>NC_086444.1:557401670-560241670 GCF_028390025.1 Pseudophryne corroboree
TATTGGGGGAAACTTGTACGATGGGGTATAGACTGGGTCCAAAGGGGCCAGTGCACTTTAAATTTCTTCAACTGGGTGTGCTGGCTCCTCCTCTCTATGCCCCCTCCCACAGGCAGTTATAGGTAAAAATGTGCCCGAATGAGAAAATAAGATTTTACTCACCGGTAAATCTATTTCTCGTAGTCCGTAGTGGATGCTGGGACTCCGTAAGGACCATGGGGAATAGCGGCTCCGCAGGAGACTGGGCACAACTAAAGAAAGCTTTAGGACTACCTGGTGTGCACTGGCTCCTCCCCCTATGACCCTCCTCCAGACCTCAGTTAGGATACTGTGCCCGGAAGAGCGGACACAATAAGGAAGGATTTTGAATCCCGGGTAAGACTCATACCAGCCACACCGTATAACTCGTGATACTATACCCAGTTAACAGTATGAATATTAACTGAGCCTCTCAGATGGCTCAACAATAACCCTTTAGTTAAACAATAACTATATACAAGTATTGCAGACAATCCGCACTTGAGATGGGCGCCCAGCATCCACTACGGACTACGAGAAATAGTTTTACCGGTGAGTAAAATCTTATTTTCTCTGACGTCCTAAGTGGATGCTGGGACTCCGTAAGGACCATGGGGATTATACCAAAGCTCCCAAACGGGCGGGAGAGTGCGGATGACTCTGCAGCACCGAATGGGCAAACTCTAGGTCCTCCTCAGCCAGGGTGTCAAACTTGTAGAATTTAGCAAATGTGTTTGACCCCGACCAAGTAGCTGCTCGGCAAAGTTGTAAAGCCGAGACCCCTCGGGCAGCCGCCCAAGAAGAGCCCACCTTCCTCGTGGAATGGGCTTTCACTGATTTAGGATGCGGCAGTCCAGCCGCAGAATGTGCAAGCTGAATCGTACTACAGATCCAGCGAGCAATAGTCTGCTTTGAAGCAGGAGCACCCAGCTTATTGGGTGCATACAGGATAAATAGCGAGTCAGTTTTCCTGACACTAGCCGTCCTGGAAACATACATTTTCAGGGCCCTGACTACGTCCAACAACTTGGAAGCCTCCAAGTCTTTAGTAGTCGCAGGCACCACGATAGGTTGATTCAAATGAAAGGCGGATACCACCTTAGGGAGAAACTGGGGACGAGTCCTCAATTCTCCCCTATCCATATGGAAAATCAGATAAGGGCTTTTACATGACAAAGCCGCCAATTCTGACACACGCCTGGCCGAAGCCAAGGCCAACAGCATGACCACTTTCCACGTGAGATATTTTAATTCCACGGTTTTAAGAGGCTCAAACCAATGTGACTTTAGGAAATCCAACACCACGTTGAGATCCCAAGGTGCCACCGGAGGCACAAAAGGGGGCTGAATATGCAGCACTCCCTTAACAAAAGTCTGAACTTCAGGTAGTGAAGCCAGTTCTCTCTGGAAGAAAATCGATAGAGCCGAAATCTGGACCTTAATGGAACCCAATTTTAGGCCCATAGTCACCCCTGACTGTAGGAAGTGCAGAAAACGACCCAGCTGAAAGTCCTCCGTTGGGGACTTCCTGGCCTCACACCACGCAACATATTTTCGCCAAATGCGGTGATAATGGTTTGCGGTCACTTCTTTCCTAGCTTTAATCAGCATAGGAATGACTTCCTCCGGAATGCCCTTTGCCTTCAGGATCCGGTGTTCAACCGCCATGCCGTCAAACGCAGCCGCGGTAAGTCTTGGAACAGACAGGGCCCCTGCTGCAGCAGGTCCTGTCTGAGCGGCAGAGGCCATGGGTCCTCTGAGATCATTTCTTGAAGTTCCGGGTACCAAGCTCTTCTTGGCCAATCCGGAACAATGAGTATAGTTCTTACTCCTCTTCTCCTTATTATCCTCAGTACCTTGGGTATGAGAGGAAGAGGAGGGAACACATAGACCGACCGGTACACCCACGGTGTCACTAGAGCGTCCACAGCTATCGCCTGAGGGTCTCTTGACCTGGCGCAATATCTTCCTAGCTTTTTGTTGAGGCGGGGCGCCATCATGTCCACCTGTGGCCTTTACCAACGGTTTACAATCAGTTGGAAGACTTCTGGATGAAGTCCCCACTCTCCCGGGTGGAGGTCGTGCCTGCTGAGGAAGTCTGATTCCCAGTTGTCCACTCCCGGAATGAACACTGCTGACAGTGCTAACACGTGATTTTCCGCCCATCGGAGAATCCTTGTGGCTTTTGCCATCGCCGTCCTGCTTCTTGTGCCGCCCTGTCGGTTTACATGGGCGACTGCCGTGATGTTGTCTGACTGGATCAGTACCGGCTGGTTTTGAAGCAGGGGTTTTGCCTGACTTAGGGCATTGTAAATGGCCCTTAGCTCCAGAATATTTATGTGTAGGGAAGTCTCCTGACTCGACCATAGTCCTTGGAAGTTTCTTCCCTGTGTGACTGCCCCCCAGCCTTGAAGGCTGGCATCCGTGGTCACCAAGACCCAGTCCTGTATGCCGAATCTGCGGCCCTCTTGAAGAGGAGTACTTTGCAGCCACCACAGCAGAGACACCCTGGTCCCTGGAGACAGGGTTATCAGCC
Source organism: Pseudophryne corroboree (assembly GCF_028390025.1). NCBI lineage: Eukaryota > Metazoa > Chordata > Amphibia > Anura > Myobatrachidae > Pseudophryne > Pseudophryne corroboree. The sequence continues at coordinate 557,404,225 of NC_086444.1, forward strand.
GATGCATCTGAAGATGCGATCCAGACCACTTGTCCAACAGGTCCCACTGAAAAGTCCTTGCATGGAACCTGCCGAATGGAATTGCTTCGTAGGAAGCTACCATTTTTCCCAGGACTCGCGTGCAGTGATGCACCGACACCTGTTTTGGTTTCAGGAGGCCTCTGACTAGAGATGACAGCTCCTTGGCTTTCTCCTCCGGGAGAAACTTTTTTTCTGTTCTGTGTCCAGAACCATCCCCAGGAACAGTAGACGTGTCGTAGGGACCAGCTGTGACTTTGGAATATTTAGAATCCAACCGTGCTGTTGTAGCACCTCCCGAAATAGTGCTACCCAGACCAAGAACTGCTCCCTGGACCTCGCCTTTATCAGGAGATCGTCCAAGTACGGGATAATTAAAACTCCCTTTTTTCGAAGGAGTATCATCATTTCGGCCATTACCTTGGTAAATACCCTCGGTGCTGTGGACAGACCAAACGGCAACGTCTGGAATTGGTAATGACAATCCTGTACCACAAATCTGAGGTACTCCTGGTGAGGATGGTAAATGGGGACATGCAGGTAAGCATCCTTGATGTCCAGTGATACCATGTAATCCCCCTCGTCCAGGCTTGAAATAACCGGCCTGAGCGATTCCATCTTGAACTTGAATTTTTTTATATAAAAGTGTTCAAGGATTTCAAATTTAAAATGGGTCTCACCGAACCGTCCGGTTTCGGTACCACAAACATTGTGGAATAGTAACCCCGTCCTTGTTGAAGGAGGGGCACCTTGACTATCACCTGCTGGGAATACAGCTTGTGAATTGCCTCTAGCACTGCCTCCCTGCCTGAGGGAGTTGTTGGCAAGGCAGATTTGAGGAAACGGCGGGGGGGGACACGTCTCGAATTCCAGCTTGTACCCCTGAGATACCACTCGAAGAATCCAGGGATCCACCCGTGAGCAAGCCCACTGATTGCTGAAGTTTTTTGAGACGGGCCCCCACCGTACCTGGCTCCGCCTGTGGAGCCCCAGCGTCATGCGGTGGACTTGGAGGAAGCGGGGGAGGACTTAACCCGCTTGCCTTTCTGGGGCCGAAAGGACTGTACCTGATAATACGGTGCTTTCTTTGGCTGTGAGGGAACATGGGGTAAAAATGCTGACTTCCCAGCTGTGGCTGTGGAAACGAGGTCCGAGAGACCATCCCCAAACAACTCCTCACCTTTATAAGGTAAAACTTCCATGTGCCTTTTAGAATCTGCATCACCTGTCCACTGCCGAGTCCATAATCCTCTCCTGGCAGAAATGGACATTGCACTTATTTTAGATGCCAGCCGGCAAATATCCCTCTGTGCATCTCTCATGTATAAGACTGCGTCTTTTATATGCTCTATGGTTAGCAATATAGTGTCCCTGTCTAGGGTATCAATATTTTCTGACAGGGAATCTGACCACGCAGCTGCAGCACTGCACATCCATGCTGAAGCAATAGCCGGTCTCAATATAATACCTGAGTGTGTATACACAGACTTCAGGATAGCCTCCTGCTTCCTATCAGCAGGCTCCTTTAGGGCGGCCGTATCCGGAGACGGTAGTGCCACCTTCTTTGACAGGCGTGTGAGCGCTTTATCCACCCTAGGGGATGTTTCCCAACGAGACCTATCCTCTGGCGGGAAAGGGTACGCCATTAGTAACCTTTTAGAAATTACCAGTTTCTTATCGGGGGAAGCCCACGCTTCTTCACACACTTCATTTAATTCCTCAGATGGGGGAAAAACTACTAGTAGTTTTTTTCTCCCCAAACATAATACCCTTTTTTGTGGTACCTGGGGTAACATCAGAAATGTGCAACACATTTTTCATTGCCTCAATCATGTAACGTGTGGCCCTATTGGAAGTTACATTAGTCTCATCGTCGTCGACACTGGATTCAGTATCCGTGTCGACATCTGTGTTTGCCATCTGAGGTAGCGGGCGTTTTAGAGCCCCTGATGGCTTTTGAGACAGTTGGGCAGGCACGAGCTGAGAAGCCGGCTGTCCCACATCTATGTCGTCAAACCTTTTATGTAAGGAGTTGACACTTTCACGCAAGTCCTTCCACAAGTCCATCCACTCAGGTGTCGGCCCCGCAGGGGGTGACATCACATTTATCGGCAACTGCTCCGCCTCCACATAAGCCTCTTCATCAAACATGTCGACACAGCCGTACCGACACACCGCACACACACAGGGAATGCTCTGACTGAGGACAGGACCCCACAAAGCCCTTTGGGGAGACAGAGAGAGAGTATGCCAGCACACACCAGAGCGCTATATAACACAGGGATTAACACTGTAACTGAGTGATTTTCCCAATAGCTGCTTGTATACACAATATTGCGCCTAAATTTAGTGCCCCCCCTCTCTTTTTTACCCTATGTAGTCTGGAAACTGCAGGGGAGAGCCTGGGAGCGATCCTTCCAGCGGAGCTGTGAGGGAAAATGGCGCCAGTGTGCTGAGGGAGATAGCCCCGCCCCTTTTCCGGCGGACTTCTCCCGCTTTTTTGTAGGTATATCTGGCAGGGGATTTTACACATATATATAGTCTCTATGACTATATTATGTGTAGTTTTGCCAGCCAAGGTACTTAATATTGCAGCCCAGGGCGCCCCCCCACCCAGCGCCCTGCACCCATCAGTGACCGGAGTGTGAGGTGTGCATGGGAAGCAATGGCGCACAGCTGCAGTACTGTGCGCTACCTTCAAGACCGAAGTCTTCTGCCGACGATTTCCAGGACGGTCTTCTTGCTTCTGGCTCTGTAAGGGGGACGGCGGCGCGGCTCCGGGACCGGACGATCGAGGTCGGGCCCTGTGTTCGATCCCTCTGGAGCTAATGGTGTCCAGTAGCCTAGAAGCCCAAGCTAGCTGCAAGCAGGTAGGTTCGCTTCTCTCCCCTTAGTCCCTCGTAGCAGTGAGTGTTGCCAGCAGATCTCACTGTAAAATAAAAAACCTAAAATAAACTCTTTTTCTAGGTGCTCAGGAGAGCCCCTAGTGTGCATCCAGCTCAGCCGGGCACAAGATTCTAACTGAGGTCTGGAGGAGGGTCATAGGGGGAGGAGCCAGCGCACACCAGGTAGTCCTAAAGCTTTCTTTAGTTGTGCCCAGTCTCCTGCGGAGCCGCTATTCCCCATGGTCCTTACGGAGTCCCAGCATCCACTTAGGACGTCAGAGAAAGGACATATATGAGAGAAGGAACATGATAACAAAGGGTGGTGAGATTTACACACCAGCCCACCACAAACATAAAACATCCAGCAACTGCTGGTAACAGCAGCAACAGCTGAACAGTTAACTATAGAACAGGCAGAAAAGTCAACGCACTGAGGCGGCGCCCAATATCCCTTATAGACTACGAGAAAAGGATTTACCAGTAGGTATTAAAATCCTATTTTCTCTAGCATCCATAAGGGATATTGGGGGAAACTAATACGATGGGGACATCTCAAAGCTATAGTGCTTGATAATTAGGACTCCTAAAATTATGAAATCAGGCGCTCTGATATAAGGCACAAAATAAAGCTGTTGGTCACCCAATTTATATAATAGAATTGATATACTGATATCTATATACTTATAGCTGCTCCCACATGAGTATTCTGCAATACTCAAATAGATACAAAGTAATTGTGAAGCATGCAATATCACAAGAGAGCGCTAGATACCGATCATTACTATATAAACATTTTATTCAATCACATAAAATAAAAGCATAAAAAATGCAATGCATATTTTCATAAAATAATTATTCTCACTGATATTATTTACACGCTGCCATATACTGTATCCCAATTGTTTATTGCACAGATGTCCACATCCAAAAGACCAGTGTGGCTCCAAAGCAAATTATAAAGTCCCAATTTGTTTTAAGGAATGTGAATGGTGTTCACTAGATGGTGAATGTTCAGCTGTATAAACGATGGGCGCTATGCTACTACCTCCCCCGACCGCCAAACAATTTTGTGCTCACCACTTATTCCTTAGAGCAGGCGTGTCCAAACTGCGGCCCTCCAGCTGTTGAGAAACTACACATCCCAGCATGCCCTGACACAGCTTTAGCATTCTCTGACAGCAAAACTGTGTCAGGGCATGCTGGGATATCAGGATTTTGGTACTTACCGATAAATCCCTTTCGCCGATTCCACAGGGGCCACTGGAGCGTAGTTACAATGGGGAATAGTAGGCAGTAATTGGGAGCTGGCACTTTAAAAATTTTCACACTGTGGCTAGCTCCTCCCCTACTATCTCCCCTCCAAGCCAGTCTACGTAAAACTGTGCCCGAGGAGAGCTGGAATAAACAAACCATAAGGTAGAGGAGGTTAATGAAGCCCTGTAAACCAGGATAACACAGACCAAACCTGGAACAGAACCTAACAAACGGCTAGCCCGAACTCAACAAGCAGTCATGTGGTGATCTGCAAACCGTTAAGCAAAAAACCAGGAGGAACAGCGCTGGGCGGGCGTCCAGTGGCCCCTGTGGAATCGGAGAAAGGGATTTATCGGTAAGTACCAAAATCCTGATTTCTCCTTCATCCACTAGGGGCCACTGGAGCGTAGTTACAATGGGGACGTCCCAGAGCTCCCAAAACGGGTGGGAGAGCGCTGAGAGTCCTGTAAAACCGCTCGGCCAAACTGTGATGCAGAGGCCACAAAAGTGTCAAACTTGTAGAATTTGACAAAACGGAAGGCGGTCCGACCAAGTAGCCGCCCAACATAAAGTATTCATGGAGACCCCACGGGCAGCTGCCCACGAAGGTCCCACAACGCGCGTAAAGTGCGCTGAAATGGAAAACGGAGGCTCCTGAGCAACCGCCAAGAAGACTGTCTGATGGTCAGATGTATCCAACAGCCCAGCATATGCTGGGGACCCCGGCTATTTAGTACAGGAGCATCGTACAGAACAAAGAAGAAAAGCCCTTCGTCGAATAGCCTAGGACCGCTGTAGAGAGAGTCGGTGAGCCCTTACAACAGTCAAAGAGGACCGAAAAACACTAGTGTCAGGTTTATATGAAAAACAGACATCCCCTTTGGAAGAAACGATCGCTGAGGCCGAAGCTCAGCCAGGGGAGTTGCCAATAGAGAACTCCCTGAAAGAGAGCCCGAACTTATGGCCGCCAGGCTAATCTCTTTTGGAAGAAAACCGAAAAAGGCAGAGTCCTAATATTCAGGTCAATGTGGTTTGAAGCGCAGCGGAGCAAAACCTCCCAGAGAAGCCAAAGATGACGGCTGAATGGTAACTGAAAGAAGGGGAAAACCCCTCTTATCCTTAGTATGTCCCATACAGTTTTCCAAAAGTGGCAAAAGCGAGAAGAGGTAACCGACTTCTGAAATCGGGGCCCAGTAGGCCTAACCGAACTAGGGAACTCGTCCCTTCTGAGGTCTCGTGAAGTGTCACACGGTTAAATGAAACCAGTGTAAGATTGAATAAAGAAAAAAGGGGCCCTGTTGAAGTAGACAGTCCAGTCGAGGTAGGAGGCAAGGCTCCTCTACTGACAACAGGTGTAGCTGTATCTTCAAGTCATGCGTGGCCCAACCAGAGCCACCGAGAGGACTAGCACGCATATTTCCCTCCTGTGATACCGAAAGAGAGGTAGAAATAGAAAAGGAGGCAGGATAGAATAACCAGAAAACTCCCAGGAGCCCTGAGGGCATCCTCGGCTACTGCCGCCAGAGCTCACGTCCGAGAGTAGTAAAGGGTTAGTCAGAACGCCCTGAGGTCGATCCGAAATCTCCGCCCACAGCGGACCAGTTGACAAAACTCCGGGGAATGTCCCCTCACCCGTGAGTCTGACCTGGCGGTGTGTGGAAAGAAGATTGTTGTCCCCCGCTTAGAGGGGAATGTAAACGACCACTCATTGCGTCGCAGCTTGACTGAAGAAACAGAGTACCTGGTGCCGAGGAAGGAAAAATCCTTCGACGGACCGTGCTGAGAAACGTCTACGAGGAGCATCATTTTTTTTTTTTTGGATCAGTGTTGAACCAGAAGCTCCTGGATCCTCCGGATATTCAGAAGCCACCTAATGTACAAAGTGGGATAGTAGCAGTAGATTGTCCCATTAGGGAACCAACGTACTTTCTGCCCTTGGGAAAGATTTATTCTGTGATCTTCCTGAACCCTGTGTGAGCGGAAGAGAGACCGAATGGAAGTGGACTGACGGTGAAAAGGAGTATCCTGTAATGCGAATCTGAGAGAAGCCAGATGAGGAAACCCAACGGAAATCAGTAAACAGGCCTCCCTGCAGACAAGGGACACGTAGAACTCCCTATCTTGTCCAAAACTAGCAATCACAGACTGAAAGGATTCTAAGGCCAGAATAGGCCTGGCCGAGCCAACAGGCTTCGGAACGTGAAAAGAAAACAAAGGCCTGGGAACTGTCCTGATTCAAATGATATCTGAAAAATAGGGATCAACATCCTTTGCGGTTAGAAGCATATGGAGCGCCGACTGCAGTATGACTCTCTTGACTCTTGAGACGGTTGTACTCCAAAATTTTGTCTGTGACCACCCAGGCCTTCTCAGTACTCTCCGTAGGACCCCGACATGCGCCTACCCTGGGACCCTCCAGGTGGTAGGAAGGTTTGACCTGTAGTAGGTGTATAGGATGACTTAAAATCAGACTGGATCGAGGATGCTGAACATCTGCTTCAGCTTTTTGCCCTGAGATCCCCTGGCGACGGAGATATCGCCCGTGTGGAGTCGAAAGCTTGAAAGGGCACGGAAAAATCTAAAGGAAAGACCGGTAAAGGTCCGTCTTGGAGCTGGGGCAGTAGTAGGAGAAAGCAAAGTGGACTTACCTCCAAAGGTTTAAGAAATCCTGCAAAAAATTCCTTCCCTTGAACCATCTGCCCCTTAGGATTTCATGTTCGCCTGTCACTGTCGCAGCCCAAGCGAAAATAAGAATTTACTCACCGGTAATTCTATTTCTCGTAGTCCGTAGTGGATGCTGGGAACTCCGTAAGGACCATGGGGAATAGCGGGCTCCGAAGGAGGCTGGGCACTCTAGAAAGATCTTAGACTACCTGGTGTGCACTGGCTCCTCCCACTATGACCCTCCTCCAAGCCTCAGTTAGGTACTGTGCCCGGACGAGCGTACACAATAAGGAAGGATATTGAATCCCGGGTAAGACTCATACCAGCCACACCAATCACACCGTACAACTCGTGATATGAAACACAGTTAACAGTATGAAACAATAGAGCCTCTCAACAGATGGCTCAACAATAACCCGATTTAGTTAACAATAACTATGTACAAGTAATGCAGATAAACCGCACTTGGGATGGGCGCCCAGCATCCACTACGGACTACGAGAAATAGAATTACCGGTGAGTAAATTCTTATTTTCTCTAACGTCCTAGTGGATGCTGGGAACTCCGTAAGGACCATGGGGATTATACCAAAGCTCCCAAACGGGCGGGAGAGTGCGGATGACTCTGCAGCACCGAATGAGAGAACTCCAGGTCCTCCTCAGCCAGGGTATCAAATTTGTAGAATTTTGCAAACGTGTTTGCCCCTGACCAAGTAGCTGCTCGGCAAAGTTGTAAAGCCGAGACCCCTCGGGCAGCCGCCCAAGATGAGCCCACCTTCCTTGTGGAATGGGCATTGACAGATTTTGGCTGTGGCAGGCCTGCCACAGTATGTGCAAGCTGAATTGTACTACAAATCCAACGAGCAATAGTCTGCTTAGAAGCAGGAGCACCCAGCTTGTTGGGTGCATATAGGATAAACAGCGAGTCAGATTTTCTGACTCCAGCCGTCCTGGAAACATATATTTTCAGGGCCCTGACAACGTCTAGCAACTTGGAGTCCTCCAAATCCTTAGTAGCCGCAGGCACCACAATAGGCTGGTTCAGGTGAAACGCTGACACCACCTTAGGGAGAAACTGGGAACGAGTCCTCAATTCTGCCCTATCCATATGGAAAATCAAATAAGGGCTTTTACAAGACAAAGCCGCCAATTCTGATACTCGCCTGGCAGAAGCCAAGGCAAATAACATAACCACCTTCCATGTGAGATATTTCAGATCCACGGTTTTTAGTGGTTCAAACCAAAGTGATTTTAAGAAAACTCAACACCACGTTGAGATCCCAAGGTGCCACAGGAGGCACAAACGGGGGCTGACTATGCAGCCCTCCTTTTATAAATGTCTGAACTTCAGGTACTGAAGCTAGTTCCTTTTTGAAAGAAATTCGACAGAGCCGAGATCTGTACCTTAATGGAACCCAATTTAAGGCCCATAGTCACTCCTGCTTGCAGGAAATGCAGAAATCGACCTAGTTGAAATTCCTCTGTTGGGGCCCTTTCGGCCTCACACCATGCAACATATTTTCGCCATATGCGGTGATAATGAGTTGCTGTAACCTCTTTCCTGGCTTTAGTAAGCGTAGGAATTACTTCCTCCGGAACACCCTTTTCCTTCAGGATCCGGCGTTCAACCGCCATGCCGTCAAACGCAGCCGCGGTAAGTCTTGGAACAGACAGGGCCCCTGCTGCCGCAGGTCCTGACTGAGTGGCAGAGGCCATTGGTCCTCTGATATAAATTCTTGAAGTTCTGGGTACCAAGCTCTTCTTGGCCATCCACGAGTATCGTTCTTACTCCTCGCCTTCTTATTATTCTCAGTACCTTTGGTATGAGAGGCAGAGGGGAGAACACCTAAACCGACTGGTACACCCACGGTGTTATCAGAGCGTCCATAGCTATCGCCTGAGGGTCCCTTGACCTGGAGCAATATCTTTTATAGCTTTTTGTTAAGGCGGGACGCCATCATGTCCACCTGTGGCCTTTCCCAATGGTGTACAATCCTATTGGAAGACTTCTGGAGGAAGTCCCCATTCTCCCGGGTGGAGGTCGTGTCTGTTGAGAAGATCTGCTTCCCAGTTGTCCACTCCGGGAATGAACACTGCTGACAGTGCTAACACATGATTTTCCGCCTATCGGAGAATCCTTGTGGCTTCTGCCATCGCCATCCTGCTTTTTGTGCCGCCCTGTTGATTACATGGGCGACTGCCGTGATGTTGTCTGATTGGATCAGTACCGGCTGGTTTTGAAGCAGAGGCCTTGCTGGCCTCAGGGCATTGTAAATGGCCCTCAGATCCAGAATATTTATGTGTAGGGAAATAACCTGACTTGACCAAAGTCCCTGGAAGTTTCTTCCCTATGTGACTGCCCCCCAGCCTCAAAGGCTGGAATCCATGGTCACTAGGACCTAGTCCTGTATGCCGAACCTGCGGCCCTCTTGAAGATGGGCACTCTGCAGCCACCACAGTAGAGATACTCTGGTCCTTGGAGACAGGGTTATCAGCCTATGCATCGGAAGATGCGATCCGGACCACTTGTCCAACAGGTCCCTCTGAAAAGTTCTTGTATGGAACCTGCCTAATGGGATTGCTTCGTAAGAAGCTACCATTTTTCCCAGGACTCGCGTGCAATGATGCACCGCTACCTATTTTGGTTTCAGGAGGTCTCTGACTAGAGATGACAACTCCTTGGCTTTCTCCTCCGGGAGAAACACTATTTCTGGTTTATGTCCAGAACCATCCCCAGGAACAGTAGACGTGTCATAGGAACCAGCTGTGACTTTGGACTGTTTAGAATCCACCTATGCTGTTGTAGCACTTTCCAAAATAGTGCTACCCCGACTACCAACTGCTCCTTGGACCTCGCCCTTATAACGAGATTGTCCAATTACGGGATAATTACAACTCCCTTTTTTTTTTTTTAAGGAGTATCATCATTTCGGCCATTACCTTGATAAAACACCCTCGGTGCCATGTACAGTCCAAACGGCAGTGTCTGGACTTGGTAATGGTAATCCTGTACCACAAATCTGAGGTACTCCTGGCGAGGATGGTAAATGGGGACATGCAGGTAAGCATCCTTGATGTCCCGGGATACCATGTAATCCCCCTCGTCCAGGCTTGCAATAACCGCCCTGGGCGATTCCATCTTGAACTTGAATTTTTTTTTATGTTCAAGGATTTTAAATATAAAATGGGTCACACCGAACCATGCGGTTTCGGTACCCCAACCCGTGTGGAATAGTAACCCCGTCCTTGTTGAAGTAGGGGCACCTTGAGTATTACCTGCTGGGAATACCGCTTATTAATTGCCTCTAGCACAGCCTCCCTGCTTGAGGGAGTTGTCAGCAAGGCATATTTTAGGAAACGGCTGGGGGGAGACATCTCTAATTCCAGCTTGTACCCCTGAAATACTACTTGGAAGAAACAGGGATCCACCTGTGAGCGAGCCCACTAATTGCTGAAATTTTTGAGGCGGCCCCCCACCGTACCTGGCTACACCTGTGGAGCACCCGCGTCATGGTGTGTACTCACAGGAGGCGGGGGAAGAATCTTGATTCTGGGAACAGGCTGACTGGTGCAGCTTTTTCCCTCTACCCTTGTCTCTGTACAGAAAGGAAGCGCCATTTGACCCGCTTGCTTTTCTGAAGCCGAAAGGACTGTACCTTTTTCTGTGAGGAAACCTGAGGTAAAATTATTTCTTCCCAGCAGTTGCTGTGGATACGAGGTCCCAGAGACCATCCCCAAATAATTCCTCACTCTTATAAGGCTCTCTATGCGCTTTTTAAGTCAGCATCACCTGTCCAGTGACAGGTCTCTAATACCCTCCTGACAGAATGGACATTACATTTATTTTGGATGCCAGCCGGCAAAATATCCCTCTGTGCATCCCCCATATATAAGACAACGTCTTTAATATGTTTTTATGTTTGCCAACTATTATCCCTGTTTGACAGGGTCACCAACCACGCTGCAGCAGCACTATCTGCAGGTCTCAGTCTAGTACCTGAGTGTGTAAATACAGACTTCAGGATAGCCTCCTGTTTTTTTTTTTTTTTTTTTTTTATCAACAGGTACCTATTAAAGTGGCCGTATCCTAAGACGGCAGTGCCACCTTTTTTGACAAACGTGTGAGCGCCTTATCCACCCTAGGGGATATCTCCCAGCGTAACTTATCCTCCTGGCGGGAAAGGATACGCCATCAGTAACTTTTTATAAATTACCAGTTTCTTAACGGGGGAACCCACGCTTTTCACACACTTCATTTATTCATCTGATGGGGGAACAAAACACTGCCTGTTTTTTCTCCCCAAACCTAAAACCCATTTATAGAGGTTAAAGTCAGAAATGTATAACACATTTTTTATTGCCGGGATCAAGTCACGGATTGGATTGTGTATATGTCTCCACCTTGTCGACACTGGAGTCAGACTCCGTGTCGACATCTGTGTCTGCCATCTGAGAGAGCGGGCGTTTTTGAGCCCCTGATGGCCTTTGAGACGCCTGGGCAGGCGCGGGCTGCGAAGCCGGCTGTCCCACAGCTGTTACGTCATCCACCCTTTTATGTAAGGAGTTGACACTGTCGGTTAATACCTTTTACCTCTCTATCCACTCTGGTGTCGGCCCCACAGGGGGCGACATCACATATATCGGCCTCTGTTCCGTCACCATATAAGCCTCCTCATTCAACATGTCGACACAGCCGTACCGACACACCGCAGACACACAGGGAATGCTCTAAACGAGGACAGGACCCACAAAAGCCCTTTGGGGGGACAGAGTGAGAGTATGCCAGCACACACCAGAGCGCTATATACTGCAGGGACTAACTGAGTTATGTCCCCTATAGCTTTATATCTATATATATATATATATAATGTATACTGCGCCTAAATTTAGTGCCCCCTCTCTCTTTTTTTAACCCTTGTAGACTGCAGGGGAGAGCCAGGGAGCTTCCCTCCAACGGAGCTGTGAGGGAAAATGGCGCCAGTGTGCTGAGGAGATAGGCTCCGCCCCTTTTTCGCGGCCTATTCTCCCGTTTTTTATGGACTTCTGGCAGGGGTATTTACCTCATATATAGCCCCTGGGGCTATATATTGAGGTATTTTTGCCAGCCAAGGTGTTTTTATTGCTGCCTCAGGGCGCCCCCCCCCAGCGCCCTGCACCCTCAGTGACCGGAGTATGAAGTGTGTGAGAGGAGCAATGGCGCACAGCTGCAGTGCTGTGCGCTACCTTGGTGAAGACTGAGTCTTCATGCCGCCGATTTTCCGGACCATCTTCTTGCTTCTGGCTCTGTAAGGGGGACGGCGGCGCGGCTCCGGGACCGAACATCAAGGCTGGGCCTGCGGTCGATCCCTCTGGAGCTAATGGTGTCCAGTAGCCTAAGAAGCCCAATCCGGCTGCAAGCAGGCGAGTTCGCTTCTTCTCCCCTTAGTCCCTCGCTGCAGTGAGCCTGTTGCCAGCAGGTCTCACTGAAAAGAACAAATTCTAAGACTATAACTTTCTAAGAGCTCAGGAGAGCCCCTAGTGTGCATCCAACCTCGGCCGGGCACGAAATCTAACTGAGGCTTGGAGGAGGGTCATAGTGGGAGGAGCCAGTGCACACCAGGTAGTCTAAGATCTTTCTAGAGTGCCCAGCCTCCTTCGGAGCCCGCTATTCCCCATGGTCCTTACGGAGTTCCCAGCATCCACTAGGACGTTAGAGAAAATGCAGGTTCCGAGTCCGCAGACGTGAAGACCTCCAAAGAACATTAAGCAGAATCGTGATTCTGACCGTACCAAAGTATCAATTGATCCTGTTGCGAAACATCCTGTAACCTAGAGGACAATTGTTCCACAACTTACCTGCTCCGGACAAGGTAGAACCCCGCTGCCGTATATGTGCGTTCGATGGATCCCTGAGCAAGGTTGCCTCGGGAAAAAAACGGCAGCTTGTTGGACTGGCGATACATCGAGGGGTATACCCTGGAGAGGTACTGATACCTTTTTCTGCCATCTGCGGGGAAAGGATAGGAAAACAAACATTGTTTGATACCTGAAATTATGTATTCGGGTGTCTACCAGAGCCTGCCCCGCTCATCCGATACTGGACCAGTCGCTGCCTGATGTACTTGATGTGTCCGCCTCCTTTACCTGCAGTATCAGACGAACTGCTGTATAATGCACCTGGATATTCTGAGACACTTGTTCAGACTCCACAGAAAACAGACATCATCAGTATTGTAACATGGAAGGTTAGTTAGCAAGGTTCCTTTAGAAACCTGGAGAGGTGAAATGACGTACAAGGTCTCTGGTTAAGAGTGACATTACCTGCATAATCTGAGCTGTTCAAACAGGAGTGTCCTGCAGGTGCGTGGAGGGTTAAGCAGATGACTCCACCGCATATTTTACACCTAAGAGGGAATTCTTTGACTATTCCAGGTGACACAAACGAAAGGAGAAAAAGGTGGGTTAAATAAACACAGCCCTATGTAAGGTCTGTGCTATAATGTGTGACCGACACGATTCAAATAAACTTTCTGGAGCAGGGGAGACCTGAACCATTAGCGCTGCGCTTAGCCCTAGGCTATAGGAGCTCCCCTTAAAGTTTTTTTTTTTTTTTTTTTTGGATTCAAACCTCTGTTCAGATACCCGCTACTAGCGTACTGAGCCACCGCGCTATTTGTCTGATGTCTCACACTCCTTCCCAAATTCCAAATAGCATTAGTAACTAGTGACACCAAGGAAAAATAAAGGGAAGGCTACACCCCGCCCTGCGTTGAGGGCTGAAGAGATGGCTGTCCCGCACAATCCCCACCTAACATGATATGAACGAATTAAAGATGCGTAGCTGCGGTATAACCTGCAGTGACAGAATAGGAGCTTTAAAGCAGGTTTTTGTTGGGATCACAACCCTGGTCCCTGTGTTCAGATGTCCCCGCTACTATCTGATGCCACACACATTCCCCAAATTTCAAGTGACAAAGGAATAATAAAGGGAAAGAGAACCTGGATGGTCACCGCAAATGGCGGTTAGCCAGTGATAAAAGCTGGGGGGAAATGTTATGTGGCAAGGCGGAGCTATGTAAACTCTTATAACTGAACATCCAATATACATGGGACTTTACTTCTATTTGTCTCTGAGTATGCAAGATTAGCCCACTAGGCTATAGGAGACACTGCAACTATGAACCCAGGTCTGTACCTGGATGTGGCAGAGGTTTCCCCTGCAGGGAGGAAATGGCCGCCATAGTGAAACTCCTCTCTATGAGATAAAATCTATATAGTGGATAACTGGATTAGTGCTGCTGACTATATTACATTCACACCAGCACCATTGCATGAACCTCACATAAATGGCCATTACACTATAACAGTGGCCGGAGAGCGGAGAGCGCTGAGCCCGCTGTACAGAGCGGGAGTTAGCTCCGCCCCCCGGTTATGGCGCCTTATTTAAAAACTATATTTACCTAAGCGGGAAGCGCCCTGTACCCTCCTCTGGACCTGCGAGTCACCGCGGGGAGCGGGGAGCGTTGAGCCCGCTATACAGAGCTAGTAGAGCCCTGTATCTGCGAGCCGCCGCCGGGGAGTGTTGCGCTGTACAGAGCGCGAGTCGCCGCCGGGGAGCAGGGAACGCTGAGCCCGCTCTACAGAGCGGGACTTAGCTCCGCCCCCTCCGTACAAGGCGCCAAATTTAAAACTTGCTTTGCGCTCCAGCGGGATCCCTGTGCCGGCTCTGAGTCGCGCTGAGCGGGGATCCGTGCAGGGGGAGCGGGGAGATGAGCCACAGCCGCCGGAGAGCTGGGGGAGCGGAGGGGGGGCCGCACTAATTTACAGACAATGCCTTATGATCCTCAGTAAGCGATGGATATCAGAATGACACACACCCCGTAGTTGTGCAGGGGATCGGTATAATCACATACTCAGCCTCCCCCATTCATCATGTCTGTTTCTCCATAAGGAGGAACAGGTAATACAATGAAGCACTCAGTACATTACAGCCCCAGAGAGCCCTTCTGGAGTGGTTGTACAACAATAAACAGTGCATTGCTCTAAAAACATAAATAGCCACCACAAATAAAGTACAGCTCACTCACCACTGCTGCTGCTGTTCTTGGTGGATCGGCCCCGACACTCGCCGCACGCAGCGGTGTCCGGCCATTTTTGATACTCACCGCTGCCTTGCTGCCGGAATCTTCTGCTGGATGGAGTGGCCGCGACACGCGCCGCACGCAGCGGTGTCCGCCAACTCAGGAGAGCTCAGTGTCTCCCTCAGCCGGGGCCCATCCCGAGCCGCACGCAGCTGCGATGGGACCCCGCCGGCAGCTCCCGCGGTGCAGACTGGCAGTGGCAGAGCTGCCAATCTGTGAGTGTAAGTAAGAAAAAATAAAATAATAAAGAAAAAATAAAAATTCTTCAGCTAAACCCAAGTGAACCAGCTCCCTCGGGAACTAAACTAAGACTGGCTTGGAGGGGAGATAGTAGGGGAGGAGCTAGCCACAGTGTGAAAATTTTTAAAGTGCCAGCTCCCAATTACTGCCTACTATTCCCCATTGTAACTACGCTCCAGTGGCCCCTAGTGGATGAAGGAGAAATGTAGTTTCACAACAGCTGGAGGGCCGCAGTTTGGACATGCCTGCCTTAGAGTCTCATGTGAGGCTGGCTGTCAGCATGCAGAATCCGTTGGGGTTGGTGGGAGCGGCGGTGTTCTATTCAGTTCACCGGGGAGGGAGGGCGCCGTTCGTAGCTGCAGAGTTCAGGCAGTTTGCCGTGTGCTGGAGTCCGGACTGTGGTGCTGTGCCTGTGTAGATCTCAGGGAAAAACAGCAGCGTGAGATGTCCTTAACATGTTTCTCTGTGAAAATCAAACCACGGTTTCATCAAAAGGTGACCTTCTGATGAAACCGTGGTTTGATTTTCACGGAGAAACATGTTGTTAAGGACATCTCACGCTGCTGTTTTTCCCTGAGATCTACACAGGCACAGCACCACAGTCCGGACTCCAGCACACGGCAAACTGCCTGAACTCTGCAGCTACGAACGGCGCCCTCCCTCCCCGGTGAACTGAATAGAACACCGCCGCTCCCACCAACCACAACGGATTCCGCATGCTGACAGCCAGCCTCACATGAGACTCTAAGGAATAAGTGGTGAGCACAAAATGGTTTGGCGGTCGGGGGAGGTAGTAGCATAGCGCCCATCGTTTATACAGCTGAACATTCACCATCTAGTGAACACCATTCACATTCCCTAAAACAAATTGGGACTATAATTTGCTTTGGAGCGAACCAGCCACACTGGTCTTTTGGATGTGGACATCTGTGCAATATACAATTAGGATACAGTATATGGCAGCGTGTAAATAATATCAGCAGTGAGAATAATTATTTTATGAAAATATGCATTGCATTTTTTATGCTTTTATTTTATGATTGAATACAATGTTTATATAGTAATGATAGGTATCTAGCGCTCTCTTGTGATATTGCATGCTTCACAATTACTTTACATCTCAAAGCTTCCAGAACTGGTGGAAAAGTACAGAGACTGCTGCAGCACCGCCTGCCCAAACTGGGTATCCTCTTTGGCCAGGGTATCAAACTTGTAGAACTTCACAAAGGTGTTCTTCCCGGACCAGGTAGCAGCTCTGCATAGTTGCAAGGCAACCCAGGAAGAGCCCACTGATCTAGTAGAGTGGGCCTTCAGAGACCTAGGAACAGGTAAGGCTGCCGACACATAGGCCTGTTGGATAGTAAGCCTAAGCCAATGAGCATTGAACTGCTTTGGAGCAGGGCAACCCTTTTTCTGCGCATCATAGAGCACGAACAAGGAATCCGTTTTTCTGACCCGAGCCGTGCGCTTGACATAGATCAGTGATGGCTAACTTTGACACTCCAGCTGTTGAACTACACATCCCAGCATGCCCTGCTACAGTTTTGCTATTTGGCCTTGCTAAAACTGATGCAGGGCATGCTGGGATGTGTAGTTCAACAACATTGGAGTGTCAAGGTTAGCCATCACCGACAGATCTTCAAAGCACGCACAGCATCCAAAGCCTCCGGAGGAGCAGAAGCGTCAGAAGTGGACGGAACCACAATAGGTTGATTCAGATGAAACACGGAAACAACCTTCGGTAGGAACTGCTGTCTAGTCCGGAGCTCCGCTCTGTCCTTGTAAAAAACCAAGTATGGACTTTTATACGATAAGGCCCAAAATTCCAAGACATGTCGAGCAGAAGCCAGGGCCAGTAACATCAGTCTTCCACGGTCATCAGAGGTTCACACCAGGAGGACTGTAGAAATGCCAACACTACATCCAAATCCTAGGGTGCCGTAGGCGGCACAAAAGGTGGTTGTATGTGGAGTACTCCTTGCAAGGTGGTCTGAACTTCCGGCAACACTGACAATTTCTTATGGAAGAAAGTGGAGAGGTCTGAAATCTGGACCTTGATAGAACCCAGATGTAAGCCCTTATCCACACCAGCCTGTAAGAAACGTAGAAAACGTCCCAAGTGAAACTCAGCAGGTGTATACTTGCGTTCCTCGCACCAAGATACATATCTCCTCCAGATATGATAGTGTTTTGACGTCACAGATTTCCTGGCGTGAACCATGTGAGCAATAACCTTCTTGGAAATGCCCTTGTGAGCTAGGATGTTCCGCTCAACCTCCATGCCGTCAAACGAAGTCGCCATAAGTCCGGGTAGACAAACGGTCCTTGCTGAAAATGATCTCTTCTGAGTGGTAGAGGCCAAGGATCTTCGACAGACATATGCAGAAGATCTGCGTACCATGCCCTCAGAGGCCAATCTGGGGCAATCAGAATTGCCTGAACACCCAGATTTCTGATTCGCTTTAGCACCCTTGGGAGCAATGGAATCGGAGAAAACAGGTAGACCAGCCGGTAAGGCCAAGGCGGCGCCAGTGCGTCCACTGCGCACGTCTGAGGGTCTCTGGTTCGTGAGCAATACCAACGAAGTTTCTTGTTGAGACGAGCAGCCATCATGTCTATTTGTGGGTAACCCCACGAAGCTGGTTTACGGGCTTTTAACATAGGTTGAATGACCGCCTCAGAGAATCCTTTTGCTCTCAGGAATGAAGCTTCAAGAGCCACGCCGTCAAAGCCAGTCTGGCCAGGTCCGGGTAGACACAAAAGCCCTGAGCAAGGAGGTCTGGGCGTTGAGGAAGTAGAAGAGGACGCTCTATCGAGAGACCCTGCAGGTCTGAGAACCAATGCCGTCTGGGCCACGCTGGAGCGACTAGAAGTAGTATTCCTCCTTCTTGCTTGAACTTCCGTATTACCCTGGGCAGGAGTGACACTGGACACACGTATGGAACCGCCAGTTCGTTCACGAACGCTGCCTGAGGATCCCTTGTCCTTGCTCCGAAGACCGGAACCTTGTGATTGTGTCGAGACGCCATCAGGTCTACATCTGGTAGGCCCCACTTGTCCACTAGGAGTTGAAAGATTTCTGGATGAAGACTCCTCTCGGGCGTGCACATCCTGATGACTGAGGAAGACCGCTTCCCAGTTGAGTATTCCCAGAATGAACACTGCAGATATGGCTGGCAGATGGCGTTCCGCCCATTGGAGGATTTTTAACACTTGCCATGCGGCTCCGAGTGCCACCCTGATGATTTATGTACGCCACCATGGTGGCGTTGTCTGATCGTACTTGAACAGGCCTGTTCTGTACCACAGGCAGGGCCAGTATCAACGCATTGAACACTGCCCGCAATTCCAGAATGTTTATCGGGAGGGAAGATTCCTCCCTGGTCTACAGACCGTGGGGAGGGAGTGTTGCTCCAACACCACGCCCCAACCTTGCAGACTGGCGTCCGTTGTCAGGAGGACCCAGTTGGAGATCTGGAAGGGACGGCCCCTGCTCAATTGTTGGTCCTGAAGCCACCAGCTCAGTGACAGACGGACCTCCGGAGTTGAGATCAGGTGAGACCTGATCCGATGAGGCAGGCCGTCCCACTTGGAAAGGATTAACCTCTGCAGAGGGCGGGAATGAAATTGAGCGTACTCTACCATGTTGAAAGCAGACACAGTGAGGCCTAGTACTTGCATCGCCGAGTGTACCGACACTCTCTGGCGAGAAAGGGAGTATCTGAACTTGTCCTGAAGTTTCAGGACCTTCTCTGGAGACAGAAACAGTCTTTGGCTGTGTGTGTTCAGCAGCGCCCCCAGGTGCACCATGCTCTGAACAGGGACCAGCAAGGACTTCTTCCAACTGATGAGCCACCTGTGGGCTTGTAGGAATTGGACCGACAACTCCAGTTGACTGAGAAGGACATCTTGGGAGTTCGCCAGGATCAGCAAGTCGTCCAGATACGGCAGGATCCTGATGGCTTAGTGGTTTTGGAAGCACCAGCCTGTTGCGGATACGCTTGACCCTTTGCTTTCTCTGGAGGTCAAAAGGAACGAAAGGTGGTGAATTTAACCTACGGACCAGAAGGATTAGTATTTGGGAGACACAGTCTTGGCTGTAGCCAAGTCAGTTACAATCTTGTTCAGATCCTCCCCAAATAGAATGTCTCCCTTAAAATGGAGCACCTCCAAGGTCTTTTTGGAGTCCAGGTCCACCTTCCAGGACCTCAACCACATAATTCGACGAGCCAGGATAGACATAGTAGATGCCTTGGCCGCCATTACTCGCGTCAGAGGCCACCTCCTGAATATAATGGGAGGCTGTGGTAATACAAGACAGATATTGTCCAGCAGGGACAGAAAAATCCTGGAGCAGCTCATCTTCAATAGCCTGAACCCAAGCTTAAATTCCTTCAGCGAGGTGATGGTGGTGGCAGGCAGAGTCGAGGACACCAAAAGGCGGGCAACATGAGAGTCCACCGGCGGTGGAGTCCCCATTTGTTACTTAACTCCGCAGGGATAGGGTATCGAGCTAGCATCTTCTTGGACAGGGAAAACTTCTTTCCTGGAGACGCCCAGGATTCCTGACGTATGTCAATTAAATGGTCAGAGTGAGGTAAGACTACCTTAACAACCTTCTGACGTTTGAATTTATCAGGTTTCTTAGGATGCAGAAGTGGGTTCAGCGTCATCCTCCATTTGGAGATCTTAATAGCCTCCACTAGGTCAGGAACATCAACCTGTGTTATAGAATCCTCATCAGAAGCAACTGTATCAGTGTCTGGTGGATCAGTATGTTTTCCATCTTCGTCAGAAGAATTATCCAAAATATTAGTGGATTGGGAGGAAGAAATGGCCTGCTTAGAGGACCCCTTGGCCCCTTTCGAGGAGCGAGGGGTAGGTTGAGCAAATCAAAGATTGATATAATTTTTGCACGCGAGTAGATAGTGAAGCCGCCCATAGCGGGTTCACCACAGGGACAATATGTGGCTGTAATGGCACAGGAGGGCCCACAGGGGGGCGTGAGACGCAATACCAGTGTAGATAGCATATTTGAAAATGCTTCTCAGGGTGGTTCCTGAGTAGCCAAAGGTGCTGCGGGCTGGCTGTGAGATGTATGACACAGTGTGTGAACCAGTAGCTAAAACTTACCCCCCAGGTAAATCCGTGGTGCAAGCACTGCATGATGCAGGAGCGTCCGCGGATTTCCAGCCCTGTGTAGCAGACATTATAAGTAATGTAGCCTGGGTGTGTGACAGTACAATATAGCCAGACAAATATAATACCTGCAAATAACCACCTGTGTTATGTGACAGGAAAATAGGATTTTGGTACTTACCAGGTAAATCCTTTTCTTTGAATCCATAGGGGGCACTGGAGTACTCTTGGGATATGGACGGCTTCCGCAAGAAACAGGGCACTGAATATTTAAATTTAGAACTCTCCACCCCTCCATATCACCGAGTACCTCAGTGTTTTTTTACTGAGCCGAACAGGAACTATAGAGAGGTTGACAATGGGGAATTACATATAACATAACGGACAACAACAAAGTTGACACATAACGTTACGGACAACTAAACAGTTGACACCATAACCGATAGAACTTTATAAATTTGAACCAGTCTGTGAAAATGTGTTACCATAAGATCCCCTGAGCTTACCAAAAACCAGGTAAAACTGCTCTGGGTGGGCGTCCAGTGCCCCCTATGGATTCAAAGAAAAGGATTTACCTGGTAAGTACCAAAATCCTATTTTCTTTTTCATCCACTAGGGGTCACTGGAGTACTCTTGGGACGTACCAAAGTTCCCTTGTGGGCGGGAGAGCTGTTTGGCACCTGTAACACTATGCGACCAAATCTAGATGCTGATGCCGCAAACGTATCAAACTTGTAACAGCGCACAAACGTGTGCACTGATGACCATGTAGCCGCACGGCAAAGCTGCGTCGTAGAAGCTCCACAACCAGATGCCCATGAAGCTCCCACAGAACATGTGGAATGAGCTGTAACTGATGTATGCGGCTGTAACCTAGCATGAAGGTAAGCCTGACATATAGTCCGTTTTATCCATCCGGATAAGGTCTGCTTAGAAGCTGGCCAACCTATCTTGGCAGCATCATACAGAACAAACAACGTATCCTTTTACGAACTGTAGACGTTCGGAATACAAACGCATACCACATCCAGAGTTCCAGAATGTCCGTTTAACACAGGAACTACTATTGGTTGATTGATGTGAAAAGATGACACTACCCCTTGGTAAGAAAACGGGATTTGGACGAAGTTCCGCTCTGTCATCATGAAACCCCAAATACGGTGGCTTGCATGACAAGGCACCCAAACGGAAACATGCCTTGCCGAAGCTAATGCTAGAAGAAAAATCGTTTTCCAAGTGAGAAACTTTATATCCACTTGCTGTAAAGGTTCAAAATATGAAGACTGTAAGAAATCTAAAACCAGATTCAAGTCCCATGGCGCTGTAGGTGGAATGAATGGAGGCTGTACTCTGAGGACACCTTGCATCAAGGTGTGTATAGAAGGCAATAGAGCCAATCTTCTTTGAAAGTAAATTGACAAAGCAGATACATACACCTTTAGTGTAGATAAACGCAGTCCTCCATCTAACCCCGTTTGTAGAATAACAAAAGACGGGATAACTTGAAAGATGATGTCGGAAACTTCCGAGTTTCACACTAACCTATATAGGCACGCCAAATTCTGTAATAATGAGCTGCCGTAACTGGCTTCCTAGCTCGTAACATGGTTGGTATAACCAATTCTGGAATGCCCTCTCTTCTTAAGAGGGCGGTCTCAACAGCCACCCCGTCAAACGCAGCCGCGCTAAATCGGGGTAAAGGAACGGACCCTGTTGTAACAAGTCCGGACGTAGTGGGAGCAGCCAAGGATCGCCTGCGAGTATCCGCGGAGATCCGAGAACCAAGCTCTCCGATACCAATGAGGCACCACTAGTATGACTGTGACGGACTCTCTTTTGACCCGTTTTAGCAACCGAGGGAGCAGCGGAAACGGTGGAAACAGATACACGAGGCTGTACGGCCACGCGATTGTGAGAGCATCCACCGCCACTGCCTTTGGATCTGTCGTTCTGGACAAATACTGGGGCGTTTGGTGATTGTGGCGAGATGCCATCAGGTCCACCTGAGGGTAACCCCACCTCTGGACCAACATGTGAAACTTCTGGATTTAATGCCCATTCTCCTGGATGAAAATCCCGACGGCTGAGATAATCCGCCTCCCAGTTGTCCACTCCCGGAATGAACACTGCCGACAATATCACCTGGTGGTATTCTGGCCAATTGAGGATTCGAGCTACTTCCCGCATTGCCATGCGGCTTCTCGTTCCTCCTTGGTTGATGTATGCGACTGCCGTCGCGTTGTCTGACTGCACTTGGACAGTCTGAGAGCGAAGCATGTGTACTGCTTGTCGTAGTGCATTGTAAATTGCTGTCTATAAATGTCCTGGAACTCCGCGCAATCTGTCGTGATCCGCCCAGAGACCCTGTCGCTGACAATTTTGAACTACAGCTCCCCAACCTCTGAGACTCTCGTTCGCAGTTAGAATTATCCAATTCCAGCCGCCGCCTGCTGTTAAATTGTGTACCTTGAGCCACCAGAGTAGAGACACCCTTGCCGACAACCTCACCCTGTGGTGAATCTGCAGATGCGAGGTCGACCACTGTGCGAGCACATGCTGTTGAAATGGACGTGAGTGGAATCTTCCGAACTGAAGCGCTTCGAAAACCACCACCAGTGGTCCTAATAGGCGAATACACAAATGTACCGAGACTGTGCGTGGCTTGAGCACTAATTGTACCAGATGGCGAATAATCTGTACTTTGTTGTGGTAGGCAAATTCTTTGATTTACCGTATCGAGAATCATACGTAGGAATTGAAGTCGTTGAGACGGAATTAGATGTGATTTCTTGAAGTTGACACTCCAACCGTGGTGAACTAGTACATTGTACGTTAGCAGCGCATGTTGGAAGAGCATCTGTTGAGACGGAACTTTTATGAGCAGATCGTCTAAGTACGGAACGATTGTCTCTCCCAGGGATCTGAGATGAGCCATCATCACAGACATCACTTTGGTGAATACCCGAGGCGCTGACGAGAGGCCAAACGGTAGAGCCTGAAACTGTTAATGGTTGTGGCGTATTGCAAAACGCAAGAACCTCTGATGAGGTGACCAAATTGGTATGTGTAAGTACGCACCCTTGAGATCAAGCGCAATCATGCAATTTTGTGGCTCCAAATCTGCAATTACTGACCGCAGAAAATCCATCTTTAATCTGTAGTAAGTGACTTACTGATTGAGACTGTGACGAAGCCATCCGGCTTCGGTACCACAAACAGACTGGAATAATAACCGTGACCTTGTTGGTGTACCAGGCCTGGAATTAAAAACTGCTGAATCCAGCAGAGACTGAATGGCAATTCGCCAAAACGCCTTCTTGTCGTCCGACAGAGGCAGTCCTGTCTTGAAAAAGCGCAGTGGCGGGAGACAGCTTTCTTTTAACACTAAATTGCGGATACATCCATCAGTGGATGTCTGGAATCCCGGCAAATGTAACGTCTGAAGGCGCGCTCCCACAATTGGAAATCCGAGATGGCCTGGGAGCCCGTCAAGCCACTGGCTTGTTGGTGACTTTAGCGCCCTGGCGTTACAAGGCGTGACTGTTTCTGTACCACAGCCTTGAAAGGACTGATTGAACGCTGGACCAGAGTATTTCCGTCTTGGTACCGGTGGAGGCAATGGTAGGAAACTAGACTTCCCCCCTCCCCCCTTGGCCTGAGAAATGCAATTGTCCAATTTAGGACCAAACAACTTCTGGCCACCATATTCTTTTGACCTCTGACTCCGCTTGCCAAGAATGCAGCCAGAGTACTTGTCGTGCTGTAACTAGCGACGATGAAAAGCGAGAAGCGAGCTAACAGCCGGCAGCAGAAGCTGTACATAGATACTCAGTAGCTTCTCAGATTTGATTAACGATAAGTATAACGTGATCGTCATTGTTCTGTTATCCATACAAATAGCTCCTTAGTGACCCAAATGCCCTTCTATCTTACGTCTGAAGGGTCTTTATAATGTTTGACACAGACGAATCCACCAATGGCAGATTCTCCAATGTAGATGTCACTGTGTGGAAACGGGTAAGTAGACTTAAATCTGTGAGGTATAGAACCGGTTATTCGGTTATTTCGTGTTTCTACTAACATCTTATTAAAATATCCTAAATAAGAACCCCATTGGAGATCTGTCGTTTAGTAAATTCGACTTATTATATATTAGAGGCTCCTTAGTCTCTGTAAACTTCAGAGACTGACGCACTGGTCATTATCAATGTCTGGGCTGTCAAAAACTGCACTGACTGCTGGTCTAATTTGCCCTCCTCACCCTTATTTAGCGCCGTGAGGTTTGGCATATAATTGTCAGACTGCAACATAGCAGAAACGGGTAAATTATAAGATACCCATAGTGAAGTTGGACCTTTGCAAAGGCTAAGACACCTCCGTTAGATTTGGCGGTCTCACCCGAGACTCCGATCTTGCTGCTCGTGTCGAGCGGCGGCCAATTCTAATTGCAACCCAGCCATTACATTTGCGTAACATAGGAATGAAACCGGGTTCCGGAGTGGAAACCTACAACATACTGAACATGTGGTAGATTCATGTACAGACATTGCAGTAAAACTTCTTTTTAGTCTTTGCTGGTGCCGTACTCATTATGCAGACAGACAACACAATAGACAAAGACAGACACTTGCACGACTCCGTAAAATTGTTACTTAAGGTGTGTAATATATTATATATTATATATATATATATATATATATATATATATATATATATATATATATATATATATATATATATATATATATATATATATATATATATATATATAAATATATATATATATATATAAATATATATATATATATATATAAAAGGTCGAAGTGCAGTGCACATGGCCAGCCTATATAAAACCTGAACCAAAAATTCCCACTAACACCCCTGCGCCTCCGGTGGAGTAGAGATGTAGGACAGGAACGCTCTGGAATTACAAACAGGAGGAAACAGGAAGCATGGTTAAAATGGCCCCCATGCCATGTTTACAGTGATAATCAGAGGTCAGGATACAATACATGCCTCCTGTGTTTAAATAAGAATTTACTTACCGATAATTCTATTTCTCGGAGTCCGTAGTGGATGCTGGGGTTCCTGAAAGGACCATGGGGAATAGCGGCTCCGCAGGAGACAGGGCACAAAAAGTAAAGCTTTAGGATCAGGTGGTGTGCACTGGCTCCTCCCCCTATGACCCTCCTCCAAGCCTCAGTTAGGTACTGTGCCCGGACGAGCGTACACAATAAGGAAGGATTTATGAATCCCGGGTAAGACTCATACCAGCCACACCAATCACACTGTACAACCTGTGATCTGAACCCAGTTAACAGTATGATAACAGCGGAGCCTCTGAAAAGATGGCTCACAACAATAATAACCCGATTTTTGTAACTATGTACAAGTAATGCAGATAATCCGCACTTGGGATGGGCGCCCAGCATCCACTACGGACTCCGAGAAATAGAATTATCGGTAAGTAAATTCTTATTTTCTCTATCGTCCTAGTGTATGCTGGGGTTCCTGAAAGGACCATGGGGATTATACCAAAGCTCCCAAACGGGCGGGAGAGTGCGGATGACTCTGCAGCACAGAATGAGAGAACTCCAGGTCCTCCTTAGCCAGGGTATCAAATTTGTAGGATTTTACAAACGTGTTTGCCCCTGACTAAATAGCCGCTCGGCAAAGTTGTAAAGCCGAGACCCCTCGGGCAGCCGCCCAAGATGAGCCCACCTTCCTTGTGGAATGGGCATTTACATATTTTGGCTGTGGCAGGCCTGCCACAGAATGTGCAAGCTGAATTGTATTACACATCCAACTAGCAAAAGTCTGCTTAAAAGCAAGAGCACCCAGTTTGTTGGGTGCATACAGGATAACAGCAAGTCAGTTTTCCTGACTCCAGCCGTCCTGGAACCTATATTTTCAGGGCCCTGACCACATCTAGCAACTTGGAGTCCTCCAAGTCCCTAGTAGGCGCAAGACACCACAATAAGCTGGTTCAGGTGAAACACTGACACCACCTTAGGGAGAGAACTGGGGACGAGTCCGCAGCTCTGCCCTGTCCGAATGGACAAACAGATATGGGCTTTTTTGAGAAAAAAACCACCAATTTGACACTCGCCTGGTCCAGGCCAGGTCCAAGAGCATGTTCACTTTTCATGTGAGATGCTTCAAATCCACAGATTTGACTGGTTTTAAACCAATGTGTTTTGAGGAATCCCAGAACTACGTTGAGATCCCACAGTGCCACTGGAGGCACAAAAGGGGGTTGTATATGCAATACTCCCTTGACAAACTTCTGGACTTCAGGAACTGAAGCCACTTCTTTCTGGAAGAAAAATCGACAGGGCCGAAATTTGAACCTTAATGGACCCCAATTTGAGGCCCATAGACACTCCTGTTTGCAAGAAATGCAGGAATCGACCGAGTTGAAATTTCTTCGTGGGGCCTTCCTGGCCTCACACCACGCAACATATTTTCGCCACATGTGGTGATAATGTTGTGCGGTCACCTCCTTTCTGGCTTTGACCAGGGTAGGAATGACCTCTTCCTGAATGCCTTTTCCCTTAGGATCCGGCGTTCCACCGCCATGCCGTCAAACGCAGCTGCGGTAAGTCTTGGAACAGACATGGTACTTGCTGAAACAAGTCCCTTCTTAGCGGCAGAGGCCATAAGTCCTCTGTGAGCATCTCTTGAAGTTCCGGGTACCAAGTCCTTCTTGGCCAATCCGGAGCCATGAGTATAGTTCTTACTCCTCTACTTCTTATAATTCTCAGTACCTTAGGTATGAAAAGCAGAGGATGGAACACATACACCGACTGGTACACCCACGGTGTTACCAGAACGTCCACAGCTATTGCCTGAGGGTCTCTTAACCTGGCGCAATACCTGTCCCGTTTTTTGTTCAGACGGGACGCCATCATGTCCACCTTTGGTAATTCCCAACGGTTTACAATTATGTGGAAAACTTCCCCCTGAAGTTCCCACTCTGCCGGGTGGAGGTCGTGCCTACTGAGGAAGTCTGCTTCCCAGTTTCCATTCCCGGAATGAAACACTGCTGACAGTGCTATCACATGATTTTCCGCCCAGCGAAAAGTCCTTGCAGTTTTTGCCACTGCCCTCCTGCTTCTTGTGCCGCCCTGTCTATTTACGTGGGCGACTGCCGTGATGTTTTATCCCACTGGATCAATACCGGCTGACCTTGAAGCAGAGATCTTGCTAAGCTTAGAGCATTATAAATTTACCCTTAGCTATATTTATGTGGAGAAAAATCTCCAGACTTGATCACACTCCCTGGAAATTTTTTCCTTGTGTGACTGCTCCCCAGCCTCTCGGGCTGGCCTCCGTGGTCACCAACATCCAAAACTGAATGCCGAATCTGCGGCCCTCTAGAAGATGAGCACTCTGTAACCACCACAGGAGAGACACCCTTGTCCTTGGATATAGGGTTATCCGCTGATGCATCTGAAGATGCGATCCGGACCATTTGTCCAGCAGATCCCACTGAAAAGTTCTTGCATGAAATCTGCCGACTGGAATTGCTTCGAAGGAAGTCACCATTTTTTTTACCATGGCCCTTGTGCAATGATGCACTGATTTTAGGAGGTTCCTGACTAGCTCGGATAACTCCCTGGCTTTCTCTTCCGGGAGAAACACCTTTTTCTGGACTGTGTCCAGAATCATCCCTAAGCACAGGAGACTTGTTGTCGGGATCAGCTGCGATTTTGGAATCTTTAGAATCCACCCCTGCTGTTGTAACAGTATCCGAGATAGTGCTACTCCGACCTCCAACTGTTCCCTGGACTTTGCCCTTATCAGGAGATCGTCCAAGTAAGGGATAATTAAGACGCCTTTTCTTCGAAGAACAACCATCATTTCGGCCATTACCTTGGTAAAGACCCGGGGTGCCGTAGACAATCCAAACGGCAGCGTCTGAAACTGATAGTGACAGTTCTGTACCACGAACCTGAGGTACCCTTAGTGATAAGGGCAAATTTGGGACATGGAGGTAAGCATCCCTGATGTCTCGGGACACCAGATAGTCCCCTTCTTCCCGGTTCGTTATCACTGCTCTGAGTGACTCCATCTTGATTTGAACCTTTGTAAGTGTTCAAATTTTTTTAGATTTAGAATAGGTCTCACCTAGCCTTCTGGCTTCAGTACCACAATATAGTGTGGAATAATACCCCTTTTCTTGTTGTAGGAGGGGTAATTTAATTATCACCTGCTGGGAATACAGCTCGTGAATTTTTTCCCATACTGCCTCCTTGTCGGAGGGAGACCTTGGTAAAGCAGCCTTCAGGAGCCTGCGCAGGGGAAACGTCTCGACATTCCAAACTGTACCCCTGGGATACTACTTGTAGGATCCAGGGGTCCTGTACGGTCTCAGCGTCATGCTGAGAGCTTGTCAGAAGGGTTGGAACGCTTCTGTTCCTGGGAATGGGCTGCCTGCTGCAGTCTTCTTCCCTTTCCTCTATCCCTGGGCAGATATGACTCTTATAGGGACGAAAGGACTGAAGCTGAAAAGACGGTGTCTTTTTCTGCAGAGATGTGACTTAGGGTAAAAACGGTGGATTTTCCAGCAGTTGCCGTGGCCACCAGGTCCGATGGACCGACCCCAAATAACTCCTCTTCCTTTATACGGCAATACACCTTTGTGCCGTTTGGAATCTGCATCACCTGACCACTGTCGTGTCCATAAACATCTTCTGGCAGATATGGACATCGCACTTACTCTTGATGCCAGAGTGCAAATATCCATCTGTGCATCTCGCATATATAGAAATACATCCTTTAAATGCTCTATAGTCAATAAAATACTGTCCCTGTCAAGGGTATCAATATTTTTAGTCAGGGAATCCGACCAAGCC
This sequence comes from Pseudophryne corroboree, assembly GCF_028390025.1. NCBI lineage: Eukaryota > Metazoa > Chordata > Amphibia > Anura > Myobatrachidae > Pseudophryne > Pseudophryne corroboree. Next base: position 557,433,402 of record NC_086444.1, read on the forward strand.
ACCCCAGCTCTGCACATCCAGGCTGAGGCGATCGCTGGTCGCAGTATAACACCAGTATGTGTGTATATACTTTTTATGATATTTTTCCAGCCTCCTGTCAGCTGGCTCCTTGAGGACGGCCCTATCTATAGACGGTACCGCCACTTGTTCTGATAAGCGTGTGAGCGCCTTATCCACCCTAAGGGGTGTTTCCCAACGCGCCCTAACTTCTGGCGGGAAAGGGTATACCGCCCATATTTTCTATCGGGGGGAACCCACGCATCATCACACACTTCATTTAATTTATCTGATTCAGGAAAAACTACGGTAGTTTTTTCACATCCCACATAATACCCTCTTTTGTGGTACTTGTAGTATCAGAAATATGTAACACCTCCTTCATTGCCCTTAACGTGTGGCCCTAATAAGGAATACGTTTGTTTATTCACCGTCGACACTGGATTCAGTGTCCCTGTCTGTGTCTGTGTCGACCGACTAAAGTAAACGGGCGTTTTAAAACCCCTGACGGTGTTTTTGAGACGTCTGGACCGGTACTATTTGTTTGTCGGCCGTCTCATGTCGTCAACCGACCTTGGCGCGTGTTGACATTATCACGTAATTCCCTAAATAAGCCATCCATTCCGGTGTCGACTCCCTAGAGAGTGACATCACCATTACAGGCAATTGCTCCGCCTCCTCACCAACATCGTCCTCATACATGTCGACACACACGTACCGACACACAGCACACACACAGGGAATGCTCTGATAGAGGACAGGACCTACTAGCCCTTTGGAGAGACAGAGGGAGAGTTTGCCAGCACACACCAAAAACGCTATAATTATATAGGGACAACCTTATATAAGTGTTTTCCCTTATAGCATCTTTTTTATATATTTCTAACGCCAAATTAGTGCCCCCCCTCTCTGTTTTAACCCTGTTTCTGTAGTGCAGTGCAGGGGAGAGCCTGGGAGCCTTCCCTCCAGCCTTTCTGTGAGGGAAAATGGCGCTGTGTGCTGAGGAGATAGGCCCCGCCCCTTTTTCGGCGGCCTCGTCTCCCGCTCTTAACGGATTCTGGCAGGGGTTAAATATCTCCATATAGCCCCCGGAGGCTATATGTGAGGTATTTTTAGCCAAAAAAGGTTTTCATTTGCCTCCCAGGGCGCCCCCCTCCCAGCGCCCTGCACCCTCAGTGACTGCCGTGTGAAGTGTGCTGAGAGGAAAATGGCGCACAGCTGCAGTGCTGTGCGCTACCTTAAGAAGACGGAGGAGTCTTCTGCCGCCGATTCTGGACCTCTTCTCGTTTCAGCATCTGCAAGGGGGCCGGCGGCGAGGCTCCGGTGACCATCCAGGCTGTACCTGTGATCGTCCCTCTGGAGCTAATGTCCAGTAGCCAAGAAGCCAATCCATCCTGCACGCAGGTGAGTTCACTTCTTCTCCCCTAAGTCCCTCGTTGCAGTGATCCTGTTGCCAGCAGGACTCACTGTAAAATAAAAAACCTAAGCTAAACTTTTCTAAGCAGCTCTTTAGGAGAGCCACCTAGATTGCACCCTTCTCGGCCGGGCACAAAAATCTAACTGAGGCTTGGAGGAGGGTCATAGGGGGAGGAGCCAGTGCACACCACCTGATCCTAAAGCTTTACTTTTTGTGCCCTGTCTCCTGCGGAGCCGCTATTCCCCATGGTCCTTTCAGGAACCCCAGCATCCACTAGGACGATAGAGAAATATAGGCTCAATAGCCTATTAATATAACCTATGGTGCATTTGAAATCTGGCAGCCTGTCATGCAGCCTATTATAAGTTTTTCTTCCCTTGCAGCAGCGCTGCCTGTGACCAGACTTGCCGCCCCCCCCCCCCCCCTCTTTCCCCCTGTGCTCCGTGTAGCGCTGTGTCTCAGCAGGGAGCGGGTGCCGGAAAGCTGACCTTTCATTGCAGGGAGGCGGGGGACGCTTGTGAGGAGAGCGGCCGAGTGAACTGAGTTCGGCTGGCTGGAGCGGCGCGTAGCGGCTTCCGGCGGCGCTAGTGAGAGCGCTGTGCTGCAGCGGTTCTCCCCCTCGTAGCGCTGGCTTTAAAGTCCGTACAGCGCGGACGGAGCAGCTGGTATTAGCGGCGGGTGCGGGCGGCTGTATGAACACGGACCCCACACAGCTGACCGCCCCGTCCCCCCCAGCATACCTGGTCTCCTTGTAGGGAGGGCTGCGACGGGGCTTCTTTCTGTAAGCTCCGTCCAGCTCTTGCAGCAGTTCAGTGGGCTGCGTGTGGCTGTGAGGGTGCTCTTTGTGAGGACCGACACGCCATGCGCTGCTCTGTGCAGCGGCACTATCCCGGACCCATGTTTTTAGTAGAAACTGGGAAGGGATGTGCTGAAGTAGTATAAAAAAGTAAAAATTAAAATCAATATTCAAAGAAAAGTGTGGGAACCCACACAAGCCTCTGTTAGTGCATGAGCACAGAAAAAACACTGAGGTACTCGGGGATATGGAGGGGTGGAGAGTTCTACATTTAAATATTCAGTGCCCTGTTTCCTGCGGAAGCCGTCCATATCCCAAGAGTACTCCAGTGACCCCTAGTGGATGAAAAAGAAATAGAGCACAAACTGAGGATTTTAGCAGTTTGAGGTGACTGATACACAGAGAAAAATACAAAGTAGAATCCACACAGTCACATGTACAATACAGAAGTTATTGCATATAAACAATAAAATTGCACTGGACTAGTAATTTACATATTACTATGTACGAACAATGTACAGTAGATACTGGATGTGTATCACAGAATACTTGTACACTTGTTCTTAACTAACACTGTCTAAAATGACATGTATAATACTTTAGTGTCTGTAAAAGCACAGCGCTGATGAGGCAGGCGGCTTTACAGAGGAGACGGGTGTAGTACTGGTGACCGGCGGTCTCCTGACTGCCGGTCAGCTTACAGACGCCGGGATCCCGGCAGGGAGGGGCGAGTGCAGCAAGCCCCTTGCGGGCTTGGTGGCGACCTGCGGTCGCCACGGGTTCTATTCCCACTCTATGGGTGTCGTGGACACCCACGAGTGGAAATAGTCCCTGTTGGTCGGCATGCTGACCATCGGGATAGTGAGCCGTTGGGCTCGTGGAGGAGGTCATGTGACTGTCGGTCAGCTGACCGGCGGTCACATGAATACCACCCGAGGAGACAGTGCCCAGCAGTTCCGGAGATCAGCCCAGCTAGTAGAGAAGATGGTGCCAAAATCTCTGTCAGGGAGTGAGGGAGAGTGAAATGTAGCTCCAGGGCGGGAACACCAGCAGTAGATGGCGCCCGGAGCTGGGGGAGGGGCTACAGATCAGCACCTTATCCCCTCTGCTGGACTTCGCCATCAGGTATTGTGGAGCCTTTTGCAAACTGATTAACAAATCCGACCTGTACTCCTTGCCCTGGTGGATATAGTGGGGTTCCTGTGCGACAGTGTCCACGCCAGCGTCTCCTGGGACCACTACCAGATCACGATTTACCTTACTCCCCCCCCCTTCCCCTTCTAGTGCAGCCACGCGATCCTGGAGAATAACAGCGGTGGTGTGACTGAAAAACCGGTGCGTCTCCGCTACAAGTACCCGGGAACCAGGCCGCGGGAGTATGCAGCGCCACTAAGGGAAGTGATGGAGCAGCAGCACAGCATGTCGTAAAGACATAGAAAGTGCTGCTGCCATTGAAGTCTTCTAAAAAGCTCTTTTTAGGGCTGCCTATTGCAGCCCCACCTGTTAGCTGCCTGCACTATAGGCACCAACTTACAAACTGAGCTCCAGTGCCTGGAGGTGGGGCTTTAGAGGAGGCAGTGCATTGCATCCTGGGAACAGTCAAAGCTTTAGCCTGTTGGTGCCTCGGATCAAGATCCAACTCTACACCCCAATGTTATTCCTTGTGGAATAACAGTGTACCCCGCTGCAGAAAGGGGAGGGATTCCATATTACGTTTGGATTCTGTGTCCGCAATCCACTGACGCAACCACAAGGCCCTGCGTGCCGACACTGCCATGGCAGATGTCCGAGCATTAATGTTCCCCATCTCCTTGAGGGAAGCACAGAGGACAAGGGTAGTGTCCTGAATGTGCTTCAGGTGGGTTACCATAGTAATTAAGGGCATATCCCCCGAGAGGCCGCCCATAATTTGCGTGGCCCAAGAATGAATAGCATGGGTCATCAAGCAACCCGCAATGACCGGTCTTTGTGAAAGGCTGGCTGCAGTGTATATAGATTTTAGGGTAGTCTATCTTCCGATCCCCTGGATCCTTCATGGTAAAGGAGCCCGGGGTAGGCAGCACCGCCTTCTTAGACAGGTGAGAGACTGAGACATCCACCCCAGGGGTTTCCTCCCAAAATGTTCTACCTTCAGGAGTAAATGTGGAGTGCGCAAAAAATTTTTGGACACTTAGAATTTTTTTGTCTGGATTTTTCCAGGCCTGTATGAATAAGTCATCTAACTCTGGAGAATCAGGGAAAGGACATTGGGCTTGTTTTGGACAAAGAAAAACGACTGCTGTGACGCAGCGTCCTCTACAGGGAGCTTTAACACATCCCTTATATCCAAAATGAGGGGTTCAATACCCTGAGCAACATCAGGATCCAGGTCATCCCCATCATCTTGTCTATCATCTGTATCAGATAGCAGAGAAGGTAAACCACGCTTCTGTGGACCTGCATGAGAGAGAGGGGGCTTTGTATCTGCCCTAGCAGCTAAATCTGCAACCGCTTGTTGTAGTAGCCGAGTCTTCTGCACATTAGCAGTGAGCTGGGAAGACATAGCTGACATCATAGTCTTAAGAGACCCTAACCAGTGGGGCTATGGACTAGGGAAACCAATCCTGGGCCATTTTTTCCATCCCGGTTATCGAATTTGAAAAATGGCCAATCCCGGGATTCCCGGAATTGGCTTTTACCTAGGTGGCCGCCCTCTAGCCCCACCCCGCCCCGGACATATTACTCACCATATACCGGGGGTGGGCGGGAGGGGAACATCCTGTGCATGCTGCTGGCGGCTCCCACCAGCAGCTGACAGCGCAGCATGACCTCTCACGCTGCACTGGGGACCCGGAAGGAGGAAGCCGGGCAGCGTTTGAGCGGTCCTGTGGACGCTCAACGCTGATCCCTCAATCCCCGGGATTGGAGCTTCCAATCCCGGGATTGAATCCTGGCCATTTTTGGCCCTAAATCCCAGGATCCCGCTCCTGGGATTGGCCACCATACTCTGGACCCTCTCCCTCAACATCTTCAATGATTTGTGAAGATTGACTGCATTGTTCACAGGAAACAGAATCATTACATAAAGGAGAGAATCTGGTGTGACATACACTGCACAGCTTGTGTTTACCCATATTTCACAGTAAGCACAACAACATACACAGTTATAATGCAAGCCCGCCCTACTGTATGTGAGAGGAGACACAGAAGAGAGGACACCAGCACACCCTGAGCTGCACAGCCCCAGTGAGGCTTTCAGCTTTCTAAAACACAGTAAACACTAACCATATTTGTCCTACAGAGGATCAAGATAGTGTACACAAGAGGCTCTCCCCCTTTGCTACACCCTGTACCAGTTTTCCAGCGTGTCTTGTGAGGCAGGAAGCGCTGTGTGTGCTGTAGATGGCTGCAGTAAGCAGAGGAAGACTCCAAAATGCCTCAGGTCCCACTCTGCGTTAGCTCTGCCCCCTCTAATGGCGCCAGAGCTATAAAGAACATTTATACTGGCAAAATCTCCTATATAGCTTAAAACATCACAAGTGCTAGTCAAGCCCTTTTGTGCCAGTTCTACACGGGGGATCTTAGCAGGACGCCCCACCCCAGGAGGGTCCTGTACGCCGCGCCCGTGGTCAGCCGCACTTTGAACCGGGGGCGACCCCCCTAGCGGGGCCCCCGGTTTGTACTCACCACCGATGTCACCTTCAGGCAGCGTTAGGGGTTTGCGGCATGCTGCGGCTGTGACAGCCAAGGCGCAGTGCCCCGCTAACCAACAGCCCCTGGTGGTCCTGCAGCGGGGAAGCGGCTCTGCACCTCGAAAGACCGGTTACTGTTGTCGCGCGCCCCCCCCCCCCCCTCCCCCCCTCTCTGGAGCTGCAGACATGTGCATCCTCTCCTGAGGGCACTTTTTTCTAAACTGCCTGTGGGAGCATAGAGGGGAGGAGCCAGCACACCCAGTTGAAAAAAAATGTAAGTGCACTGGCTCCTTTGGATCCCCGTATATACCCCATCGTACTAGTTTCCCCCAATATCCCTAATGGATGCTAGAGAAAGAAATGATATTGTGCATGCAATGTACCATCATTACCAGCATATGCACGCCATTCCAATATCAGGTTATGCTTTTAGCTGAATTTCCCCCTTGTAGTCTTCAGAGACCTAGCAATAAGGCTAACAGTAAAGTAAGACACCAGATATAATTTAGTACTGCCCACCTACAACTAAAACTTCGGGATTAACCTGTTCATTAATAAATATCAATTTCTAGTTTGCAAATACAATGTGTTGTCTATACAAAAGCAATCTAGACTTCAAAAGCTACTGAAAAGCTGTGCAGAGAATGCACGTACCTGCACTCAGTAGAAGTAGGGCTCACTGTTTCCTCAGGACTGTCAGTCTTCTCTTCAGCCTTTTCTTCAGTAGGAGCAGGGGTTGGGGTGTGTACAGTTACAAATGGACTAGGTATAGGAATGTTAGGCAGCGGGTAAGGTAGGGATAGAGGGGCATTGGTACGGGCGAGTGGGGTGTATGTCAGGGGTGGTGATGCAGGGGCAGCAGTAGCAGTGCTGGAAGGCTGGCTTGGTGCTGCAGCTGGTGCTGATGGACAAGATGCTGCTTTTGGCTAAAAAAAGAAAATAGTGTCTGGTATGAGCTAAAACGTCTATCAGCTTTGAGAAAACGTTAATTAGGACAAGAAATTGATGGGACTTCAATAGTTAAGCAATGGGCAGTCCCTCTGGTGACTTTTCATGGCATAACGAAATACACACACATTCTTTAAAACACAATGTTATGTTTTGAATTTCCTTTTTACTCACATAAAAAAAAAAAAAAAAAAAAGGGTTCACAACAACATATTTCAGGAGACTCAGAACTTCACATTAATAGGAGTTCAAGATTTTGCCTGTGCTGCACCCCTTCAGTGGAACGTGCTCCCCCGCTCCATTAGACTCTCCCTGACCTTGCAAAGCTTCAAACAGGCACTGAAAACCCACCTATTCAACAAAGCGTACCCCTCCGATGCATAACCTAGTCCTTAGGCTGCTCCTCCATCCTCCTGTCCCATGCCTTGAACATATCTGCTTTGCCTGCATACTGCCATCAGGCTTCCTCCCGCTTCCCTGCACCTCATGTCATCTGTCTGTCGCCCCTCCCCACTAGATTGTTAGCTCTTCAGAGCAGGGCCATATTTCCTCTTGTTGTCAAAGCCCTCGTCTTGACACATTTCACTCACAGCCCTCTTGTCCTTAGTGACCATCTTTACCTGCTTTTTCTCCTACAGGTAAAGGCTCATCTCTATCTATGGCCGCCCAGCCCCAAGTAGTACGATGATTACTCCCTTGCTACTTACATGTAAGCTGTATCATGTTTTGAGAATTGTGGTGCTCTTTGTTACCTGTACTCTATTTTTGTTATTTATTTACTGTAATGCTAAGTTTTGTCTCCCGGTACAGTCCTTTGTATGGCGCTACAAAACACTTGTGGCGCCCTATAAACAAAATATAACAAAAACAACAACCTCTGTCCCCACTAACCCCTCCCACAGAGTTTTGAACAAAGCCAAATGGAGGAAGAACCATAAATCTATGAAACAAGTAAAATCAAAACAAGATAGGGAGGGATTGCAGTATCCCCCAGATGGATTACAAGGAAGGGATTTTACAGAGCAAAAACTGGAGTTAAGACAGCTGGGGTGTGAAGTATGCAGACCGGAGGTAGCACAATGTAAAAAAAACCCATATGTACAGCTGGCTCCTCCCCCATCACACCCTAAGAACTACTAACACAATAAACAAACCGTTTGAACTAAAAATTCTTACAAGGACACTCAGGCTGACTACACCGAGGCAGGCGTCCAGTGTCCCCGAGTGGATTCAGAGAAATGGATTTACCGTAAGTACCAAAATCCTCTTTTCACTATTATCCACTAGGGGACACTAGAGAACTAGACAGCTGGGGCATCCCAAAAATACTCCCATGGGCGGGAGTGCTGTCCGAAGCCTTAAGAACCAAACCTCCAAAATTTGTATCTCTAGATGCAAATGTATCAAAATTGTAGAAATGAGTGAACGTGTGTGCCGATGGCCACGTTGCAGCTCTGAAAAGTTGGGTAGTGGAGGCTCCTCTAGCCGTCACCCAAGAAGCTCCTACTGATCTGATGGTATGAGCACCCACACGAAACGGGACTACCCTACCGCTCGCAACATATGCCTGTTTGATGGTTAGCCTTATCCATGTGACCAACGTTTGTTTTGTAGTTGGCCAACCCCTCTTGAGGTCATCAAAGTACAAACAAAACGTCTGAGCTGCTAAGGGAACCTGTAGCTTGTACGTGCACCATTAAAGTTCAGACCACATCCAGGAAAAGGTCCCCCTCTGAGAACGCCCGGAAAGATGGGACCACAACTGGCTTGTTTACATGAAAACCAGAAACCACCTTCGGTAAAAACTCCGCTCTCGTACGTTGTTCCACCCTATCCTCGTGAAATACTAAGAAAGGGTTTTCACATGACAGAGCTCCCAATTCAGAGACTTTCCTTGCCAATGCAAGACAGTCTTCCAGGAAACATATTTAAGATCTGCCTGTTCCAAAGGCTCGAAAAGGTCAGATCTCAAAAGTCCAACACCAGGTTTAGATCCCACGGAGCCGTGGGGGGGGGGGGAGGGGGAGAGACGAAAAGGTGGATGTCTCAACACACCCTGTAAAAACATCTGTACCTCCTGCAAGGACGGCAAACATTGCTGGAAAAAGACTGAAAGAGCCAAAACCTGCACCTTCAGGGACCCCAACCTCAAACCTCCGTCCAAACCATCTAGAACTTTGTATGTTTAACTGCGCACTGAGTCCCCTTTGGTTCGAACAAGCTGCCGCACTTAGAGGTGACCAGCCTCACAAAAGACACAAATACAGAAGGTTGTGCTGCGCTCAGTCCTAATTGTGATGGTAATGTGCTAGCACCTAGGTGAAGTCTGTGTGGACTGTTTGTCAGATTGAGAAACCAAACAAAATGATGGATATATACACCTACGACCCTTGTAATTGTCTTGTATCTACTAAACAGTATAATGTATTGGTAAACTGCCGGATGGTTATTGAAAATATATAAATATAGATATAAATGATGGCAGATATAGGTTTAAATAACTGAACTCCATTTATTTACTAATTCAGTTGCATAATGTCCAAAGTAATTATAAAAGTCACTCTTTCTAGAATGCGGCGTCCCGCATATGGATTTAGTTCTTAAAGTCTTTTGAGTACTCAAATACTCCTGCAGCGGTATTGAAGTAAAAAACAGTCTTCGCGGCGTGGAGAACTCAGTGTTACAGAATACGGTGAAAAGACAGAGGGGTTTCTCCGGACTGGCTTCTCCCCTCTCACTCCGGCTGCCCGTGGTGCGTCCTGCTTCAGACGCCCCTCGTGCGCCGGTCGGTTCGAGTGTAAAGCCTAAGGTAAGGGAGTCCGGGGGGCGCTCTACGGAGCTGCTCACCAGGTTACCCCCACCTTGTACGGACACTCACCTGCCGTCTTCTCCCGCTGATGGCCTGAGCTCCGACACCGGCTTCTTCCCTCGTCCTCCTTCCGGCGGTTGCTAGGTTACACAGACTTCACCTAGGTGCTAGCACATTACCATCACAATTAGGACTGAGCGCAGCACAACCTTCTGTATCTCCGTCCAAACCAGTTTGGAGAAAACCCAACAATCTGGTAAGGCAGAATTCTCTGGGGTTCCAACCCTTAGGCTGGCACAAGTCCAAGTATTTCTTCCAGATCCTATAATCGTGTGCTGCAGTAACCGGCCTTCTTGCCCCTATCATGGTACGAATAGCCGATTTCGGAATGCCCATTTCTTTTAGTATCCTGGTTTCAAGAACCACGCCGTCAAACGTAGGTGGTTCAAATCTGGGTGTAGAAATGGGCCCTGTGATAACATATCCTCCCTCTGCGGCAGCCTCCAAGGTTCTTCCGCCAAGAGTCCCTTCAGATCCGAGTACCAACTTCTGCGGGGCCAGTCCAGCGCTATCAGAATTACCCACGCTAATTCCGGTTTCACCTTTAACACTTGGCAATAGGGGAAACGGTGGCAATATGTATACCAGTTCGTATGGCCAGTGAATCGCCAGCGCGTCCACTGCCTCTGCTGCTGGATCCCGCGCCCTGACCACATATCTTGGAAGTTGACGGTTGTTTCGAGAGGCCATTAGATCTACCTGCGGTAACCCCCACCGTCTTACCAATGCATCGAAGACTTAAGGATGAGACTCCACTCTCCTGGATGCATGTCCTGACGGCTGAGGTACTGTAATCTGCCTCCCAATTTTCTACTCCTGGAATGAAGACCGCCTACAGGATTATGTTGTGCTTTTCTGTCCAAGACAGAATTCCTGTAGCCTCCTTTAAGGCCATGCGGCTTTTTGTTCCTCCCTGACTGTTTATGTATGCCGCAGCGGTCACATTGTCCGATTGCACGCTCATGTGCCGAGCTCACACTAGACTCACGGCTTGAAGAAGTGCATTGTAGATGGCTCATAGCTCCTACACATTTATCGGTAGGCGAGACTCCTACCGTGACTATCTTCCCTGAAATTGATGGTTGCCCAGTACTACACCCCATCCTCTGAGACTTGCATCCGTTGTCAAAATTATCCAGAGATTCAAAATAGTTCTCCCGCTGATACACAAAGTCCTGGTCTGAGGAGATAAATTCTTTGGTGAAGAAAAGGGTGCATGCCTGCCCCTTGAGCAATCAGATTCAGCTGAAAAGGTCTGGAATGCAGTCTGCTGTATTGGATCGCTTTGAAGGATGCCACCATCTTTCCTGGAAGTCGTATACAAAGATGCAGCGACACAGTCTGGTTTTGTAAAACCTGGCGTACCATTTCCTTGATGTCTCGAATCTTGTCTTCTGGAAGGATCACTCTCAATCGTATTGTAAGATGAGACCCAATAATTGAATTCTCTGTGTTGGTTGCAAGATGGATTTTTTGAAGTTCACAAATCAACCGTGTTGAATCAATCTGGGGAGTAATCCGAGAATCTCGGATCAATAATTCCTGGGATGGTGCCCCGATAAGAAGATAGTCCAAATACGATATTATTGTTACCTCGAACGATCTCAATTTCACCACCATGACTGCCATGATCTTTGTGAAGATCCTCGGGCCGATGACAGACCAAACAGAAGTGCTGTGAAGTGGTTCTTCTCCACTGCAAACTGTGAAGTGGTTCTTCTCCACTGCAAGCCTTAAATAAGCTTGGTGTGATGACCAAATTGGAACATGTAGGTACGCGTCCTTTATGTCCATTGACACCATGAATTCCTGTTGCTCCAACCCCGCAATGACAGACTATAGATTCCATCTTGAACTTGTAAACATTCAGGAATAGATTTAACACTTTCAAATTTAGAATGGGTCTGACTGACCCATCTGGTTTGGGTGCTACGAAAAGATTTGAATTAAAACCTGTCCCTGTTTGAGGTACCGGAACTGGTATGATTAACCTTTGTCAGAAGTAATTTTTGGATAGCTGCGTGTAACACTCCCAACCTTTTGAGGGCACAGAGATAGGCCCGTAGTAAAGAAAGGATTGTGAGGTCAGATTAGAAAATCTATTTTTTATCCCTTGGAGATTATATTGTTGATCCAGACTTCTGGAGAGGTTTCGGCTCCGGCTTCCTGAAACCTTATTAACCGGCCGCCCACCTTGGGAGACCGTCATGCCATGGTCTTGTCAGTAGTCTTAGAATCCTGCTTTCGGGCTGTTGATTGGGAACAGCCTCTACTTCTGTTTCCACGAGCTTGTCCTCCAAAACCTCTACCTCTGGCACAAAGACAGTGTCCTAAATTAAGTGAAAGTCGGACAAGAGTAGTTTCTTCTCACCAGTGGCGTGGTTCTAGGATACGTAGTAGGCACAAATGTAGACTTTCCAGCTGTGGCCTGGGAGATCCACTAATTCTGGACCAAATAAGGTCTCCCCAACAAAACGGATTGCTTCAAACTGCCCTTTTTGAATATGAATCCACCTGCCAATCTCTGAGCCACAGAATCCTTCTGGCCAATACTGCTGAAGCCAAGATGCAGGATGCTATCCTGCTAGCATCCTTCGCAGCTTGGCAAAGAAATGGCCGACTCACAAATATGCTCCGCAAGTTAAGATATCTCTTCCTGATTATTATCTTCTGCCATTGCTCGAACTATCTGTCCAGCCCAAGCAACGATAGCTTTATTAATTCTGTGGGATGCTCCTGCAGCCACAAAGATGGATTTAAGAGCTGTACCCAATTTACAATCAGAAACATCTTTCAATGTAGTCACATTCAGTATCGGTAAGATTGTCTTTTTTGACAATCTTGCTAAGGACGCATCCACAATAGGTGGTACTTCCCATTTAGACATAACTGCCTTAGGCAGGGAATAATTAACTGTAAACTTCTTGGGCAATTGGAAGCCCTTATCTGGCTGTTTCCATGCTTCTCCCATCTGTTCTTGGGAGTGTCTGAGAAATCGGGAATACCACTACTTGCGGCTTTGTGAGTCAAACGTATCAAAAAATTCAGGTTCCTTTATTTCTTTTCTTTGAAGTTAAGGACCTGTTTAACCGCCTCAATAAGGGATTCTAACCGCTTAATCTTTGAGTCCTCCTCCTGAAGGTTAACCTCAAATACCTACTCAATAGACTCCCTCCCATCTTCATCCGCCACAAGACCCTCTTCCTCCTCTGCTTGCAGGATAGGAAGAGGTCTCTTTACAGCTTTACGCACAGTCTTTTCTACCTGCGCAGGCGGTGTAAGTCTAATTAGGAATTCATCCATACTCTTTGAAAAACCCGCCGCCAATTCTAAATGTTGCTTGGGGTTTCCGCCATTTCCATAGAAATATATGTAAGGGAAGTTTCACATGACCTGGATGGATCATTGCTCCCAGGCTGTGTCTCCATACCCAAACACGTGTCGCACACCCCAGATTTGCCAACACTTTTTCTCACATTGTCTTGGGTTGGTGCTTTTGGCGCCATGTTAAATACACACACACCAACCAACAGTGCTTTCACCCTATTAGTATAGATCAGTGTTTCCAAACCACGGTCCTCAAGGCACACTAACAGTCCTGGTTTTAAGGATAACCATACCTGATCACAGGTGATTTAATTAGTACCTCAGTTATCTTAATTGAACCATTTGTGCTCAGACATGGTTATCACTAAAACCTGCACTGTTGGTGTGCCTTGAGGACCGTGGTTGGGAAACACTGGTATAGATGGAGAAAGACCATAGGGATTCACACAGCTGGAACGGTTATTAATCCTTGAAAATAATCTAATACTTATACACATACTTTTTTGTCCCTCTTCTATACCAGCCAGACGTTTACAAACCCCACACCACCAAATGCTGAGACAGCTTGAGACGTATCACAGTATTGTTGAGAACTCCGATGCTCCCCCACCTCAGGACCTGTCAGCAGCATCCCTTGGGAGATATTTTTTTTCTTTACAAACAAAAATAGTAATTTCAGTGAGATCTACTTAACAGTGCTGATAATCACAGAGCCAGCGCGAAGGGAGCCCACAGTCCTAAATATAATGTTCCTATGGAGGACATTCAGATATTAAAACAATATGGTGCTGTTTTTACATCTTCTGTGCGACAGGTGGCAGAGCTTAGCTACAGCAGTCTAATCCTGATGAAAGCTACACTAACGGGCTCCTCACTCTACCCCTCCCCTTTCAGAATGCCTGCTCTAACAGCGAGCCAGAAGAAAAGCAAAATGGCCGCTGTTGAACATTTTTAATCCCCTCATTGCTGCTTTCCCTACCTAACAGCGCTGTGTGAACCTGTGTAATGGAGGGATGCTACCGTGCCCTTTGCCGGGCTAACCATCGCTCAGGAGCCTGAACCCCTTTTAAAGGCTCCGTCTCCCGCTCTGCTCCCTCCGCCAGTCTCACTCCCCCGGGGCTTCAATATGCAGTGCGCACCCTGACAAGCTCTCCAGATCCACTCTGGTCTGAATAATCTGTGCTGCCCGCTAGCACCTGCCATCCCTAAATACTGTGCCAGGCGGGGGAACCGCATAGAGGGGTTACTCACTGTTAGTAGATCTCCTGAAGTGAGCCGCTGATCCCTTCCACCGGGATCTTTGTCTCATGTGTACTCTGCAAAGAGTACCTTTGGGTCAACCTGCTCTCTCCTTTCTTTTAGGTGGGATTAGGCACAGAATCTATCAGGAAACTCTTATGGAGCAAGAGCGCACGTTTTTGTACTTCTACCTCCCAGCACAAATTTTCAAACTGGAGGGACGGGGGCATGAAGGGGGAGGAGCCAGCTGTACATTTTATTACGTTGTGCTACCTCCAGTCTGCATACTTCACACCCCAGCTGTCTAACTCCAGTGTCCCCTAGTGGATAATAGAGAAATTCCATTTTCTCTCCCATCCAATCTGGAGAACAGATATATTGACTGTGGGACCTCAAAGCCTAGTACGGAGAGGTTCTGTCCTGCAAAGCCGCACGTAAAACTTTTCACCGAAAAAAAGCATCACAGAAACCAAAGGTATATAGAGCTAGTAAAATTTGGTAAAGGTATGCAGATTACCAGTTTGTCGCTCTGCACAGCAGTTCCACTGAAGCGCAATGGCGAACCGCCCAAGAAGCCCAACTGCATGAGTAGAATGATCCTAGAAGGAAGCCTAGTCTGTCAGATAGGCATTTAAAGTGGCCATATAGCAATGGAGCGCTTGGAGGCCGGCCGACCAGAAGAACAAAAAAAAGATTATTACTCACATCTAGCAGGAACCGTGGCTAGGAGAAATACCAATTTCAACTTAAGATAACTTAACGACTTTAAGAGGTTTGAATGTGGTCTTCTGAAGAGCTTCCAAACCCAAATCCCACAGAGGAATAAGAGGAATCTACATCAGCTGAATGTGCAGTATCCCTTGAAGAAAGGTTTGTACAACCAGAATAATGGGTAATCATCTCTGAAAAAGGATGGACAGGGCAGACACAACCATTCAGAAAAAAAAGGCGAAGGCCTTGATGTAGTCCATCTTAAAGAAAGGACAGAATCTGCCTTAGCCAAAAGAAGCCGTGCGGAGAGACCATGTCATTTACACCATAAGATGTAAAGTCTTCATATACGATGATATCCTGGAAGTAACTGGCTTTCGAGCCTGACCCATGGTCTGGATGACCTCAGGAGCTGGGTATCAAGAACCAAGTGGTCAAAACCAGACAAGACAAATGTAATACCCCTTTCACATCGCAAAAATAACCCGGTATCGACCCAGCATATTCCCAGGTCAACATGGGTCAGTGTGAGATGTGAAAGGGGCCTTTGAGAATTCCCAGGTCGCCCGAGCCAGTAATCCAACCGGGTTAATAAGGGTTATTCCCAGGTTGAATACCGGGTCAGGCGCAGTGTGAATGAGTTGTCGGGTCAATGCGACACAGTAGCCTTTCACAGTATAGGGAGAGGCGGCGCGGAGATTAACTCATCTCCCTGCGCCGCTTCCACCCTCGCCACCGGCTCCGCCGCTATGGTAACCGACCCAGCGAAAAGGGGTAGCAGAGTCTCCAATGCCAGATCCCACCCTGGAAGGACCCGTTTCCAGTTCCCGGGTGGGATCCGGCATTGGAGATGTGAAAGGGGTATATTATACTACCAATGCTCTCACCAAGTGACTGGGATCGTCCTGGGAGGCGCCGAATACCACAATGCGTAAGACGCAGCCCAGCACTACTGCTGCTAGACCGTGGCTACCCTACTCAGCAGCCCCTTTTCAGCACCTGGTGTGTCCTGTTAAACCTGGGCCCTGGACACTGTAAGAAGTGAACTGGTGACCCTGCAATAGCTGCAAGCAGAGCAGGAGGAGAGCTCACACCCAGCTCTCTTCAGCATAACTAAATGGCGCTGAAAAACTGGAAAATAAAAAAACAAATTCACTAAAAAATAAGATTTTACTCACCGGTAAATCTATTTCTCGTAGTCCGTAGTGGATGCTGGGACTCCGTAAGGACCATGGGGAATAGCGGCTCCGCAGGAGACTGGGCACAACTAAAGAAAGCTTTAGGACTACCTGGTGTGCACTGGCTCCTCCCCCTATGACCCTCCTCCAGACCTCAGTTAGGATACTGTGCCCGGAAGAGCTGACACAATAAGGAAGGATTTTGAATCCCGGGTAAGACTCATACCAGCCACACCAATCACACCGTATAATAAGATTTTACTCACCGGTAAATCTATTTCTCGTAGTCCGTAGTGGATGCTGGGAACTCCGAAAGGACCATGGGGAATAGCGGCTCCGCAGGAGTCTGGGCACAACTAAAAGAAAGCTTTTAGACTACCTGGTGTGCACTGGCTCCTCCCACTATGACCCTCCTCCAAGCCTCAGTTAGGATACTGTGCCCGGAAGAGCTGACACAATAAGGAAGGATTTTGAATCCCGGGTAAGACTCATACCAGCCACACCAATCACACCGTATAACACGTGATACCATATCCAGTTAACAGTATGAAACATAACTGAGCCTCTCAACAGATGGCTCATAACAATAACCCGTTAGTGAACAATAACTATGTACAATTATTGCAGACAATCCGCACTTGGGACGGGCGCCCAGCATCCACTACGGACTACGAGAAATAGATTTACCGGTGAGTAAAATCTTATTTTCTCTAACGTCCTAGTGGATGCTGGGAACTCCGAAAGGACCATGGGGATTATACCAAAGATCCCAAACGGGCGGGAGAGTGCGGATGACTCTGCAGCACCGAATGAGAGAACTCAAGGTCCTCCTCAACCAGGGTATCAAATTTGTAGAATTTTGCAAACGTGTTTGCCCCTGACCAAGTAGCAGCTCGGCAAAGTTGTAAAGCCGAGACCCCTCGGGCAGCCGCCCAAGATGAGCCCACCTTCCTTGTAGAATGGGCTTTAACTGATTTAGGATGCGGCAGTCCAGCCGCAGAATGCGCCAGCTGAATTGTGCTACAAATCCAGCGAGCAATAGTCTGCTTAGAAGCAGGAGCACCCAGTTTGTTGGGTGCATACAGGATAAATAGCGAGTCAGTTTTCCTGACTCCAGCCGTCCTGGAAACTTAAAATTTTCAAGGCCCTGACTACGTCCAGCAACTTGGAATCCTCCAAGTCGCTAGTAGCCGCAGGAACTACAATAGGTTGGTTCAAGTGAAAAGCTGATACCACCTTAGGGAGAAACTGGGGACGAGTCCTCAATTCTGCCCTATCCATATGGAAAATCAGATAAGGGCTTTTAAATGACAAAGCCGCCAATTCTGATACACGCCTGGCCGAAGCCAAGGCCAATAACATGACCACTTTCCACGTGAGATATTTTAGATCCACGGTCTTTAGTGGCTCAAACCAATGTGATTTTAGGAAATTCAACACCACGTTGAGATCCCAGGGTGCCACTGGAGGCACAAAAGGGCGCTGAATATGCAGCACTCCATTTACAAATGTCTGACTTCAGGTAGTGAAGCTAGTTCTTTTTGGAAGAAAATCGACAGAGCCGATATCTGCACCTTAATGGAGCCTAATTTTAGGCCCATAGTCACTCCTGCCTGTAGGAAGTGCAGAAATCGACCCAGCTGAAATTCCTCTGTTGGGGCCTTATTGGCCTCACACCAAGCAACATATTTCCGCCATATGCGGTGATAATGCTTTACAGTTACATCTTTCCTGGCTTTAATCAGCGTAGGAATGACATCCTCCGGAATGCCTTTCTCCTTTAGGATCCGGTGTTCAACCGCCATGCCGTCAAACGCAGCCGCGGTAAGTCTTGGAACAGACAGGGCCCCTGCTGCAGCAGGTCCTGTCTGAGCGGCAGAGGCCATGGGTCCTCTGAGATCATCTCTTAAAGTTCCGGGTACCACGCTCTTCTTGGCCAATCCAGAACCACGAGTATTGTCCTTACTCCTCGTTTTCTTATTATTCTCAGTACCTTTGGTATGAGAGGCAGAGGAGGGAACACATAAACCGACTGGTACACCCACGGTGTCACTAGAGCGTCCACCGCTATCGCCTGAGGGTCCCTTGACCTGGCGCAATATCTCTCTAGTTTTTTGTTTAGGCGAGACGCCATCATGTCCACCTGTGGTATTTCCCACTGGTTTACAATCATTTGAAAGACTTCTGGATGAAGTCCCCACTCTCCCGGGTGGAGGTCGTGCCTGCTGAGGAAGTCTGCTTCCCAGTTGTCCACTCCCGGAATGAACACTGCTGACAGTGCTAGCACATGATTTTCCGCCCATCGGAGAATCCTTGTGGCTTCTGCCATTGCCGTCCTGCCCTGTCGGTTTACATGGGCGACCGCCGTGATGTTGTCTGACTGGATCAGTACCGGCTGGTTTTGAAGCAGGGGTTTTGCCTGACTTAGGGCATTGTAAATGGCCCTCAGCTCCAGAATATTTATGTGTAGGGAAGTCTCCGGACTCGACCATAGTCCTTGGAAGTTTCTTCCCTGTGTGACTGCCCCCCAGCCTCGAAGGCTGGCATCCGTGGTCACCAGGACCCAGTCCTGTATGCCGAATCTGCGGCCCTCTAGAAGATGAGCACTCTGCAGCCACCACAGCAGAGACACCCTGGTTCTTGGAGACAGGGTTATTAGCCGATGCATCTGAAGATGCGATCCGGACCATTGGTCCAAAAGGTCCCACTGAAAGATTCTGGCATGGAACCTGCCGAAAGGAATTGCTTCGTAAGAAGCCACCATCTTTCCCAGGACTCGCGTGCAGTGATGCACAGACACCTGTTTTGGTTTCAGGAGGTTTCTGACTAGAGACGACAGCTCCATGGCTTTTTCCTCTGGGAGAAACACTTTTTTCTGGACTGTGTCCAGAATCATTCCCAGGAACAGTAGACGTGTCGTCGGAACCAGCTGTGACTTTGGAATATTTAGAATCCAACTGTGCCGGTGTAGCACCTCCTGAGATAGTGCTACTCCTACCAACAACTGCTCCTTGGATCTCGCCTTTATTAGGAGATCGTCCAAGTATGGGATAATTAAAACTCCCTTTTTTCGAAGGAGTATCATCATTTCCGCCATTACCTTGGTAAACACCCTCGGTGCCGTGGACAGACCAAACGGCAGCGTCTGGAATTGGTAATGGCAATTCTGTACCGCAAATCTGAGGTACTCCTGGTGAGGATTGTAAATGGGGACATGCAGGTAAGCATCCTTGATGTCCAGGGATACCATGTAATCCCCCTCGTCTAGACTTGCAATAACCGCCCTGAGCGATTCCATCTTGAACTTGAATTTTTTTATGTATGTGTTCAAGGATTTGAAATTTAAAATGGGTCTCACCGAACTGTCCGGTTTCGGTACCACAAACAGTGTGGAATAGTAACCCCGTCCTTGTTGAAGTAGGGGCACCTTGACTATCACGCGCTGGGAATACAGCTTGTGAATTGCCTCTAGCACAGCCTCCCTGTCCGAGGGAGTTGCTGGCAAGGCTGATTTGAGGAAACGGCGGGGGGGAGACGCATCGAATTCCAGCTTGTACCCCTGAGATACTACTTGAAAGATCCAGGGATCCACCTGTGAGCGAGCCCACTGATCGCTGAAATTTTGGAGGCGGCCCCCCACCGTACCTGGCTCCGCCTGTGGAGCCCCACCGTCATGCGGCGGACTTGGAAGAAGCGGGGGAGGACTTTTGCTCCTGGGAACTAGCTGTTTGTTGCAGCCTTTTTCCCCTACCTCTGCCTCTGGACAGAAAGGACCCGCCTTTTCCTCGCCTGTTTTTCTGGGTCCGAAAGGACTGTACCTGATAAAACGGCGCTTTTTTAGGCTGTGAGGGAACATGGGGTAAAAATGCTGACTTCCCAGCTGTCGCTGTGGAAACGAGGTTCGAGAGACCATCTCCGAATAACTCCTCACCCTTATAAGGCAAAACTTCCATGTGCCTTTTGGAATCTGCATCCCCTGTCCACTGCCGGGTCCATAAGCCTCTCCTAGCAGAAATGGACAATGCACTTATTTTAGATGCCAGCCGGCAGATCTCCCTCTGTGCATTTCTCATGTATAAGACTGAGTCTTTTATATGCTCTATGGTTAGCAGAATAGTGTCCCTGTCAAGGGTGTCAATATTTTCTGACAGGGAATCTGACCACGCAGCGGCAGCACTGCACATCCATGCTGACGCAACAGCTGGCCTAAGTATAATGCCTGTGTGTGTATATATAGACTTCAGGATCGCCTCCTGTTTTCTATCCGCAGGCTCCTTCAGAGCGGCCGTATCCGGAGACGGAAGTGCCACCTTTTTAGACAAACGTGTGAGCGCTTTATCCACCCTAGGAGGTGTTTCCCAACGTGCCCTATCCTCTGGCGGGAAAGGGAACGCCATTAGTAATTTTTTTGAGATTATCAATCTTTTATCAGGGAAAGCCCACGCTTCTTCACACACTTCATTTAATTCTTCAGATGGGGGAAAAACTACGGGTAGTTTTTTCTCCCCAAACATAATACCCTTTTTTGTGGTACCTGGGTTTAAATCTGAAATGTGTAACACCTCTTTCATTGCCTCAATCATGCAGCGAATGGCCTTAGTGGACATTAGATTAGACTCATCGTCGTCGACACTGGTATCAGTATCCGTGTCGACATCTGGGTCTGCCATCTGAGGTAGCGGGCGTTTTAGAGCCCCTGATGGCCTTTGAGACACCTGGGCAGGCACAAGCTGAGAAGCCGGCTGTCCCGCATTTGGCATGTCGTCAAATTTTTTGTGTAAGGAGTCGACACTTGCACGTAATTCCTTCCATAAAACCATCCACTCAGGTGTCTGCCCCGCAGGGGGTGACATCACTTCTACAGGCATCTGCTCCGCCTCCACATAATTTTCCTCCTCAAACATGTCGACACAGCCGTACCGACAAACCGCACACACACCGGGAATGCTCTAAACAGAGGACAGTACCCCACAGAAGCCCTTTGGGGAGACAGAGAGAGAGTATGCCAGCACACACCAGAGCGCTATATACTGCAGGGACTAACTGAATTATGTCCCCTATAGCTGCTATAATATTTACTGCGCCTAAATTTAGTGCCCCCCCTCTCTTTTTTACCCTTTTTCTGTAGTGTAGACTGCAGGGGAGAGCCAGGGAGCTTCCTTCCAGCGGAACTGTGAGGGAAAAATGGCGCCAGTGTGCTGAGGGGGATAGCTCCGCCCCTTTTTTGGACTATTCTCCCGCTTTTTTAAGGATTCTGGCAGGGGTAATTATCACATATATAGCCTCTGGGGCTATATATTGTGATTGTTTTGCCAGCCAAGGTGTTTTTATTGCTGCTCAGGGCGCCCCCCCCTAGCGCCCTGCACCCTCAGTGACCGGAGTGTGAAGTGTGTATGAGAAGCAATGGGCTACCTTGGAGAAGACAGAAGTCTTAATGCCGCCGATTTTCCGGACTTCTTCTTGCTTCTGGCTCTGTAAGGGGGACGGCGGCGCGGCTCCGGGACCGAACACCAAGGCAAGTTCCATGCGGTCGGTCCCTCTGGAGCTAATGGTGTCCAGTAGCCCAAGAAGCCCAAGCTAGCTGCAAGCAGGTAGGTTCGCTTCTTCTCCCCTTAGTCCCTCGTTGCAGTGAGCCTGTTGCCAGCAGGTCTCACTGTAAAATAAAAAACCTAAAATATACTTTCTTCTAAGAGCTCAGGAGAGCCCCTAGTGTGCATCCAGCTCGGCCGGGCACAAAAATTTAACTGAGGCTTGGAGGAGGGTCATAGTGGGAGGAGCCAGTGCACACCAGGTAGTCTAAAAGCTTTCTTTTAGTTGTGCCCAAACTCCTGCGGAGCCGCTATTCCCCATGGTCCTTTCGGAGTTCCCAGCATCCACTAGGACGTTAGAGAAAACTCGTGATACTATACCCAGTTAACAGTATAAATAACTGAGCCTCTCAGATGGCTCAACAATAACCCTTTAGTTAAACAATAACTATATACAAGTATTGCAGACAATCCGCACTTGGGATGGGCGCCCACCATCCACTACGGACTACGAGAAATAGATTTACCGGTGAGTAAAACCTTATTTTCTCTGACGTCCTAAGTGGATGCTGGGACTCCGTAAGGACCATGTGGATTATACCAAAGCACCCAAACGGGCGGGAGAGTGCGGATGACTCTGCAGCACCAAATGGGCAAACTCTAGGTCCTCCTCAGCCAGGGTGTCAAACTTGTAGAATTTAGCAAATGTGCTTGACCCCGACCAAGTAGCTGCTCGGCAAAGTTGTAGAGCCGAGACCCCTCGGGCAGCCGCCCAAGAAGAGCCCACCTTCCTCGTGGAATGGGCTTTCACTGATTTAGGATGCGACAGTCCAGCCGCAGAATGTGCAAGCTGAATCGTACTACAGATCCAGCGAGCAATAGTCTGCTGTGAAGCAGGAGCACCCAGCTTGTTGGGTGCATACAGGATAAACAACGAGTCAGTTTTCCTGACACTAGCTGTCCTGGAAACATAAATTCTCAGGGCCCTGACTACGTCCAACAACTTGGAAGCCTCCAAGTCTTTAGTAGCCGCAGGCATCACGATAGGTTGGTTCAAATGAAAAGCTGATACCACCTTAGGGAGAAACTGGGGACGAGTCCTCAATTCTGCCCTATCGATATGGAGAATCAGATAAGGGCTTTCACATGACAAAGTCGCCAATTCTGACACACGCCTGGCCGAAGCCAAGGCCAACAGCATGACCACTTTCCACGTGAGATATTTTAATTCCACGGTTTTAAGTGGCTCAAATCAATGTGACTTTAGGAAATCCAACACCACGTTGAGATCCCAAGGTGCCACTGGAGGCACAACAGGAGGCTGAATATGCAGCACTCCCTTAACAAAAGTCTGAACTTCAGGTAGTGAAGCCAGTTCTCTCTGGAAGAAAATCGATAGAGCCGAAATCTGGACCTTAATGGAACCCAATTTTAGGCCCATAGTCACCCCTGACTGTAGGAAGTGCAGAAAACGGCCCAGCTGAAATTCCTCCGTTGGGGCCTTCCTGGCCTCACACCACGCAACATATTTTCGCCAAATGCAGTGATAATGGTTTGCGGTCACTTCTTTCCTAGCTTTAATCAGCGTAGGAATGACTTCCTCCGGAATGCCCTTTTCCTTCAGGATCCGGTGTTCAACCGCCATGCCGTCAACGCAGCCACGGTAAGTCTTGGAACAGACAGGGCCCCTGCTGCAGCAGGTCCTGTCTGAGCGGCAGAGGCCATGGGTCCTCTGAGATCATTTCTTGAAGTTCCGGGTACCAAGCTCTTCTTGGCCAATCCGGAACAATGAGTATAGTTCTTACTCCTCTTTTTCTTATTATCCTCAGTACCTTGGGTACGAGAGGAAGAGGAGGGAACACATAAACCGACTGGTACACCCACGGTGTCACCAGAGCGTCCACAGCTATCGCCTGAGGGTCCCTTGACCTGGCGCAATATCTTTTTAGCTTTTTGTTGAGGCGGGACGCCATCATGTCCACCTGTGGACTTTCCCAATGGTGTACAATCATTTGGAAGACTTCTGGATGAAATCCTTACTCTCCCGGGTGGAAGTCGTGCCAGCTGAGAAAGTCTGCTTCCCAGTTGTCCACTCCGGAAATGAACACTGTTGACAGTGCTAACACATGATTTTCCGCCCATCGGAAAATCCTTGTGGCTTCTGCCATCGCCATCCCGCTTCTTGTGCCGCCCTGTTGGTATACATGGGCGACCGCCGTGATGTTGTCTGACTGGATCAGCACCAGCTGGTGTTGAAGCAGGGGTCTAGCCTAACTTAGGGCATTGTAAATGGCCCTTAGTTCCAGATTATTTATGTGTAGGGAAGTCTCCTGACTCGACCATAGTCCTTGAAAGTTTCTTCCCTGTGTGACTGCCCCCCAGCCTCGAAGGCTGGCATCCGTGGTCACCAGGACCCAGTCCTGTATGCCGAATCTGCGGCCCTCTAGAAGATGAGCACTCTGCAGCCACCACAACAGCGACACCCTGGCCCTTGGAGACAGGGTTATAAGCCGATGCATCTGAAGATGCGACCCGGACCACTTGTCCAACAGATCCCACTGGAAGATCCTTGCATGGAACCTGCCGAATGGAATTTCTTCGTAAGAAGCTACCATCTTACCCAGGACTCGCGTGCATTGATGCACAGACACCTGTATTTGTTTTAGGAGGTCTCTGACTAGAGATGACAACTCCTTGGCCTTCTCCTCCGGGAGAAACACTTTTTCCTGTTCTGTGTCCAGAACCATACCCAGGAGCAGTAGACGCGTCGTAGGAACCAGCTGCGACTTTGGAATATTCAGAATCCAGCCGTGCTGTTGTAGCACCTCCCGAGATAGTGCTACTCCGACCAACAACTGCTCCCTGGACCTCGCCTTTATAAGGAGATCGTCCAAGTAGGGATAATTATAACTCCCTTTTTTTTATTTTTGAAGGAGTATCATCATTTCGGCCATTACCTTGGTAAATACCCTCGGTGCCGGGGACAGACCAACGGCAACGTCTGGAATTGGTAATGACAGTCCTTTACCACAATCCTGAGGTACTCCTGGTGAGGAGGGTAAATGGGGACATGCAGGTAAACATCCTTGATGTCCAGTGATACCATGTAATCCCCTTC
This sequence comes from Pseudophryne corroboree, assembly GCF_028390025.1. Taxonomy (NCBI): domain Eukaryota; kingdom Metazoa; phylum Chordata; class Amphibia; order Anura; family Myobatrachidae; genus Pseudophryne; species Pseudophryne corroboree. The sequence goes on from NC_086444.1 coordinate 557,458,201, forward strand.
TTCCAGGCTTGCAATAACCGCCCTGAGCGATTCCATTTTGAACTTGAACCTTCGTATATAAGTGTTCAAGGATTTCAATTTTAGAATGGGTCTCACCGAACCGACTGGTTTCGGTACCACAAACATTGTGGAATAGTAACCCCGGCCTTGTTGAAGGAGGGGTACCTTGATTATCCCCAGCTGGAAGTACAGCTTGTGAATTGCCGCCAGTACTACCTCCCCTTTCTCAGAGGGCAGCAGGCAAGGCTGATTTGAGGTAACGGCGAGGGGGAGTCGCCTCGAACTCCAGCTTGTATCCCTGTGATACTACTTGCAGAACCCAGGGATCCAACTGTGAGCGAGCCCACTGGTCGCTGAAGTTCCCGAAACGCGCCCCCACCGCACCTGGCTCCACCTGTGGAGCCCCAGCGTCATGCGGCGGACTCAGAGGAAGCGGGGGAAGATTTTTGATCCTGGGAACTGGCTGTCTGGTGCAGCTTTTTTCCCTCTTCCCTTGACTCTGTGCAAAAAGGAAGCGCCTTTGACCCGCTTGCTTTTCTAAAGCCGAAAGGGCTGTACCTGATAATACAGTGCTTTCTTAGGCTGTGAAGAAACCTGAGGTAAAAAAAAATTTCTTCCCAGCTGTTGCTGTGGATACGAGGTCCCAGAGACCATCCCCAACAATTCCTCACCCTTATAAGGCAGATGTGCCTTTTAAAGTCAGCATCACCTGTCCACTGCCGGGTCCCTAATACCCTCCTGGCAGAATGGACATTGCATTAATTCTGGATGCCAGCCGGCAAATATCCCTCTGTGCATCCCTCATATATAAGACTACGTCTTTAATATGCTCTATGGTTAGCCAAATAGTATCCCTGTCCTGACAGGGTAACAGACCCCGCTGCAGCAGCACTATCCATGCTGAGGCAATTGCAGGTCTCAGTATAGTACCTGAGTGTGTATATACAGACTTCAGGATAGCCTCCTGTTTTTTATCAGCAGGCTCCTTCAAAGTGGCCGTATCCTAAGACGGCAGTGCTACCTTTTTTGACAAACGTGTGAGCGCCTTATCCACCCTAGGGGATATCTCCCAACGTGACCTATCCTCTGGCGGGAAAGGGTACGCCATCTGTAACTTTTAGAAATTACCAGTTTCTTATCGGTGGAACCCACGCCTCTTCACACACTTCATTCACTCATCTGATGGGGGAACAAAACACTGGTTGCTTTTTCTCCCCAAACATAAAACCCCTGTTTTGTGGTACTCGGGTTAATGTCAGAAATGTGTAATACATTTTTCATTGCCGAGCTCATGCAACGGATGTTCCTAGTGGATTGTGTATATGTCTCAACCTCGTCGACACAGGCGTCAGACTCCGTGTCGACATCTGTGTCTGCCATCTGAGGTAGCGGGCGTTTTTTGAGCCCCTGATGGCCTTTGAGACGCATGGGCAGGCGCGGGCTGAGAAGCCGGCTGTCCCACAGCAGTTACGTCATCCAGCCTTTTATGTAAGGAGTTGACACTGTCGGTTAATACCTTCCACCTATCCATCCACTCTGGTGTCGGCCCCACAGGGGGCAACATCACATTTATCGGCATCTGCTCCGCCTTCCACGTAACCTTCCTCATCAAACATGTCGACACAGCCGTACCGACACACCGCACACACACAGGGAATGCTCTGACTGAGGACAGGACCCCACAAAGTCCTTTGGGGAGACAGAGAGAGAGTATGCCAGCACACACCAAAGCGCTATATAATACAGGGATTCACACTTCCCACAGTGATTTTTCCCTTATAGCTGCTATAATACACAATTTTGCGCCTAAATTTAGTGCCCCCCCCCTCTCTTTTTAACCCTTTGAGCCTGAAAACTACAGGGGAGAGCCTGGGGAGCTGTCTTCCAGCTGCACTGTGAAGAGAAAATGGCGCCAGTGTGCTGAGGGAGAAAGCCCCGCCCCTTTTTCGGCGGACTTTCTCCCGCTTTTTATGGATCTCTGGCAGGGGTATTTTTCACATATATAGCCTCTAGGACTATATATTGTGATTAATTTGCCAGCCAAGGTGTTAATATTGCTGCTCAGGGCGCCCCCCCCCCCCCCAAGCGCCCTGCACCCATTAGTGACCGGAGTGTGAGGTGTGCACGAGGAGCAATGGCGCACAGCTGCAGTGCTGTGCGCTACCTTGTTGAAGACCGAAGTCTTCTGCCGCCGATTTTCAGGACCATCTTCATGCTTCTGGCTCTGTAAGGGGGACGGCGCCGCGGCTCCGGGACCGAACGATCGAGGTCGGGTCCTGTGTTCGATCCCTCTGGAGCTAATGGTGTCCAGTACCCTAAGAAGCCCAAACTAGCTCCAATCAGGTAGGTTCGCTTCTTCTCCCCTTAGTCCCTCGTAGCAGTGAGTCTGTTGCCAGCAGATCTCACTGAAAATAAAAAACCTAAAAATTAGAATTTACTTACCGATAATTCTATTTCTCATAGTCCGTAGTGGATGCTGGGGACTCCGAAAGGACCATGGGGAATAGCGGCTCCGCAGGAGACTGGGCACAAAAGTAAAAGCTTTAGGACTACCTGGTGTGCACTGGCTCCTCCCCCTATGACCCTCCTCCAAGCCTCAGTTAGGATACTGTGCCCGGACGAGCGTACACAATAAGGAAGGATTTTGAATCCCGGGTAAGACTCATACCAGCCACACCAATCACACCGTACAACTTGTGATTTGAACCCAGTTAACAGCATGATAACAGAGGAGCCTCTGAAAAGTTGGCTCACAACAATAATAACCCGATTTTGGTAACAATAACTATGTACAAGTATTGCAGACAATCCGCACTTGGGATGGGCACCCAGCATCCACTACGGACTATGAGAAATAGAATTATCGGTAAGTAAATTCTTATTTTCTCTAACGTCCTAGTGGATGCTGGGGACTCCGAAAGGACCATGGGGATTATACCAAAGCTCCCAAACGGGCGGGAGAGTGCGGATGACTCTGCAGCACCGAATGAGAGAACTCCAGGTCCTCCTCAGCCAGGGTATCAAATTTGTAGAATTTTGCAAACGTATTTGCCCCTGACCAAGTAGCTGCTCGGCAAAGTTGTAAAGCCGAGACCCCTCGGGCAGCCGCCCAAGATGAGCCCACCTTCCTTGTGGAATGGGCTTTTACAGATTTTGGCTGTGGCAGGCCTGCCACAGAATGTGCAAGCTGAATTGTACTACAAATCCAACGAGCAATCGTCTGCTTAGAAGCAGGAGCACCCAGCTTGTTGGGTGCATACAGGATAAACAGCGAGTCAGATTTTCTGACTCCAGCCGTCCTGGAAACATATATTTTCAGGGCCCTGACTACGTCCAGCAACTTGGAATCCTCCAAGTCCCTAGTAGCCGCAGGCACCACAATAGGCTGGTTTAAGTGAAATGCTGAAACCACCTTCGGGAGAAATTGAGGACGAGTCCTCAATTCTGCCCTGTCCGTATGAAAAATTAGGTAAGGGCTTTTATAGGATAAAGCCGCCAATTCTGATACACGCCTGGCTGAAGCCAGGGCTAACAGCATTACCACTTTCCATGTGAGATATTTTAAGTCCACAGTGGTGAGTGGTTCAAACCAATGTGATTTTAGGAATCCCAAAACTACATTGAGATCCCAAGGTGCCACTGGAGGCACAAAAGGAGGCTGTATATGCAGTACCCCCTTGACAAACGTCTGAACTTCAGGAACTGAAGCTAGTTCTTTTTGGAAGAATATTGACAGGGCCGAAATTTGAACCTTAATGGACCCTAATTTGAGGCCCATAGACAGTCCTGTTTGCAGGAATTGACCCAGTTGAAATTCCTCTGTAGGGGCCTTCCTGGCCTCACACCACGCAACATATTTACGCCAAATACGGTGATAATGTTGCACAGTTACATCCTTCCTGGCTTTTATCAGGGTAGGGATGACTTCATCTGGAATGCCTTTTTCCTTCAGAATCCGGCGTTCAACCGCCATGCCGTCAAACGCAGCCGCGGTAAGTCTTGGAACAGACATGGTCCCTGCTGGAGCAGGTCCTTTCTTAGAGGTAGAGGCCACGGGTCTTCCGTGAGCACCTCTTGAATTTCCGGGTACCAAGTCCTTCTTGGCCAATCCGGAGCCACGAGTATAGTCTTTACACCTCTCCTTCTTATGATTCTCAGTACCTTGGGTATGAGAGGCAGGAGGGAACACATATACTGACTGGTACACCCACGGTGTTACCAGAGCGTCCACAGCTATTGCCTGAGGGTCCCTTGACCTGGCGCAATATCTGTCCAGTTTTTTGTTGAGGCGGGACGCCATCATGTCCACCTTTGGTTTTTCCCAACGGTTCACAATCATGTGGAAGACTTCTGGGTGAAGTCCCCACTCCCCCGGGTGAAGATCGTGTCTCCTGAGAAGTCTGCTTCCCAGTTGTCCACTCCCGGAATGAACACTGCTGACAGTGCTATCACATGATTTTCCGCCCAGCGAAGAATCCTTGCAACTTCCGTCATTGCCCTCCTGCTTCTTGTGCCGCCCTGTCTGTTTACGTGGGCGACTGCCGTGATGTTGTCCGACTGGATCAACACCGGCTGACCCTGAAGCAGAGGCCTTGCCTGACTTAGGGCATTGTAAATGGCCCTTAGTTCCAGGATATTTATGTGAAGTGACGTTTCCATGCATGACCACAAGCCCTGGAAATTTTTTCCCTGTGTGACTGCTCCCCAGCCTCTCAGGCTGGCATCCGTGGTCACCAGGACCCAATCCTGAATGCCGAATCTGCGGCCCTCTAGGAGATGAGCACTCTGTAACCACCACAGGAGAGACACCCTTGTCCTTGGAGACAGGGTTATCCGCTGATGCATTTGAAGATGCGATCCGGACCATTTGTCCAGCAGATCCCACTGAAAAGTTCTTGCGTGGAATCTGCCGAATGGAATCGCTTCGTAAGAAGCCACCATCTTTCCCAGGACCCTTGTGCATTGATGCACTGACACTTAGCCTGGTCTTAGGAGGTTCCTGACTAGGTCGGATAACTCCCTGGCTTTCTCCTCCGGGAGAAACACCTTTTTCTGTACTGTGTCCAGAATCATCCCTAGGAACAGCAGACGTGTCGTCGGAATCAGCTGCGATTTTGGAATATTTAGAATCCATCCGTGCTGTCGTAGTACTACTTGAGATAGTGCTACTCCGACCTCTAACTCAGGCCTGGCCAACCTGTGGCTCTCCAGCTGTTGTGCAACTACAAGTCCCAGCATGCCCTGACAGAGTTTTAGAATTCCCTAATAGCAAAAGTGTGGCAGGGCATGCTGGGACTTGTAGTTTTACAACAGCTGGAGAGCCACAGGTTGGCCAGGCCTGCTCTAACTGTTCTCTGGACCTTGCCCTTATCAGGAGATCGTCCAAGTAAGGGATAATTAAGACGCCTTTTCTTCGAAGAAGAATCATCATTTCGGCCATTACCTTGGTAAAGACCCGGGGTGCCGTGGACAATCCAAACGGCAGCGTCTGAAACTGATAGTGACAGTTCTGTACCACAAACCTGAGGTACCCTTGGTGAGAAGGGCAAATTGGGACATGGAGGTAAGCATCCTTGATGTCCAGAGACACCATATAGTCCCCTTCTTCCAGGTTCGCTATCACTGCTCTGAGTGACTCCATCTTGAACTTGAACCTTTTTATGTAAGTGTTCAAGGATTTCAGATTTAAAATGGGTCTCACCGAGCCGTCCGGCTTCGGTACCACAAACAGCGTGGAATAATACCCCGTTCCCTGTTGTAGGAGGGGTACCTTGATTATCACCTGCTGGGAATACAGCTTGTGAATGGCTTCCAATACCGCCTCCCTGTCGGGGGGAGACGTTGGTAAAGCAGACTTCAGGAACCGGCGAGGGGGAGACGTCTCGAATTCCAATTTGTACCCCTGAGATACTACCTGCAGGATCCAGGGGTCCACTTGCGAGTGAGCCCACTGCGCGCTGAAATTCTTGAGACGGGCCCCCACCGTGCCTGAGTCCGCTTGTAAGGCCCCAGCGTCATGCTGAGGACTTGGCAGAAGCGGGGGAGGGCTTCTGTTCGTGGGAAGAGGCTGTCTGCTGCAGTCTTTTTCCCCTTCCTCTGCCCCGGGGCAGATATGAGTGGCCTTTTGCCCGCTTGCCTATGGGGACGAAAGGACTGAGCCTGAAAAGACGGTATCTTTTTCTGCTGAGAGGTGACCTGGGGTAAAAAGGTGGATTTCCCAGCCGTTGCCGTGGCCACCAGGTCCGATAGACCGACCCCAAATAACTCCTCCCCTTTATACGGCAATACTTCCATATGCCGTTTGGAATCCGCATCACCTGACCACTGTCGCGTCCATAACCCTCTTCTGGCAGAAATGGACATCGCACTTACTCTTGATGCCAGAGTGCAAATATCTCTGTGCATCACGCATATATAGAAATGCATCCTTTAAATGCTCTATAGTCAATAATATATTGTCCCTGTCCAGGGTATCAATATTTTCAGTCAGGGAATCCGACCAAGCCACCCCAGCACTGCACATCCAGGCTGAGGCGATTGCTGGTCGCAGTATAATACCAGTATGTGTGTATATACTTTTTAGGATATTTTCCAGCTTCCTATCAGCTGGTTCCTTGAGGGCGGCCGTATCAGGAGACGGTAACGCCACTTGTTTTGATAAGCGTGAGCGCCTTATCTACCCTAGGGGGTGTTTCCCAACGTGCCCTAACCTCTGGCGGGAAAGGGTATAATGCCAATAATTTTTTAGAAATTAGCAGTTTTTTATCGGGGGAAACCCACGCTTCATCACACACCTCATTTAATTCATCTGATTCAGGAAAAACTACGGGTAGTTTTTTCACACCCCACAATACCCTTTTTTGTGGTACTTGTAGTATCAGAAATGTTCAAAACCTCCTTCATTGCCGTGATCATGTAACGTGTGGCCCTACTGGAAAATACGTTTGTTTCCTCACCGTCGACACTGGAGTCAGTGTCCGTGTCAGTGTCTGTATCGACCTGAGGTAACGGGCATTTTATAGCCCCTGACGGTGTTTGAGACGCCTGTACAGGTATTAACTGATTTGCCGGCTGTCTCATGTCGTCAACAGTCTTTTGTAAAGTGCTGACACTATCATGTAATTCTTTCCATAAGACCATCCAGTCAGGTGTCGACTCCCTAGGGGGTGACATCACTAACACAGGCAATTGCTCCGCCTCCACACCATTTTCCTCCTCATACATGTCGACACAACGTACCGACACACAGCACACACACAGGGAATGCTCTGATAGAGGACAGGACCCCACTAGCCCATTGGGGAGACAGAGGGAGAGTTTGCCAGCACACACCAGAGCGCTATATATATATATAGGGATAACCTTATATAAGTGTTTTTCCCTGATATAGCTGCTGTATATATTTATCTGCCAAATTAGTGCCCCCCCTCTCTTGTTTTACCATGTTTCTGTAGTGCAGGACTGCAGGGGAGAGTCAGGGAGCCTTCCTCCAACGGAGCTGTGAGGAAAAAATGGCGCCAGTGTGCTGAGGAGATAGGCTCCGCCCCCTTCTCGGCGGCCTTTCTCCCGCTTTTTTAAGGAAAAATTGGCAGGGGTTAAATGCATCCATATAGCCCAGGAGCTATATGTGATGTATTTTTTGCCAAAAAAGGTATTTTTATTGCGTCTCAGGGCGCCCCCCCCAGCGCCCTGCACCCTCAGTGACCGGAGTGTGAAGTGTGCTGAGAGCAATGGCGCACAGCTGCGGTGCTGTGCGCTACCTTATTGAAGACAGGACGTCTTCTGCCGACGATTTTCCGGACCTCTTCAGTCTTCTGGCTCTGTAAGGGGGCCGGCGGCGCGGCTCTGGGACCCATCCATGGCTGGGCCTGTGATCGTCCCTCTGGAGCTAATGTCCAGTAGCCTAAGAAGCCCAATCCACTCTGCACGCAGGTGAGTTCGCTTCTTCTCCCCTTAGTCCCTCGGTGCAGTGAGCCTGTTGCCAGCAGGTCTCACTGAAAATAAAAAACCTACTTTAAACTTTTACTCTAAGCAGCTCAGGAGAGCCACCTAGATTTCACCCTTCTCGTTCGGGCACAAAAATCTAACTGAGGCTTGGAGGAGGGTCATAGGGGGAGGAGCCAGTGCACACCAGGTAGTCCTAAAGCTTTCTTTAGTTGTGCCCAGTCTCCTGCGGAGCCGCTATTCCCCATGGTCCTTACGGAGTCCCAGCATCCACTTAGGACGTCAGAGAAACGTGGCTTACTCAATCTGTGCTGAAGCATGGATATACCTAAAACCTGGACCATTGGGGTGACTTAAGGACCGCATTTGAGAACCTCTAGACTTGGGGGAAGGGGGGGAAGCAGAGGGTCAAGAACAAAGTGTATGAGAGAGATGCAGTCAAAAGAGGATTCTGTAGGAAATGGTGAGAAACGTGTGTTTATGTGCCAGTGGAGAGACAGGTAGAAGGGGTGAGCTAGAAGTAGTGGAATAGAGGAAGCAGATATGCTGGGAAAGAAAGGATGGAGGTGGCATCTTACAAAACACTACAACGTTTTTCCTTTTACAGAGCATAATTATCAGAGTATGGATTGGGGAGTGTGGTGTCTGACGGGTGTGGTATAAAAGATCTACAATGTCTAGGTAGAGAGTCATTAGGTCAACACTAACAAAAGGTCGACATAGGAAAAGGTCTACAGCTACAAAAGGTTGACAACTTCTGTGTCATTTTCAACACCAAGATGCCTTGGCTCCGCTACCGATGTGCTTGTCACAAGTTACTATTCCCAATCGTAGTCCTCGTGGATGGTAAAATATGAAAAAGGTGTAAAAAATGCTAAATAATCCCCTTAAAAGATGGGCTCACCATTTGAAGCTGGCAACATGTTTCTATGTCCACATAATGTCTGTCTAAACATTGGAACTAGAGTCTGACAAAGATGTATTGTTCAACATTGTTGATTTTGTTTTTCATGCATGCTGCTAAATCATGGGCTACGAGGGAGAGAAAACTGGTGTATGTGGTAAATAGGATCAGGGATTAGAAGACTTGCTTCGCCAGTGAAAAGCGAGTGTTGTAGGAACAGATTATGAATATATGGCTGAACAAATTAGCCTTGGAGCAAGGTGCAATTTCTGCAGTTACTGGGTCTGTCAGGCAATCCAGACATCAAACATGGCACACCAGAGCCTGTGTGGTGACAGGAACTGTATTATCAAGGGATGAAGTGAGCATGTTTTTGTAGACAGCGGCAGCTAGATCAGGGGAAGACAGGCTAGTTACAGGAAAAATAAGATTTTACTCACCGGTAAATCTATTTCTCGTAGTCCGTAGTGGATGCTGGGACTCCGTAAGGACCATGGGGAATAGCGGCTCCGCAGGAGACTGGGCACAACTAAAGAAAGCTTTAGGACTACCTGGTGTGCACTGGCTCCTCCCCCTATGACCCTCCTCCAGACCTCAGTTAGGATACTGTGCCCGGAAGAGCTGACACAATTAAGGAAGAATTTTGAATCCCGGGTAAGACTCATACCAGCCACACCAATCACACCGTATAACTCGTGATACTATACCCAGTTAACAGTATGAATAATAACTGAGCCGCTCAACAATAACCCTTTAGTTAAACAATAACTATATACAAGTATTGCAGACAATACGCACTTGGGATGGGCGCCCAGCATCCACTACGGACTACAAGAAATAAATTTACCGGTGAGTAAAATCTTATTTTCTCTGACGTCCTAAGTGGATGCTGGGACTCCGTAAGGACCATGGGGATTATACCAAAGCTCCCAAACGGGCGGGAGAGTGCGGATGACTCTGCAACACCGAATGGGCAAACTCTAGGTCCTCCTCAGCCAGGGTGTCAAACTTGTAGAATTTAGCAAATGTGTTTGACCCCGACCAAGTAGCTGCTCGGCAAAGTTGTAAAGCCGAGACCCCTCGGGCAGCCGCCCAAGAAGAGCCCACCTTCCTCGTGGAATGGGCTTTCACTGATTTAGGATGCGGCAGTCCAGCCGCAGAATGTGCAAGCTGAATCGTACTACAGATCCAGCGAGCAATAGTCTGCTTTGAAGCAGGAGCACCCAGCTTGTTGGGTGCATACAGGATAAATAGCGAGTCAGTTTTCCTCACACTAGCCGTCCTGGAAACATAAATTTTCAGGGCCCTGACTACGTCCAACAACTTGGAAGCCTCCAAGTCTTTAGTAGCCGCAGAAACCACGATAGGTTGGTTCAAATGAAAGGCTGATACCACCTTAGGGAGAAACTGGGGACGAGTCCTCAATTCTGCCCTATCCATATGGAAAATCAGATAAGGGCTTTTACATGACAAAGCCGCCAATTCTGACACACGCCTGGCCGAAGCCAAGGCCAACAGCATGACCACTTTCCACGTGAGATTTTAATTCCACGGTTTTAAGAGGCTCAAACCAATGTGACTTTAGGAAATCCAACACCACGTTGAGATCCCAAGGTGCCACTGGAGGCACAAAAGGGGGCTGAATATGCAGCACTCCCTTAACAAAAGTCTGAACTTCAGGTAGTGAAGCCAGTTCTCTCTGGAAGAAAATCGATAGAGCCGAAATCTGGACCTTAATGGAACCCAATTTTAGGCCCATAGTCACCCCTGACTGTAGGAAGTGCAGAAAACGGGCCAGCTGAAATTCCTCCGTTGGGGCCTTCCTGACCTCACACCACGCAACATATTTTCGCCAAATGCGGTGATAATGGTTTGCGGTCACTTCTTTCCTAGCTTTAATCAGCGTAGGAATGACTTCCTCCGGAATGCCCTTTTCCTTCAGGATCCGGTGTTCAACCGCCATGCCGTCAAACGCAGCCGCGGTAAGTCTAGGAACAGATATGGCCCCTGCTGCAGCAGGTCCTGTCTGAGCGGCAGAGGCCATGGGTCCTCTGAGATCATTTCTTGAAGTTCCGGGTACCAAGCTCTTCTTGGCCAATCCGGAACAATGAGTATAGTTCTTACTCCTCTTCTCCTTATTATCCTCAGTACCTTGAGTATGAGAGGAAGAGGAGGGAACACATAAACCGACCGGTACACCCACGGTGTCACTAGAGCGTCCACAGCTATCGCCTGAGGGTCTCTTGACCTGGCACAATATCTTTCTAGCTTTTTGTTAAGGCGGGACGCCATCATGTCCACCTGTGGCCTTTCCCAACGGTTTACAATCAGTTGGAAGACTTCTGGATGAAGTCCCCACTCTCCCGGGTGGAGGTCGTGCCTGCTGAGGAAGTCTGCTTCCCAGTTGTCCACTCCCGGAATGAACACTGCTGACAGTGCTAACACATGATTTTCCGCCCATCGGAGAATCCTTGTGGCTTCTGCCATCGCCGTCCTGCTTCTTGTGCCGCCCTGTCGGTTTACATGGGCGACTGCTGTGATGTTGTCTGACTGGATCAGTACCGGCTGGTTTTGAAGCAGGGGTTTTGCCTGACTTAGGGCATTGTAAATGGCCCTCAGTTCCAGAATATTTATGTGTAGGGAAATCTCCTGACTCGACCATAGTCCTTGGAAGTTTCTTCCCTGTGTGACTGCCCCCCAGCCTCGAAGGCTGGCATCTGTGGTCACCAGGACCCAGTCCTGTATGCCGAATCTGCGGCCCTCTTGAAGATGAGCACTCTGCAGCCACCACAGCAGAGACACCCTGGTCCTTGGAGACAGGGTTATCAGCCGATGCATCTGAAGATGCGATCCGGACCACTTGTCCAACAGGTCCCACTGAAAGGTTCTAGCATGGAACCTGCCGAATGGAATTGCTTCGTAGGAAGCTACCATTTTTCCCAGGACTCGCGTGCAGTGATGCACCGACACCTGTTTTGGTTTCAGGAGGCCTCTGACTAGAGATGACAGCTCCTTGGTTTTCTCCTCCGGGAGAAACACTTTTTTCTGTTCTGTGTCCAGAACCATCCCCAGGAACAGTAGACGTGTCGTAGGGACCAGCTGTGACTTTGGAATATTTAGAATCCAACCGTGCTGTTGTAGCACCTCCCGAGATAGTGCTACCCCGACCAAGAACTGCTCCCTGGACCTCGCCTTTATCAGGAGATCGTCCAAGTACGGGATAATTAAAACTCCCTTTTTTCGAAGGCGTATCATCATTTCGGCCATTACCTTGGTAAATACCCTCGGTACCGTGGACAGACCAAACGGCAACGTCTGGAATTGGTAATGACAATCCTGTACCACAAATCTGAGGTACTCCTGGTGAGGATGGTAAATGGGGACATGCAGGTAAGCATCCTTGATGTCCAGTGATACCATGTAATCCCCCTCGTCCAGGCTTGAAATAACCGCCCTGAGCGATTCCATCTTGAACTTGAATTTTTTTATATAAGTGTTCAAGGATTTCAAATTTAAAATGGGTCTCACCGAACCGTCCGGTTTCGGTACCACAAACATTGTGGAATAGTAACCCCGTCCTTGTTGAAGGAGGGGCACCTTGACTATCACCTGCTGGGAATACAGCTTGTGAATTGCCTCTAGCACTGCCTCCCTGCCTGAGGTAGTTGTTGGCAAGGCAGATTTGAGGAAACGGCGGGGGGGAGACGTCTCGAATTCCAGCTTGTACCCCTGAGATACCACTTGAAGGATCCAGAGATCCACCCGTGAGCAAGCCCACTGATTGCTGAAGTTTTTGAGACGGGCCCCCACCGTACCTGGCTCCGCCTGTGGAGCCCCAGCGTCATGCGGTGGACTTGGAGGAAGCGGGGGGAGGACTTTTGCTCCTGGGAACTGTCTGTATGCTGCAGCTTTTTCCCTCTGCCTCTGAGCAGAAAGGACGCGCCTTTAACCCGCTTGCCTTTCTGGGGCCGAAAGGACTGTACCTGATAATACGGTGCTTTCTTTGGCTGTGAGGGAACATGGGGTAAAAATGCTGACTTCCCAGCTGTGGCTGTGGAAACGAGGTCCGAGAGACCATCCCCAAACAACTCCTCACCTTTATAAGGCAAAACTTCCATGTGCCTTTTAGAATCTGCATCACCTGTCCACTGCCGAGTCCATAATCCTCTCCTGGCAGAAATGGACATTGCACTTATTTTAGATGCCAGCCGGCAAATATCCCTCTGTGCATCTCTCATGTATAAGACTGCGTCTTTTATATGCTCTACGGTTAGCAATATAGTGTCCCTGTCTAGGGTATCAATATTTTCTGACAGGGAATCTGACCACGCAGCTGCAGCACTGCACATCCATGCTGAAGCAATAGCCGGTCTCAATATAATACCTGAGTGTGTATACACAGACTTCAGGATAGCCTCCTGCTTCCTATCAGCAGGCTCCTTTAGGGCGGCCGTATCCGGAGACGGTAGTGCCACCTTCTTTGACAGGCGTGTGAGCGCTTTATCCACCCTAGGGGATGTTTCCCAACGAGACCTATCCTCTGGCGGGAAAGGGTACGCCATTAGTAACCTTTTAGAAATTACCAGTTTCTTATCGGGGGAAGCCCACGCTTCTTCACACACTTCATTTAATTCCTCAGATGGGGGAAAAACTACTGGTAGTTTTTTCTCCCCAAACATAATACCCTTTTTTGTGGTACCTGGGGTAACATCAGAAATGTGCAACACATTTTTCATTGCCTCAATCATGTAACGTGTGGCCCTATTGGATGTTACATTAGTCTCATCGTCGTCGACACTGGATTCAGTATCCGTGTCGACATCTGTGTCTGCCATCTGAGGTAGCGGGCGTTTTAGAGCCCCTGATGGCTTTTGAGACAGTTGGGCAGGCACGAGCTGAGAAGCCGGCTGTCCCACATCTGCTATGTCGTCAAACCTTTTATGTAAGGAGTTGACACTTTCACGTAAGTCCTTCCACAAGTCCATCCACTCAGGTGTCGGCCCCGCAGGGGGTGACATCACATTTATCGGCAACTGCTCCGCCTCCACATAAGCCTCCTCATCAAACATGTCGACACAGCCGTACCGACACACCGCGCACACACACAGGGAATGCTCTGACTGAGGACAGGACCCCACAAAGCCCTTTGGGGAGACAGAGAGAGAGTATGCCAGCACACACCAGAGCGCTATATAACACAGGGATTAACACTGTAACTGAGTGATTTTCCCAATAGCTGCTTGTATACACAATATTGCGCCTAAATTTAGTGCCCCCCCCTCTCTTTTTTACCCTATGTAGTCTGGAAACTGCAGGGGAGAGCCTGGGAGCGATCCTTCCAGCGGAGCTGTGAGGGAAAATGGCGCCAGTGTGCTGAGGGAGATAGCCCCACCCCTTTTCCGGCGGACTTCTCCCGCTTTTTTGTAGGTATATCTTGCAGGGGATTTTACACATATATAGTCTCTATGACTATATTATGTGTAGTTTTGCCAGCCAAGGTACTTAATATTGCAGCCCAGGGCGCCCCCCCCCCCCCCCCCCCCAGCACCCTGCACCCATCAGTGACCGGAGTGTGAGGTGTGCATGGGAAGCAATGGCGCACAGCTGCAGTGGTGTGCGCTACCTTGAAGACCGAAGTCTTCTGCCGCCGATTTCCAGGACTGTCTTCTTGCTTCTGGCTCTGTAAGGGGGACGGCGGCGCGGCTCCGGGACCGGACGATCGAGGTCGGGCCCTGTGTTCGATCCCTCTGGAGCTAATGGTGTCCAGTAGCCTAGAAGCCCAAGCTAGCTGCAAGCCGGTAGGTTCGCTTCTCTCCCCTTAGTCCCTCATAGCAGTGAGTCTGTTGCCAGCAGATCTCACTGAAAATAAAAAACCTAAAATAAACTCTTTTTCTAGGAGCTCAGGAGAGCCCCTAGTGTGCATCCAGCTCAGCCGGGCACAAGATTCTAACTGAGGTCTGGAGGAGGGTCATAGGGGGAGGAGCCAGTGCACACCAGGTAGTCCTAAAGCTTTCTTTAGTTGTGCCCAGTCTCCTGCGGAGCCGCTATTCCCCATGGTCCTTACGGAGTCCCAGCATCCACTTAGGACGTCAGAGAAAGTAGCGATTCTAGTATAGCTGAGAAGTGGATCAGGTCAGGAGTATTTACTAGTCACTGTGTGGATGCAGACTTGGGTGCAGGGTGAGGTATGATGTGCCAAAAGGAAAGGAGGTTGTAGTCAGAAAGCTACATTTAGTTTTAGATGCAGAAGAGAGAAAATGACCAAGGGCACTAGGGCTAATTCAGACCTGATCGCTGCTGTGCGTTTTTCCACAGCGGGAGATCAGGTCTGAACTGCGCATGCACCGCAGTGCGCATGTGCATGCCAGAGATGCGATCGGCATCTCAGCCCAGCGATCATTCGCTGGGCGGGCCGGCGGAGTTTGGCCGCAGACGCTTTGGGGGCGTGCCCGGACCATGCTGGGGGCAGGCCGCGTGACGTCACACACAGCCGCTGCGACCCGGGATGCGACAAGTAGCTCCCTGCCAGAGTGCAGGACTACGCAGGTAGGGAGCTACTTGTCAAGTACAAAAGGCCTGACATGAGGGGCGGACTAGACCCATGCATGTCAGGGTGTCAGGGTGGCTGATCGTAGTCATTCAAAATTTTGCACGGCTACAATCAGGTCTGAATTAGCCCCAATGTTTGGTCCCATCAGTGAATAGTAACCGAAGTACATTTGGCGAGGACCAAAGGAGGAAGTATGCAAAAGTGGTTTTGTGCCTGTGACCAATACATTTGGTCTAGTATGACACTATTCAAATCAAAATTCTGCATTTATGTAGCACAGTGCTCAACACCTTCATACACACACAAAGACAAAGCTGTAAAATGCGTATAATCCAGCTCTGTAAGCAGATCCAATTTCCCCTTTGTGCGCTCTGCTCCTGTCCTATATTACGTACAGATGGGAAGGCAAACCAACCATCATGAGTGAAGTGGGACTAAGCACTGTTTCACTGCAGACACACCTTTGCATAGTGACATATCTGTGGCCAATGCTGAATACTGCAAGTCAGTCTCAGAATAGAGACCAAGGGGTCCATTTACTAAGCCTTGGATGGAGAAAAAGTTTTCCACACATTCTAACATCCTCTGACCTCACAAAAGTTTGAGAACTGCAAATGTGATATAATAGCTTCCATTTGATTAAAATTATGAATCTTTATCTGCTATTTTAGGACAGAGCTACAAAGTAGTGAGATAACAATGGGCCTAATTCAGACCTGATCACATCAGCAAATTTGTTAGCAAATGGGAAAAACCATGTGCACTGCAGGTAGGGCAGATGTAACATGTGCAGAGATATAGATTTGGGTGGGGTATGTTCAAACTAAAATCTAAATTGCTGTGTAAAAATAAAGCAGCCTGTATTTACCCTGCACAGAAACAAAATAACCCACCCAAATCTGACTCTCTCTGCACATGTTATATTTGCCACACCTGCAGTGCACAGGGTTTTGCCCATTTGCTAACAAATTTGCTGCTGCGATTAGGTCTGAATTAGGCCCAATAGGCACTACTCAGGATATACTACATTGGGCTAGCAGTACACCACCATTCATCCACAACATGCCACATGCTAAATAACATTTAAATACATTAATATAGGCAATTAAATTAAAATTATGTCAACAGAACAGTGTTTACAATATGTCAAAGCAGTTGCAACAAGAAAATAAGAATTTACTTACCGATAATTCTATTTCTCGTAGTCCGTAGTGGATGCTGGGAACTTCCGTAAGGACCATGGGGATTAGCGGCTCCGCAGGAGACTGGGCACAAAAGTAAAGCTTTAGGACTACCTGGTGTGCACTGGCTCCTCCCCCTATGACCCTCCTCCAAGCCTCAGTTAGGATACTGTGCCCGGACGAGCGTACACAATAAGGAAGGATATTGAATCCCGGGTAAGACTCATACCAGCCACACCAATCACACCGTACAACCTGTGATCTGAACCCAGTTAACAGCATGATAACAGAGGAGCCTCTGAAAAGATGGCTCACAACAATAATAACCCGATTTTGTAACAATAACTATGTACAAGTATTGCAGACAATCCGCACTTGGGATGGGCGCCCAGCATCCACTACGGACTACGAGAAATAGAATTACCGGTGAGTAAATTCTTATTTTCTCTGACGTCCTAGTGGATGCTGGGAACTCCGTAAGGACCATGGGGATTATACCAAAGCTCCCAAACGGGCGGGAGAGTGCGGATGACTCAGCAGCACCGAATGAGAGAACTCAAGGTCCTCCTCAGCCAGGGTATCAAAATTTGTAGAATTTAGCAAACGTGTTTGCCCCTGACCAAGTAGCTGCTCGGCAAAGTTGTAAAGCCGAGACCCCTCGGGCAGCCGCCCAAGATGAGCCCACCTTCCTTGTGGAATGGGCTTTTACAGATTTTGGCTGTGGCAGGCCTGCCACAGAATGTGCAAGCTGAATTGTACTACAAATCCAACGAGCAATAGTTTGCTTAGAAGCAGGAGCACCCAGCTTGTTGGGTGCATACAGGATAAACAGCGAGTCAGATTTCCTGACTCCAGCCGTCCTGGAAACATATTTTCAGGGCCCTGACTACGTCCAGCAACTTGGAGTCCTCCAAGTCCCTAGTAGCCGCAGGTACCACAATAGGCTGGTTCAAGTGAAACGCTGAAACCACCTTAGGGAGAAATTGAGGCCGAGTCCTCAATTCTGCCCTGTCCGTATGAAAAATTAGGTAAGGGCTTTTATAGGATAAAGCCGCCAATTCTGAGACACGCCTGGCTGAAGCCAGGGCTAACAGCATTACCACTTTCCAAGTGAGATATTTTAAGTCCACAGTGGAGAGTGGTTCAAACCAATGTGATTTTAGGAACCCCAAAACTACATTGAGATCCCAAGGTGCCACTGGAGGCACAAAAGGAGGCTGTATATGCAGTACCCCCTTGACAAACGTCTGAACTTCAGGAACTGAAGCTAGTTCTTTCTGGAAGAAAATCGACAGGGCCGAAATTTGAACCTTAATGGACCCTAATTTTAGGCCCATAGACAGTCCTGTTTGCAGGAAATGCAGGAAACGACCCAGTTGAAATTCCTCTGTAGGGGCCTTCCTGGCCTCGCACCACGCAACATATTTACGCCAAATACGGTGATAATGCTGTACGGTTACATCCTTCCTGGCTTTGATCAGGGTAGGGATGACTTCATCCGGAATGCCTTTTTCCTTCAGGATCCGGCGTTCAACCGCCATGCCGTCAAACGCAGCCGCGGTAAGTCTTGGAACAGACAGGGTCCCTGCTGGAGCAGGTCCTTTCTTAGAGGTAGAGGCCACGGGTCCTCTGTGAGCATCTCTTGAAGTTCCGGGTACCAAGTCCTCCTTGGCCAATCCGGAGCCACGAGTATAGTCCTTACACCTCTCCTTCTTATGATTCTCAGTACCTTGGGTATGAGAGGCAGAGGAGGGAACACATACACTGACTGGTACACCCACGGTGTTACCAGAGCGTCCACAGCTATTGCCTGAGGGTCCCTTGACCTGGCGCAATACCTGTCTAGTTTTTTGTTGAGGCGGGACGCCATCATGTCCACCTTTGGTTTTTCCCAACGGTTCACAATCATGTGGAAGACTTCTGGGTGAAGTCCCCACTCCCCCGGGTGGAGGTCGTGTCTGCTGAGGAAGTCTGCTTCCCAGTTGTCCCCTCCCGGAATGAACACTGCTGACAGTGCTATCACATGATTTTCCGCCCAGCGAAGAATCCTTGCAACTTCTGTCATTGCCCTCCTGCTTCTTGTGCCGCCCTGTCTGTTTACGTGGGCGACTGCCGTGATGTTGTCTGACTGCATTAGCACCGGCTGACCTTGAAGCAGAGGTCTTGCTAGGCTTAGAGCATTGTAGATGGCCCTTAGCTCCAGGATAATTATGTGAAGTAATGTCTCCAGGCTTGACCACAAGCCCTGGAAATTTTTTCCCTGTGTGACTGCTCCCCAGCCTCTCAGGCTGGCATCCGTGGTCACCAGGACCCAGTCCTGAATGCCGAATCTGCGGCCCTCTAGAAGATGAGCACTCTGCAACCACCACAGGAGAGACACCCTTGTCCTTGGTGACAAGATTATCCGCTGATGCATCTGAAGATGCGACCCGGACCATTTGTCTAGCAGATCCCACTGGAAGGTTCTTGCGTGGAATCTGCCGAATGGGATTGCTTCGTAAGAAGCCACCATCTTTCCCAGGACCCTTGTGCATTGATGCACTGAGACTTGGCCTGGTTTTAGGAGATTTCTGACTAGTTCGGATAACTCCCTGGCTTTCTCCTCCGGGAGAAACACCTTTTTCTGGACTGTGTCCAGGATCATCCCTAGGAATAGAAGTCGTGTCGTCGGGATCAGCTGTGATTTTGGAATATTGAGAATCCAACCGTGCTGGCGCAGCACTATCTGAGATAGTGCTACCCCGACTTCCAACTGTTCCCTGGATCTTGCCCTTATCAGGAGATCGTCCAAGTAAGGGATAACTAAAACTCCCTTCCTTCGAAGGAGTATCATCATTTCGGCCATTACCTTGGTAAAGACCCGGGGTGCCGTGGACAATCCAAACGGCAGCGTCTGAAACTGATAGTGACAGTTCTGTACCACAAACCTGAGGTACCCTTGGTGAGAAGGGTAAATTGGGACATGTAGGTAAGCATCTTTGATGTCCAGAGACACCATATAGTCCCCTTCTTCCAGGTTTGCAATCACTGCTCTGAGTGACTCCATCTTGAATTTGAACCTTTGTATGTAAGTGTTCAAGGATTTTAGGTTTAAAATTGGTCTCACCGAGCCGTCCGGCTTCGGTACCACAAATAGTGTGGAATAGTACCCCTTTCCCTGTTGTAGGAGGGGTACCTTGATTATCACCTGCTGGGAATACAGCTTGTGAATGGCTTCCAATACTGCCTCCCTGTCTGAGGGAGACGTCGGTAAAGCAGACTTTAGAAAACGGCGAGGGGGAGACGTCTCGAATTCCAATTTGTACCCCTGAGATATCACTTGAAGGATCCAGGGGTCCACTTGCGAGTGGGCCCACTGCGCACTGAACTTCTTGAGATGGGCCCCCACCGTGCCTGAGTCTGCTTGTAAAGCCCCAGCGTCATGCTGAGGACTTTGCGGAGGCGGGAGAGGGCTTTTGTTCCTGGGAACTGGCTGCTTGTTGCAGCCTTTTCCCTCTCCCTCTGCCACGGGGCAGAAATTAGGCGCCTTTTGCCCGCTTGCCCTTATGGGGCCGAAAGGACTGCGCCTGATAATACGGCGTCTTCTTAGGTTGAGAAGCTACCTGGGGTAAAAATGTGGATTTTCCAGCAGTTGCCGTGGCTACCAGGTCTGATAGACCTACCCCAAATAACTCCTCCCCCTTATAAGGCAATACTTCCATGTGCCTTTTAGAATCCACATCACCTGACCACTGCCGCGTCCATAAACCTCTTCTTGCAGAAATGGACAGCGCGCTAACTCTTGATGCCAGTCGGCAAATATCCCTCTGTGCATCACGCATATATAGAAATGCATCCTTCAAATGCTCTATAGTCAGTAATATACTGTCCCTATCTAGGGTATCAATATTTTCAGTCAGGGAATCCGACCACGCCAGGCCCGCACTGCACATCTAGGCTGAGGCGATTGCTGGTCGCAGTATAACACCCGTGTGAGAGTATATACATTTTAGGATATTCTCCAGCTTTCTATCGGCAGGTTCCTTTAGGGCGGCCGTATCAGGAGAGGGTAGTGCTACCTGTTTAGACAAGCGTGTGAGCGCTTTATCCACCCTAGGGGGTGTTTCCCAACGTGCCCTATCCTCTGGCGGGAAAGGGTACGATGCCAATAACCTTTTAGGAATTATCAGTTTTTTTATCGGGGGAAACCCACGCCTCATCACACACTTCATTTAATTCCTCGGATACAGGAAAAACTACAGCCAGTTTTTTCTCACCAAACATAATACCCTTTTTAGTGGTACTTGTATTATCAGAGATATGCAATACATTTTTCATTGCTTCAATCATGTAACGTGTGGCCCTAGTGGAAGTCACGTTTGTCTCCTCATCATCGACACTGGAGTCAGTATCCGTGTCTGTGTCTGCCATTTGAGGTAACGGGCGTTTTAAAGCCCCTGATGGCGTTTGAGACCCCTGGATAGGCACAAGCTGAGTAGCCGGCTGTCTCATGTCGTCAACTGTCTGTCGTAAAGAGCTGACACTGTCACGCAATTCCTTCCATAAGCTCATCCACTCAGGTGTCGACTCCCTAGGGGGTGACAACTGTATAATAATAAGATTTTACTTACCGATAAATCTATTTCTCGGAGTCCGTAGTGGATGCTGGGGTTCCTGAAAGGACCATGGGGAATAGCGGCTCCGCAGGAGACAGGGCACAAAAAGTAAAGCTTTTTCCGATCAGGTGGTGTGCACTGGCTCCTCCCCCTATGACCCTCCTCCAGACTCCAGTTAGGTACTGTGCCCGAACGAGCGTACACAATAAGGGAGGATTTTGAATCCCGGGTAAGACTCATACCAGCCACACCAATCACACCGTACAACTTGTGATCTAAACCCAGTTAACAGTATGATAACAGCGGAGCCTCTGAAAGATGGCTTCCTTCAACAATAACCCGAATTAGTTAACAATAACTATGTACAATTTATGCAGATAATCCGCACTTGGGATGGGCGCCCAGCATCCACTACGGACTCCGAGAAATAGATTTATCGGTAAGTAAAATCTTATTTTCTCTATCGTCCTAGTGGATGCTGGGGTTCCTGAAAGGACCATGGGGATTATACCAAAGCTCCCAAACGGGCGGGAGAGTGCGGATGACTCTGCAGCACCGAATGAGAGAACTCCAGATCCTCCTTAGCCAGAGTATCAAATTTGTAAAATTTTACAAACGTGTTCTCCCCTGACCACGTAGCTGCTCGGCAAAGTTGTAATGCCGAGACCCCTCGGGCAGCCGCCCAAGATGAGCCCACCTTCCTTGTGGAGTGGGCCTTTACAGATTTAGGCTGTGGCAGGCCTGCCACAGAATGTGCAAGTTGGATTGTGCTACAGATCCAACGAGCAATCGTCTGCTTAGACGCCGGAGCACCCATCTTGTTGGGTGCATACAATATAAACAACGAGTCAGATTTTCTGACTCCAGCTGTCCTTGCAATATATATTTTTAATGCTCTGACACCGTCCAGTAACTTGGAGTCCTCCAAGTCACTTGTAGCCGCAGGCACTACAATAGGCTGGTTCAGATGAAATGCTGACACCACCTTAGGGAGAAAATGCGGACGAGTCCGCAGTTCTGCCCTGTCCGAATGGAAAATCAGATATGGGCTTTTGTAAGATAAAGCTGCCAATTCTGACACTCTCCTGGCAGAAGCCAGGGCTAGAAGCATGGTCACTTTCCATGTGAGATATTTCAAATCCACCTTTTTTAGTGGTTCAAACCAATGAGATTTGAGGAAATCCAAAACCACATTGAGATCCCACGGTGCCACTGGAGGCACCACAGGAGGCTGTATATACAGCACTCCCTTAACAAAGGTCTGGACTTCAGGGACTGAAGCCAATTCTTTTTGAAAGAAAATCGACAGGGCCGAAATTTGAACCTTAATAGATCCCAATTTGAGACCCATTGACAATCCTGATTGCAGGAAATGTAGGAATCGACCCAGTTGAAATTCCTCCGTCGGAGCACTCCGATCTTCGCACCACGCAACATATTTTCGCCAAATTCGGTGATAATGTTGCACGGTTACTTCCTTCCTTGCTTTAATCAAAGTAGGAATGACTTCTTCCGGCATGCCTTTTTCCTTTAGGATCCGGCGTTCAACCGCCATGCCGTCAAACGCAGCCGCGGTAAGTCTTGAAACAGACAGGGACCCTGCTGAAGCAAGTCCCTCCTTAGAGGTAGAGGCCACGGATCTTCCGTGATCATCTCTTGAAGTTCCGGGTACCAAGTCCTTCTTGGCCAATCCGGAACCACTAGTATCGTTCTTACGCCTCTTTGCCGTATAATTCTCAATACTTTTGGTATGAGAGGCAGAGGAGGAAACACATACACCGACTGGTACACCCAAGGCGTTACCAGCGCGTCCACAGCTATTGCCTGCGGATCTCTTGACCTGGCGCAATACCTGTCCAGTTTTTTGTTGAGGCGAGACGCCATCATGTCCACCATTGGTCTTTCCCAACGGGTTACCAGCATGTGGAAGACTTCTGGATGAAGTCCCCACTCTCCCGGGTGAAGATCATGTCTGCTGAGGAAGTCTGCTTCCCAGTTGTCCACTCCCGGGATGAACACTGCTGACAGTGCTATCACATGATTCTCTGCCCAGCGAAGAATCCTTGCAGCTTCTGCCATTGCACTCCTGCTTCTTGTGCCGCCCTGTCTGTTCACATGGGCGACTGCCGTGATGTTGTCCGACTGGATCAACACCGGTTTTCCCTGAAGCAGAGGTTCTGCCTGGCTTAGAGCATTGTATATTGCTCTTAGTTCCAGAATGTTTATGTGAAGAGACGTTTCCAGGCTCGTCCATACTCCCTGGAAGTTTCTTCCTTGTGTGACTGCTCCCCAGCCTCTCAGGCTGGCGTCCGTGGTCACCAGGATCCAATCCTGTATGCCGAATCTGCGGCCCTCCAATAGATGAGCACTCTGCAACCACCACAGAAGAGACACCCTTGTCCTTGGAGACAGGGTTATCCGCAGGTGCATCTGAAGATGCGACCCTGACCATTTGTTCAACAGATCCCTTTGGAAAATTCTTGCGTGGAATCTGCCGAATGGAATTGCTTCGTAAGAAGCCACCATTTTTCCCAGGACTCTTGTGCATTGATGTACAGACACCTTTCCTGGTTTTAGGAGGTTCCTGACAAGCTCGGATAACTCCTTGGCTTTTTCCTCCGGGAGAAAAACCTTTTTCTGAACCGTGTCCAGAATCATCCCTAGGAACAGCAGACGAGTTGTCGGCATTAACTGGGATTTTGGAATATTCAGAATCCACCCGTGCTGTTTTAGCACTTCCTGAGACAGTGCTAATCCCATCTCTAGCTGTTCTCTGGACCTCGCCCTTATTAGGAGATCGTCCAAGTATGGGATAATTAATACGCCTTTTCTTCGAAGAAGAATCATCATCTCGGCCATTACCTTTGTAAAGATCCGAGGTGCCGTGGACAATCCGAACGGCAGCGTCTGAAACTGATAGTGACAGTTTTGCACAACGAACCTGAGGTACCCCTGGTGTGAGGGGTAAATTGGAACGTGGAGATACGCATCCTTGATGTCCAAGGATACCATAAAGTCCCCCTCTTCCAGGTTCGCTATCACTGCTCTGAGTGACTCCATTTTGAACTTGAACTTCTTTATGTACAGGTTCAAGGACTTCAGATTTAGAATAGGCCTTACTGAGCCATCCGGCTTCGGTACCACAAAAAGAGTGGAATAATACCCCTTCCCTTGTTGCAGAAGAGGTACCTTGACTATCACCTGCTGAGAGTACAGCTTGTGAATGGCTTCCAACACCGTCTCCCTTTCGGAGGGGGACGTTGGTAAAGCAGACTTCAGGAAACGGCGAGGTGGATCTGTCTCTAATTCCAACCTGTATCCCTGAGATATTATCTGCAGGATCCAGGGATCTACTTGCGAGTGAGCCCACTGCGCGCTGTAATTTTTGAGACGACCCCCCACGGTCCCCGAGTCCGCTTGAGAAGCCCCAGCGTCATGCTGAGGCTTTTGTAGAAGCCGGGGAGGGCTTCTGATCCTGGGAAGGAGCTGCGTGTTGCTGTCTCTTCCCTCGACCTTTGCCTCGTGGCAGATATGAATAGCCCTTTGCTCTCTTATTTTTAAAGGAACGAAAGGGCTGCGGTTGAAAAGTCGGTGCCTTTTTCTGTTGGGGAGTGACTTGAGGTAGAAAGGTGGATTTCCCGGCTGTAGCCGTGGCCACCAAATCTGATAAACCGACTCCAAATAACTCCTCCCCTTTATACGGCAAAACTTCCATATGCCGTTTTGAATCCGCATCGCCTGTCCACTGTCGCGTCCATAAAGCTCTTCTGGCCGAAATGGACATAGCACTTACCCGTGATGCCAGTGTGCATATATCCCTCTGTGCATCACGCATATAAAGAAATGCATCCTTTATTTGTTCTAACGACAGTAAAATATTGTCCCTGTCCAGGGTATCAATATTTTCAATCAGGGATTCTGACCAAACTACCCCCGCACTGCCCATCCAGGCAGTCGCTACAGCTGGTCGTAGTATAACACCTGCATGTGTGTATATACTTTTTTGGATATTTTCCATCCTCCTATCTGATGGATCTTTAAGTGCGGCCGTCTCAGGAGAGGGTAACGCCACTTGTTTAGATAAGCGTGTTAGCGCCTTGTCCACCCTAGGAGGTGTTTCCCAGCGCTCCCTAACCTCTGGCGGGAAAGGGTATAATGCCAATAATTTCTTTGAAATTATCAGCTTTTTATCAGGGGCAACCCACGCTTCATTACACACGTCATTTAGTTCTTCTGATTCAGGAAAAACTATAGGTAGTTTTTTCATACCCCACATAATACCCTGTTTAGTGGTACCTGTAGTATCAGCTAAATGTAACGCCTCCTTCATTGCCAAAATCATATAACGTGTGGCCCTACTGGAAAATACGGTTGATTCGTCACCGTCACCACTGGAGTCATCGCCTGTGTCTGGGTCTGTGTCGACCGACTGAGGCAAAGGGCGTTTCACAGCCCCTGACGGTGTTTGAGTCGCCTGGACAGGCACTAATTTATTGTCCGGCCGTCTCATGTCGTCAAACGACTGCTTTAGCGTGTTGACACTATCCCGTAGTTCCATAAATAAAGGCATCCATTCTGGTGTCGACTCCCTAGGGGGTGACATCCTCATATTTGGCAATTGCTCCGCCTCCACACCAATATCGTCCTCATACATGTCGACACACACGTACCGACACACAGCAGACACACAGGGAATGCTCCTAACGAAGACAGGACCCACTAGCCCTTTGGGGAGACAGAGGGAGAGTTTGCCAGCACACACCAAAAGCGCTATATATATATATATCAGGGATAGCCTTATAATAAGTGCTCCCTTATAGCTGCTTTGTTATATCAAAATATCGCCATAAATGTGCCCCCCCCTCTCTGTTTTACCCTGTTTCTGTAGTGCAGTGCAGGGGAGAGACTTGGGAGCCGTCCTGACCAGCGGAGCTGTGAGAGGAAATGGCGCCGTGTGCTGAGGAGATAGGCCCCGCCCCTTTTCCGGCGGGCTCGTCTCCCGCTATTTAGAAAAATTAGGCAGGGGTTAAATATCTCCATATAGCCTCTAGGGCTATATGTGAGGTATTTTTAGCCTTTATAGGTACTCATTTGCCTCCCAGGGCGCCCCCCTCCCAGCGCCCTGCACCCTCAGTGACTGCCGTGTGAAGTGTGCTGAGAGGAAAATGGCGCACAGCTGCAGTGCTGTGCGCTACCTTTAGAAGACTGCAGGAGTCTTCAGCCGCCGATTCTGGACCTCTTCTGATTTCAGCATCTGCAAGGGGGCCGGCGGCGTGGCTCCGGTGACCATCCAGGCTGTACCTGTGATCGTCCCTCTGGAGCTTGATGTCCAGTAGCCAAGAAACCAATCCATCCTGCACGCAGGTGAGTTGACTCCTTCTCCCCTCAGTCCCTCGCTGCAGTGATCCTGTTGCCAGCAGGAATCACTGTAAAATAAAAAACCTAGCTAAACTTTCTCTAAGCAGCTCTTTAGGAGAGCCACCTAGATTGCACCCTTCTCGGCCGGGCACAAAAATCTAACTGGAGTCTGGAGGAGGGTCATAGGGGGAGGAGCCAGTGCACACCACCTGATCGGAAAAAGCTTTACTTTTTGTGCCCTGTCTCCTGCGGAGCCGCTATTCCCCATGGTCCTTTCAGGAACCCCAGCATCCACTAGGACGATGGAGAAAGGCAATTGCTCCGCCTCCATCTCATTTTCCTCCTCAAACATGTCGACACAATCGTACCGACACACCGCACACACACAGGGAATGCTCTGATAGAAAACAGGACCCCACTAGCCCTTTGGGGAGACAGAGGGAGAGTATGCCAGCACACACCAGAGCGCTATATATAGACAGGAATACCACTATAAAATGTGCTTTTCCCTTTATAGCTGCTGTTAGTATCAAAACTGCGCCAATTTAGTGCCCCCCTCTCTTTTTTACCCTTTTCTGTAGTGCAGGACTGCAGGGGAGAGTCAGGGAGACGTCCTTCCAGCGGAGCGGTGATGGAAAATGGCGCCCGTGTGCTGAGGAGATAGGCTCCGCCCCCTTCTCGGCGGCCTTTTCTCCCGCTTTTTTGGTGAGTTCTGGCAGGGGTTAAAATACATCCATATAGCCCTGGGGGTTATATGTGGTGTATTTATGCCAGCCAAGGTGTTTTACATTGCTGCTCAGGGCGCCCCCCCTAGCGCCCTGCACCCTCAGTGACCGGAGTGTGAAGTGTGCCTGAGTAACAATGGCGCACAGCTGCAGTGCTGTGCGCTACCTTGTTGAAGACTGATGTCTTCTGCCGCCGATTTTTCCGGACCTCTTCTTGCTTCTGGCTCTGTAAGGGGGCCGGCGGCGCGGCTCTGGGACCGAGCTCCGAGGCTGGGCCTGTGTTCGGTCCCTCTGGAGCTAATGGTGTCCAGTAGCCTAAGAAGCCCAATCCACTCTGCACGCAGGTGAGTTCGCTTCTTCTCCCCTTAGTCCCTCGATGCAGTGAGCCTGTTGCCAGCAGGTCTCACTGAAAATAAAAAACCTAAAACTAAACTTTCACTAAGAAGCTCAGGAGAGCCCCTACTGTGCACCCTTCTCGGCCGGGCACAAAAATCTAACTGAGGCTTGGAGGAGGGTCATAGGGGGAGGAGCCAGTGCACACCAGGTAGTCCTAAAGCTTTTACTTTTGTGCCCAGTCTCCTGCGGAGCCGCTAATCCCCATGGTCCTTACGGAGTTCCCAGCATCCACTAGGACGTCAGAGAAATTATGTATTCTGGTTCCAAAATAAAGGTTTGTGCACTGAAGTATTGTTTCATGTCAAATATGTTAAAACAAAACACATTTACTTAGTTGATATTAAACGTTAGAGCAGCATTAAGGTATGCATCAAAACATAACTTACTTTTGTCACCATAACAACTACAAAGTTCTTCTCGTCAATTTTATATTCTTTAAGTGCTGTGTCATCATTAAGGATTTTACCTGAATAAGAAAAGGGGAAAAACATCAATGAACATTAACAATGTCCATCATATAATCAGCTAGTCTGCCAGTCTAGCAGCTGTGCAGAAATAAACTCACTGGCTGCTGCCTTGCCCCTGCCCCCCAAGCTTAGTTTGAATGAACAGAGCTGTTCCAAGACCCACTAGCGCCTGGAGCCAGCAGTGGGTCCCAAACTGGGTGCCTCAGGTTAGTGGTCCAGGACCAACACAAATTAGTTATGTTCAATGAAATAGGTAAAATGAGTTTTTGTGGCTTCTATTTATAAAATATGGACAAAAATAAGAATTTACTTACCGATAATTCTATTTCTCGTAGTCCGTAGTGGATGCTGGGGACTCCGTCAGGACCATGGGGAATAGCGGCTCCGCAGGAGACAGGGCACAAAAATAAAGCTTTAGGATTAGGTGGTGTGTACTGGCTCCTCCCCCCATGACCCTCCTCCAAGCCTCAGTTAGGATACTGTGCCCGGACGAGCGTACACAATAAGGAAGGATATTGAACCCCGGGTAAGACTCATACCAGCCACACCAATCACACCGTATAACTTGTGATCTGAACCCAGTTAACAGTATGACAAACGTAGGAGCCTCTGAACAGACGGCTCACAACAAATAACAACCCGATTTTTTTGTAACAATAACTATGTACAAGTATTGCAGACAATCCGCACTTGGGATGGGCGCCCAGCATCCACTACGGACTACGAGAAATAGAATTATCGGTAAGTAAATTCTTATTTTCTCTAACGTCCTAAGTGGATGCTGGGGACTCCGTCAGGACCATGGGGATTATACCAAAGCTCCCAAACGGGCGGGAGAGTGCGGATGACTCTGCAGCACCGAATGAGAGAACTCAAGGTCCTCCTCAGCCAGGGTATCAAATTTGTAGAATTTTGCAAACGTGTTTGCCCCTGACCAAGTAGCAGCTCGGCAGAGTTGTAATGCCGAGACTCCCCGGGCAGCCGCCCAGGATGAGCCCACTTTCCTTGTGGAATCGGCCTTGACAGATTTAGGTTGTGGCAAGCCTGCCACAGAATGTGCAAGTTGAATTGTGCTACAAATCCAACAAGCAATCGTCTGCTTAGAAGCAGGAGCACCCATCTTGTTGGGTGCATACAATATAAGCAGTGAGTCAGACTTTCTGACTCCCGCCGTTCTTGAAATATATATTTTCAATGCCCGGACCACGTCCAACAACTTGGAATCCTCCAACTCGTTAGTAGCCGCAGGCACCACAATAGGCTGGTTCAGGTGAAACGCTGACACCACCTTAGGCAGAAAATGAGGACGCGTCCGCAGTTCTGCCCTGTCCGTATGGAAAATCAGATATGGGCTCTTATATGATAAAGCCGCCAATTCTGATACTCTCCTGGCTGAAGCCAGGGCCAGTAGCATGGTTACTTTCCATGTAAGATACTTCAGCTCCACCGATTTGAGCGGCTCAAACCAATGGGATTTGAGAAAATCCAAGACTACATTAAGATCCCACAGTGCCACTGGGGGCACAACCGGGGGCTGTATATGTAGTACTCCTTTTACAAAAGTCTGGACTTCAGGAACTGAAGCCAATTCTTTCTGGAAGAAAATCGACAGGGCCGAAATTTGAACCTTAATGGATTCCAATTTGAGGCCCATAGACAATCCTGTTTGCAGGAAATGTAGGAATCGACCCAGTTGAAATTCCTCCGTGGGGGCCTTCCTGGCCTCACACCACGCAACATATTTTCTCCAAATGCGGTGATAATGTTGTGCAGTCACCTCCTTCCTGGCTTTTACCAGTGTAGGAATGACCTCTTCCGGAATGCCTTTTTCCTTTAGAATTCGGCGTTCAACCGCAATGCCGTCAAACGCAGCCGCGGTAAGTCTTGGAATAGACACGGTCCCTGCTGAAGCAGGTCCCGTCTTAGAGGTAGAGGCCACGGATCCTCCGTGAGCATCTCTTGAAGTTCCGGGTACCAAGTTCTTCTTGGCCAATCCGGAGCCACTAGTATCGTTCTTACTCCCTTTTGCCGTATAATTCTCAGTACTTTTGGTATGAGAGGCAGAGGAGGGAACACATACACTGACTGGAACACCCACGGTGTTACCAGAGCGTCCACAGCTATTGCCTGAGGATCTCTTGACCTGGCGCAATACCTGTCCAGTTTTTTGTTGAGGCGGGACGCCATCATATCCACCATTGGTTTTTCCCAACGGTTCACAATCATGTGGAAGACTTCTGGATGAAGTCCCCACTCTCCCGGGTGTAGATCGTGTCTGCTGAGGAAGTCTGCTTCCCAGTTGTCCACTCCCGGAATGAATACTGCTGACAGTGCTATCACATGATCTTCCGCCCAGCGAAGGATCCTTGCAGCTTCTGCCATTGCTGTCCTGCTTCTTGTGCCGCCCTGTCTGTTTACGTGGGCGACTGCCGTGATGTTGTCCGACTGGATCAACACCGGCTGACCCTGAAGCAGGGGTTTTGCCAGACTTAGAGCATTGTAAATCGCTCTTCGCTCCAGTATATTTATGTGAAGAGACATCTCCAGGCTTGACCATACTCCCTGGAAGTTTCTTCCTTGTGTGACCGCTCCCCAGCCTCTCAGACTGGCATCCGTGGTCACCAGGACCCAGTCCTGTATGCCGAATCTGCGGCCCTCTAACAGATGAGCACTCTGCAACCACCACAGAAGAGACACCCTTGTCCGTGGCGATAAGGTTATCCGCTGATGCATCTGCAGATGCGATCCGGACCATTTGTCCAGCAGATCCCACTGAAAAGTTCGTGCGTGGAATCTGCCGAATGGAATCGCTTTGTAAGAAGCCATCATCTTTCCCAGGACTCTTGTGCATTGATGCACAGACACTGTCCCTGGTTTTAGGAGGTTCCTGACAAGTTCGGATAACTCCCTGGCTTTCTCCTCCGGAAGAAACACCTTTTTCTGAACCGTGTCCAGAATCATTCCCAGGAACAGCAGACGTGTCGTCGGGGTCAACTGAGATTTTGGAAAATTCAGAATCCACCCGTGTTGTTGCAGCACTAGTTGGGTTAGTGCTACTCCGTCTTCCAGCTGTTCTCTGGACCTTGCCCTTATCAGGAGATCGTCCAAGTAAGGGATAATTAATACGCCTCTTCTTCGTAGAAGGATCATCATTTCGGCCATTACCTTGGTAAAGACCCGAGGTGCCGTGGACAATCCAAACGGCAGCGTCTGAAACCGATAATGACAGTTTTGCACCACGAACCTGAGGTACCCTTGATGTGAAGGGCAAATTGGGACATGCAGGTAAGCATCCTTTATGTCCAGGGACACCATAAAGTCCCCTTCTTCCAGATTCGCTATCACTGCTCTGAGTGACTCCATCTTGAACTTGAATTTTTGTATGTACAGGTTCAAAGATTTCAGATTTAGAATAGGTCTTACCGAGCCGTCCGGCTTCGGTACCACAAATAGCGTGGAGTAATACCCCTTTCCCTGTTGTAGGAGGGGTACCTTGACTATCACCTGCTGAGAAAACAGCTTGTGAATGGCTTCCAATACCGTCGCCCTGTCTGAGGGAGACGTTGGCAAAGCAGACTTTAGGAACCGGCGAGGGGAGACTTCTCGAATTCCAACCTGTAACCCTGAGATACTACCTGCAGAATCCAGGGGTCCACCTGTGAGCAAGCCCACTGTGCGCTGAAATTCTTGAGTCGACCCCCCACCGCTCCTGAGTCCGCTTGTAAGGCCCCAGCGTCATGCTGA
This sequence comes from Pseudophryne corroboree, assembly GCF_028390025.1. Classification (NCBI taxonomy): domain Eukaryota; kingdom Metazoa; phylum Chordata; class Amphibia; order Anura; family Myobatrachidae; genus Pseudophryne; species Pseudophryne corroboree. The sequence continues at coordinate 557,490,065 of NC_086444.1, forward strand.
GGGCTTTGCAGAACCCTGGGAGGGCTTCTGTTCCTGGGCAGGGGCTGCTTGCTGCCCTCTCTTACCCCTTCCTCTGCCCCGAGGCAGATATGACTGTCCTTTTGTCCGCTTGTTCTTATAGGACCGAAAGGACTGCGGCTGAAAAGACGGTGTCTTTTTCTGTTGGGAGGGGGTCTGAGGTAAAAAAGTGGATTTTCCGGCAGTTGCCGTGGCCACCAGATCCGATAGACCGACGCCAAATAATTCCTCCCCTTTATACGGCAATACTTCCATATGTCGTTTGGAATCCGCATCACCTGACCACTGTCGCGTCCATAAACTCCTTCTGGCAGATATGGACATCGCATTTACTCTCGATGCCAGAGTGCAAATATCTCTCATATAAAGGAAAGCATCCTTTAATTGCTCTATAGTCAATAAAATACTGTCCCTATCCAGGGTATCAATATTTTCAGTCAGGGAATCCAACCAGACGACCCCAGCACTGCACATCCAGGCTGAGGCGATGGCTGGTCGCAGTATAACACCAGTATGTGTGTATATACTTTTTAGGGTAGTTTCCAGTCTCCTATCCGCTGGATCCTTGAGGGCGGCCGTATCAGGAGACGGTAACGCCACTTGTTTTGATAAGCGTGTGAGCGCCTTATCCACCCTAGGGGGTGTTTCCCAGCGCGCCCTAACCTCTGGCGGGAAAGGGTATAATGCTAATAACTTTTTTGAAATTAGCATTTTTCTATCTGGGTTAACCCACGCTTCATCACATACATCATTTAATTCCTCTGATTCAGGAAAAACTACAGGTAGTTTTTTCACCCCCCACATAATACCCCTTTTTGTGGTACTTGCAGTATCAGAGATATGCAAAGCCTCCTTCATTGCCGTGATCATATAACGTGTGGCCCTACTTGAAAATACGTTTGTTTCATCACCGTCGACACTAGATTCAGTGTCTGGGTCTGTGTCGACCGACTGAGGTAAAGGGCGTTTTACAGCCCCTGACGGTGTCTGAGACGCCTGGGCAGGTACTAACTGGTTTGCCGGCCGTCTCATGTCGTCAACTGATTTTTGTAATGTGCTGACATTATCACGTAATTCCATAAACAAAGCCATCCATTCCGGTGTCGACTCCCTGGGGGGTGACATCACCATTATCGGCAATTGCTCTGCCTCCACGCCAACATCGTCCTCATACATGTCGACACACACGTACCGACACACAGCAGACACACAGGGAATGCTCTTATCGAAGACAGGACCCCACTAGCCCTTTGGGGAGACAGAGGGAGAGTTTGCCAGCACACACCCAAGCGCTATAATATATATGGGAACAACCTTATATAAGTGTTGTTCCTTATAGCAGCTTAAATATATCCAATATATCGCCAAAAAATGCCCCCCCTCTCCGTTTTACCCTGTTTCTGTAGTGCAGTGCAGGGGAGAGTCCTGGGAGCCTTCCTCACAGCGGAGCTGAGCAGGAAAATGGCGCTGTGTGCTGAGGAGAATAAGCCCCGCCCCCTATTTCGGCGGGCTTTCCTCCCGTAGATTTAGATGACTGGCATGGGTTAAATACATACATATAGCCTTAATGGCTATATGTGATGTATTCTTTTGCCATAAGGTATTAAAATATTGCTGCCCAGGGCGCCCCCAGCAGCGCCCTGCACCCTCCGTGACCGCTTGGTGTGAAGTGTGTGACAACAATGGCGCACAGCTGCAGTGCTGTGCGCTACCTTCATGAAGACTGAAGAGCCTTCTGCCGCCTGTTTCCGGACCTTCAATCTTCAGCATCTGTAAGGGGGGTCGGCGGCGCGGCTCCGGGACGAACCCCAGGGTGAGACCTGTGTTCCGACTCCCTCTGGAGCTAATGGTGTCCAGTAGCCTAAGAATCCAATCCATCCTGCACGCAGGTGAGTTGAAATTCTCTCCCCTAAGTCCCTCGATGCAGTGAGCCTGTTGCCAGCAGGACTCGCTGAAAATAAAAAACCTAAAAAACTTTTCTAAGCAGCTCTTTAAGAGAGCCACCTAGATTGCACCCTGCTCGGACGGGCACAAAAACCTAACTGAGGCTTGGAGGAGGGTCATGGGGGGAGGAGCCAGTACACACCACCTAATCCTAAAGCCTTATTTTTGTGCCCTGTCTCCTGCGGAGCCGCTATTCCCCATGGTCCTGACGGAGTCCCCAGCATCCACTTAGGACGTTAGAGAAATAGGATTTTGGTTACCTACCGGTAAATCCTTTTCTCGTACTCCGTAGAGGATGCTGGGGTCCACATTAGTACCATGGGGTATAGACGGATCCACCAGGAGCCAGTAACTTTAAGAGTCTGAGAGTGTGGGCTGGCTCCTCCCTCTATGCCCCTCCTACCAGACTCAGTCTAGAAACTGTGCCCAAGGAGACGGACATCTCCGAGAGAAGGATTAAACACAGATAGTGGCGAGATTCATACCAGCGCACACATACAAGGTACATCAAGCTAACTAGCTTGAAACACTCAGCAACTGCTGAAACATTACTTACCAAGTGAAAATGCAGTACATAACTAAACAAAGATGCATTGAACCAGATAATGGTTGCAGGAAAACGAAGCGCTGGGCGAGTGCCCAGCATCCTCTACGGACTACGAGAAAAGGATTTACCGGTAGGTAACCCAAATCCTATTTTCTCTTACGTCCTAGAGGATGTTGGGGTCCACATTAGTACCATGGGGATGTACCAAAGCTCCCAGAACGGGAAGGAGAGCGCGGAGGATCCTGCAGAACTGATTGACTGAACTTCAGATCATCATAGGCCAAAGTATCGAACTTGCAGAACTTAGAAAACGTGTTCGACCCAGACCAAGTTGCCGCTCAGCAAAGTTGTAACGCCGAAACACCCCGGGCGCAGCCGCCCAAGAAGACGAGTAGAGTGGGCCATAACAGATTTTGGACACAGCAATCCTGCCGTAGAATACGCATGGTGGATAGTGAATCTAATCCAGCGAGATATAGTCTGCTTTGAAGCAGGACACCCAATTTTCTTGGGATCAAACAGGACAAACACAGTCCGATTTCCTGTGACGAGCAGTCCTCTTCACATAGATTTTCAAAGCTCTCACAACATCCAAGGACTTTGATGAAATTGAGGAGTCATTAACCACTGGCACAACAATAGGTTGGATGATATGAAATGCCGACACAACCTTCAAAAGAAACTGCTGACGTGTTCTGAGCTCAGCTCCATCTTCGTGGAAGATCAAGTAAGGGCTTTTACAGGACAAAGCCCCCAATTCTGACACACGTCTAGCAGAAGCTAAGGCCAACAACGTGACAGCCTTCCATATAAGAAATCTGACCTCAACCTCCTGTAGAGGCTCAAACCAGTCCGACTGGAGAAACTGCAACACCAAGTTAAGGTTCCAAGGTGGTACAAAGGGAGGTTGGATGTGCAGAACTCCCTTCAAAAAAAGTCAACCTCAGGGAGGGCAGCCAATTGTTTCTGGAAGAAAATGGACAGGGACGAAATCTGGACCTTCACAGACCCCAACCGCAGGCCCATATCCACACCTGCTTGCAGGAAGAGGAGAAAACGTCCCAGTCGAAACTCCACCGCAGGAAATTTCTTAGATTCACACCAAGAGACATATTTCTTCCAAATACAATGGTAATGTTTAGACGTTACCCCTTTCCTAGCCTGTATTAGGGTAGGAATGACCTCCTTCAGAATGCTCTTCCGAGCAAGTTATCAGGCGCTCAACTTCCATGCCGTCAAACGTAGCCGCGGTAAATCTTTATAGCCTAACTGCCCCTGCAGTAGCAGGTCCTCCCGAAGAGGAAGAGGCCTCGGCTCTGCCTGCAAGAGATTCAGAAGGTCCGCGTACCAAACCCGCCTTGGCCAGTCTGGAGCAATGAGGATCGCTTGAACTCGTTCTCCTTACGATATTTAGAACTCTTGGAATGAGTTGAAGTGGTGGAAACACGAACACCTGGAACACCCACGGAGATACCAGGTCGTTCACTGCTTGTGGTTCCCTCGACCTGGAACAATAGCGTAGAAGCTTCTTGTTGAGACGAGAGGCCATCATGTCTATTTGGGTTAACCCCCAAAGGTCTGTTACTGCCTTGAACACCTCCGGATGGAGACCCCACTCCCCTGGATGGAGATCGTGTCTGCTGAGGAAGTCTGCTTCCCAGTTGTCCATTCCCGGAATGAAGATTGCCGAGAGCGCCAACAATCGTCTTTCTGCCCATCGGACCTCTGCCACTGAAGCTCTGCTCTTCGTTCCGCCCTGTCGGTTTATGTAAGCCACCGTCGTTACATTGTCCGACTGTACTTGAATAGCTCGATTCTTTCAAAGATGGGCCGCCTGAAGACCATTGTAGACGGCTTAGTTCCAGGAGGCTGTTCGGCAGGCCGGCCTCCAGACTTGACCACCTTCCTTGGAAGGTTTCCCGCTGAGTGACTGCGCCCCAGCCCCGGATCCGTGGTTAGAAGGACCCAGTCCTGAATCCCGAACCTGCGGCCCTCCAGAAGGTGAGGCAATTGGAGCCACCAGAGGAGTGAAACATTCATGTGGAGATTAGATCCTGGCCACTTGTTCAGGAGATCCAGTTGGAAGGCCCGAGCATGGAACCTCCCATACTGGAGAGCCTCGTAAGAGGCCACCATCTTTCCCAAAAGGCTAATGCATTGATGAATAGACACCCGGGCTGGCTTCAGGACATCCCGGACCATTGTTTGTATCACCAACGCCTTTTCCTCTGGAAGAAACACCCTCTGCACTTCTGTGTCGAGGATCATCCCCAGAAAAGACAACCGCTGTGTTGATTCCAAATGTGATTTTGGAAAGTTCAGAATCCAACCGTGGAGTCTGAGTAGTTGGGTTGTGAGAACAATGGACTGCAACAGCCTCTCCTTGGACAATGCCTTTATTAGAAGATAGTCCAGATATGGAATGATGTTCACCCCTTGTTTGCGGAGGAGGACCATCATCTCTGCCATCACCTTGGTGAACACCCTTGGTGCTGTTGAGAGGCCGAATGGCAAGGCCTGGAACTGGAAATGACAGTACAGTAATGCGAAAGAGAAGCCTGATGCGGCAGCCAAATCGGAATGTGGAGGTACGCATCCTTGATATCCAGGGATACCAGGAATACCCCCTCTTCCAAACCGGATATCAATGCCCGGAGAGACTCCATTTTGAACTTGAACTCCTTTAGAAAGGGGTTCAGTGATTTTAGGTTCAGAATGGGCCTGACCGAACCATCCGGTTTCGGTACCATGAAAAGGTTCGAATAGTAACCTGTGGTTTGCAGATGAGGAGGAACTGGCACAGCGACCTGTGCGTCCACCAACTTCTGAACAGCATGTTATAGGACAGTTCTGTCTGCCAATAGAACGGGCAGACCTGATTTGAAAAATCGGTGGGGAGGGAGATTTTGAAATTCTAGCCTGTATCCTTGGGACACAATATCCATCACCCAAGGATCCTGGCTGGACGATACCCAGACGTGACTGAACTGTCTGAGTCTCGCTCCCACTGGCCCCACCTCCAGGCTGCGCGGTCCACCGTCATGCGGAGCACTTTGCCATACCTGAAATAGGCTTTTGTTCCTGGGAACCTGTGACAGCAGGTTTCCTGGATTTAACTCGACCTCCCCTAAAAAAGATATTGGACGGTTTGGCCTTTCTAGGCTTGTTAGGCCGAAAAGACTGATGTTGATGAAGAAAAGGATATATCCGGAGCAGGTGCAGTTGAGGGAAGAAGCGGAGACTTACCCGCTGTAGCTGTGGATATTCACGCATCCAAAGCTTCCCCAAAGAGAGCCTGACCTGTGTAGGGTAGGGACTCCACACTTTTCCTAGATTCCATGTCGGCCGAACACTGGCGCAGCCACAGTCCCTGACGAGCTGAAACAGACATGGAAGAGATTCCGGCAGCCATGGAACCCAGGTCTTTCATGGATTTTACCATAAAACCTGCTGAATCGTGAATGTTACGCAAAAACAATTCAACATCACCCTTATATTGTATCCAAATCCTCAAGTAAGGTGCCTGACCACTTTACTACAGCTTTTGCAATCCATGCACTAGCAATAGTGGGACGTAATATGGCCCCCGAAGCGGTGTATATTGATTTAAGTGTATTATCAATTTTGCGATCAGCCAGCTCCTTTAAGGGGGTAGATCCCGGAACAGGCAAAAACACCTTTTTTGAGAGTCTGGACACAGATAGGTCAACAATTGACGGGTTTTCACATTTTTTTTCTATCCTCAGGGAAAGGGAACGCCACCTGGACCCTTTTAGGGATCTGGAATTTTTTCTCAGGGTTTTCCCATGCTTTCTCAAATATAGCATTTAATTCCTTTGACGCAGGGAAGGTTAGCGAGGCTTTCTTATTTTCAGGGGGAAAAAAATAAGATTTTAAACCTACCAGTAAATCTTTTTCTCCTAGTCCGTAGAGGATGCTGGGGATTCCGTAAGGACCATGGGGTATAGACGGGCTCCACAGGAGGCATGGGCACTATAAAGATTTTTTAGAATGGGTGTGCACTGGCTCCTCCCTCTATGCCCCTCCTTCAGACCTCAGTTAGAGAAACTGTGACCAGAGGAGACTGACAGTACGAGGAAAGGATTTTGTTAATCTAAGGGCAAGATTCACACCAGCCCACACCATCCACACCGTATAACATGGAATATACTAACCTGTTAACAGTATGAAACAAAACAGCATCAGCCCGAGACTGATCAAAACTGTAACATAAACCTTATGCAAGCAAAAACTATATACAAGTCTTGCAGAATTTACTCCGCACTGGGACAGGCGCCCAGCATCCTCTACGGACTAGGAGAAAAAGATTTACCGGTAGGTTTAAAATCTTGTTTTTTTTCTCTTACGTCCTAGAGGATGCTGTGGACTCCCTAAGGACCATGGGGATTATACCAAAGCTCCAGACCGGGCGGGAGAGTGCGGATGACTCTGCAGCACCGGTTGAGCAAACATGAGGTCCTCATCAGCCAGGGTATCAAACTTGTAGAATTTAGCAAAAGTGTTTGAACCCGACCAAGTAGCTGCTCGGCAAAGCTGTAAAGCCGAGACGCCTCGGGCAGCCGCCCAAGAAGAGCCCACCTTCCTAGTGGAATGGGCCATTACTGAATTTGGTACCGGCAATCCAGCCGTAGAATGAGCCTGCTGAATCGTGTTGCAGATTCAGCGAGCAATAGTCTGCTTAGAAGCAGGAGCGCCAACCTTGTTGGCTGCATACAGGACAAACAGAGCTTCTGTTTTTCTAATTCAAGCCATCCTGGCTATGTAAATTTTTAAGGCCCTGACTACATCAAGAGATTTGGAATCCTCCAAATCTCCCGTAGCCACAGGCACCACAATAGGTTGGTTCATATGAAACGATGACACCTTAGGCAAACATTGAGGACGAGTCCTCAACTCTGCTCTATCCACATGGAAAATGAGATAGGGGCTCTTATGAGACAAGGCCGCCAAGTCTAACACCCGCCTTGCAGATGCCAAGGCCAATAACATGACCACCTTCCAAGTGAGAAATTTTAACTCAACAGTTTGAAGAGGCTCAAACCAGTGAGATTTTAGGAACTGTAACACCACGTTAAGGTCCCATGGTGCCACTGGGGGCACAAAAGGAGGCTGAATGTGTAGCACTCCCTTTACAAAAGTCTGGACTTCTGGGAGAGAAGCCAATTCTTCAGATACGGTGATGTTTCGCCGTCACCTCCTTCCTAGCCTTTATCAGAGTAGGGATGACTTCCTCCGGAATACCCTTCCCAGCTAGGATTTGGTGTTCAACCGCCATGCCGTCAAACGTAACCGTGGTAAGTCTTGGAACACGCAGGGCCCCTGCTGTAACAGGTCCTCCCTGAGAGGAAGAGGCCATGGATGTTCTGTGAGCCTGAGGGTCCCTTGAGCTGGCACAATACCTCCGAAGCTTCTTGTTGAGGCGTGACGCCATCATGTCTATTTGAGAAGTCCCCAAAGACTTGTTATTCTCTGAAAAACTTCTTGATGAAGTCCCCACTCTCCTGGATGGAGATCGTGTCTGCTGAGGAAGTCTGCTGAGGAAGTCTGCTTCCCAGTTGTCCACTCCCGGAATGAATACCGCTGACAGAGCGCTTATGTGATTTTCTGCCCAGCGCAGAATCCTGGTGGCTTCCGCCATTGCCACTCTGCTCCTTGTCCCACCTTGGCGGTTTACATGAGCCACGGCTGTGACGTTGTCTGATTGAATCAGAACCGTTAGGTCGCGAAGAATATTCCCCGCTTGTCGTAGGCCGTTGTATATGGCCCGCAATTCCAGTATGTTGATGTATAGACAAGCCTCCTGGCTTGACCACAGTCCCTGAAAATTCCTTCCTTGTGTGACTGCTTCCCATCCTTGGAGGCTCGCGTCCGTGGTCATCAGAACCCAGTCCTGGATGCCGAACCTTCGACCCTCTAGAGCCACCACAGGAGAGAGACACCCTGGCCCTGGGGGACAGAGTTATTTTCTGAGGTATTTGAAGGTGGGACCCGGACAACTTGTCCAGAAGATCCCACTGAAAAGTCCTCACATGAAACCTGTTAAGGGGATGGCCTCGTAGGTCGCCACCATTTTTCCCAGTACTCGAGTGCACTGATGGACTAACACTCTTTTCGGTTTTAACAGGTCTCTTACCATGTTCTGGAGTTCTTGGGCTTTTTCCTTCGGGAGAAAAACCCTCTTCTGTTCTGTGTCCAGAATCATGCCTAAGAAAAACAGCCGAGTCGTTGGAACCAACTGCGACTTTGGTAGATTTAGAATCCATCCATGTTGCTGTAGCACTCCCAGGGAGAGCGACACGCTTTACTGCAACTGTTCCTTTGATCTCGCTTTTATCAGGAGATCGTCCAAGTACGGGATAATTGTGACTCCTTGCCTGCGTAGGAGCACCATCATTTCCGCCATTACCTTGGTGAACACCCTCGGGGCTGTGGAAAGCCCAAATGGCAACGTCTGAAACTGGTAATGACAGTCCTGTACAGCGAATCTCAGGTATGCCTGATGAGGAGGATATATGGGGACATGAAGGTATGCATCCTTTATGTCCAATGACACCATAAAATCCCCCCCTTCCAGGCTGAAGATGACTGTCCTTAGCGATTCCATCTTGAACCTTTTTAAAAACAGGTTCAGTGATTTTCGAATTAGAATGGGTCTGACCGAGCCATCCGGTTTCGGGACCACAAATAGGGTTGAATAGTACCCCTTCCCCTGTTGCGTTAGGGGAACCTTGATAATCACTTGCTGATGACACAGCTTTTGAATTGCAGCTAAAATTATCTCCCTCTCTGGGGGAGAAGCTGGTAAAGCCGATTTGAAGAATCGACGAGGAGGCACGTCTTCGAATTCCAGCTTGTAGCCCTGGGATACAATTTCCATCGCCCAAGGATCCACGTCCGACTGAACCCAGACGTGGCTGAAGAGTCGAAGACGTGCCCCCACCGGTGCGGCCTCCCCCAGGAGAGCCCCAGCGTCATGCGGTGGATTTAGTAGAAGCCGGGGAGAACTTCTGTTCCTGGGAACTGGCCGTAGCAGGCATTCTCTTCCCTCTACCCTTACCTCTGGCGAGGAAGGAAGAGCCCCAACCTCTTCTGGACTTATGCGACCGAAAGGACTGCATCTGATATTGAGGAGTTTTCTTTTGCTGTGGGGGAACATAAGGCAAAAAGGTAGATTTACCCACAGTAAATGTGGAAACCAGGTCCGCGAGACCTTCCCCAAATAAAACCTCACCCTTGTAAGGTAAAACTTCCATATGCCTCTTTGAGTCGGCATCACCCGTCCATTGCCGGCCCTTGAACCTAGTAGTCCGACAGCTCTCTGAGCGGCTCTCATATATAAGACTGCGTCCTTGATGTGACCTAAGGTCAACAAAATGGTATCCCTATCTAGGGTATCAAGATCAGCTGACAAGGTATCTGTCCAAGCTGCTACCGCGCTACAGACCCAAGCTGATGCTATAGCCGGTCTGAGTAAAGCACCAGTATGTGTATAAATTGATTTTAAAGTCGTTTCCTGTCTGCGATCAGCAGGATCTTTGAGAGCTGCCGTGTCTGGGGACGGTAGCGCCACCTTTTTGGATAAGCGCGTCAAAGCTTTGTCCACCCTGGACGAGGATTCCCACCGTACCCTGTCCTGTGCCGGGAAAGGATACGCCATAAGAACTCTTTTGGGAATCTGCAGTTTTTTGTCTGGAGTTTCCCAAGCTTTTTCAAATAACGCATTCAGCTCATGCGATGGGGGAAATGTTACCTCAGGTTTCTTTTCCTTAAACATGTGTACCCTCGTGTCAGGGACAGAGGGGTCATCTGGGATATGCAAAACATCATTTATTGCAATAATCATATAATGAATACTTTTGGCCACCCTTGGGTGTAGCCTTGCATCATCGTAGTCGACACTGGAGTCAGAATCCGTGTCGGTATCAGTGTCTGCTATTTGGGATAGGGGACGTTTTTGAGACCCTGAAGGGCCCTGTGACACCGTCAAAGCCATTGATTGACTCCCCGTATTATCCCTGGACTCTACTTTGTCCAATCTCTTATGTAACAAGGTCACATTTGCATTTTCCACATGTCCAACCAATCAGGTGTCGGCGTTGCAGACGGACACATCACAATCATCTGCTCCACCTCCTCCCTAGAAGAGCCTTCCGCCTCAGACATGCCGACACAGGTGCACAGACACCCCCCACACAGGGAAAAATATGCCAGCACACACCCAGCGCCAATAACCCTGGAAACAAAATTCCCAGATAAACAGCGCTTTTATATAATCATATAGATAAATGTATACACTCACTGCGCCTTACAAGTCCCCCCCCCCCCCCTCTTTTTTTGCCCTCTGTCACCGTGTTCAGCAGGGGAGAGTCCGGGGAGCCAGCTTCTGCAGTGTGCTGTCGAGAAAATGGCGCTGGTTAGTGCTGTGAGATCAAGCTCCACCCCCTCAGCGGCAGGCTTCGGTCCCGCTCAAATTTATTTATAATGGCGGGGGATTATAAAATATATTGCCACCGCAGCCTATATATCCATATGAGCCAGTCCTAGAGGTTTATTGCTGCCCAGGGCGCCCCCCCTGCGCCCTGCACCCATCCGTGCCTGCAGTGTGTGTAGTGTGTGGGAGCAATGGCGCGCAGGGTTACCGCTGCGTGTTACCTCATAGAAGTTCTGAAGTCTTCAGCCGCCTTTGAAGTCTTCTTTCTTCGTATACTCACCCGGCTTCTATCTTCCGGCTCTGTGAGGACGGCGGCGCGGCTCCGGGACGAACGGCGAGGTGAGACCTGCGTTCCGACTCCCTCCGGAGCTAATGGTGTCCAGTAACCTAAGAAGCAGAGTCTATCATTTAAGTAGGTCTGCTTCTCTCTCCTCAGTCCCACGATGCAGGGAGCCTGTTGCCAGCAGTGCTCCCTGAAAATAAAAAACCTAACAAAATTATTTTTCAGAGAAACTCAGGAGAGCTCCCCTGTAATGCACCCAGTCTCCTCTGGGCACAGGATCTACCCGAGGTCTGGAGGAGGGGCATAGAGGGAGGAGCCAGTGCACACCCATTCTAAAAGTTCTTTATAGTGCCCATGTCTCCTGCAGAGCCCGTCTATACCCCATGGTCCTTACGGAGTCCCCAGCATCCTCTAGGACGTAAGAGAAAGCCTCCTTAACCTGCTCAGGTGTGGCATCATTAATATTCAACACACCCCTGATAGCCTCTATCATTAATTGCACCCCCTTTCCAAGAGAGGCAGACCACGCAACACATCCCCCATTACCGTCTGTGGTGACAGAATCGATATCCGTGTCATCTTACGTGACATGAACAAGCGCTCATTTGTGGGAGTATATAGCTGAGCGCCCTGAGGTACCAGAGGAAAACCACTCCGGTTCCCTTGCTGGAATCTGTGCTAAACAGCGATATCCTGATTACATGGAATGGGATCATCCTGGGAGGACATATCCTCCTCAGCATATGACAGTGTCCTTGGACATAGCTAAAGGAGACCACCAAACACAGGGGAGGGCAGACAGAGTCCCCCCCCCCCCCCCAAAAAAAAAAATGTCGAGAGACACAGAGATTGGAGCCAACCCACACACAGCGCTTCTAACCAAAGGGAGACAGTCATATAGCAGCCCCTCCCCCTTCTACAACCCCCTGGTACCGTTTACAGATAGCTGGAGTTGCTGTGGAGGTACCTGATCAGAGCTGTGCAGGCAGGTAAATGGCACTGAATGCTGCTGGGTCCGCTCTGAGACGTTCTGCCCCCAAAATGGTGTTGTCTTCCCGCTCTTCATAGGATTATACTGGCCTAAGGATTGAGTGCTGGCTGAGATCCGGGGACCCCTCACAGCGCCGCACCATGTACCGCTGAGCCTTCCGGAGCGCAGTTAATACTGCGCTCCTACCCTGCTGCCGCCATCTTCACACCGACCCCCCGCTTGCTAGGGGGGGGGGGGGGGGGGGGGGTCGGTGCCTCACTTGCCAGATTCTTCAGCTCTGTAAGGGGGGTGGCAGCATGCTGCTGGGGCGAGCGATCCCCTGAGGCGGGGAACGATCTCACTCCTCAGGAGCTCAGTGTCCTGTCAGCGGAGATAGTGGCTCAGACCCTGCAGGGCGCACACTACTCCCCCCCCCCCCCCCCCCCCCCCTTAGTCCCACGCTGCAGGGAGGCTGTTGCCAGAAGCTCCCTGTAAAATAATAACCTCTAAAATAACATTTTACTAGAAAAGCTCTGTAGAGCTCCCCTAGCTGTGACCGGCTCCTCCGGGCACATTTTCTAAACTGAGTCTGGTAGGAGGGGCAGAGGGAGGAGCCAGCCCACACTCTCAAACTCTTAAAGTGCCAATGGCTCCTGGTGGACCCGTCTATACCCCTGGTACTAATGTGAACCCCAGCATCCTCTAGGATGTAAGAGAAACATAAGTAAATCCTTTACCGCACCACATAACTGACCCCAAGGATAACTTCTTTTAAAAATATTAGTTAACGTAATATTGTTTTCTGAATTTCTCATTAAGAAACTTTTGGCCTAGGGGTACCATGAAAAGCATTCTGACACTCTAGGGAGCAGAGACCCAAAAAAGTTTAGGAACCACGGATTTAAGAGCTATATTTACCTGCATAAATTAATTTTTGGCCAGCGACAGGAAATGCATCCTTCCCCTTTTCAAGTTCAATTTTCTCCTTCAAAGCTTTCACCTATTGGATAAATCAAATGCAGAGATTCTTTTTAAAATGACAAATGTAACAAGAGTTTCTCATTTTCTCTCTCAAAAACATTTTTACAAATTTAAAAACAGATTTGTCAAGTAACATGGTGAGATTCTGAATATGTGCGATTCTGGTTAAGTGTCAATTATGACATCTTTTCTATGAGATAGTCAAAACTGACTTGCCTGCACAGTCTATCTGGGCATACTATACCAACCTCGCATCGGGATCGCAAGATGACTTTCACCTTTCGATCTGCACTAACTTTCCTTACGATTTTGACTATATAGTCAAAATCGTAAGAAAAGAAATCTTACCATGTGTACACACCTTAACATTTGAAGCTCTACAAATAAATATTTGATAACTAAAATTAAACACAAATATTACTCTTGTACCTACATTTTCTACCCATGACCTCTGAAATTCAAACGACTAAAGGGGCGTACACACTGGGCGACCTCCCCTAATTAGCCATCAGTGCTATATTGATGATTGCCAATAAGGGGAGAACACCAGTGCATACACACTGAACGATATCGTTCAGTGGCATCATCCCCCGCATTCTCCAAACAAGCAGCTCAACGACATTGTCGAGAGCGACCTGCGGGTGCGCGCATCGTTCAGGCATACACACTAGACCATAGGTCTGCAAACTCGGTTCTCAGGACCCCACACGGTGCATGTTTTGCAGGTCTCCTCACAGAATCACAAGTGAAATAATTAGCTCCACCTGCGGACCTTTTAAACTGGGTCAGTGAGTAATGAATACACCTGTGCACCTGCTGGGTTACCTGCAAAACATGCACTGTGTGGGGTAATGAGGACCGAGTTTGCAGACCTATGCAATAGACGATATGAACAATAGATCTTTTTTAAAAGATAATTATCGTTCCTATCTCCCAGCGTGTACGGGGCATAAGGCTAGGTAACCACTAAACAATTTGCTAAACACCGATAAAATTGTCCAAAAACATACTGAAATGCTTGGCTTTGATGATCAGATTGGTCAGTCTTCACAGAAAATATTGGCCAAAAGCTCCCAATATCGTGCAGTGTGAGAGCATCCTCGATAATCTGCCCACAATGGTTTCCCCTAAAAAATGAGTTGCTTAGTGCGCTGCTGATATTAGGCCCTTCCACTTGCCGAAAAATCACCTCGACTGTGACAATGACAAAAAAAGCAAACAAAATCCAAGAGCGCCACAAAGACAACCCCTTCATACATCATACACAACCCCTTCATACATCTGAAATCCTCTCTCAAACTCTCTCCCATACATACGTGAACAAATTTGTTGAAGTCCTTACAGCTCACTGAAACAATGCTTTATTCCTCCTGAAAAGTGATCTAATTAAAAGATATTAGGGGGATACACACCTAGAGATGTGTGCTGAGCAATCTATCACAGACCGCTCAGCACACATCTCTCCCACCACTCAGCACGATGTGAGAACACTGATGTGCGCCGAGCAGGTGGGGCGGGAGGTGTGGACACTGATGTGCGCTGAGCGTTCCGCTCACTTCAGGCATAATCTAGAACTGGAGAGATGCGTGCTTAATTTCTAAGCAGCACGGATCTCTCCGTGTGTACCCCCCTAGTCTCATGTATGCATGAATACCTTTGCTATGCCATAAAATAAATCAAAGAAACTGAAAAGAGGTAAATTAATGCTTATTGTCTAATGATAGTCCAGCATAGCCTGAACAGATTTGTCTTCTTTTAGGAAAGATAATACGCAATTGGATAATAGTGATATTCCAGACTAATTACTTTCTTGACATGCCTTCAATCTTCTAAATCGTAATCCAGCCTAATTAAATTTAGAAAAGTAGTTACTCTGCTATTTTTAAATCATTGTGTGCACCACACTGATCACGAACTAGGGGAAACAAAAAGGAGAGAGATGTCTGAGGAGATCAGAAAAAAACTATAGACAAGCATGTTAAAGATAAAGGGGTATATTCAATAAGAGTCGGGTTCATTCTGACATGCAGTTGTCGGAATGGACCCGACAACCCCTATTCAAAGAGCGGCCAAATCAGAGTGTCGGATTTGGCCGCTCCACGTGTCTTGCCCTGCTACTGTCGTCAGCGGCTTCCGGGAAGGGAAGGGAAAGGAGGGGGGGGAGGAGGGGGGGGGGGGGGGGGAGCTGTCTGCGGCAGTGGGGGCAGCAGCAAGAGAGCAGCGGAGGAGGGGAGACGGAGAGGAGGAGATGGGGCGAGCAGCAGCTGCATCAGCAGAGGCTCGCGGTGGCGTCCACCCGGCTCCAGCAAGCGGTACCTCGCTTGCTGGAGCCGGGTGGACGCTGCTGCTGGGTTCCTGCTCTCCCCCGCTGCAGATCTGCTCCCCCCCCCCCTGTCTCCTGCTCTCATCTCAATCAATCAGACATTTTTTAAAGTCAGATTGAGATTGTCGAAAACAGGGCTAAAACCTGTCAGGTTTGGCCCCACTTCCGACAACGCACACCGATCAGCGTGCATTCCGACAAGTCGGGTTTCCCGACTTGTCGGAATAAACGGGGCCCTAATGAATAGGTCGGAACCCCTTCAGACCTAAAACGGTCAGAAGCTGCCCTCTTTCCGACAAGACGGCACCTTCCGACAGTTATTGAATATACCCCAGAGGCTATATAAGATTATCTCCAAGCAGCTTGATGCTCCTGTCCTTACAATTGCAAAGGGAGGCAATTACGAGACAGCCTGTCGGGATCCCGGCGGTCACAATGCCAATTTCGGAATCCTGAAAGGTGGTGAAAATCCGCCACCGGAATACCGGCGCCACTGCCTTTTTTCCCCCCTCTGTGTGTGTCCATGACACTCAGAGGGAGAGTAGATCCTGTGGCGAATGCAGCGAGCCACCGTGCCCCCACCATGGCGAGCAAAGCAAGGCCGCAAGGGTATTTATAGCGCTCGACCCGCTGCCAGGATACTGGTGGCCGGGATCCTGGCCGCCAGCAAGAGATATGTATTCTGTTGCAAATATTAAGTTTGAAGTCCATGGGACTGTAGTCAACCTCCCTGGACACGGCTGCAAAAGGAAAGCCGACCCCAGATTAAACAGAAGAATGGTAGAAAAAGAGCCAAGGAAAACTGCCAAAGCAATACAAGTTAAACTCCAAGGTCAAGGTATGTCAGTGTCTGATCACACCATCCAACACAGCAGGGTCCATGGAAGAGGACTCATGAGGACTCCACTTTTGACACACAAAAAAATAAGCCAGACTTGATTTTGCTAAAATGCATATTGCCAGACTGCTTGAGAGAATGTCCTCAGGACAGACGAGTCAAAATAGGAGGTTTTTGGCAAGTCACATCAGCTGTATGTTCAGACAAAAAAAAATATACGCTTTCAAAGAAAAGAGCACCATGCCTTCTATATGGTGGCTTGTTTATTTTGTAGGGCTGCTTTGATGCATGTGTATAGTATGATATCTCAAGACTATCAAAGAATTCTGGAGCAAAACATACTGCTAGTGTCAGATAGCTCCGTCTCACTTGCAGTTCATTGGTCCTCCAACAGAATAATGACTCAAAACATACAGCTAAAAAGCACCAAAGTATGGTTAAGAATAAAGCACTGGAAAATACTGAAATGACCTTCTATGCGTCCTGATCTTAATCTAGTGTTCACTCTAGCACCCGGCATCTGTCGTAACCAGAGCAGTTCCTCTTTCCTGCCTGGGGTGTCGCTCTCTGCTCTGATGCTTCTAGCACAATCTGCTCTGTATCTCAGCACTATGAATCCTATCAAACACCTATGGAAAGAGCAGAAACATGCAGTCTGGAGGAGAAACTCCTCAAACCTGAGACGGCTGCTGCTTCAGTTTACTTTAGGTGGGTACACGCTGGCCGATATATCGCGGGTCCGTCAGCCAGTGTGTCCGGGCGATATGTCTGTGAACGCCGTCGTTCACAAACATATCGCGTTGGCCCCGCAGCACAGCAGGCGGCCAATATATCTACCAATATATTGGCTCATTGCTGTGCGTGTACATGCTGCAGCAGCCGGCGGTGACTGACAGCTGAACTGGGCGGGCGTGTGTACACGCCCGCCCATTCCGTCCATAGATATATCTGCCAATCAATTGATCGCCAGATATATCTATCAGTGTGTACCCGAGTGGGCCAAACTATTGACAGGTGCATAACTGATGGAAAGCTACAACTTCGTTGCAGTGTTTGCCTCTGAAGGTTGTGCAACAAAATGCTAGGTTAAGGTCATTTTTGTTCATGCTATTTCATTTGTTTTATTTAAAATATTATGCTGAATAAAAAATGAAACGCAAATGGAACAATGATGGATGCCAATTACTTTTGTCAGTTTTAAGTTATTACAGAGAATATAGGTTCTTTTTCAAAGAATGGAAGCGTTTAACTCTAGAGTGAACAGCAGGCAGGGTGCCCACAGGGGGCAATAGGGCACTTTTGTGCATGCGTTAGTCCGAATATAGGGCATGGCCAGTTTTGTCAGTCTTAGGGGCGTGACCAGCACTTACCAAGATTTCCCCTCACTGTGAATAGATGGTGTCTATTCACCGGTAGTAATCGCGAAGCACAACTTTTCACACCCGCTGGACACTGCATCCCAGGGGTGGGGACGACACTTGGCAGGCTGTTCCAGCAGGGTGCCACCATAAGGGCAGGGCGCATTTTGTCCATTTAAAATCAGGCAGGGCACGGAGCCTCGCTGAAACAGCCTAGCATGCAGACTAGAGGGGTACTAACAAATCTGTCCACATCTAACTATGTGTTTGTTCCCTTATTTACAGCAGATTTAAACTGAACCACAAAGCCTGGAGTACAAATACAACGTAATAATTTTGACATTTTGATTTTAAACTGGACCTAGCAAACCACAGATTGCCTAAATCAGAGAGTCAAGCAACACCAAATGGCGCATATATTAGAAAATTCCCCCTCAGGAGAACCCATTGAGCATAGAGAGCCTGGGTCCTGGCCACACAGGAGTCTCACTCTACATGTTTGACTTGAAGCCAGGCAGACCTCTGCCTGGGCATTCACCACACATTGAAGGCAACACCTTAGTCATGGGGCTCGACAAATTATGGGTGCCAGGTCACCATGGCAACTCCGCTTTATAAGAGCCCAGGTATTAATAAAGCTAGTTGTGAAAGAAAAGAAGAAGAAAAAAAACAACACTCCGCCTCAGGTGGTAGCCTGGAGTGGCCAGGACATTGATTGCCGTCACATAAGGACAAAGGAGTGCATTCCTGCAATATTCTATAAGTGTGATTCTGCCTCATCTGTTGCTGCAGCACTGACTGAACAAAGTAGTTTGAGATGTGAACCCAAGGGGAGACGGGGGGAGTGAAGAAACTTCACCCCCCCTGTCGCCGGGTCGCCCGTCTGCCGTATCGGCGGTCGGGCAGCTCAGCAGCGAGTCGCCCAGTCTGTAGGGCCCTTTACACGCAAGTTACAAAGGTCAGCTGACAAAGCTACGAAGATCTGCACTCACAGTACTTATTAATTATAAGAGTACACCAGTCATTCTAGCAAGCAGCACGGTGATCTACCACTGCTACACAAAGTCCAATTTTATCTCTTATAAAAGGCCCACCGCTGCCCGTAAAGATATCAAGAACAGAAAAGTTGTGTCTGCTGGCTCAGCATTGGTGGGGGACAAACCCAGGGGCAGGTAGAAATTATGAGACCACAATAACTGTAAACTTTCAAGGTGCACTTACATAAGTTAAAAGTATCACTAAAAACAAAGCAATATTTAAAATGGTACAGCAAGTTAGAAATCCTTAATATAAAATACTTTTTCTATATGCAGCCAGAAGTACAAGTAGACATATAGTTCAGTAAATGACATTTTGTAGTTCTTGCTATATTCACTATACGAAGAGTACTGCCAGGTCAGCAATTTACAATGCGACATAAGATGTAGCATACATGCTGCACTAAAATTAGATCAAATCTATTCATGTCTGCCTGGAATTACACAAACATGCAACAGTACATATGTTTAGGGGAATTCAGTCTGGAATGTATTAAGCCTGGAGAAGTGATAAAGCAGTGATAAGTGGAAGGTTACAACGCACCAGCCAATCACTGAGTTTGAATGAGTTAGGAGCTAAACCTTCCACTTATTAAGGCTTAATACATCTGCCCCTCAGTTCCTTGACGCACCATGCCGTTCTGGAACAGTACATTGCATCCTGTCAGAATAGCAAGTCTCTCAATTGGGTGTGAGGGAAAACTTGTGGTGTCTACCGTAAGCCCCCTATATGTGCTAAAACACTGTACAAAACAATTTAACCCACCAGGATCTAGTTCTAAAAAAAAAAATATGCAAATTAGGGGTCACAATCTGATTCAATACATATTTTAAACACAGTGGAGTTGCTTAAACTCACAAGACATTCTCTTCCCATGAGGGATTTGCAATATGCTGCCATTAATGGTAAGATACACACCTGCACAGAAAGTTACAGAGAGTACTGTACTTACACCTAAACTGCTCAGTCACGGTTGATTCTATATCGGAGTGGGACAATGGACCTTCTGACGCATCTAGGGGAGGAGATACGTCACCAGGGGGAGGAGCTACGGGCGAACAGGGTACCCGAAAAGTACCCTTGCGGGCTCCGCTTCGCTCGCCACCTGATTACTAAAGATAATAGTTGGTGGCGTGGATAGTAAAGGAACTATCCCGCTGGCATAGCTCCTCCCCCTTGTGTCGTGGCTCCTCCCCCTGACAGAAAAGGTCCCTTAGCCCACTTGATTCTAGCATCTACCGCTCAGTCACCCCAACACAAGAGGGGCTATGAATTGTGTTCATACCTCCCAACATGACCCATTCCAGGAGGGACAAAATGCTTTGCTAACGGACTTCCCTTTAATATGTGATTTCTTTCACCTGTGTTGCACTAGTTAGTTGATGAGAAAGGTGTTTCACCAGAAGCGATGACCAAGGTTGCCAGATCATCGCTTTCAGTATATGTTAAAGATACCGGTTGTCAGGATCCTAACACTTGTGAGAACAACAATTCCGGAACCCTAACAAGGTCAACACCACGATGCAAAAGTGAGTATAGCCAGGAGGGTTGGGTTTAGGCACTAAAGTGGGGTACTCACAGAGCGATCGTTGCTTAAAATCTAAGCAATCTGACTAGATTGCTTAGATTTTAAGCAGCGATCACTCTGTGCGTACCCCTCACAGCGATAGCTATACGCAGCCCCGCGCATCGCTATCGCTAGATTGGCCTGCATGCAGGCCAATCTAGCAGGTCGCTCACTTCATCCGCTGGGTGAAATGAGCGGCCCCCCCGTCTCCCCCCGCACGCTCAGCACACATCGCGCTGTGCTAAGCAGGGGGAGAGATGTATGCTGAGCGGTTCGCTCAGCACACCTCTCCCAAATCGGGCCGTGAAAACGGCCCTTAAGGGGGGAGGGGGAGGCTGTGGAAAGGGGGGGGGGGGGGGCGGGGGTGTTAGGTTTAGGTAGTAAGTGGGGAGGCCAGAGTTAGGCTGCGGAAAGGTGTTAGAATACTTACCTCACCCTTGCTGGGATTGCCAACGCTGGCATCCTGGTCCCTCCCTTTCATAAGCAACACAGGTTCTGTGCATGGCTGTCTTCTAGTCTCTCTCACCTGCTACGATATTCAATTTCCCGCATCGATTGGCGGGTGTTAAAGTCTCACCGGGGGGGGGAGACTATCTAATTAGCCCCGATAAACTGGCGCGTGCTGCGGATTCTCTGGTATTTTGTTCCACCTGCCTCCGGCAGGCGAAGCAAAGTTCCCGAAAAACAGGGCTATTTCATCCAAAAACACACAGGTTTCACTGAACCTGTGTGTTTACGGGTGTAACTGCAACTTTTACCAGCCGAGCTAATCAAATAACCCGACCGCAGCACTTGAAGACACATCGGGGGTTTTCACTCCCAATGTCTCTTCGGGCAAAATTGAATATCCCTACTGGTATTAATCGAACACAGAACCTTTGTAAGTTATGGGTGTTCCTTATTAAAAGGATGATCAAGCAATCCTGCGGATGACAATCAAACATCAAAAGCATACTTGCCTACCTGCCCCTCTCCATGAGGGAAAAAATGCTCTGTTCCTGGACTTTCCTGGTAATGTATGATTGCCATCACCTGTGGTGAAACACCCTTCTTATCAATTACCTAACTCACCACAGGTGATGGCAATCATACATTACCAGGAAAGTCCAGGAACAGCGCATTTTCTCCCTCATGGAGAGGGGCAGGTAGGCAAGTATGATTAAAAGTGAAGTCCAAGAGCAGAGCATGTTGTCCCTCCTGCAATGGGTCAGGCTGGTAAGTATGCATGTGTGCACGGTCAGTGCCATTATGCAGTGCCCAGGCGCTAGACTCCGCCCAAGGACAGCAGCTACATACCCTCCAACATGACCCGCCCCACTAGGTACAAAATGCTCTGTTTCTAGACTTCCCTCTTAATTTATTATTGCCATCACCTGTGAAGAAACAGCTTTCTTATCATTTAACTAGTTCAACACAGGTGATGGCAATAATAAATTAAGAGGGAAGTCCAGAAACAGAGCATTTTGTACCTAGTGGGGCGGGTCATGTTGGAGGGTCTGCAGCTAAAGGCATGTATATGCTGGAACTTTTAGTGTCAAAGCGACGGGGCAGAGCCACACCATACTAACCAGAGACCACGTGGTCTGCGCCCCCGCCCCGCCGGTCACGTGTTCCCCACAAGCAGCTGCACGGGAGCGAGAGCGCGCACTCCTCCAGCCGCCCCATTAACCCCACCACCGCTAGGACACTGACTGTAACCCAGGCGTACAGGCCACGGGGGGGAAGCCAGGACTCATAGGGCAGGGGTGAAGGCGTACAGGCCACGGGGGGGAAGCCAGGACACATAGGGCAGGGGTGAACATGCGGAGTCCCACTCCCAGGGCCGCCGTCCCCTCTCCCCCAACAGCCGGGCCCCGCAGCCTCACCGTCTCCTTGCTGTCGATCTCTATCTTGAAAGTCTGCTGCTGCAGCGTTTTCATGGTGATCTGCATGGTGGCTGCGTTCTGTCACCCTCCCGGGGCCGCTGTCTCCCGGCAGGCGTTGCGGGGCCCGTGGTCCGGCCTAGCGAAGCTCAGCGGCTGCTGTCTGATCCTCCTCTCTCGCCTTGCGGTCTCCGGCTGTGTCTGACTGGCGGCGAGGGTGACCCCGCTGCTGTGCTGTCCGTGTGTCCGGCGTTGTGCGGGTGCCCGGGCGAGCGCTCCTCTGGCTGTCGGTTATTTCGCTGTCTCATTAGCACGGCCTGTCCGCCGCCGCCATCATGACTCCGCTCACTGCCAGGCGCGAGGGCTGCACTGCGCATGCGCACGCTCCACACAGGGGAGGCGACCGGTCCTGAGCGTGTGGGCGGGGCAAACGAGTGACGCCACGGCACTGGGGCGGGGCGGTTCAAGGCGAACGACTTTTCCAGACTCTGAGACGTCGCGTCATCATCACCACGCACTTTACTTATAGGAGTCCAGCAGCAGCAGGCCACACACGCAGGCCGCAGGGTGAGATCACGGGATCCACTGTGCTGTTCCTAGCAGCACGCGTATGCTGGCCTGTCTTATCGTACATTGGGGGTAATTCCAAGTTGATCGCAGCAGGACATTTTTTAGCAATTGGGCAAAACCATGTGCACTGCAGGGGGGGCAGATATAACATTTGCAGAGAGAGTTAGATTTGGGTGGGTTATTTTGTTTCTGTGCAGGGTAAATGCTGGCTGCTTTATTATTACACTGCAATTTAGATTGCAGATTGAACTCGCCACACCCAAATCTAATTCTCTCTGCACATGTTATATCTGCCTCCCCTGCAGTGCACATGGTTTTGCCCAATTGCTAACAAAGTTCCTGCTGCAATCAACTCAGAATTACCCCATTAACTGGGCAAAGCCACACACCCTAATGTTACTGTGGGACTGTTAGGGCTCTACTGACATGGACCAATGCATGTGGATAGTATGAGGATAAATATGGGTGGAATCATTTAGCGTGTGTTCTCAGCATTCTGATGTCACTAATCTGTGGCAGAGTAACACATTTTAGATACCGTTTATACTCGAGTAGAAGTCGACCCGAATATAAGCCGAAGCACCTAATTTTACCACAAAAACCTGGGAAAACTTATTGACTCGAGTATAAGCCAGCCCTCATAGTGCCAGATATGCCCTCATACTGCCAGATATGCCCCCACAGTGCCAGATATGCCCTCATGCTGCCAGATATGCCCCACAGTGCCAGATATGCCCTCATGCTGCCAGGTACGCCCCACAGTGCCAGGTATGCCCCACAGTGCCAGATACGCCCCACAGTGCCAGATATGCCCCACAGTGCCAGATATGCCCTCATGCTGCCAGATATGACCCACAGTGCCAGATATACCCTCATGCTGCCAGATATTCCCCACAGTGCCAGATATGCCCCACAGTGCCAGTTATGCCCTCATGCTGCCAGATATGCCCTCATGCTGCCAGATATGCCCTCATGCTGCCAGATGTGCCCCACAGTGCCAGATGTGCCCCACAGTGGCAGATATGCCCTCATGCTGCCAGATATGCCCCACAGTGCCAGTTTGTTACTTACCCTCCGTCGCTCCCGCGCTGTCCCGTCGCTCCCGCGCTGTCTTCTGAAGGAGGGACACGGAGGGCACAGCGCGCGGCTCTCCTGTGTCCCTCCGGGGGCAGCGGCGTGTGTGTGTTAAAGGAAGTGCCGGTTCGTGCACTTCCTTTAGCACACACACGCCGGAGATGCAGGAGGGACACAGGAGAGCCGCGCGCTGTGCCCTCTGTGTCCCTCCTAAATACTCACTCGAGTATAAGCCGAAGTGGCTTTTTCAGTACAAAAAAAGGTGCTGAAAAAGTCGGCTTATACTCGAGTATATACGGTACAAGTATTCACATTTCACTCTTCGGTGATTTACTGCAGTTTCTAATCTTGACATTTTAGATGTTTAATGCCAAACTAGAAGTTTTCAGACAATTTATTATTTGGTGCTGATACAAGTATCATTGCCTTCCCTGGATTATTTCTCTGGCAGGGTCCACAGGATAACAATGGGATATGATGGAGCGACAGCGGATTGGCACCAAACGATCAAAAGCTTTCAGGCCTCCCAGGATGCAACGGGCCTGTCCATATATCCCTGCCCACTGGCTCAGACAAATAAGATTTTTGTTTGGTGCGGCAGGAGCCGGACCATAGTCAGAGGGCTGCTGGATTGTTAGCAGCCTCAAGCTTTCTTGTTTTATTTTTATAGTCTTACTGGTTTTGAGTGATCTTTCTCAACATCGTCGTATACGCATATTGGAAAGAGTCGCTCCAACAACTCTCCACCGGGTCACAACAAACACCCACGAGTACAGTGTTGTTTCGGTGGGCGTCTGTGTCGGATATACTAGCAGATCCATCAGACGTTACCAGGCTGTGGCCGGAGCACAGGGAGAAGGTAAGACATCGGTTCCGCATAGCATGCATGGAATACGGACACAGCCGCACTGTTTTGGGAGGAGACTACCAAACAGTAGCTGACGCGCTGCCACCATAGGTGCTCCAGCGCTAGGCCTTAGGGATCAGAGGCTCCAGGAATAGTATGAGGCTGCGATCCCTAGGGATGATGTCAGCAGTGGGGAGTCAGACGCTCTCCTGGTCTCCCCTCCCACCGGTTCATGACCAGTTTCCACTGAGTCTCCCGCCATGAACTGTTTCCTCGCTTCCGTCTCAGACGCTGCCACAAGGGGACTCGGTTGCAGCATAGGCTGCTGCGTCTGTGTTCACTAACTGCTACCGCAAGGAGACCCGGTCGCAGCATAGGCGGCTGTGTGACCGGTGCATCTAGGTTCACTGAGCGTCTGTCCTCTATAGGTTTCCGGAGCGGCAGTGTACACTAGTAGCGTTCACTAACGTATTGATCGATCCTGGAAGCGAGGTGAGTCTCCCTGTATCCCACTCTACTGAGTACGGGCTATACAGCACTAAATTTCTATTTACTTGTACAGTATGAAAAGTTAAGTGCCAATTGCATATGAGTCTGTGTACATTTACTGTGGTTCTCTTCGCAATGCATCTGAATACGTTAGATCTGTATTAAACAGAATTCAGTAATATGTACTCCTACATACTTTAAAATGTGTTTGTAGTTGATAATGTGCTCATATGACTAATATATAACGTGACTGACTGCTAGTGTGATTGCTGACTTTAATATATGTTTTGTCAGTTGTTTCTTCTGATCCTCAATGCCGGTGCATGGGTAGGGTCAGATTGATATCACTTTAGAAGGTTAAAGTGATTACAGTCACAAATTGTGTAGTACACTGTGAAAGTGTTGATTATTTATCATGTCTAAGAGCGGCAAAAGTGACAAAGGTACACTTACAGTAACACCAACACTCATATCATGTTTGTCTTGCAAAACTGTATTATCCTCTCAGGATCTGGTTCAGGATGGTTTGTGTGCAAATTGTTTTGCTTTTCAGCAAAATAAAAGACAGATCCCGGTACAACGTCAGGTACAGATGGATCCACCTTGGGCTATGTTTGCACAGACCTTGTCCAGTATAGCTGAACGGGTCACCGAGGACCCTGTGGTTCCTGATACTAGGGTCTGTATGTTTAAGGGAAAGAAACCTGAGGTAACGTTTACTCCCTCTCATGAACTGAATGCCCTTTTTGAAAAAATGTGGGAAAATCCTGACAGAAAGTTTCTGATTCCCAAAAGGATTCAAATGGCGTATCCATTCCCCTCTGGGGATAGAGAGAAGTGGGAGTCACCTCCCATTGTAGACAAGGCGCTGTCACGGTTGTCTAAAAAGGTGGCCCTTAAGGATCACGGCAGCCCTTAAGGATCCTGCGGCAGCCCTTAAGGATCCTACGGATCGTAGACAGGAAAATACGCTAAAATCCATTTACGTCACCACAGGTACACTACTCAGACCAGCTATTGCATCTGCGTGGGTGAGTAGTGCTATAGAAAAGTGGGCAGATAACTTGTCATCTGATATAGATACCCTGGATAGGGAGGCCATCCTTTTAACGCTAGGTTATATCAGGGACGCTGCAGCCTACTTAAAGGAAGCGGCGAGAGATATTGGCCTCTTGGGATCAAGGGCAAATGCCATGGCAGTCTCAGCTAGAAGAGCATTGTGGATTCATCAATGGAATGCTGATGCTGACTCTAATACCCCTTTCACACAGCCATAAATTTCCCGGGTTAAAACACATGAACGCGCATCAACCCGGGAAATTTCTCGGTGTGAAAGGGTACAGGGACAAAAACCCGGGATTCCTGTCCCCGCATTTCAACCCTGCAATCGACCAGGGTTGGTCCCGGGATGATCCCTGGACAGTGTGAATGGTGCAGGGACATGTCCCGCCTTCCCGGGTTGCCTATACTGATGCTGATTGGCTCTTCAGGGCACTTCCTGGTCTTGTTTTTTTTCTCTGTGGCGCGCAGAGGATGCACAGCAGCGTGGAGGCAGGTACTGTCAGCTCTGTGGCACATCACACCCCTGCTGCGCATTTATACCACTGCTGCCCTGCAATGTCTTGGACAAATGCTGAGGTGAGGGAGCTTTTAAGTATCAGAGGGGAGGAGGAGATCCGGCGCCAAGTCACAGGCACTGTGAAGGATGCCCAGATATACCACAACATAGTGAAGATGCTGGTCTCGTGGGGCATAATCCGTACCCAACAACAAGTGGTAAATAAACTGAAATCGCTGAAAAAGCAGTTTAATCGCATCCATGACCACAACAGGAACAAAAGTGGTGTTGCAAGGCGCAACTGGATGTTTTCTGATCAATGTGCATCTATTTTTGGCAGCACTGCGCTCACTGACCCCATCAGCCTGTCATCCTCCAGCACAGCTACTCCCTCACCCTTTGTGGTGGATGATGAGAGTGAGACCAGCATGGAAAGTACCCAATGTGGCCCACCATCATCATCGCCAATACTATTCCCAGATGACCCTGGCCACCCCGATCTGGACTCATCTGTCAACCAGACTGATGACAATATACCCAACATCAGTGCGGAAGCTGCGATTGGGCAGGAAACAAATGTGGATGCGACACTCCAGCCAAATCCCCCTGTGATGCGCACCAATAGTAAGTATATGTGCTTGCTTATGACACCGTAACTGGCAACAATTAAGTTTATTCTGTAGAGTTTACAGTGTATCTAGTAAAGGTGGTAGGAGGCCCCAAACGCGTAAAAAAACAACATATGCCCTTTTCTCTGACGTCCTAGTGGATGCTGGGAACTCCGTAAGGACCATGGGGAATAGCGGCTCCGCAGGAGACTGGGCACAAAAGTAAAGCTTTAGGACTACCTGGTGTGCACTGGCTCCTCCCCCTATGACCCTCCTCCAAGCCTCAGTTAGATTTTTGTGCCCGGCCGAGAAGGGTGCACACTAGGGGCTCTCCTGAGCTTCTTAGTGAAAGTTTAGTTTTAGGTTTTTCTCTATCGTCCTAAGTGGATGCTGGGGTTCCTGAAAGGACCATGGGGAATAGCGGCTCCGCAGGAGACAGGGCACAAAAGTAAAGCTTTTACAGGTCAGGTGGTGTGTACTGGCTCCTCCCCCTATGACCCTCCTCCAGACTCCAGTTAGATTTTTGTGCCCGGCCGAGAAGGGTGCAATTCTAGGTGGCTCTCATAAAGAGCTGCTTAGAGAGTTTAGCTTAGGTTTTTTATTTTACAGTGATTCCTGCTGGCAACAGGATCACTGCAACGAGGGACAGAGGGGAGAAGAAGTGAACTCACCTGCGTGCAGGATGGATTGGCTTCTTGGCTACTGGACATGAAGCTCCAGAGGGACGATCACAGGTACAGCCTGGATGGTCACCGGAGCCACGCCGCCGGCCCCCTCACAGATGCTGAAGCAAGAAGAGGTCCAGAATCGGCGGCTGAAGACTCCTGCAGTCTTCTTAAGGTAGCGCACAGCACTGCAGCTGTGCGCCATTTTCCTCTCAGCACACTTCACACGGCAGTCACTGAGGGTGCAGGGCGCTGGGGGGGGGCGCCCTGGGAGGCAAATGTAAACCTTTAAAAAGGCAAAAAATACCTCACATATAGCCCCAGAGGCTATATGGAGATATTTACCCCTGCCTAAATGTACTAAATAGCGGGAGACGAGCCCGCCGGAAAAGGGGCGGGGCCTATCTCCTCAGCACACGGCGCCATTTTCTGTCACAGCTCCGCTGGTCAGGAAGGCTCCCATGTCTCTCCCCTGCACTGCACTACAGAAACAGGGTATAACAGAGAGGGGGGGCAAAATAAATGGCAATATATTAATATAAAAGCAGCTATAAGGGAGCACTTAATCATAAGGCTATCCCTGTCATATATAGCGCTTTTTGGTGTGTGCTGGCAGACTCTCCCTCTGTCTCCCCAAAGGGCTAGTGGGTCCTGTCTTCGTATAGAGCATTCCCTGTGTGTCTGCTGTGTGTCGGTACGTGTGTGTCGACATGTATGAGGACGTTATTGGTGTGGAGGCGGAGCAATTGCCAAATATGAGGATGTCACCTTCTAGGGGGTCGACACCAGAATGGATGCCTTATTTGTGGAATTACGGGATAGCGTCAACTCGCTTAAGCAGTCGTTTGCCGACATGAGGCGGCCGGACACTCACTTAGTGCCTGTCCAGGCGCCTCAAACACCGTCAGGGGCTGTAAAACGCCCCTTGCCTCAGTCGGTCGACACAGACCCAGACACAGGCACTGATTCCGGTAGTGAAGGTGACGAATCAACCGTATTTTCCAAAAGGGCCACACGTTATATGATTTTGGCAATAAAGGAGATGTTACATTTAGCTGATACTACAGGTACCACTAAACAGGGTATTATGTGGGGTGTGAAAAAACTACCAGTAGTTTTTACCGAATCAGAAGAATTAAATGACGTGTGTGATGAAGCGTGGGGTGCCCCGATAAAAAACTGCTAATTTCAAAGAAGTTATTGGCTTTATACCCTTTCCCGCCAGAGGTTAGGGAGCGCTGGGAAACACCTCCTAGGGTGGACAAAGCGCTAACACGCTTATCAAAACAAGTGGCGTTACCCTCTCCTGAGACGGCCGCACTTAAAGATCCATCAGATAGGAGGATGGAAAATATCCAAAAAGGTATATACACACATGCAGGTGTTATACTACGACCAGCTATTGCGACTGCCTGGATGTGCAGTGCTGGGGTAGTTTGGTCAGAGTCCCTGATCGAAAATATTGATACCCTGGACAGGGACAATATTTTACTGTCGTTAGAACAAATAAAGGATGCATTTCTTTATATGCGTGATGCACAGAGAGATATCTGCACACTGGCATCACGGGTAAGTGCTATGTCCATTTCGGCCAGAAGAGCTTTATGGACACG
Source organism: Pseudophryne corroboree (assembly GCF_028390025.1). Taxonomy (NCBI): domain Eukaryota; kingdom Metazoa; phylum Chordata; class Amphibia; order Anura; family Myobatrachidae; genus Pseudophryne; species Pseudophryne corroboree. Next base: position 557,519,670 of record NC_086444.1, read on the forward strand.
ACAGTGGACAGGCGATGCGTAGAGGAGTTATTTGGGGTCGGTCTATCGGATTTGGTGGCCACGGCTACGGCCGGGAAATCCACCTTTCTACCTCAAGTCACTCCCCAACAGAAAAAGGCACCGACCTTTCAACCGCAGCCTTTTCGTTCCTTTAAAAATAAGAGAGCAAAGGGCTATTCATATCTGCCACGAGGCAGAGGACGAGGGAAGAGACAGCAACAGGCAGCTCCTTCCCAGGAACAGAAGCCCTCCCCGGCTTCTACAAAAGCCTCAGCATGACGCTGGGGCTTCGCAAGCGGACTCGGGGGCGGTAGGCGGTCGTCTCAAGAATTACAGCGCGCAGTGGGCTCACTCGCAGGTAAATCCCTGGATCCTGCAGATAATATCTCAGGGGTACAGGTTGAAATTAGAGACAGAGCCACCTCGCCGTTTCCTGAAGTCTGCTTTACCAACGTCCCCCTCAGAAAGGGAGACGGTTTTGGAAGCCATTCACAAGCTGTATTCTCAGCAGGTGATAGTCAAGGTACCTCTTCTACAACAAGGGAAGGGGTATTATTCCACTCTTTTTGTGGTACCGAAGCCGGATGGCTCGGTAAGGCCTATTCTAAATCTGAAGTCCTTGAACCTGTACATAAAGAAGTTCAAGTTCAAGATGGAGTCACTCAGAGCAGTGATAAGCGAACCTGGAAGAAGGGGACTTTATGGTATCCTTGGACATCAAGGATGCGTATCTCCACGTTCCAATTACCCCTCACACCAGGGGTACCTCAGGTTCGTTGTACAAAACTGTCACTATCAGTTTCAGACGCTGCCGTTTGGTTTGTCCACGGCACCTCGGGTCTTTACAAAGGTAATGGCCGAGATAATATTTCTTCTTCGAAGAAAAGGCGTATTAATTATCCCATACTTGGACGATCTCCTAATAAGGGCAAGGTCCAGAGAACAGCTAGAGATGGGTTTAGCACTATCTCAAGAGGTGCTAAAGCAGCACGGATGGATTCTGAATATTCCAAAATCCCAATTAATGCCGACAACTCGTCTGCTGTTCCTGGGGATGATTCTGGACACAGTTCAGAAAAGGTTTTTCTTCCCGAAGAAAAAGCCAAGGAGTTATCTGACCTGGTCAGGAACCTCCTAAAACCAGGAAAGGTGTCTGTACATCAATGCACAAGAGTCCTGGGAAAAAATGGTAGCTTCTTACGAAGCAATCCCTTTCGGCAGATTCCATGCAAAGGGATCTGTTGGACAAATGGTCAGGGTCGCATCTTCAGATGCACCTGCGGATAACCCTGTCGCCGAGGACAAGGGTATCCTTTCTGTGGTGGTTGCAGGAGGCTCATCTATTGGAGGGCCGCAGATTCGGCATGCAGGATTGGATCCTGGTGACCACGGGTGCCAGCCAGAGAGGCTGGGGAGCAGTCACACAGGGAAGAAATTTCCAGGGAGTGTGGTCGAGCCTGAAAAAGTCTCTTCACATAAGCATTCTGGAACTAAGAGCAATCTACAATGCTCTAAGCCAGGCGGAACCTCTGCTTCAAGGAAGACCGGTGTTGATCCAGTCGGACAACATCACGGCAGTCGCCCATGTAAACAGACAGGGCGGCACAAGAAGCAGGAGGGCAATGGCAGAAGCTGCCAGGATCCTTCGCTGGGCGGAGAATCACGTGATAGCACTGTCAGCAGTATTCATCCCGGGCGTGGACAACTGGGAAGCAGACTTCCTCAGCAGACACGACCTTCACCCGGGAGAGTGGAGACTTCATCCAGAAGTTTTCCACATGCTATTAAACCGTTGGGTAAAACCAATGGTGGACATGATGGCGTCTCGCCTCAACAAAACACTGGACAGGTATTGCGCCAGGTCAAGAGATCCGCAGGCAATAGCTGTGGACGCGCTGGTAACACCTTGGGTGTACCAGTCGGTATATGTGTTTCCTCCTCTGCCTCTCATACCAAAGGTATTGAGGATTATACGGCACAGTGGAGTAAGACTAGTGGCTCCGGATTGGCCAAGAAGGACTTGGTACCCGGAACTTCAAGAGATGGTCACGGACGATCCGTGGCCTCTACTTCTGAGAAGGGACCTGCTTCAGCAGGGTACTTGTCTTTTTCAAGACTTACCGCGGCTGCGTTTGACGGCATGGCGTTTGAATGCCAGATCCTAAAAGGAAAAGGCATTCCAGAAGAAGTCATTCCTACCTTGATAAAGGCAAGGAAGGAAGTCACCGCGAAGCTTTATCGCCGTATTTGGCGAAAATATGTTGCGTGGTGCGAGCAGCGGAGTGCTCCGATGGAGGAATTTCAACTGGGTCGTTTTCCTACATTTCCTGCAATCAGGATTGTCTATGGGTCTCAAATTGGGATCTATTAAGGTTCAAATTTCGGCCCTATCAATATTCTTCCAAAAAGAATTGGACTCAGTCCCTGAGGTCCAGATTTTATCACAGGAGTACTGCATATACAGCCTCCTGTGGTGCCTAAGGTGGCACCGTGGGATCTAAATGTAGTTTTAGATTTCCTCAAATCAAATTGGTTTGAACCACTAAAGAAGGTGGATTTGAAATATCTCACATGGAAAGTGACTATGTTACTGGCCCTGGCTTCGGCCGGGAGAGTATCTGAACTGGCGGCTTTGTTTTATAAAAGCCCTTATTTAATTTTCCATTCGACATAGGGCAGAGCTGCGGACGCGTCCGCATTTTCTCCCTAAGGTGGTATCAGCGTTTCACCTGAACCAGCCTATTGTAGTGCCTGCGGCTACAGACGACTTGAAGGACTCCAAGTTGTTGGACGTTGTCAGAGCCTTAAAAATATACATTTAAAGGACGGCTGGAGTCAGAAAATCTGACTCGCTGTTTATACTGTATGCACCCAACAAGTTGGGTGCACCTGCTTCTAAGCAGTCGATTGCTCGTTGGATTTGTAACAAAATTCAACTTGTACATTCTGTGGCAGGCCTGCCACAGCCTAAATCTGTTAAGGCCCATTCCGCAAGGAAGGTGGGCTCATCTTGGGCGGCTGCCCGAGGGGTCTCGGCATTACTACTCTGCCGAGCAGCTACGTGGTCAGGGGAGAACACGTTTGTAAATTTTTACAAATTTGATACCCTGGCAAAGGAGGACCTGGAGTTCTCTCATTCGGTGCTGCAGAGTCATCCGCACTCTCCCGCCCGTTTGGGAGCTTTGGTATAATCCCCATGGTCCTTTCAGGAACCCCAGCATCCACTTAGGACGATAGAGAAAATAAGAATTTACTTACCGATAATTCTATTTCTCGGAGTCCGTAGTGGATGCTGGGCGCCCATCCCAAGTGCGGATTATCTGCAATACTTGTACATAGTTATTGTTAACTAATTCGGGTTATTGTTTAGGAAGCCATCTTTCAGAGGCTCCTCTGTTATCATACTGTTAACTGGGTTTAGATCACAAGTTGTACGGTGTGATTGGTGTGGCTGGTATGAGTCTTACCCGGGATTCAAAATCCTCCCTTATTGTGTACGCTCGTCCGGGCACAGTACCTAACTGGAGTCTGGAGGAGGGTCATAGGGGGAGGAGCCAGTACACACCACCTGACCTGTAAAAGCTTTACTTTTGTGCCCTGTCTCCTGCGGAGCCGCTATTCCCCATGGTCCTTTCAGGAACCCCAGCATCCACTACGGACTCCGAGAAATAGAATTATCGGTAAGTAAATTCTTATTTTTATTTTCAGTGAGACCTGCTGGCAACAGGCTCACTGCATCGAGGGACTAAGGGGAGAAGAAGCGAACCTACCTAAGTGGTGGTAGCTTGGGCTTCTTAGGCTACTGGACACCATTAGCTCCAGAGGGACCGAACACAGGCCCAGCCTCGGAGCTCGGTCCCAGAGCCGCGCCGCCGGCCCCCTTACAGAGCCAGAAGCAAGAAGAGGTCCGGAAAAATCGGCGGCAGAAGACATCAGTCTTCAACAAGGTAGCGCACAGCACTGCAGCTGTGCGCCATTGTTACTCAGGCACACTTCACACTTCGGTCACTGAGGGTGCAGGGCGCTAGGGGGGGGCGCCCTGAGCAGCAATGTAAACACCTTGGCTGGCATAAATACACCACATATAACCCCCAGGGCTATATGGATGTATTTTAACCCCTGCCAGAACTCACCAAAAAGCGGGAGAAAAGGCCGCCGAGAAGGGGGCGGAGCCTATCTCCTCAGCACACGGGCGCCATTTTCCATCACAGCTCCGCTGGAAGGACGTCTCCCTGACTCTCCCCTGCAGTCCTGCACTACAGAAAAGGGTAAAAAAGAGAGGGGGGCACTAATTTGGCGCAGTTTTGATACTAACAGCAGCTATTAAGGGAAAAGCACATTTTATAGTGGTATTCCTGTCTATATATAGCGCTCTGGTGTGTGCTGGCATACTCTCCCTCTGTCTCCCCAAAGGGCTAGTGGGGTCCTGTCCTCTATCAGAGCATTCCCTGTGTGTGTGCGGTGTGTCGGTACGATTGTGTCGACATGTTTGAGGAGGAAAATGAGATGGAGGCGGAGCAATTGCCTATTATAGAGTTGTCACCCCCTAGGGAGTCGACACCTGAGTGGATGAGCTTATGGAAGGAATTGCGTGACAGTGTCAGCTCTTTACGACAGACAGTTGACGACATGAGACAGCCGGCTACTCAGCTTGTGCCTGTCCAGGGGTCTCAAACGCCATCAGGGGCTTTAAAACGCCCGTTACCTCAAATGGTAGACACAGACACGGATACTGACTCCAGTGTCGATGATGAGGAGACAAACGTGACTTCCACTAGGGCCACACGTTACATGATTGAAGCAATGAAAAATGTATTGCATATCTCTGATAATACAAGTACCACTAAAAAGGGTATTATGTTTGGTGAGAAAAAACTGCCTGTAGTTTTTCCTGTATCCGAGGAATTAAATGAAGTGTGTGATGAGGCGTGGGTTTCCCCCGATAAAAAACTGATAATTCCTAAAAGGTTATTAGCATCGTACCCTTTCCCGCCAGAGGATAGGGCACGTTGGGAAACACCCCCTAGGGTGGATAAAGCGCTCACACGCTTGTCTAAACAGGTAGCACTACCCTCTCCTGATACGGCCGCCCTAAAGGAACCTGCCGATAGAAAGCTGGAGAATATCCTAAAATGTATATACACTCACACGGGTGTTATACTGCGACCAGCAATCGCCTCAGCCTGGATGTGCAGTGCGGGCCTGGCGTGGTCGGATTCCCTGACTGAAAATATTGATACCCTAGATAGGGACAGTATATTACTGACTATAGAGCATTTGAAGGATGCATTTCTATATATGCGTGATGCACAGAGGGATATTTGCCGACTGGCATCAAGAGTTAGCGCGCTGTCCATTTCTGCAAGAAGAGGTTTATGGACGCGGCAGTGGTCAGGTGATGCGGATTCTAAAAGGCACATGGAAGTATTGCCTTATAAGGGGGAGGAGTTATTTGGGGTAGGTCTATCAGACCTGGTAGCCACGGCAACTGCTGGAAAATCCACATTTTTACCCCAGGTAGCTTCTCAACCTAAGAAGACGCCGTATTATCAGGCGCAGTCCTTTCGGCCCCATAAGGGCAAGCGGGCAAAAGGCGCCTCATTTATGCCCCGTGGCAGAGGGAGAGGAAAAAGGCTGCAACAAACAGCCAGTTCCCAGGAACAAAAGCCCTCTCCCGCCTCCGCAAAATCTTCAGCATGACGCTGGGGCTTTACAAGCGGACTCAGGCACGATGGGGGCCCGTCTCAAGAAGTTCAGTGCGCAGTGGGCCCACTCGCAAGTGGACCCCTGGATCCTTCAGGTGGTATCTCAGGGGTACAAATTGGAATTCGAGACGTCTCCCCCTCGCCGTTTTCTAAAGTCTGCTTTACCGACGTCTCCCTCAGACAGGGAGGCAGTATTGGAAGCCATTCACAAGCTATATTCCCAGCAGGTGATAATCAAGGTACCCCTCCTACAACAGGGAAAGGGGTACTATTCCACACTATTTGTGGTACCGAAGCCGGACGGCTCGGTGAGACCAATTTTAAACCTAAAATCCTTGAACACTTGCATACAAAGGTTCAAATTCAAGATGGAGTCACTCAGAGCAGTGATTGCAAACCTGGAAGAAGGGGACTATATGGTGTCTCTGGACATCAAAGATGCTTACCTACATGTCCCAATTTACCCTTCTCACCAAGGGTACCTCAGGTTTGTGGTACAGAACTGTCACTATCAGTTTCAGACGCTGCCGTTTGGATTGTCCACGGCACCCCGGGTCTTTACCAAGGTAATGGCCGAAATGATGATACTCCTTCGAAGGAAGGGAGTTTTAGTTATCCCTTACTTGGACGATCTCCTGATAAGGGCAAGATCCAGGGAACAGTTGGAAGTCGGGGTAGCACTATCTCAGATAGTGCTGCGCCAGCACGGTTGGATTCTCAATATTCCAAAATCGCAGCTGATCCCGACGACACGACTTCTATTCCTAGGGATGATCCTGGACACAGTCCAGAAAAAGGTGTTTCTCCCGGAGGAGAAAGCCAGGGAGTTATCCGAACTAGTCAGAAATCTCCTAAAACCAGGCCAAGTCTCAGTGCATCAATGCACAAGAGTCCTGGGAAAGATGGTGGCTTCTTACGAAGCAATCCCATTCGGCAGATTCCACGCAAGAACCTTCCAGTGGGATCTGCTAGACAAATGGTCCGGGTCGCATCTTCAGATGCATCAGCGGATAATCTTGTCACCAAGGACAAGGGTGTCTCTCCTGTGGTGGTTGCAGAGTGCTCATCTTCTAGAGGGCCGCAGATTCGGCATTCAGGACTGGGTCCTGGTGACCACGGATGCCAGCCTGAGAGGCTGGGGAGCAGTCACACAGGGAAGAAATTTCCAGGGCTTGTGGTCAAGCCTGGAGACATCACTTCACATAAATATCCTGGAGCTAAGGGCCATCTACAATGCTCTAAGCCTAGCAAGACCTCTGCTTCAAGGTCAGCCGGTGCTGATCCAGTCAGACAACATCACGGCAGTCGCCCACGTAATTGTGAACCGTTGGGAAAAACCAAAGGTGGACATGATGGCGTCCCGCCTCAACAAAAAACTAGACAGGTGTTGCGCCAGGTCAAGGGACCCTCAGGCAATAGCTGTGGACGCTCTGGTAACACTGTGGGTGTACCAGTCAGTGTATGTGTTCCCTCCTCTGCCTCTCATACCCAAGGTACTGAGAATCATAAGAAGGAGAGGAGTAAGGACTATACTCGTGGCTCCGGATTGGCCAAGAAGGACTTGGTACCCGGAACTTCAAGAGATGCTCACAGAGGACCCGTGGCCTCTACCTCTAAGAAAGGACCTGCTCCAGCAGGGACCCTGTCTGTTCCAAGACTTACCGCGGCTGCGTTTGACGGCATGGCGGTTGAACGCCGGATCCTGAAGGAAAAAGGCATTCCGGATGAAGTCATCCCTACCCTGATCAAAGCCAGGAAGGATGTAACCGTACAGCATTATCACCGTATTTGGCGTAAATATGTTGCGTGGTGCGAGGCCAGGAAGGCCCCTACAGAGGAATTTCAACTGGGTCGTTTCCTGCATTTCCTGCAAACAGGACTGTCTATGGGCCTAAAATTAGGGTCCATTAAGGTTCAAATTTCGGCCCTATCGATTTTCTTCCAGAAAGAACTGGCTTCAGTTCCTGAAGTTCAGACGTTTGTCAAGGGGGTACTGCATATACAGCCTCCTTTTGTGCCTCCAGTGGCACCTTGGGATCTCAATGTAGTTTTGGGGTTCCTAAAATCACATTGGTTTGAACCACTCACCACTGTGGACTTAAAATATCTCACATGGAAAGTAGTAATGCTGTTGGCCCTGGCTTCAGCCAGGCGTGTCTCAGAATTGGCTGCTTTATCCTATAAAAGCCCTTACCTAATTTTTCATACGGACAGGGCAGAATTGAGGACTCGTCCTCAATTTCTCCCTAAGGTGGTTTCAGCGTTTCACTTGAACCAGCCTATTGTGGTACCTGCGGCTACTAGGGACTTGGAGGACTCCAAGTTGCTGGACGTAGTCAGGGCCCTGAAAATATATGTTTCCAGGACGGCTGGAGTCAGAAAATCTGACTCGCTGTTTATCCTGTATGCACCCAACAAGCTGGGTGCTCCTGCTTCTAAGCAGACTATTGCTCGTTGGATTTGTAGTACAATTCAGCTTGCACATTCTGTGGCAGGCCTGCCACAGCCAAAATCTGTAAAAGCCCATTCCACAAGGAAGGTGGGCTCGTCTTGGGCGGCTGCCCGAGGGGTCTCGGCTTTACAACTTTGCCGAGCAGCTACTTGGTCAGGGGCAAACACGTTTGCTAAATTCTACAAATTTGATACCCTGGCTGAGGAGGACCTGGAGTTCTCTCATTCGGTGCTGCAGAGTCATCCGCACTCTCCCGCCCGTTTGGGAGCTTTGGTATAATCCCCATGGTCCTTACGGAGTTCCCAGCATCCACTAGGACGTCAGAGAAAATAAGAATTTACTTACCGATAATTCTATTTCTCGTAGTCCGTAGTGGATGCTGGGCGCCCATCCCAAGTGCGGATTGTCTGCAATACTTGTACATAGTTATTGTTACAAAAATCGGGTTATTATTGTTGTGAGCCATCTTTTCAGAGGCTCCTCTGTTATCATGCTGTTAACTGGGTTCAGATCACAGGTTGTACGGTGTGATTGGTGTGGCTGGTATGAGTCTTACCCGGGATTCAAAATCCTTCCTTATTGTGTACGCTCGTCCGGGCACAGTATCCTAACTGAGGCTTGGAGGAGGGTCATAGGGGGAGGAGCCAGTGCACACCAGGTAGTCCTAAAGCTTTACTTTTGTGCCCAGTCTCCTGCGGAGCCGCTATTCCCCATGGTCCTTACGGAGTTCCCAGCATCCACTACGGACTACGAGAAATAGAATTATCGGTAAGTAAATTCTTATTTTATTCCCCTTGCAGTATATACAGTTCCCAAGAGGAGACGCAGAGCCACCAAAGTGGAGCTTGCTCCACGGGCAATGACCTCTGTACTGGTTGCAGAACTGCGCGACATGGATACCAACATGCAGCACCAGGGGGATGCCCGCCAACTCCGTTTTATAGAGGCAGAGAGCTGCAGCAATCCTTCATTACACAGATAATGGGACACCAAGAACGCATCTTGAACCAATATCAAGAGCGGCAGTTTCAGTTCATGGAACGCTTCTTGCCACACAATCAGGGCCACAATATGTACCCACATAACCACCCCAACCAGGCCCCCCCCTGTCCCAGAACACAGTTATCCATCATATTCTCGAGGTCACTGCTATGACCCCCCTAACCATAACCTCAACCCCGACCCCTAATATTTCATCTCCAGAATACAAAATCTATAGGCAACTGCCATAGTCAGTCTTTTGAATGTATATTTGTCTTTTTCATATATACTTTTGTGCTGTTATAGGCCACAATTTTCATGTTTGGGTGTGTGTGTGTGGGGGGGAGGGGCTGTGTTGGAAAGTTAATTTTATTATTTTGGCATTTTATGCCAAGTTGAAACCTATATATGCCTGTGCATTTAACAGGTTACTTTTGCACCATTAAAACAAAGTAAAAAACTTGGCTAAACTTTTGTTTATGTGCAATTATTTATATTAGGAATCCCGTAACATTTCTTTATGCTGGGTACAAATATTTTAACTGTTTGCCACTCATCTTTATGCCCCTTAAAAAGGGCATTTCTAATGGCATTCTTCCTAAAATTAACGCCCATCCTGGGCTCTGTATGAAAGGTACAGACCCGGGATGTCTCTGCTCCAAATGCTGGTGTGAAAGGTGCCAACCCGGGAATGTCCCTGCATGAGCCCGTGGCAGTATTCCCGGGTTTTGTCCCTGCATTTCTGGTGTGAAAGGGGTATAAGAAAGCTATGGAGTCTCTACCGTATAAAGGTGGTGTATTGTTTGGTGAAGGTCTCGCTGAGTTGGTATCTACGGCTTTTTTGCCTTATGTTCCTCTACAACAAAAGAAAGCTCACCACTTGCAGATGCAGTCCTTTCGGACAAATAAATACAAAAAAGGCAGAGGTTATTCCTTCCTTGCTAATAGAGGAAAAGGTAAAAGATCTCCGGCCGTGGCAGGTTCTCAGGAGCAGAAGTCCTCCCCGGCTTCCGCCAAATCCACCGCATGACGCTGGGGCTCCTCTGCGGGAGTCCGCACCGGTGGGGGCAGGTCTCAAACTTTTCAGTCATTTCTGGGCTCATTCGGCCCTAGACTCGTGGATTCTGGAAATAGTGTCCCAGGGGTACAAACTGGAGTTTCAAGACGTGCCCCCTCAACGTTTTTTCAAATCAGCCTTACCAGCTTCTTTTCCGAACAGGGAGGTAGTATGCGATGCCATACAAAAATTGTGTCGGAATCAAGTTATTGTCAGAGTTCCCCCGGCACAACAGGGAGAAGGCTTTTATTCAAGCCTGTTTGTGGTCCCGAAGTTGGGCGGCTCGGTCAGACCAATTCTGAACCTAAAATCCCTCAATCTGTACCTAAGAAAATTCAAGATGGAATCTCTCCAAGCAGTGATCTCCTGTCTCGAGGAAGGGGATTTCATGGTGTCGGTCGACATAAAGGATGCCTACTTACACATCCCCATATATCCTCCGCATCAGGCTTACCTGCGGTTTGCTACTCAGGATTGTCATTACCAATTTCAGACGCTGCCATTTGGTCTATCCACGGCTCCGAGGATTTTCACCAAGGTAATGGCAGAAATGATGGTTCTCCCTGCGCAAGCAAGGAGTCACAATTATTCCTTACCTGGACGATCTCCTGATAAAGGCGAGATCCAAAAACAAGCTGGAGCAGGACATTGCGCTCACCCTGACAGTTCTGCAACAACATGGTTGGCTCCTAAACCTGCCGAACTCACAGTTGAATCCGACAAAGCGGCTGTTGTTTTTGGGAATGATTCTGGACACGGAATTACAGAGAGTTTTTCTTCCAGAAGAGAAGGCTCTGGAAATTCAGAGTTTGGTCAAACAAATTCTGAAACCAGCGAGAGTATCAATTCATCAATGCACTCGGCTGCTGGGGAAGATGGTGGCGGCCTACGAGGCCATTCAATTTGGCAGATTCCATGCCAGGGTGTTTCAGTGGGACCTGTTGGACAAGTGGTCCGGATCTCATCTGCACATACACCGGAAAATAATCCTATCCTCCAAGACGAGAATCTCACTCCTGTGGTGGCTGAACAGCCCTCACCTCCTAGAGGGGCGCAGGTTCGCGATCCAGGACTGGATCCTAGTAACCACGTATGAGAGTCTCCGAGGCTGGGGAGCAGTCACACAGGGGGAAAACTTCCAGGGAAAATGGTCAAGCCAGGAAGTTTGTCTACACATAAATGTTCTGGAGCTAAGGGCCATTTACAACGTCCTCCTTCAAGCGGAACGTCTTCTTCACAACCGGCCCGTCCTAATACAATCGGACAATATAACAGCAGTAGAGCACATAAACCGCCAGGGCGGAACAAAGAGCAGGGCGGCAATGGCAGAGGCCACAAAAATTCTCCGCAGGGCGGAAAGACATCCAAGCGCTCTGTCAGCGGTCTTTATTCCAGGAGTGGACAACTGGGAAGCAGAATTCCTCAGCAGACACGATCTCCATCAGTAGAGTGGGGTCTTCATCAAGAGGTTTTCACAGAAGTGACAAGTCTTTGGGGAATTCCTCAAATAGACATGATGGCGTCTCGCCTCAACAAGAAACTTCAGAGATATTGTTCCAGGCCGAGGGACCCTCAAGCAATAGCAGTGGACGTGCTGGTAACACCATGGGTGTTTCAGTCGGTGTACGTGTTTCCTCCGCGGCCACTCATTCCAAGGGTGTTAAAGATCATAAGAAGAACAAGGGTTCAGGTGATTCTCATTGCTCCGGACTGGCCAAGGAGGGCTTGGGTCTAAAGTTAGGCTCGATTAAAGTACAAATTTCGGTCTTATCGGTTTTCTTTCAGAAACCATTGGCCTCCTTTCCTGAAGTTCATACTTTCGTGAAAGGAGTTTTGCACATCCAACCTCCATTTGTGCCCCCAGTGGCACCATGGGATCTTAACGTGGTGTTGCATTTTCTTCAATCACATTGGTTTGAACCTTTACAGAAGGTTGAGTTGAAATTTGTCACTTGGAAAGTGGTCATGCTATTGGCCTTGGCATCCGCAAGGCGGGTTTCTGAGTTAACGGCTTGGTCTCACAAGAGTCCTTATTTAATTTTCCATGAGGATAGAGCGGAGTTGAGGACTCGTCAACAATTTCTGCTGAAGGTAGTTTCATTGTTCCACATGAACCAACGTATTGTGGTACCAGTGGCTACTGACGCCTTCCAGGAGTCAAAATCTCTCGATGTGGTCAGGGCCTTGAAGATTTATGTCGCCAGAACGGCTCCACTTAGGAAAACGGAAGCTCTGTTTATCCTGTATGCTGCCAACAAGATTGGAACGCCTGCTTCAAAGCAGACTATTGCGCGCTGGATCTGCAATGCGATTCAGCATGCTCATTCTACGGCTGGATTGCCCTTATCGAAATCAGTGAAGGCCCACTCTACCAGGAAGTGGGCTCATCCTGGGCGGCTGCCCGAGGAGTCTCGGCATTACAACTCTGCCGATCAGCTACTTGGTCGGGTTCAAACACTTTTCCAAAATTTTACAAGTTTGATACCTTGGCTGATGAGGACCTCATGTTAGGTCAATCGGTGCTGCAGAGTCATCCGCACTCTCCCGCCCATTCTAGAGCTTTGGTATAAACCCCATGGTTCTTGAAGCGTCCCCAGCATCCTCTAGACTTATGAGAAAATAGGATTTTAATACCTACCGGTAAATCCTTTTCTCTTAGTCCGTAGAGGATGCTGGGCGCCCGTCCCAGTGCGGACTCTATCTGCAGTTATTAGTTATGTTTACACACAGGTTGTGTTATGTTGTAGTCACCCTGTTGCTGACATGGTTCATGCCGTTGACTGGGTTTCTGTTAAATGCCATGTTGTACGGCATGCTTGAGGTGTGAGCTGGTATGTATCTCACCTTAGTTAACAATAAATCCTTTCCTCGAAATGTCTGTCTCCCTGGGCACAGTTCCTATAACTGGAGTCTGGAGGAGGGGCATAGAGGGAGGAGCCAGTTCACACCCCTTTCAAAGTCTTAAAGTGCCCATGTCTCCTGCGGATCCCGTCTATACCCCATGGTTCTTGAAGCGTCCCCAGCATCCTCTACGGACTAAGAGAAAAGGATTTACCAGTAGGTATTAAAATCCTATTTTTCAATGGCCACACCACAAGTGGCACACGTACACAGCACAAATAAGTTTTATGTTCTTGCACCACTGTGTGTGTGTGTGTGTGTGCGCGTGCGTGTGTGTGTGTGTGTGTGTGTATTATAAGGGCACGGTCGTGCCCTTATATTAAGGCTGAATCGAACAAACGGAATTCTCCCATAGGGAACTTCTGAGATGGGGGCATGGTGTTTGAGGGCTACACCTCAAAAATGATTGGACATACTGAGCTGAAATTTGGCATGGACGCGTAGAATCGTCACCCGCTGCTGCATGCCAAATTTCAGGGCAAAATAATAAAAAATGAGGAATTGGGAGTAACCTAAAGTTCCAACTGTCAGTTTTTTTCTGTGACTTCCTGTGTGGCTGTCACAACTGAGGGCTGGTGCTGACCAGGGGGAAGCCTCAGTTGTAGGGGCTGAGGTATATGTGTACCTGGGAGGCAGTACAGGGTTCTTGGACATGCAGGGAACCTTTAGAACAAATGCCCGAAGGCGTGACCACGACAACAAGGGAAAGTTCAAAGGTTTTATTAAACACAGTTCCGAGGAATACTGATGACTTGGTACTGGTAATAGGAAACACAGTTCAGAGAAATACTTGGGATCGATGACGGAACACCGATGGTGACTTGGAATCGATGACGGAACACCGATGGTTACTTTGGGATCGTTGGTAAGCTTTGAGTGAAGCTGGGGTTCGCAGATAGAAATGCATTATTGTACTTAGAAGCACAGGTGAAGCATGAAGTGATGCTGGGGAATGGCTGCTGGGAAGCCGGAGTTCAGACACAGGTGAATCAGGGTAGACTGTAGAGGGTTAATCACTGGAGTGTCGGGTTACACTGCAGAGTATAATCACCAGGGAGTCAGGCTGAACTGCAGAGAAAGTCCATGTGAGAACTGCACACTGGAATCACTGAAGACAATTGAAGCACTGACATCTTTCCACCCCAGGAACAGGATATTTATACCTGCTGGGAAGCAGGGATTGGCTGGCTGATTAACCAGCGACCAGAGTGCAGCTGCTGTGTAATCAGGCTGAGAGCAGAGTGCAGCTGATAGGCTGAAAGGTAACATGTGATTAGGAAAACATGGCTGCGCCCATGGTAGCTTTTGGAGGGAAAGATTGTTTGTAACTTGAATGTGAGCTTTAACCATGAAGCTGCCAGAATCACAGTAAAGAGATTTGAGACAATGAGATGCAGCGTGCTGCACACAGACAGTGCAGATGGAATCCAGGCTTGGAACACTGGGACAGTCTCAGGAGGCATTTGGAAGGTAAATACTGATAAGGAATTACCTAGATCGTGACAGTGGCTTTTTGACACCGTTTTCCCATAGAGTGAATGAGAATTTTTTTGGGAAGGCATAACTCAGGATAGAGGACGAATTAAGACTTGGGGTTTGTTTTATTAGATAGATCTTGTCCCAGTGTAGTGCCTTTTGGGGTTGTGGTTTTTCAGAAAGTTACAGATTTTTTTTAATTAAGTAAAATATGCCCCATTATAAAAAGATAGGGCTTTTAAATTTGTTGCGGCTGCGCAGTGGCCGCCAGCAGGGGGTGTACAGAGAGTAGCTTCACTAGGTGTACCAAGATGGCTGACACTGTACATCTTGTGCTGTGTGCCCGCCTGCCAAGCTCCTTCCCTACTACTATTGGAGACATGCTGGCAGGCCGGAGATGCAAAGAAGTCGGTGTCCTTCTGCAGGGCGCTCTGCCAGGCACAGAGTACCTGCACTGTGACAAGGTATGTCCGGCCACCCTCCTCTCCTGCTGTGTGCCCGGCTATCCCCCCCCCCCTTCCCCATCCCGCTGTGTACTCTGCTTCCTCCCCTCCCGCTGTGTGCCCGGCTATTCCCCATCCCGCTGTGTACCCGGCTTCATCACCTCCCGCACTGTGCCGCCGCCGCCCCGCCCCGACGCGGCATTTAAACTGCAGTTCCCGGCCCTCTCCCCAGCATACATCACTCAACTTGGAGGGGCAGATTGGACCACCAGGACAGGCCACCGCTGGACCGGTCCGATCCCCTCTTCTGCTGGGTCAGCTTACCATGGCTGGCCCACCAGGTATCATGTAAGAGACGTGCTAGTGGGATCTCCCCCTCGCACTGGCCGGTGTGCGCGTCCGTGTAATGGAGTCCTGTGCGGGGTGGAAGAGACTCCGTGCGGCATGCCGGGAGGCCTGTAATGGAGTCTGTATGATCGGGGCACAGAGGCTGTGGGTGCGGGGGGGCCGGGACACGTTGTAGCCTGTGATGCGGGGAAACTTTCCACGCTCAGTGTACATCACGCGTGGGGTTCCCCCTGCCCCAGACATGGTGCTGTCATTCCCCAGGGTAATGCAGCCGCCGTGTCACGGCATCCCCTGAGGTGACCTGGGAGCAATTTTATGAGGTGTCACCCACACAGCCATATACTGGCACTGGCCTCCCCCCCTGCTGTGTCCCCCCTCCCTCCTGTGTCCCCCCCACCGCCTCCCTGCTGTGTCTCCGCCCCCCGCCCTCCCTGCTGTGTGTCCGTCCACCCCATCCCCCGTCCTCCCTGCTGTGTGTCCGTCCCTCGCCCTCCCTGCTGTGTCCCCGCCCCCCCTGCTGTGTGTCTGTCCTTCCCCCCCGCCCTCCCTGCTGTGTGTCCGTCCCCCCCGCCCTCCCTGCTGTGTGTCCGTCCGTCCGTCCTCCCGCCCTCCCTGCTGTGTGTCCGCCCCCCTCCCTGCTGTGTGTCCGCCCCCCTCCCTGCTGTGTGTCCGTCCGTCTCCCCCCCGCCCTCCCTGCTGTGTGTCCCCCCCCCGCCCTCCCTGCTGTGTGTCCGCCCCCCCCCCTCCCTCCCTCCCTCCCTCCCTGCTGTGTGTCCGGCCACCCCCTCCCCTGCTGTGTGTCCCCCCCCTGCTGTGTGTCCACCCCCCCTGCTGTGTGTCCACCTCCCCCTGCTGTGTGTCCACCCCCCCCTGCTGTGTGTCCACCCCCCCTGCTGTGTGTCCACCCCCCCCTGCTGTGTCCACCCCCCCCCTGCTGTGTCCACCCCCCCCCTGCTGTGTGTCCACCCCCCCGCTGTGTGTCCACCCCCCCCGCTGTGTGTCCACCCCCCCCCTGCTGTGTCCACCCCCCCTGCTGTGTCCACCCCCCCCTGCTGTGTGTCCACCCCCCCCGCTGTGTGTCCACCCCCCCCCTGCTGTGTCCACCCCCCCTGCTGTGTGTCCACCCCCCCTTCTCCATACCCCCCCCCTGCTGTGTGTCCACCCCCCCGCCTTCCCTGCTGTGTGTCCACCCCCGCCCTCCCTGCTGGGTGTCCGTCTGTCCCCCCCCCCGCACTCCCTGCTGTGTCCCCCCCCCCTGCTCTCCCTGCTGTGTGTCCGTCCCCTCCCCCCCGCCCGCCAGCCCTGCTGTGTGTCCTTCCGTCCCCCCCTCCGCCCTCCCTGCTGTGTGTCCGTCCCCCGCCGCCCTCCCTGCTGTGTGAACCCCCCCCGCCTTCCCTGCTGTGTGTCTGGCCATCCCCCCCCCTCCTTCCCTGCTGTGTGTCCGGCCGCCCCCTCCCCTGCTGTCTGTTCGTCCAACCCCTCCCCTGCTGTGTGTCCGGCCACCCCCTCCCCTGCTGTGTGTCCGGCCACCCCCTCCCCTGCTGTGTGTCCGGCCACCCCCTCCCCTGCTGTGTGTCCGGCCACCCCCTCCCCTGCTGTGTGTCCGGCCACCCCCTCCCCTGCTGTGTGTCCGGCCACCCCCTCCCCTGCTGTGTGTTCGGCCACCCCCTCCCCTGCTGTGTGTTCGGCCGCCCCCACCCCTGCTGTGTGTCCGCCCGCCCCCACCCCTGCTGTGTGTCCGCCCCTTTTCCCCCCCGCCCTACCTGCTGTGTGTCCGGCCCCATCCCCTTCCTGCTATGTGTCCGCCCCCCCTCCCTCCCTTGCTCCTTCCCTCCCTCCCTCCCTCCCTGCTGTGTGTCCGGCCACCCCCCCCCCCTGCTGTGTGTCCACCACCCCCTGCTGTGTGTCCACCCCCCCTCTGCTGTGTGTCCACCCCCTCCTCTGCTGTGTGTCCACCCCCCCCTCTGCTGTGTGTCCACCCCCCCCTCTGCTGTGTGTCCACCCCCCCCTTTTCCGCTGTGTGTCCACCCCCCCCTGCTGTGTGTCCACCCCCCCCTGCTGTGTGTCCACCCCCCCTCTGCTGTGTGTCCACCCCCCCTGCTCCACCCCCCCCTGCTGTGTGTCCACCCCCCCCCTGCTGTGTGTCCACCCCCCCCCCCCGCCTTCCCTGCTGTGTGTCCACCCCCCGCCCTCCCTGCTGGGTGTCAGTCTGTCCCCCCCCGCACTCCCTACTGTGTGTCCCCCCCCCCCTGCTCTCCCTGCTGTGTGTTCGTCCCCTCCCCCCCGCCCGCCAGCCCTGCTGTGTGTCCTTCCGTCCCCCCCTCCGCCCTCCCTGCTGTGTGTCCGTCCCCCGCCGCCCTCCCTGCTGTGTGAACCCCCGCCTTCCCTGCTGTGTGTCTGGCCACCCCCCCCTCCTCCCCTGCTGTGTGTCTGGCCACCCCCCCCCTCCTCCCCTGCTGTGTGTCCGGCCGCCCCCCCCTCCTCCCCTGCTGTGTGTCCGGCCGCCCCCTCCCCTGCTGTGTGTCCGGCCGTCCCCTCCCCTGCTGTGTGTCCGGCCGTCCCCTCCCCTGCTGTGTGTCCGGCCGTCCCCTCCCCTGCTGTGTGTCCGGCCGTCCCCTCCCCTGCTGTGTGTCCGGCCGTCCCCTCCCCTGCTGTGTGTCCGGCCGTCCCCTCCCCTGCTGTGTGTCCGGCCGTCCCCTCCCCTGCTGTGTGTCCGGCCGTCCCCTCCCCTGCTGTGTGTCCGGCCGTCCCCTCCCCTGCTGTGTGTCCGGCCGTCCCCTCCCCTGCTGTGTGTCCGGCCGTCCCCTCCCCTGCTGTGTGTCCGGCCGTCCCCACCCCTGCTGTGTGTCCGGCCGTCCCCACCCCTGCTGTGTGTCCGGCCGTCCCCACCCCTGCTGTGTGTCCGGCCGTCCCCACCCCTGCTGTGTGTCCGGCCGTCCCCACCCCTGCTGTGTGTCCGGCCGTCCCCACCCCTGCTGTGTGTCCGGCCGTCCCCACCCCGCCCCCACCCCTGCTGTGTGTCCGGCCGCCCCCACCCCTGCTGTGTGTCCGCCCCCCCCTGCTGTGTGTCCGGCCACCCTCCCCTCCTCCCGCTGTGTCCGGCCACCCCCCTCTTCCCTACTGTATGTCTGTCCCCCGCCCTCCCTGCTGTGTGTGTCCGGCCACTCCTTCCGCTGTGTCCGGCCCCCCCCCACCTCCTTGCGCTGTGGCCGGGTGCCCCCCCTCCCTGCTGTGTGTCTGCTCCCCCCCCCCCCACCCCTACTGTGTGTCCGGCCACCCTCCCCTCCCCTGCTGTGTGTCCGACCACCCTCCCCTCCCCTGCTGTGTGTCCGGCCACCCTCCCCTCCCTTGCTGTGTGTCCGGCCACCCTCCCCCGCTGTGTGTCCGGCCACCCTCCCCTCCCCTGCTGTGTGTCCGGCCACCCTCCCCTCCCCTGCTGTGTGTCCGGCCACCCTCCCCTCCCCTGCTGTGTGTCCGGCCACCCTCCCCTCCCCTGCTGTGTGTCCGGCCACCCTCCCCTGCTGTGTGTCCGGCCACCCTCCCCTGCTGTGTGTCCGGCCACCCTCCCCTCCCCTGCTGTGTGTCCGGCCACCCTCCCCTGCTGTGTGTCCGGCCACCCTCCCCTCCCTTGCTGTGTCCGGCCTCCCCCCCTCCTCCCTGCTGTGTGTCCGGCAACCCCCCTCCCTGCTGTGTGTCCGGCCACCACCCCCCTCCTCCCTGCTGTGTGGAGGGGGTGCTGGCAGGGGAGACAGTGTTGCTGTATGTGTACGTGGGTGGGAGACAGTGTTGCTGTATGTGTGGGTGGGTGGAGGGGGGTGCTGGCAGGGGAGACACTGTTGCTGTATGTGTGCGTGGGTGGGAGACAGTGTTGCTGTGTGGGTGGGTGGAAGGGGGTGCTGGCAGGGAGACAGTGTTGCTCTATGTGTGCGTAGGTGGGAGACAGTGTTGCTGTTTGTGGAGGGGGGTGCTGGCAGGGGAGACAGTGTTGCTGTGTGGGTGGGTGGGAGACAGTGTTGCTGTATGGGTGTGTTTGGTGGAGGGGGGTGCTGGCAGGGGAGACAGTGTTGCTGTATGTGTGCGTGGGTGGGAGAAAGTGTTGCTGTATGTGTGGGTGGATGGAAGGGGGTGCTGGCAGGGGAGACAGTGTTGCTGTATGTGTGCGTGGGTTTGAGACAGTGTTGCTGTATGTGTGGGTTGGTGTGTGGTGGGGGGTGCTGGCAGGGAAGACAGTGTTGCTGTATGTGTGCGTGGGTGGGAGACAGTGTTGCTGTGTGGGTGGGTGGAGGGGGGGTACTGACGGGAGACAGTGTTGCTCTGTGTGCGTGGGTGGGAGACAGTGTTGCTGTATGTGGAGGGGGATGCTGGTAGGGAATACAGTGTTGCTGTATGTGTGCGTGGGTTTGAGAAAGTGTTGCTGTATGTGTGGGTGGGTGGAGGGGGGTGCTGGCCGGGAGGACAGTGTTGCTGTATGTGTGCGTGGGTGGGAGACAGTGTTGCTGTGTGGGTGGGTGGAGGGGTGCTGGCAGGGGAGACAGTGTTGCTGTATGTGTGGG
Source organism: Pseudophryne corroboree (assembly GCF_028390025.1). Taxonomy (NCBI): domain Eukaryota; kingdom Metazoa; phylum Chordata; class Amphibia; order Anura; family Myobatrachidae; genus Pseudophryne; species Pseudophryne corroboree. Next base: position 557,539,586 of record NC_086444.1, read on the forward strand.
TGGGAGACAGTGTTGCTGTATGCGTGGGTGGGTGGAGGGGGGGTGCTGGCAGGGGAGACAGTGTTGCTGTATGTGTGCGTGGGTGGAAGACAGCGTTGCTGTGTGGGTGGGTGGAGAGGGGTGCTGGCAGGGGAGACAGTGTTGCTGTATGTGTGGGTGGGAGACAGTGTTGCTGTATGCGTGGGTGGGTGGAGGGGGGTGCTGGCAGGGGAGACAGTGTTGCTGTATGTGTGCGTGGGTGGGAGACAGTGTTGCTGTGTGGGTGGGTGGAGAGGGGTGCTGGCATGGGAGACAGTGTTGCTGTATGTGTGGGTGGGAGACAGTGTTGCTGTATGCGTGGGTGGGTGGAGGGGGGTGCTGGCAGGGGAGACAGTGTTGCTGTATGTGTGCGTGGGTGGAAGACAGTGTTGCTGTATGTGTGGGTGGGTGGAGGGGGCGTGCTGGCAGGGGAGACAGTGTTGCTGTATGTGTGGGTGGAGGGGGGGTGCTGGCAGGGGAGACAGTGTTGCTGTATGTGTGGGTGGAGGGGGGTGCTGGCAGGGGAGACAGTGTTGCTGTATGTGTGCGTGGGTGGGAGACAGTGTTGCTGTATGTGTGGGTGGGTGAAAGGGGGTGCTGGCAGGGGAGACAGTATTGCTCTATGTGTGCGTGGGTTTGAGACGGTGTTGCTGTATGTGTGGGTGGGTGGAGGGGGGTGCTGGCAGGGAATACAGTGTTGCTGTATGTGTGCGTGGGTTTGAGACAGTGTTGCTGTATGTGTGGGTGGGTGGAGGGGGGTGCTGGCAGGGAGGACAGTGTTGCTGTATGTGTGCGTGGGTGGGAGACAGTGTTGCTGTGTGTGTTGGTGGAGAGGGGTGCTGGCAGGGGAGACAGTGTTGCTGTATGTGTGGGTGGGAGACAGTGTTGCTGTATGCGTGGGTGGGTGGAGGGGGTGCTGGCAGGGAAGACAGTGTTGCTGTATGTGTGCGTGGGTTTGAGACAGTGCTGCTATATGTGTGGGTGGGTGGAGGGGGGTGCTGGCAGGGGAGACAGTGTTGCTGTATGTGTGCGTGGGTGGGTGACAGTGTTGCTGTATGTGTGGGTGGGTGGAGGGGGGGTGCTGGCAGGGGAGACAGTGTTGCTGTATGTGTGGGTGGAGGGGGGTGCTGGCAGGGGAGACAGTGTTGCTCTATGTGTGGGTGGGTGGAGGGGGATGCTGGCAGGGGAGACAGTGTTGCTGTATGTGTGCGTGGGTGGGAGACAGTGTTGCTGAATGTGTGGGTGGGTGGAGGGGGGTGCTGGCAGGGAAGACAGTGTTGCTGTATGTGTGCGTGGGTGGGAGACAGTGTTGCTGTATGTGTGGGTGGGTGGAGGGGGTGCTGGCAGGGGAGACAGTGTTGCTGTATGTGTGCGTGGGTGGAAGACCGTGTTGCTGTGTGGGTGGGTGGAGGGGGGGTGCTGGCAGGGGAGACAGTGTTGCTCTATGTGTGGGTGGGAGGAGGGGGATGCTGGCAGGGGAGACAGTGTTGCTGTATGTGTGCGTGGGTGGGAAACAGTGTTGCTGTATGTGTGGGTGGGTGGAGGGGGGTGCTGGCAGGGAATACAGTGTTGCTCTATGTGTGGGTGGGAGGAGGGGGATGCTGGCAGGGGAGACAGTGTTGCTCTATGTGTGCGTGGGTTTGAGACAGTGTTGCTGTATGTGTGGGTGGGTGGAGGGGGGTGCTGGCAGGGAATACAGTGTTGCTATATGTGTGCGTGGGTCGGAGACAGTGTTGCTGTGTGGGTGGGTGGAGAGGGGTGCTGGCAGGGGAGACAGTGTTGCTGTATGTGTGGGTGGGAGACAGTGTTGCTGTATGCGTGGGTGGGTGGAGGGGGGTGCTGGCAGGGGAGACAGTGTTGCTGTATGTGTGCGTGGGTGGAAGAAAGTGTTGCTGTATGTGTGGGTGGGTGGAGGGGGGGTGCTGGCAGGGGAGACAGTGTTGCTGTATGTGTGGGTGGAGGGGGGTGCTGGCAGGGGAGACAGTGTTGCTGTATGTGTGCGTGGGTGGGAGACAGTGTTGCTGTATGTGTGGGTGGGTGAAAGGGGGTGCTGGCAGGGGAGACAGTATTACTCTATGTGTGCGTGGGTTTGAGACAGTGTTGCTGTGTGGGTGGGTGGAGGGGGGTGCTGGCAGGGAATACAATGTTGCTGTATGTGTGCGTGGGTTTGAGACAGTGTTGCTGTATGTGTGGGTGGGTGGAGGGGGATGCTGGCAGGGAGGACAGTGTTACTGTATGTGTGCGTGGGTGGGAGACAGTGTTGCTGTGTGAGTTGGTGGAGAGGGGTGCTGGCAGGGGAGACAGTGTTGCTGTATGTGTGGGTGGGAGACAGTGTTGCTGTATGCGTGGGTGGGTGGAGGGGGGTGCTGGCAGGGGAGACAGTGTTGCTGTATGTGTGGGTGGGTGGAGGGGGGTGCTGGCAGGGAATACAGTGTTGCTGTATGTGTGTGTGGGTTTGAGACAGTGCTGCTATATGTGTGGGTGGGTGGAGGGGGGTGCTGGCAGGGGAGACAGTGTTGCTGTATGTGTGCGTGGGTGGGAGACAGTGTTGCTGGGTAGGTGGTTGGAGGGGGTGCTGGCAGGGGAGACAGTGTTGCTGTATGTGTGCGTGGGTGGGAGACGGTGTTGCTGTATGTATGTGTGGGTGGGTGGAGGGGGGTGCTGGCAGGGGAGACAGTGTTGCTGTATGTGTGCGTGGGTGGAAGACAGTGTTGCTGTATGTGTGGGTGGGTGAAGGGGGGGTGCTGGCAGGGGAGACAGTGTTGCTGTATGTGTGGGTGGAGGGGGGGTGCTGGCAGGGGAGACAGTGTTGCTCTATGTGTGGGTGGGTGGAGGGGGGTGCTGGCAGGGGAGACAGTGTTGCTGTATGTGTGGGTGGGTGAAAAGGGGTGCTGGCAGGGGAGACAGTATTGCTCTATGTGTGCGTGGGTTTGAGACAGTGTTGCTGTATGTGTGGGTGGGTGGAGGGGGGTGCTGGCAGGGAATACAGTGTTGCTATATGTGTGCGTGGGTGGGAGACAGTGTTGCTGTATGTGTGGGGGGGTGCTGGCAGGAGAGACAGTGTTGCTGTATGTGTGCGTGGGTGGAAGACAGTATTGCTGTGTGGGTGGGTGGGTGGAGGAGGGTGCTGGCAGGGGAGACAGTGTTGCTGTATGTGTGCGTGGGTGGGAGACAGTGTTGCTGTGTGAGTGGGTGGAAGGGGGTGCTGGCAGGGGAGACAGTGTTGCTGTATGTGTGCGTAGGTTTGAGACAGTGTATGTATGTGTGGGTGGAGGGGGGTGCTGGCAGGGGAGACAGTGTTGCCGTATGTGTGGGTGGGTGGGAGGTAGTGTTGCTGTATGTGTGGGTGGGTGGAAGGGAGTGCTGGCAGGGGAGACTTGCTGTATGTGTGCGTGGGTGGGAGACAGTGTTGCTGAATGTGTGGGTGGCTGGAGGGGGGTGCTGGCAGGGAAGACAGTGTTGCTGTATGTGTGCGTGGGTGGGAGACAGTGTTGCTGTATGTGTGGGTGGGTGGAGGGGGTTGCTGGCAGGGGAGACAGTGTTGCTGTATGTGTGCGTGGGTGGAAGACAGTGTTGCTGTATGTGTGGGTGGGTGGAGGGGGGGTGCTGGCAGGGGAGACAGTGTTGCTGTATGTGTGGGTGGAGGGGGGTGCTGGCAGGGGAGACAGTGTTGCTCTATGTGTGGGTGGGTGGAGGGGGATGCTGGCAGGGGAGACAGTGTTGCTGTATGTGTGCGTGGGTGGGAGACAGTGTTGCTGTATGTGTGGGTGGGTGGAGGGGGGTGCTGGCAGGGGAGACAGTATTGCTCTATGTTTGCGTGGGTTTGAGACAGTGTTGCTGTATGTGTGGGTGGGTGGAGGGGGGTGCTGGCAGGGAATACAGTGTTGCTATATGTGTGCGTGGGTGGGAGACAGTGTTGCTGTATGTGTGGGTGGGTGAAAGGGGGTGCTGGCAGGGGAGACAGTGTTGCTGTATGTGTGCGTGGGTTTGAGACAGTGTTGCTGTATGTGTTGGTGGGTGGAGGGGGGTGCTGGCACGGGAGACAGTGTTGGTGTATGTGTGCGTGGGTGGGAGACAGTGTTGCTGTATGTGTGGGTGGGTGGAGGGGGGTGCTGGCAGGGGAGACAGTGTTGGTGTATGTGTGCGTGGGTGGGAGACAGTGTTGCTGTTTGTGTGGGTGGAGGGGGAGTGCTGGCAGGGGAGACAGTGTTGCTGTATGTGTGCGTGGGTGGGAGACAGTGTTGCTGTGTGGGTGGGTGGAAGGGAGTGCTGGCAGGGGAGACTGTTGCTGTATGTGTGCGTGGGTTTGAGACAGTGTTGCTGTATGTGTGGGTGGGTGTAGGGGGGTGCTGGCAGGGGAGACAGTGTTGCTGTATGTGTGCGTGGGTTTGAGACAGTGTTGCTGTATGTGTGGGTGGGTGTAGGGGGGTGCTGGCAGGGGAGACAGTGTTGCTGTATGTGTGCGTGGGTGGGTGACAGTGTTGCTGTATGTGTGGGTGGGTGGAGGGGGGTGCTGGCAGGGAAGACAGTGTTGCTGTATGTGTGCGTGGGTGGGTGACAGTGTTGCTGTATGTGTGGGTGGGTGGAGGGGGGTGCTGGCAGGGAAGACAGTGTTGCTGTATGTGTGCGTGGGTGGGAGACGGTGTTGCTGTATGTGTGGGTGGGTGGAGGGGGGTGCTGGCAGGGGAGACAGTGTTGCTGTATGTGTGCGTGGGTGGGAGACAGTGTTGCTGTGTGAGTGGGTGGAAGGGGATGCTGGCAGGGGAGACAGTGTTGCTGTATGTGTGCGTGGGTTTGAGACAGTGTTGCTGTATGTATGTGTGGGTACGTGGAGGAGGGTGCTGACAGGGGAGACAGTGTTGCTGTATGTGTGCGTGGGTGGGAGACAGTGTTGCTGTATATGTGGGTGGGTGGAGGGGGGTGCTGGCAGGGGAGACAGTGTTGCTGTATGTGTGCGTGAGTGGGAGACAGTGTTGCTGTGTGGGTGGGTGGAAGGGGATGCTGGCAGGGGAGACAGTGTTGCTGTATGTGTGCGTGGGATTGAGACAGTGTTGCTGTATGTATGTGTGGGTGGGTGGAGGGGGGTGCTGGCAGGGGAGACAGTGTTGCTGTATGTGTGCGTGGGTGGCAAACAGGGTTGCTGTATGTGTGGTTGGGTGGATGGGGAGTGCTGGCAGGGGAGACAGTGTTGCTGTATGTGTGTGTGGGTGGGAGACAGTGTTGCTGTATGTGTGGGTGGGTGGAGGGGGATGCTGGCAGGGGAGACAGTGTTGCTGTATGTGTGCGTGGGTGGGAGACAGTGTTGCTGTATGTGTGGGTGTGTTGAAGGGGGTGCTGGCAGGGAATACAGTGTTGCTGTATGTGTGCGTGGGTGGGAGACAGTGTTGCTGTATGTGTGGGTGGGTGGAGTGGGGTGCTGGCAGGGGAGACAGTGTTGCTGTATGTGTGCGTGGGTGGGAGACAGTGTTGCTGTATGTGTGGGTGTGTTGAAGGGGGTGCTGGCAGGGAATACAGTGTTGCTGTATGTGTGCGTGGGTGGGAGACAGTGTTGCTGTATGTGTGGGTGGGTGGAAGGGGGTGCTGGCAGGGGAGACAGTGTTGCTGTATGTGTGCGTGGGTGGGAGACAGTGTTGCTGTATGTGTGGGTGGGTTGAGGGGGGTGCTGGCAGGGGAGACTGTGTTGCTGTATGTGTGCGTGGGTGGAAGACAGGGTTGCTGTATGTGTGGTTGGGTGGATGGGGAGTGCTGGCAGGGGAGACAGTGTTGCTGTATGTGTGCGTGGGTTGGAGACAGTGTTGCTGTATGTGTGCGTGGGTGGGAGACAGTGTTGCTGTATGTGTGGGTGGGTGGAGGGGGGTGCTGGCAGGGGAGACAGTGTTGCTGTATGTATGCGTGGGTGGGAGACAGTGTTGCTGTGTGAGTGGGTGGAAGGGGGTGCTGGCAGGGGAGACAATGTTGCTGTATGTGTGCGTGGGTGGGAGGTTGTGTTGCTGTATGTGTGGGTGGGTGGAGGGGGGTGCTGGCAGGGGAGACAGTGTTGCTGTATGTGTGCGTGGGTAGGAGACAGTGTTGCTGTATGTGTGGGTGGGTGAAAGGGGGTGCTGGCAGGGGAGACAGTATTGCTCTATGTGTGCGTGGGTTTGAGACAGTGTTGCTGTATGTGTGGGTGGGTGGAGGGGGGTGCTGGCAGGGGAGACAGTGTTGCTGTATGTGTGCGTGGGTGGGAGACAGTGTTGCTGTGTGAGTGGGTGGAAGGGGATGCTGGCAGGGGAGACAGTGTTGCTGTATGTGTGCTTGGGTTTGAGACAGTGTTGCTGTATGTATGTGTGGGTGGGTGGAGGAGGGTGCTGACAGGGGAGACAGTGTTGCTGTATGTGTGCGTGGGTGGGAGACAGTGTTGCTGTATGTGTGGGTGGGTGGAGGGGGGTGCTGGCAGGGGAGACAGTGTTGCTGTATGTGTGCGTGAGTGGGAGACAGTGTTGCTGTGTGGGTGGGTGGAAGGGGATGCTGGCAGGGGAGACAGTGTTGCTGTATGTGTGCGTGGGATTGAGACAGTGTTGCTGTATGTATGTGTGGGTGGGTGGAGGGGGGTGCTGGCAGGGGAGACAGTGTTGCTGTATGTGTGCGTGGGTGGCAGACAGGGTTGCTCTATGTGTGTGTGGGTTTGAGAGTGTTGCTGTATGTGTGGGTGGAGGGGGGTGCTGGCAGGGAATACAGTGTTGCTATATGTGTGCGTGGGTGGGAGACATTGTTGCTGTATGTGTGGGTGGGTGGAGGGGGGTGCTGGCAGGGGAGACAGTGTTGCTCAATGTGTGCGTGGGTTTGAGACAGTGTTCCTGTATGTGTAGGTGGGTGGAGGGGGGTGCTGGCAGGGGAGACAGTGTTGGTGTATGTGTGCGTGGGTGGGAGACAGTGTTGCTGTATGTGTGGGTGGAGGGGGTGCTGGCAGGGGAGACAGTGTTGGTGTATGTGTGCGTGGGTGGGAGACAGTGTTGCTGTATGTGTGGGTGGAGGGGGGGTGCTGGCAGGGGAGACAGTGTTGCTGTATGTGTGAGTGGGTGGGAGACAGTGTTGCTGTATGTGTGGGTGGGTGGAAGGGAGTGCTGGCAGGGGAGACAGTGTTGCTGTATGTGTGCGTGGTTGGGAGACAGTGTTGCTGTATGGGTGGGTGGAAGGGAGTGCTGGCAGGGGAGACAGTGTTGCTGTATGTGTGCGTGGTTGGGAGACAGTGTTGCTGTATGTGTGGGTGGGTGGAGGGGGGTGCTGGCAGGGGAGACAGTGTTGATGTATGTGTGGGTGGGTGGAAGGGGGTGCTGGCAGGGGAGGCAGTGTTGCTGTATGTGTGCGTGGGTTTGAGACAGTGTTGCTGTATGTGTGGGTGGGTGTAGGGGGGTGCTGGCAGGGGAGACAGTGTTGCTGTATGTGTGCGTGGGTGGGAGACAGTGTTGCTGTATGTGTGGGTGGGTGGAGGGGGGTGCTGGCAGGGAAGACAGTGTTGCTGTATGTGCGTGGGTGGGAGACAGTGTTGCTGTATGTGTGGGTGGGTGGAGGGGTTGCTGGCAGGGGAGACAGTGTTGCTGTATGTGTGCGTGGGTGGGAGACAGTGTTGCTGTGTGGGTGGGTGGAGGGGGGTGCTGGCAGGGGAGACAGTGTTGCTGTATGTGTGCGTGGGTGGGAGACAGTGTTGCTGTATGTGTGGGTGGGTGGAAGACAGTGTTGCTGTATGTGTGGGTGGGTGAAGGGGGGGTGCTGGCAGGGGAGACAGTGTTGCTGTATGTGTGGGTGGAGGGGGGGTGCTGGCAGGGGAGACAGTGTTGCTCTATGTGTGGGTGGGTGGAGGGGGGTGCTGGCAGGGGAGACAGTGTTGCTGTATGTGTGGGTGGGTGAAAAGGGGTGCTGGCAGGGGAGACAGTATTGCTCTATGTGTGCGTGGGTTTGAGACAGTGTTGCTGTATGTGTGGGTGGGTGGAGGGGGGTGCTGGCAGGGAATACAGTGTTGCTATATGTGTGCGTGGGTGGGAGACAGTGTTGCTGTATGTGTGGGGGGGTGCTGGCAGGAGAGACAGTGTTGCTGTATGTGTGCGTGGGTGGAAGACAGTATTGCTGTGTGGGTGGGTGGGTGGAGGAGGGTGCTGGCAGGGGAGACAGTGTTGCTGTATGTGTGCGTGGGTGGGAGACAGTGTTGCTGTGTGAGTGGGTGGAAGGGGGTGCTGGCAGGGGAGACAGTGTTGCTGTATGTGTGCGTAGGTTTGAGACAGTGTATGTATGTGTGGGTGGAGGGGGGTGCTGGCAGGGGAGACAGTGTTGCCGTATGTGTGGGTGGGTGGGAGGTAGTGTTGCTGTATGTGTGGGTGGGTGGAAGGGAGTGCTGGCAGGGGAGACTTGCTGTATGTGTGCGTGGGTGGGAGACAGTGTTGCTGAATGTGTGGGTGGCTGGAGGGGGGTGCTGGCAGGGAAGACAGTGTTGCTGTATGTGTGCGTGGGTGGGAGACAGTGTTGCTGTATGTGTGGGTGGGTGGAGGGGGTTGCTGGCAGGGGAGACAGTGTTGCTGTATGTGTGCGTGGGTGGAAGACAGTGTTGCTGTATGTGTGGGTGGGTGGAGGGGGGGTGCTGGCAGGGGAGACAGTGTTGCTGTATGTGTGGGTGGAGGGGGGTGCTGGCAGGGGAGACAGTGTTGCTGTATGTGTGCGTGGGTGGAAGACAGTGTTGCTGTATGTGTGGGTGGGTGGAGGGGGGGTGCTGGCAGGGGAGACAGTGTTGCTGTATGTGTGGGTGGAGGGGGGTGCTGGCAGGGGAGACAGTGTTGCTGTATGTGTGCGTGGGTGGGAGACAGTGTTGCTGTATGTGTGGGTGGGTGGAGGGGGGTGCTGGCAGGGGAGACAGTATTGCTCTATGTTTGCGTGGGTTTGAGACAGTGTTGCTGTATGTGTGGGTGGGTGGAGGGGGGTGCTGGCAGGGAATACAGTGTTGCTATATGTGTGCGTGGGTGGGAGACAGTGTTGCTGTATGTGTGGGTGGGTGAAAGGGGGTGCTGGCAGGGGAGACAGTGTTGCTGTATGTGTGCGTGGGTTTGAGACAGTGTTGCTGTATGTGTTGGTGGGTGGAGGGGGGTGCTGGCAGGGGAGACAGTGTTGCTGTATGTGTGCGTGGGTGGAAGACAGTGTTGCTGTATGTGTGGGTGGGTGGAGGGGGGGTGCTGGCAGGGGAGACAGTGTTGCTGTATGTGTGGGTGGAGGGGGGTGCTGGCAGGGGAGACAGTGTTGCTGTATGTGTGCGTGGGTGGGAGACAGTGTTGCTGTATGTGTGGGTGGGTGGAGGGGGGTGCTGGCAGGGGAGACAGTATTGCTCTATGTTTGGGTGGGTTTGAGACAGTGTTGCTGTATGTGTGGGTGGGTGGAAGGGGGTGCTGGCAGGGAATACAGTGTTGCTATATGTGTGCGTGGGTGGGAGACAGTGTTGCTGTATGTGTGGGTGGGTGAAAGGGGGTGCTGGCAGGGGAGACAGTGTTGCTGTATGTGTGCGTGGGTTTGAGACAGTGTTGCTGTGTGTGTTGGTGGGTGGAGGGGGGTGCTGGCACGGGAGACAGTGTTGGTGTATGTGTGCGTGGGTGGGAGACAGTGTTGCTGTATGTGTGGGTGGGTGGAGGGGGGTGCTGGCAGGGGAGACAGTGTTGGTGTATGTGTGCGTGGGTGGGAGACAGTGTTGCTGTTTGTGTGGGTGGAGGGGGAGTGCTGGCAGGGGAGACAGTGTTGCTGTATGTGTGCGTGGGTGGGAGACAGTGTTGCTGTGTGGGTGGGTGGAAGGGAGTGCTGGCAGGGGAGACTGTTGCTGTATGTGTGCGTGGGTTTGAGACAGTGTTGCTGTATGTGTGGGTGGGTGTAGGGGGGTGCTGGCAGGGGAGACAGTGTTGCTGTATGTGTGCGTGGGTTTGAGACAGTGTTGCTGTATGTGTGGGTGGGTGTAGGGGGGTGCTGGCAGGGGAGACAGTGTTGCTGTATGTGTGCGTGGGTGGGTGACAGTGTTGCTGTATGTGTGGGTGGGTGGAGGGGGGTGCTGGCAGGGAAGACAGTGTTGCTGTATGTGTGCGTGGGTGGGAGACGGTGTTGCTGTATGTGTGGGTGGAGGGGGGTGCTGGCAGGGGAGACAGTGTTGCTGTATGTGTGCGTGGGTGGGAGACAGTGTTGCTGTGTGAGTGGGTGGAAGGGGATGCTGGCAGGGGAGACAGTGTTGCTGTATGTGTGCGTGGGTTTGAGACAGTGTTGCTGTATGTATGTGTGGGTACGTGGAGGAGGGTGCTGACAGGGGAGACAGTGTTGCTGTATGTGTGCGTGGGTGGGAGACAGTGTTGCTGTATGTGTGGGTGGGTGGAGGGGGGTGCTGGCAGGGGAGACAGTGTTGCTGTATGTGTGCGTGAGTGGGAGACAGTGTTGCTGTGTGGGTGGGTGGAAGGGGATGCTGGCAGGGGAGACAGTGTTGCTGTATGTGTGCGTGGGATTGAGACAGTGTTGCTGTATGTATGTGTGGGTGGGTGGAGGGGGGTGCTGGCAGGGGAGACAGTGTTGCTGTATGTGTGCGTGGGTGGCAGACAGGGTTGCTGTATGTGTGGTTGGGTGGATGGGGAGTGCTGGCAGGGGAGACAGTGTTGCTGTATGTGTGTGTGGGTGGGAGACAGTGTTGCTGTATGTGTGGGTGGGTGGAGGGGGATGCTGGCAGGGGAGACAGTGTTGCTGTATGTGTGCGTGGGTGGGAGACAGTGTTGCTGTATGTGTGGGTGTGTTGAAGGGGGTGCTGGCAGGGAATACAGTGTTGCTGTATGTGTGCGTGGGTGGGAGACAGTGTTGCTGTATGTGTGGGTGGGTGGAGTGGGGTGCTGGCAGGGGAGACAGTGTTGCTGTATGTGTGCGTGGGTGGGAGACAGTGTTGCTGTATGTGTGGGTGTGTTGAAGGGGGTGCTGGCAGGGAATACAGTGTTGCTGTATGTGTGCGTGGGTGGGAGACAGTGTTGCTGTATGTGTGGGTGGGTGGAAGGGGGTGCTGGCAGGGGAGACAGTGTTGCTGTATGTGTGCGTGGGTTTGAGACAGTGTTGCTGTATGTGTGGGTGGGTTGAGGGGGGTGCTGGCAGGGGAGACTGTGTTGCTGTATGTGTGCGTGGGTGGAAGACAGGGTTGCTGTATGTGTGGTTGGGTGGATGGGGAGTGCTGGCAGGGGAGACAGTGTTGCTGTATGTGTGCGTGGGTTGGAGACAGTGTTGCTGTATGTGTGCGTGGGTGGGAGACAGTGTTGCTGTATGTGTGGGTGGGTGGAGGGGGGGTGCTGGCAGGGGAGACAGTGTTGCTGTATGTATGCGTGGGTGGGAGACAGTGTTGCTGTGTGAGTGGGTGGAAGGGGGTGCTGGCAGGGGAGACAATGTTGCTGTATGTGTGCGTGGGTGGGAGGTTGTGTTGCTGTATGTGTGGGTGGGTGGAGGGGGGTGCTGGCAGGGGAGACAGTGTTGCTGTATGTGTGCGTGGGTAGGAGACAGTGTTGCTGTATGTGTGGGTGGGTGAAAGGGGGTGCTGGCAGGGGAGACAGTATTGCTCTATGTGTGCGTGGGTTTGAGACAGTGTTGCTGTATGTGTGGGTGGGTGGAGGGGGGTGCTGGCAGGGGAGACAGTGTTGCTGTATGTGTGCGTGGGTGGGAGACAGTGTTGCTGTGTGAGTGGGTGGAAGGGGATGCTGGCAGGGGAGACAGTGTTGCTGTATGTGTGCGTGGGTTTGAGACAGTGTTGCTGTATGTATGTGTGGGTGGGTGGAGGAGGGTGCTGACAGGGGAGACAGTGTTGCTGTATGTGTGCGTGGGTGGGAGACAGTGTTGCTGTATGTGTGGGTGGGTGGAGGGGGGTGCTGGCAGGGGAGACAGTGTTGCTGTATGTGTGCGTGAGTGGGAGACAGTGTTGCTGTGTGGGTGGGTGGAAGGGGATGCTGGCAGGGGAGACAGTGTTGCTGTATGTGTGCGTGGGATTGAGACAGTGTTGCTGTATGTATGTGTGGGTGGGTGGAGGGGGGTGCTGGCAGGGGAGACAGTGTTGCTGTATGTGTGCGTGGGTGGCAGACAGGGTTGCTCTATGTGTGTGTGGGTTTGAGAGTGTTGCTGTATGTGTGGGTGGAGGGGGGTGCTGGCAGGGAATACAGTGTTGCTATATGTGTGCGTGGGTGGGAGACAGTGTTGCTGTATGTGTGGGTGGGTGGAGGGGGGTGCTGGCAGGGGAGACAGTGTTGCTCAATGTGTGCGTGGGTTTGAGACAGTGTTCCTGTATGTGTAGGTGGGTGGAGGGGGGTGCTGGCAGGGGAGACAGTGTTGGTGTATGTGTGCGTGGGTGGGAGACAGTGTTGCTGTATGTGTGGGTGGGTGGAGGGGGTGCTGGCAGGGGAGACAGTGTTGGTGTATGTGTGCGTGGGTGGGAGACAGTGTTGCTGTATGTGTGGGTGGAGGGGGGTGCTGGCAGGGGAGACAGTGTTGCTGTATGTGTGAGTGGGTGGGAGACAGTGTTGCTGTATGTGTGGGTGGGTGGAAGGGAGTGCTGGCAGGGGAGACAGTGTTGCTGTATGTGTGCGTGGTTGGGAGACAGTGTTGCTGTATGGGTGGGTGGAAGGGAGTGCTGGCAGGGGAGACAGTGTTGCTGTATGTGTGCGTGGTTGGGAGACAGTGTTGCTGTATGTGTGGGTGGGTGGAGGGGGGTGCTGGCAGGGGAGACAGTGTTGATGTATGTGTGGGTGGGTGGAAGGGGGTGCTGGCAGGGGAGGCAGTGTTGCTGTATGTGTGCGTGGGTTTGAGACAGTGTTGCTGTATGTGTGGGTGGGTGTAGGGGGGTGCTGGCAGGGGAGACAGTGTTGCTGTATGTGTGCGTGGGTGGGAGACAGTGTTGCTGTATGTGTGGGTGGGTGGAGGGGGGTGCTGGCAGGGAAGACAGTGTTGCTGTATGTGCGTGGGTGGGAGACAGTGTTGCTGTATGTGTGGGTGGGTGGAGGGGTTGCTGGCAGGGGAGACAGTGTTGCTGTATGTGTGCGTGGGTGGGAGACAGTGTTGCTGTGTGGGTGGGTGGAGGGGGGTGCTGGCAGGGGAGACAGTGTTGCTGTATGTGTGCGTGGGTGGGAGACAGTGTTGCTGTATGTGTGGGTGGGTGGAAGGGGATGCTGGCAGGGGAGACAGTGTTGCTGTATGTGTGCATGGGATTGAGACAGTGTTGCTGTATGTATGTGTGGGTGGGTGGAGGGGGGTGCTGGCAGGGGAGACAGTGTTGCTGTATGTGTGCGTGGGTGGAAGACAGTGTTGCTGTATGTGTGGTTGGGTGGATGGGTGCTGGCAGGGGAGACAGTGTTGCTGTATGTGTGCGTGGTTGGGAGACAGTGTTGCTGTGTGTGTGTGTGGGTGGGAGACAGTGTTGCTGTATGTGTGGGTGGGTGGAGAGGGGTGCTGGCAGGGGAGACAGTGTTGCTGTATGTGTGCGTGGGTGGGAGACAGTGTTGCTGTATGTGTGGGTGGGTTGAAGGGGGTGCTGGCAGGGAATACAGTGTTGATGTATGTGTGCGTGGGTGGGAGACAGTGTTGCTGTATGTGTGGAGGGGGGTGCTGGCAGGGGAGACAGTGTTGCTGTATGTGTGTGTGGGTGGGAGACAGTGTTGCTGTATGTGTGGGTGGGTGGAGGGGGGTGCTGGCAGGGGAGACAGTGTTGCTGTATGTGTGCGTGGGTGGGAGACAGTGTTGCTGTATGTGTGGGTGGTTGAAGGGGGTGCTGGCAGGGAATACAGTGTTGCTGTATGTGTGCGTGGGTGGTAGACATTGTTGCTGTATGTGTGGGTGGGTGGAGGGGGGTGCTGGCAGGGGAGACAGTGTTGCTGTATGTGTGCGTGGGTGGGAGACAGTGTTGCTGTATGTATGTGTGGGTGGAGGGGGGTGCTGGCAGGGGAGACAGTGTTGCTGTATGTGTGCGTGGGTGGGAGACAGTGTTGCTGTATGTCTGGGTGGGTGGAGGGGGGTGCTGGCAGGGGAGACAGTGTTGGTGTATGAGTGCGTGGGTGGGAGACAGTGTTGCTGTATGTGTGGGTGGGTGGAGGGGGGTGCTGGCAGGGGAGACAGTGTTGCTGTATGTGTGCGTGGGTGGGAGACAGTGTTGCTGTATGTGTGGGTGGGTGGAGGGGGTGCTGGCAGGGGAGACAGTGTTGCTGTATGTGTGTGTGGGTGGTAGACAGTGTTGCTGTGTGGGTGGGTGGAGGGGGGTGCTGGCAGGGGAGACAGTGTTGCTGTATGTGTGCGTGGGTGGGAGACAGTGTTGCTGTATGGGTGGGTGGAGGGGGGTGCTGGCAGGGGAGACAGTGTTGCTGTATGTGTGCGTGGGTGGGAGACAGTGTTGCTGTATGTGAGGGTGGGTGGAAGGGGGTGCTGGCAGGGGAGACAGTTTTGCTGTATGTGTGCGTGGGTTTGAGACAGTGTTGCTGTATGTGTGGGTGGGTGGAGGGGGGTGCTTGCAGGGGAGACAGTGTTGCTGTATGTATGCGTGGGTGGGAGACAGTGTTGCTGTGTGAGTGGGTGGGTGGAGGGGGTGCTGGCAGGGAGACAATGTTGCTGTATGTGTGCGTGGGTGGGAGGTTGTGTTGCTGTATGTGTGGGTGGGTGGAGGGGGGTGCTGGCAGGGGAGACAGTGTTGCTGTATGTGTGCGTGGGTGGGAGACAGTGTTGCTGTATGTGTGGGTGGGTGGAGGGGGGTGCTGGCAGGGGAGACAGTGTTGGTGTATGAGTGCGTGGGTGGGAGACAGTGTTGCTGTATGTGTGGGTGGGTGGAAGGGGGTGCTGGCAGAGGAGACTGTTGCTCTATGTGTGCGTGGGTGGTAGACATTGTTGCTGTATGTGTGGGTGGGTGGAGGGGGGTGCTGGCAGGGGAGACAGTGTTGCTGTATGTGTGCGTGGGTGGGAGACAGTGTTGCTGTATGTGTGGGTGGGTGGAGGGGGGTGCTGGCAGGGGAGACAGTGTTGGTGTATGAGTGCGTGGGTGGGAGACAGTGTTGCTGTATGTGTGGGTGGGTGGAGGGGGTGCTGGCAGGGGAGACAGTGTTGCTGTATGTGTGCGTGGGTGGGAGACAGTGTTGCTGTGTGGGTGGGTGGGTGGAGGGGGTGCTGGCAGGGGAGACAGTGTTGCTGTATGTGTGCGTGGGTGGGAGACAGTGTTGCTGTATGTGTGGGTGGGTGGAAGGGGGTGCTGGCAGGGGAGACAGTGTTGCTCTATGTGTGTGTGGGTTTGAGACAGTGTTGCTGTATGGGTGGGTGGAGGAGGGTGCTGGCAGGGGAGACAGTGTTGGTGTATGTGTGCGTGGGTGGGAGACAGTGTTGCTGTATGTGTGGGTAGGTGGAGGGGGTGCTGGCAGGGGAGACAGTGTTGCTGTATGTGTGCATGGGTGGGAGACAGTGTTGCTGTATGTGTGGGTGGGTGGAGGGGGGTGCTGGCAGGGGAGACAGTGTTGGTGTATGTGTGCATGGGTGGGAGACAGTGTTGCTGTATGTGTGGGTGGGTGGAGGGGGGGTGCTGGCAGGGGAGACAGTGTTGCTGTATGCGTGCGTGGGTGGGAGACAGTGTTGCTGTATGTGTGGGTGGTTGGAAGGGGGTGCTGGCAGGGGAGACAGTGTTGGTGTATGTGTGCGTGGGTGGGAGACAGTGTTGCTGTATGTGTGGGTGGGTGGAGGGGGTGCTGGCAGGGGAGACAGTGTTGCTGTATGTGTGCGTGGGTGGGAGACAGTGTTGCTGTATGTGTGGGTGGGTGGAGGGGGGGTGCTGGCAGGGGAGACAGTGTTGCTGTATGCGTGCGTGGGTGGGAGACAGTGTTGCTGTGTGGGTGGTTGGAAGGGGGTGCTGGCAGGGGAGACAGTGTTGCTGTATGTGTGCGTGGGTGGGAGACAGTGTTGCTGTATGTGTGGGTGGGTGGAGGGGGTGCTGGCAGGGGAGACAGTGTTGCTGTATGTGTGCGTGGGTGGGAGACAGTGTTGCTGTATGTGGAGGGGGGTGCTGGCAAGGGAGACAGTGTTGCTGTATGTGTAGGGGGGTGCTGGCAGGGGAGACAGTGTTGCTGTATGTTCCACCAGGGGCAGACCTGTGCTACTGAGCTCCTAGGCCTCTGGAAGTTTTTGGAGCCTGCAGTGTTTCCTGGAAGGCCTCCCAGGGGAGGATGGATCCCCCTGGGGAGGATGATGAAGGCGATCCCCTGGCTTCAGGGTCTGGTGGAGGCCCTAGTGATCTGGGCCTGGCAAAGGCTGTGATGGCAACAGCCCAGTCTGATGTTGATGGGGACAGTGCATCTGTGCAAGGTGGTCTGATGACTTCGGGTCCTGTGAAGGAACAGGATCCCCAATTGGATCTCCCCAAACTGCAGGTTGCTGACTCTCTGAGTGAAGTAACGCAGGTAAGAGAAATGACATCTACATTTGCCTGTAGTGAAGCGGGGAATTGTGTTGAAAATCTGCAGGATGTTTGTAGCAGCCCAGATGAATCTGAGCCCTCTGAAGAATTGTTTTCTCATTTAAATTTGGATGAGCTAAAGAAAGAAATAAGGAAAATACAAAATAAAATCAGTACTAAAAGGAGAAAAAGGAACTCCTGCCGCACCTGGGAGCGGCCCATTTTGAGAGAGGAGCTGGAGCAGTTAAATGAAATGTTGTTTCAAGCTAAAAGCAGGTGCACTACTTTGCAAGCAGAAGCATTTCTGCAGAAACAGAAAGAACTTAGGAAAGCTGAATTGCCTGTGCAGGACAGTGACCATGTTCCTGGGGAGCCAATGATGGAAGTCAGTATACCAATGGAGACAGGCAACCTGGAAGAGGCAGCAAAAAGCAGTGAAAACCGGAATGCTGAGGAACCTAAAATGGCGGCAGATGCGGTTTGCGGTGCGTTCCACGGTGGAGGGGAGGCGTCTCTCCTGGGGGCAGTGCCGGGCGGTAGCGGGGTGGGGGGCGCAGCAATTGATATGGTAATGGCTAGCACCGGATCCATTTCAGTTGTAGCAGCTTCCCAGGGTCTGTCTCCGCCGGTGCCTAACCCGAAGGCTGCGAGTGAGGGTCCAGCGCGGGCTGGTAGTCTGCCTGGAAAGGTAGGCAGTGCTGAGGCTGGTCTCCACCATATGCCTGTAGCGGCCAGCTCCGGCTTGGTCGTTGCGGAGGCGGTAAGGGGCGTGGCCAAAGACGCACAAGTGGTGATGTCATTGGGTAGCAGAGAGACTGTTACGCAGCCGGGGTGTATGGAAGCTAAGGCACAAGGACTGCCTGCACTGGACAAACGTGTATTAACCCCTGAGAAGTCTGCTGTTACAGAGACTATTTATGGTGATATGATTGCCCCAGCCAGGGTAATGGCAGCTGTCAACCTTATCTGTGCCAATCAGGCTAGGTTATCAGAAGCCACTGCTAGTGCAGTAAATAAAGAAAGGGAGGGGGTGAATGTACAGACTTCTTTATCCCTTCCTCAATTTTCTTCTGGTCCAGTAAAACCCAACCCCGTGTCTTATGCTCGAGCGGTGTCTGAGGCTATAGGTGTTGCGCCTCAGGTGAGAGCAAGTGGGGGTCAGTCAATTAAAAGGAGGAATGTAATACAGTTTAGATGGGTTGGTGATGGGGTTCCCCCTTCTAAATCTGATTTTCTGGACTTAATTTTTTCTTTAGGGTTTGAAGCAGCTGATCTTTATGCCTGCATACACCCGGTGAAGTCCCCGGAATATGACTTAAGTTTTGTTTCATTAAATGGTCTCCAAGCTTTCTGTACAAAATGGGAGCAGAACAGGCTAGAAGAACCTTACATATTTTTCAAAACAAACACAGTCACTAGGAATGAATCATTACCTACTGCTGATATTGTCTTCTGGCTGTCTAGATATTGTTCTGTGCTGTCTCCACTGATCAAGTTTGACCATACCAAGGGTGTTTGGGGGGGTGCCTACTCTACATTTGTGCGTCTTCGTTCTAGTGGTGCAGAGACCCAGCATTTGCCCTCGGCTGCCTATATCGATAGAGACAGGCTTCAATGTTTCTACCCGGGGCAGCCGAGGACCTGCCACAAGTGCGGGGATTTTAGGCATCTTAGTGGAGATTGCACAGTTGTTAAGTGTGCTTTATGCAATCAGACAGGCCATGTTTCAAAGGAATGTGTAAAGGTCAAGTGCAACCTTTGTGGCACTGAAGGGCACCCCTACAGCAGATGCCCAAATGCATCACACAATGTAAATGTGACGGTAGATAAGACTGTAAATGATATTGGTGATAATAGCATGTTGGAGGCAATTATGCACCAGGAAATGTTACAGCAATTGGAGGAGAGGGCTAGTAAGTCACAGAAACAGGTGGGAGGTGGAAGCAAGATGCAGCCAGAGTCTAATGAAGTGCCCTTTCAGACTGTGAAGAATGGAGGAAAGAAGAAGGCAAAGACAAAGAACATAGATGTTTTCTCTGACGTCCTAGTGGATGCTGGGACTCCGTAAGGACCATGGGGAATAGCGGCTCAGTTAGATTTTTGTGCCCGGCCGAGAAGGGTGCAATCTAGGTGGCTCTCCTGAGCTGCTTAGAATAAAAGTTTAGTTAGGTTTTTTTTATTTTCAGTGAGTCCTGCTGGCAACAGGCTCACTGCATCGTGGGACTAAGGGGAGAAGAAACGGACTCACCTGAGTGCAGAGTGGATCGGGTTTCTTAGGCTACTGGACACTAGCTCCAGAGGGACGATCACAGGTTCAGCCTGGATGGGTCACCGGAGCCGCGCCGCCGTCCCCCTTACAGAGCCAGAAGAGACGAAGAGGTCCGGTGAAATCGGCGGCAGAAGACATCCTGTCTTCAGACTAAGGTAGCGCACAGCACCGCAGCTGTGCGCCATTGCTCTCAGCACACTTCACACTCCGGTCACTGAGGGTGCAGGGCGCTGGGGGGGGAGCGCCCTGAGACGCAATATAACAGAATACCTTAGGTGGCAAAACAGAATACATCACATATAGCTCCTGGGCTATATGGATGTATTTTAATCCCCTGCCATTTTACACAAAAAAGCGGGAGATAAGGACGTCGTGAAGGGGCGGAGCCTATCTCCTCAGCACACAAGCGCCATTTTCCCTCACAGCTCCGCTGGAAGGACGGCTCCCTGACTCTCCCCTGCAGTCCTGCTTCAGAATCAGGGTAAAAAAGAGAAGGGGGGGCATTTTTGGCAGCAAAAATAACAGCAGCTATAAGGGAATAACACTTATATAAGGTTATCCCTGTATATATATATATAGCGCTGGGTGTGTGCTGGCAGACTCTCCCTCTGTCTCTCCAAAGGGCTAAGTAGGGTCCTGTCCTCTATCAGAGCATTCCCGGTGTGTGTGCTGTGTGTCGGTACGCGTGTGTCGACATGTATGAGGAGGAAAATTATGTGGAGGCGGAGCAGTTGCCTGTGTTGGTGATGTCACCCCCTAGGGAGTCGACACCTGACTGGATGATTGTATTTAAACAATTAAGTGATAATGTCAGCAATTTGCAAAAAACTGTTGACGACATGAGACAGCCGGCAAATCAATTAGTGCCTGTCCAGGCGTCTCAGACACCGTCAGGGGCGCTAAAACGCCCGTTACCTCAGTGGGTCGACACAGACCCTGACACAGATACTGAGTCTAGTGTCGACGGTGACGAGACAAACGTAATGTCCAGTAGGGCCACACGTTACATGATCACGGCAATGAAAGAGGCATTGAACCTTTCTGACACTACAAGTACCACAAAGAAGGGTATTATGTGGGGTGAGAAAAAACTACCAATATTTTTTCCTGAGTCAGAGGAAATAAATGAGGTGTGTGAAAAAGCGTGGGTTTCCCCCGATAAAAAACAGCTAATTTCTAAAAAATTATTAGCATTATATCCTTTCCCGCCAGAGGTTAGGGCGCGTTGGGAAACACCCCCTAGGGTAGATAAGGCGCTCACACGTTTATCAAAACAAGTAGCGTTACCGTCTCCTGATACGGCTACCCTAAAAGAACCAGCTGATAGAAGGCTGGAAAATATCCTAAAAAGTATATACACACATACTGGTGTTATACTGCGACCAGCAATCGCCTCAGCCTGGATGTGCAGTGCTGGAGTCGCATGGTCGGATTCCCTGACCGAGAATATTGATACCCTGGATAGGGACAATATTTTGTTAACTATAGAACATTTAAAGGATGCATTACTATATATGCGTGATGCACAAAGGGATATTTGCACCCTGGCATCAAGAGTAAGTGCTATGTCCATCTCTGCCAGAAGAGCGTTATGGACGCGACAGTGGTCAGGGGATGCGGATTCCAAACGGCACATGGAAGTATTGCCGTATAAAGGGGAGGAGTTATTTGGGGCTGGTCTATCGGACCTGGTGGCCACGGCAACGGCTGGAAAATCCACCTTTTTACCCCAGGTCACTCCACATCAGCAGAAAAAGACACCGTCTTTTCAAACTCAGTCCTTTCGTTCCCATAAGTACAAGCGAGCAAAAGGCCACTCTTTTCTGCCCCGGGGCAGAGGAAGAGGAAAAAGACTGCACCATGCAGCCGCTTCACAGGAGCAGAAGCCCTCCCCTGCTTCTGCCAAGTCTTCAGCATGACGCTGGGGCTTTACAAGCAGACTCAGATATGGTGGGGGCCCGTCTCAAGAATTTCAACGCGCAGTGGGCTCACTCGCAAGTGGATCCCTGGATTCTACAGGTAGTATCGCAGGGGTACAAACTGGAATTCGAGGCGTTTCCCCCTCGTCGTTTCCTGAAGTCTGCTTTACCAAAGTCTCCCTCCGACAGGGAGGCAGTTTTGGAAGCCATTCACAAGCTGTATTCCCAGCAGGTGATAATCAAGGTACCCCTCCTGCAACAAGGAAAGGGGTATTATTCCACGCTGTTTGTGGTACCGAAGCCGGACGGCTCGGTGAGACCAATTTTAAATCTGAAATCCTTGAACACTTACATAAAAAGGTTCAAATTCAAGATGGAGTCACTCAGAGCAGTGATAGCAAACCTGGAAGAAGGGGACTATATGGTGTCTCTGGACATCAAAGATGCTTATCTCCACGTCCCGATATACCCTTCTCACCAAGGGTACCTCAGGTTTATAGTACAAAACTGTCATTATCAGTTTCAGACGCTGCCGTTTGGATTGTCCACGGCACCTCGGGTCTTTACCAAGGTAATGGCCGAAATGATGATTCTTCTACGAAGAAAAGGCATTCTAATTATCCCTTACTTGGACGATCTCCTGATAAGGGCAAGATCCAGGGAACAGTTAGAAGTCGGAGTAGCACTATCTCAGGTAGTGTTACGTCAGCACGGGTGGATTCTAAATATTCCAAAATCGCAGCTGATTCCAACGACACGTCTACTGTTCCTAGGAATGATTCTGGACACAGTCCAGAAGAAGGTGTTTCTCCCGGAGGAGAAGGCCAGGGAGTTATCCGAGCTAGTCAGGAACCTCCTAAAACCAGGACAGGTCTCAGTGCATCAGTGCACGAGGGTCCTGGGGAAAATGGTGGCTTCTTACGAAGCGATTCCATTCGGAAGATTCCATGCAAGAACATTTCAGTGGGATCTACGGGACAAATGGTCCGGATCGCATCTGCAGATGCATCAGCGGATAACCCTGTCGCCAAGGACAAGGGTGTCTCTCCTGTGGTGGCTGCAGAGTGCTCATCTACTAGAGGGCCGCAGATTTGGCATTCAGGATTGGATCCTGGTAACCACGGATGCCAGCCTGAGAGGCTGGGGAGCAGTCACACAGGGAAGGAATTTCCAGGGCCTGTGGTCAAGCTTGGAAACGTCTCTTCATATAAACATTCTGGAACTAAGGGCCATTTACAATGCCCTAAGTCAAGCAAAACCTCTGCTTCAGGGTCAGGCGGTGTTGATCCAATCGGACAACATCACGTCAGTCGCCCACGTAAACAGACAGGGCGGCACGAGAAGCAGGAGGGCAATGGCAGAAGCTGCAAGGATTCTTCGCTGGGCGGAAAATCATGTGATAGCACTGTCAGCAGTATTCATTCCGGGAGTGGACAACTGGGAAGCAGACTTCCTCAGCAGACACGACCTTCACCCGGGAGAGTGGGGACTTCACCCAGAAGTCTTCCACCTGATTGTAAACCGTTGGGAAAAACCAAAGGTGGACATGATGGCGTCACGTCTAAACAAAAACTGGACAGACATTGCGCCAGGTCAAGGGACCCTCAGGCAATAGCAGTGGACGCTCTGGTAACGCCGTGGGTGTACCAGTCAGTGTATGTGTTCCCTCCTCTGCCTCTCATACCAAAAGTACTGAGAATCATAAGAAGGAGAGGAGTAAGAACTATACTCGTGGTTCCGGATTGGCCAAGACGGACTTGGTACCCGGAACTTCAAGAGATGCTCACGGACGAACCGTGGCCTCTACCTCTAAGAAAGGACCTGCTACTGCAGGGGCCTTGTCTGTTCCAGGACTTACCGCGGCTGCGTTTGACGGCATGGCGGTTGAACGCCGGATCCTGAGGGAAAAAGGCATTCCAGAAGAAGTCATCCCTACTCTGGTCAAAGCCAGGAAGGACGTAACCGCAAAACATTATCACCGCATTTGGCGTAAATATGTTGCGTGGTGTGAGGCCAAGAAGGCCCCTACAGAGGAATTTCAACTGGGTCGTTTCCTTCATTTCCTGCAAACAGGACTGTCTATGGGCCTAAAATTAGGGTCCATTAAGGTTCAAATTTCGGCCCTGTCGATTTTCTTCCAGAAAGAACTGGCTTCAGTACCTGAAGTTCAGACATTTGTAAAAGGGGTGCTGCACATACAGCCTCCTTTTGTGCCTCCAGTGGCACCTTGGGATCTCAATGTGGTGTTGAGTTTTCTAAAGTCACATTGGTTTGAACCACTTTCCACTGTGGACTTAAAATATCTCACATGGAAGGTGTCGATGCTGTTAGCCTTGGCTTCAGCCAGGCGTGTGTCAGAATTGGCGGCTTTATCATATAAAAGCCCTTACTTAATTTTTCATTCTGACAGGGCGGAATTGCGGACTCGTCCTCAATTTCTACCTAAGGTGGTTTCTGCATTTCACATGAACCAACCTATTGTGGTACCTGCGGCTACCAGGGACTTAGAGGACTCTAAGTTGCTTGACGTTGTCAGGGCCTTGAAAATATATGTTTCCAGGACGGCTGGAGTCAGAAAATCTGACTCGCTGTTTATCCTGTATGCACCCAACAAGCTGGGTGCTCCTGCTTCTAAGCAGACGATTGCTCGTTGGATATGTAGTACAATTCAGCTTGCACATTCTGTGGCAGGATTGCCACAGCCAAAATCAGTAAAAGCCCATTCCACAAGGAAAGTGGGCTCATCTTGGGCGGCTGCCCGAGGGGTCTCGGCTTTACAACTTTGCCGAGCAGCTACTTGGTCAGGGGCAAACACGTTTGCTAAATTCTACAAATTTGATACCCTGGCTGAGGAGGACCTGGAGTTCTCTCATTCGGTGCTGCAGAGTCATCCGCACTCTCCCGCCCGTTTGGGAGCTTTGGTATAATCCCCATGGTCCTTACGGAGTCCCAGCATCCACTAGGACGTCAGAGAAAATAAGATTTTACTTACCGATAAATCTATTTCTCGTAGTCCGTAGTGGATGCTGGGCGCCCATCCCTAGTGCGGATTGTCTGCAATACTTGTATATAGTTATTGTTACAAAGATTCGGGTTATTATTGTTGTGAGCCATCTTTTCAGAGGCTCCTTTGCGTTTATCATACTGTTAACTGGGTTCAGATCACAAGTTGTACGGTGTGATTGGTGTGGCTGGTATGAGTCTTACCCGGGATTCAATATCCTTCCTTATTATGTACGCTCGTCCGGGCACAGTATCCTAACTGAGGCTTGGAGGAGGGTCATAGGGGGAGGAGCCAGTGCACACCACCTGATCCTTAAGCTTTTATTTTGTGCCCTGTCTCCTGCGGAGCCGCTATTCCCCATGGTCCTTACGGAGTCCCAGCATCCACTACGGACTACGAGAAATAGATTTATCGGTAAGTAAAATCTTATTATTTGTGCAAATAAATTCAATGTCTTGGCTTCTTCTGAGGATGAGGGGGAGGGTGAAGGTGAGATTGTGATGGTAGGTGGCAAGGAGCTTATCTTTGTCCCAAGTAAACCCAGACCTAAAAATGTGAAGAAGAGCTCCAGCTTACTAGTGAGTGATGTGGCTGTGCGGGTGGAGTCTAAGGATAAGAGGGGGAGGAATGGTAGAAATACTAAGAAGGCTAAGCGAGAGTCCACTCAAAATGATCTAGAGTGGGATCCAGCTAGGACGGAGCTTAGTCAGGCATTGGAATCCTTGTTGGATGAGCAGGCTAAAGGTAGACAGGGTGAAGAAGGGAATGAGAGCCAGATGGTGGTGGAGGAAACTCCTAGTCAAGAACTTGGATGCCAGGGATTTTCTTCACTGGACCCCCTTAAGGGGATTGATGGTGGGGGTGACCCAGGTGTAGTCCCAAAGACTCCTGATCCGGATCCTCCCCCAGAAAAGGTTGGGTGTGGGATTGAAACTGATACCAGGGAGGTTCCTGGAACAGTGGGACCTAAGAGCCCACATAATGGGGTTGTGGCTTCTGATTCTGGTGGTGGGTGTGGGGTGGAAGAAAGTGCTGGGGAAGAGGTTGTTGTGGAGGTTGATGATGTAATTCCCTTTGGTTTGTCTTGTAAGAGGGTAGGGTCCTCCGATGAGGACTGTGAGAAAGAAGTAAAGAGAAAGTAAATGGGTCCTACTTCTATAATCCAAGAACCATGGATCCCCAACCTATACGATGTGCCACCATTAATGTGGCTTCCGTGCTTTCCGAACAAGCTCGATTTATGGCCTTTGATTTTTTCGATGCGGTTGATGTCGATTTTTTTATTTTTGCAAGAGACCAGGGTGAGCGATTTGGCCACACTCCATCGGGCCAAATCTCAGTGGAGGAGGGGGCCTTCTTTCTGGTCTCTTGCGGCTGAGCTGTACGGTGGGTTGGCAGTTCTTTTTACTGGTATGGTAACTGTGCACAGGATTATAGAGTTGCAGGTAGGTAGGTGCATGGTTCTGGATGTCAACTTGAGAGGACATGACCTGAGGCTGATTAATATCTATGGGCCCCAGTCAAAGTGGAACAGGAAATGTCTTTTCAGGGAGATAAAGCCGTTTCTTTTTACAGCCCAGCAGATTGTTTTTGGAGGTGGTTTTAACACCATCATTAGGCCTAAAGACAGAGGAGACACCAGAGCAACCCTGGGCTATGATTCCAACTTTTTAGTTAGTATGATTAGAGAGGCAGGTCTGGTGGATGTGCATGTTCGCCATTTCCCAGACCTCACAGGTTACACCTTTCATAGTGGTAGTGGTAGATCTAGGATAGATAGGATTTTTGTTAAGGAGTCCTCGAAAACTTTGCCTCCAGAGACAAAGCCAGTAGAGTTCTCCGATCACGTTTTTCTGAGTGTTACTTTAAATGCCTCAGAAACCCCTCAGAAAGGGCGGGGCCTTTGGCGTTTGAACTCAGAGCTCCTAAAGGAGGAGAGGGTCAGACAGTCCTTTAGAGACTTTCTTCAATTACAAGAGACACTTCTGGACGCTGGCTGGAGTAGGTCTGAGTGGTGGGAGGAGTGTAAAAAGAGGACCCGGAAATTTTTCCAAAGGCTGGTAGCCAGGAAAAGCTTGTCAAAAAGGTGCATCTACCAGAGCTTGAGAAGGAAACTTGATCTCTTGATTTCTGAGTGTGGAGATAGTGGGGAAATCTCTCGAGTGAAGGCTCAGATGAAGGAATACCAGTACAATCGTCTGTCTTCATTGATTCTGGAGAGGGATTACGGTAAATACCACTCACCGGATCCCTACCAGAGTTGCAGAAGATCAGTCGATTTGAGGGAGGTCCGGGGCCTGTATGATGAACAGGGTTCTCTTCGTGAGGATAAGGAAGGTATCTTGGGAGTCATTAGGTCCTACTACTCCAACCTCTTATCTGAGCAGCCACTTATCAGAGAGAGGATGGAGCGTTTTCTGAGGGAAACACCTGGGCTTGAAGGGCTTGATCCCTCTTTTGACTCTTTGGGTAGTGATGTAACAGTGGAGGAAGTCAAGAATGCCATAGACAGTCTGTCTATGAAGAAGTCTCCAGGCCCAGATGGATTACCATCTGAATTTTATAAAGTGTTTTCTGACATCTTGGCTCCTCATCTTGTAGAGGTATTTAATGAAAGCCTGGGTGAGGGGTTGCTCCCTCCCTCTATGAGATCTTCTGCTCTTATATTGTTGTCCAAAGGTAAGGACCCAGCCCGTATTGAGAATTGGCGCCCCATCGCTCTTCTCAATACGGACAGAAAGATTCTGGCAAAGGTACTCTTCAATCGGTTGATGGAAGTTTCCGGACTGTTGCTTTCCCCATCTCAGCATTGCACCGTGAAGGGCCGTAGCACCTTTAGTGCTGTCCTTGGCGTCCGGGAGGCCATGGAACGATGTCGTGCTGAAATATGGGGGAAGTACTTGCTGGCATTGGATCAGTCCAAAGCTTTTGACCGTGTGAATCATCAGTATTTGTGGACTGTATTGGAAAGGTATGGTCTTCCTGTGCGGGTGGTAGATTGGCTGCGTGTTATTTATAATCAGGCCGAGAGCTTCCCACTGGTTAATGGCTGGGTAGGCCCTGCTTTCACTGTTGATTCGGGTGTCCGTCAGGGATGTCCTCTGAGCCCCCTTTTATATGTGTTTGCAATTGATCCTTTTGTGAGGAGGATTGAGAGTGGCACTGTAGAGGGGGTGCAGCTGGGCCCTGAGTCTCCATTGAGGGTGGTGGCCTATGCAGATGATGTCACTCTTGTCCTGTCATCTGTGGCAGAGGCACGTGACGTGGAAAATCTTATCTGTGAGTACTCTGAAGCTTTGTGTTCCAGAGTCAACCAGGACAAGTGTGAAGCTTTCTGGATGGGAGAGGAAGGTGATGAGTTTGCCCTTCCGGACAGCCTCCCCCGGGCCAGCCCAGAGATCAAAATTTTAGGTATACGATTTGGCCGTGGTGATTATGCCACTCAAAATTGGGAGAAAAGGCTTGAAGATGCTACCAAGAAGGTGCAGTCTTGGAGAAAGTGGCAGCTTTCTTACAGGCAGAGGATTGACTTGTGCAAAACTTACCTGATCCCTTTGTTTCTCTATGTCGGCTACGTGTGCTTTTTGCCAGAGTCCTTGTGGACCAGGATGAATTCTTTATTCTTCCTATTATTATGGGGAAATAGAATGAATCCAGTCAAGAGGGGGATTACTTACATGTCGAGGGAACAGGGTGGCCTAAGTATGGTCAACCCTGTGGTGTTTTTTTGCTTCTACCTTTATAAAACATAACCTTGGGAGTTTATTTTTAAATTCCCCCCCTCGATGGGTCGAGAGCTTTTGGGCATGGGTGTTTCCCTTCCTTGAGCTCTGGTTTGATGGTGGTCAAGTGAAAAATTTCCGGGTCCGGCATGGCTACCTCCCGATCTACGTCATCTTGTGCTTGAAGATGACAAGGCGTTGGGGGCTGGAAGAGGGTGAAGTTAAAAACTTCTCCAGAAGGGAGTTGGAGAGAAGAATTTTGCGAACTCACTTCTTTGTTCCGCTGTCGCTAAGGGACTGCCCGGGTAATGTTTGCTCAGATGGGTTATCTCTGATCAATTCTCAGAGGATCCCACTGAAGTTCAGGGACATTGCTTGGCTCTCCTTTCATGGGAAGCTTTACTTGAAAGGTAATCTCAAGTTTAAAAGTGCCGGTGATCGTGGCTGCCCGCGTGAGGAATGTCTAGGGGAGGAGGAGACGTTAGACCATTTTTTTCTTGAGTGTCCTTTCAATGTAAAAGTTTACAAGGGAGTTTCAAGAGCCTTACGCATCCCGTGCCTCTCTGGGCTTAGTTACCCTGAGTGGGCTTATGGGGCATTTAAAGGGTATAGGAGATTTGATTTGACCACTATTTTTATAGTTAGCTTAGCTGTTAGACATCACACGTGGAGAGCACGGTGTCAGATATCCCTTAGACAGAAAGTTCTCCCCTGCGAAGTGGTGGTGGAAAGCATTCTACACGAGGTGAAGAGGTTGATGGATATGGATAAGGAGAGGATGGATGCTGTTGGGTGGTCCAGGCTTTGGCGCCACCTGAAGCCTCCTTGAGTGGGTGGCAGACATCTTCTCCTTCTCCATCTTTTGGCTATCTATTTTTCTCACTCCCTGTAGATTTTGGACTTGTTTTTTTGTTTAAAATGGTTTACATGCAGCTAAAAGCCCTTTACTTTCTCTCTACTTGAATTTAATGTAAGTGGTTTGTAGTGCTGTGGTTACATTTGTATATTGTGTATAGTTGTGTGTTGTCTAGTATAGGCTGTTGGGCTTAACAAATTGTTAAGCCATGGAAATTATATATGTAAGATTCTGTTGATTTATATTTATGACATGTTATTTTCAGCCATAATTGTGTTTTGGCTTGGTTTTATGCTTTATTTATTTATTTATTTATTTATTTATTGTATGTTGCAAGTTTTCTAATAAAAGAATCGGCAGGGGAGACAGTGTTGCTGTATGTGTGCGTGGGTGGGAGACAGTGTTGCTGTATGTGTGGGTGGAAGGGGGTGCTGGCAGGGGAAACAGTGTTGCTGTATGTGTGCGTGGATTTGAGACAGTGTTGCTGTATGTGTGGGTGGGTGGAGGGGGTGCTGGCAGGGGAGACAGTGTTGCTGTATGTGTGCGTGGGTGGGAGACAGTGTTGCTGTATGTGTGGGTGGGTGGAAGGGGGTGCTGGCAGGGGAGACAGTGTTGCTGTATGTGTGCGTGGGTGGGAGACAGTGTTGCTGTATGTGTGGTTGGGTGGAGGGGGGTGCTGGCAGGGGAGACAGTGTTGCTGTATGTGTGCGTGGGTGGGAGACAGTGTTGCTGTGTGGGTGGGTGGAAGGGGGTGCTGGCAGGGGAGACAGTGTTGCTGTATGTATGTGTGCGTGGGTGGGAGACAGTGTTGCTGTATGTGTGGGTGGGTGGAAGGGGGTGCTGGCAGGGGAGACAGTGCTGCTGTATGTGTGCGTGGGTTTGAGACAGTGTTGCTGTATGTGTGGGTGGGTGGAAGGGGGTGCTGGCAGGGGAGACAGTGTTGCTGTATGTGTGCGTGGGTGGGAGACAGTGTTGCTGTATGTGTGGTTGGGTGGAGGGGGGTGCTGGCAGGGGAGACAGTGTTGCTGTATGTGTGCGTGGGTGGGAGACAGTGTTGCTGTATGTGTGGGTGGGTGGAAGGGGGTGCTGGCAGGGGAGACAGTGTTGCTGTATGTATGTGTGCGTGGGTGGGAGACAGTGTTGCTGTATGGGTGGGTGGAAGGGGGTGCTGGCAGGGGAGACAGTGCTGCTGTATGTGTGCGTGGGTTTGAGACAGTGTTGCTGTATGTATGGGTGGGTGGAGGGGGGTGCTGGCAGGGGAGACAGTGTTGGTGTATGTGTGCGTGGGTGGGAGACAGTGTTGTGTGAGTGGGTGGAAGGGGGTGCTGGCAGGGGAGACAGTGTTGCTGTATGTGTGCGTGGGTTTGAGACAGTGTTGCTGTATGTATGTGTGGGTGGGTGGAGGGGGGTGCTGGCAGGGGAGACAGTGTTGCTGTATGTGTGCGTGGGTGGGAGACAGTGTTGCTGTATGTGTGGGTGGGTGGAGGGGGGTGCTGGCAGGGGAGACAGTGTTGGTGTATGAGTGTGTGGGTGGGAGACAGTGTTGCTGTATGTGTGTGTGGGTGGAGGGGGGTGCTGGCAGGGGAGACAGTGTTGCTGTATGTGTGCGTGGGTGGGAGACAGTGTTGCTGTATGTGTGGGTGGGTGGAGGGGGGTGCTGGCAGGGGAGACAGTGTTGCTGTATGTGTGCGTGGGTGGGAGACAGTGTTGCTGTATGTGTGGGTGGGTGGAAGGGGGTGCTGGCAGGGAATACAGTGTTGCTGTATGTGTGCGTGGGTGGGAGACAGTGTTGCTGTATGTGTGGTTGGGTGGAGGGGGGTGCTGTCAGGGGAGACAGTGTTGGTGTATGTGTGCGTGGGTGGGAGACAGTGTTGCTGTATGTGTGGGTGGGTGGAGGGGGGTGCTGGCAGGGGAGACTGTTGCTTCTGCTGTGTGGGGGGGCATTCTTCAACTTGCCCTGGGCACCAAAGCCCCTAGTTACGCCCTTGTCATGGCGTATATATATGATGGATGAACATGTCCAATTTCAGAAAACTACCGAAGATCACTTAAACCAGTACACTGTACTGCTGCTGGAAGTCAATCTTCCAGCATCCGCCCACCTTAGAGGAACCTCCTGGTCCCTCTGCACCAATGGCTTCTCTCCCAGTGTGTCCCTGATCTCAGTAATTGGGTAGCCCAGTGGTTGTCTTGCTCGTTGCCAGGGGTTTAATGCTCTGGGACAGGTGTCATACTCGTTGCCAGGGGTTTGTAATGCTTGTGGCCAGGGGTAATGCTCGTTGCCAGGGGTGTGTTATCGTTAAACATTTAAAAAAAATCAAATGTGTATTCTTACAGTGAAATTTTACATTTCGGAATTAAAAAAAAAAATTTGAAAAAAAGCTATGAAATTCCATAGACAAAAAACCTTACGGTTTCACGTGTCCCATTAAGGCTTCTTACACATGATCTGGCATTTCAGAAACCTGTTGTAACTCTTCCACTCAAATTTCAAAAAGCAAGGAAATTCCGATTATTAAGGCTGACGCCTTAATGGACGTGTTCCTTGCGCAATACAGATATGGTATGCCATCACAGCCTGTGGGTAAGTGCAGATTCAGCACTCTCACAGAGTGAGATTGCTGTCACTCACACAATGGTGGAGCTGCTCATTCACAGATTTGTGTGCTCATTGGAATACACACATGCAGTCTATGCAACTGAAGGTCTGAGCGGAAGACAAAGCTGCTCGGATGAGGTAAGAGTGTTGTTGGTTGGAGGGAGAAGACAGAGCATTGTGGATGGGGGAACAAAAGTGTGTGGATAGAGGGAAGACTAAGCAGCATTGATGGGGGGTGACAAAGAAACACAGGATAATTCAGACTGCAGCGATTGCAGTCTGAATTAGTTTGTGGGGTGCGAATGTGCAATGGCCGCACTGTGCGTGCGTACCCCGGGAGCCCAGTGGGGGGAGGGCCTGACATGCGGGGCGGACTAGCCCTGTGCTGGGCGTCACATCGCATGTTAGAGTAAATGATTGTAGATGTGCTAAATTTGGCACATCTACAATCAACTCTGAATTACCCCCACAGATGGGGGGGGAGGTAAGACAGGTGGGGGAAAGACAGTTGCACATATGGTGGGGAGACAGCTGCGTGGATGGGTGGACAGTGCCGTGTGGATGAGGGGGGAAAAGCAGCACACATGTAAGAGGGGTAAGAGCAGTACAGATGGAAAGAAACGGCGCGGATGAGGAAGGCAGAGCAGCATGGATGAGGGGAATACAGTCCCAACATCGGAGGGGATAAGTATTTTTACCTCCCCTTGCGGGGTGGCAGCTAGGCCTAATCCTTGGGTGGGTTGGATAGGGCAACCCCCACCCCCCAATAGTGACCCACGAAACTTAACTTCAGGATGACAGCTATATGAATAGGGTAAGAGTGGTGTGGATAGGGGGTAGATTAAGCAGCAAGTATGGGAAGGGAGACAGAGCGGTGCAGATGGGGGAAATGGTGCAGATGGGTTGAAAACACTGGCACGGATGGGTAGAAAGCTGGTGCAGATGGGAGAGAAGACAGTGTGCCATGTATTGGAGGAGGCAGAGTGACGTTGAAGAGGAAACACTGAGCAGCACAGAGAGAAGGAAACGGTGGTACAGACAAGGCACAGGTGGGGAAAGGCAGATGGTACAGATAAGTTAGTACAGACTAGCACAGATGGGAGAACACAGCAGTAGGGATTGGGTAAGACAGAGCAGCATGGGGGTGTATAGGGGAAGTAAGTGTAGATGCATAGACCGTAGATGGGGTATTATAGTTTTAGCAATTAACCAAGATGTTTGAGGGAGCTAAATGTGTATACTAAGTGAGATGGATGTATGGAGTGAGAAGGCTGAATGGGATGGTTGTGGGCACTGTGTGGGATGAGAGTACCACATAACCGCTCAGACCTTCAGTTGCATAGACTGCATGTGTGTATTCCAATGAGCACACAAATCTGTGAATGAGCAGCTCCACCATTGTGTGAGTGACAGCAATCTCACTCCGTGAGAGTGCTGAATCTGCACTTACCCACAGGCTGTGATGGCCTACCATATCTGTATTGCGCAAGGAACACGTCCATTAAGGCGTCAGCCTTAATAATCGGAATTTCCTTGCTTTTTGAAGTTTGAGTGGAAGAGTTACAACAGGTTTCTGAAATGCCAGATCATGTGTAAGAAGCCTTAATGGGACATGTGAAACCGTAAGGTTTTTTGTCTATGGAATATATATATATATATATATGTATGTGTATGTGTGTGTGTGTGTGTGTGTGTGTGTATGTATATATGTATATGTATATATATATATATATATATATATATATATATATATATATATATATATATATATATATATATATATATATATATATATATATAAACAATAGGCAAGAACCCACAGCACTCATACATCCGCGGTGCCAGTGGTATTGTGACCACACTATTTAAATAAAAAAATCATACAAATTCAGCACTCACCTAATATTAACACTTCAAACTGTAATTCATCTGAATTCAGGGAATGTTAGTTCCAAAATATTGCAATAGTTTGTTAAGCTGACCAGCCCCTTCACGGCCTTCCCATTTGGTCAGTCCCTACACTGACTTACACAAATCTGAGCAATGCTCACAGGCATCTTTTAGATTTTAAATGCACAGCATGCTTATATCATGTGTTTAGGCCCTATCCCACTCTTTTAAAGAGACAGGAACCACACCCAAGCATATCAGTAAAAACACCTGGGGAATTTCTTAACATTTAATTTACATATGGACAATAGGGGTGCAAGAAAGAGTGTGACCACAAAAATTTTATATAAACAATAGGCAAGAACCCACAGCACTCATACATCCGCGGTGCCAGTGGTATTGTGACCACACTATTTAAATAAAAAAATCATACAAATTCAGCACTCACCTAATATTAACACTTCAAACTGTAATTCATCTGAATTCAGGGAATGTTAGTTCCAAAATATTGCAATAGTTTTTAAAGAGTTTTAAAAGAGTGGGATAGGGCCTAAACACATGATATAAGCATGCTGTGCATTTAAAATCTAAAAGATGCCTGTGAGCATTGCTCAGATTTGTGTAAGTCAGTGTAGGGACTGACCAAATGGGAAGGCCGTGAAGGGGCTGGTCAGCTTAACAAACTATTGCAATATTTTGGAACTAACATTCCCTGAATTCAGATGAATTACAGTTTGAAATGTTAATATTAGGTGAGTGCTGAATTTGTATGATTTTTTTATATATATATATATATATATATATATACAGATGGATAAGGCACTCCAAGAAAGCTTCACTGTGAATAACGCCGGTGCCTCCGTTAAGACAAGGCATAGGGAGAAGACAAAGACGTGGCACTCACGGCAACTTGCAATGATCACAGACACATCAGCAGTTTGATCAGAGCAACGTTTCAGTGGCACTCCACTGTCATCAGGCTTTATTAGAATACATTTAAAAACATCCTACCTTTATAGAACCCCCACGTGCATGTTCAGAGAAAGTCCGGACCCGAACTTCCGGTCAAGCGGACGGAAATGTGATAGTGCCGTCAGCGCACTGAAAGAAAAAGCCATCACCATGGAAACCGAATCGCTCATATACGGATATAACTAAAATACTACTACTTTGAACAAAATTAAGCATTGCAGCCACCCGATACAATATAGTTAGACAGTATCAGAAAAATAGACACATTTTTAGATACACTGCTGGATACATAATCACAACAATACAGTTGATTAGAAAACTTATGCTTAAGTGTCACCAACGCATATATATATAAATAATAAAATACGGGAGCATGCAAAGAATCTCTAATTGGAGTTGTGGGGGGTGAACTTGGACGGGATGTGAGGGGGGGCCCCCGAAGCATTTTGTTGCACCTGGGCACACCACTTGATAGTTCCACCACTGATCCTGCAGTATACTTTTGGAGTATCTGTGTCGCCCTGTTCAGTCTCCTTGAAATTTCCACTTGAACAAGTGCATCTGTTTATTTTTAACAAACTCCGTTGTCAATTAAAACCTAGACCCCCCCCCCAAATAAAAAATGAGATCTTCTCTGAAGCAGCAGTTGCACTCTGGAAAATTTGTGTGTAACTGCCAGCCAGATGTTGATTTACTGGCGATTAATACAACAGCGCTCTGCTATTTTAATTGCAGACCTTCTACAATTCTCTTTTTAAGCTCATCCCACAACAGCAAGCCAGACACAATCAATGTCAGTGGGAGTGCATCAGGAGAACTGACCAGAGTTGACCAAGAGTTTAAGACAGCTGCTGCTTTGAGAGTGCAGAAAAGGCAGTAGCCATCTAAAGCGGGATGCATTCAAAATGCCGGCGTGTCGTGATCCCCCGTGTTCAGGTGACTGACATCGGAATCCCAACACTCTCAGTAATTCCCAGTCAGTTTGTGGGTCCACTCCACCAACCGGGCCTGAAGCGTGGTGAGCACACCTATCTAAATTTGGCGGAGTCAGTGGCTACAGGCATACTTTGACACTGCCTGCTGGCTAGGACATGTCTTTGTACACACCTCCAACTTTAGCTCTAGGACAAGCATTTTTCTCTTACGTCCTAGAGGATGCTGGGGACTCCGTAAGGACCATGGGGGGTATAGACGGGCTCCGCAGGAGATAGGGCACCTAAAAATTACTTTGACTATGGGTGTGCACTGGCTCCTCCCTCTATGCCCCTCCTCCAGACCTCAGTTAGATTCTGTGCCCAGAGGAGAAAGGGTACACTGCAGAGAGCTCTCCAGAGTTTTCTGTTTTAAAAGAATTTTGTTAGGTTTTTTATTTTCAGGGAGTCCTGTTGGCAACAGGCTCCCTGCATCGTGGGACTGAGGAGAGAGAAGCAGGGCTGGCTTTACGGTTGGGCTCTGTTTCTAGGCTACTGGACACCATTAGCTCCAGAGGGTGTCTGAACACAGGTCTCACCTGGGGTTCGTCCCGGAGCCGCGCCGCCGTCCTCCTCACAGATGCCGAAGTTAGAAGCCGGGTGAGTATGAGAAGGCAGAAGACATCAGATCTTCATGAGGTAAGGCATGCAGCGGTAAGCTGCGCACCATTGCTCCCACTATACACACACAGAGCAGCACTGAAGGGTGCAGGGCGCTGGGGGGGGCGCCCTGGGCAGCAATATTCCTCACTTCTGGGCATGTTAAGATGGATTAGGCTGCGGAGACAGTAAATCCAAGAATCCCCCGCCATTTTAATAAAAAAAGCACTGGGACCGAAGCCCGCCATCGGGTGGGCGGGGCTTGATCCTCAGCACTAACCAGCGCCATTTTCTCCACAGAAGCTGCATGCTGAACGCTGGCTCCCTGGTCTCTCCCCTGCTGAACTTCACAGGCTGGAAAAAAGAGGAGGGGGGCACATTGGCGACGCAGTGAGTGGGAATTGGAATATTATTATATAAAAAAAGCGCTATCTGGTCATATTTTTCCACAGTGTTATTAAGCGCTGGGTGTGTGCTGGCATACTCTCTCTCTGTCTCTCCTAAGGGCCTGGTTGGGGTTTTGTCCCCTTGTAGGTTAATCCCTGTGTGTATGGGGTGTCGGTATGGGGTGTCGGTACGTGGTGTCGACATGTCTGAAGCGGAAGGCTTCTTTAAGAAAGAGGTGGAGCAAATGAGTGGTGTGTCCCCGTCGGTTGTGCCGACTCCGGAATGGATGGACATGTGGCATATGTTGAATGCAAGTGTGGCATCTTTACATAAAAGGCTTGATAAGGCTGAATTAGGGGGGACATCAGGGGGTCAATCCTCGGATTGGACCGACTCACAGGGCCCGTCGGGGTCTCAAAAGCGTCCCTTAACACAAGACACTACTACCGACACGGATTCTGATTCCAGTGTCGACTATGACGAAGTAAAATTGCACCCTAGAGTGACTAAAACCATTCAGTGTATGATTGTGGCAATAAGGGATGTGTTGCATATTGAGGATGAACCCTCGGTCCCCGACACAAGGGTACACATATTTAAGGAAAAGAAACAGATTATTAATTTTCCCACATCTCATGAATTAAATGATTTCTTTGGAAAAGCTTGGGAGACTCCGGAAAAGAGACCGCAGATCCCCAAAAGAATTTATATGGCATACCCCTTCCCTAAGCAGGACAGGGAGATTTGGGAATCGCCCCCCACTGTGGACAAGGCCCTGACGCGCTTGTCCAAGAAAGTGGCGCTACCGTCTCCTGACACAGCGGCCCTTAAGGACCCTGCAGATCGCAGGCAAGAAACTACCTTAAAGTGTATTTATTCTCATACGGGTGCTGTGCTAAGACCGACAATTGCGTCGGCATGGGTGTGTAGCGCAATTGCAGCTTGGACAGATGAGCTGACAGATCAATTTGATAATATGGATAAGGATACTATATTCTTAACTCTAGCCCATATTAAAGACGCAGTCTTATTTATGAGGGATGCTCAAAGGGACATTGTACTGCTAGCTTCTAGGGCCAATGCCATGTCTATCTCGGCGAGAAGATCCTTATGGACTCGCCATGGACGGGTGATGCGGATTCCAAAAAACATATGGAAGTACTACCCTATAAGGGTGAGGTATTGTTTGGGGATGGGCTGACGGACCTGGTTTCCACAGCTACAGCAGGTAAATCAAATTTTTTACCATATATTCCCCAACAGCAAAAGAAAGTAACATCCTATCAGATGCAGTCCTTTCGGTCGCACAAGTCCAGAAGAGGTCGGGGATCCTCTTTCCTCGCCAGAGGTAAGGGCAGAGGCAAAAGAGCACCTGCTTCGGCAGGTGCCCAGGACCAAAAGTCCTCCCCGGCTGCTCCAAAACCCACAGCATGACGCTGGGGCTCCCCTGAGGGAGTCCGCACCGGTGGGGGCACGTCTTCGACTTTTCAGTCAGACCTGGGTCAGATCAGACCTGAATCCCTGGGTGTTGGAAATAGTTCCCCAGGGGTACAAACTGGAATTCGAGGAGGTGCCCCCGCGCCGATTTTTGAAATCGGCCCTACCAGCTTTCACATCGGAAAGGGATGTAGTGTTAGCTGCAATTCAAACGCTGTGTATACAGCAAGTGATAATCAAGGTTCCCCTGCACCAGCAGGGAATAGGTTACTACTCAACCCTATTTGTGGTCCCGAAACCGGACGGTTCGGTCAGACCTATTTTGAATCTGAAATCCCTAAACCTGTGCATAAAAAGATTCAAATTCAAAATGGAATCACTCAGAGCGATAATAGCCAACATCGAGGAGGGGGAGTTTATGGTGTCTCTGGACATAAAGGATGCATACCTTCATGTCCCCATATATGCCCCCCATCAGGAATACCTGAGATTCGCTGTACAGGATTGTCATTACCAATTTCAGACGTTGCCGTTTGGACTTTCCACGGCCCCGAGGATTTTCACCAAGATAATGGCGGAAATTATGGCGGTCCTGCGCAATTATCCCATACTTGGACGCAGAGCCGGCCCTAACCAATATGATGCCCTGGGCAAGATTTTGGCTGGTGCCCCCTAGCACCACCGCTGGTTCTGCCTCTGACAGTTCGCACATTTGACGCACAGCCCAAAAAGGGGCATCTTCTTGCTGCGAAGGGGCATGGCCACACAATAGTAACCCCAATTCCAATTACGCCACACAGTGCTGCAACTTTATTCACATTTTATCTGGCGATAGTGTCCATAATTCATATTACATCCCACAGTAGTATCACTTTACCTTATAAACGTTACTCCTCACAGTAGAGCTCCTTATTCACATTACATCACACTGAATTGCTCCTTATTCACATTACACCACACCTTATTGCTCTTTATTCACATTAGACGACACAGTAGTGCCCTTTCTATATGCAATGCCACATAGTAGAGCACCTTATACACATAATGCCACACATTAGTAATGCATTTATACACAATTCCACACAGTAATGCCCTTTACACATATGAGACACATTAATGTCCTTATAAACATAATGCACCTTACACATTATGACAACCTTTATTAATGCCCTTTTACACATAATGTCCCTTACACATATGCCGCACATTATTAATGCCCTTATACACATAATGACACACATAGTGCCCCCTACACATTTGCTGCACATTATCAGTGCCCCTATACACATAATGACACACATACAGTAGTACCCTGTTACACATATGCCGCACATTATTAATGCCCTTATGCACATAATGACACACATAGTGGCCCTTCACACATATGTTGCACATTATTAAAGCATTTTCTCTGACGTCCTAGTGGATGCTGGGAACTCCGTAAGGACCATGGGGAATAGCGGCTCCGCAGGAGACTGGGCACAAAAGTAAAGCTTTAGGACTACCTGGTGTGCACTGGCTCCTCCCCCTATGACCCTCCTCCAAGCCTCAGTTAGATTTTTGTGCCCGGCCGAGAAGGGTGCACACTAGGGGCTCTCCTGAGCTTCTTAGTGAAAGTTTAGTTTTAGGTTTTTTATTTTCAGTGAGACCTGCTGGCAACAGGCTCACTGCATCGAGGGACTAAGGGGAGAAGAAGCGAACTCACCTGCGTGCAGAGTGGATTGGGCTTCTTAGGCTACTGGACACCATTAGCTCCAGAGGGACCGAACACAGGCCCAGCCTCGGAGTCCGGTCCCAGAGCCGCGCCGCCGGCCCCCTTACAGAGCCAGAAGCAAGAAGAGGTCCGGAAAATCGGCGGCAGAAGACATCCTGTCTTCACCAAGGTAGCGCACAGCACTGCAGCTGTGCGCCATTGCTCCTCAGCACACTTCACACTCCGGTCACTGAGGGTGCAGGGCGCTGGGGGGGGTGCCCTGAGCAGCAATAGAAACACCTTGGCTGGCGAAAATACATCACATATAGCCCCCAGGGCTATATGGATGAATTTTAACCCCTGCCAGATTCCACATAAAAGCGGGAGAAAAGGCTGCCGAGAAGGGGGCGGAGCCTATCTCCTCAGCACACAGGCGCCATTTTCCTTCACAGCTCCGCTGAAAGGACGTCTCCCTGACTCTCCCCTGCAGTCCTGCACTACAGAAACAGGGTAAAAAAGAGAGGGGGGCACTAATTGGCGTAATAATTACAAATAGCAGCTATAAGGGGGAAAAACACTTATTTAAGGTTATCCCTGTATATATATAGCGCTCTGGTGTGTGCTGGCATACTCTCCCTCTGTCTCCCCAAAGGGCTAGTGGGGTCCTGTCCTCTGTCAGAGCATTCCCTGTGTGTGTGCTGTGTGTCGGTACGTTGTGTCGACATGTATGAGGAGGAAAATTATGTGGAGGCGGGGCAATTGCCTATAATAGAGATGTCACCCCCTAGGGAGTCAACACCTGAGTGGATGATCTTATGGAAGGAATTACGTGACCGTGTCAGCTCTTTGCAAAAAACAGTTGACGACATAAGACAGCCGGCTACTCAGCTTGTGCCTGTCCAGGCGTCTCAAAAGCCATCAGGGGCTCTAAAACGCCCGTTACCTCAGATGGTAGATACAGACGTCGACACGGATACTGACTCCAGTGTCGACGGGGAAGAGACAAACGTGACTTCCAGTAGGGCCACACGTTACATGATTGAGGCAATGAAAAATGTTTTACATATTTCTGATAATACTAATACCACTGAAAAGGGTATTATGTTCGGTGAGAAAAAACTACCTGTAGTTTTTCCTGAATCTGAGGAATTAAATGAGGTGTGTGATGAAGCGTGGGTTTCCCCCGATTAAAAAACTGATAATTCCTAAAAAATTATTGGCATTATATCCTTTCCCGCCAGAGATTAGGGCGCGTTGGGAAACACCCCCTAGGGTGGATAAAGCACTCACACGCTTATCAAAACAGGTGGCTCTACCCTCTCCTGAGACGGCCGCCCTTAAGGATCCTGCTGATAGAAAGCAGGAAGGTATCCTAAAATGTATTTACACACATACTGGTGTTATACTGCGACCGGCAATCGCCTCAGCCTGGATGTGCAGTGCTGGTTTGGCTTGGTCGGATTCCCTGACTGAAAATATTGATACCCTAGACAGGGACAGTATATTACTGACTATAGAGCATTTAAAAGATGCATTTCTATATATGCGTGATGCACAGCGGGATATTTGCCGACTGGCATCAAGAGTAAGTGCGCTGTCCATTTCTGCCAGAAGAGGGTTATGGACGCGACAGTGGTCAGGTGATGCGGATTCCAAACGGCATATGGAAGTATTGCCTTATAAAGGGGAGGAGTTATTTGGGGTAGGTCTGTCAGATCTGGTGGCCACGGCAACAGCTGGGAAATCCACATTTTTACCCCAGGTCGCCTCTCAACATAAGAAGACGCCGTATTATCAGGCGCAGTCCTTTCGTCCCCATAAGGGCAAGCGAGCGAAAGGCTCCTCATTTCTGCCCCGGGGCAGAGGAAGGGGAAAAAGGCTGCAACAGACAGCAAATCCCCAAGAACAGAAGCCCTCTCCCGCTTCTGCCAAGTCCTCAGCATGACGCTGGGGCTTTACAAGCGGACTTAGGCACGGTGGGGGCACGTCTCAAGAATTTCAGCGCGCAGTGGGCTCACTCGCAGGTAGACCCCTGGGTCCTTCAGGTGGTATCTCAGGGGTACAAATTGGAATTCGAGACACCTCCCCCTCGCCGGTTCCTAAAGTCTGCTTTACCGACGTCTCCCTCCGACAGGGAGGCGGTATTGGAGGCCATTCACAAGCTGTATTCTCAGCAGGTGATAATCAAGGTACCCCTCCTGCAACAGGGCAAGGGGTATTATTCAACGCTGTTTGTGGTACCGAAGCCGGACGGCTCGGTGAGACCTATTTTATAGAGATGAGCGGGTTCGGTTTCTCTGAATCCGAACCCGCCCGAACTTCATGTTTTTTTACACGGGTCCGAGCGACTCGGATCTTCCCGCCTTACTCGGTTAACCCGAGCGCGCCCGAACGTCATCATCACGCTGTCGGATTCTCGCGAGGCTCGGATTCTATCGCGAGACTCGGATTCTATATAAGGAGCCGCGCGTCGCGGCCATTTTCACACGTGCATTGAGATTGATAGGGAGAGGACGTGGCTGGCGTCCTCTCCGTTTAGAAATTAAAATAGATAGGAGAGTGAGAGTGAGACACTTCATTTACTTACTGGAGCTTAGGAGGAGTTATACTAGTGACTGATGACCAGTGACCTGACCACCAGTGCAGTTTTATAATTTATTATTATTTAATAATCCGTTCTGTTCTTGTTCTCTGCCTGAAAAAAACGATACACAATGACTCAGTCACACTCACATACCATATCTGTGCTCAGCCCAGTGTGCTGCATCATCTATGTATAATATCTGACTGTGCTCACACAGCTTAATTGTGGGGGAGACTGGGGAGCAGTTATAGGTTATAGCAGGAGCCAGGAGTACATATTAAACAGTGCACACTTTTGCTGCCAGAGTGCCACTGCCAGTGTGACTGACCACTGACCACTGTGACCAGTGACCTGACCACACTGACCACCAGTATAGTATATTGTGATTGAATGTCTGCCTGAAAAAGTACACTCGTCGTGTGACTTGTGTGGTGTTTTTTTATTCTATAAAAATTAAAAAACTCATTCTGCTGACAGACAGTGTCCACTCCAGCAGGTCCGTCATTATATAATATATACCTGTCCGGCTGCAGTAGTGATATATATATATTTTTTATATCATTATTTATCATCCAGTCTACTAGCAGCAGACACAGTACGGTAGTTCACGGCTGTAGCTACCTCTGTGTCGGCACTCGGCAGTCCATCCATAATTGTATACCACCTACCCGTGGTTTTTTTTTCTTTCTTCTTTATACATACTACATCTCATTATCATCCAGTCTATATTAGCAGCAGACACAGTACAGTACGGTAGTCCACGGCTGTAGCTACCTCTGTGTCGGCACTCGGCAGTCCATCCATAATTGTATACCACCTACCCGTGGTTTTTTTTTTCTTTCTTCTTTATACATACTACATCTCATTATCAACCAGTCTATATTAGCAGCAGACACAGTACGGTAGTTCACGGCTGTAGCTACCTCTGTGTCGGCACTCGGCAGTCCATCCATAATTGTATACCACCTACCCGTGGTTTTTTTTTTTCTTTCTTCTTTATACATACATACTACATCTCATTATCATCCAGTCTATATTAGCAGCAGACACAGTACAGTACGGTAGTCCACGGCTGTAGCTACCTCTGTGTCGGCACTCGGCAGTCCATCCATAATTGTATACCACCTACCCGTGGTTTTTTTTTTCTTTCTTCTTTATACATACTACATCTCATTATCATCCAGTCTATATTAGCAGCAGACACAGTACAGTACGGTAGTCCACGGCTGTAGCTACCTCTGTGTCGGCACTCGGCAGTCCATCCATAATTGTATACCACCTACCCGTGGTTTTTTTTTTCTTTCTTTATACATACTACATCTCATTATCAACCAGTCTATATTAGCAGCAGACACAGTACAGTACGGTAGTCCACGGCTGTAGCTACCTCTGTGTCGGCACTCGGCAGTCCATCCATAATTGTATACCACCTACCCGTGGTTTTTTTTTTCTTTCTTCTTTATACATACTACATCTCATTATCATCCAGTCTATATTAGCAGCAGACACAGTACAGTACGGTAGTCCACGGCTGTAGCTACCTCTGTGTCGGCACTCGGCAGTCCATCCATAATTGTATACCACCTACCCGTGTTTTTTTTTTCTTTCTTCTTTATACATACTACATCTCATTATCAACCAGTCTATATTAGCAGCAGACACAGTACAGTACGGTAGTCCACGGCTGTAGCTACCTCTGTGTCGGCACTCGGCAGTCCATCCATAAGTATACTAGTATCCATCCATCTCCATTGTTTACCTGAGGTGCCTTTTAGTTGTGCCTATTAAAATATGGAGAACAAAAATGTTGAGGTTCCAAAATTAGGGAAAGATCAAGATCCACTTCCACCTCGTGCTGAAGCTGCTGCCACTAGTCATGGCCGAGACGATGAAATGCCAGCAACGTCATCTGCCAAGGCCGATGCCCAATGTCATAGTACAGAGCATGTCAAATCCAAAACACCAAATATCAGTAAAAAAAGGACTCCAAAACCTAAAATAAAATTGTCGGAGGAGAAGCGTAAACTTGCCAATATGCCATTTACCACACGGAGTGGCAAGTAACGGCTGAGGCCCTGGCCTATGTTCATGGCTAGTGGTTCAGCTTCACATGAGGATGGAAGCACTCAGCCTCTCGCTAGAAAACTGAAAAGACTCAAGCTGGCAAAAGCACCGCAAAGAACTGTGCGTTCTTCGAAATCCCAAATCCACAAGGAGAGTCCAATTGTGTCGGTTGCGATGCCTGACCTTCCCAACACTGGACGTGAAGAGCATGCGCCTTCCACCATTTGCACGCCCCCTGCAAGTGCTGGAAGGAGCACCCGCAGTCCAGTTCCTGATAGTCAGATTGAAGATGTCAGTGTTGAAGTACACCAGGATGAGGAGGATATGGGTGTTGCTGGCGCTGGGGAGGAAATTGACCAGGAGGATTTTGATGGTGAGGTGGTTTGTTTAAGTCAGGCACCCGGGGAGACACCTGTTGTCCGTGGGAGGAATATGGCCGTTGACATGCCTGGTGAAAATACCAAAAAAATCAGCTCTTCAGTGTGGAGGTATTTCAACAGAAAAGCGGACAACAGGTGTCAAGCCGTGTGTTGCCTTTGTCAAGCTGTAATAAGTAGGGGTAAGGACGTTAACCACCTCGGAACATCCTCCCTTATACGTCACCTGCAGCGCATTCATAATAAGTCAGTGACAAG
Source organism: Pseudophryne corroboree (assembly GCF_028390025.1). NCBI lineage: Eukaryota > Metazoa > Chordata > Amphibia > Anura > Myobatrachidae > Pseudophryne > Pseudophryne corroboree. The sequence continues at coordinate 557,583,632 of NC_086444.1, forward strand.
TTCAAAAACTTTGGGCGACAGCGGAAGCAGTCCACTGACCAGTAAATCCCTTCCTCTTGTAACCAAGCTCACGCAAACCACCCCACCAACTCCCTCAGTGTCAATTTCCTCCTTCCCCAGGAATGCCAATAGTCCTGCAGGCCATGTCACTGGCAATTCTGACGAGTCCTCTCCTGCCTGGGATTCCTCCGATGCATCCTTGCGTGTAACGCCTACTGCTGCTGGCGCTGCTGTTGTTGCTGCTGGGAGTCGATGGTCATCCCAGAGGGGAAGTCGTAAGCCCACTTGTACTACTTCCAGTAAGCAATTGACTGTTCAACAGTCCTTTGCGAGGAAGATGAAATATCACAGCAGTCATCCTGCTGCAAAGCGGATAACTGAGGCCTTGACAACTATGTTTGTGTTAGACGTGCGTCCGGTATCCGCCGTTAGTTCACAGGGAACTAGACAATTTATTGAGGCAGTGTGCCCCCGTTACCAAATACCATCTAGGTTCCACTTCTCTAGGCAGGCGATACCGAGAATGTACACGGACGTCAGAAAAAGACTCACCAGTGTCCTAAAAAATGCAGTTGTACCCAATGTCCACTTAACCACGGACATGTGGACAAGTGGAGCAGGGCAGGGTCAGGACTATATGACTGACAGCCCACTGGGTAGATGTATGGACTCCCGCCGCAAGAACAGCAGCGGCGGCACCAGTAGCAGCATCTCGCAAACGCCAACTCTTTCCTAGGCAGGCTACGCTTTGTATCACCGCTTTCCAGAATACGCACACAGCTGAAAACCTCTTACGGCAACTGAGGAAGATCATCGCGGAATGGCTTACCCCAATTGGACTCTCCTGTGGATTTGTGGCATCGGACAACGCCAGCAATATTGTGTGTGCATTAAATATGGGCAAATTCCAGCACGTCCCATGTTTTGCACATACCTTGAATTTGGTGGTGCAGAATTTTTTAAAAAACGACAGGGGCGTGCAAGAGATGCTGTCGGTGGCCAGAAGAATTGCGGGACACTTTCGGCGTACAGGCACCACGTACAGAAGACTGGAGCACCACCAAAAACTACTGAACCTGCCCTGCCATCATCTGAAGCAAGAAGTGGTAACGAGGTGGAATTCAACCCTCTATATGCTTCAGAGGTTGGAGGAGCAGCAAAAGGCCATTCAAGCCTATACAATTGAGCACGATATAGGAGGTGGAATGCACCTGTCTCAAGTGCAGTGGAGAATGATTTCAACGTTGTGCAAGGTTCTGATGCCCTTTGAACTTGCCACACGTGAAGTCAGTTCAGACACTGCCAGCCTGAGTCAGGTCATTCCCCTCATCAGGCTTTTGCAGAAGAAGCTGGAGACATTGAAGGAGGAGCTAACACGGAGCGATTCCGCTAGGCATTAGAGATGAGCGGGTTCGGTTTCTTTGAATCCGAACCCGCACGAACTTCACTTTTTTTTCCACGGGTCCGAGCGACTCGGATCTTCCCGCCTTGCTCGGTTAACCCGAGCGCGCCCGAACGTCATCATGACGCTGTCGGATTCTCGCGAGGCTCGGATTCTATCGCGAGACTCGGATTCTATATAAGGAGCCGCGCGTCGCCGCCATTTTCACTCGTGCATTGAGATTGATAGGGAGAGGACGTGTCTGGCGTCCTCTCCATTAGAATAGAGATAGATAGATTAGATAGAGAGAGATTGTGCAGAGTCGCAGACAGAGTTAGTTTACCACAGTCAGTGACCAGTGCAGTTGCTAGTTAACTTTTATTTAATATAATATATCCGTTCACTTCTCTCTGCTATATCCGTTCTCTGCCTGAAAAAAAAAACGATACACAGCACAGTCAGTCACACAGTGTGACTCAGTCTGTGTGCACTCAGCTCAGCCCAGTGTGCTGCACAGTCATCAATGTATAAATTAAAAGCTTATAATTAATTGTGGGGGAGACTGGGGAGCACTGCAGGTTGTTAGCAGGAGCCAGGAGTACAATTATATTAATTAACAGTGCACACTTTTGCTGCAGGAGTGGTGACCAGTGCCTGACCACCAGTATAGTATTGTTGTATACTACTAATATCTCTTTAAATATCAACCAGTCTATATTAGCAGCAGACACAGTACAGTGCGGTAGTTCACGGCTGTGGCTACCTCTGTGTCGGCACACGGCAGGCAGTCCGTCCGACCAGAATTGTATTATTTATTATTATATACCTACCACCTAACCGTGGTTTTTTTTTCATTCTTTATACCGTCATAGTGTCATCCTAATTGTTACGAGTATACTACTATCTCTTTATCAACCAGTGTACAGTGCGGTAGTTCACGGCTGTGGCTACCTCTGTGTCGGCAGTCGGCAGGCAGTCCGTCCATCCATAATTGTATTATTATTATAATATATACCACCTAACCGTGGTTTTTTTTTCATTCTTTATACCGTCATAGTGTCATACTAGTTGTTACGAGTATACTACTATCTCTTTATCAACCAGTGTACAGTGCGGTAGTTCACGGCTGTGGCTACCTCTGTGTCGGCAGTCGGCAGGCAGTCCGTCCATCCATAATTGTATTATTATTATAATATATACCACCTAACTGTGGTTTTTTTTGCATTCTTTATACCGTCGTCATAGTGTCATACTAGTTGTTACGAGTATACTACTATCTCTTTATCAACCAGTGTACAGTGCGGTAGTTCACGGCTGTGGCTACCTCTGTGTCGGCAGTCGGCAGGCAGTCCGTCCATCCATAATTGTATTATTATTATAATATATACCACCTAACCGTGGTTTTTTTTTCATTCTTTATACCGTCGTCATAGTGTCATACTAGTTGTTACGAGTATACTACTATCTCTTTATCAACCAGTGTACAGTGCGGTAGTTCACGGCTGTGGCTACCTCTGTGTCGGCAGTCGGCAGGCAGTCCGTCCATCCATAATTGTATTATTATTATAATATATACCACCTAACCGTGGTTTTTTTTTTCATTCTTTATACCGTCGTCATAGTGTCATACTAGTTGTTACGAGTATACTACTATCTCTTTATCAACCAGTGTACAGTGCGGTAGTTCACGGCTGTGGCTACCTCTGTGTCGGCAGTCGGCAGGCAGTCCGTCCATCCATAATTGTATTATTATTATAATATATACCACCTAACCGTGGTTTTTTTTTCATTCTTTATACCGTCGTCATAGTGTCATACTAGTTGTTACGAGTATACTACTATCTCTTTATCAACCAGTGTACAGTGCGGTAGTTCACGGCTGTGGCTACCTCTGTGTCGGCAGTCGGCAGGCAGTCCGTCCATCCATAATTGTATTATTATTATAATATATACCACCTAACCGTGGTTTTTTTATACCACCTAACCGTGGCAGTCCGTCCATAATTGTATACTAGTATCCAATCCATCCATCTCCATTGTTTACCTGAGGTGCCTTTTAGTTCTGCCTATAAAATATGGAGAACAAAAAAGTTGAGGTTCCAAAATTAGGGAAAGATCAAGATCCACTTCCACCTCGTGCTGAAGCTGCTGCCACTAGTCATGGCCGAGACGATGAAATGCCAGCAACGTCGTCTGCCAAGGCCGATGCCCAATGTCATAGTACAGAGCATGTCAAATCCAAAACACCAAATATCAGTAAAAAAAGGACTCCAAAACCTAAAATAAAATTGTCGGAGGAGAAGCGTAAACTTGCCAATATGCCATTTACCACACGGAGTGGCAAGGAACGGCTGAGGCCCTGGCCTATGTTCATGGCTAGTGGTTCAGCTTCACATGAGGATGGAAGCACTCAGCCTCTCGCTAGAAAACTGAAAAGACTCAAGCTGGCAAAAGCACCGCAAAGAACTGTGCGTTCTTTGAAATCCCAAATCCACAAGGAGAGTCCAATTGTGTCGTTTGCGATGCCTGACCTTCCCAACACTGGACGTGAAGAGCATGCGCCTTCCACTATTTGCATGCCCCCTGCAAGTGCTGGAAGGAGCACCCGCAGTCCAGTTCCTGATAGTCAGATTGAAGATGTCAGTGTTGAAGTACACCAGGATGAGGAGGATATGGGTGTTGCTGGCGCTGGGGAGGAAATTGACCAGGAGGATTCTGATGGTGAGGTGGTTTGTTTAAGTCAGGCACCCGGGGAGACACCTGTTGTCCGTGGGAGGAATATGGCCGTTGACATGCCAGGTGAAAATACCAAAAAAATCAGCTCTTCGGTGTGGAGGTATTTCACCAGAAATGCGGACAACAGGTGTCAAGCCGTGTGTTCCCTTTGTCAAGCTGTAATAAGTAGGGGTAAGGACGTTAACCACCTCGGAACATCCTCCCTTATACGTCACCTGCAGCGCATTCATAATAAGTCAGTGACAAGTTCAAAAACTTTGGGTGACAGCGGAAGCAGTCCACTGACCAGTAAATCCCTTCCTCTTGTAACCAAGCTCACGCAAACCACCCCACCAACTCCCTCAGTGTCAATTTCCTCCTTCCCCAGGAATGCCAATAGTCCTGCAGGCCATGTCACTGGCAAGTCTGACGAGTCCTCTCCTGCCTGGGATTCCTCCGATGCATCCTTGCGTGTAACGCCTACTGCTGCTGGCGCTGCTGTTGCCGCTGGGAGTCGATGGTCATCCCAGAGGGGAAGTCGTAAGCCCACTTGTACTACTTCCAGTAAGCAATTGACTGTTCAACAGTCCTTTGCGAGGAAGATGAAATATCACAGCAGTCATCCTACTGCAAAGCGGATAACTGAGTCCTTGACAACTATGTTGGTGTTAGACGTGCGTCCGGTATCCGCCGTTAGTTCACAGGGAACTAGACAATTTATTGAGGCAGTGTGCCCCCGTTACCAAATACCATCTAGGTTCCACTTCTCTAGGCAGGCGATACCGAGAATGTACACGGACGTCAGAAAAAGACTCACCAGTCTCCTAAAAAATGCAGTTGTACCCAATGTCCACTTAACCACGGACATGTGGACAAGTGGAGCAGGGCAGGGTCAGGACTATATGACTGTGACAGCCCACTGGGTAGATGTATGGACTCCCGCCGCAAGAACAGCAGCGGCGGCACCAGTAGCAGCATCTCGCAAACGCCAACTCTTTCCTAGGCAGGCTACGCTTTGTATCACCGCTTTCCAGAATACGCACACAGCTGAAAACCTCTTACGGCAACTGAGGAAGATCATCGCGGAATGGCTTACCCCAATTGGACTCTCCTGTGGATTTGTGGCATCGGACAACGCCAGCAATATTGTGTGTGCATTAAATATGGGCAAATTCCAGCACGTCCCATGTTTTGCACATACCTTGAATTTGGTGGTGCAGAATTTTTTAAAAAACGACAGGGGCGTGCAAGAGATGCTGTCGGTGGCCAGAAAAATTGCGGGACACTTTCGGCGTACAGGCACCACGTACAGAAGACTGGAGCACCACCAAAAACTACTGAACCTGCCCTGCCATCATCTGAAGCAAGAAGTGGTAACGAGGTGGAATTCAACCCTCTATATGCTTCAGAGGTTGGAGGAGCAGCAAAAGGCCATTCAAGCCTATACAATTGAGCACGATATAGGAGATGGAATGCACCTGTCTCAAGTGCAGTGGAGAATGATTTCAACGTTGTGCAAGGTTCTGATGCCCTTTGAACTTGCCACACGTGAAGTCAGTTCAGACACTGCCAGCCTGAGTCAGGTCATTCCCCTCATCAGGCTTTTGCAGAAGAAGCTGGAGGCATTGAAGAAGGAGCTAACACGGAGCGATTCCGCTAGGCATGTGGGACTTGTGGATGCAGCCCTTAATTCGCTTAACAAGGATTCACGGGTGGTCAATCTGTTGAAATCAGAGCACTACATTTTGGCCACCGTGCTCGATCCTAGATTTAAAGCCTACCTTGGATCTCTCTTTCCGGCAGACACAGGTCTGCTGGGGTTGAAAGACCTGCTGGTGACAAAATTGTCAAGTCAAGCGGAACGCGACCTGTCAACATCTCCTCCTTCACATTCTCCCGCAACTGGGGGTGCGAGGAAAAGGCTCAGAATTCCGAGCCCACCCGCTGGCGGTGATGCAGGGCAGTCTGGAGCGACTGCTGATGCTGACATCTGGTCCGGACTGAAGGACCTGACAACGATTACGGACATGTCGTCTACTGTCACTGCATATGATTCTCTCAACATTGATAGAATGGTGGAGGATTATATGAGTGACCGCATCCAAGTAGGCACGTCACACAGTCCGTACTTATACTGGCAGGAAAAAGAGGCAATTTGGAGGCCCTTGCACAAACTGGCTTTATTCTACCTAAGTTGCCCTCCCACAAGTGTGTACTCCGAAAGAGTGTTTAGTGCCGCCGCTCACCTTGTCAGCAATCGGCGTACGAGGTTACATCCAGAAAATGTGGAGAAGATGATGTTCATTAAAATGAATTATAATCAATTCCTCCGCGGAGACATTGACCAGCAGCAATTGCCTCCACAAAGTACACAGGGAGCTGAGATGGTGGATTCCAGTGGGGACGAATTGATAATCTGTGAGGAGGGGGATGTACACAGTGATATATCGGAGGGTGAAGATGAGGTGGACATCTTGCCTCTGTAGAGCCAGTTTGTGCAAGGAGAGATTAATTGCTTCTTTTTTGGGGGGGGTCCAAACCAACCCGTCATATCAGTCACAGTCGTGTGGCAGACCCTGTCACTGAAATGATGGGTTGGTTAAAGTGTGCATGTCCTGTTTTGTTTATACAACATAAGGGTGGGTGGGAGGGCCCAAGGATAATTCCATCTTGCACCTCTTTTTTCTTTTCTTTTTCTTTGCATCATGTGCTGATTGGGGAGGGTTTTTTGGAAGGGACATCCTGCGTGACACTGCAGTGCCACTCCTAGATGGGCCCGGTGTTTGTGTCGGCCACTAGGGTCGCTAATCTTACTCACACAGCTACCTCATTGCGCCTCTTTTTTTCTTTGCGTCATGTGCTGTTTGGGGAGGGTTTTTTGGAAGGGACATCCTGCGTGACACTGCAGTGCCACTCCTAGATGGGCCCGGTGTTTGTGTCGGCCACTAGGGTCGCTTATCTTACTCACACAGCGACCTCGGTGCAAATTTTAGGACTAAAAATAATATTGTGAGGTGTGATGTGTTCAGAATAGGCTGAAAATGAGTGTAAATTATGTTTTTTGAGGTTAATAATACTTTGGGATCAAAATTACCCCCAAATTCTATGATTTAAGCTGTTTTTTAGGGTTTTTTTAAAAAAACACCCGAATCCAAAACACACCCGAATCCGACAAAAAAAATTCGGTGAGGTTTTGCCAAAACGCGGTCGAACCCAAAACACGGCCGCGGAACCGAACCCAAAACCAAAACACAAAACCCGAAAAATTTCCGGCGCTCATCTCTACTAGGCATGTGGGACTTGTGGATGGAGCCCTTAATTCGCTTAACAAGGATTCACGGGTGGTCAATCTGTTGAAATCAGAGCACTACATTTTGGCCACCGTGCTCGATCCTAGATTTAAAGCCTACCTTGGATCTCTCTTTCCGGCAGACACAAGTCTGCTGGGGTTGAAAGACCTGCTGGTGAGAAAATTGTCAAGTCAAGCGGAACGCGACCTGTCAACATCTCCTCCTTCACATTCTCCCGCAACTGGGGGTGCGAGGAAAAGGCTCAGAATTCCGAGCCCACCCGCTGGCGGTGATGCAGGGCAGTCTGGAGCGACTGCTGATGCTGACATCTGGTCCGGACTGAAGGACCTGACAACAATTACGGACATGTCGTCTACTGTCACTGCATATGATTCTCTCACCATTGAAAGAATGGTGGAGGATTATATGAGTGACCGCATCCAAGTAGGCACGTCACACAGTCCGTACTTATACTGGCAGGAAAAAGAGGCAATTTGGAGGCCCTTGCACAAACTGGCTTTATTCTACCTAAGTTGCCCTCCCACAAGTGTGTACTCCGAAAGAGTGTTTAGTGCCGCCGCTCACCTTGTCAGCAATCGGCGTACGAGGTTACATCCAGAAAATGTGGAGAAGATGATGTTCATTAAAATGAATTATAATCAATTCCTCCGTGGAGACATTGACCAGCAGCAATTGCCTCCACAAAGTACACAGGGAGCTGAGATGGTGGATTCCAGTGGGGACGAATTGATAATCTGTGAGGAGGGGGATGTACACGGTGATATATCGGAGGATGATGATGAGGTGGACATCTTGCCTCTGTAGAGCCAGTTTGTGCAAGGAGAGCTTAATTGCTTCTTTTTTGGTGGGGGTCCAAACCAACCCGTCATTTCAGTCACAGTCGTGTGGCAGACCCTGTCACTGAAATGATGGGTTGGTTAAAGTGTGCATGTCCTGTTTATACAACATAAGGGTGGGTGGGAGGGCCCAAGGACAATTCCATCTTGCACCTCTTTTTTCTTTAATTTTTCTTTGCGTCATGTGCTGTTTGGGGAGGGTTTTTTGGAAGGGACATCCTGCGTGACACTGCAGTGCCACTCCTAGATGGGCCCGGTGTTTGTGTCGGCCACTAGGGTCGCTTATCTTACTCACACAGCTACCTCATTGCGCCTCTTTTTTTCTTTGCGTCATGTGCTGTTTGGGGAGGGTTTTTTGGAAGGGACATCCTGCGTGACACTGCAGTGACACTCCTAGATGGGCCCGGTGTTTGTGTCGGCCACTAGGGTCGCTTATCTTACTCACACAGCTACCTCATTGCGCCTCTTTTTTTCTTTGAGTCATGTGCTGTTTGGGGAGGGTTTTTTGGAAGGGACATCCTGCGTGACACTGCAGTGACACTCCTAGATGGGCCCGGTGTTTGTGTCGGCCACTAGGGTTGCTTATCTTACTCACACAGCTACCTCATTGCGCCTCTTTTTTTCTTTGCGTCATGTGCTGTTTGGGGAGGGTTTTTTGGAAGGGACATCCTGCGTGCCACTGCAGTGACACTCCTAGATGGGCCCGGTGTTTGTGTCGGCCAGTAGGGTCGCTTATCTTACTCACACAGCTACCTCATTGCGCCTCTTTTTTTCTTTGCGTCATGTTCTGTTTGGGGAGGGTTTTTTGGAAGGGACATCCTGCGTGACACTGCAGTGACACTCCTAGATGGGCCCGGTGTTTGTGTCGGCCACTAGGGTCGCTTATCTTACTCACACAGCTACCTCATTGCGCCTCTTTTTTTCTTTGCGTCATGTGCTGTTTGGGGAGGGTTTTTTGGAAGGGACATCCTGCGTGACACTGCAGTGACACTCCTAGATGGGCCCGGTGTTTGTGTCGGCCACTAGGGTCGCTTATCTTACTCACACAGCTACCTCATTGCGCCTCTTTTTTTCTTTGCGTCATGTGCTGTTTGGGGAGGGTTTTTTGGAAGGGACATCCTGCGTGACACTGCAGTGACACTCCTAGATGGGCCCGGTGTTTGTGTCGGCCACTAGGGTCGCTTATCTTACTCACACAGCTACCTCATTGCGCCTCTTTTTTTCTTTGCGTCATGTGCTGTTTGGGGAGGGTTTTTTGGAAGGGACATCCTGCGTGACACTGCAGTGACACTCCTAGATGGGCCCGGTGTTTGTGTCGGCCACTAGGGTCGCTTAGCTTAGTCATCCAGCGACCTAGGTGCAAATTTTAGGACTAAAAATAATATTGTGAGGTGTGAGGTATTCAGAATAGACTGAAAATGAGTGTAAATTATGGTTTTTGAGGTTAATAATACTTTGGGATCAAAATGACCCCCAAATTCTATGATTTAAGCTGTTTTTTAGTGTTTTTTGAAAAAAACACCCGAATCCAAAACACACCCGAATCCGACAAAAAAAATTCGGTGAGGTTTTGCCAAAACGCGGTCGAACCCAAAACACGGCCGCGGAACCGAACCCAAAACACAAAACCCGAAAAATTTCCGGCGCTCATCTCTACTATTTTAAATCTGAAATCTTTGAACACTTACATACAAAGGTTCAAGTTCAAGATGGAGTCACTCAGAGCAGTGATCGCGAACCTGGAAGAAGGGGACTATATGGTGTCTCTGGACATCAAGGATGCTTACCTCCATGTCCCAATTTACCCTTCTTACCAAGGGTACCTCAGGTTTGTGGTACAGAACTGTCACTATCAGTTTCAGACGCTGCCGTTTGGATTGTCCACGGCACCCCGGGTCTTTACCAAGGTAATGGCCGAAATGATGATACTTCTTCGAAGAGAAGGCGTCTTAATTATCCCTTACTTGGACGATCTCCTGATAAGGGCAAGATCCAAGGAACGGTTAGTAGTCGGAGTAGCACTATCTCAAGTAGTGTTACGACAGCACGGGTGGATTCTGAATATCCCAAAATCACAGCTGATTCCGGCGACACGTTTGCTGTTCCTAGGGATGATTCTGGACACAGTCCAGAAAAAGGTGTTTCTTCCGGAAGAAAAAGCCAGGGAGTTATCCGAGTTAGTCAGAAACCTCCTGAAACCAGACCGGGTCTCAGTGCATCAATGCACAAGGGTCCTGGGAAAAATGGTGGCTTCCTACGAAGCGATTCCATTCGGCAGATTCCACGCAAGAACATTTCAGTGGGATCTGCTGGACAAATGGTCCGGATCGCATCTTCACATGCATCAGCGGATAACCCTGTCCCCAAGGACAAGAGTGTCTCTCCTGTGGTGGTTGCAGAGTGCTCCTCTTCTAGAGGGCCGCAGATTCGGCATTCAGGACTGGATCCTGGTGACCACGGATGCCAGCCTGAGAGGCTGGGGAGCAGTCACACAGGGAAGAAATTTCCAGGGCTTGTGGTCAAGCCTGGAAACGTCACTTCACATAAATATCCTGGAACTAAGGGCCATTTACAATGCTCTAAGCCAAGCAAGACCTCTGCTTCAGGGTCAGCCGGTGTTGATCCAGTCGGACAACATCACGGCAGTCGCCCACGTAAACAGACAGGGCGGCACGAGAAGCAGGAGGGCAATGGCAGAAGCTGCAAGGATTCTTCGCTGGGCGGAAAATCATGTGATAGCACTGTCAGCAGTGTTCATTCCGGGAGTGGACAACTGGGAAGCAGACTTCCTCAGCAGACACGACCTCCACCCGGGAGAGTGGGGACTTCATCCAGAAGTCTTCCACATGATTGTAAACCGTTGGGAAAAACCAAAGGTGGACATGATGGCGTCCCGCCTCAACAAAAAACTAGACAGGTATTGCGCCAGGTCAAGGGACCCTCAGGCAATAGCTGTGGACGCTCTGGTAACACCGTGGGTGTACCAGTCAGTGTATGTGTTCCCTCCTCTGCCTCTCATACCCAAGGTACTGAGAATCATAAGAAGGAGAGGAGTAAGGACTATACTCGTGGCTCCGGATTGGCCAAGAAGGACTTGGTACCCGGAACTTCAAGAGATGCTCACAGAGGAACCGTGGCCTCTACCTCTAAGAAGGGATCTGCTCCAGCAGGGACCCTGTCTGTTCCAAGACTTACCGTGGCTGCGTTTGACGGCATGGCGGTTGAACGCCGTATCCTGAAGGAAAAAGGCATTCCGGATGAAGTCATCCCTACCCTGATCAAAGCCAGGAAGGGTGTAACCGCACAACATTATCACCGTATTTGGCGTAAATATGTTGCGTGGTGCGAGGCCAGGAAGGCCCCTACAGAGGAATTTCAACTGGGTCGTTTCCTGCATTTCCTGCAAACAGGACTGTCTATGGGCCTAAAATTAGGGTCCATTAAGGTTCAAATTTCGGCCATGTCGATTTTCTTTCAGAAAGAACTGGCTTCAGTTCCTGAAGTTCAGACGTTTGTCAAGGGGGTACTGCATATACAACCTCCTTTTGTGCCTCCAGTGGCACCTTGGGATCTCAATGCAGTTTTGGGGTTCCTAAAATCACATTGGTTTGAACCACTCACCACTGTGGACTTAAAATATCTCACATGGAAAGTGGTAATGCTGTTGGCCCTGGCTTCAGCCAGGCGTGTCTCAGAATTGGCGGCTTTATCCTATAAAAGCCCTTACCTAATTTTTCATTCGGACAGGGCAGAATTGAGGACTCGTCCTCAATTTCTCCCTAAGGTGGTTTCAGCGTTTCACCTGAACCAGCCTATTGTGGTACCTGCGGCTACTAGGGACTTGGAGGACTCCAAGTTGCTGGACGTAGTCAGGGCCCTGAAAATATATGTTTCCAGGACGGCTGGAGTCAGGAAATCTGACTCGCTGTTTATCCTGTATGCACCCAACAAGCTGGGTGCTCCTGCTTCTAAGCAGACTATTGCTCGCTGGATTTGTAGTACAATTCAGCTTGCACATTCTGTTGCAGGCCTGCCACAGCCAAAATCTGCGAAAGCCCATTCCACAAGGAAGGTGGGCTCATCTTGGGCGGCTGCCCGAGGGGACTCGGCGTTACAACTTTGCCGAGCAGCTACTTGGTCAGGGGCAAACACGTTTGCTAAATTCTACAAATTTGATACCCTGGCTGAGGAGGACCTGGAGTTCTCTCATTCGGTGCTGCAGAGTCATCCGCACTCTCCCGCCCGTTTGGGAGCTTTGGTATAATCCCCATGGTCCTTACGGAGTTCCCAGCATCCACTAGGACGTCAGAGAAAATAAGAATTTACTTACCGATAATTCTATTTCTCGTAGTCCGTAGTGGATGCTGGGCGCCCATCCCAAGTGCGGATTGTCTGCAATACTTGTACATAGTTATTGTTACAAAAATCGGGTTATTATTGTTGTGAGCCATCTTTCCAGAGGCTCCTCTGTTATCATGCTGTTAACTGGGTTCAGATCACAGGTTATACGGTGTGATTGGTGTGGCTGGTATGAGTCTTACCCGGGATTCAAAATCCTTCCTTATTGTGTACGCTCGTCCGGGCACAGTATCCTAACTGAGGCTTGGAGGAGGGTCATAGGGGGAGGAGCCAGTGCACACCAGGTAGTCCTAAAGCTTTACTTTTGTGCCCAGTCTCCTGCGGAGCCGCTATTCCCCATGGTCCTTACGGAGTTCCCAGCATCCACTACGGACTACGAGAAATAGAATTATCGGTAAGTAAATTCTTATTTTTACATGACACACATAATGCTCCTTACACATATTCTGAACACTACTGCACAACCAACCCACTCACATGCACACAACACTCACACTTCCACTAACACTGTGACCTCTGCCTCTGCTTGGATACAGATGTGTCCTCACAAATCTTGCATCAATGCTAACGTCGGGCACCTTTTTTTTTAATGAAAATGCATTGCTATGTGGCTAGGATGCACAAGCAGCTTCTGCTGATTAAAATGATATGCAGCATGCCCATACTTACCTACTTTCTGGCAGCTCTCTCCGGGAGAGAGCTGCCAGGACGGCTCAGTGGAGGGGCTGGGCTATGTCGAGAGGAGGGGGCGGGGAGGAGGCAGAACGGGGCGGGGGGAGGAGGCGGAACGAGGGCGGGGTTACAGTGGTACACATTTAAACCACGCCCCCCGCTATGTAATGCCGCGATAACCGGCATTTTACAGCAGGGGGCGTGACTATGATGAAGCGATTCAACAAGAATTGTGTCATCTACTGTCCGGACCGCCCACTTTACTCTCAAAGTGGGTGGCCGGGCAGGGGGGTACTTGAAAAACAGGGAGACTTGTCTGCTCTTCCGTGGGGCCGGGAGGGTCACCCGATTTTCGGGAGCCTCCCGGCCATTCCGGGAGAGTAGGCAAGTATGAGCATGCCTATATACTGTGTGAGATGTGTGAGACTGTGGCTGTATCTGCATATAAAAAGCGACATACAGAATATAGGCATGCCGCATATCATTTTAATCAGCAGAAGCTGATGATGCCCCTAGGCATATCAAATGCCCTAGGCAATTGCCTAGTTTGCCTATACCTATGGCCGGCTCTGCTTGGACGATCTCCTGATAAAAGCGAGATCAAGGGAGAAATTGCTGAGCAGTATAGCGCTCTCTCTGAGAGTGCTCCAGCAACACGGTTGGATTTTAAATCTACCGAAGTCACAGTTGATTCCGACAACTCGACTACCGTTCCTAGGTATGATACTGGATACGGAACAAATGAAGGTCTTCCTCCCAATAGAGAAAGCCCAGGACATCCAGAACATGCTCAGAGACCTGCTAAAACCGAAAATGGTGTCAGTTCACCAATGCACTCGAGTTCTGGGAAAAATGGTGGCGGCCTACGAGGCCATTCCCTTCGGAAGGTTCCATGCAAGGACTTTTCAATGGAACCTTCTGGACAAGTGGTCCGGGTCCCATCTGCACTTACATCGGAAAATAACTCTGTCCCCAGGGGCCAGAGTGTCTCTCCTGTGGTGGTTGCAAAGTGCTCACCTGCTGGAGGGTCGCCGGTTCGGAATTCAGGACTGGATCCTGGTTACCACGGACGCGAGCCTCCGAGGATGGGGAGCGGTCACACAGGGAAAAAAATTTCAGGGACTTTGGTCAGACCAGGAGTCCTGTCTACACATCAATGTGTTGGAACTCAGGGCCATTTACAACGGCCTTTGACAAGCGGAGAGTCTTCTTCGAAACCTACCGGTTCTAATTCAATCAGACAATGTCACAGCAGTGGCTCATGTGAACCGCCAAGGCGGGACAAGAAGCAGAGTCGCGATGGCGGAAGCCACCAGGATTCTTCGCTGGGCGGAAAATCATGTAAGAGCTCTGTCGGCTGTCTTCATTCCGGGAGTGGACAACTGGGAAGCAGACTTCCTCAGCAGACACGATCTCCATCCGGGAGAGTGGGGACTTCATCAAGAAGTCTTTACAGACATAACACGTCTTTGGGGAACTCCTCAATTAGACATGATGGCGTCACACCTCAACAAAAAGCTTCAGAGGTATTGTGCCAGGTCTCGGGACCCTCAGGCAGTGGCAGTAGACGCTCTGATAACACCGTGGGTGTTCAAATCGGTCTACGTGTTTCCTCTTCCTCTCATCACAAAAGTGTTGAGGATCATAAGGCAAGGAAGAGTACAGACGATACTCGTTGTCCCAGACTGGCCTCGAAGGGCCTGGTACTCAGATCTACAAGAGATGCTCACAGGAGATCCCTGGCCTCTTCCTCTGAGGGAAGACCTGTTGCAACAGGGGCCCTGTGTATTTCAGGACTTACCGCGGTTACGTTTGACGGCATGGTGGTTGAACGCCGAATCCTAGCGAAAAAGGGGATTCCGGAAGAGGTCATCCCTACTTTAATAAAGGCTAGGAAGGAGGTGACGGTTAAGCATTATCACCGTATCTGGCGAAAGTATGTGTCTTAGTGTAAGACCAAGAATGCACCTACGGAAGATTTTCATCTGGGTCGTTTTCTCCACTTCCTACAGACAGGAGTGGATATGGGCCTGAAATTAGGCTCTGTTAAGGTTCAGATTTCGGCCCTCTCGATTTTCTTTCAGAAGGAATTGGCTTCTCTTCCAGAAGTCCAGACGTTTGTAAAGGGAGTGCTACACATCCAGCCTCCTTTTGTGCCTCCAGTGGCACCGTGGGACCTCAACGTGGTGTTGCAGTTCCTAAAATCACACTGGTTTGAACCGCTTAACAAGGTTGAGTTGAAATTTCTTACCTGGAAGGTGGTCATGTTGTTGGCCTTGGCATCAGCAAGGCGAGTATCAGAATTGGCGGCTTTGTCACACAAAAGCCCCTACTTGATTTTTCATGTGGATCGAGCTGAATTGAGGACACGTCCGCAATTTTTGCCTAAGGTGGTTTCTTCATTCCATGTGAATCAACCTATTGTGGTGCCTGTGGCTACAAGTGACCTGGAGGATTCCAGATCCCTGGACGTAGTCAGGGCCTTAAAGATTTATGTAGCCAGGACGGCTAGAATTAGGAAAACAGAGGCTCTGTTTATCCTGTATGCGGCCAATAAGATTGACGCACCTGCTTCGAAGCAGACTATTGCTCGCTGGATCTGTAATACGATTCAGCAGGCTCACTCTACGGCTGGATTGCCGGTACCAAATTCGGTTAAGGCCCATTCCACTAGGAAGGTGGGCTCTTCTTGGGTGGCTGCCCGAGGCGTCTCGGCATTACAACTTTGCCGAGCGGCGACTTGGTCGGGGTCAAACACTTTTGCTAAATTCTACAAGTTTGATACCCTGGCTGATGAGGACCTAGCGTTTGCTCAGTCGGTGCTGCAGAGTCATACGCACTCTCCCGCCCGATTGGATGCTTTGGTATAAACCCCATGGTCCTTACGGAGTCCCCAGCATCCTCTAGGACGTAAGAGAAAATAAGATTTTAAACCTACCGGTAAATCTATTTCTCCTAGTCCGTAGAGGATGCTGGGCGCCCGTCCCAGTGCGGAAACTCTGCAAGACTTGTATATAGTTGTTGCTTACATAAGGGTTATGTTACAGTTGAAATCGGTCTTGGACCGTTACTGTTGTTGTTCATACGGTTAACTGGTTATGTATGATCCCGGTTACATGGTATGATTGGTGTGGGCTGGTATGAATCTTGCCCTTGGATTTCTAAATCCTGCCTTGTATTGTCCATCTCCTATGGGCACAGTTCTCTAACTGAGGTCTGGAGGAGGTGCATAGAGGGAGGAGCCAGTGCACACCCATAGTCAAAGTTCTTTTTAGGTGCCCTATCTCCTGCGGAGCCCGTCTATACCCCCCATGGTCCTTACGGAATCCCCAGCATCCTCTACGGACTAGGAGAAATAGATTTACCGGTTTAAAATCTTATTTTTTTTCCCCTCTGAAATATCCATGAGACTATTTTTAAAAGTGTCATTCTGCAGCAGGGTACACTGTGTTCCACAGGGAATACATTGGATGTAGAGTTGGATCTTGATCCAGGCACCAACAGGTTAAAGCGTTAGCTGTCCCAGGATGCATTGGGGCCTCCTCTATAACCCTGCCTCCAGGCACTGTGAGCTCAGTTTTCGAGTTGGTGCCTGTAGAGCAGGCTAGTCAACAGGGGGGCTGCGCTAGGCAGCCCTGAAAAAAAAGTTTCTAAGAAGACTTCAAGGGCAGCAGCACTGTCATATGGCACAGTGACATTCAGCGCTGTGGCTCCATCACCTCCCAAGCGGCGTCGCATACTCCCATGGCTCATTTCCCGGGTACTTGCGGTGGAGACGCTCCGGCTCTAGGCACACAGTTGCAGATGCTCTCCTGGTTCGCGTGGCTATTACGGGGAGGAAGTAAGAGGGTCCCCCGGGCAGGACCCGCTACTAAATCACATTCTGATCGCAGTCTAGGGAGACGGACTGCGACGCTAGCGTGGACACTGTTGTGTACAGGGACGCCACTATATCTGCCAGGGCATAGGAGTACAGGTCGGGTGTACTTACACCCAGTTTAATAAAACTCTGTAGAACCAGACGGTGAGGACTAGCATAGGGGAGCCGGCTCTTGACCTGTAGCCCAGGGCGCCATCTCTAAGCAGATTTTCGCGCCCTGGAGCTGCCTTTCACTCTCCCTATATATAGCTGCGGCTGGTCTCCGGGACTGCAGAGCAAGGTCTCCCTTGTAAAGCCGCCTGTCTACAGCGCTGTGACTTTATAAACACTTCTAGATGTCTTTATACAGACAGCGTTAGTTAAGAAGTATACCTGTTACAGAATATATTGTATAAGTATTCTGATATATACCTCTGGTCTATGGCCGCGCTGTGTTTTTTATATGTATATTATTGAATACTAGTCCAGTGAAGTTTTATTGTCATAGCTAATAATTATCTGCATTGTCAATGTGACTGTGTGTGCCTGTATCTGCTGTGTGGATTTCACTTTCAGTGTTTCCCAGATATATATATCACTATAACTGATAACCCAATAGCAACCCTAAATAGCTGTCTAGCTGATCTCCATAAGTAGATGGCCAACCAACTGGACTTACACTCGGGAAATCAGAATTACAAACCACTGATTGTGTGCGGAATCTTGGCATTGTTCTGAATGGTGGCTTGACACTTAAACATCAGATGTCAGCCACAATCAAATCCTCATTCTTTCACCTGAGGAACATAGCCAGAATCAAGCACTTAATTCCCTCAGATGATCTGCCAAAAGTCATACATGCATTTGTATCATCTCGATTAGACTACTATATTGCCCTCTACCTTGGTCTCCCAGCAAAAGAATTGCACCGCTTACAGCTGGTGCAGAACACAACTGCCAGTCTGTTAACCAACCAGCCCCGTTCTAGCCACATAACGGGGGTCATTCCGAGTTGATCGCTTGCCAGCAGTTTTTAGCAGACGTGCAAACGCTTTGTCGCCGCCCACTGGGGAGTGTATTTTCGCTTTGCAGAAGTGCGAACGCTTGTGCAGCAGAGCGCCTGCAAAATCTTTTTGTGCAAAACAAGACCAGCCCTGTAGTTACTCTTCGTGTGCGTTGATTCTAACGACGCAGGGATGGCTTTTGATGTCACACAGCCGCCCAGCTACGCCTGCGTTTTTCTAAGCACTCCCTGAAAACGGTCAGTTGCCACCCAGAAACGCCCACTTCATGTCAATCTTCCTGCGTTCGGCCGTGCGACTGGAATCTTCGTTAGACCCTGTGCAAACCCACGATGCTCATTGTACCCGTACAACGTGCCTGCACATTGCGGTGCATACGCATGCACAGAAATGCCGATTTTTAGCCTGATCGCTGCACTGCGAACAATAGCAAGTAGCAATTAACTCTGAATGACCCCAACACCCATCCTCTACTCCCTTCACTGTCTGCCTGTAATATGGCGAATCATCTTCAAGATTGGCTTACTGAGTTTCAAAGCACTACATAACCAGGGCCCAAGGTACCCTAAGCAGCTTCTGACCCCATACTGCCCCACTCGATTACTGCGATCTGTAGATGAAGGACTTTTAGCAGTACCTAGAATCTCCCGTAATTCATCAGGGGGTCAAGCTTTTAGTCATACGGCTCCAACTCTATGGAACTCCCTTCCCCAACTACAGAATCCATCAAAAGTAGACTCAATACTTTCCTGTTTGCTCAAGCATTTCCATAATGTCCCTTTAGTATCTTCATGCTTCTGTATTTTATGAAAAGCTGTTCTGTACTTCATTATTTTCTGTACTATATTATGCTATGTATCTGTTAAGCGCCTTGAGTCCCATTGGAGAAAGAGCGCTATATAAATAAAATTATTATTATTATTACTATATTCTGTACCCTAAGGGACTTGGTGCGTCAGGGTCAATTATATAGTGCGTCACAGTATTTACCGATTTATACATATTATACTGTGTACTCAGTCACCTACTACTGGATTTATTCGCAGGTGTTGTGTAGGGGACTCAGTCACATAATACCGGATTTATTCACAGGTGTTGTATACTGGGTACTCAGTCACATACTAAAGAATTTATTCGCAGGTAGTGTACTCTGTCTGACTTTATCGTACTCATACGCTCTATTGTTGCATTTACTGAAATGTCTAACAAAAAGGGCATCAAATCCGGGGACGTTCCCGCATCATGCAGGGTATGCACCAAGGATTTACTTGAGGGGGAAGTTTTGTATGATGGTCTGTGTAATGTGTGCTATACCTCTCCCAGTCAGTCCGCAGCTCCTGCAACCAATCAGGATCCACCCTGGGCTAATTTCTCAACTCTGTTGGGTACTCTGGTGGACCGCCTTACGCCTACTATGGGATCACCTGTGCCACTACAGCCACAAATTGTCCCTATGGTTAATCCGCCTTGGGTGGATAATTTGTCAAACCAGTTGCAGCAATTAAACCAATCTTTGGTTAGACATAAATCTGCTATAGGTCACACCTGTGCCCCTGGATCATCTAAGCGGGCTGCTAATTACTCACAATCCACGCATCTCTCAGAAGTTTCTTCTAATGTGGATGGGGAACTAACTGTCCTGTCATACACTGAATCAGATGCTTCTGACGAGGAATCTTCTTTACAAGTGGATGCCCCTGACTTGGTGGTTGCTATTAGACAGATCCTCCAAATATCTGATGATGAGGATTCCACTGCGGTGTCTCAGAAACCTGACAAGTTTAAACGTCAGAAGGTAGCTAAAACTCTATTACCACATTCTGGTCATTTAGTGGACATACGCCGAGAACCCTGGTCTGAGCCAGGGAACAAATTCCCTCTATCTAAACGGGCCTTGGCTCAATATCCTCTCCCGGCAGAGTTATGTAACAAGTGGGAAAATCCACCGCCGGTGGATTCCCATGTCACCCGTCTGGTGGTATCTTCTACTCTGCCTGTCACTGCTGTAACCTCACTAAAGGAACTGACAGATAAACGTGTGGAGGGATGCCTATTTACTACCTAACAGGTGCTGTACATAGAACCACTATTGTTGCCTCCTGGGCGGCAAAAGGTATTGAAGCATGGGTTCAGGCACTGGAGGAAGAGCTACCCGATGAATTATCTGACAAGGCAAGACCATGTCTGTCTCCCATTACCACAACTGCCTATTATTTTCAGGAAGCATCCTCTGAGGCAGGTGTATTGGCGGCTAAGGCGTCGACCACGTCTGTCCTAGCCTGCTGTATTCTGTCATTGAGGTCTTGGAAGGTGGACCTGGACTCCAAAATGTCAGGAATCTGCATTCTCCATCGCATTACTTACTGTGGAACTACAGGTTCCAGCAGTTCAGTTCCAGTTTTCAGTCTACTGCAGCCTGGAGTACACAGTGCTTCAGCTAACTCACAGCTGATCTGAACACCCAATCCAGCGGGGTGTGTTATCACAGAGATACAACATCGCCTTAGACAACACGTCACAGGCGTCTCCTGTTTGCAGTCCTCTGTCTGCAGAGATACCCCTGTGTATTGGACCTGTGGAACTACAAGTCCCAGCAGTTCCAGGTTCCAGTCTGCAATCCCTGTTTCTCTAACGTCCTAGTGGATGCTGGGGACTCCATAAGGACCATGGGGAATAGCGGCTCCGCAGGAGACTGGGCACAGCTAAGAAAGAATTAGGACTACCTGGTGTGCACTGGCTCCTCCCACTATGACCCTCCTCCAGACTTCAGTTAGAATCCTGTGCCCGGCCTAGCTGGATGCACACTAGGGGCTCTCCTGAGCTCCTAGAAAGAAAGTATATGTTAGGTTTTTTATTTTACAGTGAGATCTGCTGGCAACAGACTCACTGCAGCGAGGGACTAAGGGGAGAAGAAGCGAACCTACCTAACTGGTGGTAGCTTGGGCTTCTTAGGCTACTGGACACCATTAGCTCCAGAGGGATCGACCGCATGGAACCGGCCATTGGTGTTCGGTCCCGGAGCCGCGCCGCCGGCCCCCTTACAGAGCCAGAAACAAGAAGAATCCGGAAAATCGGCGGCAGAAGACATCAGTCTTCACCAAGGTAGCGCACAGCACTGCAGCTGTGCGCCATTGCTCCTCATACACACTTCACACTCCGGTCACTGAGGGTGCAGGGCGCTGGGGGGGGGGCGCCCTGAGAAGCAATAAATACACCTTGACTGGCAAATATATCACAATATATAGCCCCAGAGGCTATATATGTGATAAATACCCCTGCCAGAATCCATAAAAAAGCGGGAGAAAAGTCCGCCGAAAAAGGGGCGGAGCTATCTCCCTCAGCACACTGGCGCCATTTCTCCCTCACAGTTCCGCTGGAAGGAAGCTCCCTGGCTCTCCCCTGCAGTCTACACTACAGAAAAGGGTAAAAAAGAGAGGGGGGGCACTAAATTTAGGCGCAAAATACATATATAGCAGCTATAAGGGGATATAATTTAGTTAATCCCTGTATTATAGAGCGCTCTGGTGAGTGCTGGCATACTCTCTCTCTGTCTCCCCAAAGGGCTTTGTGGGGTCCTGTCTTCTGTCAGAGCATTCCCTGTGTGTGTGCGGTGTGTCGGTACGGCTGTGTCGACATGTTTGATGAGGAGACTTATGTGGAGGAGGAGCAGGTGCCTTTAAATGTGTTGTCACCCCCTGCGGAGCAGACACCGGAGTGGATGGACTTGTGGAAGGAATTACGCGAAAGTGTCGACTCCTTACATAAAAAATTTGACGACATGCCAAATGTGGGGCAGCCGGCTTCTCAGCCCGTGCCTGCCCAGACGTCTCAAAAGTCATCAGGGGCTCTAAAACGCCCGCTACCTCAGGTGGCAGACACAGATGTCGACACGGATACTGATACCAGTGTCGACGACGAAGAGACTAATGTAATGTCCAATAGGGCCACTCGTTATATGATTGAGGCAATGAAAAATGTTTTACACATTTCTGAAGTGACCCCGGGTACCACAAAAAAAGGGTATTATGTTTGGGGAGAAAAAACTACCAGTAGTTTTTCCCCCTTCTGAAGAATTAAATGACGTGTGTGAACTAGCGTGGGCTTCCCCTGATAAAAAATTTGTAATTTCAAAAAAATTACTAATGGCGTACCCTTTCCCGCCAGAGGATAGGTCACGTTGGGAAACACCCCCTAAGGTGGATAAAGCACTTACGCGCTTATCAAAAAAGGTGGCACTGCTGTCCCAAGATACGGCCGCCCTAAAGGAACCTGCTGACAGAAAGCAGGAGGCTCTCCAAAAACCTATATATACACACACTGGTAATATACTGAGACCAGCTATTGCCTCAGCATGGATGTGCAGTGCGGCAGCTGCATGGTCAGACTCCCTGTCAGAGAACATTGACACCCTAGACAGGGACACTATATTGCTAAACGTAGAGCATATTAAAGACGCTGTCTTTTACATAAGAGATGCACAGAGGGATATTTGCCGGCTGGCATCAAAAATAAGTGCACTGTCCATTTGTGCCAGGAGAGGGTTATGGACCCGGCAGTGGACAGGGGATGCAGATTCCAAAAGGCACATGGAAGTTTTGCCTTATAAGGGTGAGGAGTTGTTCGGGGATGGTCTTTCAGACTTAGTGTCCACAGCAACAGCTGGGAAGTCAGCATTTTTGCCACATGTCCCCTCACAACCAAAGAGAGCACCGTATTATCAGGTGCAGTCCTTTCGCCCCCAAAAGAGCAGACGGGGTAGAGGCGCGTCCTTTCTGCCCAGAGGCAGAGGTAGGGGAAAAAAGCTGCAGCATACAGCCACTTCCCAGGATCAAAAGTCCTCCCCCGCTTCTTCTGCTAAGTCCGCTGCATGACGCTGGGGCTCAGCAGGCGGAGCCAGGTACGGTGGGGGGCCGTCTCAAAAACTTCAGCAATCAGTGGGCTCGCTCACAGGTAGATCCCTGGATCCTTCAAGTAGTACGGTTATCCCTTCGCATCTGTTAAAAGCGCAAGCTCTACAATTGGTTGTGAGTTCCCTCCTGGATGCAGGAGTGGTGGTGCCGGTACCTCTGTCCCAGAGAGGCAAAGGATACTATTTGACCCTGTTTCTAGTTCTAAAATCCAGTGGGTCTTTCCGGCCTATACTCAACCTCAAATCTTTGAACAAGTTTGTGAGAGTATCCAAGTTCCATATTTCAAACTCTGCGCTCAATTTTACTGGCCATGGAACCCGGAGACTATATGGTATCCCTGGATATGCAGGTTGCATACCTGCATATACCTATTGCCATGTCGCATCAGCAATATCTGCAGTTTGCTTAGCAACATCCACTATCAGTTTCAGGCTCTGCCATTTGGACTGGCTACGGCTCCTCGGATCTTCACCAAGGTTATGGCTGTGATGACGGCTCATCTCCGTCGCCAGGGAATAAGGATCCTGCCGTATCTGGACGACTTGCTGATCCTGGCAAACTCCTACAGTGTCCTTCTCAGCCATCTACATCTGGCAGTAAGCTTCCTACAAGCCCACGGGTGGCTCATCAATTGAAAGAAGTCCTCGCTGTTCCCAGCTCAGAGCATGGTGCACCTGGTGGCACTGCTGGACACGCACAGTCAACAGCTGTTTCTGTCTTCAGAGAAGGTCCTGATGCTTTGGGACATAAAATGCTTCCTTTGTCGGCCGAGAGTGACGATACACTCAGCAATGCAAGTACTGGGTCTGATGGTGTCGGCATTTGACATGGTGGCGTATGCTCAATTTCATTCCCGCCCTCTGCAGAGGTTAATTCTTTCCAAATGGGACGGCCTACCTCATTGGATCAGGTCTCATATCACTTTGACTCCGGATGTTTGTCTGTAACTAACCTGGTGGCTTCAGGACCAGCAATTAAGCAGGGACCGTCCCTTCTGGATCCCCGACTGGGTCCTGCTGACAACGGATGCAAGCCTGAGGGGATGGGACGTGGTGTTGGAGCAACACTCTTTTCAGGGTCGGTGGACCAAGGAGGAATCACTCCTCCCGATTAAACATTCTGGAGTTGTGGGCAGTGTTCAATGGATGTCTCTTGCCCTGCCTCTTGTACAGAACAGGCCTGTTCAAGGACGGTCAGACAACGCCACCACAGTGGCATACATCAACCATCAAGGCAGCACTCGAAGCCGCATGGCAATGTTGGAAGTGTCAAAAATTCTTTAATGGGCGGAACGCCATCTGCCAGCAATATCAGCACTGTTTATTCCGGGTGTCCTCAACTGGAAAGCGGACTTCCTCATTCGCCAGGACGTGCACGCCGGAGAGTGGAGTCTTCATCCGGAAGTCTTTCAACTCCTAGTGGACAAGTTTGGCCTATCAGATGTAGACTTGATGGCATCTCGACACAATCACAAAGTTCCGGTCGTCGGATCAAGGACCAGGGATCCTCAAGCAGCGTTCGTGGACGCACTAGCCATTCCATGGAACTTTTGGCTGCCTTATGTGTTCCCTCCAGTGTCACTCCTACCCAGGGTCCTGCGGAAGTTCAAGCAAGAAGGAGGAATACTACTTCTAGTTGCTCCAGCATGGCCCAGGCGGCATTAGTTCTCAGACCTGCAGGGTCTATCGATAGAGCGTCCTCTTTAACTTCCTCAATGACCAGACCTCCTCGTACAGGGTCCTTGTCTCTACCCAGACCTGGCCAGGCTGGCTTTGACGGCGTGGCTCTTGAAGCTTCACTCCAAAGGGCAAAAGGATTTTCTGAGGCGGTCATTCAAACTATGTTGAAGGCCCGCAAACCGGCATCTGCCCGGATCTATTACAGAGTCTAGAATTCTTAGTTCACCTGGTGTGCTGATAAGAACGATGATGTTCACCGATTTAAGACATCCAGAATCCTGGCTTTCCTGCAACAAGGATATGAAAAAAGAAAGAATGGGAGCGCTGGATGAATCCAATATGTATTTTTTATTAAAATATTAGTATATCAACCACATAAAAATACAGTGCATGAACTAGCCTAAAGATAATGAACAATTAATAATGTATAAATGTATGCAAGACTGCCATATCTCCTGAACCAATATGAATAAGAAAACCTTTAATAAACCCTAATTAGGGCTGCATTGGTGCTTCATGAAAATCAGCCGTGCGTCCACGAGCTGAAATATTTGTAAGAAGGAGACTGATGAAAAGTGCCTCTGTTATAAATCACTGTTAAAGTGTACACTCTCTTCTCCTTGTACACAAAAGAACCTCATTGGCAAAGAGTATCCCAGTATTGAAATTGCGGACAACCGTTCTGTATTATTAAGTGGCAAATAGACAGTGATGGTCAAATTCACTTGTAGTATATCACCTGATGTGAGAGCCTCTCCGTCAAAGGCGCTGTACTGAGCCGGGTTTGCAGCGGCTCTGTGCAATGAAAGTACAGCTGGTCACGTCACCAGTGAACCATCCAGACGAACACGGTTGTTTTCTCCGCTGAAGGGTACTGTACCAATTTGAATGTGCAGCAGTGCAGAAAGATTGGAGCAGCAGATTCCCCAGCCGCTGGTGAAAAGTCCGTTTTAATTGCGGCTACGGTCAACTCGATATATACGGCTCAGAGTGTCAGGAGAATGCAGCAGTCAGATGAAGTCCTTCAATGGAGTACCTTAACGCGTTTCTCGGCCTACAACGCTGGCCGTTTCATCAGAAGGAAATGAATAAACAGATCATGGCTAGCCTTAGTATATATACCCTATTAATTAGAAAATCCTAATCAGCTGTGCCATTAAATTCAATTGATTCTAAACACAGGTCTCCTGTTAAACTAAGCCAGTATATTAAACCACTGAAAGGTTTATGAAAAGAAAAGTATATAAAAATGTAGATATATGGACATGTATATCCAAACACAAATATACATATCTACTGCAAAGTATATAATTATCTGAGATATATCAATTGCTATTCATCTACTAATTCTAAAAATATTAGATATCTTCAATGGGCTCAATACAATCGTTCAGAGAAAAGAAAAGGAAAAAAGTGTATTATGAAGGAATTTAAATCCTTCTTTTATATTATGAATTACATAGTAAATATCGTTATAAACTCATTTAAAAAACAATAAACTTCATATACATATTTAAATAGCGGTAGTAAATGCATTATTAATCAAATAATAAATACAACGATGTTCTTAGGATAGCATATAATTTAAATATACAGGAATTCTTTGAAGAGATACTTCTTTAAAAAGGAAAAGAGAAAAGAGGAGAAGAATCCATGCCGTGTGTCAGTGCGTCACCCAAGACCTCCAGAATTACATAAACTTGAGGTAGTCAGGTGAGGCAGTAGCACACGGCATAAATAAATGACTACCAATACTGGATATTGCAAAGATCTTCCCAAGGCTATCATATCAGAAAAAACACATATCTATGATAGCATACCTCATCTATCAAGAGGATCATATATTATTTAGTTCTACTGTGTCATTAAGACCTTCAGGGCATAATGTACTGAGTTTAAAAATCCAAAACGCTTCACGTTTGCATAGGAGATTGTACCTATCTCCTCCTCTTTTAGTAGAATTTATTTTTTCAATGGCCGTAATGGTCACATCTTCAATTGCTCCTTGTGTACATCTTAAGATGTGTTGAGACAAACTATGGGTTAGTACACCTTTGAGAATATTTCTCCTATGTTCCAAAAAACGGGTGTTAACAGTTCTAATAGTCCTACCCACATACTGTAATCCACACCTACATTGGACTACATAGATTACATATTGTGATTGACAATTTAAAAAATCAGTTATTTCAAATGTTTCTTGAGTAGTATAAGAAACTATCTTGTTGTTATTTTTTACCACATGTTTGCAAGTCAGACATTTGTCTCTACCACATTTGAAAAAACCTTTAGGCTTAGGAAGCAGCCAGTTTAGTTTATTTAGAGTAGGTTCAACCGTATTTGGTGTAACGTATGGGGTAAACATACTAGGAGCAAGTTTTTGTTTGAGTGACATTGCCTTTCTAAAGGTAACATTACCATATTCTGGGAGTACTGTATTTAGATATTTATCACTACGCAAAAGAGACCAATTCTTGGATATTATATTTTTAATCTCCTTAGAAGAGGAATTATATTGAGTAATAAAAGTAGGGGAGCGTTCAACTTTAGTCTTCGAATAAGGGTTCTTTTTCTTATTATTAAATAGGATGGAGTTTCTTGAAATAGTAGAAATTTCTCTCAAAGCTCCATCTAACAGTGAGGAAGGATAGCCTTGTTTGACAAAGGACATGTATAAAATCTTACTTTGTGACTGAAAATCAAATTCAGTGGAACAGTTCCTCCTGAGTCGGAGGAACTGTCCTTTGGGAATATTGTCTTTCCAAGGTCGAAAGTGACTACTATCGTAGTGCAGATAATTATGGCAGTCAACAGTTTTGGTGTATGTAGTAGAATCAATTTTACCGTCATTAACAGTGAGTAAAATATCTAAAAAATTAATCTGGTTAGTGCTGAAAGAATGTGTAAATTTCAAACCAAAAGTGTTAGAGTTAAGTGATCTCATGAAATCCGGTATCAATTTATTGTCCCCATCCCAAATAATAAAGATATCATCGATGTAACGGCCATAGAGGACCAGGTCTCCCCCGCAAGCGCCACCCCAAATGTGCCTCTCTTCAAAGAGGCCCATATAGAGGTTCGCATAGCTGGGGGCAAACCTGGTCCCCATGGCCGTCCCACATGTCTGAAGAAAAAATTGTGAATTGAAAGTGAAATAGTTGTGTTCTAAGATGAATCTGATTGAGAGGAGTAAGAAATCTCTCAAATCAGTCAATTTCGTGATCTCTATGAAGAAAGTGATTGATGGCCATCAAGCCAAATTCATGTGGAATTTTACTATAAAGTGACTCTACATCACAAGTGAGGAAAGTGTAAGAATCTTTCCAAGTAATAGATTCTATAAGTCTAAGAAAATGTGCAGAATCCTGTATGTATGAAGGAAGAGCTGTCACATATTTTTGTAAATGTGCATCAACATAGGCGGAAAGATTAGTGGTTAGTGAACCTATGCCCGATATAATGGGCCTCCCCGGTGGGGACTTCAGACACTTGTGCACTTTTGGCAGATGGTAATAAATTGGGATAATGGGATAATCAACTTTCAAAAATCTATAGACATCATCTGATATTGTGCCTTGGTTCAAGGCCGAGTCTAATAATGAAATTAGTTTATCTTTGAAAGAAAAAGTAGGATTACATGACAATTTTTTGTAAAAAAGGGGATTATTTAACTGGCGAGAGGCTTCAGCCAGATAGTCCACTGTGTTTTGTAAAACCAGGCCGCCACCCTTATCAGCCTGCTTGATGGTAATATTCTTATCTCTGATAAGTTCTTTCAAGGCTTTTCTTTCAGCCTTAGTCAGGTTATCTCTGAAACCCACCTTTTCTGCTTTAGTACACAAGTCTCTGAAATCATTAAGAGTAGTGGTGTAAAAACTTTCTAAGAAGGGTCCTCTATGTTGAAGGGGATAAAAATCTGAGGGTTTTTTGAAAATCTTTTTGAGAGGGCCTGTAATGTCAAATAATCTCACTGTAGTATTTACATTTTCACTTTCCTCATAGAGACTCTCTAGCATATCTATTGCTAGTGTGTCATTCTTATCAAGTACTATTGGCAAAGCATCAATGTCTTGTTTATGTAAAGATTTGATGCAAAAATATCTTTTCCTGCTCAAGGTACGAATATATTTATTTAAATCCACAAAGAGTGTAAATAGATTCGGTTTTGCTTGAGGTGCAAATTTTAAACCTTTTGATAATAATTTATTTTCAGAATCATTCAGAACTTTATCTGAAAGATTAAAGATGGTGGAAGGTGATCTTAATCCCATCTCACACTCTTTGTGGATTTTCTGTAATCTTCGTCTCCTCCCTCCTCTACATCCTCGTCTCTTCCTCTTTTTTGTGTGGGAAGTGATTGGGGGTGGTCTCTTGATGTTTGAACATTCCGTACCCTTGGAGAGTAGGGGGTTAGACCTCTTTCTAAAAAAGAGGATGATGTATTGGAATGGTATTTAGAATGATTAGATGGTCTCTTGTTGTCATAGTATTTTTCTGTATTTTCATAGGTCCCGGTCTCCACAGGGAGCCTATCTGCAAGAGGTGCAAATCTATTGGGATGAGACCAACTTTTTTTCTTTTTTTTTATAGTTCTCTCTATAAGGAGAGAAATTGTCCCTCAAAGGTCTGGAGGAATAATGTATGTCTCTTGACCCATCATAATATTGTCTATGAGACCATTGGTCTCTATTTCTAACTCTCCCTGGAGATCTGAATGTCTGTTGGGAGGTCTGATTGGAATAACTATCAGTCCTCTTTTTATTGTAAATTCTAACCTGGCCTTTTGCATAATCCTCCCTATCTCTAACAAGTTTTTTATCCTTATTCTGTATTAATGATTTCTCGAAGTCCTCAATTTTTTTATTTAGTTTGGAATCCCTATGATCAAAGTTCTCCTGCTTTGAAAAAGGGGCAAGTGCATGTTGTACCTCTTCGATCTCTTTCTGTATTTTATTGACTTTTTGTTCTCTATACCTAATCAAGAGGCGTATGAGGTTTTTTGAACATTGATCAAGTATAATTTCCCTCTTATCTCTTTTCCTTTTTAAAGAAGTATCTCTTCAAAGAATTCCTGTATATTTAAATTATATGCTATCCTAAGAACATCGTTGTATTTATTATTTGATTAATAATGCATTTACTACCGCTATTTAAATATGTATATGAAGTTTATTGTTTTTTAAATGAGTTTATAACGATATTTACTATGTAATTCATAATATAAAAGAAGGATTTAAATTCCTTCATAATACACTTTTTTCCTTTTCTTTTCTCTGAACGATTGTATTGAGCCCATTGAAGATATCTGATATTTTT
This sequence comes from Pseudophryne corroboree, assembly GCF_028390025.1. Taxonomy (NCBI): domain Eukaryota; kingdom Metazoa; phylum Chordata; class Amphibia; order Anura; family Myobatrachidae; genus Pseudophryne; species Pseudophryne corroboree. The sequence goes on from NC_086444.1 coordinate 557,613,692, forward strand.
AGAATTAGTAGATGAATAGCAATTGATATATCTCAGATAATTATATACTTTGCAGTAGATATGTATATTTGTGTTTGGATATACATGTCCATATATCTACATTTTTATATACTTTTCTTTTCATAAACCTTTCAGTGGTTTAATATACTGGCTTAGTTTAACAGGAGACCTGTGTTTAGAATCAATTGAATTTAATGGCACAGCTGATTAGGATTTTCTAATTAATAGGGTATATATACTAAGGCTAGCCATGATCTGTTTATTCATTTCCTTCTGATGAAACGGCCAGCGTTGTAGGCCGAGAAATGCGTTAAGGTACTCCATTGAAGGACTTCATCTGACTGCTGCATTCTCCTGACACTCTGTGAGCTGTATATATCGAGTGGACCGTAGCCGCAATTAAAACGGACTTTTCACCAGCGGCTGGGGAATCTGCTGCTCCAATCTTTCTGCACTGCTGCACATTCAAATTGGTACAGTACCCTTCAGCGGAGAAAACAACCGTGTTCGTCTGGATGGTTCACTGGTGACGTGACCAGCTGTACTTTCATTGCACAGAGCCGCTGCAAACCCGGCTCAGTACAGCGCCTTTGACAGAGAGGCTCTCACATCAGGTGATATACTACAAGTGAATTTGACCATCACTGTCTATTTGCCACTTAATAATACAGCACGGTTGTCCGCAATTTCAATACTGGGATACTCTTTGCCAAAGAGGTTCTTTTGTGTACAAGGAGAAGAGAGTGTACACTTTAACAGTGATTTATAACAGAGGCACTTTTCATCAGTCTCCTTCTTACAAATATTTCAGCTCGTGGATGCACGGCTGATTTTCATGAAGCACCAATGCAGCCCTAATTAGGGTTTATTAAAGGTTTTCTTATTCATATTGGTTCAGGAGATATGGCAGTCTTGCATACATTTATACATTATTAATTGTTCATTATCTTTAGGCTAGTTCATGCACTGTATTTTTATGTGGTTGATATACTAATATTTTAATAAAAAATACATATTGGATTCATCCAGCGCTCCCATTCTTTCTTTTTTCATATCCATTTTGATCTATTGTTGGGGCAGCCCGCCCACAACTGGTGAGTAGCCGTCTGAATCCAATTAGATATAGTGTGTGTACTGTAGAGCGCCAATCTTTTGTATATATTTCCTGCAACAAGGCCTGGACTTAGGCCTTCGTCTGGCCTCCCTCAAGGTTCACATATCTTCCTTGTCTGTGTGGTTTCAGAGAAAAATTGCGTCTATACCTGACGTTCATACATTCACTCAGGGTTTATTGCAGATTCAACCTCCCTATGTCCCTCCTGTGGCTCCATGGGATTTGTCTGTTGTCTTGAATGCCCTGCTAGAGTCTCCATTTAAATCTCTTGAGTCAGTGGACCTTAAATGGCTTACTGCTAAAGTCCTGTTCTTACTGGCTACTGCCTCTGCCAGAAGGGTGTCAGACCTAGGCGCTTTGTCCTGTCGTCCACCCTTTCTGATATTTCATTGTGACCGAGCAGTTCTTAGAACTCACCCTGGTTATTTACCTAAGGTGGTGTCAACTTTTCACCTTAATCAATAGATTGTGGTTCCGGCCTTCATCTTTTCTGAATTATCCTCCAAAGAACGGTCTTTGGCTGTGGTACGGGCTCTATGCATATATGTGTAGAGGACTGCCTCTATTAGGAGGTCAGATACCCTCTTTGTACTGTTTGGTTTCCACAAACGTTGCTGGCCTGTGAATAAGCAAACCTTGGCCAGATGGATTAGAATGGTGATTGCACAAGCTTATGAGAAGGCTGGACTTCCAGCTCCTGCTGCTATTAAAGCCTATTCTACTTGGTCTGTTGGACCTTCTTGGGCGGCACACCATGGCGCATCCGCAGAACAATTGTGCAAGGTGGCTATGTGGTCCTCAGTGAACACGTTCATTAAATTCTATGCCTTTGATCCATCCGCCTCCCAGGATGCTTCCGTTGGATGCCGGGTTTACATAACCACCAAGGCGTGTCCCATCCCTTGAGGAACTGCTTTAGAACATCCCTGATGTATTCCCTGTGGAACACAGAGTACCCTGCTGCAGAAAAGGAGATTTATGGTAGACTTACCATTGTTAAATCTCTTTCTGCGAGGTATACTAGGTTGCACAGGGCGCCCACCCTGACGCACCTAGCTTCTATGGGTTTCTATGGCATTAGCCGCTGGTCCCTTCTCCTGTCGTGGGAATGTGGTTCTATGTGACTAACATCTGTCTTCTCTTTTACCTGCTGCTACATTGGACTGGTTAACGAAACTGAGCTCACAGTGCCTGGAGGCGCGGTTATAGAGGAGGCCCCAATGCATCCTGGGACAGCTAAAGCTTTAACCTGTTGGTGCCTGGATCAAGATCCATCTCTACACCCGATGCATTCCCTGTGGAACCCAGTGTACCTCGCAGAAAGAGATGTAATAATGGTAAGTCTACCATAAATCTTTTTAATAATAATAATACGTTTAAATCTATAGCGCTTTTCTCTGAAAGGACTCAAGGCGCTTTACAGAAATAATGAACATAATACAGATGTTTAGCTTTACAGAAAACCAAGAACATCATACAAAGTTGAAGCAGCCATTTTGGGTCATACATTCTAAGGATTATTTATCTTACTTAAAAAGACACAGGTAAGGCACACTGCATAGATTACAGTGAGTGGAATAGGCAAAATCTGAGATAGATGACACGCAGTAGGGGGGCTACAGAATACTAACGTGAGATACCCGATCCTTACAAAATAGGGCTGCCCTGTTCACACAGATTTATTATTAATATTATTAACAGTTTCTTATGTAGCGCAGCAAATTCCATTTCGCTTTACAATTGGAAACTCGTACAACAATTGGAAACAGTGATAAAATAATACTGGGTAATAAACAAATAGAGGTAGGAAGGCTCTGCTTGCAAGATTACAATCTATAGAAAAATAGGCCTTGATACACAAGGATAGGTGTTATATATTGCATAAAGGTCCACCAAATTGCAAAGGTTCTTGTTGTTCTTATCACTGCTCTGGACATCCTCCCTCCCTCCCTGCTCGCTACACCCACCCTCCCTTCCTGCTCCTTACATCCATTCTTCTGTGCTGCTCCTTACATCCTCCCTGCTCCCTACACCCACCCTCTCGCTGCTCCCTACATGCTTAACAGCAAACAGAGTTCTAAAAGGAGAATTTAAATTGATCGAAACTAAGAAATCAAAAATACTAAGAGATAAATTTGGAATCAAGAAAAGAACAAAGAATAAGAAGGAACAAGAAGCTCAAAAGAAGAAGAGAACATGCACAGCAGTATCTCCTTTTGGAAACACTACAGGACAGAAGACCCCCATTTATAAACGTCTAAATTTAACCTACCAACAATATATGTCAAGGTTACATAGTAAGAAGGAGACACGTGCAGTCAATAGAGGAAGCACATTCATTTGAATCAGCATCAGACGAAACTGTAACAGAAGAATCCTTTTCGATTCATGAAGTAGAGGAGGAAATACAATATGAGAATCTAGTAAGATTATCGTTAGAAAAGGTTGGAACATAAGTCTTATAACAACAGAGGATAATAGAGACAGTCACGAGCAGCCCTAACACCACTATAAGAAATATCAATATTGAGGAAGCATCAAGAAATTACATTGAAGATGAGAGGACGTGTGCAACCGTCTCTTTTTTAGAAACAAGCACCCTGATGACAAAGATAGACACGAACAACACTGCGGCAAGAGGGGGAAAAAAGAAAATTGGAAGAACAAGAAGAGGGTGCAGGGGAGGAGAAAAAAAGCAAAAGTACAACAAACACAAGAACAGCAGATTTAGGGAAAGGCATATTCAATCTGAGTAATACACTTACAGAAGATCATCTCAGACTATTAGATAAAGGTTTGAAGTATGCCCCCACAGTTTTAATGAACAAGTTCAGTACTTATATCGAGTTGCACAAGTTTACCCGTAAGCTAACTCTCAAAAAGTACTTTCCAATCACAAATCAAGCACCAGTCAGAAACACAGAGAACATGAACCATTTTAAACATACTGATTTGAAACCACCATAAGAATTCTACCCCACTTACATGCAAGGATCACAAATAAGTGCATTTGTCAGATTGATGGAGAAGGATATAGAGAAATTGGAACACAAAAAATATCTCAGATTAACCTCAACAGAAGAGAACGTAACACACTACAGGAATTACAGGACAACAATTCCATCATAGTACAACCAGCGGACAAGGGGGGAGGAGTCGTTATTCTGAACAAGTCAGATTACTTAGCAGAAGCACATAGGATACTGGGAGATACAACAACATACAAGATATTACAAAGCGATACCACTACGGCCTTCAAATTGGAGCTGGACCTTCTCATACAGCTAGGAAGGGACTCAAGAGTACTGACAGACCAAGAGTACAAGTTCATACAGTCCTCACATCCCATCATTCCTGTATTTTACTATCTACCAAAGATTCACAAACCACCAGGCCATCCTATTATCTCCGGTATAAGGTCACTCACCACCAACCTCTCTCAATATTTGGACACTTTCCTACAACCATTCATACAACAATTACCTTCACATCTGAAAGACACAACACAAATACTCAATATTTTTCAAAATGTGGCATGGAATGATCAAATGTGGTTGGTGACTACTGACATAACCTCATTGTACTCGGTCATAAATCACGAACAAGGTATCAATAGCATCAGATACCATCTAGAGAAAGAAGGAAATATACACACAATGGAATTTCATTTTGGACAGTATTAACTTTATCCTAAAACACAATTACGTCTGGTTCGAAAACGTCTTTTATTTACAAACAACGGGTACAGCGATGGGTACGAGATTTTCCCTGAGCTATGCCAACCTATTCATGGGTTGGTGGGAGGACCACCATGTTTGGAACAACCATAGTCTCGGGGCAAGTCTCGTACTATGGACCAGATACATAGATGACGTCCTCTTCATCTGGCGTGGAGAGGAAAGTGGATTAAAGGATTTCTTGACATTCCTGAACAACAATAACAATAACCTCATCTTTACCGCAAACTACAGTAAGACCAGAGTAGATCCTAGATCTGGACATATTCATAGATGGGGAAGAAATTCATACCAAAACATACAAAAAACTGGTCAACGTCAATAGCTTAAAACTTTCTACAAGTGGGCTTCATCCTAACTGGCTTCGGACAATACCCAAAGGACAGTTCACAAGACTTAGAAGAAATTGTTCCAGAGTAGAGGATTTAAAGGCGCATGGGGAGGAACTTACTACACAATTCTTGGAGAAAAAGTATGATGAAAGGACTGTTATGGAGGCATTTAAGGAGACAATATCTTGCAGCAGAACAGATCTGTTGAAGTACAAGAAACAAAACACGAGGGAAAGGAAGGAGGAGGTACTGTTCATCACAGGTTACTCTAAACAAGCACCACAACTGAAACAGACTCTTAAGAAAAACTGGCCACTTTTGATAGAAGATGAGATCCTAGCAGACAAACTCTCGAATCAACCTAGAATAGTCTTCAGAAAGGCTTCGGATTTGAGACAAAAACTGGTGCATAGCCATATACCCCCCAAGAATCTGAAGCAAACAACAATAACAGGATTAGAACCAAGAAATGGTTTCTATTATTGTCTAGGGTGCACCAATGCTGGAGTTAGAAGTACGAAACCTACAACACAGTTCATCTCCAGAATTACCAACAAGGAATAAGAATAACATGTAACAGCAAAGGCATTATATACCTTCTGGAATGTGAGTGCCACAAGCAGTACGTAGGCAGGACAATCAGAACATTCAAAACCCGTGTGAGTGAACACATAAGAAACATTAAAAGAGAATTGGAAGAACATAACCTATCAAGACATTTCAGAGCGTTTCATGGAAGTGATCCAAGCTCCTTGAAATTCATCGGAATAGAAGAGAACACCAAATTGGAGAGGTGGAGATTTTACAAACAAGATCAATAGAGCAGAACTTAGATGGATGTACGAACTAAAAACATTTACCCCACGGAGACTGAATCTAGATAATGAAATTAGATCCATTGTGTGCAAAAAAAAAAAAAAAAAATGCATTAATGACCACTATTGAGAGACTGAAATGGAACAGGGCTTGCGAGCAGGACCACCAACAAGTTTGATCAACAGACATAACACCAAACAGTTGAGAAGAAATAATACCGAAGTATAAGTAATTATACAAACATATAAATAATAACATAGCTCACTGTATCAATAGATTAATCTGTAGATTGTCATATTAATACCTGAAACACAAGCTAAAACACTGTAGCAATAGATACAGATTATTTAAAAGTATCACCAATACACATTTAAGGTAGTTAGTAACTTAGTATGTATGTACAATTAGGAACAATGGCCCTCATTCCAAGTTGTTCACTCGCTAGCTACTTTAGCAGAAATGCAAACGCAAAGCTGCCGCCCACGGGGAGTGTGTCTTAGCATAGCAGAATTGCTAACAAAAGATTAGCAATTCTGCTATTAAGTATTTCCTTGCAGTTTCTGAGTAGCTCCAGACCTGTTTAATTCCTGGTTTGACATCACAAACACGCCCTGCATTCGGCCAGCCACTCACCCGTTTCTCCAGCCACTCCTGCTTTTTTACCTGGCACGCCTGCGTTTTTTTAGTACACTCCCTGAAAACGGCCAGTTTCCGCCCAGAAACACCCACTTCCTGTCAATCACACTACGATCAGCAGAGCGATTGAAAAGCTTTGTTCGCCCGTGAGTAAAATAGCATAGTTTTGTGTAAAAATACTTAGCGCGTGCGCCCTGCTGTGCATACGCATGCGCAGAACTGCCGGATTTTAGCCTATTAGCAATTCTGCTAAAAATAGCAGCGAGCGAACAACTCGGAATGAGGGCCAATGTCCTATGCTCAGTTTAAGAACAGCATGTGAGATATATTCAGGGAAAGCCTCACTATGCAAGACTCACATTGAAATGGGCTCAGGTTTCATTAGCAATATAACCTTCATAGTGAAATTAGGCACGTATATACCAATCCATTTCATTCTGAACCGCATGTACAGCAGCACATCATTTTATGGGATTAAATTATTAGATCATTTTTTCTTTAGTTTATCACCTTTAATCAGAACCACATATATTTTCATACCATTTGATAATTACAACTGAGTAGACAGTATATAATTCGTTATTATTTATGATGAGGGTCATACAACGGCAGCAATTTCTGATTAATATTATTGCCTTTTATTCAAGTGATTATATCAGATTAGCATGCATAGTTATTCTTTCCCATCCATCTGTAGTCTCCAAAGGTTCATATTCACATATTAATTATAGTTAAACCCCCTACAGGCTTTATCTTTGAACATGAGTAGAAATTAATGAGTTATTTATTAGGATTGGGTGGGATGGGTTACAGCCCACTTTTCAAGTTCACACCCATTTTTGCCTGCAATTAACTTCCAGCCAATGGAAACAGTGTGATGAACCATTTAATAATTAACATGGACAAGCAGCATATGCATTACTCCCAGAGGAAGGCCGATGAAGGCTGAAACGCGTTGGGTGAAAGAGGATACATGGTTACACAGACGACATACAGAGATACGCTGACAGCCTCTCCTGCACCGTACCCCCAGTCTCCTTCACAGGCTAGTGAAGTAGAGCGACCGGCAGTGCTGCAGCGTGCCAGAGACCGTGCACTCTCACAAGGTTGCTGGTACCCGGAAGTGCTGCAGCCACCGGTGGTCCCGGCGGATCCAGGCATCATTGTGCAGGCTTGCACACATCGACAAAACATCCACCTGAGACTGGGACGGGGAGAAACAGGGACGTGGTGACCAGTGGCCGCTTTGGACATTGCGAAGGAAGAAGGGTAAGTATATGTACCTGCGGGTAACGGGACGCCACACCCCCAGAACATATATCCCCCACCATACGTTATAGAAGAGTTTTCATTTGGACTTTTTGCAGTCAGCAACAAGTAATGGATTCTTGTTCACTTAAAGTTTTTTTTGCGCTATCCGTATCAGCAGTCTATTAATTCCACCGGTGGTTAAGAGACTTTACCCCTCAGTGATTGCCATACACTGTTTTGGGACAAATCGATATGGACATAGTTTTAACAATTTCATTCAGTGCAACAGCTATTTGTCTCAATAGATTATTTGGCAAGGAGCATTGTGTCTCCTTAATAAAACCCATTTGTTATTTAGTATCATTCTATTGTCAGAGGAAAACCTCATTCAGTCTGTCACACTGTGTGCAGTCATCTCAATAGAGGCACCAATCACGCTAAATTATCTCATATAGGGGTATTGGTAAGACTGATTAATTACCCAGAAGCTTTGTGTCCCAATAACAAACAAACCTTGTAATTTAGTATCTAACTCACTGTTGAGACAAGACACCTGACCCAGACTGTTACACTGTGTGCAGTCATCTCAATAGTCAGTAAGCACATAAACCTCATCTTATACAGGGGTTATTGCTTAAATTGACACGATTTAGAGCATACATTAGGAGCTGAGTGCAGTGTTACATTTGTTTCTATAATTCATTCAGTAGGAGAGATCACCTACAAGCACTAGCTGCTCGCCAAATTCACTATGCACACTACATCAGTGCGCAGGTGGTATAACATTGAATTATACTAATTTTGGAAATATTAAGTTTGAGGTGGCGATATGACATCCAAGATGAAATGGCAGAAAGGCATTCAGTGATGGACCAATACAGATGGTGACACATCTGGGGAGAACAGGTAAATTTGAGTATCTCCCGCATACAGATGATACTGAAATCAAAAGAGCTGATTAGTTTGCAAAGAGATGTGGTATAGACTGAGAAAAGCAGAAGACCTAAGACTGAGCCTTGCGGTACTCCAACTGATAGAGGTAGTGAAGAGAAAGTGGATTCAGAGAAGCAGACTGTGAAAGACTGATTATATAGGTAGGATGAGAACCAAGAAAGGGCTGTGTCCTGAAGACCTAGGGATTGTAGTGTTTGTATGAGAAGAGAGTGGTCAACAGTGTCAAAAGCAGAAGAAGTATCTACAAGAATAAGAAGTGAGTAGTGGCCTTTGGACTTAGCAGTGACCAGATCTTTCACCACTTTAGTCAGTGCTGTAACTGTGGAATGTTGGGAATGAAAGCAAGCCTGATTAAAGTGGGTCCAATAAGTTGTGTGAGTTAAGAAAGTGTGTGAGGTGAGTGTAGGCAAGTCTCTTAAGTAGCTTGGAGGGTCATGGGAGCTGAGAGATGGGACGGTAGTTTGAGAGAGAGTGGGTCAAAATGTAGTTTTTTCAGAATGGGAGTAATCACTGCATGCTTGAACGGTGACGGAAAGATACCAGTAGAGAGAGTGAGAGATAAAAGAATTGATTAAATCATGAAAACAAAGCATGGGCTGAAAAGGTGCAGCTCCTGCTGACACCAAACTAAAACTGAAGAGCCTGAGCTGTGGGTGGGGTATGGGAGAAGGCCCAGTGCATCTTGGGAGCAAAATGCTTAACTGTTTGGTGCCCTGTTCCTGGTCTCCACCATCATACCCCACACCCATTAGGTAATTCATGTGGGTGCCTATGGACCATGAAGAAGAAATCTGTAATTTTTCTACTGAGCAGGCAGCACTAGACAGTTCTGTGGACGCTAACTCTGCAGCTCCAACACCTGCTGGCACCAAAACTGCAGCTCTGGCAATGTACTTTTGGCAGGTGCCGGGCTCCCTCACTAGTAGGGGCACTCGGGCAGTCCAGGATTGCACCCTGATAACGGTGGCAGGTAGGGCGGGCCATACCTCAGGTCCTAGGAGACGGACCAGAAATGCTGATGTGCACCCAGGCCATGGCAGCGGACTGCTCTAGACCACCAGGGCACATTGTACTGGCGCTGGGGACCCATTTACACAGGCCAGGGAACCTCTGAGCTGCTCCTCCCTCTCTGAGACAAACCGCCATCTTCACTGCATAGCAGTGACGTGCGGTGCGGTGAGGCAGAGCCTTTCCTGTAATACTAACGTTTGTGCCAGAGTTTTTACTGTATAAAGTATATGAAAAATACAAAGAATATGTTTGAAATATCTTCTTTGCATTATTCTAATAATTTTTATAGCCAAAACTGTGGAGTAAAAAGTTTATGGCAGGTGAGGCAGTGCCACACCTAGCTATCTTTTCATCACATCTCTAATCAAAACTCACAAAATTTTCAGGAGTTTATACTGCTGCACCTGTGTATAATGCCCACATGTATCCTTTGGCTCATATATTGCATGTAAATCTGGCTCTGGTGCTAGCCATTGCCTCCTGAGCAATTTAGCTCACCGCACGTCCCTGCTGCACAGGTCTCTAGGAATGCCGGGTCCTGTCTCCCTGTATACCTCTCCCAGGAGTAAGGTTATACTGCACTAATTACTACCAGCCACTGTAGTTGAGTAGTTGAATTTAGTGTCCATTGCAGCAGTGTTAATTATGTAGATGAAAATTTAGACTAAAGCTATTTGTTGACGAAGGTTTTTTTGTGACTAAATTGTAACGATAATGAAAACAAGAAATTCTTAACGGAAATTATGACACAATATTAGTCCATGATGTCCTGATGAATATTGATTAGACGAAAAAGCTGAATCAATTACGTTTGTACGCCACCTGCCCACAGGTCTCGCAATAGTTGGGTATTGTACCCAGGAAGCACTGCAGGATGATGCCGGACATGGGATATGGGACTCGTGGTGTGTGTGACTGGACACTGAGTGGGGCCTGTGAGAGTGAGTCACTCTGTGTGGTGAGGGTCACACTGTGACCGGACAGATGAGAGCTTTCCCAATTCAGGGACCAGCCAGCTTTATTAAGCAGCACAGCGTGCCACCAGAGCACTGACCTGGAGTTGGGAGTGGAGTGGGCACTCTTAAGTTTAACACCATTATTCAGGTCGGGTAAGATTAAGAAGGACTCAGGAGATGTTTTTACTTATATATGTGTGTTGCAGTGGCATGTATAACACCGGGCAACAAAAGTTTGCTTTTGTCCCTTTTACAATTATCAATAAATATTAATGTCTTTGAATGACCATATAATGAGAAGCATGTTTAAGTAAGGGAGGGGATGAGCGGGTGGAAAACAAGTGGTATTCTGGTCCTCATTACACGTAAGCAGTGTGTAACTATTCAGATAGCTAGACCATGTCCACCTCTCAATGTGCAGATGATGAGATTTCTGGAACTGTAAACCTTTTATTAATACAGACTGGAATGATTGTCCATATAATATACTGTAGCTGTAGTTCTGCAGAATAGATCACTGTACATGTAACAAATTAGAGAATAAACAGTGCACGGAAATAAGATATAAGTCTCTGGGGTAGAGGATACTTAAGACAGCCTGTCAGCAACTCATGCACAGATTACTGAGCAGTAACAAAAATGGAGGATCTAACCATTTGACCTGTCACATGGCAAAAGGCAGCTAATCATAGACAAATAAATGCAGAAAGGATAACATGGGTGCCTATTTGGAAGAGCAAGGTGAACGTTTTCATCAAGATGTGATGGACTTTGAACGTTGTTATCAAGGGCAATACAATGAGAGTATGATGGGGGATTATATTTGGGGGATAATACGAGAAAGTCCATACAATCACAGAAGAAGTATGAAAAATATTAATTTCTAAACTTTTTTTTATATATATATTATGTTACAGTAGTTGTTTGTTTTCATTTTTTTGTAACTAAAAGTAATTCAAAGTCAAAACAAAAGTTTGTTTTATTTCTACATACAATAAAGTTATGAAAATAGGGAAATATTTGTACATTCGGAATTTCATTTTGATAGCTACAAAAGCAAACTTTTTCGGCTAAAACTATTTCTCTAACGTCCTAAGTGGATGCTGGGGACTCCGTCAGGACCATGGGGAATAGCGGCTCCGCAGGAGACAGGGCACAAAAATAAAGCTTTAGGATTAGGTGGTGTGTACTGGCTCCTCCCCCTATGACCCTCCTCCAAGCCTCAGTTAGGTTTTTGTGCCCGTCCGAGCAGGGTGCAATCTAGGTGGCTCTCCTAAAGAGCTGCTTAGAAAAAGTTTTTAGGTTTTTTATTTTCAGTGAGTCCTGCTGGCAACAGGCTCACTGCATCGAGGGACTTAGGGGAGAGAATTTCAACTCACTTGCGTGCAGGATGGATTGGATTCTTAGGCTACTGGACACCATTAGCTCCAGAGGGAGTCGGAACACAGGTCTCACCCTGGGGTTCGTCCCGGAGCCGCGCCGCCGACCCCCCTTACAGATGCTGAAGATTGAAGGTCCGGAAACAGGCGGCAGAAGGCTCTTCAGTCTTCATGAAGGTAGCGCACAGCACTGCAGCTGTGCGCCATTGTTGTCACACACTTCACACCAAGCGGTCACGGAGGGTGCAGGGCGCTGCTGGGGGCGCCCTGGGCAGCAATATTTAATACCTTTATGGCAAAAGAATACATCACATATAGCCATTGAGGCTATATGTATGTATTTAACCCATGCCAGATATCTAAAACTCCGGGAGAAAAGCCCGCCGAAATAGGGGGCGGGGCTTATTCTCCTCAGCACACAGCGCCATTTTCCTGCTCAGCTCCGCTGTGAGGAAGGCTCCCAGGACTCTCCCCTGCACTGCACTACAGAAACAGGGTAAAACAGAGAGGGGGGGCATTTTTTGGCGATATTTTGATATATTTAAGCTGCTATAAGGAACAACACTTATATAAGGTTGTTCCCATATATATTATAGCGCTTGGGTGTGTGCTGGCAAACTCTCCCTCTGTCTCCCCAAAGGGCTAGTGGGGTCCTGTCTTCGATAAGAGCATTCCCTGTGTGTCTGCTGTGTGTCGGTACGTGTGTGTCGACATGTATGAGGACGATGTTGGTGTGGAGGCAGAGCAATTGCCGATAATGGTGATGTCACCCCCCAGGGAGTCGACACCGGAATGGATGGCTTTGTTTATGGAATTACGTGATAATGTCAGCACATTACAAAAATCAGTTGACGACATGAGACGGCCGGCAAACCAGTTAGTACCTGCCCAGGCGTCTCAGACACCGTCAGGGGCTGTAAAGCGCCCTTTACCTCAGTCGGTCGACACAGACACAGACACTGAATCTAGTGTCGACGGTGATGAAACAAACGTATTTTCAAGTAGGGCCACACGTTATATGATCACGGCAATGAAGGAGGCTTTGCATATCTCTGATACTGCAAGTACCACAAAAAGGGGTATTATGTGGGGGGTGAAAAAACTACCTGTAGTTTTTCCTGAATCAGAGGAATTAAATGATGTATGTGATGAAGCGTGGGTTAACCCAGATAGAAAAGTGCTAATTTCAAAAAAGTTATTAGCATTATACCCTTTCCCGCCAGAGGTTAGGGCGCGCTGGGAAACACCCCCTAGGGTGGATAAGGCGCTCACACGCTTATCAAAACAAGTGGCGTTACTGTCTCCTGATACGGCCGCCCTCAGGGATCCAGCTGATAGGAGACTGGAAACTACCCTAAAAAGTATATACACACATACTGGTGTTATACTGCGACCAGCCATCGCCTCAGCCTGGATGTGCAGTGCTGGGGTCGTCTGGTTGGATTCCCTGACTGAAAATATTGATACCCTGGATAGGGACAGTATTTTATTGACTATAGAGCAGTTAAAGGATGCTTTCCTTTATATGCGAGATGCTCAGAGAGATATTTGCACTCTGGCATCGAGAGTAAATGCGATGTCCATATCTGCCAGAAGGAGTTTATGGACGCGACAGTGGTCAGGTGATGCGGATTCCAAACGACATATGGAAGTATTGCCGTATAAAGGGGAGGAATTATTTGGCGTCGGTCTATCGGATCTGGTGGCCACGGCAACTGCCGGAAAATCCACCTTTTTACCTCAGACCCCCTCCCAACAGAAAAAGACACCGTCTTTTCAGCCGCAGTCCTTTCGGTCCTATAAGAACAAGCGGACAAAAGGACAGTCATATCTGCCTCGGGGCAGAGGAAGGGGTAAGAGAGGGCAGCAAGCAGCCCCTGCCCAGGAACAGAAGCCCTCTCAGGGTTCTGCAAAGCCCTCAGCATGACGCTGGGGCCTTACAAGCGGACTCAGGAGCGGTGGGGGGTCGACTCAAGAATTTCAGCGCACAGTGGGCTTGCTCACAGGTGGACCCCTGGATCCTGCAGGTAGTATCTCAGGGTTACAGGTTGGAATTCGAGAAGTCTCCCCCTCGCAGGTTCCTAAAGTCTGCTTTGCCAACGTCTCCCTCAGACAGGGCGACGGTATTGGAAGCCATTCTCAAGCTGTTTTCTCAGCAGGTGATAGTCAAGGTACCCCTCCTACAACAGGGAAAGGGGTATTACTCCACGCTATTTGTGGTACCGAAGCCGGACTGCTCGGTAAGACCTATTCTAAATCTGAAATCTTTGAACCTGTACATACAAAAATTCAAGTTCAAGATGGAGTCACTCAGAGCAGTGATAGCGAATCTGGAAGAAGGGGACTTTATGGTGTCCCTGGACTTAAAGGATGCTTACCTGCATGTCCCAATTTGCCCTTCACATCAAGGGTACCTCAGGTTCGTGGTGCAAAACTGTCATTATCAGTTTCAGACGCTGCCGTTTGGATTGTCCACGGCACCTCGGGTCTTTACCAAGGTAATGGCCGAAATGATGATTCTTCTGCGAAGAAGAGGCGTATTAATTATCCCTTACTTGGACGATCTCCTGATAAGGGCAAGGTCCAGAGAACAGCTGGAGGACGGAGTAGCACTAACCCGACTAGTGCTGCAACAACACGGGTGGATTCTGAATTTTCCAAAATCTCAGTTGACCCCGACGACACGTCTGCTGTTCCTGGGAATGATTCTGGACACGGTTCAGAAAAAGGTGTTTCTTCCGGAGGAGAAAGCCAGGGAGTTATCCGAACTTGTCAGGAACCTCCTAAAACCAGGGAAAGTGTCTGTGCATCAATGCACAAGAGTCCTGGGAAAGATGGTGGCTTCTTACGAAGCGATTCCATTCGGCAGATTCCACGCACGAACTTTTCAGTGGGATCTGCTGGACAAATGGTCCGGATCACATCTGCAGATGCATCAGCGGATAACCTTATCGCCACGGACAAGGGTGTCTCTTCTGTGGTGGTTGCAGAGTGCTCATCTGTTAGAGGGCCGCAGATTCGGCATACAGGACTGGGTCCTGGTGACCACGGATGCCAGTCTGAGAGGCTGGGGAGCGGTCACACAGGGAAGAAACTTCCAGGGAGTATGGTCAAGCCTGGAGATGTCTCTTCACATAAATATACTGGAGCTAAGAGCGATTTACAATGCTCTAAGTCTGGCAAAACCCCTGCTTCAGGGTCAGCCGGTGTTGATCCAGTCGGACAACATCACGGCAGTCGCCCACGTAAACAGACAGGGCGGCACAAGAAGCAGGACAGCAATGGCAGAAGCTGCAAGGATTCTTCGCTGGGCGGAAGATCATGTGATAGCACTGTCAGCAGTATTCATTCCGGGAGTGGACAACTGGGAAGCAGACTTCCTCAGCAGACACGATCTACACCCGGGAGAGTGGGGACTTCATCCAGAAGTCTTCCACATGATTGTGAACCGTTGGGAAAAACCAATGGTGGATATGATGGCGTCCCGCCTCAACAAAAAACTGGACAGGTATTGCGCCAGGTCAAGAGACCCTCAGGCAATAGCTGTGGACGCTCTGGTAACACCGTGGGTGTTCCAGTCAGTGTATGTGTTTCCTCCTCTGCCTCTCATACCAAAAGTACTGAGAATTATACGGCAAAAGGGAGTAAGAACGATACTAGTGGCTCCGGATTGGCCAAGAAGAACTTGGTACCCGGAACTTCAAGAGATGCTCACGGAGGATCCGTGGCCTCTACCTCTAAGACGGGACCTGCTTCAGCAGGGACCGTGTCTATTCCAAGACTTACCGCGGCTGCGTTTGACGGCATGGCGGTTGAACGCCGAATTCTAAGGGAAAAAGGCATTCCGGAAGAGGTCATTCCTACACTGGTAAAAGCCAGGAAGGAGGTGACTGCACAACATTATCACCGCATTTGGAGAAAATATGTTGCGTGGTGTGAGGCCAGGAAGGCCCCCACGGAGGAATTTCAACTGGGTCGATTCCTACATTTCCTGCAAACAGGATTGTCTATGGGCCTCAAATTAGGGTCCATTAAGGTTCAAATTTCGGCCCTGTCGATTTTCTTCCAGAAAGAATTGGCTTCAGTTCCTGAAGTCCAGACTTTTGTAAAAGGAGTACTACATATACAGCCCCCGGTTGTGCCCCCAGTGGCACCGTGGGATCTTAATGTAGTCTTGGATTTTCTCAAATCCCATTGGTTTGAGCCGCTCAAATCGGTGGAGTTGAAGTATCTTACATGGAAAGTAACCATGCTACTGGCCCTGGCTTCAGCCAGGAGAGTATCAGAATTGGCGGCTTTATCATATAAGAGCCCATATCTGATTTTCCATACGGACAGGGCAGAACTGCGGACGCGTCCTCATTTTCTGCCTAAGGTGGTGTCAGCGTTTCACCTGAACCAGCCTATTGTGGTGCCTGCGGCTACTAACGATTTGGAGGATTCCAAGTTGTTGGACGTGGTCCGGGCATTGAAAATATATATTTCAAGAACGGCGGGAGTCAGAAAGTCTGACTCACTGTTTATATTGTATGCACCCAACAAGATGGGTGCTCCTGCTTCTAAGCAGACGATTGCTCGTTGGATTTGTAGCACAATTCAACTTGCACATTCTGTGGCAGGCTTGCCACAACCTAAATCTGTCAAGGCCCATTCCACAAGGAAAGTGGGCTCATCCTGGGCGGCTGCCCGGGGGGTCTCTGCATTACAACTCTGCCGAGCTGCTACTTGGTCAGGGGCAAACACGTTTGCAAAATTCTACAAATTTGATACCCTGGCTGAGGAGGACCTTGAGTTCTCTCATTCGGTGCTGCAGAGTCATCCGCACTCTCCCGCCCGTTTGGGAGCTTTGGTATAATCCCCATGGTCCTTACGGAGTCCCCAGCATCCACTTAGGACGTTAGAGAAAATAAGAATTTACTTACCGATAATTCTATTTCTCGTAGTCCGTAGTGGATGCTGGGCGCCCATCCCAAGTGCGGATTGTCTGCAATACTTGTACATAGTTATTGTTACAAACAAATTTGGGTTGTTATTGTTGTGAGCCGTCTGTTCAGAGGCTCCTACGTTTGTCATACTGTTAACTGGGTTCAGATCACAAGTTATACGTGTGATTGGTGTGGCTGGTATGAGTCTTACCCGGGATTCAATATCCTTCCTTATTGTGTACGCTCGTCCGGGCACAGTATCCTAACTGAGGCTTGTCATAGGGGGAGGAGCCAGTACACACCACCTAATCCTAAAGCTTTATTTTTGTGCCCAGTCTCCTGCGGAGCCGCTATTCCCCATGGTCCTGACGGAGTCCCCAGCATCCACTACGGACTACGAGAAATAGAATTATCGGTAAGTAAATTCTTATTTTTTTCTTTAATTACTAATGTGGAATAAAAAAAAAATCAGATATGCTGAACCCAGACTCAAAATTCGTGTTGACTGGTGATGTGAACTGCATTTATTATTTATTTACATATTTTTTGTAGGGGACTTGGGCCGCACCCCTGATTAGGTCATGGGGGGTAATTCAGAGTTGATCGTAGCAGCAAATTTGTTAGCAGTTGGGCAAAACCATGTGCACTGCAGATGTGGCAGATATAGCATTTGCAGAGAGAGTTAGATTTGGGTGGGTTATTTTGTTTCTCTACAGGGTAAATACTGGCTGCTTTATTTTTACACTGCAATTTAGATTTCAGTTTGAACACACCTCACTCAAATCTAACTCTCTCTGCACATGTTATATCTGCCCCCCCTGCAGTGCACATGGTTTTGCCCAACTGCTAACAAATGTGCTGCTGCGATCAACTCTGAATTAGGCCCTTGGTCCCTTACAGTACCAGGTCCCCAAGTGGCTCTCTACATCCCTGCTCAAGATTATACAATGACCTTTTTCAGACTCTGGTCTCCTCTTCAGACAGCAGAGGTAGAAATAAGGTGTGGACACCTTAATATCAGGTGCCTATACTGAACAGTATACAGAACGATGAGGTCACCCACCAGGACTTGATTGTGAGTGGACTCGTGCATTTTAGGCTGAAGTTGAAAATATCCTCTTTCAAGGATTGGGTAATAGGACATTGAGATGGGTTACATCATCAGGGGTAGATGTAATAGGATTTGAGTTTGGTAAATTTGTGTTTTCAGTGAGATTGAAGTTGCTGTATGTAATAGAAACTCACCAAAATCTCACCACAGCCATTTTTTGCTGCGCACAATACACCCTCCAGGTTTTTCTAATGTTAAGCATACAACTTGCTGGGTGTAAATAGTAATCAAATTGGAAACTCGCCAGAAACTTGCCAGAATATATTGCCAAACAATAGATGGTCCCCGGGCTAGCGATATTAATAAGAATCAACATCTCTGGCCTATTATGGCACGTGGCTTATAAGAACACAAATCCTATATAAACCTGACCTGAGCTCATTTCATGTCTTTGTAGCTGTAGTAATGACTATTAATTTCAATGCTGTTGAAATTTATATGACTGAGCTCTGAGCAGCGCAGGACTAGGACACAGGAACAAACACCATATCCAGAGCCAGTTCAGAGGAAGTCAGATCCCAGATGGCCCTGGACTTTCAGAGAGAGAGGTGGTTCATATTTTTAGGGAATCTCTATAAGAAAAAGGCAGTGACTTAGTATCGGAATCCCAGCGCTTGGAATGCCGGCAGTCAGAATACAGACTGTGGTATCCCGACACCTGGTAGGTAAGTAGTGCAACCCTCCCTGTCTATCCCCCTAACCCTCCCTCTCCATAGCCTGACCATAACCCCCCCCCCTCCACAGCCTAACCCATCCCTGTGGTGCTTAACCCTCCCTCCCCACAGCTTAATCCCCCCCACAGCTTAACCCTCCTCCCTTAGTGACTAAGCCCCCTTCTTAGTTCCTAAACCTAACCGCAGCCTAATCTTCCCCCTGCAGCCTAAACCTAAATTCCCCCCTCCCCCGCAGTCTGGCTGTAACCCGCTGTGGCATTCCTACAATCGGAAAGCCAGCAGCTGGGATTCCGGTGCTGGCATTGTGATCCATGTCGGGATCCCGCCATTGGTCTTATGACCAGTGTCAGAATTCCAGCGTTGGTATTTCGACTGACGGCATCCCGAAAGCCGGTATGCTAACCATATCCCCTTAGAACCTTTGGTAGTAACTACAGCACCTTTGTTGCTTAAATTATTGTGCGCCTTGCCCTTTAGGGCTACAGGCTCATTTCAGCCTGTAATTGTTAGGGAGTATCAAAAACCTTAACTGTTTATTGCCAGTGGGGAATTTAAAAGGAGCAATCGTTTTAATATATTTGATTTCATTCCAAATCTTCCAGCTTCGCATTGGCGTTTCTATAATGGGTGCGGTGCAAACGGGCCCCTGGGTCCAGGGGGGGCCCACACTGCACCCATTGCACCCAATTTAATACTTACCTTTCCGGAGTCCAGCGCCAGGAGCTGTGGGCGCGCCGGAAACCGCAGCCAAAATGGCCGCCGCGCATGCGCGGTAGCCAAATTGGTCTCCAGATCGTGGCGGGCGCCATGTTTCCGAAGACCTACGCATGCGCAGTAGACTCTGGAACAGTACCGGAGTCTACAGGGCCATGCAGAGGAGGGGGCCCACCCGGAGGTGCACACTGACCCCCACCTCTGTAGAAATGCTCCTGCAGCTTTGTATCTGTGTCCTGCACTGCATATTCTTGTAAATGCATATTATATAAATAAATATTTCTCTGACGTCCTAGTGGATGCTGGGACTCTGTAAGGACCATGGGGAATAGCGGCTCCGCAGGAGACAGGGCACAAGAATAAAAGCTTTAGGATCAGGTGGTGTGCACTGGCTCCTCCCCCTATGACCCTCCTCCAAGCCTCAGTTAGATTTTTGTGCCCGAACGAGAAGGGTGCAGGCTAGGTGGCTCTCCTGAGCTGCTTAGAATAAAAGTATATTTTAGGTTTTTTATTTTCAGTGAGTCCTGCTGGCAACAGGCTCACTGCATCGTGGGACTAAGGGGAGAAGAAACGGACTCACCTGCGTGCAGAGTGGATCGGGTTTCTTAGGCTACTGGACATTAGCTCCAGAGGGACGATCACAGGTTCAGCCTGGATGGGTCCCGGAGCCGCGCCGCCGGCCCCCTTACAGAGCCAGAAGAGCGAAGAGGTCCGGTGAAATCGGCGGCAGAAGACGATCCTGTCTTCAGACTAAGGTAGCGCACAGCACCGCAGCTGTGCGCTATTGCTCTCAGCACACTTCACACTCCGGTCACTGAGGGTGCAGGGCGCTGGGGGGGAGCGCCCTGAGACGCAATATAACATGATATACCTTAGATTGGCTAAAGAATACATCACATATAGCTCTGGGGCTATATGGATGTATTTTAACCCCTGCCATTTTTCACAGAAAAAGCGGGAGATAAGGACGTCGTGAAGGGGCGGAGCCTATCTCCTCAGCACACAAGCGCCATTTTCCCTCACAGCTCCGCTGGAAGGACGGTTCCCTGACTCTCCCCTGCAGACTTGCTACTGAATCAGGGTAAAAAAGAGAAGGGGGGGCACTATTGGCAGCTAAAAACTATATAAACAGCAGCTATAAGGGAATAACACTTATATAAGGTTATCCCTGTATATATATATAGCGCTTGGTGTGTGCTGGCAGACTCTCCCTCTGTCTCTCCAAAGGGCTTGTGGGGTCCTGTCCTCTATCAGAGCATTCCCGGTGTGTGTGCTGTGTGTCGGTACGTGTGTGTCGACATGTATGAGGAGGAAAATGATGTGGAGGCGGAGCAATTGCCTGGGTTAGTGATGTCACCCCCTAGGGAGTCGACACCTGACTGGATGATCGTATTTAAAGAATTAAGTGATAATGTCAGCACTTTGCAAAGAACGGTTGATGACATGAGACAGCCGGCAAATCAATTAGTGCCTGTCCAGGCGTCTCAGACACCGTCAGGGGCCCTAAAACGCCCGTTACCTCAGTGGGTCGACACAGACCCAGACACAGATACTGAGTCTAGTGTCGACGGTGAGGAGACAAACGTAATGTCCAGTAGGGCCACACGTTACATGATCACGGCAATGAAGGAAGCATTGAACATTTCTGACACTACAAGTACCACAAAGAAGGGTATTAAGTGGGGTGTGAAAAAAACTACCAATAGTTTTCCCTGAGTCAGATGAGTTAAATGAGGTGTGTGATAAAGCGTGGGTTTCCCCCGACAAAAAACTGCTAATTTCTAAAAAATTATTGGCACTATATCCTTTCCCGTTAGAGGTTAGGACACGTTGGGAAACACCCCCTAGGGTAGATAAGGCGCTCACACGTTTATCTAAACAAGTAGCGTTACCGTCTCCTGATACGGCCACCCTCAAAGAACCAGCAGATAGAAGGCTGGAAAATATTCTTAAAAGTATATACACACATACTGGTGTTATACTGCGACCAGCAATCGCTTCAGCCTGGATGTGCAGTGCTGGCGTCGCGTGGTCGGATTCCTTGACTGAAAATATTGATACCCTGGATAGGGACAATATACTGTTAACTATAGAGCATTTGAAGGATGCATTACTATATATGCGTGATGCACAGAGGGATATTTGCACCCTGGCATCAAGAGTAAGTGCTATGTCCATTTCTGCCAGAAGAGCGTTATGGACGCGACAGTGGTCAGGCGATGCGGATTCCAAACGACATATGGAAGTATTGCCGTATAAAGGGGAGGAGTTATTTGGGGCTGGTCTATCGGACCTGGTGGCCACGGCAACGGCTGGAAAATCCACCTTTTTACCCCAGGTCACTTCACATCAGCAGAAAAAGACACCGTCTTTTCAAACTCAGTCCTTTCGTTCCCATAAGTACAAGCGAGCTAAAGGCCATTCCTTTCTGCCCCGGGGCAGAGGAAGGGGAAAAAGACTGCACCATGCAGCCGCTTCCCAGGAGCAGAAGCCTTCCCCTGCTTCTGCCAAGTCTTCAGCATGACGCTGGTGCTTTACAAGCAGACTCAGACATGGTGGGGGCCCGTCTCAAGAATTTCAACGCGCAGTGGGCTCACTCGCAAGTGGACCCCTGGATTCTACAGGTGGTATCGCAGGGGTACAAACTGGAATTCGAGGCGTTTCCCCCTCGCCGGTTCCTGAAGTCTGCTCTACCAAAGTCTCCCTCCGACAGGGAGGCAGTTTTGGAAGCCATTCACAAGCTGTATTCCCAGCAGGTGATAATCAAGGTACCCCTCCTACAACAGGGAAAGGGGTATTATTCCACGCTGTTTGTGGTACCGAAGCCGGACGGCTCGGTGAGACCAATTTTAAATCTAAAATCCCTGAACACTTACATAAAGAGGTTCAAATTCAAGATGGAATCACTCAGAGCGGTGATAGCAAACCTGGAAGAAGGGGACTATATGGTGTCTCTGGACATCAAGGATGCTTATCTCCACGTCCCAATCTACCCGTCTCACCAAGGGTACCTCTGGTTTGTAGTACAAAACTGTCATTATCAGTTTCAGACGCTGCCGTTTGGGTTGTCCACGGCACCTCGGGTCTTTACCAAGGTAAAGGCCGAAATGATGATTCTTCTTCGAAGAAAAGGCATCTTAATTATCCCTTACTTGGACGATCTCCTGATAAGGGCAAGGTCCAGGGAACAGTTAGAAGTCGGACTAGCACTATCTCAGGTAGTGTTACGTCAGCACGGGTGGATCCTAAATATTCCAAAATCGCAGCTGATTCCAACGACACGTCTACTGTTCCTAGGAATGATTCTGGACACAGTCCAGAAAAAGGTGTTTCTCCCGGAGGAGAAGGCCAGGGAGTTATCCGAGCTAGTCAGGAACCTCCTAAAACCAGGCCAGGTGTCAGTGCATCAGTGCACGAGGGTCCTGGGAAAAATGGTGGCTTCTTACGAAGCGATTCCATTCGGAAGATTCCATGCAAGAACGTTTCAGTGGGATCTACTGGACAAATGGTCCGGATCGCATCTTCAGATGCATCAGCGGATAACCCTGTCAACAAGGACAAGGGTGTCTCTTCTGTGGTGGCTGCAGAGTGCTCATCTACTAGAGGGCCGCAGATTTGGCATTCAGGATTGGGTCCTGGTGACCACGGACGCCAGCCTGAGAGGCTGGGGGGCAGTCACACAGGGAAAAAATTTCCAGGGCTTGTGGTCAAGCATGGAAACATCTCTTCATATAAACATTCTGGAACTAAGGGCCATTTACAATGCCCTAAGTCAAGCGAAACCCCTGCTTCAGGGTCAGGCGGTATTGATCCAATCGGACAACATCACGTCAGTCGCCCACGTAAACAGACAGGGCGGCACGAGAAGCAGGAGGGCAATGGCATAAGCTGCAAGGATTCTTCGCTGGGCGGAAAATCATGTGATAGCTCTGTCAGCAGTGTTCATTCCGGGAGTGGACAACTGGGAAGCAGACTTCCTCAGCAGACACGACCTTCACCCGGGAGAGTGGGGACTTCACCCAGAAGTCTTCCACCTGATTGTAAACCGTTGGGAAAAACCAAAGGTGGACATGATGGCGTCACGTCTAAACAAAAAACTAGACAGATATTGCGCCAGGTCAAGGGACCCTCAGGCAATAGCGGTGGACCCTCTGGTGACACCGTGGGTGTACCAGTCAGTGTATGTGTTCCCCCCTCTGCCTCTCATACCAAAAGTACTGAGAATCATAAGAAGGAGAGGAGTAAGAACGATACTCGTGGTTCCGGATTGGCCAAGAAGGACTTGGTACCCGGAACTTCAAGAGATGCTCACGGAAGACCCGTGGCCTCTACCTCTAAGAAAGGACCTGCTCCAACAGGGGCCTTGTCTGTTCCAAGACTTACCGCGGCTGCGTTTGACGGCATGGCGGTTGAACGCCGGATCCTGAAGGAAAAAGGCATTCCAGATGAAGTCATCCCTACCCTGGTCAAAGCCAGGAAGGATGTAACCGCAAAACATTATCACCGCATTTGGCGAAAATATGTTGCGTGGTGTGAGGCCAAGAAGGCCCCTACAGAGGAATTTCAACTGGATCGTTTCCTCCATTTCCTGCAAACAGGACTGTCTATGGGCCTAAAATTAGGGTCCATTAAGGTTCAAATTTCGGCCCTGTCGATTTTCTTCCAGAAAGAACTGGCTTCAGTACCTGAAGTTCAGACATTTGTAAAAGGGGTACTGCATATACAACCTCCTTTTGTGCCTCCAGTGGCACCTTGGGATCTCAATGTTGTTTTGAGGTTCCTTAAGTCACATTGGTTTGAACCACTCACCACTGTGGACTTAAAATATCTCACATGGAAGGTGACGATGCTGTTAGCCCTGGCTTCAGCCAGGCGTGTGTCAGAATTGGCGGCTTTATCATATAAAAGCCCTTACTTAATTTTTCATTCTGACAGGGCAGAATTGAGGACTCGTCCTCCATTTCTCCCTAAGGTGGTTTCTGCTTTTCACATGAACCAACCTATTGTGGTGCCTGCGGCTACTAGGGACTTGGAGGACTCCAAGTTACTTGACGTTGTCAGGGCCCTGAAAATATATGTTTCCTGGACGGCGGGAGTCAGAAAGTCTGACTCGCTGTTTATCCTGTATGCACCCAACAAGCTGGGTGCTCCTGCTTCTAAGCAGACTATTGCTCGTTGGATTTGTAGTACAATTCAGCTTGCTCATTCTGTGGCAGGCCTGCCACAGCCAAAATCTGTGAAAGCCCATTCCACAAGGAAAGTGGGCTCATCTTGGGCGGCTGCCCGAGGGGTCTCGGCTTTACAACTTTGCCGAGCAGCTACTTGGTCAGGGGCAAACACGTTTGCTAAATTCTACAAATTTGATACCCTGGCTGAGGAGGACCTGGAGTTCTCTCATTCGGTGCTGCAGAGTCATCCGCACTCTCCCGCCCGTTTGGGAGCTTTGGTATAATCCCCATGGTCCTTACGGAGTCCCAGCATCCACTAGGACGTCAGAGAAAATAAGATTTTACTTACCGATAAATCTATTTCTCGTAGTCCGTAGTGGATGCTGGGCGCCCATCCCAAGTGCGGATTGTCTGCAATACTTGTACATAGTTATTGTTAACTAAATCGGGTTATTGTTGTTGTGAGCCATCTTTTCAGAGGCTCCTTCGTTATCATACTGTTAACTGGGTTCAGATCACAGGTTGTACAGTGTGATTGGTGTGGCTGGTATGAGTCTTACCCGGGATTCAATATCCTTCCTTATTATGTACGCTCGTCCGGGCACAGTATCCTAACTGAGGCTTGGAGGAGGGTCATAGGGGGAGGAGCCAGTGCACACCACCTGATCCTAAAGCTTTTATTCTTGTGCCCTGTCTCCTGCGGAGCCGCTATTCCCCATGGTCCTTACGGAGTCCCAGCATCCACTACGGACTACGAGAAATAGATTTATCGGTAAGTAAAATCTTATTATAAATATCCAATACTTTTTGGCATTCCCTTCAATAATATAATAGCAGCGGTACACACTAATAAAAATACATACAGGGTCCTCAGACAGCGGCACTCTCTGGACTTGTAAATATCAGTCAAGTATAGTCCTCAAATCATCTGATGATTTGTGGACTATTCTTGACTTATATTTACAAGTGTGTGTGTGTGTGTGTGTGTGTGTGTGTGTGTGTGTGTGTGTGTGTGTGTGTGTGTGTGTAAATATATATATATATATATATATATAAATTAATATATATAAATATAAACAGAGATTAATACTGCGCCACTTGTGATATAAGCAGATATGTTATATGAACGGCACCCTAAATGATACTCCCCAGTGCTAATAATGGGGCGTCAGCTCAGTCCCTCAATAAAACAGGGGTGGTAATTCCCTGAATTAAAATGTGTGAAAAACAGGGGGGATGAGGGATGTATAGCGACCACGGTATCGAAAATAGTTTCTAGTGCCAATGATACAAATAAAATTCTATTTAATATTGAATATAAAAATACATAGAACATACATAAAAATGGGACAACAATACACAGTTGGACTAAAAGCTCTAAATGAATATATGCTACAGTAAAAGTATTTAAAACCAAATTTTCCTTATCTTAATAGTGAGGTAGGTACAGGTCATCCAACGCGTTTCGTCTGGTAAGACTTCTTCAATTGTAGTTGAGGTGACTGCTGTGGATGCTGGATGGAACCAGCCAGATGTTGAAAACATGGAGTGGATGCTGGATGGAACCAGCCAGGTAGTAGAATGAAGATAGGGAGCGAAGATTTGGGAAATGATGATATACGGGTACCGATGGTTTGCGGGTACCGATGATATGTAGGTATCCGCTGGAGAAGCACCGGCACTTTAAGGTAGTTGATCACTGCTGGAAGCTGACCGCTGGAAGCAGATGGATCTGTAGCTGGAAGCTGGAGTAGTCATAGAAGACTGCAGAGTCAGGCTGCACCGCAAGGTGGTAAGCTGGTGCGGGTCTCTTAGTGGTAACTGGAGACAGGAGCTGGAAACCTGGAACAAAACAACCACAGGAGAGAGAGACTGGAAACAAGGTTTGACAACCAAAGCACTGACGATTTCCTAGTGCAGGCTCAGTCCCTTTATACCCTTAGGTATACCGGGATTGGATGACCAATTAAGCAGACGCCAGCGGAGCTATGGATTGGAGGTCAGGATCATGTGATTGAAACTAAGATGGCTGCGCCCATACCGGCCAGTGGAGGGAAACCTTGTTTGTAACACCACATGGAGATTCCACTGTAATGGCGGCGGTGAACACAGAGAACGCCGACTTGCGTCTCAAACCTTCAGCTCGGACGGCCGCGGCCGCAGTAGGTGAGGAGTGCCACATACCTTGTAATGCGTTGAGAATATGGAGATGATGCCCGAGGCCCCGCTGGCAGGTGACGCTATGCCAGTCGCCCGGGCATTAGAAAGGCAATATCCACGAATCAGCAGAGATGAGACATGACGTATAGATGCTAGCCACATAGCAGGGAACCGGGCCAAGGACGCTGGGACAACCTTAGGAGACACCTGAAAGGTAAATAATGGCGTCCAGATACCCGGATCGTGACAGTCCTTCAACAAGCGGTACATCTTCTTCAAGATCATCCCGTGCAGATCCAGTCGGACAATGTAACAGCAGTCGCGTACATAAACAGGCAGGGAGGAACGAAAAGCAGAACAGCAATGGCAGAGGTAACGAAGATCCTCCTCTGGGCAGAAAGACATGTAAAGGCTCTGTCTGCAATTTTCATTCCGGGAGTAGACAACTGGGAAGCAGACTTCCTCAGCAGACACGATCTCCATCCAGGAGAGTGGGGCCTCCACCAAGAAGTCTTCGCAGAGGTGACAAGTCTTTGGGGAGTTCCTCAAGTAGTCATGATGGCATCTCATCTCAACAAGAAGCTTCAGAAATATTGTTCCAGGTCGAGAGACCCTCAAGCAATGGCAGTGGATGCGCTAGTGGCCCAGTGGGTGTTCCGGTCGGTGTATGTCTTCCCTCCTGTCACGGCGCCGCGGTCTTCTCACTTGCCTCTCCGGGCGCGCTGGGTCTCCGTGCGGCCGTCCTCGCTGGCGGTTCCCGGCGTCCGGCACTCCGTCTGGCCGGCGTCCACGTCCGACGTCCTCGGGGGCTGCGGGTGACGTCATCGGCCCGTCCTCCAATCAGGTCCTGGCGGGAAGTTTAAATTCAGACGCCGGGCAGTGCTCCGGCGCCTGAGTATCATCGTGCTACTGTACCTGTGATCTCCAGTGCTCCGTGCCTCCAGCACCTCCGTGCCTCCAGCACCTCCGTGCCTCCAAGCACCTCCGTGCTTCCAAGCACCTCCGTGCCTCCAAGCACCTCCGTGCCTCCAAGCACCTCCGTGCCTCCAGCACCTCCGTGCCTCCAAGCACCTCCGTGCCTCCAGCACCTCCGTGCCTCCAAGCACCTCCGTGCCTCCAGCACCTCCGTGCCTCCAAGCACCTCCGTGCCTTCAAGCACCTCCGTGCCTCCAAGCACCTCCATGCCTCCAGCACCTAGTATTTTCTGTGATTCACCAGCACCTGTCAAGTTCTCTCTTTCAGGAGACCTTCAGCGTCCGCACGTGCCTCCTGTCCGCCGATCTGATCCTGCATGAGGAAGACTTACATCCGGCCATCTCTGCTGCGGCCCAGTTGCGGTTCCACTTCCCGGTCATCGGAGGAAACCCCGAGTCCACAACCTCCTCAAACCAGGTCAGTGATAGTATACTCAGGCCACATGGACCCGGGGAATCGGAACACGGACTCAAGTGCCATCCAGGACCTGGCTTCCCGTGTACAAAGTCAGGAAGCGGCACAAGGTCAGGTGATGCAGTACCTCCAGGAGTTGTCCGGACGTCTGGATCAGATTCAGGCGTCTCTAGCCTCAGTAATTCCGGCACCAGTTCCGGTAGCTGCACCACTTGCCACCTCCAGCAATGTCCAACCATCGGCCGGTGCCACTCCGCGCCTTCAGCTGCCTACGCCATCCCGTTATAATGGGAATCCTAAGAATTGTCGTGGTTTCTTAAACCAATGCGAGGTACATTTCGAGCTACTAGCTCACAACTTTCCTACAGACCGGTCCAAGGTAGCATATATTATTTCTCTGCTGGAAGGATCTGCCTTGGATTGGGTGTCTCCATTATGGGAACATTCTGATTCACTGGTTTCCAATTACTCCGAATTCATCACGTCTTTTCGACGAATTTTTGACGAGCCCGGCAGGATGACCTCGGCCTCTTCTGACTTACTCCGCATCCGTCAAGGCTCCCGATCCGTGGGTCTGTATGTGGTTCATTTCCAAACCATTGCCTCTGAACTTCGTTGGAATAATGAGGCTCTGAGAGCTGCTTTCTGGAACGGTCTTTCTGATCGCCTGAAGGACGAGTTGGTCACTCGAGAGCTTCCGGATTCTTTAGAGGAATTGATCTCTCTCTGTGTCAAGGTAGATCTCCGGATGCAGGAACGTGGAGGAGAACGTAGTCGATCGGATCGTTCTAGGTTCCGGCTTCCTCCTGCAAGGCAAGCGGTGGTTCCAAGTCCGGACGAACCCATGCAGAATAACCGATCCCGATTGTCCCCGGAGGAGCGGCAGCGTCGTCATGAGGGTAAGCTCTGCCTGTACTGCGGAGCTGCGGGTCACTTCATCAAGTCCTGCAAATCCCGTCCGGGAAACGAGAAGGCCTAGCTTGTTCCGGAGGAGTCAAGTTGGGGGTTACGACCAAATCTTCTCCCACTTCGGACTGTTTACTTCCTGTAACGTTAATCACCAAGGCTACTTCCAAGTCTTTTGAAGCCCTGTTGGACTCTGGAGCTGCGGGGAATTTCGTTTCTTCCCTCTGTGTCCAAAGCCTGAATTTGGAAGTACGGTCCGTCGAACGGCCTATTTCCTTGACAGCCATCAATGGTACTAGGATATCCAAGGGTATCATAACAGAACGCACGGTTCCAGTTAAACTACAGGTCGGGGCTCTACATCAAGAATATTTGGTGTTCCTGGTGATCCCGGAAATGCATCACGATCTGGTTCTCGGAATACCTTGGCTCAAAAGTCACAATCCCCATATCGATTGGAAGACCGCACAAATTCAGTCTTGGGGTTCTTTTTGTCACGCTAACTGTCTCACCCCTGTCTGTCCGCTTCGTGTTTCTTCTAAGGCGGAGGAGGAACCTATTCCAGAGGCGTACCAAGAATTTAGAGATGTGTTTTCGGAACAAGCAGCCGACCAGTTACCACCCCATAGGGCTTGGGACTGCCCCATTGACCTTATCCCTGGGAAAATGCCGCCTCGGGGTTGCATTTATCCTCTGTCCCTCCCAGAGACACAGGCTATGTCTGACTATATCAAAACCAATCTTCACAAGGGATTCATCCGCCCCTCTACTTCCCCGGCTGGAGCGGGCTTTTTCTTCGTGAAAAAAAAGGACGGAGGGTTAAGACCATGTATCGACTACCGCGGCTTAAATGATATTACCATCAAAAATAAATACCCCTTGCCTCTAATTACAGAGCTATTTGATAGAGTTCGTGGTGCCCATGTTTTTTCCAAGCTTGATTTGAGGGGGGCCTATAACCTTATGCGCATCAGAGAGGGAGATGAATGGAAGACCGCCTTCAATACCCGGGATGGGCATTATGAGTATCTGGTGATGCCGTTCGGTCTTAGCAATGCTCCTGCTGTCTTCCAGGGATTCGTCAACGAAATCTTCCGAGACATGTTATACCTAAGTGTCGTGGTGTATTTGGATGACATCCTGATTTTTTCAAAAGACCTTGCTGAACACAGAATACAAGTCAAAGAGGTACTCCGCCGTCTACGTGAGAATCATCTCTATGCCAAGATGTCCAAGTGTACCTTCGAAGTAACATCAATACCGTTCCTCGGCTATATTATCTCGGGGAAGGAGCTTCGCATGGATCCGGAGAAACTCTCTGCCATTCGGGACTGGGCACAGCCACTCTCCTTGAAAGCAATACAAAGGTTCCTGGGTTTTGCGAACTATTATAGAAAGTTCATTAGAGGTTTCTCCACCATTGTTGCACCCATTACCGCCCTAACGAGAAAGGGTTCCAATCCGGGGTTGTGGCCTCCCGAAGCCATAGAGGCCTTTTCCCACTTGAAATCAGCTTTTATGTCCGCTCCAGTACTCCAACAACCAAATTTCGAGGAACCTTTCTTCCTAGAAGTCGACGCATCCTCGGTCGGAGTTGGGGCCGTTCTCTCTCAGTATGCCTCAGATAAGAAATTACATCCATGCGGCTTTCACTCTCGTAAATTCTCTCCGGCTGAACGGAATTACACTATTGGAGACCAGGAACTCTTGGCGATTAAATCTGCCTTGGAAGAGTGGAGATATCTCTTAGAGGGGGCCAAACACGTGACTACCATTTACACTGATCACAAAAATTTGTTGTATATCAAAACCGCACAGTGCTTGAATCCTCGCCAAGCTAGATGGGCACTCTTCTTCACTCGATTTTCTTTTGTTATCAAGTACCGAGCCGGAACTTTCAATACCAAAGCGGATGCACTGTCCCGTTCACAAACTCCCACAGATGATGAGGATTCCTTTGAACGGAGTTTAATTCTAAATCCAATTTCTGTCTCTGCTGCCTCGACTACTCCAGGCCCTCTTCCTGGAAGAATGTCCGTACCGGTCAAATTCCGGTCGAGGATACTTTAGTGGGCCCATATCTCCAAATTCTCCGGTCATCCCGGCGCCCAGAAGATGTACAAGTTTCTGCAAAGATCTTACTGGTGGGACTCCATGAGGAAGGATGTACAGGATTACGTTAATTCCTGTCCCCAGTGTACACAGCATAAATCTTCCCGTTTACCCCCTGCTGGGTTGCTTCGTCCTCTGTCCATTCCTATGAAACCCTGGACTCATATTTCCATGGACTTCATCACTGACTTGCCCCGTTCCAAGGGTTGCAACACCGTTTGGGTAATCGTCGACCGTTTTTCGAAGATGGCACACTTCGTTCCTTTGACTGGTCTACCGACAGCCCCGAAACTAGCTCTACTGTTCATCCAAGAACATTTTCGGTTGCATGGGTTGCCACAGGAAATAGTCTCTGATTGTGGGGTACAGTTCACCGCAAGGTTTTGGAAAGCCCTCTGTTCGATTCTACAGATTAAACTTAAGTTTTCGTCCGCTTATCATCCCCAAATGAATGGACAAACGGAAGGAGTCAATCAAGATCTAGAGACTTTCCTCCGTCTTTATCTCTCCCCTTCACAGGACAACTGGGTGGAGTTACCTTAGGCGGAGTTTGCCCATAATCATTTGTTTCATTCTTCCACTGGTGAATCTCCATTTTTCATCAACTATGGGTTCCATCCACGTGTTCCAGAATTACCAAGCCTTCCGATGGAAGAGGTTCCAGCCGTAACGTCCACTCTACTACACTTCAGACAAATTTGGAGTAAGGTTCATGCTAATCTTAAGAAGGTTTCAGTCCGGTACAAGTTCTTTGCGGATAGGAAACGGCGAGCCGCTCCACAATACAAGGTTGGCGACAGGGTATGGCTGTCCACACGTAATCTCCGGTTGAAGGTGCCCACCATGAAGTTTGCTCCAAGATTCATCGGTCCTTACCCTGTGCTACAAGTCCTGAATCCTGTGGTCTGCAAGCTGGGTTTACCTTCGCACCTACGTATACCTAACGCCTTCCATGTTTCTCTTCTTCGTCCTCTCGTCCTTAGTCGTTTCCATTCAAAGACCTCTAGCCCCACCTCAGTGGAGACTGAAACAGGAACAGACTTCGAGATCAGAAATATTCTAGACTCGCGTTACCTTCACAAGAATCTGCAATATCTGGTGGAATGGAAAGGATATGGTCCTGAGGAGAGAAGTTGGATAAAGGCTTCTGAGGTCTCTGCTCCTCGACGAGTCCGGATCTTCCATGCTAGACATCCTACGAAGCCGGGGAAGTGTCCAGGGGCCACTCCTAGAGGAGGGGGTACTGTCACGGCGCCGCGGTCTTCTCACTTGCCTCTCCGGGCGCGCTGGGTCTCCGTGCGGCCGTCCTCGCTGGCGGGTCCCGGCGTCCGGCGCTCCGTCTGGCCGGCGTCCACTTCCGACGTCCTCGGGGGCTGCGGGTGACGTCATCGGCCCGTCCTCCAATCAGGTCCTGGCGGGAAGTTTAAATTCAGACGCCGGGCAGTGCTCCGGCGCCTGAGTATCATCGTGCTACTGTACCTGTGATCTCCAGTGCTCCGTGCCTCCAGCACCTCCGTGCCTCCAAGCCTCCAGCACCTCCGTGCCTCCAAGCATCTCCGTGCCTCCAAGCACCTCCGTGCTTCCAGCACCTCCGTGCCTCCAAGCACCTCCGTGCCTCCAAGCACCTCCGTGCCTCCAAGCACCTCCATGCCTCCAGCACCTAGTATTTTCTGTGATTCACCAGCACCTGTCAAGTTCTCTCTTTCAGGAGACCTTCAGCGTCCGCACGTGCCTCCTGTCCGCCGATCTGATCCTGCATGAGGAAGACTTACATCCGGCCATCTCTGCTGCGGCCCAGTTGCGGTTCCACTTCCCGGTCATCGGAGGAAACCCCGAGTCCACAACCTCCTCAAACCAGGTCAGTGATACCTCCACTTCCACTGATCCCAAAAGTGCTCAGGATCATAAGAAGAACAAGAGTTCGAGCAATCTTCATTGCCCCAGACTGGCCAAGGAGGGCTTGCTACTCAGATCTTCAGGAGTTGCTCATAGAAGATCCTCGGCCACTTCCTCTTCGCGAGGACCTGCTGCAACAGGGGCCGTGCGTGTATCAAGACTTACCGCGGCTACGTTTGACGGCATGGCTATGGAGCGCCGGATCCTAGCCCAAAAGGGTATTCCCAAGGAAGTCATCCCCACCCTTATTCAGGCCAGGAAAGGAGTAACGTCGAAACATTACCACCGTATTTGGAGAAAATATGTGTCTTAGTGTGAATCCAAGAAGGCTCCTATGGAAGAGTTTCAGTTGGGACGTTTTCTACATTTTCTGCAGACTGGTGTAGAGGCGGGCCTCCGATTGGGATCAATCAAGGTCCAGATTTCGGCCTTGTCAGTGAAAGGGGTTCTGCACATCCAGCCTCCATTTGTGCCTCCTGTGGCACCATGGGCCCTTAACGCGGTGTTGCAGTTCCTTAAATCGGATTGGTTTGAGCCTCTACAAGAGATAGAGTTGAAGTTTCTCACTTGGAAAGTGGTGATGCTTTTGGCAATGGCATCTGCACGGCGGGTGTCTGAGTTGGGGGCCTTGTCTCACAAGAGCCCTTACCTGATCTTCCATGAAGATAGGGCAGAGTTGAGAACTCGTCAACATTTTCTTCCAAAGGTGGTTTCATCTTTCCACATAAACCAACCTATTGTGGTACCAGTAGTTACTGACACGTTCACTGAGTCAAAGTCTCTAGATGTGGTTAGGGCTTTGAAGGTTTATGTCGCTAGAACAGCTCGATTACGGAAAACAGAGTCTTTGTTTGTCCTGTATGCTCCCAACGAGATTGGGTGTCCTGCTTCCAAGCAGACTATTGCACGTTGGATCAGAGCTACCATTCAGCAAGCTCATACTACGGCTGGATTGCCGTTACCGACGTCGGTGAAGACCCATTCCACTAGGAAGGTGGGCTCATCTTGGGGGGCTGCCCGGGGGGTCTCGGCATTACAACTTTGCCGAGCAGCTACTTGGTCAGGGTCAAACATATTTGCAAAGTTCTACAAGTTTGACACCTTGGCCAATGAAGACCTCAAGTTCGGTCAATCGGTGCTGCAGGGTCATCCGCACTCTCCCGCTCGTACTGGAGCTTTGGTATAAATCCCATGGTTATGAAGTGGACCCCAGCATCCTCTATGACGTATGAGAAAACAGGATTTTGATACCTACCGGTAAATCCTTTTCTCCTAGTCCATAGAAGATGCTGGGTGCCCGTCCCAGTGCGTACTTTACCTGCAGTTTAAAGTTACACAAGTTGTGTTATCTTAGTTTCAGTATGTTGCTGCAATTGGTTCATGCCTGTTGGCGTGTTTTATGTTGAATACCATGTGTGCGGCATGGTTGGGGTGTGAGTTGGTATGTATCTCACCACTAGAATTACGGCTTTCTGTGTGTCTCAGCCTGTTCAGATCACTCCCAGGTTAAATCGCGAAACTCCGAGTGGCCTGTGACATCAGTGTGCCACGTGTTCCGTTAGCAATGACCAATGCGGTTTGTCATCAATAAGACTTTTAGGGAGTTTGGGTTTGTCACAACAGGACTAGTGTACATCCTAGCACAAAATGTATAACACAGGTGCAACACAATCAAATTATATAAATCACTACATCATCATAATAAACATACAAACTACCATAATAAAAACTTGCAAAATAATTTTCTCTTACGTCCTAGAGGATGCTGGGGACTCCAAAAGGACCATGGGGTATAGACGGGATCCGCAGGAGACATGGGCACATTAAAAGACTTTGACTGGGTGTGAACAGGCCCCTCCCTCTATGCCCCTCCTCCAGACCTCAGTTAGATTCTGTGCCCAGGAGTGACTGGACACACACTAGGGGAGCTCTACTGAGTTTCTCGGGAAAGACTTTTGTTAGGTTTTTTATTTTCAGGGAGACCTGCTGGCTACAGGCTCCCTGCATCGTGGGACTGAGGGGAGAGAAGTCAGACCTACTTCTTCTTAGCTCAAAGGCTCTGCTTCTTAGGCTACTGGACACCATTAGCTCCAGAGGATTTGATCACTTGGTGCGCCTAGCTGCTTGTTCCCGGAGCCGCGCCGTCACCCCCCTCACAGAAGCCAGAAGAGAGAAGCCGGGTGAGTATTAGAAGAACAGAAAGCTTCAGACGGTAGAAGACTTCAGTGACGGAGGTACAGCGCAGCGGTAGCGCTGCGCTCCATGCTCCCACACACACCAACGACACTCACAGGGTGCAGGGCGCTGGGGGGGGGGGAGCGCCCTGGGCAGCAGTTACTGAAGGCTTTTTTGCACTGGCACAAGGCATATTCGGTGCCCAGGCACCGTATACGATACCCCCGCCAGTATAAAGAATTCAAATTTGAGCGGGACTACAGTGCACCGGGAAGGGGCGGGGCTTAGCCGCACAGCTTACCAGCGCCATTTTCTCTCTCCACAGCCGCTGCAGAGACGCTGGCCCGGACCTCCAAGCTCCTTACAAGTAACAATGGAGCAAAACGGGGGGGGGGGGGGGGCACATGCAATTTAGTGCTTTATATGTATATTACAGCGCAAACACCATATATTATTTGTTTGTAGTATATGGGCGCTGGGGTGTGAGCTCTCTACAGGCTTCCCTGTGGGTCTGTCCCCTTTATTTGGCCGGTGTGAGTGTGGGTGTGTCGGTACTACGCGTCGACATGTCTGAGGCTGAGTGTTCCTCCCCGGAGGAAGTTACTGGGGGCGCAGAAAAGGATTTGGGAATGACTCTGTCGGCACAGCCGACTGCTAATTGGGTGAATATGTTGAGTACACTGTATACAAATGTGGCTTTATTGTCTAAGAGGCTGGATAAATCTGATTCTCGGACACAAACATGGAGGAAATTCATGGAGGACGCTTTGTCTCAGGTACAGACCCCCTCAGGGTCACATAAACGTTCATTTACCCAGATGGCAGATACAGATACCGACACAGACTCTGATTCCAGTGTCGATTTCAATGAGGCTACTTTACATCCAAAGGTAGTTAAGAGTATTCAGTACATGATTGTGGCTATTAAAGATGTTTTGCATATTTCTGAGGAACCTCCTGTTCCAGAAACAAGGTTTGTTTTTTTAAAGGGAAAAAGCCTGAGGTGAAGTTTCCCCCCTCTCATGAACTGAACGCTCTTTGTGAAAAGGCTTGGGAGTCACCTGACAAAAGGTGGCAGATTCCCAAGAGAATTTTTATGGCATATCCTTTCCCCTCTGACGACAGGGAAAAATGGGAGTTGCCTCCAAATCTGGACAAGGCTCTATCCCGATTGTCCAAAAAGGTGGCACTTCCGTCTCCTGACACGGCTGCCCTCAAGGATCCGGCGGATCGCAAGCAGGAGACGACATTGAAGGCCATTTTCGTTACTACTGGTGCATTACTCAGACCTGCTGTGGCGTCGGCGTGGGTGAGTAGTGCTATTGCTAAGTGGGCTGATAATTTGGCTTCTGACATGGATACCCTTGATAAGGATAACATTCTTTTGACTCTTGGTTATATCAAGGATGCTGCGGATTGCCTAAAGGATGCAGCGAGGGATATTGGCCTCTTGGGATCAAGACCCAATGCCATGGCGGTCTCGGCCAAGAGGGCGCTGTGGATTCATCAATGGAATGCTGATGCCGACTCCAAGAAAGCTATGGAAGCTCTTCCTTTTAAAGGTAGTGTCTTGTTTGGTGATGGCCTTGCTGACCTGGTGTCTACCGCTACTGCGGGTAAGTCATCTTTTCTTTCTTATGTACCTACACAATAGAAAAAGGCGCCCCATTATCAGATGCAGTCCTTTCGGCCTAATAAATGCAAAAAAGGAAAGGGCTCATCCTTCCTCGCTTCAAAGGGTAGAGGAAGGGGAAAGAGGTCACCTGCCGTGCCTGGCACCCAGGACCAAAAGTCCTCCCCCGCCTCTACCAAGTCCACCGCATGACGCTGGGGCTCCCATGCGGGAGTCCGTGCCGGTGGGGGGCCGTCTCCGATTCTTCAGTCAGGTCTGGGTTCAATCGGCCCTGGATCCTTGGGTCTTAGACATAGTCTCCCAAGGGTACAAACTGGAGTTTCAGGAGATACCCCCCCACCGCTTTTTCAGGCGGCCTTGCCAGTTTCTCTTCCAGAAAGGGAAGTAGTAAATGCTGCAATACAAAAGCGGTGTCAACAAAGGGTCGTTGTACCGGTTCCCCCGTTCCAGCGGGGGGAAGAATTCTATTCGAGCCTCTGTGTCGTGCCGAAGCCTGACGGCTCGGTCAGACTGATTCTGAACCTAAAATCCCACAATCCATACTTGAAAACTTTCAAGTTCAAGATGGAATCTCTTCGAGCTGTGATCTCCAGCTTAGAAGGGGGGGGGTATTTTCTGGCGTCAGTCGACTTAAAAGATGCCTACTTACACGTCCCGATATATCCTCCTCATCAGGTCTTCCTAAGATTTGTGGTGCAGGATTGTCATTACCAATTTCAGACGTTGCCGTTTGGGCTTTCCACGGCCCCGAGGGTTTTTACCAAGGTAATGGCAGAAATGATGGTACTCCTTCGCAAGCAGGGGGTCACAATTATCCCGTACTTGGACGATCTCCTGATAAAGGTGAGATCAAAGGAAAAGTTGCTAAGAAATGTGGAACTCTCCCTGTCGGTTCTGCGACATCATGGTTGGATTCTAAATTTGCCGAAGTCTCAGTTGATCCCGACAAATCGGCTGCTCTTCTTGGGTATGATCCTAGACATGGAACTACAGAGAGTGTTTCTTCCGGCGGACAAAGCTCTGGAAATCCAGACCATGGTCAAGGAACTTCTGAGACCGGCAAGAGTGTCGATTCATCAATGCACTCGAGTGCTAGGGAAGATGGTTGCGGCTTACGAAGCCATTCCATTTGGCAGGTTTCATGCCCGGGTGTTTCAGTGCGATCTGCGAAACAAATGGTCCGGGTCTCACCTACACATGCACCGGAAAATAAGTCTATCTTCCAGGACCTGGATTTCTCTCCTGTGGTGGCTGCATGGTTCTCACCTTCTAGGGGGACACTGTTTCGGAATCCAGGACTGGGTCCTGCTGACCACAGATCCAAGTCTCAGAGGCTGGGGTGCAGTCACACAAGGAAGAAGTTTCCAGGGAAAATGGTCAAGCCAGGAATCTTGTCTCCACATAAATGTTCTCGAGTTAAGAGCCATTTACAACGGCTACTGCAGGCGAAGAACCTTCTTCAGGGTCTCCTTGTCCTGATCCAGTCGAACAGCATAACAGTGGTGGCGTACGTAAACCGCCAAAGCGGAACAAGGAGCAGGGCGGCAATGGCAGAGGCCACAAGAGTTCTCCGCTGGGCGGAACAGCACATGAGCGCTCTGTCAGCAGTCTTCCTTCCGGGCGTGGACAACTGGGAAGCAGACTTCCTCAGCAGACACGATCTCCATCCAGGAGAGTGGGGCCTCCACCAAGAAGTCTTCGCAGAGGTGACAAGTCTTTGGGGAGTTCCTCAAGTAGACATGATGGCATCTCATCTCAACAAGAAGCTTCAGAAATATTGTTCCAGGTCGAGAGACCCTCAAGCAATGGCAGTGGATGCGCTAGTGGTCCAGTGGGTGTTCCGGTCGGTGTATGTCTTCCCTCCACTTCCACTGATCCCAAAAGTGCTCAGGATCATAAGAAGAACAAGAGTTCGAGCAATCTTCATTGCCCCAGACTGGCCAAGGAGGGCTTGCTACTCAGATCTTCAGGAGTTGCTCATAGAAGATCCTCGGCCTCTTCCTCTTCGCGAGGACCTGCTGCAACAGGGGCCGTGCGTGTATCAAGACTTACCGCGGCTACGTTTGACAGCATTTATCAAGAGGTATTTGTAGAAGTAACAAGGAATTGGGGAATTCCTCAAATAGACATGATGGCATCTCGCCTCAACAAGAAGCTTCCGAAGTATTGTTCCAGGTCGAGGGACCCCCAAGCCAGTGCAGTGGACGCCCTGGTAACTCCGTGGGTGTTTCAATCGGTGTATCTGTTCCCTCCTCTTCCTCTCATTCCAAGAGTGTTGAAGATTATAAAACAAACAAGGGTTCAGACAATACTCGTCGTTCCCGATTGGCCACGGAGGGCCTGGTATCCGGATTTTCAGAAGTTTCTAGTAGAAGATCCTTGGCCGCTTCCTCTACGAGAGGACCTGTTACTGCAGGGGCCCTTGGTGTTTCCGGACTTACCGTAGCTGCGTTTGACGGCGTGGATGTGGAATGCCAGATCCTAGCTCGGAAAGGTATTCCCGGAGAGGTCATCCCCACTCTCCCCCAGGCTAGAAAGGAGGTCACGGCGAAACATTATCACCGTATTTGGAGAAAATATGTGTCGTGGTGTGAAACCAAAGCGGCTCCTGTGGAGGAGTTTCATTTGGGTCGTTTCCTCCATTTTTTGCAGGCAGGCGTGGATGCAGGCCTGAAATTGGGTTCCATTAAAGTGCAAATTTCGGCTTTATCTATTTTCTTTCAAAAATAATTGGCCGTCCTTCCTGAGGTTCAGACTTTCGTGAAGGGAGTGTTGCATATCCATCCTCCGTTTGTGCCACCCGTGGCACCGTGGGATCTTGAAGTGGTGTTACAGTTTCTTATGTCTCACTGGTTTGAACCTTTGCGAAAGGTTGAGTTAAAGTTTCTCACTTGGAAAGTGGTCATGCTTTTTGCTTTGGCCTCTGCCAGACAAGTGTCAGAATTGGCGGCTTTGTCTCACAAGAGCCCGTATTTGAATTTTCATGTGGATAGAGCGGAATTGAGGACTCGTCAACAATTTCTGCCGAAGGTGGTTTCTTCGTTTCACATAAATCAACTGTCACGGGGACTGGGTTTTGTGAATCCGAAATTGTGGCGTGCGGTTTGGTATCTATGACTTTAGGCAGGATTAGCCAAGCAGGTTGAATGAAAGTCTTTTCATAGAGCTTTAAAGGAGGTTCCACAGGTGCCCTAGCTGTTTACTTGTTTGGAGCGGTTGCGTCGGCAGGATCTGTACGTCTGTGGACGAACGTCTGGCGGAAACCCGGATAGGAAGACTGTAGACTGGGGTAACTGAGACTCGCTGAGAGGGATGGTGACTCGGAGAGGTCAGCATACGAGGAGAAATAACCGGGTGTAGATCCAGCAATCCAGGTGAGAACTCAGGGAACAGGATGCTTTAGAAGCAATGCTGTGAAGCACAGGGAACTAGCACACACAAGGCTGTGTGAGAGACGTTGCACTGGCAATTTGCTTACCCAGAAATCCCTAGATTTTTACCTGCAGACAGTTTCCCATTGGTTTTGCAAACCTTGCAGGTGACTGAGTGTTATAGATTAGCTGACCCTTCCAAGGCGGCGACGCCCATCCCGGACCTCTGCAGCTGGAAGCTGCACAAATGTTTGCTGCTGCCTCTGAGCCCTCTCCTCCCAGACATGCCTGCAAGTTGTGCCCCTCGCCAGCAGCCCGCACCCCCACCGGAGGGACCACGCCAGAGCATCCGGACAGGTAAGTACCGCTGGTCCCGGAACCCGATCCGCCGGACTGTGACATTACCCACCCTTTTAGGGATGGCCACTGGACAGCCACCAAGTTTGCTGGGATTTTCTTCATGGAACTTGTGAAGTAAAGCGGGAGCATGAACATCCAAAGAATCCTCCCAGGAACGCTCCTCAGGACCGTAGCCCTTCCAATCCAGAAGATATTGTAGACGTCCATGTCTTACTCGGGAGTCAAGGATCTTCTTGATCTCGAATTCAATACCACGATCCGTGACAACCTTTGGAGAGCGAGGAAGGATCTTACAAAACTTGTTTAACACTAAAGGCTTCAAAAGAGAAACATGAAAGGCTGGGAAGACTTTCAGGTACGGAGGTAACTTAAGCCTATAAGTTACGGAATTGATGATTTGTTCAACTGGGAAGGGCCCAATGTAGCGAGGAGCGAACTTCATAGATGGAACACGTAACCTTAAATTGCGCGTAGAGAGCCAGACCTGATCTCCAACTGCCAATTTAGGTACCACCCTTCTCTTCTTATCAGCCCAGAACTTATAGCGAGCGGAGGCTTTTTGTAGATTTTGGTGAACTTTTCGCCAAACTCCGGAAAGTCTCTTGAGAGATTCCTGAACCGCAGGAAGATCTTGAGCTGGTAAAGCCAAGAAACTGAGGAACTTGAGGATGGAAGCCATATACGGTATAGAAAGGGGTATGACCTGTAGAAGAGTGGTAGGAGTTGTTGTGAGCAAACTCTGCCCATGGTAGTAGTTCTAGCCTGTCGTCTTGAGAAGAAGAGACATGAATTCTGAGGAACATCTCCAAGTCTTGATTGACTCTCTCTGTACTTAAAAAAACAACTACACTAAAGTAGCTCCCCTGGCGCCAATATAATTAAATTTGTTTAATTAACAACCTGTATATGTCCCAAATCTGCATGCAGCTCACTATACACAGAGGAACTTCCCAACCCTCTTCAGATATAAGAGAAAACTAAGAAAAGAGAAACTACAGACAGCGCTTGCAGATTTCTTATTAAAATAAATTTATTAATTAATTTTTATCTCAATGATAGATTTCCACTAATGTTATTATAGTACCAAAACTAAAAAAATCTCTCTTGCCTTAACAACAAATTTGCATGTAAAATTACTAAAACCACATTAATACTTCATATTACATATAATAAAACATTCAATGCCCTGCTCCTTACATCAATTTAGCTAACCCTTTTAGTGCTGAAAAGATACAGTAGTTTCAATGGATAATGTTACATTTAGTTGTTACAAAGTTTACAGCAGCTGAGTCCGTGGTTAGGTTACTTATTTCCACTCGGTTCTCTGCTGAATCCTTTCTTTAGTAGTTGTGATCTTAAGCTGGTATAAGTGAGTATATCTCACTTAGTGTCATAAATATCCAGCTTAAGATCACAACTACTAAAGAAAGGATTCAGCAGAGAACCGAGTGGAAATAAGTAACCTAACCACGGACTCAGCTGCTGTAAACTTTGTAACAACTAAATGTAACATTATCCATTGAAACTACTGTATCTTTTCAGCACTAAAAGGGTTAGCTAAATTGATGTAAGGAGCAGGGCATTGAATGTTTTATTATATGTAA
Source organism: Pseudophryne corroboree (assembly GCF_028390025.1). NCBI lineage: Eukaryota > Metazoa > Chordata > Amphibia > Anura > Myobatrachidae > Pseudophryne > Pseudophryne corroboree. The sequence continues at coordinate 557,656,076 of NC_086444.1, forward strand.
TATGAAGTATTAATGTGGTTTTAGTAATTTTACATGCAAATTTGTTGTTAAGGCAAGGGAAAGATTTTTTTAGTTTTGGTACTATAATAACATTAGTGGAAATCTATCATTGAGATAAAAATTAATTAATTTATTTTAATAAGAAATCTGCAAGCGCTGTCTGTAGTTTCTCTTTTCTTAGTCTCTCTGTACTTCCATTGGTTTGAGGATGATATGCCGTTGAGAATTGTAACTGTACCCGTAGGGCGGCACAGAGAGCCCTCCAGAATCTAGCCACGAACTGGACTCCCCGATCAGAAACCATTTCGGTCGGAAGACCGTGGGACTTGAAGATCTCTGCAATGAAAAGCTGAGCTAACTCGGGTGCGGTGGGAAGACCCTTAAGAGGTACGAAACGAGCCATCTTAGAGAAGCGGTCTATGATTACCCAAATAGTAGTAAATCCTTTACAAGAGGGTAAATCCGTGATGAAGTCCATAGAAAGGTGGGTCCATGGCATCTTAGGAATAGTTAGGGGTATTAACTCTCCCGCTGGCCGAAGACGAGGGATCTTATGCTGTGCACACTTGGTGCAGGAGGCGATATAAGAGGAAACATCAGACTTTAGTGCAGGCCACCAATACGAGCGTTGGATAAGGTCGGTTGTCTTATGGACTCCAGCATGACCGGAAAACCGAGAGGTATGGGCCCAGGTCAGTAATTTCTTCCGAAGGTGAGGAGGTACGAACACTTTTCCCAATGGAGGCTGTAGTTTAGTGGAGGCGAAGTTCCGAGACTCCAATACAGGCTGAGGAGAAGGAGAGTCGTTGGAATCCTCAGAGGAATAGGATCGGGAGAGAGCATCTGCCTTCTGGTTTTGAGAACCAGGTCAAAAGGTTAGGGAGAAATTAAATCTTGAGAAGAACATTGCCCATCGGGCTAGACGAGGATTCAAACACTGAATATTCCTGAGAAAGATTAAATTCTTGTGATCAGTGAAAATAATGATAGGAAACTTAGCCCCCTCCAAGAGATACCGCCACTCTTCCAATGCTAACTTAACAGCCAGTAGTTCTTGCTCTCCTATCGTATAGTTTCTTTCTGCTGGTAAGAACTTCTTGGAAAAGAACCCGCAAGGATGAAGTTTGTTGTCATTCAGACGTTGGGAGAGAACTGCTCCCACAGCATAGGCCGAAGCATCTACTTCTAAAACTAAGGTTTTATTGACATCGGGTTGCCTCAACACTGGAGCTGTAGTAAAAGCCTGTTTTAATCGTTGGAAAGCTTTGTCTGCAGATGTTGACCATTCTCTGGGATTAGCCTCCTTTCGAGTGAGAGCGGTGATAGGTGCCACTATAGAGGAGAATCCTTTGATAAATCTCCGGTAAAAATTTTCAAAACCCAAAAAGCGTTGGATTGCTTTAAGGGTGGTGGGTTTGGACCAATTTAGAACCTCTTGTACCTTGGCTGGATCCATCTCTAATCCTGAATCAGATATTATGTAGCCCAGGAAGGGCATGGAGGATTGTTCGAAAATACATTTTTCCAATTTGCAGTACAAATGATGTTGGCGAAGCCTCCGCAGCACCTCTTGGACTTGAGAATGGTGATCTTTCAGGTTGGTCGAGAAAATTAGTATGTCATCTAAATAAACTACTACAGAACTATAGAGTAAATCACTGAAAATTTAATTTACAAAATTTTGGAAAACTGCTGGTGCGTTGCTAAGCCCGAAGGGCATGACTAAATACTCGCAGTGCCCATCACGAGTGTTGAACGCCGTTTTCCATTCGTCACCCGCTCTGATCCGGATCAGGTTGTATGCTCCCGAGGTCCAACTTGGTGAAGACAACAGAGGCACCCTTAACCCGGTCAAATAGCTCTGAGATCAAGGGCAACGGGTAATGATTTTTTATTGTTATGTCGTTCAGACCCCGGTAGTCGATGCAGGGACGAAGACAACCATCCTTTTTTTGGACGAAAAAGAACCCCGCACCGGCTAGAGAGGTAGAAGGCCGAATAAATCCTCTAGCTAGATTTTCCTTGATGTATTGCGACATGGAGTCGGTCTCAGGGGCCGATAGAGGATATATTCGCCCTCTAGGAGGAATCTTTCCCGGAATCAGGTCAATAGGGCAGTCCCAGGGTCTGTGGGGTGGTAAGACTTCTGCTGCCTGTTTGCTGAAGACATCAAAAAAGGAGGAATACTGAGACAGAATTTGTGGTAGGATCTCCAGTTGGCTCTTATTCACATGTTTAACACTGGTAATACAAGTTTAAGCACACGACTCTCCCCAGGCCAAAATTTGCATATTCACCCAATCGATTCTTGGGTTGTGCTTCTGGAGCCAAGGAAGTCCCAAAACAATTTCATGAGTAGCTATTGGAATGACTAAGAAATTAAGTAACTCCTTATGGAGAGCTCCTACACATAGCTGAAGGGGAAGAGTCTGGTGGGTAACTACTCCACTGCAGATTCGACTTCCATCTACAGCGGAAAGGGCAATTGGTCGGGAAAGCTCAACTGTAGGAATCCGTAGTCGCTGTACCACATCTGCCGTGATAAAGTTTTCAGCAGCTCCCGAATCTAGGAGAGAGAAAAACCCTTTAGAACCCTGTGGCAGGCCCAAAGAAACCTCTAGGACAGGCTCAGAACGAGATGGAGACGATGTCACCACTCCTAACCTAATGTCTCCTCTTCTGGTTAGGAGCGTTAGTTTTCCGGACGCTGAGTGCAAGAGGCTACCAAATGTCCTGAACCTCCGCAGTATAGGCACAAGTTCTCCCTGCGCCTTCTCTGACGCTCCTCTGGCGAGAGACGAGCCCTATTGATCTGCATAGACTCATCCTGGGACGCTTCAGCTGACACACTCGAGGAAGAAGGCGGAGGAGGACTGAACCTTGGGCGATCCCCACGATTCTTCTCTAACTGGCGCTCTCTAAAACGAAGGTCAATCTTGGTACAAAGGGAAATCAAGTCGTCTAATTTGGGCTGAAGGTCCCGGGTAGCCAACTCGTCCTTGATTTTGTCAGACAGACCTTTCCTGAAGGCCGATACTAGTGCCTCCTCATTCCACCGTAATTCTGAAGCATAGGTCTGGAATTGTACTACATACTGTCCCACAGACCGGTCTCCCTGCCGGAGGCGCATTATCTCGATTGCCGACTTGGTTCTTCCGGGCTCATCGAAAATTTTTCGGAAGGTAGCGATGAATTCATCATATTTGTCAAGTAGAGAATCAGCTCTCTCCCACAGGGGTGACACCCAATCCAGGGCTGGACCGGCCAGGAGGGAGACGATATATGCTACCTTTGCCTTCTGTGATGGGAAGTTAAAGGGCTGTAAAGAGAAATGAATCTCCCACTGGTTTAAGAACCCGCGGCACATCTTCGGGTTCCCGTCGAATCTGGTGGGCGTCGGTAGTCGCAGGGATGAAGGGGAAGCTACCATAGGAACTGGGGAGGTCGGCACTTGCTGAGTCTCCGGGCATCGACCAGTGGCGACATGAGCAATGTCGGCTTGCATGGAATCCTGGCGGGTAGCCATCCCTTGAATAAATTGAGCTAATTGGGACTGGGATTCCTCTAGACTCTCCAGACGAGCTGCTATGCCCTGCAGAAGATCCGTACCGGAACCATGAGCACCCTCCCGATCCATAGGGCCAGTGCAACTGTCACGGGGACTGGGTTTTGTGAATCTGGAATTGTGGCGTGTGGTTTGGTATCTATGACTTTAGGCAGGATTAGCCAAGCAGGTTGAATGAAAGTCTTTTCATAGAGCTTTAAAGGAGGTTCCACAGGTGCCCTAGCTGTTTACTTGTTTGGAGCGGTTGCGTCGGCAGGATCTGTACGTCTGTGGACGAACGTCTGGCGGAAACCCGGATAGGAAGACTGTAGACTGGGGTAACTGAGACTCGCTGAGAGGGATGGTGACTCGGAGAGGTCAGCATACGAGGAGAAATAACCGGGTGTAGATCCAGCAATCCAGGTGAGAACTCAGGGAACAGGATGCTTTAGAAGCAATGCTGTGAAGCACAGGGAACTAGCACACACAAGGCTGTGTGAGAGACGTTGCACTGGCAATTTGCTTACCCAGAAATCCCTAGATTTATACCTGCAGACTGTTTCCCATTGGTTTTGCAAACCTTGCAGGTGACTGAGTGTTATAGATTAGCGGACCCTTCCAAGGCGGCGACGCCCATCCCGGACCTCTGCAGCTGGAAGCTGCACAAATGTTTGCTGCTGCCTCTGAGCCCTCTCCTCCCAGACATGCCTGCAAGTTGTGCCCCTCGCCAGCAGCCCGCACCCCCACCGGAGGGACCGCGCCAGAGCATCCGGACAGGTAAGTACCGCTGGTCCCGGATCCCGAACCGCCGGACTGTGACATCAACCTATTGTGGTACCTGTGGCAACGGAGGCTGTGGCAGTCCCAAAATCTCTTGATGTCATAAGAGCTTTGAAAATTTATGTCGACAGGACGGCTCTTGTTAGGAAAACGGAAACACTATTTGTCCTGTATGCCTCCAACAAGATTGGAAATCCTGCTTCCAAGCAGACCATTGCACGCTGGATTTGTAATACGATTCAGCACGCTCATTCTTCGGCTGGGTTGCCGTTGCCGAAGTCAGTAAAGGCCCATTCTACCAGGAAGGTGGGCTCGTCTTGGGCGGCTGCCCATGGGGTCTCGGCACTTCAACTTTGCCAAGCAGCTATGTGGTTGGGTTCAAACACTTTTGCTAAGTTCTATAAGTTTTATACCCTGGCTGAGAAGGACCTCATGTTTGCTCAATCGGTGCTGCAGAGTCGTCCGCACTCTTCCGCCCGGTCTGGAGCTTTGGTATAGACCCCATGGTCCTTTTGGAGTCCCCAGCATCCTCTAGGATGTAAGAGAAAATAGGATTTTAATACCTACCGGTAAATCCTTTTCTCCTAGTCCGTAGAGGATGCTGGGCGCCCATCCCAGCGCGGACTGTTTCTTGCAGTTTGTATTGATACTTGTTTTTGGTTGCACAAAGGTTGTGTATCAGTTGTGTTCAGCTTGTTGCTGTTGTTAGTTCATACTGTTATCTGGTATTCCTACTAATCCAGTTGTACGGTGTGTTTGTGGTGTGAGCTGGTATGTTTCTTGCCCTTAGTTTAACAAAAATCCTTTCCTCTAAATGTCCGTCTCCCCTGGGCACAGTTCCTATAACTGAGGTCTGGAGGAGGGGCATAGAAGAAGGGGCCAGTTCACACCCAGTCAAAGTCTTTTAGTGTGCCCATGTCTCCTGCGGATCCCGTGTATACCCCACGGTCATTTTGGAGTCCCCAGCATCCTCTACGGACTAGGAGAAAAGGATTTACCGGTAGGTATTAAAATCCTATTATAAATAGTTTAAAAATAGAAAATGCTTTCCAGTGTTGCTGCGGCCATTATCTAGAATTTCAAATATCATCTACTTAATAAACAACACCAGCTATTTTTATGTGGTCTTACACACCAACTCTCATTCATAAATAGGCACAGGGCTGGCCCAACCATCATGCGGAGTATGCAGCTGCGTAGATCACCACACTATGGAGGGCACCGTGGCTACATTCTCCATCCCCCCCCCCCCCCACCACCACCACCATACACACACACACACACCTGATCCGAGGACACTGCCAGCAATGCAGCTTCCAGGACACAGCCAGGACCCGGCAACCACACTTCCAGGACATTGTCGGCAACCCCGTTCCCAGGACACCACTGGCAGAGTGAACACTGGGCACTTCCCGCATCCAGGGCTGAGGAGCACTGTAGGAGGGCCCATCACAGCCCACCATCCATTATCTGGGAGGGATCCATTGAGGTGAGGACTTGATAAAATGGCTGGAATGGACACCTGCACCTGGAGAGTATGGGTTTAATGCTGCTAAGTGGCACTGGGTCATCCACTATCTCCCTGTCACCCCTGCCTCAGTCACCCACTATCTACTAGTCACCCCTGCCTACCCAGTCACCTGCTATCTACCTGTCACCCATACCTCTCCAGTCACCCACTGTCACCCCATCTCACTAGTCACCCACAATCTCCTTGTCACTCACCATCTCCCTGTAGACCAGGGAGTACAATTGTGTGGCTACGCCTCTTTCGTGTGAGACCACACGCCTGTATCCCATCAAGGGGCACCAAAATTTATATTTGCTTACCAAGAAAAAACAGCTTTTGCCGTCCCTGAATCTTAATAAATTAAGGCATATCTTAATTCATTCATATTTAAAAATATTTAATTAATTCATACCTGTCATGCCACCCAACATAAGAAACATCTATATTTTAATAAGCATGTATAAAAAATACTAGAGATGAGCGCCGGAAATTTTTCGGGTTTTGTGTTTTGGTTTTGGGTTCGGTTCCGCGGCCGTGTTTTGGGTTCGACCGCGTTTTGGCAAAACCTCACCGAATTTTTTTTGTCGGATTCGGGTGTGTTTTGGATTCGGGTGTTTTTTTCAAAAAACCCTAAAAAACAGCTTAAATCATAGAATTTGGGGGTAATTTTGATCCCAAAGTATTATTAACCTCAAAAAACATAATTTACACTCATTTTCAGCCTATTCTGAACACATCACACCTCACAATATTATTTTTAGTCCTAAAATTTGCACCGAGGTCGCTGTGTGAGTAAGATAAGCGACCCTAGTGGCCGACACAAACACCGGGCCCATCTAGGAGTGGCACTGCAGTGTCACGCAGGATGTCCCTTCCAAAAAACCCTCCCCAAACAGCACATGACGCAAAGAAAAAAAGAGGCGCAATGAGGTAGCTGTGTGAGTAAGATTAGCGACCCTAGTGGCCGACACAAACACCGGGCCCATCTAGGAGTGGCACTGCAGTGTCACGCAGGATGTCCCTTCCAAAAAACCCTCCCCAAACAGCACATGACGCAAAGAAAAAAAGAGGCGCAATGAGGTAGCTGTGTGAGTAAGATTAGCGACCCTAGTGGCCGACACAAACACCGGGCCCATCTAGGAGTGGCACTGCAGTGTCACGCAGGATGTCCCTTCCAAAAAACCCTCCCCAATCAGCACATGATGCAAAGAAAAAGAAAAGAAAAAAGAGGTGCAAGATGGAATTATCCTTGGGCCCTCCCACCCACCCTTATGTTGTATAAACAAAACAGGACATGCACACTTTAACCAACCCATCATTTCAGTGACAGGGTCTGCCACATGACTGTGACTGATATGACGGGTTGGTTTGGACCCCCCCCAAAAAAGAAGCAATTAATCTCTCCTTGCACAAACTGGCTCTACAGAGGCAAGATGTCCACCTCATCTTCACCCTCCGATATATCACCGTGTACATCCCCCTCCTCACAGATTATCAATTCGTCCCCACTGGAATCCACCATCTCAGCTCCCTGTGTACTTTGTGGAGGCAATTGCTGCTGGTCAATGTCTCCGCGGAGGAATTGATTATAATTCATTTTAATGAACATCATCTTCTCCACATTTTCTGGATGTAACCTCGTACGCCGATTGCTGACAAGGTGAGCGGCGGCACTAAACACTCTTTCGGAGTACACACTTGTGGGAGGGCAACTTAGGTAGAATAAAGCCAGTTTGTGCAAGGGCCTCCAAATTGCCTCTTTTTCCTGCCAGTATAAGTACGGACTGTGTGACGTGCCTACTTGGATGCGGTCACTCATATAATCCTCCACCATTCTTTCAATGTTGAGAGAATCATATGCAGTGACAGTAGACGACATGTCCGTAATCGTTGTCAGGTCCTTCAGTCCGGACCAGATGTCAGCATCAGCAGTCGCTCCAGACTGCCCTGCATCACCGCCAGCGGGTGGGCTCGGAATTCTGAGCCTTTTCCTCGCACCCCCAGTTGCGGGAGAATGTGAAGGAGGAGATGTTGACAGGTCGCGTTCCGCTTGACTTGACAATTTTGTCACCAGCAGGTCTTTCAACCCCAGCAGACCTGTGTCTGCCGGAAAGAGAGATCCAAGGTAGGCTTTAAATCTAGGATCGAGCACGGTGGCCAAAATGTAGTGCTCTGATTTCAACAGATTGACCACCCGTGAATCCTTGTTAAGCGAATTAAGGGCTGCATCCACAAGTCCCACATGCCTAGCGGAATCGCTCCGTGTTAGCTCCTTCTTCAATGCCTCCAGCTTCTTCTGCAAAAGCCTGATGAGGGGAATGACCTGACTCAGGCTGGCAGTGTCTGAACTGACTTCACGTGTGGCAAGTTCAAAGGGCATCAGAACCTTGCACAACGTTGAAATCATTCTCCACTGCACTTGAGACAGGTGCATTCCATCTCCTATATCGTGCTCAATTGTATAGGCTTGAATGGCCTTTTGCTGCTCCTCCAACCTCTGAAGCATATAGAGGGTTGAATTCCACCTCGTTACCACTTCTTGCTTCAGATGATGGCAGGGCAGGTTCAGTAGTTTTTGGTGGTGCTCCAGTCTTCTGTACGTGGTGCCTGTACGCCGAAAGTGTCCCGCAATTTTTCTGGCCACCGACAGCATCTCTTGCACGCCCCTGTCGTTTTTTAAAAAATTCTGCACCACCAAATTCAAGGTATGTGCAAAACATGGGACGTGCTGGAATTTGCCCATATTTAATGCACACACAATATTGCTGGCGTTGTCCGATGCCACAAATCCACAGGAGAGTCCAATTGGGGTAAGCCATTCCGCGATGATCTTCCTCAGTTGCCGTAAGAGGTTTTCAGCTGTGTGCGTATTCTGGAAAGCGGTGATACAAAGCGTAGCCTGCCTAGGAAAGAGTTGGCGTTTGCGAGATGCTGCTACTGGTGCCGCCGCTGCTGTTCTTGCGGCGGGAGTCCATACATCTACCCAGTGGGCTGTCACAGTCATATAGTCCTGACCCTGCCCTGCTCCACTTGTCCACATGTCCGTGGTTAAGTGGACATTGGGTACAACTGCATTTTTTAGGACACTGGTGAGTCTTTTTCTGACGTCCGTGTACATTCTCGGTATCGCCTGCCTAGAGAAGTGGAACCTAGATGGTATTTGGTAACGGGGGCACACTGCCTCAATAAATTGTCTAGTTCCCTGTGAACTAACGGCGGATACCGGACGCACGTCTAACACCAACATAGTTGTCAAGGACTCAGTTATCCGCTTTGCAGTAGGATGACTGCTGTGATATTTAATCTTCCTCGCAAAGGACTGTTGAACAGTCAATTGCTTACTGGAAGTAGTACAAGTGGGCTTACGACTTCCCCTCTGGGATGACCATCGACTCCCAGCGGCAACAACAGCAGCGCCAGCAGCAGTAGGCGTTACACGCAAGGATGCATCGGAGGAATCCCAGGCAGGAGAGGACTCGTCAGACTTGCCAGTGACATGGCCTGCAGGACTATTGGCATTCCTGGGGAAGGAGGAAATTGACACTGAGGGAGTTGGTGGGGTGGTTTGCGTGAGCTTGGTTACAAGAGGAAGGGATTTACTGGTCAGTGGACTGCTTCCGCTGTCACCCAAAGTTTTTGAACTTGTCACTGACTTATTATGAATGCGCTGCAGGTGACGTATAAGGGAGGATGTTCCGAGGTGGTTAACGTCCTTACCCCTACTTATTACAGCTTGACAAAGGGAACACACGGCTTGACACCTGTTGTCCGCATTTCTGGTGAAATACCTCCACACCGAAGAGCTGATTTTTTTGGTATTTTCACCTGGCATGTCAACGGCCATATTCCTCCCACGGACAACAGGTGTCTCCCCGGGTGCCTGACTTAAACAAACCACCTCACCATCAGAATCCTCCTGGTCAATTTCCTCCCCAGCGCCAGCAACACCCATATCCTCCTCATCCTGGTGTACTTCAACACTGACATCTTCAATCTGACTATCAGGAACTGGACTGCGGGTGCTCCTTCCAGCACTTGCAGGGGGCATGCAAATAGTGGAAGGCGCATGCTCTTCACGTCCAGTGTTGGGAAGGTCAGGCATCGCAAACGACACAATTGGACTCTCCTTGTGGATTTGGGATTTCAAAGAACGCACAGTTCTTTGCGGTGCTTTTGCCAGCTTGAGTCTTTTCAGTTTTCTAGCGAGAGGCTGAGTGCTTCCATCCTCATGTGAAGCTGAACCACTAGCCATGAACATAGGCCAGGGCCTCAGCCGTTCCTTGCCACTCCGTGTGGTAAATGGCATATTGGCAAGTTTACGCTTCTCCTCCGACAATTTTATTTTAGGTTTTGGAGTCCTTTTTTTTCTGATATTTGGTGTTTTGGATTTGACATGCTCTGTACTATGACATTGGGCATCGGCCTTGGCAGACGACGTTGCTGGCATTTCATCGTCTCGGCCATGACTAGTGGCAGCAGCTTCAGCACGAGGTGGAAGTGGATCTTGATCTTTCCCTAATTTTGGAACCTCAACTTTTTTGTTCTCCATATTTTATAGGCAGAACTAAAAGGCACCTCAGGTAAACAATGGAGATGGATGGATTGGATACTAGTATACAATTATGGACGGACTGCCACGGTTAGGTGGTATAAAAAAACCACGGTTAGGTGGTATATATTATAATAATAATACAATTATGGATGGACGGACTGCCTGCCGACTGCCGACACAGTGGTAGCCACAGCCGTGAACTACCGCACTGTACACTGGTTGATAAAGAGATAGTAGTATACTCGTAACAACTAGTATGACACTATGACGACGGTATAAAGAAAGAAAAAAAAATACCACAGTTAGGTGGTATATATTATAATAATAATACAATTATGGATGGACGGACTGCCTGCCGACTGCCGACACAGAGGTAGCCACAGCCGTGAACTACCGCACTGTACACTGGTTGATAAAGAGATAGTAGTATACTCGTAACAACTAGTATGACACTATGACGACGGTATAAAGAATGAAAAAAAAACCACGGTTAGGTGGTATATATTATAATAATAATACAATTATGGATGGACGGACTGCCTGCCGACTGCCGACACAGAGGTAGCCACAGCCGTGAACTACCGCACTGTACACTGGTTGATAAAGAGATAGTAGTATACTCGTAACAACTAGTATGACACTATGACGACGGTATAAAGAAAGAAAAAAAAATACCACAGTTAGGTGGTATATATTATAATAATAATACAATTATGGATGGACGGACTGCCTGCCGACTGCCGACACAGAGGTAGCCACAGCCGTGAACTACCGCACTGTACACTGGTTGATAAAGAGATAGTAGTATACTCGTAACAACTAGTATGACACTATGACGACGGTATAAAGAATGAAAAAAAAACCACGGTTAGGTGGTATATATTATAATAATAATACAATTATGGATGGACGGACTGCCTGCCGACTGCCGACACAGAGGTAGCCACAGCCGTGAACTACCGCACTGTACACTGGTTGATAAAGAGATAGTAGTATACTCGTAACAACTAGTATGACACTATGACGACGGTATAAAGAATGAAAAAAAAACCACGGTTAGGTGGTATATATTATAATAATAATACAATTATGGATGGACGGACTGCCTGCCGACTGCCGACACAGAGGTAGCCACAGCCGTGAACTACCGCACTGTACACTGGTTGATAAAGAGATAGTAGTATACTCGTAACAACTAGTATGACACTATGACGACGGTATAAAGAATGAAAAAAAAACCACGGTTAGGTGGTATATATTATAATAATAATACAATTATGGATGGACGGACTGCCTGCCGACTGCCGACACAGAGGTAGCCACAGCCGTGAACTACCGCACTGTACACTGGTTGATAAAGAGATAGTAGTATACTCGTAACAACTAGTATGACACTATGACGACGGTATAAAGAAAGAAAAAAAAATACCACGGTTAGGTGGTATATATTGTAATACAATTATGGATGGACGGACTGCCTGCCGAGTTCCGACTGCCGACACAGAGGTAGCCACAGCCGTGAACTACCGCACTGTACTGTGTCTGCTGCTAATATAGACTGGTTGATAAAGAGATAGTATACAATACATACAACAATATACTACTATACTGGTGGTCAGGCACTGGTCACCACTAGTCACACTGGCAGTGGCACTCCTGCAGCAAAAGTGTGCACTGTTTAATTTTAAATTAATATAATATTATGTACTCCTGGGGGCTCCTGCTATAACAACCTGCAGTGCTCCCCAGTCTCCCCCACAATTATTATAAGCTTTGCCTTTTATACATTGATGTGCAGCACACTGGGCTGAGCTGAGTGCACACAGACTGAGTCACACTGTGTGACTGGCTGCTGCTGTGTATCGTTTTTTTTCAGGCAGAGAACGGATATAGCAGAGAACGGATATATTATATTAAAATAAATAAAAGTTAACTAACAACAACTGCACTGGTCACTGTGGTAAACTCTGTCTGACTCTGCACAATCTCTCTCTCTCTTCTAATCTAATTTCTAATGGAGAGGACGCCAGCCACGTCCTCTCCCTATCAATCTCAATGCACGTGTGAAAATGGCGGCGACGCGCGGCTCCTTATATAGAATCCGAGTCTCGCGAGAATCCGACAGCGTCATGATGACGTTCGGGCGCGCTCGGGTTAACCGAGCAAGGCGGGAGGATCCGAGTCTGCTCGGACCCGTGAAAAAAACATGAAGTTCGTGCGGGTTCGGTTTCAGAGAAACCGAACCCGCTCATCTCTAAAAAATACTTTATTAACAGAAATTAAAAAATATATAAAATCATATAATTATAGAACCGGTAATGCATACCCCAGGATCCACGCACTGAGAAAAATGTCTAGGTACACGGTGATTGGTTCTTTTGTTTGAATGTTTCTGGTGTGTTCATGTATTCATAACATTAATTGTCTTTTAGTGTTTCCAATGTACCTTTTCCCACATTCTAACATATAAATAACTGAAGTTGTCAAACATGTCATAAATCTTTTAATGTTCCATGACCTGTCTTTAGAACTATTCCAAACCGTACTCTATCTTTACTTGCAAATTTACATACCTTGCAACTGTTACAAGGAAAAAACTTTTGTCCTTTTTAACCAGCTAATCTCTTTATCTACCGTACGCTGACTGGGTTCCACCTTATTCTTTAAAGTTTATCCCAGGGTTTTATCATAATGTTTTTAATCTCTCTGCTTTTTGAATTAAAGGTTCCCAAACTGTGTGCCTAGGCACCCTGGGGTGCCTTGGGACACTTGCAGGGGTGCCTTGGATTGGTGGTCCAGGACCAATTAAAATTATTTATGGTCAATGTAATAGGCAAAACCAGTGCTGGTGGCTGCTAATCATAAAATATGTGGACAAACAGAAGCAAATCCTGTCCCTCACCACACAACTTAATTTATGGATGACACATAAACACAATTTACTTTATTTAATATTTCTTTCTAAATGTTTCAATAAGAAGCTTTTGTCCTGGAGGTGCCGTGAAAAAAAAATCTGATGCTGTAGGGCGCCGTGATTCCAAAAAGTTTGGGAACCACTGGTCTACACAAAATGCATGAGAGATTGATCCTTTTTCTCTAACGTCCTAGTGGATGCTGGGGACTCCGTAAGGACCATGGGGAATAGACGGGCTCCACAGGAGACTGGGCACTCTAAGAAAGAATTAGGACTACTGGTGTGCACTGGCCTCTATGCCCCTCTTCCAGACCTCAGTTAGAATCTGTGCCCGGAAGGAGCTGGGTGCATTTTAGTGCGCTCTCCTGAGCTTGCTAATAAGAAAGTATTTTGTTAGGTTTTTTATTTTCAGAGAGATCTGCTGGCAACAGACTCTCTGCTACGTGGGACTGAGGGGAGAGAAGCAAACCGACTAACTGCGGATAGGTTGCGCTTCTTAGGCTACTGGACACCATTAGCTCCAGAGGGATCGAACACAGAAACTTAACCTTGGTCACCCGTTCCCGGAGCCGCGCCGCCGCCCCCCTCGCAGAGCCAGAAGACAGAAGCCGGCGAGTGAAGCAAGAAGACATCAAAATCTGCGGCAGAAGACTCCTCTCTTCATATGAGGTAGCGCACAGCACTGCAGCTGTGCGCCATTGCTCCCACACTAACCCACACACTCCGGTCACTGTAGGGTGCAGGGCGCAGGGGGGGCGACCTGGGCAGCAATTGAGTACCTCCTGGCAAAATAGAGCATATATACAGCTGGGCACTGTATATATGCATGAGCCCCCGCCATTATTTTTCACAAAATCGCGGGACAGAAGCCCGCCGCTGAGGGGGCGGGGCTTCTTCCTCAGCACTCACCAGTGCCATTTTCTCTCCACAGCTCCGCTGAGAGGAAGCTCCCCAGGCTCTCCCCTGCAGAAGCACGATAGAAGAGGGTGAAAAGAGAGGGGGGGGGGGGGGCACATAAATTGGCGTAAAAACAATATATACAGCAGCTACTGGGTTAACACTACGTTACTGTGTGATTCCTGGGTCATATAGCGCTGGGGTGTGTGCTGGCATACTCTCTCTCTGTCTCTCCAAAGGGCCTTGTGGGGGAACTGTCTTCAAATAGAGCATCCCCTGTGTGTGTGGTGTCGGTACGTGTGTGTCGACATGTCTGAGGTAAAAGGCTCCCCTAAGGAGGAGATAGAGCAAATATGTGTGTGTGAGGGTGTCTCCGTTGACAACGCCGACACCTGTTGGATATGTGTAATTAAGTGCTAAGGTGAATTTATTGCACAATAAGATTAGAGAACAGACAGGAAATCTACCCATGTCTGTCACTCTGTCGCAGAGACCTTCAGTGTCTCTCAATGCTCACTATCCACAATAATAAACACTAATGTCGACATGGAGATTGACTCCAGTGTCGACTACGATAATGCAAAGTTACAGCCAAAATGGCAGAAACGTATTCAATATATGATTATTGTAATGAAAGCTGATTTGCATATCACTGATGACTCATCTGTCCCTGACACAAGGGTACACATGTTTAAGGGGAAGAAAGCTGAGGTAAATTTCCCTCCTCTCATGAGGAAAAAGAGCGGGAATCTCCAGACAAGAGACTGCAGTTTCCCACAAAGAATTCTCAGGCAGTATCCTTTCCCCACTAGGGCCAGGATACGATGGGAATCTTCCCCTAGGGTGTCACGTTTGCCCAAAAGGTAACCTGTCGTAACAGCTATTCTCAGGGATCCTACAAATAGCGTGCACATTCTGGTACACTACTCAGACCGGCGATTGTGTCGGCATGGGTTTATAGCGCTGGGGCAGCGTGGACAGGTACCTTATCAGCAGAGATTGAGACCCTAGCATGTAGATGTATATAGATATATGTATATATAGAGATATGTATATATATATATTAATGCTGTCTTAAGATATATATATATATATATATATATATATATATATAAAACATGCCCAAAGAGACATGAGTATACTGGGTCCTAGAGACAAAGCTATGTCGATTTCTGCCTGACGTGTCCTGTAGAATATGCAATGGACAGATGATGCCGACTTAAGAGGCATATGGAAGGCTGAGGATTGTGTGGAGAAGGGTTCTCGGACCTGGTCTCCACAGCTATAGCTGGTAATTCTGATGTTTTGCCTTATATTCCTGCACAGCCTAGGAAAGCACGACATTATGAAATGCAGCCTTTAGAACAAAGAAACAAGAAAGTCCGAGGTGCGTCCTTTCTTGCCAGAGGCGGGGGTCAGAGGAAAGAAGCTGCACAACACAGCTAGGTCCCAGTAACAGAAGTCCTCCCCGGCATCTACAATAATCCACCGCATGTCGCTGGGGCTCCACAGGCGGAGCTAGGCCCGGTGGGGGTACGCCTGCGTAAGTTCAGCCACAAGTGGGTTCACTCCCTGTTAGATCCCTGGGCAATAGATATTGTGTCTCAGGGATGCCAGCTGGACTTTGAGAAGATGCCCCCTCACCGACGGCCCTGCCGGCTTCCCCCCACGAGAGGGAAACAGTGTTAA
This sequence comes from Pseudophryne corroboree, assembly GCF_028390025.1. Taxonomy (NCBI): domain Eukaryota; kingdom Metazoa; phylum Chordata; class Amphibia; order Anura; family Myobatrachidae; genus Pseudophryne; species Pseudophryne corroboree. The sequence continues at coordinate 557,671,962 of NC_086444.1, forward strand.
CTGCAATTCACAAATTGTATCTTCAGCAGGTGGTGGTCAAGGTTCCCCTCCTTCAACAAGGAAAGGGTTATTATTCGACCATGTTGGTAGTACCGAAACCGGAAGGTTCGGTCAGACCCATATTGAATTTAAAATCCCTGAACATATACCTGAAAAGGTTTAAGTTCAAGATGGAATCGCTCAGAGCGGTCATCGCAAGCCTGGAAGGGGGGGATTTTATGGTGTCTCTGGACATAAAGGATGCATACCTTCATGTCCCCATTTATCCACCTCATCAGGCGTACCTCAGATTTGTGGTACAGGATTGTCATTACCCATTCCAGACGTTGCCGTTTGGTCTGTCCACGGCACCGAGAATATTTACTAAGGTAATGGCAGAAATGATGGTGCTTCTGTGAAAGCAAGGAGTCACAATTATTCCATACTTGGACGATCTCCTCATAAAGGCGAGGTCCAGAGAGCAGTTGCTGATCTGCGTAGCACACTCTCGGGAAGTGTTGCAACAGCACGGCTGGATTCTGAATATTCCAAAGTCGCAGCTGATTCCTACGACGCGTCTGCCCTTTCCTGGGCTTGATTCTGGACACAGACCAGAAGAAGGTTTTCTCCCGGCGGAGAAGGCTTGGGAGCTCATGACTCTGGTCAGAGGCCTTTTAAAACCAAAACAGGTGTCGGTGCATCAATACACGCGAGTCCTGGGAAAGATGGTGGCGTCATACAAAGCCATTCCCTTCGGCAGGTTCCATGCGAGGAACTTTCAGTGGGACCTGTTGGACAAGTTGTCCGGATCGCATCTTCAGGTGCATCGGCTGATCACCCTATCCCCCAGGGCCAGGGTGTCTCTTCTGCGGTGGCTGCAGAGTGCTCACCTTCTCGAGGGCCGCAGGTTCGGCATACAGGACTGGGTCCTGGTGACCACGGATGCAAGCCTCCGAGGAGGGGGGGCAGTCACTCAGGGAAGAAACTTCCAAGGGCTGTGGTCAAGTCAGGAAACTGGTCTGCACATCAATATCCTGGAACTAAGGGCCATATACAACGCCCTGAGTCAAGCGGAGCATCTGCTTCGCAACCAACCGGTGCTGATTCAGTCAGACAACATCACCGCAGTGGCTCATGTAAACCGCCAGGGCGGCACAGGAAGCAGGGTGGCGATGGCAGAAGCCACCAGAATTCTTCGCTGGGCGGAGACTCACGTGCAAGCACTGTCAGCAGTGTTTGTTCCAGGAGTGGACAATTGGGAAGCAGACTTCCTCAGCAGGCACGACCTCCACCCGGGAGAGTGGGGACTTCATCAAGAAGTCTTCACACAGATTACAAATCGATGGGAACTGCCACAGGTGGACATGATGGCGTCCCGCCTCAACAAAAAGCTACAAAGGTATTGCGCCAGGTCAAGAGACCCTCAGGCGATAGCTGTGGGCGCACTAGTGACACCGTGGGTGTTCCAGTCGGTTTATATGTTTCCTCCTATTCCTCTCATACACAAGGTACTGAGAATCGTAAGAAAAAGAGGAGTGAGAACAATACTCATTGTTCTGGATTGGCCAAGAAGGGCTTGGTATCTGGAACTGCTAGAAATGATCACAGAGGACCCATGGCCTCTGCCTCTCAGACAGGATCTGTTGCAACAGGGGCCCTGTCTGTTCCAAGACTTGCTGCGGTTGACGGCATGGCGGTTGAACGCCGGATCCTAGCGGAGAAAGGCATTCCGGATGAGTTTATTCCTATGCTGATAAAGGCTAGGAAGAACGTGACAGCAAAACATTATCACCGTATAGGGCGAAAATATGTTGCTTGGTGTGAGGCCAGGAAGGCCCCTACAGAGGAATTCCAGCTGGGACGTTTCCTTCACTTCCTACAGGCGGGAGTGACTATGGGCTTAAAATTAGGGTCCATTAAGGTCCAGATTTCGGCCCTATCCATTTTCTTTCAAAAGGAACTGGCTTCTCTTCCTGAAGTTCAGACGTTTGTAAAGGGAGTGCTGCATATTCAGCCCCCTTTTGTGCCACCAGTGGCACCTTGGGATCTTAACGTGGTGTTGAGTTTCCTGAAATCTCACTGGTTTGAGCCACTTAAGACCGTGGAGTTAAAATATCTCACGTGGAAAGTGGTCATGCTATTGGCCTTAGCTCCGGCTAGGCGTGTGTCAGAATTGGCGGCTTTGTCATGTAAAAGCCCCTATCTGGTTTTCCATATGGAGAGGGCAGAATTACGGACTTGTCCGCAATTTCTGCCGAAGGTGGTGTCATCCTTTCATTTGAACCAACCTATTGTGGTGCCTGCGGCTACTCGTGACTTGGAGGATTCCAAGTTACTAGATGTAGTCAGGGCTTTGAAGATTTATGTAGCCAGAACGGCTGGAGTCAGGAAAACTGACTCGCTGTTTATCCTGTATGCACCCAACAAGCTGGGTGCTCCTGCTTCAAAGCAAACTATTGCTCGCTGGATCTGTAACACGATTCAGCAGGCTCATTCTGCGGCTGGATTGCCGCATCCTAAATCAGTGAAAGCCCACTCCACAAGGAAGGTGGGATCTTCTTGGGCGGCTGCCCGAGGGGTATCGGCATTACAGCTTTGCCGAGCAGTTACTTGGTCGGGTTCAAACACTTTTGCAAAATTCTACAAGTTTGATACCCTGGCTGAGGAGGACCTTGTGTTTGCCCATTCGGTGCTGCAGAGTCATCCGCACTCTCCCGCCCGTTTGGGAGCTTTGGTATAATCCCCATGGTCCTTACGGAGTCCCCAGCATCCACTAGGACGTTAGAGAAAATAAGATTTTACTCACCGGTAAATCTATTTCTCGTAGTCCGTAGTGGATGCTGGGCGCCCGTCCCAAGTGCGGACTTCTTCTGCAATACTTGTATATAGTTATTGCTTAATTAAGGGTTATGTTATGTTGGCATCCGTTTGTTGATGCTCTGTTGTTGTTCATACTGTTAACTGGGTATGTTATCACAAGTTATACGGTGTGATTGGTGTGGCTGGTATGAGTCTTACCCTGGATTCCAAAATCCTTTCCTTGTAATGTCAGCTCTTCCGGGCACAATTTCCTTAACTGAGGTCTGGAGGAGGGGCATAGAGGGAGGAGCCAGTGCACACCAGTAGTCCTAATTCTTTCTTAGAGTGCCCAGTCTCCTGTGGAGCCCGTCTATTCCCCATGGTCCTTACGGAGTCCCCAGCATCCACTACGGACTACGAGAAATAGATTTACCGGTGCGTAAAATCTTTTTTTTTTTCACTTTCCTTGTATTTGAGTAAATTAGTTCTATCCAGAGCTTTTGCTCTCTCTACTCTCCACAATCCATTTTCCGGAGAGTGTTCCCCAAGAGCCATTGGCTATAGAGCTCTATCTAATCATCATATACATTATCTTTCCCACAATTTCTACGTATTCTAATGACCTGTGATATTGATTTGCAAAACTAGGCACATATGATGTCCCCATCGCTGTTCTGCAGCATTGTTTATAAAACTGCCCTTGAAACTGGAAATCATTATTCTTTTTGCATAGGGAGAGGAATCAGCAGCAGGAAAAAAATAAGTAATAATGCCACTGTATAGGTCATTGGTACAGCCTCATGTGGAATACTGTGTCCAGTTCTGGAGACCATATCTCCAGAAGGATATAAGTACATTGGAGAGTGTACAAAGAAGGGTAACTAAAATGGTGCATGGCCTACATCACAAAACTTACCCGGAAAGGCTAAAAGATCTTAACATGTATAGTTTGGGGGAGAGAAGGGAAAGGGGGGACATGATGGAAACTTTCGAATATACCAATGGTTTTAACAAAGTTCAGGAGGGAAACATTCTTCAAAGGAAGAGAAGCATTAGAACTCGAGGACATACACTGAAACTGGAGGGAGGCAAGTTCAGGGGAAATTTAAGGAACAATTACTTTACAGAAAGGGTAGTGGATAAGTGGAATAGCCTCCCATCAGAGGTGGTAGAGGCGTAAGGCCCATACACATTAGACGATGTCGCTCTGTGAGCGACATCGTCTAACGTTTCCCCCTCCCGGGCCGGCCGGTCGGCGGCCGCCTGTACGTACTGAGCGATATGACAGCTCATATCGCTCAGTGACGTCACGCCCCCGCCAGCCCTGCATGAAGGTCGTGGACGACCGTCCACATCCTTCATGCATGCCCTGCCGACAGCGACGATCGTTGCCGACCCGCGGGGCCGCGCATCGTCCGTCGCTGGCGGCATACACACTTACCGATTAAATGAGCGACGTCGCTCATGGAGGGGGAAAATGAGCGACGTCGCTCATTTAATCGGCAAGTGTGTATGGACCTTAAGACTGTAGAACAGTTTAAACATGCTTGAGAAAGGCATATGAATAACCTTACAAAGAATTAAGGTTCAAAAAGGGTTGAGATTACCTAAAGGATAAAAAAAGGGGCAGACTAGATAAGTGGTTCTTATATGCCGTCAAATTTTATGTTTCTATGTTTATACATAATACAATCCAGAACAAATACTCTCGTAGCTTCAGTCAAAGCATCTTTTCCTGCTAGGAAATTATTAATAGCTTCTAACCCAGACAAATGCGCGAGTCCTTGAATTTAATTTCATTACATATTGTTTAATATTTATGTCCACAAACTCAGACAGCCTAGCGGTAGTTTAGAAAGAAAAACAATAAACTGCTTACACAGCGCCTCAAGAGCGAATAACTAATGATCAAATTACCCTGATAGGTGCGCAGCTGAAAACACTATGTGGGTGTTTAAGGGAAACAATTTAGGACAAAAGGATCAGCTGTGCAATATATCAGGGAAAAAGACAATAAGAAATATGAGAGCCGATGTATATACCATAAATTTATTAACCATAAATGTCCACACATAATATGAGGTTCAGCTGGTATTCAGAGTAGTGAGTGACAAATATACTCAGGAAAATGACCGAAGGCAGAATATTGGAGATGCAATGAATGGTCAGTTGGATGTATGTCCCATAACATCAAAAGACGGGTTAACCCAATATTTAACACAGCGTTGATACCTCTCCTTGTGTGGGCTGGTCCAGAGCCGAGCGTCCTCGGTGGTGTATCCTGCAGTGCCCACTGATGCGAATGCCGCAAAGGAGAGGGAGCCGCAAATTCACTGTGTGGAGCCGTTAATTGGTATAGACGGCTAGCGGGGAAGACACACCCGCGGCTGCTCTTACGGCCTCTGTAGATGGTGTAGATGGCTTGCGGGGAGAACAAACCCGTGGTAGTTTGCAAAACTGCTTGCAGAGCCGGATAACCTTGGCAAGGTGTGCTGAAGAAAGCGTGGCCTAACGCGTTTCGTCACGTGACCCGTGACTTTATCAAAGGAGTAAGTACTTTTTTGAAAAAGTCACGGGTCACGTGACGAAACGCGTTAGGCCACGCTTTCTTCAGCACACCTTGCCAAGGTTATCCGGCTCTGCAAGCAGTTTTGCAAACTACCACGGGTTTGTTCTCCCCGCAAGCCGTCTACACCATCTACAGAGGCCGTAAGAGCAGCCGCGGGTGTGTCTTCCCCGCTAGCCGTCTATACCAATTAACGGCTCCACACAGTGAATTTGCGGCTCCCTCTCCTTTGCAGCATTCGCATCAGTGGGCACTGCAGGATACACCGCCGAGGACGCTCGGCTCTGGACCAGCCCACACAAGGAGAGGTATCAACGCTGTGTTAAATATTGGGTTAACCCGTCTTTTGATGTTTTGGGACATACATCCAACTGACCATTCATTGCATCTCCAATATTCTGCCTACGGTCATTTTCCTGAGTATATTTGTCACTCACTACTCTGAATACCAGCTGAACCTCATATTATGTGTGGACTTTTAATTAGAGAACCAATATAACTGTTACTCCTTTTAAATGGATACATTTATCTGAGGTGTGCTTTTTTATAACATTTTAATGTTGCATTTTGATTATTAATCAATTATCTTACATTTATGGTTAATAAATTTATGGTATATACATCGGCTCTCATATTTCTTATTGTCTTTTTCCCTGATATATTGCGCAGCTGATCCTTTTGTCCTAAAGCCTAGCGGTAGTGCAGTTTATCCCTGATATAAATGGACATCCTGGTATTTTTTCCAGCCTCTTATGTGTCTTGGGTAGGAAGTAGAAAATCACTACCCTAAGGTGGGGATTAGCTGTATACAGTATATATATATATATATATATATATATATATATTAATCTCTTTACTGATACATCGTTCCATCAAGCCTGTATTAAAAAGTACTCTACTTTCTTCTACAATCACATTTATAGGATCCTGGGCCAGTTTGCTATAAGTAACGTGGTTTTTTTAATATTCTGTTAGACTCTTCTAAATAGTCATTCTTGTTTAAAACCACTATACCACCTCCTTTATCAGACATCTTTATTACCAAGTTCTTATTCCCCTCTAAAGTTTTTATAGCCAATCTCTCTCCCTTACCTAAATTATCCTCACTACTTTTATTACTTTTACATAGCTCATCAAAGTCAAGGAATGTAAATTTGCAAGTAAAGATAGAAGTTTGGTTTGGAATAGTTCTTCAGACAGGTTATGGAATATTAAAAGCTTTAGGACATGTTTGACGACTTCAGTCATTTATATGTTAGAATTAGAGATGAGCGGGTTCGGTTCCTCGGAATCCGAACCCGCCCGAACTTCAGGTTTTTTTACACGGGGCCGAGCGACTCGGATCTTCCCGCCTTGCTCGGTTAACCCGAGCGCGCCCGAACGTCATCATCCCGCTGTCGGATTCTCGCGAGGCTCGGATTCTATCGCGAGACTCGGATTCTATATAAGGAGCCGCGCGTCGCCGCCATTTTCACACGTGCATTGAGATTGATAGGGAGAGGATGTGGCTGGCGTCCTCTCCGTTTATAGAGAAGAGAGTGAGACTAGAGTAGAGAGAGACACAGTATTTACTTTAGTAATTTTGGGGAGCATTAGGAGGAGTACTACTACTTGCTGAAGTGATAGTGTGACTGTATATCTGACTTGTGGGGGAGACAGTGGGGAGCAGTTAGAGTCTGAGAGCAGGAGTACATATTTTAACGTACAGTGCACACTTTTGCTGCCAGAGTGCCACACTGCCATTGTGACCACACTGACCACCAGTATATATTGTGATTGTCTGCTTAGGAGTACTACTTGCAAGTTGCTGATAGTGTGACCAGTGACCTGACCACCAGTTTAATTAATCACCACCAGTTTAATATATATATATATATATATATATATATATATATATATATATATATATATATATAATTGTATACCACCTACCCGTGTTTTTTTTTTTCTTTCTTCTTGATACATACTACTATAGTAGCTTACTGTAGCAGTCTGCGGTGCTGCTGAGCTGACAGTGTCCAGCAGGTCCGTCATCAGTCATTACATAATAAATATATATACCTGTCCGGCTGCAGTACTAGTGATATTATATATATATATATATATATATATATATATTAATTTCATCTCATTATCATCCAGTCTATATTAGCAGCAGACACAGTACGGTAGTCCACGGCTGTAGCTACCTCTGTGTCGGCAGTCGCTCGTCCATCCATAATTGTATACCACCTACCCGTGGTTTTTTTTTTTCTTTCTTCTTGATACATACTACTATAGTAGCTTACTGTAGCAGTCTGCGGTGCTGCTGAGCTAACAGTGTCCAGCAGGTCCGTCATCAGTCATTACATAATAAATATATATACCTGTCCGGCTGCAGTACTAGTGATATTATATATATATATATTAATTTCATCTCATTATCATCCAGTCTATATTAGCAGCAGACACAGTACGGTAGTCCACGGCTGTAGCTACCTCTGTGTCGGCAGTCGCTCGTCCATCCATAATTGTATACCACCTACCCGTGGTGTTTTTTTTTTCTTTCTTCTTGATACATACTACTATAGTAGCTTACTGTAGCAGTCTGTGGTGCTGCTGAGCTGACAGTGTCCAGCAGGTCCGTCATCAGTCATTACATAATAAATATATATACCTGTCCGGCTGCAGTACTAGTGATATTATATATATATATATATATATATATATATTAATTTCATCTCATTATCATCCAGTCTATATTAGCAGCAGACACAGTACGGTAGTCCACGGCTGTAGCTACCTCTGTGTCGGCAGTCGCTCGTCCATCCATAATTGTATACCACCTACCCGTGGTTTTTTTTTTCTTTCTTCTTGATACATACTACTATAGTAGCTTACTGTAGCAGTCTGCGGTGCTGCTGAGCTGACAGTGTCCAGCAGGTCCGTCATCAGTCATTACATAATAAATATATATACCTGTCCGGCTGCAGTACTAGTGATATTATATATATATATATATATATTAATTTTCTCATTATCATCCAGTCTATATTAGCAGCAGACACAGTACGGTAGTCCACGGCTGTAGCTACCTCTGTGTCGGCAGTCGCTCGCCCATCCATAATTGTATACCACCTACCCGTGGTTTTTTTTCTTCTTTCTTCTTGATACATACTACTATAGTAGCTTACTGTAGCAGTCTGCGGTGCTGCTGAGCTGACAGTGTCCAGCAGGTCCGTCATCAGTCATTACATAATAAATATATATACCTGTCCGGCTGCAGTACTAGTGATATTATATATATATATATTAATTTCATCTCATTATCATCCAGTCTATATTAGCAGCAGAAACAGTACGGTAGTCCACGGCTGTAGCTACCTCTGTGTCGGCAGTCGCTCGTCCATCCATAAGTATACTAGTATCCATCCATCTCCATTGTTTACCTGAGGTGCCTTTTAGTTGTGCCTATTAAAATATGGAGAACAAAAATGTTGAGGTTCCAAAATTAGGGAAAGATCAAGATCCACTTCCACCTCGTGCTGAAGCTGCTGCCACTAGTCATGGCCGAGACGATGAAATGCCAGCAACGTCGTCTGCCAAGGCCGATGCCCAATGTCATAGTACAGAGCATGTAAAATCCAAAACACCAAATATCAGTAAAAAAAGGACTCCAAAATCTAAAATAAAATTGTCGGAGGAGAAGCGTAAACTTGCCAATATGCCATTTACCACACGGAGTGGCAAGGAACGGCTGAGGCCCTGGCCTATGTTCATGGCTAGTGGTTCAGCTTCACATGAGGATGGAAGCACTCAGCCTCTCGCTAGAAAAATGAAAAGACTCAAGCTGGCAAAAGCACCGCAAAGAACTGTGCGTTCTTCGAAATCCCAAATCCACAAGGAGAGTCCAATTGTGTCGGTTGCGATGCCTGACCTTCCCAACACTGGACGTGAAGAGCATGCGCCTTCCACCATTTGCACGCCCCCTGCAAGTGCTGGAAGGAGCACCCGCAGTCCACTTCCTGATAGTCAGATTGAAGATGTCAGTGTTGAAGTACACCAGGATGAGGAGGATATGGGTGTTGCTGGCGCTGGGGAGGAAATTGACAAGGAGGATTCTGATGGTGAGGTGGTTTGTTTAAGTCAGGCACCCGGGGAGACACCTGTTGTCCGTGGGAGGAATATGGCCGTTGACATGCCTGGTGAAAATACCAAAAAAATCAGCTCTTCGGTGTGGAAGTATTTCAACAGAAATGCGGACAACATTTGTCAAGCCGTGTGTTGCCTTTGTCAAGCTGTAATAAGTAGGGGTAAGGACGTTAACCACCTCGGAACATCCTCCCTTATACGTCACCTGCAGCGCATTCATAATAAGTCAGTGACAAGTTCAAAAACTTTGGGCGACAGCGGAAGCAGTCCACTGACCAGTAAATCCCTTCCTCTTGTAACCAAGCTCACGCAAACCACCCCACCAACTCCCTCAGTGTCAATTTCCTCCTTCCCCAGGAATGCCAATAGTCCTGCAGGCCATGTCACTGGCAATTCTGACGATTCCTCTCCTGCCTGGGATTCCTCCGATGCATCCTTGCGTGTAACGCCTACTGCTGCTGGCGCTGCTGTTGTTGCTGCTGGGAGTCGATGGTCATCCCAGAGGGGAAATCGTAAGACCACTTTTACTACTTCCACCAAGCAATTGACTGTCCAACAGTCCTTTGCGAGGAAGATGAAATATCACAGCAGTCATCCTGCTGCAAAGCGGATAACTGAGGCCTTGACAACTATGTTGGTGTTAGACGTGCGTCCGGTATCCGCCATTAGTTCACAGGGAACTAGACAATTTCTTGAGGTAGTGTGCCCCCGTTACCAAATACCATCTAGGTTCCACTTCTCTAGGCAGGCGATACCGAGAATGTACACGGACGTCAGAAAAAGACTCACCAGTGTCCTAAAAAATGCAGTTGTACCCAATGTCCACTTAACCACGGACATGTGGACAAGTGGAGCAGGGCAGGGTCAGGACTATATGACTGTGACAGCCCACTGGGTAGATGTATGGACTCCCGCCGCAAGAACAGCAGCGGCGGCACCAGTAGCAGCATCTCGCAAACGCCAACTCTTTCCTAGGCAGGCTACGCTTTGTATCACCGGTTTCCAGAATACGCACACAGCTGAAAACCTCTTACGGCAACTGAGGAAGATCATCGCGGAATGGCTTACCCCAATTGGACTCTCCTGTGGATTTGTGGCATCGGACAACGCCAGCAATATTGTGTGTGCATTAAATATGGGCAAATTCCAGCACGTCCCATGTTTTGCACATACGTTGAATTTGGTGGTGCAGAATTTTTTAAAAAACGACAGGGGCGTGCAAGAGATGCTGTCGGTGGCCAGAAGAATTGCGGGACACTTTCGGCGTACAGGCACCACGTACAGAAGACTGGAGCAACACCAAAAACGCCTGAACCTGCCCTGCCATCATCTGAAGCAAGAAGTGGTAACGAGGTGGAATTCAAACCTATATATGCTTCAGAGGTTGGAGGAGAAGCAAAAGGCCATTCAAGCCTATACAATTCAGCACGATATAGGAGGTGGAATGCACCTGTCTCAAGCGCAGTGGAGAATGATTTCAACGTTGTGCAAGGTTCTGCTGCCCTTTGAACTTGCCACACGTGAAGTCAGTTCAGACACTGCCAGCCTGAGTCAGGTCATTCCCCTCATCAGGCTTTTGCAGAAGAAGCTGGAGACATTGAAGGAGGAGCTAACACGGAGCGATTCCGCTAGGCATGTGGGACTTGTGGATGGATCCCTTAATTCGCTTAACAAGGATTCACGGGTGGTCAATCTGTTGAAATCAGAGCACTACATTTTGGCCACCGTGCTCGATCCTAGATTTAAAACCTACCTTGGATCTCTCTTTCCGGCAGACACAAGTCTGCTGGGGTTCAAAGACCTGCTGGTGAGAAAATTGTCAAGTCAAGCGGAACGCGACCTGTCAACATCTCCTCCTTCACATTCTCCCGCAACTGGGGGTGCGAGGAAAAGGCTCAGAATTCCGAGCCCACCCGCTGGCGGTGATGCAGGGCAGTCTGGAGCGACTGCTGATGCTGACATCTGGTCCGGACTGAAGGACCTGACAACGATTACGGACATGTCGTCTACTGTCACTGCATATGATTCTCTCCCCATTGAAAGAATGGTGGAGGATTATATGAGTGACCGCATCCAAGTAGGCACGTCACACAGTCCGTACTTATACTGGCAGGAAAAAGAGGCAATTTGGAGGCCCTTGCACAAACTGGCTTTATTCTACCTAAGTTGCCCTCCCACAAGTGTGTACTCCGAAAGAGTGTTTAGTGCCGCCGCTCACCTTGTCAGCAATCGGCGTACGAGGTTACTTCCAGAAAATGTGGAGAAGATGATGTTCATTAAAATGAATTATAATCAATTCCTCCGTGGAGACATTGACCAGCAGCAATTGCCTCCACAAAGTACACAGGGAGCTGAGATGGTGGATTCCAGTGGGGACGAATTGATAATCTGTGAGGAGGGGGATGTACACGGTGATATATCGGAGGATGATGATGAGGTGGACATCTTGCCTCTGTAGAGCCAGTTTGTGCAAGGAGAGATTAATTGCTTCTTTTTTGGTGGGGGTCCAAACCAACCCGTCATTTCAGTCACAGTCGTGTGGCAGACCCTGTCACTGAAATGATGGGTTGGTTAAAGTGTGCATGTCCTGTTTATACAACATAAGGGTGGGTGGGAGGGCCCAAGGACAATTCCATCTTGCACCTCTTTTTTCTTTTTTTCTTCTTTGCGTCATGTGCTGTTTGGGGAGTGTTTTTTGGAAGGGCCATCCTGCGTGACACTGCAGTGCCACTCCTAGATGGGCCAGGTGTTTGTGTCGGCCACTAGGATCGCTTATCTTACTCACACAGCTACCTCATTGCGCCTCTTTTTTTCTTTGTGTCATGTGCTGTTTGGGGAGTGTTTTTTGGAAGGGCCATCCTGCGTGACACTGCAGTGCCACTCCTAGATGGGCCAGGTGTTTGTGTCGGCCACTAGGGTCGCTTATCTTACTCACACAGCTACCTCATTGCGCCTCTTTTTTTCTTTGCGTCATGTGCTGTTTGGGGAGTGTTTTTTGGAAGGGCCATCCTGCGTGACACTGCAGTGCCACTCCTAGATGGGCCAGGTGTTTGTGTCGGCCACTAGGGTCGCTTATCTTACTCACACAGCTACCTCATTGCGCCTCTTTTTTTCTTTGCGTCATGTGCTGTTTGGGGAGTGTTTTTTGGAAGGGCCATCCTGCGTGACACTGCAGTGCCACTCCTAGATGGGCCAGGTGTTTGTGTCGGCCACTAGGGTCGCTTATCTTACTCACACAGCTACCTCATTGCGCCTCTTTTTTTCTTTGCGTCATGTGCTGTTTGGGGAGTGTTTTTTGGAAGGGCCATCCTGCGTGACACTGCAGTGCCACTCCTAGATGGGCCAGGTGTTTGTGTCGGCCACTAGGGTCGCTTATCTTACTCAGCTACCTCATTGCGCCTCTTTTTTTCTTTGCGTCATGTGCTGTTTGGGGAGTGTTTTTTGGAAGGGCCATCCTGCGTGACACTGCAGTGCCACTCCTAGATGGGCCAGGTGTTTGTGTCGGCCACTAGGGTCGCTTATCTTACTCACACAGCTACCTCATTGCGCCTCTTTTTTTCTTTGCTTCATGTGCTGTTTGGGGAGTGTTTTTTGGAAGGGCCATCCTGCGTGACACTGCAGTGCCACTCCTAGATGGGCCAGGTGTTTGTGTCGGCCACTAGGGTCGCTTATCTTACTCACACAGCTACCTCATTGCGCCTCTTTTTTTCTTTGCGTCATGTGCTGTTTGGGGAGTGTTTTTTGGAAGGGCCATCCTGCGTGACACTGCAGTGCCACTCCTAGATGGGCCAGGTGTTTGTGTCGGCCACTAGGGTCGCTTAGCTTAGTCATCCAGCGACCTCGGTGCAAATTTTAGGACTAAAAATAATATTGTGAGGTGTGAGGTATTCAGAATAGACTGAAAATGAGTGGAAATTATGGTTTTTGAGGTTAATAATACTTTGGGGTCAAAATGACCCCCAGATTCTATGATTTAAGCTGTTTTTTAGTGTTTTTTGAAAAAAACACCCGAATCCAAAACACACCCGAATCCAACAAAAAAAATTCGGTGAGGTTTTGCCAAAACGCGGTCGAACCCAAAACACGGCCGCGGAACCGAACCCAAAACCAAAACACAAAACCCGAAAAATTTCAAGTGCACATCTCTAGTTAGAATGCATATGCGGGAAAAGGTACACTGGAAAAACTAAAAGACAATTAAAGTGACGAATACTTGAACACACCAGAAACATTCAGAATAACATAACCAATCACAGTGTATCTAGACATTATTTCCAGTGCTGTGGATCCTATCTTGAGAGCTTTTTATTGAAATTGATAGAACATGCAGAGTTATGAAGGATCTGAGGGCGTAATACTACCGTGAATATTATAGATTCATAGGGGGAGATTCAAATGTTTGAAAAGTCAGTTGGGAGTCTGTTTGTTCCTGTCTATTGGATAGGAAAAAACAGACACCCAACCGACTTTTCAAACATTTGAATTCCACCCATAGACTTTTGAAACATCCGATGATCACAGTATAATCATATATTCTCAGAGAAATCAGGACTTGCACTTTGTTATTGGCTCATGTAAAAACAGATGGAATTCTATGAATTTCTCAGAGTATATATGATTATACTGTGATCATCGTCTATTTCGCATACATCCAAGAGGATGCTGGGGTCACCATTAGAACCATGGGGTATAGACGGGATCCGCAGGAGACATGGGCACTTTAAGACTTTGATAGGGTGTGAACTGGCTCCTTCCTCTATGCCCCTCCTCCAGACTCCAGTTTTAGTTTTAGAATTGTGCCCAGGCAGACTGGATGCACTCTGAGGAGCTCTACTGAGTTTCTCTGAAAAAGACTTTTGTTAGGTTTTTTATTTTCAGGGAGAACTGCTGGCAACAGTCTCCCTGCTTCGTGGGACTAAGGGGAGAGAAGTATGACCTACTTCCAGTGAGTTCAAAGGCTCTGCTTCTGGCTACAAGACACCATTAGCTCCTGAGGGTTTGATCGCTAGGTACGCCTAGATGCTCGTTCCCAGAGCCAGCCGTCACCCCCCTTACAGAGCCAGAAGTCAGAAGACAGGTGAGTAGAAGAAGATCAAGAAGACTTCAGTGACGGCATTCTGAGGTACCGCACAGCGATCGCACGCTGCACGCCATGCTCCCACACCAGGGCTTAAAGTGGTCCTGGAGAGGTGGGGGAACTCATCCCCACTATCACCTGCGCGCCGTAGGTGCGCGCCGCAGAAGGGGGTGTGGCCTCACTAAGAAGGGGCGTGGTCACACAATAGTACCCCCAATTAAAAATCAGCTCCATTACACCTAATTACATCACTGTTACTTTAACGTTAATGAAAAAACTGAGCCAGCCTAAAACTACACCTGCAACCTGGGAAGCATGTAACCCAATGCACAGCCAAGATGGGGGTAGGGGACCCCAGCTGGATACATACAGAGCAGTATCACTATATATACACAGGGAGGGGGTCTCACCCCCGGTACTCACAGAAAGATCCCGAACAGCAGTGCAACCACTCCGAGCTCCTGTAGCAGCACCCTCATCGTCCACTGCAGGGGCAAACACAGGATTTGGTAGGATGGGGGGCGTGTGTGTGTGTGATATATAAATAAAATGCCCCCGCACACACACTGGGACTGCAGACTGTACATACACACGCACACTGGGACTGCAGTCTGCCCCACCACACCATGACTGCAAATTACAAACACACACTGGGACCACAGACTGTCCCCCCCCCCCCACACACACACACAGACACTTAAACTGCAGAATACATTACACACATGCTCACCCCCCCACACACACACACACACACACACACACACACACACACACACACACACACATATACACAATGGGGCTGCAAATTACATACACACATACACACACACACACACTCACACACACACACACACACACACACACACACACACACACACACATGCTGGGACTGCAGATAGTACACACACACTCCCCCTCTCCCTCCTTCCCCAGGGACAGCAGCAGCTCACACACATCTGACCTGTGTAATAATGGGAGGCACTGGCAGCTGTGGACTGGAGCCGAGGAAGACGGAGTTCCTGCCGATGAGTAGTGCAGTGAGTGTCTGCAAAAGCTCTTGGGAGCTTCCTGGTCCCCTGCACTGCTTGGAAAATGAAAGGGCTGCACGGAGCTGTACCGCGGCAGCACAGATCACAGTTCAAGCTTGAGGCTTCTCTCACAAATAAATAAACAATAATCGGTGCACTGCGATGGGTCTGCCTGGCAGTCCTCCTGCATCGCAGTGCAATGATTATTGTTTATTTATTTGCTTGTTTGTGAGAGAAGCCTCAAGCTTGAACTGTGAAATGTGCTGTCCACCGGCATCATAGGGATGGGGACAGCCGGAGGCACTGCACTGGAGGGAGGCGGTTATCCGGGGACTGCACACTGCTAGACGCAGGAGAGAGGAGGGAGCACACCTCTGTCAGTGGGACGGAGGAGTAGCAGGGTGCGTCAGTGGGTCCCAGCTGTAGTGAGGTTTGACGTTGTCAGCAGCCGTCAGCCATTCCTGCGGACCTGCTGCTGATCAAAAGAAGAGGCCGCTCTTTGAATCTGATTATGGCGCCGATTGTGCACCAATCACGGCTGGCGGACCGCCAGCCAATGAGAAGATGCCACTAGGCAGCTTCTCATTGGCTGGCGGTGCGCGAGCCATGATTGGCTCACAGGCTCACCCAGTTGAAAAAAAAAAAGCCTTGCTTTCTTTTTATTGGCAGCCGGTCCGCCCATGAGCCAGGATTGGCTGGCGGGTGCTGCAAGCTTCCAAGTGCACTGATCAGACGCTAGTGGTCGGACGGAGGCGGAACTGGTTCCGCCTTCAATTTGAAGTGACGGAACGCAGTTCCGCCCTGATCCGGCCCACTTTAAGCACTGTCCCACACACACAGCAGCACTGCCCTGGGCAGCAGAAAAGCCTCAAGATAAACTGGCAAGAGGTGACATAAGTGCTTAGGCACTGTCCTAACCCCCGCCAGTATAAATATATATTTAAAAAAAGCGGGACTGAAGCGCGCCATTAAGGGGGCGGAGCTTCGTCCTCACAGCTCACACAGCTCAGCGCCATTTTCCTCTACACAGGCTGCAGAGACGCTGGTCCTTCCTCACACTTCTGAATAAGTATCAGGGTGCAAAACGGGGGGGGGGGGGGGGGGGGCACAAAAATATTGGTGCAATATATATTTAATATAAAAACGCTGCAGGTCTGGGGCATTCTTTAGTGTTTCAGAACCGGTGATTAGGCGCTGGGTTGTGAGCTGGCAAACTCCCTCTGTGTCTCTTTGATAGACTTTACTGTGGGTCTGTCCCCTATATGCCCGGTGTGTCTGTTTGGTACACGTGTGTCGGCATGTCTGAGGCTGAAGGCTCTTCCCAGGAGGAGACTGTATTAGGGACACAAACGGCTGTGGGAGTGACCCTGTCGGCACCGCCGACTCCTGATTGGGTAAATATTTTGAATGCTTTGAATGCTAATGTGGCTCTTATTAGTAAGAGATTAGATAAATCTGAATCTCAGAACCAGGCATGGAAGAAATCTGTGGAGGATGTGTTATTACAAGTCCAGACCCCCTAGGGGTCACAAAAACGTTCGTTTGCTCAGTTTGCAGACACGGATACCGACACGGACACTGACTCCAGTGTCGACTATAGTGATGCCAGATTGGATCCAAAATTAGCAAAGAGCATTCAGTACATGATTGTGGCGATAAAAGATGTATTACATATCTCCGAGGACCCTGCTGTTCCTGATAAAAGGGTCTGTATGTATAAGGAAAAGAAACCTGTGGTAACGTTTCCTCCCTCTCATGAACTGAACACTCTTTTTGGAAAGGTTTGGGAAAGCCCTGACAAAAAGTTTCAGATCCCAAAAGGATTCAGGTGGCGTATCCGTTTCCCTCTGGGGATAGGAAAAAGTGTGAGTCACCCCCCATTGTGGACAAGGCCCTATCGTGGTTGTCTAAAAAGGTGGCTCTCCAGTCTCCTGACACGGCAGCCCTTAAGGACCCTGCAGATCGTAAGCAGGAATCTACGTTAAAATCCATTTATGCCACCACGGGTATGCTGCTCAGACCGGTCATTGCATCTGCGTGGGTGAGTAGTGCTATCGAAAAGTGGGCAGATAACTTGTCATCTGACATAGATACCCTAGATAGGGATAGCGTCCTTTTGACACTGGGTTATATCAGAGATGCTGCGGCTTACCTAAAGGAAATGGCGAGAGATATTGGCCTTTTGGGATCAAAGGCCAATGCTATGGCAGTCTCAGCTAGGCGAGCATTGTGGATCCATCAATAGAATGCTGATGCTGACTCCAGGAAAAATATGGAAGCACTGCCATATAAAGGTGGTGTCTTGTTTGGTGACGGTCTCGCTGATTTGGTATCTACGGCTACCGCGGGTAAGTCATCATTTTTGCCTTACGTTCCTTCACAACAAAAGAAAACACACCACTATCAGATGCAGTCCTTTCGGCCCAATAAATACAGGAAAGGCCGAGGTTCTTCCTTCCTTTCTACTAGAGGAAGGGGAAGGGGTAAAAGATCACCGGCCTTGGCAGGTTCCCAGGAGCAGAAGTCCTCTTCGGCTTCTGCCCAATCCAGCGCATGACACTGGGGCTCCTCTGCAGGAGTCCGCACCGGTGGGGGGAACGTCTCAAACTCTTCAGTCAGTTCTGGGTTCGTTCGGACCTGGACCCATGGGTTTTAGAAATAGTGTCCCAGGGGTACAAACTAGAGTTTCAGGACGTTCCCCCTCGCCGATTTTTCAAATCGGCCTTACCAGCTTCTATTCCAGACAGGGAGATAGTTTGCAAAGCAATACAAAAGTTGTGTCAAAATCAGGTCATCATCAGGGTTCCCCCATCACAACAGCAAGAAGGCTTTTATTCGAGCCCGTTTGTGGTTCCGAAGCCGGACGGCTCGGTCAGACCAATCCTGAACCTAAAATCCCTCAATTTCTACCTAAGAAAATTCAAATTCAAGATGGAGTCTCTCCGAGCAGTGATCTCCAGTCTGGAGGAAGGGGATTTTATGGTGTCGGTGGACATAAAGGATGCCTACTTACATGTTCCCATTTATCCTCCGCATCAGGCTTACCTGAGGTTTGCTATTCAGGATTGTCATTACCAATTTCAGACGTTGCCGTTTGGTCTGTCCACGGCTCCTAGGATTTTCACCAAAGTGATGGCGGAAATGATGGTTCTCCTTCGCAAGCAAGGAGTCACAATTATCCCGTACTTGGACGATCTCCTGATAAAGGCGAGGTCCAGGGACCAACTGGTGCAGAACGTTACACTCTCCCTAGCAGTTCTGCAACAACATGGTTGGCTTCTAAACTTGCCAAAATCATTGATTCCGACGACACGGCTGTCATTTTTGGGAATGATTCTGGACACAGAATTACAGAGAGTTTTTCTTTCAGTGGAAAAGGCTCTGGAAATTCAGAGCCTGGTCAAACAAATTCTGAAACCAGCAAGAGAGTCAATCCATCAATGCACTCATTTGCTGGGGAAGATGATGGCGGCCTACGAGGCCATTCAGTTTGGCAGGTTCCATGCCAGAGTGTTCCAGTGGGACCTGTTGGACAAGTGGTCCGGATCCCACCTGCACATGCACCGAAGAATAATTCTGTCTGCCAAGACCAGAATCTCACTCCTGTGGTGGCTGCACAGCTCTCACCTCCTAGAGGGGCGCAGGTTCGGGATCCAGGACTGGATCCTAGTAACCACGGATGCGAGTCTCCGAGGCTGGGGGGCAGTCACACAGGGGGAAAACTTCCAGGGAAGATGGTCAAGCCAGGAGACTTGTCTACACATAAACGATCTGGAGTTAAGGGCCATTTACAACGGCCTTCTTCAAGAAGAACATCTGCTTCGCAATCTGCCCATCTTGATCCAGTCGGACAATATAACAGCAGTAGCGTACATAAACCGCCAGGGCGGAACAAAAAGCAGAGCGACAATGGCGGAGGCCACAAAGGTTCTCCGCTGGGTGAAAAGACATACAAGCGCCCTGTCAGCGATCTTCATTCCAGGAGTGGACAACTGGGAAGCAGACTTCCTCAGCAGACACGATCTCCATCCAGGAGAGTGGGGTCTTCATCAAGAGGTCTTCACAGAAGTGACAGGTCTTTGGGGAATTCCTCAAATAGACATGATGGCATCTCGTCTCAACAAGAAACTTCAGAGATATTGTTCCAGGTCGAGGGACCCTCAAGCAATAGCAGTGGACGCCCTAGTGACACCATGGGTGTTTCAGTCGGTGTATGTATTCCCTCCTCGTCCTCTCATTCCAAAAGTACTAAAGATCATAAGAAGAACAAAGGTTCAGGTAATCCTCATTGTTCCAGACTGGCCAAGGAGGGCTTGGTATCCAGATCTTCAGGAGTTACTCATAGGAGATCCCTGGCCTCTTCCTCTACGAGAGGATCTGTTACAGCAGGGGCCGTGCGTGTATCAAGACTTACCACGGCTGCGTTTGACGGCTTGGCGGTTGAACGCCAGATCCTAGCCCGAAAGGGTACTCCCAGTGAAGTCATTCCCACACTTCTTCAGGCTAGGAAAGTAGTAATGTCTAAACATTACCACCGTATTTGGAGAAAATATGTGTCTTGGTGTGAATCCAAGAAGGCTCCTACGGAAGAATTTCAGTTAGGACGTTTTCTCCATTTTCTACAAGCTGGATGCAGGCTTAAAGTTGGGCTCAATTAAAGTACAAATTTCAGCCTTATCGGTTTTCTTTCAAAAATAATTGGCCTCCCTTCCAGAAGTTCAGACTTTCGTGAAAGACGTTTTGCACATCCAACCTAACGTGGTGTTGCAGTTCCTTCAATCACATTGGTTTGAACCTTTACAGAAGGTGGAGTTGAAATTCGTCACTTGGAAAGTGGTCATGCTGTTGGCCTTGGCATCTGCAAGGCAGGTATCGGAGTTAGCGGCTTTGTCTCACAAGAGCCCTTATTTGATCTTCCATGAAGATAGTTTAACAAGAAGGGAGGTAATCTGCGCACTGGGGTGGTTTTACTGTATGGGATGTGCTGCTAGTCAAAAGGGTGTCCGTGCCCTTTGGTTCAATATGGATATCTGGTTTTCACCTGACTGCGCTCATCCCCTACAATTTGAGTACTCGTTAAATGATGCAAATGGATACTTATATAAAGGTGTGTTTTACTTTCACATGTATCAAATATGACACTCAATATAATGAAACAGTGCAGATGATATTGTGGAACATGAAAAAGGTGGTAATCACAATGTGTGCTCCATGGGGAGCACCTGTTTAACTCAGTCCTCTAATCACTCAAATTGGTGATTATATCCTTTAGGTTCTTGGCGTGTGTGTTCTGACACAAAGGCCAATGGGCTGGAAAAAATATATATAATGATTGAATCTGGCGGTGTTGCTTTAAAAGTCTAATGTAGATTTTCCAGTGGAAATGTCTCTAGTCCTGACCGGACTGTGTGGGCTTTAAAAATCTGTCTTTAGTAATTAGATTCATATAGTTGCAGAGGACGGCATCCCGTACCTCTGCGTGTGGAAGTCAGGTGTTCGTGCACTATCGTTGCGGCCGTACTTGTAAGATGTACAGGTGCGGGGGGCAGCGGGAACCTCCTGGCGGCTCCGGACAGACTCGTCCCTCAGCTCGCGCGCCCGCTCTCCGGTTCGTCCTGTTAGGGATCTCCCCGTGTGCCTGCGCCGCTCGCTGGGTTGGTCGTGTTCGCGTGGGGGGGAGTCAGCCGCAGGATCTAAACAGAGCCTGTGGCAGTGTTGCACCTCCCCACAACGGGGTACTCACCTGTGTGGTCCTCCTGCTGCCCGTCCATCTGTACTGCTTACCGATGTCTGCGCCGTAGGTCCGAGGGTCTCACAGCACTCTCCTGTCCTCCACTGGTTTGATGTCTCTTAGTCGTCTCCTCCAACGCGTTTCAACCGGATCCGTCTTCCTCTGGGAGTCTTTGCAGTGTTCTGCTAGTGGTGGGTGTTAAAATAGCTTGCGGGCGGGACCAGCACCATATCCTCCTTTCTTCCACTAATTTGATTGGTGGTTGAGGTTGTCAGTATTGCAGGGGGCAGATCACACGTTCCTGCAATCTGTCCCATTTGTGAGTTTCAGAAACAGGGAAAGTATGAAAACATGGCAATGCGAATGAAGTTCTGTTTCTTGAAAAGGTCCATAGTGGTGTTTCTTAATTATTTTTTGTTAAGCATTTGTATTCTCAGACAAATAATACGATTCTGATTGTGTGTCTGGGTTTCTGAATTTCAGTCATCGGTACCAAGGTGCATTAACCAATGAACATAATATACTTTGGTCATGTAAAATTAAATGAGAATTGCAGTTGTTGTATACCAGTGATGGTGTGAATCCTATTGTTAGGGCAAATGGTATAGGGCCTGTTGGTAGGCTTACTAATATGGAAGATGTAACAATACGTCGGGGTATTTCTTATGTGTTTTGTGTGGCAATGGTATGTGGCTTATTGGTATGCTATCTGATCACGGAGCTTTTCAAAAAATGTAAGATGTTTCTTGTGTATCAACAATGGTGGTAACGTGGATTCCTTGGTATTGTTGTGAAATAACTGGGATATATTTAACTTTCCTAGTTTGGAGTGATTTATAATCCTATGTTACCTGAGGGCTTTTTCTGGGTATTCGATATCTGTATACTACATGATTGGTTCTACTTGCAGATGATAGACCTTATTTCATTATCAATGTTTAACCCTTTTGGTGCTAGTGTGCCAAAGGAAATTATTAGACGTAACTCTTCTTTATTTATTTTTTGTATATAATCCCCTCCCCTCCAGTTCTTCTTGATTTCTTTCAGCCCCGTAAACTTTAGTAATGCGGGGTTTGATTCATGATGGTCTCTAAAGTGTAATGAGAGCGGATGATCTTCTGTTTTTC
Organism: Pseudophryne corroboree; assembly: GCF_028390025.1. NCBI lineage: Eukaryota > Metazoa > Chordata > Amphibia > Anura > Myobatrachidae > Pseudophryne > Pseudophryne corroboree. The sequence goes on from NC_086444.1 coordinate 557,694,400, forward strand.
GTTTAATATTGCGAATGTGTTCACTGATTCTGATTTTCAGTGGTCGGACGGTTCTCCCTATATACTGTAACTTACATGGACATTCTAGTAAGTATATGATGCCTTTACTGTGGCATGTGATTCTGTCTTTGATTTTGTAACTGTATGAGTTAGTTGCGGATTGTTTCATGATAGTGGGTAATGTGCTTCTTGCTTTTACCATTTGGCAACCTGAGCAGGTCCCACAATGGTAAAAACCTCCTTTGTTCTGTGACCCATCTATTGTGGTTTGTATCTGATTTGGTGGCGGTATGTGGCTGTGTGTTAGTTTTTTCTTTATGTCAGGAGCCTTTCGATAGATGACTTTGGGGTTAGGAGGTAGAACTTTAGCTAAATTGTCATCTTGCAATAATATCTGCCAGTGTTTTGTGATGATCTTTTTGATCTGATGGGCTTGGTCTGAATATTGTGTTATGAACAGTGGTTCTTCGATTTGTGTCATCTGTTTTGGCTTCTCTTTATAGTTAAGGAGTGCGGGCCTCTCTATCTTTTTTACTGTTTCGAAGGCTACTTGTACTGTCTCGGTATGGTAGTTTTTTTCCTTAAATCTGTCACTCAAAACCTTCCCCTGTGTTTCATAATCACTCATTTTGGAACAGTTTCTACGAAGTCTTTTAAATTGTCCCATTGGTATGCCGTTGAGCCATGTCGGATGATGCCCACTGGTGGCTAGTATATAACTGTTCACGTCGACAGTTTTGTTGTAAGTGTTTGTGTGTATTCGATCTTCATCTATGAAAATGCTGAGATCTAAAAATTTTACTTTTTCCTTGCTATATGTGGTGGTGAGTTTGAGATTCCGATCGTTCTGATTGAGGTGTGTACTGAAACTCTTAAGTGATTCTTCATCTCCCTTCCAGATGAAGAATATATCATCTATGAATCTGGTCCAGAGGACGAGGTTCGCACCAAGCTCCACACCAGACCAGATTGTATCGTCTTCCCACTTGCTCATGAACAGATTTGCGTAACTTGGCGCGAACCTCGTCCCCATAGCGGTCCCGGTGGTCTGTAGGTAATAGTTGTTGTTAAACCATAGGTAATTGTGGGTGAGAATATACTCTATGCCCCCCAAAATGAATTCTCGTTGATCTGGTAACATGTTGGGGTCTTGTTCGAGGTAATGACGTGTGCTGTCTATTCCCTGTGCATGATCTATGATGGAATATAAAGAAGTGACATCGCTTGTGACTAACCAGTAGTCCTCTTTCCATGTGATTGATTCTAACTTTCTAAGGATGTCAGTAGTGTCTCTAAGATAGGATTTCTGAGTTTTAACGTATGGCTGTAGAAAGACATCAATATACTGTGAGAGATTTGAGCTGATTGAATCTATTCCGGATATGATCGGTCTGCCTGGTGGTTTTGTTGGGTTTTTGTGCACTTTTGGTAGGTAGTAGAATACTGGTATGATTGTATGTTGTATGTTGAGATATGTGTGTTCCTGTGCCGAGAGGATCCCTTTGTCCAACCCTTCTCTAAGTAGGGTCTGTAGTTGCTGTTTGAATGTATGGGTGGGGTCTCCTTGTAGTTTTCTGGAGGTGCTCGTGTCACTCAGTATGTTGTTGGCTTCCTTCATATAGTCGTCCTTGTTAAGAAGTACTACCCCTCCCCCTTTGTCAGCCGGTTTAATTACCAAGTTAGTATTTTTGCTGAGTTCTGTCAGTGCTCTTTGTTCCTTATTGGTCATGTTGTGTTTCCTAAGTCTATTAGGTCTCTCGTCTAGTCTCATGACGTCTTTCTCTACCATATCGGTGAATGTCGCTATATGGTTTCCCATCATGTAATTGGGATAAAACTGTGACTTGGGTTTGAGAGAAGTGTGAGAAAAAGGGTAATCTTTGTCTGGTTTATGTTGTGGTAGCGGGGTCTTCTGAAAGTATTTCTTTAGTGTAAGCTTACGTGTAAATTTTTGTATGTCCAGATAAGTTTCGAATTTGTTTAACGGTGCTGTAGGTGCAAATTTGAGTCCCTTATCTAGGGCACTTACTTGATGTTTGTTAAGTACATGGCAGCTCAAGTTGAATATGCCCTGTCCTTCGGTTTGTGTCACTTTAGGGTTTAGTGTTTTGCTTTTTTGTCCCCCTATGCATCCTCGTCGGGTTCTGAAAGTTTTCTCTTTGTCTGCTGGTTCTGTGTCTTGACAGACCCTATCTGGTGGATGAGGTCTGTCGTTGATTCTAAAAAACTGTTGGAGTCTCCACATGTCGGATTGGTGTCAGTTTTGGCTTCTTCAGTGAATATGGTGCTCTCACCGGTGGCCGTGAGATATTCCGTCTGTGACCCCAGTACTCCTGGTGTTGTATTGAGTAACGCTAATTCAGTGTCGAGCCAGCCCTGTTCTAACGATTGTCTGGCTAAATCATGGGAGAATTCGTCATTAATGTCATAGACAGAAAAGGATGTATCGTTATCAGTTATCGTAGATGTTTCAATGGATGTATCATGATTGCTCGATTGGGTAATGGGTTTGCCTGTTTCTAAATTTCTCGAATGTAACTTTGTCATGTACTGTTGGTATGCTAATTTTAACCTTTTGTATATGGGTGTTCTAGTTATAGCTGATGGTGCTTTTGTTCTCGCTTTGGGCAGACTTTTGTTCTGAATAGCGTTTCTGTGTGAATCATGTGTTACTTTCTGTTTGGATTTGTTTTTCTGATGTATTCCAAATTTATCTCTGAGTATTTTTTTCTTTTTAATGGTGATGATCTTCTCTTCTCCTTGTCTAATCCTTTGTAGTGTGATTTCTGTTAAGGTGCGGAATTCTTGTTTTTGTTCAAATGGTTCTAGTTCCAAACTTAATTGTTGAATGTTGTGTTCTAGTTTGGCTAACTCCTCCGTATGTGTATCTAGTAATAATTTCACTAATTGATGAGAGCACTCATCAAGTATGTTGTTCCATTGTTTTGTGAATGTGATGTCAGGATTGTGTAGGGCTGAAACCTTCTTGATTTTAAGCCCTTTTGGTATGATATTGTTGCTTTGGTACCATGCTAATGTCTGTAAGTCCCACCATAGTTTATTTTCTTTTGTAATATGTTTTTCTAATAGGGTAAATTTGTTAAAGAAATTAGTGGTGTTGGGTACCTCATTGGTGGCACTACTGAATTGTGCAAATAAATCCATTGCTCTGTTTTCCCTATCCGTTCGATTGTAAATAATGCCCATGAACGTGAATGTAGTGACCCTTGCTGCAGATTATGGACAGGCTAGACAATTTAACAAGAAGGGAGGTAATCTGCGCACTGGGGTGGTTTTACTGTATGGGATGTGCTGCTAGTCAAAAGGGTGTCCTTGCCCTTTGGTTCAATATGGATATCTGGTTTTCACCTGACTGCGCTCATCCCCTACAATTTGAGTACTCGTTAAATGATGCAAATGGATACTTATATAAAGGTGTGTTTTACTTTCACATGTATCAAATATGACACTCAATATAATGAAACAGTGCAGATGATATTGTGGAACATGAAAAAGGTGGTAATCACAATGTGTGCTCCACGGGGAGCACCTGTTTAACTCAGTCCTCTAATCACTCAAATTGGTGATTATATCCTTTAGGTTCTTGGCGTGTGTGTTCTGACACAAAGGCCAATGGGCTGGAAAAAATATATATAATGATTGAATCTGGCGGTGTTGCTTTAAAAGTCTAATGTAGATTTTCCAGTGGAAATGTCTCTAGTCCTGACCGGACTGTGTGGGCTTTAAAAATCTGTCTTTAGTAATTAGATTCATATAGTTGCAGAGGACGGCGTCCCGTACCTCTGCGTGTGGAAGTCAGGTGTTCGCGCTCTATCGTTGCGGCCGTACTTGTAAGATGTACAGGTGCGGGGGGCAACGGGAACCTCCTGGCGGCTCCGGACAGACTCGTCCCTCAGCTCGCGCGCCCGCTCTCCGGTTCGTCCTGTTAGGGATCTCCCCGTGTGCCTGCGCCTCTCGTTGGGTTGGTCGTGTTCGCGTGGGGGGGAGCTCAGCCGCAGGATCTAAACAGAGCCTGTGGCAGTGTTGCACCTCCCCACAACGGGGTACTCACCTGTGTGGTCCTCCTGCTGCCCGTCCGTTTGTACTGCTTACCGATGTCTGCGCCGTAGGTCCGAGGGTCTCACAGCACTCTCCTGTCCTCCACTGGTTTAATGTCTCTTAGTCGTCTCCTCCAACGCGTTTCAACCGGATCGGTCTTCCTCTGGGAGTCTTTGCAGTGTTCTGATAGTGGTGGGTGTTAAAATAGCTTGCGGGCGGGACCAGCACCAGTTCCTCCTTTGTTCCACTAATTTGATTGGTGGTTGAGGTTGTCAGTATTGCAGGGGGCAGATCACACGTTCCTGCAATCTGTCCCATTTGTGAGTTTCAGAAACAGGGAAAGTATGAAAACATGGCAATGCGAATGAAGTTCTGTTTCTTGAAAAGGTCCATAGTGGTGTTTCTTAATTATTTTTTGTTAAGCATTTGTATTCTCAGACAAATAATACGATTCTGATTGTGTGTCTGGGTTTCTGAATTTCAGTCATCGGTACCAAGGTGCATTAACCAATGAACATAATATACAGTACTTTGGTCATGTAAAATTAAATGAGAATTGCGGTTGTTGTATACCAGTGATGGTATGAATCCTATTGTTAGGGCAAATGGTATAGGGCCTGTTGGTAAGCTTACTAATATGGAAGATGTAACAATACGTCGGGGTATTTCTTATGTGTTTTGTGTGGCAATGGTATGTGGCTTATTGGTATGCTATCTGATCACGGAGCTTTTCAAAAAAATTAAGATGTTTCTTGTGTATCAACAATGGTGGTAACGTGGATTCCTTGGTATTGTTGTGAAATAACTGGGATATATTTAACTTTCCTAGTTTGGAGTGATTTATAATCCTATGTTACCTGAGGGCTTTTTCTGGGTATTCGATATCTGTATACTACATGATTGGTTCTACTTGCAGATGATAGACCTTATTTCATTATCAATGTTTAACCCTTTTGGTGCTAGTGTGCCAAAGGAAATTATTAGACGTAACTCTTCTTTATTTATTTTTTTGTATATAATCTCCTCCCCTCCAGTTCTTCTTGATTTCTTTCAGCCCCGTAAACTTTAGTAATGCGGGGTTTGATTCATGATGGTCTCTAAAGTGTAATGAGAGCGGATGATCTTCTGTTTTTCGTTTAATATTGCGAATGTGTTCACTGATTCTGATTTTCAGTGGTCGGACGGTTCTCCCTATATACTGTAACTTACATGGACATTCTAGTAAGTATATGATGCCTTTACTGTAGCATGTGATTCTGTCTTTGATTTTGTTACTGTATGAGTTAGTTGCGGATTGTTTCATGAATCAACGACAGACCTCATCCACCAGATAGGGTCTGTCAAGACACAGAACCAGCAGACAAAGAGAAAACTTTCAGAACCCGACGAGGATGCAGGGGGGGACAAAAAAAGCAAAACACTAAACCCTAAAGTGACACTGTCACAACTGAGGGCCTGAGCTGACGGGAGGCAGCCTCAGTTGTAGGGGCTGAGATGTACCGGAACCTGGGAGGTTGTATCAGACCCCTGGACACGTAAGTAACATGAATAATAACTACCCGAAGGCGTGACCACGACAACTTGGATAAAAGTCAATGATGTTTATTATGACAACTCCGCAACACAGCAGCAGTAAAAGAAAACGTAAAAGTCAGCAAAGAATAAATACAGTTCCTGGGTACTACAGGATGGCAGGAGCCACAGGGCACTGGTAGTGTGAGATAGTTCTTATGATCTTCTAGATGGAAAGTCCTTACCAGGCCCGACTGTAGCAATGGAGATAACCCAGGATTGTGCCAGCTGGTGTTCCAGGAAAAGCTGGGTTGCTGAAGATAAAACAGCTGCTGTGGATACTGGCTGGAACCAGACTGTTGTTAGCACGGAGTGGATACTGGCTGGAACCAGTCAAATAATAAATGAACTTGGGAGCGATGAAATATGCACTGAAATGTAGAACTTGAGAGCGGAGAAATAATAATACCGGTGGAGAGTGGTAAAGTGTAGAAAGGACACCGGCCCTTTAAGGGAAGCTGTACTCTGCTGGAAGCTGAGCTGGAAGCAGGTAATGTTGTAGCTGGAAACAGATGAATCCACAATGGATTGGAGAGTCAGGCTACACCGCAGGTGGAATGCTGGTGCGGGTCTCTATGGTGGAAGTCTTGAGACAGGAGCTGGAACCTAGAAGACAATCACAGGAGAGAGACAAACAGGAACTAGGTTTGACAACCAAAGCACTGACGCCTTCCTTGCTCAGGCACAGTGTATTTATACCTGCAGCAAGGAAGGGATTGGCTTGGCAATTATGCAGATTAAAAATACTGACAACAGATTGGAGGAAATGATCAGCTGACAGAATCCAAGATGGCTGCGCCCATGCAGACACTTGGAGGGAAGTTTGGTTTGTAATCCATGTGGTAATGAAAACAGTAATGGCGGCGCCGGCCACTGGAGACAGGAGACGCCAGGCTGACAAGTGCACATCCAACCACGCGGACACAGCGGAGGCCGCGGCTGACGTAATCGCCACTCTGACACTCTGCATGCAGAAGCTCAGGGACGGCGGCGGAGGCCGCGGGAGACGCCATGCCAGATGTAATAAGGCGTTACTGTGACAGCGTCTCAGAGAGACAGGAGAGGATGCAGGAATGTGAACATTAGGATAACAGATGGGATCCGGTCCTGGAGCGCTGAGCCAGCCTTAGGAGACATCTGATGGGTAAGAAATGGCGTCCAGATACCCGGATCGTGACAGCACCCCCCCCTTTAGGAGTGGCCCCAGGACACTTCTTTGGCTTTTGAGGAAACTTGGAATGGAATCTCCGGACCAAGGCAGGAGCATGGACATCAGAAGCATTGGTCCATGAACGTTCCTCAGGGCCGTAACCCTTCCAGTCAATAAGATACTGTAGTTGACCGTAACGGTGACGTGAGTCCAGGATCTTGGCCACTTCATACTCAACGCCTCGTTGAGTTTGGACTTTCGGAGTTGGAGGAAGTGAGGAATGAAACCGATTCAAGATCAGCGGTTTCAACAGGGAAACATGGAATGTCCTGGGTATTTTTAAGAAGGGAGGCAACTGAAGTCTGTAAGCAACAGGATTGATGACTTGTTCATTCTTGAAAGGACCGATATAGCGAGGTGCAAACTTCATACTGGGAACTCTTAACCTCAAATTCTTCGTGGATAACCATACCCGATCACCCACCTTGAGAGCAGGAACTGCTCGACGCTTCTTATCCGCAAACTTCTTGTACCTGAACGATGCCTTGAGCAGAGCTGATCGTACGCTCTTCCAGATATTGGCAAACTGATGCAAGGTGATATCCACTGCGGGAACAGAAGTTGCTGGAAGCGGTTGGAACTCAGGGACTTTAGGGTGGAATCCAAAGTTAGTGAAGAATGGTGTTGAAGCAGATGAAGAATGATACTGGTTGTTATGACAGAACTCGGCCCAGGGAAGTAATTGAACCCAGTCATCTTGAGAGGAGGACACATAGATGCGGAGGAAGGCCTCCAAGTCCTGATTCACCCTCTCGGTTTGACCATTGGTCTGAGGATGGTAAGCCGTGGAAAACTTTAGCTTGACTTGGAGGACTTGACATAAACTTCGCCAGAATTTGGCTGTGAATTGAACTCCTCGATCTGAGATAATTTCTTCAGGAAGACCGTGGAGTCGGAAGATCTCTTGTATGAATACTTGAGCCAACTTGGAAGCTGACGGAAGACCGGTGAGAGGAATGAAGTGTGCCATCTTGGTGAACCGGTCAACTACCACCCAGATGGTATTGAACTTGTTGCACATGGGTAAGTCTGTAATGAAATCCATCGACAAGTGGGTCCATGGTCGACGGGGAACGGATAGTGGAACCAGTTGCCCCGCAGGCGACTGGCGGGATACTTTATGTTGGGCACACTTTGGGCAAGATGCAATAAACTCCAAGACGTCCTTTTTCAGAGTTGGCCACCAATAGGACCTAGAGATAAACTCCAGGGTTTTTTGGATACCTGTATGTCCGGCAAAACGGGAAGCATGGGCCCAATGCATGAGCTTCTTCCTTAGCATCGGCTTCACAAAACTTTTCCCTGATGGGGGCGTAGAGTCCATCCCTACCGTGGAGAATGCCAACGGATTTATAATAGGATGCTTGTCTGAAGACTCTGACTCATTTTCTTGCTCCCATGAGCGGGAAAGGGCATCGGCCTTGCGATTCTGAGAGCCCGGACAGAACTGGAGTTTAAAGTCGAACCTGGAAAAGAAAAGTGCCCATCTGGCCTGACGAGGGTTGAGACATTGTGCGCCCTTCAGGTATAAAAGGTTCTTGTGGTCTGTAAGTATGGTGATTGAATGAGAAGCTCCCTCCAACAGATACCTCCACTCTTCTAGAGCGAGCTTGATGGCTAGCAACTCCTGGTCGCCAACGGCATAGTTGCGCTCAGCTGGGGAGAACTTCCGGGAGAAGAAACTGCAAGGGTGTAAATGGCCATCTTTAGCCCTCTGAGATAACACCGCTCCTACTCCAACGGAGGAGGCATCCACCTCTAAGATGAAAGGAGAGTCGATGTCAGGCTGTTTCAGAACAGGCGCAGAGATGAACCTTTGTTTTAAAAGATGAAATGCTTGCATGGCTTCTTCAGACCACTTGGACGCGTTAGCACCTTTCTTAGTGAAAGCAGTAATAGGCGCCACAATGGTGGAAAAGTCTTGTATAAACTTTCGGTAATAGTTGGCGAACCCTAAGAACCTCTGGACCCCTTTGAGGGTTAAGGGTACCGGCCAATTTTGGATTGCTTGTAGTTTCTCAGGATCCATCTCTAGTCCGGAACCGGACACAATGTACCCTAGAAACGGAATGGACTTGACTTCAAAGACGCATTTTTCTAATTTGCAATAGAGATGATTGACACGGAGACGGGACAGAACCTCTTTAACCCAAAAACGATGTTCCTCTAAATCGTTGGCAAAAATGAGGATATCGTCTAGATAGACCACGACATGACGGTATAGAATGTCTCTGAAGATCTCATTGACAAAATGCTGGAAGACAGCTGGAGCATTGCTCAATCCGAAGGGCATGACGAGGTACTCATAATGTCCGTCACGGGTGTTAAAGGCGGTCTTCCACTCGTCACCCTCACGGATCCGGATGAGATTGTATGCACCTCGCAAGTCCAGCTTTGTAAAGATGGTAGCTCCGCTAACTCTGTCAAAGAGCTCAGTAATCAGGGGTAAAGGATAACGGTTCTTGATGGTAATGTCGTTCAAACCTCTGTAGTCGATGCACGGCCGCAGACCACCATCTTTCTTTTTTACAAAAAAGAAGCCTGCGCCGGCTGGAGAAGAAGAAGGTCGAATGAACCCCTTTGCTAGGTTCTCTTTAATATATTCCTCCATAGAATGCGTCTCAGGCAGAGACAACGGATAAGTTCGGCCTCGAGGTGGAACCTTCCCTGGAACGAGATCAATCGGACAGTCCCATTCTCTATGAGGAGGAAGGATATCAGCAGAAGCTTTACTGAACACATCCGTGAAATCTTGATATGGAGGAGGTGGAACATCAGACGACCTGGGGGAGGAAGAACAGACAGGCAATACTTTAAACAAACATGTCTCAGCACAGGAGGAACCCCATGCCAGGATTTGCGTAGTCGTCCAATCAATTGTAGGATTGTGAAGACGGAGCCATGGAAGGCCCAGGACCACAGGATGTGTGGCTCTTGGAATCACTAAAAAAGAAATAAGTTCGGAATGAAGAACTCCCACTCTCAGACGAACTGGTAGAGTCCTTAAAGAAATAACTGCATCAAAAATTTTGCTGCCATCCACGGCAGTTAAAGAAATGGACGAAGAAAGTCTCTCGGTGGGTAGGGACCACCGTTTAACATAGGCTTCGGTAATAAAGTTCCCTGCTGCTCCGGAATCAAGGAGGGCAATGACGTTCCGATAACGTTGAGCAACTTGAAGCGAGACTGGGAGATTACAATCTTGAGGAGATGGAGAGGAGATCATTACTCCTAGCCGGCCCTCTCCTTGGCGAGCTAGGATTTGGAGTTTCCCGGACGTTTGGGACAGGCATTAATGGTGTGAGACGGAGCTGCACAATAGAGACAGAGAAACTCGGAGAGACGTCTTCGGCGCTCAGCAGGAGTTAAACGGGAACGGCCAAGTTGCATGGGCTCATCTTTAGATGGTGACAGTTGACGAGGAGGAGGAGCAGAAGATTTTGGAGCAGATGATCTTCCACGCTCAGTTGCTCTCTCTCTGAAACGTAAATCAACTTTCGTGCAGAGTGAGATTAGCTCATCTAACTTAGAAGGTAAGTCTCTGGTAGCTAACTCATCTTTAATACGCTCAGATAAGCCATGCCAGAATGCAGTATACAGGGCCTCGTCGTTCCATGCCAGTTCGGATGCCAGGATCTGGAACTGTATCAGATATTGTCCTACAGTACGTGACCCCTGGCGTAAACGGAGAATCTCGGATGAAGCTGAGGTTACCCGGCCTGGCTCGTCGAAGATGCGCCTGAATGTTGACACGAAGGCAGTGTAGGAAGATAGCAGGGTGTCGGACCTCTCCCATAACGGTGATGCCCAATCAAGGGCTGAGCCACTGAGAAGAGAAATAATGTAGGCAATTTTTGTACGGTCACTGGGAAAATTGCCAGGTTGTAGCTCAAACTGAATCTCACACTGGTTGAGAAATCCCCTGCAGAATCTTGGAGATCCGTCAAATTTTGCTGGCGTTGGAAGATGAAGACGTGGAGCAGAAATGGGTAAGGTGGGTGGGGTTATAGCTGGAGTCACTGTGGTTGACGCACCAGACGCGCCTGATCCACGGAGAGTTGTCTGAATCCCATCCAGCCGAGTAGAGAGATCCTGGAGACAGCGGATGATGTGGCCCTGTGCAGCCTCCTGATGTTCTAGTCGGGCTGCCAGTTCTTGCATCGGCCTGGCCGCTTGATCCTGGTCTCCGGCTGGATTCATTAGGTCAGTGCTTACTGTCACAACTGAGGGCCTGAGCTGACGGGAGGCAGCCTCAGTTGTAGGGGCTGAGATGTACCGGAACCTGGGAGGTTGTATCAGACCCCTGGACATGTAAGTAACATGAATAATAACTGCCCGAAGGCGTGACCACGACAACTTGGATAAAAGTCAATGATGTTTATTATGACAACTCCGCAACACAGCAGCAGTAAAAGAAAACGTAAAAGTCAGCAAAGAATAAATACAGTTCCTGGGTACTACAGGATGGCAGGAGCCACAGGGCACTGGTAGTGTGAGATAGTTCTTATGATCTTCTAGATGGAAAGTCCTTACCAGGCCCGACTGTAGCAATGGAGATAACCCAGGATTGTGCCAGCTGGTGTTCCAGGAAAAGCTGGGTTGCTGAAGATAAAACAGCTGCTGTGGATACTGGCTGGAACCAGACTGTTGTTAGCACGGAGTGGATACTGGCTGGAACCAGTCAAATAATAAATGAACTTGGGAGCGATGAAATATGCACTGAAATGTAGAACTTGAGAGCGGAGAAATAATAATACCGGTGGAGAGTGGTAAAGTGTAGAAAGGACACCGGCCCTTTAAGGGAAGCTGTACTCTGCTGGAAGCTGAGCTGGAAGCAGGTAATGTTGTAGCTGGAAACAGATGAATCCACAATGGATTGGAGAGTCAGGCTACACCGCAGGTGGAATGCTGGTGCGGGTCTCTATGGTGGAAGTCTTGAGACAGGAGCTGGAACCTCAGGAGAGAGACAAACAGGAACTAGGTTTGACAACCAAAGCACTGACGCCTTCCTTGCTCAGGCACAGTGTATTTATACCTGCAGCAAGGAAGGGATTGGCTTGGCAATTATGCAGATTAAAAATACTGACAACAGATTGGAGGAAATGATCAGCTGACAGAATCCAAGATGGCTGCGCCCATGCAGACACTTGGAGGGAAGTTTGGTTTGTAATCCATGTGGTAATGAAAACAGTAATGGCGGCGCCGGCCACTGGAGACAGGAGACGCCAGGCTGACAAGTGCACATCCAACCACGCGGACACAGCGGAGGCCGCGGCTGACGTAATCGCCACTCTGACACTCTGCATGCAGAAGCTCAGGGACGGCGGCGGAGGCCGCGGGAGACGCCATGCCAGATGTAATAAGGCGTTACTGTGACAGCATCTCAGAGAGACAGGAGAGGATGCAGGAATGTGAACATTAGGATAACAGATGGGATCCGGTCCTGGAGCGCTGAGCCAGCCTTAGGAGACATCTGATGGGTAAGAAATGGCGTCCAGATACCCGGATCGTGACAGACACAAACCGAAGGACAGGGCATATTCAACTTGAGCAGCCATGTACTTAACAAACATCAAGTAAGTGCCCAAGATAAGGGACTCAAATTTGCACCTACAGCACCGTTAAACAAATTCGAAACTTATCTGGACATACAAAAATGTACACGTAAGCTTACACTAAAGAAATACTTTCAGAAGACCCCGCTACCACAACATAAACCAGACAAAGATTACCCTTTTTCTCACACTTCTCTCAAACCCAAGTCACAGTTTTATCCCAATTACATGATGGGAAACCATATAGCGACATTCACCGATATGGTAGAGAAAGACGTCATGAGACTAGACGAGAGACCTAATAGACTTAGGAAACACAACATGACCAATAAGGAACAAAGAGCACTGACAGAACTCAGCAAAAATACTAACTTGGTAATTAAACCGGCTGACAAAGGGGGAGGGGTAGTACTTCTTAACAAGGACGACTATATGAAGGAAGCCAACAACATACTGAGTGACACGAGCACCTACAGAAAACTACAAGGAGACCCCACCCATACATTCAAACAGCAACTACAGACCCTACTTAGAGAAGGGTTGGACAAAGGGATCCTCTCGGCACAGGAACACACATATCTCAACATACAACATACAATCATACCAGTATTCTACTACCTACCAAAAGTGCACAAAAACCCAACAAAACCACCAGGCAGACCGATCATATCCGGAATAGATTCAATCAGCTCAAATCTCTCACAGTATATTGATGTCTTTCTACAGCCATACGTTAAAACTCAGAAATCCTATCTTAGAGACACTACTGACATCCTTAGAAAGTTAGAATCAATCACATGGAAAGAGGACTACTGGTTAGTCACAAGCGATGTCACTTCTTTATATTCCATCATAGATCATGCACAGGGAATAGACAGCACATGTCATTACCTCGAACAAGACCCCAACATGTTACCAGATCAACGAGAATTCATTTTGGGGGGCATAGAGTATATTCTCACCCACAATTACCTATGGTTTAACAACAACTATTACCTACAGACCACCGGGACCGCTATGGGGACGAGGTTCGCGCCAAGTTACGCAAATCTGTTCATGAGCAAGTGGGAAGACGATACAATCTGGTCAGGCGTGGAGCTTGGTGCGAACCTCGTCCTCTGGACCAGATTCATAGATGATATATTCTTCATCTGGAAGGGAGATGAAGAATCACTTAAGAGTTTCAGTACACACCTCAATCAGAACGATCGGAATCTCAAACTCACCACCACATATAGCAAGGAAAAAGTAACATTTTTAGATCTCAGCATTTTCATAGATGAAGATCGAATACACACAAACACTTACAACAAAACTGTCGACGTGAACAGTTATATACTAGCCACCAGTGGGCATCATCCGACATGGCTCAACGGCATACCAATGGGACAATTTAAAAGACTTCGTAGAAACTGTTCCAAAATGAGTGATTATGAAACACAGGGGAAGGTTTTGAGTGACAGATTTAAGGAAAAAAACTACCATACCGAGACAGTACAAGTAGCCTTCGAAACAGCAAAAAAGATAGAGAGGCCCGCACTCCTTAACTATAAAGAGAAGCCAAAACAGATGACACAAATCGAAGAACCACTGTTCATAACACAATATTCAGACCAAGCCCATCAGATCAAAAAGATCATCACAAAACACTGGCAGATATTATTGCAAGATGACAATTTAGCTAAAGTTCTACCTCCTAACCCCAAAGTCATCTATCGAAAGGCTCCTGACATAAAGAAAAAACTAACACACAGCCACATACCGCCACCAAATCAGATACAAACCACAATAGATGGGTCACAGAACAAAGGAGGTTTTTACCATTGTGGGACCTGCTCAGGTTGCCAAATGGTAAAAGCAAGAAGCACATTACCCACTATCATGAAACAATCCGCAACTAACTCATACAGTTACAAAATCAAAGACAGAATCACATGCCACAGTAAAGGCATCATATACTTACTAGAATGTCCATGTAAGTTACAGTATATAGGGAGAACCGTCCGACCACTGAAAATCAGAATCAGTGAACACATTCGCAATATTAAACGAAAAACAGAAGATCATCCGCTCTCATTACACTTTAGAGACCATCATGAATCAAACCCCGCATTACTAAAGTTTACGGGGCTGAAAGAAATCAAGAAGAACTGGAGGGGAGGGGATTATATACAAAAAATAAATAAAGAAGAGTTACGTCTAATAATTTCCTTTGGCACACTAGCACCAAAAGGGTTAAACATTGATAATGAAATAAGGCTATCATCTGCAAGTAGAACCAATCATGTAGTATACAGATATCGAATACCCAGAAAAAGCCCTCAGGTAACATAGGATTATAAATCACTCCAAACTAGGAAAGTTAAATATATCCCAGTTATTTCACAACAATACCAAGGAATCCACGTTACCACCATTGTTGATACACAAGAAACATCTTACATTTTTTGAAAAGCTCCGTGATCAGATAGCATACCAATAAGCCACATACCATTGCCACACAAAACACATAAGAAATACCCCGACGTATTGTTACATCTTCCATATTAGTAAGCTTACCAACAGGCCCTATACCATTTGCCCTAACAATAGGATTCATACCATCACTGGTATACAACAACCGCAATTCTCATTTAATTTTACATGACCAAAGTACTGTATATTATGTTCATTGGTTAATGCACCTTGGTACCGATGACTGAAATTCAGAAACCCAGACACACAATCAGAATCGTATTATTTGTCTGAGAATACAAATGCTTAACAAAAAATAATTAAGAAACACCACTATGGACCTTTTCAAGAAACAGAACTTCATTCGCATTGCCATGTTTTCATACTTTCCCTGTTTCTGAAACTCACAAATGGGACAGATTGCAGGAACGTGTGATCTGCCCCCTGCAATACTGACAACCTCAACCACCAATCAAATTAGTGGAACAAAGGAGGAACTGGTGCTGGTCCCGCCCGCAAGCTATTTTAACACCCACCACTATCAGAACACTGCAAAGACTCCCAGAGGAAGACCGATCCGGTTGAAACGCGTTGGAGGAGACGACTAAGAGACATCAAACCAGTGGAGGACAGGAGAGTGCTGTGAGACCCTCGGACCTACGGCGCAGACATCGGTAAGCAGTACAGACGGACGGGCAGCAGGAGGACCACACAGGTGAGTACCCCGTTGTGGGGATGTGCAACACTGCCACAGGCTCTGTTTAGATCCTGCGGCTGAGCTTCCCCCCACGCGAACACGACCAACCCAGCGAGCGGCGCAGGCACACGGGGAGATCCCTAACAGGACGAACCGGAGAGCGGGCACACGAGCTGAGGGACGAGTCTGTCCGGAGCCGCCAGGAGGTTCCCGCTGCCCCCCGCACCTGTACATCTTACAAGTACGGCCGCAACGATAGTGCACGAACACCTGACTTCCACACGCAGAGGTACGGGACGCCGTCCTCTGCAACTATATGAATCTAATTACTAAAGACAGATTTTTAAAGCCCACACAGTCCGGTCAGGACTAGAGACATTTCCACTGGAAAATCTACATTAGACTTTTAAAGCAACACCACCAGATTCAATCATTATATATATTTTTTCCAGCCCATTGGCCTTTGTGTCAGAACACACACGCCAAGAACCTAAAGGATATAATCACCAATTTGAGTGATTAGAGGACTGAGTTAAACAGGTGCTCCCCGTGGAGCACACATTGTGATTACCACCTTTTTCATGTTCCACAATATCATCTGCACTGTTTCATTATATTGAGTGTCATATTTGATTCATGTGAAAGTAAAACACACCTTTATATAAGTATCCATTTGCATCATTTAACGAGTACTCAAATTGTAGGGGATGAGCGCAGTCAGGTGAAAACCAGATTTCCATGAAGATAGAGCAGAGTTGAGAACTCGTCAGCAATTTCTGCCGATGGTGGTTTCAGGGTTCCACCTAAACCAACCGATTGTGGTGCCAGTGGCTACTGACGCCTTAGTGGAGTCGAAGTCTCTCGATGTGGTAAGAGCTTTAAAAGTTTATGTCGCCAGAACGGCTCAGATTAGGAAAACAGAGGCTCTGTTTGTCCTGTATGATCCCAACAAGATTGGGGCTCCTGCTTCCAAGCAGACTATTGCACGCTGGATCTGTGCTATGATTCAGCAGGCTCATTCTACGGCTGGATTGCCGGTACCAAAATCGGTGAAAGCCCATTCTACCAGAAAGGTGGGCGCGTCCTGGGCGGCTGCCCGCGGGGTCTCAGCATTACAACTTTGCCGAGCAGCTACTTGGTCGGGTTTAAACACTTTTGCAAAGTTTTACAAGTTTGATACCCTGCCCGAGGAGGACCTCATGTTTGGTCAATTGGTGCTGCAGAGTCATCCGCACTCTCCCGCCCGTCCTAGAGCTTTGGTATAAACCCCATGGTTCTAATGGTGACCCCAGCATCCTCTAGGACGTATGAGAAAATAGGATTTTAATACCTACCAGTAAATCCTTTTCTCTTAGTCCATAGAGGATGCTGGGCGCCCGTCCCAGGGCGTACTGTATCTGCAGTTATTAGTTATGGTTACACACAGGTTGTGTTACGTTTATAGTCAGCCTGTTGCTGACATTGTTCATGTCGTTGACTTGAGTTCTGTTGAATGCCACATTGTACGACGTGTTTGAGGTGTGAGCTGGTATGTATCTCACCTTAGTTTAACAATAAATCTTTTCCTCAAAATGTCCGTCTCCCTGGGCACAGTTCCTATAACTGGACTCTGGAGGAGGGGCATAGAGGGAGGAGCCAGTTCACACCCTTTCAAAGTCTTAAAGTGCCCATGTCTCCTGCAGATCCCGTCTATACCCCATGGTTCTAATGGTGACCCCCAGCATCCTCTACGGACTAAGAGAAAAGGATTTACAGGTAGGTATTAAAATCCTATTTTTGTATATGGAAATTTTTGCCTTGGAATGTTTTAAAAGGAATTTTTTTTATCAAATTAAAAAATAGTCTTATTTAACAATGTCTATGAATCTATAATATTCAAGGTGGTATAACGTTATATGTTTTTGGGATTAATACAGCGCCCTCAGATCCTTCTTTGCTCTATTATATTTATTGAACCCGTGCTAACAGATGATTCTTTTAGAGGTGCAGCTTAGCTCTCTTAGCACAAGACAGGGCATTTTCGTTTATATATATATATATATATATATATATATAAACAAATATAAAAAACCACAGCACCCACCACCCAATAAAGTGGGGTGCATGCAGCCCATGGCCACCTACCCAAATACATATAAATAGAAAATTCAGCACTCACCATAGCATGCTCACTTGTCCTCGCAACATCAATAAATAAATGATGGGGGTTTAGTTAGTGAATTGGCCAATGCACGGAAGCCTGCATACCGCTCGCCAAGGTACCCCACCTTCATGTAAGTCCTACACTATCACAAAGCCTTAAAAATTAAAACCTGGCAACTGTATCACACATAATATAACTGCAAACATGCCCACTCAGTTTAATGTATACCTGCCACATATCTTATGGCTTTTAAAAGGTATACTAATCACCTGACACTGGCTGATAAATTACTAAGGAGCAGCTGACACAGGTTTAGAACAATTGAGTTTACACACGGGTGCATGAAAAGGCCTGTGGCCACGGTTAATCAGAGTTAACCAGAGATTAACCCCACAATATACAAACAAATATATAAAACCACAGCACTCGCCATCCTAGAAGCGGTTTACTTCTGATGAAGCTAGGTGACCGAGCCTAGGGAAACGCGTTAAGTGTGAAAGCTGCCATCACCACTATCACCAGTGCTCCACATTACTACGGATCCAGATATGGACTTATAACAATCAATTTTGGAACACCTGCTTTGGAATTTTTCCCTGTGGGACATTCACGTTACAGCACCGACTGGAGGGACCCAGCTTGAATACAAGTGATACAGCTTGCTTGCTGTTTTCTAAAGCCTCTGGAAGCCTCCGTCCTCACGGGTAACACCAGCTGTATTTCATTTCTCTTCCCCAGGGAACTCTGTCCAGTGTTCTAGTCCGGGATCCACAGTGGACACTTATTAGCAGCACATTCAAATGCTTCACAGCTCCATATATGCCCTTAAACTTCATGTATATATGTGAATTTTATTATTTATTTTATTAATTGATGTTTAGTAAATAAATCCAAGTGTGCTTTTACAATCATCCATAGTTTTCTAATTATTTACTATTGGAGAAACAGCCAGCGCCGGCTTAAGTGCCTTTCGTTGTAAAAATTCTATTGGGACTGACAATCCCTTGCTGGCAGCTGTGACAGCGCGTCTGGAATTGCTCTTTTTTCAGTTTAATGTATACCTGCCACATACCTTATGGCTTTTAAAAGGTATACTAATCACCTGACACTGGCTGATAAATTACTAAGGAGCAGCTGACACAGGTTTAGAACAATTGAGTGTACATACGGGTGCATGAAAAAGCTTGTGGCCACGGTTAATCAGAGTTAACCAGAGATTAACCCCACAATATACAAACAAATATAGAAAACCACAGCACTCGCCATCCTAGAAGCGGTGTGCAGTATCTGCACTCACCACTCATAAGGTGGGGTGCATGCAGCCCATGGCCACCTACCCAAATACATACAAATAGAAAATTCAGCACTCACCATAGCAAGCTCACTTGTCCTCACAACATCAATAAATAAATGTTGGGGGTTTATATATATATATATATATATATATATATATAAAACAATCACAATAGGCCGGCACTCAGTTCAATAATGCAACATGCTCCGGTGCAATACTCCAAAACATCCATAACTCCTCAAAGAGATAGGCACTCGGAGACAGCAATGTAGCAAAGAAACAGTGTATTCAGGTCAAGTACTTTCGGGGAATTCACCCTGTCCTCAGGACCACACTTAGCAATAAAATAACAGCAACAGGTTTGCCCCCCCCCCCCCCCTCCGTCGTAAGGATATAAATGCAGCAAATAGTGCAAAACAGTGAATATAAATGTTCAGACCCTCTAGCAGCCAGCCAGCGTGTGAGCATATGCTGCAGCATCACCACTGAGACCTGAGCAGCATTGTTACTGTTACCCGGCATGCGTCCGTTCCGGTATGGCATCACGTCCGTAATTGGAAGTGAGCTGCGGTTACCGGGGACACACACTGGTTGGCTGCTAGAGGGTCTGAACACTTGTAAGTATGTATTTATATTCACAGTTTTGCACTATTTGCTGTGTGTGTGTCCTGATGGCGATGGGGAGTACCCCGAAATGTTGAAGTAAAGCACGTTTTTTTGTTTCACCGAGTAATGAGTCCAGGAGTGCCGCCTTTGTTGTTTGCCTATATATATATATATATATATATATATATATATATATATTCCATAGACAAAAAAACCTTGTGGGGTATTGTCTGATATATATAATCCATAGACAAAAAACCTTGTGGGGTATTGTCTGTAGAATTTTGAGGGGAAGAAATAATTTATTCCATTTTGGGATAAGGCTGTAACATAACATAGGGGGTCATTCCGAGTTGTTCGCTCGTTGCCGATTTTCGCAACGGAGCGATTAAGGTAAAAATGCTCATGGGTTGCAATGTGCATGCGGTAAGTATTTTAGCACAAAACTTAGTAAATTTACTCACGTCCGAACGAAGAAATGTCATTGTTGAAGTGATTGGAGTGTGATTGACAGGAAGTGGGTGTTTCTGGGCGGAAACTGGCCATTTTCTGGGAGTGTGCGGAAAAACGCAGGTGTGTCAGGGAAAACGCTGGAGTGTCTGGAGAAACGGGGGAGTGGCTGGCCGAACGCTGGGCGTGTGTGAGCTACTCAGATACTGCTAAGAAATTTCTATTCGCAATTCTGCTAATCTTTCGTTAGCAATTCTGCTAAGCTAAGATACACTCCCAAAGGGTGGCGGCCTAGCGTGTGCAATGCTGCTAAAATCTGCTAGCGAGCGAACAACTCGGAATGACCCCCATAATGTGGAAAAAGTGAAGGGCTGTGAATACTTTCCAGATGCACTGTAAGTGTAGATGCATAGACCGTAGATGGGGTATTATAGGCCCTCATTCCGAGTCGTTCGCTCGGTATTTTTCATCGCATCGCAGTGAAATTCCGCTTAGTGCGCATGCGCAATATTCGCACTGCGACTGCGCCAAGTATCTTTGCTATGAAGAAAGTATTTTTACTCACGGCTTTTTCATCGCTCCGGCGATCGTAATGTGATTGACAGGAAATGGGTGTTACTGGGCGGAAACACGGCGTTTTATGGGCGTGTGGCTGAAAACGCTACCGTTTCCGGAAAAAACGCAGGAGTGGCCGGAGAAACGGGGGAGTGGTTGGGCGAACGCTGGGTGTGTTTGTGACGTCAAACCAGGAACGACAAGCACTGAACTGATCGCACAGGCAGAGTAAGTGTGGAGCTACTCTAAAACTGCTAAGTAGTTTGTGATCGCAATATTGCGAATACATCGGTCGCAATTTTAAGATGCTAAGATACACTCCCAGTAGGCGGCGGCTTAGCGTGTGTAACTCTGCTAAATTTGCCTTGCGACCGATCAACTCGGAATGAGGGCCATAGTTTTAGCAATTAACAAAGGTGTTTGAGGGAGCGAAGTGTGTATACTAAATGAGATGGATGTATGGAGTGAGAAAAATGTTGGAACAAGGTGGGATTGTTGTGGTGACCAAATGGAATGGGATGGGTGCACCACATAACTGCTCAGACCTTCAGTTGCATCGACTGCATGTGTGTATTCCAATGAGCACACAAATCTGTGAATTAGCAGCTCCACCATTGTGTGAGTGACAACAATCTCACTCTGTGAGAGTTCTGAATCTGCACTTACCCACAGGCTGTGATGGCATACCATGTCTGTATTGCACAAGGAACACGTCCATTAACGCGCCAGCCTTAATGATCAGAATTTCATTGCTTTTTGGAGTTTGAATGGAAGAGTTACAACAGGTTTCTGAAATGCCAGATCATGTGTAAGAAGCCCTAATGGGACATGTGAAACCGTAAGGTTTTCTGTCTATGGAATTTCATAGCTTTTTTCTTTTTTTTTTTTAATTCAGAAATGTAATATTTCACTGTAAGAATAAACATTTGATTTTTTTAAATGTTTAATGAAAATGCTCATATAACACTGTTCTGTGCAAAATGCAAAAATAATTTTATTTACCAAACAGAATTGTTTATAATTTTAACTTTGGTCAAAATACTTTGCTGCCTTTGCGGCTGATGCAGGGAGGGGGTAGATGGCAGCAGCCTGTGACTGAGGCTAGAGGCATATGTGAAATGCAACGCGTGTGAGGTGCTGCGCGTGTACGTGTGTAAGGTGCTGCGCGTGTACGTGTGAGGTGTCGCGCGTGTATGAGGTGCTGCACGTGTACATTTGTGAGGTGCCACGCGTGCATGTGTGTGTGTGAGGTGCCGCGCTTGTATATGTGTGTGTGTCAGGTGCCGCGCGCGTGTATATGTGTGTGTGTCAGGTGCCGCGCACATGTACGTGTGTTTGTGTCAGGGTCAGGTGCCATTCGCGCGTGTGTATGTCAGGTGGCGCGCATATACGTGTGTGTGTGTGTGTTAGGTGCCGAACTTGTACATACATATGTGTGTGTGGTGCTGCGAGTGTATTTGTGTATGTGTCAGGTGCCATACGTGTACATGTGTGTACGTGTTAAATGCTACATGTGTGTATATGTGCGTGTTTGCCAGGTGCTGCGCGTGTATATATGTGTGTGTCAGGTGCTGTGCGTATATATATATATATATATGTGTGTCAGTTGCTGCGTGTATATATGTGTGTGCCAGGTGCTGCGCGTATGTGTATATATATATATATATATATATATATATGTGTGTGTCAGTTGCTGTGTGTGTATATATATATATATATATATATATATATGTGTGTGTGTGTGTGAGGTGCCACGCTTGTGTGCATGTGTGTGTGAGGTGCTGCGCGTGTACGTGTGTGTGTGTGAGGTGTCGCGCGTGTACGTGTTTGTATGTGAGCTTCTGCGTGTGTGTGTGTGTGTGTGTGAGGTGCCACGCGTGTATATGTGTGTGTCAGGTGCCGCACGTGTACGTGTGTGTCAGGAGTCGCTCAAATACGTACGTGTGTGAGGTACCATGCGTGCACATACACTTGTGTGTAGTGCCACAGTGCGTGTACGTGTATGAGGTGCCACGCATGCATGTACGTGTGTGTGTCAGATACTGTGTGTATATCTGTGTGTTAAATGCTACGTGCATGGATATGTGTGTGTGTCAGGTACTGCGTGTGTACATTAGTGTGTCTGATGCTGTGCGTGTGTGTGTGTGTGTGTGTGTGTGTGTGTGTCAGGTGCTGCCTGTATATGTGTGTCAGGTGCTGCATGTTTATATTAGTGTGTCTGATGCTGCGTGTGTATGCATCAGCTACTGTGTGTGTGTGTAAGGTGTTGCGCGTGTATATGTGTGTGTGAGTATCTGGTGTTGCGCATTTATATGTGTGTGTGAGTGTCAGGTGCTGCGTGTGCATATGTGTGTCAGTTACTGCGTGTGTAAGTATGTGTGTGAGATACCGCACGTGTACATGTGTGTGTGAGGTGCCGCGCGTGTACTTGAGTATTTGTGAGGTGCCGTGCGTGTACGTGTGTGTGTCAGGTACCGCACATGTACGTGTGTGTGTGTTAAATGCCACATGCGTGTATATGTGTGTGTCAGTTACTGTGTATATTAGTGTGTCTGATGCCCTGCATGTGTATGTGTGTGTCAGCTGCTGCTTGTGTATGTGTGTGTCAGGTTCTGCCTGTGAATGTGTGTGTCAGATGCTGCCTATGTATATGTGTATCAGGTGCTGTATGTATATATATGTTTCAGGTGCTGCATGTTTATATTAGTATGTCTGATGCGGTGTGTGTATGTATGTGTGTGTGTGAGTGGCAGGTGTTCCGCGTGTATGTGTGTGCGAGTGTCAGGTGCTGCGCATGTACAGTATATGTGTGTGTCAGGTGCTGTGCGTGTATATGTCTGTGTGTGTCAGGAGTTGTGCGTGTATATGTGTGTGTCAGTTACTGCACGTGTATGTATGTGTGTGAGGTGCCGCATCTGTACGTGTGTATATGTGAGGTGCCACATGTGTACGTGTGTATCAGGTGCTGTGCATGTGTGTGTGTGAGGTACCACACATGTACATATATGTGTGTAGTGCCACCGCATGTGTACATGTGTAAGGTGCCACACGTGTGTACATGTGTGTCAGGTACAGTGCGTGTATATGTGTGTTAAATGCTACGTGCATGTATATGTGTGTGTGTGTGTCAGGTGCTGCCTGTGTATGTGTGTGTGTCAGGTGCTGCATGTATAAATGTGTTTCAGGTGCTGCGTTTTATATTACTGTGTCTGATGCTGCGTGTGTATGCATCAGCTGCCATGTGTGTGTGAGTATCAGTAGTTGCGCATGTATATGTGTGTGTGTCAGGTGTTTATGTGTATATGTGTGTGTGTGTATCAGGTGCTGTGCGTGTTTATGAGTGTGTGTCAGGTGCTGTAAGTGTATGTGTGTGTGAGTGGCAGGTGCTGCAAGTGTTTATGTGTGTGTCAGGTGCTGTGTGTGTATGTGTGTGTGTGTGTGTGTGTGTGTGTGTCAGGTGCTGCGTGTGTATATGTTGTTGTGAGTGTCAGGTGCTGTGCGTGTATATGTATGTGTCAGGTGCTATGTGTGTGTCAGGTGCTACAAGTGTATATGTGTGTGTTAGGTGCTGTGTGGGTATATGTGTGTGTGTGTGTGTGTGTGTGTGTGTGTGTGTTAGTGTCAGGTGCTTCGTGTGTGTTAAATGCCTTGTGTATGTATATGTGTGTACATACACATTGCTGCATGTGTATATTTAGTGTGTCTGATGCTGTGCGTGTATATGTATGTGTCAGGTGCTGCATGTGTATGTGTGTGTTTCAGGTGCACCGTGTTTATATTATTGTGTCTGATGCTACATGTGTATGTGTCAGGTGCTGCACGTGTATATGTGTGTGTGTCAGGTGCTGCACGTGTATATGTGTGTGTGTCAGGTGCTGCAAGTGTATATGTGTGTGTCAGGTGCAGTGCGCGCGCATGTTTACAGAGTACAGGGACCCAGCCAATGCCCAGGCCGCATGCTCTGGAGGGGGAGGGGACTGCAGCTCAAGTGGATGCCAATCAAAGCATCAACTTCAAATTGTATCTGAAAGATCAGCCCAGGGCAGACACATCAGTTGGAGCTCAATTGTTGATCAGATCACATCACGTCTAAGGGATTTAGGAGCACAGAAGAGCTGAGATTTGGGAAGGGGAGGGTGATATACACCCTATCCAGCCCACACACCTCTCCCCTTCTTCCCATCCCAGCTCTCTCTGTAGAATGCAGTACTGCACACAGAGAGAGGGAAAGACCAGGTGGCTGATCACTGCCATGCTCACTTTTTGGCCAGGAGTTTGGTCTCCTGTTTCTTCCAGTGCTGTGTTCCTGCAGCCCAGCCCTCCCTGTTGTTGTGCCAGAGAATAAGCGCTTCCTTCCCCTGCTGGAGACCAGCCCTTCCCGCAGCTGGGCTACCCCCAGTACCTCAGTGCTGGCCAGGCGGCAGTCTACGGAGGGTACCGGCAGGGGGTTCTGGCCGTGGCAGCGGCCACAGCCGGATCAGGGAGGCCTGCAGGGTCAGAGCTCGGCAGCACTTCCACCACCGCTGTCACCTCTGTGCTGGGCATGTACACCAGTCCGTACAGCACACCCAACAACAGCGCCTTTCTGCCCTACACCACCGATCTCACATTCTTCTCTGATGGTAAGTGCTAGCCCTATCTTTAAAATGGGGCATACTTTACTAAATTAAAAATAAACTGTAACTTTCTGAAAAAACCTTAACCCCAAAAGGCATTACACTGGGACAAGCTCTATCTATCAAAACAAACCCCAAGTGTAAATGCCTCCTCTACCCTGAGTAATGCCTTCCCAAGAATCCCCCCATAGACTACATTACAAAACTGTAAAAAAAAAAAGCAAAACAGAAGTAGCAGAAAATAACTGACAGTTTAAACTTTAGATTGCTCCCAATTACTAGTTTTTAATTATTTTGCCCTGAAATTGGGACCTTATATAGACAGGTGTGTGCCTTTCCAAATCATGTCCAATCAACTGAATTTACCATAGCTGGACTCCAATTAAGCTGTAGAAACATCTCAAGGATGATCAGTGTAAACAGGATGCACCTGAGCTCAATTTTCATAGCAAAGGCTGTGAATACTTATGTACATGTGATTTCTTAGTTTTTTATTTTTAATAAATTAGCAAATATCTCAAAGAAACTTTTTTCACGTTGTCATTATGGGGTATTGTGTGTAGAATTTTGAGGGAAAAATGAATTTATTCCATTTTGGAATAAGCCTGTAACATTGCAAAATGTGGAAAAAGTGAAGCGCTGTGAATACTTTCCGGATGCACTGTATTTGAAACACTTTTTCTGTTATTTATTGATATGCTTAGATTTATTTTTCTGGTACTTTTCATATCCTTTGTGAGATATTTACAAAAGTTTGGTTTTCCTTTTGTTTGGCGTCTTAATAAAATCTTTTCACAAAAATACCTAAAGGTATCAAACATTTGGGGTTTCATATATCTACTATTACGTACCCTCCAATAGAGATGAGCGGGTTCGGTTCCTCGGAATCCGAACCCGCCCGAACTTCAGCTTTTTTTACACGGATCCGAGCGACTCGGATCTTCCCGCCTTGCTCGGTTAACCCGAGCGCGCCCGAACGTCATCATGACGCTGTCGGATTCTCGCGAGGCTCGGATTCTATCGCGAGACTCGGATTCTATATAAGGAGCCGTGCGTCGCCGCCATTTTACACGTGCATTGAGATTGATAGTGAGAGGATGTGGCTGGCGTCCTCTCCGTTTAGAGAAGAAATAGATAGCAGAGTGAGAGTGAGACAGTGACACTTCATTTACTGGAGCTTAGGAGGAGTACTCAGACAGAGTGCAGAATTTTGCTGATAGTATTAGTTAGTTATACTAGTGACAGAGTGAGACAGTGACACTTCATTTACTGGAGCTTAGGAGGAGTACTCAGACAGAGAGTGCAGAATTTTGCTGATAGTATTAGTTAGTTATACTAGTGACTGACCAGTGACCACCAGTGCAGTTTTATATTATTTAATATAATCCGTTCTCTGCCTGAAAAAACGATACACAGTGACTCAGTCACATACCATATCTGTGCTCAGCCCAGTGTGCTGCTGCATCATCTATGTATAATATCTGACTGTGCTCACACAGCTTAATTGTGGGGGAGACTGGGGAGCAGTTAGGTTATAGCAGGAGCCAGGAGTACATATTAAAATTAAACAGTGCACACTTTTTTTCTGCAGGAGTGCCACTGCCAGTGTGACTGACCAGTGACCTGACCACCAGTATATAGTATACTATATTGTATTGTGAATGTCTGCCTGTAAAAGTTAAACACACGTCGTGTGACTTGTGTGGTGTTTTTTTATTCTATAAAATAAAAAACTCATTCTGCTGACAGACAGTGTCCAGCAGGTCCGTCATTATATAATATATACCTGTCCGGCTGCAGTAGTGATATATATATATATTTTTTATATCATTATTTATCATCCAGTCTATACTAGCAGCAGACACAGTACGGTAGTTCACGGCTGTAGCTACCTCTGTGTCGGCACTCGGCAGTCCATCCATAATTGTATACCACCTACCCGTGGTTTTTTTTTTTCTTTCTTCTTTATACATACTACATCTCATTATCATCCAGTCTATATTAGCAGCAGACACAGTACAGTACGGTAGTCCACGGCTGTAGCTACCTCTGTGTCGGCACTCGGCAGTCCATCCATAATTGTATACCACCTACCCGTGGTTTTTTTTTCTTTCTTCTTTATACATACATACTACATCTCTTTATCAACCAGTCTATATTAGCAGCAGACACAGTACGGTAGTCCACGGCTGTAGCTACCTCTGTGTCGGCACTCGGCAGTCCATCCATAATTGTATACCACCTACCCGTGTTTTTTTTTTCTTTCTTCTTTATACATACATACTACATCTCTTTATCAACCAGTCTATATTAGCAGCAGACACAGTACGGTAGTCCACGGCTGTAGCTACCTCTGTGTCGGCACTCGGCAGTCCGTCCATAATTGTATACCACCTACCCGTGTTTTTTTTTTCTTTCTTCTTTATACATACATACTACATCTCTTTATCAACCAGTCTATATTAGCAGCAGACACAGTACGGTAGTCCACGGCTGTAGCTACCTCTGTGTCGGCACTCGGCAGTCCATCCATAATTGTATACCACCTACCTGTGGTTTTTTTTTTCTTTCTTCTTTATACATACTACATCTCATTATCATCCAGTCTATATTAGCAGCAGACACAGTACAGTACGGTAGTCCACGGCTGTAGCTACCTCTGTGTCGGCACTCGGCAGTCCATCCATAATTGTATACCACCTACCCGTGGTTTTTTTTCTTTCTTCTTTATACATACATACTACATCTCTTTATCAACCAGTCTATATTAGCAGCAGACACAGTACGGTAGTCCACGGCTGTAGCTACCTCTGTGTCGGCACTCGGCAGTCCGTCCATAATTGTATACCACCTACCCGTGGTTTTTTTTCTTTCTTCTTTATACATACATACTACATCTCTTTATCAACCAGTCTATATTAGCAGCAGACACAGTACGGTAGTCCACGGCTGTAGCTACCTCTGTGTCGGCACTCGGCAGTCCGTCCATAATTGTATACCACCTACCCGTGGTTTTTTTTTCTTTCTTCTTTATACATACATACTACATCTCATTATCATCCAGTCTATATTAGCAGCAGACACAGTACAGTACAATAGTCCACGGCTGTAGCTACCTCTGTGTCGGCACTCGGCAGTCCATCCATAATTGTATACTAGTATCCATCCATCTCCATTGTTTACCTGAGGTGCCTTTTAGTTGTGCCTATTAAAATATGGAGAACAAAAATGTTGAGGTTCCAAAATTAGGGAAAGATCAAGATCCACTTCCACCTCGTGCTGAAGCTGCTGCCACTAGTCATGGCCGAGACGATGAAATGCCAGCAACGTCGTCTGCCAAGGCCGATGCCCAATGGCATAGTACAGAGCATGTCAAATCCAAAACACCAAATATCAGTAAAAAAAGGACTCCAAAACCTAAAATAAAATTGTCGGAGGAGAAGCGTAAACTTGCCAATATGCCATTTACCACACGGAGTGGCAAGGAACGGCTGAGGCCCTGGCCTATGTTCATGGCTAGTGGTTCAGCTTCACATGAGGATGGAAGCACTCAGCCTCTCGCTAGAAAACTGAAAAGACTCAAGCTGGCAAAAGCACCGCAAAGAACTGTGCGTTCTTCGAAATCCCAAATCCACAAGGAGAGTCCAATTGTGTCGGTTGCGATGCCTGACCTTCCCAACACTGGACGTGAAGAGCATGCGCCTTCCACCATTTGCACGCCCCCTGCAAGTGCTGGAAGGAGCACCCGCAGTCCAGTTCCTGATAGTCAGATTGAAGATGTCAGTGTTGAAGTACACCAGGATGAGGAGGATATGGGTGTTGCTGGCGCTGGGGAGGAAATTGACCAGGAGGATTCTGATAGTGAGGTGGTTTGTTTAAGTCAGGCACCCGGGGAGACACCTGTTGTCCGTGGGAGGAATATGGCCGTTGACATGCCTGGTGAAAATACCAAAAAAATCAGCTCTTCGGTGTGGAAGTATTTCACCAGAAAAGCGGACAACATTTGTCAAGCCGTGTGTTCCCTTTGTCAAGCTGTAATAAGTAGGGGTAAGGACGTTAACCACCTCGGAACATCCTCCCTTATACGTCACCTGCAGCGCATTCATAATAAGTCAGTGACAAGTTCAAAAACTTTGGCCGACAG
Source organism: Pseudophryne corroboree (assembly GCF_028390025.1). Taxonomy (NCBI): domain Eukaryota; kingdom Metazoa; phylum Chordata; class Amphibia; order Anura; family Myobatrachidae; genus Pseudophryne; species Pseudophryne corroboree. Next base: position 557,723,755 of record NC_086444.1, read on the forward strand.
CGGAAGCAGTCCACTGACCAGTAAATCCCTTCCTCTTGTAACCAAGCTCACGCAAACCACCCCACCAACTCCCTCAGAGTCAATTTCCTCCTTCCCCAGGAATGCCAATAGTCCTGCAGGCCATGTCACTGGCAATTCTGACGAGTCCTCTCCTGCCTGGGATTCCTCCGATGCATCCTTGCGTGTAACGCCTACTGCTGCTGGCGCTGCTGTTGTTGCTGCTGGGAGTCGATGGTCATCCCAGAGGGGAAGTCGTAAGCCCACTTGTACTACTTCCAGTAAGCAATTGACTGTCCAACAGTCCTTTGCGAGGAAGATGAAATATCACAGCAGTCATCCTGCTGCAAAGCGGATAACTGAGGCCTTGACAACTATGTTGGTGTTAGACGTGCGTCCGGTATCCGCCGTTAGTTCACAGGGAACTAGACAATTTATTGAGGCAGTGTGCCCCCGTTACCAAATACCATCTAGGTTCCACTTCTCTAGGCAGGCGATACCGAGAATGTACACGGACGTCAGAAAAAGACTCACCAGTGTCCTAAAAAATGCAGTTGTACCCAATGTCCACTTAACCACGGACATGTGGACAAGTGGAGCAGGGCAGGGTCAGGACTATATGACTGTGACAGCCCACTGGGTAGATGTATGGACTCCCGCCGCAAGAACAGCAGCGGCGGCACCAGTAGCAGCATCTCGCAAACGCCAACTCTTTCCTAGGCAGGCTACGCTTTGTATCACCGCTTTCCAGAATACGCACACAGCTGAAAACCTCTTACGGCAACTGAGGAAGATCATCGCGGAATGGCTTACCCCAATTGGACTCTCCTGTGGATTTGTGGCATCGGACAACGCCAGCAATATTGTGTGTGCATTAAATATGGGCAAATTCCAGCACGTCCCATGTTTTGCACATACCTTGAATTTGGTGGTGCAGAATTTTTTAAAAAACGACAGGGGCGTGCAAGAGATGCTGTCGGTGGCCAGAAGAATTGCGGGACACTTTCGGCGTACAGGCACCACGTACAGAAGACTGGAGCACCACCAAAAACTACTGAACCTGCCCTGCCATCATCTGAAGCAAGACGTGGTAACGAGGTGGAATTCAACCCTCTATATGCTTCAGAGGTTGGAGGAGCAGCAAAAGGCCATTCAAGCCTATACAATTGAGCACGATATAGGAGGTGGAATGCACCTGTCTCAAGTGCAGTGGAGAATGATTTCAACGTTGTGCAAGGTTCTGATGCCCTTTGAACTTGCCACACGTGAAGTCAGTTCAGACACTGCCAGCCTGAGTCAGGTCATTCCCCTCATCAGGCTTTTGCAGAAGAAGCTGGAGACATTGAAGGAGGAGCTAACACGGAGCGATTCCGCTAGGCATGTGGGACTTGTGGATGGAGCCCTTAATTCGCTTAACAAGGATTCACGGGTGGTCAATCTGTTGAAATCAGAGCACTACATTTTGGCCACCGTGCTCGATCCTAGATTTAAAACCTACCTTGGATCTCTCTTTCCGGCAGACACAAGTCTGCTGGGGTTGAAAGACCTGCTGGTGAGAAAATTGTCAAGTCAAGCGGAACGCGACCTGTCAACATCTCCTCCTTCACATTCTCCCGCAACTGGGGGTGCGAGGAAAAGGCTCAGAATTCCGAGCCCACCCGCTGGCGGTGATGCAGGGCAGTCTGGAGCGACTGCTGATGCTGACATCTGGTCCGGACTGAAGGACCTGACAACGATTACGGACATGTCGTCTACTGTCACTGCATATGATTCTCTCAACATTGAAAGAATGGTGGAGGATTATATGAGTGACCGCATCCAAGTAGGCACGTCACACAGTCCGTACTTATACTGGCAGGAAAAAGAGGCAATTTGGAGGCCCTTGCACAAACTGGCTTTATTCTACCTAAGTTGCCCTCCCACAAGTGTGTACTCCGAAAGAGTGTTTAGTGCCGCCGCTCACCTTGTCAGCAATCGGCGTACGAGGTTACATCCAGAAAATGTGGAGAAGATGATGTTCATTAAAATGAATTATAATCAATTCCTCCGCGGAGACATTGACCAGCAGCAATTGCCTCCACAAAGTACACAGGGAGCTGAGATGGTGGATTCCAGTGGGGACGAATTGATAATCTGTGAGGAGGGGGATGTACACGGTGATATATCGGAGGATGATGATGAGGTGGACATCTTGCCTCTGTAGAGCCAGTTTGTGCAAGGAGAGATTAATTGCTTCTTTTTTGGTGGGGGTCCAAACCAACCCGTCATATCGGTCACAGTCGTGTGGCAGACCCTGTCACTGAAATGATGGGTTGGTTAAAGTGTGCATGTCCTGTTTATACAACATAAGGGTGGGTGGGAGGGCCCAAGGACAATTCCATCTTGCACCTCTTTTTTCTTTAATTTTTCTTTGCGTCATGTGCTGTTTGGGGAGGGTTTTTTGGAAGGGCCATCCTGCGTGACACTGCAGTGCCACTCCTAGATGGGCCCGGTGTTTGTGTCGGCCACTAGGGTCGCTTATCTTACTCACACAGTCAGCTACCTCATTGCGCCTCTTTTTTTCTTTGCGTCATGTGCTGTTTGGGGAGGGTTTTTTGGAAGGGACATCCTGCGTGACACTGCAGTGCCACTCCTAGATGGGCCCGGTGTTTGTGTCGGCCACTAGGGTCGCTTATCTTACTCACACAGTCAGCTACCTCATTGCGCCTCTTTTTTTCTTTGCGTCATGTGCTGTTTGGGGAGGGTTTTTTTGGAAGGGACATCCTGCGTGACACTGCAGTGCCACTCCTAGATGGGCCCGGTGTTTGTGTCGGCCACTAGGGTCGCTTATCTTACTCACACAGTCAGCTACCTCATTGCGCCTCTTTTTTTCTTTGCGTCATGTGCTGTTTGGGGAGGGTTTTTTGGAAGGGACATCCTGCGTGACACTGCAGTGCCACTTCTAGATGGGCCCGGTGTTTGTGTCGGCCACTAGGGTCGCTTATCTTACTCACACAGTCAGTTACCTCATTGCGCCTCTTTTTTTCTTTGCGTCATGTGCTGTTTGGGGAGGGTTTTTTGGAAGGGACATCCTGCGTGACACTGCAGTGCCACTCCTAGATGGGCCCGGTGTTTGTGTCGGCCACTAGGGTCGCTTATCTTACTCACACAGTCAGCTACCTCATTGCGCCTCTTTTTTTCTTTGCGTCATGTGCTGTTTGGGGAGGGTTTTTTGGAAGGGACATCCTGCGTGACACTGCAGTGCCACTCCTAGATGGGCCCGGTGTTTGTGTCGGCCACTAGGGTCGCTTATCTTACTCACACAGTCAGCTACCTCATTGCGCCTCTTTTTTTCTTTGCGTCATGTGCTGTTTGGGGAGGTTTTTTTGGAAGGGACATCCTGCGTGACACTGCAGTGCCACTCCTAGATGGGCCCGGTGTTTGTGTCGGCCACTAGGGTCGCTTATCTTACTCACACAGCGACCTCGGTGCAAATTTTAGGACTAAAAATAATATTGTGAGGTGTGAGGTATTCAGAATAGACTGAAAATGAGTGTAAATTATGGTTTTTGAGGTTAATAATACTTTGGGATCAAAATGACCCCCAAATTCTATGATTTAAGCTGTTTTTTAGGGTTTTTTGAAAAAAACACCCGAATCCAAAACACACCCGAATCCGACAAAAAAAATTCGGTGAGGTTTTGCCAAAACGCGGTCGAACCCAAAACACGGCCGCGGAACCGAACCCAAAACCAAAACACAAAACCCGAAAAATTTCTGGCGCTCATCTCTACCCTCCAACTGTACCTTTTTGGCAGGTCAGTACCTTTTTCTATGGTCTGTACCTGCTTAAGAGGGGGTTAAACCATACTTGCCTACCTGACCCTCTCCATGAGGGAGAAAATGCTCTGTTCCTGGACTTTCCTGGTAATGTATGATTGCCATCACCTGTGGTGAGCTAGGTAATTGATAAGAAAGGTGTTTCACCACAGGTGATGGCAATCATACATTACCAGGAAAGTCCAGGAACAGAGCATTTTCTCCCTCATGGAGAGGGTCAGGTAGGCAAGTATGGGTTAAACATGCTGCCAAAAGCATTACTTATACCCAGGCCTGGCGACAGAGGGGACAAAGGGGACACTCATATGGGGCCCCTCTGACCCTCAGTCCCCATACGAGTGTCCCCTTTGTCCCCCCTACCGTGATTTTCAGTGACTTCACTGTCTGCCATTGACAGACGGTGATAATCAGTGCTGCACTGCTGCTGCCGACCTGTGCTCCCCCCTCCCCTCCTCCGTAGTGCCACATGATAACAAACCTGCATATGTAATGAGCGGCAGAGCGGAGGGACAGCTCGCCGCTCATTATATGTGCACAAACTGGTCTGGGGCGGGAGGGATGCATGCCACTGACGCATGGTGCCAGGCCGACGCAGGAACAGACACATTGGCCAGCCGGGGGTGGGGGTGCCACATGATGAAGCTGTCTCCGGCAGCCCTGAGCAAACAGCCCTTCCCCCATGCCTGGGAAAAGGGGGAGGGACTGAGACACGCAGTGCAAGTGCAACAGCATCTAACAGCAACAGCATCTAACCATTGTAACAGTCTGTGTCTGGTCACATGTATGTATGTATGTATATACTATGTGTGTGTATACTGTGTATATATATATATATATATGTATATACACACACGTGTGTGTGTGTGTGTGTGTGTGTGTGTGTGTGTGTGTGTGTGTGTATATAATGGGCACAGGGTGCTTACAAGTTGTGTTCCTGCAGCCCAGCACTCCCTGTTGTTGTACCAGAGAATAAGCGCTTCCTTCCCCTGCCGGAGACAAGCCCTTCCTGCAGCTGGGCTATCCCCAGTACCTCAGCGCTGGCCAGGCGGCAGTCTACGGAGGGTACCGGAAGTGGGTTCTGGCCGCGGCAGTGGCCACAGCCAGATCAGGGAGGCCTGCAGGGTCAGAGCTCGGCAGCACTTCCACCACCGCTGTCACCTCTGTGCTGGGCATGTACACCAGTTCGTACAGCACACCCAACAACAGCGCCTTTCTGCCCTACACCACTGATCTCACATTCTTCTCTGATGGTAAGTGCCAGCCTCTGGCTCACTCACACTCTCGCTCCCACTCACACTCTTTTCTCTGTTTCGGGTGATTGTCTCCCTCTTTTTCCTCTACCCAAAGACGGGTGAGATACAGTAGCTGAATCTATAATGGCCGGGTCACCCGGGCTTGTTGTAGAGTAGAATTTTCCCTGCAGGTGGACGGGCAGAAAAAGGCAGAACGCATTGCATTAAAGTCGGCCATATTTGTACACCCATTTGAACCTACTCTGAGTACACCCTCTGCAGGCGGTTACTGAGCATGATTGACAAATTGAAATGCCCTATCTTTAAAATGGGGCATACTTTACTAAATTAAAAATAAACTGTAACTTTCTGAAAAACCTTAACCCCAAAAGGTATTACACTGGGACAAGCTCTATCTAACAAAACAAACCCCAAGTCTTAATGCCTCCTCTACCCTGAGTAATGCCTTCCCTGATTGACAAATTGAAATGCCCTATCTTTAAAATGGGGCATACAAACCCCAAGTCTTAATGCCTCCTCTACCCTGAGTAATGCCTTCCCTGATTGACAAATTGAAATGCCCTATCTTTAAAATGGGGCATACTTTACTAAATTAAAAATAAACTGTAACTTTCTGAAAAACCTTAACCCCAAAAGGCATTACACTGGGACAAGCTCTATCTAACAAAACAAACCCCAAGTCTTAATGCCTCCTCTACCCTGAGTAATGCCTTCCATGATTGACAAATTGAAAAGTCCCAGGGCACATCACCACAACAGTGTGCAGGGGATCTGTGTCCCCTGCAGAGCGCGAGGGTGGACAGCGCTGGGGCAGCTTGTCTGTCCCCAGCGCTGGGTGTGCGGCGGCGGCGGGTGTCTGGTGCAGGGATCAAATGTTTCCCTGCACCAGGCTGGCGGCGGGTAGCGGCGCGGCGGCACTTTAAACTTGGCGCCATTCTGGCCGCCAATCAAGCGCCGCTCGCGGCTTTTCAAACCCGGCGCCGTCCGCGAGCCAATCGCGGCTCGCGGGGTGCCGGCCAATCGGAGGTGGGCGCGGCGAGCCAATCGGCGCTCACCGCGTCATAGGCCCCGCCCCTGGCATCTGACGTCAGACGCCGGGCGGGAGCCGAAGACCGAGCGCGCGCGGAAGAGCGCGGAAGAAGATGGGCGGGAGAAGAAGACGGAAGGCCGCGCCGAGAAGAGGTCCTGAGGCCGCGGAAGAGGCCAGAAGACGCCAGGCTCCTTGAAGAAGATGTCCAGTGGCGGCTGGACGCAGAGAAGAGACGGCGGCGCCGCTGGCCAGGACGGGTTAGCGGCAGAAGAGGGTGCCGCAAACCCCCGGATCAGGTGAGGCCTCAGTGAGGCTATTCTCACCCCCTCCCGTTTTCCTCCCTAGACCATCAGGGACGGGCATTAGGCCCGGGGGCACAGTTCAGGCACTAGGCCTGTGGCGCAGATAGGAAGTTGGGGGGTCACCATTAGATTTGGTGGTTTGGGCGTTAAGCTCAAGCCACCTAAACTGCGCAAGTTAGGCGGGCACTAGGCCCGTGGGCAATCCAGGCAATAGGCCTGTGGGGGCATTAGAGGGCATTAGGCCCTAGTTCAGTTCGGCGGCCGCTAGGGATATAATAAGGTGACCCTGGGCACTAGGCCCAGGTCACCCAACGGGTGACAAGTTAGGCGGGCGTTAGGCCCGTGGGTGTTGTCAGGCTTCTGGCCTGTGGGCAATTAGGGGCGCTAGGCCCAGTGAATAATTGCCCCCCAATGTGAATAAAGGTGGCACTGGGCACTAGGCCCGGGCCACCCTGAGGAGTTTAGGTGGGCAGGCTGTGTGGCGCCCCAGCGGTAGGTAGGGATTTAAAGGGACAGCACCGTGGGATCTTGTAATCCGATATTGTGATGTATGTTGTTGCCGTGCAGGGCAAAGTGTCTGTTTGTTTTAAGTTTGTGCATAGTTGTGTTGCACCACCCACACGAGCTAGTTTGAGGGCTCTGTTTATGTAGCTAGTGTAGCGGACGCACACTAGGGTAGTTCTTGGCCCTGCACGGCTGTTTTCTGGACCTGTAAGTGGAGAAGATCGGAGTGCAAGACTTGTAACTGTGAGTAGCATCTGTGTACGTTTGTCCCTTGTCTGTCCCCGAGCGCCGGAATTGGGATTGCTCACGGACGTGAGAATCCCCTTCATCACACTACGTGCGAGAGTGCGAGTGTGTGAAATCTGGGTGGCTGAGGCTTTGTGCCAGTGATGACCTTTCACCCAACCGGTGAAGGTCGCCGTCACCCCTGGGGTATCCCCTTTTCCGGTGGAAGAAGGGTTGATACCCCCCTTAAGGTAGACTATTTTCTCCTCAGCTCGTTCGTCTGTCAGCTCCGAGAGGGAATCGCCGTGCCCGGATCTGACTGAAGATTGCCAGGTCCATTGAAGGTTCCGGTACCTGAAGGTGAGAGAGAGCGGCGCCTGGTGAGTACCGAAACTACACCTGCACGGCAGCAGGCACCACCACACGCACCGCCCCCTCCTCTTACATTTTGGCGTAGTCGGCAGGATCAAGGATACAGGATCACGGACACGATGTGGAACGCCACCAAGAAGACCTCCCTGCGGACGGCTCCGGAGCAGACTCACCCCCGGACGTGTGCGGACCAGAGCAACTGGGTGACGGTGTCTGGGGCAGACCTCCTGAAGATGGTGCAGCGGTCGGTCCAGCGTGAAAAGGAAGAGCGCCGGGAGAAGGGGCGCAAGAAGGCCGCTGTGACGCCCTGCAAGAAATGTCGGCAAACGGGGCACTTTGCCGACGAGTGTACTTGGTGAGAGACGTCCCCAAAGAAGGTGGTCCAGGAAGCGGACCGAAGACGTCAGAAGGGCCAAGCGAAGAAGGAGTCCTGGTGTTTGCTCTGCGGAAACTACGGGCATGAGCATAACCGTTGTCCCTGGGATGAAGAGTGGAGCCAAAACGAGGTTGATTTCCAGTGTGGAAGCTGTGGAGATCCCCGACATAGACTCCCGGAGTGTCCATGGACTAAAGACAGGACGGACTACAAGGCCACAGTGAAGCAGCTGGCGGAGTCTCGTCAGCAACTTCGGAACCGGGTGGCTGCAGAGCCCGTGTGTGCGCTCTGCGAGGCGAGAGGACATGCGCTTCCCGATTGTCCGTGGAATGAAGACCGGTTGATTGCGGATGGTCGTGCCCAGAGATGGGAGGAGGAAACCAAGGAAATGGAGCGGAAGACCCTGCTTGAAGTTAGTTCGCATATGCCCATTTCCTCTGAGCCGGAACCAACGGGTGAAGATTCCCCAGTGAAGGAGGTGGCCAAGGAACCCGTCTTGGAGAAGGTGGCAGTGGCCTTCCCTTGTTGGAAGTGTCGGCGACCAGGACATGCGGCCAGTGAGTGCCCCTGGGAAGATGCCGCGTACCTACTCTGTCCCAAGAAAGCGACCCCAGTGATGAAGGATCCTTTCCCGCATCAGGCGGAGGTGGACGACTGGGAGGAGAAGAAACCACGTTGTGAAGAAAGGCGTGAAGACCCAGTGATGAGGATGTCCGGAATCTCCCCGCGTTGGGACCGTCCACGACCAGGACGTGCGGAACAGGTGTGTCCTGGGTACCTAGAGATGCCAGCGGAAGAGAAGTACGCTGAGGGATTAGAGATGCCAGCGGAAGAGAAGTACGCTGAGGAAGTGAAGATGCCAGTGGAAGCGAAGGAGTACGCTGAGGAAGTAAAGATGCCAGCGGAAGCGAAGGAGTACGGTGAGGAAGTAAAGATGCCAGCGGAAGGGACCAAGTACGCTGAGGAGGAAAATAATCCCCAAGTCCAGGTATCGGTGAAGGAGGACTCGGACTACGGTGAGATGTCCGCCGACGAATCCCTCCAAGAGCAGATGGAGGACGACTCGGGCATCGGAAGCGCCGACGAGAGTGACTGGCAGGATCGGGTGGAGTCGTGCTCCCAGTTGATTGCCCTCCGTGAAGAGGAGGAGGTAGTCCTGGAGCAAGAATACCTGCCGGAAGTGCCGAAATGGACGGACGTACGGGGAGAGGATCGTGATGCCGTGGGAGGACCCGTTCCAGAGGAAGACATGGGACCTTTGGAGATGCCCCACGAGGAGATGCGACAGATGGTGGTTGTTGCCCGGGAGGAAACGGATGCCCCGGAGGATTCCGCTGTTGGGTGGTGGTCGGAACCACACCCTGAAGACAGGGACGAAGCCACAGACGATATCGGAGGTCAAGAGTGGGTGACTGTTGTCCCCGTGGAGGAAGATTCCCCTTGGTGGGCCACGTCGAGCGACCGTGAGGAGGTGTCACTCCCCCAGAGGGTCCACCAATGAGGTCAGGAGGAGCGAAGAGGAGGAATCCGGAACCGGTGGAGGAGGGATGTGGGGTCAAGGTCTGTCCGGGCTGGGCCTTCGAACACAACCTCCCCGGAGGGACCTCGGAATTCCCTGACCCGCGGACAATGGACATCGTGGAGACCTTTGTAGGGACTACAAAGGAAAAAGGGGGGGGGGGGGAATGTGGAGATGTGCCCTGTGTCCCAGGGCACATCACCACAACAGTGTGCAGGGAGTCTGTGTCCCCTGCAGAGCGCGAGGGTGGACAGCGCTGGGGCAGCTTGTCTGTCCCCAGCGCTGGGTGTGCGGCGGCGGCGGGTGTCTGGTGCAGGGATCGGATGTTTCCCTGCACCAGGCTGTCGGCGGCGGCGGCACTTTAAACTTGGCGCCATTCTGGCCGCCAATCAGAAGCACCGCCCGCGGCTTTTCAAACCCGGCGATGTCCGCGAGCCAATCGCGGCTCGCGGGGCGCCGGCCAATCAGAGGTGGGCGCGGCGAGCCAATCAGCGCTCGCCGCATCATAGGCCCCGCCCCCGGCGTCTGACGTCAGACGCCGGGCGGGAGCCGAAGGCCGAGCGCGCGTGGAAGAAGACGGGCGGGAGAAGACAGAAGACGCAGCCAGGAGAAGAAGACAGAAGGCCGCGCCGAGAAGCGGTGAAGAGGTCCTGAGGCCGCGGAAGAGGCCAGAAGACGCCAGGCTCCTTGAAGAAAATGTCCAGCGGTGGCTGGACGTGGAGAAGAGACGGCGGCGCCGCTGGCCAGGACGGGTCAGCTGCAGAAGAGGGTGCCGGAGACCCCCGCATCAGGTGAGGCTTCAGTGAGGCTACTCTCGCCCCCTCCCATTTTCCTCCCTAGACCATCAGGGACGGGCATTAGGCCCGGGGGCACAGTTCAGGCACTAGGCCTGTGGCGCAGATAGGAAGTTGGGGGTCACCATTAGATTTGGTGGTTTGGGCGTTAAGCCCAAGCCACCTAAACTGCGCAAGTTAGGCGGGCACTAGGCCCGTGGGCAATCCAGGCAATAGGCCTGTGGGGGCATTAGAGGGCATTAGGCTCTAGTTCAGTTCGGCGGCTGCTAGGGATATAATAAGGTGACCCTGGGCACTAGGCCCAGGTCACCCAACGGGTGACAAGTTAGGCGGGCGCTAGACCCGTGGGTGTTGTCAGGCTTCTTGCCTGTGGGCAATTAGGGGCGCTAGGCCCAGTGAATAAGTTCCCCCCAAGGTGAATAAAGGAGGCACTAGGCCCGGGCCACCCTGAGGTGTTTAGGTGGGCAGGCTGTGTGGCGCCCCAGCGGTAGGTAGGGATTTAAAGGGACAGCACCGTGGGCTCTTGTAATCCGATATTGTGATGTATGTTGTTACCGTGCAGGGCAAAGTGTCTGTTTGTTTTAAGTTTGTGCATAGTTGTGTTGCACCACCCACACGAGCTAGTTTGAGGGCTCTGTTTATGTAGCTAGTGTAGCGGACGCACACTAGGATAGTTCTTGGCCCTGCACGGCTGTTTTCTCTTTACCTCCTTACAGGGACCTGTAAGTGGAGAAGATCGGAGTGCAAGATTTGTAACGGTGAGTAGCATCTGTGTACGTTTGTCCCTTGTCTGTCCCCGAGCGCCGGAATAGGGATTGCTCACGGACATGAGAATCCCCTTAATCACACTACGCGCGAGAGTGCGAGTGTGTGAAATCTGGGTGGCTGAGGCTTTGTGCCAGTGATGACCGTTCACCCAACCGGTGAAGGTCGCCGTCACCCCTGGGGTATCCCCTTTTCCGGTGGAAGAAGGGTTGATACCCCCCTTAAGGTAGACTATTTTCTCCTCAGCTCGTTCGTCTGTCAGCTCCGAGAGGGAATCGCCGTGTCCGGATCCGACTGAAGATTGCCAGGTCCGTTGAAGGTTCCGGTACCTGAAGGTGAGAGAGAGCGGCGCCTGGTGAGTACCAAAACTACACCTGCACGGCAGCAGGCACCACCACACGCACCGCCCCCTCCTCTTACACTTGTGGACCAGCAAGAGGACTGTGGCACCAGTGAACCTGAAGGGGAAGCAAGGCAAAGCAACAGGGATGCAATGTGCTGAGCAGGAACTGAAAGTTCACAGAAGGTGAGTGTACTGACTGTATGAAAGATACCAGTGTGCAGCCACAGCTGTGGTTAATGTGGGGCTTGTTTAGGTGATAGAAGGGATTCCTGGGTAGTCTGTCTGAACTGATAACATCATAGATCACAGGCAAAGCTTGTATGTGCATTCATGTTATAACCACAATATGGATGGTGGCATGATGCAGCTACATACTGTAGATGGATGGAGGGAAAGTTCCTGGTGAAGCCCCTGCGGCCTGGCACACCGGTCAGTAACTCAGCTGACAGAGTAGATGGTTGTCTGGAGAGCAGCCCTGTCACACAGTATGCAGTGTGCATAGCTAAGCAGTGCTGCTAATAACCAGTGGTGCAAGTAGAAAAAATGTCTTACAGGTACTGCGTGCGCGTGCCAAAAGTGCCAAAAATGGGTGTGGCCACATGCCACATGGGGCGTGGCCAATGAACATGGGGGCGTGATACACATATGGGGGAGGGGCAGATACACATACACAGGGGCATTTTAAGAGAGGAGGAGGCCATGTTCAGCCTCCTTCGTCGGGCCCCCTCCTCTCTGCCTGGAGCGCTGTAGAGTCTGAGCACTAGAGAGTTCAGACTCTACTGGGCATGCGCAGATCTCCGGGAAAATGGCGCGGCGGACATTTTCCCTGAGATTTCTCTACTGCGCATGCGCAGAACTCCGTGAAAATGGCCGCTGGACCATTTTCACTGTGTTCTAACAGCGCTGCGGATGCCGACGCAGGACTACGGAGGGGTGAGTATTTTAAAAATGGGTGCAGTGTGTGCGGTGGGGGCTCCCTCTGGACTCAGGGGTCCGTGTGCACCGCACAAACTGCACCCATTATAGAAATGCCAGTGCACATATGACCCCAATAGTGCCAGATACACGTTGCCCCACAGTGCCAGATACACGTTGCCCCACAGTGCCAGATACACGTTGCCCCACAGTGCCAGATATACATTGCCCCACAGTGCCAAATAAACATTGCCGCACTGTGCCAGATACACAAATGCCCCCAGAGTGCCAGATATACATTGCCTCACAGTGCCAGATACACAAATGCCCCCACTGTGTCAGATATACATTGCCCCCCCAGACAGTGCCAGATACAGAAATCCCCCCACAGTGCCAGATATGCCCCCAGTGCCAGACACAGAAATGCCCCCAGTGCCAGATACACATGTCCCCCCAGTGCCAGATTTGCCCTCAGTGTCAGATACACATGGCCCCGCAGTGCCAGATATGCCCCCAGTGCCATATACACATGTCCCCGCAGTGCCAGATGTGCCCCCAGTGCCAGATGTGCCCCCAGTGCCAGATGTGCCCCCAGTGCCAGATGTGCCCCCAGTGCCAGATGTGCCCCCAGTGCCAGATATGATCCCAGTGCCAGATACACATGTCCCCCGCAGTGCCAGATATGCCCCCAGTGCCAGATATGCTCCCACTGCCAGGTATACATGCATCCAGTTGCGGGATAATAAAGCTGGGACTTGGCATGCTGTGGGCCTTGCCCTGTGCTGTGCGACCCCCAGCATGCGATCATACCATACTTACCTACTTTTCTTCTCTCCTCTCCGGGAGATACTCGGAGAGGAGAAGCAGGTGGGCGGTGATGGAGGTGGGGCCGGGGCAATGACGTCACCAGGCCCCGCCCACTACACAAGCAAATACCGCGATTGGACGGTATTTGCATATGGGCGGAGCTTCAATTACGCAATTAGCATATAATTGTGTCATTAAGCCACGCCCCTTCCGCCAGGTCTTCGATTCAGCACTGTTTAGCTATCCATTCTGCCCACTTTCCTAGTAAGTGGGCAGAATGCGTGAGGGGTGCCCACTCTTCTGGGGCTGCGGGGGACTACCCGAGAAACCGGGTGTCTCCCGCAGAATCCGGGAGAGTAGGCAAGTCTGGATCATACTGAGTAGCAGATTCTGCTTTTTAGCAGAATCTGCTACTCAACCTGAATAACCCCCTAAGTGCATTATTTTTTAAACATCACATTATAGGCGCAAATACCATTGTTAAGTAGAAAATTAACATGTGCCATGTACACATATGACACACTAAGACAGTCCTGATCTTTCATCTAACTCATGAGTCATACTTTTTTAATATATACAAGTTTCCAGTCACATACTGTCGGTACTTTTACAAATGAATACTGTATATCTTCTCTTCCCCAGCAATTTTGCATTGTTCCAAAAGACCCATAATATGTACACTTTATGTTGCAAGATGCCTCTTGGCTCTAGTAAAACTGTGGATCATCCTTTAACATTTCTTTAAAAAAAAAATATTGTACTTATGTAGTTGGTAATCATCATGTAAGGCATCAATATGAATTCTATGTAGCTCTATGGAAAAAAAATGTTTAGAAATAACTGAATACAATTTCTGTGATATTTTCATGTTTCCATTTGTTGTGCTAAAGCGCCCTCTAGTGGTGTCTGGTATGATGTGTAGTCTGGAAAACGTTAGAAAATTTTCCTTTTTATTTAAATTACATTGCGAAATGTTTAAAGGTACATAGTCATAATGTCGGTAATAACGATGCGGACCTTTGTGTAGACTACACTGTTACAATGTTCAAATATTGGAAAGCTGCTCAATCAGATGTAATATCAGTCAGGTGCTAAAAGGGAGGGGTAATTCTGTGTAAGAAAATACAATTTGTGTTCCCTAATGCACACTGAGTGAGTAATAATACTACATAATAATCAGATAATACGGAGATCTTAGTTGCGTATATCTGCAGATATAGGGTTAAGCCCCCAGGCCGATCGACAAGGCTTCTCCGTCACTGGGGGTCCCTAATACTAGGTATGGGTCCGGGGTGCAGGACCCCATCATGCCGGCACAGGTCGGCTACCCCAGGTCAGCACACAGGTGAGAATTAATAAGGGTTAATAAGAAGCACAGAAGTGCTATATAAGTGAAGTGACAGGCAACATGTCAACATTCTCAGAATGCTAACATGTTCATAAAGTTGACATCTGAAATGTCAACATGTGAAATCTTGACATTCTCAGAATGTCAACATAATGTTTAGGCTGCAGGATGGGAGGGTTACGGCTAACTGACCAGTTTTTTCTGGACAGCCTTTGAGACGGCTTGGGGGCGTATACATCAATGTTTGGAGAGAGATAAAGTACCAACCAACTAGCTCCTGCCATATTGCAGGAAGTGTTTGAAAAATGTCAGAAGCCGATTGATTGGTACTTTATCTCTCTCCACTTTATCTGTCTGCAAGTGTTGATGCATATGGTGGTCTTTATGCGTAAAAGATATAATAAACAAAACAATTTAAAACTAGATCAAATTAACTTAACATTTTAAATATCTTTATATCTAAAAAAAAATGCTCTAAAAAAACAACAAAATTTTTTAAAAATGATTAAGTAACATCGGGGCTGAGTAAAGACACTTTGAGAAACAGGAGTCAGTCAGAAAACCTTTACAGAGTTAGAGAGACTTTCAGCAAAGCAACTGAGGTGTCAGTGGGAAGCAGAGCTGAGAGAATAGAAATAAAACAGGTTCATAGATAGTGACTTCCACCCATCCTCACTGCTGTGCCTAAATGTGGAGAAATAGCCGGACCCTGAGGAACAGATCATTTTGGTGAGAGCATTTGAGCTGTTAAATACTCGGTCTGCTAATCACAACCATAGGGAGGTATTCAATTATATGTGGGCTAACGGTATCCGGACTCCAGGTCGACAACAAAAAGGTCGACACACCTTAGGTCGACGCCAATTGGTCGACACACCTTAGGTCGACATGGACAAAAGTTCGACATGGACAAAAAGTCGACAGGAACAATGTCGACATGGAAAAAGGTCGACATGAGTTTTTAACAATTTTTTTCTTTTTTGGAACCTTTTCATACTTAACGATCCACGTGGACTACGATTGGAACGGTAATCTGTGCCGAGCGAAGCGGAGCGGAACGAAGGCACCATGCCCGAAGCATGGCGAGCGAAGCGAGCCATGCGAGGGGACGCGGTGCACTAATTGGGGTTCCCGGTCACTCTACGAAAAAACGACACCAAAAAAACATAAAAAATTAATGTCGACCTTTTCCATGTCGACCTTGTTCCTGTCAACCTTTTGTCCATGTCGACCTTTTGTCCATGTCGACCTAAGGTGTGTCAACCAATTGGCATCGACCTAAGGTGTGTCGACTTTCCTGGACTTGTGGACAGGTGCATTGTTGTAATGGAGAAAGGAACCACAAGCGCAAGTGTTTGGACAATGCCTAGAAATGTCTTCCTGCACTTGCGGCAGGAATTGGGTTGCGTATCAGTCTCCAGTGATGCTGCACTGCTGCATGAGTGGTACGGTAGCTTGACCAGTCTTAGCCACAAGAACAGCCACCTTCTACTTGGCTACACTGTGCTCACGTCAGAACGTCAGTGGTGGCATACCACCAAATGGGCTCCACGGGGCCGACTGTTGTTTGGTCTTAGGGTCTAAACTGTAAATCGAAGATTCATTGCCACTGATGATCTCCCAGACAGCAAATGCCAGCAAAACTAGCCAGCATGTTGTGGCACCAAGTCACCCAAACCTTCTTCTGCTCTCGAGTCAGCTGATGGGGCACCCAGAGTGCAGGAACCTTGCTTAGACAAATTTTGTCTATACTACCTATCAGTGTTTAACGTGGTCCAAGAGAGGTGGTGGAACTCACCCCTCTCCCCATGGTGGGCAAGTAATGAAGGTATTGTGCGCGCCGTAGGCATGCTTTGCAAAAAAAGGGGCGTGGCCTCCAAAAGAAAGAATGGGGCGTGGTCACACAATAGTAATAATATCCACAGTAGTAGCACCCCGTAATACACATAATGCCCACCACAGTAGCGCTTCTTATATAATGCCCACAGTTGTAGTGCTCATTATGCAATGTCCACTGTACTGGTAGTGCCCCTTATATAGACCCCATAGTAGTGGTGCCCCTTATGCAATGCCCGCAATAGTAGTGCCCCTTATGTCCCCAGAAGTGAAGCTCCTTATAAAGTGTCTTCTTTACAATGCCTTCATTAGTAGGGCCCCCAGTAGTAATGCCCTTAATGGTAATGCCCCTGTGTAGTATTGCCCCCAGTAGTAATGTTGCCTGTAGTAATGCCCCCAGTCATTTAGCGCCCTAGTAGTTCTGCCCCCAGTGGTAATGCCTCTGCAGTTATGACCCCAGTAGTTTACCCCCCTTTAGTTTAGCGTCCCAATAGTAATGCCCCCAGTAGTTTGCCTGCTTGTAGTTTAGCCAGCAGTAATAATGCCCCCCTGTAGTTTAGCCCCAGTAGTTATGCCTCCAGTAGTTTAGCCCCTGTAGTTATGCCCCCCTTGTAGTTTAGCCCCCAGTAGTAATGCCCCCTGTAGTTTAACCCCTGTAGTTATGCCTCCAGTAGTTTAGTCCCTGTAGTTATGCCCCCCTTGTAGTTTAGCCCCCAGTAGCAATGCCCCAGTAGTTTGGCCCCTGTAGTTATGCCCCCAGTAGTTTATCCCCCCTGTAGTTTAGCCCCAAGTAGTAATGCCCCTGTAGTTACACCGCCAGTAGTAACGCCCTCCTGTAGTTTGCCCCCAGTAGTTAGCCCCTTTGTAGTTTGCCGCCTTGTAGCTTGCCCCCAGTATTTTTCCCCCAGTAATAATGTCCCCCAGTAGTTTGCCCCCAGTAGATGCCCCCCAGTAATAATGTCCCCCAGTAGCTTGTCCCCAGTAGTAATGCCCCCCAGGAGTTTGCCTCCAATAGATGTCCCCCCAGTAGTAATGCCCCCAGTAATAATGCCCCCAGTAGTTTTCACCCAGTAGTAATGCCCCCAGTAGATGCCCCCCAGTAATAATGTCCCCCAGTAGCTGCCCCACCCCCCCTTGTAGTTTAGCCCCCAGTAGTAATGACCCCAGTACCCAAGAGATATTTTACTAATAGGACATACATCCACTTATACACAATTCTACCTCTTTTTTCAGAGGTGGAAAAAGTTTTTTCCTTATCACGATCCAAGGTTTTATACTTGATTTTGAACAATCCTCATATGCCTAGTTTAGTATATTTTATATATAAATTTTTTTATTTTTTCCCTTTTTTTTCCTTTTTCACTACTATTTATGTACTTAAAATGTATTTATTTATATGTTTTCATTACAGAGGTGGTAATCAGCCTCCAAAGTCATTAAGATTTGAGCAATAAAACGAATATAGTAGACACAGATAATCGTATATTGGAAATTTAGGTTAGTATAAATCACTAATTATTGTAGGAACTAATTTCCCTAAAGTTTACACATTTAATCACCACCAATCTGTATTCAGCAGATTGGGTAATACACATCCTTCTGTGAATCTTCTTTGAAATAATCCGGGCAGTTCCCTATGTGGATCCCAGCTCGGTTTTAAGAAATTTTTTAGGTGGGTATTTATTCTACTATTCAAGTTAGTTTCTGTGTTCTTCCAATTCCTTCCATCATTAATATATTCTATATACATTCTTTCACCCAGACACTGCATTATTTTAACCCCTGAAGAAGTCTGTCAGGACGAAACGCGTAGGGTTTATCGATTGTTGTACACTACCCGTTTGCTTTGAAATAACCACCTTGAGCTCACACCGTTAAGGTGAGGAGGTTATTCTTTTACCATCCAAGCAATTTGATGTGTGCGCAATCGATTGTGTTTTTATAAAAAAGCTATGCTGTACAAAATCATGTAATAATTATTTTTTTTATCAAGACTTATTATTAATCAGTTGTTTTCTGTCGGGTGTATACTTTTCTGTGGTGAGTGGGTTTTTCTGTAGGCCCGAATTGGGGAGCCATTAAGAGGGATGGAATCTAAAGAAATCTTCTATTACGATTCGTGAAATTGAATATTATTCATGCATTGTATATTATAGCGCACTCTGTTCCATATTGTTTCTGATCTAGTTTTGACACATTTGTATCTTTTGGAAATTTGTATTTGAAAGAACGGTGGTATCTTTTTTGTCATTTGTAGGCTGTCACCATATTTCTGTTTATTTAGAGCGCTAGGAATTGTCACCCCATTTTTTTGACTAGTTTTAAGTTACCACTAGCATGGGGATTTACAGTAGTGCTGCTTATTTTCAGCGCAGGAAAAGTAGTTTTTCTTTTGAGATAGATATATATATATATATATATATATATAAATTATGGAAACCCCCTCTAAAAATCCTGCGTTTGCCCCTGAAGAGATACTGTCTAAATGTTATCTGATTAATTAGACATAAAGAAAAGTAATTTTTCAAACTCTCCTCCAAAGAAGTGGAATATAGAAAGAACCAGTGCTAGATAAATGAGTTGCTAATAAATAAATAAATTGATTGATTGATTGATTGAGGATTTTAAATGTTTCAAAATACACACACATTTATTGTACTAAAAATAAAATGAACCATAAAAAATTCCGTATATGAAAAATAGCTCTATAGCGCCAATGTAATAGAATCCGCATAAAGCAACTCACCACAAGAGTGGTGTTAAATACAGTATTAGCCCAATTTAAACAGCAAATAGCTTGCCTTATCCTAAACATGTAGAAGTGGACGGAGAGTCTCCTTTGTGTCTGTAATAGCTCTTTGAAACATATGCAAAAACCTGTGAATTTACCGGGGAACAGCGAGTTGACCCGGTTCCTTCTTATGTCTGACAGATTCAGACCCAGGTCCGCAACCCTACAATGGACCAGGGTTATTCCCAGGACTTGGGAATAACTTGGGTCAGTGATCTGGCTTATGTGTGAAAGGTATGACCCGGGTCAGGCCTAATAGGTGTTCATTGTTGGCCACAGTAGCGCTAGGAGATGACATCATCTCCAAGCATCCACAGCTAGACTGAAGATACAGGTCACTGGAAAACCAGGGTCCGGTGTGAGGGGTGACGACCTGGGAATAACCTGGGTCCGTCACCTAGATGTAAATTGTGGTAAGTACTGAAACTTTGTCTTTAACCTGTCAGAGGCGGGTTAAAGCCGTGGTTTATCCCTGAAAGGGATATAAGTTAGCAACATATTAAAGTGCTGAAATTACTTTGAAAATTAGGGGGACACAAGGAGAGATTCATACCATTTTCTCTGATTTATAAAGTATGGGAGCTGCAAGTAAACCTATTAATTACTACATTTTTCAGTATCTATCAATGTGAGACATAACATTTTTCAAACTACTCTATCAAGGAGAGGGGGGTCAGGGTCAAAATTTGTCAGGGGATCTAGAATTCTGAACATTGGACTTCACATCCTCAAGTCCAATGGCCGGATGTCACCCTTGGCTCCTCTCTTGCACTCACTCTCACATCCAGTCTCCACTACTGTACATCACCAGAATTTGATTCTTTCTCATCCTCGACATCTTCAAAACATTTATCCATTCTCTTATCAGTGCCTATCTTGGCTATTGCAAACTTCTCTTAGGTCTCTACTTCATCCGCTTTTCTTCTCTTCAGTCTCTCCTTACTGCTGTTGCTAGACTGATATTGTTTTCACATCGCTCTGTTTCTGGGTCCCTCCCCTGCCAATCCCGCCGCTGACTCCCAATCTCCAATGGTATCCAGTTGATAGATCTACAGTAAAAAGATGGACAGTCAATATGTTGACACTCAACTGGTCGACACACATATGGATATGGTCAACAGGGTTAAAAGGTCAACAGGTTCAAAGGTCAACACAAGGTTTCCCCCCCCAACTTTCTCATCATTTATCATCCACGTGGACGACGATTGGGAATAGTAACTTCCCCAAAGTTTGGTGAGTGAAGTGAGCCTGCAAGGGTACAAGTTTCCACTAATTTGGCTCCGATATGGTGAAAAATGCTAAATGACACAAAAAAGTCTTGTTGTCCATTTTTGTGTTGACAACTTTCATGACAAACTTTTGACCCTGTCGACTGTTTGTACTTGTCGACCTTTTGCATGATGACCATTTGGGGTTGACCTGTTGACTGTCTATCTTTTTACTGTACACACCCATCTCCAACATTATCCAATTTAGACTGCCCAATTTCACCTAAGAAGCTCCACACAAAAAAACTACTGTAAATTAATATGGCTGCTCTGTTACTTAGATTATAACAGAATTATTGCCTTAATTCAGACTGGATTGCTGCAGCGGCAGAATTCAGACTGGATTGCTGCAGCGGCAGCAATTGCAGTCTGAAGCCCTTTGCGGAGTGCTGTACATGCACACCCCGGGGAGGCCCATTGAGATGCTATCAGCATCTCAGGGCTGCAATCGCCTCTGCCTGATTGAAAGACAGGGGTGGTTGCAATGGGAGGGGGTGTGCCAGCAGATCCCATTGGTGGGGCGTGGTCCGACAACGCAGGCGTGTCCGGACCGTTGCTGTGGGTAGCCGCCTGCCAGCGTGCAGGAGTTGCGCTGGCAGGGAGCTACTCAGCAGGTGCAAAAGCATCGCCGCTGTGCAATGCTTTTGCAACCTTGTGGGGGAAGGGGGGTAGGGCCTGACATGTGGGGCAGACTATCCCTGTGCTGGGCGTCCCCCCGCATGTCAGAGAAACTAATCGTAGATGTGCCTTATTTAGCCCATCTACGATCAGATCTGAATTACCCCCTACTTTTCAATTTTCTTATTGATTGTAAATTTGGTGGCTTTGTCTGGGTAGATCACCATTTGTGGACATATTTAAAGGGCTGGGTATGGGATTAGTCAGGATGCCAGTGGTCAAAATACAGACAGCGGCATAATGACTTTCATAATCCTAAAACATTTTGGTAAGTACTGTAACACGTATTCTTACCTAACCCTCCCTTTCCACAGCCTAACCCTAACCCTCCCCTCCCACAGCCTAACCTTATCCCCCTGCACAGTCTTTAACCCTAGAGTCCCCCTCCCACAGCCAAACACGAACCTCCTCCCCACCCCTGCAGCCAAACCTCCCCCCCTCCTGCAATCTATCCCTACCAGCTCCCCTTCCCCTTTCCCCTCATCCTGACCTTGGGATGCAGACTACATCCTTATTTCAATAAGCCTGTTCCTTTCTATACTTATGTATTGTTTATCTGTCACTTGCCCAACTCAACCAGAGTTTGTGACTATCTGTGTCCTAGTTATTATTTCTATGTAAATATAAAACATCACTTCCAGTATTGTGGAATTACATGTGTCAGGCAGTTATCTGCTCTTATGCTGGATTGCAGGTAGGCTGATATACAGTAGCAGCACTTCATTTAGCCACCTTGCACGTTCTTGATTATTACCTCTATACAGGTGAGTTTTCAGTACATTGATTGGTGGGCTGTCCTGGTGGGCGCTCCCCTCTAACCCCATTTAGTCAGCCAGCCTTTCATTCTAATTTTGTGAAACAGTGAGAAAGGTATGGCTTGGGAGACAAAATGACCTTTGAGAAAATGTTGTCTCTACCAAGCTGCAGCCTTGGCTGACATGAGTATCATTGCACCTATGCACTGATTGCTTCTTTGGATTTTCTTCTATTTCGAGTGCTGGCATTTATAGGTAATGGTTACCTAAAGTCATTGAATCTATTTATATATTTTGAGGCTCATTTATAGTTACATTTCATGAGCTTGGCCAAATAAAAAAATCCAATACAATGAAACTTTTAGAGATTAGTATGTCTGTCTTTTCACAGAGTTACCAGCTCCAAAACAGAGAAGAAAAAATACTTTCCCAAAGTGAGCTCATCCCATTCTGCATGGCATTAAATTCAACACAATAATGATTTCAGTGTACTATTGGTAACCTTGGATGCCGTGTGTCCAATTGTAATAACAAAATTGGAAAAAAACATTCTAAACAACATAGAATACTAAAGAACTATGGAGCACACACAATGTAATTGAATCTACACTAAATTTCACCTAAAAAGTTATTGTTTCAAATTTCGCTTGCTACAAAATTGACTAGTTTTGACTCATTGTAGTCTTTGTAACTGCAGGAATGAAACAGCATAGAACACAGGCACTGCGACATTTCAAACACTAGAGGGCAGGTGGGCATGATTTGATCAAAATGACACTACTATGACAAAGCTCATCATGGAATTTGGCATATTATTTAATTTCAGAATCCTAATATGGACACCAGTATCTAATCAAATCACACTATTTTGTATAGTCGAATAAACAATAAAAACAAAATTTCACAAAAGGTTTCAAATTTTGATGTTATTCTTTTTCTTAAATTACTAGCCACTTTGATCAAATATTCCACTTATATGAAAGTGAAGAAGAAAGGAATGTAGGATTATTTTGGAATTAAAAATCAGACTTGTGAAAGGGAGAATTGCTGAATATTTAATCCAACTGCAGAGAAATCTGAGCTCATCAGGAAATACCACTGTCAGGAACTTGCAGGCATACATTGTGTGCTGGTTACTATAATGAAATCCCTGGAAGAGCTTGAATTTCCGCATGAGAACCAAATTAAGTAACTCTATCTATACCTCACAGCTGCATAAGACAACCTGTCAAAGTAATAGTGGGGTTTGGCAGAGAAGATTCCCCAAAGCTGTGTTCTTTTTCTTTCTTATTTTTTCACTTGATCTTCTATAGAACAACACTGTTTTATTAAGGTGGAGAGTACCTACAAGCATAATCTTCTTGATAAAGTCCTGCTAAGAATAAGTAGTGCTTTATGTAGTAGTAATAATAATAATAATTTTATTTATATAGCGCTCTTTCTCCAACAGGACTCAAGGCACTTTACAGATATCAAAAACAATGCACATGATACAGAGGATTTGAGTAATACAGCAATAGATAAACCACACAGACATAAAATAAAACCTTAAGCACACAGAAAGCATAATGCAGGATTGGTGTAGGCATTTTGGGTAATAACTTCAAAGGGTTGTGTATTCCACCCTCACAAGGTACCAAGTGCAGCAGCGATTTTAGGCGCTCAGCGTAGGTTTACCCAGGGTGGAATAGTCCACCCCTAGAAGAGATGACACAAAATGGGGGTGATTTCAGAGTCCTACAGTTCAGAGTAGGGTTCCATCAAAACCATCAGGCCTATGTATTTTTCATCCCATCCACAAGTGTACCATATGGGGCAGCCATGTTGGGTGCACTTTGAAGGTTACACTGTGGGAGGTGAGCCATACAAGGGCCAAGTTCATATATGGGAAAACTGATGCTTATGTAGTAGTATGAGGTACCCTGCATGTAGGGCACAATAGCAAGGTGTGCAATCAGTGGAGGTAAACAAGAAAAACACATGGTGGGGTGGAAGAGAGGAAGGAAGAGAAAGAAAAAAAAAGAACTGTAGACTCCTAATACCATTAACCTCTGACATTAACCATCTCTTATGAAACAGACATATCGATTAGCACTTCAATATAATTTTTATATCTACCTCTCATGAAATTGACGGTTTCAGTTTTCATTTTAACAATGTCAATGACTTTGGGACACTTCTCCCATGGAGCTCTTTCATAGGTGTAACCACTGTTACCTGAAAGCTGGGGAAAGAAAGAAATTGGCCAGACAGGGATTTCAAATCCTCTAGGAATATGGATATACTTGGGCAATTAAGTCAGATGCTGCATGCACTTTATAACTTCCATTGTTGGGTACTTAATCTTAAAGACATACAGTATTCAGCCTGCAAGACATCTACCGTGTGCCAAATCCCACTGTTTTTTCAAATGCTATGAGTTAAAACTAATTGCAGCTTCTCTAGTGCAGTGTTTTCCAACCTTGGCCCTCAAGGCACACTAACAGGCCAGGTTTTAGTGATATTCATGCTTGAGAACAGATGGTTAAATCAAAATAACTGAGGTACTAATTAATTCACCTTTGCACAAGTAAAGCTATCCTTAAAACCAGGACTGTTAATGTGCCTTGAGGACCATGGTTGGAAACCTCTTCTCTAGTGACTATTTTGTGTGAAGCCCGCAAATCAAAGGCTATTACAATTGGACCATATGGTGATTGCTCCTCCAAAGTTGACTTCATGTGGTGTAAAGCAAATCTGCATTCTATTACATTTTTCCCCTAGTGTCATCCATCTCAGGTAAACTCGAGACTGATTAAAACTGAAAATCTACCTAAATTTTTGTACCAAATTCAGATCCGATGGAGCACCAAATGATCTAATTGGTAAATTATTTTACTGCTTGCAAAAGAACATTAATCGGTTCTTTTGAAGTCAATCTTTATGCTAAGTACATACTCAATTCTTTAAGAAAAGATAAAACAAGATAAAACAAGTATTATATTGGGGCTGATATGCTAAGCCTTGCAGAGTTATAAAATGGAGAGAGATAAACTACCAACCATCCAGCTCCTAACTTTCATTTTTCAAACACAGCCTGCAACATGGCAGTAGGAGCTGATTGGCTGGTACTTTATCTCTCTCCTATTTATCTCTCTCCAAGGCTTAATACATCTCCCCCAATGAGTCATTTTACCTAACTATGTAATTATCTATGTAATGTTTAATTTGAGGTCTATAAAAAGTTTTAGGCCTTTGGCAACCAAACTGCCTTCTGTTACAGCCAAATATTTCAAATTTTGGTCCACCAGTCCAGAGCACCTGCTGCTATTTCCTGCACCCCAGTTCCTATGTTTTCATGCATAGTTGAGTTGCTTGGCCTTGTTTCCTCGTTGAAGGTATTGCCTTTTTACCACAATTTTTCCATGAAGACCACTTCTGGCCAGACTTCTCCGGACAGTAGATGGGTTTACCTGGGTCCCACTGGTTTCTGCTAGTTTCGAGCTGATGGTACTGCTGGCCATCTTCCAATTTCAAAGGTAAGTAAGCATGCGTCTGTCATCTGATGCAGTTTCCTTGGTCAACCACTGTGTCTACAGTCCTCACTGTTGCCCATTTCTTTGTGCTTCAATGCTGAGAAATACAGGCAGGTATTTATCCACCATGCAATACCATCAGAGAGGCATCTGATTGTGTCCAATTTATTCTGCATCAGGACAACGCCCCCAAATATACAGCTAATATCAGGGCAGTATGGATGGTGTCATTGTTAGCATTACTGCCTCACAGCACTAAGGTTATGGATTTGATTACCACCATGGCCCTAAGTGTGTGGAGTTTGTATATTCTCCCTGTACTTGGGTGGGTTTCCTCCCACAATTGGCTTCTGACAAAATTAACCCTAGTATGAATGTGTGTGCGTATAAATGTGCTAGGGAATATAGATTGTAAGCTCCACTGGGGCAGGGACTGATGTGAATGGCCAAATATTCTCTCTGTCAAGTTCTGCGGAATATGTGTGTACTATATAAATAACTAGTAATAAATAAATGAATGAATTAATTAATTAATTAAGAACTATCTTCAGCGTACAGAAGAACAAAGAGTCCTAGAAGTGATAATATGGCCCCCACAAAACCCTGATTTCAACATCATCGAGTTTGTCTGGAATTACATGAAGAGGCAGAATGATTTGAGCAAGCCTACATCCACAGAAGATCTGGGGCTAGTTCTCCAAGATGTTTGGAACAAACTCCCTGTCGATTTCCTTCAGAAACTGCGTAAGTGTATTTAGAAGAATTGATGCTGTTTTGAAGGCCACACCAAATATTGATTTGATTTAGATTTTTCTTCTGTTCATTAATAACTGCAGAAGCATTTTTTTCCCTTACACAAGATGTCAATGGCCTTTAACATAACGCTTAGCTTCTTTAGTAGATGTTGTCAACTTGTTTTTTTATTCAATATCTGTCTGTGATTCCTCCTCCTATAGTTTAAGAGTTCCATATACTGAAGCTATGGCAATAATTTATTGATATAACTGTAGATAGAGGTATTTTTTCATGGGGTCTGTAATTGGCCCCTTGGCTGCACAGGTGGTAGAATTGTATGGGGTCCAGGCAGACGGGAGCGCCCTAGTAGTTACAATGATGCCAATCCCAAACTGCTTCTGATTCTGTGAATCTGAAACAGTTCCCAGCTAGGATTGTTGGAACCTGCAGGGACAGATTTTGATGTACAGTAGGTACTGTGAATGTCGATTTTTCTTTTTCTTTTTCTGTTGTTGACATTCTGACTGTTGAATTCTGAACCTGTTGATATTTTGGTATTGACATTCTGACCAGATACAGAAATACATTTAACAATATACATTTGTAACATTTCTTTCAGGTCCAACAATGTAATGCTTTCCATTCCATGTGTTTATGTATTTTAGATTTGGAAGGAAGAAGTGATCCTTTCATCCACCGTTGATAGAATGATGGGAATGGGGGATTTATAGCAAATCCAATCCCAATAAAGCCATTTCTAGTAGTAGAGGTAAAAAATATGAAATTTAATTATTTGAATGTTTTTGTAGGACAACAATCAAAGGGCTACACAATTCACAGGTGAATATATATTGCCTCAGATATAACATGTGCAGAGAGAGTTTGATTTGAGTGGGGTGTGTTCAAAATGAAATCTAAATTGCAGTGTAAAAATGAAGCAGCCAGTATTTACCCTGCACAAATACAATATAACCCACCCAAATCTAACTCTCTCTGCACATATTATATCTACCCCACCGGCAATGCAACATTGTTTTGCCAGTTGCTTGCTTTTTTGGTTTGCTAACAAACCTACATAAACCCGTATGTCACAACAGGTGGAGTAAACAACTTAGAAGACTGACAGGAACTTCAGGCTGTAGAACGGCAGAGTGGACAGCTCAGTAGGAAGGATCCAATAATGAATACTTTATACTGCAGGTACTGAATTTCAGAGAGCAAGTGTTAGACTGACCAGGACATATTACCTGCACACAGAGGAATATCTGGAAGCAGTCAATGTTCAGGTGATTTACTGTAGATATCTCTCAGCTGGGAAGCTGCAAACACAGGAGTTTACTGCAAGAGACTCAGGCTATATAGTACAACAGGAACAGGCTGGGATCTGTAGTACATCACTACAATGGGAACAGACTTGGATCTGTAGTACATCACTACAGCAGGATTAGGTTGGGCTCTGTAGTACACCACTACAACAGGAGCAGGCTGGGATCTGTAGTACACCTCTACAACAGGAACAAGCTGTGATCTGTAGTACACTGCAACAACGGGAACAGACTAGGATCTGTAGTACACCATTACAACAGGAATAGGATTGCGCTTCAGTGGAGTGAATAGCGCTGATGTAATATTATCCACACAGGACACAGCTGGTAAACACAGGAATGAATTCAGAACACAGCAGGACATGCTGGAACTGAATGAAACACAGAAGCAGATGGAAGCAATACTGTGTAGCCAAACTCTAGAATCTGCAGTCAGGAACAAAAAACAGGTATCATCATAAATTGTTCTGGCCATGAGTAGTGGCCAGGAAGATACTTAAATACGGAGCCCTGGCTATTATAGGTCTCTGGACTGGAATCATGTGCAGGAGATCTGAACTGGAATTAGTTGAGCAGTGGTCAGCTGATCTCAGACGAAATGGCGGCACCATTGTCCTGGCTCCACAAGAAAAAAACAGACTTTATGATTATTATAGTTTGGAACATGTCCTGACAGTCTAGGTGAGTGATGCACTGTAGTGGAGTGGCAGCGCCAGGTGCAGAAACAGGCTTTACCAGTCTGGTGTGTGACATGTACACTTCACATCCAAACAGGTCTGCTCCACTGATCCTATAAGAGATTTGAAATAAAATCCATAAAAACATGAATTTCCTATGTGCCTAAAGTACATTCTCATCCTAGCCTAACCAAACAAGATATAGTACAAGTTTGTAAGCACAACTTCAGAATATTAAAATAGCACATTCAGAATGCCTGCATAGTATTGGGGATGTTTCGGCACCAATACTATTTACAAACAACACGCTGCCTGCAGTAGTAGCACTAAAGCTACATGGCATAAATGTACCTGGATGAATAATACCTCTTTCAGTCCGCCACCTATGAACATGGGTTACTGGCACATGAACGCGCATAACCCGTGTTCATGTGCAGTCTGAAAGGTGCAAGGGTTGAAATACCGGGTTGAGTGACCCGGTATTTCAACCCTGGTCGTGAGCAGGGTTGAACACGTCTTCAACCCTGGCTCATTGTGCGGTGTGAACAGAAGCCGGTTTGAGGCGACCCATTTCCCGTTCACTCTCTCTGCACGGGCGGCGCGTCACCGCTGACATCACCAACCCGACAATATGCCAGGTTGCAGTCAGTGGTAGCGGGGCGCCTGAGGCAGGTCGCACACTGGGAGGTCCTGTATCAGGCTCCCGTGTACGACCCACCTCCTGGTGGTCTGAAAGGGGTATTACTGAGCAAGTGTATCTGCTACACTTCTCAAGTGGTCTCTTTCCTAGTTCCCTCATCAATGGCTCAACAGGTTTTGTTTCTAGGGTTACTTACATTTGTGAGATTTGTTCAGATATACTTCAGAGTAGCCCAGACAGCATTTGCTTTGGCATTTTGTTTAACCTCCCAATTCTACCTTTTTCAAAAGTTCACAAGATACAGTACAGTAGCAGAAATAAAAACAAGCACTCTTACAGTACTTTCGATATTCCATAGTACCTCACTTTGCTCTGCCTCTAGGTCCAGATCTTAAAGTTAAAGCTAGACTCTTAAGCTTAAATAGAAAATCTTTCTAAATGGCACCAAGTGTAAATGATACATCAAACGTCAACAACTAACCTCAGTAAGTTTAACTCTACTAGTGGAAACCACTGAAATTGATGGTTAGTTTGAGTAGCAAGCAACAAATGTAAACTTGCTCACACATGCTTCTCCCATAGACTTTAAATGGGAACTTTGGGGGTAATTCAGACCTGATCGCTGCTGTGCATTTTCGCACAGTGGGCATGCACCGCAATGCGTAGGCACGTCGCACGGGCGATCGCAAGGAGATTAACAGGAAGAAGGCATTTGTGGGTGTCAACTGACCATTTTCAGGGAGTGTCTGGAAAAACGCAGGCGTTTCCATGCGTTTGCAGGGAGGGTTCCTGACGTCAATTCCGGTCCTGGACAGCCTGATGTGATCGCAGCGGCTGAGTAAGTCCTGGGCTGCGCAGAGACTGCACAAAATCTGGTTGTACAGCTCTGCTACACATGCTTTCACACACTTGCACAGCTAAAATTCCCTCCCCCTGTAGGCGGCAACTAATTGATCGCAGCAATGCAAAATCACTTGCTAGTGATCAGGTTTGAATTAGGCCCTTTGCTGCTCCGCATCCCCCGAACCATTGCTCCAATGTAATTTTCTCTGGCTGGGTCCATAGGATTATCCACAGGATAACATTGGGATATTGTCGAGCGACAGCGAAAATGGCACCAACACGGTCACGAGCTTTCTGGCCTCCCAGGATGCATTGGGGCCTCCACTATATAGTCCCGCCCACTGACTCAGTCAGATCAGTTTTTTGCTTGGTGCGGCAGGAAGCCGCATGGTCACAGGGCTGCTGTGAAAGCAGCCTCAAGTTTTCATTACTTTATTTTTATAGACTTACTGTTTTGGTTTGAGCGACTTCTCTTAACAGCGTCTTAAACGTGTATTAGAAAGAGTCGCTCCAACAACTCCCCACCGGGTCGCAACAACGCTTACCTTCGCGGTATAGTGCTGTCTCGACGGGCGTCTGTGTCGGATGTTCTAGCAGGTCCAGCAGATGTTACCAGGCTGTGGCCGGAGCATGGGGAGACAGTGAGTATATGGACTTCCTCTTACTAGAGGGGTCAGGACACAGCTACGCTGATTTGGTGGAGACTACAAACAGCGTGTTGATGCGCCGAACATCTCGAGTGTGACAGCGCTACGCTCCGGGGATCATAGGCGCCAGGACTAGGTGAGGCCGCGATCCTGGGAGTTTAAGTCAACAGGTGGTTTCAGACGCTCTCCTGGCCGTCCCTCCTCCGAGTTCATGGCCAGTTCCCGCGGGTCTCTCGTTTCATGAACTGAATGACCTCACTTCCGGCTCAGACGCTACCACGAGGGTACTCGGTCGCAGCTTAGATGCTGCGGTTGTGTACACTGGATATAAACCCGCCCAGACCGAGTCGCAGGCCTTTAGTGTCTGCATGCACGTGGAGTCGCTCAGCGTCCATGTCCGTTGGTGAGCGTCCGTGTCCGTTATCAGTTACCAAGAGCGGCAGTGTACACCAGTAGCGTCTGAATCCACTCACCGTCTTTCGAGCGTCTTTGCTTGGATATGGAAGTGTGGTGAGTCTCCCTGTATCCCGCTCCCTGGAGGCAGGGTATACAGTACTAAAAATTCCTTCTACTTCTTAGTGTGCACTGTTAATTTTTAGTACCTATTGCATATGAGACCTGTATATTACTGTGTTTTCTGCATGTTATGTTGAAAAAGAACCAGTTAAACAGAAGTACAATTTCCCTACTTATGTATAAGTTTTTATGGAGGTTGTATTCTCATATGACAATGTCTAATGCTTTAACATGTGACTGACTGCTAGTATGTGTGCTGACTTTTCTGTGTAATGTCAGTCCTGTTCTGACCCTCAAATCAGGTGCACTGTGGTCAGATTGATTTCACCTCTATATACTGATTATAGGGTGTGGTTCAGTCACAAAATTGTGTAGTCAATATCAGAAAAAATGTCTGTGAGCGGCAAAAGTGATGAGGAGAATTGGTCAAGCACTCCTACAGCCCTAACATGCTTATCTTGTAAGTCAGGGGTAATTGATATGATTCAATTGGTCACTTATGAGGGTTTGTGTGCAAACTGTTTCACTTTTCAGCGAAGTAAAAAACAGGAGTTAGTTCAACCTCCAGTAGAGCCACCATGGAATATGTTCGCAAAGACTCTGTCTTCAATAGCGGACAGGTTAGCTCCAGTAGCACCACCTCAAGGGTTAGGTTACACTATGAACCCATACATGCAGCTCCCTTCCTATGGTTTGGTTCCAGAAGCCCAGACAATGTCAGTCCATGCAGCAATGCGACTGTTGGGTCTGATGGTATCAACGTTCGACATGGTGGAATATGCGCAATTCCACTCCAGACCATTGCAGCATCTCATTTTGACAAAATGGAACGGAAATCATCAAACAATAAAGAAGCAGATGATAAAGATTCCAGTAAATGTAAAAAGGTCTCTAGCATGGTGGCTACAGACAGACCATTTAAACAAGGGGAGACCCTTTTGGATAAAAGAGTGGCAAGTCCTGACGACAGATGCCAGCCTGCAAGGTTGGGGGGCGGTACTCGGGAGCCTATGGTTCCAGGGAAAATGGACCGCAAGGGAAAGTCGCCTGCCCATAAATCTGTTAGAAATAAGAGCCATTTACTTGGCCCTAGTTCAGGCAAAGGACAATCTACAAGGAAGACCAGTCCAGATCCGCTCAGACAATGCGACGGCAGTAGCATACCTAAATCATCAAGGAGGGACTCACAGCAAGAGTCTGATGGAGGAAGTAACTCCCATTCTGAAGTGGGCAGAACTCCATCTCCCAGTATTGTCAGCAGTATTTGTCCCGGGTGTACTAAATTGGGAAGCGGATTTTCTCAGTCGGCACACCATTCAGGAAACCGAATGGGCACTAAACCCAGAAGTGTTTCAGACACTGGTGAACAGATGGGGTCTACCGGAGATAGACCTTATGGCGTCTCGTCTAAACAACAAGTTCCGAGGTACGGATCAAGAACAAGGGACCCAGGAGCAGTCCTGGTAGACGCACTGTCAGTAGAATGGAGGTTTCAGCTGGCATATCTGTTCCCTCCAATATCTCTGTTACCCAGAGTAGTGAGAAAGATAAAACAGGCAAAAGGAGCAATCATTCTAATAGCTCCAGCTTGGCCAAGAAGGCATTGGTACACAGATCTGTGGAGAATGTCCGTGGAAGCACCGATACTGCTCCCTCAACGTCCAGATCTGTTAATGCAGGGTCCTTGTTGTCACAGTCATCTGGATCGCCTGTCTTTGACGGCGTGGCTGTTGAAACCTCTATCTTAGAGGCTAAAGGATTTTCAAAGCAAGTAATCCAAACCATGCATAGAGCAAGAAAGCCTTCTTCGGCCCGTGTATATCATAGAATATGGCAAGCCTATATTCATTGGTGTTCTGGAAAAAATTACAATCCAAGAGCCTTTAAAGTAGCTAGAATTTTGGATTTTCTGCAGGCAGGATTGGATAAGGGGTTGAAGGTTGCTTCCTTGAGGGTGCAAGTCTCAGCGTTGACTGTATGGTTTCAGCAGAAGATTGCTGACCTACAGGATGTACGTACGTTTTTCCAAGGAGTAGTACATATTCAACCTCCATTTGTTCCTCCTGCAGCTCCCTGGGATTTGAATTTAGTTCTTAAATTTCTCCAGGGTCCTTTGTTTGAACCACTTGAGAGAGCGGATCTTAAGTGGTTAAGGATTAAAGTTCTTTTTTTACTGGCAATGGCGTCAGCCAGAAGAGTGTCAGATTTAGGAGCATTATCATGTAAGTCTCCTTTCCTAAGTTTTTTTCCAGACAGAGCAGTTCTCAGAACGAGATCTAGTTATCTTCCAAAGGTGGTGTCAAAGTTTCACCTGAATGAAGAGATTGTAGTCCCAGCTTTTCAGGTATCGGGACTATCTGCGGGAGAAGCGTCACTGGACGTGGTCCGGTCTTTAAAAATCTATATAGATCGTACTAGTGCCATCAGGAAAACAGATTCCCTCTTCATCCTCTACGGATTCCATAGGAGAGGTTGGCCTACTAGTAAACAGACGCTGGCGAGATGGCTCCGAGCGGTAATATCTGAAGCTTATTCTCATGCAGATCTCCCTATTCCGGCTAATGTCTCTGCACACTCTACACGTAAGGTAGGTCCTTCTTGGGCAGCACAACAGGGTGCATCAGCAGAACAGATATGTAAGGCAGCCACATGGTCTTCCATAAACACATTCATCAGACATTATGCCTTGGATACTTTTGCCTCTCATGACGCAGACTTCGGGCGAAAGGTCCTCCTGTGCAATCAGGAGCGTCCCCACCACTAAAATGGCTTTGGGAATCCCAATGTTATCCTGTGGATAATCCTGTGGACCCAGCCAGAGAAATAAACGTTATGGTAAGAACTTACCGTTGATAACGTGATTTCTCTTATGTCCACAGGTATCCACAGGGATCCCACCCGGACGCATCTGATTTGAGGATCTAGACAAACACTAAAAACCTCTTCCTTCTTGTATGGAAGGGTGTGCATGTGTGTTCTTATCGCCTGTACAGGTCTCTACCTAATGTTCCTGCCTATAATCGCTGTGGAAAGAACTGATCTGACTGAGTCAGTGGGCGGGACTATATAGTGGAGGCCCCAATGCATCCTGGGAGGCCAGAAAGCTCGTGACCGTGTTGGTGCCATTTTCGCTGTCGCTCGACAATATCCCAATGTTATCCTGTGGATACCTGTGGACATAAGAGAAATCACGTTATCAGCGGTAAGTTCTTACCATAACGTTTATTTTCTCTTTGACTGGTACATCTACATTTGATACCTCTAACAGTAGAGAAAAAAACACTCCATGGAGAGAAGCGCTGGTATTAAGCAATTTAATATTACCAACATTTTTTAAATAATAATAACAACTAATAATAGAGTTAATATTTACATTGTTTGCACATGCTTCTCCTCTAGACTTTACATGGGAATTTTTTTGCTCCGTAACGCCCAAGCTATTGACCCAATCTTATTTTTATCTTTGATTGGCAATCTCCATGGTGAGAACTTTATTTTGATACCTCAACCATGTTTTTACATTCAGCCATTCTCTTAAAATAGATCTCACAGTAGAAAACCTTATAGAAAAATAATATATAGATTTTTCTCCTAAATCAGTGTTTCCAATCTTCGATCCTCAAGGCACACTAAGGGGTTTACTAAGCTCTGTATTTATTTACAGAAAAAAAAGTAAGCTTACGAGCCTTCCTTGGCGCATCAGAGTTTCTGATGTAGTTGCGCTCAGGGCCGGTGCAAGGTCTCTATGCACCCTAGGCAAATGTTCAGCCTAGCGCCCCCTAACCTGCAAAACCCCCACCTTTCGGCAGGGAAATGCAGGTGGCCACTAGGTGGACTAGGGTATATTGCATTATTATACATATACAGAAAGAAGAAACAACACTCATGGACTTTTAAAGTGAAAAAGTATATTTTCGGGACTTTGTTCACAATATACAGTACTTTTACTTTCAAATCCTTGAGTGATGACCGTTCTTTCTGCCTATGTATACATGCTAGCTGGCATGTTGGCAATTGTATAGGACACTGAGGCCAATTTACATTTTTTTTTTTTTGCTGAGTGCTGGAATAATTTATCTATCTATCTATCTATCTATCTATCTATCTATCTATCTATCTATCTATCTATCTATCTATCTATCTATCTATCTATCTATCTATCTATCTATCTATCTATCTATCTATCTATCTATCTATCCAAACTTTATACACTGCATCTGTATATGGGGTCTGGTGGGATATTTAATTGTATGTGTATACATACACACAGTATTATTTTCATATATTTGTTTGGTTCTTATTGTGTTCCATCCCCCCATCTGTAAGTTAATTACTGACAATCCCCCCCTCCTCCATATGTACTGTATTGTACCCCGGTGCCTGTGTTTCCATATTATTCTGTTTACAAGTGCAAACCACCCACCAGGCTGTAAGATGTGTCTGTGGTCCTGTAGAAATCTCCATGGTTTACTTACTTAATAGTTGTTTCCCCATATAATTGGTATGGCTCCTCTTACATCCGGCAGCAGCATTACAGCGATGCTGCAGGTGCAGACATGTAGTCAGGTGCTGCTTGCTGCTAGAGAGTCAGAATCAGGACTATGGGGAGCGGCCGTTAAGGGCGCCCCTTGGGGAGCCATAGTTACATCCGCCTCCTATGTGCCTTCATATGACATGATGTTACACTTGTTAGCACGTAGGAAGCCTGATAGCGACGGCTGCACCTGATTAGACCCAGCGCAGTGTAAGGAGGAGGCCGCACACAGAGTCACCCTTCAGTTTTTTGCTAGATGAATTTAGTGGCGCCCTCCAGGAGCCGGCGCCCCTAGGCAGCCGCCTAAAGCTGCCTAATGGTAGAGCCGGCCCTGGTTGCGCTGCACAACCTCAGACGGGATGAGGATCTGGATAGGCTCCTCGTACTCCAGAAATGTGGCAATATAAAGGGACCCACTGCCTGTCTGCCTTGAATACTTGGCCTCCTTGGCCATCTTGGCCTTGACCTATCGCTGAAGCGCTTCTTGCAGGTGTCATCAATCCTGCGCACCAGGCCCTCGGCATTCACAACACAGACAGCCTTCTCCCAAATGGCATTTTTTTGCGCGAGGAGACACGGCCCGTCTCACACCCAAACCAGGAACAGTGATCCACCTTATGCACCAGGGCCACCAGGGTCGGTGCTAGGGTGTTCGGCGCCCCCCTGCAAACTATAAATTTGCGCCCTCCCATACTTCACAAAAGGTCAGCGCGCACCTTCGACATGTGTCAGGAAAAGGGGTGTAGTCTCGCAAGGAAGCGGTGTGGTCACACAATAGTACCCCCATTTGAATTTCCGCACACCGTAGCACAATCTTATTCACATTACACCGCACATAGTAGTGCTGCTCATTCACATAACGCCCCCCAATAGCAGCGTCATTATACATAAAACCCGTCAGTAGTAGCGTCCTTACCCGTAATGCCCATCAGTAGTAGCGTCCTTATACGTAATGCCCCCCAGTAGTAGTGTCCTTATCCGTAATGCCCTCCACTAGTAGCGTCCTTATCTGTAATGCCCGCCAGTAGTAGCGTCCTTATACGTAATGCCCACCAGTAGTAGCGTCCTTACCCATTATGCTCGCCACTAGTAGCGTCCTTATACGTAATGCCCGCCAGTAGTAGCGTCCTTATCCGTAATGCCCGCCACTAGTAGCGTCCTTATCTGTAATGCCTGCCAGTAGTAGCGGTCCTTATACGTAATGCCCACCAGTAGTAGCGTCCTTACCCATTATGCTCGCCACTAGTAGCGTCCTTATACGTAATGCCCGCCAGTAGTAGCGTCATTATACGTAATGCCCCCCAGTAGTAGCGCCCTTATAAGTAATGCCCGCCAGTAGTAGCGTCCTTATCTGTAATGCCCCCCAGTAGTAGCGTCCTTATCTGTAATGCCCCCCAGTAGTAGCGTCCTTATAAGTAATGCCCCCCAGTAGTAGCGTCCTTATAAGTAATGCCCCCCAGTAGTAGCGTCCTTATAAGTAATGCCCCCCAGTAGTAGCGTCCTTATAAGTAATGCCCCCCAGTAGTAGCGTCCTTATAAGTAATGCCCCCCAGTAGTAGCATCCTTATAAGTAATGCCCGCCAGTAGTAGCGTCCTTATCTGTAATGCCCCCCAGTAGTAGCGTCCTTATAAGTAATGCCCCCCAGTAGTAGCGTCCTTATAAGTAATGCCCCCCAGTAGTAGCGTCCTTATAAGTAATGCCCCCCAGTAGTAGCGTCCTTATAAGTAATGCCCGCCAGTAGTAGCGTCCTTATCTGTAATGCCCCCCAGTAGTAGCGTCTATAATGCGCACACATATACACACCTCACACACACATGCCCCCACCATACACACACACACACACACACACACACACATGCTACACCCCCCCGACACACACACACACACACACACACACACAATACACTCCCCACACACACATATACACACACCCACCATACACTTCCCACACACAAACACACACACACACACACCCACCATACTCATACCACACACATACTCTGACACACACACACACCATACACTCCCCCCCCACACACACACACACACACACACACACCCACCATATACACACACATTTTTATCTTACCAAGTCTGACAGGTCACCACTGTTGACGCTCCCCCTGTACGGCGGCCTGGTCCCGTGTAGCTCCGCCCCTGCATGACATATAGCTCCGCCCCTCCACGCCATGTAGCTCCGCTCCTCCACGTCATGTAGCTCCACCCCTCCACTCCGGTAGGTCCGCCCCCTTTCCGGGACACGCAGCCAGCACTGCACACAGCCCCAGCCGCTTCACAGGGAGGAGGAGGAGGCTACATGCTGCCGGCGCCGCTGCCCGTCATGCAGTGACAGGCACAAAAGCCGGCAGCAGCAGCAGAGGACATGCGGCAGGCGCAGCAGCGGGGATGCAAGGCAGGTAGAGCGCCTCTCCTGCCTGGCGCCTACCTGTTTTGCATCCCTTCGCTGAGCGGGTAGCGCCGGGCCTGAGGGCCACATTCTCTGCAAAGGTAAACTTCACATTGCACCCAGTTCTGGTGCACTAGAGGGGCAGTTCCTCAGTGACCTTATCAGAGGACTCAGTATCAGACACTGCCACCTCTTTCACCTCCCCCACCTCAATTGCCTCAGCTACAGACATAATGACAAACAAGACTTATCACTAAAAAACAAAGACAAACACACTCCACCATCGCCAGTACCACACAGCACACAACACACACACACGCTCACACACACACACACACACACACACACACACACACACACACACACACACACACACACACACACAACACTGAGAAACACAGACAAAATATTTTGAAAATACAATGACACTGACCGAAAAAGAAGACAAACTTATAGAGAACACCACTACAAGATAGACTGGACAACTTACATACATAATTCTTCACTCAGAAATCACTATAGCTCAAATCCAACTCCCCAACTACTACCAACACCCAACTCTCCCCACTCCACTAACTAAACCCATGAGGATTGCTTGGTTTGGGGCATATTTGTATGTCTGTTTTATTGTAGTGTGGTGATGCTGGACACTGTGTCTCCAGTGCCAGGCAAGTTAGTGTGTGTGTGTTTTTGGCGGGGTGCAGGGCTTTTCCAGCAACTTTACTAGTGGGGGCCCCCACAACCTCCATTGCCTTGGGCCCCCATCAGCCTTAATTGACCCTGGCAACAGTGTGTATAGGGCATGCTGCACACTGCGCTATACTCCGTTGTTTAGGCTGTGCTGTGTCCAGACTCCACTAAGTGGTTGTGCAGTTTAGTAACAGTATATATAGGGGCATGCTGCGCTATACTCTGTGGTTTTTGCTGTAGTGTCCAGACTCCAGTGACTCTAGACTTCTTTAAGTGGATGTGCAGTATAGTGACAGTGTATATTCGGGCATGCTGTGCTATACTCTGCTGTGTCCATCTAAAGACTCTAGACTAATTATTGCTGTGCAGTATAGTGACCCTGTATATAGGGGCACGCTGGATGCTGCTGTGTGTTGCAATGTAATCTGCTGTATATTACTGAAGTGCACTTTGTGCCCTGTAATCCATGCAGTTGGAACCGAGCTGCAAATTTAAAAATAGAAAAATAAAACATATTATATATCTATTGTTTTTGTACTGGTTGGTGCGCTTTACTCAAGTGTGCTTTGTTCACGTGCCTCTATAAGCCCTGTGATCCACGCAGTTTGAACCAAGCTGCTAGTTTAACAATAGAAAAATAAAAAATCTATAGTTATTGTTTTTGTACTGGTTGGTGTGTTTTACTCAAGTGGGCTTTGTTCACGTGGGTCTATAAGCCCTGTGATCCACACAGTTCGAACCAAGCTGCAAATTTAACAATAGAAAAATAAATATTGATTATTTTTGTACTGGTTGGTTGGTGTGCTTTACTCAAGTGTGCTTTGTTCATATGCATCTATAAGCCCTGTGATCTGTGCAGTTTGAACTGAGCTGCAAGTTTAAAAATAGAAAGAAAAAATATATTGTTTTTGTACTGGTTGGTGCACTTTACTCAAGTGCGCTTTATTCACATGCATCTATAAGCCCGGTGATCTGTGCAGTTTGAACTGAGCTGCAAGTTAAAAAAAATATATCTATTGTTTTTGTACTGGTAGGTTGGTGCGCTTTACTCAAGTGTGCTTTGTTCATGTGCATCTATAAGCCCTGTGATCCACACAGTTCAAACCAAGCTGCAAGTCTAACATTAGAAAAATAAAAATATATCTTTTTTGTTTTTGTACTGGTTGGTTGGTGCACTTTACTCAAGTGTGCTTTGTTCACGTGCATATGTAAGCCCTGTGATCCACGCAGTGATCTGCGACTTGACAATTGGATAACTATCAGTTTAGAACAGAGCAACCAGCAGCTGCTGCCACCAGCATCGTCATCTACTAAAGCCATGCTCAAGGGCATCGCGGGTTTAAGTCTGGGCATCAATAACAAAAAAACAATATACAGTGTTAAAGAAAAAGACACCTCTTAAAAAAGGGAAGGTTTAGTGCAGAAAAACATAAGATTGTCAACATGCCATTCACCATATGCAGTGGCATGGAAAGGCTCAGGCCTTGGCCTTTATTTCTGAGTGGTGGCTCTGCAACTGTCAGTGAGGTATCTTCTTCTGTCACTCATGACGATGCAAGACCTTTTCACTCACACTTTTCAGAACCATCAAACATTCCTGAGGAACATTTAAGGGTGCCTACGTTTGCTATGTGTGAGTCTGACATTTCTCACACTGTCCTCATAGAGAAGCCTCTTTCACCTTCTTCCACTATTTCTACTCCATCTGCACATGTGGGGAGCAGTACAAGTAAAGATGGCGATGAGGGCATAATAGAAATTGAGGATTCATGTGTGGAAGTGGAACAGTATGAGAGGGATATCTGTTTGCTACTATTATCTGACACTGAGGATGTTGATGATGTTTGTGTAAGTCAGCTACCTGCGGCTGCAATTCTTGCCCATGATTATGCCCAGCCATGGTGATGCCTGGGCATAAGACCAAAAAAGCCACCTCTTGGGTTTATGTTTACCCAAATCCTAACAATGTTTGTGAAGGCTTCTGCCTCATTTGTGAGGCCAAAGTTAGTAGAAGTAGGGTCATTAGCCATCTAGGCACCTCCTCCATGTTACGTCTTTTGCAGCGAGTTCATGAAATGTATTTTTTACAATATTATAATGTAATTAACGCCCTTGTCTTCTGGGAGTCCAAACAAAGCAAGCACTTCAGCCACAAAAGTCAGTCCCTGTCGCTGAAGTGCTTGGTTTCTCAAACTGTGCATGTCCTTTTTAATATCCAACATAAGGGTGCCAGAGAGGGCTCAAGGACAATTCCATCTTGCACCAATTTTAATTTATGCCACTGCTGTGTGGCAATGTTTCATAAATGTGCTATAAACTGCCAAATAATCGTGCCTCTGCTGTCACTTAGTAACCAACCAGGTCGCTGCAGCCTTTGCACAATAATGGTAAAAACAATATTGTAAACTGTGTGGTGGTCAAAATTGTTGGAAATGACTGGAAATTAATGTTATTGAGATTATTTATACTATAGGAACAAAAAAAAACAAATTATGTGATTTTATCTTTTTTTTGTAAATTTTTAAAAACAAATTCAAATCCAAAGCCAGTCAAGGCACTTCGGCAAATCCAAATCCAAAGACGGACGACGAATCGGAGTCAAATCCAAATCCAGCAAAAATCGTCTGGCGCACATCTCAAATTTATACCTTAATAAGGAGTGAGGGGAAATTAGGACTGCTTTTATTACATGGATGTGATTCTGAAACTCTTTTACATTTGGAAAAGTACATTTGGAAATACACTTATCCACCAAGATGCAGCTTACATTTTTTTTTGTCATTAACAGTATGGGGTGAAGCCTTTTCAGCACTTACCCGGTGAAAAATAAAGTCTCTGCAGGATGGGAGTAGCTATGTGCTTGTTTGTACAACTGGGAACTTTATTCATGTATTTTACGAACTAGTATAGTAAAACCAGTGGCGGAACTAGCGAGCGGTGGGCCCAGGTGCGACAAAATGCTTTGGGCCCCCCCCCCATCCCTGGAGAGGATCTGGTGAGGGGGACCTGCTCAGGGCCAGAGAAATGGATACCTAGCAACAGTGCCGTAACTAGACATTTTAGCACTGTGTGCAAGAAACGGCATCGGAGCCCTACCCCTGCATGCAAAACAGGGGCAGTGCGCACCGTAGGCGCACGCAAAAATACATAGTGGCGTGGCTTCATGGGGAAGGGGTGTGGCCACAAAATAATACCAATTCATAAAACGGTGCACAGTAGTCTCCATTATTCAAATTACGCCGCACAGTAGCACCACTACACCAGGTAGAGACCCTTTTACAACTTACGGCGGACAGATTCCTCTTTTTACACATTACGGCAGACAGCGTCCCCTTTTTACACATTACGGCAGACAGCGTCCCCCTTTTTACACATAACGGCAGACAGCGTGCACTTTTTACACATAACGGCAGACAGCATCCCCTTTCTACACATAACGGCAGACAGCATGCCCTTGTTACACATAGCGACAGACAGCGTACACTTTTTACACATAACAGCAGACAGCGTGCCCTTGTTAAACATAGCGGCAGACAGCGTACACTTTTTACACATAACGGCAGACAGCGTGCCCTTTTTGCACATAACGGCAGACAGCGTCCCCTTTTTACACATTACGGCAGACAGCGTGCCCTTGTTAAACATAGCGGCAGACAGCGTACACTTTTTACACATAACGGCAGACAGCGTGCCCTTTTTACACATTACGGCAGACAGCGTGCCTTTTTACACATTACGGCAAACAGTGCCCCCCTTTTTACACATTACGGCAGGCAGATTCCCCCTTTTTACACATTGCGGCAGGCAAATTCCCCCTTTTTACACATCACGTCAGGCAGATTCCCCCTTTTTACACATTGCGGCAAAGATTCCCCCTTTTTACACATTACGGCAGGCAGATTCCCCCTTTTTACACATTGCGGCAAGCAGATTCCCCCTTTTTACACATTGCGGCAGGCAGTCCCAAGAAAGACAGAAAGAAAGACAGAAAGAAAGAAAGAAAGAATGAATTATACTTACCCTCTCCGCTGGCTCAGGCTCCTCGGTACAGCTTCTGGTCACGATTCCCGGGCAGGAGAGAAGGACGAGGAGGGAGGTGGAGGAGGGAGCCGCAGCAGCGCTGTGTTATTGGTGGAGGCGCTGCTGCTGCTGCCCCTCTGCTTCACTACAGGCTGTTCTCGGAAGACAGCCTATAGTGAAGCAGAGGGACAGCAGCAGCAGCGCCTCAACCAGTAGTAAAGCGCTGCTGCGGCTCCCTCCTCCACCTCCCTCCTCCTTACCCCAGTACCGCTCCTCTCCTCTCTGTCCGGGCGGCTGAGTGCTGCACACAGCGGATGCCCGCAGCACACAGCGGCATGTAATGAGTCAGTTTGACTCATTACATGCTTTGGGCCCCTGGACAGAGGCGGGCCCCAGTGCAACGTACTGGTTGCACTGGCGGTAGTTCCGCCTCTGAGTAAAATACATGAATGCATTTTTGTAATGAGCCCATGCAATTACTTGGTACTAAGCAAGTAATACCTTCACTCTGCCAAACTCTTCCCACCGGCAGCTCATACCTCTGTTCTTCTGTAATGCTGCTTTCTTGTCCTAAAACCCATTTGTGGAAGTCTAGGAGCACCTCTGCAAATCAAAGAATATGACAGCAGCTGTATTTCAGCTGTTCTGCGTTTTGAAAATGACACACGGCCTGATTCTGAGGTGGGAACAAAGCCAAACAAAGCAAGTAACTGTGCACCTTGGTAAAACCATGTTATAGTGTCGGTAGGGCAGATTTAAGATGTGAAGAGATTTGGATTTGGGAGGGGCATCTCCAAATGCATATTGAAATTGCAGTGTAAAAATAAAACTGCCCAGCAGTTGCATACAAAAGGAGCCAGTATTTACCCTGCATGCAAAAATAAAATATGTAGTTATGGTAGACTTACCGTCGATAACTCTATTTCTCTGAAGTCCACAGTATCCACAGGATAACATTGGGATATGAGGTAGCGTCAGTGGAATGGCACCAATCGGTCAAAAGCTTTCAGCCTCCCAGAATGCAACGGGCCAGTCTCCTATATCCCCACCTCCTTGCTCAGGCAATTCAGTTATTTTCCAAAGTACAAGGCAGGAACATCATAGAGAGCCCTAATCAGGCAAGAAGAACATACATTAAAACAACTTAATATCAGTCAATCAATGAACTGTAGCGCACTGAAATGGAAGTGTCCTGGCTCAGAAAATTTACAGGTGTCCGTTTACCTCCTGGAGCAAACACGATGGTGTGGTCTTACCCCCACTCCCGAGCGTCCTCTGGTAGGATTGCCTTTCCACGGGGGTTGCCCTTTCAATCACCAGCTGTGTGTAGTAGGTTGATCCACGGAGGAAATATGGCAGGAATTAAAACCGATGCTTCGTCCCATGCATGGAAGCAATTTGCGGCGGGATGGACAGATGGCACAGTCCGATAGAACTCCCGCTCTGCTGAGCCGTATTTCCCCGTCTTTGCCACTGGCACTGCTGCAGCTACGGTAGAGTAGGCGAAGAACATACATACACTTCCATACAAGAAGGAAGAGGTTAGTAAGTATAAGGATCCTCAAATCAGGTGCGTCAGAGTAGGATCCCTGTGGATACTGTGGACTTCGGAGAAATAGATATATTGATTGTAAGTCTACCATAACTACATATTTCTCCTGTAGGGTCCACAGTTTATCGACAGGATAACATTGGAATGTCCCAAAGCAATATTAGTGATGGGGATGCTCCTGATTGGACAGGAGAATCCTTCGTCTGGATGCAGCGTCCTGAGAGGCAAAGGTATCAAAGGCATAATGTCTAATGAATGTGTTAATGGAAGACCATGTGGCTGCCTTACATATCTGTTCAGCTGAGGCACCACGTTGTGCTGCCCATGAAGGACCTACCTTATGAGTACAATGAGCAGAGGCATTAGCCGGAATAGGGAGATCAGCTTGAGAATATGCTTCTGAAATAGTCATCCGAAGCCACCTCCCCAGTGTCTGCTTGTCAGCACGACATCCTCTCTTGTGAAA
Organism: Pseudophryne corroboree; assembly: GCF_028390025.1. Lineage (NCBI taxonomy): Eukaryota > Metazoa > Chordata > Amphibia > Anura > Myobatrachidae > Pseudophryne > Pseudophryne corroboree. The sequence continues at coordinate 557,768,020 of NC_086444.1, forward strand.
TCCGTAGAGAATGAAGAGAGTATCTCTTTCTGAGGGCACTGGTATGATCCCCGTAGATCCTTAAAGCATGCCAATGATGTATCTCGCACAGAAAGGTCCAGCTCTTGGAAAGCCAGAACTACAATTTCTTAGTTGAGGTGGAACCAGTAGAAAGAGAACCTTAGCTGTCAACCATTTAAAATTCACTTGACTCAGTGGTTCAAATGGGGCAACTTTAAGCGCCTTTAGGACTAAATTTAGATCCCATGGAGCTGTAGGAGGAACAAAAGAAGTTTGAATGTGAAGCATGCCTTGGAAAAAAAAAAAAGCAAACATTGTGTAGGTTAGCAATTTTCTTTTGAAACCATACAATCAATGCTAACACCTGAACTCTCAAGGAAGCCACCCGTAGACCTTTATCCATTCCTGCCTGAAGGAATGCTAGGACTCTGAAAATTCTAAAAAGACCTAGGGTCAAGCTGGCACTGCACCATTGAATATAAGCATGTCATATTTGGTAATACATCTAAGCAGAAGATGGTTTCCTTGCTCTAAGCATTGTTTGAATTACCTGTTGTGAAAATCCTTTTGCTTTCAGGATGGAAGTCTCAAGAGCCACGCCATCAAAAACAGCTTTTACACTTTGGGATCCTTTGTCCTTGAACCGTATGCAGGAACTTTGTTGTTCTGATGAGAATCCATGAGGTCTATCTCTGGCAGCCCCCGCTTGTTTACCAGAATGTGGAAAACTTCTGGGTGTAAAGCCCATTCGTTTGCATGAATGGCGTGTTGACTGAGAAAATCTGCTTCTCAGTTTAGGACTCCCGGAATGAATACTGCGGACAAGGCTGGATGATGAGGGTCTGCCCACCTTAACGTGCGGCTTACCTCCTTCATTGCATTTTGGCTGCGAGTTCCCCCCTGATGATTGAGATATGCTACTGCTGTTGCATTGTCCGAGCAAATCTGCACCGGTTTTCCTAGAAGTATGTCCTTTGCCTGAGTGAGTGCCATATATATGGCCCGAAGTTCCTATATAATTATTGGCAGGCAACTTTCTTCCTTGGTACACTGCCCCTGGGAGCAACACTTTTCTGACACTGCTCCCCAGCCCTGAAGACTGGCATCCATTTTCATAATCTCCCACTCTGAGATCCAAAAGTGTCACCCTTTGTCCAGATGGGATGTCTGTAGCCACCAGGCTAACGACCTCCGTACTTCCAGAGGAAGGACCATAGTCTGAGTTTTTATCATCTGATGTAGACCATTCCAGCTGGAAAGAATCAGACGTTGAAGGGGCCTCGAGTGGAATTGAGCATATTCCACCATGTCGAACGTTTCACATTGCTGCATGAATTAATACTCTTTGACTGTGTAGTAGCTCCTGAATCCTTGCAAAAATAAGGTATTCGGGCGCTGTGAGGCGAGATGCTTGGCTAAGCAGCAGACAATATTACGGGGAAGTCACTCCCTAGAGGAAAACTACAAGAAAGAAGGAGGCTGCGCTGTCAGAGGAAAGAACAATGTCATTCACTGAATGTGTAATTTTTAAAACAATTTATTAAAAAGCAATAACTCATTAAAAAAACAGTATTCTGTGCAAGATAATATGCCAAATATATGCAAAGAATGGATTTTACCAATTATATGCAAAGGATGGAGTTTATCCAAGGTATTGGTTCAGGACTGATGTTTTATATTCTATAGGATCCGTTCCACATATTGCCCATAAATGATATGTCCAGTTATAATCCACTGTGGAAAGTCCCTTTTAGATGGTGATTAAGAGTCCATGAAAAAGTTCCATATGCCGCTAGAGGGTTATTGCAATGTCCCATAAATGGTGAATACCTCATGCAGTGCGGAGATAGGATGGTGCCTCTCCAGGACTCCTCTGGATAGCTGGTAAACGGTTTGGGCTGGTTCGGTCCAATTCAAAGTTGTCCTGTTCCAAAGGGTAGATACCTGACGTGTTTCGCTGCATAAACCTTGCAGCTTTTTCAAAGGTGTACTTTGCTGTCTGGGTTTGGGCTTTATATACCCTAGACAAAATGGTGGCTTAATTGGCACCTGGATGCACATTTCCTGTTTATCACTGACATATCTCTTTCTAATCATTAAAACAACTGAAATGTGTATAGGAGACAGACCTACTTATGTGAAAAAGCCTTTGGTGATATAAGACTTTTATTTCGACTACTAGTACATGCTTTTCATTTCCTTGAAAATTTAACATGGAATATATTGATCCAATCAAAAGATTTGTTTACTACTATGTAGTCATAGAAACCTTTCCCAAAATCGTTTCATAGGTTGAATTGGAAATCATATGATCAGTGTCTGCCATGTGACAAAAGTCACATGATAGTTAGAATATCATCTGATATACTTTCAGAGTGTATAGTGAATTGAGAGCTTTTTTCTTTTTAATTTATGAACAGTAGCAGCTACTGGCTGGCTAAATTCCTCTCTAGTTCCTTACCCTTATAGTGGAAATACCACGGAGGCCCGGCGTGTACTCCCGGACCGTTGACATGGCAACCGCGACCGGAAGTGACGCAACATTTTAGATGGTCAATGATCGTTCCCGAGCCGTCGCCATAGGGACGCGGCTCGGAGTAGGCGGCTGATCACCCCCGTGTGACTGGCAGAGGTAGCTTATCTCCCCCCATCCGTCACCATGACGACGCGGCCCTATTAGCCGCGTCCTCCTCGGCCGGGTAGCGTGATCTTGTATGCTAGGCATACATGTCACTTCCGGCCGGTCCCCATGGAAACCCCAGCTGACTCATCCATCACGGCCGGATGTTATAATTATGTGAGCAGCAATATGTATATAATTTTGGGCCGGTAACCATGGCAACCATTTAAGGCTAAAAAAACGCTTAAATACTCTATATTTCACACTAAAAAAATTTTATTGTATATATATATATATGTCATATATACAATAAAAATTTTTTAGTGTGAAATATAGAGTATTTAAGCGGTTTTTTGCCTTATATGGTTGCGTCACTTCCGGTCGCGGTTGCCATGTCAACGGTCCGGGAGTACACGCCGGGCCTCCGTGGTATTTCCACTATAAGGGTAAGGAACTAGAGAGGAATTTAGCCAGCCAGTAGCTGCTACTGTTCATAAATTAAAAAGAAAAAAGCTCTCAATTCACTATACACTCTGAAAGTATATCAGATGATATTCTAACTATCATGTGACTTTTGTCACATGACAGACACTGATCATATGATTTCCAATTCAACCTATGAAACGATTTTGGGAAAGGTTTCTATGACTACATAGTAGTAAACAAATCTTTTGATTGGATCAATATATTCCATGTTAAATTTTCCAGGAAATGAAAAGCATGTACTAGTAGTCGAAATAAAAGTCTTCTATCACCAAAGGCTTTTTCACATAAGTAGGTCTGTCTCCTATACACATTTCAGTTGTTTTAATGATTAGAAAGAGATATGTCAGTGATAAACAGGAAATGTGCATCCAGGTGCCAATTAAGCCACCATTTTGTCTAGGGTATATAAAGCCCAAACCCAGACAGCAAAGTACACCTTTGAAAAAGCTGCAAGGTTTATGCAGCGAAACACGTCAGGTATCTACCCTTTGGAACAGGACAACTTTGAATTGGACCCGAACCAGCCCAAACCGTTTACCAGCTATCCAGAGGAGTCCTGGAGAGGCACCATCCTATCTCCGCACTGCATGAGGTATTCACCATTTATGGAACATTGCAATAACCCTCTAGCGGCATATGGAACTTTTTCATGGACTCTCTTAATCACCATCTAAAAGGGACTTTCCACAGTGGATTATAACTGGACATATCATTTATGGGCAATATGTGGAACGGATCCTATAGAATACAAAACATCAGTCCTGAACCAATACCTTGGGTAAACTCCATCCTTTGCATATAATTGGTAAAATCCATTCTTTGCATATATTTGGCATATTATCTTGCACAGAATACAGTTTTTTTAATGAGTTATTGCTTTTTAATAAATTGTTTTTAAAAATTACACATTCAGTGAATGACATTGTTCTTTCCTCTGACAGCGCAGCCTCCTTCTTTCTTGTAGCTCCTGAATCCTTGTCTGTATTGTGGATATTTTGATCAGAGGTAGAAAAACTCTCTGAAGCCTGGAATCCAATACAGCCCCCAGGTGCGTCATGCGTTGAGATGGAACCAGTGATGACTTTGCCCAATTTATGATTCAGCCGTGGCTTTGTAAACAGGCTATTGTCAATTGCAGATGGCCCTGGAGAGTTTCCTGGGAATGAGCAAGGATTAACAGGTCATCCAGGTATGGGAAAATTCTTATCACCTGATTAGATAAGCCGCCATCACCACCATAATTTTAATGAACACTCTTGGAGCTGTTGCCAGTCCAAATAGTAGGACCTGAAAAAGAAAATGTTGCCGGAGGATAGCAAACCTGAGATAGCACTGATGGGACAGTGCTATAGGTACATGCAGGTAAGCATCCTGGATATCTAGGGTTACCATAAAATCCCCCGGCTCCATTGCCAAGATAATAGAACATAAAGTCTCCATATGAAAACGAGGCACCCAAATGTATTTGTTCAGAGCTTTCAGATTGATAATGGGCCGGTATGACCCATTTGGTTTCTGTACTAGAAACAGGTTGGAATAGAAACCTTGTTCTTGCTGAGCAGGAGGGACCGGTACTATCACCCCTGATTGTAGCAACTTCTGAACTGCCTCCTGTAAAGCCCTGGCCTTTGGTTCCACAGAAGACAGGCTGGTACAAAAAAATATTTGCGGAGGGTGTTTCTTGAAAGCAAACGCATAACCGTGAGATACCGCTTCTTGCACCCAGGCATCTGTGGTGGACTGTTGCCAGGTCTGTGCAATTAGAAGAAGTCGGCCTCCCACCCTGGGGTCCCCCAGGTGGAGGCTCGTGCCATCAGGCTGATGGATTATCTTCTGGTTTGGAAGCAGGCCTTCTGGTAGCCCAATGCTTTTTAGTCCTTCCAGACTTATCTGATTGGGACTGTTTGCGTAACCCTTTTAGCTTTTCCTTGGGTTCGAAAGGACCGAAAAGCTGGAAAATTTTGATTTAGACCTGTAAGTAGAAGGAAACTTCACTTTGCTAGAGTCTGCTTCTGACTCCAGAACATTGTTTAACTCTTTACCAAAAAGAATATCTCTAGCAAAAGGCAAAGACTCTAGTACCTTTTTGGACTCTGAGTCAGCCTTCCATGTACGTGGCCAGATAGCTCTGCGTGCTGCTACTGCTGAGGCTGATGCCTGAGAAGCTACTATACCCATATCCAAGGCAGCTTCTTCCATAAAGACAGCTGCTTGTTTATTATGTGCAATATGGGACTTTTGTTCTCTAGACGCCAATGAAAGGTTGTCTTCCAATGCATAAACCCAGGCCGCCACATCTTTTGCCATCCAGGCTGAAGCCATTGCCGGCCTAACAACTCCTCCTGATAAGGAAAAAACTGTTTTTAGAACACCATCTATCTTTCTATCCGTTACATAATTTAATGATGTTGAAGGCAGAGGTAATGTACATTTACGCACCAACCAAATGACATGTGTATCTACCTTGGGAGCAACCTCCCTTTTCAAACAATCCCCAGCCGAAAAGAGTATAATGAGAATTAATTTTTTTCAGAATTCAGAACTTTTTACTGGGTGTAACCCAAGCCTCTTGCATGATTTCCGTCAGCTGGTCTGACTCTGGAAATTCAGTTCTGACTGTTTTGGGACATTTAAACACAGGTGCCTTGGATTTTAACACAGGCTCTGCTGCCTCCTCTAAGGATAGATTGGCTTTCATAGCATTAATTAGCTCAGGTACATCTACTGAGCTGGGACCTTCAACATTGACTGCAAGGAATCATCCTCTGAAGTGTCCCCTTCTGAAACATGTGTAGACTGTGAAGATGTTGTTTCATGTCTGTGTGATTTACTTTCCACAAGTCTTTCAGCCTGTTTTTGTTAAAAGGCTGCAGATTTCTTGCCTGGATGTGATAAGACCCTGGGGGAATGTTGCATGTAAGGTTTAACTGGGTAACTTACCCCTGGTATGGGAGCTGGCATTATCCGCTCAGCTATACTGGATAATGTTTGTGCAAATGTAGCCCATGGGGCCCCTGATCGAACCTATGCCTACCTTGGATTATTAAGGAGGCTTTGGAGAAAGCTAACAAGTCACACATACTCCATTTTGTACCAGATCTTGAGAGGTTAACCCTGCTTTGCATGACAAACATGATATCAATGTTGGTGCTGCTGTGGAGAGTGTATCCTCCTCACCCTTGCCTCTCTTAGACATGGTAAACAAATCACACACCTGTATGGTGTTAACTACACAATTTGTGACCATATTCACTTTAAGCTTGCTAAAGTGATATACAATCCGAGCCCTACCTGCCTTGCACCAGCATTGAGGATCGGTATATACAAAGACAGCAGAACTGACGGAAATATAGTATAGTATAGAAAAAAGACAGCAGCCGCACTAGCAATCAGTCACAAGTTATACATTAGTATAATAAGCAAAATGAGCATATATTCAACTACAGATACATTTCAGGAATGTAGGAAAAACAGATTACTGCATTGCCTTATAAAAGAATTTTAACGTATTCAGTCGCACAGCGAAATAAACAGCAGTAACCGTTTATCAGACTCATATGCATCAGGCACTTATTCAACTACTTGTACCTCAATGGTAGAGACTTAGTGCTGGATCACCTGCCTCAGGAGAGCGGTATACAGGGAGACTTAACCCCGCTTCCAGGATTGATCAATACGTTATCCAACGCTGAGTGAATCCAGACGCAAATAGTAAACACAGACGCCCAAGTGAACACATATGTTATCGGTGAACACAGACGCCCAAGTGAACACATATGTTATCGGTTACACAGCAGCCTATGATGCGACTGGGTCAGTTAGATATCTAGCGTCTAGGATGGAAGCAAGAAATCAGTTCATGGTGGGAAATTCTGAGGAAACTGGTCATGAAACGGGGGGAGGGGCGACCAGGGGAGCGTCTTACTCTCCACTGCTGACATCAACCCCGGGGAACGCGGCCTCACACTAACCCCTAAAGCCTATGATCCCTGAGGCCTAGCGCTGGTGCACCCAAGATGGCTGCCGCGTCAGCGACTGTTCGGTAGTGTCCATCTCGAAAACAGTGTGTCTCGCATCTCCCCCGCTTAGCGGAACAGACACCTTACCTTCTCCACGTGCTCCAGCCACAGCCTGGTAACGCCAGCTGGACTTAGTAGTACATCCACACAGATGCCCAACGAAACAGCACTGTACACGTGGGTAAGCATTGTCGTGTCCTGGCGGAGAGTTGTTAGAGCGACTCTGTCTAAGGTGTGTATACGGCGCTTTTTAGAAAGGTCGCTCAAAAAGAATAAGACTATAAAAAATAAAATAATAAAAAGCTTATGGCTGCAAAAGAACAGAAGCCCCATGACCATGGTCCGGCTCCTGCCGCACCAAACAAAAAACTGACTTGCTTGAGCCAGGAGGTGGGGATATAGGAGACTGGCCCGTTGCACTCTGGGAGGCCGAAAGCTTTTGACTGATTGGTGCCATATCGTTGACACTACCTCATATCCCTATGTTATCCTGTGGATAAACTGTGGACCCTGCAGGAGAAATAAAAAAATTATTTGCATCCCTTGCATGGCAACATGGTTTGTCCAGTTATGATCTCCAAGCACTGCCCCTGCCGCGTTGTCCGCTACGTCACCAACCCGGCAATAATCCGGGTTGGGGACGGCAGTGGGAAAGGGGCCTGACGCGGGTCGCAGCTGGGTAGCATCCGTGTCAGGCTCCCGACTGCGACCCGCGATTTTAGTGTAAAAGAGGTATAATTTTACTCTATAGTAACATTAACACATATAAATGCACTAATATCTATACAACAGCGGATAAAGGGGGTCATTCCGAGTTGTTCGCTCGTTATTTTTTTTCTCGCAACGGAGCGATTAGTCGCTAATGCGCATGCGCAATGTCCGCAGTGCGACTGCGCCAAGTAAATTTGCTATGCAGTTAGGTATTTTACTCACGGCATTACGAGGTTTTTTCTTCGTTCTGGTGATCATAATGTGATTGACAGGAAGTGGGTGTTTCTGGGCGTAAACTGGCCGTTTTGTGGGTGTGTGGGAAAAAACGCTACCGTTTCTGGGAAAAACGCGGGAGTGGCTGGAGAAACGGAGGAGTGGTTGGGCGAACGCTGGGTTGTTTGTGACGTCAAACCAGGAGCGACAAGCACTGAACTGATCGCAGATGCCGAGTAAGTCTCGAGCTACTCAGAAACTGCACAGAGATGTATTTTCGCAATAATGCAAATCTTTCGTTCGCAATTTTAAGAAGCTAAGATTCACTCCCAGTAGGCGGCGGCTTAGCGTGTGCAATGCTGCTAAAAGCAGCTTGCGAGCGAACAACTCGGAATGACCCCCAAAACAAACTCACTGCTTCATTCAGAAGTGCCTGCAATTCCATCAGCATGTCACAGCATACGTTTCCTATTTGTAAGTGCCTAGATGCCAGCCTGGTACACCCACCTAATGGCAAGTGGAGATAGGACTGAGATATGCATGACTGTTATAGGGTACGCACTGAAAAAAAATAACAAAAAAAATTAATTGGGTTGTAACTCGTGTGCCTAATTTGTACATTGAGATGACTGTATGAACATGCAAAGAAGGTGGAAAGGGCAGCAGAGATGGGGGCAAAACAGAGCAGATGTGGAAAGCTCAGAAAATATGGTGGCAATACAGAGCAGATGGGGAAAGGGGAGCAAAGACATTGGCAAAACAAAGCAGACAGGGAAAGGGGAGCAGAGATGGGGGCAAAAGAGAGCAGACATGAAATGGAGAGCAGTGACAATGGTGAAAACAGCAGACGAAAGAAAACGCAGCAGCTATGGTGCAAAAAAGAGCAGAAAGGGCAGCAGCAATGGGGGGATAAACATGGCAGTCAGGTTAAGGGCAGCAGCAACAAGAGAAAATGGTGAAAGGGCAGCAGGAGTAGGTGCCAAACAGAGCAGACTGTATAGAGCAGGGGTAGGCAAGTAATTTTGAATGGAGTCCGGATGTTATCTAATTATTTTGATCGAGGTCCAAAAAACCACAAAATCAAATATCTGTAATGTAAATAATAACAAGTAATATACTACATTCCTTAAAAGGAATTCTAAGCCTTAAATAAAACTTTACTAGACATTATGAGTCTTTATGTTACTCTTAGGCAGTGATTCAGGTTGGTTTGCAAAAGCAAACTCCTTTAATGGACAAAACCATGGGGGTAATTCAGAGTTGATCGTAGCAGCAAAATTGTTAGCAGTTGTGCAAAACCATGGGGGTCATTCCGAGTTGTTCGCTCGGTAAAAATCTTCGCATCGCAGCGATTTTCCGCTTAATGCGCATGCGCAAATGTCCGCACTGCGACTGCGCCAAGTAAATTTGCTATGCACTTAGGTTTTTTACTCACGGCTTTTTCATCGTTCTGGCGATCGTAATGTGATTGACAGGAAATGGGTGTTACTGGGCGGAAACAGGCCGTTTTATGGGCGTGTGGGAAAAAACGCTACCGTTTCCGGAAAAAACGCAGGAGTGGCTGGAGAAACGGGGGAGTGTCTGGGCGAACGCTGGGTGTGTTTGTGACGTCAAACCAGGAACGACAAGCAGTGAAATGATCGCAGATGCCGAGTAAGTCTGAAGCTACTCAGAAACTGCTACGAGGTGTGTAATCGCAATATTGCGAATACATCGTTCGCAATTTTAAGATGCTAAGATTCACTCCCAGTAGGCGGCGGCTTAGCATGAGCAAATCTGCTAAAATTCACTTGCGAGCGAACAACTCGGAATGAGGGCCCATGTGCACTGCAGGGGAGGCAGATATAACATTTGCAGAGAGTTAGATATAGGTGGGTTATTTTGTTTCTGTGCAGGGTAAATACTGACTGCTTTATTTTTACACTGCAATTTAGATTTCAGTCAGTTTGAACATACCCCGCCCAAATCTAACTGTCTCTGCACATGTTATATCTGCCCCCACTGCAGTGCACATGGGCCCTCATTCCGAGTTGTTCGCTCTGTAATTTTCTTCGCATCGCAGCGATTTTCCGCTAATTGCGCATGCGCAATGTTCGCACTGCGACTGCGCCAAGTAAATTTGCTAAGAAGTTTGGTATTTTACTCACGGCATTACAAGGTTTTTTCTTCGTTCTGGTGATCGGAGTGTGATTGACAGGAAGTGGGTGTTTCTGGGCGGAAACTGGCCGTTTTATGGGTGTGTATGAAAAAACGCTGCCGTTTCTGGGAAAAACGCGGGAGTGGCTGGAGAAATGGGGGAGTGTCTGGGCGAACGCTGGGTGTGTTTGTGACGTCAAACCAGGAACGACAAGCACTGAACTGATCGCACTGGAAGAGTAAGTCTCTAGCTACTCAGAAACTGCACAGAAAAATCTTTTCGCAATATTGCGAATACTTCGTTCGCAGTTCTGCTAAGCTAAGATACACTCCCAGAGGGTGGCGGCTTAGCGTGTCTAATGCTGCGAAAAGCGGCTAGCGAGCGAACAACTCGGAATGAGGGCCATGGTTTTTCCAACTGCTAACAAATTTGCTTCTGCGATCAATTCTGAATTAGGCCCCATGTGCACTGCAGGTGGGGCTGATGGAACGTGCAGAGAGAGTTACATTTTGGTGAGTTATTTTGTTTCTGTGCAGAGTAAATACTGGCTGCTTTATTTTTACACTGCAATTTAAGTTTCAGTTTGAAAACACCCCACCCAAATGTAACTCTCTCTGCACATTTTACATCAGTCCCACCTGCAGTGCTCATGTTTTTGTACATTAAAGAAGGAGTTTGCTTTTGCAAACCAACCTGAATCACTCCCTTAATGCGAAAAATTGCACTTCCGATCCTGAGACAGTTTTTTAAAGTTTGGAACTCTTGGAGAACAACTAATAAGCAGAGTGTCTTCAAGGTGGGCATCTGTTAACCTTGATCGATGTCTGTTTTTCAGAAAATTCATCTTGGCAAAAGAGGTCTCACATATGTATGTGGAGCCAAACATGGTGGCTATGTTGATAGCCAGTTTTCTACAATTTGCGTACTTGTCCAAAATATGCTTAGCCCAAAAATCTTCAGTGGATGCAGTTTTGTACAATTTCAAGGAATCATCTTCTTGCATGTCGATTATTTCCATTTGAAGGGTAGGTTTTGAAAGTCCAAACAACTTCTCAGCTACAACATCAGTCCATTCTCTCGCTGGAGAAACTTCATAAGGAGTTTTTATAAAATGTGACAGTTTCCCTATCTCTGCAAAGTCTTGGAATCTTGCTGCAAATTCCTTCCTAAGATCTGAGACAAAACTTGAAAATACTGCAGTGTCCATTTCAGAATTATTTTTTCTTAATTTGAGTAGTTGGAAAATGAATAAATTGTTGCTTTTCAATGTCTTTTTCAAATATATCAAGCTTGCGACGGAAAGCAGAGACACTTTGTATCAGATCACATATTAACTTTCTGTTCCCTTGCAACTCAGTATTAAGCTCATTTAAATATTTAAGAATGTCTTTCAGAAAAGACAAAGCAAGCACATTGCACTTGTTGACTAGGAACTCCATGTACTTCCTTGCTTCTTCGGTATTCAAATTTTCCATGAATGCTGTCACTTCGTCTTTTATGTGCCAAAATCGTTCAATAACTTGGCCTTTACTCAGCCAGCGAACATTGTTGTGTTGTAATAAATCGGAATAGGCCGAATCACATTCAGACAAGAACTCTTTCAACTGTCTGTGCTGAAGAGCAGAGTGAGACCTCATAAAATTGATCAACTTAATCAAGGTGTCCATTACATCTTTCAATGTAGCACTGAGTTTGCCACGAAGGGATGTCTGATGAATTATGCACTGATAAGATAATATCCCAGCATTCTTATCCCTGATTCTCTTTACCAAACCCTTTTCTTTGCCTATCATGGCCGGGGCGCCGTCAGTTGAAATGGACACAATTTTATCATAGCTAATGTTTGATTTTGTAATGAATTCATCAAAAGTCTTGAACAAATCTACTCCGCGAGTCTTGCCTTTAAATGGCAATATTGCTAGCAACTCATCTCTAAATAGTTTACTTTCAACGTCATAAAATTGTACAAAAATGGACATTTGTTCATTGTCAACAATGTCGCAAGATTTGTCAAGTGCAATGGCGTAACAAGGTGCCTTATGCAGAAGTTCGAGCAAGCTGCTTTTGTTGTCAGCAGCTAAAATTTCTGTTCTTCTTGTATTGCTTCTTGATGACAAAGGAATGCCTTGAATAGCCGCAAGAATGTCCTTCTTCACTTCAAAAAGTGCTGTGACTGTTTCCAACATACATTCTTTTACGATCTCCGAGTCCGAAAATGGCTTCTGGTGCTTACTAAGCGTCCAGGATACGCGCAACGCTGCTTCTGCAGATTTTTGTTGTTCGCTCATGCACCGAACTAGTATAGCCGTACTATTTTTGTAAGAAGACAGACAAGACTGCAGTTTGTCTTTACGCACTGCACTACCAGGAGGAAACTTTTTATGAAAATCCTGATGATTTGTTTCATAGTGTCGCTTTAAATTTCCACTTTTAATAATAGCGACCGTCTTGTTGCATATGAGGCAAAGTGGAACAGCTCCAGTTCTTTCAGGCAGCGTAAAATAGTATAGTTCGGTCCACTCTGACAGAAACTTCCTATTTTCACTGTCAACTTTACGCTTTTTATAAAACACGTTTATCCACAGCACAATGTTTGAGTAACTTAGTAATTCGTACTCACGGATGCTCCACGTATACTGCAGCGTCACCGGATGTCCTTTGTGCCATTCCAGGCTTGGTCCAGATGCAGGATTCACCTGATCTACAATAAGAAAATAGAAAGGACTCAGCTGCCTTGATACACCACTCCACAGGGGGGGGAAAATACCAATTTCCTTAGAATAGTATACAAATGAAAAAGTGCAAGTATTCTGCCAGTATTTAAGTATTTATAATTAGAGTCTATCTTCTATATTAGTAAACCGGTCCGCTGTTCTGTCCTTTGCGGTCCGGAGATGGACCGCGGTCCGCCAGTTGCCGGTTCCTGGTATAGAGGAACGGGGGAAAAAGATCCCATAATAAAAGGGATTCATGATTTCAGTACAGAGACTGGGATACTGTACAGTGCCATGTCCCAGAGGGCTGCCATCTCATGATGAGCACGGAAATTATAAGGACTGCTTTATAGGAGACTAGAAATGACCTGCACAACACTGCAGACTACAGAATCCTGTGTTGTAAGTCCTGAAGCAGGAAAAAAACAGGTAAGTCTGCAACTAAGTAGTAAAACTGCAAAGCAAATTCACTGGAAAAATAAACTATAACACATCTATACCTAGTAACGCACCCTGAGCTGTATGCTCCAGGCAGGGGTGCAGTGAGGGCACGACACCCAACATCACTGCATCGGAACTTGCCATCTGGCAGGACCAATGTGCCATGCCCAGCAGTGTGAATTTGGACTGGTGCCGGTTGTAAGCCAATCAGAGCTCGCAGGCTGGCAGCCAATCAGAAGGATTGGAGTGCTACTGGCTCCAGATTTGAATGATGGCAGCACGGTCTCTTTTTCATAATGTAGCTACTGTGTAGCATAATGTATAGGTAGCATAACTATGTGTGGCCTAATATGTAAGGAGTATTACTGTGTAGCATAATGTATAGGGGGCATTACTGTGCAGCATAGTGTACAGGGGTCATTAGTGTGTAGCATAATGTATAGGGAGCATTACTATGTGTGGCCTAATATGTAAGGAGCATTAGTGTGTAGCATAATGTATAGGGGGCATTACTGTATGTGGCCTAATATGAAAGGAGCATTACTGTGTGTGCGTAATATGTAAGGTGCATTACTGTGTAGCATAATCTATAAGGGGCATTACTGTGTTTATTCTACTATGTAAAGACCATTACTTTGTAGTGTAATAATGTGTAAGGTCCACTACTACTACTACTACTAGTTGGTTGGAATATCGGGCCCTCCATGCCCCAGTTTGATACTGACCCTAATATTTATTTTTGTTCCCCTTTATTTTAACCCCATACGCACACTTGGAGGGGGAAGAGAGCAGAGATGTGCTCCAGGTGCCATGGCTACATGCTACACCACTGGCCCCGGGGTCAAATGATCCTAAACCATAGGGCACAAACCCCCTCAATCTGCCCCCACCCCATAGTATAATAGCTACCCCAAACAGTTGCATATATCACCGTCCCGCTCCCAACCCTGCATCTGCTGCAGAAGTATTCCCAGCTATGGAGCGCAACCACAGATCTGGCTCTCTTCACACAGCAGCCTCCTTCCCGTAGGAGGAGGATTTACAGTGAAACCCCTACATAGTGTATAGTGACACTCAAAGGCTCCTGACTCCCGATACACATCTGCCCTGTCTGTATTTCCCTCACCAAGCATGCACTCAACAGGACCCTTATTTCCGATTGGGCCCTGGAAGCATGTCTCTGTACACAGCACCAGTAGCATTAGGACAGTGCTAGGCCCCTTGAGACCCTTGTCGGAAATCTGTCTCTGAGGCAATAAGTGCCAAGTAAGTACCCATCATCTGCACCAAATGTGGGAAGGGTTTGATGTAAGTGTGTATGGAAAATACAATATACGTATATAATGTTATTCTGTTGTAAATAAAAAAAATGTATTGTGTGAGGCCATTGACAGGTTACTTAAACTTGTTTACTGGTCTCCCAGCTGAAATAATTGCCCACTTGTTATAGACACAGCTACTCTGCCTGAAAACAGGTCCAGTGAAAGGTTTAACCGTGTCCAAGAACCACACTCAGTGTTGGGGCACTGTAGAAACATTTTTAGCACTGAATGATTGACATCACATCATTGCAGGATTTCAGCTGTTTGTAATGATAAGACAAACCTGGTAAGGAATAGAACCATGCCTAAGGATTGTTCAACCTTTTGATCCTCTTAATAAACTGCAGGTTTTTGTGGTCAGTGAGAATAGATAAAAGAAATCTGGTCCCCTCCTGAAGGTGACTCTACTCAGTGAGGGCTAGAAACTCTGTATGCCATGTTGTAACTGACCTCCATAAAATACAAAACCTGTGAAAGACATCGTTGTCACTAGTCTGGGAGAGTGCGGCTCTTGCTCCAATCTTGGATATGTCAACTTCCAGTATATACAGTATGCCTGACCAGACTTGGGAAATTGGAGTATGGGCCAAAGGTGAAAAACTATTGTGCTTATGAAGTTCATGTTTCCTTAGGAGTGCCCCACTTGGTCAAGGAGATTACAAGGGTAATAACATTTGAGAAACTGTGGATAAAACCACAACCCTCTGGATTGTATTGAGACCCTTTTTGATTCTTACATATGCCACCACCCTGACGTTGTCTGACTGAATAAGAACTGGCCGGCTAGGACAGACTGGGCTTTGAAGAGATACAAAAACATGGCTTGGAGCTCAAGCACACTAACAGAGCTGGTCTCCTATGGTATCAAACAGCCTTGAAGCCAAAAATGTGACCTAATATTAGTGACCAAGGAGTCACTAGAGGAGATGATAGGAAACTTGTCCCCAATGGAGAGACTGACAAGTGCTGTCAAACAGAATGAGAAACTAAGCTGAAAGGTGTTGAGCATCTCGTTGAATTTTGGAGACATTCCTACTGGATTCCCACAAAAGAAACCTAGGATACTGAATGATCTCGAAGGTAGATACCGTTCCTGCCCTAAAGTATTATACACAGCAAGACCGATGGATGAGGCACTGACAGTATGTAACCTAATTCTGCAGGGTCTGTGCTTTGGATTCTGGTAAGAAACACATTGGAGAGAGGTGTTGAAGACCACCTACAAAAATTTAAGTCACCGACAAGGTATCAAGTGTGACTTCTGTAAAGTTAAGAATCATTTGTGAACTTGAAGTACTTGAATTTTGCAACTTTGGAGGTTTTACAACCATGAAGCTGAGACAGTCTTAGTAAGCGGATTGTCTACATAAAGTATGATTGTGATACCTTCTGGTGCAGTAAACTTGCCATTACAGACATGGAGGTTTATTTACTAATATTCATGTTTGTGCTGTTTTTAAGGGAGTTTGATCTCGAATTTTATTGGACGTAATTTACTGCAACTTTTTGAATCTATCTACGGGAATTTACTAAGCTGCCGAGTTTTCTAGTTTCGTATTTTCCGATGTCGATGTGATTCGTATAGTCGGGCAGTGTTTTACGGGAGTGATTAGTAAAACACTGCCGGACATAACACAATGAATCCCGGCTGGATCTGTGAGATCCGTGCAGGGCTTCATTGTGTGCATTCAGAGAAGTGATGAATAGGTTAAAAATAAAAATTTACGTGGGGTCCCCCCTCCTAAGCATAACCAGCCTCGGGCTCTTTGAGCCAGTCCTGGTTGTAAAAATACAGGGGGGAAAATGAATAGGGTCCCCCCATATTTAAACAACCAGCACCAGGCTCTGCGCCTGGTCCTGGTGCAAAAAATACGGTGGACAAAAGACGTAGGGGTCCCCCGTATTTTTAACACCAGCACCGGGCTTCACTAGCCAGAGAGATAATGCCACAGCCGGGGTACACTTTTATATTGGTCCCAGCGGCCCAGGCATTACATCCCAAATTTTTGAAAACTCGGTTGGGTGTCTGGTTTTTCCTGTCTATTAGATAGGAAAAAACAGACACCCAACTGACTTTTCAAATATTTGAATCTCCCCCAATGAGTCTGTTAAACTCTGTTAAAGGTACATGTATCTGATACGTGAACCAATGTCTGTATAAAGGTCACTTTATAAAACAAAATGGATTAAGAGTTAAGGTATGTTTATATGATAAGGGATGTTACAGTATATGATAGGTATAGCTGTATACTGTACCTATGAAATATGTGACTATATTGTATTAAGAGAATAATAGGATTTTAATATCTACCGGTAAATCCTTTTCTCTTAGTCCGTAGAGGATGCTGGGGACTCCAAAAGGACCATGGGGTATAGACGGGATCCGCAGGAGACATGGGCACTTTAAGACTTTAAATGGGTGTGAACGGGCTCCTCCCTCTATGCCCCTCCTCCAGACCTCAGTTATAGAAACTGTGCCCAGGGAGACGGACATTTTGAGGAAAAGGATTTTTGTTAACCAAGGGTGAGATACATACCAGCTCACACCACAACACACCATACAACATGGCATTTAACTAAAACCAGTTAACAGCATGAACCAAAAAATCAGCAACAGGCTGATCGAAACCAAAACACAACCTTTGTGTAACAAAAGCAATAACTATGAACAAGTACTACAGATAGAGTCCGCACTGGGACGGGCGCCCAGCATCCTCTACGGACTAAGGGGTAATTCCAAGTTGATCGCAGCAGGAATTCTGTTAGCAATTGGGCAAAACCATGTGCACTGCAGGGGGAGGGGGGGGCAGATATAACATGTGCAGAGGGAGTTAGATTTGGGTGTGGTGTGTTCAATCTGCAATCTAATTTGCAGTGTAAAAGACGAGCCCACCTTCCTGGTAGAATGGGCCTTCACTGATTTCGGTAATGGCAATCCAGCCATAGAATGAGCATGCTGAATCGCATCACAGATCCAGCGTGCAATAGTCTGCTTAGAAGCAGGAGCCCCAATCTTGTTGGAAGCGTACAGGACAAACAGAGCCTCCGTTTTCCTAATACGAGCCGTTTTGGCAACATAAATTTTCAAAGCTCTGACCACATCGAGAGACTTTGAATCAGCCAAGGCTTCAGTAGCCACAGGTACCACAATAGGTTGGTTCATGTGAAACGAAGAAACCACCTTTGGTAAAAATTATTGACGAGTTCTCAACTCCGCACTATCCTCGTGGAAAATCAAATAGGGGCTTTTGTGAGACAAAGCCGCCAATTCCGACACCCGCCTTGCAGACGCCAAGGCCAACAGCATGACCACTTTCCAAGTGAGAAATTTCTACTCAACCGTTTGTAAAGGTACAAACCAATGTGACATATGGAACTGTAACACCACGTTAATGTCCCATGGTGCCACTGGGGGCACAAATGGAGGTTGGATGTGCAGCACGCCTTTCACAAAAGTCTGTATTTCTGGAAGTGAGGCCAATTCCCTTTGAAAGAAAATTGATAAGGCCAAAATCTGCACTTTAATGGAACCTAACTTCAGGCCCACATCCACACCTGCTTGTAAAAAATGTAGAAACCGACCCAGCTGAAATTCCTCCGTAGGAGCCTTCTTGGATTCACACCAAGACACATATTTTTTTCAAATACGGTGGTAATGCTTCGCCGTTACCTCCTTCCTAGCTTTCAGTAGAATGGGGATGACCTCACCGGGAATACCCTTTCGCGCTAGGATTTTGCGTTCAACCGCTACGCCGTCAAACGCAACCACGGTAAGTCTTGGAACACGCACGGCCCTTTCTGTAACAGATCCTCTCTTAGAGGAAGAGGCCAGGGATCTTCTATGAGTAATTCCTGAAGATCCGGATACCAGGCCCTCCGTGGCCAATCTGGAACAATGAGTATCACCTGAACCCTTGTTCTTCTTATGATCCGTATCACCTTTGGGATGAGTGGAAGTGGAGGGAACACATAGACCGACTGATACACCCACGGTGTCACTAGGGTGTTCACTGCTACTGCTTGAGGGTCCCTCGACCTGGAACAATATCTCTGAAGTTTCTTGTTGAGGCGAGACGCCATCATGTCTATTTGAGGAATTCCCCAACGACTTGTCACTTCTGCAAAAACCTTTTGATGAAGACCTGACTCTCCTGGATGGAGATCGTGTCTGCTGAGGAAGTCTGCTTCCCAGTTGTCCACGCCTGGAATGAAGACCGCCGACAGAGCGCTTACCTGTTTTTCCGCCCAGCGAAGAACTTTTGTGGCCTCCGCTATCGCCGCTCTGCTCCTTGTTCCGCCCTGGCGGTTTATGGGGGTCATTTCAAGTTGTTCGCTCGTTGCTGATTTTTCGCAACTGAAAGATTAAGGCAAAAATGCGCATGCGCATGGTACGCAGTGCGCATGCGCTAAGTATTTTAGCACAAAACTTAGTAGATTTACTCACGTCCGAACGAAGAATTTTCATCGTTGAAGTGATCGGAGTGTGATTGACAGGAAGTGGGTGTTTCTGGGTGGAAACTGACCGTTTTCTGGGAGTGTACAGAAAAACGCAGGCGTGCCAGGATAAAACGCAGGAGTGTTTGGAGAGACGGGAAAGTGGCTGGCTGAATGCAGGGCGTGTTTGTGACGTCAAACCAGGAACGAAACAGGCTGAGCTGATCGCAGTGTAGGAGTAAGTCTCGAGCTACTCAGAAACTGCTAACAATTATTTATTCGCAATTCTGCTACTCTTTCGTTCGCAATTCTGCTAAGCTAAGATACACTCCCAGAGGGCGGCGGCCTAGCGTGTGCAATGCTGCTATAAGCAGCTAGCGAACTAACAACTCGGAATGAGGGCCTACGTGCGCCATTGCTGTTATGTTGTCCGACTGAATCAGGACGGGCAGGCCCCGAAGAAGATGTTCTGCTTGTAGAAGGCTGTTGTAGATGGCCCTTAATTCCAGAATGTTTATGTGCAGACAAGCCTCCTGGCTTGACCATTTTCCCTGGAAATTTTGCCCCTGTGTGACTGCTCCCCAACCTCGGAGACTTGCATCCGTGGTTACTAGAATCCAATCTTGGATCCCGAACCTGTGTCCCTCTAGAAGGTGAGAACTTTGGAGCCACCACAGGAGAGAAATCCTGGCCCTGGGAGATAGGCTTATCTTCCGGTGCATGTGTAGGTGAGACCCGGACCACTTGTCCAACAGGTCCCACTGAAAAACCCTGGCATGGAACCTGCCAAACGGGATGGCCTCGTAGGCCGCCACCATCTGCCCCAGCACCCGAGTGCATTGATGAATCGACACCCTTGCTGGTTTCAGAATCCCCTTGACCATGTTCTGTATTTCCAGAGCTTTTTCCATCGGGAGAAAAATCCTCTGCAGTTCCGTGTCCAGAATCATGAACGACAGCCGTGTTGTCGGAATCAACTGTGACTTTGGCAAATTTAGGAGCCAACCATGTTGCTGCAGAACTGTCAGGGAGAGCGCAACGTTTTTTAGCAACTGCTCCTTTGATCTCGCCTTTATCAGGAGATCGTCCAAGTACGGGATAATTGTGACACCCTGCTTGCAGGAGCACCATCATTTCCGCCATTACTTTGGTGAAAATCCTCGGGGCCATGGAAAGACCAAATGGCAACGTCTGAAATTGGTAATGACAATCCTGAGCAGCAAACCTCAGGTAAGCCTGTTGTGGAGGATATATGGGGACATGTAGGTAAGCATCCTTTATGTCGACTGACACCATAAAATCCCGCCCTTCCAGACTGGAAATCACTGCTCCGAGAGATTCCATCTTGAATTTGAATCTTTTCAAATATAGATTGAGGGATTTTAAGTTCAGAATTGGTCTGACCGAGCCATCCGGCTTTGGGACAACGAACAGGCTTAAATAAAACCCTTCTCCCCGTTGTGACGGGGGTACCGTGATAATGACTTGCTGTTGACACAGCTTTTGTATTGCAGCGCACACCACTTCTCTTTCCGGAAGAGAAGCTGGCAAGGCCGATTTGAAAAATCGGTGGGGGTCACGTCTTGAAACTCCAGTTTGTATCCTTGGGCCACAATTTCCAGCACCCAAGGATCCAGGCCTGAGTGAGCCCAGACCCGACTGAAGAGCTGAAGACGTGCCCCCACCTGTGCGGACTCCCGCAGCAGAGCCCCAGCGTCATGCGGTAGACTTGGCAGAAGCCGGGGAGGACTTCTGCTCCTGGGAGCTTGCCACAGCCGGTGATCTTTTTCCCCTTACCTTAACCTCTAGCAGCAAGGAAGGAGGACCCTCGTCCTTTTTTGAATTTACTAGACCGAAAGGACTGCATCTTATAAAGAGGCGTTTTCTTTTGCTGTGAAGGGACAAAGTGTAGAAAAGATGACTTACCCGCGGTAGCTGTAGATACCAGGTCCGCGAGTCCCTCACCAAACAAAACACCACCTTTATACGGCAGCGCCTCCATAGCCCTCTTAGAGTCAGCATCACCATTCCATTGATGAGTCCATAATGCTCTCCTAGCCGAGATTGCCATGGCATTGGCCCTTGATCCCAAAAGGCCAATATCTCTCGCAGCCTCCCTTAGATAGACTGCAGCGTCCTTGATATGACCCAGCATCAAAAGAACGCTATCCCTATCCAGTGTGTCCAAGTCAGATAATAAGTTATCTGCCCACTTTTCAATTGCACTACTCACCCATGCTGATGCCACTGCAGGTCTGAGCAGTGTACCCATAGTGACAAATAGATTTCAAGGTAGTTTCCTGCTTACGATCCACAGGATCCTTTAGGGCCGCCATGTCAGGGGACGGGAGCACCACCTTCTTGGACAGCCGTGCTAGAGCCTTGTCCACATTGGGCGTCGACTCCCACTTTTTCCTATCCTCAGAGGGAAACGGGTATGCCATAATAATTCTCTTGGGAATCAGAAACTTTTTGTCAGGAATTTCCCAAGCCTTTTCAAAAAGAGTATTCAGTTCATGAGAGGGAGGAAACGTTACCGGAGGTTTCTTTCCTTTAAACATATAGACCCTTGTCTCAGGAACAGCAGGGTCTTCCGTGATATGTAACCCTTCTTTTATTGCCACAATCATGTACTGAATGCTCTTAGCCAATTTAGGATTCAACCTGGCATCACCATAGTCGACACTGGAGTCCGAATCCGTGTCGGTATCTGTGTCTGCTATCTGGGTAAACGAACGTTTCTGTGACCCTGAGGGGGTCTGAGTTTGTGACAAAACATCTTCCATGAATTGTCTCCATGCTTGGTTCTGAGACTCAGAATTGTCTAATCTCTTATGCAATGAAGCCACACTTGCATTTAAGACACTCCACATATCTACCCAGTCAGCAGTCGGCGGTGCCGACAGAGTCACTCCCACATTCTGTTCTGCCCCCACACCAGCCTCCTCCTGGGAAGAGCATTCAGCCTCAGACATGTCGACACACGCGTACCGACACCCACTATCACACTGGGCTATAGGGAACAGACACACAGTAACGCCCTTCAGAGAGACAGAGAGGGAGTTTGCCAGCTCACACCCAGCGGCTCCCCGGTCTGAAGGAATATACAATGCCCCAGACCTTGCAGCGCTTATATATATATATATATATATATATATATATATATTCAACACCAAATTTGCTGTGCCCCCCCCCCCCGTTTTTGCACCCTGATACTTGTGACAGAAGTGAAGGGCCAGGACCAGCGTCTCTGCAGCTTGCTGTGAAGATAAAAAAGATGGCTTTGATAAGAGCAGGAAAGACGAAGCCCTGTCCCCTAAATGGCACTGTATACCACTTTGCCAGATCTAAAAAGAGGTTTTATTGCTGCCCATGGCACCCCCCCCCCTGCGCCCCGCACCCGTGTAGTGCCGTTTGTGAGCGGGCGCAATGGCGTGCAGCGCGGTACCTCCGAGACTGATGTCTTCTGCCACCTTCACTGAAGTCTTATTTGCTTCGGTTACTCACCCGGCTTCTCTCTTCTGGCTCTGTGATGGGGATGGCAGCGCGGCTCCGGGAACGAGCAGCTAGGCTATACCAAGTGATCAGACCCTCTGGAGCTAATGGTGTCCAGTAGCCTAAGAAGCAGAGCCTTTAACTCACAGAAGTAGGTCTGCTTCTCTCCCCTCTGTCCCACGAAGCAGGGAGCCTGTTGCCAGCAGTGCTCCCTGAAAACAATAAACCTAACAGAAAGTCTTTTCTAGAGAAACTCTGTAGAGCTCGCCTAGTGTGTGTCCAGTCTCTCTGGGCAAATAATCTAACTGAGGTCTGGAGGAGGGGCATAGAGGGAGAAGCCAGTTCACACCCATTTAAAGTCTTAAAGTGCCCATGTCTCCTGCGGATCCCGTCTATACCCCATGGTCCTTTTGGAGTCCCCAGCATCCTCTAGGACAAAGGAGAAAAATTATATTCCTTATGCATTCAGATATTTAACACCCTAAAGTCCTGTGATACCAAAAATTTGTTGGCCTCCATGTTGTGAAACACTAATTGAAGAGACTTCATTTGAAAATAATCTACCCACCATCTGGTGTTAAAGATGGGAAAATTCAAGATTAGTTGGAATGATCCATTCAGCTTCCGAAGAAGGCGTAAAACCTCCAGAGAAACTGCAGGAATATTGCCATTTGAAAAGTCTGGAATAATATCGAACATCCAGGCGTGAGAAAACGACTCCACCCAGCAGTCTTTGAACTGGAGTATCCGCTACCCAACATGCGACTGAGCGGGGAGAGACCCTTTAAGTGCTAGATTTCTGCAGAATCCTGGCCCCTGCGTTTAGAAAACAAAGCTCTACAAAACCGCAAGCCCCGCTTTTTAGGGTCAGCCACTGGAAAAATACTTTTTCTACACTGGTAGCTTCAACAGTAAGGACACTCAGTTCTGGGCTAAATTCAGCTACACCATGAATGTGTTCTGCCAATTCCAGTAGGCTCCAAAGTCGAGGCTAGTACAGGTTAGATGACTACTTTTAAGCCTATAAAAATGGACTTCAGACAACCTTCCAATATTATCTCTAGCGGATCTTTAAAAGATGCATAGCCCTGAACAGGAAGAGCTGTGTGTTTAGCTAAACTCGCCACTGCAGCGTCAACTGTGGGAGACCGTACATGATCTGCTGGAAGTAGATAAAGTGAAGCAAGATTTACAAGGAACAGAGAACTTTTTATCTGGCAATTTCCAGGCCTCCTAGATGAGAATGGAGAGATCTGAAGATGATAGTCTTCTTGCGTCAACACATAAATGGACGTGCAGTCTTTGCTTAGGAATCCACATGCAAACAGTATAGAGTGGCGCACTACAGAAATTAGGCCTTTTTATGCCATCACTGAAGTTAGACTGTAGGCACACAGCCTTCAAGACAATGTCAGTCTTCATAAGTTCATCCTCTGCTTTTCTGAGACGGAACTTCCAAGGGAATTCCGGAAGAAGAAAGAGGATAATGCCCGCACGCATCTGAGGTTCCTCAAAAGAAAAATTAGGATTTTAATTGTCTACCTGTAAATCCTTTTCTCGTAGTCTGTAGAGGATACTGGGAACGCATTCAGTACCATGGGGTATAGACAGGTCCACTAGGAGCCTTGGACACTTTAAGAATTTGATAGTGTGCGCTGGCTCCTTCCTCTATGCCCCTCCTACCAGACTCAGTCTAGGAAACTGTGCCCGAGGAGACGGACATATTTTGAGAGAAGGATAGATAAGGAAAGTGGTGAGATTACGAACCAGCACACAGAACAATAGGAAAGCCATGCTAACCAAACTTGAAACATGAACAGCAATAGCTGAACAAACCAGAATACTTAACCAAGTAACAGTGCAGGAAAAAACGAAGCACTATCCTCTACGGACTACGAGAAAAGGATCTACCGGTAGGTAATTAAAATCCTATTTTCTCTTACGTCCTAGAGGATACTGGAGAACCATTTAGTACCATGGGGAAGTACCAAAGCTCGCAAACCAGGTGGGAGAGTGCCGAGGTTCCTACAGAACTGATTGGCCTCTGAGGACCTTCAGTTTGGTCAAAGTATCGAACTAGTAAAACTTTGCAAACATTTTCAAACCTGACCAAGTAGCTGCTCGGCAGAGCTGTAAAGCTGAGACACCCCGAGCAGCTGCCCAAGAAGAACCTACTGACCTAGTAGAGTGGGCTTGTACAGATTTTGGAACCGGCAATCCTGCTGTGGAATAAACATGCTGGATAGTGAGCCTAATCCAGCATGCGATAGACTGCTCTGAAGCAGGACACCCAATGTTATTGGGATTATAGAACAGTGAGTCGGATTTTCTGTGACAAGCTGTTCCTTCAAAGCCCTCACAACATCCAAAGACTTTGAAGTAGCAGAGGTGTCCATCACAGCCGGAACCACAATAGGTTGGTTGATGTAAAAAGCGGACACCACCTTAAGAAGAAATTGCTGAAGAGTTCTGAGTTCAGCTCTGTCCTCATGGAAAATTAAGTAGGGACTCTTGTGAGACAACGCCCCTAACTCCAACACACGTCTTGCTGAGGCCAAGGCCAACAATGTGACGGTCTTCTACGTAAGGTACTTTACGTCAACCTCCTGTTAAGGTTCAAACCAGTCTGATTGGAGGAACTGCAGCACCAAATTCTGATCCCAAGGTGATCGTGGGAGGCTCAAAGGGAGGCTGGATGTGCAGAACACCTTTCAAGAATGTCTGGACCTCAGGGTGAGAAGCCAATTGTTTCTGAAAGAAAATAGACAAAGCCGAAATTTGGACTTTAATAGAGCCTAGGCGTAGGCCCACATCCACTCCCAACTGCAGAAAAAGCAGGAAACGTCCCAGATGAAATTCCACCGCGGAATATTGTCTGCTGTCACACCAAGAGATGTACTTCTTCCATATACGGTGGTAATGTTTTGACATTACCCCCTTCCTGGCTTGGATCATAGTTGGGATGACCTTGTCAGGAATCTCTCTCCTGGTTAGAATCAGCCGTTCAACTTCCATGCCATGAAACATAGCCACGGTAAGTCTTGATAGACGAATAGGCCCTGTTGCACAAGATCCTCGTGAAGAGGTAGAGGCCACGGATCGTCTATCAGCATCTCAAGAGGATCCACGTACCAGGCCCTTCGAGGCCAGTCCGGAGCAATGAGGATTGCTTGAACCTTTTCCCTATTCTTTTTAGAATTCGTGGGATCAAAGGAAGTGGAGGGAACAAGTACACCAGTTGGTAGACCCACGAGCATCCACCGCCACTGCTTGTGGGTCTCTCGACCTGGAACAATACCGCTTGAGCTTCTTGTTGAGTTGAGAGGCCATCATGACGAACTGTGGATATCCCCACCAACGTGTCATCTACCGGAACACCTCCGGGTGGAGGCCCCACTCCCCCGGGTGCAGGTCGTGTCTGCTGAGGAAGTCTGCATCCCAGTTGTCTACTCCCGGAATGAAGACCGCCGACAATGCCATGGCATGTTTTTCCACACAGAGGAGAATTCTTGACACCTCTGACATTGAGGCTCTGCTTTTCGTTCCGCCCTGTCGGTTTATGTACGTTACCGCCGTTACATTGTCTGACTGGACCTGAATGGCCTGATTCCGAAGTTGAGATGAGGCCTGTAGAAGGGCATTGTAGATTGCCCTGAGTTACAAGATGTTTGTTGGAAGGACGACTTCCCGACTTGTCCATCTTCCTTGAAATTGCACCCCCTGTGTGACTGCTCCCCAATCTCTGAGTCTTGCATCTTTAGTTAGCAGAATCCAATTCTGAATCCCGAAAGGCTGACCCTCGACGAGGTGAGAAGTCTGTAGCCACCACAGAAGGGAGATTCTGGCTTTTGGCGACAGACAGATCCTCTGGTGCATGTGAAGATGCGATCCGGACCATTTGTCCAACAAATCCAGCTGAAAGGGCCTCACATGAAACCTTCCGTACTGAAGCACCTCATAAGAGGCCACCATTTTCCCCAGAAGGTGAATGCACAGATGTACCGAGATCCGGGTTGGCTTCAGGACAGCCCAAACCATTGACTGGATTTCCATAGCCTTCTCCAAGGGAAGGAACACACTCTGAGACTCGATGTCCAGTATCATTCCCAGGAAGGAGAGCCTCTGCGTCGGTTCCAGGTGAGACTTTGGTAAGTTCAGAATCCACCTGTGATCCAGCAGTAGTCTTGGTTGAGAGGCCAATGCTGTCCAACAATCTCTCCCTGGACGGTGCCTTTATCAGAAGATTGTCCAGGTACGGAATTATGTTCACCCCGTTTGCAGAGTAGAAACATCATCTCTGCCATCACCTTGGTGAACACTCTCGGTGCTGTGGAGAGACCAAATGGCAGGGCCTGGAAATGGTAGTGGCAGTCCTGCAGTGCAAACCGTAGATAAGCCTGATGAGGCTGCCAGAACGGAATGTGAAGGTACGCATCCTTGATATCCAGAGACACTAGGAATTACCCCTCCTCCAGACCTGAGATCACCGCTCTCAGAGACTCCATCTTGAATTTGAACACTTGGAACTACAGATTCAATGACTTGAGGTTCAAAATCAGTCTTACCGAACCGTGCAGTTTCGGTACTACAAACAAGTTGGAATAATATCCCTTGTTTTGCAGATGAGGTGGAACTGGAACAATGACCTGAGTCTGTACCAGTTTTTGAATGGCATCCTGTAAGGTTATACTTGCTTTCTGTGAAACTGGTAAGCCTGATTTGAAGAATCTGTGAGGTGGGAGCTCCTGAAACTCCAGTCTGTAGCCCTGGAAAATAAGATCTATGACCCAGGGATCCTGGCATGATGTTGTCCAGATGTGACTGAAAATTTTTAGTCGGGCACCCACCTGCTGGTCTTCCAGGCATTGTGGTCCACCATCATGCTGAAGGCTTTGAGGAAGCAGACCTTGAGCTCTGTTCCCATGAACTAGCAGTTGCTGGTTTTCGTGGTTTACCTCTAGCACCTCTGGTGGCTGTAGTAGAACCTCTGGGTTTGCCCTTAAACTTGGCAGTCCGAAAGGACTGTAGATTAGGTCCTGAGTAGGCCTTAATGGCTGGGAGAGTTGCTGAAGGAAGATACGTGGACTTACCCGCAGTAGCTTTGGAGATCCATTTGTCTAGTTCATCTCCAAATAAGGCCTCTCCTGTGACGGATCGGCCTTCCATGCCTTTCCTGGAGTCCGCGTCTGCAGTCCACTGGCATAGAAATAAGCCTCTGCATGCTGACACTGCCATAGCAGTGGTGCATGCATTAAGCAATCCTATTTCTTTTATGGCTTCCACCTGTATATGTTGCAGGAGTAAAATAATCTCCCCCTGAGACAAGGTACCTAACACCTCAATTAGGTTACCCGACCATTTGGCGATGGCCTTAGTAATCCACCAACATGCTATAGTGGGTCTCTGGGCCACCCCAGCAGCTGTATACAAAGATTTGAGTGTATTCTCAATTCTACAATCAGCTGTGTCTTTTAGTGAGGCTGCACCCGGGACAGGCAATACAATTTTCCGTGACAGCCTAGATACTGATGCATCCACTATCAGTGGATTTTCACATTTTTTCCTATCCTCAGGAGGAAAGGGAAAAGATATCATCAACCTTTTTTGAAATTTCCTATCAGGATTAACCCACGGTTCTTCAAACAGGGTATTTAGTTCCTTTGACACAGGAAAAGTGGCTGAGGATTTGTAGAACTACTCTGATAGCTTCTATGAGAGCCTCTATTCCCTGTGACAGAGTAGCCTCTCCCACCTCTGAGTCCACCCTCCCCTCCTCCACATCTGACCCCTCATCATCAGTCAGACTACAGGATATGGGCCAAAAGACGTTTTTGCGGACAAATGGTAGGAGTCTGAGACACTGGTTTGGGTACGAAGTCTCTGTTCAAAAACTCAGTCATCGATTGTCTTAAGTATTGCGTCTCTTTCTCATTTCGGGACAATTTAGTAGAAATATTGGAAATAATTCCTCTAATGGAATCCAGCCAAGCTGGCTCCGCCCTGCTAACTTGGGAAGGTACACTGCACTGAGTACACTGCAGTGAATCCCCTGGGGAAGAGGAACACTGTGCCTTACATGAAACACACTTTGTCTGACATACTGTGACAGTGACAGCACACACACACACACACACACACACACACACACGAAAAGGTTAAATGCACAATTAACCCACAAAGAGCCCTTCAAGAGAGACACAGAGATAGCGTGGAGCCAGCACACAGCGCCCTTACTGCTAATGCCAAGCTTAGCCGTGTCGCAGATTAAGTACCCAGATTGGGGATTTAGGGGGTCATTCCAAGTTGTTCGCTCGCTAGCTAGCTAGCTACTTTTAGCAGCCGTGCAAATGCATAGTCGTGCCCACGGGGGAGTGTATTTTCGCTTTGCAAGTGTGCGAACGCCTTTGCAGCCGAGCGCAGCAAAAACATTTTGTGCAGTTTCAGAGTAGCTCTGGACATACTCAGCCATTGCAATCACTTCAGTCTTTTTGGTGCCGGAATTGACGTCAGACACCCGCCCTGCAAACGCCTGGACACGCCTGCATTTTCCCAAACACTCCCAGAAAATGGTCAGTTGACACCGATAAACGCCCTCTTTCTGTCAATCACCTTGCATTCGGCTGTGCGAATGGAATCTTCGCTAAACCCATCGCCCAGCACCGATCCTCTTTGTACCTGTATGATGTGCCTGCGCATTGCGGTGCATACGCAGTTTTACCGTTTTTTTTACCTGACCGCTGCGCAAATCGGCAGCGAGCGATCAACTTGGAATGATCCCCTTAGTACACTAGTAAGCACTCCCCCACCACTATGACCCCCTGGCACAGCTGAGGTAATCTGGAGTCTCTCCAGAGGAGCTGTGAGTCCTTGTCAGTCAGCGTCTATGCCCGCTGTAGAGGGAATATGGCGCTGGTGAGCTGCTGGATCCGCTCATAGTGAAGCGCCGCCCCTTCAATTGGGCGCGATCTTCTCGCTTTTTTATACTGGATGAGGTAATGTTAGTGCTTAAAATGGAGTCAGTCGCCTTTTAAGTCTGTAATGCCAGTCTGATAACTGTGTACATCCGCAGTGTACTTAGACTCAGTTCGCTCCCTCAGAAGCAGTGCGTCCGCACTGTGTACTGAGTCTGGAGACTCCGCCGCCCCCATAGAAGCCATGCGTCTCTGTACCCTCATGCCACCATAATGGCCGGCGACCTGCTAACCGGGACGCCGGCATAGTACTCACCACTCTTCCATCTTCTGGCTCTGTTAGGGGTGGCCAGCACACCACAACATAAACCGACCAGCAATGCCTGGTAACAAACAGCAACAGCTGAGCAATCAAACATTCAAACAAGAAAAAACCTGCAGAAAAGCCAAAGCACTGAGGCAGGCGCCCAATATCCCTTATGGACTACGAGCAAAGGATTTACCGGTAGGTAATTAAAATCCTATTTTCTCAAGCATCCATAAGGGATACTGGGGTCACATAGTATGATGGGGATGTCCCAAAGCTTCCAGATCGGGCGGGAATGTGTGGAGACGTCTGCAGCAACGCCTGCCCAAACTAGGTAACCTCTTTGGCCAGGGTATCAAACTTGTAGAACTTCACAAAGGTGTTCGTCCCCAACCAGGTAGCAACTCGACATAGTTGCAAGGCCGAGACTCCACGGGCAGCTGCCCAGGAAGACTCCACCTATTTTGCAGAGTGGGCCTTCAGAGACTGTGGAACAGGTAAGGCTGCTGACACATAGGCCTGTTGGTTAGTCAGCCTAAGCCAACAAGCAATGGACTGCTTAGAAGCAGGGCAACCCTTTTTCTGCACATCATCGATCACAAACAGGGAATCCGCCTTTCTGACCCATGCCGTCCTCTTGATCTTCAAGGCTCACACAGCATCCAATGTCTCTGGAGGAGCAGAAGTGCCAGAACTTGACGGAACCACAATAGGCCGGTTCAGGGGAATGCAGAGACAACCTTTGGCAGGAACTGCTGCATAGTCCTGTGCTCTGCTCCGTCTTCGTAAATATATGGACTTTTACATGATAAGGCCCCCAATTCGGAGACACACCTAGCAGAAGCCAGGGCCAGTAACATCACCATCTTCCACTTAAGGTACTTGTCTTCTACCGTCATCAACGGTTCAAACCAGAAGGGACTGTAGAAATTCCAATACCACATTCAAATCCCAGGGTGCCATTGGTGGCACAAAGGGAGGCAGTATGTGAAGCACACCTTGCAAGAAGGTCAGAACTTCTGGCAACACTGCCAACTGCTTCTGGAAGAAAATAGAGAGGGCTGAAATCTGGACCTTGAGGGGTCCCAGACGTAAGCCCATATCCACTCCAGCATGTAGGAAACATAAGAAACGACACAGGTGAAAATCCGCAGTAGGATATTTGCGCTCCTCGCACCAAGAGAGACATATCTACTCCAGATATGATGGTAGTGCTTAGCTGTCACAGGCTTCCTGGCCTGAACCATGGTTGCAATAATCTTTTTGGAAAGGCCTTTGCAAGCTAGAATGTTCCGCTCAACCGCCATGCCGTCAAACGAGGTTGCCATAAGTCCGGGAAGATGAACGGGCCCTGGTCTCTTTGATTTGGTAGAGGACAAGGGTCTGCAACGGACCTGTCCCAAAGATCCGCGCACCATGCCATCCGAGGCCAGTCTGGGGCAATCAGAATTGCCTTGACTCTTTGATGCCTGATTCTCTTTAGCACCCTCTGGAGCAACGGAATCGGAGGAAACGGGTAGACCAATCAGTAAAACCACAGCGTAGTCAGTGCATCTACTGCTATCGCCTGAGGGTCCCTGGTTCTCGAACAATATCGGCAAAGCTTCTTGTTGAGCAGATGCCATCAAATCAATCTACGGACAGCCCCACCGGTCGGTGAGCTGCAGAAACAGCTGTGGATGGAGGCCCCACTCTCCCGGGTGAAGGTCGTGACGACTTAGGAAGTCCGCTTCCCAGTTGTCCACCCCCGGAATAAAGATGGCTGACATTGCTCTTGCATTTCTTTCTGCCCAGAGGAGTATCCTTGACACTTCTCGCATGCAGGCTCTGCTCTTTGTTCCTCCTAGTTGATTGATGTATGCCACCGCCGTGGTGTTGTCCGACTGAACTTGAATGGCCTGATCCCGGAGCAGAGGAGAGGCCTGAAGCAGAACATTGCAGATCGCCCGAAGTACCAGAATGTTTATCGGAAGCATGGCTTCGTGGGTTGACCACCTGGCCCTGGAACTGAGCCCCTCGGGTGACAGCTCCCCATCCTATCAAACTCGCGTCCGTTGTGAGGAGAATCCAATCCTGAATCCCGAAACTTCGACCTTCCAGCAAGTTTGGAGGACTGCAGCCACCACTTGAGGGAAATACTGGCCTGAAGCGAATGACGCATGATCCTATGCATCTGAAGATGTGATCCGGACCACTTGTTCAGGAGATCCAATTGAAATGTTCTGGCATGGAACCTTCCGTACTGGATCGCCTCGTATGAGGCTACCATCTTTCCCAACAGTCTTATGCAAAGATGGATGGAAATCTGATTCGGCCCTAGAACCGCTCGGAAAATCTTCTTCGAGCATCCTCGCCTTGTGCTCTGGGAGGAATACCTTCTGAGCCACCATATCCAGAATCACTCCCAGGAACAGGAGCTGCCGAGTTGGCTCCAGGTGAGACTTCTGCAAATTTAGAATCCACCCATGATGTGACAGAAGCCGAATAGTGCAGTTGATATTGAGCAATAGAAGCTCCCTGGATCTCGCCTTTATCAAGAGATCGTCTAGGTAAGGGACTTTATTGACCCCCCTGGACTCGGAGCTAAAACCTTCGTGAAGACCTTCAGAGATGTGGACAGGCCGAAGGGCAGTGCCTGAAACTGGTAGTGGTAATTCAACAGGGCAAACCGCAGATAAGCCTGTTGGGGTGGCCAAATTGGGATATGGAGATAAGCATCCTTTATATCCAGCGAA
This sequence comes from Pseudophryne corroboree, assembly GCF_028390025.1. Lineage (NCBI taxonomy): Eukaryota > Metazoa > Chordata > Amphibia > Anura > Myobatrachidae > Pseudophryne > Pseudophryne corroboree. The sequence continues at coordinate 557,800,565 of NC_086444.1, forward strand.
ACCATGAGCTCCTGTTCGCCCAGACCGGAAATCACTGCTTGCAAGGATTCCATCTTGAACCTGAAGACCTTTAGGTAAGAGTTCAATGATTTTAGATTCAAAATGGGCCTTACCGAACCGTTCGGTTTTGGTACCACAAACAGATTGGAGTAGTAACCCTTTCCCGGTTGTTGCAGTAGCACTGGAACAATGACCTGGGACTGGACCAACTTCAGGATGGCCTGTTGCAGTGTAACTCGCGTATCCTCCAAAACTGGTAAGCCTGATTTGAAAACTTGGTGGGGAGGAGCACTGTCGAACTCCAGCTTGTAGCCTTGAGAAATCAGCTCCTTTACCCAGGTACCCTGGCAGGAGCTTTCCCAGATGCGGCTGAAGTGACGCAACCGAGCTCCCAACTCGGGACTCCCTCGGGGTGGGGCACCGTCATGCCGAGGCCTTGGTGGAAACAGCTGGTGCTTTGCTCCTGAGAACCTGTAGCGGCTGGTTTCCTGGTCTTGCCCCTGGTGCTTTTTGCAGCATTTGAGGCGCCTCTGGCTCTTGACCTAAACCTAGCGGCCCGAAAGGACTGCAAAGACAGCCCCCGGGTAGGAGCACCTGGCCGGAGGGGCCCCAGAGGGGAGAGAAGTGGATTTCCCCACCGTAGCTGTGGAAATCCACGTATCGGAATAAAGGTTTTTACACTGCGCTCACCCCCGGTTTTCAATTGTGCATGTATATGCACTAGTGCAAATAAATGATGAAATGTTTGTATGCGTTTCAAAATGATATTTAATTTTTAAATATAATAGCTGATTGTCCAGAATTTGCATATATGCGTGAATAAGCTCTGTTTGGCTATATTAAGCCTTGTGCTAGTTGTGCAGGAGCACGCTTGCTTCTAGATATGATGAAATAAAGTCCATACGCAAAATGATAATAATAAATGGATTGGGAAAAATGAAAAAGGTAAAAAAAAGTCTATTTGTTAAGCTGCAGGCCGCGGCGTCCCGCTGGTCTGTATGAAAATAATGCACTTGTTAGGATAACATGCCGTCACTGATGCTCAAGCATTAGTGGAGATTAAATGAGAGAGAAAGGGACTCCGGACTGGTCTTACCTCCCCCTGCTCCTGCCGCCGTCACTGTGACTGTGTTCGGTCACAGGTCGGAGGCTGGTCAGCCTGGGTTCGGTGCCTGTCTCGGGGGGGGGGGGGGGGGGGGGAGATGCACGCACTGCGACCGCTCTCAGAGCGGTTCGTTGCTGCACTCCCTCCCCCTACAGAGACTCACCTTAGTTCTCCTTCTCCGCTGCTGGATCAGTGGCAGGCTGTCTCCTTGATGTTTCTCCGTCGTCCGTGACCCGCAGACACTTCCTGGTCTTCAGTCACGTGACCGGGTTCAGTCTCTGGTTCCGCTCCTTCTACTTGATCGTGCCGCTGTTGTGGATCGTGTTAGGGAAATGCTCCAACGCGTTTCGGCCCTTTGGGGCCTTCCTCTGGGAGAAAAAGTGTATGGAAATTTATCCTGTGGTGAAAAATAAATAGCCTGATCTGTGGTTCCTTTGCTCTGATTGGTTGTCGTTCTTCATGTGGTGATAGGTAGTTGTTCTTGTCAATCACATTGTGGCCCAATGAGAATATTATTGCTGTGTTCACATGTGATCAGTCCTTTGTTGTCCTTGATTGGCTTTTGAAACTGTCAGTTATGTCCCTTGTCTCGCAATGAATGGGTTTCTAACTCTGGTGTTCTGTTTATTGTTGCCTATAAATAGATGCTTGCTGTGGTAATGATTCTTACCCTGATTAACGAACTGGTGCATTGTACAATTGAAAAAGAAAATAAATATATAAAAAAATAATAAATAATGAAAAATAAATAAAATAAAATAAAAAATAAATAAAATAAAAAATAAATGAAATAAAAAAATACTAAAAATAAGGTAAATTAATATATGCTGTAGAGTGTGGATAATAAAATTCAGATGGAGTGAATGAACGTAAATGCAACCAAATATAAGAATAGATAGACTATTACAAGCTGGGATGTGTTGAGTTATTGCTGGTTTTTTTAAAATGATCACAGGACAGAGATATCAAGTATGCTGTGTGAGTGTTAGTTCTCACTGACAAATGATGGATCTCACTTCATTATCAAAATTGAGTCCTTTCGGTACTAGTGTGTCCATCTCAATCATGACTCGTAGTTCTTCTTTATTTATCTGATGAATGAAGTTGCCCCCCCCTCCACCTGGGTTTGACCTCTTTTAGTCCTATGAATGTGCGCAATGTGGGTTCACTGTTGTGAAATTGTTTAAAATGTTTGGATAGTGGATGTTCGTCTGTTCCTTTTGTTATATTCCGGATGTGTTCATTTAATCTTGTCTTGAGTGGTCTCACTGTCCTCCCTACGTACTGCTTGTGACATGGGCATTCCAATATATAAATCACCCCCTTGCTGTGACATGTCAGTGTTGATTTTATTTTCATTGTTTTCTTATTTGAAGTGGATGTGACTGTATGAACGGGTTTGGTGCTTCTACTTTGATTTCCCCACCGTAGCTGTGGAAATCCACGTATCCAACTCACCCCCGAATAGCAACTCTCCTGAAAAAAGTAGTCGCCACACTGCGCTTAGAATCCACGTCCGCTACCCACTGACGCAGCCACAAAGCTCCATGCGCAGACACTGCCATGGCAGTAGTCCTTGCATTAATAGCACCTATCTCCTTGATGGAATCACACAGGACGTGTGCAGTTTCCTGAATGTGTTTTACCAGCATAACGATATTCACTAGAGACATATTCCCTGCAAGGCCCTCTTGAATCTGTCCTGCCCAGGTGTGAATGGCATGTGTCATCCAGCAACCCGCTATCACAGGTCTTTGTGATACACCAGCTGCTGTGTAAATAGACTTTAATGTAGTCTCTATTCTCTTATCCCCAGGATCCTTTAAGGCAGAGGTGCCAGGGACTGGTAATACCACCTTTTGAGATAGGCGTCAGACTAATACGTCCACAGCAGGGGGATTTTCCCAATATTTCCTACCTTCTGGGGTAAATGGGAAAGTGTCTTGTCATCTGGAACTTTTTATCAGGGTTTTTCCAGGCTATCTTAAACATGTCATCTAGTTCCTTTGAATCAGGAAAGGTGAAGCTAACCCTTTTCTGTGAGAAGAACGACTGCTGTACTGCAGCGTCTTCCACTGGGATTTTTAACACTTCCCTGATAGCAAGTATGAGGGGTTCAATACCCTGTGCCAGAGATGGATCCTCTGTAATAGGTTCCAGCTCCTCCCCCTCCTCCTGTCCTTCTTCATCAGATTCTAAGAGTAAGTCAGGCAGCCCATGCTTATGTGAGGTTGAGCTAGGGAGAGGGGTCTGTCTGCCAGCTGCCTTCGCATCCAGGTCTGCTACAGTTGCTATGTCAGACATTTTGACTATTTGCAGAGAGCTGAGAGGACATGTCTGCCAAAATGGATTTTATAGAAACTAACCAGGATGGCCCTTGATCCCCCCCCCCCCCCCCCCCCCCTTCCCCCGACTCCTCACTACGTTGAGAGGACTGGCTACATAGATCACATGTGGTTTATGAATCAGCCACGAAGGGGGAGAATTTGGTCTGACACACCAAGCATGTTTTTTTATTTTTACCATAGTTATAAGGGACAAAAATCCACACACCCACACCACACAGACTAGTATATAGCAAGCCTGCCTAGACTAGTATGTTTATAGGAGACCCAAAGAGTGAGGAAAAGCACACCAAGCCCTGCAGACTCCATAAGACTGCAGGTTGTATAAATACACTGAAGCTCTGTATAAACACCGCAGCTTACTACTGTCACAGGACAGTGATTATAATATATTCTAGCGGCTCTTCCCCATTCTAACACCCCTGTATCAGATTTCCAGTTTAATGCAGTGTGCCTGGAGGAGCTTTGCGACTTGCTGCTGCTGCTGGAAGCAGAGGAACGCACCAGGAAGCTGCTGGTCCCTCTCAGGTTAGCTCCGCCCCCTTTTATGGCGTCAGAGCTATGTGCTTATTTATACTGGCTAAAGTCCCCTTATGGTGCCAAACGTAGTATGAATACCTGTTTCCACCAAAACGAATGGCAGTGAACACAGGGGGGCTAAGGGATCCCTCCATGGAGTGTCTGTGCACCACCCCTGCCATTGCGCCGTACCATGGAACCGGCAGATATCCTAAGTGGGGTCCCCGGCTTCTACTCACCACTCTTCTACCTTCAGGCTTCTGTTAGGGGTGTGCGGCGAGCAATGGTTGTGTGCGCTAAGGCGCTGTGCCCGCAGTAAAACAACCTCTCAGGATGGTGGTCCTACAGCGGGGAAACGGCTCTGACACCCTACAGAGGCCAGTGACCGTCCCCCCACCCCCCTAACTCCCTCAGTGCAGGTATACTGTTGCCCAAACAGCATACTGAAAAAGACAAAAAATAAGAATTTACTCACTGGTAATTCTATTTCTCGTAGTCCGTAGTGGATGCTGGGAACTCCATAAGGACCATGGGGAATAGACGGGCTCCGCAGGAGACTGGGCACTCTAAAGAAAAGATTAGGTACTATCTGGTGTGCACTGGCTCCTCCCTCTATGCCCCTCCTCCAGACCTCAGTTAGGGAAACTGTGCCCGGAAGAGCTGACATTACAAGGAAAGGAAATTTTGACTCCAGGGTAAGACTCATACCAGCCACACCAATCACACTGTACAACTTGTGATAACCTTACCCAGTTAACAGTATGAACAACAACTGAGCCTCACTCAACGGATGGCTCATAACAATAACCCTTAGTTAAGCAATAACTATATACACGTATTGCAGAAAGTCCGCACTTGGGACGGGTGCCCAGCATCCACTACGGACTACGAGAAATAGAATTACCGGTGAGTAAATTCTTATTTTCTCTGATGTCCTAGTGGATGCTGGGAACTCCGTAAGGACCATGGGGATTATACCAAAGCTCCCAAACGGGCGGGAGAGTGCGGATGACTCTGCAGCACCGAATGAGCAAACACAAGGTCCTCCTCAGCCAGGGTATCAAACTTGTAGAACTTTGCAAATGTGTTTGAACCTGACCAAGTCGCCGCTCGGCAAAGCTGTAAAGCCGAGACCCCTCGGGCAGCCGCCCAAGAAGAGCCCACCTTCCTTGTGGAATGGGCTTTTACCGATTTTGGATGCGGCAATCCCGCCGCAGAATGAGCCTGCTGAATCGTGCTACAGATCCAGCGAGCAATAGTTTGCTTTGAAGCAGGAGCACCCAGCTTGTTGGGGGCATGCAAGATAAACAGCGAGTCAGTCTTCCTGACTCCAGCCGTTCTGGAAACATATATTTTCAAAAGCCCTGACTACGTCCAGCAACTTGGAGTCCTCCAAGTCCCGAGTAGCCGCAGGCACCACAATAGGTTGGTTCAAATGAAACGAGGACACCACCTTTGGGAGAAATTGTGGACGAGTCCTCAATTCTGCCCTGTCCATATGGAAGATCAGATATGGGCTTTTACATGACAAAGCCGCCAATTCCGACACACGCCTAGCCGATGCTAAGGCCAACAGCATGACCACTTTCCACGTGAGATACTTCAGTTCCACGGTCTTAAGTTGCTCAAACCAGTGGGATTTCAGGAAATCCAACACAACGTTAAGATCCCAGGGTGCCACTGGTGGCACAAAAGGGGGTTGAATATGCAGCACTCCCTTAACAAATGTCTGAACCTCAGTCAGTGAAGCCAGTTCTTTTTGAAAGAAAATGGATAGGGTCGAAATCTGGACCTTTATGGACCCCAATTATAGGCCCATAGTCACCCCTGACTGTAGGAAGTGCAGGAAACGACCCAGTTGGAATTCCTCTGTAGGGGCCTTCCTGGCCTCACACCAAGCAACATATTTTCGCCATATACGGTGATAATGCTTTGCGGTCACGTCTTTCCTAGCCTTTATCAGCGTAGGAATAACTTCATCCGGAATGCCTTTTTCCGCTAGGATCCGGCATTCAACCGCCATACGCAGCAAGTCTTGGAACAGGCAGGGCCCTTGTTGCAGCAGGTCCTGTCTGAGAGGCAGAGGCCATGGGTCCTCTGTGCGCATTTCTTGCAGTTCCGGGTACCAAGTCCTTCTTGGCCAGTCCGGAACAATGAGTATTGTTCTTATTCCTCTCTTTCTTACTATTCTCAGTACTTTTGGTATGAGAGGAAGAGGAGGAAACACATATACCGACTGGTACACCCACGGTGTCACTAGGGCGTCCACAGCTATCGCCTGAGGGTCCCTTGACCTGGCGCAAGATCTTTTTAGCTTTTTGTTGAGGCGGGACGCCATCATGTCCACCTGTGGCAGTTCCCATCGGTTTGCAATCAGTTGGAAGACTTCTTGATGAAGTCCCCACTCTCCCGGGTGGAGGTCGTGTCTGCTGAGGAAGTCTGCTTCCCAGTTGTCCACTCCCGGAATGAACACTGCTGACAGTGCTTGCACGTGATTCTCCGCCCATCGAAGAATCTTTGTGGCTTCCGCCATTGCCATCCTGCTTCTTGTGCCGCCCTGGCGGTTTACATGGGCGACCGCCGTGATGTTGTCTGACTGAATCAGCACTGGCCGGTTTCGAAGCAGGGGCTCTGCTTGACTCAGGGCGTTGTAAATGGCCCTTAATTCCAGTATATTTATGTGTAGAGAAGTCTCCAGACTTGACCACAGCCCTTGGAAGTTTCTTCCCTGAGTGACTGCCCCCCATCCTCGGAGGCTTGCATCCGTGGTCACCAGGACCCAGTCCTGTATGCCGAACCTGCGGCCCTCGAGAAGGTGAGCACTCTGCAGCCACCACAGAAGAGACACCCTGGCCCTTGGGGACAGGGTGATCAGCAGATGCATCTGAAGATGCGATCCGGACTACTTGTCCAACAGATCCCACTGAAAGATCCTCGCATGGAACCTGCCGAAGGGAATGGCTTCGTATGAAGCCACCATCTTTCCCAGGACTTGCGTGCAGTGATGCACCGATACCTGTTTTGGTTTCAGGAGGTCCCTGACCAGAGATGCTAATTCCTGGGCCTTCTCAACCGGGAGAAACACCTTCTTCTGTTCTGTGTCCAGAATCATGCCCAGGAAAAGCAGACGCGTCGTAGGAATCAGCTGCGACTTTGGAACATTCAGAATCCAGCCGTGCTGTTGCAACACTTCCTGAGAGAGTGCTACGCTGATCAACAACTGCTCCCTGGACCTCGCCTTTATGAGGAGATCGTCCAAGTACGGGATAATTATAACTCCCTTCTGCCGAAGGAGTATCATCATTTCGGCCATTACCTTGGTAAATATTCTCGGTGCCGTGGACAGGCCAAACGGCAACGTCTGGAACTGGTAATGACAGTCCTGTACCACAAATCTGAGGTACTCCTGGTGAGGTGGGTAAATGGGGACATGCAAGTAAGCATCCTTGATGTCCAGCTACACCATAAAATCCCCCTCTTCCAGGCTTGCAATAACTGCTCTGAGCGATTCCATTTTGAACTTGAATTTCTTTATATAAGTGTTCAAGGACTTTAAATTCAGAATGGGTCTCACCGAACCGTCCGGTTTCGGTACCACAAACATTGTGGAATAGTAACCCCTTCCCTGTTGAAGGAGGAGGACCCTGACAATCACTTGCTGGAGGTACAGCTTGTGAATTGCCGCCAGCACTACCTCCCTTTCCATGGGGGAAGCTGGCAAGGCTTATTTGAGGTAACGGCGGGGAAGAGTCGCTTCGAATTCCAGCTTGTATCCCTGAGATACAATTTGTATAGCCCAGAGATCCACATGTGAGCGAACCCACTGGCTGCTGAAATTTCGGAGACGCGCCCCCACCGCACCTTGCTCCGCCTGTGGAGCCCCAACGTCATGCGGTGGACTTAGTGGAAGCAGGGGAGGACTTTTGTTCCTGGGAACTGGCTGCATGGTGTAGCTTCTTACCTCTACCCCTGCCTCTGGCAAGAAAGGATGCACCCCTGACCATCTTGCCTTTTTGGGAACGAAAGGACTGCATTTGATAATACGGTGCTTTCTTAGGCTGTGAGGAAACCTGAGGCAAGAAAGTGGACTTTCCAGCTGTCGCTGTAGACACGAGGTCCAACAGACCGTCCCCAAACAATTCCTCACCCTTATAAGGCAAAACCTCCATGTGTTTTTTAGAATCAGCATCTCCTGTCCATTGCCGAGTCCATAAGACCCTCCTGGCAGAAATGGACATAGCATTAATTCTAGAGCCCAGCAGGCAAATGTCCCTCTGAGCATCTCGCATATATAAGACTATGTCTTTGATATGGCCCAGGGTTAGCAAAACAGTATCTCTGTCGAGGGAATCTATGTCGTCTAACAGAGTATCTGTCCACGCTGCTACAGCACTACACATCCAGGCTGAAGCAATAGCAGGTCTCAGTAGAGTACCAGAGTGTGTATACACTGACTTCAGGATAGCTTCCTGCTTTCTATCCGCAGGCTCCTTTAGGGCGGCCGTATCCTGAAACGGCAGGGCCACCTTTTTAGATAAGCGTGTCAGCGCCTTGTCCACCCTAGGGGATGTTTCCCAACGTAACCTGTCCGTTGGCGGGAAAGGGTACGCCATCAGTAACCTCTTAGAAATCACTAATTTCTTATCAGGGGAACTCCACACTTCTTCACACAATTCATTTAATTCATCAGATGGGGGAAAAGTCACTGGCTGCTTTTTCTCCCCAAACATATAAACCCTCTTGGTATTAACCGGGTTACTCTCAGAAATGTGTAATACATCTTTCATTGCAATAATCATGTATCGGATGGCCTTGGTCATTTTAGACTGTAAATGTGCCTCATCATCGTTGACACTGGAGTCGGACTCCGTGTCGGCATCTGTGTCAACCATCTGATATAGAGGGCGTTTATGAGCCCCTGACGGTTTCTGAGTCGCCTGGGCAGGCGCAGGCTGAGACCCCGGCTGTCCCAAGGCTGCAGCGTCATCAAACCTTTTATGTAAGGAGTTTACATTGTCATTTAAGACCTTCCACATATCCATCCAATCAGGTGTCGGCCCCGACGGGGGCGATACCAAACTTATCTGCCCTTGCTCCGCCTCCACGTAACCTTCCTCATCAAACATGTCGACACAGCCGTACCGACGCACACACACACAGGGAATGCTCAGACTGAGGACAGGACCCCACAAAGTCCTTTGGGGAGACAGAGAGAGAGTATGCCAGCACACACCACAGTGTTATATAACACAGGGATTTTCACTGCTAATAAGTGATATACCCAATAGCTGCTTTTTTTGTATTCTTTGTGCCTAAATTTATGTGCCCCCCCTCTCTTTTTAACCCGTCTTGTACCTGGATACTGCAGGGGAGAGCCTGGGGAGCTGCTTCCAGCGGAGCTGTGAAGAAAAAATGGCGCTGGTGTGCTGAGGAAGAAGGCCCCGCCCCCCTCAGTGGCGGGCTTCTGTCCCGCTTTCAGTGTAAAATAATGGCGGGGTTTTTACATATATACAGTGCTAGACTGTATATATGTATTTTTATGCCAAAGGTACTTCAATTGCAGCCCAGGGCGCCCCCCCCCCCCCAGCGCCCTGCACCCTACAGTGACCGGAGTGTGTAAGTGTGCTGGGAGCAATGGCGCACAGCTGCGGTGCTGTGCGCTACCTTAATGAAGACAGGAGTCTTCAGCCGTCTTCTAGTTTCTGTTCTTCTGGCTCTGCAAGGGGGACGGCGGCGTGGCTCCGGGAACGGACGATCGAGGACAGGTGCCTGTGTTCGAACCCTCTGGAGCTAATGGTATCCAGTAGCCTAAGAAGCACAAGCTAGCTGCAAGCAGGTAGGTTTGCTTCTCTCCCCTTAGTCCCACGTAGCAGTGAGTCTGTTGCCAGCAGAAGCTCACTGAAAATAAAAAAACTAATAAATACTTTCTTTACTAGTAAGCTCAGGAGGGCCCACTAGGAGCACCCAGCTCTGGCCGGGCACAGATTCTAACTGAGGTCTGGAGGAGGGGCATAGAGGGAGGAGCCAGTGCACACCAGATAGTACCTAATCTTTTCTTTAGAGTGCCCAGTCTCCTGCGGAGCCCGTCTATTCCCCATGGTCCTTACGGAGTTCCCAGCATCCACTAGGACGTCAGAGAAAAGTGTGCAACCTCTCCTGAGGGCACATTTTTCTAAACTGGCTGTGGGTGGGGGCATAGAGGGGAGGAGCCAGCACACCCAATTGAAGAAATTTAAAGTGCACCGGCTCCTTTGGACCCCATCTATACCCCATCGTACTAAGTGACCCCAGTATCCCTTATGAATGCTAGAAAAAGATGAATGCTTTACTTTGTAGTGACCACCAACTATTTTGGTTCTAACAATGCCACACTAACGCTTTCACTTTAGATCCTGCCACTGGTCAAGATAATCCTTGTGAATGTGATGTTGTTATCCAGTAAGGCTTATCTGCGAACCCAAAGAGTGATCTTAATTAATTTGCAATTCCTGCACACACCACCCTGCTCACATGAAAATGTTTATAGTGAAGTAAAACAGTAGCAGAAGATGTGGTCAAGCCAATACTGAAGTCACTTTTAGGACTGAAGTGGGTATACCAGATGTTTAATTTTGATATGCCTTTCCACTCGAAAAGACACACTGTTCAGTGCTGTGTCTATATGTACAACCATGAACTGTCATTTTTGTGAAGACTCAAGGTGACTTTTTACCATATTGATGTTCCTGTGGAAACAACATTACCTCAACTATCCTGCTTTGGGCAATGTGTCTTGATATTTTTGTCACCTCGAGGCCATCCAAATAAGGACAGAGTGCTTCCCTTTTTCTCTGACAGCAACAACAAGAACTTCTAACACCAGGGTGAAGGTCACTGAATATGTAGAAAGTCAGATCATCATAAATGAATGGAAAATACTGACCCGAACCAAAAAAAGAGAATCTCTTATGTTTATTTTTAATAGGAAATTACAGATATTGATCATGTAGACCAAGAGATAACAGTCCACCCTCTCTATTACATGGAGAATAGTTTTCAAAGATAAGACAACTCTTTTTGTGTACAAAATGAGTAAGCCTCCATGAACGGACAATGGTCAAAAAACCCCATGTGTATTTTTTAGCCATGAAAAAAAGTTTGGAAGCTGAAAGAAAATCGAAGATGTCAGTTATTAGTGAAATAAAGTTTGCACAAAGCTCCAGAATGCCTCTAATTCTGTTGGGCATTATGGGGCCTTCACACACAAAAAAAAAAAAAACATTCTGGGTATCTGAGTGAACAGGGATAAAGTCACTAAGAGGGCTTTGCAAGCACTAGTGAGTTTCTTAAATTAGAAGAATATTCTCCCTCAACAACAGATCTAGAGTTTACTACCTTTTGTAAATAGACCCCAAAAGGTGTAACAAATACGGTTATCAAAGTTGCATGGAGACATTTTACGTTTAAAAGAGGACAGCTCTAAAGACGTTATAACATCCAGTGTCATCTTAAATATAGGGTTGAAGAAAGCCTTCTGTGATACTTGCACAGTATGACAAAAAAAAGAGAAAAAAAAGCCAAACAAGTTATTTAAAAGGATAATGGTCCCATAGTTTAATTAATAGGTTAGCAAAGCAAAGTTCAATGGATTACAATATTTACATGTTGTTTAAAAAATTAAGTAGTGATAAAACATCACATTAAAAACACGCATTGTATTTTTTGGTAGCCACTCCATTAGTACGAAGTACAAGGGAGCTTGAAGAAAAGGCCAATCATTACGTTGGCAAGTTTCAGTGTTCAAGGACTCTCCACGGTAAGAAATATTTTTGCAGTTGGCACTTAAGCCCTGATGCAGACAAAGTCCATTGTTTTATGTATTTATTTATTTTTAATCAGTACAAACTAGTTGTGGCTCCCTTACACAAGTATAAATTAACCATTTTGAAAGCTTAGTTGAAATTATATATAATTTCTGTTTTACAAAGTTTCCAGCAAGATAAACCTGAAATGATTTTTGATCACAAGTGAAGGCATGAGGTAGGGGATATATTACAGCAACTCAAAAATGAGTCTCATGCTAAAAGCCAAATGAACACAACTTTAGTTTTAAGTATAACAATAACAGAACAGTGCCAGAAAACAAACCTTTCAAAATCTCTTAATAAAAAAGTGCAATGCGTATTACATTGAACAGAAACAAAAGCCTATATTTACATTAAAAAGATGAACCATAACTTTTGCAGAAAATATGGTTAACCTTTAAAAATGTAAAAATTAGAAGTTTTTAATGTTGTGTGTGTGTGTATATATATATATGCGTCAAAATACAGGTTGAGAAAAATCGTCATGTGGTAGTCATTTTTGGTATCTCACATCAGAAAAAAGAAAAACCAGGAGAGGGCATTTAAAAGTCAAATATGTTAAATGTATTAGACCAATAGAAATTAAACGCTTGCGAGATGTGTCTCAAATATTTCATATAGGCATCAAATAAGCATGCTGGAAACAAGATGGGTCATTCTGTATACAGTGTGAATATGCAGAAAATTCATATCGAACATACATATTTCAGTCATTCTAATCAGTTAAAAGACCTATGCTGTTTACTGCAAGACTAAACTAAATAGAAAAGACCTGAAAGGCCTGCTGAACATTCGGCGTGAGAACACATTAAACATGGTAAGGATTCCAAATAAAATATATATATCTATATGTGATCATTCACCGATACCTATAATGTTCAACCATTTTCAGCCACTTTTATGTTTATTAAAAAATAGAAATAAAAGGAAATCACAGTATTTAAAGACCAAGTCCATGAAAGCATTTGTAGTAAGATGTCATGACTATTTCTCACGCATTGTTATTTTGTTCTTTGTTATTTCGACACCTTCTCGATATTCATCCGCCTGGAAAAGCAGCTTACTGTATGTAAACGCTTAAAATTTCCCTGGAACATTTTTTTTTTCTAGAGGTACTAGGAATTTGATGACCACCATAGTCACAGAGCAATGCTTGACACAGTTTATTGTCTCTAGAGCAGTGGCAAAATATGGAAAGCTCGTATTAAAAAGTTCTCCTAAAAGTGGTGCTATTTAAAATTGTAAGTCAGCCTTAGGAGAAAACTGAATGTTTAATTCCCCTATTAATTCACAATAAAATTATTATAACAAAGTACGAAAAAAAGATGACAAGTAGTAATGTCATGGTGTGAATCAGTTTCTTGTACTTTATACACACAAGTACCAGTGCTTGGGGAAAAGGAAAATAAAATAAAAAAAAAGTTATAGGTCCAAAAAGCAGCTTTTCGTGTACTTTCTTCTGTTGAATCAATGTTTGCAAAGTTTCTCATTGCGTCTCCTGAAATAATTATTCTGTTTTGGTCACCAAAAGATTTTTAAAACAAGAGGATCCTGTTTGTTGGGAAGCATCTATTGTCCTTTCCTCCTGCTTTGTGTCGCACCAGGTGTCCTCTATATTGTCTAAAGGCTTTCCGTTTTCCACATTCTCTTTTCTGTTTTCACCAACAGTCCTATGAAATAAAACAGCTCATCAGCATTTCAATGTCGTCCATATTAGAAATTATTAACAGATGTAAATGAATTACAGTGATTTATTCTGCAGAAACATTCTGTAGAGCAGTTCATCTGTGATATTGTATGCATCTCTTGGTACATTTGTAGACAAAAGTATTCAATTTGCCATATTATGTAATCTTTTACATTTAAATGCGACTGCCTTTAACTTGGGCATTAAATGTAATGTCCTAAATTCATAGAAAACACCAGTCAAAAGTTTTTTTATTTCTCAATCTACCTCTCACCTAGGACAATATATGCGAATCCATTGCGCTAATTAAAAAAAACTGCCCAACTATCCACAGGTGATCCGGTCTTTAGGTCGACTGCACTTAGGTCGACACTCATTAGGTCGACCACTATAGGTCGACATGGTCTTTGGGTCAACATGGTCACTAGGTCGATATGAGTTTAAAAAAAAAATTCAATTTTTTTTTTTTACTTCTTCATACTTTACGATCCACGTGGACTACGACTGGGAATACTAACCTGTGCCGAGCGCAGCGGTAGCTGAGCGAGGCACCTTGCCCGAAGCATGGCCAGCCATGCGAAGGGACACGGTGCACTAATTGGGTTACGGGTCAGTTTACGAATAAGACGACACCAAAAAAAAAAAAAAAAAAAAATGAAAAATAAACTCATGTCAACCTTTTTCTATGTCTACCTAACGACTTTGTCGACCCATTGCAGGTGTCTATCAACAGTGGTCGACCTAATGACTGTCGATCTAGTTATAGTCGACCCTATGATCCATACCCATTCACAGATGAACATAATTATACAGACAATACTACTAAAGCCAAACTTAATTCTGACCACACAGACTGAGCATGTGGCACAAATGGACCGCCATGGCATAAATATTATTAAACTTAAAAAGATCATTGCCAGGGATGTTGGTAAGTTAAACCAAAAGATGTCTGTAGCTGGTTTGGGGCCATATGTACTAAGCCTTGAAAAGTAATACATTTCACGGTAATAATGTACCAACCAGTCAGCTCCAGTAATTTTTCAAACCCAGCTGTGATATGGCATTTAGGAGCCGATTAACTGATGCTTTATCACCGTGAAATGTATCACTTTTCAAAGCTTTGTACATCTCCCTCAATTGTTATGTAAATGAACCTGTATTTTAAATTTTGCATGCGACATTCTTCGTAACAAATCACCAATTAGAATGAAAATTTAATCGTTAACTCAGGATGCAAATATATTATCGTGACTTAATCTTTAACTGGTAATTCAGTTTGTCTTTTTAGGTCTACTGTACAGCCAAAAGTCTAATTGCAATGTACAATTATCAGGACACAAACCATTCTTGTGCATTATTTAAAATGCCTTTTTCTGTGGCAGAATACTCCGTGACTGACACATTATTATTGAAGTGTTGCTCTGCTGCGTGGAACAGAACCTGACGAATATGCCTAGGTGTAATCACCGTCTTGTAGCAAATTGATAGGTGCATATTTGTTTACTTCATAAAATGAATCCTGGCAGGTCAAGTTACCAAGATGACTAACTTGATGCAAATATATGGAAAGGCAACATTATGGGGGAAAAAAAAATACAGCTCTAAAAATGCAGTAAATTTTACATGTGTTACATGTTCAGATAGCGATTTAATATGTACATGTGTGATTTTATACTGTTGCTTCAATAGCTCCAAAGAGCCCCCTCAGCTCACCAGGACCTGGCGACTCAACTGCATGTCTTCTGCTTAAAATGTGAATTTTATTCACTTAAATAAAACAACTGGAAGCGACAAAACTGCATTGCTAGTATATAGACCACTGGCGCTTGAAACTTTTGCACATCTGTGTGCAAGAGCCTGAATCTGTGTAAAAAGGGCTCCAGCAGCTTTTTCTTACTCCAAGTTTCACTGTGCTACACACCTGTAATGTGTGTTATACCAATTCCTGTGTGGTCAAAGCAAAGTGTCTCTGGTACAATGTAGCTTTTCACTGGGTATGTGATGTGACCAAGGCGCAAAATTGAAAGATAAATACAATACACTACGCATCTCAGAGTGTTGTATGGCGTAAAGATGTTCAGTGTATGAAGACACATCTGTATTTAAAAGTGTTGATCGTAAACATACATGCCGTGTCTTAAAACATGCCGCTCCCATTCAGTGTTTAATGCAAAGGTTCTTCCACAGAATTCACATGGAAAGCGTTTTTCTTGAGGAATATCTTTAACACCAGAAAACTCCACGGTATCTACAAAAAAATAAAATAAAAAGGGAAAAAAATTTGGGCATATTTTTGACCAGCAAAACAATTTGTTACCAGTGTCAAACAATTATTCTGCGTTATTTAATAACAATTTGTTACTTCAGTGTCTTGAGGCATAAAATTAAATTCCTAGTTTTATTAATGGAGGAGTTGTATTAAAAAGCTAGCTTTCATTATAAAAATATGCTATTATTAAAACAAAGTATTGCAACCGAAGGATCCGACCATGGCAAAATATGTGTCTTTACTGGTGAAGGGTGGATTGGGGGTTACTGTAAAAATAGAAATTGCACTTTTCAGCTACTTGAACCAAATACAGTAGACAATACGTATGTATGGCATTAAAAGACTACTAACCGTCAGGCTTAACTCCAATATCTTCTTCATCACTGCTGGAAGGCTCAGTTTTATCTTTCAATTGTTCTAACTGATCTAAATTAACTAATCCAACTAGTTCAAAGTTGCGGCATACCTATAGTAAGGTGACAAAACAGATAAATGAAACTCAAATAATGGGAAGCTGGATAAGACCAGATAAGCAAGTTATCATGTTAGAAGAGAACATCATGTGGTTTAACATGTAACTGCACAGTTCTTTCTACTAAAACCTTCTGCTTTTACACATTAAGCCTTAATTTCCAAAAAGAACAAAACATTTGTACATCCTTATTACTGGATAGGCTCTGTACACTTTTCTTTAAAATATAGTGTGTAAATACTGTGTATAAATCCATCTTTGAAACAATGCTGTGTAACATTCACCACTAAACTATACAGTACATACACTGCAAAATAAAGGACATGCAGTCAGGGATTAAGGGGTCTATTTACTAAGCCTTGGATGGAAATAAAGTGGATGGAGATAAAGTACCAGCCAATCAGCTCCTAACTGCCATGTTACAGGCTGGGTTTGAAAAATGACCATTAGGAGCTGACTGGCTGGTACTTGATCTCCATCCACTTTATCTCTGTCCAAGGCTTATTAAATAGACCCTACAGTGACTGCAGTCATTGAATGAATAACTAACTTCACATCACATAAAAAATAAACACCCCACCAAACTGTTATTAAAGTAATTAGGCAAGGTTTCTGGATTGCACCCGCTGAATACAAGGGGAGGCCTTATCTTACACCGATCGGCATACTTCATTATATCATTTGACGGTACCCCCAGAATTTTAATGTTATTTATTAAAATGGCGGAATTCCTATAAACCAATAATAACAAAGATAGCCATTTCAAAAAATAAAAATAATAATAAATATATATATATATATATATATATATATATATAAATATAAAAATCAGATTGCAGACATTTGTTTGGGATGGTATAGAATTTTGTATCGAAGATTGATGTAATTGGGTCATGAAAAAAAGTGCTGATTTCCAACTTGAAACTAGTCTCAGAACATGTCTTGTCATGGGTTACAATAGTAGTCCTGGATTTATGTAATCAATTATTTGCTCATTATAAGCAAGCATTGTAATTTGTACAAATCTAAAGCAAGAATAGAGTCAATGGCTTCCTTTGGCGCATGGGAAAAGTGTGAGAGATAGGGAGGTAATTGTACTTTCCTAACTAAAATTATACAATGTTATTATTCGGCGTACCCCCACTCACGCTGATATGGAGTAGCTTACACACATCAAGGTATCTTTTATTCTCCCACATAAAACTAAAAGTCTAAAGATAATCCTGGGTGTCGTACCCCAACTCACACAGAAATAGATATCTGGACTCCTATCAAGGTTTCTTTCTGTCGTCCTCTCAAAACAATTCATAGAAGCAGTCAGACACCTTCCAGCACTCTCCGACCCGGATGGGAACCTGTTGACCAATCTAGGCCACAGGTTCTCAAACTCGGTCCCCAGGACCCCACACAGTGCATGTTTTGCAGGTCTCCTCACAGAATCACAAGCGCACTTGTGATTCTGTGAGGAGACCTGCAAACCATGCACTGTGTGGGGTCCTGAGGACCAAGTTTGAGAACCTGTGGCCTAGATTGATCAACAGGTTCCCATCCGGGTCGGAGAGTGCTGGAAGGTGTCTGACTGCTTCTATGAATTGTTTTGAGAGGACGACAGAAAGAAACCTTGATAGGAGTCCAGATATCTATTTCTGTGTGAGTTGGGGTACGACACCCAGGATTATCTTTAGACTTTGAGTTTTATGTGGGAGAATAAAAGATACCTTGATGTGTGTAAACTACTCCATATCAGCGTGAGTGGGGGTACGCCGAATAATAACATTGTATCATTTTAGTTAGGAAAGTACAATTACTTCCCTATCTCTCACGCTTTTCCCATGCGCCAAAGGAAGGCATTGACTCTATTCTTGCTTTAGATTTGTACAATTTATTTTGGATTAAGGGGTGACATCCAGTTGAGTCAACAGTTTCCATTGGGCAGCATTCCCCTTGCGCCAATTTGTAGAGTTTACAGAAATTCCCTTCCTTGTAAGCATTGTAATTTGTCCATTTTTCTTCCATTGGATTACTACTATATGCCAATTTGGGATGTAGTTGAAATGCCACCGGACGGGATCCCGGTGGTCAAAATAGAGACACGGTGGCATATTGCTGGCATCCCAATCCCGGCAGAGCTCGGGATCCAGGCATCAAAATACAGTCGCCTGGAATCCCGAACGTTCGGTTAGCGGGACACGCTTGCATCCTGCCGCAGGGGGTGGGAGGTTAGGTTTAAACATTAGAAAGGGGGTTAGGGTTAAGGTGCAGGGACCGGAAGGGGATGGTTAAGTACCAGGGAAGGGAGGGTTAGGGTTAGGCACTTACAAGGGAAGGTTAGGGTTACACACCAAACGAGGAGGGTTAAAGCATAGGCAGCGGTGAAAGGAAGGGGAGGGTTAAGGACCCACAAAGGAGGGTTAGGGTACTTTCTAGGGGGCCATCAGGATTTTGATGGTCAGGATGCCGCTGTCGGTATTATGACCGCCGGCATCCAGTCCATCGGTATATCATACTAAATCCGCCAATTTTAATACAAGCAAGCTTAACAAATTAGTTTTTCTTGATTATTGTTATGTAGCAACCGCCTGACTAAAGTAAATCTTTTCCAGGAGTAAACTTTAGATATTTTGTGCCTATTTCAGGTGCTACATTTTACATGCAGAGAATGCAGTTCATACCTTATGCTCATTCCTCAGATGGCTTTCTAGCTCTTCATTTTGCTTGGTTTCATAGTAGCATAGCTGACATTTGTAAGGCTTCAATTCATTGTGCTTCTCTATGTGTTGTTGCAAGCTTTCATCACTGGAGCAGGTAAACGTGCATTTATCACATCGGAACACAACTCCTTGCAATTGTTTTGATAACTTGGAGCGGCAAACTTCAATCGGGACAACTCTCTCTTCTAGAATCAAGACAGAATACATCAGAGTGACATACAAAACAATATAACTTATTTATTACAGTTTAATAACACACCTGTATGTATGTAAATCGGACTAGTTCTATTTTCAGGGTCAGTATTTTAGACAATGGGCTCTATTCACGACAGGCTGGATTTAGTTGTGTGGGCACTATACTGTAGTACAGATGTGTCCACATACATCTAGCCTCTGGCACATTAAACAGCCTTTCTCCATGCCATGGGGTGACTTAGTAGTGACGAGTGTCTTTTCGTATGACTAGTACCATTAAAATGTATCTTATTTGCAAAATGGTGCAAATACTGTAGTATGTACAAGCTGCTTATGCTGATTAAAATGGCATGCCTACAGTCTGTGCGCGACCATGGCTGTATCTGCATACTAAATGCTACACTACAGTGTTTTCCTAGAAAACACTGTAACGTAACATTTGATATGCAGATACAGCTGGGGTCGCACACAGAATATAAGCATGCTGCATATCATTTTAATCAGCAAGGTCTGCTTGTGCATTCTATTCACATTGCATTTTGAATCAAGTGCATTTTCAGGCAACAAAAGGACAACTGACGCTAGCAGAGTTGCACAGGACCTGGCAGCTCAGTCATGCCAGGCATCTCCAGTTGCGTGGCGCATTGAGGCTAGATGTATGAGGACATATCTGTACACAGTGATTTGACTTTTACAACCCTGGCTAAAGCAAGTGCAAAATTGTATAAACACCAAAATAATTACAGGAATTTAAGTGTAAACTTGGTCATTTATAAATAAGAAAAAAAAAAGTACTTTTATTCATCTTTTAATCCAACATTAGCAAAAACAGTAGCTGACAATGATAGTCAAAAAACACTACAAGAACAGTTTGAAATCTACATCAGATCTGAAACGTTGAACAATTCTAGGTATTTAACGGCAAGGCCTTAGGTAAACAAAGTTCTAAATAGCTTGCAGCATTATAAAATGTTGATTACAATAATAAAAGGCAGAAAATACTTAAGTGTAGACATCCAGCAGCAATTATCACCTGCAAGAGCCCCAGGAGTTGGGTTGATGTCTATATACTTGTCAAACAAGCACTTTTACCATAGGTGTAAGTATATTAGATTATAATTTGTGCTAAGTGATGGCATCACGAAACAGTTCTCTGAAATGCATTACTTTGTACGCAAGCTTAAAAAATAATGAAGATCAGAATAGGACTTTCAAACAAGTCAAACAAATATACAGTACAGCCATCAGAATGTAATATATATGTAAATAAAATCAACTACATGTGACTGACTGACAGTATCGTGTCAAGAGAAAACAACACTGTTGTATGGCAAGTGTAATGCCATATGGCCCGGCTCATAGTTGTATGGTATTGCACAGCCGCAGGGGAGCAGCTGTGCAATACGGTACAACTAATATACTAATGCTACAAGAGATGCCTGTGGGAAAGACACCTCCAGGCAGCATCTGCCAGGAGGCGTCTGTGTCCGAACACACATCGATCACCCTACAAAATGGTGGGGACATTTTAAAAAATGGTGCTCTGCACCGCCTCCGTCCTGCCCCAAATGGATGTAGCAAGTCAGTCATGGTGCAGCTTTAAGGCACTCAGTGCCAGCTTGCAGGAACCCATTGTGCACATGCGCAGACACAACGCAAATTGAAGGGTTTGTGTAGAAGTCGGAATCAGGCCCATAGTGCACAATCTATTACACATCACCTCTAGGAAACGGTTCCAAACAACTCACTATGGCCCTCATTCCGAGTTGATCGGTCGCAAGGCGAATTTAGCAGAGTTACACACGCTAAGCCGCCGCCTACTGGGAGTGAATCTTAGCTTCTTAAAATTGCGACCGATGTATTCGCAATATTGCGATTACTAACTACTTAGCAGTTTCAGAGTAGCTCCAGACTTACTCTGCCTGTGCGATCAGTTCAGTGCTTGTCGTTCCTGGTTGACGTCACAAACACACCCAGCGTTCGCCCAGGCACTCCCACCGTTTCTCCGGCCACTCCTGCGTTTTTTCCGGAAACGGTAGCGTTTTCAGCCACACGCCCCTGAAACGCCGTGTTTCCGCCCAGTAACACCCATTTCCTGTCAATCACATTACGATCGCCGGAGCGAAGAAAAAGCCGTGAGTAAAAATACTTTCTTCATAGTAAAGTTACTTGGCGCAGTCGCAGTGCGAACTTTGCGCATGCGTACTAAGCGGATTTTCACTGCGATGCGATGAAAAAGAACGAGTGAACAACTCGGAATGAGGGCCTATGTTCTCTAACTTTTAGTCACACTGAATCGATATGCTAAGCACAAGAGAGGCAATGTCTGCACTAATAATCAATATTTAGATGTTGTACTAAAATTACATCCACAGTCAATGTCCTTCCTTTACTGTTGCTTCATTCTTCCCAAATAGCGTACCAGGTCCCATGCAAATTGCAAATTTACCTCTTGTCATGTAATTAAAACACATAGAAGCGACACTACTATTTTGCTAGCTTACACTGACTAATTTGGCATGCGACATTTGTACAGGTGTCTTCACAAACACCTATCATCAAATCACACCAATTAGCACACCCCAGAACTTCTATTTATTAGCACACCAAAATGCTAGTCTTAAATACCTACAGTAGTACACTATGGGGGTGATCCCGAGTTGTTCGCTCGCTAGCAGATTTTAGTAGCATTGCACACGCTAAGCCGCCGCCCTCTGAGAGTGTATCTTAGCTTAGCAGAATAGCAAACTAAAGATTAGCAGAATTGCAAATAGAAATTTCTTAGCAGTTTCTGAGTAGCTCGAGACTTACACACAAATAGCGATAAGTTCAGTCAGTTTCGTTCCTGGTTTGACGTCACAAACACGCCCTGCGTTCGGCCAGCTTCTCCCCCGTTTCTCCAGACACTCCCGCGTTTTTCCCTGACACGCCTGCGTTTTTCCACACACACCCTGAAAACGGCCAGTTTCCGCCCAGAAACACCCACTTCCTGTCAATCACACGCCGATCACTTCAACGATGAAAAATCTTCGTTCGGACGTGAGTAAATCTACTAAGTTTTGAGCTAAAATACTAACCGCATGCGCACTGCGAACCATGCGCAATTTTGCCTTAATCGCTCCGTTGCGAAAATCGGCAATGAGCGAACAACTCGGAATGACCCCCTATATGCGAGCAAAGATGTCATACTGAAGAAAACATAGCTATGTTCAGGAAAAAGTACACAAGAATACGAGAGATGCTCACAATAAATCATTATGCTTGATCTGTGACTTTAAAGAAATTGCTTTGCAACCCAAAGCCTAGTACATTATTTTGAACAAAGATCCAAAACCAGGGAAAAGTTGCACAAGAAAAAAGTAACATAACTGAGGAAATAGTACACAGCAGGGGAACCGCGCCAGGTTTCTCGTGCCACATTGCAGAAAAGGGGTAAGTGTGTAAGGACACATCTGTTTGCGTCTGAGGGCGGAATGGATCATGCAAAACATCCTGCCAGTTATTGCATCCACAGCAGAATTTATGAATGTCACCTGCAAATTTCACTTTCCGAGGCTTGCTACTTACCGGCACACCACAGCCCCATAGCGCTCCCCTGCGGATACCATTTTTATGCATATGGGGATTGCAGCAAACCTACATAAATGGAAGTTTTTGGTGTTTTAGCCGCATTTTAAGGGCTGATACATCCCGGCCTGAATCTAAATACGTGTAAAAAGGGTATCCAATGAGAACAGCCACAGCTACTCATCATGCAGAGGTCCATTATGCTCATCTGCAAATTTCTGTGTGTGCAAAACCAATTTCTATGTGGTTAAAGCTGCAGTCTAGCATCTTTAGTACACTGAGCGGTGTTTTGCTATGTCTGCAATGCAACTAAGCTGCAAAACTGAAAAGGAAAATATGGTACACTACTCCTCCAGAAGCATCTCAGTAGCACCAGGCCTCATGCCATGTAGCATGAGGGCAACCAGTAAGGGAGGATACATCGGATAACTGTAAATGTGTTGGTAAAACACAGTCACACTATTGGCGTGCTTGAGCTCATCTCCTGACCAGCTGAAATTGTGCAAGGGACTTACATGTATAATCAAATCAAATTCTGATCCTGTCGTTCAGCACTTGAGCCAAATGAAAGGATTTACATGGGGTGTGGCCAGTATTACCAAATGTTATGTTTACTGATTCATTGCTACTTTAGTTATAAAAACAGTCTTCTAACATAAAATACGAATTACCGAAAGTAGCAGAAGTGTTGTTACAACATATGTACAGAAATTCAGAGGCTGTAGACTTCTTCTAAAATTACATCATTATGGGTGATGAAAACTGATGTGTGCGGAGACTGGCAGACCCAAGATCCCAAAGAGTATGCAAAGCAAACTGCCTTTTATACTTTGGTCACCCCTGTGAATGGGTTTGATCACTTAGGAAGTAGGAGGTAAGTTAGCTGGCACATGAAACCGTAAGTACATTTATTAAAAATGCAGAGACATAAGAACATGTTATTCAAACTATATAATCATTCAAGGAGAAAAATACACGCACAAGAACCAGATTAGTGCTATGAAATAGCTATCCTATTTACAAGTGCAAAACCAGTTTATTACTTTATGTAAAAATTCCCTGTCATCACTATTCTCTGGTGAGGTTGTCTATCTTCTCCATAATCTTCTATATCTCCTCTTACACATCTTCTACCAACTTGTTTAAAAAAACGTATGTCTACTCGCAGCAATTGCAGCATTGTTAAGTGACCAACTATGCGGATAATTCTCCTGGCACATTCCCTTGAAAAACATACTTCTGTAAATTCATCAGTCATTAATACAGTTTAGATTAACAACAATAGGTTGTAAACCTAAAGTCGCCACTTCTTAAAAGCCGACTTGTTTAGATGATCACATACATCCACCCTGACAACACTGCTCACAAGGGAATAGAACATCAGCATGGGAATCATAATAACACACTGCTTCATGCAATCTGATCCAATGCAGAACTAAAAATATCACTCCCCATCTGAGAGTGCTCACAAACAATTAAATATTTTATGTATGGAAAATACCACTACTTTTACACTGATTATATAGAACTTGTTTTCCCAGTGAAATATACAATTAAAATTAACAATATACTTCCTGAATCTGGACACTTTGGTTAAGGAGTACTTATGGGAGTTACATACGTATTCTACTTAAGACCAGGGTATTCTACTTAATAAAGGTATAGTAGGTAAAATAATTAAGTGCAACCAGATAAAGCTATATTATGTACATAATTTAAAAAGACAACAAGAAAAAAAATAAAAAATTCTTTTACAAGCTAAAAACGCTATAAGTGGAAAACTAAATTTGACCCAGAAAAAACAAAAAGTAAATATTAAGCATTAAAGAAAGTATAAATAAAAAATAATATACTGTACTCTAAACAATGCAATCTACATGGCCATATAGGTATGCTTTCCAACAGTTATTATTATTACAATTTATTTATATAGCGCACACATTCCACAGAGAATTTTTTTGCCTATTCACACTGGAGCTTGCAATCTATATTCCCTATCACATGTACACACAGACACATTCACGCTAGGGTTAATTTTGTTGGGAGCCAATTAACCTACCATTATATTTTTGGATTGTGGGAGGAAACCGGAGTACCCGAAGGAAACCCCCACGCCACGCAAGAACGGGGAGAATATACAAACTCCATACAGTTAGGGTCATGGTGGGATTTGAACCCATGACCTCAGTGCTGTGAGGCTGTAATGCTAACCATTACAACATCCGTACTGCCCTAACAGTTGTTTACATACCTAGTATTGCATGTTTTTTTCACTTTTAATACTGCAGTTGTTATAGTGATACACTAATTCAAGTAGACAAGTGCTTAGTTTAAGATGATATTGAAATCTTCAATATTTGAACACTATTTTAACTCAAATCACTAATACCAGACATCCCCCTACTCCAAGGCCACCTAAAAGCCTGGAGGTGAAAATGTAAAACGGCACTCAAAGGCGCTGCTTCATAAAAAAGCCCCCTGTATGGCAAAATGACTCGACAACCACCCTATTCAAAGTTACAACAGTGCTGCATAACAGTAATAAGTCAAAGACAATGCCAATAAAAGTATAGTACATAAGAAATTTGAAAGTATATTTCTAAGCTGTAAATCTGAAAGTCAAAATAATATATGTCAAAATGTAATTTTAGAACAAGTTTAATCATTTTATATTACTTCTTGGCAGACACCAAAGATGATACTTTCAGGACTACCTAGAAACCATTCTTTATAGTCAGAGAAGCAATGTATTTCATAAACCATATTGCTGGAGGCATAGAGATAGCTATTGAACAAGAAGTATTGTTTTTAACAATTTAAGTCCCTGAGTGCCGTCTATTATGAAGAGATATGTTTGTAGGATTAATGTCTTCACAAAGAAAGGGAAAAAGAAGACTCTTTGTTAGGGGCACTCAATGGTGGGCAAAAGATAGCCCTGTGATTACCTTAAACTTTACTTTTGATCAGACTATTAATAAATTGTCATTGGGGAGATAATAGGCTCTCTCTCAGTGTAAACACCCTGCCTATCAAGGACCCTAACAATTCTCTGGCAGAATGATATTGATAGGCAGGGTGTTGGCGCTGATAGAGAGCCTTTTATCTCCCCAATGACAATTTATTAATAAAGTCTGATTAAAGGTTTTAAGGTAATCACAGGACTAGCATTTGCCCACCATTGAGTGCCCCTAACAAAGTCTTCTTTTTCCCTTTCTTTGTGATAACATTTCCTCACTCTAGGGGCACCACCAACCAGTTTATATATAAAAGAAATTTGTGACCACAACACTGACCAGGTTGGTTTACCATTACACCTTTAAACCCCTTTGCCCTCTTCTGAGATTGTAAAAAAGTGTAAATGGGACATAATGTGATATCTAGTGCAGAATCCATTCCTCTTTTCTAGTTCTCAAGCAGGATTACTGTCTTGAATTCAGGGTCGGACTGGTCATCTGGCACTTCTGGCAAATGCCAAAAGGGCTAACGGCTGGATGGGCCGGTCTGACCACACAAAGAGAAGGGCTAGCCGAGCAATGCAGCCTTCCGGCTCTCTGCCTGTCCACCATTAGTTCCACCAGCGGCCGTTACACAGGGCAGCAAGGCCAGGCCCACTGACTTAAGGCATGCCTCATGAGCCGTGGCCACACCCCTGTAGTCATGCGAAGAGTGGGTTGCCAGGGCTGCTTCACTGCCCCACTCTATCTATATAAAGATGAAATGCATTGGGTTGATCGTTTTTCCGGTCCTGAGAGTCCAGCAGGCTTTTTAACTTACATGGACTTTTAAGAAATTTCAGATAAAATAAAATAAAAAAATAAAAAATCAGCATATCTATTTTAATTGGACCTTGATGACGCTCTGACATTGGTTTAGATAAGGGTTATTTTCACATATATATAATTTTTATTTTTTTTATTGTTGCACATTGGCGTTAAAAATTGCCTTAAGTCCTACTAATAAACTTTCTAATAAACTTTTTACATTTGCTTGCAAATTAACTATCTTTA
Source organism: Pseudophryne corroboree (assembly GCF_028390025.1). NCBI lineage: Eukaryota > Metazoa > Chordata > Amphibia > Anura > Myobatrachidae > Pseudophryne > Pseudophryne corroboree. The sequence goes on from NC_086444.1 coordinate 557,827,286, forward strand.
AAGCAAATAAGTAAATTATGCTACTGAAATGATTAGGAAAGGCAATCAATAGCATTCTATAGTACAAGTCATGGGAATACAATTATGAGGGACCCCAGCTATGGAGTAAAAAACAAATGGACAATTTACCTCTGTGTAGGACAATATGATCAATCATGTTGTGCTTATATTTGGTATGATACAAACAGAAGGGACATCGAAGATCTTTGGGTCCCTCTTTGGGAGTAGTTGAATGGCCAGCTTCAACATGCATAGTAAAAGCAGATCTGTGGAAGAAAAAGCAAAACAAGAATGAAGTAAAAATAGGATTTTAATTACCTACCGGTAAATCCTTTTCTCGTAGTCCGTAGAGGATACTGGAGTCCACATTAGTACCATGGGCTATAGACGGGTCCACAAGGAGCCATGGACACTTTAAGAAATTAACAGTGTGGGCAGGCTCCTCCCTCTATGACTCAGTCTAGGAGACTGTGCCCGAGGAGACGGACATACTTGGACAGAAGGATATAAAATAGTGGTGAGATTCGAACCAGCACACACAAACAAGAGAAAAGCCAAGCTAACCAAACTTGAACAGGAACAGCAACAGCTGAACCAACAATACTGAACAAAGTAACGGGCGCCCAGTATCCTCTACGGACTACGAGAAAAGGATTTACCGGTAGGTAATTAAAATCCTATTTTCTCCTACGTCCTAGAGGATACTGGGATCCACATTAGTACCATGGGGATGTACCAAAGCTCCCAAACCGGGTGGGAGAGTGCCGAGGTTCCTGCAGAACTGACTGACCAAACTGAAGGTCATCAAAGGCCAAAGTATCAAACTTGTAGAACTTAGAAAACGTGTTTGAACCTGACCAAGTAGCTGCTCGACAGAGCTGTAAAGCCGAGACACCCCGGGCAGCCACTCAGGAAGAACCCACCGACCTAGTAAAGTGGGCCTGTACAGATTTTGGACACGGCAAACCTGCCGTGGAATAAGCATGCTGGATTGTAAGCCTGATCCAACGTGCAATAGTATTGGGATCAAAGAGAACAAACAGCGAGTCCAATTTCCGGTGAGGAGCTGTCAGTTTCACATAGATCTTCAAAGCCCTCACAACATCCAAGGACTTTGCAGTAGCCAAGGCATCCGTAAGCACCGAAACCACAATAGGTTGGTTGATATGAAACGCAGACACCACCTTTGGAAGAAAGTGCTGACGAGTTCTGAGTCCAGCCCTATCTTCATGAAAAATCAAATAGGGGCTTTTGTGAGACACCGCCCCCAGCTCCAACACATGCCAAGGCCAACAGTATGACGGCCTTCCATGTAAGAAACTTGACGTCAACGTCCTGTAAAGGCTCAAACCAATCAGATTGCAGGAACTGCAACACCACGTTGAGATCCCAAGGTGCCGTAGGAGGCACAAGGGAGGTTGGATGTGCAGAACCCCCTTCAAAAATGTCTGAACCTCCAGGAGAGAAGCCAATTGTTTCTGAAAGAAAATGGATAAGGCCAAAATCTGGACTTTTATGGAGCCCAGACGTAGGCCCACATCCACACCTGACTGCAGAAAAAGGAGAAAAGGCCTCAGCTTAAATTCCACCGCAGGAATTTTCTTGTTCTCACACCAAGAGACGTATTTTTTCCAAATTACCCCCTTTCTGGCTTGGATCAGGGTTGGAATAACCCTACTGGGGATCCCTTTCCGGGCTAGTATTTGACGCTCAACCTCCATGCTGTCTTGATAGACGAACGGGCCCTGTTGGAGAAGGTCCTCGCGAAGAGGTAGAGGCCACGGTTCCTCCAGGAGCATCTCCTGTAGATTCGCATACCAGGCCCTTCTTGGCCAGTCAGGAGCAATGAGAATTGCTCGAACCTTTTCCTTTTTTATTCTATTGAGAATCTTTGGGATCAAAGGGAGTGGTGGAAACACGTACACAATCTGGTAGACCCATGGAGTCACCAGAGCATCCACTGCTTGTGAGTCCCCTGACCTGAAACAATACCGCTTGAGCTTCTTGTTAAGGCGATCATGTCGATTTGTGGCATTCCGACGTGTCAAGCACCCGAACACCTCTGGGTGAAGGCCCCACTCTCCCGGGTGGAGGTTGTGTCTGCTGAGGAAGTCTGCTTCACAGTTGTCTACTCCCGTAATGAAGATCACGGACAATGCAAGAGCGTGTCATTCTGCCCAGAGGAGAATCCTTGATACCTCTGACATTGCTGCCCCAGATGAGAAGTCTGAAGCCACCACAGAAGAGAAATCCTGGCTTTTGGCTATAGACGGATCCTTTGGTGCATGTGAAGATGCGATCCGGACCATTTGTCCAACAGATCCAGCTGGAAGGGCCTTACGTGGAACCTTCCGTACTGCAGCGCTTCGTAAGCGGCCACCATCTTTCCCAAAAGGCGAATGCATAGATGCACTGATATCCGGGTTTTCCTTAGAACATCCCGCACCATCAACTGGATCACCAATGCCTTTTCCAATGGAAGGAATACCTACTGTGCCTCCGTATCCAGTATCATCCCAAGGAACGGAAGTCTCCATGTTGGTTCTAGATGAGATTTTGGTAGGTTCGGAATCCACCCGTGATCCTGGAGTAGTCGGGTTGAGAGGGCAATGTTGTCCAATAACCTCTCCCTGGAAGGTGCTTTTATCAGCAGATAGTCCAGGTACGGAATTATGTTCACTCCCTGTTTGCGGAGGAGAAACATCATCTCTGCCATTACCTTGGTAAACACCCTCGATGCCGTGGAGAGGCCACATGGTAGGGCCTGGAACTGATAGTGACAGTCCTGCAAGGCAAACCTTAGATAAACCTGATGAGGCGGCCAAATCGGAATATGAAGGTATGCATCCTTGATATCCAGAGACACAAAGAATTCCCCCTCAAACAGACTTAAGATCACTGCTCTCAGAGACTTCATCCTGAAATTGAACACCCGTAAGTACAGGTTAAAACGACTTGAGATTTAAAATGGGCCTTACTGAACCGTCCGGCTTCGCAACCACAAACAGGTTGGAATAATAACGTTGGTGTTGCAGCTGAAGTGGAACTGGAACAATGACCTAAGTCCATACCAGGTTTTGAATTGCTTCCTGTAAAGTCATACTTGCTTCTTGAGAAGCAGGTAAGCCTGATTTGAAGAATCTGCGAGGTGGGAGTTCCTGAAACTCCAGTCTGTAGCCATGCGCTATAAGACTTATGATCCAGGGATCCTGGCAAGACATTGCCCATCTGTGACTGAAGAATCTTAAAACGGGCTCCCACCTGCCTGTCTTCCAGGCAGTGCGGTCCACTGTCATACTGAAGGCTTAGAGGAAGCAGAATCGGGGTTCTGTTCCTGTGAACCTGCAGTTGCTGGTTTTCTGGGTTTACCTCTATTGCCTTTGAAGGCCGTAGAAGAACCCTTGGTCTTGTTCTTAAACTTCGCTGTCCGAAAGGACTTCAGAGTTGGAGCAGTGTAGGATTTTCCAGCCAGGGGAGCTGCGGAAGGAAGGTATGTAGACTTACCCGCCGTAGCCTTGTATATACACGTATCCAGTTTATCTCCAAAAAGGGCTTCCCCTGTGAAAGGTAGGCTTTCCACACCTTTCCTGGAATCCGCATTCGCAGTCCACTTGCGTAGCAACAAGCCCCTACGTGCCGATACTGCCATAGCAGTGGAGTGTGCATGGAGTAAACCAATTTCCTTTATGGCCTCAACCATAAAGTTAGCCGAATCCTGTATATGCTGAAGGAGTGAAATTATCTCCCCCATGGATAAGGAATCTAACCCGTCGATTAGATTACCTGACCATTTTGCAATGGCCCTAGAGATCCACGCACAAGCTATATTGGGTCTCTGGGCCACCCCCACAGCTGTGTACAGAGATTTGAGAGTAGTCTCAATCTTGCGGTCCGCAGCAACCTTCAAGGAAGCTGCTCCAGGAACAGGTAAAACTATCTTACGTGACAGCCTAGAAACGATGCGTCAACAATCGGTGGGTTTTCCCATTTCTCTCTGTCATCCTGAGGAAACGGGAAGGATGTGAGAAACATTTTTGGGACCTGAAACTTATTGTCAGGATTCACCCAAGTTGCTTCAAACAGGGAATTCTTTAGATGCAGGGAAAGTTGCTGAGGATTTCTTTTTTACATTAAAATAAGATTCCTCCTCATTCTCTGACACCTTATCAGGAATGTGCAGGACATCTCTAATAGCTTCTATCAGGGCTTGTATCCCTTGTGATAAAGCTGCATACCCCCCTACCGAGTCCACCTCACCCTACTCTGGGTCTGATACATCATCATCATCATCGGTATCAGCCTACATGATTTGGGCCAGAGTACGCTTCTGTTGACAAATTGCAGAAATCTGAGACGCCGGAATGACCACTAAATCTCTAATCATCAGGTCATCTACAGATTGTATTGCGTGTCCTTCTCATTTTGGGATAATTTATGTGAAATATTTGAAAATCATCCCTTTTAATGAATCTAACCATACTGGTTCAGATCCACTAGCTTGAGAATGTGTACTATCCAGCGTACACTGCAGAGAAACCTCAGATTGAGAAAAACACTCCGCTATGCATGATACACACTCCTTTGACATAGTAAATATGAGAGAACACACACACACATAGGATAAAACACAGTTAACTCCCACAGATCCCTTCTAGGGAGAGAGAGTAAATTAGAGCCGGCCACACAGTGCAAGTTTAGCTGGGTCGCAAACTAAGTACCCTTAGTAGGGTTTAGTACACCAATATATTGCTCCCCCCCTTTGCTATGATCTCCTGGTACCGCTGAGGTGCTCTGGAGTCCTTGTGGAGGAGCTGCGCTTCCCTGCCAGTCTGCCTGAGTCAAGCTGCATAGGGAAAATGGCGCTGGTAAGCAGCTGGATCCGCTCATAGTGAAGCCCCGCCCCCTTAATGGCGCGCGGCCTTCCCGGTTTTTTATACTGGCTGAGGTGAATAATGTACTCTACAGTGGGTTAAAACCCCTGTACTGTAGTGCCAGTGTGGGTAATAGACGTGGCTTCAGCTCGCCCCTCACAGCGGTGTCGCAGTGAGTCCTGAAGCCTGGAGCTCCTACCCTTGCGCCACCATTACCACCGGGCCGGCTAACTACTCACCACTCTTCTGGCTCTGTTAGGGGTGGCGGCGTGCTGAGGGTCTGTAAGCTCGCCGTGGTGGGGCTTGCGAATATGACCCTCAGGAGCTCAGTGTCCTGTCAGCGGGGAACAGGACCATTAACCGTAGGGAGGTTGCCCCCCCCTTCTAAGTCCCACGAACCAAGTAGTCTGGTGACAACCAGACCTGCCTGAAAACAACAAATAAAAAATAAATGCAGAAAACTCTTCAGGAGCTTCCCAAGCGTGACTGGCTCCTCTGGGCACATTTTCTAAACTGAGTCTGGTAGGAGGGGCATAGACGGAGGAGCCAGCCCACACCGTTAAGTTCTTAAAGTGCCCATGGCTCCTAGTGGACCCGTCAATACCCCATGGTACTAATGTGGACCCTAGTATCCTCTAGGACGTAAGAGAAAATGTGATCACTTAATTGTTCTTAGGCACAGAATTCACATTTAAAAACATCCATTTTAAGAGTGCTGTACCTGCCTAATAGAATATTGGAAAAAGTTAGTTTCTGAGAGCAATTATACTGCTTAAAATAAGAATTTACTTACCGATAATTCTATTTCTCGGAGTCCGTAGTGGATGCTGGGGTTCCTGAAAGGACCATGGGGAATAGCGGCTCCGCAGGAGACAGGGCACAAAAAGTAAAGCTTTACGATCAGGTGGTGTGTACTGGCTCCTCCCCCTATGACCCTCCTCCAAGCCTCAGTTAGGATACTGTGCCCGGACGAGCGTACACAATAAGGAAGGATTTTGAATCCCGGGTAAGACTCATACCAGCCACACCAATCACACTGTACAACCTGTGATCTGAACCCAGTTAACAGCATGATAACAGCGGAGCCTCTGAAAAGATGGCTCACAACAATAATAACCCGATTTTTGTAACTATGTACAAGTAATGCAGATAATCCGCACTTGGGATGGGCGCCCAGCATCCACTACGGACTCCGAGAAATAGAATTATCGGTAAGTAAATTCTTATTTTCTCTATCGTCCTAGTGGATGCTGGGGTTCCTGAAAGGACCATGGGGATTATACCAAAGCTCCCAAACGGGCGGGAGAGTGCGGATGACTCTGCAGCACCGAATGAGAGAACTCCAGGTCCTCCTTAGCCAGGGTATCAAATTTGTAGGATTTTACAAACGTGTTTGCCCCTGACTAAATAGCCGCTCGGCAAAGTTGTAAAGCCGAGACCCCTCGGGCAGCCGCCCAAGATGAGCCCACCTTCCTTGTGGAATGGGCATTTACATATTTTGGCTGTGGCAGGCCTGCCACAGAATGTGCAAGCTGAATTGTATTACACATCCAACTAGCAATAGTCTGCTTAGAAGCAAGAGCACCCAGTTTGTTGGGTGCATACAGGATAACAGCAAGTCAGTTTTCCTGACTCCAGCCGTCCTGGAACCTATATTTTCAGGGCCCTGACAACATCCAGCAACTTGGAGTCCTCCAAGTCCCCAGTAGGCGCAAGGCACCACAATAAGCTGGTTCAGGTGAAACACTGACACCACCTTAGGGAGAGAACTGGGGACGAGTCCACAGCTCTGCCCTGTCCAAATGGACAAACAGATATGGCTTTTTTGAGAAAAAAACCACCAATTTGACACTCGCCTGGTCCAGGCCAGGGCCAAGAGCATGGTCACTTTTCATGTGAGATGCTTCAAATCCACAGATTTGACTGGTTTTAAACCAATGTGATTTGAGGAATCCCAGAACTACGTTGAGATCCCACAGTGCCACTGGAGGCACCAAAGGGGGGTTGTATATGCAATACTCCCTTGACAAACTTCTGGACTTCAGGAACTGAAGCCAATTCTTTCTGGAAGAAAATCGACAGGGCCGAAATTTGAACCTTAATGGACCCCAATTTGAGGCCCATAGACACTCCTGTTTGCAGGAAATGCAGGAATCGACCGAGTTGAAATTTCTTCGTGGGGCCTTTCTGGCCTCACACCACGCAACATATTTTTGCCACATGTGGTGATAATGTTGTGCGGTCACCTCCTTTCTGGCTTTGACCAGGGTAGGAATGACCTCTTCCTGAATGCCTTTTTCCCTTAGGATCCGGCGTTCCACCGCCATGCCGTCAAACGCAGCTGCGGTAAGTCTTGGAACAGACATGGTACTTGCTGAAACAAGTCCCTTCTTAGCGGCAGAGGCCATAAATCCTCTGTGAGCATCTCTTTAAGTTCCGGGTACCAAGTCCTTCTTGGCCAATCCGGAGCCATGAGTATAGTTCTTACTCCTCTACGTCTTATAATTCTCAGTACCTTAGGTATGAGAAGCAGAGGATGGAACACATACACCGACTGGTACACCCACGGTGTTACCAGAACGTCCACAGCTATTGCCTGAGGGTCTCTTAACCAGGCGCAATACCTGTCCCGTTTTTTGTTCAGACGGGACGCCATCATGTCCACCTTTGGTATTTCCCAACGGTTTACAATCATGTGGAAAACTTCCCGATGAAGTTTCCACTCTGCCGGGTGGAGGTCGTGCCTGCTGAGGAAGTCTGCTTCCCAGTTTCCATTCCCGGAATGAAACACTGCTGACAGTGCTATCACATGATTTTCCGCCCAGCGAAAAGTCCTTGCAGTTTTTGCCATTGCCCTCCTGCTTCTTGTGCCGCCCTGTCTATTTACGTGGGCGACTGCCGTGATGTTTTCCCCACTGGATCAATACCGGCTGACTTTGAAGCAGAGGTCTTGCTAAGCTTAGAGCATTATAAATTTACCCTTAGCTCCAGTATATTTATGTGGAGAAAAGTCTCCAGACTTGATCACACTCCCTGGAAATTTTTTCCTTGTGTGACTGCTCCCCAGCCTCTCGGGCTGGCCTCCGTGGTCACCAGCATCCAATCCTGAATGCCGAATCTGCGGCCCTCTAGAAGATGAGCACTCTGTAACCACCACAGGAGAGACGCCCTTGTCCTTGGATATAGGGTTATCCGCTGATGCATCTGAAGATGCGATCCGGACCATTTGTCCAGCAGATCCCACTGAAAAGTTCTTGCGTGAAATCTGCCGAATGGAATTGCTTCGTAGGAAGCCACCATTTTTACCAGGACCCTTGTGCAATGATGCACTGACACTTTTCCTGGTTTTAGGAGGTTCTTGACTAGCTCGGATAACTCCCTGGCTTTCTCTTCCGGGAGAAACACCTTTTTCTGGACTGTGTCCAGAATCATCCCTAGGCACAGCAGATGTGTCGTCAGGATCAGCTGCGATTTTGGAATATTTAGAATCCACCCGTGCTGTTGTAGCAGTATCCGAGATAGTGCTACTCCGACCTCCAACTGTTCCCTGGACTTTGCCCTTATCAGGAGATCGTCCAAGTAAGGGGTAATTAAGACGCCTTTTCTTCGAAGAAGAATCATCATTTCGGCCATTACCTTGGTAAAGACCCGGGGTGCCGTGGACAATCCAAACGGCAGCGTCTGAAACTGATAGTGACAGTTCTATACCACGAACCTGAGGTACCCTTAGTGAGAAGGGCAAATTTGGGACATGGAGGTAAGCATCCCTGATGTCCCGGGACACTATATAGTCCCCTTCTTCCTGGTTCGTTATCACTGCTCTGAGTGACTCCATCTTGATTTGAACCTTTGTTAAGTGTTCAAATTTTTTAGATTTAGAATAGGTCTCACCTAGCCTTCTGGCTTCAGTACCACAATATAGTGTGGAATAATACCCCTTTCCTTGTTGTAGGAGGGGTAATTTGATTATCACCTGCTGGGAATACAGCTTGTGAATTTTTTTCCCATACTGCCTCCTTGTCGGAGGGAGACCTTGGTAAAGCAGACTTCAGGAGCCTGCGAGGGGGAAACGTTTCGACATTCCAATCTGTACCCCTGGGATACTACTTGTAGGATCCAGGGGTCCTGTACGGTCCCAGCGTCATGCTGAGAGCTTGGCAGAAGCGGTGGAAGGCTTCTGTTCCTGGGAATGGGCTGCCTGCTGCAGTCTTCTTCCCTTTCCTCTATCCCTGGGCAAATATGACTCTTATAGGGACGAAAGGACTGAGGCTGAAAAGACGGTGTCTTTTTCTGCAGGGATGTGACTTAGGGTAAAAACGGTGGATTTTCCAGCAGTTGCCGTGGCCACCAGGTCCGATGGACCGACCCCAAATAACTCCTCCCCTTTATACGGCAATACTTCCATGTGCCGTTTGGAATCTGCATCACCTGACCACTGTCGTGTCCATAAACATCTTCTGGCAGATATGGACATCGCACTTACTCTTGATGCCAGAGTGCAAATATCCCTCTGTGCATCTCGCATATATAGAAATGCATCCTTTAAATGCTCTATAGTCAATAAAATACTGTCCCTGTCAAGGGTATCAATATTTTTAGTCAGGGAATCCGACCAAGCCACCCCAGCTCTGCACATCCAGGCTGAGGCGATCGCTGGTCGTAGTATAACACCAGTATGTGTGTATATACTTTTTATGATATTTTCCAGCCTCCTGTCAGCTGGCTCCTTGAGGACGGCCCTATCTATAGACGGTACCGCCACTTGTTTTGATAAGCGTGTGAGCGCCTTATCCACCCTAAGGGGTGTTTCCCAACGCGCCCTAACTTCTGGCGGGAAAGGGTATACCGCCAATAATTTTCTATCGGGGGAATCCCACGCATCATCACACACTTCATTTAATTTATCTGATTCAGGAAAAACTACGGTAGTTTTTTCACATCCCACATAATACCCTCTTTTGTGGTACTTGTAGTATCAGAAATATGTAACACCTCCTTCATTGCCCTTAACGTGTGGCCCTAATAAGGAATACGTTTGTTTATTCACCGTCGACACTGAATTCAGTGTCCGTGTCTGTGTCGACCGACTAAAGTAAACGGGCGTTTTAAAAACCCCTGACGGTGTTTTTGAGACGTCTGGACCGGTACTAATTGTTTGTCGGCCGTCTCATGTCGTCAACCGACCTTGCAGCGTGTTGACATTATCACGTAATTCCCTAAATAAGCCATCCATTCCGGTGTCGACTCCCTAGAGAGTGACATCACCATTACAGGCAATTGCTCCGCCTCCTCACCAACATCGTCCTCATACATGTCGACACACACGTACCGACACACAGCACACACACAGGGAATGCTCTGATAGAGGACAGGACCCACTAGCCCTTTGGAGAGACAGAGGGAGAGTTTGCCAGCACACACCAAAAACGCTATAATTATATAGGGACAACCTTATAAGTGTTTTCCCTTATAGCATCTTTTTTATATATTTCTAACGCCAAATTAGTGCCCCCCCTCTCTGTTTTAACCCTGTTTCTGTAGTGCAGTGCAGGGGAGAGCCTGGGAGCCTTCCCTCCAGCCTTTCTGTGAGGGAAAATGGCGCTGTGTGCTGAGGAGATAGGCCCCGCCCCTTTTTCGGCGGGCTCGTCTCCCGCTCTTTAACGGATTCTGGCAGGGGTTAAATATCTCCATATAGCCCCCGGAGGCTATATGTGAGGTATTTTTTGCCAAAAATAGGTTTACATTTGCCTCCCAGGGCGCCCCCCTCCCAGCGCCCTGCACCCTCAGTGACTGCCGTGTGAAGTGTGCTGAGAGGAAATGGCGCACAGCTGCAGTGCTGTGCGCTACCTTAAGAAGACTGAGGAGTCTTCTGCCGCCGATTCTGGACCTCTTCTCGTTTCAGCATCTGCAAGGGGGCCGGCGGCGAGGCTCCGGTGACCATCCAGGCTGTACCCGTGATCGTCCCTCTGGAGCTAATGTCCAGTAGCCAAAGAAGCCAATCCATCCTGCACGCAGGTGAGTTCACTTCTTCTCCCCTAAGTCCCTCGTTGCAGTGATCCTGTTGCCAGCAGGACTCACTGTAAAATAAAAAACCTAAGCTAAACTTTTCTAAGCAGCTCTTTAGGAGAGCCACCTAGATTGCACCCTTCTCGGCCGGGCACAAAAATCTAACTGAGGCTTGGAGGAGGGTCATAGGGGGAGGAGCCAGTACACACCACCTGATCGTAAAGCTTTACTTTTTGTGCCCTGTCTCCTGCGGAGCCGCTATTCCCCATGGTCCTTTCAGGAACCCCAGCATCCACTAGGACGATAGAGAAAATGTGTTTTACCATTTTCTAACAGTACAGATCATTCTCTTTAATGGTATTGTTAGAAGAAGCAATGCGTTTATGATCCAACATGGTGACAAACACTGATCTTTGCCAATATGGTAAAGATGTTATCGATCAATCTACATTCCAGCACTTTTAATCTCTGCATCCACTTTGTTCAACTACATATAAACATTATGGATGCTGCAAGATATTCTGATGTGTGAGCAGCCATACATAATATTCATTTTTGTGGATTTTTTTAAAAATGTGTCAGCCCGAGCATATCTTCACAGGTGGTACCAATTATTTCACTTGTGATTTGTGTATAGGTGGGGTGTGTGGGTAGGGGGGTTGAAGTTGTGTCAAACCTTGAAGAGAGAAAGTGGAGAGTGATATAGTACAAACCAGCTTCTTGCTGCCTTTTACAGGCTGTGTCTGAAAAATTAGCTGATTGGGTGGCACTCTCCACACTTTGCTAAATCACCCCCTAAAGAGGAGATCTAGAAAACATGCACTGTTAGGAATCCCTATGCACTGTAGTTGGGAAACACTGGCTTCGATGCTACAGTACCTTCAGTATGTTTTTCCTGCAGCTTCCCCAAACATACTCTATATAGGATGCGAATATATTGTGTGGTAGTATGCAGGCATAATGAACAAATGTGTGGTGTTCTTGTGACAAGATACAGAACACTCTGAGGGCAGTTACTACTCTATTTTCCACAAGATCTGTGGTATGATTTACTGAGACATAATCCCAGTCACTTGTTTACTCTTACTTGAAGCATGTATAAAATGTGCAATCCTTGCACTTAAATAGCTTCTTTCCTCCATGTTTGTCCCTGTAGTGACGGCGAATGCTCTGAATATACCCAGAGGAAAAGTCACAAAATTCACAGTTGAGGGCAGCTTCATCTTTTTGCTCTGAGGGAGAGTTAGCTACAGAGAGAGGTGTGGGGCTGCTATTGCAGTTACTTCTGGCCAGTGCTGCTGACTGATAATGGTTGAGCTGCTGCTGAACATCTGGTGGCTCTGAATACAACGAGTCTGTAAATGACAAGAAGAGAAGTAGTTGTGGGGGTTATACTTATGGAAGTACATATTCCAGCTTGTTATGAGATTTCAGATTCATTTATGAGCTGCTATAAGCACAAACATGTACACATTCTAAAACGACACCAATCTAGGCACCATCAATGTACAATCGTTAAACGAGAAGAGTAACAGCATAAATGAAAGCAAGCTAATTAGTCACAATTTTATATCTTACAGGTAATACCACAAAAGGTTTATATTACAAATCTGCCTACATTCAATATATTGGTTTTAAAATTTTAACTTGTATTTGATACATATGTACGCAGTTGATAGTTAGGATTGTAATTAGTTACATAATATGCTGCTTTTTCCTTTTTACAAATATCTAATTATGTGGAAAAGTCCCCATGAATATGAACCACAAGCTTGCTGTGATACAATATAACACAATTCAGCAGGACAAGCAGAGCTGTCAGAGATGTGTCCTCATACACCAAGGCATATATTTACTAAAGGGCAGGTTATTAAAGTGGAGATGTTTCCCATAGCAACCACTCAGATTCCACTTATTTATCAAGCACCTTCGAGAACATAATAGCTAGAGTATGATTGAGGGTTTATGGAAGGGGAGATGCTACCCATAGAGCAAGCACTTTGGTTAATACACTAACTGGTCTCAATATGTGATGTGGCATGGGTGAGAACCACCAGGTGGTGTAATATAGTAACTGTATCTTTAAATTTGAGCCTTATTCACACTAATACCACTCAATATGTACCAGAGACAACAGGCTGCAACTTTAACCGAATAAATTAGTTTTAAATATATGCAAAGTCGCAGATAAAGCGAAACAACTTGGTGTGAAAAAAAAGCTGTGGCCACTGCATTGTAGCACTACATATACAGATTCAGACTAATTTTCACACAGATATAAAAAAAGGTGTTGCATATTAAATGAATCAGTGCAGTCTCATTAAGTGGTATTTTCGCATTGTGACACAATCTTCGCATTGTGACTAAAACGCATATTAGAACGAAAAGGTTGCTAGCAGAGTCGCATGGGACCTGGCGCGAAAAGTAAGGATGTTTGGTGCAACTGTGGAAATAGTGTCTGTGGACACATCTGAACAGGGGAAACTTTGCCAGGTGAGCCACAATGACTGGTAATACAAAAAAATTACACAATTGCTGTATATATGTGCGATGTCTTGGGGCATGCAGACTATATAGATGTGCCTTGTCTTGGGGAATGCGGTCTATACATTTTCAGCTGTTTATTATTATACAAGTTCACCAACACCATACTAGAATTAAACCAAAAACGAATGTGATATGCTAATGGCAGGTGTGTATTGTGATTTAGAGTGGTCTGCTTGTGATCCCACATAGTTAGTACAGTAGCTCCAGCTGTAGACTGCACATTTCCCACCTTGCCCAGGAAACCACCTCTATGGTGGGAGAAAACATCCCAAACAGTTGAGAACTTTCCTACAGTTGCCTGTTGATGAGTCTGTACTTGATATGCCAAGTACTTTACCTTGAGACATTTTTCTTCTGTCAAAATTACCCTGTTTTAGAAGGTATTATTCCTCTGTGGTTATTGTTGTTAAGGAATTAGTCAACTCTTTGATTGAGCTAAAATCCAACTTCTGGTCCTGCAAAAAATGTATCACCTGCAATGTCCTGGCTTTTACTATTTATTCTGTCATTCCAGTATTTTTTTGTAATTCAGCCATTTATGTCCCCAGAGCCTTTGTATAGGTTCCTGGAGTTATTGCTTAAGAGCCTATATGTGGATTTAAACAGTTGATCCATGATTCAAAATCATGGCCCAGATTTATCAAGCCCTGGAGAGTGATAAATTGTAGTACAAACAAGTTTTGAAACCTGTGTGTAGTGCACATGGTTAATTTGAAAAAATAGGATTTTAATACCTACCGGTAAATCCTTTTCTCTTAGAACCATGGGGTATAGACAGGATCCGCAGGAGACATGGTCACTTTAAGACTTTAAAAGGGGTGTGAACTGGCTCCTCCCTCTATGCCCCTCCTCCAGACTCCAGTTATAGGAACTGTGCCCAGGGAGACGGACATTGAGGAAAAGGATTTATTTAATATTTTTTTTTAAACTAAGGTGAGATACATACCAGCTCACACCTCAAACACGCCGTACAACATGGCATTCAACAACAACGCATGCAACGGCATGACCAACGTCAGCCACAGACTGAATGAACTTAACTCAATATGAGTGTAACCATAACCAAACTGCAGATACAGCCCGCACTGGGACAGGCGCCCAGCATCCTCTACAGACTAAGAGAAAAGGATTAACCGGTAGGTATTAAAATCCTATTTTCTCATACCCACTAGAGGATGCTTCAAGAACCATGGGGTTTATACCAAAGCTCTAGAACGGGCGGGAGAGTGCGGATGACTCTGCAGCACCGATTGACCAAACAAGAGGTCCTCCTCAGCCAGGGTATCAAACTTGTAAAACTTTGCAAAGGTGTTTGAACCCGACCAAGTAGCAGCTCGGCAAATGCCGAGACCCCTCGGGCAGCCGCCCAGGATGAGCCCACCTTTCTGGTAGAATGGGTTTTTACCGATTCCGGTAACTGCAATCCTGCCGTAGAATGAGCCTGCTGAATCTTATTACAGATTCAGCGCGCAATAGTCTGCTTGGAAGCAGGAGCCCCAATCTTGTTGGGAGCCCACAGGACAAACAGAGTCTCTGTTTTCCTAATCTGCGCCGTTCTGGCGACATAGACCTTCAAAGCTCTGACCACATCGAGAGACTTCGATTCTGCCAAGGCATCAGCAGTCACTGGTTTACGTGAAATGATGAAACCACTTTTGGCAGAAATTGGTGACGAGTTCTCAACTCCGCTCTATCAGCATGGAAGATTAAATACTGTAGGTGCTTTTGTGAGACAAAGCCGCCAACTCAGATACCCGCCTTGCGGATGCCAAGGCCAACAACATGACTACTTTCCAAGTACGGAAATTTAACTCAACCTTACGTAAAGGTTCAACCCAATGAGATTGCAGGAACTGCAATACCACATTAAGATCCCACGGTGCCACAGGGGGCACAAATGGAGGTTGGATGTGTAGCACGCCTTTCACGAAGGTCTGAACTTTTGGAAGGGAGGCCAATTCTTTCTGAAAGAAGATTGATAAGGCCGAAATTTGTACTTTAATAGAGTCTAACTTTAGGCCCGCATCCACACCTGCTTACAAAAAAAGGAGCAAACACCCCAGCTGAAATTCTTCCGTAGGAGCCTTCTTGGATTCACACCAAGACACATATTTCCTCCAAATACGGTGATAATGCTTCGCCATTACTTCTTTTCTAGCCTGAAGAAGTGTGGGAATGACTTCACTGGGAATACCCTTCCGGGCTAGGATTTGGCATTCAACCGCCATGCCGTCAAACGCAGCCGCGGTAAGTTTTGATACACGCACGGTCCTTGTTGTAACAGGTCCTCCCGTAGAGGAAGAGGCCAGGGATCTTCTATGAGCAACTCCTGAAGAGCTGGATACCAGGCCCTCTTTGGCCAATCTGGAACAATGAGTATCGCCTGAACCCTTGTTCTTCTTATAATCTTTATCACCTTTGGAATGAGTGGAAGTGGAGGGAACACATAGACCGATGGAAACACCCACGGTGTCACTAGGGCGTCCACCGCTATTGCTTGAGGGTCCCTCGACCTGGAACAATATCTCTGAAGTTTCTTGTTGAGGCGGGACGCCATCATGTCTATTTGTGGAATTCCCCAACGACTTGTCACTTCTGCAAAGACCTCTTGATGAAGACCCCACTCTCCTGGATGGAGATAGTGTCTGCTGAGGACGTCTGCTTCCCAGTTGTCCACTCCTGGAATGAAGACTGCTGACAGAGCGCTTGCATGTCTCTCCGCCCAGCGAAGAACTTTCGTGGCCTTGGCCATTGCCGCTCTGCTCTTTGTTCCGCCCTGGCGGTTTATGTACGCCACTGCTGTTATGTTGTCTGACTGAATCAAGACGGGCAGACCGCGAAGATGTTCCGCTTGCAGAATGCCGTTGTAAATGGCCCTTAATTCCAGAATGTTTATGTGCAGACAAGCTTCCTGGCTTGACCATCTTCCCTGAAAATTTCTCCCCTGTGTGACTGCTCCCCAGCCTCGGAGACTTGCATCTGTGGTCACCAGGATCCAATCCTGAATCCCGAACCTGCGTCCCTCTAGAAGGTGAGAACTGTGCAGCCACCACAGGAGGGAGATCCTGGTCCTGGAAGATAGGATTCTTTTCCGGTGCATGTCCAGGTGAGACTCGGACCACTTGTCCAACAGGTCCCACTGAAACACCCTGGCATGGAACCTGCCATACTGAATGGCCTCGTAGGCCGCCACCATCTTCCCCAGCAACCGAGTGCATTGAAGAATCGACACTCTTGCCGGTTTCAGAATCTGTGTTCTGTATTTCCAGAGCCTTTTCCACTGGAAAAAAAAAAACTCTGTAATTCTGTATACAAAATCATACCCAGGAACGACAGCCGTGTCGTCGGAACCAACTGTGACACATCCACAGTCCACATACTTCATGCATGCCCTACCGACAGCGACGATCGTTGCCAACCCGCGGGGCCGCGCATCGGTCGTCGCTGGCAGCATACACACTTGACGATAAAATGAGCGACATCGCTCAAGGAGGGGGAAAATGAGCGACGTCGCTCATTTTATCGTTAAGTGTGTATGGACCTTAAGCCAGATCATATTTATATGTGCCTCCAAAATATTTTCAGAAATTTCCTACAGCACCTGAAGAATCACATTCTCCATCACAATATGCATTTATCACATACACATTTGTTAAAGACTCTGCTCTTTTAATCCCTTAGCACTGTGATCCTCCTTTGGTAAAAACAAAACCTCTTCCATCAAGTCAGCAAGTTTTTTAAATGTTCTGGAGGCTGAAACCTTTCATTAGACTAAAAATTACACTTCTACAGAAACTTTCTTTTCCAAAAGAAAAAAATAATTGTACACAGCATAAATTCGATGGAGTTGTAACTTGCTAATCTTTCTCCCTGACACAAAATATAGGACAGTATAGAGAAAATAAAACCTGAATCGCTAATTATCTTTTATAGAATGCAAATAGCAAAAAAAAAAAAAAACCACCTTAATTTACGAAAATTCCCTCACAAGGGTGTTTTTGGTTTTTTGTTTGTTTTTTGGTGGTGGTGGTGATGGTGGTGGTGGTGTGCTTTGGTTAAGGTCAGGCTCTTTTCTATAAGTGGACTCTATGGTGCCATTTCAATGAGCTGCGAGCAAGGTTCCACTGGATCCTTGCGCATCACCACAATAAAAATGTGCAAAGTTTTTCTACTCTAACATAATTGTGTGCATCAGTCAGAACCTCGCGCTTATCTGAATTAGCCCACCTGTGTATGTCCAGTCTAGGTTGCTTTTCACACATGAACTATAGAAAGCAGTTCTGGTTCCCTTTTTAGTCTGCCAGGTCTTATCCTTGTGCCCCTAAACAGAAGCCCTGCTTTATGTTGAAACATGGTATATTCATATATTATACTACCAGAGCTACTTCTGAAGTGAGAAGACTGGAGTACACAACGAAGTTAGCTCAACTCAACTTGCAGAATGAGAAAGGTAAATCACTGGAACCAAAAGGAGTGGTAAACCATGGTAGAAAAAAAACACAACAACCCTTCTTTTTCTAGTCAGGCAGACAAGTAAACAGATTTAAAGTAAAAAAAAAAATAATAAAATAATATTATATATATTATTTTTTTACTTTTTTTTTTTTTATTAGCAGCTTTCTTTTTTTTACTTTATATTTGCTTGCCAATATACAATTTGTGTTGTGCAGGGACATGTACTTTTTACAGAGTTGCTTTTTTGAGTTCTTTGATACTGATTTTCTTGGCAGAGAGAAGTAAACCAAATATTCCAGCAACATTATCAATGGCAATTATATAGTACACTTTACATATGACAAGTAACAGTGGACCTGTGACACTTATTTTTATATAAGTACCTAAGAAGGAAGACAGCCATGCTTTATTGGTATGACTTCAGATTACCTGCTTAAGCTTTATTAGAACAGGTCTACTCATATATACTGAGCTATAAAGGCCTATACGCACTGTATAACAAATAATATTTCTTCAGATACAGAGTTTAAAAATCTATTTAGTAAAAACTTCCAACTTTAATAGAAAATAAAGTAATCCTAGAAACTTTTCGGTGCTTTTGCACTTTAGGAGTTGCTCACGACAAGCGCAGCTTTAGCGTGCTGGCCTTGAGATACTCGTCGCTCCCCAGCCCGCAGCGGCAGTGTGTGACGTCATGCAGGCGCTGCAGGTGCTACGCCTGCGTTGGCCGGGCCGCGCCCCCATAACGGCGGCCAACACCGCCGTGCCGCCCCTTTCCATCCAGCGACCACCTCTGCCTGTCATTCAGGCAGAGGCGATCGCAGGGAAACGGTGGCCTTCGGCCGTCCGGCATGCGCCGGCGCAATTCCAACCTGATCGCTACGCAGCAATAAACTGCAGCGAGCGATCGGGTCGGAATGACCAGCTATACTATCATCTGCTATAATCATTTATATTTGACCTCCACAAATACATTTTAGTTTCCTTAAATGGTTTAAGGCAGAGGTACTCAAAAGCAGACCCCAAGGTTCCCCAACAGTCCAAATTTTAGGTATATCCATGGCTCAGCAAAGATGGTTAAATCAAATTGACTGAGGTGCTACTTAAGTCACCTGTGGCAAAGCATGCATATATACTTAAAACCTGGCCATTGAGGTGCCTTGAGGACCGTGTTTGAGCACCTCTGGTTTAAGGTGCACAGGAAAAAAAAAACCTAAAAACTACAAAAATCCACGCGTCCCGGACGAGACTGTGCCGCGAGTTCGGCTGCCGTTGCCAGCATTTGTACGCAATTGCAATGGAAGTTTGTCACACGCGCAAGTAATTGAACTGACTCCTTAGTGTAAATTACTCTTTAAATACAGTACAGCTGTTATTTTAAGATCATCAATTTATACATAGTTCCTTCTGCTGAATGCAGCTAAATGTCAGATCCCACTTGGAAGTCTGCAGACTCACCATCTTTTTCTTCTCCTAAGAGAAGTCCTTTGGTTTAGTTACAAGACGGAACATATAACCAGTGTTGTACATAAAGTGGATACCTTCTCCATGTGGTCGAACTTGCTGACAAGTGAAATGGCCCCTCCTACCATGGCTCTGGGTTTGTAAGTGATTTACTGTAGCAGACTCTTTCAATAGCTCTCGTCTGTGCAACACCTTCATTGTTTGTTCTGCTTAAACCCTACTGATGTGTCAATATTGTACTGCTGAATAGTTTACATAAATACTTTGATTGTTGAATATATGAAGGTGGTTCAGTGAGAAAGGTAAGAAGACTTCTCACGTGTGTAATGTTCTCTATTTCATTCTAAAGTAGTTTCCCATGAGGCCAGAGCAGGTACACCACTTTTTCCCTTTGCGGCCATTAGACTGCACCTCATATCATCCATAATGTCCCAAAATCAGTTGTATGATGGCGGAACTGTTGGAAACATGGTCAAACATTGAAGTGCGTAGTATGATCAGATTTCTGCATCTAAGGGGCGCATCAGCAGTAGAAGTTCACTGTCAACTTGTCGAGGTGTACGGTGAGAACGTCATATCATGGAAACATGTTTGGAAACACTACAGATGTGAGAGGTCTGTTACCTTACTTATTGAACCACCCTCATATTAATTTTCATCGTACCCCTCCCCTACTCCCACCACCCTTTACACTGTTTAATTTTTTTTTTTTTAAAGCTCGTTTAAGAAAAAAAAAAAAAATGTGACCACCCACATATATAGCCAAAATGACCTGAGTGCCAACCCCGCCGACACCTAGTATATAACTTGGCATATTAGACCTCACACTTGCAGGTAACATTAATCTAGCAACTTCTGACAGCTTGTGATTGCAAGATATTTTGGGTCCATAAACTCCGGTCAAACTGCTACATTCAGAGTTTATTACTTGCTTTTCTGAAGCATTATTTATGCACTGAGCTTAGCTAATTCAATTTGATATGGATAAAGAGCTTATAAATGAAAATATAGTCAAACCTAACTTTTAATAGAGGAAACCCTCTGCAGGTGCATCTGGTTCTATAATAAGGCATATATAATAAAATGACCTTTGCTAGGAAGTAAAGTGGATACTCGTGTATTTTCAACTATCAGAGCATTAAACTGTGATAAAACAGCTACCACTTAAAACTTTTTCCTTTTTTTTTTAACTCTTGTAAAATCAATAAAAGTTGTGCTTCTAGTTAAATTAATTTTGGTAAATATGTCAACATTGCTTCTTATAAATTAGCAATCCACCAATGGGTTCCGTCTATGGCACAGAATTTGCTCACTATATGTATGTATGTATGTATGTATGTATGTATGTATGTAAAAGTATAGGCACTCACCAATTTTTCAGCAAAGCTTACAATTAATTATTTATAACTTGCATATCCCATCGAAAGGCATTTAAAATTTCGATCCTCTACGGATCTTTGTCAAGAATCAGCCAGAAAAAGTCACATCATAGACTCACAAAACCACCTCAGAAAGTGAAGGTGACAAAAAGTTCTTAAGGCCTCTGCAGTAAATGGTTTAAAGGTTCAAACTCCCTTATCGACACATAAGCCTTCATGACTACTTACCATCTAGACCAGATTCCTTTCCAATCCTTGAGCTTTGCTTGGCACGAGGGCTATTTGGAATCATGGTGCGTAGTTTTGGCAGTGGAAGAGTTTTCCCATGAACTTTTAAAGAGTGATCCTTTAACTGACTGATTGTCATTGTCGATACAGAGCATAATGAACATTTGTATGCATGCTCACCTGAAATTGGTAAACAAGAATAGACTCTTTAGCATTGTTTAAATAATTATAAAAGTAAAAGTCAATTACTTCAGTTAATTTCCATTTAAAAAAACTTGGCAAGTTACAATAACTTACCACCATGCGCTTTTATAATGTGTGTCTTCAGACGGCTACTGTAGGAGGATTTGAAAGGGCAATGTTTGCATCTAAATGGAGTGTGATGTCCATGATGATCCTGAATATGACGATCCAGACTGATCAAATATAAAAACGCAGCATTAGAAAAGAAAAGCTTGAATTACATTGTTTCAACCTTATTCTGATAAACAAAACAATAAGCAGGTGTGCTGAAAGTTGAAAATAATGGTCACATTTTGATGTGGCTGTTATATATTCTGAAAGTTTTCTACCTATACTTAACACATACATTTGTTACATTTCTGTGTACTTTGCAAAGGCAAGCGCTTTTAAAAAGGTCATTCATTTGAAAGTCGGGGAAGTAATACATACCTGAAAGTTTGGACAAAACATCTCGTTATAAAGATCATATTGTGTGAGACCTATGGTCATACTAAAAGAAACACTGTAAAAAGGCCTAGACATGCTCCCACTCCATCAAAATGTAGTACAATATGTGTCTCACTACCCTAGAAGAACACCCATTACCTTCATAGCACCAGCATATACTTGAGTCAAGGTACTAAAGACAGGAGCATCATAGTCTGCCAATAGTGTACACAAAATGGTCAATAAGTCACAAATTGCACTGTGTACTATTACAATGAATGCTCTATGCACCTCCTGTCCTTGATGCCTGGATGACTCAAATATCAGTAGCTATGTATAATTTTATAGAATGCACTTAATAAATGTTACTTCAAAGCTGGGGCAACTTCTTCACTCTTTACACTGCTTCATACAATCTACCCCATAAATCTTAATGAAAGGATATTGTAACATACTTATTGGCTATGAAATACAGTTGTATACAGTAAGTAACCTATTAGAGGTGTTTGAAAAATGTTGTTCTACTAAATACCGTACAGACAACTGATTAGATATACCACCTTTTAAACATGAGAAAACTGGACATATTGGATAGCAATAAATTGTTTCTTACAAGTGGAGCAAACATTTGCACTTCTGCTCTGGATTCTCCTACTGTACATATATAAAACATTTACAACATTTCACTTTGCTCATCACACTACTGTTTTGTTTAGTCTCCAATTTCCATTTTTCAAGTAAACTGTACATATTCCTCCGAGCAATGTGCTTTTAAAATGTGGAAACATTTTTGGCAAACTTTTAAAGCAGTGGTTCCCAACCTTTTTTGAATCACGGCGCCCAAGAGTATAAGAATTTTTTTTCACGGCACACATAGGCCAAACATCTTTTATTAAGTAATTCAGAAAATAAATATTACATTAAGTAAAATAAGAATTTACTCACCGGTAATTCTATTTCTCGTAGTCCGTAGTGGATGCTGGGAACTCCGTAAGGACCATGGGGAATAGACGGGCTCCGCAGGAGACTGGGCACTCTAAAAGAAAGATTAGGTACTATCTGGTGTGCACTGGCTCCTCCCTCTATGCCCCTCCTCCAGACCTCAGCTAAGGAAACTGTGCCCGGAAGAGCCGACACAACATGGAAAGGATTTGGAATCCAGGGTAAGACTCATACCAGCCACACCAATCACACCGTACAACTTGTGATAACCATACCCAGTTAACAGTATGAACAACAACTGAGCCTCAGTAACAGATGGCTCATAACAATAACCCTTTAGTTAAGCAATAACTATATACATGTGTTGCAGAAAGTCCGCACTTGGGACGGGCGCCCAGCAGCCACTACGGACTACGAGAAATAGAATTACCGGTGAGTAAATTCTTATTTTCTCTGACGTCCTAGTGGATGCTGGGAACTCCGTAAGGACCATGGGGATTATACCAAAGCTCCCAAACGGGCGGGAGAGTGCGGATGACTCTGCAGCACCGCATGAGCAAACACAAGGTCCTCCTCAGCCAGGGTATCAAACCTGTAGAACTTAGCAAACGTGTTTGACCCCGACCAAGTAGCAGCTCGGCAAAGCTGTAAGCCGAGACCCCTCGGGCAGCCGCCCAAGAAGAGCCCACCTTCCTTGTGGAATGGGCTTTCACCGATTTTTAATGCGGCAATCCAGCCGCAGAGTGAACCAGCTGAATCGTGCTATAGATCCAGCGAACAATAGTCTGCTTCGAAGCAGGAGCGCCAACCTTGTTGGCTGCATACAGAATAAACAGCGAGTCAGACTTTCTTACTCCCGCCGTTCTGGAAACATAAATTTTCAAAGCCCGGACTACGTCCAGCAACTTGGAATCCTCCAAGTCCCTAGTAGCCGCAGGCACCACAATAGGCTTGTTCAAAGGAAACGATGATACCACCCTAGGAAGAAATTGGGGACGAGTCCTCAATTCTGCCCTGTCCATATGGAAGATCAGATAAGGGTTTTTACACGACAAAACCACCAATACTGACACACGCCTAGCCGAAGCTAAGGCCAATAGCATGACCACTTTCCACGTGAGATATATTAGCTCCATGGTCTTAAGTGGCTCAAACCAGTGGGATTTCAGGAAATCCAACACAACGTTAAGATCCCAAGGTGCCACCGGTGGCACAAAAAGGAGGCTGAATATGCAGCACCCCTGGAACCACGTCTGAACTTCAGGCAGTGAAGCCAGTTCATTTTTAGAGAAAATGTATAGGGCCGAAATCTTGACCTTTATGGATCCTAATTTTAGGCCCATAGCCACTCCTGACTGTAGGAAGTGCAGGAATCGACCCCGCTGGAATTCCTCTGTAGGGCCTTCCCAGCCTCCCACCAAGCAACCTATTTTCGCCATATACAGTGAAAAAGTCTTGCTGTCACGTCTTTCCTAGCCTTTATCAGCGTAGGAATAACTGCATCCGGAATGCCCTTTTCCGCTAGGATCCGGCGTTCAACCGCCATGCCGTCAAATGCAGCCGCGGTAAGTCTTGGAACAGACAGGCCCTTGTTGCAACATGTCCTGTCTGAGAGGCAGAAGCCCTGAGTCCTCTGAGAGCATTTCCTGCAGCTCCGGGTACCGAGTCCTTCTTGGCCAATTCGGAGCAAAGAATATTGTTTTCACTCCTCCTTTTATTACAATTCTCAGCCCTTGGGTATGAGAGGAAGAGGAGGGAATACATAGACCGACTGGAACACCCACGGTGTTACTAGTGCGACCACAGCTATCACCTGAGGGTCCCTTGACCCGGCGTAAAACCTTTTTTAGCTTTTTATTGAGTTGGGAAGCCATCTAGTCCACCTTAGGCAGTTCCCATCAATTTGCAAACTGCGTGAAGACTTCCTGATGAAGTCCCCACTTTCCCGGGTGGAGGTCGTGCCTGCTGAGGAAGTCTGCTTCCCAGTTGTCCACTCCCGGAATGAACACTGCTGACAGTGCGCTTACTCGATTCTCCGCCCAGCGAAGAATTCTGGTGGTTTCTACCCTCGCCAACCTGCTCCTTGTGCCGCCTTGGCGGTTTACATGAACCCCTGCGGTCTGACTGTATCAGAACCGGTTGGTCGCGAAGCAGGATCTCCGCTTGACTTAGAGCGTTGTATATGGCCCTTAGTTCCAGGATATTGGTGTGAAGGCAAGTCTGTTGACTTGACCACAGACCTTGGAAATTTCTTCCCTGTGTAACTGCCCCCCACCCTCGGAGGCTTGCATCCGTGTTCACCAGGATCCAGTCCTGAATGCCGAATCTGCGGCCCTCGAGAAGGTGAGCCCTCTGCAGCCACCACAGGAGAGACACCCTGGCCCTGGGGGATTGGGTGATTAACCGATGCCTCTGAAGAGGTGATCCGGACCACTTGTCCAGTAAGTCCCCTTGGAAGGTCCTCGCATGGAACCTGCCTAAGGGGATGGCCTCGTATGATGCCACCATCCTTCCCAGGACTCGAGTGCAGTGATGCACTGACACCTGTTTTGGTTTTAATAGATTCCTGACCAGTGTCATGAGCTCCTGAGCTCTCTCTATCGGGAGTTAAACCCTTTTCTGGTCTGTGTCTAGGATCGTGCCTAGGAGAGGCAGATGAGCTGTAGGAACCAACTGCGACTTTGGAATATATAGAATCCAGCCGTGTTGCCGTTACACTTCGAAAGTGATACGCTGTTCAGCAACTGCTCTCTTGATCTCGCTTTCATGAGATCGTCCAAGTACGTGATAATAGTGACACCTTGCTTCCGCAGGAGCACAATCATATCCGCCATTACCATGGTGAATATTCTTGGGGCCGTGGAGAGACCAAACGGCAACATCTGAAATTG
The DNA here is from genome assembly GCF_028390025.1 of Pseudophryne corroboree. NCBI lineage: Eukaryota > Metazoa > Chordata > Amphibia > Anura > Myobatrachidae > Pseudophryne > Pseudophryne corroboree. The sequence continues at coordinate 557,852,738 of NC_086444.1, forward strand.
GTAATGACAATCCTGTACCGCAATTCTGAGGTACGCCTAATGAGGTGGATAAATGGGGACCTGAAGGTATGCATCCCTTATGTCCCGATTCACAATAAAGTCTCCCCCTTTTTAGGCTTGCACTGACCGCTCTTAGCGATTCCATCTTGAACTTGAACCTTCTCAGGTATATGTTCAGGGATTTTTAATTCAATATGGGTCTGACCGAACCGTCTGGTTTCGGGATTACAACATGGTCGAATAATAACACCCTCTTGTTGAAGGAGGGGACCCTTGACCACCACCTGTTAAAGATACAATTTGTGAATTGCAGTTAACACTGGCTCCCTCTCTTGGGGTGAAGCCCGCAGGGCCGTCGGTGAGGGGGCCTCTTCTCACAGTCCAGCTTGTATCCCTGAGACACAATATCTATTGCCCAGGGATCGAACAGGGAGTGAACCCACTTGTGGCTGAACTTACGAAGGCGTGTCCCCACCGGGCCTAGCTCCGCCTGTGGAGCCCCAGCGACATTGGTGGATTTTTGTAGGGGCCGGGGAGGACTTCTGTTCCTGGGAACTAGCTGCCCGGCTCTGACAAGAAAGGACGCACCTCAGACTTTCTTGTTTCTTTATTCGAAAGGCTGCATTTAATAATGCCGTGCTTTCTTAGGCTGTGCAGGAATATAAGGCAAACTAGCAGAATTACCAGCTATAGCTGTGGAGACCAGGCCCGAGAACCCTTCTCCACACAATCCTCAGCCTTCCATATGCCTCTTAAGTCGGCATCATCTGTCCAATGCATATTCTACAGGACACATCAAGCAGAGATAGACATAGCTTTGACTCTAGGACCCAGTATACTCATGTCTCTTTGGGCATGCTTTATAACTATATATCTATCACTTAAGACAGCATCTTTAATATATTTATATTGCATACTAGGGTCTCATCTCTGCTGATAAGGTACCTGTCCACGCTGCCACAGCACTATAAACCCATGCCGACACAATCGCCGGTCTGGGTAGTATACTAGAATGTGCACGCTATCTGCAGGATCCCTGAGACTAGCAAGTGCTACCGTCTGTGCAAACAGGACACCCCAGGGGAAGATTCTCAACATATCCTGGCCCTAGTGGGGAAAGGATACAGCCTGAGAATTCTCTTGTGGGAAGCTGCCGTCTCTTGTCTGGAGATTCCCGCTCTTTTTCCTCATGAGAGGAGCGAAATTTACCTCAGCATTCTTCCCATTAAACATGTGTACTCTCGTGTCAGGGACAGATGAGTCATCAGTGATATGCAAATCATCTATTATTTCAATAATCATATATTGAATACCTTCTAGCCATCTTGGCTGTAACTTTGCATTATCGTAGTCGACAGTGGAGTTAAACTCCATGTCGATACCAGTGTTTGTTATTATGGATAGTGAGCATTGTGAGACTCTGAAAGTCTCTGTGACATAGGGACAGACATGGTTAGATTTCCTGTCTGTTCCCTAACCTTTTGTGCAATAAATTCACCTTCGCATTTACACATATCCAAACAGGTGTCGGCGTTGTCGACGGAGACACCCTCTCACACACATATCCGCTCTATCACCTCCTTAGAGGAGCCTTTTACCTCAGACATGTCGACACAGGCGTACCGACACACCACACACACAGGGGATGCTCTATTTGAGGACAGTTCCCCCACAAGGCCCTTTGGAGAGACAGAGAGAGAGTATGCCAGCACACACGCCAGCGCTATATAACCCAGGGATTACACTACAACTCAGTGTTTACTCAGTAGCTGCTGTATATACAAATTTTGCACCTAAATTTATGTGCTCCCCCCCCCTCTCTTTTCACCCTTTGTGTACCAGGATACTGCAGGTGAGAGCCTGGGGAGCTTCCTTCCAGCGGAACTGTGAAGAGAAAATGGCGCTGGTGTGCTGAGGAAGAAGGCCCGGCCCCCTCAGCGGCGGGCTTCTGTCCTGTTTCTGACTAAAAATGGCGGGGGTTTTACACATATACAGTCACAGACTGTATTATGTGTATATATTGCCAAAAGGTATTCTTATTGCTGCCCAGGGCGCCCCCCCCCCCCCCCCAGCGCCCTGCACCCTACAGTGACCGGAGTGTGTGGTGTGCAGTGGGAGCAATGGCGCACAGCTGCAGTGCTGTGCGCTACCTTAATGAAGACCGGAGTCTTCTGCCGCCGATTTCATCTCCTTCTTCTGTCTTCTGGCTCTGCAAGGGGGACGGCGGCGCGGCTCCGGGAACGGACGATCGAGGTCAGGCCCTGTGTTCGAACCCTCTGAAGCTAATGGTGTCCAGTAGCCTAAGAAGCACAAGCTAGCTGCACGCAGGTAGGTTTGCTTCTCTCCCCTCAGTCCCACGTAGCAGTGAGTCTGTTGCCAGCAGATCTCACTGAAAATAAAAAACCTAACAAATACTTTCTTTCTAGCAAGCTCAGGAGAGCCCACTAGGAGCACCCAGCTCTGGCCGGGCACAGATTCTAACTGAGGTCTGGAGGAGGGGCATAGAGGGAGGAGCCAGTGCACACCAGATAGTACCTAATCTTTCTTTTAGAGTGCCCAGTCTCCTGCGGAGCCCGTCTATTCCCCATGGTCCTTACGGAGTTCCCAGCATCCACTAGGACGTCAGAGAAATTGTGTTTATATGTCATTCTTTGGTTCAGTTATGTGGTGAGAGACATGAGTCACTTCTGCTTGTCCACAAACTTGATGATTGGAAACCACCAGCACTGGGTGTGCCTAGTACACTGACCATAATTAGTTTGAATTGGTCCTTAGCCAGCAGCCCAGGGCACCCCTGCAAGTACCCTGAGGCACCCTAGGGTGCCAAAGCACCCAGTTGGTAACCAATGTATTAACGGATCAATGACAATTCCCAATAAATGAACGGTGATATCATATTGATGAAATATATGAAGCAGTTAAAGAAATACAGTATGCACTTAAAAACGTACAGGATTTTTTTTTTCTCACAGCACTTACTTGTGTCTGAAGGCAGAGACAAAGGAGCAGAACTGGCAGCTGTACTTGACTTCTCGATTAAACATAGCTAGTGCCAAGTGACTCCTCTCATGGGAACGCAGGCCTTGCATGGACATTAGAACACGATCACACTGCTTACAGGGGTAGCCACCAGGTCTGCAACGTGGCCCCATCTTTATCTCCTTTGTTTCTACCTCAGCAGCTTCTTCTCTTGGCTCAGTGCAGGGGTCAGTTGGCTCCTCTTCAACATCTTTGTTTTGCAGATCAGTCTCATCCTTATAGAAAGAAATAACAGAATCTATGCTTGCCACTGCAGAAAATAAATTCTTATAGTTGTGCACACTTGGGAAAGGAATCTTAAACAAATACTTTGATCACAATGATGATTAAATGTATCTACAGTTACTTCAAAATCAACACAGTATGTTTTGAAAAGGTATTCAAGCTATAACGAATGAACGATTGTATGGAACTTTAAAGCAAATGGCCCTTTACGAGCAAAGTAGTTTTCCACTTTCATTTGCAGCCATTGCATCAGATCTCTCCTTCTCCAAGAGACCTAAACAGAGCCAAAACTGAATAGCAGAAGTCCTGGCTGCATGTGAGAGCCAGGACCCTGCTTAATAGAGTAAATGCTCAAAGAAGGAGCCCTCATTAGTGTACAAATATAATGAACGTGGAGATTTCTGGTAGAGATCATTTAAAGAGGAAAACCACATTACAGCTTCGTCACATCATGTACAATTTGAAATGTAATCTACTGCTAAATTGCAGTAGTATTTCATAAGTGTTTAACAGTCTTTAATTTATATCCTTTACCTTCTAAACCTGTGTAATCTAAAAGATATAAGAATTAAGACACCTACACACAGAAGCAGCTTCCATTTTATGGGCTCAACCAATTTTTCATGAGTAACCTTACAATCATGAATACAAGTTAGGCCTTAGGAATATTACTGGTACATAGCAAAATGGATGTCTCCACTGTATAGTGTAGGTCTCCTTAAAATATTTAATCATGCTATTAACAGCTTTTAAAGGATTATCACTTCTTGATGACATGCGTTAATATCAATAAGCCAATATAAAAAGTCAACACCTCCAACTACAAATATCAATATAATATTAATTATACAGTACATATATTTATGCACAACTGCTTCTAGAGTACACATTAACATATAGGACTTCAGACTTAGCTGATGCAACAGTGAAAATATATAATATTACTTAAGTAGTAATTCTACAGTTATGTGTTCATTATTTTAGTCAACCAAAACGCACCATTTTAAATAATTTCCAAACATGTCCAAGCTACAGACGTGGATTAATTTGTTGGAACCCTTCCATTAAAAAGATTTTTTTTTATCTGAAATAACTTGAAACTGACAAAAGTAACTGGCATCCATCATTTTTTATTCCATATTTAATAGAAATCAGACTGCGTTTGATTTTTGATTCAACATAATATTTGAAATAAAACAAATTAAAATAGCATGGAAAAATATGATGGGACCCTTTCGTCTAACATTTTGTTGCACAACCTTTAGAGGCATTCACTTTAATCAAGCGATTTCTGTAGCACTCAATGAGACTTCTGCACCTGTCGACAGATCGGGTGGATAGGATGGCTGCTTTCTACAGACTGCATGTTCTGCTCTTTCCATAGATGTTCAACAGGATTCAGATCAGGGCTTAAAGGAGGTCACTTCAGTGTAGTACAATGTTGTGTTCTTAGCGTCACTTCAGTGTAGTACAATGTTGTGTTCTTATCCAATCTTGGGTGCTTTTAGCAGTGTGTTTTGGGTCACTATCCTGTTGGAGGACCTATGACCTGTGACTGAAACAGGGCTTTCTAACACTGCCAAAAGCCTATGTTTCACTCCAGAATGCCTTGAGATTTCACTGTTCCCTGCACAAATTCAAGGCTTACCACGACAGATGCAGACCCAAAACATAAAAGAGCCTTCTCCATGTTCCCTCCAGGATTCTTTGAAAGTTCCATTTTTTTAGGTCTGTTAGAGGTGATGATACTTGCCAAAAAGTCCCAGTTTTTATTAATCTGTCCGAAGGACATTCTCCCAGATGTGGAGTCCTCCTGTGTCTTCTTCCATGGAGTCCAGTTGCCCAAATAGCATCATCAGGGGCAAACAAAAACCAACGTACTTTGACCTTGGAGTTCAGTTTGTATTTTTTTGTATATTTTCCTTGGCTCTTTTTCTACCATTCTTACTATTCTTCTGTTTAATCTGGGGTCAATGTTCCTTTTGCAGTCCATGGAGGTTGGCTACATTCCCTTCTAAAAAATAATTTGCAACTGTAGTCAAAAGAACATCAAGTTGCCTGGAGATGGTTTTATGGCCTTTACCTTTAACATGCTTTTCTATCATTTTACGTCTCATCTCCTCAGACAACCCTCTACTTTGTTTTCTCTGGTCCATGTTCAATATGGTGCATACGATGTTACCAAACAATGTGACTACTTTTCTACATTTAAATAAACTAAAGTGACTGGATTTTAAGATTGAATACATGCGTTATGCTAATGCAATAAAGCAATTAGTTTAGTTTAGAATATAACTATAATACAATTATTTATCTTTTCTAAGGTGGTAGGAACAAATCTGGCCAGTATATTTTAGAATATATTTTGAGAATAAGCAATAATTTATCTCTCTTCACAGTTTCTGTGCTTTAATCCATAGCAAAGGTATGCAGTTAAACATGACCATAGTTTTTAATTTAATCACTTATCAGGAGGGATGAAGCATTGTTTCAACGCGCTGTAAGGGTACCAACAAATTTGTCCACGTATGTATAAGCAACGTAGCTGCAACATGTTTGTGTCAGGAGTCTCTGTCTGTACCTGTAATTCAGGAGGAATTGGGGGAGCATTTCCATACTGGACATGTTTGCGAAGATGATTACAGATGGCTCGAAGTGTGGGATGGACTTCCACGCAGAATTTACACTTGTAGCCCACAACTACCTTTTCTGTTAATCTCTTATGCACTGCCTCTTGGCCACCTCCTGTCTGCAACCATATCCAGAAAAATACAACATTATCACACCTATATAAAAACTATTTGGCTCACAGTGATTTTTCCACCAGTATTTATTAATTCACAGTACAAAAGCCGTCCTGCAAAATAGCAGCCCTTGGTAAGATTTTTTTTTTTTCAGACTGCATAACGTATTGCATGAAAACAATGCACAGGTACATCAGAAAGTACTTTAGAACACAAAAGTAGATTCATATTCCAAATGGACAAATCCTTTATAATTCAATAGTACATTGCAAACTAATATATACAGTATATAAACTGTGTAAATAGAGTATACACTGTATTAATGGGAAGAACGAGATCCTCATGTGCACCCTTTATGAGGTTACAAATGGATTCCACCATACAGGAAGTAGCACTCCATGACTGGCACATACATCTATCATTCTGCAATATTTACCCAGTGAACATAAATATATATATGTATGTATGCATGTATAGAAAAAATAATGCTAAGACGTAATTCAGTTAAATAGGTTTCAGTTTCATACAAATGTGTCCTTCATCTTGCGAGTAATCACCTGCCGCGTGTGCACCTCTGTACCTCTGCAGCAGCCTACTTAATCAATTTTGCTACTGGCAACGCATGTCTACGAGGGTAAAAGAACTCTAGCATTAGCAGGTCACAGGGGTTGAAGTGGGCCGGAACGGGGCGGAACTGCGTTCCGTCACTTATAATTTGAGGCAGAACGCTTTAGGCATCCACCGAACCACTTTGTCCAGGCACTGCAAGCATCTAGTAAAGGCACTGGCAGCAGCTGCGGCCGCCTGAAGGAGGAGGCCGGCGTCTCTCTGGCACCTCTTCTTTGCGCCGCCGCTTCTACGGCCCGCCTTCTACAGTCCCCCTCCATTGCCTCGAGTAGCTGCGGTGGTGAGCATGAGACAGCGCAGTGCGTCTGAGTCCGGCCACATAAAGCAGAGCCATGAGGAGACACCGAGCAGCCAGAGGTTCAATCAGATAGGTGGACAGCTTCTACCTGTTGAGTGTGCACAGTTTTGTACTGCAGCGGATTCATTAGACACTAGGTTGTGCGGGCAATCAGTAGGTGTGTGTGACACCCAGTGTGCTTGTGTATGTGGCATCCAGTGTGCTTGTGTATGTATGTGTGGCATCCAGTGTGTGTATGTGTGGCATCCAGTGTGTGTATGTGTGAGCGTGTGTGACCCAGTGTGTGTATGTGTGTGGCACACAGTGTGTATGTACAGTATGTGGCACCCAGTGTGTGTGCGTGTGGCATCTAGTGTGTGTGTGGCATCTAGTGTGTATAGTGCGTCTTTTCTTAAGAATGCCCACCAGGTGGATATGAAGGGGAGGGGATAGGGGTGTAGACATGGAGGGGCTCTGGGTGTGGCTTCAATGATAGCGTGGCTAGGGGGTGAGTTCTACCACATCTCTAGTACCACTTTACGTCCTATATCTGCAGCTTTGGCAGTATAAATGCAAACAGAACACATAATCATGCAAGATGGACTTGAATGTTTTGCCTTCATATTTTCTAGACCAGATCCTTCCTGCTTGAGGCACATCCTTAAAACTGTGTAGGAGACCATAGAAACTCAGATTTATCTGGGTGTAAAAAGAAGGAATATAGGATCACACTAAACTAAAATGGCCAAGAAATGGGACACATACTTGAACACTAGGGAATACTGTGAACATATTCTTCTAAATAAATGAGGTTTTGCTCATTTTGGTTGACAAGTCCAAGGTCTTCAAAAATATCCAGATGGGACCGAAACGTTGACAACTGTACACTGTTGGTATCTAACCAGTAAAATATGCTCTCATTTATTTTGAATAATAATTATGGGCCATCTGGAAAGTACAGATTACCTTGAGATTTTGCGCACCCCAGCATTGACTACCGAGGATGATGGTTGAGAGTGCTGCTTTATATATGTACTTGGGTATTTAAATGAATCTTTAAAACTAGCTATAGCTGGAAAATCTATATGGTGCAAAAAAAAAAAAAAATAGTAAGAGAAAATGTGAATGTAAATTTACAAGTACATTTGCTTATTTTTGTCATTTTATATTTTGCGAGTTATCGATAATGCCCAAACAGTCAAATGGCTCTATAGGCCTTCATGTATTCCAATAAAGACAGCTCCTTGTTCCAAAATAATTGTTCTATCAGTATTAGTAGGGCTTAGAGTGGGATTCTGCATTTTCTTTTTCCTACATAGCTCTACAAGTCTCAGCATGGTAGCACCTATTTTTAAAAAAAATTAAGGTGTCCAGTCCAAGACTTGATAAAAGGGATACTTTTTCTGAAATATTAGCTTAAACCAGTGACTACAATTAAAAAAAAAAAAAAAAATGTATTGAGGATCGGATTGACTTTGACCTTGATTCTACACCAAAATTTTTGTTTAAATGTTTTCTTCAAAAGACGTAAGTCACCAATGTCATTTCTGGGGTGTTCTTTTGGTGAGAGAGTATAATTGCAGGATTTCCAACTCATTGCACTGGACTACATTGGTGGCCTACGTCTTATGAAGAAAACATTTAAATACAAATTTTATAGTGCCTTCTGGTATTTTCTATGGTGTATGTTATTTGTCTGGTTGCCACAAACAGGGGCTCCACTGTGAGGTAGGTAGGTGTGTGTGTGTGTGTGTGTGTGTGTGTGTGTGTGTGTGTGTGTGTGTGTGTGTGAGGGAGTGAGAGAGAGAGAGAGTGTGAGTGTGTGTGCGTGCGCGCCAGGGATGCCAAATATATTTTTCATGTGCTGCTAAATCAGACAGCTTTGATTTATTGTGAACAACTAATGTGCAAGCCTCGTATGTGACCATATGTCATTCAAGAATACTACATAATAAATTCAAATGCATGTATTGGGTGAAGGGGGTGTGGTCACCCAATACAAAATGTCACATTATAAAAGTAACATGTTTAAAGAACGCAAGTAGCATGTTCATGGCTAACTGACTGATAATGCTGCCAAGACAGTTGCAAAGAGGAAGTGTGTATTCAACATAATGCAACTTTCATATCTAAAAGAGGGGAAAAAAAAAAAAAAAAAAAACTATTTACCAGGAGGGTTTTAGGTGTCCTACCTTTTCATATATCACTGCTCAGTGTGACATTTCAGTATAATTAAATGTATTTAATAAATTTGAATTCAACAATGTATAGGGTAGCTTCTATTTTTTATTCCGTGTCCGCTAAATATTAAATTATTCCCATTATTCATACTCCCTCAACTGCAAGGACATTTAATTTACTCCTATCATTTTATGAACGAATTTTATTTATGTTAATTTCCTATATTCTGGTGAAACTAGTTTTCCAATACTTGGCCACTAATTCGTTCTAAGAATACCAGTCTCTCTCTATGACATCCACTATCAGTACTAATCTTATACTGTAGGAGCTCAAATAAGATTGTATAAAGAGTCAGTCACACAATGGATTGTGATAAAGGTCTGTGGAATTTCAGTGACAAAGTAGCCAACAGTTTGACCCCCAAATCCTGTCAAATTGATTTGAAACAGTAGAATAACAGGAACACAGCATTTACATGATATGCAGTATGTAATCATGGACGTGGTATAGAAGATCTACAGTAATTAGATAGACCGTCATTAGGTCAATCCCATATGGTCAACATGCATTAGGTCAACAGGGTCAAAAGATTGTCAAGGAAAACGTAGACAGTAGAAAAAGTTGGCAAGTACAAGAGGTCAACATAGGAATGGTCTACACAAGTTTTTTTCTATGTTTCATCATATGTGACCATAATTATTGCAAACGTATACCCTCTCAGGCTCGCTGCCCTTGGCACAGGTTACTATCGTAGTCCACGTGGATGGTAACTCAAGCAAAAGTTGAAAAAAATGTGAAAACCCCCAACTTGTGTCGACCATTGTCATGTCAACCTTTTGACCCTGTCGACCATCTGACTATATCTAGATGCTGTCTATCTATACATCGGAACCCATATAACATAGTACCACCAAATACCAGGAGCTAAAATTAATATGCAGTTGCACAAAACAGCCAAGTGACAAACTATGCTGAGTTAAAGTCTAGAAGACATTAATTTAACGGTACCAGTTTCACCACCAAGGTTAAAATCTCTATTATTAGCAACAATAAAGTATACCTGTCATTCACTTTTGTTAAAAAGTTTTTGTAATTTGCTAGATCTTCCGGATAGATTATTTTTGGAGCAACAGGAGCTTTCTTAGACAAAACAGAACATGCAATTTTCCACCTTTCAAATGCAGGCCAGGTAATTAAATGTGGATATTAATTAGCCAGTACCGTTCTCATCAACATGGCATTGCACTACACTGTTTAGTCAGATAAGAAAGACTTCTTAAAAACGAATTTTAAATACTCGAGTAATGTGGATTTCTTTTCTTTGTTTTCCAATTTGTGGTGGAATGCATCTTAAGAGGGAAACAGGCACACTGCTAAAAATGAAAAGAAAATAACAAAATAATATCTTACCTTTTCTGATTTAGCATCTGAAATAGAATTCTCAGCAATTTTTTGCTTGTGTAAAAGCTGCTTCCGTCTCTCCTGGCGTTTGGCACGTTTTTGAAAATCTTCAATGTGACAGTTCAAATGGAAGGTCAGTTCACTAATACTGTTTAATTTACTAGTACAATGCTTGCACTGATACGTGGTGGTATAGGAGCGGGTACCAGAGGTACCCAAGATAGAGAAGTCTCGCTTTATGTCCTTGCTGTGATGATCTGTGTAATGCATGCACAAGAGGTCAGCTGTGCTAAATGAAAGCTTGAAGCATTTAATACATCTAAATGGAAGTAGTTCTGGTTCTTGGGAATCAAAATCTTCAAATGGCGGCTCAATTTCTGCTTTGTCCTCAGAAGAGCTTTGGCTTTCATTATCGTCTGCATACACAGCTGTAAAATAACTACCAAGCTTACTAGCAGGTTGTTTTTTGGGGATAACCCCAGGATGTCGTTTTATGTAATGAGACACAATCCCTTTTTTACTGTAAGATTGAAATGAACATATAGAACATGTTTTCATTTCGATAGCTTTCTTCAACTCATCACTTAGGTCAGGATTATCATCTTTTCGCGGAGTAGGAACAACAACTTTGTTTGGTTTATCACTAACTGTTCTAGATGCTGCTAAACAGTGAGTATAGTAGGCATCAATGTCATGCCGTTTCTGGTAATGTGCTGCTAGACCTTTGCGAATTGGATTAGTATAGGAACACAGTGCACATTTAAACAAATTATTTTTGCCCTCTGGTTGTGCACGCACATTATTATGTTTGATACGGTAGTGTCTAGCTATACCTTTCCTGGTAGAGCAGAAATATTTACATAATTGGCACTTAAAGACTGTGTGTGAGGCCATGTTTTTACGTGGTCTGAAACCAGTCATTTCAGTCACTTCACCAGGTTCTAGAGTAACAACAGTCTGTGGTGGTTGCTCTTCTGATGGACTGTCTGGTTCCGCAATAGAAACTTCTGTCTGAGGATTCTGTGAAAGCATGTCAGGTTCTGGTTGATGATGATATTTTTCATAGTGTATTTTCAATTTTTCTAGTGTGCCATGGGTATAGGGACATATTTTACAACGGTAGGCACCATAGCCTTGTTTAAATATTCGGTTTTCTTCAGCTTCATTCTGGGCTGAGTCATTAGGCGGTTCCACATCATGCACAAAGTCTTCAGCAGTGACCTTAATTAAGGGGTGTCGTTTTTGGTAGTGGGTAAGAACACCATGAATACGGGTATTAATGTATGGACAGTGTCTGCATTTATACACTGCTCCAGGGTTTATGTCCACATCCTGGGCAAAATCAGCAGCTTTAACTTTCATACCAGGATGCTTCTTGCCATAATGGGTCAGGAGGCCATGAAGATTATTGTACTCAGATAGGCAAACTGTGCACTGATACGGTGATGAGGACAGAGCAGAGGACAATTGTGATGGTTTTTCTTGTAATATACTGGAATCATCTCCACTCTCCATATACATTTCTGCATTTATGAAACTTTTTTGGGTAGATGGAGCCTTTGAAGTTGTAGCTTCTTCTGAATTTGACTTTTGTGCAGCATCCTTCTCTTTAATGATTTCAAGAAGTACAGATTCATCACCTTTCAGAGCCCATGGGTGTATAGCTTGATAGTGGTTAGTGATATCCCAAATGGAAGGTGCTTCAAATGTACAGTCTCTGCATTTATAGGATTTTGGTTCAGGTGCTGTTTGGGCAGGTGAGTGGTCTGGTCCAGCACACAGCTTTGTTGCCATGTAGGTATAATCCACATAATGCTCCGGATGCCTTCTTTGGTAGTGTTCAAGAAGACCACTTGGCTCCGGATGAGAGTAAATACACCATTCACAGTGAAAGCCAGCTTCAATAAAGCCATCTAAAAAGGCCCATTTCAATATGGATGTCACAGTAGCCTTAAGACTAGGATGATCTTTCTTCATATGCTTTCTAAGTGCATAAACATAAGGGGTTGAAAATGAACACTGCCTGCATTTGATACTTCTGAGTTTGTTCTTCTCAGGCTCACTAGTGGAAGGTGGATTTTGTGTGCTAGTTGTAGTTTTCTTTTGTCCTTGCTCACAGAGACTCCTTATTGCAGCTGTGTGCTGTCTAATAACATCAGCATTTACCTTAAAATCTCTATGCTTCTTTTGATAATGAATTAGAACTCCTTTGACTGTTTGATTACCATAGTCACAATGCTGGCAGAAGAACATTTCATTTTCTTTTGGTTGAGCATTGCTCTTCTTTGCACTGTGCACTGGGTTAGACGGCTTTCCAGGTGTGGTTTTCGGGGTATCTGCATTTCTCATGGTCTCAGATGTTGGAGGAGCCTGTCTAATGTACTTTGCAGTAACTTTAATTTCAGGATGCCGTTTTTGATAATGAACTAGTACACCAACTACAGAACGATTACTATACGAACAGTGTTTGCAATAGTATAGCTCAATATTTACTTCTGGTGGAGAAGCCACATTGGTAGAATTTGGAGTTACAGAAGAGCCTCCATCAAAAGCCAGTTGCGAAATGGCTGTTCCACTGTCCACAGAGACAACACGCATTGTTTTCTGAATCCTGAAGTAGGAGGCCTTTTCATCAGGATGCTTCTTTTGATAGTGAACCAAAACAGAATGCATGTTTGGACTTGCAAATCCACAAATATCACAATCGTATACCACAACATTATTAACAGCAGAACCCTTCTGACTGTCATTGTCTGCAGGAGGAGACTTTGTGATGCTTGCTGTAGATTTATTAAATGATGATGAGCCACTAGCTCCATGTCCTGATGGCGTAGATGTCACCAGACTTTTGGGAGCAGAATTCAAAATTTCTCTTAAGGTTTGTGATTCAGAATTGAGCTCCTCTTGGCTTCTCTCAACAACATAACTTGAAAATATCATAGCATTATTGATTTTAACCGTTGGGTGCATTCTTTGGTAGTGTGGCATCAAGCTCCGAACATTTGGGCTTGTGTAAGAACAAAAGCGGCATCTATAAATCAGATCTGACTGGTCAAAATTGAGAACATTCATGGCTTCTGGATGATGCTCTGAATAATGTTGTTGTAAATCCTCAAAATTATTGTAGTCAATATAGCATTCAAGACATCGGTATACTGCACTGTGATCACTGGGATCTAAGATGTACCTAAAACTGAATTTAATGTAGGGATGCATGCGTTGATAATGAGTGCTAACACTTCGGGCAGACTTGTTGCTAAAATCACAGTGTTTGCAGTAATATAATCTTCCCGACTCATCCATATACTCAGAATTTTCATTTTGGTCACTCTCGTTATACATGTTAGATTGGTCGCAAGCAGTGGATGAATTTTGTTCTTGGTCTTTAAGACCAGCAGATTGGAAGTAGTAGTCTTCGTCATCATCAGACAATGTCAACTCAATTTCAGCTCCGTTGGATGCGGAGTAGTTATGCTGGATGTTCCTAAAGTTCATATTTTTTTGGGACATACTCATCTCTCGATTCCAGATTTGCTGGATAGGATATTGATCTGCTTCCTCCATCTGTTCTGAAGGATCCTCCTCTTTGTCAAGTTCTACTTCTATTTCCACCTCATTCTCTTCATCATCTTCATCATCCTCCACATTGATGATTGAATCTTCATGTTGTTTACTTTGGTTAATCTTGCTCTGTAAATTGCTTGCAATTTCATCAATTCTAGTTCTTTTTTTCACAGGTGACAAGTCCAAAGGAAAGTCATTTAAGTTTTTCCTAGCTGTTTTAGCTACAAAATTATTTTTTGAAGATAATCCCAAAATAGACGTTTGACTCTTTCTCACAGTTCCAGAATTATTAGCATCTAGTTCATTATCTTGCATCGGTCGTAACAAATTGCCACTACTGTTTGGCATATTGTCACAGAATGAGTGCTTGTGCTGCTGATGAACACGTAGACCTTTCAAGGTTATTGTAGAATAGTTGCAGATCGTACACTTGTATGGGTTCTGCTGAGAAGAGTCTGTAAGGTTTCCAGATTTTCTGCCATTCATATGGTTAGTTTCATAAGTTTCATTTAATGATGACATACTTTCACTTAGTGAGCTCAATGGATCCCACTCAGGTGATGCACCACTGTGACACTGCTTATGTGCGCCTAGCTTTAGTGGACTTTTGCATGAAAACGGACATTCATCACACTTATAAACAGGTGTCTTTCCAGACAAGTGAATATTTTCAATGTGACGGGAGATACTCCGCCGATGCATTGTGAGAAATGGGCAAAAAGGACACTGAAATCTGTTCATAAATCTTCTAAAAGGAATCCCCTTTGTCTCCAGCAATTTGTTGTTCTCAGATGCCAATAGTGGATCCCCAGACATGTCATGATCAATTAGACTTAAGCCATTTTCACCATCAATTTCAATATAATCTTCATCAGAACTTGAGTCATTTAATAAGCTATTCTCATCCATATCAATCATGGAACTCGACTTTTCTGGAATTCCATAAGGGGACCTGTCTGACAAATTCAAAATGCCAGCATTTGTGGGGAGTTTTGGTTTTATTGAAACATATGACATTGACTGATATTTAGAAACATTACCTCCTGGGAGATTACTCATGGGACCCCTATAACTAGAAATATTAGCATTGGAAAGATCATGTGTTGCCATGTTTAGGGGCATATAGCTCGTTCCAGGCCCAGGTACTTGTGATCCTTTATTTTGTACATCTGGTAAGTTTAGTCCATCTTGTCTTAAGCTTGACAATATTTTGACCATCCCACGATGTTTTTTCATCATATGATCACACCAGCGCTCCCTTCTTGGAGTCTGGTAGCTGCACCATTCACAGCAAAAGTTTCCCCTAGACTTTGTTAGGGGTTTTACCATAGATTCTAATATACTACGCTCCACCACTTCAGCTGGCAATTCTTTACAGGTTTCTTGCATTGGCATGGAAACAGGTGTAGTTTGGGAAACTGATGGTGCTGACGTTTCCTTCATGCTATTCTTGTGGTACATTTTCTGATGTTTAATTATTCTTGCTCTTCTAGGTGACTTGTAAGTGCAAAACTGACATGAGAAGACCTTGCCAAATCCATCATGCAGCATAATGTTATAATTTCCAGGAGTTCCTATACTTCCTCCACCATGTCCATGGACTTTCCTAGTATGCTCCACAAGAAGGTATTTCGATCGAAAATAGCGAACACAATATTTACACTGGAAAAACTTATTGGTTGGTTTGGAACTGCTTGCAGAAGACAGACCATAAAAACCAGGACTGTGGCTGTAGTATGAAACAGTGTTTGCTTGGGGAGGAGTCTGGCCTGAAAAGATAAAAGTTAAAAAAAATAATCAAATATTTATCTGAAATTTTTTTTCCAAATATTCAGAAAGCTTACTTTAAACAGATTATTGGATGGTCTGATGCATACTTGTAAATAAATATTTTAACGAAGGTAAAAGGTTAAAAAAAAATTTTTTATAAATACAGGTTGAGTATCCCATATCCAAATATTCCGAAATACGGAATATTTCGAAATACGGACTTTTTTGAGTGAGAGTGAGATAGTGAAACCTTTGTTTTTTGATGACTCAATGTACACAAACTTTGTTTAATACACAAAGTTATTAAAAATATTGTATTAAATGACCTTCAGGCTGTGTGTATAAGGTGTATATGAAACACAAATGAATTGTGTAAAGGTAGACACACTTTGTTTAATGTACAAAGTTATAAAAAATATTGGATAAAATGGCCTTCAGGCTGTGTGTATAAGGTGTATATGAAACATAAATGCATTCTGTGCTTAGATTTAGGTCCCATCACCATGATATGGTATGCAATTATTCCAAAATACGGAAAAATCAGATATCCAAAATACCTCTGGTCCCAAGCATTTTGGATAAGGGATACTCAACCTGTACATATATTCAACCCACCATGAGTTTCTTCTGTAGGCACAAATTCATCTTTCATAGTAGAAAAGACAGTTTCTGACTGGTTGGTGGAACTTGTACCCACAGGTCTCGACTGACTAGAATTTTCCTCAGTGACATCTGTTGGCTGCAAAAATGCAGTGTGGACATCTTGTATGTGAGCCTTTAGATCTTCATAGGACTGCGCTCTGAAGTCACATCCATCACACTGGAGAACTTCCATGGCCCACTGTTATGTTCTTACATTAGGAAATTCTGGAATAGACAAAGAAAATGAAAGTTTGTATTATACTGTGCAACAGAATCTGCAGAATAGCAAATGTTTCATTTATGATAAATAAAATGTTTCACTTATGATAAAGAAGTTATCCTTAAACTAACCAGACAATTGTTTTTTTAAATTATTTTAATTTCTGCATAAACACAACATTATTGTATTGAGGCACATACACTTCACATTCAGATTGTGTTAAAAAAATGGATGATTGTGAAATGAAAATTGTAGCGGATGTGATACAAAGTGGAAAGACCTTTGTAATGGACTATAATCGTACAATTACAATACAAACTCTCCAAATCAGCTTCAACTCAATCAGTTTGAATTTTTCTGCCAGTCTGTTTAGATTATCAGATAATACAATTGATTGTATGCTGGTGAAAATCGGAATC
The DNA here is from genome assembly GCF_028390025.1 of Pseudophryne corroboree. Lineage (NCBI taxonomy): Eukaryota > Metazoa > Chordata > Amphibia > Anura > Myobatrachidae > Pseudophryne > Pseudophryne corroboree. Next base: position 557,869,847 of record NC_086444.1, read on the forward strand.
AATCCTTACTATAACCATCCACCTTGCAGCCGGATCTTGCCCTGGGCTAGTCCGCAGCGATCCCTTAATCTGAAGTGGTTGGATTTAAATCTCTATTTGGATCTAGTAATCACACACTAAAATAATTAATTTTTCTCTGCCCAAGATATTTGCTTCCTGATAAACATGCCAGATCTGTTCCCATTTTAGGCCAATGTAAATGGCAATGCATGGCTCAAATTGCTTTAAAACTTCAAAATAGGTGACACATTGCCACATTAGCCATTTAGAGAAATTAGCAGCAATATATTAAAGTAATATTATCACAGCCAGATGAAAAATCAGGTTATTGTAATGAAAGTTGTAATAAACGTAACCAAGCAAATTGAATCTGTGAGAGGTTGTCAACTGAACTAAACAAACGAAGATGTGCTGCATTGACAACTGCATAGTAAATGTAATAAAGTCATATTAAAGTCAGATAAGAATTACATTTAAAGTGCAGTATCGCCAACATGATGCTGCATCTCAAATTAGAGAGAGCATTTGAAATTATATTTAGTAATTTGCACCAAGCCACTGCAAGTAAAAATATACAGGAGGAAAACAACCCTTCATCTCCGTTCAACCTGCTGTGATAACACTCAGATAAGAAAGATTTAAATGTTCTCTCAGATGCTTTCACCTAAGCTATAGCTTGTCTTTTCCCCTCAGCAAGCTAATGTTTTGCATTGCAGACTTTTAAAACAAAAAAACATAATGAAAATATGTCAAACACTCACTTCAGATCACAACACTGGACTGTGTGTGGAAGAGGTTTCTATCTCTGTAGCTCAAATTACAGCAACAAATAAAGCACCAACCCATGTCTATTCAGCACAATCCATTACACATCTCCTGCATTCTAAGTGCTTCCACAGAAAAGCAGATCATCCAGTTTTTTTCCTCTACCATCCCCCAAGCTTAGACCTTTCTTCTCAGCTAAAAGGAGACATGCACATTTTCCACTGATAGGAGGCAAAGTTCTCAAAGGTTCAGAAGCAGCCATTTTAAGGCAGAAAATACAGGCACAGAAAACATGTAGTCTTAACACAACATGGCTTCAGACCAGCCCAGTCCAATCTAGATAAAGCACACTGCTCACACAGAAATGTATAGCAATTGTACATATTTTTCTGGATGTAAAAGGTACATTGCTGCAATATTATGTAGAAGAACAAGTTTTAAGCTTGCAAAAAATTTTGAGGATATCTTATTTGAGATAGGTTATCCTGTTCTCTTTGTTACTGGGTAAAAATGCTGAAAACACAGAACGAAAACCAGAATGAAACCACCAGAGACGTTTTACATACAAAAAGGGTTAACCTGAAGCCAAAGCAGAGGTCATATCACTTCTGCTCTCATGTGAGTTGTCTCCTCTCTGCAGAAGGACATCATCTGACTGTTTGCCTGGCGATTAACAAAGGTCTTTTAGACTTTGGAATCCAGCAGTCTGACTGCATCTGCAAACCCTGCCAACAGACACACCCTTCAACACAAAGACTTCAACTGGGCTTTTTAAAAGGAAGTTCTCTGAAAGCTTCATTGTGCAGCACAGGAGTAAAACAAACTGTCTTCAACCAAATGTCACAGTGCAGAATAGGGAAAGAATAAGCGATGATTAAAAGAAGTTTGACCTTTAGTAACTGTAAATTACTGGGAAAAATTGAAACAATAAAGGACACCAAGAATATTAAAGCTCCTGTATAGGTGTTGTACATTGTTACCTAAGAAAATAATGTAACATTATTTATAAAATGTTGTAATGTCCGGGTTGCCCATACTGTATAGTGCCTGCAACTGGAGACCTCAATGGATATGAAAGTGTGGTGATTGTTGGGGTGTGTATGGCAGGAGCTTAAGTAACCAAGACAGCAATACACAAATATTCAATATATTCAATATTCAATATACAGCAATATTCAAAGGTGTTAAAGGTTGTGTCCCCATGGAACTCCTAGTGAAAACCATCACAAGGGTGGATTGAAATACATACTCAAGGTCATAATAGCCCTGCTTTAATTTGAAGTGCATCATAAACCAAGCAACCTACTGCTGATCAATGGTCTGACAAGAACTTCACAATTGGGTGCCCTCTAGTAGTGGCCGCTGCAACAACAATTGAAATCGGCCCGAAAGCAGGATACCAAAGTTGGGCAAAAATGATCATTACACCTAGAAATAAAGGCTTGGAATTTCAGTGGTACAAAAAAAACACAGCACAATAAACAATGGAGCTTTAAAGAAAGATGACATGGTCTCAAATGAACAGGTGCAAGTGTGTGGCCACACTAAAGAACTAAGGGGCAGATGTATTAACCTGGAGAAGGCATAAGGAAGTGATAAACCAGTGATATGTGCAAGGTGATAAAGGCACAAGCCAATCAGATCCTAACTGTTAATTTACATATTGGAACTGATTGGCTGGTGCCTTTATCACCTTGCACATATCACTGGTTTATCACTTCCTTATGCCTTCTACAGGTTAATACATCTGCCCCTAAAGGCTTCTGGTGATTCTGTGATATTGTGTGTAGATTTCCCTGGGCAAAATTTGCTATTCACTGCAGCACTTCTTTCCTGTAAGAAGGGTATCTTTGAGCAAGTCAATGCCTCTCTCAACAGAGCTAGAAGTGGTTGCCTAATTGTTTCATGAGCATCACTAGGATTTTAACCATATCTCAAAGAAATCTCAATAACCACTATCCAACTAACCATTTATAGTACAGAATATTCTGGGAGGAATGATAAATGCCAGAGCATTTTCCATAGTCATCTGGCTGACTGTCCTGTGAAACAGACGTAGGTATATCATAGGTTCTCAAACCAGATCCTCAGGACCCAAAACAGTTCACATTTTCCAGGTCTTCTCACAGAATTACATTTATTGACTACACCCTTTGCACCTGTTAGGTGACCTGGAAAAGTGAGCTGTTTGAGGATCTAAACACTAGGGGCCGGTTTCAAATGTCCCTCCCCCACGCACGATCGTGACCGTCGGTTGCTATTCTAATGTTGCTGCGGAGCTAGCTGAAATGTGTGTGTAGAGAGACCCGTTTGGGCGCCCAAATGAGTCTTTCACGCTCGCGACCATTACTTTAGTCGTGTTTAGGTCCTTTGCACGCCTAAACCCGAGTGTAATGGGCAAGACCAGTAATGGGCACAAACCACTGATATAGACCCTACTAATATTAAACAAACCTAATTTAGTCATATACTTTTCACTAGAAATACTGAGTTACAATATTTCACAACACTGGGTTTAGAGTATAATAAGTTCTACAATTTATTAAGATTCTATAGCTCTAAAAATAAGTGCTCGTGTACACAAACGTTCAATGGTTCACATCGAGCGCCATACTTGGAATATCTGACAAAGGGCTGGCGCAAGTTTCCATGGTGCAACTGATGGTGGTAAAGACACAACAGGTGGTATTACAGTGTCTACAGCCACACAGATATACAACAAGAAATTGCTCTGAAGCTGCATTTACATAAAGTCACAGACAGGTGACTGCAAAAACTGCAGCCCCCTCCACTAAATTAGGCCCATGGGTCAACCCTACTGCGTGGCCTGCAAATTACATAACAGGATCACACTCCTGACTTCAGAGCTTTCAAATACAGTTGGAAGAGGATAAATCTTTGGACCATATTTTCCACCATGCCAAAAAATAATCAAATTTTCTTCTCTTAATTAGACTGTAACCCTGCGCTTTCATTATACCAGTATCCATAGAAAGTTATGATGTAATGAGAAGCAGAGTCTATTAAGGGCATAAAAAAGTAACTATGTATAGATGCACCAGTGTGCACTATTATATGGCAACATACAACACAAAAACATTAAATGATATCGAAGAGGTGGAGAAAATAGGATTTTAATTACCTACCGGTAAATCCTTTTCTCATAGTCCGTAGAGGATGCTGGGGTCCATTTAGTACCATGGGGGTATAGACAGGTCCTTTGGGAGCCACTGGCACTTTAAGAGTTTAATAGTGTGGGCTGGCTCCTCCCTCTATGCCCCATCCTACCAGACTCAGTCTAGAAACTGTGCCCGAGGAGACGAACATACTTCGAGAGAAGGAAACATACAGATTAGTGGCGAGATTCACACCAGCTCACACATAAAGAAGGAAAGCCAAGCTAACCAACTTGGAACAATTCAGCAACGGCTGAAACAATACTGAACCAAGTAACAATGCCGGAATACGAAGCACTGGGGGGGCGCCCAGCATCCTCTACGGACTACAAGAAAAGGATTTACTGGTAGGTAATTAAAATCCTATTTTCTCTTGCGTCCTAGAGGATGTTGGGGTCCATTTAGTACCATGGGGATGTACCAAAGCTCCTAGTACGGGAGGAAGAGTGCTGAGGTTCTTGCAGAACAGATTGACCAAACTTTAGGTCCTCAGAGGCCAAAGTATCGAACTTGTAGAACTTCGCAAATGTGTTCGACCCTGACCAAGTAGCTACTCGGCAAAGCTGTAAAGCAGAGACACCCCGGGCAGCCGCCCAGGAAGGACCCACTTTACGAGTAGAGTGGACCTTAACAGATTTTGGACACGGCAAGCCTGCCGTAGAATAAGCATGCTGGATAGTAAACCTGATCCAACGAGAAATCGTCTGCTTAGAAGCAGGACACCCAACCTTGTTGGGATCATAAAGGACAAAGCATCAGACTTCCTGTGACGAGAAGATCTCTTCACAAAAATTTACAAAGCCCTCACCACATCCAAGGACTTTGAGGTAATCAAGGAGTCAGTAGCCACTGGCACCACAATAGGTTGGTTGATATGAAAAGCTGACACAACCTTTGGAAGAAACTGCTGACACGTTCTGAGCTCATGGAAAATCAAGTAGGGGCTCTTGCATGACAATGCACCCAATTCTGACACACGTCTAGCAGATGCCAATGTCAACAGTGTGACCGCCTTCCAAGTAAGAAACTTGACGTCCACCTCCTGCAAAGGTTCGAACCAATCCAATTGTAGGAACTGCAGCACCACATTAAGATCCCAAGGTGCCGTAGGAGGCACAAAGGGTGGATGGATGTGCAGAACCCCTTTCAAGAATGTCAACCTCAGGGAGAGCAGCCAATTTTTTCTGGAAGAAAATGGACAAGGCCGAAATCTGGACTTTTATGGAGCCCAAGCGTAGGCCCACATCCACACCTGCTTGCAGAAAGGAGAAACCGTCCCAGTTGAAACTCCACCGTTGGAAACCTTTTGGATTCACACCAAGACACATACTTTTTCCAAATTCGATGGTAATGTTTAAACGTAACTCCATTCCTAGCCTGAAATAGGGTAGGAACTACCGGAATGCCCTTCCGAGCTAAGATCTGGCGTTCAACCTCCATGTCGTCAAACGTAGCCGCGGTAAGTCTTGATAAGTGAACGTCCCCGGTTGAAGAAGGTCCTCGCGAAGAGGAAGAGGCCTCGGATCCTCCAGGAAAAATTCCAGAAGATCCGCGTACCAAGCCCTCCTTGGCCAGTCCGGAGCAATGAGGATCGCCTGAACTCTTGTTCTTTTTATTAGTTTGAGAATCCTTGGGAAGAGTGGAAGTGCAGGGAACACATACACTGGCTGGAACACTCACGGAGTTACCAGTGCATCCACCGCCACTGCCTGCGGGTCTCTCGACCTGGAACAGTACCTTCGAAGCTTCTTGTTGGGGCGAGAGGCCATCATGTCTACCTGAGGTACGGCCCCATCGGCTTGTCACCTCTGCAAACACCTCCTGATGGAGGCCCCATTCTCCTGGATGGAGATCGTGTCTGCTGAGGAAGTCCGCTTCCCAGTTATCCACTCCTGGAATGAAGATTGCTGATAGTGCCACCGCGTGCTTTTCTGCCCAGAGGAGGATTCTTGTTACCTCTGATATTGCCGCTCTGCTCTTCGTTCCGCCCTGACGGTTTATGTAGGACAGTGCCGTTACATTGTCAGCCTGAACCTGAATGGCCTGATCTTGCAGAAGATGTGCCGCTTGTAGAAGGCTGTTGTGTATGACCCTTAGTTCCAGAATGTTTATTGGAAGGATGGATTCCAGACTTGACCACTTTCCTTGGAAGTTTTCCCCTTGGGTGACCGCTCCCCAACCTCTGAGACTTGCATCCATGGTTAGGAGGATCCAATTCTGAATCCCGAACCTGCGGCCCTCGAGTAGGTGAGAAGTTTGCAGCCACCAGAGGAGTGAAATTCTGGCTTTCGGCAACAGGCGTATCCGCTGGTGCATGTGAAGATGTGATCCCAACCATTTGTCTAGGAGATCCAGTTGGAAGGACCTCGCATGGAATCTTCTGTACTGAAGAGCCTCGTAGGAGGCTACCATCTTCCCCAGAAGGCGAATGCACTGATGAACCGATACCAGGGCTGGTTTCAGGACATCCCGGACCACTGATTGAATCACCAACGCTTTCTCTACCGGCAGAAACACTCTCTTCACTTCCGTGTCGAGTATCATCCCCAGGAAGGACAGTCTCCTTGTTGGTTCCAAATGTGACTTTGGAAGATTCAGGATCCACCCATGATCCTGGAGTAGACGAGTTGTGAGAGCAATACTCTGCAACAACCTCTCCCTGGATGATGCTTTTATCAGCAGGTCATCCAGATATTGAATTATGTTCACTCTTTGTCTGCGGAGGAGTAGCATCATCTCTGCCATGACCTTGGTGAACACCCTCGGTCCTGTGGAGAGACCAAAAGGCAGTGCCTGGAACGGATAGTGACAATCCAGCAGCGCAAATCTGAGATAAGCCTGGTGAGGCGGCCAGATCGGAATGTGAAGGTAAGCATCCTTGATATCGAGGGATACAAGGAATTCCCCCTCCTCTAGACCGGAGATCACCGCTCTCAGAGACTCCATCCTGAATTCCCTTAAGTAGGGGTTCAACAAACAGGTTTGAGTAATAACCCTTGTGGTATAGATGAGGTGGAACAGGGACAATAACATCTGTTCAGACTAATTTTTTAATGGCTTCCTGTAGGATAGCACTTTCTGTCAGCGAAACTGGTAAGCCTGATTTGAAGAATCTGTGAGGTGAGAGTTCCTGAAACTCCAGTCTGTATCCCTCGGTAACAATGTTTGTCACCGAGGGGTCTAAGCCTGATGACGCCCAGATGTGACTGAAATTTTTTAGTCACGCTCCCACCTGCCCGATCTCCAGGCTGGGAGGTCCACAGTCATGCTGAAGATTTTGAGGAAACAGAACCTAGTTTCTGTTCCTGAGAACCTGCTGGTGCAGGTTTTTTGGATTTTCCTCGACCACGCCTAAAGCAGGTGGAAGGGGATTTGGATTTTTTAAATTGTGCGATCCGAAAGGGCTGCAGTGTGGACATAGGATAAGATTTCCTAGTCGTTGGAGCTGCTGAGGGGAGAAAGATTGACTTACCCGCAGTTGCCGTGGAAATCCACGCATCCCCAAACAGAGCCTGACCTGTGAAAGGTAGGTTCTCAACTTTTCTTAGATTCTGCATCCGCAGTCCATTGGCGTAGCCAGAGTCCTCTGTGTGCTGAGACCGCCATGGAAGTAGCCCTTGCATTCAGCATTCCAAGGTCATTCATGGCCTCCACCATGAACCCAGCAGAATCCTGTATTTGACGCAAAAACAAATCAATGTCACACCTATCCATAGTATCTAAGTCCTCTAGTAATGTGCCTGACCACTTGACTATGGCTTTAGAAATCCAGGCACAAGCAATAGTGGGCCTTAAAGCCACGCCTGTAGCAGTGTATAGAGATTTGAACATAGTCTTAATCTTGTGGTCAGTCGACTCCTTTAGGGTGGCTGAAACAGGGACAGGTAAAACCACCTTTTTAGACAACCTAGATACAGAAGCGTCTACTATACGTGGGTCTTCCCATTTCTTTCTATCCTCTTCAGGGAAAAGAAAAGCAATGAGAATTCTTTTAGGTATCTGGAATTTTTTCTATGGGTTTTCCCAGGATTTTTCAAATAACGAGTTCAGCACTTTAGAAGCAGGGAAGGTGAGGGAGGATTTCTTATTTTCCGTAAAATAAGATTTCTCTTCCGGCTCAGGTACCGTCTCAGTAATATGCAAAACATCCCTAATGGCTTCATCATCAACTACACCCCCTTAGCAAGGGATGCATCCCCCCCATCCCACCCCCGCATATCCCCATCACCATCCTCTGTATCAGAGTCGGTATCAGTGTCAACTTGCATTATTTGGGCACGTGTACGTTTCTTAGGGTATGTAGGTGGGGTATTTGAGGGAGTAGGAGCTGAATGCTGCAAACCCTCTACAGACTCTCTCAAAAACTGCGTCTCTTTCTCATTATGTGACATCCTTGATGAAATCTGTAATACCATTCCCCTTAGAAGAATCCACCCATGAGGGTTCGGATTCGGCAGGTTGGGAAAGCACATTGCAGACCTGAGTACATGGGACAGACTCTTCAGGAGAAGATACACACTCTGCAGCACAGGATACAGAGCCCTTAGACATGGTTATGTGGATATATACACATACACACACACAGGCAGGAAAATGTCAGACACTGTTTCCCCCAGAGTACCTTCAGACAGTCAGAGTATAAGAAGTCCGACACACAGTGCCCCAGTGAGCAGTTATGATAACAGCCCAACTCAGACTAAATAACCTTAATAGGTTAAACAGTACAAACTACACTCCCCCCCCCCCCCCCCCCCCCTATAACAACCTGGTACTGCAGTAACTAGAGTTACGTGGAGGGTTAGCGTGTCTCAGCGTTCTGCAGGGAGAAAATGGCACTGGTGAGTGCTGGATCCGCTCTGAGGAGAAGCCCTGCACCATGAAATGGCGCGCGGCTTCCCGCACACTCAGATTATACTGGTCTGAGGTCTTCAGTGCCAACAGTGGGATTAGGCCCCGTTAGCTACATTACCCGTGTCTGGGTGATCACGCTGGGCCAGGACGCCCCTCAGCCGCATCTACATCAATATGTTGCTGAGCCTCCATGGAGCGCAGCCTGACAGAGCTGCGCTACCACCCTTGTGCTACCATTCCCGCCAGCAACCCGCTAACCGGGCCGCCGGCGCTGAACTCACCACTCTTCTTTCTTCAGGCTCTGTTAGGGGGTGGTGGCCGTGTTGCGGGAGTGAGTGGTCGCCTCGTATGCTTGCCATCAGCACCTTCAGGAGTTCAGGGTCCTGTCAGGGGAGATAGAGAACCATTAACTTCAAGAGTTGGTTCCTACTCCCCCCCCCTCCCTCATCCCCCAAGTCCCACGAAGCAGGGAGGTTGTTGACAGCAGCCTTCCTGTAACCTAAAAACTCTTAGAAAAACAATAAAACAAGAAAAACTCCTAGGAGCATTCCTAGCTGTGACTGGCTCCTTCGGGCACATTCTCTAAATGGAGTCTGGTAGGAGGGGCAAAGAGGGAGGAGCCAGCCCACACTATTAAACTCTTAAAGTGCCAGTGGCTCCCAAAGGACCCGTCTATACCCCCATGGTACTAAATGAACCCCAGCATCCTCTAGGACGTAAGAGAAATAACAATTACAAGATCCCTAGTTTAACTGCAGAGCTGTTTTCTCATGCAACATTTTTTTTTATTTTTTATTTTTTTACTTTGTCCCCTGGGTGGTAGAAAGTAGGCTTCAGCCTGTACCTTTCAATGGAACTCTTTTTTTTTTTTATCAGGGGTTCTGAACCTCATTTTCCACAGTTTATGTTCACTGTGCATGATTAAAGAAGTCTAAAAACATGACCTTGTTGGTGGTACTGGAGGACTGGAGTTGAGAACTCCTGCTCTATATAGAAACAGAAGGTGAATTCAATTAGCCGCAGCTATTTACCACAGGCTAATCGAAGCAGCAGGGTTATTCAATTAGCCCTGAAGGCAGCAAGCAGGCTGCAGTTAATGGGGACTATTTTTGAGCCTAAGTAGGCTCAAAAAGAAATCCCCAATAAATAGCCTGTTTTCGGATGCCTCGACCGTGTTAACCCATAGGTCCGGGAAGTTAACTCGGATTCTGCGTGCTAACTCCTATTAATACAGTAATTTGTTGGGCGAGAAAAAGGGGCTCTAATTGAACATCCCCGGGGATTAAAGCCCGAGGCTACCAGGGGATTAAAGCATGATGCTATAGCCTACGTGTCTATTAATACACATACACATAAAAATGCAGTCCAGACAGTTTACAAAAACTCCTCCCTCAATGTGGGCATGTTCTTTATGTGTGAGGTCTAAATAAAAAATGCACAAAATTATTATTTATGCCATCTTTTGCATATTTTTCAGGTTGTAGATGTCTCTTATTGCCCTAAGTTTATGAGCATTAAAATGTCTCCAGGTTGTTAGTTAAATATACCAATGTCAGTAAGGATCAGGGTCCACATGTTGGGACTTGTTGTTTAGCTGGATGGAGGAAGGTTGGTTTATCTGTAAAATAAAGATCTTGAGAGGCCTTATTCTTGAATAGTTACACAACCAAAGGAAACAGAAACGTTAGAGAAACTAGGATGGTGGCCAATTTATCACAGTAAATCACAAAGAAAAGGTTAGTGAAATTGCTTGTTGAATTGAAAAACAAAAAGGTGCCACATTCTGTTTGTTACCTTTCGACAGATCTAATTTCTACAGATTATTATTAAAAACACCTATTCTCAGCCAATCACTCAATGTTTTATTAATTCTGCACCAGGACAAGTTTAATCATTTAGGATAAAGGGCCAAAACATAGGAGGACAGCACTAGTGACAGAAATAAAATAAAATTGCAAGTCACACAGAAATGGTTACAGACAGAGAAATGGACATTGGCAGGTAACAGAATAATACTAGCAAATAATGATCATTACAAAAATTATGAGTCAAACAGCCAAAATTGTCAGTATTTTATATACAGCCTGTATCCAGAACATTTTAACACGCATAACAAGCCACTGCACCAAGTAGGACTACATTAGCTTGGACCTCAAAGTATCTGGGAATTGTCCACCTCTGTTAGGTCACCTGTGTATAACACAGTTTTACTGGCTGTGTGTTTCGGAAAGTAAAAATGGCAATCGTTTTAGGAAAACAGTTCTTTGGAAACGTTTCAACAGAATAGGATTGGAAACCACATGGATAGCTGTAAGCTCTTAACAGTTGTGGGACTGTACAGGAAACATTTTTAGACAAGATTAGAGGGGATGTAAGAAGGGGGGGGGGGGGGGGGGGGGGAAGGATTTTGCAATGAAGAATTCAGAAACGGAATTCTTCAGAAAAAATTAGAGAGGCAATGTGGATAGTGGAATTTATTGCCCAGGCCAAATCAGGAAAGTTTTCATGTCAAGCATGAAATTTACAATAAGCCACTCATTGGTGTATCATTAGTGTTTTTCCAGACGTAACAATACTTCTAAAAGTCTCAACAGATTCAAATTTGAGCTACGAAAAAAAATTAAAAAGCATCAGGAATTTGTATTCCTAGCCAGTTATAATTAAAAATAAAAAAATATATTAAAAAAAACCAACAAAATACTAGGGAGAGGAGCCCGTCCACTTTTAGAGAATCCTGACTCAAGCCTCCATAGGTATGTGCTATTATTGGCAACTATGAATAGTTTACTCTATTCTATACTCAAAATGGCAGTTATTACAAAACCAACTAATGCAAATATACACATTAATCTGGGTCCATGTAATATGGATATTTTTCATAAGTTCCTTTGCATAAATATCAGTAAAACTAATTTATACAGAGTGTGCGATAAATTATCCTCACACACAAGAAAATCCACACATACCCAAGGAACACAGCCTATATCAAAAACAATATTGTGCTTAGTTTTGTGAATTTCACTTCAAAGAAATTCTTCACTTCCTGATAAACAGATTAGGAATACATGGTCATGAAACTAGATTTTCAACTCGAACTTGAAAATCAAAAACGAAATAACTAGTCTCATACATGGTCACACTATTTTGACCGTTTAGGGCAGGGATGAGGAACCTTCGGCCCTCCAGCTGTTGTTTAACTACACATCCCAGCATGCCCTACAACAGTTTTAGCATGGCCAAATAGCAAAACTGTAGCAAGGCATGCTGGTATGTGTAGTTCAACAACAGCTGGAGGGCCAAAGGTTCCCCGCCCCTGGTTTAGGATAACTATTATTTCAGTTTTGTTCTATTAGTGCTCCAGGAAACACATAGCAATACAACTATTAGCAATACAACAGGAAGCTGTTCTACAGAGCGAATCCTTTAAAAGCTAGCTCACTGAAATAGCTCCCCAAAACGGATTTCAAGTAGAGTTGAAGCTCTATTTCTAATGTATTTATTTTACAGCTATTTCAGAGTCAATGGTATTCACACATAAATACAAGAGCAATCCAATTCACCAATGTAATACTCCACTGTACAATAGTGGAGTATTACACAGAGTATTACATTACAGGGACATGAATCAAAGCGGAGAGAGAATGTATCCATCAATCAGCTCCTGTCATGTTACAGGCTGTATTTGAAAAATGACAGGAGTGGATTGGTTGGTACTTTATCTCTCTCCAATGTCCGATACATATCCACCTCAATATGAAAGTCAAGGGGAGATGTACTAAGCAGTGAAAAGAGTGGAGAGGTAAGCCAATGGAGAAGTTGACCATGGCAACCAATCAGCTGCTCTGTATAATTTTATAGTATACAAATTATAAGTTACTTCAGTGCTTATTGGTTGCCATGGGTAACTTCTCCCGCAGTCTGGACATGCCTGTACTAAGCAGATAAAAGAGTGGAAAAATGAGCCAGTGGAGAAGTTGCCCATGGTAACCAATCAGCATTGAAGTAACATTTATAATTTGCATACTATAAAATTATACAGAGCAGCTGATTGGTGGTCATGGGCAACTTCTCCACTCTTTTCACTGCTTAGTACATCTCCCCCTCAATCTTGTATGGTACACACCAATAGTTAGGTACCTGTCATGGGGGTAGATTCAATTAGCCACAGTACTTGCTGAGGGGGCTTTAACACCCAGGTTAAGGGTCCAGCGTTATTAAATTGTTTCCTGTGATAAGCAATAGCCGCCGCGTCAAGAGCCATGCAATTAACGCCCACAACTAGCCGCAAAAGCACTAGTTAATGTGGATTTCTGTTCACATCTCGGGAGGGTGTAAGCAGAAATTAGAGTTACATTCACCCTCGAGCTGGTCGTGGACAGTAACTTAAAAGCTCCAAGCACTTAACCCAGGAGCTACACACTTGTGGTAAGTCCTGTGGCAAATTTAATTTGCCCATTGATATGAAGGACTACAGTAAGTTGATAAATACTTTTTATATTTATTTTTTTAATACTCATGCCCTAAACATGAGTCATGGTGACTCAGGAAGTCCGCTTCCCAGTTGTCCACTCCCAGAATAAAGATTGCGGACAGTGCTCTTGCATTTCTTTCCGGCCAGAAAAGTATTTTTGACACTTCTCGCATGCAGGCCTTGCTTTTTGTACCTCCTTGTCAATTGATGTACGCCACTGCCGTGGCGTTGTCCGACTGAGCCTGGATCGCCGGATCCCTGAGCAGAGAGGAAGCCTAAAGTAGAGCATTGTATATCGCCCGTAGTTCCAGAATGTTGATCGGGAGTAGGGCCTCTTGGGCAGACCACCTGCCCTGGAACTGTGCCCCCTGGGTGACAGCTCTCCATCCTCGTAGACTCGCATGCGTCGTGAGGTGGGTCCAATACTGAATACCGAAATGTCGACCTTCTAGCAGGATGGAAGACTGCAACAACCACAGGAGCGAAATCCTGGCCTGGGGTGACAGCTGAATCATTCGGTGCATCTGGAGATGTGAACCGGACCACTTGTTCAGGATGTCCTATTGGAAAGGTCTGGCATGGAACCTGCCAAACTGTATCGCCTCACAAGAGGCCACCATTTTTCACAACAACTTGCAAAGATGAATGGAAACTCGAGCAGGACAGAGAACCATGCGAATCATCCCTTGAAGTGTTCTCACCTTGTCTTCTGGGAGAAACTCTCTGAACTACAGTATCCAGTATCATACCCAGAAACAGGAGCCGTTGAGACGGTTCCAGTTGAAACTTCTGTAGACTGAGGATCCACCCGTGGTGAGACAGAAGTTGGATAGTGCGATCTATATGACGCAATAGAAGCTCCCTGGAACTTGCTTTTATGAGGAGATTGTCCAGGTAAGGGACAATGTTGACCCCCTGGACTCTGAGCTGGTACATCATTTCCGCCATCACCTCCGTAAACAACCTCGGAGCTGTAGACAGGCAGAAGGGCAATGCCTCAAACTGGTAGTGATCGTTCAGTAGGGCAAATCGTAGATAGGCCTGATGAGGAGGCCAAATCGGGATATGCAGGTAGGCATCATTGATATCAGGGACACAAGGAATTCCTGCTGTTCCAGGCCCGAGATCACCGCTGTCAAAGATTCCATCTTGAATTTGAAAACCTTCAGGTAAAGATTCAAGGACTTCAGATTCAAAATGGGTCTCACAGACCCGTCTGGTTTTGGCACTACAAACAGACTGGAGTAGTAACCTTGTCCTTGTTGTAGTAGGGGTACAGGAACAATGACCTGGGACTGGACCAACTTGTCGATGGCCAGTAGTAGCGTAACACACACATTTTACAAAGCTGGCAAGCCTAATTTGAAAAATCGTTGGGAGGAGCCCCATCGAACTCCAGCTTGTAACCCCGAGAGATAAGGACCCTTACCCATGCATCTTGGCAGGAACCGTCTCAGATGTGGCTGTAGTGATGTAATTGAGCTCCCACCGCGAGAGCCCCTCGGGGTGGGTGGCACCATCATGCTGAAGTCTTAGCGGAAGCTGAACTTGTGCTCTGGTCCTGAGAGCCGGCAACGTCTGGTTTCTTAGGCTTACCTCTGGAGCCTCTAGCTGCATTGGAGGCACCCCGGGCCCAAGAACGAAATCTGGAAGACCGAAAGGACCGAGTAGAAGGTCCCGGGTAGGAACGTCTAGCAGGTGGATCCCCTGAGGGGAGAAACGTGAATTTCCAAGCGTGTAGCTTTGGAGATCTATGCGTCCAATTCACCTCCAAAGAGCCATTCACCTGTGAAGGGAAGAGATTCCACATTATGTTTGGAGTCAGCGTCTGCAATCCACTGACGCAACCATATAGCTGCAAGCAGACATAGCCATAGCAGTGGTCCTAGCATTAATATTGACAATCTCTTTAAGGGAGTCACAGAGGACTCTTGCCGTGTCCTGAATGTGTTTTAGGAAACGTACAGTAGTAACCAAGGTCATATACCCTGAAAGACCCTCCTGAATCCAAGTAGCCCACATATGAATGGCATGCATCATCCAGCAACCAGCAATGGCCGGCCTTTAAGCTACACCTGCAGCAGTGTAGATACATTTTAGAGTGGTCTCTATTTTCCTATCCCCCGGGTCGTTTACAGTAAAAGAGCCCGGAGCAGGGAGCACAGCCTTTTTAGAAAGGCGAGAGACTGAGAAGTCTATTGCTGGAGATCCTTCCCAGGATTTCCTGCCTTCAGGGGCAAATGAAAGTATTTAAAAACCTTTTGGACACCTGATATTTTTTATCTGGATTTTTCCAGGCTAATTTAAATAAATCATCCAATTCTTTAGAATCAGGGAAGGCGACAGTTTGTCTTGTGGGAGGAAAAATAACTGCTGATTAGTAGCGTCCTCCGGGGGTGCTTTAACACATCCCGTATAGTCAATATAAGGGGTTCATTACCCTGTGTAGGGGTGGAGCTCCGCTTATGGGGTCCACATCATCATCACAGTATCTTGAGAAAAGAGCAGGTAAAGCACATTTTTGTGCACCTGTAGTGAACAGGGGGGGATGTTTAGCAGCTATATTTGCCACTGCTTGTTGCAGTTCCTGAGTTTTATTGGCATCAGCAGTGAGTTGAGATGACATATCAGACATCATAGTTTTGATAGCCCCCAGCCAGGAGGGCTCTGGACTCTCCCCCACATTGTTATCAGCATTTTGTGATGACTGACTACATTGCTCTCATGATATTGAGTCAGATGAGCTAGGGGAAAATATAGCATTATGCACACTGCATAAGTTCTGTTTTACCATTGCGAAAAGAAAAACAGGTACAATACACATACAACACAGCCTGAAACACAATACAAACCTGCCCTATTGCATGTGAGAGGAGACACAGGATAGAGGACACCAGCGCACCCAGCACTGCACAGACCCAGTGAGGCTGTCAGCGTTTTATACAAACATATAAACAGTGAGTCAGTCTAACGAAAAATCCCTCAGAGGGATGATATTTGTGCACAAAATAGCAGCTCTCCCCCTCTACACCCTGTATCCATGAAGACAGTTGAATAGCACCGGTAATTAGCTCCCAGGGCTATTCAATACAGCGCCCTGTCACACCCGATGACAGGCTTTCTTCTCGCACCCCCGAAGGGGTGAGAGCAGAAATTCGACAAAAGTGCCGGCGCGATGCTGATTTCTACCCTTAGCATGGCAGAAACAGCATCGCACCAGGCACTTAAGTCGGAGAATGCCATTTCTAACAACAAAACACCGTTTAGTCCGGGAGAATGGGCAATCTCCAACTCACCACTGTCCTGTATTGAATAGACCCAGGAGCTAATTCCCAGCGCTATTCAACTGTCTTCGAATTAAATCGAGCCCTATGCCTTTGTTTCTGGAAAAAAAAAAAAAACTGTGTGGTCCCTGTGTTTACCTAAGGGCCAGATGCATCATCGCTTGGAAAGTGATAAAATGGGAGTGAAAAAGTACTAGTCAATCAGCTCCTAACTTCCAGTTTTCAAACACAGCCTGTAACATAACAGTTACGAGCTGATTGGCTGGTACTTTTTTCTCTCTCCAATTAATCACTTTCCAAGCGATGATGCATTTAGCCACATATGGACTGAACACTTTTGAAAGCATAAAAAGTGAACACCCTCATATTATAATAATCAGATGATATGTTATTAATTTAAAGATCAGTGTTTTAAGCTTTGTGAACCACATTCCAAGATAACACTTTTAGGTAGATAAGAAACTTACATAAGTAAAGTTAACAAATCAAACTACTTATGTAACTGTAAACAGACTTACCATACTATCCCTTAAACCGGGAAATACATGAATTACACAGGTTCTGTGGCTGTTTAGAACCTGGTGAAATCTAGGCTTTAGGTCAACAAGCCAAAGAACCTGTGTAATTTAGGAGTGTCCCGGTTTAAGGGACAGTATGGTAAACGGAACTATAAATAAGATAGCATAACATTACTACAAAAAAATTGCATCTAACATTAAGGCAAACAAGTAGATAAAAAAAAAATATATATATATATATATATATATATATTTATTTGAATATAGACTGTTTCTTAAGCATGAGGAAACTCCAGAGGAAGAATGGATTAGTACATGGATTTTTTAAAAAAAGGTATTAATTCCTCTTGAAAGTCAATGTATAAAGCACATCCAAGAGCTGCAATGTAGCCAATGGAATTTTCCACTCTAGAACATGATCTGTTGCTTTAAACCATATCTGCTCAGAGAGCTGGCTTCCAAATGTAGAAGTATCAGTAACAGAACTGGTCTCACAAAAGGTGAACAAGAAATCTAATTTTCGTTTCTAAGGTTTCATTAGTTCTGAAATTTCCAGTATATTAAATTACTTCATCTCTTGCCTAAAAAATAAGAATTTACTCACCGGTAATTCTGTTTCTCGTAGTCCGTAGTGGATGCTGGGAACTCCGTAAGGACCATGGGGAATAGCGGGCTCCGAAGGAGGCTGGGCACTCTAGAAAGATCTTAGACTACCTGGTGTGCACTGGCTCCTCCCACTATGACCCTCCTCCAAGCCTCAGTTAGGTACTGTGCCCGGACGAGCGTACACAATAAGGAAGGATTTTGAATCCCGGGTAAGACTCATACCAGCCACACCAATCACACCGAACAACTCGTGATATGAAACACAGTTAACAGTATGAAACGATAGAGCCTCTCAACAGATGGCTCAACAATAACCCGATTTAGTTAACAATAACTATGTACAAGTATTGCAGATAGACCGCACTTGGGATGGGCGCCCAGCATCCACTACGGACTACGAGAAACAGAATTACCGGTGAGTAAATTCTTATTTTCTCTAACGTCCTAGTGGATGCTGGGAACTCCGTAAGGACCATGGGGATTATACCAAAGCTCCCAAACGGGCGGGAGAGTGCGGATGACTCTGCAGCACCGAATGAGAGAACTCCAGGTCCTCCTCAGCCAGGGTATCAAATTTATAGAATTTTGCAAACGTGTTTGCCCCTGACCAAGTAGCTGCTCGGCAAAGTTGTAAAGCAGAGACCCCTCGGGCAGCCGCCCAAGATGAGCCCACCTTCCTTGTGGAATGGGCATTGACAGATTTAGGCTGTGGCAGGCCTGCCACAGTATGTGCAAGCTGAATTGTACTACAAATCCAACGAGCAATAGTCTGCTTAGAAGCAGGAGCACCCAGCTTGTTGCGTGCATATAGGATAAACAGCGAGTCAGATTTTCTGACTCCAGCCGTCCTGGAAACATATATTTTCAGGGCCCTGACAACGTCTAGCAACTTGGAGTCCTCCAAATCCTTAGTAGCCGCAGGCACCACAATAGGTTGGTTCAGGTGAAACGCTGACACCACCTTAGGGAGAAACTGGGGACGAGTCCTCAATTCTGCCCTATCCATATGAAAAATCAGATAAGGGCTTTTACATGTTAAAGCCGACAATTCTGACACTCGCCTGGCTGATGCCAGGGCCAATAACATGACCACCTTCCACGTGAGATATTTCAGATCCACGGTTTTTAGTGGCTCAAACCAATGTGATTTCAAGAAATTCAACATCACGTTGAGATCCCACGGTGCCACAGGAGGCACAAATGGGGGCTGAATATGCAGCACTCCCTTCACAAATGTCTGAACTTCAGGTACTGAAGCTAGTTCCTTTTGAAAGAAAAATCGACAGAGCCGAGATCTGTACTTTAATGGAGCCTAGTTTTAGGCCCATATTCACTCCTGCTTGCAGGAAATGCAGAAATCGACCCAGTTGAAATTCCTCTGTTGGGGCCTTCTTGGCCTCGCACCATGCAACATATTTCCGCCATATGCGGTGATAATGTTTTGCCGTAACATCTTTCCTGGCTTTAATAAGCGTAGGAATGACTTCCTCCGGAATGCCCTTTTCCTTCAGGATCCGGCGTTCAACCGCCATGCCGTCAAACGCAGCCGCGGTAAGTCTTGGAACAGACAGGGGCCCTGCTGTAGCAGGTCCTGTCTGAGCGGCAGGGACCAAGGGTCCTCTGAGATCATCTCTTGAAGTTCCGGGTACCACGCTCTTCTTGGCCAATCCGGAACCACGAGAATTGTGTTTACTCCTCGCTTTCTTATTATTCTCAGTACTTTTGGTATGAGAGGTAGAGGAGGGAACACATACACTGACCGGTACACCCACGGTGTCACTAGGGCGTCCACCGCTATCGCCTGAGGGTCTCTTGACCTGGCGCAATACTTCTCTAGTTTTTTGTTTATGCGGGACGCCATCATGTCCACCTGTGGACGACCCCATTGATTTACAATCATTTGGAAGACTTCTGGATGAAGTCCCCACTCTCCCGGGTGGAGGTCGTGCCTGCTGAGAAAGTCTGCTTCCCAGTTGTCCACTCCCGGGATGAACACTGCTGACAGTGCTAGTACATGATTCTCCGCCCATCTGAGAATTTTTGTGGCTTCTGCCATCGCCGTCCTGCTTCTTGTGCCGCCCTGTCGATTCACATGGGCGACTGCCGTGATGTTGTCTGACTGGATCAGCACCGGCTGGTGTAGGAGCAGGGATTTTGCTTGACTTAGGGCATTGTAAATGGCCCTTAGTTCCAGAATATTTATGTGAAGGGCAGTCTCCTGACTTGACCATAGTCCCTGGAAATTTCTTCCCTTTGTGACTGCCCCCCAGCCTCGTAGGCTGGCATCCGTGGTCACCAGGACCCAGTCCTGTATGCCGAATCTGCGGCCCTCCAGAAGATGAGCACTGTTCAGCCACCACAGAAGAGACACCCTGGTTCGTGGAGACAGGGTTATTAAACGATGCATCTGAAGATGCGATCCGTACCACTTGTCCAACAGGTTCCACTGAAAGATTCTGGCATGGAACCTGCCGAATGGAATTGCTTCGTAAGAAGCTACCATCTTTCCCAGGACCCGCGTGCAGTGATGCACCGATACCTGTTTTGGTTTTAGGAGGTCTCTGACTAGAGAAGACAACTCCCTGGCTTTCTCCTCCGGGAGAAACACTTTTTTCTGGGCCGTGTCCAGAATCATTCCCAGGAACATTAGACGTGTCGTGGGGACCAGCTGTGACTTTGGGATATTCAGAATCCAACCGTGCTGGCTCAGCACTTCCTGAGATAGTGCTACTCCCACTAACAACTGTTCCTTGGATCGTGCCTTTATTAGGAGATCGTCCAAGTATGGGATAATTAAAACTCCCTTTTTTCGAAGGAGTATCATCATTTCCGCCATAACCTTGGTAAATACCCTCGGTGCCGTGGAGAGTCCAAACGGCAGCGTCTGGAATTGGTAATGGCAATCCTGTACCACAAATCTGAGGTACTCCTGGTGAGAATTGTAAATGGGGACATGCAGGTAAGCATCCTTGATGTCCAGGGATACCATGTAATCCCCCTCGTCCAGGCTTGCAATAACCGCCCTGAGCGATTCCATCTTGAACTTGAATTTTTTTATGTATGTGTTCAAGGACTTCAAATTTAGAATGGGTCTCACCGAACCGTCCGGTTTCGGCACCACAAATAGTGTGGAATAGTAACACCGGCCTTGTTGAAGTAGGGGTACCTTGATTATCACCTGCTGGGAATACAGCTTGTGAATTGCCGCTAGCACTGCCTCCCTGTCTGAGGGAGCAATCGGTAAGGCGGATTTTAGGAAACGGCGGGGTGGAATCGCCTCGAATTCCAGCCTGTATCCCTGAGATACTATTTGAAGGATCCAGGGATCCACCTGTGAGCGAACCCACTGATCGCTGAAATTCCTGAGGCGGGCCCCCACCGTACCTGGCTCCGCTTGTGAAGCCCCACCGTCATGCGGCGGACTTGGAAGAGGAAGCGGGGGAGGACTTTTGTTCCTGGGAACCTGCTGTTTGCTGCAGCCTTTTTCCCCTGCCTCTGCCTCTTGACAGAAAAGACCCTCCTTTTCCCCGCTTGTTTTTCTGGGATCGAAAGGACTGAACCTGATAAAATGGCGCCTTCTTAGGCTGTGAGGGGACATGGGGTAAAAATGCTGACTTCCCAGACGTTGCTGTGGAAACTAGGTCGGAGAGACCATCCCCAAATAATTCCTCCCCTTTATAAGGCAAAACTTCCATGTGCCTTTTGGAATCTGCATCTCCAGTCCACTGGCGAGTCCATAAGCATCTCCTAGCAGAGATAGATAGTGCACTTACTTTAGATGCCAGCCGGCAGATTTCCCTCTGTGCATCTCTCATGTATAAGACTGAGTCTTTTATATGGTCAATTGTTAACAGGATCGTGTCTCTGTCTAGTGTGTCAATATTTTCTGACAGGTTATCTGACCACGCAGCGGCAGCACTGCACATCCAAGCTGACGCAATTGCTGGTCTGAGTATAATGCCTGAGTGTGTATATACAGACTTCAGGATCGCCTCCTGCCTTCTATCAGCAGGTTCCTTAAGGGCGGCCGTATCCTGGGACGGTAGTGCCACCTTTTTTGACAAACGTGTGAGCGCTTTATCCACCCTCGGGGGTGTTTCCCAACGTAACCTATCCTCTGGCGGGAAAGGGAACGCCATTAGTAATTTCTTAGGAATCACCAATTTCTTATCAGGGGAAGCCCACGCTTCTTCACACACTTCATTTAATTCATCTGACGGGGGAAAAACTACAGGTAGTTTTTTCTCCCCAAACATAATACCCTTTTTTGTGGTACCTGGATGTAAATCAGAAATATTTAACACCTCTTTCATTGCCTCAATCATGCAGCGAATGGCCTTAACGGGCATTAAATTTGACTCATCGTCGTCGACACTGGCGTCAGTATCCGTGTCGACATCTACTTGTGCCACCTGAGATAACGGGCGTTTTAGAGCCCCTGATGACTTTTGAGACCCTTGGACAGGCACGAGCTGAAGACTCGGCTGTCCCACAGTCGGCATGTCGTCAAATTTTTTATGTAAGGAGTCTATACGTGCACTCATTTCTTGCCATAATACCATCCACTCAGGTGTCTGCCCCGCAGGGGGTGACATCTCTGCTAAAGGCATCTGCTCCCCCTCCACATCATTATCCTCCTCAAACATGTCGACACAGCCGTACCGACACACTCCACACACACAGGGAATGCTCAAATAGAGGACAGGACCCACAAAAGCCCTTTGGGGGGACAGAGTAAGAGTATGCCAGCACACACCAGAGCGCTATATATATACAGGGACTAACTGAGTTATGTCCCTAATAGCTGCTTATACTGTATACAGTGCCAATTTAGTGCCCCCCCTCTCTTTTCCCTCTTACTGTACTGTAGAAATGCAGGGAAGAGCCAGGGAGCTTCCTTCCAGCCGAGCTGTGAGGGAAAAATGGCGCCAGTGTGCTGAGGAGATAGGCTCCGCCCCTTTTTCGCGGCCTATTCTCCCGCTTTTTTGGGGATTCTGGCAGGGGTATTTACCTCATATATAGCCCCAGGGGCTATATATTGAGGTATTTTAGCCAGCCAAGGTGTTTTTATTGCTGCCTCAGGGCGCCCCCCCCCAGCGCCCTGCACCCTCAGTGACCGGAGTGTGAAGTGTGTATGAGGAGCAATGGCGCACAGCTGCAGTGCTGTGCGCTACCTTGGTGAAGACAGGATGTCTTCATGCCGCCGATTTTCCGGACCATCTTCCTGCTTCTGGCTCTGTAAGGGGGACGGCGGCGCGGCTCCGGGACCGAACATCAAGGCTGGGCCTGCGGTCGATCCCTCTGGAGCTAATGGTGTCCAGTAGCCTAAGAAGCCCAATCCGGCTGCAAGCAGGCGAGTTCGCTTCTTCTCCCCTTAGTCCCTCGCTGCAGTGAGCCTGTTGCCAGCAGGTCTCACTGAAAAAAACAAATTCTAAGACTATAACTTTCTAAGAGCTCAGGAGAGCCCCTAGTGTGCATCCAACCTCGGCCGGGCACGAAATCTAACTGGGGCTTGGAGGAGGGTCATAGTGGGAGGAGCCAGTGCACACCAGGTAGTCTAAGATCTTTCTAGAGTGCACAGCCTCCTTCGGAGCCCGCTATTCCCCATGGTCCTTACGGAGTTCCCAGCATCCACTAGGACGTTAGAGAAATATCAAGATAAGTTTGTTTCCCTGAATCTTAACATTTACACACACTGGAAACCCAGGAGCGGTTCCGATACGTTTAAACGGGTTGTAAACATACTGTACTCGGCATTTAAGGGTGACCATTTCAGTGATGCTGATCGGCCAAGAAAACATGCAGTTTCATAAATGGTAACATTTCTTCATTTAATTTGCTGGACCATAAACACATTGACCTTAGTGAAAAGGATTTGTTACCAGGATTGGAAAAAAACACGTTAAAAAAAAACAAAAAACGCTTTTTTGGGTTCAAACCATTTTTTTTAGTTTAAAACTTTTCAGGTCTCAGTCTATTTCGAAGCTTCGAATGAACTAAACCAAAAGAAGAAAAAGTTATTTCTACACTAGCTGAAGATGATTGAGTAGTCAGAAGTTGTTAAATAATGGGAAATTCATTAGGTTTTGAATTGACGTAAACATGAAGATTAAACCATGAGGTGTTTTTCTGTGTATTGCCCGTTTAATGTGTTGGTGTTGTTTACTCTTTAACATGGGACAGGAAAAAACGACAGTTAACACTCAGGGCCAAATGTAACAGAGTGAGTTTCAGAAAGTGAGAGATTTGGTAAGGTTTCAGGGTTTTTTTTTGTTTTTTTTAAGTGGCAATCATTAAAGGGCCCCATACACTACAACGATATGTCTGAGGCAGTAGTCGGATGCAGTTTCCCTTGAACTCCCGGGAGTGATTCCATACGATTTGTTACTTTTGTGCTATTTTTGCATAAGATATATCACATGCGATTGATGAAGCCGCTATACATTGCAAGCAATATATCGTACGGCATACAATTGTACCATAAGATATATCTGATGGGCTGGATAGAGTGTCCTGAGAATGCCAGTCAAACTTCCCTGTGATACATCGCATGCGATATATCACATGCACAAAAAACACACTTTTTTCATCCGATTCCATCCAATTCCGATATATCATTAGTTCAGCACCAACGACCTAGGGGATCCTATCCGACAGCCACAGGGACGTGCATCAGATTAGATACGATATAAAACACATACGATTGTATACAATTTCATACAATATATCAGACGGATATATCGGAATTGTATGAAATCGTGTAAAATCGTACTAGTGTATGGAGCCCTTTACACTGCAAAACAAGGTTGAGAGTGTGTCCTCTATCATTTAAAATTGAACTGTGAGATGAGACTTTTGTACTAACAGGAAGGGTTATTCAACATCTCAGATTTAGTAAAATGAATTTATAACCCAACAATTTCCCATAAATGTCCACAACCTTAATCCCTGTGAGAACTTCCAGAAGCAAAAAAAGTTGTAACGTTTGAAGTATAAAGTACCAGGAAATCAAAACCTTCTCTGCACCAATGAATGGGATAATTAAAATGTGGATAAAATCATCTATTTCTATGATACATATATAAACCTTAGAGGAAATTATTAGAAAATCTCTGGAAGTAATATCTAAGGTGCTTCCTCCACACCTACCGGGGAATGGAGAAAGAAAAACATTGCCCCATGAAATATGTGCCCTTGAACTTTTAGTACATTAGAGACCTGGGTAACAAAGTTGACACATTGCCAGGTATTTATGATAGATACCTTGGGTACATCAGAGAAGAGTTTCAGGGGGGGAATTCAATGCCCCCCCCCCCCCCCCCCCCCGGATCTCCTGTCCAAAGTGATCGCACCCATTAGTGTTGGGTTTAGCCACGTACAGCGGCTAAACCCAACTTAACTGACGGGCCAGATCGGGAAAAGTGTAGTTTGGATGCCTAAACAGGTCACTTTTCCTACATTTCAGCTCGCCTCCCTTCGGGGCTGAAAGCTGAAATGTATGTGCCGGCAGACATCACGCCCGAACAGGGCTACATCGGGCACAATCAAGTGGCTGCAGGCGCGGCCAACATTTGAATGTCATCCTTAGACTAAAGGGGGGTACACATGGAGAGATCCGTGCTTAAAATCTAAGCAATCTGACTAAATTGCTTAGAAGTTAAGCATGGATCTCTCGTGTGTATGCCCTACAGCGATAGCATGCAGGCTCAATCTAGCAGGTCGCTCACTTCAGCACTGTGTGAAGTGAGCGGACCCCGTCGTGTCCCCCAACTCGCTCAGCACACATCACGCTCAGTGCTGAGTGGTCTACGATAGATCGCTCAGCACAAATCTCTAGGTGTGTACCCCCCTTTACACTATTGAACTACTACAGCTAAAGTTGGCCATACTGTAAATCAGGATGATATCATTGAAAACCAGCCAACTACTGTAGTTGGATAGTTGTAATCATAATTGCCAGTGTTTAAATGCTGCATCAACGGCAACCCACACCCTTTCCCCACATCTGAATTCCCGTCTCCTCTATATACTTATATATTTTCCCCTAACCTTTAACTCCATATCAGTTTCCCTAGCTTTCTCACACATCTGTCACCACCATCCCAGTGATGAAGACAGTGACATCACCAGCACTAGTATATATTGTACATAAAATGTACACCCTGTCACTCAGCGCCTGTGTGTTGTCATTGTGCCTCATCATGTTGCCCCCTGCTGCCCGCCGATGGGAGCTAGGCTGCAGACTTTACATGAACATCCTTTTTAATTAACTAGTTCATGTACTCACTATTCCTTTACACCATAGTTTGGGTTTTTGTCTTTCGTGTTTGACAAAATAATAAGAAAACAAAAAGAAAAATTATATATTATATTTTTTTATTATTATTCATTTTTTCCAAAACATGTAGTAATAGGCACAGACACTGCCTGTCTACTTCTGTGACATCACAAGTTGGAGCGAAGTTGGCTGGTTGGATGAAAAAGTTGGTTAGGTGTGTGGAGCACTGCTTTAGTTGGACAGTTAGATAGTTGGAGGAAAGTTGGTTTGATGTGTGGCCAGCATAAGGCAGATTTGAGACTCCTTACCAGCACGGATAGGCGGGTACTGCAACATTCTAGACACAATATGGTATTATTTTGTACTTACATTATAGAGAACCCAGAAATGCACAAAGCCAATGAACTACATAAGACAAGAGAAATAATGCAAAAGTTCAAAGAGGCCAAAGAAAAATTAACTGAACCCGCTGAGTCCACAAATGACAAGATAATAGTGATTCTTGGGTTTCATGGTTTTCTTGGCTAAACCCCATGAATTGGTTTTTAGAATTTCAGGAAGTGATATGTACAGTAATCTACCTATTGGTTTTGTGTGGTTTAAATATATCCTTAAATGCATGTTTAAGCGTTGCAGGCTAATTACATGCCCATTAAAGAAGGAAAGACAAAGAAAAGGTTAAGAAGTCAGAGTAGTATACGTTTGTGAGAGTAGTTTCAGAAGCATCTGCCTCTCTTGATCTTCTCCCACATGATAGCACAACTTACCATTTGATTGAAATGGCCATGATTGACCAGTAGGGACTCCTTTAGCTCTGCTTGGCATGTGATGTCTTATTACCCTTTTCCGGGTCTATCTTTATCCTACAATTCCCTACCGTACATTCTGATGGGGGTAAAGGAGGGGTTAGTTACATGATATTGTGATAATAATAAATCAAATGGGGGACTGATATGGAAGGAAAACGGTCCAAAGGAATGGATTAAGAAATATATTGCTATGCAGCTTTAATAGCTTATCAAGATGGCATCGCCTTAATCAAAAATATTTTATCTTACTGGATATTGAGGTTAGAGGAAATATTACCCCGTGTACAGCGTAGCAATGCATTTCCAAGATGCTAATAACCACAGCTACAGCCAGTCAATCTGCCATTTTGCTGTTTACTTATTACCACTAATTAATCCTTACTGAAGTGCCTGGCACAAAGCCATGATAAACAGTTAATCCTTGCTTGCAATGTGATTGCAAATCTTTTCAATACTTTTATACTTCAGCAACACAAGTAAGTAGGTCGGGAAAAGTCACATACAAAATGCAACGGGTAAGGGAATTCCAAGAGTTGCATTCAGTGTGATCGCAACAGGTGAGGGTTGTGTTGACCAAGGAAAATTGGTAAAAGGGCAAGGTCATCTGGAAGAGGTATATTTGATTTTTCTAATATGATGGGGAGTCTGGGGCCAATGTCAAAGGCATCCAGGGAAAGGCAAGCCACAAGCCTCAGGGGTATATTTACTAAAGTGTGAGTTTTTTGGAAGTGGAGATGCTGCCCGTAGCAACCAATCAGTTTCTAGCTATTATCTTCTAGAAACAACTAGATAAATGTTAAGTGGAACCTGATTGGTTGCTATGGGCAACATCTCCACTTCTAAAAAAAAAACCTCACACCTTAGTAAATATGCCCCTCAGATTGTAGGGGTGAAAGCAAGAGAGCCATGTAGAATTACAGCAGCAAAACAATCTATTACTCTCCCACAATGGAAGGAGACTTCTTTAAAAGGGTGAAGACAAAGTTGCCGGGATCATGTTTCTGGAGGGCTTTGTTTGGAAAGATATGGAACTTGTATAGAGCTTTCTGTGGTCATGGAGAGGGAAGTGTGTGGGCTCTGGCTAAGTTTTCCGAGAACGGCCCAAATGATTAAGCACATTCCTGGCTTCCTGTAGTGACCTCACTGAGAGCTCATGATATTGATGAAAAAAAAAAAAGAAGAAGAACTATAGTTGCTGGCTTGATGTCCAGCTTCCTGGACATCAAGTGACATTTTTAAGACATGATTTTTACTTGAGAAATAGTGGAATCAAAATCTAATGTACTTTGGCTGGGCTGTACCCAAAGACCTTGGTTTGAGCGCGTAGTGGACTCTGTTGAGATGATCTTCCAAAGTTTTCAGGACAAATAGTTTCTGGAAATATGGGTCCAGGTTGTTTCTCTTTGCCCAATATCTTCTTGGCATTCTTGTACAGCCAGTAAGTCCTGCATTATCTGGAGAGGTCATCTTTTGTAGTGCTTTGATATGCAAATGCATCCTCCAGTTTATGTTAGCATGTTCATGCAGATGCCGAACTTCGCTAGAACTGTTACACAGTATGTCGGGCACTCTAAATATTGGCATGGACAGCCAATCACAGCTAGTTAATTTCAGGAGAATTCTCTGCAGGTAATGTGGGGGAGAATCATACCCTTCAGATATCAACTAACAGTGAGTTCAGCCTCACAGATTCAGGGTCAGGTGACAATTATGAGGGCTAGCTTTACGGTTCGGCATTTTGTCCTTCTGCATTGTTGAATAAAATAAAGGATTTGAATAAGTCCCAGATCAGATAGGAAGATAAGTCACGTAGAGTCCTGGTCCACCATAATGTTGAATAGAAGAAAGGACCCACTGAGCTGGAGCAATAAGAAATATCCTTATGTTATGTTGGTAAATTATATTATATCCACAGCTAACAAGCTAGTTGAGGCATGTAGCAATAACCGAAACTGTGCCCTCAAGTCATAGTCTTGATCAGGAAAAGCAACAAGCACTTCAGGAGGGAGGATATAGACTTAAGAGACCATATACAGTGTGAGACCTGAAGGCAAATTTTTTTTTTTTTTTTAAAGATTGTTGATGCTTGGGCTCCAGACAGCTACTTTTCACAGGGATCTTTTTCTTAGATATTTAGATCGGCCACCAGAGGACTGTGTAAGTTGCCTGAGGGCTGGGGACAACCTTAACCACATAACTGGCTCTTGATTTACAGATGGGCAAGGACAGAGTATGATTAAGTGTGCTCTGGGTTCCACCACAGTTATCTCAACTGACCATGGCCTTTGTCCAGCAGGAAGAAGGCTGGCAGAGATAATATTGGCTCCTGGTTAGAGTGTCATGTATCCAGATTCTGCACAGGATGGCTGGAATTGGGAAGAGGACACTTGCAGGTAGATGATGGCGCTACTGAGGTAGAGTGTTAAGTTTGTAGTCCCAATTAGGTTCAGGGGGAGATTTGGGTTTAAACTTTAAACCCCCTATAGAATGTGGTCTGTGAGGAGCTTGATAAGAAGCATACTTCTTAGTTCACAGATGGGCCTCTGATACATCATGTTTTAACAGTATGTTTGTGGTGGGTGTGATTTATGTCCAATATGGGTACAGACAAGGGGACCCAAGTTAATCCTTTGGCAATCCTACAAAATCAGCATATTTGAACTTGTGCTGTCATCACATATGGGTAGACTTATCATATATGTTAATTTAGTATCCACAGAAACTTCATAAAAAACCACAAGGATGGATAATAGTCATGTTACTATAGCAACCTCCATCTCTCATTGTAGACTATGATGTTCTTCTCTCTAATTTTATGGTGAAAGCACCATGTCATAAACTAAGTAACTTATCTCACTTTTCTGCAGGAACTAGTTTGATCAGTTTGTATAAATAAATGTTACTTAAACTACACAGAAGAAGAAAAAAAATCATAATTCCTATCATGGTAGTTCTCAGAATATAGAATCAAACCTACTTAAAATTACAGTTCTAGACTATTCTGAGAAAAGAGCAATAATAAAAAAGGGAGGAGATTTACAAGAAGCATTACATTTAATATTAAGTGTGGTGGAGCAATTTATGTGTACGTTCAAAACCATACAGGTTACCAAA
Source organism: Pseudophryne corroboree (assembly GCF_028390025.1). Lineage (NCBI taxonomy): Eukaryota > Metazoa > Chordata > Amphibia > Anura > Myobatrachidae > Pseudophryne > Pseudophryne corroboree. The sequence continues at coordinate 557,899,719 of NC_086444.1, forward strand.
GGAAGCCTGGCAATAACATATACGAGACGTGATGAAGCATAAAGGGGGGTACACACGGAGAGATCCGTGCTTAAAATCTAAGCAATCTTGCTAGATTGCTTAGATTTTAAGCACGGATCTGCCGTGTGTATGCCCTCCAGCGATAGCGATGCGCGGCCCCGCACATCGCTATCGCCGATGCTAGATTAAGCCTGCATGCAGGCTCAATCTAGCGAGTCGCTCACTTCACCGTTGTGTGAAGTGAGCGGCCCCCCGTCGGCTTTCCCCCTCGCTCAGCACATCGCGCTGTGCTGAGCGGGGTGAGAGATGTGTGCTGAGCGGTCTGTGTTAAGATCGCTCATCACACATCTCTCCCGTGAGTACCCCCCTTTAGACATTGTGTATGTTTGGATAGATAGATAGATAGATAGATATACACACACACACACACACACACACACGAGTTCTAAAGGTGTTGTGACCCATTCCTAAAGGGTGCCAAAAGTCCTAATAAATTTCTACAGCAGTGATGGGCAACAGGTGGCCCTCCAATGTCACCTGCTGACAAAATTCATTCCTGCTCCTTGTTGTCCCATGTGTTTACTATAGAATGTAACCAGTGTTTCCACTTACATTTTTTTTCTCCTCGTTAAACAGGGAAATTTGACCATCACAAGTGTTTCCACATTCTATTGTTTTACGGATTACAGAGAAATAGGATTCTTCAAAACTATTTAAAATCAGGTGAAATTAACTTCTCAGTTTTCTTTATACGATTTCCTTATTTTGTTTTGATTGATCTCATGTTATGAACATATCATGGCATTTTGAGTGGAAATTGTGACAACAAAAAACAGGTAGAGACCAGAATGGGGGGCTTTTATCACGAAAAAAGCCCATTGGTCAATTTGGGCTATCCAATTATGAGTCTGTTTGTTTAATGTTGCAATTTTCCCCTATTCACGCAAAAACACATTGGCTCCGTGAAAAGCCAGAGACCTGTGTGTTTTTGTGTCATCCATCATGGAAAAAAATGGGCACTTATTGGGGATTTGGCTTCCCCAATAAGCACCGGCTTCGAGACTAATAGGATAGGTAGATAATTAGCAGCAGTAAATTACCGCTGCTAATAGGATACTGCCTTAAGAGTGAAGTATAAAAGGTTATCTTTTTTTCGGCCATCTTTTCTCCTTTGTGACTACATTTCAATTAACATTTTCTTCTTCTTGAGCCAGACAGGAAGTGAAATAAGACAATTCATTGCCAGAGTGCCCGCCCCCAGTTCAGTGACTACAATTTAGGTCAGAAAAAAAAAAAAAAAAAGGAAGCGAGAATACATGTGCTATAGAAAAGCTCTCTGAACAGAACACATTATCTGACACACAAAGGATCAAATTCACAGGTGGCAAACTACTGCTTTGCAAGCATCTGTTGAACAACTAAACCCAGAGCCACACTCTTCCCGACTGGTCAAATGAATACAAATCTTTCATCTACCATATTAATTTCTTTCAGAACAATAGCCACAACAAAAGGTTTGGAGGTGCCATTCCAGGACACAAAGTTCATTGTTTTATCATATAAATGTCAGAGTAATAGCACCCTGTACACACAGTGAGTTAAATCTGTAAGATTTTGACTATGTACTGTAGGTAAAACTTTAAGGAAAGTTAGTGCATTTCTCCAGGTGTTAGGAAGCATGCGATACCGATTCGATCCCGATGCGCACTCCCATGGGGTCGGTGTTGCAAGGCTAGAAAGACTGTACAGGAAAGTCAATCTTGACTATCTAGTGTACTATTTAGTACAAAATATAGTCAACATTGGCACTTAGTCTTTGTCTATGTAATCGTACATAGACAAAATCAAAAGTGCAGATAGTCAAAATATGTGCTGTCTGGGCTCTGGAGGAGTACAAGGGAAATCGCAGTCAAAACCGGGCATAGCAAGGATCTCTCCGTGTGTACACACAATGAGCACTGACACATGCAGCATAAACTGCAATGGAACCAGAAGTCATTGACTCCCTCCAAGACGACACAGTATCCGGATGATAGGTCGACAGTGAAATGGTCGAAATGCATATGGCTGACATGAAAAGGTCAACGTGTTATTTTGTAATTTTTTTTCTATTTCCAGAACTTTTTTATACTTTACCATCCAATGTAATTGGGAGTTTACGTGCTGAAAGGAACATTCTGACACCAAAAAACAAACAAACATTAAAAAGCCATGTCAACGTTTTCATGTGTCGACCATTTCCATGTCAACCTTTCGATCATCAGATGTCAACCTAGACATGGTCAACCATTGATCCATAACTGGAAGAACCTACACCTTATGTTTTCTTTTCTACTACAAGACTCAAGACTTTTCAGGAGGTTCATTTGCAACACTAGGAGTGAGCTGTGGTTATACATCATTGCAGAAAAAGCCCTATGCCCACCAGGCCTTTAAAATACATTTAGGCCAAAGAAAGCTGATATGTGCCACAAAGCAACTAGAACTTGCTGGTTTAGTTTTGGAATAGAAAACTTTTAGTGGCTTACAATATGGCTAGGCAAGTAACATTTTTTAAATTATTTTCATAATGGGCATGGAAGTACAATGGAAAGGGGAAAAAAAACCAAGGGATTATTATGAAATACAGTAATATTCAATTAGCTAGAGATAAACTAGAGCTTTCAAGAGAAACACTTGCCAAGATGTGAATAATTTACAATGATCTTTGAGATTTTCAAAACATAATAAAACTTCATTATGATGATAAATGAGCCACAGAACATCACCCTATATAACAATGAGATAATCTCTAAAAGGTGCCCACACATGCTGTGATTATGATGGCAAATTAAGACATTTTAGACCTAATTCAAGCTATGGTGGATATTTATCAAAGCTTGGAAAGAGAAAACGTACCAACCAACCAGCTTCGGTCATTTTAAAGGTAGTGTTTAAAAAATGGCAGTTAGAAGCCGATTGGTACTTTATCTTATATCTCTGCAAAGTTTGATACATTTCCCCCACAGTAATTTTAGGAGAAATCTTGGTAATTGATGTAACTGTATATCAAGGTTCTCTTCCTCAAGCAATGTATGTATGGTAAAATCAGTGAATGGCAAGAATTCTTGGAGCCATGCATGTACTGAGGCTTCAATCTCAGTACCTGCATGGCACACAATAGATTTTTGCAAGAGATCTATCCAAGCGGCTAGGTCTTACTGTAAATTGGCTGATTGGCCCAATTGCATTGGTGTGTACCCAGCTTAACTTTAATTTCTGTATGAATTTAAGTTAATTTATAAAGCTCACAGGTCATTTGCCAAAACACAAGTGAGCAGGTAGCTTTTTTTTCTGCAAGAGACTAGACCCAGATGTACACAGGTTTTACCAAAAACAAAGAACAGGCCCTGTTTAGGCATCCACAGGCAGAGGACAAAATACAGGAAATCCTACAGTCTGCATACTTTTCAAACTACCCGTTGATTTCTCTTCAAATATCTTACCTCATATGTCAATATTTCTGGTTTTACAGACCCTCAAAGAAACCTGAAAAATATACCAGTATTGACTGTTAAATTAACAAGAATTGATTTTCTTGTTTGGATCAGTGAGTTGTTATTCATAATATAAGCAAAAGATTTCCATGTCTGAAAGATATATCTTTTTTCTTTATTCTCTTGCCATGGTACAGTACTCTGCAAACTTGAGTTATGTTCAGGAATAAATCCTATGCAATCCATAAGCTTCCAAAAAAATATGTGAAGCACCTGTGATCACCTGTAGACAAGCAAGGAGACTAACGTGCACTTGCCACCCCATCTGCGCATGCAACTCTTCAATTTGAAGACTGGCAGGCAGAGGAGTTAAACATGTCCCTCCCTGCCTTCAGCAAAATTAAAGGAGGCCAGTCCCTAAACCCACATGCTGTTGCTAGGTGGCAATCCTATTCCCTAGAACAAAGAAAGTTTGCAGATCATAGATTCCTGCAAATTACTGTTTCCATTCTGGTGTAAGGCCTTTGCACACTTGTCTGTCCAACCAAACAGGCCAACCCAATGTACCATAGCAGGGCTTCTGAATTAGGCTGGGAACAATGAGAGGAAAGGAAACCATAATATATAGTGAAAAGAAGGCTGAATGAAAGAAACTCCATCATGGCACTGTTTCCATGTATGTTAAGAGCTGTAGATGTAATTTTAAGTAGTGGGTTACCAACGTACATGAATAAAGAGCAGCTTCATGTCCATCCATAAAGTATAAACATAGCAAAATAATTATTCTTAGAAGTTAGCAGCTCTCAGAGAGAGAAGTATGCCCAAGTGTTCAAAAAACATGTATTAGTAATTTAACGTTGCATTCTGACCCCAACTTCTCTTATCCGTGAACATCATGGGCTCAAATAGGATGCTGCTCTCCCAACCCCAATTGAAGATGAGGAATGGTTCGCCATTAGAGTGGGAACGGCTAAAGCCTGTATTAGTGTGGCCATCAGAGAGACTGATTATAATTTTTACACAAGATGGTACCTAACTCCATCAAAGCTTCACGCCATTTTTCCATCAACCTCTAATTTATATGGGAGAAATTGCGGAGAAGGTACATTCTTTCACATGTGGTGGTCAAGCCAGCTTGTTTCTGCTTTTTGGAAAAATGTATGGGCATTACTACATGGGATTTTAGGTACTCCTATCTCGAATGATGCTAAAGTGGTTCTATTAAGCGCTCCGGTTCGATGTTAGTTCGCACCAGGATAAAACTTATAGTCTCCCTTTCTGTTTTGAGATTGTTAAGATTTTGTTGTCAGTAATATTCTATTTGTGCTCATTTTATAAAGTGTACTGAAGGCCCACCGTTTCGGTCTCTCTCGTATGTAATCAGTATCGATTATGTTTGTGGCACCATGTGCATTATTTTTGAGTATCTTCAGTCTTCTTTTATGGTATTTTGTATGCATTGTTGATGGTATACTTTAGTATATAAAATAAAAAATTGTTTAAAAAAAACCCATCTATTAGTATTCATGGCTACGTCATAGTTAACTGAAACCACTAAATAAAAACAAAATAGTTTGAGTAAAAGCATACTGATAAGATAAAGAAACAGATTTATGGCCTTAATGTGCACCTAACAGCTACATATACTGTAGCAGAAGCAGCCATTTTGTGTGCCGAGCCAATATGTATTGAAACAATGCAGACTCAAGTCACTAAGCACCATCACTGATCCATCATGCCTTTGTCTGCTGTCTGTAGGTGATAGGTACACTCTAATAATAAAAATGTATATTCTGGTATTACATTATTCTACAAATACTTTCATCCTAGAGCAGATCAAAAGCCGTGGTGCAGTAGACGCTAAAATATGTAATGAAACTCTACTCAGACGAATACGTGTTAAAAATAAACTAGCTCATGCCTCAAAATTATCTCCATATACTATGCATTAAGATTACTAAGGGGGTGCTGCAATAAGCCTCTAGTGAGAAAGACTAATGTCCTCACAAACATTTTCAGTTAAACTCCTGCTTCCTTTCTACCTATGAATAAGAGCCGATACACTGGATATTTTTAAAACAAGAAGTAATCAAGATATATCAAGCTTTTACTTCAGAGCACAAGACTCGATTGTGTGGAATAGGTTTATATCTGCTGTAGATCAAATTACAGCAGCAAAATGAATCCCAGCCCATGCCTCTTCAGCACAATCCATTACATCTCAATACATTTTTTTTCCAAGGTGCAGATGACTCCTGCATTCTAAGCACTTCACAGAAAAGCAGATCATCCAGTTTTTTTCCTCTACCATCCCCCAAGCTTAGACCTTTCTTACTAGCTAATAGAGACACTGCTCTGCTGAATATTTCTAGCACATGTTCCAGAGCTAGGAGACACCGCTTCACAGAAGCTGTCATTATGCAGTTAAGTCCTCAGAGGTTTAGAAGCAGCCATTTTAACTCAGTGAATACAGAAACAAAGCTTGTGCCTCAACACAACATGGCTTCACATCATTCCAGTCTTATCTGGACACCGCACACTGCTCAAGCAGAAACCTTCCTCACTTGTCAACATAATTCTTCCTTAAAGAGATATGTTACAATTTATTTATTTCAGGAAAAAACAAGAGTTAATGATTTGTAGAACATGTTTTTAGCTTGGTAAAATATTTTTGGTCAATTCCTGACATGTAAAAAATGTTGAAAGCAGACACATGAAACCACTAGATTAACTATACCTGCACAAAATAATAATAATAATCTTCAAAGCAGAAATATAGCTCCAGTGTTAAAATAGGCTGTCCTTTTAATGCGAAGATAGGATACCATCTGACTGCAAGCCTAAACAATCACCAAAAACAAGAAAATAGTGTGGCTCTCCTAATCCTGTATATTTATTAATCACCAAGCCTTGTCTGTCTGCATGAGCAAATCCTGCTAAGAGGTACACTCATCACAGAGGGTTACGTAGAAAGGTACTCTTCATTGCTCAGGAAAACAAAGGGTGATATTCAATTCTTTCCACCACCTTCCACACTCGTTTCTAATGATGGGCGTGGTATAATAATTTCAGCTTGCGAGGCGCCCTAACCCTTTACGCAGCTAAACCGGATCACTATGGGTACGATATGTGCGATAATGGGGATAACTTTTGAAAGAAGATTGGGCGTGATCAATCATTTGAATACCGCAAAAAATGTCTGCAGCAATAAAAACTTTTTAAAGCCACCAAGCATAATAATGAACAGAAGGCAATTTAAGGAAGGTTGCTCTTCAATACTAAACCTTGATGTAGTATGAATTGTGCCCAAATAAAGTATATTTTTCTTAATTCGAGACAAATTAAAACTGCACTTGGTATAAAAATGAACAACTACAATAGAAGATGTTCATGGAATACACTTTTGTAGACTGGCATAAGGACCAAGCATCCTAATTAAATATAAATATTTATATGAAAAGTGCTATGTACCATAATTAATCTGTAGACATAAGCTTTTCAGAAGCATTATCCAAGTTAGGCGAAAGCTTTTTCCTTTGGGGTTTATGTAGATTTGTAACCAAAACCAGCTCAAGTTCTCCTAAAATTGCTTGCATCAAATATAAATTCATTAGGAAACCATGAGCTGCATCAAGGTTCGCAGTGACCTCACCTGAAAAAAATCCTATTACCAAAGAGGTAATCAGTATTATCATCTGTTAATCCAGGACAGTTCATTAACCTAAACTTTGTTCATATGCTCTGCCCTTACTCCTGTATGCCCTATATTTGCTTACAGCTAGTCATGCCTAATTCCTTTCCACAGATTAGTATGGTTTCATTTCCTGGCACCAAGTAAACTTGCCATTCCCAGTACCCATATTCTTGTCACTAAGGCCCAAATTAAGCCTTAAAAAGTTATAAAGTAGAGATGGATAAAGAGTGATAAATGACCAGCCAACCAGCTACTAATACCTCTTTTACAACGTGCTTTTGACCTGGGTAATTGCTGGGTCAACCCAGGTCACAGCTTTGTGTTAATGGGCCCTTGAAAAATTACCCAGGTCGAGTGACAAGGGAATCAGACCCTGGTAGCTACTAGGTTGGACCCAGGTAACAGTGCAGTGTAAACAGCTCAACCCAGGTTATCCGACCCAGGTTAGGCTTAAAAGCTGCCGACTGTGTATGCAGAGGTCCGCCTCAAGGAAGGGTCTGTAAATGACATGCAGGGCAGACTCGGGTTCAGCGTAAATGGCGCTGACCCAGGAATAACCCAGATCCAATATGCAGTGTAAACAGGCTCTGACCCAGGTTGGAACTGTGTAGAACCTCAGTTTTTGGTGTAAAAGTGGTATTTCTGTCATTTTTAAACACAGACTGTTACATGGCATTTAGGACAGTGATTGTCTGGTCATTTATCAGTCTTCATCCATCTCCACTTTATCACTTTTTACATTGATTGCATGAGGAAGCAATCCTTGATATGCAGTTACACCAATGGGTTCAGTATGATTTACCGATGGTCGGGATGCCGGCCGTCAGTATACCGTCAATGGCATCCCGGCCGTCAGTATGCCAGCAGTGGGGCAAGCGCAAAGAGCCCCCTTATGGCCTCGCTGCGCTCAACACAGGTTCTACTCCCACTCTATGGGTGTTGTGGACACCTACGAGTGGGAATAGCCCCTGTGAGCCGGGATTCCAGCTGTCTGTATTGTCAGCAATCAGGATTCTGGCAGGTATCCTGACTGCTGGCAAATTAACTGCATCACACACCAATTACCAAGTGTTTCTTCTGTAGTTACTGTGGGAAAGACAAATCAAACCTTGAAGACACAAGGAGATAGAAGCTGATTGGTTGGTACTTTATTTCTCGCCAAGCTTTAAAAAGTATGAGGGGTGCAATGACTTCCAATAAAGTGCCACAAACCAGAATACAGTCATGATTACGAATCATCCAAAATGCAAATCACACCTAAAAACACTAAGGTGTGACTAAGGAGGTTCAGACATAAAACCAAGGTTAGCAGGATCTCTCTCTAGACAGAGCCACTGTCTGGGCTACATAAGTTACTTTGATGATGCCAACGGAAAGGTGCAAACCATGGGTCTCTACTAGATAAAATGGGCATGATAAGAAAATAGTTTATAGAACAAGCTATCTTTTGTAGGTATTCTTGACTACTAATTAATTTAGCTAAAACTACTACAATTAAAAATAAGTGGTCAAAAAAGTGACTGAAGGAGGTCGTGGAGCTATTTAATTGGCCACATTGTTAGTCAGGAGAAGCCAGTTCTTGCACCTTAAGCTGGGTGTTAAGTCACAGGAACAAACATTCTATGACTTAAGTGTGTGCCGCGCTAAAAGGCAGGAAACAGCATTGCGGCACTAGTTTAGCCGGATTTCTGCTCGCACCTCAGGAGGGGTATGAGCAGAATTCTTCTGGTCAGCCTTAATAGCACGACTAATTGAATAGCTTCAGGACCTCCTTCCTGGAGCTATTAACATCGCGTTTAATTGAATCGACCTTAATATGCTGTTCTGTAACGGCACATCACAAAGATGCTGATCAATTGAATTTCCCACTGTATGAGCTATATTTTCCAATTGTCATTGTGCCCAAAGGACACTATTAAAAAGTCGGTTCAAGTGTTGGTATAGAGGCAGTGATGATGGCTCCATTTACTGGAGACAAATGTCAAGCCTAATGAAATGTGCACCAAAATCTTAAGAGCATCAGAACAAAAAAAAAAGTTAACAATGTAGCACACATGCAAACAACTAAACATAGATTCATATGTTTGAACGAAAGATGCCGTAATCTCTAAAATCCAAGTCGCAGAGTTGAAAAAATTAGCATCAAATGTTAGATTTGTAATGGAGTATTAATTGAACTGCTAATTACTAAAGTTTACTATAAATGAAGACATGAAAGTCCAGCTACACAAGCCTTGCTAAAACAGGATGTGGTTTCTCTGTTGCTGATGGCTTATTGCAAACATTTCCTGCCTCTGAATGGTCAGTGGTGAATGCTTTAATGGCAATTTGCATCACTGTAAAACCAAAAGAATGCCCAGTAAAACATGACACATATGTGGATTGATTGCCTCCTTATGTACAGATTTGTTCCCAAGAAAGATCATGCTGGATTTACATAATATACTGTATATCTAAAAAAAACACAACAACAACAACAACAAAAAAACAGGCCAATCTGTTGAAGGCCAACTGTGAACCCAGTTGTGACCTTGTACTTATCTTTTGACTGCCTGTCCTACTTTAAAATTAAAATATAGCATGCGGCATTGGTTTCTATAGTTCTTTGGTTAAGAGCTATAGAAACCAACGTCAACAAGACTTGCTTGACCTGAGATATGGTAAGCTGTGGTCAGTTTTGTCCTCATTCTTCACAAATAATGTGGTTGAACGATTACCACTGACTGATACCAGCCAGATACTGATTGGGATTGGCAGTTCCTTGGCCCCATTCTAGCTGTGATTTTCTGCTAATTAGGAGTAAATTCAATTGGCTGTCATTTTTAAAATAACTCCTGTAACATAACAGTTAGAACCTGATTGATTGGTTAGTGTTTTATCTCTCTCCATGATTTTATAAATACCCCATGTATTAAATCAGCTATTCAATTTAGTATATACAAATGGAGCCACGCTAATTGTGGCCCTGACTGTGCCTATCCGTGACATGCACGCGCCCCATTCACTAGAATGGGAGAGTCTCTGTGCACTCCCGGCGGGGCTGGGAGGATGGATCGCCTAGTCACGCCCAAAGTGCACGTATGCGATAGAGCCGCACTGGATGAGTGCGGCTCCATCTGTAGCCTAAACCTTTTCAACCATCTCCTCTACCTACTAATACTGCCGCTTCTAGCAGCCAGATACAGCCCCCTACAACCCCGATGCAATTTATGCTCACTACAGATGTCCACCTAGCCCCAACATATCCTGTCTTCCATCCTTTTCAACATTTTAAAACTTGCCTTATGGCAAGTATGCCCTGTGTGCAACAAACTAAACTTTATCTATGGCCTGCTCCCCTCAAACAACTTCGTTTTGAAATAACCCAAATGTAACTTAGGCCATACTTTAGTTGCAGACAGTTTACACAGTAGTCAGACCTAGAAGCATAAAGTAGATAGGATTGGACTTTCCCATGTTGCACATTCAAAGGGGGGGCGATTCAATTCGGCAACTTATGAATAGCGCCGGGAATTAGCTCCCGCCGCTATTCAATTCAGCTCCAGTTAAGTCGGCGATGGCCCGTTCTCGCCGACTAAACAGGTTGAATTGTGGGGAGAACGGGCATTCTCCGACTTAACTCCCTGGCGCGAGGCTGATTCCCGACAGAATCAGCCTCGCGCCGGCCGCGAGGCAGCACTTTTGTCGGGTTTCTTCTCTCATCCCCCGGGCATGAGAGAAGAATTCCCGACAATTGCGGGTAACTAGCAGCTGAATTGAATAGCGTCGGGAGCTAATTCCCGGCGCTATTCATAAGTTGCCAAATTGAATCGACCCCAAGATTCTTTCACCTGCTCTTTAACCCATAGTACTCGCTTTTGAAACACATACAATCTAGAGTTACAGCCACTTCTCTCTAATGTTAAGGCCAGTACTCACTGGCCGATGGCAGAGAGATGTGTGCTGAGCGAACCGCTCAGCACACCTCTCCCGGCGCTCAGCACAGCGCGATCTGTGCTGAGCGTGCGGGGGGAGACGGGGGGGCCGCTCACTTCACCCAGCGGGTGAAGTGAGCGACCCGCTAGATTGGCCTGCATGCAGGCCAATCTAGCAGCAGCGATAGCGATGCGCGGGGCTGCGCATCGCTATCGCTGAGGGGGCTACACACGGAGCGATCGTGCTTAAAATCTAAGCAATCTAGTCAGATTGCTTAGATTTTAAGCAGCGATCGCTCCGTGAGTACCCCCCTTTACTGTGAGTGATTGTCTCCTTGGATTACCCGAATAATTCTTGAACATTCTCCATCTACTGCCTTCATTCCTTATTGTGACATCCCCACAATTACCTGGGTAATTGTAACATTAATAAGCAACATTCAACTTCTGCTACCTATTTTCTGCAACCTTATTTCCAAGACTGGCTTTTCTATTCATCCTAATGGCCCAAATTTGTTCTATTTCACATTTCTTTGATTTTTCCACACCATCACCTGATACTATGCATACTCTCTCCATTTTAACATTTCACTCAGATTCAAACTTTCATCTTCATACCCATAACAATATAAGTCCTGTTCTGATCTGCGACATCAACTTCTCGCTCACAACCTAGTTTCAGACCTTACTCAAATGGTTGCACTTATTTTCTTGTGAACATCAATCACACTCTATTGTCCAAGAAACAAACTTTCACATTTTTTTTTTAAATCTCCTTATTCTCTGAACTTCCAGAAATTCACCCGTTTTGTACTTCAAGGACAAAATTGGTAAGATCCACCATATAATAGTATTCTTTTCCATCAACAACCATCTGCCCAACTGCTTTCTTACACACTCTTCTCATTTGATCTTACAAAAGTCTCATTTTCTCATCCAACTTTACTACCTATCCTCTCATGAAGTCTAAAGGCCACTACCTGCTCCTAATTCTCCTTCATCTCTGCTGTTTGACACAGTCGATTTCTCATACAAGTGCTGCATTAATTTCAACTCAGGACAATGAATTACCATAGTTGTTATCATACTTATCAGAAAATTGAGTGATCATATTTCTGGATCAACCACCTCTACATTTACTGGTGGTCATACGCCTGAAGATTTTCTGTCCAACCAATTAACTGCTGAGAACGTAAATCTGGTAATGTACGGGAGAAAATAACTACAGGTATCGACAATAAGCTCCCAAATGCTGAAAAACATACAAAAACAGTCATTCATAGAAATTTGTTAATTCAAACGGATTTAAACCAATACCTCCGACTGACCATTTATGTCAATTTTCCAGTGTTTAGGAGCAAATGGTCACTTGTCATTTGCTCCAATACATTACCAGATTTTCGTTCCTACAAGCAAATTGGTTGGTTGGTTGGCTGTACAGAAAATTGTGTATGGCCAGAATATACAGTACTTCTTGGGATTCATTGTTACCTCTGTGCAGATGAAATTTCAATCCATACATCCTCTTCAGGCTTCTCACATTCTAAAGAAAATCTCCAAAATACAAGTGTTTCTCACACAAGACAATGAATGCAGTGCCTATACTAAAGCAGAAATTTCTTCTACTGCTGCTACGCTAGTGTCTACAGTACACTGGTTATCTGTGCTCTCTCACAAAATAAATCTTCCAGTCCGACTCCTCTGCTCAGGCCAAGACCTGTACCTCTTATCCATCACTCATAACTTGTTCCCTTTCTGTTACACTTGAAGTTGCAGAATTCCCTAAATGTAACAAGGCTCTCTTGTTGCCTACATGCAAAACTTACATTAACATCTTTCTATACTTCTACTCAAAAATCTTACAGACCCAACATCCAAAAAAACAAAATTTGCGGTTTGACCGAGTCATACAGACCCAGAACATAGCTTGCACCATTGCAAAATAGCTGTACCAATAAGTAATCTGTTACAAAACTGCTGTATTCATAAAAATGCTAAGCTTACCCCTTTACCTGCATGTTAATAATCTTGTTTTTTGTCACATGTATGTTAATATATAAAGAAGCTAAATAATGGCCCACTCTGCTGAACATTAAAATTTCATTGTCAATGTTTAGTAGTATTAACTAGATTTCATGTCAGCTTTGTCTACTTTAAGCCTTCTGTCCTCAATTTTCTGGTAGGGATGCTGCATGAGTTAGAGGACTCCTTTCTGTAGTAATTAAGTGTAACCACTTCCTCTCATATTATACAATCAGCTACTTTTTTATATGCAAAAAGTGTAAATAATAATAATAATAATAATAATAAATAAAAATGAGGGTGCCCCAAACAATTGAATGCCCCCCTCATTACAGGAAAGTATCAGGAAAGTATCGATACCCAAACAATTGTCACAATTGTGTTTGAGCATCCATGCCTACAGCGCCCAGACAGGGTTTAGCCACATAAAAAAGCTAAACCCATATAAAGTCCCGCTTTGGGTGCCCAAACTCCTATTTGAACGTTGATAGTGCTGACTTAGTGCACATTTCTTCTCACACCTTAGGAGGCTGCATGAAGGAACGTCACCCCCATGGCTACCAGGAGGCGAAACGGAGTAACAATTAATTTGCTATTTAGCGTCCCTTACTGGTAGCCACAGGTTAAAACTACTGAATTAGCCCCTATGATTCTCCCAGATTCAAGGCCAAAACATAACTTTTAGCTAGATTTAGACTATATAGTCCAAGACTAAAGGTGTGTAAACACGGTGAGATAAATCTTAAAGGAAAGTTAATGCATATCTCAAGGTGTTATGCATCTTGCGATACTGATGTGATCCCAATGCGCACTCCCGTGGGGTCGGTATTGCAAGGCTAGATAGTCAAGATTGACTTACCTGCACAGTCTATCTAGTACAAAGTATAATCAAAATTGGCACTCAGTCAAAATCGTACACTGACAAAATCTGTACTATCTGTGCTCTGGGGGATTTCAAGGGAAGTCCCATAGTCAAAATTGGTCATAGCAAGGATCTCACTGGGTGTACACACCTTTAGTTTGCAGAAATAAGTAAAGCAAGTAGCAATGGCAAGAAGGAAGCTTGCTCATTAAAAAAAAATTAGAGTTATAGCTAACTTGTTGTGAAGTCTAAATAGAAAACAATCCACAATGATTGGTACTGGAGGATAGATTAGTAAATGCTCTCTAGCAAGCTGCACCTCCAGAATTTCTGGACTTGCAGTGTGAAAGACGCAACCTTGGTTATTTAACCCAGATTACATTTAAAAGCAGTTTATTGGTTAGGAGGCTGCATTCTGAGTGCTCCCTGGAGAAACATTTGTACTTCTGGTAAAAGTGCCAAACGACGATGGAAGAAAATGGAGAGAGAGCAGAAATCTGTACCTTTAAAAGAACCTAAACGGAGACCAGCATCTAATCCGTTTTGAAGAAAGAGTAATAGTCTGGATAGTCGAAAAGATTTGGTAGGGATATGCCGACCCTGACACCAGGAAACGTAAGAGCGCCAGATGTGGTGATAATGAGCCGCCGTAATCAGCTTCCTGGCCCGTAACATGGTAGGAATGACGGAGTCTGGAATGCCCCTACTTCTTAGAATAGCAGTCTCAACAGCCACCTCGTCAAACTTAGTTGTGTTAAGTTGGGGTGTAGAAAAGGACCTTGACGTAGAAGATCTGGTCGGAGTGGTAGCGCCCACAGTTCGTCTGCCAGAAGGAGTTGAAGATCCGTGTACCAGATTCTCAGAGGCCAGTCTGGTGCTACCAGAATGACTCTGACTGACTCTCGTTTTATGCGTTTGAGAACCCGAGGGAGAAGCGGAATGGGTGGAAACACGTACACCAGATCAAAATTCCAGGGGGTCATGAGGGCATCCACTGTCTCTGCCGCTGAATCTCTTGTTCTGGACACGTACCTTGGTAGTTGATGATTAAACCTTAAACGCCATGAGGTTGATCTGAGGATATCCCCACCTTTGAACGAGGCTCTGGAACACCTCCGGATGCAGAGCCCACTCTCCCAGATGAATGTCCTGACAGCTGAGATAATCCGCCTCCCAGTATTCTACGCCTGGAATGAACACGGCAGATATAAATCGGGTGATTCTCTCTGACCATTGCAAAATCCGGGAGGTCTCCCACATCGCCATGCGACTGCGAGCTCCGCCTTGCCTGATTATGTATGCAACAGCCGTTGCATTCTCGGATTGTACCCGAACAGGACGATTTCAAAGAAGAAGATTGGAAGCTGCTGTCAGCCTGTTGTAGATCGCCCTGAGTTCCAGTACGTTTATGGGGAACCCGGATTTCCAGGGTCGACCATCTTTCTTGAAAGTGATACTCCAGGACAACTGCCACCGAACCTTGGAGTCCGTCATTTGAATCGTCCAGTTCCAAATTCCGAAACTACGGCCCGCTATCAGGTTGCAGATTTGGAGCCACCAGAGAAGCGACAGCCGTGTCCGAGGAGATAAGCGGACCAAACGATGTAGTTGCAGGTGAGAGCCTGACCATTGAGACAGAAGGTCTAGTTGAAATAGTCTGGAGTGGAAACGGCCTAACTGCAGTGCTTCGAAGGCCGCCATCATCTTCCCCAAGAGGCGAATATAAAGGTGTAACGATACCCACTTGGGTTGTAAAACCTTCTGGACCATTTGACGGATGTCTTGAGCTTTGTCCATAGGACGAATGATTCTCTGTAGAAACGCGTCAAGAATTAAACCCAGAAAGCGAAGACGCTGAGACGGGATCAGTTGAGATTTGTCGAAATTGATGATCCATCCATGTCGTATTAGAGTCTGGTACGTCAATGATGCATGGTCCAGAAGCGTGGTCTCTATTGGTGCCTTGATTAACAAGTCGTCCAGATAAGGAACAATGGTGACACCCAAATATCGTAGATGGGCAATCATTACCAACATGACCTTGGTTAAGATCCTGGGCGCTGATGATAATCCGAACGGAAGAGCTCGAAATGGATAGTGGTCCCATGCAATGGTAAAACGCAGGTAGGCTTGATGCGGTTCCCAGATGGGGATGTGTAGGCACGCATCCTTTATATCCATTGATATCAGGTACTCCCCTGGCTCTAGATTCGCTATCACAGACTGAATGGACTCCATCTTGAAGCGATAAATCGTCAGGTACTCGTTTAAGGACTAAGTTTAGAATTGGCCTGGTTTGGGAACCACAAAAAGGTTGGAGTAGAAACTTCAACCGCTCTGCGTCAATGGGACTTGTACAAACACCCCTGATACCAGAAGGGATTGTATGAGCTTTTGTAATATAACTGCTTTGTCTGGAGGCGACAGCAGAGCTGTTGTAAAAAAACGGTTTGGAGGAAAAACTGAAAAATCTATTTTGTACCCCGGCGACACCAAACAATGAATCCAGGGATCCGATGTGTGTAACCAAATGTGACGGAATGTCCGTAGGCGTGCACCCACCTGTGGAAACCCCAGGTGGGTCGGCAGCCCGTCATGCCACTTGTTTTTCGGTTGTCTCGGGCTCTGGACGACGCCCCCCACGGGGTTTGGGCGACCTCTGACTCTGCCTCCTCTGTTCTAGGAAGAAAAGAGTCTTCCTCTACTACGAAAGGCTTGTTGGGGTCGAAAGGACTGAAAAGAGGGACCTGTATATGGTCGCCTGGCAGGCAGAGGAGCGGATGGTAAGAATGTGGATTTGCCCCCGGTAGCTTGAGAAATTCATTTATCCAACTCCGGTCCAAATAAAATATCGCCTGTAAATGGAATAGCCTCTGCCGATTTCTTCGACTCTGTATCCGAATGCCATGAGCGGAGCCACAGGGTACGACGCACGGAAATAGCAGAGGCAGAAATCCTAGAACTAATTAAGCTGATGTCCTTAGCAGCCGTAGCCAAATAACCTGCAGATTCACGTATGTGTTCAGCGATGACGCTCAGGTCCGTTCTCGAAGAGCCAAAGTCTAACCCGCTGCTAAGTTCTTCTGCCCACTTAACAATGGCAGTGTTAACCCATGCACTTACCAAAGTTGGCCTTAGTTGGGCCCCTGCAGCCGAGTAAATGGACTTAAGAGTAGCCTCCAGTCTACAATCCGAGGCGTCTTTAAGTGACGTGGCTCCAGGTACAGGTAGGGTCGTCTTCTTGGACAGTCTAGATACTGACGCATCCACTGGCGGTGGAGTTACCCACTTACATGTCATGTTCATGTACAGGATCTTCTGGAAAATTAAGAACCTTCCTTACCGCCAGGATCAATGGTTCTACTCCCTACGCTCCGGAATCTGTGTCCTGTACTTGTTCCAACAGAACGTCCTCCCATTCGCCTTCCTCCACGTCGTTGTGGTGAAGCTGTTCCTCGTCTGATTCGTCAGACTGAAGAATTGCAGGAAGTGGACGTTTCTGTCTAAGGCAAGAAGTAGGATAGGGTCTACTTGAAGACCCAATAACAGTCACGAGACCTTCCATGGACTTGGCTAAGTCCTTAGCCCAAGTAGGTTCTGTCCTACAGGATTCGGCCAACTCTGCCAACAAGGCGGCCACGGAGCCGGCTAGAACCGAAACCCACGGCGCTTCTCTATACACGCTGTGATGGGAAGCTGCCGTCAGCGCTGTCCTGTACGCTGTCTTCCTGTGCTGGCCGTGGGAGCTGGATAGATGTGGAGGGGGGAGGGGGTAGCAGTACAGTGTGCTGCTGAAGAGCCATTAGCTCCCTTAGGAAGGTGCTGCAGGCTCCTTAGGAGGTATAACAGAGGCTTTGGTGGGCCCTGGTAACCTTGCCAGATCCCTGCCTGCTGCAGTGATCAATATGTTAGAGAAAAGGAAAAAAAAATACCTAAGAGATACTGGAGCAAGCCCCAGTGTGCCTTCTCCCTTGGGACATTTTGCTAACTGGGGGAAGATGGGAACTAGAGGGTGAGGAGCTACACACTTTTCTTAATTAACATGTGCCATCTCCCAGCAGTCTAGCCTCTAATTCCCCAGCGTAAGCTTCCAGTGTCCCCTAGTGGATGAAAGGGAAAGTTTGCCGTTGCACACTGTTCATAGAAGTTGTGTTTTTACCATGCATCATAAAAAATGCTTAGTTCAAGAGTAGATCAACGTGTTAACTGAACCTTTCTTTATGCTAAACAAGGCTTACCGGGCAGATTGTATGTCACGTGCACGTGTGTTTGAGTGGCACAAAAGATTTAGCGATGGTCATAAGGATGTCGAAGTTGAAGACCTTGCACATCAAAAACAAGCGAAAATGTGGAAAAAAATCTGGAAAATTATTTGAATTGCCCGTCAACTCAAATCCGAAGAAACAGTTAGGTAACTTTTGTATCAAGCTCTTAACATGACAAAAGTTTGTGCCAAGGTGGTTCCAAAGCATCTCATTGCCAAGCAGAAAGAAAATCGAATGTACATTTGTACAAACATTTTTGAACAAATTCAAGTGGATTCACATTTTTTAGATAAAAGTTATTACCTGTAATGAAACATGGATCTTCCAGTACAATCCTGAGAGAAAACGTCAGTCCATGCATTGGAATACAACATCATCACCAAGAATGTACAAAGCACATCAAAGCAAATCCAAACTCAAAGCCATGTTAATTGTTTTCTTTGATATCAAAGGGGTTATTTTGGCAGACTAGGTACTGGAAGGCGCAACAGTGAATCAACATTACTACAAAAGTGTTCTAGAAACTTTTGTGGGAAAGAATAAGAGGCCAGAGTTGTGGAAAAAAGCTTTCATCCTCCATTAGGATAACGTTCCAGCCAAGAAACAGATTGCAGTGCTAGAACACCCTCCATACTCGCCAGACCTAGCACGTGTGACTTCTTCCTTTTCCCTAAAGTCAAATCTGCACTCAAGAGAACCCGTTTTGGTTCCGAGGTAAAGGAGAAACAGCAAAGGCTGTTTTAGACAGCTGACAGATAATTGAAAAATGAAAAATAAGAATGCAGCGGTGTGTGGATGCAGAAGGTAAGTACAAAGAAGGGAAAAGAAGTTAAAAATATACTTAATATAATTAAACGTAAATTACAGCATCAATCTCATATTTAATAGCCACACCTCGTATACTCTGAGTGCTCAAATTATTATGACCATCAGGTTAGTATTTTGTTGGACACCTTTTGCCCTTAATACGGCTTGAATTATTCTAAGATCTAATTCTGCTGTCAGTTTGTTTTGTGCGGAATATTAGCCAAAGTGCAATGAACCGCATCTCCATAACGTTGCATCCGCCAGCTTGACGAGTCATGTCAATGCAAGAAAGACCCTTGCTTTTATGCTGTTGTGTCCATATCCTCACCTCATCTGCATGGTCTAATTGAAAATGTGATTTGTTAGAACACATGACTCTCTTCCCAATCATTTACTGTTCAATTCTTGTGTTCTTGAGCAAATTGGAGGCATTACACCCTGTTTTCAGCAAACAATGACATACGGACAGGCCTTCTGCTTCTGTAGCCCATATAATAAAATGTGCGATGTACAGTTCATTAAGATGCCATGCAAATTGGATCCCGAGTCAGATTATCCGTAATTTGATTTATTGTTGCCCGTCTTTGGGACTGAACAAGTCTGGCCACTCTCTGTTCCGTTGAAGCATCCAGTACACTACCATTCGCCCTGCACTCAGACCCAGTTTATTCCCCACTGGTCCACTGTTTACACTTTAACAACTGCCGCCCTTGAACAATTCACCAATGCAGGCATTTTGATAATGCCGGCATCACTGCTACGAACGCTGACAATCATTCCGCATTCAAAGTCCATCATATTGCATTGTTTACCCATTATTTCTTGAGTGATATACGTCATTAGTCTCTGCATACCTTTGCCTTTCCATTCTTATACAGATTCAGGCATCCTACCTCAGCATTATCTATGGAAGAGCTACTTTGCATAAAATTGCCTGGTGGTCATAATTTTTATGTACTGGATGTGCCTTTACCTTGTGTCAAAGAACATACACTGATTAAGGGTTTCTGTATGTCCATATAATGTTGTTAAACTAAAACGGCTAAGTTTACTAAATTGTTCCTTGTCCTACTAATTACAATTGCATATTCAGCATCACCATTTTTGAAGGTTTTGATAGTTATTCTGGGGAGTATTTATCAAAGCTTGGTGAGAGATAAAGTACCAACCAAGCAGCTTCTGTCATTTTTTCAAACACTGCAGTAAAATGTATATTAGAATCTGATTAGATAGTACTTTATCTCTCTTCCAGTTTATTAGACTCTTACCTACATATGCTTGCTTAATGGAGTGACAGCAAAAGTTATGCTCAAGCTTTACTGGGTATGACAAGTGTTAAAGTTGAAGTCCATTTGCATGCACAAGCTAAAAAAATCATCTCCAGCCTGCTGCAACAAGCCTCTGCTGAAAAAGCCTAAGCATTCTCTGTATTACACATGTTCACCTAAGCTACAGCTTGTCTTCCCCAGCCCTCAATATGAGCTTTTACACTAGCTATGTTAAAAAGAAGCTGTAATGAAGGTACTTCAAGCTCTTATTTCCGAGCACAAGCCTGGACTGTATGGAAGAGGTTGCTATCTGCTGTAGATCAAATTACAGCAGCAAATGAAGCCCCACCCTATGTCTCCTCTGCACAGTCTATTACATCTGAACACATTTTTTCCATGGTGCAGATGACTCCTGCATTCTAAGCGCTTCACAAAAAAAAGCAGACCATCCAGTTATTTTCCACTACCATCCCCCAAGCTTAGACCTTTCTTCTCAGCTATAATGAGAAACTGTTCTGCTGAATAATTCTAGCACATGTTCCAGATAGGAGACACTGCTTCACAGAGCTTTAGAAGCAGCCATTTTATATGCAGACACTGGAAGCCTAAAGCTTGAACACAACATGGCTTCAGAGATCATTCCACTGTAATGTGGACAGGCACACTGATCATGCAGAAATGAGAGCTATTACTAGTGAATACAATTTTAATATATTAAAATGTATATGCTGCACAATTTTTCCTCTCAGAAACAAATTAACTGTCTTTAGGAAAACATGACTTCATTTTGTTAAAAAGTAGTGTTGAGTTTCATATATGCTCCTCTGCTCTCCCTTCAATAATTTATCATTGAAAAACAGTTTTAACCACACACCGTAAAACCAGGCTAACCTGACGTAAACAATGGGTCACATTCCCTTTGCTCAGATGGGGAGTTGTCTCTCTGCTGAGAGAAGACCTTATCTCACTGGACTGTTTGCTAGATTCCAAAGTCCCCGTCTGTTTGCATTTGCAAACCCTGCCAACAGACACACCCTTCCACACAGAAACCTCATCCAGAAGGTTCTCTGAAAGGTTCATTGTGCAGCCATGGAGCAAAAGAGATGGTCTTCAGCAACACAACTTTAAACACCTCTATGCTGCATTAAAATTAATAAAATGCTTCATGAAAGGATTAACTTTAGTATTAAACATTTGATTGATATGTATTACAAATATCCAGTCAATGTATCATTCACCAATTCTACATGACTATGAACTATACCTCAAGTAATTTGAAAACAAATGATGCTAATTTCTCAAACAAGACCTAAAATGGATGCAGCTGCTCTAGAAGGTTTTAAAATGTGCATAAAATAACAGAAGTAATGTTAGTGTTTCTCCAGTATCCATATGAGCAAAGGTCACTTTGGGTGGTTAAGCAGGAGCTATTAAAACTCTATGGTGGTAGGCCATGTTGGATACACATTAAAAGGGCAAATTTTTTAAACCTGCTAAAGAATGAGGAAGATGACAAGTACAGAAGTTGTCTATAGCAACTAATCTACTTATAGCTAGCATGTATCAAGTACATTCTATAAAATGATAGTTTGACACTGATGTGTTGCTGTTGCCAACTTCTCCACTCTTTAGATCAGTCTTTTCCAACCACAGTCCTCAAGGCATACGGGCAGTCCAGGTTTTACTAATTAAGTCACCTGTGCTCAAGTATGAATATCCTTAAAAGCTTGACTATTAGTGTTCCTTGAGGACTGTGGATGGGAACCTCTGTGTTGGATGGCTGGATACATCTCCACTTAGCTTATTAGATCACTTTGTAGATTGCGGTGGACCATGAACAGAGCATACAGGAACTCCACCAGATGAGTGTAGAGGAGGTGAAGAGTGCCTGAAGCAGAGATGCCAAAGATTTGTTTGGTAAGATAGGAACAAGGAGGGGATATTGACACAAAGGCCACGGGATTAAGGGTGTCCAGGATAACCGGTGGTCAACTATATGGAAAGTGGCAAGAGGCTATCAAAAGGAGCATGAGTAGAGAGAAGTCACTCAATGATTTAGCTTTGAGTAGTTCGTTGGTTACATTTATTTATTAACAGTTTCTTATATATAAGTTCTGTTGCACTTTACAAATTGGAACATCTTGTAAACAGTTCCTGTGAACAATAGAAACCTAATTTCTGAAGGTTGGGGAGGGAGTAAGTGATACAAAGGAGAGTCAGGTAGTTGTACAAAAGCCATGCAAGTGGTTTGGAAACAAAAGGGAGGAGAAAATTGAGTGAAAGAAAAGCGGTGATTCAATGGTCAACCAGGGGACAGTAAAATGCCTACTCCAACAATTTGTTTGTCATGGGGTCAAGGTGTGAGGTTGAAGAAAAGAATAGAAGAGAGCTGAGGGGATATTTTCTCAAAAGAAATAAGACTGAGGGGACGAAGTAATGGAAGGGTAGGAAAGTAAAAGACGATGGATTAATTAGTGCATAGTAAGAGGGTACAATATATATATATATATATATATATATATATAGTCAAAGTTCAGTGGAGAGGGCAAAGTGGTAAACAGGGACACTGCTAAGTAGGAGTAACAAAGTGAGCAAGTTGTTGCACAGATTTTTATATCCCATTATAACAGTAAATGTTCACCTGTTATAATGGGCTGAAGGGAGGGTGAAGAGAGCACCAAAAAATTCAGGTAAGTTAAAAGGTAAAAATATTGTGAAATAGCTTAGAAGCAAACGGTGCCTACTACTGTTAGGAAGCAAACTTTCCAAGGACAACATCTTCCAGCTCTGGGTGTTTAAAGAGGAATATAGCTTACATATGTGAGCTTATCGGGATGTAAGGCCAAGCAATGCACCTAATGAGTACCCAGAACTAATACTGGATATGTACATTTCAGAGTGAAAATAAATGAGGATCAATACATCCCCATAACCTTTGTATTTCTAGCCAAAATAATTGTGTAATTCACTATTTTAGTGCACTCTTTATCAAGGTGATATCCACTGAATCTAGAAGATTAGAGGATTCCTCAAAATATATTTTAGTATTTACTTTCAATTGCTGGAATCGATCTATAGTTATAATTATAACATTATGGGGGTATTTATCACAGCATGGAGAAAGAGAAAATTGTGAGATAAAGTACGAACCAATCAGTTCATAACTGTCATTTTTCAAACACAGCCTGGAAAACATAAGATAGAAGCTGACTGGCTATTACTTTATATCTCACAATTTTTTTTCTCTCTGAGCTTTGATAAATACCCCCTAAATATCTACAAAATGTAACAATATAGAAGATAGAGAATTACAAAATACTTAGTTAATATTATCTTGAATATATTCAAAAGTCCAGTTATAAGAACAAGTCATGGAAACAAAGGAAGTGGCTTCTCTGTTGCAATTCACTTACAAAATACAAAACAAAAGCTGGTTTCCTGACACTTTCCATCAGAAAAAAACACTGTCTATATCTAACTATATGAAATATTTGTTTCAACATAAATATTGTAACAGATACATAAAAAGCATGCATAATGAATTATTAAACAGTACTAACAATTTGATTACCATCTATGAAGCCAACTTTGCCACTATATAAGTTGTCTTATTCCATTATATGCTCTACCTGGATGAGGCACCTGAAGAAATGCTGATATCACCTGATTTGTACTAGTTATATTTAGTTTCCAGGACATTGTCAACGGCCAACTTAAAACAGCCGTTTCGATATTATACGGAGCAACTGCTTTAGAGACATGGGACTTATATAACATCCCAACAAAGTATGTTGTAGCAAGCTCTCCACTATAAAGGAGCATACAGACGAGAAGATTTTGCCTCAAAGATAAAAAATTTCGCTTGAAATGTCTCCAGAAGCAGACTAAACGCTATAGAGCATACACACTGAACGATATAGTGAAAGAAATCGTCCAGACAAGTCACACCTCCCATTCCTGAACATGTAGTCATGAAAGATATAGCCTAAAGTGGACTGCATGGTTCAGTTGATATGGACAAATAATAAAGACCCACGGGAGCACGCATCTTTATCATGCATATACACTGGACGATATGCCCTTCTTTAACTTTATTGTGCATATCGTCCACTTTTATCTTCTCGGATGTATGCCCTTTAATTGAAGCTCGCCATACACCTTAATATTTTCTGTCCAACCAACCACCAAATTAGCTGGCTGGAACAAAAATCTGGTAATGTATGTGAGCAAATGATCGATATTCATTTGTTCCCATCCACTACCAGATTCTTGTTCCAACCATCGAAATTAGTTCGTGGTTGGTCAGAAAATATTCAAAATATGACCTGGGAAACACTGTCCTAGATGAGTTTATGAGCTAGCCAGGACTTCTGTTTATACAAAATGGGCCTATAGTAATATGATGCGAATGGTGGTATTTCACTAAAAGCGGAGCATTCATAGTCCACGGAGATATGGTGTGTACATCCTTTAGGGGATGTGCTATTTTCACATCAGTTTGCATGTAATCAACACCTCTCTTATAAAGGATGCTACTTAAGAGGGCCATACACTTTAAGATTTCTGTCATAAAGGAACATGCAAGATAAAAATTGACTCAGACATACAGATATAACTCACTAGATGAATAAAAGCATAACTCAAAACATTACCTATTGAGGATTCTCTAGGTCCGAAGTTGGTGAACACTGATCTATTCACATCATGATAATCAACAAATCTGAAGGCTATATTGAGATTAATCATTTTATGAAACTAGAATATCTCCGATTGTTGATCTTCATATATTACAAACATAGGTAAATGAAGAAATCCACATTTAACATCTTTGGTGACATTGCTATAGGACAGTTGTCCCCAAACTTGGTTCTCAAGGCACTCTATGGTCCAGATTTTAAGGATATCCATGCTTGTTCTGAAGGCACTCTATGGTCCAGGTTTTAAAGGATATCCATGCTTGAGCAAAAGGTGACAATTAGTACCAGATTCATTCTGATTAATCCATCTGTACTCAAGCACGGATATGCTTAAAACATGAACCATTAGGGCGCCTTGAGGACCAAGTTTGAGAACCACTGCTATAAGCACTAAAGCACTCTGCGTGAGGTTAATCCCTCTATGGCAGGCATTCCCAACCACGGTACTCAAGGCACACTAACAGTGCAGGTTTTAGCGATATCCAGGCTGCAGCACAGATGGTTAAATCAAAACAACTGAGGTGCTAATTAAGTCACCTGTGCTCAAGCCTGGATAGCACTAAAACCTGCACTGTTAGTGTGCCTTGAGAACTGTGGTTGGGAATGCCTGCTCTATGGTGTTAAGTCATAGGAAAAATAGCAATTCTTACTAATTGATATAATATTGTAACATAGACCATCAGTTGCACAAATTATAGATGAAGACCTATGTTGTTTCCAAGTGGACCCATCATCTAGACCAGTGGTTCTCAAACTCGGTCCTCAAGACCCCACACAGTGCATGTTTTGCAGGTAACCCAGCAAGCGCACAGGTGTATTAATTACTCACTGACACATTTTAAAAGGTCCACAGGTGGAGCTAATTAAGTCACTTGTGATTCTGTGAGACCTGCAAAACATGCACCATGTGGGGTCCTGAGGACCGAGTTTGAGAACCTGTGATCTAGACCAGTGGTTTCCAACCGCGGTCCTCAAGTACCTCCAACAGTTCATATTTTCCAGGTCTCCTCACAGGATTGCAAGTGAAATAATTAGCTCCACCTGTAGGTCTTTTAAAATGTGTCAGTGAGTAATGAATACACCTGTTTAACTGCTAGGTGACCTGGAAAACACAAACTGTTGGGGGTACTTGAGAACAGAGGTTGGGAACCACTGATCTAAACTAGAGGTTCTCAACCATGGTCCTCAAGGACAGTCCAATTTTTAAGGATAGCCATACTTGAGCACAAGTCCTTAATTAGTACCTTGGTTATTTTGATTTAACATCTGTGTTCAATAATGGATATCACTAAAACCAGGACTTTTCGTGTGCCTTAAGGACAGAAAACACTGATCTAGACACCGTAAGACTGCAATTTTGTAAGCTGAACAATATTCACGAGAATATACTCATAAATTTACTAGGAACTAGTGACATCCTTGATGTATGAGGTTATGCATGCTCATGTCACAGTGACGTCACTAATGGCTACTGAAAAAAATCGGCTATATATTGATTCATCCAATATAATGGCTGCATCCACTGAGGGTCCCAAAGACCACTTTCACAATTAACGAAAATGTGGTTTTGTGACTATGTAATGATCAAAACCTTAAACATTCCATCATCCTTTAAAATATATACATAGTGGACTTCCATTACACAAATTAAGTTGGGAAGATGAGCTACACCTCATTAGTTGCCATGTATTTTCTTCCCTGGTGCAGTTTTGAAATGCAATAAAGGGTACAAAATGTTTTTCAGCATCGGTCAAAACACCACAGACCGCGAGTATGAGTAGTCTATACATACACACACCATAACTCAATTATAATAAATGTATTGGATATATTTGAGGATATTTATGAAATTAAGAAGTCTAGGTTTATTAATGCTACATTTATACCATTTGGGATAGGGTTCGCTAAGTCAGAGGTTGCCAGACGCGGTCCTCAAGGCACCCCAACTGTCCAGGTTTTAAATGTATTCATGCTTGGCCACAGGTGACTTAATTAGCACTTCAGTCAATTTTATTTAACCATCTGTGCTGAGCCATGGATATACCTAAACCCTGGACTGTTGGGTTGCCTTGAGGACCGCGTTTGGGAACCTCTGTGCCAAGTAGAAAGAGGCAACCCACTACCAGGATAAAGATGAGTTTGTGAGGAATTATGTTCTTCAACAATCGTAATATATATTTAAAAACAAGAAATTACTTGGCAAGAATAATCTAAATTTCCAAGCTATTTTTCTAGAAACAAATTCCAATGAAGCCAATCAAAATGCCAAATACTACAACCAAGTCTGCTGAACATTAAAAAGTGTTTTGGTAAACCATTATGAAGATTCACAGCCATGTTTTTGTTCCAAGGCTCCATGTCAGCTTTGTCTACCTTGAAGCCATCTGTCCTCCATTTTCTGGTGGACTACAGCAAGACATGAATTACATGACTCAGACCATGGCTTTCTGCAGCAACTAGTAAAGCCAGTTCCTCTCAAAACATACAATGACTTCATTTAAAACCATGCAGAAAATAAACAACCTGATGGAAACTCCCAGCTTGAAGGTTCTCCTCACAATATAACACAGTAAACAATTATGAAGAGAAGAGGAAGCTTGATAATGAGCATGGTGGAACAGCATTTCCCTATGAAGTCTGGATTGAAACCAAACCAGACAGGCTGCTAACAGACACACACAAAAAGAAATGTGAATCAAAATCTGAAAGGGTATATAAAGATATATGATTTATTTGGTCTGTAGTCATAATTGGGGTTTTTTTCCCACTACATAATGAAAGTAGATAAAATGAGATGAGGGCTTTCCATATTCTCTTTAATAAAGCACAGCATGTACAGTGGCTTCCTGTCTTCTCCCTCCTGAAATACCAGCCTGGAGCTACACAACAGCCCCACTCCCCTCCATCCCAAACAAGATATTTCGACCCAGAATTCAACCTTTCATGTCAACTATGCTTAGGAGGGAGGGGTGCCACACTGCCAGCCAGGGAGACCTCCTAATAGCCAAAGGGAGGGGTGGAGGGAAAATCTCCAAAGCCAGCAGCTCATAAAAAAAGGTCACCCTATCTTTTTTGGTCATGCAGCCAGCGAGCAGTCTGCAATGTTTCATACCCCCCACTGTGTCTGTCAGCGTCTTGCTCCACACATATAATAAGTGCATGCAAACACCACCTCCTGGCTCCCTGGCGTTTCGATCTTCTTTAGCCTCAAGTTTTTTTTAATATCCACCACATGGGGGTGTTTGGGTAAAGCACAGGGGTCAATTAATGAATTCATTAATTAGCCGTCCTCCTCCTCCTGCCATATCTACCTCCTTTCTTCTCCAGACACCAGCACGCTAGAGGCTTCCCACCCCTGTACTGTAACGCCAAAGCCACCCCAACCCGCTGATCTGACACACTAGTATCCTCTTGGTAGGCTGATATTAAACAGGCAGCAAACAATAGCAATTACACAGGGAGATGACTTCAATGCAAGAACTTACAGGGCGCTCTGGACGTGGCTGCTCCAGCTCCTGGCGTTGTGTCTATGATGTGTGTGGGGAGATGGTGGCTTTCGGCTTGGAGTTCTTTCTTGACTCTCGTGTTGCCAGTCTCAGCAATGGAGGATTGCCATCTCCTTCCCTGTATTTCCTCCTCCTCTCTCTCCTTCACTTGCTGCTGCTGCTGCTCTGCAGCTGCAGATGACCTGAAAGATCCGTCTTTCTCTCACTGAGTGAATGTGTGTGCATGTGTCTCTGCCTCTCTCTGAATAATGAGCAACCAGAAGGGAGAGCGAGAGAAGACAATCTCAACCACACAAAACGTTAGAGCACCAGGGGGTGCACAAAGTCTATCTAACAGCAAGGAGCAT
This sequence comes from Pseudophryne corroboree, assembly GCF_028390025.1. Classification (NCBI taxonomy): domain Eukaryota; kingdom Metazoa; phylum Chordata; class Amphibia; order Anura; family Myobatrachidae; genus Pseudophryne; species Pseudophryne corroboree. The sequence continues at coordinate 557,928,577 of NC_086444.1, forward strand.
GTAGACATGTCTCCTAGCTGTGGAAGGCATGCTAGACATTTTCAGCAGAGCAGTGCCTTCATTAGCTGAGATGAAAGGACAAAGCTTGGGGGGATGGGTGGAGGATAAAAACTTTTTTTTCTGCTTGTCTGTGAAGTGCTTAGAATGCAGGAGTCATCTGCACCATAGAGAAAAAAAATGCTTTGAGATGTAATGGACTGAGTAGAAGAAACGTGGGGTGGGGCTTCATTTGCTGCTGTAATATGACCTACAGCAGATAGCAACCTCTTCTACACACAGTCCAGGCTTGTGCTCTGAAATAAGAGCTGGAAGTATCTTGATTACTGCAGCTTGTTGTGAAAGTATCTAGTGCAAAGGCTTGTTGTATGGTTGGGGAACAGAGAAGCTGTAGTTTAGGTGAAAGTGTGTGTGTGAGAAAGAAGACGTTCTGTGTTCCTTAGCTGAGGCATTACAGTGTCAGGCTAAATTTTCATAAAGTACTCATTAGGTTTTCTTTTTTACTCCAGAAGGTTGATGCTATTATTATGTGAAGTATAACATCATTTTAAAGATTATCTTGAAGTATGTACATGCTACGAACTGTAAATGCAACACTTATCTATATGAGTATAGCAATATATAATTAATATAAGAATATTTGAATCATTCTCAATGCCTTTCTCACTTGATTCCTTTGATCACAAACCATTGCATATGGTGCTTATGGTACATTTGTATTGAATATGTAATATGCAGCCTAAATTAGAAGGGTACATAGCAATATTGTGCTCATCAGTTATGGAGGAACCAATTCATCCAAGAAATCAATCTTTTTCTAGGATTTTCTTTTTTGCAGACTCCTACTAGAAACTTTTGGTTTAGTACTGATTTGTAGCCAATTTAGTAGGTCCCCCCCCCCCCCCCCCCCCCCCTTGAAATGGATGTTGTGGGTCTTGAGGACCAGTTTGAAAACCTCTTAGAATATATGATTTCTTTTGGTCCCTAGTTTTCAGTCTTATTAATAATGGAAATTGTGATGATACTTAGATATAACAACCAAAAATAGCACCTTTTTTTTAAATCATAGCGTACATAACCAATCATTATTTTAACTTCAACAACATTTTGGAAGTTGGTGTTTTAAGGTGGGTACACACTAGGCAATGTGCTCTATGAGCGATGTCGCCTAGTGTTTCCCCTCCTGGGCCGGGGCGGTTGGCGGCAGTGCGTACACACTGAGCAATATGCAAATTATATCGCTCAGTGACGTCACGCACTGGCCGGGCTGTGCATGCAGTTTTTGGACGACAGTCCAAATTGAGCTGCATGCACAGCCGACAGCGAGGGTCGTTAACAACCCCCGGGGCCGTGCATCAGTCGTCAGCGGTGGCATACACGCTTAACGATAAAGTAAATAACCAACGTTTAATTTATCGCTAAGTGTGCACCCACCTTTAGTGTATGTGTGTGTGTGTATATAATATATATATATATATATATATATATATAGCGTCCAGTGTAACTTCCGGCAGTCTCTTAAAAGGTGACAACTTGCTGAGGTGCCTTCCTCATGGAGAAGTAATTCCCATCAGATAATGAAGCAAGGTAAGCAGGCGGCACTCATCAGACTGTACTTTATTGGCTGAAGGCCGACATGTTTCGGAGATAGCTTCTCCGTCCTCAGGGCCAGACACTGAGGACTGGCCCTGAGGACGGAGAAGCTATCTCCGAAACATGTCGGCCTTCAGCCAATAAAGTAACCACGTTTATACAGTCTGATGAGTGCCGCCTGCTTACCTTGCTTCATTATATATATATATATATATATATATATTCGGACTTGCACAAACTTCAAGTCGATTGTAGTTCAAAGGTTAAGGACATCTACTATCAAAGTAAAACTATGATCTTTCTTGAAAGTTTTATATATTTTTATGAATAAGAATGTCTGACGTTAAAGGCAAACGTGTATGTTCATGCCCAGGTGCTTTTTTTTTTCCTAAAAAAATATATGGTTGTTCAGTATATAGATTTTCTAGTTCTATCAATTATGTTATGTCACATTAAGGGGGCGATTCAGTTGTTTTGGGCATCTGTATTTCCCATCTAAACGAGGCTGTTTAGACACCCAAACAATTGTCAGGATTCAGGTCATGCATGTTGTGTCCAAACAGACAGGATTTAGCCACATAAAATAGCTAAACCCGTCTAAAGTCCCGCTTTGGGCATCCAAACTCCCATTTGGATGCCCAAAGCTCCGTGTTGACACACTTTTTTTTTCTCGCACCTTTAGGAGGTTACGAGAAGAAATGTCACCCTTGCAACTACCGGGAGTCTAAACGGGGCAACAATTAAATTGCTCCATTTTGCACCCCCTAGTGGTAGCTGTGGGGAAAAACAATGAATCTGACCAATTTTTTGCTTATTTTCCTTTTTGCAGTAGTGGACACTGCAAATTATTTTTCATAGTTCAGAATTTGCAGATGTAACATACTTTTAGACTATGGAACTACCTCAGTGTAAATGTTTTGACTTTAGAGCTCAGTCCTGCAAACATCTACAGGCTCACATACTGTATTTTTAAGTAATCTATGACCTGCAAACTTTAGAAACAGCTAGTTGGCATGCTGGGAGGGACCCGATCAGATCCCTCACACTAGCACTGTGGAGAAAAGCCCATATGCTTCTATGGGGTAACACCATCAAAAGCTGGTGTTCCCCGGTGTCCAGCAGTTAGTACATTCGGAAAATGCGGTAAATGAGGGGTTTTACTGCATTTTCCATTTAGTACATCCTGCCCAAGATGTATTTGTAACTGTAAGCAAGCTGTTTATTATGAGCATCACTAACTAGCAAGTTTGACCTTAATTTCAGTAATGCAACAAAGTATACTGTTAGAATACAAACTGAGAGTCCCCAGATGTCTCAACTTTTTACAAAACTAATGTCCTGAGTTAACGGTAAGGTGAACAATCCAAGTAAGGTTGGAGTCTAGGTTTTTTTTTCTCTTTATGCTTTTGACCTGTATTATTCTGGTCTTTTGGTAGTCCTGAAAGTTAGTGTAACAATAAGTTATATTGTACAAGGTTTGCAGGTCGTAGATTACTGCCAACTACAGTTTGTTCTTTGGGAGGCTTGGCATCTAGCAGCAGCTTTTGGGCAGACTACCAGATACCTTGTGGTTGCTATGGGAAACCTGACCACTAGGTCTCCTTTATAAGCAGCTTTAGTAGCTGTGGCACCTAGTAATGAGTGTCCTTTATTGGTATTAGTGTCAATGCCTACTTACCTCATAGTAGAAACAATCCAGCGTCTAATGGTGAAGGGCCTGACAATGGGATAAGGTTTTCTGCATTCCGGATATCCAAAGATGAGGACGAGTGTCTAGAAAGGCAAGATACAAAGGTTCAGTTTATCATCATCCTCATCATCTTTGATTACATTAAATTCTACTAAAGAATTATGTACAGTGGGGCAAAAAAGTATTTGGACAGCCACCGATTGTGCAAGTTGACCCACTTAAAAAGATAAGAGACGTCTGTAATTTCCATCATAGGTACACTTCAACTGTGAGAGACAGAATCTGGAAAAAAAAAAAACAGGAAATCACATTTGTATGATTTTTAAACAATTTACTTGTATATTCTTGTGGAAAATAAATATTTGGACACCTACCAAGCAGCAAGATTTCTGTCTCTTAAAGACCTGTTACTTCTTCTTTAAGAAGCTCTTATATCCTCCACTCGTTACCTGTATTAATGGCACCTGTTTGAACTGGTTATCTGTATAAAAGACACATGTACACAACCTCAAACAGTCAAACTGCTACCTCTCCACTATGGCCAAGACCAGAGAGCTGTCTAAGGACACCAGGGACAAAATTGTAGAGCTGCACAAGGCTGGGATGAGCTACTCGACAATAGGCAAGCAGCTTGGTGAGAAGAGATCAACTGTTGGCGCAATTATAAAAAAATGGAAGAAATACAAGATCACTGACAATCTCCCTCGACCTGGGGCTCCATGCAAGATCTCACCTCGTGGGGTATTAATGATCTTGAGAACGGTGAGGAGTCAGCCCAGAACTACACGGGGGGACCTGGTCAATGACCTCGAGAGCTGGGACCACAGTCACAAAGGTTACCATTAGTAACACACTACGTCGTCATGGATTGAAATCCTGCAGCGCCCAAAAGGTCCCCCTGCTTTAGACAGCACATGTCCAGGCCCGTCTAAAGTTTGCCAGTGACCATCTGGATGATCCAGAGGAGGATTGGGAGAATGTAATGTGGTCAGATGAGAGCAAAATCAATCTTTTTTGTATAAACTCCACTCGCCGTGTTTGGAGGGAGAAGAATGATGAATGGCATCCCAAGAACACCATACCCACTGTGAAGCATGGGGGAGGAAACATCATGCTTTGGGGCTGCTTTTCTGCAAAGGGGACAGGACGACTGATCCGTATTAAGGAGAGGATGAATGGGGCCATGTATCATGAGATTTTGGGCAAAAACCTCCTTCCCTCAGTAAGAGCATTGAAGATGGAATGTGGCTGGGTCTTCCAGCATGACAATGACCCCAAACACACCACCCGGGCAACGAAGGAGTGGCTCCGTAAGAAGCATTTCAAGGTCCTGGAATGGCCTAGCCAGTCTCCAGACCTCAACTCAATAGAAAATCTGTGGAGGGAGTTGAAAGTCCGTGTTGCCCGGCAACAGCCCCAAAACATGACAGATCTAGAGAAGATCTGCATCGAAGAGTGGGCCAAAATACCTGCTACAGTGTGTGTAAACCTGGTCAAGAACTACAGGAAATGTTTGACCTCTGTAATTGCCAACCAAGGTTATATTACAAAGTATTGAGTTAAACTTTTTGATTGTCCAAATATTTATTTTCCGCAAGAATATACAAATAAATTGTTTAAAGATCATACAATTTGATTTCCTAGTTTTTTTTTTTTTTTTTTCAGATTCTGTCTCTCACAGTTGAAGTGTACCTATGATGGAAATTACAGACCTCTCTCATCTTTTTAAGTGGGTCAACTTGCACAATCGGTGGCTGTCTAAATACTTTTTTGCCCCACTGTAGGTGTGACATTTTGGTGCGACCTTTATGAATTATGTGGTAACCCCATTGAGTGTGTGTTAATTAGGAACCTGAAATATCAATTAAGGTAAGGGCTACCTCTCTTGCAGCAAATGCTAGCATTAAGAGGGAGGCTCATTTCCCTAAAACAGCTACAATATCTGAGCTGGAAGATACGTGTGAGAGAGAGAGGACAAGAATGGACCTATGTCCCATGTTAACGAGTATCATTTGGAGTTTGGGTCTGCTTAGAATATACATGCTGCAGTGATATTTTTATTATATTATGTAATCTACACTGTCAATTTTTACATCATAAGCTATATTGTATTCTAGGATGATACTTTATTAAAATTTTGAAATAGTTGGCAAACTCCTATCTCAGTGTTTGTTTTACTTGAGTTTTATGGCATGCTCTGTAACTGGGGGTGGGATGTTAGGCCTTGATTGCAGTTATCAGACACACATGGATACTTACCATTCATAAGGAAAGATACTAGGCTGAACAGGGTTGTCTTAGAAGGGTTGTTTTAAAAGGGTTAAGAAAATATTACAATATAGACTTACCCAGGACTTAAGCAGGATGAAAACAGACGGAAACACCCAACCAAAGTTGCAACAAAACAGTCACCCTTCCTTTCATCCTCAATCAAAATCATCTGTGCATTTAAGCATATGTATACATCTTTCCAACTATAATCCTCATGACCTCTAAGAACAGAATGCAACCGATTTTGTATAAAACCAGTTACAGTTGTGCTCATAAGTTTACATACCCTAGCAGAATTTGTGATTTTCTGGCCATTTGTCAGAGAATATGAATGATAACTCACAAACTTTTCTTTCACTCATGGTTAGTGGTTGGGTGAACCATTTATTGTCAAACAACTGTGTTTACTCTTTTTAAATCATAATGACAACAGAAACTACCCAAATGACCCTGATCAAAAGTTTACATACCCTGGAGATTTTGTCCTGATAACATGCACACAAGTTGACACAAACGGGTTTGAATGGCTACTAAAGGTAACCATCCTCACCTGTGATCTGTGTGCTTGTAATCAGTGTGTGTGTATAAAAGGTCAGTGAGTTTCTGGACTCCTGAAGGACCCTTGCATCTTTCATCCAGTGCTGCACTGACGTATCTGGATTCTGAGTCATGGGGAAAGCAAAAGAATTGTCAAAGGATCTGCGGGAAAAGGTAATTGAACTATATAAAATAAGAATTTACTTACCGATAATTCTATTTCTCATAGTCCGTAGTAGATGCTGGGGACTCCGAAAGGACCATGGGGAATAGCGGCTCCGCAGGAGACTGGGCACAAAGTAAAAGCTTTAGGACTAGCTGGTGTGCACTGGCTCCTCCCCCTATGACCCTCCTCCAAGCCTCAGTTAGGATACTGTGCCCGGACGAGCGTACACAATAAGGAAGGATTTTGAATCCCGGGTAAGACTCATACCAGCCACACCAATCACACCGTACAACTTGTGATCTGAACCCAGTTAACAGCATGATAACAGAAGGAGCCTCTGAAAAGATGGCTCACAACAACAATAACCCGATTTTTGTAACAATAACTATGTACAAGTAATGCAGACAATCCGCACTTGGGATGGGCGCCCAGCATCCACTACGGACTATGAGAAATAGAATTATCGGTAAGTAAATTCTTATTTTCTCTAACGTCCTAGTGGATGCTGGGGACTCCGAAAGGACCATGGGGATTATACCAAAGCTCCCAAACGGGCGGGAGAGTGCGGATGACTCTGCAGCACCGAATGAGAGAACTCCAGGTCCTCCTCAGCCAGGGTATCAAATTTGTAGAATTTAGCAAACGTGTTTGCCCCTGACCAAGTAGCTGCTCGGCAAAGTTGTAAAGCCGAGACCCCTCGGGCAGCCGCCCAAGATGAGCCCACTTTCCGTGTGGAATGGGCTTTTACAGATTTTGGCTGTGGCAGGCCTGCCACAGAATGTGCAAGCTGAATTGTACTACAAATCCAACGAGCAATCGTCTGCTTAGAAGCAGGAGCACCCAGCTTGTTGGGTGCATACAGGATAAACAGCGAATCAGATTTTCTGACTCCAGCCGTCCTGGAAACATATATTTTCAGGGCCCTGACTACGTCCAGCAACTTGGAATCCTCCAAGTCCCTAGTAGCCGCAGGCACCACAATAGGCTGGTTTTAAGTGAAATGCTGAAACCACCTTAGGGAGAAATTGAGGACGAGTCCTCAATTCTGCCCTGTCCGTATGAAAAATTAGGTAAGGGCTTTTATAGGATAAAGCCGCCAATTCTGAGACACGCCTGGCTGAAGCCAGGGCTAACAGCATTACCACTTTCCATGTGAGATATTTTAAGTCCACAGTGGTGAGTGGTTCAAACCAATGTGATTTTAGGAATCCCAAAACTACATTGAGATCCCAAGGTGCCACTGGAGGCACAAAAGGAGGCTGTATATGCAGTACTCCCTTAACAAACGTCTGAACTTCAGGAACAGAAGCCAGTTCTTTTTGGAAGAATATTGACAGGGCCGAAATTTGAACCTTAATGGACCCTAATTTGAGGCCCATAGACAGTCCTGTTTGCAGGAAATGCAGGAAACGACCCAGTTGAAATTCCTCTGTAGGGGCCTTCCTGGCCTCGCACCACGCAACATATTTACGCCAAATACGGTGATAATGTTGTATGGTTACATCCTTCCTGGCTTTGATCAGGGTAGGGATGACTTCATCCGGAATGCCTTTTTCCTTCAGGATCCGGCGTTCAACCGCCATGCCGTCAAACGCAGCCGCGGTAAGTCTTGGAACAGACATGGTCCCTGCTGGAGCAGGTCCTTTCTTAGAGGTAGAGGCCACGGGTCTTCCGTGAGCATCTCTTGAATTTCCGGGTACCAAGTCCTTCTTGGCCAATCTGGAGCCACGAGTATAGTCTTTACTCCTCTCCTTCTTATGATTCTCAGTACTTTTGGTATGAGAGGAAGAGGAGGGAACACATACACTGACTGGTACACCCACGGTGTTACCAGAGCGTCCACAGCTATTGCCTGAGGGTCCCTTGACCTGGCGCAATATCTGTCCAGTTTTTTGTTGAGGCGGGACGCCATCATGTCCACCTTTGGTTTTTCCCAACGGTTCACAATCATGTGGAAGACTTCTGGGTGAAGTCCCCACTCCCCCGGGTGAAGATCGTGTCTGCTGAGGAAGTCTGCTTCCCAGTTGTCCACTCCCGGAATGAACACTGCTGACAGTGCTATCACATGATTCTCCGCCCAGCGAAGAATCCTTGCCACTTCCATCATTGCCCTCCTGCTTCTTGTGCCGCCCTGTCTGTTTACGTGGGCGACTGCCGTGATGTTGTCCGACTGGATCAACACCGGCTGACCCTGAAGCAGAGGTCTTGCCTGACTTAGGGCATTGTAAATGGCCCTTAGTTCCAGGATATTTATGTGAAGTGACGTTTCCATGCTTGACCACAAGCCCTGGAAATTTCTTCCCTGTGTGACTGCTCCCCAGCCTCTCAGGCTGGCATCCGTGGTCACCAGGACCCAATCCTGAATGCCGAATCTGCGGCCCTCTAGGAGATGAGCACTCTGTAACCACCACAGAAGAGACACCCTTGTCCTTGGAGATAGGGTTATCCGCTGATGCATTTGAAGATGCGATCCGGACCATTTGTCCAGCAGATCCCACTGAAAAGTTCTTGCGTGGAATCTGCCGAATGGAATCGCTTCGTAAGAAGCCACCATCTTTCCCAGGACCCTTGTGCATTGATGTACTGACACTTGGCCTGGTCTTAGGAGGTTCCTGACTAGGTCGGATAACTCCTTGGCTTTCTCCTCCGGGAGAAACACCTTTTTCTGTACTGTGTCCAGAATCATCCCTAGGAACAGCAGACATGTCGTCGGAATCAGCTGCGATTTTGGAATATTTAGAATCCATCCGTGCTGTCGTAGTACTACTTGAGATAGTGCTACTCCGACCTCTAACTGTTCTCTGGACCTTGCCCTTATCAGGAGATCGTCCAAGTAAGGGATAATTAAGACGCCTTTTCTTCGAAGAAGAATCATCATTTCGGCCATTACCTTGGTAAAGACCCGGGGTGCCGTGGACAATCCAAACGGCAGCGTCTGAAACTGATAGTGACAGTTCTGTACCACAAACCTGAGGTACCCTTGGTGAGAAGGGCAAATTGGGACATGGAGGTAAGCATCCTTGATGTCCAGAGACACCATATAGTCCCCTTCTTCCAGGTTCGCTATCACTGCTCTGAGTGACTCCATCTTGAACTTGAACCTTTTTATGTAAGTGTTCAAGGATTTCAGATTTAAAATGGGTCTCACCGAGCCGTCCGGCTTCGGTACCACAAACAGCGTGGAATAATACCCCTTTCCCTGTTGTAGGAGGGGTACCTTGATTATCACCTGCTGGGAATACAGCTTGTGAATGGCTTCCAATACCGCCTCCCTGTCGGGGGGAGACGTTGGTAAAGCAGACTTCAGGAACCGGCGAGGGGGAGACGTCTCGAATTCCAATTTGTACCCCTGAGATACTACCTGCAGGATCCAGGGGTCCACTTGCGAGTGAGCCCACTGCGCGCTGAAATTCTTGAGACGGGCCCCCACCGTGCCTGAGTCCGCTTGTAAGGCCCCAGCGTCATGCTGAGGACTTGGCAGAAGCGGGGGAGGGCTTCTGTTCGTGGGAAGAGGCTGTCTGCTGCAGTCTTTTTCCCCTTCCTCTGCCCCGGGGCAGATATGAGTGGCCTTTTGCCCGCTTGCCCTTATGGGGACGAAAGGACTGAGCCTGAAAAGACGGTATCTTTTTCTGCTGCGAGGTGACTTGGGGTAAAAAGGTGGATTTTCCAGCCGTTGCCGTGGCCACCAGGTCCGATAGACCGACCCCAAATAACTCCTCCCCTTTATACGGCAATACTTCCATATGCCGTTTGGAATCCGCATCCCCTGACCACTGTCGCGTCCATAATCCTCTTCTGGCAGAAATGGACATCGCACTTACTCTTGATGCCAGAGTGCAAATATCCCTCTGTGCATCTCGCATATATAGAAATGCATCCTTTAAATGCTCTATAGTCAATAATATATTGTCCCTGTCCAGGGTATCAATATTTTCAGTCAGGGAATCCGACCAAGCCACCCCAGCACTGCACATCCAGGCTGAGGCGATTTCTGGTCGCAGTATAATACCAGTATGTGTGTGTATACTTTTAAGGATATTTTCCAGCTTCCTATCAGCTGGTTCCTTGAGGGCGGCCGTATCAGGGGACGGTAACGCCACTTGTTTTGATAAGCGTGTGAGCGCCTTATCTACGCTAGGGGGTGTTTCCCAACGCGCCCTAACCTCTGGCGGGAAAGGGTATAATGCCAATAATTTTTTAGAAATTAGCAGTTTTTTATCGGGGGAAACCCACGCTTCATCACACACCTCATTTAATTCATCTGATTCAGGAAAAACTACGGGTAGTTTTTTCACACCCCACATAATACCCTTTTTTGTGGTACTTGTAGTATCAGAAATGTTCAAAACCTCCTTCATTGCCGTGATCATGTAACGTGTGGCCCTACTGGAAAATACGTTTGTTTCCTCACCGTCGACACTGGAGTCAGTGTCCGTGTCAGTGTCTGTATCGACCTGAGGTAACGGGCGTTTTATAGCCCCTGACGGTGTTTGAGACGCCTGTACAGGTATTAACTGATTTGCCGGCTGTCTCATGTCGTCAACAGTCTTTTGTAAAGTGCCGACACTATCACGTAATTCTTTCCATAAGACCATCCAGTCAGGTGTCGACTCCCTAGGGGGTGACATCACTAACACAGGCAATTGCTCCGCCTCCACACCATTTTCCTCCTCATACATGTCGACACAGTGTACCGACACACAGCACACACACAGGGAATGCTCTGATAGAGGACAGGACCCCACTAGCCCTTTGGGGAGACAGAGGGAGAGTTTGCCAGCACACACCAGAGCGCTATATATATACAGGGATAACCTTATATAAGTGTTTCTCTGACGTCCTAGTGGATGCTGGGAACTCCGTAAGGACCATGCTGGGAACTCCGTAAGGACCATGGGGAATAGCGGCTCCGCAGGAGACTGGGCACAAAAAGTAAAAGCTTTAGACTAGCTGGTGTGCACTGGCTCCTCCCCCTATGACCCTCCTCCAAGCCTCAGTTAGATTTTTGTGCCCGAACGAGAAGGGTGCAAGCTAGGTGGCTCTCCTGAGCTGCTTAGAAGTAAAAGTTTAAATAGGTTTTTTATTTTCAGTGAGTCCTGCTGGCAACAGGCTCACTGCATCGTGGGACTAAGGGGAGAAGAAGCGAACTCACCTGACTGCAGAGTGGATTGGGCCTCTTGGCTACTGGACATTAGCTCCAGAGGGACGATCACAGGTTCAGCCTGGATGGGTCCCGGAGCCGCGCCGCCGGCCCACTTACAGAGCCAGAAGAGCGAAGAGGTCCGGAGAAAGCGGCGGCAGAAGACGTTCCTGTCTTCAAATAAGGTAGCGCACAGCACTGCAGCTGTGCGCCATTGCTCTCAGCACACTTCACACTCCGGTCACTGAGGGTGCAGGGCGCTGGGGGGGAGCGCCCTGAGACGCAATAAAAATGATATAAAAACCTTATATGGCTAAAAAAAATGCATCACATATAGCTCCTGGGCTATATGGATGCATTTATCCCCTGCCAGTTTCCTGAAAAAAGCGGGAGAAAAGGCCGCCGTGAAGGGGGCGGAGCCTTTCTCCTCAGCACACAAGCGCCATTTTCTTTCACAGCTCCGCTGGAAGGACGGCTCCCTGACTCTCCCCTGCAGTCCTGCACTACAGAAACAGGGTAAAACAGAGAGGGGGGCACTATTGGCAGCTAATATATAAATACAGCAGCTATAACAGGGAGTAACACTTATATAAGGTTATCCCTGTATATATATAGCGCTCTGGTGTGTGCTGGCAAACTCTCCCTCTGTCTCCCCAAAGGGCTAGTGGGGTCCTGTCCTCTATCAGAGCATTCCCTGTGTGTGTGCTGGGTGTCGGTACGATTGTGTCGACATGTATGAGGAGGAAAATGATGTGGAAGCAGAGCAATTGCCTGTGTTAGTGATGTCACCCCCTAGGGAGTCGACACCTGACTGGATGGTAGTAATTAAAGAATTACGTGACAATGTCAGCACTTTGCAAAAAACTGTTGACGACATGAGACAGCCGACAAATCAATTAGTGCCTGTTCAGGCGTCTCAGACACCGTCAGGGGCGCTAAAACGCCCGTTACCTCAGATGGTCGACACAGACCCTGACACGGATACTGAATCCAGTGTCGACGGTGACGAGACAAACGTAATGTCCAGTAGGGCCACACGTTACATGATCACGGCAATGAAGGAGGCATTGAACATTTCTGACACTACAAGTACCACAAAAAAGGGTATTATGTGGGGTGTGAAAAAACTACCAGTGGTTTTTCCTGAGTCAGATGAATTAAATGAGGTGTGTGATAAAGCGTGGGTTTCCCCCGATAAAAAACTGCTGATTTCTAATAAATTATTGGCACTATACCCTTTCCCGCCAGAGGTTAGGGCACGTTGGGAAACACCCCCTAGGGTAGATAAGGCGCTCACACGCTTATCAAAACAAGTGGCGTTACCGTCTCCTGATACGGCCGCTCTCAAGGAACCAGCTGATAGAAGGCTGGAAAATATCTTAAAAGGTATATACACACATACCGGTGTTATACTGCGACCAGCGATCGCCTCAGCCTGGATGTGCAGCGCTGGAGTGGCTTGGTCGGATTCCCTGACTGAAAATATTGATACCCTGGATAGGGACAGTATATTATTAACTATAGAGCATTTGAAGGATGCATTACTATATATGCGAGATGCACAGAGGGATATTTGCACCCTGGCATCTAGAGTAAGTGCGATGTCCATTTCTGCCAGAAGAACGTTATGGACGCGACAGTGGTCAGGTGATGCGGATTCCAAACGACATATGGAAGTATTGCCGTATAAAGGGGAGGAGTTATTTGGGGTCGGTCTATCGGACCTGGTGGCCACAGCAACGGCTGGAAAATCCACCTTTTTACCCCAGGTCACCTCTCAGCAGAAAAAGACACCGTCTTTTTAAACCCAGTCCTTTCGTCCCTATAAGGGCAAGAGGGAAAAAGGCCGCTCGTTCCTGCCCCGGGGCAGAGGAAGGGGAAAAAGACTGCACCATGCAGCCTCTTCCCAGGAGCAGAAGCCCTCCCCCGCTTCTGCCAAGTCCTCAGCATGACGCTGGGGCTCTGCAAGCAGACTCGGGCACGGTGGGGGGCCGTCTCAAGAATTTCAGCGCGCAGTGGGCTCACTCGCAAGTGGACCCCTGGATCCTGCAGGTAGTATCACAGGGGTACAAATTGGAATTCGAGACGTCTCCCCCTCGCCGGTTCCTGAAGTCTGCTCTACCAACCTCTCCCTCCGACAGGGAGGCAGTATTGGAAGCTATTCACAAGCTGTATTCCCAGCAGGTGATAATCAAGGTACCCCTCCTACAACAGGGAAAGGGGTATTATTCCACGCTGTTTGTGGTACCGAAGCCGGACGGCTCGGTGAGACCAATTTAAATCTAAAATCTTTGAACACTTACATAAAAAGGTTCAAATTCAAGATGGAGTCACTCAGAGCAGTGATAGCGAACCTGGAAGAAGGGGACTATATGGTATCTCTAGACATCAAGGATGCTTATCTCCATGTCCCAATCTACCCTTCTCACCAAGGGTACCTCAGGTTTGTGATACAAAACTGTCATTATCAGTTTCAGACGCTGCCGTTTGGATTGTCCACGGCACCACGGGTCTTTACCAAGGTAATGGCCGAAATGATGATTCTTCTTCGAAGAAAAGGCGTATTAATTATCCCTTACTTGGACGATCTCCTGATAAGGGCAAGGTCCAGGGAACAGTTAGAGGTCGGAGTAGCACTATCTCAGGTAGTGCTACGTCAGCACGGGTGGATTCTAAATATCCCAAAATCACAGCTGATTCCAACAACACGTCTACTGTTCCTAGGGATGATTCTGGACACAGTCCAGAAAAAGGTGTTTCTCCCGGAGGAGAAGGCCAGGGAGTTATCCGAACTAGTCAGGAACCTCCTAAAACCAGGACAAGTGTCAGTGCATCAGTGCACGAGAGTCCTGGGAAAAATGGTGGCTTCTTACGAAGCGATTCCATTCGGAAGATTCCATGCAAGAACTTTTCAGTGGGATCTGCTGGACAAATGGTCCGGATCGCATCTTCAGATGCATCAGCGGATAACCCTATCTCCAAGGACAAGGGTATCTCTCCTGTGGTGGTTACAGAAGGCTCATCTTCTAGAGGGCCGCAGATTCGGCATTCAGGATTGGATGCTGGTAACCACGGATGCCAGCCTGAGAGGCTGGGGAGCAGTCACACAGGGAAGAAATTTCCAGGGCTTGTGGTCAAGCATGGAAACGTCTCTTCACATAAATATCCTAGAGCTAAGGGCCATTTACAATGCCCTAAGTCAAGCAAGGCCTCTGCTTCAGGGTCAACCGGTATTGATCCAGTCGGACAACATCACGGCTGTCGCCCACGTAAACAGACAGGGCGGCACAAGAAGCAGGAGGGCAATGGCAGAAGCTGCAAGGATTCTCCGCTGGGCGGAAAATCATGTGATAGCACTGTCAGCAGTGTTCATTCCGGGAGTGGACAACTGGGAAGCAGACTTCCTCAGCAGACACGACCTCCACCCGGGGGAGTGGGGACTTCATCCAGAAGTTTTCCAAGTGATTGTAAACCGTTGGGAAAAACCAAAGGTGGACATGATGGCATCCCGTCTCAACAAGAAACTGGACAGATATTGCGCCAGGTCAAGGGACCCTCAGGCAATAGCGGTGGACGCTCTGGTAACTCCGTGGGTGTTCCAGTCGGTATATGTGTTCCCTCCTCTTCCTCTCATACCAAAAGTACTGAGAATCATAAGAAGGAGAGGAGTAAGAACGATACTCGTGGCTCCGGATTGGCCAAGAAGAACTTGGTACCCGGAGCTGCAAGAGATGCTCACGGAGGACCCGTGGCCTCTACCTCTAAGGAAGGACCTGCTCCAGCAGGGACCTTGTCTGTTCCAAGACTTACCGCGGCTGCGTTTGACGGCATGGCGGTTGAACGCCGGATCCTGAAGGAAAAAGGCATTCCAGATGAAGTCATCCCTACCCTGATCAAGGCCAGGAAGGATGTAACTGCAAAACATTATCATCGCATTTGGCGAAAATATGTTGCGTGGTGTGAGGCCAAGAAGGCCCCTACGGAGGAATTTCAACTGGGTCGTTTCCTACATTTCCTGCAAGCAGGATTGTCTATGGGCCTAAAATTAGGATCCATTAAGGTTCAAATTTCGGCCCTGTCGATCTTCTTCCAGAAAGAACTGGCTTCAGTGCCTGAAGTTCAGACGTTTGTCAAAGGGGTACTGCATATACAGCCTCCTTTTGTGCCTCCAGTGGCACCTTGGGATCTCAATGTAGTTTTAGGGTTCCTAAAATCACATTGGCTTGAACCACTTGCCACAGTGGATTTGAAATATCTCACATGGAAAGTGGTAATGCTGTTGGCCCTGGCTTCAGCCAGGCGCGTATCAGAATTGGCGGCTTTATCCTATAAAAGCCCTTACCTGATATTTCATTCGGATAGGGCGGAATTGAGGACTTGTCCTCAATTTCTCCCTAAGGTGGTTTCAGCGTTTCACATGAATCAACCTATTGTGGTACCTGTGGCTACTAGGGACTTGGAGGACTCCAAGTTGCTGGACGTAGTCAGGGCCCTGAAAATATATGTTTCCAGGACGGCTGGAGTCAGAAAATCTGACTCGCTGTTATCCTGTATGCACCCAACAAGCTGGGTGCTCCTGCTTCTAAGCAGACGATTGCTCGTTGGATTTGTAGTACAATTCAACTTGCACATTCTGTGGCAGGCCTGCCACAGCCAAAATCTGTAAAAGCCCATTCCACAAGGAAGGTGGGCTCATCTTGGGCGGCTGCCCGAGGGGTCTCGGCTTTACAACTTTGCCGAGCAGCTACTTGGTCAGGGGCAAACACGTTTGCTAAATTCTACAAATTTGATACCCTGGCTGAGGAGGACCTGGAGTTCTCTCATTCGGTGCTGCAGAGTCATCCGCACTCTCCCGCCCGTTTGGGAGCTTTGGTATAATCCCCATGGTCCTTACGGAGTTCCCAGCATCCACTAGGACGTCAGAGAAAATAAGAATTTACTTACCGATAATTCTATTTCTCATAGTCCGTAGTGGATGCTGGGCGCCCATCCCAAGTGCGGATTGTCTGCAATACTTGTATATAGTTATTGTTACAAACAAATCGGGTTGTTTATTGTTGGAAGCCATCTTTTCAGAGGCTCCTACGGTTATCATACTGTTAACTGGGTTCAGATCACGAGTTGTACGGTGTGATTGGTGTGGCTGGTATGAGTCTTACCCGGGATTCAAGATCCTTCCTTATTATGTACGCTCGTCCGGGCACAGTATCTTAACTGAGGCTTGGAGGAGGGTCATAGGGGGAGGAGCCAGTGCACACCAGCTAGTCTAAAGCTTTTACTTTTTGTGCCCAGTCTCCTGCGGAGCCGCTATTCCCCATGGTCCTTACGGAGTTCCCAGCATGGTCCTTACGGAGTTCCCAGCATCCACTACGGACTATGAGAAATAGAATTATCGGTAAGTAAATCCTTATTTTTTCCCTAATATAGCTGCTGTATATATTAATATGCCAATTTAGTGCCCCCCCCTCTCTTGTTTTACCCTGTTTCTGTAGTGCAGGACTGCAGGGGAGAGTCAGGGAGCCTTCCTCCAACGGAGCTGTGAGGAAAAAATGGCGCTTGTGTGCTGAGGAGATAGGCTCCGCCCCCTTCTCGGCGGCCTTTCTCCCGCTTTTTTGTGGAAAACTGGCAGGGGTTAAATACATCCATATAGCCCAGGAGCTATATGTGATGTATTTTTAGCCATTTAAGGTATTTTCATTGCGTCCCAGGGCGTCCCCCCCAGCGCCCTGCAGCCTCAGTGACCGGAGTGTGAAGTGTGCTGAGAGCAATGGCGCACAGCTGCGGTGCTGTGCGCTACCTTATTGAAGACAGTACGTCTTATGCCGGCGATTTTCCGGACCTCTTCAGTCTTCTGGCTCTGTAAGGGGGCCGGCGGTGCGGCTCCGGGACCCATCCATGGCTGGGCCTGTGATCGTCCCTCTGGAGCTAATGTCCAGTAGCCTAAGAAGCCCAATCCACTCTGCATGCAGGTGAGTTCGCTTCTTCTCCCCTTAGTCCCTCGATGCAGTGAGCCTGTTGCCAGCAGGTCTCACTGAAAATAAAAAAACCTATTTAAACTTTTACTCTAAGCAGCTCAGGAGAGCCACCTAGATTGCACCCTTCTCGTTCGGGCACAAAATCTTAACTGAGGCTTGGAGGAGGGTCATAGGGGGAGGAGCCAGTGCACACCAGCTAGTCCTAAAGCTTTTACTTTGTGCCCAGTCTCCTGCGGAGCCGCTATTCCCCATGGTCCTTAGAGAAAACAGGAAAGGGATATAAAAAGATATCCAAGCAATTGAGAATGCCAATCAGCAGTGTTCAAACTCTAATTAAGAAGTGGAAAATGAGGGATGCTGTGGAAACCAAATCACGGTCAGGTAGACCAACAAAAATTTCAGCCACAACTGCCAGGAAAATTGTTCGGGATGCAAAGAAAAATCCACAAATAACTTCAGCTGAAATACAGGACTCTCTGAAAAAAAGTGGTGTGGTTGTTTCAAGATGCACAATTAGGAGGCATTTGAAGAAAAATGGGCTGCATGGTCGAGTCGCCAGAAGAAAGCCATTACTACGCTAATGCCACAAAGCATCCCGCTTACAATACTCCAAACAACACAGAGACAAGCCTCAAAACTTCTGGAACAAAGTCATTTGGAGTGATGAGACCAAAATTGAACTTTTTGGCCACAACCATAAACGTTACATTTGGAGAGGAGTCAACAAGGCCTATGATGAAAGGTACACCATTCCTACTGTGAAACACGGAGGTGGATTGCTGATGTTTTGGGGATGTGTGAGCTACAAAGGCACTGGAAACTTGGTCAAAATTGATGGCAAGATGAATGCAGCATGTTATCAGAAAATACTGGAGGAAAATTTGCACTCATCAGCCCGGAAGCTGCGCATGGGACGTACCTGACGTTCCAACATGACAATGATCCAAAACACAAGGCCAAGTCGACCTGTCATTGGCTACAGCAGAATAAAGTGAAGGTTCTGGAGTGGCCATCTCAGTCTCCTGACCTCAATATCATTGAGCCACTCTGGGGAGATCTCAAACGTGCAGTTCATGCAAGACAGCCCAAGAATTTACAGGAACTGGAGGCTTTTTGCCAAGAAGAATGGGCAGCTTTACCATCTGAGAAAATAAAGAGCCTCATCCACAACTACCACAAAAGACTTCAAGCTGTCATTGATGTTAAAGGGGTCAATACACGGTATTAAGAACTGGGGTATGTAAACTTTTGATCAGGGTCATTTGGGTAGTTTCTGTTGTCATTATGATTTAAAAAGAGTAAACACAGTTGTTTGACAATAAATGGCTTCACCCAACCACTAACCATGAGTGAAAGAAAAGTTTGTGAGTTATCATTCATATTCTCTGACAAATGGCCAGAAAATCATAAATTCTGCTAGGGTATGTAAACTTATGAGCACAACTGTATATTGTGATTTGCATGTGAATGCACATACCTGTTTGTCATTTTGCTGTGTCATGCTCAGTTAACATACAGCGGACCAACACCAGTAAATAGGCACCTGAACTTTTAACTCTAATAAGTGAAACCTTACACTCTCAGTCTATATAACTCTGGTTTAATCCCAAACAAACTTTGTAACACAATTGATTTTTGCCATTGCTCTTCATGGAATATTCATAAAGGCCATTGCATCATTTAGTCTCCCAGCAACTCACCCCTCTTTACATGTTGCCCCCTCAATTATTCACTCCCCTCTTATTAATGCTCATGCACTTTTTACTTCCCTATACTCATTGACAATAACATCTACAACCTCTCACCATAAAAAAACTTTCACAAACCTCTGACACTCACATTTATCTCTCTTCTGTTTCTGATAGCTGGTGACATTTCACCAAATCCAGGACCCAATCACTTGCATCACTCACATTCACCTGATTCACATCACATTCACCTGATTCACAGCAACATAAAAATCCAGCTAACCTCATAAATATGACATATCTTCCATCACCGTGCCCATCACTCAAATGTGCCTTATGGAATGCATGCTCTGTTTGTAACAAATTAACATCCATCCATCCATGACCTCTTCATATCTAACAACTTCAGTCTGCTGGCTATAACAAAAACCTCGCTCACACAATCAGACACAGCCTCCCCTGCAGCACTGTTAGATGGTGGTCTCCACTTTACACACACCTCCAGGCCTGGTAACCATAAAGTAGGAGGAGGAGTTGGACTATTACTTTCCCAATCATTCGCATACACTGTTCTACCACAGGTTCCATCACTCACATTTACATAATTTGAAGTACATTCCATCAGGGGTTACTCTCCTTTCTCTCTGTGTGTTGCAGCTATCTATCGCCCACCTGGGCATCCCA
This sequence comes from Pseudophryne corroboree, assembly GCF_028390025.1. Lineage (NCBI taxonomy): Eukaryota > Metazoa > Chordata > Amphibia > Anura > Myobatrachidae > Pseudophryne > Pseudophryne corroboree. The sequence continues at coordinate 557,948,318 of NC_086444.1, forward strand.
AACAATTTCTGGGAGATTTTTCTGCCTGGCTCCCTCACTTCCTATCCTCTGACATCTCTACCATCATCATGGGTGATTTCAATATTGCTATTGATTGTCTAAAATCTGCTTCTCACGCCTCCAAACTACTCTCTCTAACCTCCTCTCTCGGCCTCTCCCAGTGGACTGACTCCTACTCATCAGGAGGGCCACTGCCTTGATCTAGTATTCACCAGACTATGCTCCGTTTCTGAACTCAGTAACACTCCTTTCCCCCTCTCAGATCACAACCTTATCACCTGCATGCTCTCCTCTGTCAATTCAAACTCTGTGTTGCTGAAGTCCTCCAATCCTCCTCAAACCCGCAGAAATATTAACACAATTAATCTTCAAGAACTTTCCACCTCACTCCAAAAACTGCTTTCACCTATTTCTGCATTCACCTCTCCTGAGATGGCTGTATCACACCTGAACGAGACTCTAGAACTAGCCCTTGATGAAGGGGCTCTAGCTATCCATCACACTACACGTAGGCCTAGATGTCAACCATGGCACTCTAAATTAACAAGACAACTACAAAAACTCACACGTAAACTTGAACATCAGTGACGTAAGTCTCGTATTTCAAGTGACTTCCTCACATATAAGATTGTCTACCACTCTTCTAGAAATGCCCTGGACACTTCCAAACAAACATATTTCCAAACTCTTATCTCTGCTCAAGCCTTTAACCCCAAACAACTCTTTAATACATTTAAATCACTTCTGAATCCTCCCTCACCTACCCCACCAGCCACTATCAATATACAAGATCTTGCTTCCTACTTCAAGGAGAAGATTGATAAGATCTGAGATGAAATGGTATGCTCTTCGGCAGCCAGTGACCTGCTCAATTCTTTACCTGAACCCTCTGGCACTCTCTCTTCATTTGATCCCACAAATGAAGATGAAGTGTCATCACACTTCTCATCCTGCTTCTCTACTACCTCTCCTCTAGATCCTTTACCCTCACAAATAAGTAAAGCTCTGTCTCTGGTGCTCATCCCTACCTTAACTAACATCTGTAATCTCTCTCTCTCTACTGGTATTTTTCCTTCACTCTTCAAGCATGCAGTGATTTCTCCCATTTTGAAAAAACAAAATACTGACCCTAATTCTCTCTCAAACCACCCCCATATCTCTCAGCTCCCGTGTCTCTCTAAGCTACTTGAGAGACTTGCCTACACTCGACTCACACACTTTCTAAACTCACACAATTTATTGGACCCACTTCAGTCAGGCTTCCATTCCCAACACTCCACAGAGACAGTACTGACTAAAGTGGTTAATGATTTGGTCATTACGAAGTCTAAAGGTCATTACTCACTACCTATTCTTCTAGATCTATCTGCTGCCTTTGACACTGTTGACCACTCTCTTCTCATACAAACACTACAATCCCTAGTTCTTAAAGACACAGTCCTTTCTTGGTTCCTATCCTACTTATTTAATCGCTCCTTCAGTGTTCGCTTCTCTGAATCTACCTCCTCTTCGCTACCTCTTTCAGTTGGAGTACCGCAAGGCTTAATCTTGGGTCCTCTGCCTTTCCCTATCTGTACCTCATCTCTTGGTAAACTAATCAGCTCTTTTGGATTGTAGTATCACCTGTATGCAGATGATACTCAAATCCCCTGATTTGTCCCTATCTGTACTGGGCCGTGTCACTGAATGCCTATCTGCCATTTCATCTTGGATGACATCTCGCCATCTCAAACTTAATATTTCAAAGACAGAGTTAATTATATTTCAACCTGATATCTCTATCATTGTTGAAAACTCAACAATCTACCCTACCCCACAAGCTTGCTGCCTAGGTGTCATCCTTGACACTGATCTGTCCTTTGTTCCTCACATTCAATCTGTCTCAAAATCATGTTACATGCATCTAAAAACATATCCAAAATATGACCATACCTTACACAAGACACTGCTAAAACTGTAATCCATGCTCTCATTATCTCCCGCATTGATTATTGCAATAGTCTCCTAACTGGTCTTCCTAAAACAAGACTCTCACCACTACAATCCATTCTGAATGCAGCTGCGAGGCTAATCTTCCTCGCTAGACGTTCATCGTCTGTAGATCCACTCTGTCAGTCCCTCCATTGGTTACCTGTATTCTACCATATTCAATATAAATTACTTTTACTCACACACAAGGCCATTAACCAAACTGCACCAACGTACATCACTTCGCTTATCTCAAAATATCTCCCAACCTGACCTCTTCGCTCTTCACAAGATCTGCGTCTCTCATACACACTCGTTACTCGCTCCCACTCACGATTACAGGACTTTCATCTGGCTGCACCCACTCTGTGGAATGCCCTACCACATACAACAAGACTCTCCTCTAGTCTCCAAACCTTCAAGCATTCCCTGAAAACTCACCTCTTCAGGCAAGCGTATCAAATTCCAGAACTGCCCACATAAGTTTCATAAACCTTCCTATCAAATTGCATCCACTCTGCACAGTCCACACATATCCTCACATGTCTTCTCATCCTTCCTCTCGACCCCGGTTCATCACCCTAGGTCTTCAGGACACAGCCCTTACATGGTTCTCATCCTACCTATCTATTCGCTCATTCAGCGTTCACTTCTCTGCTTCTACCTCTTCTTCTCTACCTCTATCAGTTGGAGTACCACAAGGATCAATCTTAGGTCCTTTGGTTTTCTCAATCTATACCTCATCTCTTGGTAAACTAATCAGCTCCTTTGGATTTCAATATAATTTTGTACGCTGATGATACTCAAATCTATCTATCCTCCCCAGATTTATTACCATCTGTATAGGTTTGTGTCACTGAATGCCTGTCTGCCATTTCATCTTGGATGTCATCTCGACACCTCAAACTCAACATTTCTCATACGTCCTAGAGGATGCTGGGGTCCACTTCAGTACCATGGGGTATAGACAGTTCCGCAGGAGCCATGGGCATTTTAATACTTTTTCAGAGTGTGAACTGGCTCCTCCCTCTATGCCCCTCCTCCAGACCTCAGTTTAGAAAATGTACCCAGGCAGACTGGATGCACTCCGGGAGAGTTCTACTGGGTTTCTCTGAAAAGACTTAAGTTAGGTTTTTTATTTTCAGGGAGAACTGCTGGCAACAGTCTCACTGCTTCGTGGGACTTAGGGGGCAGAAGTAGGAACCAACTTCCTGAATAGTTTCATGGCTCTGCTTCTGGCTGACTGGACACCATTAGCTCCTGAAGGGAACTGAACGCTAGCCGTGCCTAGATGCTCACTCCCACAGCATGCCATCACCCCCCTCACAGAGCCAGAAGTCAGAAGACAGGTGAGTGTTGGAAGACAGATCTTCAATCAAGAAAGTGATGGCTAAAGGCACCGTGCGGCTGGCGGGAGCGCAGCGCGCCATGTTGCCCACACATACACAGGCACTGCAGGGTGCAGGACGCGGGGGGGGGGGGTGCCCTGGGCAGCATGAAACCTAGTAAAACTGGCAAATGAAGGGGCATAAGATGCTGAGGCACAATCCTACCCCCGCCAGTATAAAAAATTACCTCATAAATGCTGAGGAGAAATGCACCATTACGGGGGCGGGGCTTCCTCCTCAGTCAGCCAGCACACTGCTCAACACCATTTTCTCTCCTTCCAGGCTGCAGAGAAGAACGCTGGTCCTCCTCCACTACTGAACCAAGTATCAGGGTGCGAAACAGGGGGGGCACAGTGAAATTTGGTGCTATATATTGTGTGATTACCATTATAAAAGCGCTGCATGTCAGTAGGCATTTTGTGTTTCACAGACAATTTATTACTGGCGCTGGGTTGTGAACTGGCAAATCCTATCTGTGTCCTTCTGACAGAGTTTACTGTGGGTCTGTCCCCTATAAGTCCCGGAGTGTCTGTGGTGTGGTTGTGCACGTGTGTGACATGTCTGAGGCAGGGAGCTCTTCCCCTGAGGGAGCTATTTTAGGGACACAGAGTTGTAATTTGGTGGCGCTGCCGGCATACCACGAGCCTGAATGGGTGAAAGAATTACGTGATAGTGTGAATCATATCAGTAAGAGATTAGATACGTCTGAGTCTCATGCAGAGAGCTGGAGAAAATCAGTGGAAGATGTGATTTTTTTCATAGTTCTGCCTTTTCATCCGCAGGCGACCCCTCTGGGTCACATAAGAGACCATTTGCACAAATAGTACATACTGATACCGACACGGATTCTGATTCCTGTGTCGACGATAGTGATTCCAGGGGGATAGATCCTAAATTGGAAAAAAGCATTCAACACATGATTGTTGCTATAAAGGAAGTTTTGGAAGTTACGGAAGCCCCTCCTGTACCTCAAGAGAAGGCTTATTTTTATAAAGAAAGAAAAAGTAATGTAACTTTCCCTCCTTCTCATAAGCTTAATATTCTATTTGAGGGAGTTTGGGTAAACCCTGAAAAGAAATGTCAGATTCCCAAAAGGATTCAGGTTGCTTCTCCTTTCCCGGCAGAGCACAGGAAAAGATGGGAGTCACCCCCCGTATTAGACAGTGCCCTGTCAAGGTTAACTAAAAAGGTGATTCTCCCTTCACGTGGGATGGCTTCACTGAAGGAGCCGGCAGACCGCAAGTTGGAGACTACGTTAAAATCTATTTATGTGGCCAATGGTACACTGCTCAGGCCCACCATTGCTTGCGCGTGGGTGAGTAGGGCTATCGGAAAATGGTCAGATAACTTGTCATCGGAAATTGACTCGATAGATAGAGACGAGATACTCCTAATGTTAGGTCATATCAAAGACGCTGCTGCATACATGCTAGAAGCCATGAAAGATATTGGATTCTTGGGTTCAAAAGCCGCTACCATGGCAGTATCAGCTCGGAGGGCGTTGTGGATTTGCCAGTGGAATGCTGATGCAGATTCCAAAAGAAATATGGAGGCTCTCCCGTATAAAGGTGAGGCCTTGTTTGGAGATGCGCTGGATGCGTTAGTCTCTGCGGCTACCGCAGGTAAGTCGACATTCTTGCCTTATGATCCTGCACAGCACTCTCACATGCACTCCTTTCTGCCCAACAAATACAAAAAGGACAAAGGTTGCCCCTTCTTTGCAGGTAGAGGAAGGGGAAGAGGAAAGAAATTTGCAGCGTCTCCAGGATCGCAGGAGCAGAAATCAACCCCTGCTTCTGCTAAATCTGCAGCATGACGCTGGGGCTCCCTTGCGGGAGTCTGCTCGGGTGGGAGCAAGTCTGAAACTTTTCAGTAAGATCTGGCTTCAATCTGGCCTGGACCCATGGGTCTTGCAAATAGTGTCCCATGGATACAAACTGGAGTTTCAAGACGTCCCCCCATGCCAATTTTTCAAATCAACCTTGCCAGCTTCTCTTCCAGACAGAGAAGTAGTAACAGCTGCAATTCAAAAATTATGTCAGTAACTATCAAGTCATTGTCCTGGTATCCTTGTCACAGCAAGGAGAAGGTTTTTATTCAAGCCTTTTCGTAGTTCCGAAGCCGGATGGCTCGGTCAGACCAATTTTAAACCTGAAAAATCTGAATCTCTACCTCAAAAGCTTCAAGTTCAAGATGGAATCTCTGAGGGCAGTGATTTCCAGTCTGGAGGAAGGGGACGTCATGGTGTCAGTAGACATAAAAGATGCTTACTTGCATGTTCCCATTTATCCTCCTCACCAAGCTTATCTGAGATTCGCAGTACAGGATTGCCATTACCAGTTCCAGACATTGCCGTTCGGGCTCTCCACGGCACCGAGGGTATTCACCAAGGTGATGGCAGAGATGATGGTCCTCCTTCGACAACAAGGAGTCAATATAATTCCTTACCTGGACGATCTCCTGGTAAAAGCGGGATCCAGGGAACGGTTGGTGCAGAACATTGCACTCTCCCTGTCAGTACTCCAACAACACAGTTGGATTAGGAATTTTCCAAAGTCACAATTGGAAACGACGACAAGATTGTCCTTTCTGGGGATGATACTGGACACAGAAGTACAGAGAGTATTTCTTCCAGTAGAAAAGGCTCTGGAAATCCAGAGAATGGTAAAACAGATTTTGAAACCAACAAGAGTGTCAATACATCAATGCATTCGGTTGTTGGGGAAAATGGTGGCGGCCTACGAGGCCATACAGTTTGGCCGATTCCATGCCAGAGTATTCCAGTGGGACCTGTTGGACAAGTGGTCCGGATCCCACCTACACATGCAACGGAAGATAATCCTGTCCTCCAAAGCCAGGATTTCGCTCCTGTGGTGGCTACACAGTTCTCACCTACTAGAGGGACAAGTCTCCGAGGCTGGGGAGCAGTCACACAGGGGGAAAGCTTCCAAGGAAAATGGTCAAGTCAGGAAACCTGCCTTCACATAAACGTTCTGGAATTGAGAGCCATTTACAACGGCCTTCTACAAGCGGTACATCTTCTTCAAGATCAACCCATGCAGATTCAGTCAGACAATGTAACAGCAATCGCATATATGAACCGTCAAGGCGGAACGAAAAGCAGAGCGGCAATGGCATAGGTGACAAAGATCCTCCTCTGGGCAGAAAGGCATGCAAGAGCTCTGTCAGCAATTTTCATTCCGGGAGTGGACAACTGGGAAGCAGACTTCCTCAGCAGACACGATCTCCATCCAGGAGAATGGGGCCTCCACCAAGAAGTCTTCACAGAGGCTACGAGTCTTTGGGGAGTTCCTCAAGTAGACATAATGGCATCTCGTCTCAAAAGAAGCTTCAGAGATATTGTTCCAGGTCAAGAGACCCTCAAGCAATAGTAGTGGATGCACTGGTGACCCAGTGGGTGTTTCGATCGGTATATGTCTTCCCTCCACTTCCACTGATTCCAAAAGTTCTCAAAATAATAAGAAGAACAAGGGTTCGAGCAATCCTCATTGCCCCAAACTGGGCAAGGAGGGCTTGGTATCCAGATCTTCAGGAGTTGCTTATAGAAGATCCTTGGCCTCTTCTTCCTCGCGAGGACCTGCTGTGTGTATCAAGACTTACCGCGGCTACGTTTGACGGCATGGCTGTTGAGCGCCGGATCCTAGCCCAAAAGGGTATTCCCAAAGAAGTCATCCCCACTCTTATTCAGGCCAGGAAAGGAGTAACATCTAAACATTACCACCGTATTTGGAGAAAATATGTGTCTTGGTGTGAATCCAAGAAGGCTCCTACGGAGGAGTTTCAGTTGGGACGTATTCTCCATTTTCTGCAGGCTGGTGTGGATGCGGGCCTAAGATAGGGATCAATCAAGGTCCAGATTTCGGCCTTGTCAGTTTGCTTTCAAAAACAATTGGCCTCCCTTCCAGAAGTTCAGACGTTCGTGAAAAAGGTGCTGCACATCCAGCCTCCATTGGTGCCTCCAGTGGCACCATGGGACCTTAATGTGGTGTTGCAGTTCCTTCAATCGGATTGGTTTGAACCTCTACAGGAGATAGAATTGAAGTTTCTCACTTGGAAAGTGGTGATGCTTTTGGCCTTGGCATCTGCTAGGCGGGTGTCTGAGTTGGGGGCCTTGTCTCACAAGAGCCCTTACCTGATCTTCCATGAAGATAGGGCAGAGTTGAGAACTCGCCAACAATTTCTTCCAAAGGTGGTTTTCGTCTTTCCATATGAACCAACCTATTGTGGTGCCAAAGTCTCTCTCTTGATGTGGTCAGAGCTTTGAAAATTTATGTTGCAAGAGCAGCTCGGATAAGGAAAACAGATGCTCTGTTTGTCCTGTATGCTCCCAACAAGATTGGGTGTCTTGCTTCTAAGCAGACTATTGCGCACTGGATCAGAGGGACGATTCAGCACGCTCATACCATGGCAGGATTGCCGATATCGAAGTCGGTAAATGCCATTCTACTAGAAAGGTGGGCTCATCCTGGGCGGCTGCCCGGGAGGTCTCGGCTTTACAACTTTGCCGAGCAGCTACTTGGTCAGGGTCAAACACGTTTGCAAAGTTCTACAAGTTTGACACCTTGGCCGATGAGGACCTCAAGTTTGGTCAGTCGGTGCTGCAATGTCATCCGCACTCTCCCGCCCGTACTGGAGCTTTGGTATAACCCCATGGTACTGAAGTGGACCCCAGCATCCTCTAGGATGTATGAGAAAATAGGATTTTAATACCTACCGGTAAATTCTTTTCTCCTAGTCCGTAGAGGATGCTGGGCACCAGACCCAGTGCGTACTTTACAGTACTGCAGTTGTTACGTTTGTAGTTACACAGATGTTGTGTTACGGTTATTTTCAGCATGTTGCTGCAATTGTTCATGCCGTTGGCTTGTGTTATGTTGAATGCCCTGTTGTGCGGCATGGTGGAGGTGTGAGCTGGTATGAATCTCACCGTTAACTTAAAAGTAAATCCTTTCCTCGAAATGTCCGTCTCCCTGGGCACAGTTCCTATACCGAGGTCAGGAGGAGGGGCATAGAGGGAGGAGCCAGTTCACACTCTGAAAAAGTCTTAAAGTGCCCATGGCTCCTGCGGAACCGTCTATACCCCATGTTACTGAAGTGGACCCCAGCATCCTCTACGGACTAGGAGAAAAGGATTTACCGGTAGGTATTAAAATCGTATTTTCCCAAACAGAATTATTTTCCCACCAGCCAAGAGTAGGTTCCAACCTGATATCATCCATAACTGTTGACAATGCGACTATCCACCCTACCCCACAAGCTCACTGCCTAGGTGTCATCCTTGACTCTGAACTGTCCTTTGTTCCACACATTCAGTCTGTTTTTAAATCATGTTACATGCTCCTAAAAAACATATCCAAAATATGTCCTTATCTTTCACAAGACACTGCAAAAACTCTAATCCATGTACTCCTCATCTCCCGCATTGATTATTGTAATAGTCTCCTTACTGGTCTTTCCAAACATAGGCTCTCATCACTACATTCCATTTTAAATGCAGCTGCGAGGCTAATCTTCCTCCCTAGACAGTCTTCGTCTGCTGACCTGCTCTGTCAGTCCCTCCATATATTACCGGTATTTTACCATGTTAAATATAAAATACTTTTACTTACATACAAGGCTGTTAAGCAAACTGCACCATCATACATCTCTTCGCTCATCTCAAAATATCTCCCTACCAGATCTCTCCGCTCTGCACAAGATCTGCGTCTCTCAACCACATGTATTACTTGTTCCCACTCAATATTACAGGACTTTATCCGGGCTTCCCCCACTCTGTGGAATGCCCTCCAATGCACAATAAGACTCACCTCTAGTCTCCGAACCTTTAAACATTCCCTGAAAACTCAACTCTTTAGACAAGCCTATCAAACTCTAGACCCACCCACATAACCTTCAATGCTTCCCTATCTAATTACAGCCTCTCTGTACAGTCTACATACCCTCACATATTTTGTCTTCCAACATTGCTGGGTGATCATATCATTACAACCCATAAAGAACCTAGCAATTTGGTGGACCATTATGCAATAGGTAGCATATATCCTTGTGTATCAATGCCTATTTCCCTATAGATTGTAAGCTTGCGAGCAGGGCCTTCCTACCTCTGTCTGTCTTTTTTTGCCCAGTTTTGTTCTATAACTGTTGTTCTAATTGTAAAAAGCACTACGGAATTTGCTGCGCTATATAAGAAACTGCTAATAAATAAAGTTTAGGCCCTATTCTGAGGAGTGAAATTAGGGGAAACCAGACTTTCACATTTACAAATTGGGGGGAGGAAATGCATATGGTAGGAGGAGATTGCATCCATCATCAAGGCACCCTTGGTTCATATTCTGGACAAATATAGTGGAGTGGGAGCTGTACAAGTGGTAGCAAACAGGTCTGCATCTGAAGCCCCAAATGTTTGTATTATTCTTTGAAATCCTACCTTTTAAAGAACTACTTTGTCTAATGTTAGGCGCTCTCGGGAAAGTGTGGCTTGGTATATATCTTATATGAGAATTATTTGCTTGCGAATTGCCCAGTGCCAAATTTCTAGTACCTCTTTGCATAGGGAAATGGAATGTGTTCCTCACATTTGATTTATGTAGGATGCTGCTGTCAAGTTGTCTAGGCATGAACTGTAATATTGTGTAGATCTGTAGTTATCAATCTCTGAAGAACTAGTTTTGATGGTGCGTTATCACCTTGCACTTATCACCGCTTTATCACTTCTTTATGCCTTCTCCAGGCTTAATACATCTGCCCCAATGTTCCAATAGCCATCTGGCTTGCCAAACTGCACCAGGCAGCAATGTTCTTTTTGGAGAGAAGCATCTTTCTTCTTGCAATCCTGCCATGCACATCATTGTTGTTCAGTGTCCTCCTGATGGGGGACTCGTGAACATTAACATTTGCTAATGTGAGAAAGTCCTTCAGTTGCTAAGAGTTACTTGGGTTCCTTTGTAACCTTGCAAACTATTAGACGCCTTGCTCCTGGCATGATATTTGTACACAATCTGTCTGACTGTTTAGAGATAGTTTTGTAACCTTTTCCAGTATGTTGAACATCAACAACTCTTCTTCTGAGGTCAACAGAAATCTCCTTTGTGACACTTCCAGAAACGTGTGTTGTAGACATCAAACTTTGATAGATCCCTGTTCTTTTAAAAAGACATGTTGTCCATTCACACCTGATTGTCATCCCACAGATAGAACATACCTGACTAATTTCACGTTCAGAATATCTGCTAAGCCTAAAGGTTCACATACTTTTGACACTCACATATATGTGATATTGGAGCATTTTCCTCAATAAAAAAATGAGCACGTCTAATTTTTTTTGTCTCATTTGTTTGATTTGGTTTATCTACTTATAGGACTTGTGTGAAAATCTGAGGTAGTTTTAGACCAAATTTCAACAGAAATATAGAAAATTCTGAAGGGTTCACAAACTTTCAAGCACCACTGTAGGATCATTGTTCTGGTGCATGATCCAATTTTGACCAAACTTTAGATGTCAAACAGATGGCCTCACAACTGTACGTGGAATACTATTGTATAAAGAGGCATTCAAGTGGATTCAATAATTGCAAAACATCTGTCAGAAACTTTGCTATATGGATCTAATACTAGCAGTCTGGTTTAGCACTACCCATTGCATATGCATTGAGTCTAACTGCTGCAGGTGTTTGTCAGTGTAGAACTGTCTGAGGTTGGTACTGAAGAGTTGAAGCACAACATGCAATACAGGTACACTAGGCACACAAAGCTGGTGATGAACCAACAGGATACCAGAGACAAGCTGTTGATGAACCAAGAAAATACTAGGCATAATGAATAACAAGAGCCAAAAAGAGTCAAACAGCAAAGCAACTGGGACTAAAGAGCAGGCATCAATTCACAGCAAGTGGTAATAGCCAATCGAGTGAAAGGTGAGGGCTGCCATCAGACATTACAGTCACATGACCAAGACTTTCAGATGACATGGACATTCAAGCACAGAGACAACATGGCAGGCAGGTGGATCAGGAAAGCATCGGCTGCAACTGAAAATAAATAGCTCAGTGCCTAGGCTGGGACTATGCATCTTGCTACCCCCAGTTAAGTGCATCAGAACATCCAACATGTGTAAGATAAAGGGTCATTTTATGTCAAATCACCCAGAACAATTTAATTATGACACCCACCGACTCAGATTTTCATCAAACCTTCTACACTTACTACTACCACATAACTGCATACCCATATAACATTTTTCATCTCTAGGCCTTGTAGTTTTTAAGCAACAGGGGATAAAAAATTAAAAAAATTGCTTGGAAATGCCACTCTTGGTGCCCTGTTTTTATGTGAGGTGTATGTGGAAACAAATTCCTATCTCAGTGCCTAAATCCACATATCACTTTGAAATTTTGACCCTTTGTCAGTCATAATTTGGAGGTTGAAATTTTTTTTTTTTTATCAACCTTGTCTGCCTGAGAGTCAATATACATTTCTTGACTTCATACTTAATTAATTTTTTTGGTGCACAAAAAAAAAGTGGGTTCAATAAGCATTATCAACCTAAGGTCCTGTAGTTATTATGTCCCTTTTTTTGTTTAAATTGAACCATAAAGTATACTTTAAAAGGCTATGAAGGAAAAATAATGGGAGTTTGAGTACCTGTATGAGTATTTTAATGTTTAAAAAAAAAAAAATTCTATTTAAAAATTATAATGACCATTAGGTATAATTTTGCCACCAGGGGAGTATGTTGATTTGTATATTTCTATATATGTGCAGACCTCTTATTAATCATATGGAGTTATTCAATTAGCCGTCATAACCCATTTTCAGGTAAATTTTTGTAATTTTGCAGCAAATCGTGAAAACCCCCTATTAAATTAGCAGTAGCCGTAGTAATTTATCGGCGATAATTGTACCACAAATTTCACTTCACCTACTTTGCACAGTTGCAAAGTGGGGGAAAATCCCTATTTTAAGGAATAAATATTGGAATTTGGTTTAGAACCACTGGGACACTCCTTCCCCCAATGACTAATTAGGCACTTTGAAGTTTTTAGCCATAATGATGTCATTTTTGGAGGAATACAGTTCAAAGAGATGGAATTTTGGGCTCAAGGTATGGGATCGGTATATTGGGGTGCTTTATGAGTGGGAGTAGTCAGTCTTTTTCCACTTATTTATTTTGAAAAACACCTAAAATAACCAAGATACGAGGGGGTACCCAAAAGAAACAGGAATCGTGTTCTAGAGGGTAGTGCGCTTGTAGTACGGGCATCCGCCACTAGGTGAATGTTGGCGGAACCCTTCTGAGCTACAGTAGTATCCCTGCTGATGTTGAGGGAGAAGGTAGTGTTTGACTGCAGTGATATTATTTCCCAAAGAGTTAACTCTTTTGCCTATTTTTGTGATGGCTGATTTACATGAACAACGTACTAATGTGAAGCAGAGGCATCACCGGGTGTGGTGGCACTCGGTGCGCAACTGTAATACTCAATCTGCCCCTAAAAAGGGTGTGTACTAACAAAAGGGGGGGGTAGCCTTACAGCTCTCCTTTTCGTCACTCCCGGGGAGTGTCCAGCATCCTTGGAGATGCTGGCTGCCCCAAAAAACTGGGCTTTGTGCGTGCAAGCTCTTCATGTTTGACAGGAGACGAGTGCTGCAGAGGAATATCACACTGCAGCACCCAGCTCCTGTCACTGCAGAAGAACAGGCACTTTGGTGTCACCCCTTCCGAGGGGTGACACCACAAGTCCTACTCTATCACATAAACTGTCACATGGATTTAATAGAAACCTGGCAACTGCTGTCTCATAGTTTATGTGATAGAGTAGGACTTGCGGTGAAAAGGGGTCCTGTGGAGTGGGCCACAAGTTTACATGCATTGTACAATTCATAAACCAAAACCCCATTGTTTATTCAGATGTATATTAAAGCATTAAGGTGAATGAATCTGCTTAGTAGAGTGCAGGGTTTTCTGCTAGTGTATATTTGAGTTCGGTGGTCACAGCTCACCGCACCCCAACTCCTGGAAATGGCGAGTGCAGTGGTTCCTCGTGTTTGTTTGTATAACAGGGTTAATTTTTATTTGGCTCATTTGTGATCATATCTCTCTCTCATGCACCCCTTAAGCTCATTTACCTTTAACCTGGATCAGCTGCTATTTAGGTGTGTTGGTAACTGTCTCCCTTTGAAAGGCAGTAGTGTGTTGGCAGGTGAGCTTTAAACCAAGTAAGCACACTTGTGTAGTTGTGTTATTTGTGTCGGTGACTGTCTTACCTTTTAAAAGCCATAAGTGTGGCAGGTAAGCTTTAAACCAGATAAGCACATTTTCCCCTATGAGACAGCAGTTGCCAGGTTTCTATAAAATCCACGTGAAAGTTTATGTGATAGAGTAGGACTTGCGGTGAAATGGGGTCCCGTGGAGTGGGCCGCAAGCTTACATGCATTGTACAATTCATAAACAAAAACCCCATTGTTTATTCAGATGTATATTAAAGCATTAAGGTGAATGAAGCTGCTTAGGAGAGTGCAGGGTTTTCTGTTTGTGTGTGTTTGTGTGTGTGTGTGTGTGTGTGTGTGTGTGTGTATATATATATATATATACACACACACACACACACACACACACACACACACACACACACACACATACATACATAGGTATCTGTACTTGCTTTCCTTGTGTGTATGTGTGTGACTTTCCGTACTAATCAACCATGGCAGGAGGAGGAGCAGCTTCAAAACCTTCTCAGAAGCTTTTTACATGTAAAAAGTGTAATGTTATATTCACACAGGCCCACAAAGGTGTCTTGCTATGTGAGACATTTGACTCAGAGGCATCAGGCCTCACCGTGGTCCATCTGGCCCAGGACCCACGCCTCCTTTGCTTTCTGCCCTGAAAGGTGTTATGTCAGATTTGTCTACTGAGCTGGCTGCGTTACGTAAGGATAAGAAAGCATCCAGGCCTCAAGGATCTGCTGTGGCTCCTTTTCCTAATTGGCAGTTGTCTGAACCGGCTTGGGCTCAAACCCTGGCCCGTTCAGTAGATAGCCTGGTTCAGGCTGTCGGTTCTTCTTCTCAGGTTTCAGGGCCTACAACACTTCCTCCGTCAAAGAAGCATTTTGTGCCAACATTACTGCAATATGATGTCACGGATGATGAACGGTATTCAGTGCCTGAGAAAGGAAGCGTTTGTGCAAACATCTGACGAGGAGCTACTTCAGCAGAATGAACAACAGGAAGGTGTCTCTCAGGGAATTGGGGCCCTAATCCTGGTGGTCCGGCAAGTCCTTCATGTTGCCGACACAGGCTTCCAATGTGTTTTCTCTGTTTGGTAAGAAACAAAAATCTACCATTTCTTTCCTGGTTTCACAGGAGCTGGAGGACCAGTTAGTGGCCACATGTACTAACCCGGACAAAAAGTTACAGATTTCCAAGCGCGTATCCATTCCCGGCGGATTTCAGTGCGAAAAGGAGATTTATGGTAAGACTTACCATTGTTAAATCTCTTTCTGCGAGGTACACTGGATTCCAGAGGGAATAACATTGGAGTATAGAGTTGGATCTCAATCCGAGGCTCCAACAGACTAAAGCTTTGAATGTTCCCAGGATGCACTTAGCCGCCTCCTCTATATCCCCGCCTCCATGCACTGGAGCTCAGTTTTGTTAACCAGTACAATGCATTAGCAGGTAAACGAGACGACTGTAGTTAGTAGCCCCATACAACCACATTCTCACGACAGGAGAAGGTACCAGCGGCTAATGTCATACAAACCCAAAGAAGCTAAGTGCGTCAGGCTGGGCACCCTGTGGAATCCAGTGTACCTCAAAGAAAGAGATTTAACAATGGTAAGTCTAACCATAAATCTCCTTTTCTGCAGCGGGGTACACTGGTATTCCACAGGGAATAACATCGGGATGTCCTAAAGCAGTTCCTCATGGGAGGGGATGCACTGTAGTGGGCACAAGAACCCGGCGTCCAAAGGAAGCATCCGGGGAGGTGGAAGTATCAAAGTCATAGAACCTGATGAACGTGTTTGTCACGATCCGGGTATCTGGACGCCATTACTTACCCTTCAGATGCCTCCTAAGGCTGGCTCAGCGTTCCAGGACCGGATCCCGCTGTTCCTGAGTTTCCACATGCAGAATGTCAGAGCGGTGATTTCATCAGCCGCGGCCTCCGCTGTGCCCGCGTGGTTAAATGTGCGCTTGTCAGTCTGGCGTCTCCTGTCTCCTGTGGCCGGCGTCGCCATTACTGTTTCAATTCTCACATGGATTACAAACCAAACTTCCCTCCAAGTGTCTGCATGGGCGCAGCCATCTTGGATTTTGTCATCTGATTATTTCCACCAATCTGCTGTCTGTATTGTTGATTTGCATAATTGCCTAGCCAACCCCTTCCTTGCTGCAGGTATAAGTATGCTGTGCCTGAGCAAGGAAGGCGTCAGTGCTTTGGTTGTCTAACCTAGTTCCAGTTTGTCTCTCTCCTGTGGTTGTCTTCCAGGTTCCAGCTCCTGTCTCCAGACTTCTGCTATAGAGACCCGCACCAGCATTCCATCTGCGGTGTAGCCTGACTCTCCGATCCATTCTGGACTCACCTGTCTCCAGACTTCTGCTATAGAGACCCGCACCAGCATTCCATCTGCGGTGTAGCCTGACTCTCCGATCCATTCTGGACTCACCTGTTTCCAGCTACAACAATCACCTGCTTCCAGCCCAGCTTCCAGCAGTGTACAGCTTCTCTTAAAGGGCCGGTGTCCTTTCTGCAGTTTACCACTCTCCACCTGTATTATTATTTCACCGCTCTCAAACTCCAAACTTCATTATTATTTCATCGCTCTCAAGTTCGTTTATTATTTAACTGGTTCCAGCCAGTATCCACTCCGTACCAACAACAGTCTGGTTCCAGCCAGTATCCACAGCAGCCGTTTTACCTTCAGCAGCCCAGCCTTTCCTGGAACATCAGCTGGTACGATCCTGGGTTCTCTCCATTACTACAGTCAGGCCTGGTAAGGACTTTCCAACTAGAAGATTATAAGAACTGTCTCACACTACCAGTGCCTGTGGCCCTTGCCACCCTGTAGTACCCAGGAATTGTATTTATCCTCTGTTGACTTTTATGTTTCCTTTTACTGCTGCTGTGTTACGGAGTTTGTCATAATAAACATCATTGACTTTTATCCTGGTTGTCGTGGTCACGCCTTCGGGCAGTTATTCTACATGTTACTTACATGTCTAGGGGTCTGATACAACCTCCCAGGTTCCGTTACATCTCAGCCCCTACAACTGAGGCTGCCTCCCATCAGCTCAGGCCCTCAGTTGTGACAGTGTTGACAGAGGACCACATAGCCGCCTTACACAATTGTTCTAGGGACGCGCAATGGCGGGCGCCCAAGAAGGTCCAACAGACCGAGTAGAATGGGCCTTGATAGTAGCAGGAGCTGGAAGTCCAGCCTGTACATAAGCTTGTGCAATCACCATTCTGATCCATCTGGCCAAAGTCTGCTTATTCGCAGGCCAGCCACGTTTGTGAAAACCAAAAAGGGCAAAGAGAGAAATCAGATCTCCTAAGAGAGGCAGTTCACTTCACATATATATATATATATATATATATACATACAAACATACATACATACATACGGACCACATCCAAAGACCGTTCTTTGGAGGACAAACCAGGAGAGATAAAGGCCGGAACCACAATCTCTTGGGTAAGGTGGAAAGACGACACCACCTTAAGCAGATAACCAGGGCGAGTTCTAAGAAACGCCCGGTCACGGTGAAAAATCAAAAAGGGTGACCGACAGGATAAGGCAACCAAGTCTGAAATCCTTCTAGCAGAGGCAATAACCAGCAAAAAAAAGACCTTAAGTGTAAGCCATTTAAGGTCCACAGACTCAAGAGGTTCAAACGGAGACTCTTGTAGGGCATCCAGGACAACCGAGAAATCCCAAGGAGCCACAGGAGAAACATAGGGAGGTTGAATCCATAAAACACCCTGAGTAAAATTATGAACGTCAGGCAGAGTTGCAATTTTCCTCTGAAACCATACCGACAAAGCTGAAATATGAACCTTGAGGGAGGCCAGACGAAGGCCTAAGTCCAGGCCCTGTTGCAGAAAAGCCAAAAGTTTGGCAGTACGGAACTTGTACGCATCATAATTCTTAGCCGCACACCAGGTGAAGTAATAATTCCAGACCCTATAATAAATCCGAGCCGAAAGCATAGTTTGAATGACCATCTCAGAAAATGCCTTGGCCCTCAGAACTGAAGCTTCAAGAACCACACCATCAAAGCCAGTCGGTCCAGATCCTGGTAGACACAAGGGCCCTGAACGAGGAGGTCTGGGTATTGCGGAAGTAGAAGAGGACACTCTATTGAGAGACCCTGCAGGTCTGAGAACCAATGCCATCTGGGCCACGCTGGAGCAATTAGAATAGTAATCCTCCTTCTTGCTTGAACTTCCTTATTACCCTGGGCAGGAGTGACAGTGGAGGGAACATGTATGGCCGTCGAAAGTTCCATGGAATTGCCAGTGCATTCACGAACGCTACTTGAGGATCCCTTGTCCTTGCTCCGAAGACCGGAACCTTGTGATTGTGTCGAGACGCCATCAGGTCTACATCTGGTAGGCCCCACTTGTCCACTAGGAGTTGAAAGACTTCCGGATGAAGGCTCCACTTTCCGTCATGTACGTCCTGACTACTGGGGAAGTCCGCTTCCCAGTTGAGGACCCCCAGAATGAACACTGCCGATATGGCTGGCAGATGGCGTTCCACCCATAGGAGAATCTTTGACACTTCCCGCATCGCCATGCGGCTTTGAGTGCCGCCTTGATGATTTATGTATGCCACCGTGGTGGCGTTGTCCGACTGTACTTGAACAGGCCTGCCCTGTACCAGAGGCAGGGCCAGTTTCAGAGCATTGAACACTGCCCGCAACTCCAGAATGTTTATCGGGAGGAGAGATTCCTCCCTTGTCCACCGACCCTGAAGAGAGTGTTGCTCCAACACCATGCTCCAACCCCGCAGACTGGCATCCATCATTAGGAGGACCCAGTTGGAGATCCAGAAGGGACGATCCCTACTCAATCGTTGGTCCTGGAGCCACCAGCTCAGAGACAGATGAACTTCCGGAGTCAAGGAAATCATGTGAGACCTGATCCGGTGTGGCAGGCTGTGCCACTTGGAAAGTATTAACCGCTGCAGAGGGCGAAAATTAATTGAGCCTACTCTACCATGTCGAAAGCCGATACCAGGCCTAGTACTTGCATCGCCAAGTGTATGGACACACAAGGGCGAGAGAGGAAGCATCGTATCCTGTCCTGAAGTTTCAGGACCTTCTCCGGAGACAAGAACAACCATTGGTTGTGTGTGTCCGGTAATTCCCCCAGGCGTACCATGCTCTGAGCAGGAACCAGAGAGGATTTCTTCCAGTTGATGAGCCACCCGTGGGCTTGCAGGAATTGGACCGTCAGTTCCAGGTGATGGAGGAGAACCTCTGGGGAGTTCGCCAGAATCGACAAGTCGTCCAGATACGGAATGATCCTGATACCCTGACGGCGGAGAAGGGCCGTCATGACCACCATGACCATGGTGAAGATTCGCGGAGCCGTGGTCAGTCCAAAAGGCAAGGCCTGGAATTGATAAAGTAGGTTGCCAATAGCAAACCGCAGATATTGCTAATGCGACATGGCAATAGGTATATGTAGGTAAGCATCCTGTATGTCCAGGGATACCATATAGTCCTTGGGTTCCAAGCCGAGAACAATAGAGCGAAGAGTTTCCATACGGAATTTGGATAACTTCACAAATTTGTACAAAGACACGAGGTTGAGAATGGGCCGTGAAGATCCATTCGGTTCCGGAACTAGGAACAGCGTTGAATAGTACCCCCTGCCTCTCTGAGCCAGAGGCACTGGCACTATCACTCTTGTGTCCAGGAGGGATTGTACCACCAAATGTAGAGTTTTTGCTTTCAATGGATCCGAAGGGATCTTTGTCGAGCAAAACTGGCGAGGGGGACATTTCTTGAAAGAGATGGCGCATCCGTTACTGACGACTTCCCTCACCCAGGCATCTGAAGTGGTCTGTAACCATACCTGGGCGAACCGTAGAAGTCGGCCTCCCACCCTGGGGTCCCCAGGTGGAGGCCCGCCCCGTCATGCAACAGGCTTGTCTGGTATGGAAGCATGCTGACGGGCAGCCCAGGAACATTTAGGTTTGGGCTTAGAGGTTTTGGAAGTGCGAGCCTGTTTCGGGTACGCCTGACCCTTTGCTTTACTTGGAGGTTGAAAGGAACGAAAGGTGGTACTCTTAGCCTTCGGAGCCGAAGGATTAGCGCTCGGCAGACGAGTAGTTTTAGCAGACGCTAAGTCAGCAACAATCTTGTTCAGATCTTCGCCAAAAAGGATGTTTCTCTTAAAAGGTATCACCTCCAAGGTCTTTTTAGAGTCCAGATTCACAGACCAGGACTGCAACCACAGAATGCGGTGAGCCAGAACGGATGTAGTAGACGCTTTGGTTGCCAGCACACCGGCATCAGAGGCCACCTCCTGAATGTAATGAGAAGCTGTGGTAATATATGAAAGACACTGTCTGGCATTATCAGAAAAAATAAAAGGTAGCTCCGCTTCAACTTCTTGAACCCAGGCTTCAATAGCTTTTGCATCCCAAGAAGCCGCTATAGTAGGTCTATGCACAGCACCCGCAAGAGTGTAAATAGACTTCAAGCAACCCTCCACATGTTTATCCGTCAGTTCCTTCAGAGAGGAGACGGTAGTGACAGGCAGAGTAGAAGACACCACCAGACATGCAACATGTGAGTCCACTGGCGGAGGTGTTTCCCAATTTTTACTTAACTCTGCAGCGAGGGGATAATGAGCTAGCATCTTGTTAGACATAGAGAATTTCTTTCCTGGAGACTCCCAGGATTCCTGACGTATGTCAACGAAATGGTCAGTATGTGGTAAAACGAATTTAGTAATCTTCTGACGTTTGAACGTAACAGGTTTCTTAGACGTATCTGGAGGTTCAGTTTCATCATCGATCTGAAGAATCAGTTTGATAGCCTCCAAGAGGTCAGGAACATCCACCTGTGTTGTAGATTCCCCATCAGAAGCATCTGCATCAGTGTCTGATGGGT
The DNA here is from genome assembly GCF_028390025.1 of Pseudophryne corroboree. NCBI lineage: Eukaryota > Metazoa > Chordata > Amphibia > Anura > Myobatrachidae > Pseudophryne > Pseudophryne corroboree. The sequence goes on from NC_086444.1 coordinate 557,968,822, forward strand.
AGGTATATACGCCATCTTCATCGGATGAAGTATCCGAAACATGTGTGGATTGTGAGGAAGAAATGGCTCACTTAGATGACCCTTTGGTCCTAGGAGGGTGAGGGTCAGGCTTTTGTTTAACCAAGGACTGATTTAACTGCTGTAACTGAGTCGACAGAGACTCCACCCATGGTGGATTAACAACAGGGACAATATGTGATTGTATTGGCACAGGAGGTCCTACAGGGGGCACAAGTCTCATTACTAGCATAGTCAGTCAATTAGAAAAAGCAGCCCAAGGCGGTTCTTTTTGTGCCACCGGTGCTGCAGGATGACCAAGGGGTACAGAACCCCCAATACCTGGACCCTCAGCTGGAATATTTTCCTCAGATAAATCTGCGGCGTCAGCACTGCATGACGCAGGATCAGCCACAGATCTCCCGCCCTGTGACGCATACATTATTGGATAATGTAGCCCTAAGGCATAACAGTACAATATAGCCAGACACAGTACCTGACAAAAAAAACTGTGGAGTGTGATTGCAATGCAGATCACAAACAGAGGATTTAAGTGGTATAAAGTGACTGAAATACCAAACAGTATATCCTGTGAAACACTATATATATTTCTCATACGTCCTAGAGGATGCTGGGGTCACATCAAGAACCATGGGGTATAGACGGGATCCGCAGGAGAAATGGGCACTTTAAGACTTTGAATGGGTGTGAACTGGCTCCTCCCTCTATGCCCCTCCTCCAGACTCCAGTTTAGAATTGTGCCCAGGGAGACTGGATGCACACTGAGGAGCTCTACTGAGTTTCTCTGAAAAGACTTATGTTAGTTTTTTTATTTTCAGGGAGAACTGCTGGCAACAGTCTCCCTGCTTCGTGGGACTTAGGGGAGAGAAGTCAGACCTACTTCTGTGAGTTTAAAGGCTCTGCTTCTTTGGCTACAGGGCACCATTAGCTCCTGAGGGTTTGATCACTAGGTACGCCAAGGGGCTCATTCCCAGAGCCGGCCGTCACCCCCCTTGCAGAGCCAGAAGTCAGAAGACAGGTGAGTAGAAGAAGAAAAGAAGACTTCAGTGACGGCTTATGAGGTACCGCACAGCGTTCGCACGCTGCGCGCCATGCTCCCACACACAACAGCACTACAGGGCGCCCTGGGCAGCATATAAACCTCAAAAATAAGACTGGCAAGAGGGGACATAGGTGCTTAGGCACTGTCCTAACCCCCGCCAGTATAAAGATTTAGTTGAAAATAGCGGGACTAAAGTGCGCCATTAAGGGGGCGGGGCTTAGTCCTCTCAGCTCACACAGCTCAGCGCCATTTTCTATGCAGACACGCTGGTTCTTCCTCACACTTCTGAATAAAGATCAGGGTGCAAAACTGGGGGGGGGAGGGGGTACAGAAATATTGGTGCAATATATATATATATATATATATAGATAGATAGATATATATATATAGATATATATATTTAACATAAAAGCGCTGCAGGTCTGGGCATTCCTTAGTGTTTCAGAACGGGTGATTAGGTGCTGGGTTGCGGGCTGGCAATCTTCCTCTGTGTCTCTCTGACAGACTTTACTGTGGGTCTGTCCCCTATATGCCCGGTGTGTCGGTGGTTTTTGGTACACATGTGTCGGCATGTCTGAGGCTGAGTGCTCCTCCCACGAACGGCTGTGGGAGTGACCCTGTCGGCACCGCCGGCTCCTGATGGTACTTGGTACATGTGATGTCGACACGTCGGCAGCTTAATGTTTCTCCCAAGAGAAAATGATATTAGGGACACAGACCTGTGTGGGTGACCATGTAGGCACCACCAATATCTGACTGGGTAAAAAATTTGTATATCAGAGTGTATATATACATATATATATATATATATATATATATATATATATATAGTCAGCTTGCATAACTCTGTGTCCCAAACACAGACGTAGAAATATCTATGGAGGATGTCATGCTATATTTCCCTCAGGCCCCCCGGGGTCGCAAAAATTTTATTTTGCCCAGTTACTACTCCCTGATATCGACACGGATACAGTTTCCTATGTCGACCATAATGTTTCCTGATTGGATCAAAAAAAAAAAGGGGGGCATTCAGTACATGAGTAGTGCACATTAAAGACGTCACTGAGGACTGTTCCTGACAGAGGGGTCTATGTGTGGATATGTATATGTGTCTATAAATGTGTGTGTGTGTATATATATATATATATATATATATATAAAAGGTTATAATGAAAGCTGGGGTGTCGTTCCTCCTTCTCATGTACTGAGAGCTCTGTGTGAGAAAGTCTGGGTAAGCCCTGACAAGATGGTTTCAAATCCTCATAAGGATTCTGATTGTTTATTTCTTTTCCCGCCATGGACAGAATAAAGTGGGAGTCGCCCCCTGTTCTACACGGGGCCCTGTCACAAATCCAGCGGATCGTATGCAGGAAGCTACGTTATATTCTAGTTATGTGTCCACGACTACGTTAGTTAGTCCTGCCATTACATGCGCATGGTGGAGTAGTAGTATTCATATGTTGGGTCATATCAAGGACACGGCAGCATACTTTCGAGCGACTGCAAGAGATACAGGACTCTTGGGTTCACGGGCCAATTCCATGACGGTCTCGGCTAGGAGGGCGTTGTGGATTCACCAATGCAATGCTTATGCGGACTCCGAGAAGAAGGGGAGTCTCTTCCCTATGAAGGTGAAGCCTGGTTGGGTGACGGCCTAGTTAATTTGATCTCGACAGCTGCTGCTGGTAAGTCCGCCTTCTTGCCCTATGTCCCCTCACTAGAGATGATGACACACCATTGTCGGATGCAGTCATTTCGGCCCAATAGATACAGATTCCTCTTTCTTTGCAGGTAGAGGAAGGAAAAAAGGGAAGAGGTCCGCAACCTCTTCAAGATCACAGGAGAAGAGATCATCCTCTCTTTTATGCCACATCCACTGCATGACTCCGGGAACTATCTTGCGGGAGCCCACACTGGTGGGACCACGTCTAAAACTCTTCAGTCAGTCCTGGAACGGACCTGGACCCGGGGGCTTTTACGAATAGTGTCCCAAGGGTTCATACTGGAGTTTCCAGACGTTTCTCCTCACCAATTTTTCAAATTACAATTCTCCTCAGGATGGGGAGGTAGTATGCGTCGCAATGCAAGGGTTGTATCAGGATCAGGTCATTGGCCTGGTTTCCCCTATCACAACAGGGAGAAGGCTTTTATTCAAGCCTCTTCGTGGTCCTGAAGCCAGATGACTCGGTCAGACCAATCCTAAATCTAAAATCCCTCAATTTCTACTTAAAGAAATTCAAATCCAAGATGGAATCTCTCAGGGCAGTGGTATCCAGTTTGAAAAAAGTTTTTTTTCATGGTCTCAGCAGACATAATGGAGGCCTAATTACATTTTCCTCCTCATTAGGCTTACCTGAGGTTTGCAATTCAGGGTTGTCATTACCGTTTGGTCTGTCCATGGCTCTAAGGATTTTCACCAAGGTGATGGCGGTAATGATGGTTCTCCATCGCTAGTATGGGATCACATTAATCCCATACTGGGACGGTCTCCTGATAACGGCGAGGTCAAGGAACCAATTGGTGAAAAACATTGCACTCTCCCTGACAGTTCTTCAACAACATGGTTGGCTCCTGAACTTGCCGGAATCACTTAGTCCCAACGACGCGGTTGTCGGTTTTGGGTATAATACTAGACAGACAAAGAACTACAGAGACTTTTTTCTTCCACAGGAAAAGGCTCTGGAGATCCAGAGTCTGGTCAAACAAATTCCGAGACCAGCAAGAGTGTCAATTCATCAATACATTCGGTTGCTGGTAAAGATGGTTGCCGCCTACGAGGCCACTCAGTTTGGCAGGTTCCATGCCAGGGTGTTCCAGTGGGACCTGTTGGACAAGTGATCCGGTTCCCACGTACACATACACCGGAGGATAATCCTGCCTTCCAAGACCAGAATCTTCCAAGACCAAACTCCTGTGGTGGCTGCGCAGTTCTCACCTCCTAGAGGGGCGCAGGTTCGGGATCCAGGACTGGATCCTAGCAACCACGGATGCAAGCTTCCGTGGCGGGAGGGCAATCACACAGGGAATAAAACTTCCAAGGAAGATGGTCAAGTTAGGAAACTTATCACCACATAAACGGTCTAGAGTTAAGGGCAGTTTACAACGTTTTCTACAAACGAAGAGCAGAACAGCAATGGCAGAAACCACAAGGATTTTCCGCTGGGCGGAAAAAATAAGATTTTAAACCTACCGGTAAATCTTTTTCTCCTAGTCCGTAGAGGATGCTGGGGACTCCGTAAGGACCATGGGGAATAGATGGGCTCCGCAGGAGACATGGGCACTAAAAAGAACTTCAGGTATGGGTGTGCAGTGGCTCCTCCCTCTATGCCCCTCCTCCAGACCTCAATTAGAGAAACTGTGCCCAGAGGAGACGGACAGTACGAGGAAAGGATTTTTGTTAATCTAAGGGCAAGATTCATACCAGCCCACACCATCCACACCGTATAACATGGATATACGAACCAGTCAACAGTATGAAACAAAACAGCATCAGCCTGAGACTGATCAAAACAGTAACATAACCCTTATGTAAGCAGAAACTATATACAAGTCTTGCAGAATGTAGTCCGCACTGGGACGGGTGCCCAGCATCCTCTATGGACTAGGAGAAAAAGATTTACCGGTAGGTTTAAAATCTTATTTTCTCTTACGTCCTAGAGGATGCTGGGGACTCCGTAAGGACCATGGGGATTATACCAAAGCTCCAAAATGGGCGGGAGAGTGCGGATGACTCTGCAGCACCGATTGAGCAAACATGAGGTCCTCATCAGCCAAGGTATCAAACTTGTAGAACTTTGCAAAGGTGTTTGAACCCGACCAAGTCGCCGCTCGGCAAAGCTGTAATGCTGAGACACCTCGGGCAGCCGCCCAAGACGAGCCCACCTTCCTATTGGAATGGGCCTTTACAGAATTTGGTAACGGCAATCCAGCCGTAGAATGAGCCTGCTGAATTGTGTTACAGATCCAGCGAGCAATAGTCTGCTTAGAAGCAGGAGCGCCAACCTTGTTGGCTGCATACAGGACAAACAGAGCCTCTGTTTTCCTAACCCGAGCCGTTCTGGCCACATAAATTTTCAATGCCCTGACCACATCAAGGGACTCGGAATCCTCCAAGTCCCACGTAGCCACAGGCACCACAATAGGTTGGTTCATATGAAAAGATGAAACCACCGTGGGCAAAAATTGAGGACGAGTCCGCAACTCTGCTCTATCCACATGGAAAACTAGATAGGGGCTTTTGTGAGATAAAGCCGCCCATTCCAACAGTCGCATTGCCGCTGCCAAGGCCAACAACATGACCACTTTCCAAGTGAGATACTTTAATTCCACCATTTTAAGAGGCTCAAACCAGTGAGACTTAAGGAACCACAACACCACGTTAAGGTCCCAGGGTGCCACCGGAGGTGCAAAAGGAGGCTGGATATGCAGCACTCCCTTCACAAAAGTCTGTACTTCTGGAAGAGAAGCCAATTCCTTCTGAAAGAAAATGGATAGGGCCGAAATCTGAACCTTAATGGAGCCTAATTTTAGGCCCAAATTCACTCCAGTCTGTAGGAAGTGAAGGAAACGGCCCAGATGGAATTCTTCCGGAGGAGCATTCCTGGACTCACACCAAGAGACATACTTCCTCCAAACACGGTGATAATGTTTTGCTGTCACGTCCTTCCTCGCCTTTATCAGAGTAGGAATGACCTCATCCGGAATGCCCTTTTCCGCTAGGATCTGGCGTTCAACCGCCATGCCGTCAAACGCAGCCGCGGTAAGTCTTGGAACAGACAGGGCCCCTGTTGTAACAGGTCTTCTCTGAGAGGAAGAGGCCACGGATCTTCTGTGAGCATTTCCTGCAGATCCGGATACCAGGCCCTTCAAGGCCAATCTGGAACAATGAGAATTGTCTGTACTCCTCTTCGTCTTATGATTCTCAATATCTTGGAGATGAGAGGAAGAGGAGGAAACACATAGACCGACTGGAACACCCACGGTGTCACCAGGGCGTCCACTGCTACCGCCTGAGGGTCCCTTGACCTGGCGCAATACCTCAGTAGTTTTTTGTTGAGGTGTGACGCCATCATGTCTATCTGGGGCAGTTCCCACTGACTTGCAATCTCTGCGAAGACTTCCTGATGAAGTCCCCACTTTCCTGGATGTAGATTGTGTCTGCTGAGGAAGTCTGCTTCCCAGTTGTCCACTCCCAGAATGAAGACTGCTGTCAGAGCGCTTACATGATTTTCCGCCCAGCGAAGAATCCTGGTGGCTTCTGCCATTGCCACTCTGCTCTTTGTTCCGCCTTGGCGATTTTCATGAGCCACTGCGGTGATGTTGTCTGACTGAATCAGAACCGGTAGGTCGTGAAGCAAAGTCTCCGCTTGACGAAGGCCGTTGTATATGGCCCTTAATTCCAGTACGTTGATGTGAAGACAAGCCTCCTGGCTTGACCAGAGACCTTGGAAGTTTCTTCCCTGTGTGCTGCTCCCCAACCTCGGAGGCTCGCGTCCGTGGTTATCAGAACCCAGTCCTGAATGCCGAACCTGCGACCCTCTAGGTGAGCACTTTGCAGCCACCACAAGAGAGATACCCTGGCCCTGTGGGACAGGCTGATCATCTGATGAATCTGTAGATGTGACCCGGACCACTTGTCCAGAAGGTCCCACTGAAAAGTCCTCGCATGGAACCTGCCGAACGGAATGGCCTCGTAAGACGCCACCATCTTTCCCAGAACTCGAGTGCAGTGATGCACCGACACCCTCTTTGGCTTCAAGAGGTCCCTGACCAAATTCATGAGTTCTTGGGCCTTTTCCATCGGGAGATAAACCCTTTTCTGGTCTGTATCCAGAATCATGCCTAAGAAAGGCAAACGGGTCGTCGGAACCAACTGTGACTTCGGGATATTGAGAATCCAGCCGTGCTGCTGCAACACCCTCAGGGAAAGCGATACGCTGTTCAGCAACTGCTCTCTTGATCTCACTTTTATTAGAAGATCGTCCAAGTACGGGATAATTGTGACACCCTGCTTGCGCAGGAGCACCATCATTTCCGTCATTACCTTGGTGAAAATCCTCGGGGCCGTGGAAAACCCAAACGGCAACGTCTGAAATTGGTAATGCCAATCCTGTACAGCAAATCTCAGGAACGCCTGATGAGGCGGATATATGGGGACATGAAGGTATGCATCCTTTATGTCCAGGGACACCATATAATCCCCCCCTTCCAGGCTGGCTATGACCTCCCTGAGCGATTCCATCTTGAACTTGAACCTTTTAAGTATAGGTTTAAGGATTTTAAATTTAAAATGGGTCTGACCGAACCGTCCGGTTTCGGGACTACAAACAGGGTTGAGTAATACCCCATCCCCTGCTGAAGCAGGGGAACCTTGACCACCACTTGTTGAAGACACAATTTTTGAATTGCATTTAAAACTATCTCCCTCTCTGGGGAAGAAGCCGGTAGGGCCGATTTGAAAAACCGGCGAGGAGGCACCTCTTCGAATTCCAGCTTGTAACCCTGGGAAACAATTTCTATTGCCCAGGAATCTACCTGTGAGTGAACCCAGACGTGGCTGAAAAGTCGAAGACGTGCCCCCACTGGGGCGGATTCCCTCAGCAGAGCCCCAGCGTCATGCGGTGGATTTTGTAGAGGCCGGGGAGGACTTCTGCTCCTGGGAACTAGCTGTAGTTGGCAGCTTTTTCCCCCTGCCCTTACCTCTGGCAAGAAAGGAAGATCCCCGTACTCTCTTGGGTTTATGCGATCGAAAGGACTGCATCTGATAATGTGGCGTTTTCTTAGGTTGTGAGGAAACATAAGGCAAAAAAGTTGATTTACCTGCAGTAGCTGTGGAAATCAGGTCCGTGAGACCTTCTCCAAACAATTCCTCACCCGTGTAAGGCAAAACCTCCATATGCCTCTTCGAGTCGGCATCACCCGTCCATTGTTGGGTCCATAGGGCTTGCCTAGCAGAAATCGCCGTAGCGTTGGCTCTGGACCCCAGTAGGCCAACGTCTCTCTGAGCATCTCTCATATATAGGACAGCATCCTTAATATGACCCAGGGTCAATAAAATGGTTTCCTTATCCAGCGTATCTATATCAGCAGATAAGGTATCTGTCCACGCTGCTACAGCGCTACAAATTCAAGCCGACGCTATCGCCGGTCTGAGTAATGTACCAGTATGTGTGTAAATTGACTTCAAGGTAGTCTCCTGCCTGCGATCAGCAGGATCCTTGAGGGTTGCGGTATCTTGAGATGGCAGCGCTACCTTTTTGGATAAGCATGTCAACGCTTTGTCCACCCTTGGGGAGGATTCCCACCGTATCCTGTCCTTAGCGGGAAAGGATACGCCATAAGAATCCTTTTGGGAATCTGCAGTTTTTTGTCCGGAGATTCCCAAGCCTTTTCAAATAACTTGTTCAGCTCATGAGAAGGGGGAAAGGTTACCTCAGGTTTCTTTTCCTTATACATGCGCACCCTCGTGTCAGGGACAGAGGGGTCATCTGTGATATGCAACACCTCTTTTATTGCAATAATCATATAATGAATACTTTAAGCCAATTTTGGCTGCAACTTCGCATCATCATCATAGTCAACACTGGAGTCAGAATCCGTGTCAGTATCCGTGTCTACAACCTGGGATAGTGGGCGCTTTTGAGACCCAGAAGGCCTCTGCGACATAGTAAAAGGCAGGTCTAGACTCCCTGTACATTCCCTGGACTCTGCTTTGTCCAACCTCTTGTGTAATAAATTCACATTTGCATTTAAAACATTCCACATATCCACCCAGTCAGGTGTCGGCATTGCCGACGGAGACACCACACTCATTTGCTCCACCTCCTCCCTAGAAGAGCCTTCCGCTTCAGACATGCTGACACACGCGTACCGACACCCCACACACACAGGGAATCTCTAATCTGGAGACAGTTCCCCCACAAGGCCCGTAGGAGAGACAGAGAGTATGCCAGCACACACCCAGCGCTAATAACTTTGGAAACCAAAATTCCCAGATAGCGCCTTTTATATATATATATATATATATATCTTGATTGCACCAAATGATGTGCCCCCCCCCCCTTCTTTAAACCCCTCCGTCACCGTGTTCAGCAGGGGAGAGTCCGGGGAGCCAGGTCTCATCATGTGCTGTGGAGAAAAATGGCGCTGGTGAGTGCTGAGGATCAAGCTCCGCCCCCTCAGCGGCGGGCTTTGGTCCCGCTCGAATCCATTCAAAAACTGGCGGGGGATACCCATATACAGCCCACAGAGCCAATATATCTAGTTTTACCAGTCCCAGAGGTGTAAATTGTTGCCCAGGGCGCCCCCCAACCCTGCGCCCTGCACCCTTACAGTGCCTGCCGTGTGTGTTTTGTGTGGGCAATGGCGCGCAGCGTTACCGCTGCATGTTATCTCAGTGAAGATCTGAAGTCTTCTGCCGCCTCTGAAGTCTTCTATCTTCTTATACTCACCCGGCTTCTATCTTCCAGCTCTGTGAGGAGGACGGCGGCGCGGCTCCGGGACGAACAGCTAGGAGAGACCTGCGTTCCGACTCCCTCTGGAGCTAAGGGTGTCCAGTAGCCTAAGAAGTAGAGCCTAGCATTTAAGTAGGTCTGCTTCTCTCTCCTCAGTCCCTCGATGCAGGGAGTCTGTTGCCAGCAGGCTCCCTGAAATTAAATTTTTTTTAAAAAATCATTTCTTTCAGGAAACTCAGGAGAGCTCCCTGTAATGCACCCAGTCTCCTCTGGGCACAGTATCAAACTGAGGTCTGGAGGAGGGGCATAGAGGGAGGGGCCAGTGCACACCCATACCTAAAGTTCTTTTTAGTACCCATGTCTCCTGCGGAGCCCGTCTATTTCCCATGGTCCTTACGGAGTCCCCAGCATCCTCTAGGACTTAAGAGAAACTTAGATACGATCTGTCGGCGATGTTCGTTCCAAGAGTGGACAACTGAGAAGCAGACTTCCTCAGCAGGCACGATCTCCATCCAGGAGAGGGGAGACCTCCTCCAAGTAGTCTTCGAAGAGGTGATATGTCGTTGGGATTTCCTCAAGTAGGAATGATGGCATCTCGTCTCAACAAGAAGCTTCAGAGTTCCAGGTCAAGGGACCCTAAAACAGGAACAGTGAATACACTGGTGACACCGTGGGTGTTTCAGTCGGTATATGTATTCCCTACGTTTTCTCTCGTTCCAAAAGTTCTGGGAGCATAAAAAGGAAATTCGAGCAAGCCTCATGGTCCCAGACTGGCCAAGGGGAGCTTGGTATCCAGATCTCAGGAATTACTCATAGGAGATCCCTGGCTTTTTCCTTTGCGCGAGGACCTGTTGCAACAGGGGCCGTGCGTGTATTAGAACGTACCGCGGCTAAGTTTGACGAAATGTCGGTTGACCGCCAAATCCTAGTCCGTAAGGGTATTCCCACGGAATTAGTTCTCCACACTTATTCGGGCTAGAAAAGGGGTAACGTATAAACATTACTGCCGTATTTGGAGAAAATAAATTTCTTGGTGTGAATCCAAGAAGACTCCTACGGCGGAGTTTTTTCAACTAGTACGTTTTCTCAGTTTTCTACAAGCAAGTGTGGATGCGGGCCTAAACTTGGGCTCAATTAAAATTGGCCTTAGCGGGTTTCTTTCAGAGGGACTCCCTTCCAGAAGTTCAGACTGTCGTGAAGGGTATGTTGCACATCCAATCTCCATTTGTGCCCCAGTGGCACCATGAGCTCTTAATGGGGTGTTGCAGTTCCTTCAATCGCTTTGGTTTGAACCTTTAAGTAAGGAGGAGTGAGTTTCCTTACTTGGAAAGTGGTCGTCAGGTTGGCCTTGGCATACGCAAGGCGAGTGTCTGAGTTAGCGGCCTGGTCTCACAAGACACCTTAGTTGATCTTCCATGAAGATAGAGCAGTGTTGAAAACTCGTCTACAATTTCTACCGAAGGTGGTTTCTTCTTTCCACATATACCAACCTTTGTGGTGCCTGTGACTACCGACGCCTTCGCTGAGTCAATGTCTCTGCATGTGGTCAGAGTTTTGAAAATTTATGTCGCCAGGACGGCTCCGTTAGGAACACAGGTTTTGTTTGTCCTGTTTGCTCCCAACGACATTGGGTGTCCTGTTTCCAAGCAGACAGTTGCGCGCTGGATCTGTGGTACGATTCAGCATGCTCATTTCACGGCAGGATTGCCGTTACCGAAATAGGTGAGGGCCCATTCTACTAGAAAGGTGGGCTCGTCCGGGGCGGTTGACCGGGGAGTCTCGGCATTGCAACTTTGCCGAGCAGCTTTAGCAAACAATTTGGCTAAGTAATACAGTTTAATACCTTGGCCGAGGTTGACCTCACGTTTGGTCATTCAGTACTGTAGAGTCGTCCGCACTCTCCCACCCATTCTAGAGCTTTGGTATAACCCCATGGTTCTTGATGTGACCCCAGCATCCTCTAGGACGTATGAGAAAATAGGATTTTAATACCTACCGGTAAATCATTTTCTCTTAGTCTGTAGAGGATGCTGGGCGCCCGTCCCAGTGCGAACTATATCTCCAGTGATTATTTGTGGTTACACACATGTTGTGTTACGTTTATTGTCAGCCAGGTGCTGCAATTGTTCATGCCGTTGGCTTGTATTCTGTGGAATCCCACGTTCAGCGGCGTGCTTAAGGTGTGAGCTGGTGAGATGCTCACCGTGGTTTAACAATAATTCCTTTCCTTGAAATGTCCGTCTCCCTGGGCACAGTTCCTATAACTGGAGTCTTGAGGAGGGGCATAGAGGGAGGAGCAAGTTCACACCCACTCAAAGTCTTAAAGTGCCCATGTCACGGGACTTCGTCAGGGTGTGTGGCTTATACCCCACACCACGTGAAAAAGAGTGGTGTGGGGTATAAGCCACACCCCCTGACGAAGTCCCGTGACGAAACGCGTTGGGCGTGACCAGCAGGACTTGTGACGTGGATCCAGTGCCCAGATGAGCGGCGTGTGAGGTCAGTTTGTAGTCCGTGCGGCGGGATGTCCAGAGCGGCTGTTGGTATTCCTAGAGCAACGTTGTACATCGGTGTATGTCATCCCGAGGCTACACGAGCTGTCTACACTGCGCTGGTTACCTTTGACTTTCAATGTATGTGAGTGAATACTTTGCCAGTAAAGCACTTTTGATGATTACACTCACCATTGCGCCCTCCATTGTTTTCTTTTTCATATATATATATATATATATATATATATACACCTGTGTGTGTGTGTATATATATATATATATATATGTATGTATATATATATATATATATATAGGAACCTGACGCACTTAGCCCCCCGTCAGGGTACAGAATATAGGGATAGCAATATGTGTGAGATACACGGAATAGGAACCACACAGCAGCTATTGGCACACACAGTCGCATGCACAATGCAGAAATGATTACAAACAACAATAAAACTGCACTGGGCTAGCAATATTAAGTAAAGCTATATATGTATACAGATATAACAATGCACAGTAAATACTGGATGTATATCACAGGATACTTGTACTAAATATCCCTGTAGTTATGCACTTGTTCTTAACTAACATTGTCTAAATGACTTGTAGAATACTTAAGTGTCCTGTAAATGCACAGCGCTGATGAGGCAGGCGGCTTTACAGAGGAGACAGTGCCCAGTAGTCCCAAAATCAGCGCAGGTCTGTGTAATGGCGCCCAAACGCTGACAGGGAGTGAGGGAGAGAGAGAGATGCAGCTCCAGGGCGGGAACATCTGCTGTAGATGGCGGCTGGGGGAGGGGCTACAGGTCAGACCCTTATCCCCTCTGCTGGACTTCACCACCGGGTACCATGGAGCCTGTACTAAATGGATTTTAGTAAATCTGACCTATGCTCCTTGCCCTAGTGGATATAGTGGGGTCCCTGCACGGCCACAGTGTCCACGCACGCGGCGTGGTCCGTCTTCAGAGACCGCGACCGGATCGTGATTTCGGCGGGTCCCACCTGGGGGACCCTCTTACCTCCTCCCTATCGTGCGGCCATGCGATCCAGGAGAGCAGCAGTGGTATGTGTGCCTGTTGAGACCGGAGCACCTCTGCTGTAAGTACCCAGCAACCAGGGCGCGGGAGTATACAATGCCGCTGGGGAGGTGAGGGAGCCGCAGCACGATATGTCAGTATGACAAATAGCACCAAGTACCTATGCTGCGGCCCTTGAAGTCTTCTTTCTTGTCAGGAAAGCTCTTTTCAGGGCTGCCTAGCGCAGCCCTCCCTGTTAGCTGCCTGCACTGCAGGCACCAACTTACAAACTGAGCTCTAGTGCCTGGAGGCGGGGATATAGAGGAGGCATCCTGGGAACAGTCAAAGCTTTAGCCTGTTGGTGCCTCGGATCAAGATCCAATTCTACACCCCGATGTTCTTCCCTGTGAAATACCAGAGTACCCTGCTGCAGAAATGGGAGAATCCAGTTCTGGTGGACTCTTGTCTCTCAAAGAAGACTATTCTGCCAGTCCCAGCCACTTTCTTAAAGGAGGCACCAGACCGTATGTTAGAAACTACTTTAAAATCTTTTTATACGGTAGAAGGTGTGCTCCTCTGTCCAAACTTAGTGGGCTCCTGGGTCAATAAGAATGTTGAACGATGGGCCAAGGAACTTGGCAAGGGTTTGGAGTCTGGCCATCTGCTGTTAAAACTTATCACATTGGCGGAGCACATTAAGGAATCTGCTGTTTGCCTGGGAGACGCATCCAGGGATATTGGCATCTTTGGTTCACGGATCTCAGCTTCAGCTATTCATGCTCACCGTACCCTCTAACTTCGATCCTAGCAGGCTGACGCAGAGTCCGAAAAGGCTATGGAGTCTTTGCCTTTTTCTGGAAATATTCTCTTTGGCCCAGAATTGGACAAGTGGATATTCCAAGCTACGGAAGGTAAGTCCACCTTTTTACCTTCAGCTTCCCATGCGCCTAAAAAATATCTTTTATGGCCTTACTTTCATTCCTTTCATGTTCCCTTCAAATATAGAGGACAAGCCAGAGGTGCTACTTCTATCTCCAGAGGAAACTGGGGACAGGAAGCTGCCGTGGCCTCCTCCTCCCGTCATCCAGACCCGGTTGCATGATGGCCTTTCATTTCACCTGGGGACCCCCACGGTGGGAGCACGGCTGCTGGATTTGCATGATGGCCTTTCATTTCACCTGGGGACCCCCACGGTGGGAGCACGGCTGCTGGATTTCAAGGACATCTGGCTGCAGACCTGTCAGGATTGTTCGGAATCTGGTATCCCAGGGCTTCAGGATAGAGTTTTCACAACCTCCTAACCATTTCTTCACAACTGGTTATTCCGATCTCAGAGGAAAAAAAGAACGGTGCTGCAAGCGGCCATAGGAAAGCTTCTGTCTGCAGAGGTCTTGATACCATTTCTGGTTCCCCAAAGTGGACAAGGTTTTCACTCGACTCTCTTCATGCATCCCATACTCAACCTCAAGTCCTTGAACCTGTATCTGACCTACATGTAGACATGCTCCTCTTTGCAGTGATGCAGCATGCTGCAACACTGCTTGCTGCATTGCATTCCAAGTTGCGTCTATTCACAGCCAGCGATCACTCCTTTTATTCCTACTGGAACTAATAGAGCAATTGCCGACTGTGAATAGTCACAGCCTGACATGCCCATGCAGCATGCCACATCACAGTAAGACGAGCATGGCTACATCTGTACTACAAATTCAAGATGGAATCCATCCATTCGGTGAATGCCAGGCTAGAACCAGAGGAAATACCTGGTATTGCTGGACAACAAGGATGCTTATTTACATGTTCCGATTTGGGAACCTCATCAGGCATTTCTCTGATTTGCTATACAGGACCCCTATTACCAGTTTCGGGTCCTTCCGTTCGGACTCTCCTTGGCACCCAGAGTATTTACGAAGATCATGGCCATCATGGTGGCATGTGTTCATCTCCAGGAGGGGTTACCATCATCCCCTATCTTGACAAACTCCTGATCAAGGCACTATCTCCCTCCAGGAGAAACTCCTGCAGGATGTCTCCCTGACTTACGACTTTCTCCTAAATCATGGCTGGATAATCAATTTTCCAAAGTCTCATCGGATGCCATTGCAGTGCCTACTGTTTTTAGTATTTATTTTGGAAACATCTCTTCAGAGCTGGTTTGGTTATTTCTTCAACCTCAACAGGTATCTGTGTACATGTCTATCCATCTATTGGGGAAGATGGTTGCCTCCTTCGAGACTCTGGACTTCTGTCAGTTCCACTCTTGGACATTTAAGCTAGAACTCTTGTCCCAGTGGACGGATCTCATCTCCACATGCATCGACTGTTTTGCCTCTCCCCCAAGACTCATCTCTCTCTCCTGTGGTGGCTGCAGTCCAATCGCCTCTTGGAGGTTCGACGTTTCAGGATCTGGGATTGGACTCTGCTGATGACAGATGCCAGTCTCAGAGGTTGGGGAACCATGGTTCTCGGCAACCATTACCTAGGGAGGTGGTTTAGACAAGTGGAACACCTTCCAATCAACACCTTGGAGCTCTGAGCAATTTATAATGCATTGCTGGAGGTGTCCCACCTTCTGAGATGACTGTTTGTTCGACTACAATCAGACAACGCCATGGCGGTGGCATACATTATCCGTCAGGGAGGAACTCCAAGCAGAGGAGCCATGCGTGAAGTCAAACACATTCTCCTTGGGGTGGAATGCTATGCTGCAGCTTTGTCCGCAGTGTTCAGTCCTGATGTCGGCAATTGCGAAATGGATTACCTCCGTTGGCAAGATCTACATCCGGGAGAATGGGCGCTTTACCACTGTTTTCATCAGCTGACTTTTTGGTGAGGACAACCTCAAATAAACTCAATCAGACTCAGTCACCAACTCCCGCTATACTGCTCCCAGGCTCAAGATCCAGTGGCTGTGAATGCACTGTCGACTCCATGGAACTTCAGCTTAGAATACCTGTTCCCCCATTTCCCCATCTACCTCAGGTCCTCATGCATACAAAAATGGAATCAGTAACTGTCATTCTAGTTGCTCTGGACTGGCCTTGCAGAGTGTGGTATTCAGACCTGCGTCTTCTCCTGATGGGCAAACCATGGTTGCTCCCGCTCCTTGAGGATCTACTTCAACAAAGGCCATTCATCTACCCATACTTATGGCTTCTTCATTTGACGGCATGGCTGTTAAGACCACACTTCTAAGGATCAGAGGCATTCCAAGGACTCTTATCCCTACAATGCTAATGGCTCGTAAACTAGTGACTTCTGCGAATTATCACAGGATCTGGAAGTCTTATGTCTCTTGGTGTATGAGACGTAACTTGCATATGTCTTCCTTTAGGATTACTCATTTGCTCCGTTTCCTGCAGGCTGGGTTATCTGCTGGCCTTCACCTGGTTCATCTTTCGACTCTGTCTTTTTCAATCGCAGGTTAGCTCTGATCCCTGAAATACAGACTTTCCTTCAATGTGTCCTCCAAATCCAGCCTTCTTTCTTGGTTCCTACGGAACCTTGGGACTAATGCCTGTTTCTGTCATTCCTCCAATCAGACATGTTTGAGCCTCTGGAATCTATGGGCTTAAATTTCCTGACTTGGAAAACTGTTTTGCTGCTGGCTTTGGCTACAGCCTGGCAAGTGTCTGACCTCTGCAACCTTTCATGTCGTTCTCCCTATTTGGTTTTTCACAATGATAGGGCAGTGGATAGGGTAGAGCTCCACACATGCTCAGATTTTTTGCCCAAGGTCATTTTGTCATTTCACATCAAACAGCCCATTGTTGTCCTGGTGCTGTCAGGGGAGTCGAGTTCCCTGGATGTGGTTCGCTCCTTACGCAATTATGTGACCCGTAAGTCCGATGTTTAATTGTTTTGTGTAATGCGGTCAAGCAGGGCTGGCCTGCTTCCAAACAGACCTTGGCGCATTTGATCTGCTTGACCATCCGTCAGGCCTACTTGGTGTCTTCCCAAGGCCCACCTCAGTCAATTTCAGCTCACTCGACTCGTTCTGTGGGTCACTTCTGGGCTGCTGCCAGAGGGGTTTCATTTCTCAGCTTTGCAGAGTGGCCACTTCATCTAGCTCTCATATTTTTCATGATTTTACAGGTTTGATATCTTTGTGGCCTCTGCTTCTCAGTTTGGCTGTGTGGTATTACTGGGGTCTCAGCAATCTTTTGCCAATGGGAGTAGCTTTGGGACATCCCCACTGACATGAAGACTCCTGTGTCCCCTATAAGGAACACCGGTCACCCACCCCGCGCTGCATTCTCCTGTTATGGTTGGTCTGTGTCTGGGTGTTATGGATCTTCTCCTTTACTGGTCCTATAATGTCTTCTCCTGCTTCGTTCCTCTCTGAAGTTTGCCTGGTCTCCATCTCCTCTCAGGCAGAGTTTCTATGACTGTGGTCTGGGAGGGATATAGAGGGAAGGAGCTTGTTACACTTATACATTTTTAAAGTTACAGCTTCCATCTACCACCATTAATACCCCACTTTCATGAAGACTCCAGAATCGGAAAAAGGGAATTATCAGTCAGTACCAAATTCCTGTTAGTTTTTCCCCAAAAGGAAATCAGCCATTGCAAAATAGGAAGAAGAGTGAATAAATCATTAGAAAGAAAAATCACTGCAGCCAAACGCTACCTTCCCCGGCAATGTCAGTAGGGATACTGGCTCAGACAGGTTCCGCAAACATTCACCTACTGTAGCAGCAGAAGCCCGTACTACAAGTGCCTTGCCCTCTAGAACAAGATTCCTGTTTCCTTTGGGTACCCCCTCATACAGTATATACTTATACCCATTTTTACATACATCAAATTTAATGAGAGCACTTATTTTGCTGAAAAAAAATAAGATTTTACTTACCGGTAAATCTATTTCTCGTAGTCCGTAGAGGATGCTGGGGACTCCGTAAGGACTATGGGGAGAGACGGGCTCCGCAGGAGACATGGGCACTTTAAGAAAGAATTTAGTTCCTGGTGTGCACTGGCTCATCCCTCTATGCCCCTCCTCCAGACCTCAGTTAGAGAAACTGTGCCCAGAGGAGATGGACAGTACGAGGAAAGGATTTTGTTAATCCAAGGGCAAGATTCATACCAGCCACACCAATCACACCGTATAACTTGTGATAACTACCCAGTTAACAGTATGAAAATAACATATCATCAGTTCAAGACCGATGCAACTATAACATAACCCTTATTGAATAACTATATACAAGTATTGCAGAAGAAGTCCGCACTTGGGACGGGCGCCCAGCATCCTCTACGGACTACGAGAAATAGATTTACCGGTAAGTAAAATCTTATTTTCTCTAATGTCCTAGAGGATGCTGGGGACTCCGTAAGGACCATGGGGATTATACCAAAGCTCCCAAACGGGCGGGAGAGTGCGGATGACTCTGCAGCACCGATTGAGCAAACATGAGGTCCTCCTCAGCCAGGGTATCAAACTTGTAGAAATTTGCAAAAGTGTTTGAACCTGACCAAGTAGCAGCTCGACACAGCTGTAGTGCCGAGACCCCCCGGGCAGCCGCCCAAGAAGAGCCCACCTATATAGTGGAATGGGCCTTGACCGATTTTGGTAACGGCAAACCAGCCGTAGAATGCGCTTGCTGAATCGTGTTACAAATCCAGCGAGCAATAGTTTGCTTTGAAGCAGGGGCACCAATCTTGTTGGATGCATACAGGACAAACAGCGCTTCAGTTTTCCTGACTCTAGCCGTTCTGGCTACGTAATTTTCAAAGCCCTGACCACATCAAGTAACTCGGAATCCTCCAAGTCACGTGTAGCCACAGGCACCACAACAGGTTGGTTCATATGAAAAGATGAAACCACTTTTGGCAGAAATTGCGAACGGGTCCGCAATTCTGCTCTATCCATCTGGAAAACCAAATAGGGGCTTTTATGTGACAAAGCCGCTAATTCAGACACTCGCCTAGCCGAAGCCAAGGCTAATAACATGACCACCTTCCACGTGAGATATTTCAACTCCACTGTTTTAAGTGGTTCAAACCAGTGTGACTTTAGGAAACTTAACACCACGTTAAGATCCCAAGGTGCCACCGGAGGCACAAAAGGAGGCTGAATATGCAGCACTCCCTTTACAAAAGTCTGAACTTCTGGGAGAGAAGCCAATTCTTTTTGAAAGAAAATGGATAGGGCCGAAATCTGGACCTTAATGGAACCTAATTTAAGGCCCAAATTCACTCCAGTTTGTAGGAAGTGAAGGAACCGACCCAGATGGAATTCTTCCGTAGGAGCATTCTTGGTCTCACACCAAGAAACATATTTTCGCCATATACGGTGATAATGTTTTGTTGTTACTTCCTTCCTAGCCTTTATCAGCGTAGGGATAACCTCAACCGGAATGCCTTTTTCTGCTAGGATCCGGCGTTCAACCGCCATGCCGTCAAACGCAGCCGCGGTAAGTCTTGGAACAGACAGGGTCCCTGTTGCAACAGGTCCTGTCTTAGAGGAAGAGGCCACGGATCTTCTGTGAGCAGTTCCTGCAGATCTGGATACCAGGTCCGTCTTGGCCAATCTGGAACAATGAGGATTGTTCTCACTCCTTTTCTTCTTACTATCCTCAACACCTTTGGTATGAGAGGAAGAGGAGGAAATACAAAGACTGACCGGAACACCCACGGTGTCACTAGGGCGTCTACCGCTACTGCCTGAGGGTCTCTTGACCTAGCGCAATACCTCTGTAGCTTTTTGTTGAGGCGGGACGCCATCTATCTGTGGCAGTTCCCACCGACTCACAATCTGTGCGAAGACTTCTGGATGAAGTCCCCACTCTCCCGGGTGTAGGTCGTGTCTGCTGAGGAAGTCTGCTTCCCAGTTGTCCACTCCCAGAATGAACACTGCTGACAGTGTGCTTACATGATTCTCCGCCCAGCAAAGAATTCTGGTGGCTTCCGCCATTGCCACACTGCTCCTTGTGCCGCCTTGGTGGTTTACATGAGCCACTGCGGTGATGTTGTCTGACTGGATCAGAACTGGTCGGTCGCGAAGTAAGGTCTCCGCTTGACGTAGGGCGTTGTATATGGCCCTTAGCTCCAGGATGTTGATGTGAAGACAAGTCTCTTGACCAAAGACCCTGGAAATTTCTTCCCTCTGTGACTGCTCCCCAACCTCAGAGGCTTGCGTCCGTGGTCACCAGGATCCAGTCCTGAATGCCGAAACTGCGGCCCTTGAGAAGGTGAGCACTCTGCAGCCACCACAGTAGTGACACCCTGGTCCTGGGGGACAGGGTGATCAACCGATGCATCCGAAGATGTGACCTGGACCACTTGTCCTCGCATGGAACCTGCCGAAGGGAATGGCCTCGTATGACGCCACCATCTTTCCCAGGACTCGAGTGCAATGATGCAATGACACCTGTTTTGGTTTCAATAGGTTCTTGACCAGAGTCATGAGTTCCTGGGCCTTCTCTATCGGGAGATAAACCCTCTTCTGGTCCGTGTCCAGAATCATGCCCAAGAAGGGCAGACGAGTTGTAGGAACCAACTGAGACTTTGGAATATTGAGAATCCAGCCGTGTTGCTGTAGCACTTTCAGTGAAAGAGATACGCTGTTCAGCAACTGCTCTCTTGATCTCGCTTTTATGAGGCGATCGTCCAAGTACGGGATAATTGTGACACCTTGCTTCCGCAGGAGCACCATCATTTCCGCCATTACCTTGGTGAAAATCCTTGGGGCCGTTGAGAAACCAAACGGCAACGTCTGAAATTGGTAATGACAATCCTGTACCGCAAATCTTAGGTACGCCTGATGAGGTGGATAAATGGGGACATGAAGGTACGCATCCTTTATGTCCAGTGACACCATAAAATCCCCCCCTTCCAGGTTTGCGATGACCGCTCTTAGCGATTCCATCTTGAACTTGAACCTTTTCAAGTATAGATTCAGAGATTTTAAATTCAATATGGGTCTTACCGAACCGTCCGGTTTCGGGACTACAAACATGGTCGAATAATAACCCCTTCCCTGTTGAAGGAGGGGAACCTTGACCACCACCTGCTGAAGATACAAATTTTGTATTGCGTTTAACACTATTTCCCTCTCTTGGGGGAAGATGGCAGGGCCGATTTGAAATACCGGCGAGGAGGCACCTCTTCGAATTCCAGCTTGTAACCCTGAGACACAATTTCTATTGCCCAAGGATCCACCTGGGAGTGAACCCACATGTGGCTGAAATTCCGAAGACGTGCCCCCACAGGGCCCGGCTCTGCCAGTGGAGCCCCAGCGTCATGCGGTGGATTTTGTAGAGGCCGGTGAGGACTTCTGTTCCTGGGAACTAGCTGCGTTGTGCAGCTTCTTTCCTCTGCCCCTACCTCTGGCAAGAAAGGATGCACCTCGGACTTTCTTGTTTCTTTGTGAACGAAAGGACTGCATTTGATAATGCGGTGCTCTCTTAGGCTGTGAGGGAACATAAGGCAAAAAATTTGACTTTCCAGCTGTAGCTGTGGAGACCAGGGCCCTCATTCCGAGTTGTTCGCTCGCAAGCTGCTTTTAGCAGCTTTGCACACGCTAAGCCGCCGCCTACTGGGAGTGAATCTTAGCTTCTCAAAATTGCGAACGAAAGATTCGCAATATTGCGAAAAGACTTCTCTGTGCAGTTTCTGAGTAACTCGAGACTTACTCTGCCAGTGCGATCAGTTCAGTGCTTGTCGTTCCTGGTTTGACGTCACAAACACACCCAGCGTTCGCCCAGACACTCCTCCGTTTCTCCAGCCGCTCCCGCATTTTTCCCAGAAACGGTAGCGTTTTTTCACACACTCCCATAAAACGGCCAGTTTCCGCCCAGAAACACCCACTTTTCAATCACATTACGATCACCAGAACGAAGAAAAAACCTTGTAATTCCGTGAGTAAAATTCCTAACTGCATAGCAAATTTACTTGGCGCAGTCGCAGTGCGAACATTGCGCATGCGCAATAAGCGGAAAATCGCTGCGATGCGAAGAAAATTACAGAGCGAACAACTCGGAATGACCACCCAGGTCCGAGAGACCTTCCCCGAACAATTCCTCACCCTTGTAAGGTAAAACCTCCATATGCCTTTTTGAGTCGGCATCACCTGTCCATTGCCGAGTCCACAGGACCCTTCTGGCAGAAATCGACATAGCGTTTATTCTAGAACCCAGTAGACTAATGTCTCTTTGAGCATCTCTCATATATAGGACAGCGTCTTTTATATGCCCCAGGGTCAATAATACAGTATCCTTATCTATGGTATCCAATTTCTCAGATAAGGTATCCGTCCATGCCGCTACAGCACTACACACCCAGGCCGTCCATGCCGCTACAGCACTACACACCCTCGTGTCAGGGACAGGGGTTTCCTCTGTGATGTGCAAAACATCCTTTATTGCTATAATCATATATCGAAGGGATTTAGCCAATTTTGGCTGTAACTTTGCATCATCGTAATCGACACTGGAGTCAGAATCCATGTTGGTATCTGTGTCAACAATTTGGGATAGTGGGCGCTTATGAGACCCTGACGGTCCCTGCGACATAGGGTCAGGCATGGGTTGAGACCCTGACTGCCCCAATGCATCAGCCTTGTCAAATCTTTTATGCAAGGAATTAACATTATCATTTAAAACCTTCCACATATCCATCCAATCAGGTGTCGGCGCCGCCGGTGGAGACACCACATTCATTTGCTCCCGCTCCTCTCCCACATAGCCTTCCTCATCAGACATGTCGACACAAGCGTACCGACACACCACACACACAGGGAATGTCCTTTCTGAAGACAGTTCCCCCACCAGGCCCTTTGGAGAGACAGAGAGAGAGAGAGTATGCCAGCACACACCCCAGCGCTATAATATCCCAGGAATAACACAGTAACTTAATGTTAACCAGGTAGCTGCTGTATGTTATAGTTTTTGCGCCTAATTATGTGCCCCCCCTCTCTTTTCAACCCTCTTCTACCGTGTATCAGCAGGGGAGAGACCGGGGAGCTTCCTCTCAGCGGTGCTGTGGAGAAAAAATGGCGCTGGTGAGTGCTAAGGGAGAAGCCCCGCCCCCTCGGCGGCGGGCTTCTGTCCCGCTTAAACAGTAATTTTGGCGGGGGCTCATACATATATACAGTGCCCAGCTGTATATATGTGTTCTTTTTGCCAATATGAGGTCCCAAATGCTGCCCAGGGCGCCCCCCCCCCCCCCCTGCGCCCTGCACCCTTACAGTGACCGGAGTATGTGAGGTGTGTAAAGCAATGGCGCACAGCTGCAGTGCTGTGCGTTACCTCTAGTGAAGATCATGAAGTCTTCTGCGGCCTGTGATGTCTTCTTTTCTTCTCATACTCACCCGGTTTCTGTCTTCCGGCTCTGCGAAGGGGACAGCGGCGCGGCTCTGGGACGGACGGCGAGGGTGAGATCCTGCGTACCAATCTCTCTGGAGCTAATGGTGTCCAGTAGCCTAAGAAGCAGGACCTAGCTTCAGAGAGTAGGGCTGCTTCTCTCTCCTCAGTCCCTCGATGCAGGGAGTCTGTTGCCAGCAGAGCTCCCAGAAAATAAAAAACCTGACAAAATACTTTCTATCAGTAAACTCAGGAGAGCTCACTGAAAAGCACCCAGCTCCTCTGGGCACAGTATCAAACTGAGGTCTGGAGGAGGGGCATAGAGGGAGGAGCCAGTGCACACCAGGAACTAAATTCTTTCTTAAAGTGCCCATGTCTCCAGCGGAGCCCGTCTATCCCCATGGTCCTTACGGAGTCCCCAGCATCCTCTAGGACGTTAGAGAAAATAAGATTTTACTCACCGGTAAATCTATTTCTCGTAGTCCGTAGTGGATGCTGGGGACTCCGTAAGGACCATGGGGAATAGACGGGCTCCGCAGGAGACTGGGCACTCTAAGAAAGATTTAGTACTACTGGTGTGCACTGGCTCCTCCCTCTATGCCTCTCCTCCAGACCTCAGTTAAGGAAACTGTGCCCGGAAGAGCTGACATTACAAGGAAAGGATTTTGGAATCCAGGGTAAGACTCAGAGCCGGCCCTAACCAATATGATGCCCTAGGCAAGATTTTGGCTGGTGCCCCCTAGCACCACCCCTGGTTCCGCCTCTGACCTTGCACTTCTTTCCCAGAACCATCACCCCTCAGCCATAACAGTCCTTATTTTGGTGTTTTTACCCCCTATATTTTAAATAGGAACAGTTCGCACATTTGGCGCACAGCCCAAAAAGGGTTGTGTTTTTGCTGGCAAGGGGCATGGCCACACAATAGTAACCCCAATTCCAAATACGCCACACAGTACTGCACTTTATTCACATTTGATCATGCGATAGTTTCCATAATTAATATTACATCCCACAGTAGTATCACTTTACCTTATAAACGTTACTCCTCACAGTAGAGCCCCTTATTCACATTACATCACACTGAATTGCTCCTTATTCACATTACACTACACCCTATTGCTCTTTATTCACATTAGACGACACAGTAGTGCCCTTTCTATACGCAACACCACATAGAAGAGCACCTTAAACACATAATTCCACACAATAATGCCCCTAACACATATGAGACACATTATTAATGTCCTTCTAAACATAATGTGCTTACACATTATGACAACCTTTATTAATGCCCTTTTACACATAATGTCCCTTACACATATGCCGCACATTATTAATGCCCTAATACACATAATGACACACATAGTGCCCCCTACACATTTGCTGCACATTGTTAGTGCCCCTATACACATAATGACATACATACAGTAGTACCCTGTTACACATATGCCACACATTATTAATGCCCTTATACACATAATGACACACATAGTGCCCCTTATACATACCGTATTTTTCGGACCATAAGACGCGTCTGACCATAAGACGCACCTAGTTTTTAGAGTAAGAAAACTGGAAAAAAAAGAGCAAGCATACACAGACAGACAGACACACACACACACACACACACACACACACACACACACACACACACATCAGAGCCAGCATACACAGACACACAGACACACACACACATCCACACATCAGAGCCAGCATACACATACACAGACACACACACACACACACACATACAGACACACACACACATATTGTAGACAGTACCAGTGGTTCCCCGCGTCCAGGCTCTCAGCTAACGCTTGCCCCGGGTGCACTCCTGAGGACCAAGGAGGTGTGGGGTAGATGCCGGGCTCTGCTGCTGGGCTCTGAGATGCGCCGCGCTCTGCTGATGACGGCGCAGCAGCAGCAGCAGCATCCAGGACCCGCTGGTTCCCCCATGTCCAGGCACTCAGCTAACGCTGCCTGCAGGGAAACTCCTGAGGAGGGAGGAGGTGTGGGGGAGCGGGGGGGGAGTCACATGATGCTGGGCTCTGCTGCTGGGCTCTGAGATGCGCCGCGCTCTGCTGATGACGGCGCAGCAGCAGCAGCAGCATCCAGGACCCGCCGCTACCCGCGAACTCCATCTGCATCTGCTCTTATTCGCTCCATAAGACGCACATACTTTTTCCCCCACATTTTTGGGGAGAAAAAGTGCGTCTTATGGTCCGAAAAATACGGTATGTTGCACATTAATGCATTTTTACATGACACACATAATGCTCCTTACACATATTCTGAACACTACTGCACAACCAACCCACTCACATGCACACAGCACTCACACTACCGCTAACACTGTGACCTCTGCCTCTGTTTGGATACAGATGTGTCCTCATAAATCTTGCCTCAGTGCTAACGTCGGGCACATTTTTTAATGAAAATGCATCTTATTTGCATTGTTATGTGGCTAGGATGCACAAGCACCTTCTGCTGATTAAAATGATATACAGCATGCCTATATACTGTGTGAGACTGTATCTGCATATGAAATGCTACACACAGAATATAGGCATGCCGCATATCATTTTAATCAGCAGAAGCTGCTGATGCCCCTGGGCATATCAAATGCCCTAGGCAATTGCCTAGTTTGCCTATAGCTATGGCCGGCTCTGGTAAGACTCATACCAGCCACACCAATCACACCGTATAACTTGTGATAAACTTACCCAGTTAACAGTATGAACAAACAACAGAGCATCAACCAATGGATGCCAACATAACATAACCCTTTATTAAGCAATAACTATATACACGTATTGCAGAAAGTCCGCACTTGGGACGGGCGCCCAGCATCCACTACGGACTACGAGAAATAGATTTACCGGTGAGTAAAATCTTATTTTCTCTAACGTCCTAGTGGATGCTGGGGACTCCGTAAGGACCATGGGGATTATACCAAAGCTCCCAAACGGGCGGGAGAGTGCGGATGACTCTGCAGCACCGAATGGGCAAACACAAGGTCCTCCTCAGCCAGGGTATCAAACTTGTAGAATTTTGCAAATGTGTTTGAACCCGACCAAGTAGCAGCTCGGCAAAGCTGTAATGCCGAGACCCCTTGGGCAGCCGCCCAAGAAGAGCCCACCTTCCTTGTGGAATGGGCTTTCACTGATTTGGGATGCGGCAATCCAGCCGCAGAATGAGCCTGCTGAATCGTGTTACAGATCCAACGAGCAATAGTTTGCTTTGAAGCATACAGGATAAACAGCGAGTCAGTCTTCCTGACTCCAGCTGTTCTGGTTACATAAATCTTCAAAGCCCGGACTACGTCAAGCAACTTTGAATCCTCCAAGTCACAAGTAGCCGCAGGCACCACAATAGGTTGGTTCAAATGAAAAGATGACACCACCTTTGGCAGAAATTGCGGACGAGTCCGCAATTCTGCCCTGTCCATATGGAAAACCAGATAGGGGCTTTACATGACAAAGCCGCCAATTCTGACACACGCCTAGCCGAAGCTAAGGCCAACAGCATGACCACTTTCCATGTGAGATACTTTAGCTCCACAGACTTAAGTGGCTCAAACCAGTGGGATTTCAGGAAACCCAACACCACGTTAAGATCCCAAGGTGCCACTGGTGGCACAAAAGGGGGCTGAATATGCAGCACTCCCTTAACAAACGTCTGAACCTCAGGCAGTGAAGCCAGTTCTTTTTGAAAGAAAACGGATAGGGCCGAAATCTGGACCTTTATGGACCCTAATTTTAGGCCCATAGTCACTCCTGACTGTAGGAAGTGCAGGAATCGACCCAGCTGGAATTCTTCTGTAGGGCCTTCCTGGCCTCACACCAAGCAGCATATTTTTTGCTGTCACGTCCTTCCTAGCCTTTATCAGTGTAGGAATAACTTCATCTGGAATGCCTTTTTCCGCTAGGATCCGGCGTTCAACCGCCCTGCAGTCAAACGCAGCCGCGGTACGTCTTGGAACAGACAGGGCCCTTGTTGCAACAGGTCCTATCTGAGAGGCAGAGGCCATGGGTCCTCTGTGAGCATTTCTTGCAGTTCCGGGTACAAAGTCCTTCTTGGCCAATCCGGAACAATGAGTATTCTTCTCACTCCTCTTTTTCTTACAATTCTCAGCACCTTTGGTATGAGAGGAAGAGGAGGAAACACATAGACCGACTGGAACGCCCACGGTGTTACTAGTGCGTCCACAGCTATCGCCTGAGGGTCCCTTGACCTGGCGCAATACCTTTTTAGCTTTTTGTTGAGGCGGGACGCCATCATGTCCACCTGTGGCAGTTCCCGTCGATTTGCAATCTGCGTGAAGACTTCTTGGTGAAGTCCCCACTCTCCCGGGTGGAGGTCGTGCCTGCTGAGGAAGTCTACTTCCCAGTTGACCACTCCCGGAATGAACACTGCTGACAGTGTGCTTACGTGATTCTCCG
Source organism: Pseudophryne corroboree (assembly GCF_028390025.1). Classification (NCBI taxonomy): domain Eukaryota; kingdom Metazoa; phylum Chordata; class Amphibia; order Anura; family Myobatrachidae; genus Pseudophryne; species Pseudophryne corroboree. The sequence goes on from NC_086444.1 coordinate 557,996,589, forward strand.
CCCAGCGAAGAATTCTGGTGGCTCCTACCATCGCCACCCTGCTCCTTGTGCCGCCTTGGCGGTTTACATGAGCCACTGCGGTGATATTGTCTGACTGGATCAGAACCGGTTGGTCGCGAAGCAGGGTCTCCGCTTGACTTAGGGCGTTGTATATGGCCCTTAGTTCCAGGATATTGATGTGAAGGCAAGTCTCCTGCCTTGACCACAGCCCTTGGAAATTTCTTCCCTGTGTGACAGCCCCCCACCCTCGGAGGCTTGCATCCGTGGTCACCAAGACCCAGTTTTGAATGCTGAATCTGCGACCTTCGAGAAGGTGAGCACTCTGCAGTCACCACAGGAGAGACACCCTTGCTCTGGGGGATAGGGTGATTAACCGATGCATCCGAAGATGTGATCCGGACCACTTGTCCAGTAAGTCCCATTGGAAGGTATGGAACCTGCCGAAGGGAATGGCCTCGTATGATGCCACCCTCCTTCCCAGGACTCGAGTGCAGTGATGCACTGACACCTGTTTTAGTTTTAAAAGATTCCTGACCAGTGTCACGAGCTCCTGAGCTCTCTCTATCGGGAGATAAACCTTTTTCTGGTCTGTGTCTGGGATCATGCCTAGGAGAGGCAGATGAGCTGTAAGAACCAAATGCGACTTTGGAATATATAGAATCCAGTCGTGTTGCCGTTTCACTTCCAGAGAAAGTGATACGCTGTTCAGCAACTGCTCTCTTGATCTCGCTTTTATGAGGAGATCGTCCAAGTACGTGATAATAGTGACACCTTGCTTCCGCAGGAGCACCATCATTTCCGCCATTACCTTGGTGAATCTTCTCAAGGCCGTGGAGAGACCAAACGGCAACGTCTGAAATTGGTAATGACCATCCCGTACCGCAATTCTGAGGTACGCCTGATGAGGTGGATAAATGGGGACATGAAGGAATGCATCCTTTATGTCCCGAGTCACCATAAAATCTCCCCCTTTCAGGCTTGCAATAACCGCTCTTAGCGATTCCATCTTGAACTTGAACCCTTTCAGGTATATGTTCAGGGATTTTAAATTCAATATGGGTCCGACCGAACCGTCTGGTTTCGGGACTACAACATGGTCGAATAATAACCCCCTCCTTGTTGAAGGAGGGGAACCTTGACCACCACCAGTTGAAGATACAATTTATGAATTGCAGTTAACACTGTTTCCCTCTCGTGGGGGGAAGCCGGCAGGGCCGTCGGTGAGGGGGCATCTTCTCAAAGTCCAGCTTGTATCCCTGAGACACAATATCTATTGCCCAGGGATCTAACAGGGAGTGAACCCACTTGTGGCTGAACTTACGAAGGCGTGCCCTCACCGGGCCTAGCTCCGCCTGTGGAGCCCCAGCGACATGCGGTGGATTTTTGTAGAGGCCGGGGAGGACTTCTGTTCCTGGGAACTAGCTGTGTTGTGCAACTTCTTTCCTCTGCCCCCGCCTCTGGCAAGAAAGGACGCACCTCGGACTTTCTTGTTTCTTTATTCGAAAGGCTGCATTTGATAATGTCGTGCTTTCCTAGGCTGTGCAGGAATATAAGGCAAAATATCAGAATTACCAGCTATAGCTGTGGAGACCAGGTCCGAGAACCCTTCTCCACACAATCCTCAGCCTTCCACATGCCTCTTAAGTCGGCATCATCTGTCCATTGCATATTCTACAGGACACGTCAAGCAGAAATCGACATAGCTTTGACTCTAGGACCCAGTATACTCATGTCTCTTTGGGCATGTTTTTATATATATATATATATATATATATATATATATACCTATCACTTAAGACAGCATCTTTAATATATATATATATATATCTATATATACATATATCTCTCTATATATATATATATATATATATGCATACTAGGGTCTCAATCTCTGCTGATAAGGTACCTGTCCACGCTGCCACAGCGCTATAAACCCATGCCGACACAATCGCCGGTCTGAGTAGTATACTAGAATGTGCACGCTATCTGCAGGATCCCTGAGAATAGCTAGTGCTACCTTCTGTGCAAACGTGACACCCTAGGGGAAGATTCCCATCACATCCTGGCCCTAGTGGGGAAAGGATACTGCTTGAGAATTTTTTGTGGGAGCTGCAGTCTCTTGTCTGGAGATTCCCGCTCTTTTTCCTCATGAGAGGAGGGAAATTTACCTCAGCTTTCTTCCCCTTAACATGTGTACCCTTGTGTCAGGGACAGATGAGTCATCAGTGATATGCAAATCATCTTTTATTACAATAATCATATATGGAATACCTTTCAGCCATTTTGGCTGTAACTTTGCATTATCGTAGTCGACACTGGAGTCAAACTCCGTGTCGATATCAGTGTTTATTATTTTGGATAGTGAGCATTGTGAGACTCTGAAGATCTCTGTGACATAGGGACAGACAAGGGTAGATTTCCTGTCTGTTCTCTAATCTTTTGTGCAATAAATTCACCTCAGCTCTTACACATATCCAAACAGGTGTCGGCGTTGTCGACGGAGACACCCTCTCACACACATATTTGCTCTATCTCCTCCTTAGGGGAGCCTTTTACCTCAGACATGTCGACACACACGTACCGACACACCACACACACAGGGGATGCTCTATTTGAAGACAGTTCCCCCACAAGGCCCTTTGGAGAGACAGAGAGAGAGTATGCCAGCACACACCCCAGCGCTATATGACCCAGGAATCACACAGTAACTTAGTGTTAACCCAGTAGCTGCTGTATATATTGTTTTTACGCCAAAGTTATGTGCCCCCCCTCTCTTTTTCACCCTCTCTCTCGTGCAGGGGAGAGCCTGGGGAGCTTCCTCTCAGCGGATCTGTGGAGAGAAAATGGTGCTGGTGAGTGCTGAGGAAGAAGGCCCCGCCCCCTCAGTGGCGGGCTTATCCCGCGATTTTGTGTAATATTAATGGCGGGGGCTCATGCATATAACAGTGTCCAACTGTATATATGCTGCTTTTGCCAGGAGGTACTTAATTGCTGCCCAGGGCGCCCCCCCCTGCGCCCTGCACCCTACAGTGACCGGAGTGTGTGGGTGTAATGCGGGAGCAATGGCGCACAACTGCAGTGCTGTGCGCTACCTCATGTGAAGACAGGAGTCTTCTGCCGCCGATTTCGATGTCTTCTTGCTTCTGCCGGCTTCTGTCTTCTGGTTCTGCAAGGGGGACGGCGGCGCGGCTCCGTGAACGGACTACAAGGTCAGGTCCTGTGTTCGATCCCTCTGGAGCTAATGGTGTCCAGTAGCCTAAGAAGCGCAACCTAGCCGCATTTAGTAGGTTTGCTTCTCTCCCCTCAGTCCCTCGTAGCAGAGAGTCTGTTGCCAGCAGAAGCTCTCTGAAAATAAAAAACCTAACTAAAATACTTTCTTATTAGCAAGCTCAGGAGAGCCCACTAAAAGCACCCAGCTCTGGCCGGGCACAGATTCTAACTGAGGTCTGGAGGAGGGGCATAGAGGGAGGAGCCAGTGCACACCAGTAGTACTAAATCTTTCTTAGAGTGCCCAGTCTCCTGCGGAGTCCGTCTATTCCCCATGGTCTTTACGGAGTCCCCAGTATCCACTAGGACGTTAGAGAAAATAAGAATTTACTTACCGATAATTCTATTTCTCGTAGTCCATAGTGGATGCTGGGGACTCCGTCAGGACCATGGGGAATAGCGGCTCCGCAGGAGACAGGGCACAAAAATAAAGCTTTAGAATTAGGTGGTGTGTACTGGCTCCTCCCCCTATGACCCTCCTCCAAGCCTCAGTTAGGATACTGTGCCCGGACGAGCGTACACAATAAGGAAGGATATTGAATCCCGGGTAAGACTCATACCAGCCACACCAATCACACCGTATAACTTGTGATCTGAACCCAGTTAACAGTATGACAAACGTAGGAGCCTCTGAACAGACGGCTCACAACAATAACAACCCGAATTTGTTTGTAACACTAACTATGTACAAGTATTGCAGACAATCCGCACTTGGGATGGGCGCCCAGCATCCACTACGGACTACGAGAAATAGAATTATCGGTAAGTAAATTCTTATTTTCTCTAACGTCCTAAGTGGATGCTGGGGACTCCGTCAGGACCATGGGGATTATACCAAAGCTCCCAAACGGGCGGGAGAGTGCGGATGACTCTGCAGCACCGAATGAGAGAACTCAAGGTCCTCCTCAGCCAGGGTATCAAATTTGTAGAATTTTGCAAATGTGTTTGCCCCTGACCAAGTAGCAGCTCGGCAGAGTTGTAATGCCGAGACCCCCCGGGCAGCCGCCCAGGATGAGCCCACTTTCCTTGTGGAATGGGCCTTGACCGATTTAGGTTGTGGCAAGCCTGCCACAGAATGTGCAAGTTGAATTGTGCTACAAATCCAACGAGCAATCGTCTGCTTAGAAACAGGAGCACCCATCTTGTTGGGTGCATACAATATAAACAGTGAGTCAGACTTTCTGACTCCCGCCGTTCTTGAAATATATATTTTCAATGCCCGGACCACGTCCAACAACTTGGAATCCTCCAAATCGTTAGTAGCCGCAGGCACCACAATAGGCTGGTTCAGGTGAAACGCTGACACCACCTTAGGCAGAAAATGAGGACGTGTCCGCAGTTCTGCCCTGTCCGTATGGAAAATCAGATATGGGCTCTTATATGATAAAGCCGCCAATTCTGATACTCTCCTGGCTGAAGCCAGGGCCAGTAGCATGGTTACTTTCCATGTAAGATACTTCAACTCCACCGATTTGAGCGGCTCAAACCAATGGGATTTGAGAAAATCCAAGACTACATTAAGATCCCACGGTGCCACTGGGGGCACAACCGGGGGCTGTATATGTAGTACTCCTTTTACAAAAGTCTGGACTTCAGGAACTGAAGCCAATTCTTTCTGGAAGAAAATCGACAGGGCCGAAATTTGAACCTTAATGGACCCCAATTTGAGGCCCATAGACAATCCTGTTTGCAGGAAATGTAGGAATCGACCCAGTTGAAATTCCTCCGTGGGGGCCTTCCTGGCCTCACACCACGCAACATATTTTCTCCAAATGCGGTGATAATGTTGTGCAGTCACCTCCTTCCTGGCTTTTACCAGTGTAGGAATGACCTCTTCCGGAATGCCTTTTTCCCTTAGAATTTGGCGTTCAACCGCCATGCCGTCAAACGCAGCCGCGGTAAGTCTTGGAATAGACACGGTCCCTGCTGAAGCAGGTCCGGTCTTAGAGGTAGAGGCCACGGATCCTCCGTGAGCATCTCTTGAAGTTCCGGGTACCAAGTTCTTCTTGGCCAATCCGGAGCCACTAGTATCGTTCTTACTCCCTTTTGCCGTATAATTCTCAGTACCTTTGGTATGAGAGGCAGAGGAGGGAACACATACACTGACTGGAACACCCACGGTGTTACCAGAGCGTCCACAGCTATTGCCTGAGGGTCTCTTGACCTGGCGCAATACCTGTCCAGTTTTTTGTTGAGGCGGGACGCCATCATATCCACCATTGGTTTTTCCCAACGGTTCACAATCATGTGGAAGACTTCTGGATGAAGTCCCCACTCTCCCGGGTGTAGATCGTGTCTGCTGAGGAAGTCTGCTTCCCAGTTGTCCACTCCCGGAATGAATACTGCTGACAGTGCTATCACATGATCTTCCGCCCAGCGAAGAATCCTTGCAGCTTCTGCCATTGCTGTCCTGCTTCTTGTGCCGCCCTGTCTGTTTACGTGGGCGACTGCCGTGATGTTGTCCGACTGGATCAACACCGGCTGACCCTGAAGCAGGGGTTTTGCCAGACTTAGAGCATTGTAAATCGCTCTTAGCTCCAGTATATTTATGTGAAGAGACATCTCCAGGCTTGACCATACTCCCTGGAAGTTTCTTCCCTGTGTGACCGCTCCCCAGCCTCTCAGACTGGCATCCGTGGTCACCAGGACCCAGTCCTGTATGCCGAATCTGCGGCCCTCTAACAGATGAGCACTCTGCAACCACCACAGAAGAGACACCCTTGTCCGTGGCGATAAGGTTATCCGCTGATGCATCTGCAGATGCGATCCGGACCATTTGTCCAGCAGATCCCACTGAAAAGTTCGTGCATGGAATCTGCCGAATGGAATCGCTTCGTAAGAAGCCACCATCTTTCCCAGGACTCTTGTGCATTGATGCACAGACACTTTCCCTGGTTTTAGGAGGTTCCTGACAAGTTCGGATAACTCCCTGGCTTTCTCCTCCGGAAGAAACACCTTTTTCTGAACCGTGTCCAGAATCATTACCAGGAACAGCAGACGTGTCGTCGGGGTCAACTGAGATTTTGGAAAATTCAGAATCCACCCGTGTTGTTGCAGCACTAGTTGGGTTAGTGCTACTCCGTCCTCCAGCTGTTCTCTGGACCTTGCCCTTATCAGGAGATCGTCCAAGTAAGGGATAATTAATACGCCTCTTCTTCGCAGAAGAATCATCATTTCGGCCATTACCTTGGTAAAGACCCGAGGTGCCGTGGACAATCCAAACGGCAGCGTCTGAAACTGATAATGACAGTTTTGCACCACGAACCTGAGGTACCCTTGATGTGAAGGGCAAATTGGGACATGTAGGTAAGCATCCTTTATGTCCAGGGACACCATAAAGTCCCCTTCTTCCAGATTCGCTATCACTGCTCTGAGTGACTCCATCTTGAACTTGAATTTCTGTATGTACAGGTTCAAAGATTTCAGATTTAGAATAGGTCTTACCGAGCCGTCCGGCTTCGGTACCACAAATAGCGTGGAGTAATACCCCTTTCCCTGTTGTAGGAGGGGTACCTTGACTATCACCTGCTGAGAAAACAGCTTGTGAATGGCTTCCAATACCGTCGCCCTGTCTGAGGGAGACGTTGTCAAAGCAGACTTTAGGAACCGGCGAGGGGGAGACTTCTCGAATTCCAACCTGTAACCCTGAGATACTACCTGCAGAATCCAGGGGTCCACCTGTGAGCAAGCCCACTGTGCGCTGAAATTCTTGAGTCGACCCCCCACCGCTCCTGAGTCCGCTTGTAAGGCCCCAGCGTCATGCTGAGGGCTTTGCAGAACCCTGGGAGGGCTTCTGTTCCTGGGCAGGGGTTGCTTGCTGCCCTCTCTTACCCCTTCCTCTGCCCCGAGGCAGATATGACTGTCCTTTTGTCCGCTTGTTCTTATAGGACCGAAAGGACTGCGGCTGAAAAGACGGTGTCTTTTTCTGTTGGGAGGGGGTCTGAGGTAAAAAGGTGGATTTTCCGGCAGTTGCCGTGGCCACCAGATCCGATAGACCGACGCCAAATAATTCCTCCCCTTTATACGGCAATACTTCCATATGTCTTTTGGAATCCGCATCACCTGACCACTGTCGCGTCCATAAACTCCTTCTGGCAGATATGGACATCGCATTTACTCTCGATGCCAGAGTGCAAATATCTCTCTGAGCATCTCGCATATAAAGGAAAGCATCCTTTAATTGCTCTATAGTCAATAAAATACTGTCCCTATCCAGGGTATCAATATTTTCAGTCAGGGAATCCAACCAGACGACCCCAGCACTGCACATCCAGGCTGAGGCGATGGCTGGTCGCAGTATAACACCAGTATGTGTGTATATACTTTTTAGGGTAGTTTCCATTCTCCCTGAGGGCGGCCGTATCAGGAGACGGTAACGCCACTTGTTTTGATAAGCGTGTGAGCGCCTTATCCACCCTAGGGAGTGTTTCCCAGCGCGCCCTAACCTCTGGCGGGAAAGGGTATAATGCTAATAACTTTTTTGAAATTAGCATTTTTCTATCTGGGTTAACCCACGCTTCATCACATACATCATTTAATTCCTCTGATTCAGGAAAAACTACAGGTAGTTTTTTCACCCCCCACATAATACCCCTTTTTGTGGTACTTGCAGTATCAGAGATATGCAAAGCCTCCTTCATTGCCGTGATCATATAACGTGTGGCCCTACTTGAAAATACGTTTGTTTCATCACCGTCGACACTAGATTCAGTGTCTGTGTCTGGGTCTGTGTCGACCGACTGAGGTAAAGGGCGCTTTACAGCCCCTGACGGTGTCTGAGACGCCTGGGCAGGTACTAACTGGTTTGCCGGCCGTCTCATGTCGTCAACTGATTTTTGTAATGTGCTGACATTATCACGTAATTCCATAAACAAAGCCATCCATTCCGGTGTCGACTCCCTGGGGGGTGACATCACCATTATCGGCAATTGCTCTGCCTCCACACCAACATCGTCCTCATACATGTCGACACACACGTACCGACACACAGCAGACACGCAGGGAATGCTCTTATCGAAGACAGGACCCCACTAGCCCTTTGGGGAGACAGAGGGAGAGTTTGCCAGCACACACCCAAGCGCTATAATATATATGGGAACAACCTTATATAAGTGTTGTTCTTTATAGCAGCTTAAATATATCAAAATATCGCCAAAAAAATGCCCCCCCTCTCTGTTTTACCCTGTTTCTGTAGTGCAGTGCAGGGGAGAGTCCTGGGAGCCTTCCTCACAGCGGAGCTGAGCAGGAAAATGGAGCTGTGTGCTGAGGAGAATAAGCTCCGCCCCCTATTTCGGCGGGCTTTTCTCCCGTAGTTTTAGATAACTGGCATGGGTTAAATACATACATATAGCCTCAATGGCTATATGTGATGTATTCTTTTGCCATAAAGGTATTAAATATTGCTGCCCAGGGCGCCCCCAGCAGCGCCCTGCACCCTCCGTGACCGCTTGGTGTGAAGTGTGTGACAACAATGGCGCACAGCTGCAGTGCTGTGCGCTACCTTCATGAAGACTGAAGAGCCTTCTGCCGCCTGTTTCCGGACCTTCAATCTTCAGCATCTGTAAGGGGGGTCGGCGGCGCGGCTCCGGGACGAACCCCAGGGTGAGACCTGTGTTCCGACTCCCTCTGGAGCTAATGGTGTCCAGTAGCCTAAGAATCCAATCCATCCTGCACGCAGGTGAGTTGAAATTCTCTCCCCTAAGTCCCTCGATGCAGTGAGCCTGTTGCCAGCAGGACTCACTGAAAATAAGAAACCTAAAAAACTTTTTCTAAGCAGCTCCTTAAGAGAGCCACCTAGATTGCACCCTGCTCGGACGGGCACAAAAACCTAACTGAGGCTTGGAGGAGGGTCATAGGGGGAGGAGCCAGTACACACCACCTAATCCTAAAGCTTTATTTTTGTGCCCTGTCTCCTGCGGAGCCGCTATTCCCCATGGTCCTGACGGAGTCCCCAGCATCCACTTAGGACGTTAGAGAAATAGGATTTTAATTACCTACCGGTATATCTTTTTCTCGTAGTCCGTAGAGGATGCTGGGGTCCACTTTAGTAACATGGGGTATAGACGGTTCCGCAGGAGCCTTCGGCACTTTAAGACTTTTCAACAGTGTGAAATGGCTCCTCCCTCTATGCCCCTCCTCCAGACCTCAGTATAGGAACTGTGCCCGAGGAGACGGACAACTTTGAGAAAACAAACCACAATATTCCTGGCGCCGCAATTGGCGGATTTGAAAGCAGCTCTCTCAGGGGTAATAGGTCATTTACCCCTAATACTGAACCAAAAAAACACAAACTGAGAATGCGCTTTTCAAATCCAATGTAGATTTTATTAATTTTTTATATATTATATAAAAATATGCATTTACCTATCACAATTATATATATTGCCGGCCGGCCACATAAAAAACCTTTTTACATAAAATATATATGTTTAAAACTTATAATGGACAGATCTTATATACTCATATATATTGCGCTGGGATCTATCGCTCATAGGTGGTCATTACGAGTTGATCGCCCGTTATTTTTTTTCCGCAACGGAGCGATTAGTCGCTAATGCGCATGCGCAATGTCCGCAGTGCGACTGCGCCAAGTAAATTTGCTATGTAGTTAGGAATTTTACTCATGGCATTACGAGGTTTTTTCTTCGTTCTTGTGATCGTAATGTGATTGACAGGAAGTGGGTGTTTCTGGGCGGAAACTGGCCGTTTTATGGGAGTGTGTGAAAAAACGCTACCGTTTCTGGGAAAAACGCGGGAGTGTCTGAAGAAACGGGGGAGTGTCTGGGCGAACGCTGGGTGTGTTTGTGACGTCAAACCAGGAACGAAACTGACTGAACTGATCGCAGATGCCGAGTAAGTGTGGAGCTACTCAGAAACTGCTAAGAAGTGTCTATTCGCAATTCTGCTAATCTTTCGTTCGCAATTTTAATAAGCTAAGATTCACTCCCAGTAGGCGGCGGCTTAGCGTGTGCAAAGCTGCTAAAAGCAGCTTGCGAGCGAACAACTCGGAATGAGGGCCATGAACCCCACATATACTGTATCTAATCACTTTTTCAGGTGTATACGTGATAAAAAAATCTGCTCAAGTCCATATATCCATGAATCAATTTAGCAACTTATTGCACAAGATGTAATTAGTAGCAATCTGTTGCGCAAAGCCATGCATCCATAGTCAAATTAGTAACTGTAGCAAAGCATGTAGTTAATAGCAATCTGTTGAACACAGCCTTCCTCACAGCTGAGCAGTTTCGTTCAAGCAATTTACAAAGTTAATTTAGTTACAACGGTAACTGATTAGAGATACTGTGTAGCAAAATAAGATTTGTATACCGTGCAGTATACCTCTGTTATCCACAGTACATGCAGTGTCCCTCCTGGTTGGTGTTTTTCTCACCGTCCGCTTTCTCTGGAGGAGGACCTGTTTGTGCTAAGTCCTCACCGCTCTTAAACTCCCGGCTCTTAGCCTCCCGGCTGGTATTCTCCTCGTCAGCCTTATCCGGGGTTCATGGGCTGTTATCAGGCAAATAGCTGCACAAGCTTCCCCTAGCCTCAGGGGTGTTGAAATAGCCGACCATGCTGCAGTCTGTTTGTGAGAGAACGTGACAAACGTGTTTCCCCGCCTACTAATGAGCATCCAAAGATCCCAGTATGGGCGGGAAAGTGCTATTGTTCCTGCAGAACTGACTGACCAAATTGAAGGTCGTCAGCAGCCAAGGTGTCAAACTTGTAAAATTTAGCAAACGTGTTTGCACCTGACCAAGTAGCTGCTCGGCAAATCTGCAATGCCGAGACACCCCGGGCAGCCGCCCAGGATGAACCCTCTTTCCTTGTAGAGTGGGCCTTCACCAAACTCGGTAACGGCAATCCTGCTGTGGAATGAGCATGCTGAATGGTACCTCTGATCCAGCGCACAATAGTCTGCTTAGAAGTAGGACACCCAATCTTGTTGGGGTCATAGAGGACAAACAAAGCTTCTGTTTTCCTTATCCGAGCCGTTCTTGCAACATAAATACTCAACGCTCTGACGACATCCAAGGACTTTGAAATGGCTGAGGTGTCAGACGCCACTGGCACCACAACATGCTGGTTGATATGGAAAGAAAACACAACCTTTGGAAGAAAGTGTTGACGCGTTCTCAGTTCAGCCCTATCTTCATGAAAAATTAAGTAAGGACTCTTGTGAGACAGAGCACCTAACTCAGACACACGTCTGCCTGATGCCAAGGCCAACAGCATGACCACTTTCCAAGTGAGAAATTTCAACTCCACCTCATGCAGAGGCTCAAACCAGTCCGATTTAAGGAACTGCAACACCACATTAAGATCCCATGGCGCCGCAGGAGGCACAAAGGAAGGTTGGATGCGCAGAACTCCTTTCACGAACGTCTGAACCTCAGGAAGGGAAACCAACTGTTTCTGAAAGAAAATGACAAGGCCGAAATTTGGACCTTGATCGACCCTAATCTCAAGCCAGCATCCACACCCGCCTGTAGAAAGATGAGAAGACGCCCTAATTGAAACTCCACCGCAGGATACTTCTTGGATTCACACCAAGATACATATTTCCCCCAAATACGATGGTAATGCTTGGACGTTACCCCTTTCCTGGCCAGAATAAGTGTGGGAATGACTTCATTGGGAATACCCTTATGGGCTAGGATCTGGCGCTCAACAGCCATGCCGTCAAATGTAGCAGCGGTAAGTCTTGATAAACTAATGGACCTTGCTGAAGCAGGTCCTCGCGCAGAGAAAGAGGCCGAGGATCTTCCAGCAGTAACTCCTGAAGATCTGGATACCAAGCCCTCCTTGGCCAGTCTGGGGCAATGAGAATTGCCCGAACCCTTGTTCTTCTGACAATCTTGAGAATTTTTGGTATGAGTGGAAGTGGAGGGAACAGATACACTGACTGGGACACCCACTGGGTCACCAGTGCATCCACTGCTATTGCTTGTGGGTCTCTCGACCTGGAACAATATTTCTGAAGCTTATTGTTGAGACGAGATGCCATCATGTCTACTTGAGGAATACCCCAACGACTTGTTACCTCTGCAAAGACTTCTGGGTGGAGGCCTCATCCTCCTGGATGGAGATCGTGTCTGCTGAGGAAGTCCGCTCCTGGAATGAAAATTGACGACAGAGCTCTTGCATGTCTTTTTGCCCAGAGGAGTATTTTCATCACCTCTGCCATTGCCGCTCTGCTTTTCGTTCCTCCCTGACGGTTTATGTAAGCTACTGCCGTTACATTGTCTGACTGGATCTGTATGAGACGATCTTGAAGATGCTCCGCTTGATGAAGGCTGTTGTACACAGCTCTCAACTCCAGAATGTTTATGTGAAGTAGCATTTCTTGACTTGACCATCTTCCTTGGAAGCTTTCCACTTGCGTGACTGCTCCCAAACCTACCTCGGAGGCTTGCATCTGTGGTCACCAGGATCCAGGTCTGAATCCCGAACCTGCGTCCCTCCAGGAGGTGAGAACTTTGTAGCCACCACAGGAGTGAAATTCTGGCTTTCGTCGACAGGATTATCCTCTGATGCATGTGTAGATGCGATCCTGACCACTGGAACACCCTGGCATTGATCGCCATATTGTAGATCCTCATAAGCCGCTACCATCTTCCCCAGCAAGCGGATGCACTGATGAATCGACACGCGTGCTGCTTTCAAAATCTGTTTGACCATCTTCTGGATCTCCAGAGCCTTTTCCACCAGTAGAAAGACTTTCTGTACCTCGGTGTCCAGTATCATTCCCTGAAATGATAATCTCATCGTCAGTTCCAATTGTGATTTTGGAAGATTTATGATCCAACCGCGCTGTTGAAGCACCGTCAGGGATAGTACAATGTTCTGCACTAACTTCTCGCTGGATCTCGCTTTTATCAGGAGATCGTCTAAGTACGGAATTATGTTGACTCCTTTCTTGCGAAGGAGAACCATCATCTCTGCCATCACTTTGGTGAATATTCTCTGAGCCGTGGAGAGCCCGAAAGGCAACGTTTGGAACTGGTATTGACAGTCCTGAACCGCAAACCTGAGGTATGCTTGATGTGGAGGGTAAATGGGAACATGCAAATAAGCATCCTTGATGTCCACCGACACCAGAAATTCCTTTTCCTCCAAGCTGGAGATCACCACTCCCAGGGACTCCATCTTGAATTTGAATCTTTTTAAATAAAGGATTCAGAGATTTTAGGTTTAAAATCGATCTGACCAAGCCGTCCAGCTTTGGAACCACAAACAGGCTTGAATAAAAACCTTTCTCCTGTTGTGGTACAGGAACTAAGGAAATTACTCCGTCTTGACATCATTTCTGTATTGCGTTCAGTACTTTTGTTCTGTCCGGAACAGAAACTGGTAAGACTGATTTGAAAAATCGGCATGGGGGAAGGTCTTGAAATTCCAACTTGTAACCTTGGGATACTATCTGTAACATCCAAGGATCCAGATCTGAGTGAACCCAGACCTGGCTGAAGAACAGTAGACGCATCCCCACCCGATCGCACTCTCGCAGTGGAGCCCCAGCGTCATGCTGTGGTTTTAGCAGAAGTAGCTGTTGACTTCTGCTTCCCCGCCCTCTTCCTGCGAAGAAGGGGGTACCTTTGGCTTTTTTGTACTTGTTGGGCCGAAAGGACTGCATCGTATAAGAATGATGGTGGTCATTCCGAGTTGTTCGCTCTGTAATTTTCTTCGCATCGCATCGATTTTCCGCTTATTGCGCATGCGCAATGTTCGCACTGCGACTGCGCCAAGTAAATTTGCTATGCAGTTAGGAATTTTACTCACGGCATTACTAGGTTTTTTCTTCGTTCTGGTGATCGTAATGTGATTGGCAGGAAGTGGGTGTTTCTGGGCGGAAACTGTCCGTTTTATGGGAGTGTGTGAAAAAACGCTACCGTTTCTGGGAAAAACGCGGGAGTGGCTGGAGAAACGGAGGAGTGTCTGGGCGAACGCTGGGTGTGTTTGTGACGTCATACCAGGAACGACAAGCACTGAACTGATCGCACTGGCAGAGTAAGTCTCGAGCTACTCAGAAACTGCACAGAGAAGTCTTTTCGCAATATTGCGAATCTTTCGTTCGCAATTTTGATAAGCTAAGATTCACTCCCAGTAGGCGGCGGCTTAGCGTGTGCAAAGCTGCTAAAAGCAGCTTGCGAGCGAACAACTCGGAATGAGGGCCGATACCCATTCCTAGGTGGAGGAGCTGCGGAAGGCAGAAATGCCGACTTGCCTGATGTAGTCGTTGAAATCATGGCATCCAGCTTGTCTCCAAAGAGGGCCTCCCCATTGTAAGGGAGCGCCTCAATATTCTTCTTTGATTCCGCATCAGCATTCCATTGGCGGATCCATAGTGCCCTGCGGGCTGAAATCGCCATAGTGGAGGATCTTGAACCCAGCAAACCAATATCCTTCATAGCTTCAACTAAGTAACCTGCAGCATCCTTGTCAGCTGTGTCTATATTCACTAGCAAGTTGTCTGACCATTTTTCAACAGCGTTACCCACTCACGCACAAGTAATGGTGGGCCTGAGCAATGTTCGTTAGCCGTATAGATGGACTTTAAGGTTGACTCTAATTTACAGTCAACAGGATCCTTTAATGAAGCTGACCCTGGGGCAGGCAAAACGATTTTCTTAGACAGCCTAGAAACTGAGGTGTCTACCATTGGGGGTGATTCCTATTTGCACCTGTCTTCCTCAGGGAAAAGGTACGCTACACATATCCTTCTAGGAATGGTAAATTTCTTTTCTGGGGTAGACCAGGATTCCTCAAAGAATGCATTCAGATCCTTTGAAGGAGGAAAAGTCACTACCTTCTTTTTATTCAATTTAAAATAATTCTTTTCCTCAGGGACAGGTGTTGTCTCAGTAAACTCCAACACCTCTTTAATAGCGGCAATCATACATTGAATGCTTTTGGCTACTTTGGGGTCAACCCCTCTTAAATCCCCAGTGTCGACCTCAGTGTCGGAATCTGTGTCTGTGTCCCCTTGCATTATCTGGGCCAGAGACCTTTTCTGGGAACTGGAAGGGACCCGAGTGGATGACATGGAGGGATCAGCAAACAGTACATCCTCCACAGACTCCAATACTTTGTCTGTTGTTCAGACTCAGAATTTCTTTGCAAGTTGTGCCATATTATTCTGCAACTATCTCACCCACTCCAGCTCCTTCTGAGAGGGAAGGGCCACCACATTACCCTCTTGTACATCTAAAATGGGTTCCTCCGGGGAAGAACTCTCCCCGTTGTCTGACATGTTACACACGTGTACACACACACACAAACCGCTATCACACAGGAGAGCTATCAGGGACAGGCTCACACTAATATCTGTCAGAGAAACACAGAGGGATTTGCCAGTCCACACACTGCGCCCTATATGTAAATTGTGCAAGTATTACACAATTACAGCGCTTTACCAATATTAGGCCCGCAGACCTAATGTAATGTACACTCCCTTCCCCCTCTATAACACCCTGGTACTTGTATCAGCGTAGTCTTGAGGAGAAACAGCGTTCAGGAGCCTCACAGTGGCGGTTCTGCAGGAGAAAATGGCGCCCAGTGAGTGGTCCGGCCAGTCTGAGGAGAAGCCCCGCCCCCTTGTAATGGTGCGATTCAGCCTCAGCTAGGAACAATATTTATACTGGCCCCGGGGTAGTAGAGCTGCGGACACCTTGGATGGACTCTATTTCGCCAATGAGAGTAAGGATTGACAACATGCCGCTCAGAGCGCGCCCCCCCCCCCCCCCGCGCTCTGCACCCATGTGCTGAGAGACATGGCAGTGCAGCGTCCCGCCGCTGCGATTGTACCTGTATGCCGCCAATGATGACCGGAGGACCCCTCTTTGCAGGACTACGGTAAATATAATCACCAGCCTTCTGACTTCTGGCTCTGTTAGGGGGTGGCGGCAGTGCTGTGGGAGTAAATGCTGGCCAGCCTTGAGCTGTGTTCAGTGGGTGTGGTTCATCAAATCGACAGTATCTAGGTCGACCACTATAGGTCGACAGTCACTAGGTCGACATGGATGGAAGGTCGACGGGGTTTCTAGGTCGACTTGTGCTAGGTCGACAGGTCTAAAGGTCGACATGAGTTTTTTGTTTGTTTTTTTTGGTGTCGTTTTCTTCGTAGAGTGACCGGGATCCCAAATTAGTGCACCGCGTCCCCTCGCATGGCTCGCTTCGCTCGCCATGCTTCGGGCATGGTGCCTTCGCTCCGCTACCGCTTGCTCGGCACACTTTACCGTTCCAATCGTAGTCCACGTGGATCGTTAAGTATGAAAAAATTCAAAAAAAGATTTTTTTTAAAAAAACCTCATGTTGACCTTTAGACCTGTCGACCTAGAAACCCTGTCGACCTTCCATCCATGTCGACCTAGTGACTGTCGACCTATAGTGGTCGACCTAAACATTGTCGACCTAGATACTGTCGATCTTCAGACCGGATCCCGTGTTCAGTACCCTTCAGGAGCTAATGGTGTCCTGTCAGTGGATGCAGAACCATTAACTAATTGAGAAGTTGGTTCCTACATCCCCCCCTAAGTCCCACGAAGCAGGGAAGCTGTTGCCAGCAGCTTCCCTGTAAAATGAAAAACCTAACAAAGTCTTTTTCAAGCAGAACTCTGTAGAGCTCCACTAGTGTGCATCCAGTCTCCCGGGCACATTTTCTAAACTGAGGTCCGGAGGAGGGGCATAGATGGAAGAGCCAGTTCACACTGTTGAAAAGTCTTAAAGTGCCGATGGCTCCTGCGGAACCGTCTATACCCCATGGTACTAAAGTGGACCCCAGCATCCTCTAGGACGTAAGAGAAAAATAGATTTTCTCTAATTTTTTCTTCTTAAAAAAGTGCATATAACAGCCATTTGACTGAATTCAAGTATCCCAAATCTATTTAATTTGACCTCTATACTATTATCCTATGTTAGTTTGTAATTTTTCAGGGTACAGGCTGATTTCCCAATTTTCTCAGCAAGAATTTTAGTGCAAATCCTGTGTTTACGATTTGGAATTGTATAGGTGCGAAAATAAGAATTTACTTACCGATAATTCTATTTCTCGGAGTCCGTAGTGGATGCTGGGGTTCCTGAAAGGACCATGGGGAATAGCGGCTCCGCAGGAGACAGGGCACAAAAAAGTAAAGCTTTTACCAGATCAGGTGGTGTGCACTGGCTCCTCCCCCTATGACCCTCCTCCAGACTCCAGTTAGGTACTGTGCCCGGACGAGCGTACACAATAAGGGAGGCAATTCGAATCCCGGGTAAGACTCATACCAGCCACACCAATCACACCGTACAACTTGTGATCTAAACCCAGTTAACAGTATGATAATAGAAAGAGCCTCTTAAAGATGGCTCCTTAACAATATAACCCGAATTTGTTTACAATAACTATGTACAGTATTGCAGATAATCCGCACTTGGGATGGGCGCCCAGCATCCACTACGGACTCCGAGAAATAGAATTATCGGTAAGTAAATTCTTATTTTCTCTATCGTCCTAAGTGGATGCTGGGGTTCCTGAAAGGACCATGGGGATTATACCAAAGCTCCCAAACGGGCGGGAGAGTGCGGATGACTCTGCAGCACCGAATGAGAGAATTCCAAGTCCTCTTTTGCCAGGGTATCAAATTTGTAGAATTTTACAAACGTGTTTTCCCCCGACCACGTAGCTGCTCGGCAGAATTGTAATGCCGAGACCCCTCGGGCAGCCGCCCAAGATGAGCCCACCTTCCTTGTGGAATGGGCCTTAACAGATTTAGGCTGTGGCAGGCCTGCCACAGAATGAGCAAGTTGAATTGTGTTACAAATCCAACGAGCAATCGTCTGCTTAGAAGCAGGGGCACCCAACTTGTTGGGTGCATATAGTATCAACAGCGAGTCAGATTTTCTGACTTCAGCCGTCCTTGAAATGCATATTTTTAAGGCTCTGACAACGTCCAACAACTTGGAGTCCTCCAAGTCGCCAGTGGCCGCAGGCACCACAATAGGTTGGTTCAGGTGAAACGCTGATACCACCTTAGGGAGAAAATGCGGACGAGTCCTCAGTTCTGCCCTATCCGAATGGAAGATTAGATAAGGGCTTTTATAAGATAAAGCCGCCAATTCAGATACTCTCCTGGCGGAAGCCAGGGCCAGTAACATAGTCACTTTCCATGTGAGATATTTAAAATCCACCTTTTTCAATGGTTCAAACCAATGGGATTTGAGGAAATCTAAAACTACATTTAGATCCCACGGTGCCACCGGAGGCACCACAGGAGGCTGTATATGCAGTACTCCTTTAACAAAAGTCTGTACCTCAGGAACTGAGGCCAATTCTTTTTGGAAGAATATTGACAGGGCCGAAATTTGAACCTTAATAGATCTCAATTTGAGACCCATAGACAATCCTGATTGTAGGAAATGTAGGAAACGACCCAGTTGAAATTCCTCCGTCGGAACACTCCGATCCTCGCACCACGCGACATATTTTCGCCAAATGCGGTGATAATGTTTCGCGGTGACTTCCTTCCTTGCCTTAATCAAGGTAGGAAAGACTTCTTCTGGAATGCCTTTCCCTTTTAGGATCTGGCGTTCAACCGCCATGCCGTCAAACGCAGCCGCGGTAAGTCTTGAAAGAGACAGGGACCCTGTTGTAGCAGGTCCCTTCTCAGAAGTAGAGGGCACGGGTCGTCCGTGACCAACTCTTGAAGTTCCGGGTACCAAGTCCTTCTTGGCCAATCCGGAGCCACTAGTATTGTTCTTACTCCTCTTCACCGTATAATCTTCAATACCTTTGGTATGAGAGGCAGAGGAGGAAACACATATACTGATTTGTACACCCAAGGTGTTACCAGTGCGTCCACAGCTATTGCCTGTGGATCTCTTGACCTGGCGCAATACTTGTCCAGTTTCTTGTTGAGGCGAGACGCCATCATGTCTACCATTGGTCTTTCCCAACAGTTTATTAGCATGTGGAAGACTTCTGGATGAAGACCCCACTCTCCCGGGTGAATATCGTGTCTGCTGAGGAAGTCTGCTTCCCAGTTGTCCACGCCCGGGAAGAACACTGCTGACAGTGCTATTACGTGATTCTCCGCCCAGCGAAGAATCTTGGCAGCTTCTGCCATTGCACTCCTGCTTCTTGTGCCGCCCTGTCTGTTTACATGGGCGACCGCCGTGATGTTGTCCGACTGAATCAACACCGGTTTTCCTTGCAGGAGTGGTTCCGCCTGGCTTAGAGCATTTTAGATTGCTCTTAGTACCAGAATGTTTATGTGAAGAGACTTTTCCAGGTTCGTCCATACCCCCTGGAAGTTTCTTCCTTGTGTGACTGCTCCCCAACCTCTCAGGCTGGCGTCCGTGGTCACCAGGATCAAATCCTGTATGCCGAATCTGCGGCCCTCCAATAGATGAGCCTTTTGCAACCACCACAGAAGATATACCCTTGTCCTTGGCGACAGGGTTATTCGCAGGTGCATCTGAGGATGCGACCCTGACCATTTGTCCAACAGATCCCTTTGGAAAATTCTTGCATGGAATCTGCCGAATGGAATTGCTTCGTAAAAAGCCACCATTTTTCCCAGGACTCTTGTGCATTGATGTACAGACACCTTTCCTGGTTTTAGGAGGTTCCTGACAGGTCGGATAACTCCTTGGCTTTTTCCTCGGGAAGAAAAACCTTTTTCTGAACCGTGTCCAGAATCATCCATAGGAACAGCAGACGTATCGTCGGAAAACAGCTGCGATTCTTGGAATATTTAGAATCCAGTCGTGCCGTCGAAGAACTACTTTAGATAGTGCTCTTCCGACCTCCAACTGTTCTCTGGAACTTGCCCTTTTCAGGTCGTGCAAGTAAGGGATAATTTAGATGCCTTTTTTCTTTGAAGAAACATCTTTTCGGCCATTACCTTGGTAAAAAGGCCCGGGGTGCCGTGGATAATTCAAACGGCATCGTCTGAAACTGATATTGACAGTTCTGTACCACGAACCAGAGGTACCCTTGATGAGAAGGACAAAATTTGGACATGGAGGTAATCCTTGATGTCCAGGGACACCATATAGTCCCCTTTTTTCCGGTTCGCTATCAATGCTCTGAGTGACTTTATCTCGATTTGAACCTTTTATGTAAGTGTTCAAAACATTTTAGATTTAGACTATGTGTCACCAAGCCGTCTGGCTTCAGTACCACAATATAGTGTGGAAAAATAATACCCTTTTCCTTGTCGTAGGAGGGGTACTTTGATTATCACCTGCTGGATATACAGCTTGTGAATTGTTTCCAATGCTGCCTCCCTGTCGGAGGGAGCCGTTGGTAAAGCAGACTTCAGGAACCTGCGAGGAGAAGATGTCTCGACTCTCCAATCTTTACCCCTGGGATAATACTCGTACGATCTAGGGGTCAACTTGCGAGTGATCCCACTGCGCCCTGAGACTCTTGAGACTACCCCCCCACCTTGAGTCCGCTTGCACGGCCCCAGCGTCATGCTGAGGACTTGGCAGACGCGGTGGAGGGCTTCTTTTCCTGGGAAAGGGCTGCCTGCTGCAGTCTACTTCCCTTACCTCTATGTCTGGGCAGATATGACTGGCCTTTTGCCTGCATGCCCTCATGGGAAAGGAAAGATTGAGGCTGAAAAGACGGTGTCTTTTTTAGCTGAGATGTAACTTGGGGTAAAAAAGTTGGATTTCCCAGCTGTTGCTGTGGTCCCCAGGTCCGATGGACCGACCCCCAAATAACTCCTTCCCTTTATACAGCAATACTTCCATCTGCCGTATGGGATCTGTATCACCTGACCACTGTCGTGTCCCTGACATCTTCTGGGAGATATGGACAACGCACTTATCTTGATGCCAGAGAGCAAATATCCCTCTGTGCATCTCACATACATATATATAGAATGCATCCTATTAAATGCTATACATGAATAAAATATTTTCAGTCAGGGAATCCGACCAAGCCAACCCAGCACTGCATCTCCAGGCTGATGGCGATCGCTGGTCGCAGTATAACCACCGTATGTGTGTATATACTTTTTAGGATATTTTTCCAGCTTCCTATCAGCTGGCTCCTTGAGGGCGGCCGTATCTGGAGACGGTAACGCCACTTGATAAGCGTGTGAGCGCCTTATCACCCTAAGGGGTGTTTCCCAACGTACCCTAATTTCTGGCGGGAAAGGGTATAACGCCAATATTTGCTATCGGGGTAACCCTACGCATCATCACACACTTCATTTTATTTTATCTGATTCAGGAAAAACTACAGGTAGTTTTTTCACTCCCACATAATACCCTTTCTTGTGGTACTTGTAGTATCAGAAACACGTAACACCTCCTTCATTGCCCTTAACGTGTGGCCCTAATGAGAAATACGTTTGTTTATTCACCGTCGACACTGTATTCAGTGTCCGTGTCTGTGTCTGTGTCGACCGACTGAGGTAAATGGGCGTTTTTAAAACCCCTGACGGTGTTTCTGAGACGCCTGGACCGGTCCTAATAGATTGTCGGCCGTCTCATGTCGTCAACCGACCTTGCAGCGTGTTGACATTCTCACGTAATTCTCTAAATAAGCCATCCATTCCGGTGTCGACTCCCTAGAGAGTGACATCACCATTACAGGCAATTTCTCCGCCTCCTCACCAACATCGTCCTCATACATGTCGACACACACGTACCGACACACAGCACACACACCGGGAATGCTCTGACAGAGGACAGGACCCACTAGCCCTTTGGGGAGACAGAGGGAGAGTCTGCCAGCACACACCAAAACGCTATAATTATATAGGGACAACCTTATATAAGTGTTTCTCCCTTATAGCATCTTTTATATATATACAATATCGCCAAAATCAGTGCCCCCCCTCTCTGTTTTAACCCTGTTTCTGTAGTGCAGTGCAGGGGAGAGCCTGGGAGCCTTCTCTCCAGCTTTTCTGTGAGAGAAAATGGCGCTGTGTGCTGAGGAGATAGGCCCCGCCCCTTTTTCGGCGGGCTCGTCTCCCGCTATTTTTGAAGTTAGGCAGGGGTTAAATATCTCCATATAGCCTCTGTGGGCTATATGTGAGGTATTTTTTGCCTCTAATAAGGTTTTTATTTGCCTCTCAGAGCGCCCCCCCCAGCGCTCTGCACCCTCAGTGACTGTTGTGTGAAGTGTGCTGAGAGGAAAATGGCGCACAGCTGCAGTGCTGTGCGCTACCTTAAGAAGACTGAGGAGTCTTCAGCCGCCGATTTTGGACCTCTTCTCTCTTCAGCGTCTGCAAGGGGGCCGGCGGCGCGGCTCCGGTGACCATCCAGGCTGTACCTGTGATCGTCCCTCTGGAGCTAGTGTCCAGTAGCCAAGCAGCAAATCCACTCTGCACGCAGGTGAGTTCACTACTTCTCCCCTAAGTCCCTCGTTGCAGTGATCCTGTTGCCAGCAGGACTCACTGTAAAGTAAAAAAACCTAAGCTAAACTTTCTCTAAGCAGCTCTTTAGGAGAGCCACCTAGATTGCACCCTTCTCGTTCGGGCACAAAATCTAACTGGAGTCTGGAGGAGGGTCATAGGGGGAGGAGCCAGTGCACACCACCTGATCTGGTAAAAGCTTTACTTTTTTGTGCCCTGTCTCCTGCGGAGCCGCTATTCCCCATGGTCCTTTCAGGAACCCCAGCATCCACTTAGGACGATAGAGAAAATAAGATTTTACTTACCGGTAAATCTATTTCTCGTAGTCCGTAGTGGATGCTGGGGACTCCGTAAGGACCATGGGGAATAGACGGGCTCCGCAGGAGACATGGGCACTTTAAGAAAGAATTTATTTTCTGGTGTGCTCTGGCTCCTCCCTCTATGTCCCTCCTCCAGACCTCAGTTAGAGAAACTGTGCCCGGAAGAGCTGACAGTACAAGGAAAGGATTTTGATAATCCAGGGCAAGATACATACCAGCCACACCAATCACACCGTATAACTTGTGATAAACTTACCCAGTTAACAGTATGAACAACAACAGAGCATCAGATCAACCCTGATGCAACTATAACATAACCCTTAGTTAAGCAATAACTATATACAAGCATTGCAGAAAAAGTCCGCACTTGGGACGGGCGCCCAGCATCCACTATGGACTACGAGAAATAGATTTACTGGTAAGTAAAATCTTATTTTCTCTAACGTCCTAGTGGATGCTGGGGACTCCGTAAGGACCATGGGGATTATACCAAAGCTCCCAAACGGGCGGGAGAGTGCGGATGACTCTGCAGCACCGAATGAGCAAACACAAGGTCCTCCTCAGCCAGGGTATCAAACTTGTAGAACTTTGCAAATGTGTTTGAACCTGACCAAGTAGCCGCTCGGCACAGCTGTAATGCCGAGAACCCTCGGGCAGCCGCCCAAGAAGAACCCACCTTCCTAGTGGAATGGGCCTTAACTGATTTTGGCAGCGGCAATCCAGCCGCAGCATGAGCCTGCTGAATCGTGTTACAGATCCAGCGAGCAATAGTCTGCTTTGAAGCAGGAGCACCAAGCTTGTTGGAAGCAAACAGGATAAACAAAGATTCTTTTTTCCTGACCCTAGCCGGTCTGGCTACATAAACCTTCAAAGCCCTGACCACATCAAGTAACCCGGAATCCTCCAAGTCAGTAGTAGCCACAGGCACCACAATAGGTTGGTTTATATGAAAGGATGAAACCACCTTCGGCAGAAATTGTGGACGGGTCCGCAATTCTGCTCTATCCGCATGGAAAACCAGATAGGGGCTTTTATGTGACAAAGCCGCCAATTCTGACACACGCCTAGCCGAAGTCAAGGCTAGTAGCATGACCACCTTCCACGTGAGATATTTCAATTCCACCGTTTTGAGTGGTTCAAACCAGTGGGATTTCAGGAAACTCAACACCAGGTTAAGACCCCAAGGTGCCACTGGAGGCACAAAAGGGGGCTGAATATGCAGCACTCCCTTTACAAACGTCTGAACTTCAGGTAGAGAAGCCAGTTCTTTTTGAAAGAAAATGGATAGGGCCGAAATCTGGACCTTAATGGAACCCAATATAAGGCCCAAAGTCACTCCCGACTGTAGGAAGTGAAGGAAACGGCCCAGCTGGAATTCCTCCGTAGGGGCATTCCTGGCTTCACACCAAGCAACATATTTTCGCCATATACGGTGATAATGTTGAGCCGTCACGTCCTTCCTAGCCTTTATCAGCGTAGGAATTACCTCATCCGGAATGCCTTTCTCTGCTAGGATCCGGCGTTCAACCGCCATGCCGTCAAACGCAGCTGCGGTAAGTCTTGGAACAGACAGGGCCCCTGTTGTAACAAGTCCTGTCTTAGAGGCAGAGGCCACTGGTCCTCTGTGAGCATTTCTTGCAGATCTGGATACCAAGTCCTTCTTGGCCAATCCGGAACAATGAGTATTGTTCTCACTCCTCTTTTTCTTATGATTCTCAGCACCTTGGGTATGAGAGGAAGAGGAGGAAATACATAGACCGACTGGAACACCCACGGCGTCACCAGTGCGTCCACAGCTATCACCTGAGGGTCTCTTGACCTGGCGCAATACCTCTGTAGCTTTTTGTTGAGGCGGGATGCCATCATGTCCAACTGTGGCAGTTCCCACCGACTTGTAATCTGCGTGAAGACTTCTTGATGAAGTCCCCACTCTCCCGGGTGGAGGTCGTGCCTGCTGAGGAAGTCTGCTTCCCAGTTGTCCACTCCCGGGATGAACACTGCTGACAGTGCGCTTACGTGATTCTCCGCCCAGCAAAGAATTCTGGTGGCTTCCACCATCGCCACCCTGCTCCTTGTGCCGCCTTGTCGGTTTACATGAGCCACAGCGGTGATGTTGTCTGACTGAATCAGAACCGATTGGCCGCGAAGCAGGGTCTCCGCTTGACGTAGGGTGTTGTATATGGACCTTAGTTCCAGGATGTTGATGTGAAGGCAAGTCTCCTGACTTGACCACAGACCTTGGAAATTTCTTCCCTGTGTGACTGCCCCCCACCCTCGGAGGCTTGCATCCGTGGTCACCAGGACCCAGTCCTGAATGCCGAATCTGCGGCCCTCGAGAAGGTGAGCACTCTGCAGCCACCACGGGAGAGACACCCTGGCCCTGGGGGATAGGGTGATTAACCGATGCATCTGAAGATGTGATCCGGACCATTTGCTGTGTCCAGAATCATGCCCAGGAAAGGCAGACGAGTCGTAGGAATCAACTGCGACTTTGGAATATTTAGAATCCAGCCGTGTTGCCGTAACACTTCCAGAGAACGTGCTACGCTGATCAGCAACTGCTCTCTTGACCTCGCCTTTATGAGGAGATCGTCCAAGTATGGGATAAT
The DNA here is from genome assembly GCF_028390025.1 of Pseudophryne corroboree. Lineage (NCBI taxonomy): Eukaryota > Metazoa > Chordata > Amphibia > Anura > Myobatrachidae > Pseudophryne > Pseudophryne corroboree. Next base: position 558,022,137 of record NC_086444.1, read on the forward strand.
TGTGACCCCTTGCTTCCGCAGGAGTACCATCATTTCTGCCATTACCTTGGTAAATATTCTCGGTGCCGTGGAGAGACCAAACGGCAACGTCTGAAATTGGTAATGACAATCCTGTACCACAAATCTGAGGTACGCCTGATGAGGTGGATAAATGGGGACATGAAGGTATGCATCCTTTATGTCCAGAGACACCTTAAAATCCCCCCCTTCCAGGCTTGCGATGACCGCTCTCAGTGATTCCATCTTGAACTTGAACCTTTTCAGGTATATGTTCAGGGATTTTAAATTCAATATGGGTCTGACCGAACCGTCTGGTTTAGGGACTACAAACATGGTCGAATAATAATAACCCCTTCCTTGTTGAAGGAGGGGAACCTTGACCACCACCTGTTGAAGATACAATTTGTGAATTGCAGTTAACACTATTTCCCTCTCGTGGGGGGAAGCTGGCGGGGCCGACTTGAGGTATCGGTGAGGGGGCATCTCTTCGAATTCCAGCTTGTATCCCTGAGACACAATATCTATTGCTCAGGGATCCAACTGGGAGTGAACCCACTTGTGGCTGAAATTTCGGAGACGCGCCCCCACCGGGCCTAGCTCCGCCTGTGGAGCCCCAGCGTCATGCGGTGGATTTTGTAGAGGCCGGGGAGGACTTCTGTTCCTGGGAACTAGCTGTGTTGTGCAGCTTCTTTCCTCTGCCCCTGCCCCTGGCAAGAAAGGACGCACCTCGGACTTTCTTGCTTTTCTGTGATCGAAAGGACTGCATTTGGTAATACGGTGCTTTCTTAGGCTGTGAGGAAACATATGGCAAAAAATTTGACTTTCCAGCAGTAGCTGTGGAGACCAGGTCCGAGAGACCCTCCCCAAACAATTCCTCACCCTTGTAAGGTAAAACCTCCATGTGCCTTTTTGAGTCGGTATCACCTGTCCATTGCCGAGTCCACAGGACCCTTCTGGCAGAAATCGACATAGCATTTATTCTAGAACCCAGTAGACTAATGTCTCTTTGAGCATCTCTCATATATAGGACAGCGTCTTTTATATGCCCCAGGGTCATTAATATAGTATCCTTGTCTAAGGTATCAAGTTCTTCAGACAGGGTGTCCGTCCATGCTGCTACAGAACTACACACCCGGGCCGACGCGATCGCTGGCCTCAGTAAGGTACCTGAATGTATAGCAAAAAGTAGTTTTCCACCTGCGCCAACCAGAGACTGCAGCTAGATTATGTTTCTGAGCTCACCTAGCCCATATACAAATAAATAAAAACAACAATGAAACAAAACCACAGCGCTGTCAATATGGATGGTTATTCTTCTTGTCTGTAGCGGCTACCCAAAAGTGGTCAAACACCCTGGGTTATCTTCACTCCACAAAGTAGAGAAGTTGAACCCAAAAAGAGGAAGACACGAAGTTAGTGGAGGACGACCATTACCACCAATACATGGTGGAATAGATATTCTCTTATAGGCACTGACCTTAAAATAGTGCCCTATATGCACCAAAAGGTTTCTTTATAGGTTAGTCGCACACACTTCCTCTTCTTATAAAACTTCAAAAAGGCAAAGATAACCTGTCAAGCACTGACCTTCAAATAGTGCCCTATATGCATTGAAAGGTATCTTTGTCCACCGTTTTCAACGTGTTTCTTTAGCTTCAAATGTGTAGCCAATATATAATCACCCACAATGAACTGACCTTTTAGAAATTCCCTATGTTCACATAAAGGTTTCTTTTTTGTGCTGGAATCCAAAATTCATGTGGAGATAGCTTGATTAGCTTTTATATACACGATCCTCAAGTATTGATCCCAAAAAAATTGTAAAGGTAAAAAACAATTTATTGGTACAAAAGGACCATAAAACAAATCTGGACATATATACAAAAAGCCTTTCGACCAGAAACACCGACACCGGCTGAACAGGTAAAGAACGATAGATGAATAACGCCTATATCCGGATAAGCAAATTTGCCATAGGCATCATACTATACCCGACAGCCAAATGAAGATGTCCCTTAGTCTGGAGGCCAAAGCACACTGACGCGTTTCGGATCCTTGTCCTTTTTCCAAGTGTGCTTATTGATCATCTGGAGGCCATATTTATACCCCCTTAGTTCCGGTCACATGATACAGATTAATCAAATAAAAACATCTTAATTGACATAAAACGAATCAAAAGCATACTAAAACATTCTTAAAAAAATATTTTAAAAATCCCTTAAATTCCCATTATGTAATGTAATAAAAAAACAAATATCGTGTGTTTAGAAAACAGACGTCATCAAAAATGCGCATATAACAAATCCCATTGAAATGCCCCATATATTAACAGGAGGATCCTATATTATTCCTTAGAACACCAATCTAAATAATCATAATTATAAAACACTCATATAAAAGAGTCCGTATATCTATAAAATGTTGCATCCGGTATTTGGCCCGCACGCCATCCAAATTGCTGGAACGCTTCAGCTGTGATGACTTCCGGTCATTGTTGCATCCGGTATTTGGCCCGCACGCCGTCCGAATCGCTGGAACGCTTCAGCTGTGATGACTTCCGGTAAAACATCGTTACCACCGGAAGAAATTCTGCTCTGTGTCTCAGTTGAATTTATAGCATTACGTTGCTAGGCAATGACGGGGTATTTATTTGCGTTCTCCATTGGTGTTCATATATACATCGTGATCCTCTTATCAGCCCAACACGAAATTTTTATGAAAGCCACCATAAAAATTCATTCCGATGCTCAAAAAAAGGGGAAAGAATATATGTTAGAATGGAATACTCCTTACTAATATATGTTTTTCACAAAAACCATTTAAGTTCAAATTCGGCATTTAACCCTTTTGGTACCATTGTTTTCAATTTATATATATTCCGCATCTCTGCCTTAGCCAAATCCTCCTCCCTTGTGTCGGTACGCCAATTGGATCTAATATTTTGTATGCCACAAAAAAATACCAAATCTTTTATATTGCATGCATGGATATCTTTAAAATGAGAAGACACATTATGTGACAGTAAACCTTTTCGTATGTTTCTAACATGTTCAGCTAGACGTTCTTTTAATTTACGTTTAGTCTTGCCGACATATTGTCGTCCACAGCTGCATTCCAATATATATACAACCCATTGGCTATGACAAGTGATAAAATCTTTTATTTCATATATCTTATTGGTCTGATTGGACTTATATTCAGTAATTTTAGATTTATCATACTTACAGGCTTTGCACATACTACATGTGCCGCACCTGTAAAAACCTTTGGAAGTGATTTTCCCTGTATTGATGTTAACCGGGACTACACTTTTCACCAGATTATTTTTAAGATTTTTAGCTCTGCGGTAAATGAATTTTGGTCGCCCTGATATATATTCTTTTAAAACGGGGTCTTTGGTGAGTACTCCCCAATGTTTTTTAAAAATAGTTTCTACTTGTTTATATTGACTATTAAAACCCATAATAACAGCTACATCATTAGGCTTATCCTTATTTTTATTTACTTTAGAGGAAAGAAGTTGAGTCCGATCTAAGGTAAGACAGGATTGACGAGTCTGTTCAATATGATCGGGATTAAACCCCTTAGCAATGAAGTTTTTCTTTAATGAGTCTGATTGGTATAGATAGGTCTCCTTCTTAGTGCAGTTACGTCTTATACGTTGAAATTGACTGGTTGGAATGCTTTTTAGCCAGTTCTTATGGTGATTGCTCTCATAGTGAATAAAAGAGTTACAATCAGTAGGCTTAGTGAAATTCTTAGTTAAGATTCTTATGTGGAAGGGTGATCGGCAGTCCCTGGATACCTTCTGCAATGAACTAAATAGAAATGATTGTAATATTGTTTTTTCATTTGATATTAGTGACTCTCAAGTCAACTTTCTAGATTTAACAATATATGCAGAAGAAGAGAGAATCTTAACTAAGAATTTCACTAAGCCTACTGATTGTAACTCTTTTATTCACTATGAGAGCAATCACCATAAGAACTGGCTAAAAAGCATTCCAACCAGTCAATTTCAACGTATAAGACGTAACTGCACTAAGAAGGAGACCTATCTATACCAATCAGACTCATTAAAGAAAAACTTCATTGCTAAGGGGTTTAATCCCGATCATATTGAACAGACTCGTCAATCCTGTCTTACCTTAGATCGGACTCAACTTCTTTCCTCTAAAGTAAATAAAAATAAGGATAAGCCTAATGATGTAGCTGTTATTATGGGTTTTAATAGTCAATATAAACAAGTAGAAACTATTTTTAAAAAACATTGGGGAGTACTCACCAAAGACCCCGTTTTAAAAGAATATATATCAGGGCGACCAAAATTCATTTACCGCAGAGCTAAAAATCTTAAAAATAATCTGGTGAAAAGTGTAGTCCCGGTTAACATCAATACAGGGAAAATCACTTCCAAAGGTTTTTACAGATGCGGCACATGTAGTATGTGCAAAGCCAGTAAGTATGATAAATCTAAAATTACTGAATATAAGTCCAATCAGACCAATAAGATATATGAAATAAAAGATTTTATCACTTGTCATAGCCAATGGGTTGTATATATATTGGAATGCAGCTGTGGACGACAATATGTCGGCAAGACTAAACGTAAATTAAAAGAACGTCTAGCTGAACATGTTAGAAACATACGAAAAGGTTTACTGTCACATAATGTGTCTTCTCATTTTAAAGATATCCATGCATGCAATATAAAAGATTTGGTATTTTTTTGTGGCATACAAAATATTAGATCCAATTGGCGTACCGACACAAGGGAGGAGGATTTGGCTAAGGCAGAGATGCGGAATATATATAAATTGAAAACAATGGTACCAAAAGGGTTAAATGCCGAATTTGAACTTAAATGGTTTTTGTGAAAAACATATATTAGTAAGGAGTATTCCATTCTAACATATATTCTTTCCCCTTTTTTTGAGCATCGGAATGAATTTTTATGGTGGCTTTCATAAAAATTTCGTGTTGGGCTGATAAGAGGATCACGATGTATATATGAACACCAATGGAGAACGCAAATAAATACCCCGTCATTGCCTAGCAACGTAATGCTGTAAATTCAACTGAGACACAGAGCAGAATTTCTTCCGGTGGTAACGATGTTTTACCGGAAGTCATCACAGCTGAAGCGTTCCAGCGATTCGGACGGCGTGCGGGCCAAATACCGGATGCAACAATGACCGGAAGTCATCACAGCTGAAGCGTTCCAGCAATTTGGATGGCGTGCGGGCCAAATACCGGATGCAACATTTTATAGATATACGGACTCTTTTATATGAGTGTTTTATAATTATGATTATTTAGATTGGTGTTCTAAGGAATAATATAGGATCCTCCTGTTAATATATGGGGCATTTCAATGGGATTTGTTATATGCGCATTTTTGATGACGTCTGTTTTCTAAACACACGATATTTGTTTTTTTATTACATTACATAATGGGAATTTAAGGGATTTTTAATATATTTTTTTAAGAATGTTTTAGTATGCTTTTGATTCGTTTTATGTCAATTAAGATGTTTTTATTTGATTAATCTGTATCATGTGACCGGAACTAAGGGGGTATAAATATGGCCTCCAGATGATCAATAAGCACACTTGGAAAAAGGACAAGGATCCGAAACGCGTCAGTGTGCTTTGGCCTCCAGACTAAGGGACATCTTCATTTGGCTGTCGGGTATAGTATGATGCCTATGGCAAATTTGCTTATCCGGATATAGGCGTTATTCATCTATCGTTCTTTACCTGTTCAGCCGGTGTCGGTGTTTCTGGTCGAAAGGCTTTTTGTATATATGTCCAGATTTGTTTTATGGTCCTTTTGTACCAATAAATTGTTTTTTACCTTTACAATTTTTTTGGGATCAATACTTGAGGATCGTGTATATAAAAGCTAATCAAGCTATCTCCACATGAATGTTGGATTCCAGCACAAAAAAGAAACCTTTATGTGAACATAGGGAATTTCTAAAAGGTCAGTTCATTGTGGGTGATTATATATTGGCTACACATTTGAAGCTAAAGAAACACGTTGAAAACGGTGGACAAAGATACCTTTCAATGCATATAGGGCACTATTTGAAGGTCAGTGCTTGACAGGTTATCTTTGCCTTTTTGAAGTTTTATAAGAAGAGGAAGTGTGTGCGACTAACCTATAAAGAAACCTTTTGGTGCATATAGGGCACTATTTTAAGGTCAGTGCCTATAAGAGAATATCTATTCCACCATGTATTGGTGGTAATGGTCGTCCTCCACTAACTTCGTGTCTTCCTCTTTTTGGGTTCAACTTCTCTACTTTGTGGAGTGAAGATAACCCAGGGTGTTTGACCACTTTTGGGTAGCCGCTACAGACAAGAAGAATAACCATCCATATTGACAGCGCTGTGGTTTTGTTTCATTGTTGTTTTTATTTTTTTTAGGTACCTGAATGTGTATAAATGGACTTCAGGGTACCCTCTTGCTTTCTATCCGCAGCATCTTTGAGGGTAGCCGTATCCTGTGACGGCAGGGCTACCCTCTTGGATAAGCGTGTTAAAGCTTTGTCCACCCTAGGGGAGGATTCCCAGCGTAACCTGTCCGTTGGCGGGAAAGGATATGCCATAAGAATCCGTTTGGAAATCTGCAGTTTTTTATCTGGAGATTCCCAAGCCTTTTCACATAACTCATTTAGCTCGTGTGAAGGGGGAAAGGTCACCACCTGCCTCTTTTCTCCATACATATGAATCCTCTTGTCAGGGACTGGGGTTTCCTCTGTGATGTGCAACACATCCTTAATTGCTATAATCATATAACGGATGGATTTAGCCAATTTTGGCTGTAACTTTGCATCATCGTAATCGACAATGGAATCAGAATCCATGTCGGTATCTGTGTCAACAATTTGGGCTAGTGGGCGCTTGTGAGACCCTGACGGCCTCTGGGAATATTGGTCTAGCAGCTGCTTGCGTGTTTCTAAAAGTGTTTCTTTTGGTATAAGCCCCTGATCTTTATATTTGCAACTCCTGACTTGCAGAAATGTAAGACTTTTTCAGCTGAGTCTATCAGATCACCTGCTATTCTCTGCAGGCTCTTTCTGACAACCATTGTTCCGCCAATGTAATCACAAGGAGATTTAACATGGCTGGCTGCAAAAAAATAAGATTTTACTCACCGGTAAATCTATTTCTCGTAGTCCGTAGTGGATGCTGGGAACTCCGTAAGGACCATGGGGAATAGCGGGCTCCGAAGGAGGCTGGGCACTCTAGAAAGATTTATGACTACCTGGTGTGCACTGGCTCCTCCCACTATGACCCTCCTCCAAGCCTCAGTTAGGACACTGTGCCCGGACGAGCTGACATAATAAGGAAGGATTTTGAATCCCGGGTAAGACTCATACCAGCCACACCAATCACACCGTATAACTCGTGATACTATACCCAGTTAACAGTATGAATATAACTGAGCCTCTCAACAGATGGCTCAACAATAACCCTTTAGTTAGGCAATAACTATATACAAGTATTGCAGACAATCCGCACTTGGGATGGGCGCCCAGCATCCACTACGGACTACGAGAAATAGATTTACCGGTGAGTAAAATCTTATTTTCTCTGACGTCCTAGTGGATGCTGGGAACTCCGTAAGGACCATGGGGATTATACCAATGCTCCCAAACGGGCGGGAGAGTGCGGGTGACTCTGCAGCACCGAATGAGAGAACTCCTGGTCCTCCTCAGCCAGGGTATCAATTTTGTAGAATTTTGCAAACGTGTTTGCCCCTGACCAAGTAACAGCTCGGCAAAGTTGTAAAGCCGAGACCCCTCGGGCAGCCGCCCAAGATGAGCCCATCTTCCCTGTGGAATGGGCTTTCACTGATTTAAGATGCGGCAGTCCAGCCGCAGAATGCGCCTGCTGAATCGTGTCACAGATCCAGCGAGCGATAGTCTGCTTAGAAGCAGGAGCACCCAGCCTGTTGGGTGCATACAGGATAAATAGCGAGTCAATTTTTCTGACTCTAGCCGTCCTGGAAACATAATTTTTTGAGGCCCTGACTACGTCCAGTAACTTGGAATCCTCCAAGTCCCTAGTAGCCGCAGGCACCACAATAGGTTGGTTCAAGTGAAAAGCTAATACCACCTTAGGGAGAAACTGGGGACGAGTCCTCAATTCTGCCCTATCCATATGGAAAATCAGATAAGGACTTTTATATGACAAGGCCGCCAATTCTGATACACGCCTGGCCGAAACCAAGGCCAATAACATGACCACTTTCAACGTGAGATATTTTAGATCCACGGTTTTTAGTGGTTCAAACCAATGTGATTTTAAGAAACTCAACACCACGTTGAGATCTCAAGGTGCCACTGGAGGCACAACCGGGGGCTGAATATGCAGCACTCCTTTTACAATGTCTGAACTTCAGGTACTGAAGCTAATGCTTTCTGAAAGAAAATCGACAGAGCCGAGATCTGTAACTTAATGGAGCCTAATTTTAGGCCCATAGACACTCCTGCTTGTAGGAAATGCAGAAATCGACCTAGTTGAAATTCCTCTGTTGGGGCCTTTTTTGGCCTCACACCAAGCAACATATTTCCGCCATATGCGGTGATAATGTTTTGCAGTTACATCTTTCCTGGCTTGAATCAGCGTAGGAATGACTTCCTCCGGAATGCCCTTTTCCTTTAGGATCCGGCGTTCAACCGCCATGCCATCAAAACGTAGCCGCGGTAAGTCTTGGAACAGACAGGGCCCCTGCTGCAGCAGGTCCTGTCTGAGCGGCAGAGGCCATGGGTCCTCTGATACATTTTCTTGAAGTTCTGGGTACCAGGCTCTTCTTGGCCAATCCGGAACCACGAGTATCGTTCTTACTCCTCGCCTTCTTATTATTCTCAGTACCTTTGGTATGAGAGGCAGAGGGGGGAACACATAAAACGACTGGTACACCCACGGTGTTACCAGAACGTCCACAGCTTTCGCCTGAAGGTCCCTTGACCTGGCGCAATATCTTTTATAGCTTTTTGTTGAGGCGGGACGCCTTTATGTCCACCTGTGGCCTTTCCCAATGGTGTACAATTCTTTGGAAGACTTCTGGATGAAGTCCCCACACTCTCGGGTGGAAGTCGTGTCTGCTGAGAAGATCTGCTTCCCAGTTGTCCACTCCAGGAATGAACACTGCTGACAGTGCTAACACATGATTTTCCGCCCATCGGAGAATCCTTGTGGCTTCTGCCATCGCCATCCTGCTTCTTGTGCCGCCCTGTTGGTTTACATGGGCGACTGCCGTGATGTTGCCTGATTGGATCAGGACCGGCTGGTTTTGAAGCAGAGGCCTTGCCTGACTCAGGGCATTGTAAATGGCCCTCTGTTCCAGAATATTTATGTAGGGAAGTCACCTGACTTGACCAAAGTCCCTGGAAGTTTCTTCCCTGTGTGACTGCCCCTCAGCCTCAAAGGCTGGCATCCATGGTCACTAGGACCTAGTCCTGTATGTCGAACCTGCGGCCCTCTTGAAGATGGGCACTCTGCAGCCACTACAGTAGAGATACCCTGGTCCTTGGAGACAGGGTTATCAGCCTAATGCATCTGAAGATGCGACCCGGACCACTTGTCTAACAGGTCCCCCTGAAAAGTTCTTGCATGGAACCTGCCGAATGGGATTGCTTCGTAGGAAGCTAACATTTTTCCCAGGACTCGCGTGCAATGATGCACCGATAACTGTTTTGGCTTCAGGAGGTCTCTGACTAGAGATGACAGCTCCTTGGCTTTCTCCACCGGGAGAAACACTTATTTCTGGTCTGTGTCCAGAACCATCCCCAGGAACAGTAGACGTGTCGTAGGAACCAGCTGTGACTCTGGACTGTTTAGAATCCAACCGTGCTGTTGTAGCACTTTCCAAAATAGTGCTACCCCGACTAGCAACTGCTCCTCGGACCTCGCCCTTATAAGGAGATTGTCCAAGTACGGGATAATTAAAACTCCCCTCTTTCGAAGGAGTATCATCATTCCGGCCATTACCTTGGTAACACCCTCGGTGCCATGTACAGTCCAAACGGCAGAGTCTGGACTTGGTAATGGTAATCCTGTACCACAAATCTGAGGTACTCCTGACGAGGATAGTAAATAGGGACATGCAGGTAAGCATCCTTGATGTCCCGGGATACCATGTAATCCCCCTCGTCCAGGCTTGCAATAACCGCTCTGAGCGATTCCATCTTGAACTTGAATTTTTTTATGCATGTGTTCAAGGATTTTAAATATAAAGAAGGGTCACACCGAACCATGCGGTTTCGGTACCCCAACCGTGTGGAATAGTAACCCCGTACTTGTTGAAGTAGGGGCACCTTAAGTATTACCTGCTGGGAATACAGCTTATTAATTGCCTCTAGCACAGCCTCCCTGCCTGAGGGAGTTGTCGGCAAGGCATATTTGAGGAAACGGCGGGGGGAAGACATCTCGAATTCCAGCTTGTACCCCTGAAATACTACTTGAATGAAACAGGGATCTACCTGTGAGCGAGCCCACTGATCGCTGAAACTTTTGAGACGGCCCCCCACCGTACCTGGCTACACCTGTGGAGCCCCCGCGTCATGCTGTGGACTCAGAGGAAGCGAGAGAAGAATTATGATTCTGGGAACAGGCTGACTGGTGCAGCTTTTTCCCTCTTCCCTTGTCTTTGTACAGAAAGGAAGCGCCTTTGACCCGCTTGCTTTTCTGAAGCCGAAAGGACTGTACCTGATAATACAGTGCTTTCTTAGTCTGTGAGGAAAACTGAGGTAAAAATATTTCTTCCCAGCTGTTGCTGCGGATACGAGGTCCCAGAGACCATCCCCAAATAATTCCTCACCCTTATAAGGCAGAATCTCTATGCGCCTTTTAAGGTCAGCATCACCTGTCCAGGGACAGGTCTCTAATACCCTCCTGACAGAATGGACATTACATTCATTTTGGATGCCAGCCGGCAAAATATCCCTCTGTGCATCCCTCATATATAAGACGACGTCTTTAATATGTTCTCATGTTAGCAAACTAGTATGTTTGACAGGGTCACCGACCACGCTGCAGCAGCACGCTCTGCAGGTTTCAGTCTAGTACCTGAGTGTGTAAATACAGACTTCAGGATAGCCTCCTGCTTTTTATCAACAGGTACCTTCAAAGTGGCCGTTCCTAAAACGGCAGTGCCACCTATTTTGACAACCGTGTGAGCGCCTTATCCACCGTAGGGGATATCTCCCAGCGTAACTTATCCTCTGGCGGGAAAAGGTACGCCATCAGTAACTTTTTAGAAATTACCAGTTTCTTAACAGGGGGAACCCACGCTTTTCACACACTTCATTCATTCATCTGATGGGGGAACAAAACACTGCCTGCTTTTTCTCCCCAAACATAAAAACCCCCTTTTTAGAGGTTAATGTCAGAAATGTGTAACACATTATTTTTATTGCCGGGATCAAGTCACGGATGTTCCTAGTGGATTGTGTATATGTCTCAACCTTGTCGACACTGGAGTCAGACTCCGTGTCGACATCTGTGTCTGCCATCTGAATGAGCGGCCGTTTTTGAGCCCCTGATGGCCTTTGAGACGCCTGGGCAGGCACGGGCTGAGAAGCCGGCTGTCCCACAGCTGTTACGTCATCCACCCTTTTATGTAAGGAGTTGACACTGTCGGTTAATACCTGTTACCTAACCATCCACTCTGGTGTCGGCCCCACAGGGGGCGACATCACATTTATCGGCATCTGCTCCGTCACTATATAAGCCTCCTCCTCAAACATGTCGACACAGCTGTACCGACACACCGCACACACACAGGGAATGCTCTGACTGAGGACAGGACCCACAAAGCCCTTTGGGGAGACAGAGAGAGAGTATGCCAGCACACACCAGAGCGCTATATAATGAGGGGATTAACACTATAACTGAGTGAATTTTCCCCCATAGCTGCTTGTATATACAATATTGCGCCTAAATTTAGTGCCCCCCTCTCTTTTTTACCCTTTGAGCCTGAAAACTACAGGGGAGAGCCTGGGGAGCTTTCTTCCAGTTGCACTGTGAAGAGAAAATGGCGCCAGTGTGTCTGAGGGAGATAGCTCCGCCCCTTTTCCGCAGCCTATTCTCCCGCTTTTTTCTGGATTCTGGCAGGGGTATTTACCACATATATAGCCTCTGGGGCTATATATTGTGGTATTTTTGCCAGCCAAGGTGTTTTTATTGCTGCTCAGGGCGCCCCCCCCAAGCGCCCTGCACCCTCAGTGACCGGAGTGTGAAGTGTGTATGAGGAGCAATGGCGCACAGCTGCAGTGCTGTGCGCTACCTTGGTGAAGACTGATGTCTTCTGCCGCCGTTTTTCCAGACCTCTTCTTGCTTCTGGCTCTGTAAGGGGGACGGCGGCGCGGCTCCGGGACCGAACACCAAGGACTGGGCCTGCGGTCGATCCCTCTGGAGCTAATGGTGTCCAGTAGCCTAAGAAGCCCAATCCGGCTGCAAGCAGGCGAGTTCGCTTCTTCTCCCCTTAGTCCCTCGCTGCAGTGAGCCTGTTGCCAGCAGGTCTCACTGAAAATAAAAAACCTAAATCTATACTTTCTTTCTAAGGGCTCAGGAGAGCCCCTAGTGTGCATCCAACCTCGGCCGGGCACAAGATCTAACTGAGGCTTGGAGGAGGGTCATAGTGGGAGGAGCCAGTGCACACCAGGTAGTCATAAATCTTTCTAGAGTGCCCAGCCTCCTTCGGAGCCCGCTATTCCCCATGGTCCTTACGGAGTTCCCAGCATCCACTAGGACGTCAGAGAAATGGCCATGATGCTTTTAAAGTGAAGTCTCGATCATGGCAGCACAAGCTGAGAAAGTTTTTGCAATTCTTATACTGCCCAGCATACCCATCACTGAAGTTACACACATTTTTGACAGCAGGAATGTTTTCCTTGATGTACTGAATAATTACTTTCTGTGTTTCGTACAAAAATGCTACATCATGCTCAAATCCGATGAAATCTCTCTGGAATTTACCTCACAGACAGTTATTGAAACATGGGGAAATGGGGATGAGGTTACCAGAATATGGTATAGTGTAAGCCAGGCTCCTGGGTACACATCATGTGATATATCGCAGTACTATGGCTGTTTGTGTAACCCATCTTTCTTGAAATCGCTCCGAAATTAGACCAACAATTATTATGCGCCCACCTGTCCCTGGAGAGGTGAGATGAGGAGGAAGAGGCATTTTAATGTGAGACAAGTACAGTAAGAGCATGTTCGCCTAGTTGCACACAACATACATCCATTTTAGAGCCATATTATTTTACAGCTAGAAAAGTACTGATGATAATGATCAGCAGTAGCAGAACGCTTGCAAATGGTTGATTGCGAATGCACTGCTGATAGGGGTTTTCTTTGTTGCTTGGGCATATACTTTGTTTTTGTGTGTGTGTCATTTTTCTTTCCTGCACATGAGACATGAGGTATATTTACTAAAGTGCGGGTTTGTAGAAGTGGAGATATTGCCCATAGCAACCAGTCAGATTCTAGGTATTCTGCAGCTAGAAGGTGCTAGATAAATAAGTAGACTCTGATTGGTTGCTATGGGCACCATCTTTACTTCAATAAACCAGCACTTTAGTAAATATACCCCCTACAGTTATTACTTCTGTATTAGAGAAGATTTTTCAAGTTTCATGGCTGCCTAATAGCAGATGTGTGTTTGGCAAGCAAATCAAATGTTTAAAAACATGGCCATAAGTGTATTTATGATGTAAACCGGTTGTATATGCTATGGATTTATAGAAGTACACATTTTATAAAGTGTGTGGTTCAGCAGATAAGTTATATGTAGAGATGAGCGCCTGAAATTTTTCGGGTTTTGTGTTTTGGTTTTGGGTTCGGTTCCGCGGCCGTGTTTTGGGTTCGAACGCGTTTTGGCAAAACCTCACCGAATTATTTTTGTCGGATTCGGGTGTGTTTTGGATTCGGGTGTTTTTTTCCAAAAACACTAAAAAACAGCTTAAATCATAGAATTTGGGGGTCATTTTGATCCCAAAGTATTATTAACCTCAAAAACCATAATTTACACTCATTTTCAGTCTATTCTGAATACCTCACACCTCACAATATTATTTTTAGTCCTAAAATTTGCACCGAGGTCGCTGTGTGAGTAAGATAAGCGACCCTAGTGGCCGACACAAACACCGGGCCCATCTAGGAGTGGCACTGCAGTGTCACGCAGGATGTCCCTTCCAAAAAACCCTCCCCAAACAGCACATGACGCAAAGAAAAAAAGAGGCGCAATGAGGTAGCTGTGTGAGTAAGATTAGCGACCCTAGTGGCCGACACAAACACCGGGCCCATCTAGGAGTGGCACTGCAGTGTCACGCAGGATGGCCCTTCCAAAAAACCCTCCCCAAACAGCACATGACGCAAAGAAAAAAAGAGGCGCAATGAGGTAGCTGACTGTGTGAGTAAGATTAGCGACCCTAGTGGCCGACACAAACACCGGGCACATCTAGGAGTGGCACTGCAGTGTCACGCAGGATGTCCCTTCCAAAAAACCCTCCCCAAACAGCACATGACGCAAAGAAAAAAAGAGGCGCAATGAGGTAGCTGTGTGAGTAAGATTAGCGACCCTAGTGGCCGACACAAACACCGGGCCCATCTAGGAGTGGCACTGCAGTGTCACGCAGGATGTCCCTTCCAAAAAACCCTCCCCAATCAGCACATGATGCAAAGAAAAAGAAAAGAAAAAAGAGGTGCAAGATGGAATTATCCTTGGGCCCTCCCACCCACCCTTATGTTGTATAAACAAAACAGGACATGCACACTTTAACCAACCCATCATTTCAGTGACAGGGTCTGCCACACGACTGTGACTGATATGACGGGTTGGTTTGGACCCCCCCCAAAAAAGAAGCAATTAATCTCTCCTTGCACAAACTGGCTCTACAGAGGCAAGATGTCCACCTCATCTTCACCCTCCGATATATCACCGTGTACATCCCCCTCCTCACAGATTATCAATTCGTCCCCACTGGAATCCACCATCTCAGCTCCCTGTGTACTTTGTGGAGGCAATTGCTGCTGGTCAATGTCTCCGCGGAGGAATTGATTATAATTCATTTTAATGAACATCATCTTCTCCACATTTTCTGGATGTAACCTCGTACGCCGATTGCTGACAAGGTGAGCGGCGGCACTAAACACTCTTTCGGAGTACACACTTGTGGGAGGGCAACTTAGGTAGAATAAAGCCAGTTTGTGCAAGGGCCTCCAAATTGCCTCTTTTTCCTGCCAGTATAAGTACGGACTGTGTGACGTGCCTACTTGGATGCGGTCACTCATATAATCCTCCACCATTCTATCAATGTTGAGAGAATCATATGCAGTGACAGTAGACGACATGTCCGTAATCGTTGTCAGGTCCTTCAGTCCGGACCAGATGTCAGCATCAGCAGTCGCTCCAGACTGCCCTGCATCACCGCCAGCGGGTGGGCTCGGAATTCTGAGCCTTTTCCTCGCACCCCCAGTTGCGGGAGAATGTGAAGGAGGAGATGTTGACAGGTCGCGTTCCGCTTGACTTGACAATTTTGTCACCAGCAGGTCTTTCAACCCCAGCAGACCTGTGTCTGCCGGAAAGAGAGATCCAAGGTAGGCTTTAAATCTAGGATCGAGCACGGTGGCCAAAATGTAGTGCTCTGATTTCAACAGATTGACCACCCGTGAATCCTTGTTAAGCGAATTAAGGGCTGCATCCACAAGTCCCACATGCCTAGCGGAATCGCTCCGTGTTAGCTCCTTCTTCAATGCCTCCAGCTTCTTCTGCAAAAGCCTGATGAGGGGAATGACCTGACTCAGGCTGGAAGTGTCTGAACTGACTTCACGTGTGGCAAGTTCAAAGGGCATCAGAACCTTGCACAACGTTGAAATCATTCTCCACTGCACTTGAGACAGGTGCATTCCATCTCCTATATCGTGCTCAATTGTATAGGCTTGAATGGCCTTTTGCTGCTCCTCCAACCTCTGAAGCATATAGAGGGTTGAATTCCACCTCGTTACCACTTCTTGCTTCAGATGATGGCAGGGCAGGTTCAGTAGTTTTTGGTGGTGCTCCAGTCTTCTGTACGTGGTGCCTGTACGCCGAAAGTGTCCCGCAATTTTTCTGGCCACCGACAGCATCTCTTGCACGCCCCTGTCGTTTTTTAAAAAATTCTGCACCACCAAATTCAAGGTATGTGCAAAACATGGGACGTGCTGGAATTTGCCCATATTTAATGCACACACAATATTGCTGGCGTTGTCCGATGCCACAAATCCACAGGAGAGTCCAATTGGGGTAAGCCATTCCGCGATGATCTTCCTCAGTTGCCGTAAGAGGTTTTCAGCTGTGTGCGTATTCTGGAAAGCGGTGATACAAAGCGTAGCCTGCCTAGGAAAGAGTTGGCGTTTGCGAGATGCTGCTACTGGTGCCGCCGCTGCTGTTCTTGCGGCGGGAGTCCATACATCTACCCAGTGGGCTGTCACAGTCATATAGTCCTGACCCTGCCCTGCTCCACTTGTCCACATGTCCGTGGTTAAGTGGACATTGGGTACAACTGCATTTTTTAGGACACTGGTGAGTCTTTTTCTGACGTCCGTGTACATTCTCGGTATCGCCTGCCTAGAGAAGTGGAACCTAGATGGTATTTGGTAACGGGGGCACACTGCCTCAATAAATTGTCTAGTTCCCTGTGAACTAACGGCGGATACCGGACGCACGTCTAACACCAACATAGTTGTCAAGGACTCAGTTATCCGCTTTGCAGTAGGATGACTGCTGTGATATTTCATCTTCCTCGCAAAGGACTGTTGAACAGTCAATTGCTTACTGGAAGTAGTACAAGTGGGCTTACGACTTCCCCTCTGGGATGACCATCGACTCCCAGCGGCAACAACAGCAGCGCCAGCAGCAGTAGGCGTTACACGCAAGGATGCATCGGAGGAATCCCAGGCAGGAGAGGACTCGTCAGACTTGCCAGTGACATGGCCTGCAGGACTATTGGCATTCCTGGGGAAGGAGGAAATTGACACTGAGGGAGTTGGTGGGGTGGTTTGCGTGAGCTTGGTTACAAGAGGAAGGGATTTACTGGTCAGTGGACTGCTTCCGCTGTCACCCAAAGTTTTTGAACTTGTCACTGACTTATTATGAATGCGCTGCAGGTGACGTATAAGGGAGGATGTTCCGAGGTGGTTAACGTCCTTACCCCTACTTATTACAGCTTGACAAAGGGAACACACGGCTTGACACCTGTTGTCCGCATTTCTGGTGAAATACCTCCACACCGAAGAGCTGATTTTTTTGGTATTTTCACCTGGCATGTCAACGGCCATATTCCTCCCACGGACAACAGGTGTCTCCCCGGGTGCCTGACTTAAACAAACCACCTCACCATCAGAATCCTTCTGGTCAATTTCCTCCCCAGCGCCAGCAACACCCATATCCTCCTCATCCTGGTGTACTTCAACACTGACATCTTCAATCTGACTATCAGGAACTGGACTGCGGGTGCTCCTTCCAGCACTTGCAGGGGGCATGCAAATAGTGGAAGGCGCATGCTCTTCACGTCCAGTGTTGGGAAGGTCAGGCATCGCAACCGACACAATTGGACTCTCCTTGTGGATTTGGGATTTCAAAGAACGCACAGTTCTTTGCGGTGCTTTTGCCAGCTTGAGTCTTTTCAGTTTTCTAGCGAGAGGCTGAGTGCTTCCATCCTCATGTGAAGCTGAACCACTAGCCATGAACATAGGCCAGGGCCTCAGCCGTTCCTTGCCACTCCGTGTGGTAAATGGCATATTGGCAAGTTTACGCTTCTCCTCCGACAATTTTATTTTAGGTTTTGGAGTCCTTTTTTTTCTGATATTTGGTGTTTTGGATTTGACATGCTCTGTACTATGACATTGGGCATCGGCCTTGGCAGACGACGTTGCTGGCATTTCATCGTCTCGGCCATGACTAGTGGCAGCAGCTTCAGCACGAGGTGGAAGTGGATCTTGATCTTTCCCTAATTTTGGAACCTCAACTTTTTTGTTCTCCATATTTTATAGGCAGAACTAAAAGGCACCTCAGGTAAACAATGGAGATGGATGGATTGGATACTAGTATACAATTATGGACGGACTGCCACGGTTAGGTGGTATAAAAAAACCACGGTTAGGTGGTATATATTGTAATACAATTATGGATGGACGGACTGCCTGCCGAGTGCCGACACAGAGGTAGCCACAGCCGTGAACTACCGCACTGTACACTGGTTGATAAAGAGATAGTAGTATACTCGTAACAACTAGTATGACTGACTATGACGGTATAAAGAATGAAAAAAAAACCACGGTTAGGTGGTATATATTGTAATACAATTATGGATGGACGGACTGCCTGCCGAGTTCCGACACAGAGGTAGCCACAGCCGTGAACTACCGCACTGTACACTGGTTGATAAAGAGATAGTAGTATACTCGTAACAACTAGTATGACTGACTATGACGGTATAAAGAATGAAAAAAAAACCACGGTTAGGTGGTATATATTATAATACAATTATGGATGGACGGACTGCCTGCCGACTGCCGACACAGAGGTAGCCACAGCCGTGAACTACCGCACTGTACACTGGTTGATAAAGAGATAGTAGTATACTCGTAACAACTAGTATGACACTATGACGGTATAAAGAATGAAAAAAAAACCACGGTTAGGTGGTATATATTATAATACAATTATGGATGGACGGACTGCCTGCCGACTGCCGACACAGAGGTAGCCACAGCCGTGAACTACCGCACTGTACACTGGTTGATAAAGAGATAGTAGTATACTCGTAACAACTAGTATGACACTATGACGGTATAAAGAATGAAAAAAAAACCACGGTTAGGTGGTATATATTATAATACAATTATGGATGGACGGACTGCCTGCCGAGTGCCGACACAGAGGTAGCCACAGCCGTGAACTACCGCACTGTACACTGGTTGATAAAGAGATAGTAGTATACTCGTAACAACTAGTATGACTGACTATGACGGTATAAAGAATGAAAAAAAAACCACGGTTAGGTGGTATATATTATAATACAATTATGGATGGACGGACTGCCTGCCGACTGCCGACACAGAGGTAGCCACAGCCGTGAACTACCGCACTGTACACTGGTTGATAAAGAGATAGTAGTATACTCGTAACAACTAGTATGACACTATGACGGTATAAAGAATGAAAAAAAAACCACGGTTAGGTGGTATATATTATAATACAATTATGGATGGACGGACTGCCTGCCGACTGCCGACACAGAGGTAGCCACAGCCGTGAACTACCGCACTGTACACTGGTTGATAAAGAGATAGTAGTATACTCGTAACAACTAGTATGACACTATGACGGTATAAAGAATGAAAAAAAAACCACGGTTAGGTGGTATATATTATAATAATACAATTATGGATGGACGGACTGCCTGCCGACTGCCGACACAGAGGTAGCCACAGCCGTGAACTACCGCACTGTACACTGGTTGATAAAGAGATAGTAGTATACTCGTAACAACTAGTATGACTATGACGACGGTATAAAGAAAGAAAAAAAAATACCACGGTTAGGTGGTATATAATTATACAATTATGGATGGACGGACTGCCTGCCGAGTGCCGACTGCCGACACAGAGGTAGCCACAGCCGTGAACTACCGCACTGTACTGTGTCTGCTGCTAATATAGACTGGTTGATAAAGAGATAGTATACAACAATATACTACTATACTGGTGGTCAGGCACTGGTCACCACTAGTCACACTGGCAGTGGCACTCCTGCAGCAAAAGTGTGCACTGTTTAATTTTAAATTAATATAATATTATGTACTCCTGGCTCCTGCTATAACAACCTGCAGTGCTCCCCAGTCTCCCCCACAATTATTATAAGCTTTTATACATTGATGTGCAGCACACTGGGCTGAGCTGAGTGCACACAGACTGAGTCACACTGTGTGACTGCTGTGTATCGTTTTTTTCAGGCAGAGAACGGATATAGCAGAGAACGGATATATTAAATAAAAGTTAACTTAACAACAACTGCACTGGTCACTGTGGTAAACTCTGTCTGCACAATCTCTCTCTCTCTCTCTCTCTTCTAATCTATTCTAATGGAGAGGACGCCAGCCACGTCCTCTCCCTATCAATCTCAATGCACGTGTGAAAATGGCGGCGACGCGCGGCTCCTTATATAGAATCCGAGTCTCGCGAGAATCCGACAGCGTCATGATGACGTTCGGGCGCGCTCGGGTTAACCGAGCAAGGCGGGAAGATCCGAGTCGCTCGGACCCGTGAAAAAAAAAGTGAAGTTCGTGCGGGTTCGGATTCAAAGAAACCGAACCCGCTCATCTCTAGTTATATGTGGATGCAGTTAGATTATTGATGATGAAAAGGTCATCCAGTTGTTTCTCTAAATCAGCCCCGTATCTTGTTGTAACTTCCTATACTCTAAACTAGGGATAGGGAACCTTCGGCCCTTCAGCTGTTGTTGAACTACACATACCAGCATGCCTTGCTACAGTTTAGCTATTTGGCCATGCTAAAACCGTTGCAGGGCATGCTAGGATGTGTAGTTCAGCAACAGCTGGAGGGCTGAAGGTTCCCCATCCCTGCTCTAAACAATATCATCTGGACTATAAGATACTGTTTCCAAATTAGCAGCAAAAGTTAACTGGATTATTGTCCTGCTGGGTCGTAACTAGGTGTGTGTGCGGAGGGGGCACCACACATAGCGCTGCAGGGTAGGGGGCGCTGTTGGCAGCACTTGTCAATGACTTTCACTTGCAGCTTCAACCCTTTTTGAAGCCCAGCATCTTCTGACCGCTGCTGTCTCCTACCTTAACTCCTTCTGTCGCTAATACCTATACAGCATTTATGAACTCAACTTTGTTATTCAGTCACACTGTCCTTTATTAGATTTCAAGATGCTGACCAGGGCCGTTTCTTGGGGCAGGCGAGCAGTGCAACCGCACTGGGCGCCCGCCGCGGCACTAACTGTGGCTCCCTGCTTCCCCCTCCTATTTCTCCCCAAGTAACCCGCTCGGGGGGCGGAGTTTCACGGAATGACGCTGTTGCA
The DNA here is from genome assembly GCF_028390025.1 of Pseudophryne corroboree. NCBI lineage: Eukaryota > Metazoa > Chordata > Amphibia > Anura > Myobatrachidae > Pseudophryne > Pseudophryne corroboree. The sequence goes on from NC_086444.1 coordinate 558,043,248, forward strand.
TCGTTACGTCACGACGCAACCCTGTCACTCCGCGAAACTCCCCCCCCCCCCTTGAGCGGAGTACAGAGGGGGATCCAAGTTAGGAAGAGGGAAAGGCCGGCGCGAGGAGCGACTGGTGAGGCGGGCCGAAGAGCGGTAATAAGTATTCTCTCTCTCAATGTGTAAAATGGGGACACCTGCCGTAATGTGTGAAATGGGGACTTTTGCCTGCCGTAGTAGAATTTTTTTTTCCTGTGGTGGTCGTGATCTGTTGGAGCATGGTCAAAAACTGGATTGTGAGGTAGTCTTTTCAGACGAGGCCATGCCCATTTAAATGAGGCCACACCCATGTAGATGAGGCCACCCCCCCCTCCCCCCCCTTGTCGGGTGCGCGCGCAAGTTTTTTTTTTTTTATCTAGGTGGGGGGGGGGGCACATTTTTTTATGTCATGGGGGGGCGCATTTTTAAATCTCGCACTGGGAGCCAAATTGGCTAGAAACAGCCCTGATGCTGACATACCCAGGATTTGAACCCATTGCATGTAGCATAGCAGTAGGACAATCTATTCATCGAGCTATCTGCCCTTGCGCCTTGCATAGAGAGGTAGTTAATTCTAAGCTAGAGAATTCTAATTATTTGAAGCTTACCTTGTACTTTGTAAAAAAAATAATTAGCATTGCAACTTAACAGATCTATATAGTGTGTGGCTGCAAGAGATTGTATGTGTATCTGCACACTACAACGATCTGCTCAATTGCAATGCTGATTTTTTATTTTTTTTGCAAAGTACCAGTAGCTTCATATAGTGTTCATAGTTTTTATGCAGGATCAAATAGCTCAATAAGTAGGGTGTTTGATTAGAATTCAACAGGTTATAGGTTTGAATCCTGGGTATGGCAGTATATTGAAATGTGTTATTCAATATAGGGCATTGTAACTGAGTAACAACGAGCTCATGAATGAGTGCATGAAAAAAATGTGTGGGAGGTGCACCAATTCTTTCTCTGGCACAAGGCACCAAAAAGTCTAGTTGCAGCTCTGTTGTCCTGGAGCAATCTCTACATAAACATCACATGTTACTGAATACATGACACCAGTTCCTTTTTCATATTATTTTATCCATTATATCTTCAAATATAAAAACTGTGCCAGGTCCAACCTGAGATATAGCAAATACAATACAGAGATTTTGCTGACTTGTTTCTATGGACAGATGGTTCTTGTGTTTGAAAGCACACACCATATTTTCCTCTCTATCGAGGCCTTTTATGTCAGTGGTACAGGGGTGTCATTGAAAGCCTGGACTATGGGGGTAATTCCAAGTTGATCGCAGCAGGAAATCTTTTAGCAGTTGGGCAAAACCATGTGCACTGCAGGGGGGGCAGATACTAGAGATGTGCACTTGAAATTTTTCGGGTTTTGTGTTTTGGTTTTGGGTTCGGTTCCGCGGCCGTGTTTTGGGTTCGACCGCGTTTTGGCAAAACCTCACCGAATTTTTTTTGTCGGATTCGGGTGTGTTTTGGATTCGGGTGTTTTTTTCAAAAAACACTAAAAAACAGCTTAAATCATAGAATTTGGGGGTCATTTTGATCCCAAAGTATTATTAACCTCAAAAACCATAATTTCCACTCATTTTCAGTCTATTCTGAACACCTCACACCTCACAATATTATTTTTAGTCCTAAAATTTGCACCGAGGTCGCTGGATGACTAAGCTAAGCGACCCTAGTGGCCGACACAAACACCTGGCCCATCTAGGAGTGGCACTGCAGTGTCACGCAGGATGGCCCTTCCAAAAAACACTCCCCAAACAGCACATGACGCAAAGAAGAAAAAAAGAGGCGCAATGAGGTAGCTGTGTGAGTAAGATAAGCGACCCTAGTGGCCGACACAAACACCTGGCCCATCTAGGAGTGGCACTGCAGTGTCACGCAGGATGGCCCTTCCAAAAAACACTCCCCAAACAGCACATGACGCAAAGAAGAAAAAAAGAGGCGCAATGAGGTAGCTGTGTGAGTAAGATAAGCGACCCTAGTGGCCGACACAAACACCTGGCCCATCTAGGAGTGGCACTGCAGTGTCACGCAGGATGGCCCTTCCAAAAAACACTCCCCAAACAGCACATGACGCAAAGAAGAAAAAAAGAGGCGCAATGAGGTAGCTGTGTGAGTAAGCTAAGCGACCCTAGTGGCCGACACAAACACCTGGCCCATCTAGGAGTGGCACTGCAGTGTCACGCAGGATGGCCCTTCCAAAAAACACTCCCCAAACAGCACATGACGCAAAGAAGAAAAAAAGAGGCGCAATGAGGTAGCTGTGTGAGTAAGATAAGCGACCCTAGTGGCCGACACAAACACCTGGCCCATCTAGGAGTGGCACTGCAGTGTCACGCAGGATGGCCCTTCCAAAAAACACTCCCCAAACAGCACATGACGCAAAGAAGAAAAAAGAGGCGCAATGAGGTAGCTGTGTGAGTAAGCTAAGCGACCCTAGTGGCCGACACAAACACCTGGCCCATCTAGGAGTGGCACTGCAGTGTCACGCAGGATGGCCCTTCCAAAAAACACTCCCCAAACAGCACATGACGCAAAGAAGAAAAAAAGAGGCGCAATGAGGTAGCTGTGTGAGTAAGATAAGCGACCCTAGTGGCCGACACAAACACCTGGCCCATCTAGGAGTGGCACTGCAGTGTCACGCAGGATGGCCCTTCCAAAAAACACTCCCCAAACAGCACATGACGCAAAGAAAAATGAAAGAAAAAAGAGGTGCAAGATGGAATTGTCCTTGGGCCCTCCCACCCACCCTTATGTTGTATAAACAGGACATGCACACTTTAACCAACCCATCATTTCAGTGACAGGGTCTGCCACACGACTGTGACTGAAATGACGGGTTGGTTTGGACCCCCACCGAAAAAGAAGCAATTAATCTCTCCTTGCACAAACTGGCTCTACAGAGGCAAGATGTCCACCTCATCATCATCCTCCGATATATCACCGTGTACATCCCGCTCCTCACAGATTATCAATTCGTCCCCACTGGAATCCACCATCTCAGCTCCCTGTGTACTTTGTGGAGGCAATTGCTGCTGGTCAATGTCTCCACGGAGGAATTGATTATAATTCATTTTAATGAACATCATCTTCTCCACATTTTCTGGAAGTAACCTCGTACGCCGATTGCTGACAAGGTGAGCGGCGGCACTAAACACTCTTTCGGAGTACACACTTGTGGGAGGGCAACTTAGGTAGAATAAAGCCAGTTTGTGCAAGGGCCTCCAAATTGCCTCTTTTTCCTGCCAGTATAAGTACGGACTGTCTGACGTGCCTACTTGGATGCGGTCACTCATATAATCCTCCACCATTCTTTCAATGGGGAGAGAATCATATGCAGTGACAGTAGACGACATGTCCGTAATCGTTGTCAGGTCCTTCAGTCCGGACCAGATGTCAGCATCAGCAGTCGCTCCAGACTGCCCTGCATCACCGCCAGCGGGTGGGCTCGGAATTCTGAGCCTTTTCCTCGCACCCCCAGTTGCGGGAGAATGTGAAGGAGGAGATGTTGACAAGTCGCGTTCCGCTTGACTTGACAATTTTGTCACCAGCAGGTCTTTGAACCCCAGCAGACTTGTGTCTGCCGGAAAGAGAGATCCAAGGTAGGTTTTAAATCTAGGATCGAGCACGGTGGCCAAAATGTAGTGCTCTGATTTCAACAGATTGACCACCCGTGAATCCTTGTTAAGCGAATTAAGGGCTCCATCCACAAGTCCCACATGCCTAGCGGAATCGCTCCCTTTTAGCTCCTCCTTCAATGCCTCCAGCTTCTTCTGCAAAAGCCTGATGAGGGGAATGACCTGACTCAGGCTGGCAGTGTCTGAACTGACTTCACGTGTGGCAAGTTCAAAAGGTTGCAGAACCTTGCACAACGTTGAAATCATTCTCCACTGCGCTTGAGACAGGTACATTCCACCTCCTATATCGTGCTCAATTGTATAGGCTTGAATGGCCTTTTGCTGCTCCTCCAACCTCTGAAGCATATAGAGGGTTGAATTCCACCTCGTTACCACTTCTTGCTTCAGATGATGGCAGGGCAGGTTCAGGCGTTTTTGGTGGTCTTCTGTGGTCTTCTGTACGTGGTGCCTGTACGCCGAAAAGTGTCCCACAATTCTTCTGGCCACCGACAGCATCTCTTGCACGCCCCTGTCGTTTTTTAAAAAATTCTGCACCACCAAATTCAAGGTATGTGCAAAACATGGGACGTGCTGGAATTTGCCCAGATTTAATGCACACACAATATTGCTGGCGTTGTCCGATGCCACAAATCCACAGGAGAGTCCAATTGGGGTAAGCCATTCCGCGATGATCTTCCTCAGTTGCCGTAAGAGGTTTTCAGCTGTGTGCGTATTCTGGAAACCGGTGATACAAAGCGTAGCCTGCCTAGGAAAGAGTTGGCGTTTGCGAGATGCTGCTACTGGTGCCGCCGCTGCTGTTCTTGCGGCGGGAGTCCATACATCTACCCAGTGGGCTGTCACAGTCATATAGTCCTGACCCTGCCCTGCTCCACTTGTCCACATGTCCGTGGTTAAGTGGACATTGGGTACAACTGCATTTTTTAGGACACTGGTGAGTCTTTTTCTGACGTCCGTGTACATTCTCGGTATCGCCTGCCTAGAGAAGTGGAACCTAGATGGTATTTGGTAACGGGGGCACACTACCTCAAGAAATTGTCTAGTTCCCTGTGAACTAACGGCGGATACCGGATGCACGTCTAACACCAACATAGTTGTCAAGGCCTCAGTTATCCGCTTTGCAACAGGATGACTGCTGTGATATTTCATCTTCCTCGCAAAGGACTGTTGGACAGTCAATTGCTTGGTGGAAGTAGTAAAAGTGGTCTTACGACTTCCCCTCTGGGATGACCATCGACTCCCAGCAGCAACAACAGCAGCGCCAGCAGCAGTAGGCGTTACACGCAAGGATGCATCGGAGGAATCCCAGGCAGGAGAGGACTCGTCAGAATTGCCAGTGACATGGCCTGCAGGACTATTGGCATTCCTGGGGAAGGAGGAAATTGACACTGAGGGAGTTGGTGGGGTGGTTTGCGTGAGCTTGGTTACAAGAGGAAGGGATTTACTGGTCAGTGGACTGCTTCCGCTGTCGCCCAAAGTTTTTGAACTTGTCACTGACTTATTATGAATGCGCTGCTGGTGATGTATAAGGGAGGATGTTCCGAGGTGGTTAACGTCCTTACCTCTACTTATTACAGCTTGACAAAGGCAACACACGGCTTGACAAATGTTGTCCGCATTTCTGGTGAAATACTTCCACACCGAAGAGCTGATTTTTTTGGTATTTTCACCAGGCATGTCAACGGCCCTATTCCTCCCACGGACAACAGGTGTCTCCCCGGGTGCCTGACTTAAACAAACCACCTCACCATCAGAATCCTCCTTGTCAATTTCCTCCCCAGCGCCAGCAACACCCATATCCTCCTCATCCTGGTGTACTTCAACACTGACATCTTCAATCTGACTATCAGGAACTGGACTGCGGGTGCTCCTTCCAGCACTTGCAGGGGGCGTGCAAATGGTGGAAGGCGCATGCTCTTCACGTCCAGTGTTGGGAAGGTCAGGCATCGCAACCGACACAATTGGACTCTCCTTGTGGATTTGGGATTTCGAAGAACGCACAGTTCTTTGCGGTGCTTTTGCCAGCTTGAGTCTTTTCATTTTTCTAGCGAGAGGCTGTGTGCTTCCATCCTCATGTGAAGCTAAACCACTAGCCATGAACATAGGCCAGGGCCTCAGCCGTACCTTGCCACTCCGTGTGGTAAATGGCATATTGGCAAGTTTACGCTTCTCCTCCGACAATTTTATTTTAGATTTTGGAGTCCTTTTTTTACTGATATCTGGTGTTTTGGATTTTACATGCTCTGTACTATGACATTGGGCATCGGCCTTGGCAGACGACGTTGCTGGCATTTCATCGTCTCGGCCATGACTAGTGGCAGCAGCTTCAGCACGAGGTGGAAGTGGATCTTGATCTTTCCCTAATTTTGGAACCTCAACATTTTTGTTCTCCATATTTTAATAGGCACAACTAAAAGGCACCTCAGGTAAACAATGGAGATGGATGGATACTAGTATACTTATGGATGGACCAGCGACTGCCGACACAGAGGTAGCTACAGCCGTGGACTACCGTACTGTGTCTGCTGCTAATATAGACTGGATGATAATGAGATGAAATCAATATATATATATATATATATATATATAATATCACTAGTACTGCAGCCGGACAGGTATATATATTTATTATGTAATGACTGATGACGGACCTGCTGGACACTGTCAGCTCAGCAGCACCGCAGACTGCTACAGTAAGCTACTATAGTAGTATGTATCAAGAAGAAAGAGAAAAAAAAAACACGGGTAGGTGGTATACAATTATGGATGGACCAGCGACTGCCGACACAGAGGTAGCTACAGCCGTGGACTACTGTACTGTGTCTGCTGCTAATATAGACTGGATGATAATGAGATGAAATCAATATATATATATATATATATATATATATATAATATCACTAGTACTGCAGCCGGACAGGTATATATATTTATTATGTAATGACTGATGACGGACCTGCTGGACACTGTCAGCTCAGCAGCACCGCAGACTGCTACAGTAAGCTACTATAGTAGTATGTATCAAGAAGAGAAAAAAAAAAACCACGGGTAGGTGGTATACAATTATGGATGGACCAGCGACTGCCGACACAGAGGTAGCTACAGCCGTGGACTACCATACTGTGTCTGCTGCTAATATAGACTGGATGATAATGAGATGAAATCAATATATATATATATATATATATATATATATATATATATAATATCACTAGTACTGCAGCCGGACAGGTATATATATTTATTATGTAATGACTGATGACGGACCTGCTGGACACTGTCAGCTCAGCAGCACCGCAGACTGCTACAGTAAGCTACTATAGTAGTATGTATCAAGAAGAAAGAGAAAAAAAAAACCACGGGTAGGTGGTATACAATTATGGATGGACCAGCGACTGCCGACACAGAGGTAGCTACAGCCGTGGACTACCGTACTGTGTCTGCTGCTAATATAGACTGGATGATAATGAGATGAAATTAATATATATATATATATAATATCACTAGTACTGCAGCCGGACAGGTATATATATTTATTATGTAATGACTGATGACGGACCTGCTGGACACTGTCAGCTCAGCAGCACCGCAGACTGCTACAGTAAGCTACTATAGTAGTATGTATCAAGAAGAAAGAGAAAAAAAAAACCACGGGTAGGTGGTATACAATTATGGATGGACCAGCGACTGCCGACACAGAGGTAGCTACAGCCGTGGACTACCGTACTGTGTCTGCTGCTAATATAGACTGGATGATAATGAGATGAAATCAATATATATATATATATATATATAATATCACTAGTACTGCAGCCGGACAGGTATATATATTTATTATGTAATGACTGATGACGGACCTGCTGGACACTGTCAGCTCAGCAGCACCGCAGACTGCTACAGTAAGCTACTATAGTAGTATGTATCAAGAAGAAAGAGAAAAAAAAAACCACGGGTAGGTGGTATACAATTATGGATGGACCAGCGACTGCCGACACAGAGGTAGCTACAGCCGTGGACTACCGTACTGTGTCTGCTGCTAATATAGACTGGATGATAATGAGATGAAATTAATATATATATATATAATATCACTAGTACTGCAGCCGGACAGGTATATATATTTATTATGTAATGACTGATGACGGACCTGCTGGACACTGTCAGCTCAGCAGCACCGCAGACTGCTACAGTAAGCTACTATAGTAGTATGTATCAAGAAGAAAGAGAAAAAAAAAAACCACGGGTAGGTGGTATACAATTATGGATGGACCAGCGACTGCCGACACAGAGGTAGCTACAGCCGTGGACTACCGTACTGTGTCTGCTGCTAATATAGACTGGATGATAATGAGATTAAATCAATATATATATATATATATAATATCACTAGTACTGCAGCCGGACAGGTATATATATTTATTATGTAATGACTGATGACGGACCTGCTGGACACTGTCAGCTCAGCAGCACCGCAGACTGCTACAGTAAGCTACTATAGTAGTATGTATCAAGAAGAGAAAAAAAAAACCACGGGTAGGTGGTATACAATTATGGATGGACCAGCGACTGCCGACACAGAGGTAGCTACAGCCGTGGACTACCGTACTGTGTCTGCTGCTAATATAGACTGGATGATAATGAGATGAAATTATATATATATATATATATATATATATATATATAATATCACTAGTACTGCAGCCGGACAGGTATATATATTTATTATGTAATGACTGATGACGGACCTGCTGGACACTGTCAGCTCAGCAGCACCGCAGACTGCTACAGTAAGCTACTATAGTAGTATGTATCAAGAAGAAAGAGAAAAAAAAAAACCACGGGTAGGTGGTATACAATTATGGATGGACCAGCGACTGCCGACACAGAGGTAGCTACAGCCGTGGACTACCGTACTGTGTCTGCTGCTAATATAGACTGGATGATAATGAGATGAAATCAATATATATATATATATATATATATATATAATATCACTAGTACTGCAGCCGGACAGGTATATATATTTATTATGTAATGACTGATGACGGACCTGCTGGACACTGTCAGCTCAGCAGCACCACAGACTGCTACAGTAAGCTACTATAGTAGTATGTATCAAGAAGAAAGAGAGAAAAAAAACCACGGGTAGGTGGTATACAATTATGGATGGACCAGCGACTGCCGACACAGAGGTAGCTACAGCCGTGGACTACCGTACTGTGTCTGCTGCTAATATAGACGGGATGATAATGAGATGAAATTAATATATATATAATATCACTAGTACTGCAGCCGGACAGGTATATATATTTATTATGTAATGACTGATGACGGACCTGCTGGACACTGTCAGCTCAGCAGCACCGCAGACTGCTACAGTAAGCTACTATAGTAGTATGTATCAAGAAGAAGAAAAAAAAAAAAAAACACGGGTAGGTGCGGTATACATATACAATTATATATATATTATATACAATTATATATATATATATATATATATATCAAACTGGTGGTGATTAATTAAACTGGTGGTCAGGTCACTGGTCACACTATCAGCAACTTGCAAGTAGTACTCCTAAGCAGACAATCACAATATATACTGGTGGTCAGTGTGGTCACAATGGCAGTGTGGCACTCTGGCAGCAGAGTGCCAGCAAAAGTGTGCACTGTACGTTAAAATATGTACTCCTGCTCTCAGACTCTAACTGCTCCCCACTGTCAGTGTCTCCCCCACAAGTCAGATATACAGTCACACTATCTATCACTTCAGCAAGTAGTAGTACTCCTCCTAATGCTCCCCAAAATTACTAAAGTAAATAATACTGTGTCTCTCTCTACTCTAGTCTCACTCTCTATAAACGGAGAGGACGCCAGCCACGTCCTCTCCCTATCAATCTCAATGCACGTGTGAAAATGGCGGCGACGCGCGGCTCCTTATATAGAATCCGAGTCTCGCGATAGAATCCGAGCCTCGCGAGAATCCGACAGCGGGATGATGACGTTCGGGCGCGCTCGGGTTAACTGAGCAAGGCGGGAAGATCCGTGTCGCTCGGACCCGTGTAAAAAAACCTGAAGTTCGGGCGGGTTCGGTTTCCGCAGAACCGAACCCGCTCATCTCTAGCAGATACAACATTTGCAGAGAGAGTTAAGGTGTGTACACACGGTGAGATCCTTGCTATGTTCGATTTTTACTTACGATTTCCCTTGAACTGCCCGGAGGCCAGATAGGACAGATTTTGACTAACTTTTCTTCAGATATGGACTATGTGTGCTTACGATTTTGGCTTATGTGAGATTTTGGCTTATGTGAGATGTCATTGACTTGTGAGATGAACTAGATAGTTGTTATGCACACCAGTGCCTGCAGGAATGTACTGGTGTCAGAACTGTTATGCACTCCAGTGCCTGCAGGAATGTACTGGTGTTTGAACTGTTATGCACATCAGTGCCTGCAGGAATGTACTGGTGTCTGAACGGATAGGTATGCAAAACAAATGAACTCACAGACAGACTGGGGAATATGACATTACGTACACAGAAGGTGATAGGGTAACAAAATACACACAAAGTGAACAGAGAAGCCCAGAGGCTAAGGAACTGGGTGTCTCCCTAGTATTAGTAATGCTCAGATGGGAAAAGCAAGATGTTGTGTTTTAATACGTAGAGAACCCGAAATGCTGTTGCTAAGGGCAACAGCAAAACCCTAAAGGGTTACCAACGGGTGTGGCAGTAAACTCCTTGGTCAGAGATGGAATGATAGACACAAGGAGAGTCTCCACAATCCTAATTCTCACTTGCAGTGCACAGGTTCAGCTTACTGCCACTAAACTGACACCTGACACCTTGCACAGTGAGACAGGATTTAGGCAGGCAAGTCTTAGAATACAGCCGCAAACTTGCTAAGTTCACAGAGTAGTAAAAGAACCCCAGCAAGCTAAACGACTGACTCCAGTCTTACTGCTAGGTCTGGATTGGCAGAGTGTAGTACCAAATCCCAAGGCCTATTTGCAGTAAGCAACAACAAATACAAAGCTACACAGTACTGGCTAACTTTCAGGAACTGACTAACCAACAAAGATTCAGCAGCATCTGCTTAACCTGAGAAGAGGCCTTATAAAGCAGGTGCTGTCCACGCCCCACTCAGACCTCACAGATTGTGAGCACAAAAACCAGCACCGGATCCCCTGCCGTGCACAGAGCCTGTAACCACTGCACAGCAAAAGACCCGAACCGGAGTATCAGCTGCGCTCAGGTTACTCCGCTAGCACTTGTCTCCCGGTTGCCATGACGACGTGGCAGCACAAGGCAGGAGACCCTAACAATAGTACACCGATCTAGCAAGGATTGACTTGCCTGCACAGTCTATCTTTTCTTGCGATGCCGACCTGGCGGGGCCGCGCATCGGGATCACAAGGTGACTTTCACCTTGTGATTTGCACTAACTTTTCTTGCGATTTTGACTATATAGTCAAAATCTCAAGAAAAAATCTCACCGTGTGTACACACCCTTAGATTTGGGTGGGTTATTTTGTTTCTGTGCAGGGTAAATACTGGCTGCTTTATTTTTACACTGCAAATTAGATTGCAGATTGAACTCACCCCACCCAAATCTCTCTCTCTCTGCACATGTTATATCTGCCTCCCCTGCAGTGCACATGGGTTTGCCCAACTGCTAAAAAATTTCCTGTTGCGATCAACTTGGAATTACACCCGTTATAAGCAGCTTTAGGCATTCATGTACTACCACATACCCTAAAAATTTTGTTCCAATCCTACTGAGACCCACTTTTAAAGTTTTATACTACAGTATGAGGGATTTAAAGAGCACACATATTATGCAGCGCTTTACAGAGAACAGTCATTTACATCAGTACCTATCCAATGGGACCTTAAAAATTAACACAAGGACAGACAAATGCACCCTATGGTAATTTTTTTGTCAGAAACCAAATAATCTGGTAGCATATTTTGGATTGTGGGATGAAAAACCCACGCAAACACGGGGAGAACATTCAAACTCCACACATATGGCATCCATACCAGGTAAATGAACTCATGACCTCAGTGCTGTGAGGCAAAAATGAAAAATACTACGCCATCTGTGTTGCATATATAGTATTTTATATGTCAGGAAAACTCAGCCATGTTGATGTGCCAATACACCTTCATAAATTACTTGTTGGAACTCTACCAAGCAAATTGAATATGTTTGAGGATTTCATGTATATGGGGCATATTATAGGTGTAAAACTTGGAAATGCTGTTTACAGAAACAGGTCATCCATCATATCCCAGTACAGACAATACCACTACAGGACTCTTCAATAACCCCAATTTCTGGATAAACTTTGGGGGACATGTACAAAGCAGTGATAAAAGTGGAGAAGTTGTCCATGGCAACCAATCAGCATTGACGTAACATTTATAATTTGCATACTATGAAAAAACAGGATTTTAATACCTACCCGTAAATCCTTTTCTCCTAGTCCGTAGAGGATGCTGGGGTCCACTTCAGTACCATGGGGTATAGATGGGTCCGCAGGAGCCATGGGCACTTTTAGACTTTTCAAGGGTGTGAACTGGCTCCTCCCTCTATGCCCCTCCTCCAGACCTCAGTATAGGAACTGTGCCCAGGGAGATGGACATTTTGAGGAAATTATTTACTTTAAAGTTAATGGTGAGATTTACGCCAGCTCACACTTCAACCATGCCGCACAACATGGTATTCAACAAAACACATGCCAACAGCATGAACATTACATCAAACGTGCTGAAATTTTTTTCAACAAAATAATAACTACAGGTAAATTACGCACTGGGTTGGGTGCCCAGCATCCTCTGCTGACTAGGAGAAAAGGATTTACCGGTAGGTATTAAAATCCTGTTTTCTCATACATCCTAGAGGATGCTGGGGTCCACTTCAGTACCATGGGGTTATACCAAAGCTCCAGTACGGGCGGCAGAGTGCAGATGACCATGCAGCACCGATTGACCAACCTGTAGGTCCTCATAGGCCAAGGTGTCAAACTTGTGAACTTAGCAAACGTGTTTGCCCTTGACCAAGTAGCTGCTCGGCAAAGTTGTAATGCCGAGACCCCCCGGGCAGCCGCCCAGTACGAGCCCACCTTTCTAGTAGAATGGGCAGTCACCAAATTCGGTAACGGCAATCCTGCTGTGGAATGAGCGTGCTGAATCGTACCTCTGATCCAGCGCGCAATAATAAGAATTTACTCACTGGTAATTCTATTTCTCGTAGTCCGTAGTGGATGCTGGGTACTCCGTAAGGACCATGGGGTATAGACGGGCTCCGCAGGAGACTGGGCACTCTTAAAAGAAAGATTAGGTACTATATCTGGTGTGCACTGGCTCCTCCCTCTATGCCCCTCCTCCAGACCTCAGTTAGGGAAACTGTGCCCGGAAGAGCTGACATTACTTGGAAAGGATTTGGAATCCAGGGTAAGACTCATACCAGCCACACCAATCACACCGTACAACTCGTGATAACTATACCCAGTTAACAGTATGAACAATAACTGAGCCTCTCTCAACAGATGGCTCAACAATAACCCTTTAGTTAAGCAATAACTATATACATGTATTGCAGAGAGTCCGCACTTGGGACGGGCTCCCAGCATCCACTACGGACTACGAGAAATAGAATTACCGGTGAGTAAATTCTTATTTTCTCTGACGTCCTAGTGGATGCTGGGTACTCCGTAAGGACCATGGGGATTATACCAAAGCTCCCAAACGGGCGGGAGAGTGCGGATGACTCTGCAGCACCGAATGAGCAAACTCAAGGTCCTCCTCAGCCAGGGTATCAAACTTGTAGAATTTTGCAAAAGTGTTTGAACCCGACCAAGCAGCAAAGTTGTAAAGCCGAGACCCCTCGGGCAGCCGCCCAAGAAGAGCCCACCTTCCTCGTGGAATGGGCTTTTACTGATTTAGGATGCGGCAGTCCAGCCGCAGAATGTGCAAGCTGAATCGTGCTACAGATCCAGCGAGCAATAGTCTGCTTTGAAGCAGGAGCACCCAGCTTGTTGGGTGCATGCAGGATAAATAGCGAGTCAGTTTTTCTGACTCTAGCCGTCCTGGAAACATAAAGTTTCAGGGCCCGGACTACGTCCAGCAACTTGGAATCCTCCAAGTCCCTAGTAGCCGCAGGCACCACAATAGGTTGGTTCAAATGAAACGATGATACCACCTTAGGGAGAAATTGGGGACGAGTCCTCCATTCTGCCCTTTCCATATGGAAGATCAGATATGGGCTTTTACATGACAAAGCCGCCAATTCTGACACACGCCTAGTCCAAGCTAAGGCCAAAAGCATGACCACTTTCCACGTGAGATATTTTAGCTCCACGGTCTTAAGTGGCTCAAACCAGTGGGATTTTAGGAATCCAACACACGTTAAGATCCCAAGGTGCCACTGGAGGCACAAAAGGGTCTGAATATGCAGCACCCCTGTAACAACGTCCGAACTTCAGGCAGTGAAGCCAGTTCTTTTTGAGAGAAAAAGGGATAGGGCCGAAATCTTGGCCTTTATGGATCCTAATTTTAGGCCCATAGTCACTCCTGACAGTAGGAAGTGCAGGAATCGACCCCCCTGGAATTCCTCTGTAGGGCCTTCCCAGCCACACACCAAGCAACCTATTTTTCGCCATATACAGTGAAAAAGTCTTGCTGTCACATCTTTCCTAGCCTTTATCAGCGTAGGAATAACTGCATCCGGAATGCCCTTTTCCGCTAGGATCCGGCGTTCAACCGCCATGCCGTCCAACGCAGCCGCGGTAAGTCTTGGATCAGACAGGGTCCCTGTTGCAACATGTCCTGACTGAGAGGCAGAGGCCATGGGTCCTCTGAGAGCATTTCTTGCAGTTCCGGGTACCGAGTCCTTCTTGGCCAATCCGGAGCAAAGAATATTGTTTACACTCCTCCGTTTATTACAATTCTCAGCCCTTGGGTCTGAGAGGAAGAGGAGGGAATATATAGACCGACTGGAACACCCACGGTGTTACTAGTGCGACCACAGCTATCGCCTGAGAGTCCCTTGACCCAGCGTAAAACCTTTTTTATCTTTTTATTGAGGTGGGACGCCATGTAGTCCACCTGAGGCAGTTTCCATCAATTTGCAAAACTGCGTGAAGACTTCCTGATGAAGTCACCACTTTCCCGGGTGGAGGTCGTGTCCACTCCCGGAATGAACACTGCTGACAGTGCGCTTACTTGATTCTCCGCCCAGCGAAGAATTCTGGTGGCTTCTACCCTCGCCACCCTGCTCCTTGTGCCGCCCTGGCGGTTTACATGAGCCCCTGCGGTCTGACTGGATCAGAACCGGTTGGTCGCGAAGCAGGAACTCCGCTTGACTTAGGGCGTTGTATATGGCCCTTAGTTCCAGGATATTGATGTGAAGGCAAGTCTGTTGGCTTGACCACAAACCTTGGAATTTTCTTCCCTGTGTAACTGCCCCCCACCCTCGGAGGCTTGCATCCGTGGTCACCAGGACCCAGTCCTGAATGTCGAATCTGCGGCCCTCGAGAAGGTGAGCACTCCGCAGCCACCACAGGAGAGACACCCTGACCCTTGGGGATAGGGTGATTAACCGATGCATCTGAAGATGTGATCCGGACCACTTGTCCAGTAAGTTCCATTGTCCTTGCATGGAACCAGCCGAAGGGGATGGCCTCGTATGATGCCATCATCCTTCCCAGGACTCGAGTGCAGTGAAGCACTGACACCTGTTTTTGTTTTCAATAGATTCCTGACCAGTGTCAAGAGCTCCTGAGCTCTCTCTATCGGGAGATAAACCCTCTTCTGGTCTGTGTCTAGGATCATGCCTAGGCGAGGCAGATGAGCTGTAGGAACCAACTGCGACTTCGGAATATATAGAATCCAGTCATGTTGCCGTTTCACTTCCAGAGAAGGTGATACGCTGTCCAGCAACTGCTCTCGTGATCTCGCTTTTATAAGGAGATCATCCAAGTATGTGATAATAGTGACACCTTGCTTCCGCAGGAGCACCATCATATCCGCCATTACCTTGGTGAAATTGGTAATGACAATCCCATACCGCAATTCTGAGGTACGCCTGATGAGGTGGATAAATGGGGACACGAAGGTATGCATCCCTTATGTCCCGATTCATTTCAGGCTTGCAATGACCGCTCTTAGCGATTCCATCTTGAACCTGAACCTTTTCAGGTATATGTTCAGGGATTTTAATTCAATATGGGTGTAACCGAACCGTCTGGTTTCGGGATTATAACATGGTCGAATAATAACACCCTCTTGTTGAAGGAGGGGACCCTTGACCACCACCTGTTGAAGATACAATTTACGAATTGCAGTTAACACTGGCTCCCTCTCTTGGGGGGAAGCCCGTCGGGTCCTCGGTGAGGGGGCATCTTCTCACAGTCCAGCCTGTATCCCTGCGATACAATTTCTATTGCCCAGGGATCTAACAGGGAGTGAACCCACTTGTGGCTGAACTTACGAAGGCGTGTCCCCACCGGGCCTAGCTCCGCCTGTGGAGCCCCAGCGACATGCGGTGGATTTTTGTAGAGGCCGGGGAGGACTTCTGTTCCTGGGGACTAGCTGTGTTGTACAGCTTCTTTCCTCTGCCCCCGGCTCTGACAAGAAAGGACGCACCTCAGACTTTCTTGTTTCTTTATTCGAAAAGCTGCATTTAATAATGTTGTGCTTTCCTAGGCTGTGCAGGAATATAAGGCAAAATATCAGAATTACCAGCTATAGCTGTGGAGACCAGGCCCAAGAACCTTTCTCCACACAATCCTCAGCCTTCCATATGCCTCTTAAGTCGGCATCATCTGTCCAATGTATATTCTACAGGACACGTCAAGCAGAAATCGACATAGCTTTTGTCTCTAGGACCCAGTATACTCATGTCCCTTTGGGCATGCTTTATAATTATATATCTATCACTTAAGACAGCATCTTAAAATATTTATATGCATACTATGGTCTCAATCTCTGCTGATAAGGTACCTGTCCACGCTGCCACAGCGCTATAAACCCATGCCGACACAATCGCCGGTCTGAGTAGTATACTAGAATGTGCACACTATCTGCAGGATCCCTGAGAATAGCTAGTGCAAACAGGACACCCAAGGGGAAGATTCTCAACACATCCTGGCCCTAGTGGGGAAAGGATACAGCCTGAGAATTCTCTTGTGGGAAGCTGCCGTCTCTTGTCTGGAGATTCCCGCTCTTTTTCCTCATGAGAGGAGGGAAATTTACCTCAGCATTCTTCCCCTTAACATGTGTACTCTTGTGTCAGGGACAGATGAGTCATCAGTGATATGCAAATCATCTTTTATTCCAATAATCATATATTGAATATCTTTTAGCCCTCTTGGCTGTAACTTTGCATTATCGTAGTCGACAGTGGAGTTAAACTCCGTGTCGATACTTTGTTATTTTGGATAGTGAACATAGAGAGACTCTGAAGGACTCTGTGACATAGGGACAAACCAGGGTAGATTTCCTTTCTGTTCCCTAACCTTTTGTGCAATAATTTTACCTCAGCACTTACACATATCCAAACAGGTGTCGGCGTTGTTGACGGAGACACCCTCCCACACACTTATCCGCTCTATCACCTCCTTAGAGGAGCCTTTTACCTCAGACATGTCGACACACGCATCCCGACACACCACACACAAAGGGGATGCTCTATTTGAAGACAGTTCCCCCACCAGGCCCTTTGGAGAGACAGAGAGAGAGTATGCCAGCACACACCACAGCGCTATATAATAAAGGGATGTACACTATACTGAGTGATTTTTCCCCTATAGCAGCTTATATACACAGTTTTGCGCCTAAATTTATGTGCCCCCTCTCTTTTTTACCCTTTGTGTACCAGGATACTGCAGGGGAGAGCCTGGGGAGCTTCCTTCCAGCTGAGCTGTGAAGAGAAAATGGCGCCGGTGTGCTGAGGAAGAAGGCCCGGCCCCCTTTAGTGGCGGGGGTTAATGCACATATACTGTTTATCAGACTGTATTATGTGCTTTTCGCCAAGTAAGGTAATCTAATTGCTGCCCAGCAATTGGCGCCCCCCCCCAGCGCCCTGCACCCATCAGTGACCGGAGTGTGTGGTGTGCTAAGGGAGCAATGGCGCACAGCTGCAGTGCTGTGCGCTAGCTTAATGAAGACCGGAGTCTTCAGCCGCCGATTTTCAACTTCTCTTCGTTCTTCTGGCTCTGCAAGGGGGACGGCGGCGCGGCTCCGGGACCGGACGACCGAGGACTGGGCCTGTGTTCGATCCCTCTGGAGCTAATGGTGTCCAGTAGCCTTAGAAGCCCAAGCTAGCTGCAAGCAGGTAGGTTCGCTTCTCTCCCCTCAGTCCCACGTAGCAGTGAGTCTGTTGCCAGCAGATCTCACTGAAAATAAAAAACCTAACAAATACTTTCTTTTCTAGGAAGCTCAGGAGAGCCCCTAGGGTGCATCCAGCTCTGGCCGGGCACAGATACTAACTGAGGTCTGGAGGAGGGGCATAGAGGGAGGAGCCAGTGCACACCAGATATAGTACCTAATCTTTCTTTTAAGAGTGCCCAGTCTCCTGCGGAGCCCGTCTATACCCCATGGTCCTTACGGAGTACCCAGCATCCACTAGGACGTCAGAGAAAGTCTGCTTAGAAGCAGGACACCTAATCTTGTTGGGAGCATACAGGACAAACAGAGCCTCTGTTTTCCTTATCCGAGCCGTTCTAGCGACATAGATTATCAAAGCCCCAACCACAGCTAGGGACTTTGAAGCAATGATGGTGTCAGTAGCCACTGGCACCACAATAGTCTGGTTTATATGGAAAGAAAAAACCACCTTTGGAAGAAATTGTTGACGAGTTCGTAGCTCTATCTTCATGGAGAACCAAGTAAGGCTCTTGTGAGACAAGGCCTCTAACTCGGACACCCTTCTTGCGGATGCCAAGGCCAACAGCATGACCACTTTCCATGTGAGAAATTTCAACTCAATCTCCTGGAGAGGTTCAAACCAATCCGATTGAAGGAATCGCAGCACCACGTTAAGATCCCATGGTGCCACAGGAGGCACAAATGGAGGTTGGATGTGTAGCACCCCCTTCACGAATGTGTGAACTTCTGGAAGGGAGGCCAATTGTTTCTGAAAGAAAACGGACAAGGCCGAAATCTGGACCTTGATTGAACCCAATCGTAGGCCCGCATCCACACTCGCCTTGAGAAAATGGAGAAAACGTCCTAACTGAAACTGTTCCGTTGGAGTCTTCTTGGTTTCACACCAAGACACATATTTTCTCCAAATACGGTGTAATGTTTAGACGTTGCTCCCTTTCTGGCTTGAATAAGAGTGGGATTGACTTCTTTTGGAATACCCTTTCGGGCTAGGATTCGGCGCTCCACAGCCATGCCGTCAAACGTAGCCGCGGTAAGTCTTGATACAAGCACGGCCCCTCCTGCAGCAGGTTCTCGCGGAGAGGAAAAGTCAGAGGATCTTCTATGAGCAACTCCTGAAGATCTGGATACCAAGCCCTCCTTGGCCAGTCTGGGACAATGAGGATCGCTCGAACTCCTGTTCTTCTTATGATTTTGAGAACTTTCGGAATGAATGGAAGTGGAGGGAAGACATATACCGACCGAAACACCCACTGGGTCACTAGTGCATCCACTGCTATTGCTTGAGGGTCTCTTGACCTGGAACAATATGTCTGAAGCTTCATGTTGCAACGAGACGCCATCATGTCTATTTGAGGAATTCCCCAAAGACCTGTCAACTCTGCGAAGACTTCTTGGTGGAGGCCCCACTCTCCTGGATGGAGATCGTGTCTGCTGAGGAAATCTGCTTCCCAGTTGTCCACTCTCAGAATGAAAATTGCCGACAGAACTTTTGCATGTCTTTCTGCCCAGAGGAGGATCTTTGACACCTCTGATATTGCCTCTCTGCTTTTTGTTCCGCCCTGACGGTTTATGTACGCGACTGCTGTTACATTGTCCGACTGGGTCTGTACGGGTTGATCTTGAAGAAGATGTACCGCTTGTAGAAGGCCGTTGTAAATGGCTCTCAACTCCAGAACGTTTATGTGAAGACAAGCTTCTTGACTTGACCATCTTCCTTGGAAGCTCTCCCCCTGTGTGACTGCTCCCCAGCCTCGGAGACTTGCATCCGTGGTCACCAGGATCCAGTCTTGAATCCCGAACCTGCGTCCCTCAAGGAGGTGAGAACTGTGTAGCCACCACAGAAGCGAAATTCTGGCTTTGGATGACAGGATTATCCTCTGAAGCATGTGTAGATGGGATCTGGACCACTTGTCAAATAGGTCCCACTGGAATACTCTGGCATGGAATCGGCCAAACTGTATGGCCTCGTAGGCCACTACCATCTTCCCCAACAACCGAATGCATTGATGAATCGACACTCTTGTTGGTTTCAGAATTTGTTTGACCATTCTCTGGATTTCCAGAGCCTTTTCTACTGGAAGAAATACCCTCTGTACTTCTGTGTCCAGTATAATCCCCAGAAAGGACAATCTTGTCGTCGGTTCCAATTGTAACTTTGGAAAACTTATGATCCGACCGTGATGTTGAAGTACTGTCAGGGAGAGTGCCATGTTCTGCACCAACTTTTCCCTGGATCTCGCTTTTATCAAGAGATCTTCCAGGTCAGGAATTAAATTGACTCCTTGCTGTCGAAGGAGGACCATCATCTCCTGTCATCACCTTGGTGAAATCTCTCGGTGCCGTGGAAGGTCCGAACGGCAACGCCTGAAATTGGTAATGACAATTCTGTATTGCGAATCTCAGATAAGCTTGATGTGGAGGATAAATGGGAACGTGTAAGTAGGCATCTTTTATGTCTACTGACACCATGAAGTCCCCCTCCTCCAGACTGGAAACCACTGCCCTCAGAGATTCCATCTTGAACTAGAACCTTTGCAGGTAGAGATTCAGAGTATACAGGTTTAGAATCGGTATGACCGAGCCGTCCGGCTTTGGAACCACGTATAGGGTTGCAATAAAACCCTTCTCCTTGTTGTAACAAGGGAACCAGGACAAAAACTTGATCCTTACACAATTTTTGTATTGCTGCTGCCACCACTTCCCTGTCTGGGATAGAAGCTGGTAAGGTCGATTTGAAAATACGGCCTGGGGAAATGTCTTGAAACTCCAGTTTGTACCCGTGGGACTATATTTGTATGACCCACGGCTGTAGGCCAGATTGAACCCAGAACTGACTGAAGAGTTTCAGACGTGCCCCCAACTGAGCGGACTCCCGCAAGGGAGCCCCAGCGTCATGCTGAAGATTTGGCAGAAGCAGAGGTTGATTTCTGCTCCTGTGATCCTGGAGACACTGTGGACTTTATTTCCTTTTCCCCTTCCTTTTACCCAGAAAGAAAGGGGAACCTTTAGCCTTTTTTGTAATTTTTTTTCTTCTGAGAGTGATGTGTCTTTTTCGCCGGCGCAGGAGCAATAGGCAAGAATGTCGACTTACCTGCGGTAGCCGCAGAAAGTAAAGCATCCAGCACATCTCCAAATAAGGACTCACCTTAATACGGGAGAGCCTTCATATTCCTTTTGGAATCTGCGTCAGCATTTCATTGGCGAATCCACAACGCCCTCCGTGCTGAGATTGCCATGGTAGCGGCTCTTGATCCCAAGAGACCAATTTCTTTCATGGTTTCTAGCATGTACGCAGCAGCGTCTTTGATATGACCTAACATTAGGAGTATCTCGTCTCTATCTATTGTGTCAATGTCTGATGACAAGTTTTCTGACCACTTTTCAATAGCACCACTCACCCACGCACAGGCAATGGTAGGCCTGAGTAGTGTCACATTGGCCACATCAATAGATTACAACGTAGTCTCCAACTTGCGGTCTGCCAGCTCCTTAAGTGAAGCCATCTCAGGCGCAGGGAGAGACACCTTTTTTCTTTAACCATGACAGGGCACTGTCTAAAATGGGGGGTGACTCCCACCTTTTCCTGTCCTCTGCATGGAAAAAGCTAAGCTGCCTGACTTCTTTTGGGAATCTGAAAATTTATTTTCGGGTTAAACCAGACTCCTTCCAAGAGACTGTTCAGCTCATGAGGTGGAGGGAAAGTTACATTACTTCTTTACTAAAGTAAGCCTGCTCCTGAGGTAAAGGAGGGGCCCCCCGTAACTTCTAATACCTCCTTTATAGCTAAAAACATGTTTTTAATGTTTTTCGCTAACTTAGGACCTATTCCCCTGGAATCACTATTGTCGACACAGGAATCAGCATCCGTGTCGGTATCATTTCATACTACTTGTGCAAATGTTTATGTGACCCAGAGAAGTCCCCTGTGGATGAAAGGCAGAACTATTAAAAATCACATCTTCAACAGATTATTTTCAGTTTTCTGCATGAGACTCAGACTTATCCAATCTCTTACTGATATGATTCACACTATCACGTAAATCTTTCATCCAGTCAGGCTCTTGATGTCACATTACAACTCTGTGTCCCTAACATGGCTCCCACAGAGGAAGAGCTCCCTGCCTCAGACATGTCACACATGTGCACAATCATACCACAGACACTCCGGGGCTTATAGGGGACAGACCCACAGTAAAATCTGTCAGAGGGACACAGAAAGGAATTGCCAGTCCACAAATCAGCGCTTAAATAAAAAAATCCCTGTGTCGTGTACTTTGTACACAGAGACTTTTCGCTATATATATATTGTCAATAATAGGTTATAATACCACAATATACACTTTCCCCCCCTTTTTTCACTCTGATACTAAAATCATAAGTTGAGAGGAGGATCAGCGTTTCTTCCCTTGCTGACTGAGGAAGAAGCCCCACCCCCTGCAATGGCGCGTTTTTCCTCAGCAAACATTAGGTAATATTTATACTGGCAGGGGTGTAGGATTGTGCCACGGCGCAATATGCTACCTTTTTGCCAGTCAGAGTAGGTTTTCATGTTTTCCAGGGCGCCCCCCCCCGCGCGCCCTGCACCCTGCTGTGCGCTGTGTATGGATAGCATGTCCGCGCAGCATTCCCGCTCACTGCGCGGTACCTTGAGCCGTCACGATGACCGGTGGTCCCTCTTGCAGATCTCCGGTAATAATACTCATGCGTCTTCTGGCTCTGTTAGGGTGGTGATGGCGTGCTGTGGGAGTGAGCGCATAGCCACAGCTAGTGTTCAGTTCCCTTCAGGAGCTAATGGTGTCCTGTTAGCAAGAAGCAGAGCCATGAAACTATTCAGGAAGTTGGTTCCTACTTCTTCCCCCTAAGTCCACGAAGCAGGGAGACTGTTGCCAGCAGACTCCCTGAAAATAAAAAACCTAACAGTCTGCCTGGGCACATTGTCTAAACTGAGGTCTGGAGGAGGGGCATAGAGGGAGGAGCCAGTTCACACTCTAGAAAAGTCTTAAAGTGCCCATGGCTCCTGCGGAACCGTCTATACCCCATGATACTGAAGTGGACCCCAGCATCCTCTAGGACGTATGAGAAATTACAGAGCAGCTGATTGGTTGCCATGGGCAACTTCTCCACTGGCTCACTTCTCCACTTTTATCACTGTCCCCCTTTATACTTTGAAGCATCTTTGAGGCTCTAATGAACTATGAACCCTGGAGGTGTAATAGTGTTATTCCTTACCAGGTAAGTTTTCACTGGAACATCTGAAAATGTATCTGCTAATTTCTTATTCAGAGTACCTAGTAACTATTTTTCCTACTGGGAGAGGCACAGCTTGCAGGAGACATGGAATTCTGACACATGGTCTCCCATCATCAAAAAGCCCAGTCACATCACTTTCAGCATTGTGTACCAATACAGTTACTGGCTCCTTACATGCCTTGAATGGGGATCCCGGCGGGGAGGGGCGAGTGCAGAAACACCCTTGCGGTCGCCACGGGTTCTATTTCCACTCTATGTCGTGGACACCCACAAGTGAAAATAGTCCCTGTTGGTCGGCATGCCGACCGTCGGGATAGTGAGGGGGCGGGATGTTGGTGGAGGTCATGTGACCGTCGGTCTCCCGACCGCTGGTCACATGAATACCACCAGGGGCGGATTGGGAACAAAAAGCGCCCCTGGAAAAATTTGTACTAGTGGCCCCACATGGGTAGCACCAGAGATGTAAGGTCTAGCCATGGGCCATGGCAGCAGCACCCTCCCCCCCAAGACTTTCCAGATAGTGGGCATGTCCAGCATCAAAGGGGAAGTTAAAAAGAAATCAAATTAAATTTTATGAGCACATTATAAAATACACCTTCAGAATTTAGGAAATTATATCATTCTTTAGAAAGATATATTTTCTTACTTATTACAGCAACCGTATCCCAATCACTATTCACTCAATCTTATATGTCAGTCAAGCAGGTAGACAGAGCATACACTAGATCATCTGCAATCACAGGCTAAGTGGCAAAGTCATTTTCAGATATGCAAATAGTTTAGCATCTTATTCATTATGTCTATAAATAGGACCACATGTCCTCAAACAAAAGAGGCCCCGCGGGTACGCCGGCCCACCGGGAATCTTCCCTTTAGATCCTATGGCCAATCCGCCTCTGAATACCACCCCCTTGAATAGGTTGCCTTGATATATGAAAATGAACTTGCTCCCTGTGCTCCACTTAACTTGACAGCAGGGTAACCAGACTCTGAGGTTAAAAGAAGGGATAGAAAACATGATGCTTGGCATTCCCTTCTTACATTACTTATTTTATTACCATATGTAGTTGCTGAGTGTTTAATATGTAAACACAGTAGTGTAAATTCCTGGCGCAAAAAGTTGTCAGCCCAATCTAAATCCTCTGCAGATCAGTCCAAATAACAGATCAAAACAATATTCAATGAAAAACAGATGAGAGGATAGATCAAAGGCGATAACAAATAAATACTTTTGATATACGTCACATAATATGGTGTCCTTTTGGATATTCAATCTCTCAATTTTCCCATGATATCCAGATGTCAAACATGCAAAAAAGAGAGATAATACACATGCATGGGTGGTATTGCTTTCAACAATTAATATAAGCAACCAATGAGTGTCCAGAAAATGAAGCCTGAAGTGCTGGACCCAACTTGATAGTAGATGAGAATAGTATCTCGCCACCAATTTATCAATATTTTGTGGACGTACCGAAACTCACATTAAAATGTGTAGGAACAGGTGTATAAAGGTATCTTTAAACTGCTATTTACCACGTGATGTAACACAGAAAAAGAGCTATTTTAAGAGGGCGTACCCCACTCACTTTGGAGGGGGATTAATTCCACATATAAAGGTATCTTTCAAGCCAGGATCAGGAATGACATCAAAAAATTAATCAAAGGGTTTTTATTAAAAGTTCATAAAACAGCAATCTGATGTTTTTCTAAGTAGTTTCCACTCTCTGGTACAAAACATGCAGGTCAGATGTAGTAGACAAAAAAACTGATGTAATCCGGTTTTACACCTGTACTGTCACGTTGAATATACTCCAAAAGTGGTATCTCATAAAAACAAAAGGTAAAAAATATAACTAAAAAGAATGAAAAACTCACTACCTGGTTTTCACCAACGACGTTTCGACCTCCTGGGTCTTTTTCAAGGTGCATATCCAGGTAGTGATGGCCTCTATATTTATGCTCCCAAACAGGAAGTACTAATTATCCCATTGCATGGTGGGAAGGAAACATTTCTTTTGTAGTGTGCAGATAATTCAAAAGAAACCCAATAGTACAATACATTTAATAGTAAAACATCCTTTTATCATTCCTAAAAGTTATTTGTAAAGTATGCGTGGTGGGAACTTATAAAACGATATCTGAGAACCGCTATGACGGACGCCATGCGTTCCGTCATGCGTTCCACCTAACCGGAAGTGGAACGCCGTGCGTTCCACGTTGCGTTCCATTTACCGGAAGTCCCCTTGGCGGCACTTCCGCACTGATCGAGCAGATGGTGGATAAAGAGTTGTTCTATGCTGAGCTAATATAAATCTTCTTCTGCTGATATATATAAGTTAAATGTGAGGAATATCATAATGTATTTAAACTGGGAACTGCAAGTGCGGGATCACGTGTTTCCGTCTTGCGTTCCACCTGGCAGGAAGTGAGGCGCTTATGCGTTCCACACAGCGCCTGACTTTCCATGAAGTTGTTTAAAATTGATTTCATCAAGCAATATAAGTCTTCTTCTGCTAGTATATATAAGTTTAAATATGAGGAATATAACAATGTATTTAAACTGGGAACTGCAAGTGCGGGATCACGTGTTTCCGCCTTGCGCTCCACCCGGCCGGAAGTGAGGCGCTTATGCGTTCCACACAGCGCCTGACTTTCCAGGAAGTTATTTAACAATGATTTCATCAAGCAATACAAGGAATACAAGATATTAATTTCTTCTCTGTTGAAAACCAAAAAACTCCACAGACCATTTAAAAGATCAGGATAAATGTATTAAATGGAAGGATAATCTGTGTACCTCCTCTGTGTCAATAATTAATCAAAGGGGTCTCAGATGACAATAAGCTGAATTTATGGCAAATGGTTCTATTGTCTTAATTATTCCAAAAGAGAAACACTTTATTTAAATGAACCATTTTAGTTCGAAATCAGAGTTTAGACCCTGAGGAATTTCTGTTCCTACACATTTTAATGTGAGTTTCGGTACGTCCACAAAATATTGATAAATTGGTGGCGAGATACTATTCTCATCTACTATCAAGTTGGGTCCAGCACTTCAGGCTTCATTTTCTGGACACTCATTGGTTGCTTATATTAATTGTTGAAAGCAATACCACCCATGCATGTGTATTATCTCTCTTTTTTGCATGTTTGACATCTGGATATCATGGGAAAATTGAGAGATTGAATATCCAAAAGGATACCATATTATGTGACGTATATCAAAAGTATTTATTTGTTATCGCCTTTGATCTATCCTCTCATCTGTTTTTCATTGAGTGTTTAATATGTATTTAAATGTTAGATTTGCATGGCTCTTATCTGTTGACACGTAGGTTCTTTAAGTACCACTCAATGCTTTTACATGTCCTTTAAAGGCGTTACCGTCACTAAAGTTAATTGTGGCTTTCAGCCGACCAATGGCACGCCGAGTAGTTGTGCAAATAATTGACATAAGACTTTGTGGGATTTACTCTGCTAGTGGTCGGTAATGTTGTGCCATAAGTGCTGGTCTTTCCAGAGCATATTCTCCCTTTTCAAGACCGTTAGGTATTATGAGGGCATGGCCCAAGCTGTCCAGTTACTAATGTTATTGTTCTCTTTTGGCTGGTTAAGTGAAACATAGAATTTGATGGCAGATAAAAACCACATAGCCCATTTAGTCTGCTCCTTTTTAAACCATATTGTTACCTCAGACCCTGTTTGATCCTTAGGTGTTTGTAAGGATATCCTTATATCTATCCCAAGCATGTTTAAATTGGTCTACTGTCTAAGCCTCTGCCACCTCTGCTGAGTGGCTATTCCACGTATCCACTACCCTTTCTGTGAAGTAATTTTTCCTCAAATTTTCTCTGAACTTATCTCCCTCTAGTTTCAGTGCATGTCCTCGTGTTCTAATACTTCTCTTCCTTGTCTCCCTCCTCTACCTCATTAAAAATAGAAACATAGAAGTGGTTGCCCATTGTTCAATTCTGTGTCCACCTAGACTGATGGAAGCCGAATACCAAATTGTGCATGCTGTTACTTGAGGTATAAGGAAAGGCCACTGTCATCTGCTCTGATAAGCAGGTACCAATGAGCTGGTCTGAGATCATGCTGGTGAATTGTAGAATCAGATACTCCATGGACTTTGTCACCTTGTACAAATGCCAAAATTAGAAAAATATTGCATGGTCCTATTTTGCTGGAACAGGAGTGAACAGTGACTCAGCATCTGTATCATCAATCCAGGGGACACTGAATATATCCCCTATAGTGTAGCATTGTTAATATGTTTGTTATATTGTTAATCCCCTAGTATTTATTTCTTAAGAGTGCTATACTTGTGAGTTTATACATATTACTCTAGAGCCTGTTTGTGCTTTTATCCAACTATTTTTGTGTAAATGATCCTGAATTATCTAAAAGGTACTGGGTGTGTCATGTTGACACATAAGCCTGTCTCCAGGCAAATTAGATGGCTCGCAAGATAAAATTCTAGTAATGTTCTTTATATCCTCACATGCAGAAGGATTACTTTTCGCTGTGTATGCAGCCAATAAGCAATAAATATTTATTAGACACGTCTACTGGCATCAACACCATCCTGATATTTGGTTGCTACCAGCACCAGACATACCAAACTTCTGGTGACTTTGCTGTGATCATCACAGTATTTCAAATAAAGGGTGACCCTGCTCTACAGGAGCTGTGATGAATATGTCCACAAATGAACAATCCACGTTCAGGCAATAATCAAACGAACACCACTCCAATCCACACCCAAGACATTTTACAATCATGAGCTGGCTACAGGAATAAGGTATCCCAGTCAGGCCAGGTGCAAGGTTTCTCGGCACCTTAGGAAAGCTTCAGCCTAGTGCCCCCAACCCCACCAATATCCACTTCCCAGCCCTTCAGATACAAGTGGTGACTGATAAGTCCCACAGCCAACACTTGCATTAAGTACAAGAATGTTTTCTTCATAGATATCTTTAAGTTTGTGAAAGGCAGACTCAATGCCCCCCGCAGATACCGGCGACCTAGGCAGCTGCCTAAAGCTGGTAGAGCCGGCCCTGGTCCGAATGAAATGTATATCTGCAGGAACCTGTGGGATGGCTTTAACAATCTGGACAGGTAAGCTGGCTCCAGCATAATGATCCTGACTGAATACAACAGTTGACTCTTCTATTCTAATTTTTCCACTCAAATTTTCCTCTGGATTAGTACCAAGTAAATCATAGTTGTGCCCAATCTAGCACCAGCGAAAGCGATGCGCGGGGCTGCGCATCGCTATCGCTGTGGGGGTACACACGGAGCGATAATGCTCAAATTCTAAGCAATCTAGTCAGATTGCTTAGAATATCGCTCCGTGAGTACCCCCCTTAAGTGATTGCCTCTTAAAAAAAAAGTCAGAGATCAGCCGGCTTCCTGCAGCGGTGGTCTCTAATTTCAATGCATCCCCTATGCCTAGGGATGTTTAGTTCATCAATCAGCTGGGTTCTGACAAGTATATCTCTACTCATGATCTTACAAAAGGTTATTGACAAATCAAGCTGACCAAGGAGTCTAAATATAAATCTGCATTTTCCACCTCCTTCAATTTACATCATTTTGCAACCAAGCCTTTTGGCCTCCCCTACATTATGCTGCTAGCTTGCTTGATGAAACTGTAACTTTTAGCATACACTGAAATGCACATTTAAATAATCATTGAGCAGTGCTCCAGTATTTATTAGAGTTGGGTATAGTAGCTAATTTTAAGAAGTTTTCTCATAGGAAAAAAGACTAAATTCTTGAGGTACACTGTAGATAATGGCTGACTCAAGACCTTGAAGGATAAGGGGGGTAATTCAGATCTGATTGTAGATGTGTTAATTTTAGCACATCTACGATCAGTTTATCTGTCATGCGGGGGGACACCCAGCACAGGGCTAGTCCGCCTCGCATGTCAGGCTCTACACCCCCCTCCGCAAGGGTGCAAAAGCATCGCACAGTGGCGAAGCTTTTGCACCCGGCGAGTAGCTCCCTGCCTGTGCAGTCAAGCTGCGCTGGCAAGCGGCTACCTGCCGCATCCCAGGTCGCAGCAGCTGCGTTTGATGTCATGCAGCCGACGCATCCCACAATGGTCCAGACACACCTGCGTTGTCTGGACCACGCCACGCCACCAGTGTTCCAATGCCGTTGGCATGCCCCCTCCCACCCCGTGGCAAATTATTACAGGAGATTCATTCAGAATTGTTCAACCATAGCAGCCCCTTTAAAGGATTGCTAATAAAACATATATATATATATATATATATATATATACAAATATAAGGTTCTATGTACTAAACCTTGGAGAGAGACAAAGTGGATGGAGATAAAGCACCAACCAACATGCTCCTAACTGCCTTATCTCCGCCAACTTTATCTCCATCCAAGTCTTAGTAAATAGACCCCAAAGTACCTGCCAGCCAGCTCCTAACTGTCATGTTGCAGGCTGTGTTTGATAAATGACAGTTAGGAGCTGATTCAGGGGCATTGGAATGGCGGAGGGGGGGGGGGTCAAGGGGGCAGCTCGATCCCCCAAACTTGAGAGGCGCTGGTCGATGTACAGGAGGAGCGATGTGCGGTCATTTGAAAGAAGCTCCATGCAGTGAGTATACTGCAGGCCAGGTAAGGACCAAGCAACCCTCCGCACCCCTGACTCCCAGCAGAGCAGTTCCTCAATTTGCGGGTGTTAAGGGGGCATGGCCTAATGCAGAGGAGAGCCCGCCTCCATGAGACCTGTGGCTGTGCTGGTGCTGTGCAATCAATCAGGTAGTGTCTCTCCCGCTTGTTCCACTCCTCTCTCTCTCACTAACACTCCTCTTGCTCCTCTCTCTCTCTCCCTAA
Source organism: Pseudophryne corroboree (assembly GCF_028390025.1). Taxonomy (NCBI): domain Eukaryota; kingdom Metazoa; phylum Chordata; class Amphibia; order Anura; family Myobatrachidae; genus Pseudophryne; species Pseudophryne corroboree. The sequence continues at coordinate 558,073,414 of NC_086444.1, forward strand.
CACTCTCTCTTCTCTTGCTCCTCCCTCTCTCCCTAACATTCTCTCCTCTTGCTCCTCTTACTCCCTAACACTGTCTTCCTAAAACTCTCTCTCCCTGACGTTTTGTCTCTCTCTCTCCCTCTTTCTATCCCTGACACCCTCCCTCTCCGCACTCTCTCCCGGCCTCCTCCCCACCGCGCTGCTGCCTTTATTTTGTCCACATACTACCGCCTCCTCCTCCCTGGTGGCTCCGCCCCCAGGGGTGCCAAAATGAGGATCTATTCTGACCCCCCCCCCCCCCCATGTGTAAGTGTTCTGACGCCCCTGAGCTGATAGGTTGGTATTTTACCTCCGTCCACTTTATCTCTCTCCAAGGCTTAGTACATAGACCCAATAGTCCCCTGAGTGTCACCCTGTTTTTCTCCCTACAAGCACAATCTTTGTGAAGATCCTGTCTTGCGCGCTCTTGATTTTACCAAACAATTTTGTGGTACAGAAAAATCTTTTTTTTTTTGTGTAGGTTTGTATTACCATACACATCATTGTGGTGTTCTGCACATGCGTAAGCAGAGAGGGGCCCTGTGGAAGGTCAGTTGGTGAGCGGCAGGTGGTTTAAGGAATGTATGAGGAGAAGACATCAGGGCTGAGTAAAGACACTTTGGGGGGTATTCAATTGTTTCTGCCCATGACCGCCACTAGATGGTGCACAACGGAGCAATTTGATTGTTGCACCATTTGGGCACACTGATCCATGGGGAGACATTTCAGCTTGCAGCCCCCTGTGTTGACGAGCTGACATGTGCAAAAAGTTACCAGTTTGGGCACCCAAACGGCACTTTTCCCGATCACGTCCATTAGTTTAGTTGGGTTTAGCTGCTTTATGCGGCTAAACCTGTCACTAATGGGCACAATTGGCGCAATAAACATCATCAATTGAATATTGTCCCTGCAATGTCCCGTCACTTTAGACGGGAGATTGGGTGGCGGTAATAAAATTGAATTCCCCCCTTTGAGAAACAGGAGTCAGTGCAGAATACCTTTACAGAGTGAGAAAGACTTACAGCACAGCCACTGGGGTGTCAGTGGGAAACAGAGCTGAAAAGAAATAAAAAAGTTTCAGAGATCAGAACTTCCACCTATCGTCATTGTTGTGCCTGCATTTGGAGGAAGAGTCTGACCATGAGGAACTGATAATTTGGATGAGAACACTTCAGTTGTTAAATACACTGTTTGCTAATCACACACACAGTGTTATACTCCCGCAAGATACGCTGTCAGACTTGCAGTAAATTGTATTGCTGTGATCATTGGCGTAACTAGCAAAAGGCAAGCAGGGCACATGCCCTGGGCACTGCGGCAGGCTCAGCAGAAGCGGGGAAACCACCGGCACCTGTATGGCCCACTTGCCCCACTGTGCCACCATTGCACCCACTGCCACCAGAGCTCCGCCCATCATCCCCACGCTCCACCATCACACCGCCGCTGAGCAGTTTTCCCGTCCCCCACCATGCCTGTTCACTGCCGGGAGTGTGACTGCAATGTGTCATGCTCCCTGTCTGATGAGCAGAGTGCTCAATGCCGGAACCTCAGCCTGCCACCTAACACACAGTCCCCGCCGGCTCCCGGTTCTCAGCTTCCAAAAAGTTAGGGTGATGGGGGGGCGTTTGAGGTGACACAGTGATAGGATAAGAAGGGTGGGAGGTGACACACAAGAGAGGCATAGAAGTAAGTGTGTGTGTGTGTGTGTGTGTGGGGGGGGGGGCGGGGAGACACCCAAAGAGACATAGAATGAAGGGGGGGTACACTGAGAGACATTGACAAGAGGGGACAGAGACATAGAATGAAGGGGGGAGACACACTGAGAGACATAGAATGAAGGGGGGCACACAGAGAGACAGTATGTGCTGACAGATGACGCAGAGGGTATGTGATGGTCTGCTGAGAGCCATCGCAGGGGAAGTGATGGTGTACTGAGAGATGAAACAGGGGGAGGTGATGATGTGCTGAGAGACCTCGCAGGGGGAGGTAATGGCGTGCTGAGATATGTTGCAGGGGTAGGTGGTAGTGTGCTGAGAGACGTCCCAGGGGTGGTGATGGTGTGCTGAAAGACAACAGTGGGGTAAGCAGATGTTGTGCTGGGAGATGATGCAGGGAGTAGGTGATGGTGTGCTGAAAAATCGCCGGGGTAGGTGATGTGCTGAGAGACGTTGCAGGGGGTAAGTAATGATGTGCTGAGAGACGTCACAGGGGGAGGTGATTGTATGCTGAGAGACATCACAGGGGTAGGTAATTGTGCACTGAGAGACATTGCAGGGGGTAGGTGATGATGTAATGAGAGACGTTGCAGGGGGAGGTGATGGTGTGCTGAGAGACATTGCAGGGGTAGTTGGTGGTGTGCTTAGAGACGTCACAGGGGGAGTGTTTTGTTCATATGTTTGTAAATCCAGTCATCAGGACACAGAGACATGTGAGTTCACTGCTGTGCTGTTTATTCCATCACCAACTCCAGACACACTGCACACTGGACCACCCACTTCCCAGCATCCCCCTGGTCCCAGGGACCATCACTGAAGACTCAGGCTTACACAGATTAGTAAGGGAGTGTCTACAAATATTAAGCATTCTAATACACTAACATCACATCCTCTTTTCTTTAAAGATAAGCCCTGTACGCTTCAATGCAACAATTAACAACATCATATTAAGAACATCATCTAACACGTTTCAATGAGTCTTTCAGGTCTGCGTATTTCCCTCTTGGGTCTTCATACACAGTCTGTGTTTCATCTACCATGTTGGACCTTTCTAGAATCGTGGTTTGTTCACCATTATGAGGATCATCATACATGTCAGATGAAGGGTATTCTTCAGTCATGTTGTCTTCATTATGGTTAGGTTGAGATCTTAAATCCACCCGATTTCTTCTTACTTCCATTCCATGCTCTGTACGTATAGTATAAGATCTTGGTGCTACTTGTGCTTGCACAATACCTTTCTGCACCCAAATACCTTTCTCGTGATCTCTGAGACAGACTTGGTCACACGATTTTAGATCAGATAAGCTTTTTGCTTGCCTGTCATGGAACAGTTTCTTTTTCACCTGTTGATGTTCCTTACTCAGTCTGACCAACGCTGACTTATGTGTATTAAGCAGTTCATCATGTATTGGGAGATTTGCTCTAATCCTCCTTCCCATCAGCATTTGTGCAGGAGAAAGTCCATTCTGTAAAGGTGTACTGCGGTAGATTAAAAGACTTTTGTAGAAATCTTCTTTACCTTCTTGAGCTTTTTTCATGAGACTCTTTACAGTTTTTACTGGACTTTCCACCAACCCATTTGAGCGTGGATAGTGGGGACTTGACGTAGTATGGACAAATTCCCACTCATCAGCAAATTGTCTAAATTCAGCACTGGAAAACTGAGGACCATTGTCAGTGAACACTTCCATAGGAACACCATGCCTTGCAAAGATTGACTTCATGCAATTGATTACGGCTTTACTAGTAGTTGTATGTAGTGTCTTCACCTCAGGGTAGTTAGAGTAATAATCAGTCACGACAATGTACGTTTTCCCATTACAATCAAACAAATCTGCGCCAACTTTCTGGTACGGTCTCTCTGGCACTGCGTGAGGACTCAGTGGCTCGACTTGTTGTTTCGATCTATACGTAAGACATAATTCACATGTAGCTGTAGTCTGTGCTATGTCTTGGTTTATTCTTGGCCAATACATAACTTCACGCGCTCTCCGCTTACATTTTTCTTCTCCTAAGTGGCCTTCATGTATCTTGCACAGCATAGTTTTTCTTAGTCGTGCAGGTAAGGTCACTGCGGTACATCCAATAATCATGGATAGACAGCGGGCACGCATGTTTTTCTGCTGGCCAACCTTTCAGAATGATATCTTTCAACACTTTCATTGTGTCATCTGTCTCAGTTTCTTTCCTAATCTGTTCTTGTCTTGCAAGAGACACTGGTAGAGAAGCTACGATCAAATTAACATAGGCTTCTATCTCTTCATCCATCAGACTTCACTTTTGTCCACAGCAGGAGAAAGTGTATCAGCAATGTACATGTATTTGCCGGGACAGTACAGCAAGTGCACATCATATTTCTGTAGTCTGATAAGCATTTGTTGAATTCTCATGGGACAGTCATGTAATGATTTAGTCATGATAGCTACCAATGGCTTGTGGTCAGTTTCCACTGTAAATGTTTGACCATACACAAACTGATAAAATCGCTCACATGCATATGTGATCGCTAGAAGTTCTTTTTCTATCTGAGCATACCTTGTTTCAGCACTTGTCAGTGCTCTTGATGCATAGATTACTGGTTGCCATGTAGCCTCATGTTCTTGTAACAGCACTGAGCCTAGGCCAAATTGCGAAGCATCTGCTGAAATTCTTATTCTTTTCGCAGGATCAAAGAATTTTAGCACGGGTTGCTCTGTAATGATCTGTTTCAAGTTTTGCCAACTTTCTTCTTGTTCATGTGACCACATCCACTCGTTATCTTTGTCCAGCAACCATCTAAGAGAGACTGTTCGTTCAGAGAGTTGAGAAATAAACTTTCCTAAGTAAGTAATCATTACTAGGAATCTTCTGACGTCGTCTTTGTTGTTAGGACGTTCCATGTTCACTATGGCTGATATTTTCCTTGGGTCTGGTTTTACACCTTGATCCGGGACCACCTCGCCCATAAAGGTAAGTGTATTCACGCCAAATTCACATTTGTCCTTGTTTAGCTTTAGATTCACTTTCTTGACAAATTCCATTACTTGTCTCAATCTAGAATCATGTTCTTCCTTTGTAGATCCCCAGACAATAATGTCATCCATCATTGTTTCAACACCTGGAATATGTTCAAAAATCATGTGTATCTTTTTGTGATATACTTCTGGAGCAGACAATATTCCATATGGTAGTCGAAGAAATCTGTATCGACCTTCTGGTGTATTAAATGTACAAAGCTTTGAGCTGTCCTCATCTAGCTTCATTTGCCAGAATCCTGAAGATGCGTCCAATTTACTGAACCATTTTGCTCCCGCAAAGTGCGACATGATTTCATCTCTGGTTGGTAGTTTGAAATGTTCTCGTTTAATAGCTTTGTTTAAATCTCTGGGGTCTAGACATATTCTGAGTTGTCCATTTTTCTTTTCAACAATTACTAAGGAGCTTACCCATTCAGTAGGCTCATCAACTTTCTGTATCACACCCAAGGCTTCCATGCGATTTAACTCTTGTTTCAGTTTTTCTCTCAGCGCAAACGGCACTTTTCTACAGGGGTGTATCACTGAAGAAACTTGTGTGTCTATATTTATTGTATGCTCTCCAGGCAAACAACCTAGACCTTCAAACAAGTCTCTGTATTCTGTAAACATCGATTTGCAGTCATCTTCTACTTGTGATGTCACCATAAAAACTTTCTTTAGCAAGCTTAGTTTCTCACAGGAACTTATTCATAGAATCGGTTGCACATTTTTATCCACAATCAGTAGAGATGTTTTAAACTGTTGTCCCTTAATTTTCAGTGTCACTAAGCATGTACCTTTCACAGGAATTTCCTCCTCAGTGTACCCTGTAACTTTCACTTTGGCTGGATGAATTTTAGGTTTTACTCTAAAAGTCTTATAGTCTTGAAACGATATTAAATTCACCTGCGTGCCAGTATCAAGCTTAAAGGGAATGACAATCTCGTTCACAGTTAAAGGGACAATCCATTCTTTCTTAGCTGCACTGCAAAGTTCCATGCAATCCACAAAGAATTCCTCTATTTGTTTAACAGCATGCACTGTGGTTGTTTTACTTTTCATTTTACAGCATTTGGCAAAGTGATTAAGTCTACCACATTTCATGCAGGTTTTACCATAAGCCGGGCACATTTTAGGACTGTGAGCATTTCCACATCTACTACACATTTCCTTATTAGACTGTGGCTTAGATTGCTTCTTTCTTGAGAATGGAGGTTTGCTTGGCTCTGTTTTCTGCATGAACAGCAGCATCAACTTCCTTGTGTAACGTTTTGGCTTGAAATCTAGTTATTTCTGCAGATCTGCACATAGTCACTGCCTTTTCTAGTGTTAGGTCTTGCTCTCTCAGCAATCTCTCTCTGAGTCCATTATCAGGTATTCCACAGACAATACGATCTCTAATCAGTGAATCCTTTAAATCACCAAACTCACAGGTTTTACTGAGTGATTGCAGCTCTGTAACATACTGATCAAATCCATCTCCAGACTTCTGATCACATGTGAAAAACTTATATCTTTCATATGTCACATTTTTCCTTGGCACAAAGTAATCTTCAAACTTTTGCATTATAGAAGATAGCACCATATTCTGCCCCTCATCAAACTGAAAACTATTATAAATGTCCAGCACATCCTCTCCTATCACATGGAGGAAAATGGATGCCTTCGTTTTGTCAGCCTCTGTAACAGCTCCACATGTAGCAAGATATATATTAAACCTTTGCTTAAATCTTTTCCAGTTTTCAGACAAGTTACCAGACATCAGCATGCCGGTTGGAGGAGCCAGTTTATCCATGGTTTTTCACTGTTTGAAGAGAGGAGCACACGGCAGGTTTTACAGGCACTGAGTATCACAGCCTTACAGACTGCTGCAGGATTCTGACACACTCTGAGAGCACTAGCAGTCCAAGTTAAACTTCGTCTGACACCATGTTTTGTTCATATGTTTGTAAATCCAGTCATCAGGACACAGAGACATGTGAGTTCACTGCTGTGCTGTTTATTCCATCACCAAATCCAGACACACTGCACACTGGACCATCCACTTCCCAGCATCCCCCTGGTCCCAGGGACCATCACTGAAGATTCAGGCTTACACAGATTAGTAAGGGAGTGTCTACAAATATTAAGCATTCTAATACACTAACATCACAGGGAGGTGATGTTACGCTAAGAGATAACGCAGGGGGAGGTGATGGTGTGATGAGAGACATTGCAGAGGGAGGTGATAGTGTGCTGAGAGACATCACAGGGGTAGGTGATGGTGTGCTGAGAGACGTCGCAGAGGCAGGTGATGGTGTGCTAAGAGACAACATGGGTAGGTTATGGTGTGATGAGAGACATTGCAGGGGTAGGTGATGGTGTGCTAAGAGATGTCAGAAGGGATAGGTGAAGGTGTACTCCTATTGGTTCCTGAGATGTTCTGTATTCCTGACATGCTAACATCTGCCAGAACCTTGTACAGCTGGAGCCGCAACCTCACAGCCATATCCTGCATTCCTGGCCTGCTAACATCTTCTAGAACCCTGCATGGCTGGATCTGCAACCTCTCAGACATATGTTGCAGTCCTGCTCTGCTAACATCTGCCAGAACCCTGCACGGCTGGAGCAGCAACCTCACAGCCATATCTTGCAACCATGACCTGCTAACATTTGCCAGGACCCTACACAGCTGGAGCCACAACCTTTCAGTCATATCTTGCAATCCTGCCTGCTGACATCTGCCAGAACCCTGTACGACTGGAGCCGCAACCTCACAGTCATCTGCCAGAACCCTGTATGGCTGGAGCCGCAACCTCAAAGCCATATCCTGCATCCGTGGCCTGCTAACATCTGCCAGAACCCTGTATGGCTGGAGACACAAACTCACAGCTGGGTCAATCCATATGGAATGGTCCAGCCCTGGTTACTTGACCATTCATATTTTTTTTTATTTTTGTGTGTGATGACCCCTGTTTGTTAATAGTCAGAAACCACCATTACTTCATATGAAGACGGTGGCCATTTTTGTATCATGGCATATGACATTTTTCACTGTCGCGGACATTTGAGGTAAATGCAACATCTCAGTTCAGAAAAGTCATAGAAATCTGGGATAAAAAACATTTTCAGCACATTTCAAGCTACATTTTATGTTTTTCCCTACCTCACTTCGTTATGACTGAAATGTAAGGCCAAAAGTTAATTGTCAGTTTAAAAAAAAAAAGTCTATATTTTGGTTTGTATTTCAGTGGGGAGGAATAAAATTTCAGAGATATCATTTTCTTTGGGAATCGTTATACTGTATACTCAAAGATTTGCAAACAAGTTTTGAGTTATCTATTTTGTCTACTTATTTATTAGAGCACTTTGAAATTGCTGTTTTTTTAGTTTTTCATCTACATTGACTTCGTATATCTCTGGTGGGGGACCTGATAAAAATGTAAAATTCACAGCATACACAGTACTCTATGAGGGGTAACTGTAAAAAAATAACGAGATTTATGGTAAGAACTTACCTTTGTTTAATCTCTTTCTGTGAGGTACACTGGGCTCCACAAGGATTGGACAGTGGGGTGTAGCGTAGGATCTTGATCCGAGGCACCAACAGCCTCAAAGCTTTGACTGTTCCCAGAATGCACAGCGCCGCCTCCTCTATAACCCCGCCTCCCTGCGCAGGAGCGCAGTTTTTAGTTTACCAGCCCAATGCAGTAGCAGGAAAAGAGACGACAACGGTTAGTAGCCACATACACCACACTCTCACGACAAGAGAAGTGTCAGCGGCTAATGCCATACCAACCCAAAGAAGCTAAGTGCGTCAGGGTAGGCACCTTGTGGAGCCCAGTGTACCTCGCAGAAAGAGATTTAACAAAGGTAAGTTCTTACCATAAATCTCGTTTTCTGCTGCGGGGTACACTGGGCTCCAAAAGGATTGGACAATGGGGATGTCCTAAAGCAGTTCCTTATGGGAGGGGACGCACTGTAGTGGGCACAAGAACCCGAAAGGAAGCATCCTGGGAAGCGGCAGTATCGAAGGCATAGAACCTTATGAACGTGTTCCCAGAGGACCACGTAGCCGCCTTGCACAATTGATCTAGGGTCGCATCACGTTGGGCCACCCAAGAGGGTCCAACAGACCGAGTAGAATGGGCCGTAATGTGAGCAGGAGCTGACAGACCAGTCCTCACATAAGCATGTGCAATCACCATTCTAATCCATCTGGCAAACGTCTGCTTGTGAGCAGGCCAGCCACGTTTGTGAAATCCAAACAAAACAAACAGAGAATCATATTTTTGAATAGAAGCAGTACTCTTCACATAGATACGGAGAGCCCGTACCACATCCAAAGACCGCTCTTTGGGAGACAAACCAGGAGAGACAAAGGCTGGAAGCACAATCTCCTGATTAAGGTGGAACGAAGAAACCACCTTAGGCATATATCCGGGACGAGTCCTAAGAACCGCCCGGTCACGGTGAAAAATCAGATATGGGGAACTACAAGACAAGGCACCCAGATCCGACACTCTTCTAGCAGAGGCAATAGCCAGCAAGAACACCACCTTAAGGGAAAGCCACTTAAGGTCAGCTGAACCCAGGGGTTCAAACGGAGGCTCCTGCAACGCCTCCTAAACCACCGACAAGTCCCAAGGAGCCACAGGCGGGACATAGGGAGGTTGGATACGCAACACACCCTGAGTGAAAGTATGAACATCAGGTAAAGTCGCAATTTTTCTCTGAAACCACACCGACAAGGCAGACATATGAACCTTGAGGGAGGCCAGATGCAGGCCTAAATCTAGGCCCTGCTGCAGAAAAGCCAAAAGTTTGGCTGTACTAAACTTGGAAGCGTCATAATTATGAGATGCGCACCAAACAAATTAGGAATGCCAGACCCTATGGTAAACCCGAGCAGAAGCCGGTTTCCGGGCCCGCAACATAGTTTTAATGACCTCTTCAGAAAAACCCTTAGCCCTCAAGATGGAAGCTTCAAGAGCCACACCGTCAAAGACAGCCGGGCTAGGTCCGGGTAGACACGGGGGCCCTGAACGAGGAGGTCTGGGCGTCGTGGAAGTAGAAGTGGACACTTTGACGATAGGCCTTGCAGGTCTGAGAACCAGTGCCGTCTGGGCCACGCCGGAGCTATGAGAAGCAGATTTCCTTTTTCTTGCTTGAACTTCCGAATTACCCTGGGCAGGAGTGACACCGGAGGGAACACGTACGGCAGCCGAAACCTCCACTGCACCGCCAGTGCATCCACGAATGCTGCTTGAGGATCCCTTGTCCTTGCTCCGAAAACAGGAACCTTTTGATTGTGTCGAGACGCCATCAGATCTACATCTGGAAGACCCCACTTTTCCACTAGGAGTTGAAACACTTCTGGATGGAGGCTCCACTCGCCGGCATGCACGTCCTGACGACTGAGAAAGTCCGCTTCCCAATTCAGGACTCCCGGAATAAATATTGGCGATATGGCCGGTAGATGGCATTCCGCCCAAAGTAGAATCCGTGAGACTTCCTTCATTGCCAAACGGCTTAGAGTGCCGCCTTGATGATTTATGTAAGCCACTGTGGTGACGTTGTCTGACTGTACTTGAACAGGACGGTTCTGAATTAAATGCTGGGCCAGGTTCAACGCATTGAAGACCGCCCGCAATTCCAGAATGTTGATCGAGAGGAGAGATTCCTCCTTGGTCCACCGACCCTGAAGGGAGTGTTGCTCCAGCACCGCGCCCCAACCTCTTAGACTGGCATCTGTCATCAACAGGACCCAGTTGGATATCCAGAAGGGACGACCCCTGCACAACTGTCGGTCCCGGAGCCACCAAAGTAGCGACAGACGGACCTCCGGAGTCAATGAGATCATCTGAGACCTGATCCGGTGAGGCAGGCCGTCCCACTTGGCTAGAATCAGCCTCTGGAGGGGGCGAGAATGGAATTGAGCATACTCCACCATGTCGAAGGCTGAGACCATGAGGCCCAGCACCTGCATTGCCGAATGTATCGACACTTGCGGACGAGAAAGGAAGCAACGAATCCTGTCCTGAAGCTTCAGGACTTTCTCCTGAGACAAGAACAACCGCTGGTTGTGAGTGTCCAATAGCGCTCCCAGGTGCACCATGCTCTGAGCAGGGACCAGAAAGGATTTCTTCCAGTTGATGAGCCACCCGTGGGCTTGTAGAAACCGGACCGTCATATCCAGATGACACTGGAGAAGTTCTGGGGAATTTGCCAGGATTAACAAGTCGTCCAGGTACGGCAGTATCCTGACCCCTTGACGGCGGAGTACCACCGTCATCACCGCCATTACTTTGGTGAAGACTCGCGGAGCCGTTGTTAAACCAAAAGGTAATGCTCGAAACTGGTAATGAAGGTTGCCAATAGCGAACCTCAGGTATTGCTGATGTGACGCTGCTATAGGAATATGCAGGTAAGCATCCTGTATGTCCAGGGAGACCAAGTAGTCCCCAGGATCCAAGGCCAGAACTATAGAGCGAAGGGTTTCCATACGGAACTTGGAAACCTTCACAAACCTGTTCAATGCCTTGAGGTTGAGAATGGGCCGGGAGGACCCATTCGGTTTCGGGACTAGAAACAGCGGAGAATAGTACCCCCGGCCCCTCTGAGCAAGAGGCACCTGTACTACAACTCCTGTATCCAGGAGGGTTTGTACCACCGAATGCAGAGTGTTTGCCTTTGCCTGGTCCGACGGGACGTCTGTCTGGCAAAATCGATGAGGGGGTCGGTTTTTGAAGGCTATGGCGTAACCTCGAGTGACGACTTCCCGTACCCAGGCATCTGAAGTGGTCTTCAACCATTCCTGGGTATACCCTAGAAGCCGGCCCCCCACCCTGGAATCCCCCAGGGGGAGGCCCGCCCCGTCATGCGGCAGGCTTATCGGTCTTGGAAGCTGGCTGACGGGCAGCCCAGGCTCTTTTGGGCTTCGGCTTACCAGGTTTGGAAGTGCGGGCCTACTTGTGGTACGCCTGACCTTTTGCTTTACCTGAAGGGCGAAAGGGGCGAAAGGACGTACCTTTAGCCTTCGACACAGAAGGAGCGGTATTTGGTAGACAGGCAATTTTGGCAGTAGCCAAGTCAGCCACTATCTTATTTAAGTCCTCCCCAAAACAGAATATCTCCCTTGAAAGGGAGTACCTCAAGGGTTTTTCTAGAGTCCAGATCCACAGACCAGGATCTCAGCCACAATATCCGGCGAGCCAGGACTGACGTAGTAGAGGCCTTGGCTGCTAGGATACCGGCATCCGAAGCCGCCTCTTTAATATAGCGAGAAGCTGTGACGATATATGACAAGCATTGTCTAGCATGATCAGAGGAGATTTCAGTATCTAACTCCAAGGCCCACACTTCAATTGCCTCGGCAGCCCATGTAGCTGCAATAGTGGGCCTTTGCGCAGCACCCGTGAGGGTGTAAATCGCTTTTAGACAACCCTGCACACGCTTATCCGTAGGCTCTTTTAGAGACGTAATGGTAGTGACAGGCAGAGCTGAGGAAACCACCATCCTAGCCACATGTGAGTCCACTGGAGGAGGCGTTTCCCAATTCTTAGACAGCTCTGGCGCGAGGGGATAGCGAGCCAGCATCTTCTTTTGAGGCACAAACTTCATACCCAGGTTTTCCCAGGGTTCCTGACGTATATCCACTAGGTGGTCAGAGTGAGGTAAAATAAGATTTTACTCACCGGTAAATCTATTTCTCGTAGTCCGTAGTGGATGCTGGGGACTCCGTAAGGACCATGGGGAATAGACGGGCTCCGCAGGAGACAGGGCACTCTAAGAAATTATTAGGACTACTGGTGTGCACTGGCTCCTCCCTCTATGCCCCTGGTCCAGACCTCAGTTAAGGAAACTGTGCCCGGAAGAGCTGATATTACAAGGAAAGGATTTTGTAATCCAGGGTAAGACTCATACCAGCCACACCAATCACACCGTATAACTTGTGATAACATACCCAGTCAACAGTATGAACAACAACAGAGCATCAACCAACGGATGCTAACATAACATAACCCTTAATTTAGCAATAACTATATACAAGTATTGCAGAAGAAGTCCGCACTTGGGACGGGCGCCCAGCATCCACTACGGACTACGAGAAATAGATTTACCGGTGAGTAAAATCTTATTTTCTCTAACGTCCTAGTGGATGCTGGGGACTCCGTAAGGACCATGGGGATTATACCAAAGCGCCCAAACGGGCGGGAGAGTGCGGATGACTCTGCAGCACCGAATGGGCAAACACAAGGTCCTCCTCAGCCAGGGTATCAAACTTGTAGAATTTTGCAAAAGTGTTTGAACCTGACCAAGTAGCTGCTCGGCAAAGTTGTAATGCCGAGACCCCTCGGGCAGCCGCCCAAGAAGAGCCCACCTTCCTTGTGGAATGGGCTTTTACTGATTTTGGAGGCGGCAATCCAGCCGCAGAATGAGCCTGCTGAATCGTGTTACAGATCCAGCGAGCAATAGTTTGCTTTGAAGCAGGAGCACCCAGCTTGTTGGATGCATACAGGATAAACAGCGACTCAGTTTTCCTGACTCCAGTCGTTCTGGCTACATAAACCTTCAAAGCCCTGACTACATCTAGTAACTTGGAATCCTCCAAGTCACGAGTAGCCGCAGGCACCACAATAGGTTGGTTCAAATGAAAAGAGGACACCACTTTTGGCAGAAATTGCGGACGAGTCCGTAATTCTGCCCTGTCCATATGGAAAACCAGATAGGGGCTTTTATGTGACAAAGCCGCCAATTCTGACACACGCCTAGCCGAAGCTAAGGCCAATAGCATGACCACCTTCCACGTGAGATATTTTAACTCCACGGTTTTAAGTGGCTCAAACCAGTGTGATTTCAGGAAACTCAACACCACGTTAAGATCCCAAGGTGCCACTGGTGGCACAAAAGGAAGCTGAATATGCAGCACTCCCTTTACAAACATCTGAACTTCAGGAAGAGAAGCCAGTTCCTTTTGAAAGAAAATGGATAGGGCTGAAATCTGGACCTTAATGGACCCCAATTTTAAGCCCAAAGTCACTCCCGACTGTAGAAAGTGAAGGAAACGGCCCAGCTGGAATTCCTCTGTAGGGGCATTCCTGGCCTCACACCAAGCAACATATTTTCGCCATATACGGTGATAATGTTTAGCCGTCACGTCCTTCCTAGCCTTTATTAGCGTAGGAATAACCTCATCCGGAATGCCTTTTTCTGCTAGGATCCGGCGTTCAACCGCCATGCCGTCAAACGCAGCCGCGGTAAGTCTTGGAGCAGACAGGGCCCCTGTTGTAACAGATCCTGTCTGAGAGGCAGAGGCCATGGGTCCTCTGTGAGCATTTCTTGTAGTTCCAGATACCAAGTCCTTCTTGGCCAATCCGGAACAATGAGTATTGTTCTCACTCCTCTTTTTCTTACGATTCTCAGCACCTTGGGTATGAGAGGAAGAGGAGGAAACACATAAACCGACTGGAACACCCACGGTGTCACTAGTGCGTCCACAGCTATCGCCTGAGGGTCTCTTGACCTGGCACAATACATTTGTAGCTTTTTGTTGAGGCGGGATGCCATCATGTCCACCTGTGGCAGTTCCCATTGATTTGTAATCTGTGTGAAGACTTCTTGATGAAGTCCCCACTCTCCCGGGTGGAGGTCGTGCCTGCTGAGGAAGTCTGCTTCCCAGTTGTCCACTCCCGGAATGAACACTGCTGACAGTGCTCATACGTGATTCTCCGCCCAGCGAAGAATTCTGGTGGCTTCCGCCATCGCCACCCTGCTCCTTGTGCCGCCTTGGCGGTTTACATGAGCCACTGCGGTGATATTGTCTGATTGAATCAGCACCGATTGGTTGCGAAGCAGGGTCTCCGCTTGACTTAGGGCGTTGTATATGGCCCTTAGTTCCAGGATATTGATGTGAAGGCAAGTCTCCTGACTTGACCACAGCCCTTGGAAACTTCTTCCCTGAGTGACTGCCCCCCACCCTCGGAGGCTTGCATCCGTGGTCACCAGGACCCAGTCCTGAATGCCGAACCTGCGACCCTCGAGAAGGTGAGTACTCTGCAGCCACCACAGAAGAGACACCCTGGCCCTGGGGGATAGGATGATCAGCCGATGCATCTGTAGATGCGATCCGGACCACTTGTCCAACAGATCCCATTGAAAAGGTCCTCGCATGGAACCTGCCGAAGGGAATGGCCTCGTATGACGCCACCATCTTTCCCAGGACTCGCGTGCAGTGATGCACCGACACCTGTTTTGGTTTTAAGAGGTCTCTGACCAGTGTCATGAGTTTACTGAGCCTTCTCCGTCGGGAGAAAAACCTTCTTCTGGTCTGTGTCCAGAATCATGCCCAGGAAGGGCAGACGCATCGTAGGAATCAGCTGCGACTTTGGAATATTCAGAATGCAGCCGTGCTGTTGTAACACTTCCCGAGAGCGTGCTACACTAATCAGCAACTGCTCTCTGGACCTCGCCTTTATGAGGAGATCGTCCAAGTATGGGATAATTGTGACTCCTTGCTTTCGCAGGAGCACCATGATTACTGCCATTACCTTGGTAAATATTCTCGGTGCCGTGGACAGACTAAACGGCAACGTCTGGAATTGGTAATGACAATCCTGTACCACAAATCTGAGGTATTCCTGATGAGATGGATAAACGGGGACATGAAGGTAAGCATCCTTCATGCCCAGAGACACCATAAAATCCCCCTCCCTTGCGATGACCGCTCTGAGCGATTCCATCTTGAACTTGAACTTTTCAAGTATATGTTCAGGGATTTTAAATTCAATATGGGTCTGACCGAACCATCTGGTTTCGGGACTACAACATGGTCGAATAATAACCCCCTCCTTGTTAAAGGAGGGGAACCTTAACCACCACCTGTGGAAGATACAATTTGTGAATTGCAGTTAACCCTGTTTCCCTCTCGGGGGGGGGGGGAGGGCGGCAGGGCCTTCAGTGAGGAGGCATCTTCTCAAAGTCCAGCTTGTATCCCTGAGACACAATATCTATTGCCCAGGGATCTAACAGGGAGTGAACCCACTTGTGGCTGAACTTACGAAGGCGTGCCCCCACTGGGCCTAGCTCCGCCTGGATTTTCGTAGAGGCCGGGGAGGACTTCTGTTCCTGGGAACTAGCTGTGTTGTGCAGCTGGTTTCCTTTGCCCCCGCCTCTGGCAAGAAAGGACGCACCTCGGACTTTCTTGTTTCTTTGTTCGAAAGGCTGCAGTTGATAATGACGTACTTTCCTAGGCTGTGCAGGAATATAAGGCAAAATATCAGAATTACCAGCTATAGCTGTGGAGACCAGGTCCGAGAACCCTTCTCCACACAATCCTCAGCCTTCCATATGCCACTTGAGTTGGCATCATCTGTCCAATGCATATTCTACAGGATACGTCAAGCAGAAATCGACATAGCTTTGCCTCTAGGACCCAGTATACTCATGTCTCATTGGGCATGTTTTATGATATATATCTTTAATATATCTATAAATATATCTCTACATATACATATATATATATATATATACCATAGTTCCCAATGCTTACCCTGAAAGGGTTTAGACAAAAGGAGACCAGCACACCACCATATGAAAAAATATGAAAAACATTTAATAAATCAGTAGCATTATCAGGCCTTTTGAAAAAAGTTTTTAGTACTCATCATGAGGCTTTCAGCAGTATTCAAGCAGAACAGCCATCCCAACGGCCCGTTTCGGTTGTCACACCTTCATCATGGGGTCAGCTACAACATAGTGTTCAAACAGAGAACCTTATAAAGCTGTGCAATTTGCATAAATCAGATACACCTGTTTTGCCCAATCACCAGTGATTCAAAAACCTCCCAGGGGTATGTGAACAGACCAGTGTGGAACTACAAAAGCAGGACAAAATTGCCCAGACCACTATCAACAGTTCCGTTGTACCGGAAGTGACAACACGCGACCGCGTTTGTCAACATCCGCCAAACAACGGAACTCAAGTGCCGGGGTACATTTCCACGGCACTAACATAAGTACCGCTGTACCGGAAGTGATGTCGCGTCATCGCGACAATCAACTTCCGCCAATACAAAAACCGGCCTCAGATCACTGGCAATGTCACCGCCTATGTGTTCAAGGTACACAACTTGTCACATACATTAATCTGTACCTAAAAATAAAAATAAAAAATACAGCATAAGAATATCAAATAAAAAAAGAAAATAACACATAATAAAAAGTATATTATAGGACATGATGAAAAATAACCTGTATGTCGATACTTATTCTAAGGGCCAATAGGTCCTATATAACTATCATCTTAAACAGGCATACAAAGCCGCATTAGTAGGAGAATATCGACATAGAGGCTAATTGATCATAAAAAACAAATTATATAAAAAACACAAAAAACAAAGAAATAGAAATGGTAGTAAGTTGCATTAGTGGCATTGTCAACAGCGATCCCAGATAGAGACAATTTGACATAAAGTATACTATCTTGGTCAGTTGACTGTAAAACAGTAGTACCAATGAAAATTCAAATGAAAGGAGTCAAAATAAGTTCTTCATTCAAACCACTGGGCGCAGTTGAATTTAACTTGTAGATCCATTCACATTCACGTTGCAGAAGTAACCGATGTCTATCGCCTCCCCTACGTAGTGGGGGGATGTGATCTATTGGCATACATCTAAAGTCAGCCATAGTGTGACCACTAGTAACAAAATGCCTGGCTACTGGTGGTGTGCTGGAATCTAAAGCTGTAAAGGCCTTCTTGATTGAACTCCTGTGCATGGATATACGTTCCTTTAGCATACGGATAGTTTTACCCACGTAGAGTTTATTACATGGACAGAGAATGATGTATACCACATAGCGAGAATCGCACGTCAGTCGATGTCTTATAGTATAGCTACTTTTGGTAATTGGATGTGTAAAGGTTTTTCCCAACAAAAGAAATCTGCAATTTGCACAGCCCGCACACTTATAGGCTCCTTTTTGCAGTGAAAGCCAATGCAGATTAGTGTGTATACCTGGACTAATGTCAGAGAATGTGATGCGTTCTCTTAAGTTGCGACTTCTCTTATAGCTGAAGAGAGGTGGATTCGTGCAACTAGGTCCAAGGATCGGGTCAGCTTGTAGTATGTGCCAATGCTTAGTAATGGTCTTCCTAATTAAACCAGAGGAAGTGCAGTAAGTCGTGGGAAAAACCAATCTGTCAGAAGTAGCATCGACACGTTGTGTAGATAGAAGATCATCCTGTTTCAGCAGCAAACATCGATCTATTGCTTCATCGACTTCATCTTTACTGTACCCCCGCTGGATGAAGTTATCACCCATTTTGTGTAGGGCTATAGGGAGCTTAGAAGGATCTGATGTTGTTCTAACAACTCTAACGAGTTGTGAGTAAGGGAGTCCTTTCTTCAAGGGCCGTGGATGAAAGCTGTCTGCCAAAAGTAGTGTATTTTTGTCCGTGGGTTTTTTAAATAATTCCGTATGAAAGGAGTTATTTTTAATAGATACCAAAACGTCCAGGAACTCAATACTGTCGGCACTACTCCTGCACGTGAAAGTGATGTTCTCAACCTTATGGTTTAATTGCTCCACAAACAATTCTAAATCTACAATTGTCCCTGACCAAACAAAGAATAAATCATCAATATACCGAAAATAACAACTGATAAATTTGGAGAAAAGTGGATCTGATGTGATATATGTGGTCTCAAAATCATACATAAAAATATTGGCATAAGACGGTGCCATGTTTGAACCCATGGTGGTTCCTTGAAGCTGTAAAAAAAATGCATTATTAAACAAAAAATAATTTTTATGCAAAATAATCTCCATAAGCAAAATCAAATAATCAACAGGTGGACCTTTGTAATGGGGATTAAGCATCAATACACGGCGCACTGCCTCAATGCCTGCATTGTGTGTAATATTCGTATATAGACTGGTTACGTCCAAGGAAACCAAAAGACAGTTAACAGGTGGTATCCCAAACTGTTTTAATTTCAACAAAAAGTCAGTAGTATCTTTCAAATGATAAGGGTTTTGTAGTACCACGGGCTGCAAAAAGTAGTCACAATATTGTGAGAGGGTTTGACATAAAGAGCCACGTGCCGAGATTATAGGTCTGCCAGGCGGCAGACTGAGAGACTTATGTATCTTCGGCAGAATATACAGAAGAGGGATTTTGGGAAAATCCTGTATCAAAAAGTTCTTGGTGTGTACATCAATCCATCCATTAGTGAAACCAAGTTCAATGATGGAATCAATTTCTCTTTTATATAAACCAGTAGGGTCAAAAGATAATTTTTTATAGCAACTCTGAATGGACAGTTGCCTGTCCACCTCCCTGATGTAGTCATCCCTGTTAAGGACAACAATACCACCGCCTTTATCGGCGGGGCGAATTATGATTTGTTGGTTATTTTTCAAGGACTGTATTGCTTTAATTTCATTAGAAGTTAAATTTTGAAAGTGTTTTTTCTTGTGTCTGATCTTAGGTATTGTGTCCCTCTTAACTAGGCGTATGAAGGTTTCTATAGCAGAGTTATTACTAGGTGGATCAAATGTACTTTTTGCTGAAAAAGGTAAATGTCTAGCAGTACTGGTTGTGTTGCCTTGTCTAGAAAAAAAGTCTTTTAGTCTGAGTTGTCTGTGAAATCTATATAATTCAGTCTCCCATTGGAAGTCAGTTTGTTGAAAGGTCTGTACAAAGGTTAATCCTTTAGTTAACACTGCATGTTCCGGCTCACTGAGAATATAATCAGAGAGATTAAAAACAACTATTTCTTCAGTGTTTTTGGTAATCTGTCTGGGCCCCTTCTTATGTTTGACCCCCCCTCGTCTGCAGGGTCTCTTTCTGTGGGATTTTTGTTGCGTGTAAGTGTCTGCTCCCTTAAAAAAGATTTCTTGGAGGAGGAGGACTGATCTGAGTCACTTTGTGATGTGTGTGACTCTATGTCTGTAAATGTCCGATTCTGTCTATTTCTATTTGTTTGTGCACCTCTCCAAACCCTTCGGGTACTTTGATTCAAAAGCCAATAATAGACTCGTGAGTCTTTGTAGTCATCCTTGACTTTTCTATATTTGATTTTTTTAAAGGCTATTAGTTCATTTTTGAACTTTAGTATATTTTCATTCAGTTTGGTGAACCACTCAGTATTACTGTCTTTTTTTAAAACATCAGTTCCACTTTCCTCACAAGCACTAATGTCCAACTTAAGACTCTCCATTTCTGTATTCACTTGCTGTATAACTAATATCATCAAATCAAAGCTGCACTGGTTTAAGATCAGGCACCACTGACGGCAAAATTCCTTGTTATTGCGGCCGATCGTAGGCTGGTTTTTGATGCGGAAGCCACGTGGAATCAATTTGTCTTTGTGGTATTGTGAAAGTGTCAAACCGTGGAGTTCTAATTCCACGAGACGCTTATTTAGTTTAAGCAGATCAGAATAAACATCATTGGGGCTATCCGCATCAAAAGCCAGCTGCTCTGTATCTTTAAACAGAATTTTGGATATGTCCTTTTCTAAAAAACGCTTGGTGCCAGTGAGGTCGCCAAAATCTGAATCCATAGCAGCTTATCAATGGACAAAAGTGGTATATCAACCACTGCAAAAAACAGAAATTTTTTTTTTTTTTTTTAACAATAAAAAAAAGTAAATAAATTTCTAACTAAACAATAAATGTTTGTGGTGCAATTCACAAAACCAAAACATATGGTACTAGATAAAGTCCAGAGGTGAAGCGCACACACTTAAAGGATGTTAGAAGGGTGCCGTGTCAATTGTTATTGATACCATAGTTCCCAATGCTTACCCTGAAAGGGTTTAGACAAAAGGAGACCAGCACACCACCATATGAAAAAATATGAAAAACATTTAATAAATCAGTAGCATTATCAGGCCTTTTGAAAAAAGTTTTTAGTACTCATCATGAGGCTTTCAGCAGTATTCAAGCAGAACAGCCATCCCAACGGCCCGTTTCGGTTGTCACACCTTCATCATGGGGTCAGCTACAACATAGTGTTCAAACAGAGAACCTTATAAAGCTGTGCAATTTGCATAATAAAAATGTATGTGACAAGTTGTGTACCTTGAACACATAGGCGGTGACATTGCCAGTGATCTGAGGCCGGTTTTTGTATTGGCGGAAGTTGATTGTCGCGATGACGCGACATCACTTCCGGTACAGCGGTACTTATGTTAGTGCCGTGGAAATGTACCCCGGCACTTGAGTTCCGTTGTTTGGCGGATGTTGACAAACGCGGTCGCGTGTTGTCACTTCCGGTACAACGGAACTGTTGATAGTGGTCTGGGCAATTTTGTCCTGCTTTTGTAGTTCCACACTGGTCTGTTCACATACCCCTGGGAGGTTTTTGAATCACTGGTGATTGGGCAAAACAGGTGTATCTGATTTATGCAAATTGCACAGCTTTATAAGGTTCTCTGTTTGAACACTATGTTGTAGCTGACCCCATGATGAAGGTGTGACAACCGAAACGGGCCGTTGGGATGGCTGTTCTGCTTGAATACTGCTGAAAGCCTCATGATGAGTACTAAAAACTTTTTTCAAAAGGCCTGATAATGCTACTGATTTATTAAATGTTTTTCATATTTTTTCATATGGTGGTGTGCTGGTCTCCTTTTGTCTAAACCCTTTCAGGGTAAGCATTGGGAACTATGGTATCAATAACAATTGACACGGCACCCTTCTAACATCCTTTAAGTGTGTGCGCTTCACCTCTGGACTTTATATATATATATATATATATATATACATACTAGGGTCTCAATTTCTGCTGATAAGGTACCTGTCCACGCTGCCACAGCGCTATAAACCCATGCCGACACAATCGCCGGTCTGAGTAGTGTACCAAAATGTGCACGCTATCTGCAGGATCCCTGAAGATAGCTGTTAAATCAGGGCTACCTTTTGGTCAAACGTGACACCCTGGGGGAAGATTCCCATCACATCCTGGCCCTATTGGGGAAAGGATACTGCCTGAGAATTCTTTGTGGGAAGCTGCAGTCTCTTGTCTGGAGATTCCCGCTCTTTTTCCTCATGAGAGGAGGGAAATTTACCTCAGCTTTCTTCCCCTTAAAATGTGTACCCTTGTGTCAGGGACAGATGAGTCATCAGTGATATGCAAATCATCTTTATTACAATAATCATGTATTGAATACTTTTCAGCCATTTTGGCTGTAACTTTGCATTATCGTAGTCGACACTGGAGTCAAACTCCGTGTCGATATCAGTGTCTATTATTTTGGATAGTGAGCATTGTGAGACTCTGAAGGTCTCTGCGCCATAGGGACAGACCTGGGTAGATTTCCTGTCTGTTCTCTAATCTTTTGTGCAATAAATTCACCTTAGCACTTACACATATCCAAACAGGTGTCGGCGTTTTCGACGGAGACACCCTCTCACACACATATTAGCTCCATCTCCTCCTTAGGGGAGCCTTTTACCTCAGACATGTCGACACACACGTACCGACACACCACACACACAGGGGATGCTCTATTTGAAGACAGTTCCCCCACAAGGCCCTTTGGAGAGACAGAAAGAGAGTATGCCAGCACACACCTCAGCGCTATATGACCCAGGAATCACACAGTAACTTAGTGTTAACCCAGTAGCTGCTGTATATTGTTTTTATGCCAAATTTATGTGCCCCCCCTCTCTTTTTCACCCTCTTCTATCATGCTTCTGCAGGGGAGAGCCTGGGGAGCTTCCTCTCAGCGGAGCTGTGGAGAGAAAATGGCGCTGGTGAGTGCTGAGGAAGAAGCCCCGCCCCCTCAGCGGCGGGCTTCTGTCACGCGATTTTGTGTAAAATTATGGCGGGGGCTCATGCATATTTACAGTGCCCAACTGTATATTTGCCCTCTTTGCCAAGAGGTCTCTAATTGCTGCCCCCCCTGCGCCCTGCACCCTACAGTGACCGGAGTGTGTGGGTTAGTGTGGATCAGGAACATCCACATGTGAACTACCCTCCCCATCAGCCGTATCTGAGTCAGAACCTGTGGGGTCAGTGTACGTGCCGTCTTCATCAGACGAGGTGTCAGTGACCGCAGTGGATTGTGAGGAGACAAGCGCTCGCTTAGAGGACCCCTTGGACTTATGCGAGCGATGGTCAGACTTTTTAGTAGTCAGGGACTGGTTCAACTTCTTTAACTGAGCAGATAAATCGTCCGCCCACGGTGGGTTAGCTGCAGGGACCACATACGGTTGTACCGGCATTGGGGGTCCCATAGGGGGTGTTAGTTTATGAACTAGCGTATGCAGAAGCGTGGAGAAAGCGGCCCACGGTGGGTCAGTATGTGCCTCCGTTGCCACAGTCCCACTGGGGGGGCAAGGAGCCCCCAGAACCAGAGCCCACAGCTGCTATATTCACCTCATATGGGTCTGTGGCTTCAGCAACACCGACAATGTGTTCAGCCCCAGAACCGTTACCCTCAGAAGCAGACATGATATACTTGCAGTATGAGGTAACACAGTACAATTATCAGCAGCACTATACCTCTAAACCCAAACCCCTGCGCAGTGTAGTCAGCACTAGCAGAGATAAAGGAGATATATGGTGACTAAATCAAAGAGAAAAATACGTAATACAGTATATCTTTGTGAAAATCCTATATTTAGATAAAACCTGATGCACCAAGCCCCCTCAAGTTATAGAAGATAGGGATAGCAGGTTGAGTGAAAGACACGAAATGGACACCACTCAGCTATCAAACGCACACACAGAAAGTCACAGTTTGTACAATGCAGAGGTTATTACTGACAATAATACTGCACTGGACTAGCTTACACAGCTATATAACAATAGATATAACAGTACACAGTCAGAACTGGATGTATATCACAGGGTAATTGTACTATAAAACCCTGACTAAATGCACTCTTTCTTACTAACACTGACTAAAAAGGCAGGTAGAATACTTAAGTGTCATGTAAAGGCACAGCGCTGACAACCAGGCGGATTTACATAGGAGGATTTGCCCAAGCAGTCCCAGGAACAGTGAGCTGAGGGATAATGGCGCCGCAGACACTGACAGGGAGTGAGATAAAGACAGAAATGCAGCTCCAGGGCGGGAACACTTGCTGGAAATGGCGCCCTGGGGCTGTGGGAGGGGCTTCAGGTCTAAGCCTTATCCCCCTGGTGGCAAAACCACCGGGTACTGTGAGCGATATAATAATCGGTTTAGAGAGAAAACCTGACCTGCGCCCATGCCCTGGTGATCTAGTGGGATCGCCTGTACTTCCACAGTGTCCACCGCCAGCGCGCGCGGCCCGCCTCCCACTGACCGCGCCGGATCGCGATAAAGACCGGGTCCCGCAAGCGGGACCCACTTACCACCTCCCGAAGCGCGGCCACGTGATCCTGGAGAGCCCCAGCTGTGTGTGTCTAACGTGAAGAAAACCGGAGCCTCCGCTGTAGGTACCCGGCAACCAGGGCTCGGGAGTGTACAGTGCCGCTGGGGAGAGCTGGAGCAGCAGCAGTGAATGTCACAAGACATTTACCACCGCTGCTGCCCTTGAAGTCTTCACTTTTTCTCACAAAAAAAGCTCTTTTTAGGGCTGCCTGGAGCAGCCCCCCTGTTAAGTGCCTGCTTACTGCAGCACCAACTGACAAACTGAGCTCCTGCACAGGGAGGCGGGGTTATAGAGGAGGCGGCGCTGTGCAGTCTGGGAACAGTCAAAGCTTTGAGGCTGTTGGTGCCTCGGATCAAGATCCTACTCTACACCCCATTGTCCAACCCTTGTGGAGCCCAGTGTACCCCGCAGCAGAAAAATAAATTGGAGCTTGATATTCCATTTGTTGAAATGGAAAAACATGGCTAACATTTGAATGGCACAGTCTAATTTTGTCATAATCACAAACCATTCTTTCTTAAGGTGTCTCCACTTTATGATACACTATAAAGCTAGGTACAAACTATTTAATATTATCAGGCAGATCAGCCAATAATGCCTGATAATTGGATAGTGTGTATGCTGGAGGCAATAAACAACATCAAATGCCTCTGCAACCCAGGGACGTGCGGTGAGCTAAATGGCTCAGGAGGCACTGGCTAGCATCAGAGCCAGATTTACACACAATGGGGGTCATTCCGAGTTGATCGCTCGCTGCCGTTTTTTCGCAGCGCAGCGTACTGGTTACTACTGCGCATGCGTATGCACCGCAATGCGCAGGCACGTCGTATGGGTACACAGCGGATCGTTGCTGGGCGATGGATTTAACGAAGAATCCATTCGCACAGCCGATCGCAAGGAGATTGACAGGAAGAGGGTGTTTATGGGTGTCAACTGACCGTTTTCAGGGAGTGTTTGGAAAAACGCAGGCGTGTCCAAGCGTTTGCAGGGCGGGTGTATGACGTCAATTCCGGGACTGGACAGGCTGAAGTGATCGCAAGGGCTGAGTAAGTCCAGAGATACTTAAAAACTGCAAAAAACTTTTTCCTCCCGCTCGGCTGCACAGGCGTTCGCACACTTGCAAAGCGAAAATACACTCCCCCGTGGGCGGCGACTATGCGTTTGGATGGCTGCTAAAAGTAGCTAGCGAGCGATCAACTCGGTATGACCCCCAATATCCTGATTTTTGGCTATAAAAATTATTAGAATAATGCAAAGAAGATATTTCAAACAAATGATTTCTAGTTTTCATATACTTTATACAGTAAAAACTCTGGCACAAACGTTAGTATTACAGGAAAGGCTCTGCCTCACCTGCCTCACCTGCCTCACGCCACCGCACGTCACTGCTGCAACCCTCAAATGGAGGGGAGGGAACGAGAGTGCATGCTGCACATGCTATATCGTTCCTAACGTCATGATCCTATTCAGGAGATGAATAGAAAGTACACACTGAGATAGCGTTTACCGGATAAGTGGTACCCATCAGTTACTGTGTATCTAGTTTAATACCTGTCTCACCTGTCCTTCCAGCCTTTTTCTATCGAGGAATGTCACTGCCACTGACAATTATATTTAAACGCAGACTCTTTGTTAATGACTGATTTGGTGGGCTGGGCTTACACCTTCGGCAATTAAAGACCACTCTTTAATAGTGGAGGTATGTGGCAGAATAAAGCAATACCACGTGAGACACAAACTCACAGTCGGGTCAATCCATGTGGAGTGGTCCAGCCCTGGTTGCTTGACCATTTAAAAAAAAATAGGATTTTAATACCTACCGGTAAATCCTTTTCTCCTAGTCCATAGAGGATCCACTTCAGTACCATGGGGTATAGACGGTTCCGCATGAGCCATGGGCACTTTAAGACTTTTCAAGGGTGTGAACTGGCTCCTCCCTCTATGCCCCTCCTCCAGACCTCAGTTATAGGAACTGTGCCCAGGGAGACGGACATTTCGAGGAAAGGATTTACTTTTATACTAATGGTGAGATTCTTACCAGCTCACACCTCAACCATGCCGCACAACATGGCATTCAACATGACACACGCCAACAGGCATGAACCATTTACATCAAACAAATAACAAGTGGCGCTTGACGATCAGAAAGTTGAAAACATTTATTTGTATAAAATGTATATAAGAATTACAACAACCTCCCGGGGGTAAAAAACAATATTAAAATATCACAATAATATAAATATGCACTGTATTGTAGCTCCGTATTCAAATTATAATAAAAACATCAATAGTGAATAATCTTATTTGCATACGATTAATTATTAATAACACCTGGAAGGCCATAAAGCGTACTGGGTTCAATATGTGCACAAAAATATAAAACTGTTAGATGCTTAAGCAGGTAAAGTACGCACTGGGTCGGGCGCCCAGCATCCTCTACTGACTAGGAGAAAAGGATTTACCGGTAGGTATTAAAATCCTATTTTCTCATATGTCCTAGAGGATGCTGGGGTCCACTTCAGTACCATGGGGTTATACCAAAGCTCCAGTACGGGCGGGAGAGTGCGGATGACCCTGCAGAACCGAATGACCAAACTTGAGGTCCTCATCGGCCAAAGTGTCAAACTTATAAAATTTAGCAAATGTGTTTGACCCTGACCAAGTAGCTGCTCTGCAAAGTTGTAAAGCCGAGACGCCCCGGGCAGCCGCCCAGGATGAGCCTACTTTCCTAGTAGAATGGGCCTTTACCGACTTTGGTACCGGCAAGCCTGCCGTAGAATGAGCGTGCTGAATTGTCCCTCTGATCCAGCGCACAATAGTCTGCTTAGAAACAGGACACCCAATCTTGCCGGGAGCATACAGGACAAATAGAGCCTCTGTTTTCCGTAACCGAGCTGCTCTTGCGACATAAATCTTCAAAGCTCTAACCACATCTAGAGACTGTGACTCAGTGAAAGTGTCAGTAGCTACTGGCACCACAATAGGTTGGTTTATGTGGAAGGACGAAACCACCTTTGGTAGAAATTGTTGACGAGTTATTAACTCTGCCCTATCTTCATGGAAGATCAGGTAAGGGCTCTTTTGAGACAAGGCCCCCAACTCAGACACCCGCCTTGCGGATGCCAAGGCCAAAAGCATCACCACTTTCCAAGTAAGAAAATAAGATTTTACTCACCGGTAAATCTATTTCTCGTAGTCCGTAGTGGATGCTGGGAACTCCGTAAGGACCATGGGGAATAGACGGGCTCCGCAGGAGACTGGGCACTCTAAAAGAAAGATTAGGTACTATCTGGTGTGCACTGGCTCCTCCCTCTATGCCCCTCCTCCAGACCTCAGTTAGGATACTGTGCCCGGAAGAGCTGACACAATAAGGAAGGATTTTGAATCCCGGGTAAGACTCATACCAGCCACACCAATCACACCGTATAACTCGTGATACTATACCCAGTTAACAGTATGAAATATAACTGAGCCTCTCAACAGATGGCTCAACAATAACCCTTTAGTTAGGCAATAACTATAAACAAGTATTGCAGACAATCCGCACTTGGGATGGGCGCCCAGCATCCACTACGGACTACGAGAAATAGATTTACCGGTGAGTAAAATCTTATTTTCTCTGACGTCCTAGTGGATGCTGGGAACTCCGTAAGGACCATGGGGATTATACCAAAGCTCCCAAACGGGCGGGAGAGTGCGGATGACTCTGCAGCACCGAATGAGAGAACTCAAGGTCCTCCTCAGCCAGGGTATCAAATTTGTAGAATTTTGCAAACGTGTTTGCCCCTGACCAAGTTGCAGCTCGGCAAAGTTGTAAAGCCGAGACCCCTCGGGCAGCCGCCCAAGATGAGCCCACCTTCCTTGTGGAATGGGCTTTTACTGATTTAGGATGCGGCAATCCAGCCGCAGAATGCGCCAGCTGAATTGTGCTACAAATCCAGCGAGCAATAGTCTGCTTAGAAGCAGGAGCACCTATTTTGTTGGGTGCATACAGGATAAAAAGCGAGTCGGTTTTCCTGACTCCAGCTGTCCTGGAAATATAAATTTTTAAGGCCCTGACTACGTCCAGTAACTTGGAATCTTCCAAGTCCCTAGTAGCCGCAGGCACTACAATAGGTTGGTTCAAGTGAAAAGCTGATACTACCTTAGGGAGAAACTGGGGACGAGTCCTCAATTCTGCCCTATCCATATGGAAAATCAGATAAGGGCTTTTACATGACAAAGCCGCCAATTCTGACACACGCCTGGCCGAAGCCAAGGCCAATAACATGACCACTTTCCACGTGAGATATTTCAGATCCACAGTTTTAAGTGGCTCAAACCAATGTGATTTCAGGAAACTCAACACCACGTTGAGATCCCACGGTGCCACAGGAGGCACAAAAGGGGGGCTGAATATGTAGCACTCCCTTTACAAAAGTCTGAACTTCAGGCAGTGAAGCCAGTTCTTCCTGGAAGAAAATCGACAGAGCCGAAATCTGGACCTTAATGGAACCCAATTTTAGGCCCATAGTCACTCCCGACTGTAGGAAGTGCAGAAAACGACCCAGCTGAAATTCCTCTGTTGGGGCCTTCCTGGCCTCACACCACGCAACATATTTTCGCCAAATACGGTGATAATGGTTTGCGGTTACTTCTTTCCTGGCTTTTATCAGCGTAGGAATGACTTCCTCCGGAATGCCCTTTTGCTTTAGGATCCGGAATTCAACCGCCATGCCGTCCAACGCAGCCGCGGTAAGTCTTGGAACAGACAGGGCCCCTGCTGTAGCAGATCCTGTCTGAGCGGTAGAGGCCATGGGTCCTCTGATATTATTTCTGTAAGTTCTGGGTACCAAGCTCTTCTTGGCCCATCCGGAACCACGAGCATCGTTCTTACTCCTCGTTTTCTTATTATTCTCAGTACCTTTGGTATGAGAGGCAGAGGAGGGAATACATAAACCGACTGGTACACCCACGGTGTCACTAGAGCGTCCACAGCTATTGCCTGAGGGTCCCTTGACCTGGCGCAATATCTAGTTTTTTGTTTAGGCGGGACGCCATCATGTCCACCTGTGGCCTTTCCCAACGGTTTACCAACAGTTGGAAGACTTCTGGATGAAGTCCCCACTCTCCCGGGTGTCGGTCGTGTCTGCTGAGGAAGTCTGCTTCCCAGTTGTCCACTCCCGGAATGAACACTGCTGACAGTGCTAAGACGTGATTTTCCGCCCATCGGAGAATCCTTGTGGCTTCTGCCATCGCCATCCTGCTTCTTGTGCCGCCCTGTCGGTTTACATGGGCGACTGCCGTGATGTTGTCTGATTGGATCAGTACCGGCTGGTTTTGAAGCAGAGGCCTTGCCAGACTTAGGGCATTGTAAATGGCCCTCAGTTCCAGAATATTTATGTGTTGGGACGACTCCTGACTTGACCAAAGTCCATGGAAATTTCTTCCCTGTGTGACTGCCCCCCAGCCTCGAAGGCTGGCATCCGTGGTTACCAGGACCCAGTCCTGTATGCCGAATCTGCGGCCCTCTTGAAGATGAGCACTCTGCAGCCACCACAGTAGAGATACCCTGGTCCTTGGAGACAGGGTTATCAGCCGATGCATCTGAAGATGCGATCCCGACCACTTGTCCAAGAGGTCCCACTAAAAGGTTCTTGTATGGAACCTGCCGAATGGAATTTTGCTTCGTAAGAAGCTACCATTTTTCCCAGGACTCGTGTGCAGTGATGCACCGATACCTGTTTTTGTTTTCAGGAGGTCTCTGACTAGAGATGACAGCTCCTTGGCTTTCTCCTGCAGGAGAAACACTTTTTTTCTGTTCTGTGTCCAGAACCATCCCCAGGAACAGTAGGCGTGTGGTAGGAACCAGCTGTGACTTTGGAATG
This sequence comes from Pseudophryne corroboree, assembly GCF_028390025.1. Taxonomy (NCBI): domain Eukaryota; kingdom Metazoa; phylum Chordata; class Amphibia; order Anura; family Myobatrachidae; genus Pseudophryne; species Pseudophryne corroboree. Next base: position 558,103,367 of record NC_086444.1, read on the forward strand.
TATAGAATCCATCCGTGCTGTTGTAGCACTTCCCGAGATAGTGCTACTCCGACCAACAACTGCTCCTTGGACCTCGCCTTTATAAGGAGATCGTCCAAGTACGGGATAATTAAAACTCCCTTTTTTCGAAGGAGTATCATCATTTCTGCCATTACCTTGGTGAAGACCCTCGGTGCCGTGGACAGTCCAAACGGCAGTGTTTGGAATTGGTAATGGCAATCCTGTACCACAAATCTGAGGTACTCCTGGTGAGGATGGTAAATGGGGACATGTAGGTAAGCATCCTTGATGTCCAGGGATACCATGTAATCCCCCTCCTCCAGGCTTGCAATAACCGCCCTGAGCGATTCCATCTTGAACTTGAATTTTTTTATGTATATGTTCAAGGATTTCAAATTTAAAATGGGTCTCACCGAACCGTCCGGTTTCGGTACCACAAACAGTGTGGAATAGTAACCCCGTCCTTGTTGAATTAGGGGCACCTTGACTATCACCTGCTGGGAATACAGCTTGTGAATTGCCTCTAGCACAGCCTCCCTGCCTGAGGGAGTTGTCGGCAAGGCAGATTTGAGGAAACGGCGGGGGGGAGACGCCTCGAATTCCAGCTTGTACCCCTGAGATACTACTTGAAGGATCCAGGGATCCACCTGTGAGCGAGCCCACTGATCGCTGAAATTTTTGAGGCGGCCCCCCACCGTACCTGGCTACGCCTGTGGAGCCCCCGCGTCATGCGGTGGACTCAGAGGAAGCGGGGGAAGAATTTTGATTCTGGGAACTGGCTGACTGGTGCAGCTTTTTCCCTCTTCCCTCGTCTCTGTGTAGAAAGGAAGCGCCTTTGACCCGCTTGCTTTTCTGAAGCCGAAAGGACTGTACCTGATAATACAGTGCTTTTCTTAGGCTGAGAGGAAACCTGAGGTAAAAAAATTTCTTCCCAGCTGTTGCTGTGGATACGCGGTCCCAGAGACCATCCCCAAACAATTCCTCACCCTTATAAGGCTCTATGTGCCTTTTAAAGTCAGCATCACCTGTCCAGTGTCGGGTCTCTCATACCCTCCTGACAGAATGGACATTGCATTAATTCTGGATGCCAGCCGGCAAAATATCCCTCTGTACATCCCTCATATATAAGACGACGTCTTATGTTCGCAAAATAGTATCCCTGTTTGACAGGGTTACAGACCACGCTGCAGCAGCACTATCTGCAGGTCTCAGTCTAGTACCTGAGTGTGTAAATACAGACTTCAGGATAGCCTCCTGCTATTTATCAGCAGGTACCTTCAAAGTGGCCGTATCCTAAGACGGCAGTGCCACCTTTTTTGACAAACGTGTGAGCGCCTTATCCACCCTAGGGGATATCTCCCAGCGTAACTTATCCTCTGGCGGGAAAGGGTACGCCATCAGTAACTTTTTAGAAATTAACAGTTTCTTATCGAGGGAACCCACGCTTTTTCACACTTCATTCACTCATTTGATGGGGGAACAAAACACTGCCTGCTTTTTCTCCCCACACATAAAACCCTTTTTTAGTGGTACTTGGGTTAATGTCAGAAATGTGTAACACATTTTTTATTGCCGGGATCATGTAACGGATGTTCCTAGTGGATTGTGTATATGTCTCAACCTCGTCGACACTGGAGTCAGACTCCGTGTCGACATCTGTGTCTGCCATCTGAGAGAGCGGGCGTTTTTGAGCCCCTGATGGCCTTTGAGACGCCTGGGCAGGCGCGGGCTGAGAAGCCGGCTGTCCCATAGCTGTTACGTCATCCAGCCTTTTATGTAAGGAGTTGACACTGTCGGTTAATACCTTCCACCTATCCATCCACTCTGGAGTCGGCCCACAGGGGGCGACATCCCATTTATCGGCATCTGCTCCGCCTCCACATAAGCCTCCTCATCAAACATGTCGACACAGCCGTACCGACACACCGCACACACACAGGGAATGCTCTGACTGAGGACAGGACCCCACACAGCCCTTTGGGGAGACAGAGAGAGAGTATGCCAGCACACACCAGAGCGCTATATAATGTAGGGATAAACACTATCACTGAGTGAATTTTCCCCAATAGCTGCTTGTATAAACAATATTGCGCCTAAATTTAGTGCCCCCCCTCTCTTTTTAACCCTTTGAGCCTGAAAACTACAGGGGAGAGCCTGAGGAGCTGTCTTCCAGCTACACTGTGAAGAGAAAATGGCGCCAGTGTGCCGAGGGAGATAGCTCCGCCCCTTTTTTGCAGACTTTTCTCCCGCTTTTTTATGGATTCTGGCAGGGGTAATTATCACATATATAGCCTCTGGGGCTATATATTGTGATTATTTTGCCAGCCAAGGTGTTTTTATTGCTGCTCAGGGCCCCCCCCCCCCCCCCAGCGCCCTGCACCCTCAGTGACCGGAGTGTGAAGTGTGTATGAGGAGCAATGGCGCACAGCTGCAGTGCTGTGCGCTACCTTGGTGAAGACTGAAGTCTTCTGCCGCCGATTTTCCGGACCATCTTCATGCTTCTGGCTCTGTAAGGGGGGCGGCGGCGCGGCTCCGGGAACGAACACCAAGGACGGGTCCTGCGGTCGATCACTCTGGAGCTAATGGTGTCCAGTAGCCTAAGAAGCCCAAGCTAGCTGCAAGCAGGTAGGTTCGCTTCTTCTCCCCTTAGTCCCTCATTGCAGTGAGCCTGTTGCCAGCAGGTGTCACTGTAAAATAAAAAACCTAATATATACTTTCTTTCTAGGAGCTCAGGAGAGCCCCTAGTGTGCAACCAGCTCGGGCCGGGCACAGAAATCTAACTGAGGTCTGGAGGAGGGGCATAGAGGGAGGAGCCAGTGCACACCAGATAGTACCTAATCTTTCTTTTAGACTGCCCAGTCTCCTGCGGAGCCCGTCTATTCCCCATGGTCCTTACGGAGTTCCCAGCATCCACTAGGACGTCAGAGAAACTTCAATTCTAGCTCCTGCAGAGGTTCAAACCAATCTGATTGAAGGAACTGCAACACCACATTAAGGTCCCATAGTGCCACTGGAGGCACAAATGGAGGCTGGATGTGCAGAACCCTTTTCACGAACGTCTGAACTTCTGGAAAGGAGGCCAATTGTTTTTGAAAGAAAACTAATAAGGCTGAAATCTGGACCTTGATTGACCCCAATCTAAGGCCCGTATCCACACCAGCCTGCAGAAAATGGAGAAAACGTCCCAACTTAAACTCTACCGTAGGAACCTTCTTGGATTCACACCAACACACATGTTTTCTCCAAATACGGTGGTAATGTTTAGACGTTACTCCTTTCCTGGCCTGAATAAGAGTGGGGATGACATCCTTGGGAATACCCTTTCGGGCAAGGATCCGACGCTCAACAGCCATGCCGTCAAACGTAGCCGCGGTATATAACCGATGGTAACTACTTTTACCATTGATGGGGAGAACCAGATGGTTTCCCGCCATCGATGGTAAAGAGCTATCAAATATTTATTTATTTTTCTCTAGGGTGTCTGGGACATGGAGCATAGCTCCATCCCCGGACACCCATGAAGCCACGCCCGTGGCTCTGATTGGCCCGCGTCAACCTCAATACTAAAGTAATGGGGACCATCAATGGTTCCCTTACAGATGGTTGCCCACCAATGGTAATCCCTAACTGACAGTGAAGCTGCACCTGCCCAGCAGGCTAGGTGGGATCAGTACTAAATGCCGCCGGCCGGAATCCCGGCGGTCGAAATACCGACGCCGGAATCCCGACCACACAATCCCGACAGGGGTGGCGAGCGGAACGCAGCCCCTTCGCCACTATGATATTCTCCCTCTATGGGTGTCGTGGACACCCACGGAGGGAGAATATGTCGGGATTGTGGCGGTCGGGATTCCGGCGTCGGTATTTTGACCGCCGGGATTCCGTCCGGCGGCATCTTGACCACATCCCGGCTAGGTCATGCACAGGTCACATGCACACTAGCAGCAGAGCGAGGCTACTGCTCACTTATTCAGATTTTTGGAAACTTACTAATAGAACTCCTAATAACTAGAACACCTATTTTGTGTGTTGGAATACAAGCAGAATAATATCCACACTTACTGTCTGAACTGACTGAACACTTTATCTACAGTAGGCAAACAGTATTGGTAAACCCTCTGTAAGGCAAACCTTGAGAAGAAATAGCATATGTGTAATATATATCCTCTCATCCTAACTCTCTTTTACATGGCTCACTTCTACACCATCGGTGTCACTCCTGTCTTGTCTGCCCTCCCCTTCAGAATGTAAGCTTTCGCAGGCAGGGCCCTTTCCCCTCATGTGCTTTTTCCTACAATGGTACAGAACCCTTGGTTTTTGCCACCCCGATGTTTCAGTGTCCGGTTTCCTGAGGCAGAAATGTTAAGATACCATGTATTTGTCTTGTACTGTAAGTCATTGTTTTCTTGTTTTTCTCATTTGTTTTGGGGCCATATAAATAAATGATAATAATAATAATAATAAAAATCATTATAATAATAATATATTCCTTGGACTCTGGTTATACTTGCACTACACAACAAGAATTGGAAGTTAAAACAACTTTCTTATAAATTTAGACAATTACAGTTGTAATACAAATAAATGTATAGAACTGGAGAGTAAAGTCTGTGTTTGAACTGACTTTTCCATCTGTATTTGTTTTGCTTTCCAGTAACGAATAACAAAGGAATGTTATAAAGAAACTTTTATTTTGCAAGAAAAGGAATAGAGAACATTGAGGCTTCTCAATTTTAAGGGTTTTGTGTAGACAGACTGTGTTCTTTTCTAGTCCCCCGGAGGGACTATGTGAATGTAAAGCTGGGTACATGCTAGATGACATGTGTACCCAGCCTATCCGACAGGTGACGAGACCATGCATTGGCAAGCGTATGCACACTTGCCGATACAGGGGTGTGACAGAGCAATGTGGTATGTCATGCAGCAAACACTGTCCAGAAGACATCTCTAACTGGGGAATGGGGAGTGGTGGGCGCACATTTTGGGCATACACACTGTCCTATATGTGCAGATGTGAACGATATGTCACCTAGTGTGTACCCAGTTTACGAAAAGAGAATTGACTATTGTCTTGGTAGAGTAACAAACAAAAAGCAACAGTTACTTTTTAATTTTTTGGGAGGGTGGGATGTGCACTGTTGCTAGGTGGCAATCCTCTTCCCTAGAATAAAGAAAGTTTGCAGAAAATAGATTCCTGCAAACTATAGTTTGTTCTGGAGATTGCCACCTAGTAACTAGAGATGTGCATTTAAGGGGAGGCAGAGCCTCACCTGTCATACTCCTTATCATACTTCAAAGTTTTGACTATAAAAAATGATTAAATAATACAAAAAAGATATTCATAACGTATAAGCATCTTCTTAGTATTATTGCCATCATTTTTATAGTTAAAACTTGCCAGATTTGTGGGCTCGCTGGAATTGCTGGGAGCAACATCTCAGCCTCCTCTTTCATAGTTAGTCACTGCCTGTAGAGAGGGGATGCAGTTAAACAAACTGACTACATCCGTCTGTGTGTACGGGTGATTGTGTGCTCCCATGGTTGCTTGCGACAGATGCTAGGTTTGATATGCTGCACATCAAACCTAGCGATATCGATAACGACCTTGTTTATACTTATGAAGGACGGAACATGATCGTTCCATCCTTCATAGTGTGTACACAGAACCTGGGCTCAAAGGCATTTTTTTTACAATGTTGGAGAATGCCAGTCGCTCCAGTGTGTACCCAGCTTAAGATGCAGTGTCACCCAGTAAAGAGAGGCCCCTAAATTGAGAAAAAGCAATACCAGCCACTATTATGTAACAAACAATATTGGGGCAGATGTATTAACCTGGAGAAGGCATAAGGAAGTGATAAACAAGTGATATGTGCAAGGCGATAGAAGGCACCAGCCAATCAGCTCCAATATGTAAATTAACAGTTAGATCTGATTGGTTGGTGCCTTTATCACCTTGCACATATCACTGGTTTATCACTTCCTTATGCCTTCTCCAGGTTAATACATCTGCCCCATTGTATCCTATAAGAGTAGAGGGTTAAGCGTTAAAGTAAGGTTTTCCACAGGAAATATATAATTGCTGTATATTCTAACAGGTGGGGTAAGAGCAAGGTAAATAGATAAACATTAAACAATCTAAGGTTTGGTTCTTTATCATCTTTTACTATGTCTAATTCTACTAAATAATTCTGTTTTTGTATGACCCTTGAGAATAAATTGGAACACGTCTGGGGGTTGAGAAATCATAGGTATGAGAGAAATAATACTGTAAGTTCCACTGCTCTTGTTGCGAATGCTAATGCTAAGGGAGGGAAGCCAGTGTCATAAAAATAGACATAATACAATGAACATGAAATGATTTTCCCCATTCTGTTTATGTAGGACATACAAAGAAGAACTAGAACATTGTGTATCTCAGGAGGTTAAAGAGTTTGAAAAGTTATTTTCTCAGCTCTCAGTTCTAAAGTACTTATATGAATGCTGTTTTCTTCCCCTGACCATTCTCCTTGTATAGCTCTGTGTTAGGAGAAATCTTCCTATCCTAGTGGAGACACATCTAATGTTATCATAAAAATCAGAGGAGGGTCTAACACAGGCCTGTAATTTGGAATTGGCAGTAAATCCCAACTGGATATCTCCCATATGACATAGGAGAATAAGTATACCATGTCTGATTAGCAGTAACAGGTTTGTAAGAAACTGGAGGAGTGCTTGTGACTTTCTGCAAAGGAGAGGAATGTGGAAGAAAGTCAAAGGCTGGTATCCAATTACACATGGTAATCTACCGTGGGTAACTGTTTCGCTGGCAACTATCCTATTGTCTCTGAAAAGCCGGTGCGAGCCATGGCTTATTGGGGAATTTGTTACACCTGCCTCAACAGATCGTACAGGTAGGGGACAATGTTCACTTCCTGAATCCTGAGTTGGAACACATTTCCGCCATCACTTTTGTGAACGGCCGTGGAGCCGTAGATAGGCCGAAGGGTAGCGCCTTGAACTGGTAGTGTTTGTCCAGCAGAACAAACCTGAGGTAGGATTGATGAGGCAGCCATATCGGAACATGGAGGTACGCGTCCTTGATGTCTAGAGAGACTAAGAACTCCCCCACCTCCAGACCTGAGATCACTGCTCGCAGAGACTCCATTTTGAACCAATTTTTGAATGGCCTCCTGTAGCATAAGGTGCATGTCCTCTGAAGCTGGTAAGCCTGACTTGAAGAACCAGTGAGGCAGAGAACTTTTGAACTCCAGTTTGTAGCCCTGGGAGATCAGGTCTTTTACCCAAGCATCCTGACAGGACCTTCTCCAAATGAGGCTGAAGAATCTCAGACGAGCTCCCACCCTGAGATCCCCCATGGATGGTTTTGAGGAGACAGAGCTGATGCCCTGGTCCTGAGATCCTGTGGTGGCAGGCTTACATGACTTACCTCTGGAGCCTCTTGCCGCATTTGAGGCACCTCTGGCTTTACCCTTAAACCTTGCAAACCAAAAGGACTGCAGTGAAGGCCCCGTGTAAGAGCGCCTAGCCAGTGGAGCTGCAGACAGGAGGTACGTGGATTTTCCAGCGGTAGCCTTCGAAATCCAAGTATCTAACTCACCTCCAAAGAGCCAATCTCCTGTGAAGGGTAAGGCCTCCACACTCCTTTTTGCCTCTGCGTCCACCACCCACTAATGTAGCCACAACGCCATGTGTGCAGACACTGCCATGGCAGAAGTATGAGCATTTATAATGCCAATGCCTTTTATTGTTTCACAGAGTTAACGGCAGATTCCTGGATATGCTGAATCAGCGTCCCATTTCAGCCAGGGACTTATCCCCAGTCAGGCCCTCCTGAAGGTTACCTGCCCAGGTATGAATGGCGTGAGTCACCCAACAGCCCGCAATAACAGGCCTTTGGGAAGCTCCAGCTGCAACATAAATAGATTTCAAAGTGGTTTCTATTTTTCTGTCTGAAGGTTCCTTTAAGGCAGTAGCCCCTGGAACAGGAAGCACTGGCTTTTTCGACAGGCGTGATACTGAAGCATCTACAGCAGGGGGAGTCTCCCAGATCTTCCGCCACTCATGAGCAAAAGGAAAAGCGGCAACCAATTTCTTGTCAGGAGTAGCCCATGGCTCCCTGAAAAGATCATCCAGTTCCTTTGAATCAGGTAAGGTGACCAGCACTTTTTTATGTGCAGAGAAAATGCATTGCTGGACATCCGCTTCATTCCCAGGAATATGAAGAACATCCCTTATAGCAAGAATAAGTGACTCTACGCTCTGCGCTAAAGAGGAATCATCCACCTCAGTAGTAGATTCCAGCTCCTCCCACTCTTCCACATCTGGTACCTCCTCCTCAGATTCCAAGAGTATGTCAGGTAACCCCTGCTTTTGGGGTAATGGATGCGATAGAGGGGTTACACGCATGCCCTCTGTCCCATCTTTAGTCAAAGTAGCCACAGACTGTTGTAACTGCTGCCTTACCTGTCTAGCAGTAGCTAACTGTCAGCCATCATAGTTTTAATAGAACTCAGCCAAGCTGGTTCCTGTAAATCTCCCCCAGAAGCTCCACTATCCTGTGAAGGCTGACAGCATTACTCACACATGAGAGAATCTGCAGGAGAGGGGGAAAACCTGGTGTGACAGATATTACACACAGCTTTTTTTGCCATGCTGACAGGGAACATTTACATTCACACACATACACAGAGACACAGGTACAAGCAAGCCTGCCCAGCCCAGTGGAGAGACTCAGAGAGGAGGGACGAGCACTCAGCCTGAAACTAACAATTCAGAAGTTAGAAAAGAGGCAATTTGATGTATAGTGCGTGATGAGCCAAATACAAGGTTACCACAGTGGGCTGTCCCCCTTAACTACACCCCTGTACCAGTGTCTGGCCGTGGAGTATCCTCTGGAGGAGCTGGCTGTCCTGCTGCAGCGCTGAGAGTGGCACCAGGAAGCCATTGGTCCCGCTCTGAGGTAGCTCTACCCCCTGTAATGGCGCTGGAGCTGCATGCTTATTTATACTGGCAATGGCCTTCATTCCGAGTTGTTCGCTCGCAAGCTGCTTTTAGCAGCATTGCACACGCTAAGCCGCCGCCTACTGGGAGTGAATCTTAGCTTAGCAAAATTGCGAACGAAAGATTCTCAAAATTGCGAATAGAAATTTCTAAGCAGTTTCTGAGTAGCTCGACACTTACTCTGCCACTGCGATCAGTTCAGTCAGTTTCGTTCCTGGTTTGACGTCACAAACACACCCAGCGTTTGCCCAGACACTCCCGTTTCTCCAGCCACTCCCGCGTTTTTCCCAGAAACGGCAGCGTTTTTTCACACACACCCATTGGCCCTCATTCCGAGTTGTTCGCTCGCAAGGCGATTTTAGCAGTATTGCACACGCTAAGCCGCCGCCTACTGGGAGTGAATCTTAGCTTCTTAAAATTGCGAACGAAAGATTCGCAATATTGCGATTACACATCTCGTAGCAGTTTCAGAGTAGCTTCAGACTTACTCGGCATCTGCGATCAGTTCAGTGCTTATCGTTCCTGGTTTGACGTCACAAACACACCCAGCGTTCGCCCAGACACTCCTCCGTTTCTCCAGCCACTCCCGCGTTTTTTCCGGAAACGGTAGCGTTTTTTCCCACACGCCCATAAAACGGCCTGTTTCCGCCCAGTAACACCCATTTCCTGTCAATCACACTACGATCGCCTGAGCGAAGAAAAAGCCGTGAGTAAAAATCCAAACTTCATAGCAAATTTACTTGGCGCAGTCGCAGTGCGGACATTGCGCATGCGCACTAAGCGGAAAAACGCTGCGATGCGAAGAAATTTTCAGAGCGAACGACTCGGAATGACCTCCATAAAACGGCCAGTTTCCGCCCAGAAACACCCACTTCCTGTCAATCACAATCCGATCACCAGAACGAAGAAAAAAACCTTGTAATGCCGTGAGTAAAATACCAAACTTCTTAGCAAATTTACTTGGCGCAGCCGCAGTGCGAACAATGCGCATGCGCAGTTTGCAGAAAATCGCTGCGGTGCGATAAAAAATAACGAGCGAACAACTCGGAATGAGGGCCTATGTCCCCAAAATTGTGTAAAAAGAGTTCCCAGCACTTAATTACACTGCCGCTGCAAGTCTGCGCGGGGGAAGGGTGGGCTATGGGATCACCCAGAGGGAATCCGTATGCCCGCCCCACATCTGCACTGCACCAAGAACTGCGGGGGGGACCCCGCTAGTGGGATCCCCGGCAACACTCCCCAAACTCTGATCTTCAGGCTCTGTGCTGGGGGGGTGTGGCGTGCTGCGGGTGTGTGCACGAGAGCTCAATGCCTGCGGTACACTGACCCTCGGGACCATTGTCCTGTCTGTGGGATCTAACTCAGCACCTCCAGGAGGCCGGTGTCGGGCTCCCCCCAAGCGTCCATGGGTGCAGATGGGCAACAGCCTATCTGAAAATAATAAACACTTAAAATAAACTGAAGAAAAAATCCTCTGGAGCTCCAGAGTATGCATCCTCTCCTGAGGGCACATTTTTCTAAACTGGGCTGTGGGGGAGGGCATAGAGGGGTGGAGCCAGCACATCCTGTTTGAAGAATTTAAAGTACACCGGCTCCTTTGATCCCCATCTATACCCATTGTACTGAGTGACTCCAGTATCCCTTATGGATGATAGAGAAATTGAGAGAGTTTTGCAAGAAAATGAGAGTTAAACTCTATATAGCTCCCCATATTTCTGGAGGAATCAGATCCTATTTTTCAAAGCATGTACTGGAAGGAGTGGTGCTTTATCAGGATTCACACTGAGGGATTTTGCCTGCAGAGGCTGATTCTCTGCTAACTGAGCTATTATGGCTGTTTATGGTAAAGGCCAATGCTATTATGAAAGACAAGGTAATATCCCTGTAGTGTATAATTTTTGCTACAGGTATTAGCAAATTGACCATGTATACCACTCACTGGACTCCATGCAGGTAGAGAGACAAGGGGGTCTATTTACTAAGCCTTTGGTGGAGATAAAGTGGACAGAGATAAAGTACCAGCCAATTGGCTCCTAAAGGGGGGTACACACGGACCGATGTTCACTTAGGGCCTAATTCAGACTTGTTTGCTCGCTAGGGTTTTTTTGCAGTCCTGTTTTCATATAGTTGCCGCACATAGGTGAGGGTATTTTTGCTTTGCAAGTGTGCGAACGCATGTGTAGCAGATCTGTACAAACAGATTTTGGGGGTCATTCCGAGTTGATCGCACGTAGCAACTTTTTGCTGCCCGTGCAATCAACTAGACGCCGCCTATGGGGGAGTGATTTATTGCATAGCAAGGCTGCAAACGCTTGTGCAGCCGAGCTATGCAAAAACAGGATTTTAATACCTACCGGTAAATCCTTTTCTCCTAGTCCATAGTGGATGCTGGGGTCCACTTCAGTACCATGGGGTATAGACGTTTCCGCAGGAGCCATGGGCACTTTAAGACTTTTCTAGAGTGTGAACTGGCTCCTCCCTCTATGCCCCTCCTCCAGACCTCAGTATAGGAACTCTGCCCAGGGAGATGGACATTTCGAGAAAAGGATTTACTTTTAAGTTAATGGTGAGATTCATACCAGCTCACACTTCAACCATGCCGCACAACATGGCATTCAACAAAACACATGCCAACGATTATGAACATTACAGCAAACGTGCTGAAAACATTTTTAACAAACTAACAACTGCAGGTAAAGTATGCACTGGGCTGGGTGCCCAGCATCCTCTACGGACTAGGAGAAAAGGATTTACCAGTAGGTATTAAAATCCTGTTTTCTCATACGTCCTAGAGGATGCTGGGGTCCACTTCAGTACCATGGGGTTATACCAAAGCTCCAGTACGGGCGGGAGAGTGCGGATGACCCTGCAGCACCGATTGACCAAACTTTAGGTCCTCATCGGCCAAGGTGTCAAACTTGTAAAACTTAGCAAACGTGTTTGTCCCTGACCAAGTAGCTGCTCTGCAAAGTTGTAATACCGAGACCCCCCGGGCAGCGCCCAGGATGAGCCCACCTTTCTAGTAGAATGGGCATGCACCGAATTCGGTATCGGCAACTCTGTTTTCCGTATCCGAGCTGTTCTTGCAACATAAATTCTCAAAGCTCTGACCACATCCAGAGACTTTGAAGCAGCGAAGGTGTCAGTAGCCACTGGCACCACAATAGGTTGGTTTATATGGAAAGAAGAAACCACCTTTGGAAGAAATTGCTGACGAGTTCTTAACTCAGCCCTATCTTCATGAAAGATCAAGTAAGGGCTCTTCTGAGACAAGGCCCCTAACTCAGACACCCGCCTTGCGGATGCCAAGGCCAACAGCATGACCACTTTCCAAGTGAGAAACTTTATCTCCTGGAGAGGTTCAAACTAATCCGATTGAAGGAACTGCAACACCACGTTAAGATCCCATGGTGCCACAGGAGGCACAAATAGAGGTTGGATGTGCAAAACCCCTTTCACGAACGTCTGAACTTCTGGAAGGGAGGCCAACTGAAAGAAAACCGACAAGGCCAAAATCTGGACCTTGATTGAACCCAATCGTAGGCCCGCATCCACACCGGCCTGAAGAAAATGGAGAAAACGTCCCAACTGAAACTCTTCCATTGGAGCTTTCTTGGTTTCACACCAAGACACATATTTTCTCCAAATACGGTGGTAATGTTTAGACGTTACTCCTTTCCTGGCCTGAATAAGAGTGGGAATGACCTCTTTGGGAATACCCTTTCGGGCTAGGATCCGGCGTTCAACAGCCATGCTGTCAAACGTAGCCGCGCTAAGTCTTGACACACGCACAGCCCCTGCTGCAGCAGGTCCTCGTGAAGAGGATCTTCTATGAGCAACTCCTGAAGATCTGGATACCAAGCCATCCTTGGCCAGTCTGGGACAATGAGGATCGCTTGAACGCCTGTTCTTCTTATGATCTTGAGAACTTTTGGTATGAGTGGAAGAGGAGGGAAGACATACACTGACCGAAACACCCACTGGGTCACTAGTGTATCCACTGCTATTGCTTGAGGGTCTCTCGACCTGGAACAATATCTCTAAAGCTTCTTGTTGAGACAAGATGCCATCATGTCTACTTGAGGAACTCCCCAAAGACCTGTCACCTCTGCGAAGACTTCTTGGTGGAGGCCCCATTCTCCTGGATGGAGATCGTGTCTGCTGAGGAAGTCTGCTTCCCAGTTGTCCACTCCCGGAATGAAAATTGCCGACAGAGCTCTTGCATGTCTTTCTGCCCAGAGGAGGATCTTTGTCACCTCTGCCATTGCTGCTCTGCTTTTCGTTCCGCCCTGATGGTTTATGTACGCAACTGCTGTTACATTGTCCGACTGGGTCTGTACGGGTTGATCTTGAAGAAGAAGATGCACCGCTTGTAGAAGGCCGTTGTAAATGGCTCTCAACTCCAGAATGTTTATGTGAAGACAAGTTTCTTGACTTGACCATCTTCCTTGGAAGCTTTCCCCCTGTGTGACTGCTCCCCAGCCTCAGAGACTTGCATCCATGGTTACTAGGACCCAGTCCTGAATCTCGAACCTGCGTCCCTCTAGGAGGTGAGAACTGTGTAGCCACCACAGGAGCGAAATTCTGGCTTTGGATGACAGGATTATCCTCTGATGCATGTGTATATGGGATCCGGACCACTTGTCCAACAGGTCCCACTGGAATACTCTGGCATGGAATCGGCCAAACTATATGGCCTCGTAGGCCGCTACCATCTTTCCCAACAACCGAATGCATTGATGAATCGACACTCTTGTTGGTTTCAGAATTTGTTTGACCATTCTCTGGATTTCCAGTGCCTTCTCTACTGGAAGAAATACCCTCTGTAGTTCTGTGTCCAGTATCATCCCCAGAAAAGACAATCTTGTCGTCGGTTCCAACTGTGATTTTGGAAAATTTATGATCCAACCGTGTTGTTGAAGTACTGTCAGGGAGAGTGCAATGTTCTGCACCAACCTTTCCCTGGACCTCGCTTTTATCAGGAGATCATCCAGGTAAGGAATTATATTGACTCCTTGCTGTCGTAGGAGGACCATCATCTCTGCCATCACCTTGGTGAACACCCTCGGTGCCGTGGAGAGTCCGAACGGCAACGTCTTAAATTGGCAATGACAATCCTGTATCGCAAATCTCAGATAAGCTTGATGTAGAGGATAAATGGGATCATGTAAGTAGGCATCTTTTATGTCCACTGACACCATGAAGTCCCCTTCCTCCAGACTGGAAATCACTGCCCTCAAAGATTCCATCTTAAACTTGAACCGTTGCAGGTAGAGATACAGAGTTTTCAGGCTTAGAATCGTTCTGACCAAGCCGTCCGGCTTCGGAACTACGAATAGGCTTGAATAAAACCCTTCTCCTTGTTGTAATAAAGGAACCAGGACAATGACTTGATCCTGACACAATTTTTGTATTGCTGCTGCTACCACTTCCCTGTCTGGGAAAGATGCTGGTAAGGTCGATTTGAAAAATCGGGATGGGGGAATGTCTTGAAACTCCAGTTTGTACCCGTGGGACACTATTTGTAAGACCCATGGGTCCAGGCCAGATTGAACCCAGAACTGACTGAAGAGTTTCAGATGTGCCCCCACCGGAGCGGACTCCCGCAAGGGAGCCCCAGCGTCATGCTGAAGATTTGGCAGAAGCATAGGCTGATTTCTGCTCCTGTGATCCTGGAGACGCTGTGGACTTTTTTCCTTTTCCCCTTCCTTTACCCGCAAAGAAAGGGGAACCTTTACCCTTTTTGTATTTATTGGGACGAAAGGACTGCATCTGAGAGTGATGTGTCTTTTTCGCCGGCGCAGGAGCATTAGGCAAGAATGTCTACTTACCTGCGGTAGCCGCAGAAACTAAAGCATCCAGCCCATCTCCAAACAAGGCCTCACCTTTATACGGGAGAGCCTCCATATTCCTTTTGGAATCTGCATCAGCATTCCATTGACGAATCCACAACACCCTCCTTGCTGAGATTGCTATGGTAGCGGCTCTTGATCCCAAGAGACCAATATCTTTCATGGCTTCAAGCATGTACGCAGCAGCGTCTTTGATATGACCTAACGTTAGGAGTATCTCGTCTCTATCTATTGTGTCGATGTCTGATGACAAGTTTTCTGACCACTTTTCATTAGCACTACTCACCCACGCACAGGCAATGGTAGGCCTGAGTAGTGTTCCATTGGCCACATAAATAGATTTCAACGTAGTCTCTAACTTGCGGTCTGCCGGCTCCTTTAGTGAAGCCGTCCCAGGCGCAGGGAGAATCACCTTTTTTGTTAACCGTGACAGGGCACTGTCTAAAACGGGGGTGACTCCCACCTTTTCCTGTCCTCTGCAGGGAAAGGGTAAGCTACCTGAATTCTTTTGGGAACTGAAATTTCTTTTCAGGATTTGTCCACACTCCCTCAAAGAGACTGTTCAGCTCATGAGATGGAGGAAAAGTTACATTAATTTTCTTTTCTTTACAAAAGTAAGCCTCCGTAACTTCTAACACCTCCTTTATAGCAATAATCATGTATTGAATGTTTTTTGCTAATTTTGGATCTATTCCCCTGGAATCACTAGTGTCGACACAGGAATCAGAGTCCGTGTCGGTATCAGTTTGTACTATTTGTGCAAATGACCTTTTATGTGACCCAGAGGGGTCCCCTGTGGATGAAAAGGCAGAACTATTAAAAATCACATCTTCGACAGATTTTCTCCAGTTTTCTGCATGAGACTCAGACTTATCCAATCTCTTACTGATATGATTCACACTATCACGTAATTCTTTCACCCATTCAGGCTCGTGGTGTGCCAGCAGCACCACCACATTACAACTCTGTGTCCCTAAAATGGCTCCCTCAGGGGAAGAGCTTCCTGCCTCAGACATGTCACACACGTGCACAATCACACCACAGACACTCCGGGGCTTAGTGGGGACAGACCCACAGTAAAGTCTGTCAGAAGGACACAGAAGGAATTGCCAGCTCACAATTCAGCGCTAACAGAAAAAATCCCTGTGCCGCGTACTTTGTACACAGAGATCCTCAAGCGCTTTATATTATGAATAATAGGTTATAGCACCGAATATTACACTCCCCCCCCTTTTTTTGCACCCTGATACTTGATTCAGAAGTGGAGAGGAGGATCAGCGTTTCTTGCCCTGCAGCTGCTGGGAGAAAATGGCGCTGAGCAGTGTGCTGGCTGCCTGAGGAAGAAGCCCCGCCTCGTGTAATGGCGCGTTTTTTACTGGCGGGGGTGTAGGACAGTGTAAATACAAAGTATGCTACCTTTTGCCAGTGAGAGTAGGTTTCATGCTGCCCATGGCGCCCCCCCCCTCCCCCACGCCCTGCACCCTGCTGTGCACTGTGTTATGGATAGCATGTTCGCGCTGCGTTCCCGCTCGCTGCGCGGTACCTTAAGCCGTCATGATAACCGGAGATCCCTTTCTGCAGATCTCCGGTGATACAACTCACCAGTATTCCGACTTCTGGCTCTGTTAGGGGGGTGATGGCGTGCTGTGGGAGTGAGCGCGTAACCGCAGCTAGTGTTCAGTACCCTTTAAGAGCTAATGGTGTCCTGTCAGCAAGAAGCAGAGCCATGAAACTCTTTAGGAAGTTGGTTCCTACTTCTTCCCCCTAAGTCCCACGAAGCAAGGAGACGGTTGCCAGCAGTCTCCCTGAAAATAAAAAACCTAACATAAAGTCTTTTAGTGAAACTCAGTAGAGCTCCACTAGAGTGCGACCAGTCTGCCTGGGCACATTTTCTAAACTGAGGTCTGGAGGAGGGGCATAGAGGGAGGAGCCAGTTCACACTCTAGAAAAGTCTTAAAGTGCCCATGGCTCCTGCGGAACCTTCTATACCCCATGATACTGAAGTGGACCCCAGCATCCTCTAGGACGTATGAGAAAACATTTTATGCAGTTTCTGAGTAGCTCTGGAGTTACTTACCCGCTGCGATGTCTTCAGCCTGTCAGGTCCCGGAATTGACGTCAGACACCTGCCCTGCAAACGCCTGGACACGCCTGCGTTCGCCGCACCACTCCCAGAAAACGGTCAGTTGACGCCCCGGAACGCCTTCCTCCTGTCAATCTTCTTGCGATCGTGGAAGCAATCGCTTTCTTCGCTCTTCTTGTCGTTGCCCAGCGACGGCCATTGCGGGGCAACGACGTGCCTGCGCATTGCGGCCGCCACGCATGCGCAGAACCGATCCATTAGCACCGCTGCGAAAAACAGCACCGTGCGAACGGGTCGGAACAACCCCCTTTGCGCAGTCTCTGAGTAGCACATGACTTTCTCAGCCGCTGCAAACACTTCAGCTTGTCCGGGACCGGAATTGACGACAGGAACCCTCCCTGCAAAAGCATGGATACGCCTGCATTTTTACAACCACTCCTTGAAAACGGTCAGTTGACACCCACAAACAGCTTCTTCCTGTCAATCTCCTTGCGAACGCCCGTGCGAATGGATTCTTTGCACAAACCCATCGCTGAGCGGCGATCCGCTTTGCACCCGTGTAATGCGCTTGCGCATTGTGGTGCATACGCATGCGCAGTTTAGACCTGATCGCCCGCTGTACGAAAACGCAGCCTAGCGATCAGGTCTGAATTAGGCCCTTAATTTCTAAGCAATCTGATTAGATTGCTTAGAAATTAAGAACACATCGCTCCGTGTGTAGGGGTGGCGGCAAAAGCGATGCGCGGCCCCACGCGTCACTGTCGCCAGCTCTATATTGGGCATGCATGCAGCGGTGAAATGAGCGGTCCCCCTTATCGCTCAGCACACATCACGCTGTGCTGAGCGTGGGGAGAGATGCATGCTGAGCGGTCTGTGATAGATCACTAAGCACACATCTCTGGGAGAAATCTCACGTGTGTACCCCCCTTAACTGTAATTTTTCAAACACAGCCTGTGACATGGCAGTTAGGAGCTGATTGGCTGGTACTTTATCTTCGTCCACTTTATCTCCATCCAAAGCTTAGTAAATAGATCCCAAGGTTACTGCTATTGTTCCAGTGGAGAATGTATAAGCAGTAGCGGATCTTGCCACGGGCAAGCAGGACTTTTGCCCGGGGCGCCGCCCATAGGTGTGCGCAGGGGGGGTGCCTGGTGCGCACAGTCACCCCCTAATGTCTGGCACCCCGATCTCACATGCCTGATGCAGCGATTGCCGAGCAGGCTGATTACTGTCCCCTCTGCGTTGCACCCTGCAGGACTGCATTACTGACCGGACGCCTGGGTTAATCAAGGGTGCCACTGCCACCGGGTTTCAAATTCCCAGCTCCACCTCCATGTACAAAAACAGTGTGATGTGATGTGATTACGTCATGCTGCTCGCACGTCCATCCGTCACACGCCCGCCTCTCTCCTTCTATGCTATGCCAACGCCAGCCACTGATGAGGAGCAGCATGCAGCCAGCGTTCCTCTTAGGAAGACAAATTCAATACTGGCAGATGGCCGGCAGCAGCTTTGACGGGTGGTATTCATGTGACCGCCGGTCAGCTGACCGACAGTCACATGACCTCCTCCGTGAGCCCGATGGCTCACTATCCCGATGGTCGGCATGCCCACCAACAGGGACTATTTCCACTCGTGGGTGTCCACGACACCCATAGAGTGGGAATAGAACCCGTGGCGACCGCAGGTCGCCACCGAGCCCGCAGCGTGGCGAGCGCAGCGAGCCCGCAAGGGGCTTGCTGCACTCGTCCCTCCCCGCCGGGATCCCGGCGTCGGTATGCTGCCGGGATCCCGGCGTCGGTAAGGTGACCGGCGTTCAGGAGACCGGCGGAAAGGTGACCGGCGGTCAGGAGACCGCCTGTCACCAGTACTACACCCGCTTTGACACGTCACTCGTTTTTCCAGCAGCATCAGTAACTAGTCTGCGAATGTCAGTGTCAGTGAGTGACTGACTTGTAAGTAAGCTGCTGCAGCTTGCAGGGGAAAGAGAGGGGGAGCCAGACCAGGCTGAGGAGGAGCACTGTAATTGCATGAGTGCCATCAGGGGTGTTTGGTGCACACCACAACATCTGACAATGTATCTGCTTTATTAGGATTGGTACAAAGGTGGATATTTTATATGCGTTGACCATCAATAGATGGTGCTAGACATGCCCAAAAGGTGGTGCTAGACACACCCCTCCGACGGTGCACCCCCTAATAAAATGTGCTGCCGGAGGGCGCCGCCCCATGGCAAGATCCGCCACTGCTGTGCCCTCCGCTGCCCGCTGTGTCCCCCGTCTGTGCCTCCTGTGAAGGGAACTAGACGCGTAGCGTCTAGTTTCCCTTCGTGGAGAGGACCTTTGCTGAGCGGTGCGCGATGACGTCATCGCGCACCGCTCAGCATTTAAGCGGCGCTACTACTGTACAGGGGGCGTGACTGACCACGCCCCCTGTATTAAGCTACGCCCCGTGTCCTGCCCGGGGCGCAGAGCGGGCTTGAACCGGCCCTGTGTATAAGGTGTGTATAAAAAGCAAAATAACATGACTGAACACTGGCACAATAGAATTTTCCAATAAAACAATATTAAGATTTTACTCTAGAGATGTGCACTTGAAATTTTTCGGGTTTTGTGTTTTGGTTTTGGGTTCGGTTCCGCGGCCGTGTTTTGGGTTCGACCGCGTTTTGGCAAAACCTCACCGAATTTTTTTTGTCGGATTCGGGTGTGTTTTGGATTCGGGTGTTTTTTTTAAAAAACACTAAAAAACAGCTTAAATCATAGAATTTGGGGGTCATTTTGATCCCAAAGTATTATTAACCTCAAAAACCATAATTTCCACTCATTTTCAGTCTATTCTGAATAACTCACACCTCACAATATTATTTTTAGTCCTAAAATTTGCACCTAGGTCGCTGGATGACTAAGCTAAGCGACCCTAGTGGCCGACACAAACACCGTGCCCATCTAGGAGTGGCACTGCAGTGTCACGCAGGATGGCCCTTCCAAAAAACACTCCCCAAACAGCACATGACGCAAAGAAAAAAAGAGGCGCAATGAGGTAGCTGTGTGAGTAAGATAAGCGACCCTAGTGGCCGACACAAACACCGGGCCCATCTAGGAGTGGCACTGCAGTGTCACGCAGGATGGCCCTTCCAAAAAACCCTCCCCAAACAGCACATGACGCAAAGAAAAAAAGAGGCGCAATGAGGTAGCTGTGTGAGTAAGATAAGCGATCCTAGTGGCCGACACAAACACCGTGCCCATCTAGGAGTGGCACTGCAGTGTCACGCAGGATGGCCCTTCCAAAAAACCCTCCCCAAACAGCACATGACGCAAAGAAAAAAAGAGGCGCAATGAGGTAGCTGTGTGAGTAAGATAAGCGACCCTAGTGGCCGACACAAACACCGTGCCCATCTAGGAGTGGCACTGCAGTGTCACGCAGGATGGCCCTTCCAAAAAACCCTCCCCAAACAGCACATGACGCAAAGAAAAAAAGAGGCGCAATGAGGTAGCTGTGTGAGTAAGATAAGCGACCCTAGTGGCCGACACAAACACCGTGCCCATCTAGGAGTGGCACTGCAGTGTCACGCAGGATGGCCCTTCCAAAAAACCCTCCCCAAACAGCACATGACGCAAAGAAAAAAAGAGGCGCAATGAGGTAGCTGTGTGAGTAAGATAAGCGACCCTAGTGGCCGACACAAACACCGTGCCCATCTAGGAGTGGCACTGCAGTGTCACGCAGGATGGCCCTTCCAAAAAACCCTCCCCAAACAGCACATGACGCAAAGAAAAAAAGAGGCGCAATGAGGTAGCTGTGTGAGTAAGATAAGCGACCCTAGTGGCCGACACAAACACCGTGTCCATCTAGGAGTGGCACTGCAGTGTCACGCAGGATGGCCCTTCCAAAAAACCCTCCCCAAACAGCACATGACGCAAAGAAAAAAAGAGGCGCAATGAGGTAGCTGTGTGAGTAAGATAAGCGACCCTAGTGGCCGACACAAACACCGGGCCCATCTAGGAGTGGCACTGCAGTGTCACGCAGGATGGCCCTTCCAAAAAACATTCCACAAACAGCACATGACGCAAAGAAAAATTAAAGAAAAAAGAGGTGCAAGATGGAATTGTCCTTGGGCCCTCCCACCCACCCTTATGTTGTATAAACAGGACATGCACACTTTAACCAACCCATCATTTCAGTGACAGGGTCTGCCACACGACTGTGACTGAAATGACGGGTTGGTTTGGACCCCCACCAAAAAAGAAGCAATTAATCTCTCCTTGCGCAAACTGGCTCTACAGAGGCAAGATGTCCACCTCATCATCATCCTCCGATATATCACCGTGTACATCCCCCTCCTCACAGATTATCAATTCGTCCCCACTGGAATCCACCATCTCAGCTCCCTGTGTACTTTGTGGAGGCAATTGCTGCTGGTCAATGTCTCCACGGAGGAATTGATTATAATTCATTTTAATGAACATCATCTTCTCCACATTTTCTGGATGTAACCTCGTACGCCGATTGCTGACAAGGTGAGCGGCGGCACTAAACACTCTTTCGGAGTACACACTTGTGGGAGGGCAACTTAGGTAGAATAAAGCCAGTTTGTGCAAGGGCCTCCAAATTGCCTCTTTTTCCTGCCAGTATAAGTACGGACTGTGTGACGTGCCTACTTGGATGCGGTCACTCATATAATCCTCCACCATTCTTTCAATGGTGAGAGAATCATATGCAGTGACAGTAGACGACATGTCCGTAATCGTTGTCAGGTCCTTCAGTCCGGACCAGATGTCAGCATCAGCAGTCGCTCCAGACTGCCCTGCATCACCGCCAGCGGGTGGGCTCGGAATTCTGAGCCTTTTCCTCGCACCCCCAGTTGCGGGAGAATGTGAAGGAGGAGATGTTGACAGGTCGCGTTCCGCTTGACTTGACAATTTTGTCACCAGCAGGTCTTTCAACCCCAGCAGACTTGTGTCTGCCGGAAAGAGAGATCCAAGGTAGGCTTTAAATCTAGGATCGAGCACGGTGGCCAAAATGTAGTGCTCTGATTTCAACAGATTGACCACCCGTGAATCCTTGTTAAGCGAATTAAGGGCTCCATCCACAAGTCCCACATGCCTAGCGGAATCGCTCCGTGTTAGCTCCTCCTTCAATGTCTCCAGCTTCTTCTGCAAAAGCCTGATGAGGGGAATGACCTGACTCAGGCTGGCAGTGTCTGAACTGACTTCACGTGTGGCAAGTTCAAAGGGCATCAGAACCTTGCACAACGTTGAAATCATTCTCCACTGCGCTTGAGACAGGTGCATTCCACCTCCTATATCGTGCTGAATTGTATAGGCTTGAATGGCCTTTTGCTGCTCCTCCAACCTCTGAAGCATATAGAGGGTTGAATTCCACCTCGTTACCACTTCTTGCTTCAGATGATGGCAGGGCAGGTTCAGTAGTTTTTGGTGGTGCTCCAGTCTTCTGTACGTGGTGCCTGTACGCCGAAAGTGTCCCGCAATTCTTCTGGCCACCGACAGCATCTCTTGCACGCCCCTGTCGTTTTTTAAAAAATTCTGCACCACCAAATTCAAGGTATGTGCAAAACATGGGACGTGCTGGAATTTGCCCATATTTAATGCACACACAATATTGCTGGCGTTGTCCGATGCCACAAATCCACAGGAGAGTCCAATTGGGGTAAGCCATTCCGCGATGATCTTCCTCAGTTGCCGTAAGAGGTTTTCAGCTGTGTGCGTATTTTGGAAAGCGGTGATACAAAGCGTAGCCTGCCTAGGAAAGAGTTGGCGTTTGCGAGATGCTGCTACTGGTGCCGCCGCTGCTGTTCTTGCGGCGGGAGTCCATACATCTACCCAGTGGGCTGTCACAGTCATATAGTCCTGACCCTGCCCTGCTCCACTTGTCCACATGTCCGTGGTTAAGTGGACATTGGGTACAACTGCATTTTTTAGGACACTGGTGAGTCTTTTTCTGACGTCCGTGCACATTCTCGGTATCGCCTGCCTAGAGAAGTGGAACCTAGATGGTATTTGGTAACGGGGGCACACTGCCTCAATAAATTGTCTAGTTCCCTGTGAACTAATGGCGGATACCGGACGCACGTCTAACACCAACATAGTTGTCAAGGCCTCAGTTATCCGCTTTGCAGCAGGATGACTGCTGTGATATTTCATCTTCCTCGCAAAGGACTGTTGGAGAGTCAATTGCTTACTGGAAGTAGTACAAGTGGGCTTACGACTTCCCCTCTGGGATGACCATCGACTCCCAGCAGCAACAACAGCAGCGCCAGCAGCAGTAGGCGTTACACGCAAGGATGCATCGGAGGAATCCCAGGCAGGAGAGGACTCGTCAGAATTGCCAGTGACATGGCCTGCAGGACTATTGGCATTCCTGGGGAAGGAGGAAATTGACACTGAGGGAGTTGGTGGGGTGGTTTGCGTGAGCTTGGTTACAAGAGGAAGGGATTTACTGGTCAGTGGACTGCTTCCGCTGTCGCCCAAAGTTTTTGAACTTGTCACTGACTTATTATGAATGCGCTGCAGGTGACGTATAAGGGAGGATGTTCCGAGGTGGTTAACCTTACCCCTACTTATTACAGCTTGACAAAGGCAACACACGGCTTGACACCTATAAGGGAGGATGTTCCGAGGTGGTTAACCTTACCCCTACTTATTACAGCTTGACAAAGGCAACACACGGCTTGACACCTGTTGTCCGCTTTTCTGTTGAAATACCTCCACACTGAAGAGCTGATTTTTTTGGTATTTTCACCAGGCATGTCAACGGCCATATTCCTCCCACGGACAACAGGTGTCTCCCCGGGTGCCTGACTTAAACAAACCACCTCACCATCAGAATCCTCCTGGTCAATTTCCTCCCCAGCGCCAGCAACACCCATATTCTCCTCATCCTGGTGTACTTCAACACTGACATCTTCAATCTGACTATCAGGAACTGGACTGCGGGTGCTCCTTCCAGCACTTGCAGGGGGCGTGCAAATGGTGGAAGGCGCATGCTCTTCACGTCCAGTGTTGGGAAGGTCAGGCATCGCAACCGACACAATTGGACTCTCCTTGTGGATTTGGGATTTCGAAGAACGCACAGTTCTTTGCGGTGCTTTTGCCAGCTTGAGTCTTTTCAGTTTTCTAGCGAGAGGCTGAGTGCTTCCATCCTCATGTGAAGCTGAACCACTAGCCATGAACATAGGCCAGGGCCTCAGCCGTTCCTTGCCACTCCGTGTGGTAAATGGCATATTGGCAAGTTTACGCTTCTCCTCCGACAATTTTATTTTAGGTTTTGGAGTCCTTTTTTTACTGATATTTGGTGTTTTGGATTTGACATGCTCTGTACTATGACATTGGGCATCGGCCTTGGCAGACGACGTTGCTGGCATTTCATCGTCTCGGCCATGACTAGTGGCAGCAGCTTCAGCACGAGGTGGAAGTGGATCTTGATCTTTCCCTAATTTTGGAACCTCAACATTTTTGTTCTCCATATTTTAATAGGCACAACTAAAAGGCACCTCAGGTAAACAATGGAGATGGATGGATACTAGTATACTTATGGATGGACTGCCGAGTGCCGACACAGAGGTAGCTACAGCCGTGGACTACCGTACTGTGTCTGCTGCTAATATAGACTGGATGATAATGAGATGAAATCAATATATATATATGTATGTATATATAATATCACTAGTACTGCAGCCGGACAGGTAGATAATATATTTATTAGGTAATGATGACTGATGACGGACCTGCTGGACACTGTCAGCTCAGCAGCACCGCAGACTGCTACAGTAAGCTACTATACTATAGTAGTATGTACAAAGAAGAAAGAAAAAAAAAACCACGGGTAGGTGGTATACAATTATGGATGGACTGCCGAGTGCCGACACAGAGGTAGCTACAGCCGTGGACTAACGTACTGTGTCTGCTGCTAATATAGACTGGATGATTGATAATGAGATGAAATCAATATATATATATGTATGTATATATAATATCACTAGTACTGCAGCCGGACAGGTAGATAATATATTTATTAGGTAATGATGACTGATGACGGACCTGCTGGACACTGTCAGCTCAGCAGCACCGCAGACTGCTACAGTAAGCTACTATACTATACTAGTAGTATGTACAAAGAAGAAAGAAAAAAAAAAACCACGGGTAGGTGGTATACAATTATGGATGGACTGCCGAGTGCCGACACAGAGGTAGCTACAGCCGTGGACTAACGTACTGTGTCTGCTGCTAATATAGACTGGATGATTGATAATGAGATGAAATCAATATATATATATGTATGTATATATAATATCACTAGTACTGCAGCCGGACAGGTAGATAATATATTTATTAGGTAATGATGACTGATGACGGACCTGCTGGACACTGTCAGCTCAGCAGCACCGCAGACTGCTACAGTAAGCTACTATACTATACTAGTAGTATGTACAAAGAAGAAAGAAAAAAAAAAAACCACGGGTAGGTGGTATACAATTATGGATGGACTGCCGAGTGCCGACACAGAGGTAGCTACAGCCGTGGACTAACGTACTGTGTCTGCTGCTAATATAGACTGGATGATTGATAATGAGATGAAATCAATATATATATATGTATGTATATATAATATCACTAGTACTGCAGCCGGACAGGTAGATAATATATTTATTAGGTAATGATGACTGATGACGGACCTGCTGGACACTGTCAGCTCAGCAGCACCGCAGACTGCTACAGTAAGCTACTATACTATACTAGTAGTATGTACAAAGAAGAAAGAAAAAAAAAAAAACACGGGTAGGTGGTATACAATTATGGATGGACTGCCGAGTGCCGACACAGAGGTAGCTACAGCCGTGGACTAACGTACTGTGTCTGCTGCTAATATAGACTGGATGATTGATAATGAGATGAAATCAATATATATATATGTATGTATATATAATATCACTAGTACTGCAGCCGGACAGGTAGATAATATATTTATTAGGTAATGATGACCGATGACGGACCTGCTGGACACTGTCAGCTCAGCAGCACCGCAGACTGCTACAGTAAGCTACTATACTATAGTAGTATGTACAAAGAAGAAAGTCACAAAACAGAAAAGAAAAAACACCTGCGCTATGTTGTACCAATGGGTTATTCCCTCTAATCTCTCATAAAATCAAGATAACATAATTAGATACAAATCAAAAAGGACGGTAGGTTTTATATTGAATTAATATAACAATTTATTAAAATATTTATTTAAATATTTATTTAAAAACATAGAATTTGTGACATCTGTATTTGACTAAAATAGACTCAATTCATAAGTCATCAGCTTAAAACGTTCAGTTCATGGGTCAACGACAATCACTTATCCCCTAGGAGAATTTAAATAGTACCCCAGGCTAGGATTCTCTCCAAATTATGGTCCACAGTATAGATGTTTGGTGAGTGACAGCTTTTGAAAGTCCCTCTTTTAAGCACAATGTGCAAGCTTTTTCATGCAGGTAGGGATTTATTTCTCAATCTCACCATAGCAGGTTGGGTCCAAAGTGGAGAGACCAATTCGTGCCGTCCGGGTCAATCAAAGGTAGAAATTTCTCCAATTTAGCAGGGGATAAGTAGTGAAATCTGTCCAGCAATATCGTCTCTACGCGTTTCGCTGATGTTAGCTATCAGCTTCCTCAGGAGTGAATGATAGAGCATGACCCAGGGCTCTTTATATACCCTGTGCAGTTAATAAGATTACAGACACCTGTGTATTGATTAATTCAACAACCTAGCCGTCCTTTAAAAAACTAAAAAATGTGTATCAAATAAATCTCTATACTGGTCTCACATATGGATGTTTATAATATCAATTGAAAACGAGGTCTGAAAAGAGTAGAAATACTATATTTAATATAAACAAATATATCGTCTTTTGTCCGGTCATGTGACCATTAAACATCACATGATCGCATATATATAACTCATTGGATCAGGATGGTCAGATGACTCTTTCGAATTGGGTTCTGGGAGAGTGGGGCGGAAGTGTAGACACCAGGCCAGGGCATGACGGCGTCATCCCCCACGCCCCGCAAGCGCGTCACCCGGCAGATGGTCACGGGGTCAGTCCGCGTCTAAACGCGTGACCGGCGTCATAAAATGACGTACCCCGTCGTCTGCGCGGTCGATACAGGTGTGTCACGTGATCGGCCCGCAGACGTCATACCTTAGCAACGTGACTCGGGGCATAGCAACAGCGCCGCCAGGTCCCGGCCCGTATCCACATCCCCAGTTTGAATGACCATAGGGTAAATGATCACCTAGGTGATCCGATACATACAACAGTAACAATAAGCTCATATATACCAATTGGAGAATATACAATTTGGAGGCTCTTGGAGAGAAACTCCAATGTGATAGTATAATTCTATAATTCTGTGTATTAAAAACATATTGTGCATCATGAGCAACAAACAATATATATATACATATACATATGTACAACGTACATTGTTGCATACAAACATATATAAATGAATGAAAATGTTCAAACCTAATTAACATAAAGTTCTAATGGAGAGAAAAGAAAAAGAGCATAGTGTTGATATACATATAACTATGATTTTTCTATACATGCATCAGTATCAAAATTGAGAGATAATCCACCTAGTGGAGACATGGTATGAATCTCAGATTTAGTATGGGAACATGAAAGGGGACAAGACCTAAACAGTATCACTAGAGGTATATGAAAGGGATTTTGCATCTAAATCACTGAATTCAATTCAATCGCCTCATTGAGGCCATCAGGATATAGTGAATTACATTTTAGCATCCAGTATACCTCTCTTGTACATAATTTATTATAACGGTCACCACCCCTGGCTGTAGGGGCAATTAATTCCAGTGCAACTATAGTTAAACTGCTTGGATCATTGAAATGTTTTTCATTAAAATGACGTGGTACACTATGTTTAGTACAGTTTTTCATAATGTTTCGTCGATGTTCCATAAAACGAGTGTGAAGGGATCTCGTGGTTCTGCCAACATATCGTAAGCCACACCCACAACTCAGCAGATATATAACGAATTTGGAGTCACAATTCATAAAGGATTTTAGAGTGTACACTTCATTATTTTGTGGTAGCTGTATTGAGTTCATTTTTCTGGGTATATATGAACACATTGTGCATCTCGTCTTACCACATCTAAAGAAACCACATGGTCTTTGTGCTAACCAACCCTGGTTGGTAGATTTAATATTGGTATTATCAATTTTAAGATGACTGGGGGCAAGAATAGTTTTGAGAGTTTTATTTTTCTTATAGATGATTTGTAATTTATCCGGTAGAAGCTTACCAAGAATTGTATCTTGTTTCAATACTTTATAGTTGCGGGAGATAATAGTTTTAATTTGACCAGAACATCTATTATATTTACTGATGAAAGCACATTGTCTCTCTTCTGATTTTTTCGCAGAGATATTAGAAGCTTCAGGATATATATTTTTATCTTTTAATAGATCTTCTCTATCCATATTAAATACTTCCTCTAAAGCTTGTTCTAGAATGTTATCAGGATATTCTCTGGCTCTGAAAGAGTCAATCATGTCAGTTGCCTGTGCACGGAAGGTCTCTATCTCTGTGCAGTTCAAAAGCTGTCACTCACCAAACATCTATACTGTGGACCATAATTTGGAGAGAATCCTAGCCTGGGGTACTATTTAAATTCTCCTAGGGGATAAGTGATTGTCGTTGACCCATGAACTGAACGTTTTAAGCTGATGACTTATGAATTGAGTCTATTTTAGTCAAATACAGATGTCACAAATTCTATGTTTTTAAATAAATATTTAAATAAATATTTTAATAAATTGTTATATTAATTCAATATAAAACCTACCGTCCTTTTTGATTTGTATCTAATTATGTTATCTTGATTTTATGAGAGATTAGAGGGAATAACCCATTGGTACAACATAGCGCAGGTGTTTTTTCTTTTCTGTTTAGCTACAGCCGTGGACTAACGTACTGTGTCTGCTGCTAATATAGACTGGATGATTGATAATGAGATGAAATCAATATATATATATATATGTATGTATATATAATATCACTAGTACTGCAGCCGGACAGGTAGATAATATATTTATTAGGTAATGATGACTGATGACGGACCTGCTGGACACTGTCAGCTCAGCAGCACCGCAGACTGCTACAGTAAGCTACTATACTCTATAGTAGTATGTACAAAGAAGAAAGAAAGAAAAAAAACCACGGGTAGGTGGTATACAATTATGGATGGACTGCCGAGTGCCGACACAGAGGTAGCTACAGCCGTGGACTAACGTACTGTGTCTGCTGCTAATATAGACTGGATGATTGATAATGAGATGAAATCAATATATATATATGTATGTATATATAATATCACTAGTACTGCAGCCGGACAGGTAGATAATATATTTATTAGGTAATGATGACTGATGACGGACCTGCTGGACACTGTCAGCTCAGCAGCACCGCAGACTGCTACAGTAAGCTACTATACTATACTAGTAGTATGTACAAAGAAGAAAGAAAAAAAAAAAACCACGGGTAGGTGGTATACAATTATGGATGGACTGCCGAGTGCCGACACAGAGGTAGCTACAGCCGTGGACTAACGTACTGTGTCTGCTGCTAATATAGACTGGATGATTGATAATGAGATGAAATCAATATATATATATGTATGTATATATAATATCACTAGTACTGCAGCCGGACAGGTAGATAATATATTTATTAGGTAATGATGACTGATGACGGACCTGCTGGACCCTGTCAGCTCAGCAGCACCGCAGACTGCTACAGTAAGCTACTATACTATACTAGTAGTATGTACAAAGAAGAAAGAAAAAAAAAAAACACGGGTAGGTGGTATACAATTATGGATGGACTGCCGAGTGCCGACACAGAGGTAGCTACAGCCGTGGACTAACGTACTGTGTCTGCTGCTAATATAGACTGGATGATTGATAATGAGATGAAATCAATATATATATATGTATGTATATATAATATCACTAGTACTGCAGCCGGACAGGTAGATAATATATTTATTAGGTAATGATGACTGATGACGGACCTGCTGGACACTGTCAGCTCAGCAGCACCGCAGACTGCTACAGTAAGCTACTATACTATACTAGTAGTATGTACAAAGAAGAAAGAAAAAAAAAAACCACGGGTAGGTGGTATACAATTATGGATGGACTGCCGAGTGCCGACACAGAGGTAGCTACAGCCGTGGACTAACGTACTGTGTCTGCTGCTAATATAGACTGGATGATTGATAATGAGATGAAATCAATATATATATATGTATGTATATATAATATCACTAGTACTGCAGCCGGACAGGTAGATAATATATTTATTAGGTAATGATGACTGATGACGGACCTGCTGGACACTGTCAGCTCAGCAGCACCGCAGACTGCTACAGTAAGCTACTATACTATACTAGTAGTATGTACAAAGAAGAAAGAAAAAAAAAAAACCCACGGGTAGGTGGTATACAATTATGGATGGACTGCCGAGTGCCGACACAGAGGTAGCTACAGCCGTGGACTAACGTACTGTGTCTGCTGCTAATATAGACTGGATGATTGATAATGAGATGAAATCAATATATATATATATGTATGTATATATAATATCACTAGTACTGCAGCCGGACAGGTAGATAATATATTTATTAGGTAATGATGACTGATGACGGACCTGCTGGACCCTGTCAGCTCAGCAGCACCGCAGACTGCTACAGTAAGCTACTATACTATACTAGTAGTATGTACAAAGAAGAAAGAAAAAAAAAAACCACGGGTAGGTGGTATACAATTATGGATGGACTGCCGAGTGCCGACACAGAGGTAGCTACAGCCGTGGACTAACGTACTGTGTCTGCTGCTAATATAGACTGGATGATTGATAATGAGATGAAATCAATATATATATATGTATGTATATATAATATCACTAGTACTGCAGCCGGACAGGTAGATAATATATTTATTAGGTAATGATGACTGATGACGGACCTGCTGGACACTGTCAGCTCAGCAGCACCGCAGACTGCTACAGTAAGCTACTATACTATACTAGTAGTATGTACAAAGAAGAAAGAAAAAAAAAAACCACGGGTAGGTGGTATACAATTATGGATGGACTGCCGAGTGCCGACACAGAGGTAGCTACAGCCGTGGACTAACGTACTGTGTCTGCTGCTAATATAGACTGGATGATTGATAATGAGATGAAATCAATATATATATATATATGTATGTATATATAATATCACTAGTACTGCAGCCGGACAGGTAGATAATATATTTATTAGGTAATGATGACTGATGACGGACCTGCTGGACACTGTCAGCTCAGCAGCACCGCAGACTGCTACAGTAAGCTACTATACTATACTAGTAGTATGTACAAAGAAGAAAGAAAAAAAAAAAAACACGGGTAGGTGGTATACAATTATGGATGAACTGCCGAGTGCCGACACAGAGGTAGCTACAGCCGTGGACTAACGTACTGTGTCTGCTGCTAATATAGACTGGATGATTGATAATGAGATGAAATCAATATATATATATGTATGTATATATAATATCACTAGTACTGCAGCCGGACAGGTAGATAATATATTTATTAGGTAATGATGACCGATGACGGACCTGCTGGACACTGTCAGCTCAGCAGCACCGCAGACTGCTACAGTAAGCTACTATACTATAGTAGTATGTACAAAGAAGAAAGAAAAAAAAAAAACACGGGTAGGTGGTATACAATTATGGATGGACTGCCGAGTGCCGACACAGAGGTAGCTACAGCCGTGGACTAACGTACTGTGTCTGCTGCTAATATAGACTGGATGATTGATAATGAGATGAAATCAATATATATATATGTATGTATATATAATATCACTAGTACTGCAGCCGGACAGGTAGATAATATATTTATTAGGTAATGATGACTGATGACGGACCTGCTCTACACTGTCAGCTCAGCAGCACCGCAGACTGCTACAGTAAGCTACTATACTATAGTAGTATGTACAAAGAAGAAAGAAAAAAAAAAACCACGGGTAGGTGGTATACAATTATGGATGGACTGCCGAGTGCCGACACAGAGGTAGCTACAGCCGTGGACTAACGTACTGTGTCTGCTGCTAATATAGACTGGATGATTGATAATGAGATGAAATCAATATATATATATGTATGTATATATAATATCACTAGTACTGCAGCCGGACAGGTAGATAATATATTTATTAGGTAATGATGACTGATGACGGACCTGCTGGACACTGTCAGCTCAGCAGCACCGCAGACTGCTACAGTAAGCTACTATACTATACTAGTAGTATGTACAAAGAAGAAAGAAAAAAAAAAAAACCACGGGTAGGTGGTATACAATTATGGATGGACTGCCGAGTGCCGACACAGAGGTAGCTACAGCCGTGGACTAACGTACTGTGTCTGCTGCTAATATAGACTGGATGATTGATAATGAGATGAAATCAATATATATATATGTATGTATATATAATATCACTAGTACTGCAGCCGGACAGGTAGATAATATATTTATTAGGTAATGATGACTGATGACGGACCTGCTGGACCCTGTCAGCTCAGCAGCACCGCAGACTGCTACAGTAAGCTACTATACTATACTAGTAGTATGTACAAAGAAGAAAGAAAAAAAAAAAACACGGGTAGGTGGTATACAATTATGGATGGACTGCCGAGTGCCGACACAGAGGTAGCTACAGCCGTGGACTAACGTACTGTGTCTGCTGCTAATATAGACTGGATGATTGATAATGAGATGAAATCAATATATATATATATGTATGTATATATAATATCACTAGTACTGCAGCCGGACAGGTAGATAATATATTTATTAGGTAATGATGACTGATGACGGACCTGCTGGACACTGTCAGCTCAGCAGCACCGCAGACTGCTACAGTAAGCTACTATACTATACTAGTAGTATGTACAAAGAAGAAAGAAAAAAAAAAACCACGGGTAGGTGGTATACAATTATGGATGGACTGCCGAGTGCCGACACAGAGGTAGCTACAGCCGTGGACTAACGTACTGTGTCTGCTGCTAATATAGACTGGATGATTGATAATGAGATGAAATCAATATATATATATATATGTATGTATATATAATATCACTAGTACTGCAGCCGGACAGGTAGATAATATATTTATTAGGTAATGATGACTGATGACGGACCTGCTGGACACTGTCAGCTCAGCAGCACCGCAGACTGCTACAGTAAGCTACTATACTATACTAGTAGTATGTACAAAGAAGAAAGAAAAGAAAAAAAACACGGGTAGGTGGTATACAATTATGGATGGACTGCCGAGTGCCGACACAGAGGTAGCTACAGCCGTGGACTAACGTACTGTGTCTGCTGCTAATATAGACTGGATGATTGATAATGAGATGAAATCAATATATATATATGTATGTATATATAATATCACTAGTACTGCAGCCGGACAGGTAGATAATATATTTATTAGGTAATGATGACCGATGACGGACCTGCTGGACACTGTCAGCTCAGCAGCACCGCAGACTGCTACAGTAAGCTACTATACTATAGTAGTATGTACAAAGAAGAAAGAAAAAAAAAAAACACGGGTAGGTGGTATACAATTATGGATGGACTGCCGAGTGCCGACACAGAGGTAGCTACAGCCGTGGACTAACGTACTGTGTCTGCTGCTAATATAGACTGGATGATTGATAATGAGATGAAATCAATATATATATATGTATGTATATATAATATCACTAGTACTGCAGCCGGACAGGTAGATAATATATTTATTAGGTAATGATGACTGATGACGGACCTGCTCTACACTGTCAGCTCAGCAGCACCGCAGACTGCTACAGTAAGCTACTATACTATAGTAGTATGTACAAAGAAGAAAAAAAAAAAAAAACCACGGGTAGGTGGTATACAATTATGGATGGACTGCCGAGTGCCGACACAGCGGTAGCTACAGCCGTGGACTAACGTACTGTGTCTGCTGCTAATATAGACTGGATGATTGATAATGAGATGAAATCAATATATATATATGTATGTATATATAATATCACTAGTACTGCAGCCGGACAGGTAGATAATATATTTATTAGGTAATGATGACTGATGACGGACCTGCTGGACACTGTCAGCTCAGCAGCACCGCAGACTGCTACAGTAAGCTACTATACTCTATAGTAGTATGTACAAAGAAGAAAAAAAAAAAAAAAAAACACGGGTAGGTGGTATACAATTATGGATGGACTGCCGAGTGCCGACACAGAGGTAGCTACAGCCGTGGACTAACGTACTGTGTCTGCTGCTAATATAGAGTCTAGACTGGATGATAAATTATTGATAATGAGATGAAATCAATATAATATCACGACAGGTACTATATATATTTATTATGTAATGACTGATGATGGACCTGCTGGACACTGTCAGGTCAGCACAGCACCGCAGACTGCTACAGTAAGCTACTATAGTAGTATGTATAAAGAAGAATGAAAAAAAAAAAAACCACGGGTAGGTGGTATACAATATTATATATATATATATATATATATATATTATATACAATTATATATATATATATATATATATATATATATATATATTAAACTGGTGGTGATTGATTATTAAACTGGTGGTCACTTCAGGTCACGTTGCAACTTGCAACTAGTACTCCGAGGCCTAAGCAGACAATCACAAAATATATTATTATACTGGTGGTCAGTGTGGTCACAACAATGGCAGTGTGGCACTGACTCTGGCAGCA
Organism: Pseudophryne corroboree; assembly: GCF_028390025.1. Classification (NCBI taxonomy): domain Eukaryota; kingdom Metazoa; phylum Chordata; class Amphibia; order Anura; family Myobatrachidae; genus Pseudophryne; species Pseudophryne corroboree. The sequence goes on from NC_086444.1 coordinate 558,138,179, forward strand.
AAAGTGTGCACTGTACGTTATATGTACTCCTGAGTCCTGCTCTCAGACTCTAACTGCTCCCCACTGTCAGTGTCTCCCCCACAAGTCAGATAATACACTTACAGTCACACTATCTATTATCTAATCTAGTATAAAATATCACTTCAGCAGCAAGTAGTATAGTAGTATACAGTATAGTAGTACTCCTCCTAATAATGCTCCCCAAAATACTGTGTCTCTCTCTTCTCTAAACGGAGAGGACGCCAGCCACGTCCTCTCCCTATGACTCTCAATGCACGTGTGAAAATGGCGGCGACGCGCAGCTCCTTATATAGAATCCGAGTCTCGCGATAGAATCCGAGCCTCGCGAGAATCCGACAGCGTGATGATGACGTTCGGGCGCGCTCGGGTTAGCCGAGCAAGGCGGGAAGATCCGAGCCTGCTCGGACCCGTGTAAAAAACCTGAAGTTCGGGCGGGTTCGGATTCAGAGGAACCGAACCCGCTCATCTCTATTTTACTCACCGGTAAATCTATTTCTCGTAGTCCGTTGTGGATGCTGGGGACTCCGTAAGGACCATGGGGAATAGACGGGCTCCACAGGAGACTGGGCACTCTAAGAAAGATTTAGTACTACTGGTGTGCACTGGCTCCTCCCTCTTTGCCCCTCCTCCAGACCTCAGTTAAGGAAACTGTGCCCGGAAGAGCTGACATTACAAGGAAAGGATTTTTGGAATCCAGGGTAAGACTCATACCAGCCACACCAATCACACCGTATAACTTGTGATAATATACCCAGTCAACAGTATGAACAACAAAAGAGCATCAGACAAACCTGATGCAACCATAACATAACCCTTATTTAAGCAATAATAAGATTTTACTTACCGATAAATCTATTTCTCGTAGTCCGTAGTGAATGCTGGGGACTCCGTCAGGACCATGCTGGGGACTCCGTCAGGACCATGGGGATTAGCGGCTCCGCAGGAGACAGGGCACAAAAATAAAGCTTTAGGATCAGGTGGTGTGCACTGGCTCCTCCCCCTATGACCCTCCTCCAAGCCTCAGTTAGGATACTGTGCCCGGACGAGCGTACACAATAAGGAAGGATTTTGAATCCCGGGTAAGACTCATACCAGCCACACCAATCACACCGTACAACTTGTGATCTGAACCCAGTTAACAGTATGACAACGTAGGGGCCTCTGAACAGACGGCTCACAACAAGAACAACCCGATTTTTTTGTAACAATAACTATGTACAAGTATTGCAGACAATCCGCACTTGGGATGGGCGCCCAGCATCCACTACGGACTACGAGAAATAGATTTATCGGTAAGTAAAATCTTATTTTCTCTAACGTCCTAGTGGATGCTGGGGACTCCGTCAGGACCATGGGGATTATACCAAAGCTCCCAAACGGGCGGGAGAGTGCGGATGACTCTGCAGCACCGAATGAGAGAACTCCAGGTCCTCTTTAGCCAGGGTATCAAATTTGTAGAATTTTACAAACGTGTTCTCCCCCGACCACGTAGCTGCTCGGCAGAGTTGTAATGCCGAGACCCCTCGGGCAGCCGCCCAGGATGAGCCCACCTTCCTTGTGGAATGGGCCTTGACAGATTTAGGCTGTGGCAGGCCTGCCACAGAATGTGCAAGTTGAATTGTGCTACAAATCCAACGAGCAATCGTCTGCTTAGAAGCAGGAGCACCCAGCTTGTTGGGTGCATACAGTATAAACAGCGAGTCAGATTTTCTGACTCCAGCCGTCCTTGAAATATATATTTTCAATGCCCTGACAACGTCCAGCAACTTGGAATCCTCCAAATCGCTAGTAGCCGCAGGCACCACAATAGGCTGGTTCAGGTGAAACGCTGACACCACCTTAGGCAGAAAATGAGGACGCGTCCGCAGTTCTGCCCTGTCCGAATGGAAAATCAGATATGGGCTTTTATACGATAAAGCCGCCAATTCTGACACTCTCCTGGCTGAAGCCAGGGCCAGTAGCATGGTTACTTTCCATGTAAGATATTTCAAATCCGCCGATTTGAGTGGCTCAAACCAATGGGATTTGAGAAAATCCAAAACTACATTAAGGTCCCACGGAGCCACTGGGGGCACAACCGGGGGCTGTATATGTAGTACTCCTTTTACAAAAGTCTGGACTTCAGGAACTGAAGCTAATTCTTTCTGGAAGAAAATCGACAGGGCCGAAATTTGAACCTTAATGGACCCCAACTTGAGGCCCATAGACAATCTTGTTTGCAGGAAATGTAGGAATCGACCCAATTGAAATTCCTCCGTGGGGGCCTTCCTGGCCTCACACCACGCAACATATTTTCTCCAAATGCGGTGATAATGTTGTGCAGTCACCTCCTTCCTGGCTTTAACCAGTGTAGGAATGACCTCTTCTGGAATGCCTTTTTCCCTTAGAATTCGGCGTTCAACCGCCACGCCGTCAAACGCAGCCGCGGTAAGTCTTGGAATAGACACGGTCCCTGCTGAATCAGGTCCCGTCTTAGAGGTAGAGGCCACAGATTTTCCGTGAGCATCTCCTGAAGTTCCGGGTACCAAGTTCTTCTTGGCCAATCCGGAGCCACGAGTATCGTTCTTACTCCCCTTTGCCGTATAATTCTCAGTACTTTGGGTATGAGAGGCAGAGGAGGAAACACATACACTGACTGGAACACCCACGGTGTTACCAGAGCGTCCACAGCTATTGCCTGAGGGTCTCTTGACCTGGCGCAATACCTGTCCAGTTTTTTTGTTGAGGCGAGACGCCATCATATCCACCTTTGGTTTTTCCCAACGGTTCACAATCATGTGGAAGACTTCTGGATGAAGTCCCCACTCTCCCGGGTGTAGATCGTGTCTGCTGAGGAAGTCTGCTTCCCAGTTGTCCACTCCCGGAATGAACACTGCTGACAGTGCTATCACATGATCTTCCGCCCAGCGAAGAATCCTTGCAGCTTCTGCCATTGCTCTCCTGCTTCTTGTGCCGCCCTGTCTGTTTACGTGGGCGACTGCCGTGATGTTGTCCGACTGGATCAACACCGGCTAACCCTGAAGCAGGGGTTTTGCCAGGCTTAGAGCATTGTAAATCGCTCTTAGCTCCAGTATATTTATGTGAAGAGACATCTCCAGGCTTGACCATACTCCCTGGAAGTTTCTTCCCTGTGTGACCGCTCCCCAGCCTCTCAGACTGGCATCCGTGGTCACCAGGACCCAGTCCTGTATGCCGAATCTGTGGCCTTCTAACAGATGAGCACTCTGCAACCACCACAGAAGAGACACCCTTGTCCGTGGCGATAAGGTTATCCGCTGATGCATCTGCAGATGCGATCCGGACCATTTGTCCAGCAGATCCCACTGAAAAGTTCGTGCGTGGAATCTGCCGAATGGGATTGCTTCGTAAGAAGCCACCATCTTTCCCAGGACTCTTGTGCATTGATACACAGACACTTTTCCTGGTTTTAGGAGGTTCCTGACAAGTTCGGATAACTCCTTGGCTTTCTCCTCCGGAAGAAACACCTTTTTCTGAACCGTGTCCAGAATCATTCCCAGGAACAGCAGACGTGTTGTCGGGGTCAACTGAGATTTTGGAAAATTCAGAATCCACCCGTGTTGTTGCAGCACTACTTGGGTTAGTGCTACTCCGTCCTCCAGCTGTTGTCTGGACCTTGCCCTTATCAGGAGATCGTCCAAGTAAGGGATAATTAATACGCCTCTTCTTCGCAGAAGAATCATCATTTCGGCCATTACCTTGGTAAAGACCCGAGGTGCCGTGGACAATCCAAACGGCAGCGTCTGAAACTGATAATGACAGTTTTGCACCACGAACCTGAGGTACCCTTGATGTGAAGGGCAAATTGGGACATGCAGGTAAGCATCTTTTATGTCCAGGGACACCATAAAGTCCCCTTCTTCCAGATTCGCTATCACTGTTCTGAGTGATTCCATCTTGAACTTAAATTTTTGATATGTACAGGTTCAAAGATTTCAGATTTAGAATAGGTCTTACCGAGCCGTCCGGCTTCGGTACCACAAATAGCGTGGAGTAATACCCCTTTTCCTGTTGTAGGAGGGGTACCTTGACTATCACCTGCTGAGAAAACAGCTTGTGAATGGCTTCCAATACCGTCGCCCTGTCTGAGGGAGACGTTGGCAAAGCAGACTTTAGGAACCGGCGAGGGGGAGACTTCTCGAATTCCAACCTGTAACCCTGAGATACTACCTGCAGGATCCAGGGGTCCACCTGTGAGCAAGCCCACTGCGCTCTGAAATTCTTGAGTCGACCCCCCCACCGTTCCTGAGTCCGCTTGTAAAGCCCCAGCGTCATGCTGAGGGCTTTGCAGAACCCGCGGAGGGCTTCTGTTCCTGGGAAGGAGCTGCTTGCTGCCCTCTCTTACCCTTTCCTCTGCCTCAGGGCAGATATGACTGTCCTTTTGTCCGCTTGTTCTTATAGGACCGAAAGGACTGCGGCTGAAAAGACGGTGTCTTTTTCTGTTGGGAGGGGGTCTGAGGTAAAAAGGTGGATTTCCCGGCAGTTGCCGTGGCCACCAAATCCGATAGACCAACGCCAAATAATTCCTCCCCTTTATACGGCAATACTTCCATATGCCGTTTGGAATCCGCATCACCTGACCACTGTCGTGTCCATAAACTTCTTCTGGCAGATATGGACATCGCACTTACTCTCGATGCCAGAGTGCAAATATCCCTCTGAGCATCTCGCATATAAAGAAAAGCATCCTTTAATTGCTCTAAAGTCTGTAAAATACTGTCCCTATCCAGGGTATCAATATTTTCAGTCAGGGAATCCGACCAGACCACCCCAGCACTGCACATCCAGGCTGAGGCGATGGCTGGTCGCAGTATAACACCAGTATGTGTGTATATACTTTTTAGGGTAGTTTCCAGCCTCCTATCAGCTGGATCCTTGAGGGCGGCCGTATCAGGAGACGGTAACGCCACTTGTTTTGATAAGCGTGTGAGCGCCTTATCCACCTTAGGGGGTGTTTCCCAACGCGCCCTAACCTCTGGCGGGAAAGGGTATAATGCCAATAACTTTTTTGAAATTAGCACTTTTCTATCTGGGTTAACCCACGCTTCATCACATACATCATTCAATTCCTCTGATTCAGGAAAAACTACAGGTAGTTTTTTCACCCCCCACATAATACCCCTTTTTGTGGTACTTGTAGTATCAGAGATATGCAAGGCCTCCTTCATTGCCGTGATCATATAACGTGTGGCCCTACTGGAAAATAAGTTTGTTTCTTCACCGTCGACACTAGATTCAGTGTCCGTGTCTGGGTCTGTGTCGACCGACTGAGGTAAAGGGCGTTTTACAGCCCCTGACGGTGTCTGAGACGCCTGGGCAGGTACTAACTGGTTTTCCGGCCGTCTCATGTCGTCAACTGATTTTTGTAATGTGCTGACATTATCACGTAATTCCATAAACAAAGCCATCCATTCCGGTGTCGACTCCCCGGGGGGTGACATCACCATTACCGGCAATTGCTCTGCCTCCACACCAACATCGTCCTCATACATGTCGACACACACGTACCGACACACAGCAGACACACAGGGAATGCTCTATTGAAGACAGGACCCCACTAGCCCTTTGGGGAGACAGAGGGAGAGTTTGCCAGCACACACCCAAGCGCTATAATATATATGGGAACAACCCTATATAAGTGTTGTATCCTTATAGCAGCTTAAATATAGTAATATCGCCAAAAAAAGTGCCCCCCCTCTCTGTTTTACCCTGTTTCTGTAGTGCAGTGCAGGGGAGAGTCCTGGGAGCCTTCCTCACAGCGGAGCTGAGCAGGAAAATGGCGCTGTGTGCTGAGGAGAATAAGCCCCGCCCCCTATTTCGGCGGGCTCTTCTCCGGAGTTTGTGAGATCTGGCAGGGGTTAAATACATCCATATAGCCTCAAGGGCTATATGTGATGTATTTTTTAGCCATAAAAAGGTATTATACATTGTTGCCCAGGGCGCCCCCCCAGCGCCCTGCACCCTCCGTGACCGCTGTGTGAAGTGTGCTGACAACAATGGCGCACAGCTGCAGTGCTGTGCGCTACCTCAGGAAGACTGAAAAGTCTTCTGCCGCCTGCTTCTGGACCTCTTCCATCTTCGGCATCTGCAAGGGGGGTCGGCGGCGCGGCTCCGGGACCGGACTCCATGGCTGGGCCTGTGTTCGATCCCTCTGGAGCTAATGGTGTCCAGTAGCCTAAGAAGCCAATCCATCCTGCACGCAGGTGAGTTGACTTCTCTCCCCTAAGTCCCTCGATGCAGTGAGCCTGTTGCCAGCAGGACTCACTGAAAATAAAAAACCTAAAAACTTTTTCTAAGCAGCTCTTTAGGAGAGCCACCTAGATTGCACCCTGCTCGGACGGGCACAAAAACCTAACTGAGGCTTGGAGGAGGGTCATAGGGGGAGGAGCCAGTGCACACCACCTGATCCTAAAGCTTTATTTTTGTGCCCTGTCTCCTGCGGAGCCGCTAATCCCCATGGTCCTGACGGAGTCCCCAGCATGGTCCTGACGGAGTCCCCAGCATCCACTAGGACGTTAGAGAAAACTATATACAAGTATTGCAGAAGAAGTCCGCACTTGGGACGGGCGCCCAGCATCCACTACGGACTACGAGAAATAGATTTCCCGGTAAGTAAAATCTTATTTTCTCTAACGTCCTAGTGGATGCTGGGGACTCCGTAAGGACCATGGGGATTATACCAAAGCTCCCAAACGGGCGGGAGGGTGCGGATGACTGTGCAGCACCGAATGAGCAAACACAAGGTCCTCCTCAGCCAGGGTATCAAACTTGTAGAACTTTGCAAAAGTGTTTGAACCCGACCAAGTAGCTGCTCGGCAAAGCTGTAATGCCGAGACCCCTCGGGCAGCCGCCCAAGAAGAGCCCACCTTCCTTGTGGAATGGGCTTTTTACTGATTTTGGATGCGGCAAGCCAGCCGCAGAATGAGCCTGCTGAATCGTGTTACAGATCCAGCGAGTAATAGTTTGCTTTGAAGCAGGAGCACCCAACCTTGTTGGATGCATACAGGATAAACAGCGAGTCAGGTTTCCTGAATCCAGCAGTTCTGGCTACATAAATCTTCAAAGCCCTGACTACATCTAGTAACTTGGAATCCTCCAAGTCACGAGTAGCCGCAGGCACCACAATAGGTTGGTTCACATGAAAAGATGACACCACCTTTGGCAGAAATTGCGGACGAGTCCGTAATTCTGCCCTGTCCATATGGAAAACCAGATAGGGGCTTTTACATGACAAAGCCGCCAATTCTGACACACGCCTAGCCGAAGCTAAGGCCAATAGCATGACCACTTTCCACGTGAGATATTTTAACTCCACGGTCTTAAGCGGCTCAAACCAGTGAGATTTTAGGAAACTCAACACCACGTTAAGATCCCAAGGTGCCACTGGTGGCACAAAAAAGGGGCTGAATATGCAGCACTCCCTGAAAGAAAATGGATAGGGCCTAAATCTGGACCTTAATGGACCCCAATTCTAGGCCCAAAGTCACTCCCGACTGTAGGAAGTGCAGGAAACGGCCCAGCTGGAATTCCTCTGTAGAGGCATTCCTGGCCTCACACCCAGCAACATATTTTCGCCATATACGGTGATAATGTTTAGCCGTCACGTCCTTCCTAGCCCTAATCAGCGTAGGAATAACCTTATCCGGAATCCCTCTTTTCTATTAGGATCCGGCGTCCAACCGCCATGCCGTAAAACACAGCTGCGGTAAGTCTTGGAACATACAAGGTCCCTGCTGCAACAGATCCTGCCCTAGAGGCAGAGGCCATGGGTCCTCTGTGAGCATTTCTTGCAGCTCTAGATACCAAGTCCTTCTTGGCCAATCCGGAACAATGAGTATTGTTCTCACTCCTCTTTTCCTTATAAGAGAGGAAGAGGAGGAAACACATAAACCGACTGGAACATCCACAGTGTCACCAGTGCATCTACAGATATCGCCTGAGAGTCTCTTGACCTGGCGCAATACCTCTGTATCTTTTTGTTGAGGCGGGATGCCATCATGTCCACCTGTGGCAGTTCCCACCGACCTACAATCTGCGCGAAGACTTCTTGATGAAGTCCCCACTCTCCCGGGTGGAGGTCGTGCTGAGGAAGTCTGCTTCCCAGTTGTCCACTCCCGGAATGAACACTGCTGACAGTGCGCTTACGTGATTCTCCGCCCAGCGAAGAATTCTGGTGGCTTCTACCATCGCCACCCTGCTCCTTGTGCCGCCTTGGCGGTTTACATGAGCCACTGCGGTGATATTGTCTGATTAAATCAGAACCGGTTGGTTGCGAAGCAGGGTCTCCGCTTGACTTAGGGCGTTGTATATGGCCCTTAGTTCCAGGATATTGATGTGAAGGCAAGTCTCCTGCCTTGACCACAGTCCTTGGAAATTTCTTCCCTGTGTGACTGCCCCCCACCCTCGGAGGCTTGCATCCGTGGTCACCAGGACCCAGTCCTGAATGCCGAATCTGCGACCTTCGAGAAGGTGAGCACTCTGCAGCCACCACAGGAGAGACACCCTGGCTCTGGGGGGATAGGGTGATTAACCGATGCATCTGAAGATGTGATCCGGACCACTTGTCCAGTAAGTCCCATTGGAAGGTCCTCGTATGGAACCTGCCGAAGGGAATGGCCTCGTATGATGCCACCCTCCTTCCCAGGACTCGAGTGCAGTGATGCACTGACACCTGTTTTGGTTTTAATAGATTCCTGACCAGTGTCACGAGCTCCTGAGCTCTCTCTATCGGGAGATAAACCCTTTTCTGGTCTGTGTCTAGGATCATGCCTAGGAGAGGCAGATGAGCTGTAAGAACCAACTGCGACTTTGGAATATATAGAATCCAGCCGTGTTGCCGTTACACTTCCAGAGAAAGTGATACGCTGTTCAGCAACTGCTCTCTTGATCTCGCTTTTATGAGGAGATCGTCCAAGTACGTGATAATAGTGACACCTTGCTTCCGCAGGAGCACCATCATTTCCGCCATTACCTTGGTGAATATTCTCAAGGCCGTGGAGAGACCAAACGGCAACGTCTGAAATTGGTAATGACAATCCCGTACCGCAATTCTGAGGTACGCCTGATGAGGTGGATAAATGGGGACATGAAGGTATGCATCCTTTATGTCCCGAGTCACCATAAAATCTCCCCCTTTCAGGCTTGCAATAACCGCTCTTAGCGATTCCATCTTGAACTTGAACCTTTTCAGGTATATGTTCAGGGAATTTAAATTCAATATGGGTCCGACCGAACCGTCTGGTTTCCGGACTACAACATGGTTGAATAATAACCCCCTCCTTGACCACCACCTGTTGAAGATACAATTTGTGAATTGCAGTTAACACTGTTTCCCTCTCATGGGGGGAAGCCGGCAGGGCCGTCGGTGAGGGGGCATCTTCTCAAAGTCCAGCTTGTATCCCTGAGACACAATATCTATTGCCCAGGGATCTAACAGGGAGTGAACCCACTTGTGGCTGAACTTACGAAGGCGTGTCCCCACCGGGCCTAGCTCCGCCTGTGGAGCCCCAGCGACATGCGGTGAATTTTTGTAGAGGCCGGGGAGGACTTCTGTTCCTGGGAACTAGCTGTGTTTTGCAGCTTCTTTCCTCTGCCCCCGCCTCTGGCAAGAAATGACGCACCTCGGACTTTCTTGTTTCTTTATTCGAAAGGCTGCATTTGATAATGTCGTGCTTTCCTAGGCTGTGCAGGAATATAAGGCAAAATATCAAAATTTACCAGCTATAGCTATGGAGACCAGGTCCGAGAACCCATTTCCACACAATCCTCAGCCTTCCATATGCCTCTTAAGTCGGCATCATCTGTCCATTGCATATTCTACAGGACACGTCAAGCAGAAATCGACATAGCTTTGACTCTAGGACTCATGTCTCTTTGGGCATGTTTTATATATATATATATATATATACCTATCTATCTCTTAAGACAGCATCTTTAATATATATATATCTCTATATATAATAGGCAACAAAGCAGGCGGCACTCCAAGTCTGTTGAAAATTCAAGTGTATTACACACAAAACATGATCCGACGTTTCGGGGTCCAAGCGCCCCTTTGTCAAGGTGAACAATAACATATATGATAAAATTCATACCTTATATTAGAGGAGAAAACCCGCCAAGTGTCCCGTTCACGCCCGCCCGGCCGTTTGCGGTCCGTCCCTTCTTCCGTCTCCAATAGATGACGTCATGCACAGTGCGCTCCGTGCATACGTCGTTGTCCTGGTTACCCGACGCTGGAAGCGGCCGGGCTGCGGCGCTGATAAAAGAAAACATATTGTGCAAAAGTTTTAACATTACAGAACCCCACACCAAACTAATAAATGAATAATGAAGATATTGTATAGACATTGGATATTGATTGAGGTGATAACTGAAGGTGCACCCGCAGTAAGACGGTGCATATAAACAAAAATAAAAAAGAGAGTGGCATAGAAGCTGTGGCCGGAGAGCCCCAGCCACGAGGCAAATGGCCGCCTCGGCACTGAAGGGGTTAATCCCTAGTGCCCGGCGCCATTTGTTAAAGACAATGGGCGCTTGGCGCCAGATTTAAAAATGTATTGTGGGCGCTAGGCGCCGTGTTTTATTAACATAAAAAATGTATTTTATGGTTGTGCCGTGGTCCCGGACCTCTCCGGAGACCACGGCAGGGAGGACAGCCCCCGGCGCGCTCAGCAGAGTGTGCGCGCCGGGGGAGAGGAGGCAGCCGCTGACCGCCGGAGTCCGGGAGCTCCGCTCCCGGCAGCGGTCAGTGTAGCCCCGGGCGCACTGGAGTGTGCGCGCCGGGGAGAAGGGTGAGCGCTGCGGCTGGGAGCTCGGCTCCCGCTGCAGTGCTCTATGTGAGAGCCGCCGCTGGGGGCCGGGAGCTCTGCTCCCAGCGCCTCAGCCCAGCACGGGTGGCCAGCCGCAGCAGCCGGGACGGACGTCCCGGGCTGCTAGCCGGCGAGGGGGGTGCGCTGCAGCTCGGCTCCCCGCCGGACGCTGCAGCGAGGCTACCAGACAAGCGCCGCGCATGGGGGACCGGGCTAGCCGGCTCCCTAGCGGCGTGGGTGAATTAGGCGGGCGAGCAGGCTGATGAGCGCTGGGGACCGGGAGCTACGCTCCCGGCGCCCCAGCGCTACAACAAAGCCAGAGTCACGGCGGCCGGGACAAGTGTCCCGGGCCGCCGGACTTCGGTACAGGGGGGTGCGCCGCTGCGTGCGGCGGGGCCACAAAAGTAGTGCCACACTGGGGGGACAGGGAGAGCCAGCTCCCTGGAACCCCAGAGGCAGGAAGGCAGGCTGGAGGATGGGGGAAGCCAGCCCCATACCTCCAGCACAGAGGGAGAGCCCTAGCAGCCAGGCTGCAGGGCTAGGGAAGGCACAGTAGTTAGGACATTGTGTAAAACATGCAGTGCCTAGGTATGTGGAGCCTGTGCAGGCTCAGAGTGTATTTAAATGTATAAACATGTACAGTGTGATTTAAATGTAATGTATGTAAAGGTAAAATGCACTTACTTGATTGTGTGTCCCAGGAGGGGGGAATCCATAGCTGTGCAGGCTGATGGATTCTCCCAGACCTTTTCCCTAAAAACGGAATGCTTTCCCATCCAGCCTCACAGTTCCAATGGGCACAGGGAGAAAGAGAAGCAGCTTAGCTATGAAACAAGCTGAGTGGTTTCTTGGAGCTCCATGGAGATCAGCCGTAGTGGCCAGGAAACCTGGACCGGGGAGCCAGGCTGCCCAGCTCTGGAGCCCAAATCCAGGCTGCAGGCAGTGAGAGGGGTCCCGGGCAGGTTTCTGGAAGTCAGATTTAGGAGGGAAAACTTCCCCCCAGCCAGACTGAACGGCACCGTGGGAGTATCCTGCTCTCCCAGATGGGAGAGTCACAGGAGACCGACCACTCCCCACTGCCCATAGGGAACAATGTTAGGTGTGCATGAGACCAGAGCATGCACAGCTCATGGGTAAACATTGATTGGTTGTACACCACAGGGCGGGCTTACCCCCTGTGGTAAGGGGTCTAGGAGAGGGATAAAAGAAGGGCAGTTGGCCCATAGGATTGTGTAGTTGTAACATCTTCTTCTGCTGAAAAAATCTTGATTGTATGCTTTTGCCCCTAGCAATAGGGAGGAGCCTTTTTAAAGGTTATTTGAGCAATAAACACCTTTGCCTCAAGAAGACTGCTTCATCTTGTGACCTACAGGGTTAGGCCAAACCTAGCCCCGTTCTCCGGCTGTCCAGGGAAGCACCTGACGTCTCCAAGCTCCGCCTTCCGCCAGCTACCGGTAGAGGCCTAGCAAGTGGCTAGAGGGGATTCGTCAACACCACACAGCTGTGGTAAGGCAGTGCGTCGGCACATACAGAGCAGAACCGTGGTTCCAAACGCCACGGCAGGTTAGGAGTTTGGTGGTGGCAGCAAGAACCCGCCCACAGCGCAGTGGGTGGAGTCAGTAACAGGCGGTTACTGACGGTAAGCGGGAATCCCCTATGTGGTCAGGCCTCGTGCGGCTTGACCTTCCATTCTGTGCGCAGGCAACGGGACGCGCAAGCGGCGAGTGCTTCCGTACGGTACCGTCCTGTCACAGAAGCCCCTGTCTGCCCGCTGGGGTCATGCCCTCACTAAGGTGAACCTAGCGTTTTAGATGATGACAATTGAAAAAGTGAAACTAATATTATAAAGAATGATATTATACAATGGTAACAATAAACTTTAAACTTTCAAAAAAACTTGTAGTGAGAGTCTGTCCTATTCCTGTCTAGATTTTGCCCCGGCTAGAATCGGCTAAGGTACTTCAGATATCACCTTCGTCAAAATGAGGGGAAACAATTACTGTTTAAAATATGACATGCTGAGCTCAAACTATCCTGTTCAGTGTTACTGTAGAACGTATTAGCACTATACGGTAAATCAGAGTCAATTATTCTAAACGTCTGGTGTTTTATTTAAAGATGTTCCAACTCAGCTTCTCGTTCAGTCCGTGGGGACTGGTGGTGTTTAACTCAAAGATCCATTTGGCTTCTAATCGCAAGAGGCTGCCATCTCTGTCCCCTCCTCTAATGTGCTTGGGGACATGATCGATGATCATATGCCGCAGGTCATTCATAGTGTGGTGGGCTGCCGCAAAATGCCTTGCCACCGGTTGCTCTGACTCCTTACCCGCCAGAGCCTGTTTGATGGCCGAGCGATGGAGAGCCATCCTCTCTCTCAGTGTTCTAATTGATTTGCCCACATAGTGGAGTCCACATGGGCATTTTATGAGATACACTATATGAGTGGTAGTGCAGGTAAGCACAAAGTTGATCCTGTAGGTCTTCTCCCGATGTGGGTTGGTAAAGTTGGAACCAGTTATCATATTTTCGCAGGTGGTACACTTAATGCACTTATAACATCCAGGTGGTCTGCCCAGAAACGCTCCAGGGGTCTGTTTTTGATGTTTCATATCCTGGAATCCAGTAATGTCGGAATGGACTATCGCATCCTTGATGCTTTTGCCCCTTGAAAAGCACATCATTGGCCGCGTCCCCCTGAGAGTTGGTAGTGATTGGTCAGAAGCTATAATGGGCCATAGAGCTCTCGATGCTCTCTGTACGACCGGGCTAGTGGTGTTAAACCTGGAAATGAAGGGTATGACTGGCCTCTTTGGGCGGTCACTAGGATACAAGAGAGATTCCCTAGATAACTGCATCACTTCCTGCTTCTGTTTAATCAGGAGTGGACGGCCATATCCTCGCTCTGTAAATTTCACAATCATCTTGTCCAGTTCCATCTCCAACTTGTCACGATCGCTGATCAGGCGCGAAACCCTTATCATCTGTGAACGTGGTAGGCCCTTTTTGAGGGCTTTGGGGTGATGACTATTAGCCCTCAACAGGGTATTCCTGTCTGTGGGTTTGGTGTATACTCCTGTGTGTAAAGTCCCCTCTTCGATTGCAATCTGCACATCCAAATAATGTGTTGAGCTGGTGCTGGTCTGGTAAGTGTATTTAACCCCTGATGGTCTGGAGTTGGTGGTGTGCATTAGTTGCTCAAATCTTTCCACGCCCCCTGTCCATAGAAGGAACAGGTCATCTATGTAACGCGAAAAAAAAAAAACGTGCTGAGAGATCGTCTCATCCTGGAAAAACACCTTTTCTTCCTCCTCGAACATATAGACGTTGGCGAACGATGGGGAGACGTTGCTCCCCATCGCACACCCCGTCTTTTGACGGTAGAATCTGCCGTTGAATAAAAAGTAGTTCTTTTCCAAAGTCATTCGGAGGAGATCCATGAACAGTGGGAAGTCCAGCGTCTTCATGTTTTCATTTTTCAAGAATGTCTCCATTGCCGATAGACCTGCCTCATGTGGTATGTTTGTGTAGAGGCTAACTACATCAACCACACACATGAGGGTTCCCCTCGGTATCTGTTGTATCCCCCTTAGTCGGTTGAGGAAACTTGTGGTATCTTTTATAAAGTGCTTGTGCTTTAAAACCAGAGGTTGCAGTATGCTGTCCAGGAAAACTGATACTGGCTGGAAAATTGATTCTCTGGCAGCAATAATAGGTCTGCCTGGTGGAGCGTGCAGATTCTTATGCAGTTTAGGAACCGTGAAGAATACCGGCACTAGAGGATGGTCCTGAAAAAGTGCCTTGTGCAGTTTAGTGGTTAATTTCCCATTTTCTTTAGCTGTATCTAAAGTGCTCTTCAGTGCTTTCTGGTATTCAAGGGTAGGGTCACGGGTCAGCTCCTCATATACCTCGGTATCTGCTAGTTGGCTCTGTATTTCTTCCACATAATAGTCCAGGTCCAGAACCACCACCCCTCCTCCCTTGTCCGCGGGACGGATGACTATGTCCCTGTAATTACTCAGTTGCTTTAACGCTGCTTTCTCCGCTTTTGATAAATTATGATGTGTGGGGACAGTGGCCACCGCATTGTTGTATTTATGAACGGAGTCATCCAGTAATCTGGTGAAAGCTTTGATGGAGGCATTGGTGGACGTGGGGTCAAAGGTGGATGCTGACCGTTTATTCAGGAAGCTTTTATGTATATGATCCAAGCTGGTCGGTGAAGGTTCGTTTCCCGGTGAGTTTTAAAAGAACTCCTGGCGTCTGAGTTTACGTGCATAGTGATGTAGCTCAATGTGCCATCTGAAGTCATTAAAGGTGCTGGTGGGAACAAATGAAAGGCCCTTTTCCAAAACACTCTGTTCAGCTTCAGATAGTGTTCTTTTGGAAAGGTTGTAAATCATCGTTTCTTGTTTGCCGAGGCACCTCTGGTTCCGCGTGCATTGGCCGCCCCTGCGGGTGGCCTGCCTCTTCGTCCTTTTTCTGTTTGAGGTACTGTTGGGGTCCCTAAAGGGACACTGGACTCCCGCACGGGTCCTTCAGAATCACAGAGGCCGAATTCGCTATCGCTGTTGGAGGTGCCGGCTGTACTCTGTTGCATTTCTCTTCTCTTACGCCAGCTGTGTCTGCTTCTGCGGTTATATGCGCCCGTAGCTGGTGTATTTTCTCCCATCAGCCACCGGTAAACCCTGTTGGTGTCGTAGTCCTCCTTCACCGTGTGTTGTTTATTCCTTTTAAATTTTACCAGATCTCCCTTGTATCGTTCTGTCTGATGCTGCAACTTGATTAGCCATTCCTTATTTGTATCATTCTGCAACACCGATTTGTGCACGGTTTCCATGGCCTGTATTTTGTCTCGTGTTCCGCTGAGTTCCTTGCCTGCTTCTTCCACAACAAGTAACATGAGATCTAGACTGCATTTATTTAAGATCCCTACCCATTTTCTACAGAATTCCGGGCTGTGTCTGCCTATTGTGGGAACGTTCCTGACACGAAAGCCCCGGGGGATCATTTTTTGCCTGTGATATTCCGACAAAGAGATCCCGTGCAATAGGAAATCTATTTCTTTTCGTTTTAGTTTGAGAAGCTGATGGTATAGGTCCTCAATGCCGCCCTCGGTGCCATGGGGGTCCAGCTGTTCTTTGAACCGGAGCCGTTCCGCATCATCATCCGTGTAACTGAAGGACTCTCCCAGCGTGGGATACATCCCTCTGCAGCCCGGGGAATCATCTGTAACCACCGGCTCCATAAGTGCTTGGTGCAAAGTGCTGGTGCAAAGTGCTGGTGCAAAAGTGCTGTGATGCTGTGCAAGTGATGCTCACTCCTGGCCAGAGGAATAACTCATCAAGCAAAGGTATGCTTTAATACCTTTTGGGGGTGCCCTGACCCGGGATGGAGTATTGAGAGCCAAGCTGCCAATACCTCCAACTGTCATAGAAAAACTGTAAGGACCGGCACTCCCCCTCCCGGACTTAGTGCTTGGGTGCCATCTCAGATAAAATTGGATAATAGGCAACAAAGCAGGCGGCACTCCAAGTCTGTTGAAAATTCAAGTGTATTACACACAAAACATGATCCGACGTTTCGGGGTCCAAGCGCCCCTTTGTCAAGGTGAACAATAACATATATGATAAAATTCATACCTTATATTAGAGGAGAAAACCCGCCAAGTGTCCCGTTCACGCCCGCCCGGCCGTTTGCGGTCTGTCCCTTCTTCCGTCTCCAATAGATGACGTCATGTACAGTGCGCTCCGTGCATACGTCGTTGTCCTGGTTACCTGACGCTGGAAGCGGCCGGGCTGCGGCGCTGATAAAAGAAAACATATTGTGCAAAAGTTTTAACATTACAGAACCCCACACCAAACTAATAAATGAATAATGAATAAATGCAGTCTAGATCTCATGTTACTTGTTGTGGAAGAAGCAGGCAAGGAACTCAGCGGAACACGAGACAAAATACAGGCCATGGAAACCGTGCACAAATCGGTGTTGCAGAATGATACAAATAAGGAATGGCTAATCAAGTTGCAGCATCAGACAGAACGATACAAGGGAGATCTGGTAAAATTTAAAAGGAATAAACAACACACGGTGAAGGAGGACTACGACACCAACAGTGTTTACCGGTGGCTGATGGGAGAAAATACACCAGCTACGGGCGCATATAACCGCAGAAGCAGACACAGCTGGCGTAAGAGAAGAGAAATGCAACAGAGTACAGCCGGCACCTCCAACAGCGATAGCGAATTCGGCCTCTGTGATTCTGAAGGACCCGTGCGGGAGTCCAGTGTCCCTTTAGGGACCCCAACAGTACCTCAAACAGAAAAAGGACGAAGAGGCAGGCCACCCGCAGGGGCGGCCAATGCACGCGGAACCAGAGGTGCCTCGGCAAACAAGAAACGATGATTTACAACCTTTCCAAAAGAACACTATCTGAAGCTGAACAGAGTGTTTTGGAAAAGGGCCTTTCATTTGTTCCCACCAGCACCTTTAATGCCTTCAGATGGCACATTGAGCTACATCACTATGCACGTAAACTCAGACGCCAGGAGTTCTTTCAAAACTCACCAGGAAACGAACCTTCACCGACCAGCTTGGATCATATACATAAAAGCTTCCTGAATAAACGGTCAGCATCCACCTTTGACCCCACGTCCACCAATGCCTCCATCAAAGCTTTCACCAGATTACTGGATGACTCCGTTCATAAATACAACAATGCGGTGGCCACTGTCCCCACACATCATAATTTATCAAAAGCGGAGAAAGCAGCGTTAAAGCAACTGAGTAATTACAGGGACATAGTCATCCGTCCCGCGGACAAGGGGGGAGGGGTGGTGGTTCTGGACCTGGACTATTATGTGGAAGAAATACAGAGCCAACTAGCAGATACCGAGGTATATGAGGAGCTGACCCGTGACCCTACCCTTGAATACCAGAAAGCACTGAAGAGCACTTTAGATACAGCTAAAGAAAATGGGAAATTAACCACTAAACTGCACAAGGCACTTTTTCAGGAACATCCTCTAGTGCCGGTATTCTTCACGGTTCCTAAACTGCATAAGAATCTGCACGCTCCACCAGGCAGTCCTATTATTGCTGCCAGAGAATCAATTTTCCAGCCAGTATCAGTTTTCCTGGACAGCATACTGCAACCTCTGGTTTTAAAGCACAAGCACTTTATAAAAGATACCACAAGTTTCCTCAACCGACTAAGGGGGATACAACAGATACCGAGGGGAACCCTCATGTGTGTGGTTGATGTAGTTAGCCTCTACACAAACATACCACATGAGGCAGGTCTATCGGCAATGGAGACATTCTTGAAAAATGAAAACATGAAGACGCTGGACATCCCACTGTTCATGGATCTCCTCCAAATGACTTTGGAAAAGAACTATTTCTTATTCAACGGCAGATTCTACCATCAAAAGACGGGGTGTGCGATGGGGAGCAACGTCTCCCCATCGTTCGCCAACGTCTATATGTTCGAGGAGGAAGAAAAGGTGTTTTTCCAGGATGAGACGATCTCTCAGCACGTTTTGTTTTTTTCACGTTACATAGATGACCTGTTCCTTCTATGGACAGGGGGCGTGGAAAGATTTGAGCAACTAATGCACACCACCAACTCCAGACCGTCAGGGGTTAAAATAAGAATTTACTTACCGATAATTCTATTTCTCGGAGTCCGTAGTGGATGCTGGGGTTCCTGAAAGGACCATGGGGAATAGCGGCTCCGCAGGAGACAGGGCACAAAAAGTAAAGCTTTCCGATCAGGTGGTGTGCACTGGCTCCTCCCCCTATGACCCTCCTCCAGACTCCAGTTAGGTACTGTGCCCGGACGAGCGTACACAATAAGGGAGGAATTTTGAATCCCGGGTAAGACTCATACCAGCCACACCAATCACACTGTACAACCTGTGATCTGAACCCAGTTAACAGTATGATAACAGCGGAGCCTCTGAAAAGATGGCTCACAACAACAATAACCCGATTTAGTTAGCAATAACTATGTACAAGTATTGCAGATAATCCGCACTTGGGATGGGCGCCCAGCATCCACTACGGACTCCGAGAAATAGAATTATCGGTAAGTAAATTCTTATTTTCTCTATCGTCCTTGTGGATGCTGGGGTTCCTGAAAGGACCATGGGGATTATACCAAAGCTCCCAAACGGGCGGGAGAGTGCGGATGACTCTGCAGCACCGAATGAGAGAACTCCAGGTCCTCTTTTGCCAGGGTATCAAATTTGTAGAATTTTACAAACGTGTTCTCCCCCGACCACGTAGCTGCTCGGCAAAGTTGTAATGCCGAGACCCCTCGGGCAGCCGCCCAAGATGAGCCCACCTTCCTTGTGGAATGGGCCTTAACAGATTTAGACTGTGGCAGGCCTGCCACAGAATGTGCAAGTTGAATTGTGCTACCAATCCCACGAGCAATCGACTGCTTAGAAGCAGAAGCACCCAGCATTGTTGGGTGCATACAGGATAAACAGCAAGTCAGATTTCCTGACTCCAGCCAACCTGGAAACTATATTTTCAGGGCCCTGATAACATCCAGCAACTTGGAGTCCTCCAAGTCCCTAGTAGCCGCAGGTACCACAATAAGCTGGTTCAGGTGAAACGCTGACACCACCTTAAGGAGAAACTGGGGACGAGTCCGCAGCTTTGCTCTGTCCGAATGGACAATCAGATATGGCTTTGTGAGATAAAGCCGCCAATTCTGACACTCGCCTGGCCGAGGCCAGGACCAACAGCATGGTCATTTTCCATGTGAGATATATCAAATCCACAGATTTGAGTTGTTTAAACCAATGTGATTTTTTAGGAATCCCAAAACTACGTTGAGATCGCCCAGTGCCACTGGAGACATCAAAGGGGCTGTATATGCAGTACTCCCTTAACAACTTCTGGACTTCAGGAACTGAAGCCAATTTCTTTCTGGAAGAAAATCAACAGGCCGAAATTTGAACCTTAATGGACCCAATTTGAGACCCATAGACACTCCTGTTTGCAGGAAATGTAGAAATTAACCTAGTTGAAATTCTTCCGTGGAGCCTTCCTGGACTCACACCCTGGCACATATTTTCACCTAAGTGGTGATAATGTTGTGCGGTCACCTCCTTCCTGGCTCTGACCAGGGTAGGGATGACCTCTTCCGGAATGCCTCTTTCCCTTAGGATCCGGCGTTCACCCGCCTTGGCGTCAACGCAGCTGCGGTAAGTCCCGGAACAGACACGGTTCTTGCCGAATCAAGACCCTTCTTAGTATCTCTTTAAGTTCCGGGAACCAAGTCCTTCTTGGCCAAACCGGAGCCACGAGTATAGTTCTTACTCCTCTCCTTCCTATCATTTTCAATACATTGGGTATGAAAAGCAGAGGATGGAACACATACACCGACTGGTACACCGACGGTGTTACCAGAGCGTCCCAGGTATTGCCTGAGTGTCTCTTGACCTGGCGCTTCAGGTGGGACGCCATCATAACCACCTTTGGTCTTTCCCAACGGTTTACAATCATGTGGAAACTTCCAGATTAAGTTTCCACTTTTCCGGGTGGAATTCATTTATGCTGAGGAAATCTTCCCAGTTGCCCACTCCCGGAATGAACACTGCTGACAGTGTTATCACATGATTTTCCGCCCAGCGAAGAATCCTTGCTGTCATTGCCCTCCTGCTTCTTGTGTCGCCCCGTCTGATAACGTGGGCGACCGCCATGATGATGTCCTACTGGATCAGCACCGGTTGACTTTGAAGCAGGAGTCTTCCTAGGCTCAGAGCATTGTAAATTGCCCTTAGCTCCAGTATATTCATGTGGAGAGAAGTCTCCAGACTTGACCACACTTCCTTGGAAATTTTTTTCCCTGTGTGACTACTCCCCAGCCTCTCAGGCTGGTATCTGTGGTCCCCAGAACACAGTCCTGAATGCTGAGTGTGCTGCCCTCTAAAAGATGAGCACTCTGCAGCCCCCACAGAAGAGACACCCTTGTCCTTGGAGACAGGATTATCCGCTGATGCATCTGAAAATGCGATCCGGACCATTCGTCCAGCAAATCCCCTGAGATCTGCCGAATGGAATCGCTTCGTAAGAAGCCACCATTTTTCCCAGGACTCCTGTGCATTGATGCACTGATACTTGGCCTGGTTTTAGGAGGTTTCTGACTAGGTCGAATAACTCCTTGGCTTTTTCCTCCCGGAGGAACACCTTTTTCTGGACTATGCCCAGAATCAGTCCTAGGAACAGCAGACGTATCGTCGGAAAACAGCTGCGATTCTTGGAATATTTAGAATCCAGTCGTGCTGTCGTAGAACTACTTTAGATAGTGCTCTTCCGACCTCCAACTGTTCTCTGGAACTTGCCCTTTTCAGGATATCGTCCAAGTAAGGGATAATTTAGATGCCTTTTTTCTTTGAAGAAACATCTTTTCGGCCATTACCTTGGTAAAAGGCCCGGGGTGCCGTGGATAATTCAAACGGCATCGTCTGAAACTGATATTGACAGTTCTGTACCACGAACCAGAGGTACCCTTGTTGAGAAGGGCAAATTTGGACATGGAGGTAATCCTTGATGTCCAGGGACACCATATAGTCCCCTTTTTTCCGGTTCGCTATCACTGCTCTGAGTGACTCCATCTCGATTTGAACCTTTTATGTAAGTGTTCAAAGATTTCAGTTTAGACTATGTCTCACCAAGCCGTCTGGCGTCAGTACCACAATATAGTGTGGAAAAATAATACCCTTTTCCTTGTTGTAGGAGGGGTACTTTGATTATCACCTGCTGGATATACAGCTTGTGAATTGTTTCCAATGCTGCCTCCCTGTCGGAGGGAGCCGTTGGTAAAGCAGACTTCAGAAACCTGCGAGGAGAAGATGTCTCGACTCTCCAATCTGTACCCCTGGGATAATACTTGTACTATCTAGGGGTCAACCTGCGAGTGATCCCACTGCGCGCTGAGACTCTTGAGACTACCCCCCCACCTTGAGTCCGCTTGCATGGCCCCAGCGTCATGCTGAGGACTTGGCAGACGCGGTGGAGGGCTTCTTTTCCTGGGAAGGGGCTGCCTGCTGCAGTCTACTTCCCTTACCTCTATGTCTGGGCAGATATGACTGGCCTTTTGCCTGCATGCCCTCATGGGAAAGGAAGGATTGAGGCTGAAAAGACGGTGTCTTTTTCAGCTGAGATGTAACTTGGGGTAAAAAGGTTGGATTTCCCAGCTGTTGCCGTGGTCCCCAGGTCCGATGGACCGACCCCAACTAACTCCTTCCCTTTATACGGCAATACTTCCATGTGCCGTATGGGATCTGTATCACCTGACCACTGTCGTGTCCATGACATCTTCTGGGTGATATGGACAACGTACTTATCTTGATGCCAGAGAGCAAATATCCCTCTGTGCATCTCACGTACATATATATAGAATGCATCCTATTAAATGCTCTATATGAATAAAATATTTTCAGTCAGGGAATCCGACCAAGCCAACCCAGCACTGCATCTCCAGGCTGATGGCGATCGCTGGTCGCAGTATAACCACCGTATGTGTGTATATACTTTTTAGGATATCTTTCCAGCTTCCTATCAGCTGGCTCCTTGAGGGCGGCCGTATCTGGAGACGGTAACGCCACTTGATAAGCGTGTGAGCGCCTTATCACCCTAAGGGGTGTTTCCCAACGCGCCCTAATTTCTGTCGGGAAAGGGTATAACGCCAATATTTGCTATCGGGGTAACCCCACGCATCATCACACACTTCATTTTATTTTATCTGATTCAGGAAAAACTACAGGTAGTTTTTTCACTCCCACATAATACCCTTTTTTGTGGTACTTGTAGTATCAGAAATATGCAACACCTCCTTCATTGCCCTTAACGTGTGGCCCTAATGAGAAATACGTTTGTTTATTCACCGTCGACACTGGATTCAGTGTCCGTGTCTGTGTCTGTGTCGACCGACTGAGGTAAATGGGCGTTTTTAACGCCCCTGACGGTGTTTCTGAGACGCCTGGACCGGTACTAATAGTTTGTCGGCCGTCTCACGTCGTCAACCGACCTTGCAGCGTGTTGACATTCTCACGTAATTCCCTAAATAAGCCATCCATTCCGGTGTCGACTCCCTAGAGAGTGACATCACCATTACAGGCAATTTCTCCGCCTCCTCACCAACATCGTCCTCATACATGTCGACACACACGTACCGACATACAGCACACACACCGGGAATGCTCTGACAGAGGACAGGACCCACACTAGCCCTTTGGGGAGACAGAGGGAGAGTTTGCCAGCACACACCAAAACGCTATAATTATATAGGGACAACCTTATATAAGTGTTTTCCCTTATAGCATCTTTATATATATCTCAATATCGCCAAAATCAGTGCCCCCCCTCTCTGTTTTAACCCTGTTTCTGTACTGCAGTGCAGGGGAGAGCCTGGGAGCCTTCTCTCCAGGCTTTCTGTGAGAGAAAATGGCGCTGTGTGCTGAGGAGATAGGCCCCGCCCCTTTTTCGGCGGGCTCGTCTCCCGCTATTTAGTGAATCTTGGCAGGGGTTAAATATCTCCATATAGCCTCTGGGGGCTATATGTGAGGTATTTTTCGCCAAAAAAGGTTTTCATTTGCCTCCCAGGGCGCCCCCCTCCCAGCGCCCTGCACCCTCAGTGACTGCCGTGTGAAGTGTGCTGAGAGGAAAATGGCGCACAGCTGCAGTGCTGTGCGCTACCTTTAGAAGACTGCAGGAGTCTTCAGCCGCCGATTCTGGACCTCTTCTTACTTCAGCATCTGCAAGGGGGCCGGCGGCGCGGCTCCGGTGACCATCCAGGCTGTACCTGTGATCGTCCCTCTGGAGCTGATGTCCAGTAGCCAAGAAGCCAATCCATCCTGCACGCAGGTGAGTTCACTCCTTCTCCCCTAAGTCCCTCGTTGCAGTGATCCTGTTGCCAGCAGGACTCACTGTAAAATAAAAAACCTAAGCTAAACTTTCTCTAAGCAGCTCTTTAGGAGAGCCACCTAGATTGCACCCTTCTCGGCCGGGCACAAAAATCTAACTGGAGTCTGGAGGAGGGTCATAGGGGGAGGAGCCAGTGCACACCACCTGATCGGAAAGCTTTACTTTTTGTGCCCTGTCTCCTGCGGAGCCGCTATTCCCCATGGTCCTTTCAGGAACCCCAGCATCCACAAGGACGATAGAGAAATACACTTACCAGACCAGCACCAGCTCAACACATTATTTGGATGTGCAGATTGCAATCGAAGAGGGGACTTTACACACAGGAGTATACACCAAACCCACAGACAGGAATACCCTGTTGAGGGCTAATAGTCATCACCCCAAAACCCTCAAAAAGGGCCTACCACGTTCACAGATGATAAGGGTTTCGCGCCTGATCAGCGATCGTGACAAGTTGGAGATGGAACTGGACAAGATGATTGTGAAATTTACAGAGCGAGGATATGGCCGTCCACTCCTGATTAAACAGAAGCAGGAAGTGATGCAGTTATCTAGGGAATCTCTCTTGTATCCTAGTGACCGCCCAAAGAGGCCAGTCATACCCTTCATTTCCAGGTTTAACACCACTAGCCCGGTCGTACAGAGAGCATCGAGAGCTCTATGGCCCATTATAGCTTCTGACCAATCACTACCAACTCTCAGGGGGACGCGGCCAATGATGTGCTTTTCAAGGTGCAAAAGCATCAAGGATGCGATAGTCCATTCCGACATTACTGGATTCCAGGATATGAAACATCAAAAACAGACCCCTGGAGCGTTTCTGGGCAGACCACCTGGATGTTATAAGTGCATTAAGTGTACCACCTGCGAAAATATCATAACTGGTTCCAACTTTACCAACCCACATCGGGAGAAGACCTACAGGATCAACTTTGTGCTTACCTGCACTACCACTCATATAGTGTATCTCATAAAATGCCCATGTGGACTCCACTATGTGGGCAAATCAATTAGAACACTGAGAGAGAGGATGGCTCTCCATCGCTCGGCCATCAAACAGGCTCTGGCGGGTAAGGAGTCAGAGCAACCGGTGGCAAGGCATTTTGCGGCAGCCCACCACACTATGAATGACCTGCGGCATATGATCATCGATCATGTCCCCAAGCACATTAGAGGAGGGGACAGAGATGGCAGCCTCTTGCGATTAGAAGCCAAATGGATCTTTGAGTTAAACACCACCAGTCCCCACGGACTGAACGAGAAGCTGAGTTGGAACATCTTTAAATAAAACACCAGACGTTTAGAATAATTGACTCTGATTTACCGTATAGTGCTAATACGTTCTACAGTAACACTGAACAGGATAGTTTGAGCTCAGCATGTCATATTTTAAACAGTAATTGTTTCCCCTCATTTTGACGAAGGTGATATCTGAAGTACCTTAGCCGATTCTAGCCGGGGCAAAATCTAGACAGGAATAGGACAGACTCTCACTACAAGTTTTTTTGAAAGTTTAAAGTTTATTGTTACCATTGTATAATATCATTCTTTATAATATTAGTTTCACTTTTTCAATTGTCATCATCTAAAACGCTAGGTTCACCTTAGTGAGGGCATGACCCCAGCGGGCAGACAGGGGCTTCTATGCCACTCTCTTTTTTATTTTTGTTTATATGCACCGTCTTACTGCGGGTGCACCTTCAGTTATCACCTCAATCAATATCCAATGTCTATACAATATCTTCATTATTCATTTATTAGTTTGGTGTGGGGTTCTGTAATGTTAAAACTTTTGCACAATATGTTTTCTTTTATCAGCGCCGCAGCCCGGCCGCTTCCAGCGTCGGGTAACCAGGACAACGACGTATGCACGGAGCGCACTGTGCATGACGTCATCTATTGGAGACGGAAGAAGGGACGGACCGCAAACGGCCGGGCGGGCATGAACGGGACACTTGGCGGGTTTTCTCCTCTAATATAAGGTATGAATTTTATCATATATGTTATTGTTCACCTTGACAAAGGGGCGCTTGGACCCCGAAACGTCGGATCATGTTTTGTGTGTAATACACTTGAATTTTCAACAGACTTGGAGTGCCGCCTGCTTTGTTGCCTATTATCCAATTTTATCTGAGATGGCACCCAAGCACTAAGTCCGGGAGGGGGAGTGCCGGTCCTTACAGTTTTTCTATCTCTATATATACATATATATATATATCTATATGCATACTAGGGTCTCAATCTCTGCTGATAAGGTACCTGTCCACGCTGCCACCGCGCTATAAACCCATGCCGACACAATCGCCGGTCTGAGTAGTGTACTAGAATGTGCACGCTATCTGCAGGATCCCTGAGAATAGCTAGTGCTACCTTCTGGGCAAACGTGACACCCTAGGGGAAGATTCCCATCACATCCTGGCCCTAGTGGGGAAAGGATACTGCCTGAGAATTTTTTGTGGGAAGCTGCAGTCTCTTGTCTGGAGATTCTCGCTCTTTTTCCTCATGAGAGGAGGAAAATTTACCTCAGCTTTCTTCCCCTTAACATGTGTACCCGTGTGTCAGGGACAAATGAGTCATCAGTGATATGCAAATCATCATTTATTACAATAATCATATATTGAATACCTTTCAGCCATTTTGGCTGTAACTTTGCATTATCGTAGTTGAAACTGGAGTAAAACTCCGTGTCGATATCAGTGTTTATTATTTTGGATAGTGAGCATTGTGAGACTCTGAAGGTCTCTGTGACATAGGGACAGACCTGGGTAGATTTCCTGTCTGTTCTCTAATCTTATGTGCAATAAATTCACCTTAGCACTTACACATATCCAAACAGGTGTCGGCGTTGTCGACGGAGACACCCTCTCACACACACATATTTGCTCTATCTCCTCCTTAGGGGAGCCTTTTACCTCAGACATGTCGACACACACGTACCGACACACCACACACACACACACACACACACACACACACACACACACACACACACACACACACACACACACACACACACAGGGGATGCTCTATTTGAAGACAGTTCCCCCACAAGGCCCTTTGGAGAGACAGAGAGAGAGTATGCCAGCACACACCCCAGCGCTATATGACCCAGGAATCACACAGTAACTTAGTGTTAACCCAGTAGCTGCTGTATATATTGTTTTTACGCCAAA
This sequence comes from Pseudophryne corroboree, assembly GCF_028390025.1. NCBI lineage: Eukaryota > Metazoa > Chordata > Amphibia > Anura > Myobatrachidae > Pseudophryne > Pseudophryne corroboree. The sequence continues at coordinate 558,165,141 of NC_086444.1, forward strand.
TTTATGTGCCACCCCTCTCTTTTTCACCCTCTCTATCGTGCTTCTGCAGGGGAGAGCCTGGGGAGCTTCCTCTCAGCGGAGCTGTGGAGAGAAAATGGCGCTGGTGAGTGCTGAGGAAGAAGGCCCCGCCCCCTCAGCGGCGGGCTTCTCCCGCGATTTTGTGTAAAATTAATGGCGGGGGCTCATGCATATAGCAGTGTCCAACTGTATATATGCTGCTTTTGCCAGGAGGTACTTAATTGCTGCCCAGGGCGCCCCCCCCCCTGCGCCCTGCACCCTACAGTGACCGGAGTGTGTGGGTTAGTGTGGGCGCAATGGCGCACAGCTGCAGTGCTGTGCGCTACCTCATATGAAGACAGGAGTCTTCTGCTGCCGATTTTGACGTCTTCTTGCTTCAACCCGCCGGCTTCTGTCTTCTGGCTCTGCGAGGGGGACGGCGCCGCAGCTCCGGGAACGGACGACCAAGGTTAGGTTCCTGTGTTCGATCCCTCTGGAGCTAATGGTGTCCAGTAGCCTAAGAAGCGCAACCTAGCCGCAGTTAGTAGGTTTGCTTCTCTCCCCTCAGTCCCACGTAGCAGAGAGTCTGTTGCCAGCAGAAGCTCCCTGAAAATAAAAAACCTAACTAAAATACTTTCTTATTAGCAAGCTCAGGAGAGCTCACTAAAATGCACCCAGCTCTGTCCGGGCACAGATTCTAACTGAGGTCTGGAGGAGGGGCATAGAGGGAGGAGCCAGTGCACACCAGTAGTACTAAATCTTTCTTAGAGTGCCCAGTCTCCTGCGGAGCCCGTCTATTCCCCATGGTCCTTACGGAGTCCCCAGCATCCACTAGGATGTTAGAGAAAACTAGAGATGTGCGCTAACCCTCATGTTTTGGTTTTGGTGTTGGATCTGTATCTCATTCATGTTTTGGATCTGTATTTGGTTTTGCCAAAACAGCTCTTAAGCATTTCGGTTTTGGATCTGTTTTTAAAAAAAATCATAGAAACAGCTAAAATCACAGAATTTGGGCCTGTTTTTGTTCCTACGCAGTGCCATTTCTAGTGGTGGGTGAGTCATGCGATCGCATAGGGTGCCCGCTGCGGAACTTGCTGGTTACTATCATGCTCCCCCTCCTCCCTTCTATAGTACTCCAGTCGGTGGCAGAGTTTCTGGAAATGATGCAATTGCGGCATGTAGTCATTTGACATGTGTAATGACACCCCTCGAAAAGAGTACTATTGGCGGGAGGAGGGGGAGCAGGATAGCAGTGCTGGCGGCAGTATACACCCCTGGCAACGAGCATTACACATCCCTTGGACCGAGTATGACACCCAGAGCATGAAACCTCTGGCAACGAGCATGACACCCAGAGCATGAAACCCCTGGCAATGATAGCAGTGTTGGTGGCGGTATACACCCCTGGCAATGAGCATTACACACCCCTGGGAACAAAGCATGACGCCCACAGCCAGAGTATGAAACCCCTGTCAACAAGCATGGAAACTCTGGCAATGAACAATACATACCCCTGGGCACAAACATGACAGCCAGAGCATGAAATCCTTGGCAAAGAGCATGAATCCCAGAGCAAGAAACCCCTGGCAATGAGTATGGAACCCAGAGCATGAAACCCCTGGCAACAAGCAGGTGATTTAAAAGTAATTAGGGCATAATGTATCATGGCATTGTGGTGTGTGGCATAATATGGTGCAAGGGGCATAATATGATGCAAGGGGCATTACTGTGTGGGGCTTAAAATGGTGGAATTTTTCTCTTACGTCCTAGAGGATACTGGGAATCCATTTAGTACCATGGGGTATAGACGGGTCCACTAGGAGCCATGGGCACTATAGAAGTTTGAGTGTGTGTGCTGGCTCCTCCCTCTATGCCCCTCCTAGCAGACTCAGTTTAGAAAATGTGCCCAGAGGAGCTGGTCACGTATCTGGAAGCTAGTGAAGAGTTTTCTGCATTTATTTTAAAAGTTTGTTATTTTCAAGCAGTACTGGATGGCACCAGCCTGCCTGCTTCGTGGGACTTAGGGGGAGAACCGCCCAACCCCACTAAGGGTTAATTGTCCCATTCCCCGCTGACAGGACGCTAGCTCCTGTGGGAACAATTCGCAAGCCCCACCACGGCAAGCATACATTCCCGCAAGCACGCCACCACCCCTAACAGAGCCAGAAGAAAGAAGAGTGGTGAGTACTAAGCCAGCATCCCGGTTAGCGGGTCGCCGGCCATTATTGCGGCATGAGGGTACAGAGACGCACAGCTTCTAAACGGGGCGGACTGAGTATCCTGACTAAGTACACTATAATGTACACAGTACCCAGACTGGCTCTACAGCCATAAAAGGGGGCTGACCCCATTTTATGCACACAGACACATAAAGCCAGTATAAAGAAGAGCGGGAAGACGTCGCAGAGTGATTGACAGGAAGTGGGTGTTTCTGGGTGGTAACTGACCGTTTTCGGGGAGTGTGTGTAAAAAACGCAGGCGTGCCAGATAAAAACGCAGGAGTGGCTGGGAAAACGTAGGCGTGGCTGGCCGAACGCAGGGCGTGTTTGTGACGTCAAAACAGGAACTAAATAGTCTGAAGTGATCGCAAGGAAGGAGTAGGTCTGCAGCTACTCTGAAACTGCACAATTTTTTTTAGTAGCAGCGCTGCGATCCTTTCGTTCGCACTTCTGCTAAGCTAAGATACACTCCCAGAGGGTGGCGGCTTAGCGTTTGCACTGCTGCTAAAAGCAGCTAGCGAGCGAACAACTTAGAATGAGGGCCTTAGTCTGCGACCCAGCTAAGCTTGGCATTAGTGATAAGGGCGCCATGTGCTGGTTCCATACTCTCTCTGTGTCTCTCTGGAAGGGCTCTTTGTGGGTTAATTGTGCTTTTAATCTTTTCCTGTGTGTGTTCTGTCACTGCTGCAGTATGTCAGGCAAAGAGTGTATTTTATGTAAGGCACAGTGTCCCTCTCCTCCAGGGGGTTCACTAGTGTGTACTCAGTGTATCCACCATTTCTACAAAATTATCTCGTAATGAGACAGAAATGCAATACTTGAAGCAGTCTATGGCTGAGTTTATGAAAAAGGACTCAGTACCCAGACCAGCGTCTCAGACCTCTACCATTTGTCCGTAGAAACGTACATTGGCCCATATCCTGCATTTTGACTCTGATAAGTAAGGGTCAGAAATGGAGGAAGGTGAGGTGGACATAGAGGTAGGGAGGGTACTCTGTCACAGGGTGTAGAGGCTCTAAAAGATGCTATCAGAAAAATTCTAATAGTCCTGATAAGGTGACAGAGGAGAGTGAGGAACCTTACTTTAATATAAAGAAAAAATCCTCAGCCACTTTTCCTGTGTCAAAGGAACTAAATACCCGGTTTGAAGAACCGAGGGTTAATCTAGATGAGAAATGTCAAATTTCTATACGGTTTTAATTATCTTTTCCTTTTCCTCCTGAGGATAGGAAAAAAGGGAAAATCCACTGATAGTAGATGCGTCAGTCTCCAGGCTCTCACGTAAAATTGTACTGCCTGTCCCTGGTGCAGCCTCACTAAAAGATGCGGCTGATCACAAGATTGAGACTGCACGCAAATATTTGTACACTACTGCTATAGCATGTGCGTGGATTTCACGAGCCACTGCTAAATGGTCAGGTAATTTAATTGAGGGGTTAGCCACCTTACCTCAAGAGAAAATTGTTTTGCTCCTGCAACATATACAAGACTCTGCAGACTTTATGGTGGAAGCCATAAAGGAGGTTTGCTTAATGCATGCACTACAGCTAGGGCAGTGTTGGCACGCAGGGGTGTATGGCTACATCAGTGGACTACTGATGCAGATTCCAGGAAAGGCGTGGAAGGCCTGCCTTTCACAGGTGAGGCCCAATTTGGAGATGAACTCGACAAATGGATGTCCCGAGCTACTGCGGGTAAGTCCACATATCTACCTTCTGCAGCTCCGCCAGCTAGGAAGGCCTACTCACGACCCAATTTACAGTCCTTTCGGACTGCCAAGTTTAGGGTCAAGGCCAGAGGTTCTTCTACCGCCGCCAGAGGAAAACCATGCAAACCAGCGCCTGCTGGTTCACAGGAACAGGACTCAGGTTCTGCTTCCTCAAAACCTTCCGCATGACGGTGGACCGCGAGGCCTGGAAGACAGGCAGGTGGGAGCCCGGCTAAAATTCTTCAGCCACATCTGGACAAGATCGTGCCAGGATCCCTGGCACGACCTTATATCCCAGGGCTACAGACTGGAGTTTCAGGAGCTCCCACTTCACAGATTCTTCAAATCAGGCTTACCAGTGTCACAAAACAAGTTGAATCTTACAGGACACCATTCAAAAACTGTTACAGACCCAGGTCATTGTTCCAGTTCCACCTCATCTACAAAACAAGGGAAACTATTCCAGCTTATTTGTAGTACCAAAACCAGACGATTCGGTAAGACCGATTCTGAACCTCAAGTCATTGAACCCGTACTTGCGAGTGTTCAAGTTCAAGATGAAGTCTCTGAGAGCGTTGATCTCAGATCTAAAGGAGGGGGAATTCCTAGTGTCTCTGGATATCAAGGATGCTTACCTTCACATTCCGATCTGGCCAGTTCCAGGCCTTGTCATTTGGTCTCTCCACGGCACTGTGGGTGTTTACCAAGGTGATGGCAGAGATAATGATTCTGCTCCGCCAACTAGCAGTGAACATAATTCCGTACCTGGACGATCTTCTAATAAAGGCTCCATCCAGGGAACAGTTGTTGGAGAACATTGGTCTCTCTACCAGACTTCTCCTGGATCACGGGTGGATTCTGAATCTACCAAAATCTCACCTAGAACCAACGCAGAGGCTTCATTTCCTGGGACTGATACTGGACACAGAATCACAGAAAGTGCTCCTTCCCTTGGAAAAGTCAATGGTAATCCAGTCGATAGTCCAGGCACTCTTAAAGCTGACCCGGATCTCTGTACATCTTTGCATACACCTTCTGGGGAAAATGGTGTCTTCTTACGAAGCAATTCAGTATGGAAGGTTTCTTGCGAGGCCCTTCCAGCTGGATCTGTTGGACAAATGGTCCGGATCACATCTTCACATGCACTAGAGGGTTCGTTTGTCACCAATAGCCAGGATTGTCCTCCTGCGGTGTCTACAGACTTCTCACCAAGTCGAGGGTCGGAGGTTCGGGATTCAGAATTGGATTCTGCTAACCACAGATGCAAGCCTCAGAGGTTGGGGCGCGGTCACCTAGGGGGTACAGTTTCAGGGAAGATGGTCAAGCCAGGAGGTCATCCTTCCGATAAACACCCTGGAACTCAGGGCTATCTACAATGCCCTTCTGCAGGATTCATCTCTTCTTCATAATCAGGCCATGCAGGTCCAGTCGGACAATGTTACGGCGGTAACGTACATAAACCGACAGAGCGGAACTAAAAGCAGAGCCACAAAGTCAGAGGTGTCAAGAATTCTCCTCTGGGTGGAAAAACATGCCATGGCATTGTCGGCAATCTTTGTTCCTGGAGTAGACAACTGGGAAGCAGACTTCCTCAGCAGACACGACCTGCACCCGGGGGAATTGGGTCTCCACCTTGAGGTGTTCCGGTGGTTAACACGTCGGTGGGGGTATCCACAAATCGACATGATGGCCTCTCGACTCAACAAGAAGTTCAAGCGGTATTGTTCCTAGTCGAGGGACCCACAGGCAGTAGCGGTATATACCCTGACAACTCCGTGGGTCTACCAGCTGGTGTACTTGTTTCCTCCCATTCCTCTGATCCCAAGAATTCTAAAAAGAATAAAAAGGGAAATGGTTCAAGCAGTCTTCATTGCTCCAGACTGGCTGCGAAGGGCCTGGTATGCGGATCTTCTAGAGATGCTAATCGAAGATCCGTGGCCTCTGCCTCTTCGAGAGGATCTTCTGCAACAGGGCCCGTTCATCTATCAAAACTTACCATGGCTACATTTAATGGCATGGAAGTTGAACGCCTGATTCTAGACAGAAGAGGGATCCCTGACAAGGTCATCCCGACTATGATCCAAGCCAGAAAGGGGGTAACGTCTAAACATTACCATCGTATCTTGAAGAAATATGTCTCTTGGTGTGAGAGCAGACTATATTCTGCGGCGGAGTTTCATCCGGGACGTTTCCTGCTTTTCTGCAGTCAGGAATAGATGTAAGCCTACGCCTAGGCTCCATTAAAGTTCAGATTTCGGCCTTGTCCATTGTCTTTCAGAAACAATTGGGTTCTCTCTCTGAGGTTTAGGCGTTCTTGAAAGGTGTTCTTCACATCCAACCTCCCTTTGTGCCTCCTACCGCACCTTGGGATCTCAATTTGGTGCTGCAGTTCCTCCAATCGAGACTGGTTTGAACAGTTACAGGAGGTGGACGTAAGTACCTTACATGGAAATCCGTCACATGGTTGGCCTTGGCTTCAGCAAGATGTGTGTCGGAGCTGGGGGCATTGTATTACAAGAGCCCCTACTTAATTTTCCATGAGGACACAGCTGAACTCAGGACTCGTCAGCAATTTCTTCCTAAGGTGATGTCCGCGTTTCACATCAACCAACCTGTTGTGGTTCCGGCTGTTACGAACGCCTCTGCTACTTCAAAGGTTTAGGATGTTGTAAGGGCTCTGAAGGTCTGTGAAGAGAACAGCTCATCACAGAAAATCAGACTCGCTGTTCGTTCTTTATGACCCCAATAAAATTGGGTGCTCTGCTTTGAAGCAGTCCATTGCACGCTGGATTAGGCTCACTTATTCCACTGCAGGTTTGCCAATTCCAAAATCTGTTCAAGCCCACTCTACTAGGTCGGTGGGTTCCTCTTGGGCAGCTGCCCGGCGTGTCTCGGATTTACAGCTCTGCCGAACAGCTACTTGGTCGGGTTCGAACACATTTGCTAAGTTTTACAAGTTCAATACTTTGGCCTCTGAGGACCTTCAGTTTGGGAGCTTTGGTACTTCCCCATGGTACTAAATGGATTCTCAGTATTCCCTGGGATGTAAGACAAAATAAGAATTTACTTACCGGTAAATCTATTTCTCGTAGTCCGTAGAGGATGCTGGGACTCCGTAAGGACCATGGGGAATAGACGGGCTCCGCAGGAGATAGGGCACTTTAAGAAAGCTTTGGACTCTGGGTGTGCACTGGCTCCTCCCTCTATGCCCCTCCTCCAGACCTCAGTCAGGGAAACTGTGCCCAGAGGAGATGGACAGTACGAGGAAGGTTTTTTGTAAATCTAAGGGCGAGATCCATACCAGCCACACCAATCACACCGTATAACTTGTGATAAACTACCCAGTTAACAGTATGAACAACAACATAGCCACGGTTCAACCGATAAACTATAACGTAACCCTTATGTAAGCAATAACTGTATACAAGTCTTGCAGAAGAAGTCCGCACTTGGGACGGGCGCCCAGCATCCTCTACGGGACGGGCGCCCAGCATCCGTGCCCCCCCTGTCATTTGTGGCCCGTTAAGTCTCAGGGGCCCCGGCCGCGGCCTAGGATTGCGCTCAGTTGCAGAGGGTTTTTTTTTTCATTTGTGCCAGCCCGGCCCCAGCAGGCTGTCAGCGCACGCTGATTTGACAGCTGCCGCTGGGACCAGAGCCGGCTCACGCCCACAGTGAGTGCAGCCCTCCCTCCCTCCTCCTCTCCTGCTGCAGTGCATGTGACCAGCAGGCAGCAGCGCACGGAGGCCGGGAGACGGAGCGGGCTGCGGAACAGGCTAAGGAGTCAGACAGCGCGTAGTGGTGGACCCTGGACCGCGTGGACTGGATTTCACTTCCAGCCAGCCCAGGCTCCCCAGCGGCCACACAGAGAGGAGACAGAGGCGCCGATCGAAGCAGGCAGAGCCGCAGAGGCAGCAGCAGCAGGACGGAGACAGTGACTCACTGTGTATATCAGCCTGTCACAGTGAGTATGCTGTTTGCTGTATCGCGGCTGCCAGCCTGTGCCAGCTACCTTTAACGTGTGTGCGGCTGCTGCTGCGGCGGGCACTAAGGGGGAGCGATCCGGTCTATATGTAGTATACGGTGGTATGTGCCTGCCGAGGGGGGGGGGGGCAATCGGCACTTGGTGTGTGGTGAATGAATCAGTGACCACTAAGACGTCACCGGCAGTGTGCCTGCCAGTGTTGGCCTCACCTCCAGCAGCATCGTCCTGGCAGGCACCCCCCCCCCCCCACCCCCACACACACACGCTGATTGTTGGCCTCACGTGGGAGATGATGTTGTGGCTGAGAGATGACGGGGGAGGGGAGAGAATGGTGTGGCTCAGAGACACAATGTGGAGGCTCATACTGTGTGGCGTAACTTGAATTTTGGCTCATACTGTGTGGCGTAAGGTGAATTTCGGCTCAGACTTTTTTGGTGTAAGGTGAATTTCGGCTCATAGTGTAGTATAATTTTATTTTTCGGCTCATACTGTGTGGCGTAAGGTAAATTCCAGCTCATACTTTTTGGTGTAACGTGAATTTCGGCTCATACTGTGTGGCATAATGTGAATTTCGGCTCATTCTGTATAGCATAATTTGAATTTCGGCTCATACTGTGTGGCGTAACTTGAATTTTGGCTCATACTGTGTGGCATAATGTGAATTTCGGCTCATTCTGTATAGCATAATTTAAATTTCGGCTCGTACTGTGTGGTGTAACATAAAGTTCGGCTCATACTATGAGGCGTATTTTGAAGTTCTGCTCATACCATGTGGCGTAATGTGAATTTTTTGAGGGAGGGGGCCCCAAATCGGTATCTTGCTTAGGGCCCCATGAGATCTCATGCTGCCCCTCACACGCTGCCCCCTGCCCCTCACACGCTGCCCCTTGTAGTGGGGACATACCCCATTTCTGGAAGCGCATGCACCGAAGCCACACGCAAATACACTTTCCCCTTCCATGGTTCCCCCCCTATCATTTTCTTCTGGATCCGCCCCTGTCCGTAGGGGATAATGGGTGCCCTCCCAGTGCTTTGTTCTTCCTGCTCTGTTACTTGGTTCAGTAATGTTGTTTGGTTCAGCTGTTGTTGTCCCTTTTGCAAGTTTGGTTAGCATGGCTTTCCTCTTGTTCTGGTTGTGCTGGTTCGAATTCTCACCACTTTCCTTTTCTATATCCTTCTCTCAGAGTATGTCTGTCTCCTCGGACACACTTTCCTAGACTGTCTGGTAGGAGGGGCATAGAGGGAGGAGCCAGCACACACAATCAAACTTCAATAGTGCCCATAGCTCCTAGTGGACCCGTCTATACCCCATGGTACTAAATGGATTCCCAGTATCCCCTACGGACTACGAGAAAAGGATTTACCAGTAGGTAATTAAAATCCTGGAGTCCGACTGGCAGGGCCTGGAACTGATAATGACAGTCCAGCAATGCAAAACGGACATAAGCCTGATGCGGTAGCCAGATCGGAATGTGAAGGTACGCATCCTTGATATCTAGTGACACTAGGAATTCCCCCTCTTCCAGACCTGATATCACTGCCCTGAAAGACTCCATCTTGAACTTGAACTCCTTTAAAAAGGGGTTCAATGATTTTAGGTTCAGAATGAGCCTGACCGAACCATCCGGTTTCGGTACCACGAAAAGGTTCGAATAGTAACCTTTGGTCAGCATGTGAGGTGGCACTGGCACAATGACCTGTGCCTCCACCAGCTTTTGGACAGCGTCTTGTAGTACAGTGCTGCCCTCCAACAGAGTTGGTAAGCCTGACTTGAAAAAGCGGTGCAGAGGGAGACTTTGAAATTCCAGCCTGTGTCCCTGGGACACAATATCGATTACCCAGGGATCCAGGCCGGACGATACCCAGACATGACTGAAATGTCTGAGTCTCGCTCCCACTGGCCCCACCACCGGGCTGTGCAGTCCACTGTCAAGCGGAGGACTTTGGGGTACCTGATGCCGGCTTTTGTTCCTGGGAACCTGCAGCGGCAGGCTTCTTGGACTTAACCCGACCTCCCCTAAAGAAGGTATTGGAAGTTAGAGATGAGCGCCTGAAATTTTTCGGGTTTTGTGTTTTGGTTTTGGGTTCGGTTCCGCGGCCGTGTTTTGGGTTCGAACGCGTTTTGGCAAAACCTCACCGAATTATTTTTGTCGGATTCGGGTGTGTTTTGGATTCGGGTGTTTTTTTCCAAAAACACTAAAAAACAGCTTAAATCATAGAATTTGGGGGTCATTTTGATCCCAAAGTATTATTAACCTCAAAAACCATAATTTACACTAATTTTCAGTCTATTCTGAATACCTCACACCTCACAATATTATTTTTAGTCCTAAAATTTGCACCGAGGTCGCTGTGTGAGTAAGATAAGCGACCCTAGTGGCCGACACAAACACCGGGCCCATCTAGGAGTGGCACTGCAGTGTCACGCAGGATGTCCCTTCCAAAAAACCCTCCCCAAACAGCACATGACGCAAAGAAAAAAAGAGGCGCAATGAGGTAGCTGTGTGAGTAAGATTAGCGACCCTAGTGGCCGACACAAACACCGGGCCCATCTAGGAGTGGCACTGCAGTGTCACGCAGGATGGCCCTTCCAAAAAACCCTCCCCAAACAGCACATGACGCAAAGAAAAAAAGAGGCGCAATGAGGTAGCTGACTGTGTGAGTAAGATTAGCGACCCTAGTGGCCGACACAAACACCGGGCCCATCTAGGAGTGGCACTGCAGTGTCACGCAGGATGTCCCTTCCAAAAAACCCTCCCCAAACAGCACATGACGCAAAGAAAAAAAGAGGCGCAATGAGGTAGCTGTGTGAGTAAGATTAGCGACCCTAGTGGCCGACACAAACACCGGGCCCATCTAGGAGTGGCACTGCAGTGTCACGCAGGATGTCCCTTCCAAAAAACCCTCCCCAATCAGCACATGATGCAAAGAAAAAGAAAAGAAAAAAGAGGTGCAAGATGGAATTATCCTTGGGCCCTCCCACCCACCCTTATGTTGTATAAACAAAACAGGACATGCACACTTTAACCAACCCATCATTTCAGTGACAGGGTCTGCCACACGACTGTGACTGATATGACGGGTTGGTTTGGACCCCCCCCAAAAAAGAAGCAATTAATCTCTCCTTGCACAAACTGGCTCTACAGAGGCAAGATGTCCACCTCATCTTCACCCTCCGATATATCACCGTGTACATCCCCCTCCTCACAGATTATCAATTCGTCCCCACTGGAATCCACCATCTCAGCTCCCTGTGTACTTTGTGGAGGCAATTGCTGCTGGTCAATGTCTCCGCGGAGGAATTGATTATAATTCATTTTAATGAACATCATCTTCTCCACATTTTCTGGATGTAACCTCGTACGCCGATTGCTGACAAGGTGAGCGGCGGCACTAAACACTCTTTCGGAGTACACACTTGTGGGAGGGCAACTTAGGTAGAATAAAGCCAGTTTGTGCAAGGGCCTCCAAATTGCCTCTTTTTCCTGCCAGTATAAGTACGGACTGTGTGACGTGCCTACTTGGATGCGGTCACTCATATAATCCTCCACCATTCTATCAATGTTGAGAGAATCATATGCAGTGACAGTAGACGACATGTCCGTAATCGTTGTCAGGTCCTTCAGTCCGGACCAGATGTCAGCATCAGCAGTCGCTCCAGACTGCCCTGCATCACCGCCAGCGGGTGGGCTCGGAATTCTGAGCCTTTTCCTCGCACCCCCAGTTGCGGGAGAATGTGAAGGAGGAGATGTTGACAGGTCGCGTTCCGCTTGACTTGACAATTTTGTCACCAGCAGGTCTTTCAACCCCAGCAGACCTGTGTCTGCCGGAAAGAGAGATCCAAGGTAGGCTTTAAATCTAGGATCGAGCACGGTGGCCAAAATGTAGTGCTCTGATTTCAACAGATTGACCACCCGTGAATCCTTGTTAAGCGAATTAAGGGCTGCATCCACAAGTCCCACATGCCTAGCGGAATCGCTCCGTGTTAGCTCCTTCTTCAATGCCTCCAGCTTCTTCTGCAAAAGCCTGATGAGGGGAATGACCTGACTCAGGCTGGCAGTGTCTGAACTGACTTCACGTGTGGCAAGTTCAAAGGGCATCAGAACCTTGCACAACGTTGAAATCATTCTCCACTGCACTTGAGACAGGTGCATTCCATCTCCTATATCGTGCTCAATTGTATAGGCTTGAATGGCCTTTTGCTGCTCCTCCAACCTCTGAAGCATATAGAGGGTTGAATTCCACCTCGTTACCACTTCTTGCTTCAGATGATGGCAGGGCAGGTTCAGTAGTTTTTGGTGGTGCTCCAGTCTTCTGTACGTGGTGCCTGTACGCCGAAAGTGTCCCGCAATTCTTCTGGCCACCGACAGCATCTCTTGCACACCCCTGTCGTTTTTTAAAAAATTCTGCACCACCAAATTCAAGGTATGTGCAAAACATGGGACGTGCTGGAATTTGCCCATATTTAATGCACACACAATATTGCTGGCGTTGTCCGATGCCACAAATCCACAGGAGAGTCCAATTGGGGTAAGCCATTCCGCGATGATCTTCCTCAGTTGCCGTAAGAGGTTTTCAGCTGTGTGCATATTCTGGAAAGCGGTGATACAAAGCGTAGCCTGCCTAGGAAAGAGTTGGCGTTTGCGAGATGCTGCTACTGGTGCCGCCGCTGCTGTTCTTGCGGCGGGAGTCCATACATCTACCCAGTGGGCTGTCACAGTCATATAGTCCTGACCCTGCCCTGCTCCACTTGTCCACATGTCCGTGGTTAAGTGGACATTGGGTACAACTGCATTTTTTAGGACACTGGTGAGTCTTTTTCTGACGTCCGTGTACATTCTCGGTATCGCCTGCCTAGAGAAGTGGAACCTAGATGGTATTTGGTAACGGGGGCACACTGCCTCAATAAATTGTCTAGTTCCCTGTGAACTAACGGCGGATACCGGACGCACGTCTAACACCAACATAGTTGTCAAGGACTCAGTTATCCGCTTTGCAGTAGGATGACTGCTGTGATATTTCATCTTCTTCGCAAAGGACTGTTGAACAGTCAATTGCTTACTGGAAGTAGTACAAGTGGGCTTACGACTTCCCCTCTGGGATGACCATCGACTCCCAGCGGCAACAACAGCAGCGCCAGCAGCAGTAGGCGTTACACGCAAGGATGCATCGGAGGAATCCCAGGCAGGAGAGGACTCGTCAGACTTGCCAGTGACATGGCCTGCAGGACTATTGGCATTCCTGGGGAAGGAGGAAATTGACACTGAGGGAGTTGGTGGGGTGGTTTGCGTGAGCTTGGTTACAAGAGGAAGGGATTTACTGGTCAGTGGACTGCTTCCGCTGTCACCCAAAGTTTTTGAACTTGTCACTGACTTATTATGAATGCGCTGCAGGTGACGTATAAGGGAGGATGTTCCGAGGTGGTTAACGTCCTTACCCCTACTTATTACAGCTTGACAAAGGGAACACACGGCTTGACACCTGTTGTCCGCATTTCTGGTGAAATACCTCCACACCGAAGAGCTGATTTTTTTGGTATTTTCACCTGGCATGTCAACGGCCATATTCCTCCCACGGACAACAGGTGTCTCCCCGGGTGCCTGACTTAAACAAACCACCTCACCATCAGAATCCTTCTGGTCAATTTCCTCCCCAGCGCCAGCAACCACCCATATCCTCCTCATCCTGGTGTACTTCAACACTGACATCTTCAATCTGACTATCAGGAACTGGACTGCGGGTGCTCCTTCCAGCACTTGCAGGGGGCATGCAAATAGTGGAAGGCGCATGCTCTTCACGTCCAGTGTTGGGAAGGTCAGGCATCGCAAACGACACAATTGGACTCTCCTTGTGGATTTGGGATTTCAAAGAACGCACAGTTCTTTGCGGTGCTTTTGCCAGCTTGAGTCTTATTAGTTTTCTAGCGAGAGGCTGAGTGCTTCCATCCTCATGTGAAGCTGAACCACTAGCCATGAACATAGGCCAGTGCCTCAGCCGTTCCTTGCCACTCCGTGTGGTAAATGGCATATTGGCAAGTTTACGCTTCTCCTCCGACAATTTTATTTTAGGTTTTGGAGTCCTTTTTTTTCTGATATTTGGTGTTTTGGATTTGACATGCTCTGTACTATGACATTGGGCATCGGCCTTGGCAGACGACGTTGCTGGCATTTCATCGTCTCGGCCATGACTAGTGGCAGCAGCTTCAGCACGAGGTGGAAGTGGATCTTGATCTTTCCCTAATTTTGGAACCTCAACTTTTTTGTTCTCCATATTTTATAGGCAGAACTAAAAGGCACCTCAGGTAAACAATGGAGATGGATGGATTGGATACTAGTATACAATTATGGACGGACTGCCACGGTTAGGTGGTATAAAAAAAACACGGTTAGGTGGTATATATTGTAATACAATTATGGATGGACGGACTGCCTGCCGAGTGCCGACACAGAGGTAGCCACAGCCGTGAACTACCGCACTGTACACTGGTTGATAAAGAGATAGTAGTATACTCGTAACAACTAGTATGACACTATGACGGTATAAAGAATGAAAAAAAAACCACGGTTAGGTGGTATATATTATAATAATACAATTATGGATGGACGGACTGCCTGCCGAGTTCCGACACAGAGGTAGCCACAGCCGTGAACTACCGCACTGTACACTGGTTGATAAAGAGATAGTAGTATACTCGTAACAACTAGTATGACTGACTATGACGGTATAAAGAATGAAAAAAAAACCACGGTTAGGTGGTATATATTGTAATACAATTATGGATGGACGGACTGCCTGCCGAGTTCCGACACAGAGGTAGCCACAGCCGTGAACTACCGCACTGTACACTGGTTGATAAAGAGATAGTAGTATACTCGTAACAACTAGTATGACTGACTATGACGGTATAAAGAATGAAAAAAAAACCACGGTTAGGTGGTATATATTGTAATACAATTATGGATGGACGGACTGCCTGCCGAGTTCCGACACAGAGGTAGCCACAGCCGTGAACTACCGCACTGTACACTGGTTGATAAAGAGATAGTAGTATACTCGTAACAACTAGTATGACTGACTATGACGGTATAAAGAATGAAAAAAAAACCACGGTTAGGTGGTATATATTATAATACAATTATGGATGGACGGACTGCCTGCCGACTGCCGACACAGAGGTAGCCACAGCCGTGAACTACCGCACTGTACACTGGTTGATAAAGAGATAGTAGTATACTCGTAACAACTAGTATGACACTATGACGGTATAAAGAATGAAAAAAAAACCACGGTTAGGTGGTATATATTATAATACAATTATGGATGGACGGACTGCCTGCCGACTGCCGACACAGAGGTAGCCACAGCCGTGAACTACCGCACTGTACACTGGTTGATAAAGAGATAGTAGTATACTCGTAACAACTAGTATGACACTATGACGGTATAAAGAATGAAAAAAAAACCACGGTTAGGTGGTATATATTATAATACAATTATGGATGGACGGACTGCCTGCCGAGTGCCGACACAGAGGTAGCCACAGCCGTGAACTACCGCACTGTACACTGGTTGATAAAGAGATAGTAGTATACTCGTAACAACTAGTATGACTGACTATGACGGTATAAAGAATGAAAAAAAAACCACGGTTAGGTGGTATATATTATAATACAATTATGGATGGACGGACTGCCTGCCGACTGCCGACACAGAGGTAGCCACAGCCGTGAACTACCGCACTGTACACTGGTTGATAAAGAGATAGTAGTATACTCGTAACAACTAGTATGACACTATGACGGTATAAAGAATGAAAAAAAAACCACGGTTAGGTGGTATATATTATAATACAATTATGGATGGACGGACTGCCTGCCGACTGCCGACACAGAGGTAGCCACAGCCGTGAACTACCGCACTGTACACTGGTTGATAAAGAGATAGTAGTATACTCGTAACAACTAGTATGACACTATGACGGTATAAAGAATGAAAAAAAAACCACGGTTAGGTGGTATATATTATAATAATACAATTATGGATGGACGGACTGCCTGCCGACTGCCGACACAGAGGTAGCCACAGCCGTGAACTACCGCACTGTACACTGGTTGATAAAGAGATAGTAGTATACTCGTAACAACTAGTATGACTATGACGACGGTATAAAGAAAGAAAAAAAAATACCACGGTTAGGTGGTATATAATTATACAATTATGGATGGACGGACTGCCTGCCGAGTGCCGACTGCCGACACAGAGGTAGCCACAGCCGTGAACTACCGCACTGTACTGTGTCTGCTGCTAATATAGACTGGTTGATAAAGAGATAGTATACAACAATATACTACTATACTGGTGGTCAGGCACTGGTCACCACTAGTCACACTGGCAGTGGCACTCCTGCAGCAAAAGTGTGCACTGTTTAATTTTAAATTAATATAATATTATGTACTCCTGGCTCCTGCTATAACAACCTGCAGTGCTCCCCAGTCTCCCCCACAATTATTATAAGCTTTTATACATTGATGTGCAGCACACTGGGCTGAGCTGAGTGCACACAGACTGAGTCACACTGTGTGACTGCTGTGTATCGTTTTTTTCAGGCAGAGAACGGATATAGCAGAGAACGGATATATTAAATAAAAGTTAACTTAACAACAACTGCACTGGTCACTGTGGTAAACTCTGTCTGCACAATCTCTCTCTCTCTCTCTCTCTTCTAATCTGTTCTAATGGAGAGGACGCCAGCCACGTCCTCTCCCTATCAATCTCAATGCACGTGTGAAAATGGCGGCGACGCGCGGCTCCTTATATAGAATCCGAGTCTCGCGAGAATCCGACAGCGTCATGATGACGTTCGGGCGCGCTCGGGTTAACCGAGCAAGGCGGGAAGATCCGAGTCGCTCGGACCCGTGAAAAAAAAAGTGAAGTTCGTGCGGGTTCGGATTCAAAGAAACCGAACCCGCTCATCTCTATTGGAAGTCCTGGTCTTTATAGGCTTGTTAGGCCGAAAGGACTGCGGTGCAGCTGAAGAGAATGATTTCTTCGGAGCAGGAGCTGCAGAGGGAAGAAATTGAGACTTACCCGCCGTAGCAGTGGAGATCCTCGCATCTAGAGCTTCCCCAAAGAGAGCCTGACCTGTATAGGGTAGCGACTCCACACTTCTTCTGGATTCCGCGTCGTCCGACCACTGGCGCAGCCAAAGTCCCCGACGAATTGAAACAGACATGGAAGAAATTCCTGCAGCCGTGGAACCCAGGTCTTTCATGGATTCTACCATGAAACCCGCAGAATCATGTATGTTGCGTAGATATAATGCAACGTCATCCTTATCCATCGTATCCAAATCCTCAAGCAAGGTAGCCAACGACTTCACGATAGTGGGACGTAATATGGCCCCAGAAGCAGTATACATTGATTTAAGCCTGTTATCAGTCTTTCTATCGGCTGGCTCCTTTAAGGCGGTAGATCCTGGAACAGGCAAAACCACCTTTTTTGAGAGTCTGGACACAGATGCGTCAACAATCGGATGGTTTTCCCATTTTTTCCTGTCCTCTTCCGGTAACGGAAAAGCTACCAGAACCTTTTTTGGGATCTGAAATTTCTTTTCAGGGTTTACCCATGCTTTTAAAAAAATAGCGTTCAACTCCCGTGACGCAGGGAAGGTTAGCAAGGCTTTTTTATTTTCTGTGAAAAAAAGCCTCCTCAATCTGTTCAGGTGTGGTATCAGTAACATTTAACACATCTCTGATAGCCTCTATCAAAAAGTGCACCCTCCTTGCAAGAGATGCAGACCCCCTTAACACATCCCCATCACCACCTGTAGTGTCAGTATCGGTATCCGTGTCGTCTTGTTTCGCCTGCACAAGCGCACGTTTGTGGGGGCATATAGCGGGGGGTCCCGAGGTACCAGACAAAGGCCATACAGCCATAGAGGTCTGCAGTACCTGGGTTGCAGATTTATTACTAGCAACCCTGTAAGAAATCTGAGAAATCCAAGTCTTGGTAGAGGAAAACAACTCTGGTTCCCTTGCTGAAATCTGAGCTAAACCAGTGCTATCCTGATTACATGGAATGGGATCATCCTGGGAGGATAAATCCTCTGCAGCATATGACACAGTGTCCCTGGACATAGCTAAAGGAGACCACCAAACACTCCACACACACACAGGTGGGGGCAGACAGAGTTTCCTCCCCAAGAATGGCAAGAGAGAGACAGAGATTGGAGCCAACCCACACCAGCACTTTTTAGCAAGGAGAAACCCCTTATCAGCGCTGACTTGTGCTCCTTAATAGGACACACAGTCAAATAACAGCCTCCCCTCCCTTCTACAACCCCTTGGTACCGTATACAGTAAGCTGGAGTTGCTGTGGAGGGACCAGTATCTTCCTTTCATCTTTGCATGCAGGAAAATGGTGCTGGAACGCTGCAGGGTCCGCTCTGAGGAGAAGCTCCACCCCCTTAATGGCGCTGTCTTCCCGCTCTTCAGAAGTTAAAACTGGCCTGAGGAGTTTTGCTGGCTGAGATCCCTGGACCCCGACAGGCTTGCTGACCAGTGTGGGGGGTAAGCGATGGCCCAGGGCGCCCCTCACAGCGCCGCACTATGTGCCTCTGGTACCTTCCAGAAGTGCGGCCCGCCATCTTCACACCGCCCCCCCGCTTGCTAGGGGGGGGTCGGTGACTAACTCACCACTCACTTCAGCTCTGTAAGGGGTCGGCGACATGTTGCTGGGGCGAGCGGTTCCCCTGTGGTGGAGACCGATCAGACCCCTCTGGAGCTCAGTGTCCAGTCAGCAGAGTCAGTGGCTAAGACCCCGCAGGGCTGACACTGCTCTCCCCCTTAGTCCCTCGCTGCAGGCAGGCTGTTGCCAACAGCCTCCTGTAAAAAAATAAACTCTAAATTAAAACTTTTCCAGGAAAGCTCAGGAGAGCTCCCCTAGCTGTGACCGGCTCCTCCGGGCACATTTTCTAAACTGAGTCTGGTAAGAGGGGCATAGAGGGAGGAGCCATCCCACACTCTTAAACTCTTAAAGTGCCAATGGCTCCTGGTGGACCCGTCTATACCCCCATGGTACTAATGTGGACCCCAGCATCCTCTAGGACAGAAGAGAAAAACCTGAAACTATATGTAAAATAGCAATGCAAACATGAATGCCCCCTACACAAGTGCACATGCCTATTCTCAGTGCCCAGTCAGTACCTCCCTCTTGGGGGCCCTGGGTCACTGATGACTGGCACTCTGTGCCCATGTAAAGCATCTATCAATCAGCCTTTTTGTCGAGCAGCTCCCCAAAATCTCCCCATTCACAAAAAACAGCTTTGCGTACCTGCGTAGTACAGTGCTGAATCAGTGTCGGACTGGGGCATGAAGGGCCCACCAGGGAAATGAAATCACAGGGGCCCACTAAGGAGCGTTGCCATATGCTAGAAGGGGTGTGGCCAAGTGACCAGAGGAGAGTGGCCAGCCATTGAAAGTGCAGCCCACTTCAACCTGTTGTGTATGTGTCTGGGTTACACCAGGAGAGAGCAGTAGCATATGTGCCTTGGTTACACCAGGCGAGAACAGTAGTATAGTCGCCTGGGTTACACCAGGAGAGAACAGTAGTATACATGCCTAGATTACACCGGGAAATAGCAGTTGTATACATGCCTGGGTTACATCGGGAGAGAGCAGTAGTATACGCGCCTGGGTTACACCAGGAGAGAGCAGTAGTATATGTGACTGGGTTATACCGTGAGAGAGCAGTAGTATATGCCTCTGGTTACACCGGGAGAGTAGTATATGTGCCTGGGCTACACTGGGAGAGAGCAGTAGTATATGTGCCTGGGCTACACTGGGAGAGAGCAGTAGTATACGTGTCTGGGTTACACCGGAAGAGAGTAGTAGTATATGCGCCTGGGTTACATCGGGAGAGAGCAGCAGTATATGCGCCTGGGTTACACCGGGAGAGAGCAGCAGTATATGTGCCTAGGTTACACCGGGACAGAGCAGTAGATACACATAAAGACCCCAGTATAGTGCCAGATACAAATAATGACCCCAGTAGTGCAGTGCCAGATACACATACACCCCCAATAGTGCCAGATACACATACGCCTCCAGCAGTGCAGTGCCAGATACACAGATGCCCCCATTAGTGCAGTGCCAGATACACAGATGCCCACAGCAGTGCCAGATACACATACTCCCCCCAGTAGTACAGTGCCAAATACACATACACCCCCAGTAGTGCAGTGCCAGATACACATACACCCCCAATAGTGCCAGATACACATACACCCCCAGTAGCGCAGTGCCAGGTACACATACACCTCCAGTAGCACACTGCCAGATACCCATACGCCCCCAGTAGCACACTGCCAGATACACATACACCCCCAATAGGGCACTGTAAGATACACAGGTGCCCCCAACAGTGCATGGGGCAGGAGCCGGGGAGAAGAGCACAGCCCCACCCTCAAACAAAAGAGGGTGTGGCTAACAATCGGCAGGGCCTACTGGTGAGTTCACTGGCTTCCCAGTGGCCCAGTCTGAGCATGTGTGTAATTCTTTGGGACACACAGTTAAATACAGACCAGATTACAGTGCTGGTCAAATATAGTGCTGGTCGGATACTGTGCGGGTCAGACACAGTGCTGGTTGGCTACAGTGTGGGTCGAATACAGTGTGGGTTGGCTACAGTGAAAGGTCAGATACAATGCGCTTCAGATACAGTGCAGGTCGGAAACAACAATAGTGCACTTACTGTAGCAGGGGGTGTCGGCATTGTCCTCAGTGCGGAACTGTCAACAGTGTGGGGATGTCCTCAATGCAGGGGTGCCAGCAGTGTGATGGTGCCAACAGTGTCCTCCATGTGGGTATGCTGGCAGATTTGGCAGTAATGCAGGGTGACGGCAATGTCCTCAGTGTGGGAGTGTTGGTGTCCTCAATGCAGGAATGTCGGCAGTATGAGGGTGCTGGTGGTGTCCTCAATGTGGATATGCAGGTGCTGTTGACAGTTGGTGGTGTAGGCGTGTCAGCAATGCGAGGGTGTCGGCGATGTCCCTATTTTGCGGACACTATAGGCACCCCCACAGGCAGAGAAAGATGTGCCCGGAAGCTGGCCAGTGTGATCAGCTATGCGTGTCTGATGGATTTCAAAAAGTAAAATAAAAAACATACTCATTTATCCAGGGACTGGTGATTAGGGCTCCAGTGTAGGCTGCCGGATATCAGGGCACTCTGTTACTCCTGTGACCTCCGGTGCGGTAAAGTGATGCTGCAAAGCGGCAGCTTATTTTATCAGCACAAATTAGAAAAGGCGGCGTGGCCATGTGTAAAGGGGGTGTGACTACACCCCTTTTCCTATACTTTCAATGTAAGTTTGGAGAGCCAAAAATGGGTACAGACCATAAAAAAAAAAAAAGGTACTGTACCTGCTAAAAAGGTACAGTTGGAGGGTATGTTATTGATACATCCATGCAATGTAATCAAAAATCGCATTGCGGGCTGGGTCAATTTTGTCACCTTACATCTGCATCTTTAGATGCGAATGGTGATAAATTGGCCCCTAAGAGCTGAGTTGGTTCAGCTGAGCTGAATATCTGAGAGAAGAGAGTTGGCACATCAGGCAGGCCTATGAAACTCCTGAGCACCCTATAATACTCTTTATAAGTGTAAACCTGAATGCCTGTTTTGAAATGTTACCTCATGATGCTCACACAAAGGCCCTCATTCCGAGTTGTTCGCTCTGTAATTTTCTTCGCATCGCAGCAATTTTCCGCTAATTGCGCATGCGCAATGTTCGCACTGCGACTGCGCCAAGTAAATTTGCTGTGCAGTTAGGTCTTTTACTCACGGCATTACGAGGTTTTTTCTTCGATCTGGTGATCGTAATGTGATTGACAGGAAGTGGGTGTTTCTGGGCGGAAACTGGCCGTTTTATGGGTGTGTGTGAAAAAACGCTGCCGTTTCTGGGAAAAACGCGGGAGTGTCTGAAGAAACGGGGGAGTGTCTGGGCGAACGCTGGGTGTGTTTGTGACGTCAAACCAGGAACGAAACTGACTGAACTGATCGCAGTTGCCGAGTAAGTGTGGATCTACTCAGAAACTGCTAAGAAGTGCCTATTCGCAATTCTGCTAATCTTTCGTTCGCAATTTTACTATGCTAAGATTCACTCCCAGTAGGCGGCGGCTTAGCGTGTGCAAAGCTGCTAAAAGCAGCTTGCGAGCGAACAACTCGGAATGACCACCAAAGCCCAGTGTGAGGAGTGCGCACGGGGGGTGCCTGGTGCGCACAGGCACCCCCTAATGTCCGTCACACCCCGCACGCCAGGACTGCAGCACAGTGATCGGAGCCGCATGGTACACTTCAACCCTACATACCCTGCAGCAGTTTTACGCGACCTCCCCCACCTGCCTTAGACACTAGTGCACAGACCCATGTGTCTGCTGCTGTCCCGGCGGCTGCCGGCTCATGTCAGTTCTGCAGGACAGCCAGGCAGCCGTTCAGATGTGCTGTGGGGCCGGACCGCAGAGTGACAGGCGGCCGCTAATGAGGGATCACGGGTGTGCGGGCAGGCCAGGCAGCTATATTGTATCAGCCAGCCGCCGGAGCTCAGCTAGGGGCCCGGGATGACTGACAAAGCGTGTGGCGGGCGGAACTGCGGGGGCGGCACAGTGATCTTAGGCAGCTGGCCGTGCTGTAGTGCTAAGAGGCCGGGCTGACTGAGGAGATGGGCAGCAGGTGGAGGCGATCCTGAGAGGCACGAGGATTATATCCTGCAGTGCAGACTCAGTGGGAAGTAAGTACCACTGACAGAGAGGTCCGCTGGTGCTGATGATTCTGATGATCCAGTCTGCATCTAAGTTCTCACTCACAGGAAAATGTCTGCCTGTGCAAGTGTTATCAGCACCAGTGGCTTCCTCTGTCAGTTGATCATCAGGTACAGGTGTAACAAGGTGGCATGGGGGTTGTGTGCTCCCCCCTCTTTCCAGGGAACTTCAGTCCGGACTTGGAGTAATTCTGCTCCATCTCCATATGTTGCCACGCCCCAAAGTCTCAGCTCCCTCCTTATCCCTTGCCCCCATGCTTCCCCTGGGTAGGCTGGACAGAGTCACTCAGAAGACATTCCCCATCTGCGTCTCTGCTCCTATCCACCCCTGCCCTTTGCGTTTGCTCCTCCCCCTTATGTGCCTCTGTCCCCTTCCTTTTCATGAGTGGGGTTTTAAGGGTATCTGGCACTGCTGGGGGCTTACTGTGTGGCATAATGTGAATTTGGCTCATACCGAGTGGCGTAATGTGACTTTGGCTCAGACTGTGTGGCGTATTGTGAATTACTGCTCATACCTTGTGACGTAATGTGTATTTGGCTCATACTGTGTGGAGTAATGTTAATTTCCGCTCATACTGTGTGGCGTAATGTGAATTTCAGCTCATACCGTGTGGTGTAAAGTGAATTTCCACTCATACCATGTGGCGTAATGTGAATTCAGCTCATACCGTGTGGCGTAATGTGAATTTGGATCATACCGTGTAGCTTAATGTGAATTTCTGCTGTTACCATGTGACGTAATTTGATTTCCACTTATAATGTGTGGCGTATTGTGAATATCCGCTCATACTGTGTGGCGTAATGTGAATTTCCGCTCATATCGTGTGGCGTAATGTGAATTTCCACTCATACTGTGTGCTTTAATGTGAATTTCAGCTCATACCATGTGGGGGTGTAGTATGGTATGCCGGCAGCTGGGCGAGCACAAATGAGTCCCTTGCGGGCTCGCTGCGTTCGCCACGCTATTTATTCTACCTCCAGGGGGGTTGTGGACCCCCAAGAAGGAGAATAGTTGTTGGTATGCCGGGTGTCGGGATTCCGGCACCGGTATACTGAGCGCCGGGATCCCAACAGCCGGCATACTGAATACCACCCCCGTGTGCCGTAATGTGAATTTCAGCTCATACTGTGTGGCGTAATATAAATTTCGTCAAATGTCACACATGTACTGCGGAGGAGGAGTCTGGTGGCATAGAAAGAGGGAGATGTGACTCTCATGGCACATGTGTAAATATTAAACTTTACTTGTGTTGTATTAAAGCTCAAATGTTTGGCCCCCTAAATCTCCCGTACTTTTCAGAGTGGCCCACTCAAAATCAGGATGTTAGTGCTGGGGGGTGCAAGGGTTGGGGTGTAGTGGGGGAGGGGAATGCATATGCACCTAGGCCCACCACTCTCTATTTCCGCCACTGGATCAGGGATAGGTTGGGGAAGTGTAAGCAATGATAAGGTGCGGCGGCAGCTAGAACTCAGGGTTATGCCGTAGCAGACAGTCACTACCGACTGGTGGTTGCACCATTATGTTTTATTTTATTTCTCTGGGGTGTATTATATTAACTTAATTAGGAACTAGGGAGAAATTAGATTAAGCCATGTGATTTTACTGAGGAAATGTGAAATAGTGCTAGACATGTCCCTGGGCGGTGCTAGACACGCCCAAAAGGCGGTGCTAGACAGGCCCAAAAGGCGGTGCTAGATACGCCCCTCCGGCGGTGCACCCCCTATTAAAATTAGCTGCGCACGCCTATGGAGTGTAGGTTAGGCGGAGGTGTCCTGGCAGCTAGAGCCACCCTTGCAATCTGGTGTTTGGATTCCCATTCAGTAGTGTGGGAATTATCAGGAAGGGAGAGTTTGCCTTCTACAATGTTCCAATGTTTTTGCCTACTACGGGCAATATCAGAGAACGATAATGTTCCAATGTTTTTGCCTACTACGGACAATATCAGAGAACGATTTGCCTGAGTTGGCATCCATTTGAGGATTTATTTATTTATTTTTAATCGGAACATCAGACGACCATGTGCCTACCTCAGAAAATGTCTTATTATGATCAGAATCCATTTTTACCTCAAAGCCTGAGGAATTATTATTTATGTCCTCACAACAAATACCTGTGAAGAAGGATGGTGATGATGATAATACAGTAACAAGCCTTTATGTGTTGTTGTTTTTTTTACTATATTTGAGCCTGCCACAGTCAGAGGCAAAAAATAAGATTTTACTTACCGATAAATCTATTTCTCGTAGTCCGTAGTGGATGCTGGGGACTCCGTCAGGACCATGGGGATTAGCGGCTCCGCAGGAGACAGGGCACAAAACTAAAGCTTTAGGATCAGGTGGTGTGTACTGGCTCCTCCCCCTATGACCCTCCTCCAAGCCTCAGTTAGGATACTGTGCCCGGACGAGCGTACACAATAAGGAAGGATATTGAATCCCGGGTAAGACTCATACCAGCCACACCAATCACAACGTATAACTTGTGATCTAAACCCAGTTAACAGTATGACAAACGTAGGAGCCTCTGAACAGACGGCTCACAACAATAACAACCCGATTTTTTTGTAACAATAACTATGTACAAGTATTGCAGACAATCCGCACTTGGGATGGGCGCCCAGCATCCACTACGGACTACGAGAAATAGATTTATCGGTAAGTAAAATCTTATTTTCTCTGACGTCCTAAGTGGATGCTGGGGACTCCGTCAGGACCATGGGGATTATACCAAAGCTCCCAAACGGGCGGGAGAGTGCGGATGACTCTGCAGCACCGAGTGAGAGAACTCCAGGTCCTCCTCAGCCAGGGTGTGCCCCTGACCAAGTAGCAGCTCGGCAAAGTTGTAAAGCCGAGACCCCTCGGGCAGTCGCCCAAGATGAGCCCACCTTCCTTGTGGAATGGGCATTTATATATTTTGGCTGTGGCAGTCCTGCCACAGAATGTGCAAGCTGAATTGTACTACACATTCAACTAGCAATCGTCTGCTTAGAAGCAAGAGCACCCAGTTTTTTGGGTGCATACAGGATAACAGCAAGTCAGTTTTCCTGACTCCAGCCGTCCTGGAAATCTATATTTTCAGGGCCCTGACAACATCTAGCAACTTGGAGTCCTCCAAGTCTCTAGTAGCCGCAGGTACCACAATAAGCTGGTTCAGATGAAACGCTGACACCACCTTAGGGAGAAACTGGGGACGAGTCCGCAGCTCTGCCCTGTCCGAATGGACAATCAGATATGGGCTTTTGTGAGACAAAGCCGCCAATTCTGACACTCGCCTGGCCGAGGCCAGGGCCAACATCATGGTCACTTTCCATGTGAGATATTTCAAATCCACAGATTTGAGCGGTTTAAACCAACGTGATTTGAGGAATCCCAGGACTACGTTGAGATCCCACAGTGCCACTGGAGGCACAAAAGGGGGTTGTATATGCAGTACTCCCTTGTCAAATTTCTGGACTTCAGGAACTGAAGCCAATTCTTTCTGGAAGAAATCGACAGGGCCGAAATTTGAACCATAATGGACCCCAATTTGAGGCCCATAGACACTCCTGTTTGCAGGAAATGCAGGAATCGACCGAGTTGAAAATTTCTTCGTGGGGCCTTCCTGGCCTCACACCACGCAACATATTTTCGCCACATGTGGTGATAATGTTGTGCGGTCACCTCCTTCCTGGCTTTGACCAGGGTAGGAATGACCTCTTCCGGAATGCCTTTTTCCCTTAGGATCCGGCGTTCAACCGCCATGCCGTCAAATGCAGCCGCGGTAAGTCTTGGAACAGACATGGTACTTGCTGAAGCAAGTCCCTTCTTATCGGCAGAGGCCCTGAGTCCTCTGTGAGCATCTCTTGAAGTTCCGGGTACCAAGTCCTTCTTGGCCCATCCGGAGCCACGAGTATAGTTCTTACTCCTCTACGTCTTATAATTCTCAGTACCTTTGGTATGAGAAGCAGAGGAGGGAACACATACACCGACTGGTACACCCATGGTGTTACCAGAACGTCCACAGCTATTGCCTGAGGGTCTCTTGACCTGGCGCAATACCTGTCCAGTTTTTTGTTCAGGCGGGACGCCATCATGTCCACCTTTGGTCTTTCCCAACGGTGCACAATCATGTGGAAAAAACTTCTCGATGAAGTCCCCACTCTCCCGGGTGGAGGTCGTGCTGAGGAAGTCTGCTTCCCAGTTGTCCACTCCCGGAATGAAAACTGCTGACATTACCTTGGTAAAGACCCGGGGTGCCGTGGACAATCCAAACGGCAGCGTCTGAAACTGATAGTGACAGTTTTGTACCATGAACCTGAGGTACCCTTTGTGAGAAGGGCAAATTTGGACATGGAGGTAAGCATCCTTGATGTCCAGGGACACCATATAGTCCCCTTCTTCCTGGTTCGCTATCACTACTCTGAGTGACTCCATTTAGAATAGGTCTCACCTAGCCGTCTGGCTTCAGTACCACAATATAGTGTGGAATAATACCCCTTTACTTGTTGTAGGAGGGGTACTTTGATTATCACCTGCTGGGAATACAGCTTGTGAATTGTTTCCAATACTGCCTCCCTGTCGGAGGTAGACGTTGGTAAAGCAAACTTCAGGAACCTGCGAGGGGGAGACGTCTCGAATTTCCAATCTGTACCCCTGGGATACTACTTGTAGGATCCAGGGGTCCACTTGCGAGTGAGCCCACTGCGTGCTGAAACTCTTGAGACGACCCCCCACCGCACCTGTTTGTACGGCCCCAGCGTCATGCTGAGGACTTGGCAGAAGCGGTGGAAGGCTTCTGTTCCTGGGAATGGGCTGCCTGCTGCAGTCTTCTTCCCTTACCTCTATCCCTGGGCAGATATTATGGGGACGAAAGGACTGAGGCTGAAAAGACTATGTCTTTTTCTGCTGAGATGTGACTTGGGGTAAAAAAGGTGGATTTTCTAGCTGTTGCCGTGGCCACCAGGTCCGATGGACCGACCCCAAATAACTCCTCCCCTTTATACGGCAATACTTCCATGTGCCGTTTGGAATCTGCATCACCTGACCACTGTCGTGTCCATAAACATCGTCTGGCAGATATGGACATCGCACTTACTCTTGATGCCAGAGTTTCGCATATATAGAAATGCATCTTTTAAATGCTCTATAGTCAATAAAATACTGTCCCTGTCAAGGGTATCAATATTTCCAGTCAGGGAATCCGACCAAGCCACCCCAGCGCTGACCATCCAGGCTGAGGCGATCGCTGGTCGCAGTATAACACCAGTATGTGTGTATATACTTTTTAGGATATTTTCCAACCTCCTATCAGTTGGTTCCTTGAGGGCGTCCGTATCTGGAGACGGTAACGCCACTTGTTTTTATAAGCGTGTGAGCGCCTTATCCACCCTAAGGTGTGTTTCCCAACGCGCCATAACTTCTGGCGGGAAAGGGTATACCGCCAATAATTTTCTATCGGGGGAAACCCACGCATCATCACACACTTCATTTAATTTATCTGATTCCAGAAAAACCACATGTAGTTTTTTCACACTCCACATAATACCCTTTTTTGTGGTACTTGTAGTATCAGAAATATGTAACATCTCCTTCATTGCACTTAACAAGTAACGTGTGGCCCTAAAGGAAAATACGTTTGTTTCTTCACCGTCGACACTGGAGTCAGTGTCCGTGTCTGTGTCGACCGACTGAGGTAAAAGGACGTTTTAACGCCCCTGACGGTGTTTTAGACGCCTGGACAGGTACTAATTGGTTTGCCGGCCGTCTCATGTCGTCAACCGACCTTGCAGCGTGTTGACATTATCACGTAATTCCTTAAATAAGCCATCCATTCCGGTGTCGACTCCCTAGAGAGTGACATCACCATTACCGGCAATTGCTCCGCCTCCTCACCAACATCGTCCTCATACATGTCGACACACAAGTACCGACACACAGCACACACACAGGGAATGCTCTGATAGAGGACAGGACCCCACTAGCCCTTTGGGGAGACAGAGGGAGAGTTTGCCAGCACACACCAAAAACGCTATATTATACAGGGACAACCTTTATATAAGTGTTTTTCCCTTATAGCATTTTAATATATACAGGTTGAGTATCCCATATCCAAATATTCCGAAATACGGAATATTCCGAAATACGGAATTATTTGAGTGAGAGTGAGATAGTGAAACCTTTGTTTTTTGATGGCTCAATGTACACAAACTTTGTTTAATACACAAAGTTATTAATAATATTGTATTAAATGACCTTCAGGCTGTGTATATTAGGTGTATATGAAACATAAATGAATTGTGTGAATGTAGACACACTTTGTTTAATGCACAAAGTTATAAAAAATATTGGCTAAAATTACTTTCAGGCTGTGTGTATAAGGTGTATATGAAACATAAATGCCTTCTGTGCTTAGATTTAGGTCCCATCACCATGATATCTCATTATGGTATGTAATTATTCCAAAATACGGAAAAATCCGATATCCAAAATACCTCTGGTCCCAAGCATTTTGGATAAGGGAGACTCAACCTGTATATACATATCGCCAAATAAGTGCCCCCCCTCTCTGTTTTAACCCTGTTTCTGTAGTGCAGTGCAGGGGAGAGCCTGGGAGCCTTCCCACCAGCATTTCTGTGAGGGAAAATGGCGCTGTGTGCTGAGGAGAATAGGCCCCGCCCCCTTTTCGGTGGGCTTCTTCTCCCGTTTTTCTGAGACCTGGCAGGGGTTAAATACATCCATATAGCCTCCAGGGGCTATATGTGATGTATTTTTAGCCAGAATAAGGTATTATACATTGCTGCCCAGGGCGCCCCCAGCAACGCCCTGCACCCTCCGTGACCGTTGGTGTGAAGTGTGTGACAACAATGGCGCACAGCTGCAGTGCTGTGCGCTACCTTCATGAAGACTGAAAAGCCTTCTGCCGCCGGTTTCTGGACCTTCAATCTTCAGCATCTGCAAGGGGGATCGGCGGCGCGGCTCCGGGACGAACCCCAGGGTGAGACCTGTGTTCCGACTCCCTCTGGAGCTAATGGTGTCCAGTAGCCTAAGAAGCCAATCCATCCTGCACGCAGGTGAGTTGAACTTCTCTCCCCTAAGTCCCTCGATGCAGTGAGCCTGTTGCCAGCAGGACTCACTGAAAATAAGAAACCTAAAAACTTTTTCTAAGCAGCTCCTTAAGAGAGCCACCTAGATTGCACCCTGCTCGGACGGGCACAAAAACCTAACTGAGGCTTGGAGGAGGGTCATAGGGGGAGGAGCCAGTACACACCACCTGATCCTAAAGCTTTAGTTTTGTGCCCTGTCTCCTGCGGAGCCGCTAATCCCCATGGTCCTGACGGAGTCCCCAGCATCCACTTAGGACGTCAGAGAAATATGCAATATATCTGTGACAGAAACCAGCTGTATCTTCTATCATCAGACTCTGACAGAAAACTCATCAATGCCCAATGTGACTATAAAAACCCAGCTGTCCCAGTTACTGTCCCAGTTACTTCATCAGACTCCCTATCTACCACAGAAGAGACACTGGATTAATCAGTAAGGGAAGGACCAGCAATGGGTTTATCAACCCTTTAGTCTCCATTTGATGCCAGTACTAGGCTGACGTACTATGCCAGCTACAAGCAGTACTGTTATCTACTCCGGACATGATATGATATATTTGCCTGGGCAGTTCCAGAGAATAATAAAAAATATTTGCCTTAACAGGTGTGCCTGTGAGAAATCAATATTATTTGTATTATTTTTTTATAGCAACATACTGACCATAATATGGAGAAAAAATTCTGGATGGTTAGGTCTCAGTTTTACCTCAGAATCTGAGTGTGTCAGTCAGAGAGACTGAGACTGCATCCTCAATCCTCCATTGCTGAGAGATAATCTGCCTCATCAAACTTTAGCCCCGCCCAGCCGCTTGTGTGTGTGACCTATGCACAACCTAGACTGCTGGGAAGGTGTAGGTTCACTGTAATGCTGCGTACACATTAGAAAAAGAAAACTGCCCAGACTTCACCCAGTTATGTCGTCAGTCCCTGCAGTGTCGATTGGTCACCAGTACACACATGCAGAAGCGGCAATATTTTGTAAGCCTGCGTGACTAATATTTGATCACAGCAGGCAGCAGTGGGTGAAAAGCATCAGTTTCTAATCCAGAGATGGGGAACCTGTGGCCCTCCAGCTGTTGCTAAACTACACATACCAGCATGCCCTGCAACAGTTTTGCAATTTGGCCATGCTAAAACTGTTGCAGGGCATGCTGGGATGTGTAGTTTAACAACAGCCAAAGGTTCCCCATCCCTGTTCTAATCTAATGAAATCATCATATTTTGGGGTCTATTCATGAAGCAATGAAAAGTGTGAAGAAGTGAGCCTGTGGTTCCTGTACAATTCAATCATATTTAAGTATGTTATATGAGGTGGGACCTTATGAATGTCAACATTCATGTCCAAATTGTGTCTTGACAGTCAACATAATGTTATTCTACTGTTACAGGCCAAACCCTATACTAACCCTAAACCTAATGCTAACACCTAACACTAACTGCAGCCTAACACTGAACCTAACCTTAACTGTTAACTTAAGCCTGTAATGCCAACATTGTCAATGTTGATAAATTCACTGTAGATATAACTTCAATGTTGACATTCTGGTGTCGACATTCCACTTGTTTCTCTCCAAAGTCTTTTTGTCTGAAATGGCTGATGATAAAGCAATCGGATGCATAGAAAATATATATCCAGCTAAAACATGTTTTGCTCTGTCAAGGTTTGGGAAGTATTACTTTGAAATATGTACAATTTACTTGTAGTGCTGTAATAAGTCAGCTTGTTAGTTCTCGCTATCCACAAGGAATCAATAAAATTTGCTTTTCATCTTTGTTTTTCAGTGTTGTTGATCAAAATAGTTTTTTTGTGAATTGTGAAGACTGTCTTTCCCATTTTATTCTTCATATTTTGGTTATATATATTTGTGTACAATGTATTGAAAAGTTCAGTAAGGAATAGTTTGTAGTTGAACAAATCCTTAGAATGTCCTCACTGTAAGGACTTACAATATACTCATGGAGGGTTTAACTTCTGCTTGTAGTAGGTTTCCTGTAGCACCACAGGGAAGATGTTGTAATCCCGACGCTCCCGCCACTATTCCGAATACCGACACTGGCATCCAGAATGGAATCCCGACAGCCGGGATGCTGAATGAAGAGATGCCGTGGCACTGGAGAGGTATGGTTACGGTTAGGCTACCGAGGGGAGGGTCTGGTTTAGGGAGCGGGGTGGGGGGTTAGGTTTAGGCACCTCCGGAGGGTGTTAGGGTTAGGCACTAAGGGCGGAGGTTAGGGTTAGGCTGCGGGTAGGGAGGTGGGGAGAGGGGAGAACACCCCTTACTCACCCCTGTTGGCTTTTTAATCAGCAGGATCCTGGCGTCGGTATTTTGAACGCCGGGATCCCATGTGCCGGGATCTCACACTGATCCCGCACCAGGGTGTGAACACAGATACACTTCCTGGAAATACAGTTGTCAATATGACAAATGTTCTTTCTGTATGACACATTGAGCAATGACTATATTATTTATACTGTATATCTTATATCAGAGGCGGAACTACCGGCAGTGCACTGCACTGGGGCCCGCCTCTGTCCAGGGGCCCAAGCATGTAATGAGTCAAACTGACTCATTACATGCCGCTGTGCGCTGCAGGCAACCGCTGCCCGCAGCGCACAGCCGCCCGGAGATAGGAGCTGAGCAGCTGTACAGACGGGGGAAGGAGGAGGGAGCCGGAGGACGGAGCCGCAGCAGCGCTTTGTTACTGGTGGAGGCGCTGCTGCTGCTGCTCCTCTGCTTCCCTATAGGCTGTCTTCCGAGAACAGCCTATAGGGAAGCAGAGGGGCAGCAGCAGCAGCGCCTCCACCAGTAACAAAGCGCTGCTGCGGCTCCGTCCTCCGGCTCCCTCCTCCTCATTCTCTACTGCCCGGGAATCGTCGTCTGACGCAGCTGCACCGAGGAGCCTGAGGGTAAGTATAATTCTTCTTTCTTTCTTTCTTTCTTTCTTTCTTTCTTTCTTTCTTTCTTTCTTTTTCTTTACTTCTTTCTTTCTTGTGCCTGCCTGCCGCAATGTGTAAAAAGGGGGGACTACCTGCCGCAATGTGTAAAAAGGGGGGACTGCCTGCCGCACTGTGTAAAAAGGGGGGACTGCCTGCCGCAATGTGTAAAAAGGGGGGACTACCTGCCGCAATGT
The DNA here is from genome assembly GCF_028390025.1 of Pseudophryne corroboree. NCBI lineage: Eukaryota > Metazoa > Chordata > Amphibia > Anura > Myobatrachidae > Pseudophryne > Pseudophryne corroboree. The sequence continues at coordinate 558,198,075 of NC_086444.1, forward strand.
GTAAAAAGGGGGGACTGCCTGCCGCAATGTGTAAAAAGGGGGGACTACCTGCCGCAATGTGTAAAAAGGGGGGACTGCCTGCCGCAATGTGTAAAAAGGGGGGACTGCCTGCCGCACTGTGTAAAAAGGGGGGACTGCCTGCCGCAATGTGTAAAAAGGGGGGACTACCTGCCGCAATGTGTAAAAAGGGGGGACTGCCTGCCACTATGTGTAAAAAGGGGAATCTGCCTGCCGTAATGTGTAAAAATGGGGACGCTGTCTGCCGTAATGTGTAACAAGGGCACGCTGTCTGCCGTAATGTGCAAAAAGGGCACGCTGTCTGCCGTAATGTGTAACAAGGGCACGCGGTCTGCCGTTATGTGTAAAAAGGGGTAATCTGCCCGACGCTATGTGTAAAAATGGGGAATCTGCCTGCCGTAATGTGTAAAAAAGGGGGGCTGCCTGACGCTATGTGTAAAAATGGGGAATCTGCCTGCTGCTATGTGTAAAAAGGAGGAATCTGCCTGCCGTAATGTGTAAAAATGGGGACGCTGTCTGCCGTAATGTGTAACAAGGGCACGCTGTCTGCCGTAATGTGTAACAAGGGCACGCTGTCTACCGTAATGTGTAAAAAGGGCACGCTGTCTGCCGTAATGTGTAACAAGGGCACGCGGTCTGCCGTTATGTGTAAAAAGGGCACGCTGTCTGCCGTTATGTGTAAAAAGGGCACGCTGTCTGCTGTAATGTGTAAAAAGAGGAATCTGTTCGCTGTAAGGTGTAAAAGGGTCTCTACCTGGTGTAGTGGTGCTACTGTGCGGCGTAATTTGAATAATGGAGACTACTGTGTTGGTATTATTTTGTGGCCACACCCCTTCCCCACGAAGCCACGCCACTATGTATTTTTGCGCGCGCCTACGGCGCGCACTGCCCCCGGGGTGGACTTGGATGGGGGGGGGGCCCCAAAGCATTTTGTCGCACCTGGGCCCACCGCTTGCTTGTTCCGCCACTGTCTTATATTATGGGGGAAAGCAGAGAGGGCATTTGAAGAACATATGACATCCCACCATTCTACAATTAGAATGGCATTGGATACTGGGTCTAGTGAACATCTGGTACCGCATCACTTTCAGGATGCAGCACACCCTATGGCGACCCTTTGCTATTGGATAACTGATCATATACTGTATCTTCACCCCAAGAGGTGCGGTAACAAATCACGTATTCTATTGCAGGGGAAAGACAGTGGATTTTCTGGATGAATACACTAGCACCTAGGGAACTCAATGAGTCACTAGGTCTGTCATGATTTTTATAAACTTCGTTGTTCTTATAGATTATGCTAATCCTATTATATTTGTATAGCATGATTGTTATTTTGTATAGAATTTTATGATATACAGTACTTTCATAATCGTATTTTGATAAGATCCTCTATGTAATAATGTTTTGGAGGATCGTTTGCTTACAATATTGGGATATACCTTTCTTGTAATAACTTGTCTATACTTGTTTGTATCTATGCTGTGTCTCTTTACCTGTTTATGTTCTGAGCCTATCAACAGTGTTTTGTTAGATCACACCATGTGACCTCAGTGATGTTGCGTGACCAATGACATCATCATGCATTACTGACCACCACAGATGTCCCGCTGGCATGGACAGTCCAGTAAGTTCAGCAGCACACAGGTAACAAAGGACTGAAATACAGATGTATGCCAACATTTCAATGCTTTATTCCATCGTCATCAGGGTACAAACATATAATAAAATTGCATCCAAATATCCCCACACTCACCCCACGTTCAAACACCGACGTCCGGAACCAGGAACAAGACGCCGAACAATGACGTCAGGTCCCAGGACCACACTGATGTCATAATAAAAACATACAATTCTATAGAATACATGTATAGTCACAAAATATAAGTGAATATCCAGTATATCACACCAGTAACAAAAAATTGTTACAAAATATATACCATATTAGCAATCAGAGACGTCACCGGGTGCAATGACACCTGGTGCGCACCCTTGTTATGCCAGCGCACCGGAGGCGCGCTTGCGGCAAAAGGGGGCGTGGTTGCAATGAAAGGGGGCGTGGCCTTGTGGGTCGTCACTCCGGGGGCGTGCCCAGCATCTCCGGAGATGCAGGGCTTTACTTGGCTGCCCCCGGAGACTGTCTGCAGCGCTGTTGGCTCCTCTTCTATGACAGGAACTGGGTGCTGTAGCAGAATTTCACACTGCAGCATCTGGTTCCTGTCATTGTGGAGGAGCCCACAGATTGGTGTCACCCTTTCTAGGCGTCACACCCGTGTGCAGGCCGCACCCCCCGCACCCGGCTTGTGATGCCACTGTTAGCAATATTAATAATGTCACAATATAATGTGTTGCCAATGCATGCACACTATATACAATGTGGCTAATGGTATCCAACCATACTGTATATACACCGGGCACACAATATCATATCCACATCAATTAGCAAGGGAAAAGCATTACTATAAAAAACAGTACAACCCTGTACCAAGAGTACCAAGCCGATGAATCCAAGATGCTTTACATCTTAGCAATTTAAGGGTTCTATCACTCCCCCCCCACCCGTTTCGTATGATCGATAATACTGTAACGCAAGGTGGCACAATTATGGCCAGCCTGCACAAAACATTGTGCTACAGGTTGGTCACTTTGTCCTGATACGTTCATCTTACTACTTGTGGCAGTCCAGTCCGGATGCCACTCCGGGCGTTTGCAGGACAGGGCACAACAGAGCTAAGGCAACCTGGGTTTAGGGCTGGACCATGTCACCATCCTGACTGTAGTTCTCATATTTGGTGACTTACCTCTGCCATCTGTCTTGGATCCTGTGTCTTTTGCTCACTGGGATAAACAGCTTGTCAGTACCATGAGTTTGAGTGCAGGGTTAACTAGCTCCACCTGTGGTGATTAATCTTCTGTGTGAAGCTGAATTCAGCAATCTGAAGTTTAGGCCTAAAGGCCAGCATCCTCTGTTCGTTTGCAGAAGTTCAGGCTTCAGTGTTCTTTCGGCCTGCTAGGCTTCACTCCACATCAGAGCCTAATCTAGAGTACTCACGTGACAGTGACTGTTCACCTGACACAGAGCTGTCCAATCCTGTGCCAGCCTGAGACTCTCTGAATCACCTGACACTGCTCACCAATCACCAAGGAACAGGAAGTATAAGTCAGGAGTCTTCAGTTGGAGACTCTGCCAGTTCCTTGTGTCACACACAGCTCTGTGTGAGCTTAGAAGCTGAGCTCCCTAAAGATAACACTTGTACTTCGGTTCTTGTAAAACTCTGCTCTTTTGCTACCCAGTCTGGATTACAGTTGTGTTACCTTACCATTGATATCCAGTATTTCTCATACGTCCTAGAGGATGCTTGGGTCCACTTCATGACCATGGGGTATAGACGGTTCCGCAGGAGCCATGGGCACTCTTAAGACTTTTCAATGGGTGTGAACTGGCTCCTCCCTCTATGCCCCTCCTCCAGACCTCAGTTTTAGAAATGTGCCCAGACAGACTGGATGCACTCTGAGGAGCTCTATTGAGTTTCTCTGAAAAGACTTATGTTAGGTTTTTTATTTTCAGGGAGAACTGCTGGCAACAGACTCCCTGCTTCATGGGACTGAGGGGGCAGAAGTAGGAACCAACTTCCTGAAGAGTTTCATGGCTCTGCTTCTGGCTGACAGGGCACCATTAGCTCCTGAAGGGTACTGAACGCTAGCCATTTCTAGATGCTTACTCCCACAGCACGCCGTCACCCCCCTCACAGAGCCAGAAGTCAGAAGACAGGTGAGTAGAAGAAGACAGATCTTCAATCAAGAAAAGTGACGGCTGAGGTACGGCACGGCTGGCGGGAGCGCAGCGTGCCATTGCTGCCCACACACACAGGCACTGCAGGGTGCAGGGCGCTGGGGGGGGGCACCCTGGGCAGCAAAAACACCTCTATAAACTGGCAAAAAGAGGGCATAAAATGCCCATACACAGCCCTACCCCCGCCAGTATAAATATTATGAAAAGTTTCTGAGGTAAAAAGGGTGGAGTTACTTCCTCAGGCAGCCAGCACACTGCTCAGTGACATTTTCTCTCTCCTCATGCTACAGAGAGATCGCTGGTCCTCCTTCACTTCTGACTACAAGTATCATGGTGCAAAACAGGGGGGGGCACAAGCGAATTTGGTGCTTTACAAGTGTGTTTTACTGTGTAAAAAGCGCTGCATGTCTGGCGCTGGGGTTGTGAACTGGCTGCTCCTAAACTGTGTCCCTCTGACAGATTTTACTGTGGGTCTGTCCCCTATAAGTCCCAGTGTGTCTGTGTGTGTGTTGTACACGTGTGTAAGACATGTCAGAGGCAGGGAGTTCCTCCCCGGAGGAAACCATTTTAGGGACACAGAAGTGTAATGTGGTGGCGCTGCCGGCACACCAAGAGCCTGCATGGGTGTAAGAAATACGTGATAGTAAGTATGCATCATATCAATAGGAGATTAGATAAGTCTGAATCTCATGCTGAGTGCTGGAGAAAATCTGTGGAGGATGTGATTTTTCAGGGCTCTGTTCTTCCATCCGCAGGTGACCCCTCTGGGTCACGTAAGAGACCATTTGCGAATATTGTGAATACTGACACCGACACGGACACTGATTCTTGTGTCGACAATAGTGACTCCAGAGAAATAGATCATAAATTGGCAAAAAATATACAATATATGATTGTGGCTATAAGGGAAGTTCTGGAAGTCACGGAAGCCACTCCTGTACCTCAGGAGAAGGCTCATTTTTATAAAGAAAAGAAATCTAAGGTCACTTTCCCTCCTTCCCACGCGCTTAATACTCTCTTTGAAGGGATGTGGGTGAATCCCGAAAATAAATTTCGTATTCTCAAGAGAATTCAGATAGCTTATCCTTTCCCGGTGGAGGACAGGAAAAAATGGGAGTCACCCCCTGTATTAGACAGTGCACTGTCCAGGCTGACAAAGAAGGTAATTCTCCCTGCACCTGGCACGGCTTCACTAAAAGAGCCGGTAGACCGAAAGATGGAAACTGCATTGAAATCCATTTATTTTGCCAATGGTACGCTACTCAGGCCCACAATTGCTTGCGCGTGGGTAAGTCGCGCTATTGAAAAATGGTCAGAAAGCGTGTCATCAGAAATTGACACAATTGATAAAGATGAGATACTCCTTAAGTTAGGGAATATCAAAGACGCTGCCGCATACATGCTAGAAGCGATGAAAGATATTGGACTCTTGAGTTCACAAGCCGCTACCATGGCAGTATCGGCTCGGCGGGCGTTGTGGATTCGCCAGTGGAACGCGGATGCAGATTCCAAAAGAAATATGGAGGCTCTCCCATATAAAGGTGAGGCTTTATTTGGCGATGGACTTTATGCGTTAGTCTTGGCGGCTACCGCAGGTAAGTCGACATTTTTGCCCTCTGGCCTGCACCGGCAAAAAAGACATATCACCCGCACATGCAGTCCTTTCAGCCCAATAAATACAAAAAAGCGAGAGGTTCCCCCTTCTTTGCGGGTAGGGGAAGGGGAAAGGGAAAGATGTCCACAGCAGCTTCAGGTTCCCAGGAGCAGAAGTCTACCCCTACTTCTGCCAAATCTTCAGCATGACACTGGGGCTCCTTTGCGGGAGGCCGCTCGGGTGGGGGCACGTCTCAAACTGTTCAGCCAAGGTTGGATTCTGTCTGGCCTGGATCCCTGGGTGTTGCAAATAGTGTCCCAGGGATACAAGCTGGAGTATCGAGACATTCTCCCATGCCGATTTTTCAAATCAACCTTGCCAGCTTCTCTTCCAGAAAGGGAAGCAGTAACAACGGCAATCCAAAAATTAGTCAGGATCAGGTCATAGTCCTGGTACCCTTGTCACAACAAGGGGAGGGTTTTTTTTCAAGCCTTTTGTAGTACCGATCCTAAACCTCTACGTGAAGTTATTCAAGTTCAAAATGGAATCACTGAGGGCAGTGATTTCCAGTCTGGAGGAGGGGGCTAACATGGTGTCAGTAGACATAAAGGATGCTTACCTGCATGTTCCCATTTATCCTCCTCACCAGACTTATCTGAGATTCGCGGTTCAGGATTGCCATTACCAATTCCAGATGTTGCCTTTCGGTTTCTCCACGGCGCCAAGGGTATTCACCAAGGTGATGGCGGAGATGATAGTTCTCCTGCGTCAAAAAGGAGTCAATATAATTCCTTATCTAGACGATCTGATAAAGACGAGATCCAGGGAGCAGTTGTTACAGAACATCACACTCTCCCTGTCTATACTCCAACAACACGGTTGTATCATAAATTATCCAAAGTCAGAGTTGGCCCCGACGACAAGATTGTCTTTTCTCGGGATGATCCTGGACACAGAAGTCCAGAGAGTTTTTCTTCTGGTGGAAAAGGCTCTGTAAATCCAGAAATTGGTACAACAGATATTGAAGCCAACAAGTGTGTCGATCCATCAGTGCATTCGGTTGTTGGGCAAAATGGTGGCGGCCTACGAGGCCATACAGTTTGGCAGGTTCCATGCCAGGGTATTCCAGTGGGACCTGTTGGACAAGTGGTCGAGATCCCACCTACACATGCACCGGAAGATAATCCTGTCATCAAAAGCCAGGATTTCGCTCCTGTGGCTACACAGTTCTCACCTACTAGAGGGACGCAGTTTTGGGATTCAGGACTGGCTCCTGGTAACCACGGATGCAAGTCTCCGAGGCTGGGGAGCTGTCACTCAGGGAGAAAGCTTCCAGGGAAAATGGTCAAGTCAGGAAGCCTGCCTTCACATAAACGTACATCTTCTTCAAGATCATCCCGCGCAGATCCAGTCGGACAATGTAACAGCAGTCGCGTACATAAACAGGCAGGGCGGAATGAAAAGCAGAGCGGCAATGGCAGAGTTGACGAAGATCCTCCTCTGGGCAGAAAGACATGTATAGGCTCTGTCAGCAATTTTCATTCCGGGAGTAGACAAATGGGAAGCAGACTTCCTCAGCAGACACGATCTCCATCCAGTAGAGTGGGGCCTACACCAAGAAGTCTTCACAGAGGTGACAAGTCTTTGGGGAGTTCCTCAAGTAGACATGATGGCATCTCGTCTCAACAAGAAGCTTCAGAAATATTGTTCCAGGTTGAGAGACCCTCAAGCAATAGCAGTGGATGCGCTGGTGGCCCAGTAGGTGTTCCGGTCGGTGTATGTCTTCCCTCCACTTCCGCTGATCCCAAAAGTGCTCAGGATCTTAAGAAGAACAAGAGTTTGAGCAATCTTCATTGCCCCAGACAGGCCAAGGAGGGCTTGGTACACAGATCTTCAGGAGTTGCTCATAGAAGATCCTCGGCCTCTTCCTCTTCGCGAGGAGCTGGGGCCGTGCGTGTATCAAGACTTACCGCGGCTACGTTTGATGGCATGGCTGTTGAGCGCCGGATCCTAGCCCGAAAGGGTGTTCCCAAGGAAGTCATCCCCACCCTTATTCAGGCCAGGAAATGAGTAATGTCGAAACATTACCACCGTATTTGGAGAAAATATGTGTCTTGGTGTGAATCCAAGAAGGCTCCTACGGTAGAGTTTGAGTTGGGACGTTTTCTCCATTTTCTGCAGGCTGGTGTGGATATGGGCCTTAGATTGGGGTCAATCAAGGTCCAGATTTCGGCCTTGTCAGTGTTCTTCCAAAAACAATTGGCCTCTCTTCCAGAGGTTCAGACCTTCGTGAAAGGGGTTCTGTACATCCAGCCTCCATTTGTGCCTCCAGTGGCACCATGGGACCTTAACGTGGTGTTGCAGTTCCTTCAATCTGATTGGTTTGAGCCTCTACAAGAGATAGAGTTGAAGTTTCTCACTTTGAAAGTGGTGATGCTTTTGGCATTGGCATCTGCGCGACGGGTGTCTGAATTGGGGGCCTGGTCTCACAAGAGCCCTTACCTGATCTTCCATGAAGATAGGGCAGAGTTGAAGACTCGTCAACATTTTCTTCCGAAGGTGGTTTCATCTTTCCACATAAACCAACCTATTGTGGTGCCAATAGTTACTGACACGTTCACTGAGTCAAAGTCTCTAGATGTGGTTAGGGCTTTGAAGATTTATGTCGCTAGAACAGCTCGAATACGGAAAACAGAGTCTTTGTTTGTCCTGTATGTTCCCAACAAGATTGGGTGTCCTGATTCCAAGCAGACTATTGCGCATTGGATCAGAAGTACAATTTAGCATACTACGGCTGGATTGCCGTTACCAACGTCAGTGAAGGCCCATTCCACTAGGAAGGTGGGCTCATCCTGGGCGGCTGCCCGGGGGGTCTCGGCATTGCAACTTTGCCGAGCAGTTACTTGGTCGGGGTCAAACACATTTGCTAATTCTACAAGTTTGACACCTTGGCCGATGAAGACCTCAAGTTCGGTCAATCGGTGCTGCAGGGTCATCCGCACTCTCCCGCCCATATTGGAGCTTTGGTATAAACCCCATGGTCATGAAGTGAACCCCAGCATCCTCTAGGACGTATGAGAAAACAGGATTTTGATACCTACCGGTAAATCCTTTTCTCCTAGTCTGTAGAGGATGCTGGGCGCCCGTCCCAATGCGTACTTTACCTGCAGTTTTGTTATTAGAGTAACACAGGTTGTGTTATATTAGTTTCAGCATGTTACTGTAATTGGTTCATGCCTGTTGGCGTGTGTTCTATTGAATGCCAAGTTGTGCGGCATGGTTGAGGTGTGAGCTGGTATTTATCTCACCACTAGTTTAAAGTAAATCCTTTCCTTGAAATGTCCGTCACCCTGGGCACAGTTCCTATAACTGAGGTCTGGAGGAGGGGCATAGAGGGAGTAGCCAGTTCACACCTATTGAAAAGTCTTAAGAGTGCCCATGGCTCCTGCGAAACCGTCTATACCCCATGGTCATGAAGTGGACCCCAGCATCCTCTACGGACTAGGAGAAAAGGATTTACTGGTAGGTATCAAAATCCTGTTTTCTACAGTCTTATCTTAAAGACACAGCTGCAATATTCCACAGTCTCGTCTTAAAGACACAGCTGCAGTATTCTACAGTCTCATCTTAAAGTCACAGCTGCAGTATTCCACAGTCTTATCTTAAAGCCACAGCTGCACTATTCTACAGTTTCATCTTAAAGCCACAGCTACAGTATTCTTCAGTCTCGACTTAAAGCCACAGTGTTCTTCAGCCTTGCCTTAAAGTCACAGCCACAGTAATCGTTCTACTTTCAGTTGTGTTTCCAGTTATATCTGGTGCCAGCCCAGATTACAGTTGCATTCCAGTATACCGGTACACAGCCCGGTTCACAGTGCGGTTCCCAGCCTCACCGGTAACCAGCCCAGTTCCAGTCTCACCAGTAACTAGTCTGGTTCTCAATCTCGCCAGTAACCAGCCTAGTTCTGCGCAACTCCAGAGAACCTATTTCATAGTAACCTTGAGTACACAAGCACCTACTCCTATGACTGTATATCCATTTCTATCTCACCAATACATTCACCATCCTACTATCAACACCAAGTCCTTGGTGATCCAGTGGTCAGGATACGGCTTCCTCTGCCGAGGTCCGGGTTCAATCACCGGTCAGGGATTGCTCCTTCTTCTCACTGATTCCTACAGACCAACCTAATATACACATAGTCCTCCAGTCGCCCACACAGACTTCACTAATACCGGGTTCACAAAAACCACAGTCATGACAGACCAAGAGGAAGCCCAGGGAGGTGTTGGGACACAGCAGATTGTCTCTTTAATGTTGTGTGAAAGATTATCTGGCAGTTGGAAATTATATTATTGTATTGCTGTTGATACACAGAGCCTGAGATTGTGTACATGCTGTTTATGAACTGGTGCCTAATTAAGGTACCCATTGAAACTTGCTGTGAAAAGTCTGTTTACTATGCTGTGGAAGTAAACGGACTACTTTTCTTTCATACAACTGTGTCAGCGTCTTGTCTGGTGGAAGGTCGCTTGTTACAACTTATAAGGATGAGACTAATGGTCAGTTGTCTAATGTATCTGTGTACCAGGCTTTGGAGAATGACCCCACTAATGTGTTTAACCAGTTATTGACCAATATATTTTGGTGAGAGAAGTCGATGAAGGTCAAATTACACAGGGCTTATGTGATGCATTAATACCTAGACATCTGGTTGCCCCTTTGGTTTATACCTTGCCGAAAATTCATAAAATATATGTCGGTGCCATCTTATCATTTGATTATAGTGACCAAATGTTCATTATTCCAAAATTGTTCTGTGTATATTGACTTTTTGTTACAACCTTGCATTGTGAATCAGAATAAATATACTTTATTATTTAATTAGAGATGAGCGAGTTCGGTTCTCTGAGAATCGAACCCCCCCGAACTCCACGTGGTTTACACGGGTCCGAGGCAGGCTCGCTTCTTCCCGCCTGACTCGGAAAACCCGAACAAGGCAAAACAGTAGTCCAGTGCTGCATCTTGCTGCCCAGTGTCAGTTCTAGTATCCTCATCAGTGCTCACTATCATTGCTCATTGTCTTGTGCTGCATTGTGGTGACCAGTATACTACAGTACAGTAGTCCAGTGCTGCATCTTGCTGCCCAGTGTCAGTTCTAGTATCCTCATCAGTGCTCAGTATCACTGCTCATTGTCTTGTGCTGCATTGTGGTGACCAGTATACTACAGTACAATAGTCCAGTGCTGCATCTTGCTGCTCAGTGTCAGTTCTAGTATCCTCATCAGTGCTCAGGATCAGTGCTCATTGTCTTGTGCTGCATTGTGGTGACCAGTATACTACAGTACAATAGTCCAGTGCTGCATCTTGCTGCTCAGTGTCAGTTCTAGTATCCTCATCAGTGCTCAGTATCACTGCTCATTGTCTTGTGCTGCATTATGGTGACCAGTATACTACAGTCCAGTAGTCCAGTGCTGCATCTTGCTGCTCAGTGTCAGTTCTAGTATCCTCATCAGTGCTCAGTATCACTGCTCATTGTCTTGTGCTGCATTGTGGTGACCAGTTTACTACAGTACAATAGTCCAGTGCTGCATCTTGCTGCTCAGTGTCAGTTCTAGTATCCTCATCAGTGCTCAGGATCAGTGCTCATTGTCTTGTGCTGCATTGTGGTGACCAGTATACTACAGTACAATAGTCCAGTGCTGCATCTTGCTGCCCAGTGACAGTTCTAGTATCCTCATCAGTGCTCACTATCATTGCTCATTGTCTTGTGCTGCATTGTGGTCAGTATACTACAGTACATTACTAAAAGTCCAGTGTCTTGTGCTGCATCTTGCTGCTGTAGGGGGCTGTGGTAGTGTCCTGTCACTGTTCATAGGTCATCATCATTCCAGTCACAGTGGTATCTGGTATCTATCTAGTGGTATGTAATTCCAGATATATTAATGGCATTTAATTCCACACATTAAAAAATGGAGAACAAAAATTTGGAGGGTAAAATAGGGAAAGATCAAGATCCACTTCCACCTAGTGCTAAAGCTGCTGCCACTAGTCATGGCAGAGATGATGAAATGCCATCAACGTCGTCTGCCAAGGCCGATGCCCAATGTCATAGTAGAGAGCATGTAAAATCCAAAAAACAAAAGTTCAGTAAAATGACCCAAAAATCTAAATTAAAAGCGTCTGAGGAGAAGCGTAAACTTGCCAATATGCCATTTACGACACGGAGTGGCAAGGAACGGCTGAGGCCCTGGCCTATGTTCATGGCTAGTGGTTCAGCTTCACATGAGGATGGAAGAACTCATCCTCCCACTAGAAAAATGAAAAGAGTTAAGCTGGCAAAAGCACCGCAAAGAACTGTGCATTCTTGTAAATCACAAATCCCCAAGGAGAGTCCAATTGTGTCGGTTGCGATGCCTGACCTTCCCAACACTGGACGGGAAGAGGTGGCTCCTTCCACCATTTGCACGCCCCCTGCAAGTGCTGGAAGGAGCACCCACAGTCCAGTTCCTGATATTAAAATTGAAGATGTCACTGTTGAAGTACACCAGGATGAGGATATGGATGTTGCTGGCGCTGAGGAGGAAATTGATAAGGAGGATTCTGATGGTGAGGTGGTTTGTTTAAGTCAGGCACCCGGGGAGACACCTGTTGTCCGTGGGATGAATAAGGCAATTGACATGCCTGGTCAAAATACAAAAAAAATCACCTCTTCGGTGTGGAATTATTTTAACAAAAATGCGGACAACAGGTGTCAAGCCGTGTGTTGCCTTTGTCAAGCTGTAATAAGTAGGGGTAAGGACGTTAACCACCTAGGAACATCCTCCCTTATACGTCACCTGCAGCGCATTCATCAGAAGTCATTGACAAGTTCAAAAACTTTGGGTGACAGCGGAAGCAGTCCACTGACAACTAAATCCCTTCTTCCTCTTGTACCCAAGCTCCTGCAAACAACCCCACCAACTCCCTCAATGTCAATTTCCTCCTTAGACAGGAACGCCATTAGTCCTGCAGGCCATGTCACTGGCAAGTCTGACGAGTCCTCTCCTAACTGGGATTCCTCCGATGGATCCTTGAGTGGAACGCCTACTGCTGCTGTAGCTGCTGGCGCTGCTGTTGTTACTGCTGGGAGTCGATCGTCATCCCAGAGGGGAAGTCGGAAGACCACTTGTACTACTTCCAGTAAGCAATTGACTGTCCAACAGTCCTTTGCAAGGAAGATTAAATATCTCAGCAGTCATCCTGTTGCAAAGCGGATAACTCAGGCCTTGACAACTGTGTTGGTGTTAGACGTGCGTCCGGTATCTGCCGTTAGTTCACATAGACTTTGAGAATTGCTTGAGGTAGTGTGTCCCCGGTACCAAATACCATCTACATTCCACTTCTCTAGGCAGGAGATACCGAGAATGTACACAGACGTCAGAAAAAGAGTCACCAGGGTCCTAAAAAATGCAGTTGTACGCACTGTCCACTTAACCACGGACATGTGGGCAAGTGGAGCAGGGCAGACTAAGACTATATGACTGTGACAGCCCACTGGGTAGATGTATTGCCTCCCGCAGCAACAACAGCAGCAGCAGCGGCACCAGTAGCAGCATCTCACAAACGCCAACTCGTTCCTAGGCAGGATACGCTTAGTATCACCGCTTTCCATAAGAGGCACATAGCTGACAACCTCTTACGGAAACTGAAGAACATCATCGCAGATTGGCTTGCCCCAATTGGACTCTCCTGGGGATTTGTGACATTGGACAACGCCACCAATATTGTGCGTGCATTACATCTGGGCAAATTCTAGCACGTCCCATGTTTTGCACATACAATGAATTTGGTGGTGCAGAATTTTTTTTAAAAATGACAGGGACATGCAGGAGATGCTGTCGGTGGCCCAAAGAATTGAGGGCCACTTTCGTCATTCAGCCACCGTGTGCCAAAGACTGGAGCACCAGCAAACACTCCTGAACATGCCCTGCCATCAGCTGAAGCAAGAGGTGGTAACGAGGTGGAATTTAACCCTCTATATGCTTCAGAGGATGGAGGAGCAGCAAAAGACCATTCAAGCCTATACATCTGCCTATGATATAGGCAAAGGAGGGGGAATGCACCTGACTCAAACGCAGTGGAGAATGATTTCCATGTTGTGCAAGGTTCTCCAACCCTTTGAACTTGCCGCACGTGTAGTCAGTTCAGACACTGCCAGCCTAAGTCAGGTCATTCCCCTCATCAGGCTTTTGCAGAAGCAGCTGGAGAGATTGAAGAAGGAGCTAAAACTGAGCGATTCCGTTAGGCATGTGGGACTTGTGGATGGAGCCCTTCTTTCGCTTAACCAAGATTCACGGGTGGTCAATCTGTTGAAATCAGAGCACTACATTTTGGCCACCGTGCTCGATCCTAGGTTTAAAGCCTACGTTGTATCTCTCTTTCCGGCAGACACAAGTCTGCAGATGTTCAAAGACCTGCTGGTGAGACACTTGTTAAGTCAAGCGGAACGTGACCCGCCAACAGCTCCTCCTTTATTTTCTACCACCACTGGAGCTGCCAGATAAAAGAATAACATTTCCAAAACCACTCGCTGGCGGTGATGCAGGGCAGTCAGGAGCTAGTGCTGAAATCTGGTCTGGACTGAAAGGACCTGCCAACGATTACTGACATGTCATCTACTGTCACTGCATATGATTCTGTCACCATATGAGTGACAGCATCCAAGTAGGCATGTCAGACAGTCCATACGTGTACTGGCAGGAAAAAGAGGCAATTTGGAGGCCCTTGCACAAACTGGCTTTATTTTACCTAAGTGCCCCCCCCCCCCCCCCCTCCAGTGTGTACTCCGAAAGAGTGTTTAGTGCAGCCGGTAACCTTGTCAGCGATCGGCATAGGAGGTTACTTCCAGAAAATGTGGAGAAGATGATGTTCATCAAAATGAATTATAATAAATTCCTCCGTGGAGACTTTTACCAGCAATTGCCTCCAGAAAGTACACAGGGACCTGTGAAGGTGGATTCCAGTGGGGACGAATTAATACTCTGTGAGGAGGGGGATGTACACAGTGAAAGGGGTGAGGAATCGGACGATGAGGAGGAGGTGGACATCTTGCCTCTGTAGAGCCAGTTTGTGCAAGGAGAGATTGATTGCTTCTTTTTTGGTGGGGGCCCAAACCAACCAATCATTTCAGCCACAGTCATGTGGCAAACCCTGTTGCTGAAATGATGGGTTTGTTAAAGTGTGCATGTCCTGTTTATACAACATAAGGGTGGGTGGGAGGGCCCAAAGACAATTCCATCTTGCACTTTTTATTTATTTATTTATCTTTGCATCATGTGCTGTTTGGGGACTATTTTTTAAGTGCCATCCTGTCTGACACTGCAGTGCCACTCCTAGATGGGCCAGGTGTTTGTGTCGGCCACTTGGGTCGCTTAGCTTAGTCTTCCAGCGACCTCGGTGCAAATTTTAGGACTAAAAATAATATTGTGAGGTGTTCAGAATAGACTGGAAATGAGTGGAAATTATGGTTATTGAGGTTAATAATACTATAGGATCAAAATTACTCCCAAATTCTGTTATTTAAGCTGTTTTTGAGGGATTTTTGGAAAAAAAACCACTCGAATCCAAAACGCACCCGAATCCAACAAAAATTCGAAAGGGAGGTTTTGCCAAAACGCATCCGAATCCAAAACACGACCGCGGAACCGAATCCAAAACCAAAACACAAAACCCGAAAAATGACCGCTGCACATCTCTATTTTTAATAAACTGTCCCAAGTACAGGCAATTCCTGACAATAGCTTTCTGTGTAGCATTGACATCACCAGTGATTCCCAATGAGGGTGGCATTAAGGCAATGAGGAGATTGATCACTGACAATCCTTTGTATACCGGACCAAATATTGATTTAATTTGTGATTTTTTTTCTGGATGATTGTTACACACAATTATTTTATTTTTGATGGGAAGTTCTATTTACAGGTGTCAGGCTGTGCAATGGTGATGAATGTGCCCCCATCTTACGCTAATGCCTACATGTTCCAGATGGAGTGATCAAAAGGTGTGTAGTTCCACACAAGGTCTACAGTCTATTATATGGTCGGCGGTGCTACCAGAGTCAGTGGTAAGTACAACTTTATAAAAAGAAGAAAAAGGAAAGACTCTTTGTTGGGGAACGCTTGAAATGATAGATAAGACTTAACTTTTAATAATGATCGTTATAAAATATATATTATAGAAGGAAGGAAATGTATTTCCACAAGTGTGAGAAAGTGCAATAACACTTTGTGTGTGTTTTTGTGCAACTTTGGAACAATACCAGTCAGTTTTTGTCAATTGGACCTTCACTGTCGGATGTCTTCCTGAAGATTCTCTGGGCTGTTCTCTCTCATCCTTTGTCCTCTATCAAAGTATATGACAATGCGAAAGCAGAAGTACCAGCACTAATCTTTTCTCTCCCTCATCACGTACAATTCTTCTCACTAAAATCTGAAATTTCCACGTACTCTCTCATCCAAAAATGCCAGTTGAAGTCTCTGCAATACTAAGCCAACAGAGGCACGTGAGCACATCTACTTTGGAAAGCAGAAATTCATACTTTATCTCTCACTTGGTAGACAGACACTCTCTTATTCAGTAGATTACTGCCATACCTCACTGGATAACCCCAATCTCATCCGATCTTGGAAGCTAATCAGTGATGGGCCTGGTTGTTACTTGGATGGGAGACCACCTGGGAATACCAGGTGCAATAATGTTCCTTTGGTGAATAGCAGAAGTAGAGTTTCCACTCCTCATGGGAGAGATTTTCTAAATCTTCCCTTACACTTCAAACTCATCAGGCTCTTGCGAATTACACTTTATGGTATACACAATTTATCAATCAATCTTTGATATATACATGTGTTTGTATGCAAATTCTGAACTTATTTGTACAGATGACTACAATTTCAGTCTGATACAAGAGTCACAATTTATGTTCTGTTCTGCTCAGAATATCCAGAACTTCTAAGAAACAACTATGTGAAGTAATAACTTTTGACACTCTTGGATCCCAAAGAGATACGCATTAGGAGCTTCCATAGCAACAAAGTGCTAACCCAAGACATTTGTAAAAAAAAGTGTCTACCATTTTTTTACCTCTATTGGGTAATAAACTTACATACATTAGGAGTACTCTGATGGCAAAGTCTCAAAATTAGGGATTTCTAACCCCACAGTAGGACTGGCAGAACCATCCACAAGAATTTTTAATACTTTCACCTTTTGCTTATTCAAGTCAAGAATTGTTTTTGTGTCTTATAAATTATGTTTAGACACTTCTATGTCTCACATTTATGGAAATACATTTCCTTGCTTCTATAATATATAATTTATAATGATCATTATTAAAAGTTAAGTCTTATCTATCATTTCAAGCGTTCCCCAACAAAGAGTCTTTCTTTTTTCTTCCTTGAATAAATATGTTCCAGATGGAGCAGGACATCTTTTTTCAAGTCATCTTGTATCAGACATGATTTACATTTTATGGCCGCTACATAGATGATGTATTCTTGATTTGGTGTATTGATGATGCAATGGTCAATTTTTTTGATTTTCAAATTACTTTACTTTGGCAATATAACAACGTCATTGTATCATGCCTTCTGACCACAATATATTTCTACATACCAGCACTTTACACCCCAGATCTTTGACATATGCTCTAACATTCTCACAATTTATTAGAGCCTGACGTATTTGTAGCACTAAGGAGCAAAAGGTTGTACAAATTGATATCATGCTAAATACATTTTTTGGAGAGCGAGTATGATTTAAAATGCCTTTTAGAGTTAAAACAAAAGGGTTTGGGAACATATAGACAGTCTATTGCGGGATAAATTTAGGTGGGTTATTAACACTAAAATGCCATGGGTTAATTATTATAATGAAGCAAGTGGAGAAATTACAACAATTTTCAAAAAGCTTTGACCAAAAGTATAGACTGACAGCGACCTTAATCTTGGGAATATTGATATCATGCTATACTAAAGGCCACAATATCCGGGAATGGGTCATAATGTATGTAATACTAATAGTAAATTCAATCAGTTTTTGTGGCAAAAAAATGGATACTATAGATGCTTAAATTGTACTGCCTGTCACCATTTAACTATTGGAGCTAGTTATTGTCATCCATATAGCGGTAGCTCGTCACTTTGTTGAAGCTGGACAAATGCCCAAATGTATTAAGCTTTAACAAGAGATAAAGTGGAGACGGAAAAAGAGAGATAAATGATCAGCCAAATGATCAGCCAATCAGCTCCTAACTGCCATGTCACAGGCTGTGTTTGAAAAATGACAGGAGCTGGTTGGCTGGTCATTTATCATTCTTTATCCATCTCCACTTTATCACTTTTTAAGGCTTAATTCATTTCGGTCATAATCTTGCGTCTTTCACATATATTATCATTAATCACATTCCATTGTGAAGTGGGGACAGGTTGCTTAAATTATTATGCTGCGAATCCAGGTGGATCCATAGATTAGACACGTTATCTCCCTGAGGCCTGAATGACAACCGGGTCAGCATGTTATTGTATAATTAAATATAATTCTTTGATATAATGTATTATCTTGTACATTACCTTCTTGTACATTATTTTTCATGCACCCCTTTGTATTTGATCTCTGTGTAATTTAACTGTATATTTATCTTTTTATGTATGTTTGAGACATTTAGTATCCTTTAGGTCCTTATGGGCATCTTGCAATTGAACAACATTTTACATTGTATCCAGTGGCGGATCTTGCCACGGGCAAGCAGGACTTTTGCCCGGGGCGCCGCCTTCCGGAGGGCGCCGGCGCCATCCGGAGGGCGCCGCACCATGGCAAGATCCGCCACTGTGCAGAGTGCCCCCCAGCAGTGCCCCCCGCGCTGTGCCTCCCCCCGCTGTGAGAAGGGAACCAGACGCTACGCGTCTAATTTCCCTTCGTGGCGCTGGTCCCCCCCGCTGTGATGGGAATCAGACGCTAAGCGTCTAGTTTTCCTTCATGGAGAGGACCTTTGCTGTGCGGTGCGCGATTACGTCATCGCGCACCGCACAGCATTGTAGCACAGACGCTAGGGGTCATAATTGACCTCTAGTGCCTATGCTGTGCTATGGGGGAGACGACATGACTGACGTCTCTCCCATAGATCCGAGGAGAAAGGCGGCGCCGGGGGGAGGTCTGCAGGTCTGGAATCAGGAGCGGGGTATAGTAAGTATACTTTGTTTTTTGTTTTTTAATTTCCTTTCAGCGGCGCTACAAATGGGGGGCGTGACTGACCACGCCCCCGCATTAAGCCACGCTCCTAACTTTTGCCCGGGGCGCCACAAGGGCAAGAACCGACCCTGATTGTATCAATATTAATGGATGCCATCCCTCTCCATGTTTTCTTGTTTTTAGGCTGGTTGCTCTGGCTATGGGCGGTAAGTGATAACTAGAGATGAGCGGGTTCGGTTCCTCTGAATCCGAACCCGCCCGAACTTCATGTTTTTTTACACGGGTCCGAGCGACTCGGATCTTCCCGCCTTGCTCGGTTAACCCGAGCGCGCCCGAACGTCATCATCACGCTGTCGGATTCTCGCGAGGCTCGGATTCTATCGCGAGACTCGGATTCTATATAAGGAGCCGCGCGTCGCCGCCATTTTCACACGTGCATTGAGATTGATAGGGAGAGGACGTGGCTGGCGTCCTCTCCGTTTAGAAATAGATAGGAGAGTGAGAGTGAGACACTTCATTTACTGGAGCTTAGGAGGAGTACTCAGAGAGTGCAGATTTTGCTGATACAGGTTGAGTCTCCCTTATCCAAAATGCTTGGGACCAGAGGTACTTTGGATATGGGATTTTTCCGTAGTTTGGAATAATTGCATACCATAGTGAGATATCATGGGGATGGGACCTAAATCTAAGCACAGAATGCATTTATGTTACATATACACCTTATACACACAGCCTGAAGGTCATTTTAGCCAATATTTTTAATAACTTTGTGCATTAAACAAGGTGTGTGTACATTCACACAATTCATTTATGTTTCATATACACCTTATACACACAGCCTGAAGGTCATTTAATACAATATTTTGAATAACTGTGTGTATTAAACAAAGTTTGTGTACATTGAGCCATCAGAAAACAAAGGTTTCACTATTTCACTCTCACTCAAAAAAGTCCGTATTTCGGAATATTCCGTATTTCGGAATATATGGATATGGGATACTCAACCTGTAGTAGTTAGTTAGTTATACTAGTGACTGACCAGTGAGACCACCAGTGCAGTTTTATTATTATTTAATATAATCCGTTCTCTGCCTGAAAAAAACGATACACAGTGACTCAGTCACATACCATATCTGTGCTCAGCCCAGTGTGCTGCATCATCTATGTATAATATCTGACTGTGCTCACACAGCTTAATTGTGGGGGAGACTGGGGAGCAGTTATAGGTTATAGCAGGAGCCAGGAGTACATATTAAACAGTGCACACTTTTGCTGCCAGAGTGCCACTGCCAGTGTGACTGACCAGTGACCTGACCACACTGACCACCAGTATATTGTGATTGTCTGCCTGAAAAAGTTAAACACTCGTCGTGTGACTTGTGTGGTGTTTTTTTATTCTATAAAAAACTCATTCTGCTGACAGACAGTGTCCAGCAGGTCCGTCATTATATAATATATACCTGTCCGGCTGCAGTAGTGATATATATATATTTTTTATATCATTATTTATCATCCAGTCTATACTAGCAGCAGACACAGTACGGTAGTTCACTGCTGTAGCTACCTCTGTGTCGGCACTCGGCAGTCCATCCATAATTGTATACCACCTACCCGTGGTTTTTTTTTTCTTTCTTCTTTATACATACTACATCTCATTATCATCCAGTCTATATTAGCAGCAGACACAGTACAGTACGGTAGTCCACGGCTGTAGCTATCTCTGTGTCGGCACTCGGCAGTCCATCCATAATTGTATACCACCACCTACCCGTGGTTTTTTTTTTCTTTCTTCTTTATACATACTACATCTCATTATCATCCAGTCTATATTATCAGCAGACACAGTACGGTAGTCCACGGCTGTAGCTACCTCTGTGTCGGCACTCGGCAGTCCATCCATAATTGTATACCACCTACCCGTGGTTTTTTTTTCTTTCTTCTTTATACATACTACATCTCATTATCAACCAGTCTATATTAGCAGCAGACACAGTACGGTAGTCCACGGCTGTAGCTACCTCTGTGTCGGCACTCGACAGTCCATCCATAATTGTATACCACCTACCCGTGGTTTTTTTTTCTTTCTTCTTTATACATACTACATCTCATTATCATCCAGTCTATATTAGCAGCAGACACAGTACGGTAGTCCACGGCTGTAGCTACCTCTGTGTCGGCACTCGGCAGTCCATCCATAATTGTATACCACCTACCCGTGTTTTTTTTTTCTTTCTTCTTTATACATACTACATCTCATTATCATCCAGTCTATATTATCAGCAGACACAGTACGGTAGTCCACGGCTGTAGCTACCTCTGTGTCGGCACTCGGCAGTCCATCCATAATTGTATACCACCTACCCGTGGTTTTTTTTCTTTCTTCTTTATACATACTACATCTCATTATCATCCAGTCTATATTAGCAGCAGACACAGTACGGTAGTCCACGGCTGTAGCTACCTCTGTGTCGGCACTCGGCAGTCCATCCATAATTGTATACCACCTACCCGTGGTTTTTTTTTTCTTTGTTCTTTATACATACAGCATCTCATTATAAACCAGTCTATATTAGCAGCAGACACAGTACGGTAGTCCACGGCTGTAGCTACCTCTGTGTCGGCACTCGGCAGTCCATCCATAATTGTATACCACCTACCCGTGGTTTTTTTTTCTTTCTTCTTTATACATACTACATCTCATTATCAACCAGTCTATATTAGCAGCAGACACAGTACGGTAGTCCACGGCTGTAGCTACCTCTGTGTCGGCACTCGGCAGTCCATCCATAATTGTATACCACCTACCCGTGGTTTTTTTTTTCTTTCTTCTTTATACATACTACATCTCATTATCATCCAGTCTATATTAGCAGCAGACACAGTACGGTAGTCCACGGCTGTAGCTACCTCTGTGTCGGCACTCGGCAGTCCATCCATAATTGTATACCACCTACCCGTGTTTTTTTTTTCTTTCTTCTTTATACATACTACATCTCATTATCATCCAGTCTATATTATCAGCAGACACAGTACGGTAGTCCACGGCTGTAGCTACCTCTGTGTCGGCACTCGGCAGTCCATCCATAATTGTATACCACCTACCCGTGGTTTTTTTTCTTTCTTCTTTATACATACTACATCTCATTATCATCCAGTCTATATTAGCAGCAGACACAGTACGGTAGTCCACGGCTGTAGCTACCTCTGTGTCGGCACTCGGCAGTCCATCCATAATTGTATACCACCTACCCGTGGTTTTTTTTCTCTTTGTTCTTTATACATACAGCATCTCATTATAAACCAGTCTATATTAGCAGCAGACACAGTACGGTAGTCCACGGCTGTAGCTACCTCTGTGTCGGCACTCGGCAGTCCATCCATAATTGTATACCACCTACCCGTGGTTTTTTTTTCTTTCTTCTTTATACATACTACATCTCATTATCATCCAGTCTATATTAGCAGCAGACACAGTACGGTAGTCCACGGCTGTAGCTACCTCTGTGTCGGCACTTGGCAGTTCATCCATAATTGTATACCACCTACCCGTGGTTTTTTTTTTCTTTCTTCTTTATACATACTACATCTCATTATCAACCAGTCTATATTAGCAGCAGACACAGTACGGTAGTCCACGGCTGTAGCTACCTCTGTGTCGGCACTCGGCAGTCCATCCATAATTGTATACCACCTACCCGTGGTTTTTTTTTCTTTCTCTATCGTCCTAGTGGATGCTGGGGTTCCTGAAAGGACCATGGGGAATAGCGGCTCCGCAGGAGACAGGGCACAAAAAGTAAAGCTTTACGATCAGGTGGTGTGTACTGGCTCCTCCCCCTATGACCCTCCTCCAAGCCTCAGTTAGATTTTTGTGCCCGGCCGAGAAGGGTGCAATCTAGGTGGCTCTCCTAAAGAGCTGCTTAGAAAAGTTTAGCTTAGGTTTTTTATTTTACAGTGAGTCCTGCTGGCAACAGGATCACTGCAACGAGGGACTTAGGGGAGAAGAAGTAAACTCACCTGCGTGCAGGATGGATTGGCTTCTTGGCTACTGGACATTAGCTCCAGAGGGACGATCACAGGTACAGCCTGGATGGTCACCGGAGCCTCGCCGCCGGCCCCCTTGCAGATGCTGAAACGAGAAGAGGTCCAGAATCGGCGGCAGAAGACTCCTCAGTCTTCTTAAGGTAGCGCACAGCACTGCAGCTGTGCGCCATTTTCCTCTCAGCACACTTCACACGGCAGTCACTGAGGGTGCAGGGCGCTGGGAGGGGGGCGCCCTGGGAGGCAAATGAAAACCTTTTTTGGCTAAAAATACCTCACATATAGCCTCCGGGGGCTATATGGAGATATTTAACCCCTGCCAGAATCCACTAAAGAGCGGGAGACGAGCCCGTCGAAAAAGGGGCGGGGCCTATCTCCTCAGCACACAGCGCCATTTTCCTCACACAGCTCCGCTGGTCAGGAAGGCTCCCAGGCTCTCCCCTGCACTGCACTACAGAAACAGGGTAAAACAAGAGAGGGGGGGCAAAATTGTGGCAAAACTATATTATTAAAGCAGCTATACAGGGAGCACTTATTATAAGGCTATCCCTGTCATATATAGCGCTTTTGGTGTGTGCTGGCAAACTCTCCCTCTGTCTCCCCAAAGGGCTAGTGGGGTCCTGTCTTCGTTAAGAGCATTCCCTGTGTGTCTGCTGTGTGTCGGTACGTGTGTGTCGACATGTATGAGGACGATATTGGTGTGGAGGCGGAGCAATTGCCAAATATGGGGATGTCACCTCCTAGGGGGTCGACACCAGAATGGATGCCTTTATTTATGGAATTACGGGATAGTGTCAACACGCTAAAGCAGTCGTTTGACGACATGAGACGGCCGGACAATCAATTAGTGCCTGTCCAGGCGCCTCAAACACCGTCAGGGGCTGTAAAACGCCCTTTGCCTCAGTCGGTCGACACAGACCCAGACACAGGCACTGATTCCAGTGGCGACGGTGACGAATCAACCGTATTTTCTAGTAGGGCCACACGTTATATGATTTTGGCAATGAAGGAGGCGTTACATATTGCTGATACTACAGGTACCACAAAACAGGGTATCATGTGGGGTGTGAAAAAACTACCTATAGTTTTTCCTGAATCAGATGAATTAAATGAGGTGTGTGATGAAGCGTGGGTTGCCCCCGATAAAAAAATGCTAATTTCAAAGAAGTTATTGGCTTTATACCCTTTCCCGCCAGAGGTTAGGGCGCGCTGGGAAACACCTCCAAGGGTGGACAAGGCGCTCACACGCTTATCAAAACAAGTGGCGTTACCCTCTCCTGAGACGGCCGCACTTAAAGATCCAGCAGATAGGAGGATGGAAAATATCCAAAAAAGTATATACACACATACAGGTGTTATACTACGACCAGCTATAGCGTCAGCCTGGATGTGCAGTGCTGGGGTAGCTTGGTCAGAGTCCCTGATTGAAAATATTGATACCCTGGATAGGGACAATGTTTTACTGTCTTTAGAGCAAATAAAGGATGCATTTCTTTATATGCGTGATGCACAGAGGGATATCTGCACACTGGCATCACGGGTAAGTGCTATGTCCATTTCGGCCAGAAGAAGTTTATGGACGCGACAGTGGTCAGGCGATGCGGACTCAAAACGGCATATGGAAGTTTTGCCGTATAAAGGGGAGGAGTTATTTGGTGTCGGTCTATCGGATTTGGTGGCCACGGCTACAGCCGGGAAATCCACCTTTTTACCTCAAGTCACTCCCCAACAGAAAAAGACACAGACTTTTCAACCGCAGCCCTTTCGTTCCTTTAAAAACAAGAGAGCAAAGGGATATTCATATCTGCCACGAGGCAGAGGAAGGGGGAAGAGACAGCAACAGGCAGCTCCTTCCCAGGAACAGAAGCCCTCCCCCGCTTCTACAAAAGCCTCAGCATGACGCTGGGGCTTCTCAAGCGGACTCGGGGGCGGTGGGGGGTCGTCTCAAGAATTTCAGCGCGCAGTGGGCTCACTCGCAGGTAGATCCCTGGATCCTGCAGATAATATCTCAGGGGTACAGGTTGGAACTAGAGACGGATCCACCTCGCCGTTTCCTGAAGTCTGCTTTACCAACGTCCCCCCTCCGACAGGGTGACGGTCTTGGAAGCCATTCACAAGCTGTACTCTCAGCAGGTGATAGTCAAGGTACCCCTTTTACAACAAGGAAAGGGGTATTATTCCACTCTATTTGTGGTACCGAAGCCGGATGGCTCGGTAAGACCTATTCTAAATCTGAAATCCTTGAACCTGTACATAAAGAAGTTCAAGTTCAAGATGGAGTCACTCAGAACAGTGATAGCGAACCTGGAAGAAGGGGACTTTATGGTATCCTTGGACATCAAGGATGCGTATCTCCACGTTCCAATTTACCCCTCACACCAGGGGTACCTCAGGTTCGTCGTACAGAACTGTCACTATCAGTTTCAGACGCTGCCGTTCGGATTGTCCACGGCACCTCGGATCTTTACCAAGGTAATGGCCGAGATGATGATTCTTCTTCGAAGAAAAGGCGTATTAATTATCCCATACTTGGACGATCTCCTAATAAGGGCAAGGTCCAGAGAACAGCTAGAGATGGGATTAGCACTGTCTCAAGAAGTGCTAAAACAGCACGGGTGGATTCTGAATATTCCAAAATCCCAGTTAATTCCGACAACACGTCTGCTGTTCCTAGGGATGATTCTGGACACGGTTCAGAAAAAGATTTTTCTCCCGGAGGAAAAAGCCAAGGAGTTATCCGAGCTTGTCAGGAACCTCCTAAAACCAGGAAAGGTGTCTGTACATCAATGCACAAGAGTCCTGGGAAAAATGGTGGCTTCTTACGAAGCAATTCCATTCGGCAGATTCCACGCAAGAATTTTCCAGAGGGATCTGTTGGACAAATGGTCAGGGTCGCATCTTCAGATGCACCAGCGGATAACCCTGTCTCCAAGGACAAGGGTATCTCTTCTGTGGTGGTTGCAGAGTGCTCATCTATTGGAGGGCCGCAGATTCGGCATACAGGATTGGATCCTGGTGACCACGGACGCCAGCCTGAGAGGCTGGGGAGCAGTCACACAAGGAAGAAACTTCCAGGGCGTGTGGTCGAGCCTGGAAACGTCTCTTCACATAAACATTCTGGAACTAAGAGCAATCTACAATGCTCTAAGCCAGGCAGAACCTCTGCTTCAAGGAAAACCGGTGTTGATCCAGTCGGACAACATCACGGCAGTCGCCCATGTGAACAGACAGGGCGGCACAAGAAGCAGGAGTGCAATGGCAGAAGCTGCAAGGATTCTTCGCTGGGCAGAGAATCATGTGATAGCACTGTCAGCAGTGTTCATCCCGGGAGTGGACAACTGGGAAGCAGACTTCCTCAGCAGACACGACCTTCACCCGGGAGAGTGGGGACTTCATCCAGAAGTTTTCCACATGCTGGTAACCCGTTGGGAAAGACCAATGGTGGACATGATGGCGTCTCGCCTCAACAAAAAACTGGACAGGTATTGCGCCAGGTCAAGAGATCCGCAGGCAATAGCTGTGGACGCGCTGGTAACGCCTTGGGTGTACCAGTCGGTGTATGTGTTTCCTCCTCTGCCTCTCATACCAAAAGTATTGAGAATTATACGGCAAAGAGGCGTAAGAACGATACTAGTGGTTCCGGATTGGCCAAGAAGGACTTGGTACCCGGAACTTCAAGAGATGATCACGGAAGATCCGTGGCCTCTACCTCTGAGAAGGGACTTGCTTCAGCAGGGTCCCTGTCTGTTTCAAGACTTACCGCGGCTGCGTTTGACGGCATGGCGGTTGAACGCCGGATCCTAAAGGAAAAAGGCATGCCGGAAGAAGTCATTCCTACTTTGATTAAAGCAAGGAAGGAAGTAACCGCGCAACATTATCACCGCATTTGGCGAAAATATGTTGCGTGGTGCGAGGATCGGAGTGCTCCGACGGAGGAATTTCAACTGGGTCGATTCCTACATTTCCTGCAATCAGGATTGTCTATGGGTCTCAAATTGGGATCTATTAAGGTTCAAATTTCGGCCCTGTCGATTTTCTTCCAAAAAGAATTGGCTTCAGTTCCTGAAGTCCAGACTTTTGTTAAGGGAGTGCTGCATATACAGCCCCCTGTGGTGCCTCCAGTGGCACCGTGGGATCTCAATGTTGTTTTGGACTTTCTCAAATCTCATTGGTTTGAACCACTAAAAACTGTGGATTTGAAATATCTCACATGGAAAGTGACCATGCTACTAGCCCTGGCTTCGGCCAGGAGAGTGTCAGAACTGGCAGCTTTATCTTACAAAAGCCCATATCTGATTTTCCATTCGGACAGGGCAGAACTGCGGACTCGTCCGCATTTTCTCCCTAAGGTGGTGTCAGCATTTCATCTGAACCAACCTATTGTAGTGCCTGCGGCTACAAGCGACTTGGAGGACTCCAAGTTGTTGGACGTTGTCAGAGCTTTAAAAATATACATTTCAAGGACAGCTGGAGTCAGGAAATCTGACTCGCTGTTTATACTATATGCTCCCAACAAGTTGGGCGCTCCTGCGTCTAAGCAGACTATTGCTCGCTGGATTTGTAGTACGATTCAGCTTGCACATTCTGTGGCAGGCCTGCCACAGCCAAAATCGGTAAAAGCCCACTCCACAAGGAAGGTGGGTTCTTCTTGGGCGGCTGCCCGAGGGGTCTCGGCATTACAACTCTGCCGAGCGG
The DNA here is from genome assembly GCF_028390025.1 of Pseudophryne corroboree. Taxonomy (NCBI): domain Eukaryota; kingdom Metazoa; phylum Chordata; class Amphibia; order Anura; family Myobatrachidae; genus Pseudophryne; species Pseudophryne corroboree. The sequence continues at coordinate 558,225,441 of NC_086444.1, forward strand.
CTACGTGGTCGGGGGAGAACACGTTTGTAAAATTCTACAAATTTGATACCCTGGCTAAGGAGGACCTGGAGTTCTCTCATTCGGTGCTGCAGAGTCATCCGCACTCTCCCGCCCGTTTGGGAGCTTTGGTATAATCCCCATGGTCCTTTCAGGAACCCCAGCATCCACTAGGACGATAGAGAAAATAAGAATTTACTTACCGATAATTCTATTTCTCGGAGTCCGTAGTGGATGCTGGGCGCCCATCCCAAGTGCGGATTATCTGCATTACTTGTACATAGTTACAAAAATCGGGTTATTATTGTTGTGAGCCATCTTTTCAGAGGCTCCGCTGTTATCATACTGTTAACTGGGTTTAGATCACAGGTTGTACGGTGTGATTGGTGTGGCTGGTATGAGTCTTACCCGGGATTCATAAATCCTTCCTTATTGTGTACGCTCGTCCGGGCACAGTACCTAACTGAGGCTTGGAGGAGGGTCATAGGGGGAGGAGCCAGTACACACCACCTGATCGTAAAGCTTTACTTTTTGTGCCCTGTCTCCTGCGGAGCCGCTATTCCCCATGGTCCTTTCAGGAACCCCAGCATCCACTACGGACTCCGAGAAATAGAATTATCGGTAAGTAAATTCTTATTTTCTTCTTTATACATACTACATCTCATTATCATCCAGTCTATATTAGCAGCAGACACAGTACGGTAGTCCACGGCTGTAGCTACCTCTGTGTCGGCACTCGGCAGTCCATCCATAATTGTATACCACCTACCCGTGGTTTTTTTTTCCTTTCTTCTTTATACATACTACATCTCATTATCATCCAGTCTATATTAGCAGCAGACACAGTACGGTAGTCCACGGCTGTAGCTACCTCTGTGTCGGCACTCGGCAGTCCATCCATAATTGTATACCACCTACCCGTGGTTTTTTTTTTCTTTCTTCTTTATACATACTACATCTCATTATCATCCAGTCTATATTATCAGCAGACACAGTACGGTAGTCCACGGCTGTAGCTACCTCTGTGTCGGCACTCGGCAGTCCATCCATAATTGTATACTAGTATCCATCCATCTCCATTGTTTACCTGAGGTGCCTTTTAGTTGTGCCTATTAAAATATGGAGAACAAAAATGTTGAGGTTCCAAAATTAGGGAAAGATCAAGATCCACTTCCACCTCGTGCTGAAGCTGCTGCCACTAGTCATGGCCGAGACGATGAAATGCCAGCAACGTCGTCTGCCAAGGCCGATGCCCAATGTCATAGTACAGAGCATGTCAAATCCAAAACACCAAATATCAGTAAAAAAAGGACTCCAAAACCTAAAATAAAATTGTCGGAGGAGAAGCGTAAACTTGCCAATATGCCATTTACCACACGGAGTGGCAAGGAACGGCTGAGGCCCTGGCCTATGTTCATGGCTAGTGGTTCAGCTTCACATGAGGATGAAAGCACTCAGCCTCTCGCTAGAAAAATGAAAAGACTCAAGCTGGCAAAAGCAGTAGCACCGCAAAGAACTGTGCGTTCTTCGAAATCCCAAATCCACAAGGAGAGTCCAATTGTGTCGGTTGCGATGCCTGACCTTCCCAATACTGGACGTGAAGAGCGTGCGCCTTCCACCATTTGCACGCCCCCTGCAAGTGCTGGAAGGAGCACCCGCAGTCCAGTTCCTGATAGTCAGATTGAAGATGTCAGTGTTGAAGTACACCAGGATGAGGAGGATATGGGTGTTGCTGGCGCTGGGGAGGAAATTGACCAGGAGGATTCTGATGGTGAGGTGGTTTGTTTAAGTCAGGCACCCGGGGAGACACCTGTTGTCCGTGGGAGGAATATGGCCGTTGACATGCCTGGTGAAAATACCAAAAAAATCAGCTCTTCGGTGTGGAAGTATTTCAACAGAAATGCGGACAACAGGTGTCAAGCCGTGTGTTGCCTTTGTCAAGCTGTAATAAGTAGGGGTAAGGACGTTAACCACCTCGGAACATCCTCCCTTATACGTCACCTGCAGCGCATTCATAATAAGTCAGTGACAAGTTCAAAAACTTTGGGCGACAGCGGAAGCAGTCCACTGACCAGTAAATCCCTTCCTCTTGTAACCAAGCTCACGCAAACCACCCCACCAACTCCCACAGTGTCAATTTCCTCCTTCCCCAGGAATGCCAATAGTCCTGCAGGCCATGTCACTGGCAATTCTGATGATTCCTCTCCTGCCTGGGATTCCTCCGATGCATCCTTGCGTGTAACGCCTACTGCTGCTGGCGCTGCTGTTGTTGCTGCTGGGAGTCGATGGTCATCCCAGAGGGGAAGTCGTAAGCCCACTTGTACTACTTCCAGTAAGCAATTGACTGTTCAACAGTCCTTTGCGAGGAAGATGAAATATCACAGCAGTCATCCTGCTGCAAAGCGGATAACTGAGGCCTTGACAACTATGTTGGTGTTAGACGTGCCTCCGGTATCCGCCGTTAGTTCACAGGGAACTAGACAATTTATTGAGGCAGTGTGCCCCCGTTACCAAATACCATCTAGGTTCCACTTCTCTAGGCAGGCGATACCGAGAATGTACACGGACGTCAGAAAAAGACTCACCAGTGTCCTAAAAAATGCAGTTGTACCCAATGTCCACTTAACCACGGACATGTGGACAAGTGGAGCAGGGCAGGGTCAGGACTATATGACTGTGACAGCCCACTGGGTAGATGTATGGACTCCCGCCGCAAGAACAGCAGCGGCGGCACCAGTAGCAGCATCTCGCAAACGCCAACTCTTTCCTAGGCAGGCTACGCTTTGTATCACCGCTTTCCAGAATACGCACACAGCTGAAAACCTCTTACGGCAACTGAGGAAGATCATCGCGGAATGGCTTACCCCAATTGGACTCTCCTGTGGATTTGTGGCATCGGACAACGCCAGCAATATTGTGTGTGCATTAAATATGGGCAAATTCCAGCACGTCCCATGTTTTGCACATACCTTGAATTTGGTGGTGCAGAATTTTTTAAAAAACGACAGGGGCGTGCAAGAGATGCTGTCGGTGGCCAGAAGAATTGCGGGACACTTTCGGCGTACAGGCACCACGTACAGAAGACTGGAGCACCACCAAAAACTACTGAACCTGCCCTGCCATCATCTGAAGCAAGAAGTGGTAACGAGGTGGAATTCAACCCTCTATATGCTTCAGAGGTTGGAGGAGCAGCAAAAGGCCATTCAAGCCTATACAATTGAGCACGATATAGGAGGTGGAATGCACCTGTCTCAAGCGCAGTGGAGAATGATTTCAACGTTGTGCAAGGTTCTGATGCCCTTTGAACTTGCCACACGTGAAGTCAGTTCAGACACTGCCAGCCTGAGTCAGGTCATTCCCCTCATCAGGCTTTTGCAGAAGAAGCTGGAGACATTGAAGGAGGAGCTAACACGGAGCGATTCCGCTAGGCATGTGGGACTTGTGGATGGAGCCCTTAATTCGCTTAACAAGGATTCACGGGTGGTCAATCTGTTGAAATCAGAGCACTACATTTTGGCCACCGTGCTCGATCCTAGATTTAAAGCCTACCTTGGATCTCTCTTTCCGGCAGACACAAGTCTGCTGGGGTTGAAAGACCTGCTGGTGAGAAAATTGTCAAGTCAAGCGGAACGCAACCTGTCAACATCTCCTCCTTCACATTCTCCCGCAACTGGGGGTGCGAGGAAAAGGCTCAGAATTCCGAGCCCACCCGCTGGCGATGATGCAGGGCAGTCTGGAGCGACTGCTGATGCTGACATCTGGTCCGGACTGAAGGACCTGACAACGATTACGGACATGTCGTCTACTGTCACTGCATATGATTCTCTCAACATTGAAAGAATGGTGGAGGATTATATGAGTGACCGCATCCAAGTAGGCACGTCACACAGTCCGTACTTATACTGGCAGGAAAAAGAGGCAATTTGGAGGCCCTTGCACAAACTGGCTTTATTCTACCTAAGTTGCCCTCCCACAAGTGTGTACTCCGAAAGAGTGTTTAGTGCCGCCGCTCACCTTGTCAGCAATCGGCGTACGAGGTTACATCCAGAAAATGTGGAGAAGATGATGTTCATTAAAATTAATTATAATCAATTCCTCCGCGGAGACATTGACCAGCAGCAATTGCCTCCACAAAGTACACAGGGAGCTGAGATGGTGGATTCCAGTGGGGACGAATTGATAATCTGTGAGGAGGGGGATGTACACGGTGATATATCGGAGGATGATGATGAGGTGGACATCTTGCCTCTGTAGAGCCAGTTTGTGCAAGGAGAGATTAATTGCTTCTTTTTTGGTGGGGGTCCAAACCAACCCGTCATATCAGTCACAGTCGTGTGGCAGACCCTGTCACTGAAATGATGGGTTGGTTAAAGTGTGCATGTCCTGTTTATACAACATAAGGGTGGGTGGGAGGGCCCAAGGACAATTCCATCTTGCACCTCTTTTTTCTTTAATTTTTCTTTGCGTCATGTGCTGTTTGGGGAGTGTTTTTTGGAAGGGCCATCCTGCGTGACACTGCAGTGCCACTCCTAGATGGGCCCGGTGTTTGTGTCGGCCACTAGGGTCGCTTATCTTACTCACACAGCTACCTCATTGTGCCTCTTTTTTTCTTTGCGTCATGTGCTGTTTGGGGAGGGTTTTTTGGAAGGGACATCCTGCGTGACACTGCAGTGCCACTCCTAGATGGGCCCGGTGTTTGTGTCGGCCACTAGGGTCGCTTATCTTACTCACACAGCTACCTCATTGCGCCTCTTTTTTTCTTTGCGTCATGTGCTGTTTGGGGAGGGTTTTTTGGAAGGGACATCCTGCGTGACACTGCAGTGCCACTCCTAGATGGGCCCGGTGTTTGTGTCGGCCACTAGGGTCGCTTATCTTACTCACACAGCTACCTCATTGCGCCTCTTTTTTTCTTTGCGTCATGTGCTGTTTGGGGAGGTTTTTTTGGAAGGGACATCCTGCGTGACACTGCAGTGCCACTCCTAGATGGGCCAGGTGTTTGTGTCGGCCACTAGGGTCGCTTAGCTTAGTCATCCAGCGACCTCGGTGCAAATTTTAGGACTAAAAATAATATTGTGAGGTGTGAGGTATTCAGAATAGACTGAAAATGAGTGGAAATGATGGTTTTTGAGGTTAATAATACTTTGGGATCAAAATGACCCCCAAATTCTATGATTTAAGCTGTTTTTTAGGTTTTTTGGAAAAAAACACCCGAATCCAAAACACACCCGAATCCGACAAAAAAAATTCGGTTAGGTTTTGCCAAAACGCGGTCGAACCCAAAACACGGCCGCGGAACCGAACCCAAAACCAAAACACAAAACCCGAAAAATTTCCGGCGCTCATCTCTAGTGATAACATAATTTGTGGACACCATTCTCCCTTGACCAGACGCCGCCAACTTCAAGTGGGTGTAGGTGGTATAAGGTGAGCCACTGTGTTTGTTTGTTTTTAATTGTGCCTGAAGACAATAAATTAATGACATTGAAACATTGCAGAAATCTGCTATTTCTGTGAGTTTATTAACAGAGTGCCACTGAATTGGCTGTTATACATGGAACTCCCTGCATTAGGAGTCGCTACAGAAGGCACCAGGATTTATTTACTGGGCAAATTTATGTGAGTGCTGTCCACTATAGAGAATATATATATATATATATACACTGCTCAAAAAAATAAAGGGAACACTAAAATAACACTTCCTAGATCTGAATGAATGAAATATTCTTATTAAATACTTTGTTCTTTACATAGTTGAATGTGCTGACAACAAAATCACACAAAAATTATCAATGGAAATCAAATTTATTAACCCATGGAGGTCTGTATTTGGAGTCACCCTCAAAATTAAAGTGGAAAAACACACTACAGGGTGATCCAACTTTGTTGTAATATCCTTAAAACAAGTCTCAATGGGGGTCAGTAGTTTCTGTGGCCTCCTCGAGCCTGTATGACCTCCCTACAATGCCTAGGCATGCTCCTGATGAGGTGGCGGATGGTCTCCTGAGGGATCTCCTACCAGACCTGGACTAAAGCATCCGCCAACTCCTGGACAGTCTGTGGAGCAACGTCGCATTGGTGGGTGGAGCGAGAAATGATGTCCCAGATGTGCTCAATTGGATTCAGGTCTGGGGAACGGGCGGGCCAGTCCATAGCATCAATGCTTTCATCTTGCAGGAACTGCTGACACACTCCAGCCACATAAGGTCTTCCATTGTCTTGCATTAGGAGGAACCCAGGGCCAACCGCACCAGCATATGGTCTCACAAGGGGTCTGAGGATCTCATCTCGGTACCTAATGGCAGTCAGGCTACCTCTGGCGAGCACATGGAGGGCTGTGCGGTCCCCCAAAGAAATGCCACACCACACCATTACTGACGCACTGCCAAACCGGTCATGCTGGAGGATGTTGCAGGCAGCAGATCGATCTCCTTGGCGTCTCCAGACTCTGTCACGTCTATCACATGTGCTCAGTGAGAACCTGCTTTCATCTGTGAAGAGCACAAGGCGCCAGTGGCGAATTTGCCAATCTTGGTGTTCTCTGGCAAATGCCAAACATCCTGCACAGTGTTGGGCTGTAAGCACAACCCCCACCTGTGGGCGTCAGGCCCTCATACCACCCTCATGGAGTCTGTTTCTGATCATTTGAGTAGACACATGCACATTTGTGGCTTGCTGGAGGTCATTTTGCAGGGCTCTGGCAGTGCTCCTCCTGTTCCTCCTTGCACAAAGGCGGAGGTAGCGGTCCTGCTGCTGGGTTGTTGCCCTCCTACGGCCTCCTCCACGTCTCCTGATGTACTGGCCTGTCTCCTGGTAGCGCCTCCATGCTCTGGACACTACGCTGACAGACACAGCAAACCTTCTTGCCACAACTCGCATTGATGTGCCATCCTGGATGAGCTGCACTACCTGAGCCACTTGTGTGGGTTGTAGGGAAGTCATACAGGCACGTGGAGGCCACACACACTACTGAGCCTCATTTTGACTTGTTTTAAGGACATTACATCAAAGTTGGATCAGCCTGTAGTGTGTTTTTCCACTTTAATTTTGAGGGTGACTCCAAATCCAGACCTCCATGGGTTAATAAATTTGATTTCCATTGATAATTTTTGTGTGATTTTGTTGTCAGCACATTCAACTACCTGTATGTAAAGAACAAAGTATTTAATAAGAATATTTCATTCATTCAGATCTAGGATGTGTTATTTTATTGTTCCCTTTATTTTTTTGAGCAGTGTACACACACACACACACACACACACACACACACACACACACACACACACACACACACACACACACACACACACACACACACACACACACACACACACACACTTTTTTCACAGCAGGATGAAAAGATAACAGAACAGCACTCACATTTAAGCAGGGTTTATTGGTCCAACAGCATAACACAGTAATAATCAGCGGCGGCCCCTGATTATTACTGTGTTATGCTGTTGAACCAATAAACCCTGCTTAAATAGAAACATAGAATTTGACGGCAGATAAGAACCACTTGGCCCATCTAGTCTGCCCCCTTTTTTTTTATCCTTTAGGCAATCTCAACCCTGTTTGAACCTTAATTCTTTGTAAGGATATTCATATGCCTATCCCAAGCATGTTTAAATTGCTCTGCAGTCTTAGCCTCTACCACCTCTGATGGGTGGCTATTCCACTTATCCACTACCCTTTCTGTGAAGTAATTTTTCCTTAAATTTCCCCTGAACCTTCCCCCCTCCAGTCTCAGTGTATGTCCTTGAGTTCTAATACTTCTCTTCATATGGAGAATGTTTCCCTCCTTAACCTTGTTAAGACCCTTGATATATTTGAAAGTTTCTATCATGTCCCCCCTTTCCCTTCTCTCCTCCAAACTATACATGTTAAGATCATGAAGTGATTAAACACATGCTGGTTTGCTTTACCTGAATTTTCAAGCCTCCGAGTGCCGCCTTTTTTCCTGAATATATATGTGTGTGTGTGTGTGTGTGTGTGTGTAAACAAAAGCACACCTGCAACATTAGCAGATTGTGATTGCAAGTGTTTAAAAATAGCAAATGCCTTAATATTGCTATATGTTGTAGGTAAGCATCATTCATAGTTTTCATTCAAATAGATGTAATGGTACTATTGTGATTGCGCTAAAATGTAAATATAAGACGATCATGCAAATTAATGGAAACACATTTAAGTACAATTCAGATGTAGATACTATTAAAAGAACAGCTGCATATGGAAATGCAAATCTTTATATTAACATTCAATGATTCTACCTGAATGGGTGCTTTCCTTCTCATAAATAAGAGATAATAGGGAGATAATGCAAAGTCAGTAGAATAACTCAGGTATTTGTCAAATATACCTGTAGATTTACTTCATTATGTCTGTCCAATGTCAGATGAAGAGGGGAATATTTACTAATAAATGGCTTGCAAATAACAATGACAGGGGGCCTAGATTTAGACCTGATCGCAGCAGCAAATTTGATAACTAATGGTCAAACCCATGGGGGTAATTCAGACCGGATCGCTGTTGTGAGTTTTCACACAGCGGGCGATCGGGCATAAACTGTGCATGCACCGCAATGTGCAGGCGTGTTGCACGGGTACAAAGCGGATCGCCGCTCAGTGATGGGATTTTGCACGGGCGATCGTAAGGAGATTGACAGGAAGAGGGCATTTGTGCGTGTCAATTGACCATTTTCAGGGAGTATCTGGAAAAACGCAGGCATGTCCATGTGTAAGCAGGGAGGGTTCCTGACGTCAGTGCCGGTCCTGGACAGGCTGATGTGATCGCAGTGGCTGGGTTAGTCCTGGGCTTCGCAGAGACTGCACAAAATCTGTTTGTACAGCTCTGCTACACATGCGTTCGCACACTTGCACAGCTAAAATACCCTCCCCCTGTAGGCGGCGATTATCTGATCGCAGCAATGCAAAAATTGCTTGCTAGCGATCAGGTCTGAATTAGGCCCCATGTGTACTGCAGGGGGGCAGATATAACATGTGCAGAGAGAGTAAGATTTGGGTGGGGTGTGTTCAAACTGAAATCTAAATTGCAGTGTAAAAATAAAGCAGCCAGTATTTTCCCTGCACAGAAACAAAAATAACCCACCCAAATCTAACTCTCTCTGCACATGTTATATCTGCCACACCAACACTGCACACGGTTTTGCCCATTAGCTAACAAATTTGCTGCTGCGATCAGGTCTGAATTAGGACCCGGATCTTATATTGATGTAATCAGTAGTGCAGACAGCAATGACATCATAATAGAAAGGTTGCATCATTAGAATGCTGCTGGACCAAAATATCTGGTATTACACATTTTTTTGTACATAGATTATTTTATCAGAGGAATGGTAATTCATTTTTTTAAACAAAGTTTACTACACTTTTAAAATTGAAATGAGGAAGGCGCATAAAATGGAAAATGATTTGTTAGGATCAGTGTCTTGTGTAGCTTTGAAAGGGGACCACTAAGCAAGACTGGTTGTGGTTGGAGTTAATGGAATTAGAAGCTCATATAACTCGCTTCCTCATACAGTAATATCACAGGAGCTAGTCTGAGAGTATCAGAAATGGAAGTCAACACTTAGCTGAGAGCAACTGATATCCTGACCCAGAGGCGTAACTAGCATGGGGCGAGCAGGGCACGTGCCCTGGGCGCCGTGGCAGCCCCAGCAGAGGGGGGCGCCACCGCCACCTGCACGGCCCGATCCGCTCGCCCCATGCGACATGGTTTCCGCCGTCGGTCTCTCCCTGGCTCCCCAGCCCCGGCTGCGTGCCTGTCACACTGTACAGGCAGCAGCAGCTAGGACGGAGCCTCCCCCTACTCCCCCCCCAAGCAGTGTCTAATCGTTGAGGCGCGCGTGCGCGACCTCGGAGGTGCGCGCGTACGCGTGTGTGCGACCTCGGAGGTGCGCGTGCGCGGGGCTTCGGAGGCGGCAGGTGAGCAGGCAGGCGGCGGCAGCAGTAGTAGTAGTTTATTGTCGGGAGGGGGGGTGCGGTACAGTGTGTGCGTGGGTTGTGTGTGTGTGTGGGACAGTGTGAGTGTAAGTGAATATTTGTAGTCCTGTGTGTGGGGGGGGGAGGGAGGCGAAAGTATGAGAATGTGTGTGTAGTCTGAGTGGGTGTGTGTGGGGTTTGGGGGGTGGCCAGTCTGTGTGTGTGTGATCTGTAGATTATACACACACACAGACTGGCCACCCCCAAACTCCACACACACCCACTCAGACTACACACACATTCTCATACTTTCCCCTCCCCCACCAGAGACGTAACTAGCATGGGGCGAGCAGGGCACGTGCCCCTGGGCGCCGTGGCAGCCCCAGCAGAGGGGGGCGCCACCGCCACCTGCACGGCCCGCTCCGCTCGCCCCATGCGACATGGTTTCCGCCGGCGGGCTCTCCCTGGCTCCCCAGACCCGGCTGCTGTGCCTGTCACACAGGCAGCAGCAGCTAGGACGGAGCCTCCCCCTACTCCCCCCCCCCCCCCCCAAGCAGTGTCTAATCGTGGAGGCACGCGACCTCGGAGGTGCACGCGCACGGGTCTTCGGAGGCGGCAGGTGAGCAGGCAGGCGGCGGCAGCAGTAGTTTATTGTCGGGAGGGGAGGGGGGGTGCGGTACAGTGTGTGTGTGGGTTAAGTGTGTGTGTGTGAGGGACAGTGGGAGTGTAAGTGAATATTGTAGTCCTGTGTGTGGGGGAAAGGCGAAAGTATGAGAATGTGTGTGTAGTCTGAGTGGGTGTGTGTGGGGTTTGGGGGGTGGCCAGTCTGTGTGTGTGTAATCTGTAGATTACACACACACAGACTGGCCACCCCCAAACTCCACACACACCCACTCAGACTACACACACATTCTCAAACTTTCCCCTCCCCCACACACACTGGACTGCAAAAACTGACACATACTCACACTGTCTGAGTGACGACGCAGGGGGAGGTGATGGTGTGCTGAGTGACGACGCAGGGGGAGGTGATGGTGTGCTGAGTGAGAGACGACCAGAGGCGTAACTTACTTATTTTTTAATTAGCAGACAACAGCAGCACGTAGGAAGGAGGCCCTGGAGGATTCACGCCTGCACCTGTCACCGTAGCGTCCAGAGCCGTCCGCGCTGAGTGGAGAAGATGCCGCAGAAGAGGAGTCCAGCCAGACGCAGGACCGGGGAAGGACATCCAACTTTCGGTGGACCGGGACACTGCAGCAAGGGAGGAGTCTGACCAGCAATGGGAGCACCGGCAGAAGACCCTGGCTGGCTTAAAGAAGACGGCACGGAACAGCGGGGAGGATGGCGCAGATCGGGATCCTGCAGCAGGAGAGAAGATTCCCCTTCGGAGCGCAGCAGACCACACTGAAAAGGGTGCATCCCCGGTGCGGTGCTCTGCATCCCGGGTGGCGCCGAAGATGTGGAGTGTCGGAGGTGGCAGAAGCGCCGCAGCTTGGGGTGAGAAACCGCTGCAACCCTTCCACTGCTAAACTCTGCAATTAGTCGATTAAGGGGGTAGGCTCCCCTCACCACAGTGCCCCACAGGCCTTGTTAATTAAGGGGGTTGAATCCCCTCACTCTATAATGTGAATTTCGGCTCCTACCGTGTGTTATAATATGAAAGGGGCACCAGTACTAGATAGTATAATGGGTCCTACTACACTGAAGACCACGCCCCTTCTGAGTGACCACGCCCCCTTTTCCTCCGCGTTTTCATATCCCCCTTCAAAAATTAAACTTCGACCACTGCACCTACATCTATACATACACACCCTGACATCTTTATACACAGTGACACCTATTTGTGTAGGAGATGATGATGTTAAGGTGCATGTGGAATTGAAAAGAATGTTCCCAGTATGACCTGAAACAGCTGGCGTGTCATGTTGGCACATCGCCATTAGCGTGCGCACATACTTTCCTTTTGTATTTTATTTATTATTATTTATTTATTTATTTGGGATGGGGGGGCGCCATTTTTTATCTTGCCCTGGGCTCCAAAACCCCTAGTTACGCCTCTGTCCTGACCTACAATAGAAGCAGGAACTTTCAGGAGGAGCTTGCAATCAGGTGTACAGGAGTAGTCTCTGCTAGCAAAGTGACTGTAGACCATAGGTCTGCAAACTCGGTCCTCATTACCCCACACAGTGCATGTTTTGCAGGCCTCCTCACAGAATCACAAGTGAAATAATTAACTCCACCTGCTGACTTTTTAAAATGTATCTGTGAGTAATTAATACACCTGTGCACCTGCTGGGTTACCTGCAAAACATGCATTGTGTGGGGTAATGAGGACCGAGTTTGCAGACCTATGCTGTAGATACTGGTGAGAGATGACAACATGCTGGCAATGGAAGGTATTCACAAACAGGTATGCATACCTCCCAACATGACCCTTTCTAGGAGGGACAAAATTCTCTGTTTCTAGATGTGTCTCTTAATTTACGATTGCCGGCACCTGTGATGAAAGGTGTTTCAGCACAGGTGATTTCAAGCATAAATGAAGAAAAGTCTAGAAGCAGAGCATTCTGTCCCTCCTGGAGGGAGTCATGTTTGGAGGTATGTGATATTGCACAGGACAGAAGTGGTAACTGGCTAAGTGCACATGCTTTGCAATGTGAGGATGGAAACTGCGCAGGATTGCAGTGGTCAACTGTACAGGCTTTACTAGCTGGAGATGATGAGCAGTGTGGAAACTGCAGAATTGCAGTGATTAATTGCACAGGCTTTATCTGCTGGAGTTAATGAGCAGAGTGGGCTCTGCACAGGATTTCAGACAGGCATAAGCTAGGAGAAGCTAAGAACAGAAACGGATGAACTCAGAACTTGAGTATGCACCATAGAATGTGAACCAGAAGACAGGTGCAGCTATCCAACCTGGAATTAGGAAGCGGAGTCACTGTTGATGGAACCAGGAACTGGCTAGATAAATGTTGTACAATGAGCAGATGCAAGCTAGGGGTTTAAATACAGTAGGGTGCTCTTATCAGTCACTGGTGCCTCTGGTCAGGTAGAATGTATACTTGCATTATCCATTCAATGAGGAATTCCTTAAGAATAGGCTTACCATGCTATTCCTTTAAACTGGGGCACTAATGAATTACACAGGTTCTGTGGCTGGCTGACTTCAAGCCTGCATTTCATCTGCTGTTAATCAGCCACAGAACCTGTGTAATCCATGAGCGTCCCAGTTTAAAGGGGTAGTATGGTAGCCTACTTAAGAAAATAGAAAGATACAGTATTTTGATAAGATCTTTTCCTTTCAAATTGATGGGTATATATGCACCAATTGATGCCTTGATAACCCACCACTGTTTCTTCTGGGAGAAGATAGTTGTGCAAACTCTTTTCCTTACACAAAATGTGAACTTTTTCTAATGTATTACACTTTTATGTACAGTAAACTACAGTATGTTCAGTTTCTGAATTCACTTACACTACTTTCCCTCTCTCAGATTACAATCTTATCACCTGCAAGCTCTCCTCCATTATGTCAAACTGAAGTCTTCCAAGACTTCTCAAACCCGCAGAAATATTATCACAATAAATTTTCAAGAACTTTCCTTCTCACTGCAACAATTGCTCTCACCCATTTTTACTCTTCTGAGACTGCTGTATCATACCTGAAACTAGTGCTTGATGAAGTAGCTCCAGCTACCCATAGATAGACTTAGATGTCAACCAAGGCACTCTAAATTAACAAGACACCTACAAAAATTCTACAAAAAGTAGAACGTCAATGGTGTAAATATGTACTCCAAGTGACTTCCTCACCTACAGTATAAGGTGATCTACCACTCCTATCTTAATGCCATGTACACTGCCAAACAAACATTTCTCTGGCTGGGTCCACAGGATTATCCACAGGATAACATTGGGATATTGTCGAGCGACAGCGAAAATGGCACCAACACGGTCACAAGCTTTCTGGCCTCCCAGGATGCATTGGGGCCTCCACTATATAGTCACGCCCACTGATTCAGTCAGATCAGTTTTTTGCTTGGTGCAGCAGGAAGCCGCATGGTCACAGGGCTGCTGTGAAAGCAGCCTCAAGTTTTCATTACTTTATTTTTATAGACTTACTGTTTTTGTTTGAGCGACTTCTCTTAACAGCGTCTTAAACGTGTATTAGAAAGAGTCGCTCCAACAACTCCCCACCGGGTCGCAACAACGCTTACCTTCGCGGTACAGTGCTGTCTCGACGGGCGTCTGTGTCGGATGTTCTAGCAGGTCCAGCAGACGTTACCAGGCTGTGGCCGGAGCATGGGGAGACAGTGAGTATATGGACTTCCTCTTACTAGAGGGGTCAGGACACAGCTACGCTGATTTGGTGGAGACTACAAACAGCGTGTTGATGCGCCGAACATCTCGAGTGTGACAGCGCTACGCTCCGGGGATCATAGGCGCCAGGACTAGGTGAGGCCGCGATCCTGGGAGTTTAAGTCAACAGGGGGTTTCAGACGCTCTCCTGGCCGTCCCTCCTCCGAGTTCATGGCCAGTTCCCGCGGGTCTCTCGTTTTATGAACTGAATAACCTCACTTCCGGCTCAGACGCTACCACGAGGGTACTCGGTCGCAGCTTAGACGCTGCGGTTGTGTACACTGGATATAAACCCGCCCAGACCGAGTCGCAGGCCTTTAGTGTCTGCATGAACGTGGAGTCGCTCAGCGTCCGTGTCCATTGGTGAGCGTCCGTGTCCGTTATCAGTTACCAAGAGCGGCAGTGTACACCAGTAGCGTCTGAATCCACTCAGCGTCTTTCGAGCGTCTTTGCTTGGATATGGAAGTGTGGTGAGTCTCCCTGTATCCCGCTCCCTGGAGGCAGGGTATACAGTACTAAAAATTCCTTCTACTTCTTAGTGTGCACTGTTAATTTTTAGTACCTATTGCATATGAGACCTGTATATTACTGTGTTTTCTGCATGTTATGTTGAAAAAGAACCAGTTAAACAGAAGTACAAATTTCCTACTTATGTATAAGTTATTATGGAGGTTGTATTCTCATATGACAATGTCTAAATGTCTAATGCTTTAACATGTGACTGACTGCTAGTATGTGTGCTGACTTTTCTGTGTAATGTCAGTCCTGTTCTGACCCTCAAATCAGGTGCACTGTGGTCAGATTGATTTCACCTCTATATACTGATTATAGGGTGTGGTTCAGTCACAAAATTGTGTAGTCAATATCAGAAAAAATGTCTGTGAGCGGCAAAAGTGATGAGGAGAATTTGTCAAGCACTCCTACAGCCCTAACATGCTTATCTTGTAAGTCAGGGGTAATTGATATGATTCAATTGGTCACTTATGAGGGTTTGTGTGCAAACTGTTTCGCTTTTCAGCGAAGTAAAAAACAGGAGTTAGTTCAACATCCAGTAGAGCCACCATGGAATATGTTCGCAAAGACTCTGTCTTCAATAGCGGACAGGTTAGCTCCAGTAGCACCACCTCTGGGGTTAGGTTACACTATGAACCCATACATGCAGCTCCCTTCCTATGGTTTGGTTCCAGTAGCCTCTACAAGCAACCAAGGGGTAGGTAAGACTAAGACAGATACGTCTGTATGGCAGACTACACAAGAGGATACATCGGATGATGATGCGGAAACAATAGATTCAACTCCGTATGATGATCAGTCGCAGAGCTTTAGTTCAGATGATGTAGCTGAACTCATTAATGCAGTAAAGGCTGTGCTTTCTCTGGAAGAACCAGCCAAGACAGCGTTAAAAGTAAAAGCACCTGTATTCAAACGAACAAAGTCAGTGAAAGCTGAATTTCCAGCGTCAGAGGAGTTGACGGAAATGATGGATGAGTCTTGGGCAGCGCCCGGTAAAAAGTATAAGATTCCTAGGAGATGGGATTCTTATTATCCATTTCCTGCTGGAGATTGTTCGAAGAGAGAAGTTCCTCCAAAAGTAGATGCACATGTTCTGCGACTCATGCACAAATCTGCTTTGCCACTGTCATCTACCTCTTTGAATGATGTCACAGACAGGAGGGTAGAGAGCCTATTGAAAAATATTTTTTCTCTTGTGGGTGCAGTGGTAAGACCTGCTATGGCTTCGGCCTGGGTAGCAAAGGCAATGGGCGAATGGAAAGAGGAACTAGAGAATGACATCCCCTCTCCTACTAGGGAGCAAGAGGATCGTCTTTGCCGTTTAAGACAATCTGCCCAGTATTTAGAAGAAGCAGCCATTGATGTAGGCACTGTTGCTTCTAAAGCTTCAGCCCTGGCAGTAGTCGCTCGCAGAGCAGTCTGGCTACGGACCTGGAAGGCAGATGCGGAGTCCAAGAAGGAATTGGAAGTATTGCCTTTCATGGGTAATATATTATTTGGAAAACCTTTATCGGATATCCTAGAGTCAGAGGCTGAATCGAAGAAGGTCAGATTTCCGGCTACCTACAACCCTAAGTCCAAGGGTTTAAAATTTCGCTCATTTCGCTGGCTAAGCAAAGCGAAAGGTAAAGAGGAGCCTAAACAACCCCAGTTTAAATCCAGGGGTAAGAAGCAGTGGGCTAGCAAAAAGCCAGCTTCCAAACCTGAACAAAAGCCCTCAGCCTGAAGAGACGGGCCTCCGCCTGGAGGATTCCAGGGTTGGGGGCCGACTCCTGCAATTTGCACACACATGGCAACAGTCAACAACAGATGCCTGGGTGCAGAAGGTAGTATCTCAGGGGTATGGGTTCCCATTCAGGAGGCAGCCTCCTCAAAGATTTTTTTGCACCAGCCCGTCTCGTATAGAGTCGAAGGCCAATGCCCTGCAAGAAGCAGTCCAAAAATTACTGCAGTCAGGTGTGATTGTCCCAGTACCTCCATCACAAAAGGGACAGGGGTATTACTCCAATCTGTTTCTAATCCAGAAACCAAATGGGTCATATCGACCAATTCTAAATCTGAAGATGTTGAACAATTACATATGGATCCCGAAGTTCCACATGGAGACGTTACGCTCCATAATGTTGGCTATGGAACCGGGAGACTATATGGTATCTCTGGATGTGCGGGATGCTTACCTACATGTGCCTATAGCACTATCACATCAGTGTTACCTCAGGTTTGCCATCCTCAAGGAACACTTCCAGTTCCAAGCTCTGCCCTTCGGGCTAGCTACAGCACCCAGGGTGTTTACCAAGATCATGGTGGTTATGGCAGCTTGTCTGCGCAAACAAGGGATAAGGATATTCCCATACCTAGACGACCTATTAATCTTAGCACAGTCGCAAGATTTACTGTTGAGCCATCTCCAACAGACGATAGTTTGTTTACAGAGACACGGGTGGCTCATAAATTGGGAGAAGTCGTCCCTGAATCCATCACAGCGGATGGTTCATTTGGGAGCCATATTGGATTCAGACCTACAGAGAGTTCTCTTACCAGAGAAGAAAATAGTCAAGGTGCAGGTCATGGCTCAGAAAGCGTTGCAAGCCCAGACAATGTCAGTCCATGCAGCAATGCGACTGTTGGGTCTGATGGTATCAACGTTCGACATGGTGGAATATGCGCAATTCCACTCCAGACCATTGCAGCATCTCATTTTGACAAAATGGAATGGAAATCATCAAACAATAAAGAAGCAGATGATAAAGATTCCAGTAAATGTAAAAAGGTCTCTAGCATGGTGGCTACAGACAGACCATTTAAACAAGGGGAGACCCTTTTGGATAAAAGAGTGGCAAGTCCTGACGACAGATGCCAGCCTGCAAGGTTGGGGGGCGGTACTCGGAAGCCTATGGTTCCAGGGAAAATGGACCGCAAGGGAAAGTCGCCTGCCGATAAATCTGTTAGAAATAAGAGCCATTTTCTTGGCCCTAGTTCAGGCAAAGGACAATCTACAAGGAAGGCCAGTCCAGATCCGCTCAGACAATACGACGGCAGTAGCATACCTAAATCATCAAGGAGGGACTCGCAGCAAGAGTCTGATGGAGGAAGTAACTCCCATTCTAAAGTGGGCAGAACTCCATCTCCCAGCATTGTCAGCAGTATTTGTCCCGGGTGTACTAAATTGGGAAGCGGATTTTCTCCTGTTTTTATTTGGGTATTTTTTTTCCAGTAGAACTACAGGTACCAGCGGGCCCGTTTTTCTCCCGCATGTTGGTACTTGTGGTTCTCCAAGTACCAGCTTGCGGGGGAGGCTTGCTGGGACTTGTAGTACTACTGTAAAAAACAATATTCTTTCAATTTTCTCAAGGCTATCAGCCCCCCATCCGCAGCCCTTGGATGGGGGGGGACAGCCTCGGGCTTCACCCCTGGCCCTTGGGTGGCTGGGGGGGGACCCCTTGATTGAAGGGGTCCCCACTCCCCCAGGGTACCCCGGCCAGGGGTGACTAGTTGGATATTTAATGCCACGGCCGCAGGGCGCTGTATAAAAGTGACCCCCGGCTGTGGCATTATCTGTCCAGCTAGTGGAGCCCGATGCTGGTGTAAAAAATACGGTGGACCCCTACTCTTTTTGTCCCCCGTATTTTTTGCACCAGGCGCAGAGCCCGGTGCTGATTTTAAAAATACGGGGGATCCCCTGTCATTTCCCCCCCCGGATTTTTAGATCCAGTACCGGCTCGAAGAGCCCGAGGCTGGTTATGCTTAGGAGGGGGGACCCCACGCAATTTTTTTTCTGATTTTTACCATTACATTTAAAAATAAATAAATAAATAAATATATATATATATATATTTTTTTTTTTAAATATATAAATAATACTTGTGCATCCAAAATAGACAAACCAAGTACCTAATCCCTTCTAATATAAATAGATATGCTATTACCAATAAAAAAAACACAAAAAAAAACATGTTTTTAAATTTTTTTATTAGATTCCGCCACCAAAGTGTGGCGGATTGAAAATGACAAATTTACTGTCTAAAAGCACTGTTGTTGAATTTCCAAACTTCAATTGAATATACTATTGGCGAATTGCCGCATTTGTACCATTGCAGAAATGTCAAATTTGACAAATGTCGAATTTCAAAAAGTCGAATTTGGAAAGTCCGTTTTTTTGACGGAAAGTACTGAATTGCATTGTCGATTTTTTTTTTTTTTTGGGCAAAAATGTCCCGTTTTTTCGACATTTTCGGGAATTCGACCGCAATTGCATATACCCTAGTCTCCAAACCTTTAAAACAATCCCTGAAAACTCACCTTTTCAGGCAAGTTTAACAAATTCCAGAACAGCCCACATAACCTTCATAAACTATCCTACTCAAGAACATCCCCTCTATTCAGTCCACACATATCCTCACATACTGTATTTAGGGGGTCATTCCAAGTTGATAGTTCGCTAGCAGTTTTTAGCAGCCGTGCAAATGCATTGTCGC
The DNA here is from genome assembly GCF_028390025.1 of Pseudophryne corroboree. NCBI lineage: Eukaryota > Metazoa > Chordata > Amphibia > Anura > Myobatrachidae > Pseudophryne > Pseudophryne corroboree. The sequence continues at coordinate 558,244,726 of NC_086444.1, forward strand.
CGCCCACCGGGGAGTGTATTTTCGCTTTGCAGAAGTGCGAACGCCTGTGCAGCAGAGCGCCTGCAAAAACATTTTGTGCAAATCAAGACCAGCCCTGTAGTTACTCTTTGTGTGCGTTGATTCTAACGTTGGTGGGTTGGCTTTTGACGTCACACACCCTCCCAACGTTCGGCCAGCCACACCTGCATTTTCCCTGGCACGCCTGCATTTTTCTAAGCACTCCCTGAAAATGGTCAGTTGACACCCAGAAACGCCCTCTTTCTGTCAATCATCTTGCGGCTGCCAGAGCAAATGAAAACTTCGCTAGAACCTGTGCAAAACCACAAAGGACTTTGTACCCGTACGTCGCGCGTGCACATTGTGGTCCATATGCATGCGCAGAAATGCTGATTTTTAGCCTGATCGCTGCGAACAACGGCAGCTAGCGATCAACTCGGAATGACCCACTTAGTCTTACTTCCCTTCAAATACTCCTGACCCTTGGCCAACATTGCTGTGTGACTATATCATACAGCCCTTTGCAATCTGGCTGAACAATTTTGCAATAGATAGCACCTGTCCTTGTGTATCAATGCCTATTCTCCCTATAGGATGTAAGCTTGTGAGCAGGGCTATCACTGTTGATTCTAATTGTAAAGCGCAATGGAATATTCTGCACTATATAATAAACTGTTATTAAAATAATAAAATGTAAAATACTAAATCATTGTGAGGGCACATCCCACTGCACTTAAAAGTAGTTCTTTCATAAAAATGTAACCAGAGAACACAGCAACAGTCTGTGGGGTTCTTGAATTGGAGATAGGATAAAGTGGAAACAAGAAAAAAAATAAGTGGGAATGTTAGCAAGGAAAAAGAAGGAAGGAAACAAAGGGATCAAAAAGTCTGCATTAAATCAGGGTACAATCAAGTTAGTGCTAGGGCCTCATGATACAAAATCTAGGGATACCAATCACTTTTAACTTGGGGTTGTTTGTGTAACTTGTTCATAATATGTTCTAGTTGATATGTTTTCCATATACATTTAATCAGTGCGTTGGTGGAAGTAGGTTCTAATTTATTACAGTTTGCAGCTATTGAGCAGTTGTCAGCATTAAGTATGTATCCAGCTTGTAACTGGAAGTGGCTAGGTGCATTGGAGATTGGTCTAGGCAAAATATGTGTGATAAGCATAAAGAGTGATGAATCTCAGTAGGAGCAGATATCAAGTTGTGAACAAGGAACCAGTATGATCTAAGTTTCAGAAAAGTCTACCATGTATGGGTATGTATTGACCAAAAATCTTCCAGTACCTGTCCGATAGTGAAGGGGAGATGGCTTGTAGTTGGGTCGGGACTAGTGCAGTGGATCTCAAACTGTGTGCCAAGGCACCCTGGGGTGCCTCGGAACATTTGCAGGGGTGCCTCAGGTTGGTGGTCCAGGACTAAGTCAAAATATTTATAGTTAATGTTATAGGCAAAACCAGTGCAGGTGGCTGCCAATCATAAAATATGTGGACAAACAGAAGCAAATCTTGTCCCTCGCCACACAGTTGAACCTAAGGATGACATATAAACACAATTTACTTTATTTAATATTTCTTTCTAAATTTCTCAATAAGAAACTTTTGGCCTAGGGGTGCCATGTAAAACAATCTGATGCTCTAGGGCGCCGTGATTCAAAAAAGTTTGGGAACCACTGGATTAGGGGTCTATTTACTAAGCCTTGGATGGAGATGAAGTGCATGGAGATAAAGTACCAGCCAGTCTGCGCCTGTCATTTTTCAAACCCAGCCTGTGACATGGCAGTTAGACAATGATTGGCTGTTACTTTATCTCCGTCCAGTTTATCTCCATCCAAAGCTTAGTAAATAGACCCCTAGGTACCAACCATATAAGCACTTATAACTATATAATAGCACTATTTTACTTTATTCAGACACAGATGGATGATTTTTCAGTGTCCTTTCTAATCTTTGCCCATTGCTCAAGGTCCAAGATCAACCAATGTCCTTCTCCCAGGCTACTATAACTCATTTTCAGGTTGGTTGTGGCCAGTAGCATACTATCTCCTATATAATAGGGATGTGCACTTGAAATTTTTCGGGTTTTGTGTTTTGGTTTTGGGTTCGGTTCCGCGGCCGTGTTTTGGGTTCGAACGCGTTTTGGCAAAACCTCACCGAATTTTTTTTGTCGGATTCGGGTGTGTTTTGGATTCGGGTGTTTTTTTCAAAAAACCCTAAAAAACTGCTTAAATCATAGAATTTGGGGGTCATTTTGATCCCAAAGTATTATTAACCTCAAAAACCATAATTTCCACTCATTTTCAGTCTATTCTGAACACCTCACACCTCACAATATTATTTTTAGTCCTAAAATTTGCACCGAGGTCGCTGGATGACTAAGCTAAGCGACCCAAGTGGCCGACACAAACACCTGGCCCATCTAGGAGTGGCACTGCAGTGTCACGCAGGATGGCCCTTCCAAAAAACACTCCCCAAACAGCACATGACGCAAAGAAAAAAAGAGGCGCAATGAGGTAGCTGTGTGACTAAGCTCAGCGACCCAAGTGGCCGACACAAACACCTGGCCCATCTAGGAGTAGCACTGCAGTGTCACGCAGGATGGCCCTTCCAAAAAACACTCCCCAAACAGCACATGATGCAAAGAAAAAAAGAGGCGCAATGAGGTAGCTGTGTGACTAAGCTCAACGACCCAAGTGGCCGACACAAACACCTGGCCCATCTAGGAGTGGCACTGCAGTGTCACGCAGGATGGCCCTTCCAAAAAACACCCCCAAACAGCACATGACGCAAAGAAAAAAAGAGGCGCAATGAGGTAGCTGTGTGAGTAAGCTAAGCGACCCTAGTGGCCGACACAAACACCTGGCCCATCTAGGAGTGGCACTGCAGTGTCACGCAGGCTGGCCCTTCAAAAAACTACTCCCCAAACAGCACATGACGCAAAGAAAAAAAGAGGCGCAATGAGGTAGCTGTGTGAGTAAGCTAAGCGACCCTAGTGGCCGACACAAACACCTGGCCCATCTAGGAGTGGCACTGCAGTGTCACGCAGGATGGCCCTTCAAAAAAAATACTCCCCAAACAGCACATGACGCAAAGAAAAATTAAAGAAAAAGAGGTGCAAGATGGAATTGTCCTTGGGCCCTCCCACCCACCCTTATGTTGTATAAACAGGACATGCACACTTTAACCAACCCATCATTTCAGTGACAGGGTCTGCCACACGACTGTGACTGAAATGACGGGTTGGTTTGGACCCCCACCAAAAAAGAAGCAATTAATCTCTCCTTGCACAAACTGGCTCTACAGAGGCAAGATGTCCACCTCATCATCATCCTCCGATATATCACCGTGTACATCCCCCTCCTCACAGATTATCAATTCGTCCCCACTGGAATCCACCATCTCAGCTCCCTGTGTACTTTGTGGAGGCAATTGCTGCTGGTCAATGTCTCCACGGAGGAATTGATTATAATTCATTTTAATGAACATCATCTTCTCCACATTTTCTGGAAGTAACCTCGTACGCCGATTGCTGACAAGGTGAGCGGCGGCACTAAACACTCTTTCGGAGTACACACTTGTGGGAGGGCAACTTAGGTATAATAAAGCCAGTTTGTGCAAGGGCCTCCAAATTGCCTCTTTCTCTATCGTCCTAGTGGATGCTGGGGTTCCTGAAAGGACCATGGGGAATAGCGGCTCCGCAGGAGACAGGGCACAAAAAGCAAAGCTTTAGGATCAGGTGGTGTGCACTGGCTCCTCCCCCTATGACCCTCCTCCAAGCCTCAGTTAGATTTTTGTGCCCGGCCGAGAAGGGTGCAATCTAGGTGGCTCTCCTAAAGAGCTGCTTAGAAAAGTTTAGCTTAGGTTTTTTATTTTACAGTGAGTCCTGCTGGCAACAGGATCACTGCAACGAGGGACTTAGGGGAGAAGAAGTGAACTCACCTGCGTGCAGGATGGATTGGCTTCTTGGCTACTGGACATTAGCTCCAGAGGGACGATCACAGGTACAGCCTGGATGGTCACCGGAGCCTCGCCGCCGGCCCCCTTGCAAATGCTGAAACGAGAAGAGGTCCAGAATCGGCGGCAGAAGACTCCTCAGTCTTCTTAAGGTAGCGCACAGCACTGCAGCTGTGCGCCATTTTCCTCTCAGCACACTTCACACGGCAGTCACTGAGGGTGCAGGGCGCTGGGAGGGGGGCGCCCTGGGAGGCAAATGAAAACCTTTTTTGGCTAAAAATACCTCACATATAGCCTCCGGGGGCTATATGGAGATATTTAACCCCTGCCAGAATCCGTTAAGAGCGGGAGACGAGGCCGCCGAAAAAGGGGCGGGGCCTATCTCCTCAGCACACAGCGCCATTTTCCCTCACAGAAAGGCTGGAGGGAAGGCTCCCAGGCTCTCCCCTGCACTGCACTACAGAAACAGGGTTAAAACAGAGAGGGGGGGGCACTAATTTGGCGTTAGAAATATATAAAAAAGATGCTATAAGGGAAAACACTTATATAAGGTTGTCCCTATATAATTATAGCGTTTTTGGTGTGTGCTGGCAAACTCTCCCTCTGTCTCTCCAAAGGGCTAGTGGGTCCTGTCCTCTATCAGAGCATTCCCTGTGTGTGTGCTGTGTGTCGGTACGTGTGTGTCGACATGTATGAGGACGATGTTGGTGAGGAGGCGGAGCAATTGCCTGTAATGGTGATGTCACTCTCTAGGGAGTCGACACCGGAATGGATGGCTTATTTAGGGAATTACGTGATAATGTCAACACGCGCCAAGGTCGGTTGACGACATGAGACGGCCGACAAACAATTAGTACCGGTCCAGACGTCTCAAAAACACCGTCAGGGGTTTTAAAACGCCCGTTTACTTTAGTCGGTCGACACAGACACAGACAGGGACACTGAATCCAGTGTCGACGGTGAATAAACAAACGTATTCCTTATTAGGGCCACACGTTAAGGGCAATGAAGGAGGGTTACATATTTCTGATACTACAAGTACCACAAAAGAGGGTATTATGTGGGATGTGAAAAAACTACCGTAGTTTTTCCTGAATCAGATAAATTAAATGAAGTGTGTGATGATGCGTGGGTTCCCCCCGATAGAAAATATGGGCGGTATACCCTTTCCCGCCAGAAGTTAGGGCGCTTGGGGAAACACCCCTTAGGGTGGATAAGGCGCTCACACGCTTATCAGAACAAGTGGCGGTACCGTCTATAGATAGGGCCGTCCTCAAGGAGCCAGCTGACAGGAGGCTGGAAAAATATCATAAAAAGTATATACACACATACTGGTGTTATACTGCGACCAGCGATCGCCTCAGCCTGGATGGGCAGAGCTGGGGTGGCTTGGTCGGATTCCCTGACTAAAAATATAGAGCATTTAAAGGATGTATTTCTATATATGCGAGATGCACAGAGGGATATTTGCACTCTGGCATCAAGAGTAAGTGCGATGTCCATATCTGCCAGAAGATGTTTATGGACACGACAGTGGTCAGGTGATGCAGATTCCAAACGGCACAAAGGTGTATTGCCGTATAAAGGAAGAGGAGTTATTTGGGGTCGGTCCATCGGACCTGGTGGCCACGGCAACTGCTGGAAAATCCACCGTTTTTACCCTAAGTCACATCTCTGCAGAAAAAGACACCGTCTTTTCAGCTTCAGTCCTTTCGTCCCTATAAGAGTCATATCTGCCCAGGGATAGAGGAAAGGGAAGAAGACTGCAGCAGGCAGCCCATTCCCAGGAACAGAAGCGTTCCACCGCTTCTGACAAGCTCTCAGCATGACGCTGAGACCGTACAGGACCCCTGGATCCTACAAGTAGTATCCCAGGGGTACAGTTTGGAATGTCGAGACGTTTCCCCTGCGCAGGCTCCTGAAGTCTGCTTTACCAAGGTCTCCCTCCGACAAGGAGGCAGTATGGGAAAAAATTCACGAGCTGTATTCCCAGCAGGTGATAATTAAATTACCCCTCCTACAACAAGAAAAGGGGTATTATTCCACACTATATTGTGGTACTGAAGCCAGAAGGCTAGGTGAGACCTATTCTAAATCTAAAAAAATTTGAACACTTACAAAGGTTCAAATCAAGATGGAGTCACTCAGAGCAGTGATAACGAACCGGGAAGTAGGGGACTATCTGGTGTCCCGAGACATCAGGGATGCTTACCTCCATGTCCCAAATTTGCCCTTATCACTAAGGGTACCTCAGGTTCGTGGTACAGAACTGTCACTATCAGTTTCAGACGCTGCCGTTTGGATTGTCTACGGCACCCCGGGTCTTTACCAAGGTAATGGCCGAAATGATGGTTCTTCTTCGAAGAAAAGGCGTCTTAATTATCCCTTACTTGGACGATCTCCTGATAAGGGCAAAGTCCAGGGAACAGTTGGAGGTAGGAGTAGCACTATCTCGGATACTGTTACAACAGCAGGGGTGGATTCTAAATATTCCAAAATCGCAGCTGATCCCGACAACAAGTCTCCTGTGCTTAGGGATGATTCTGGACACAGTCCAGAAAAAGGTGTTTCTCCCGGAAGAGAAAGCCAGGGAGTTATCCGAGCTAGTCAGGAACCTCCTAAAATCAGTGCATCATTGCACAAGGGCCATGGTAAAAAAAATGGTGACTTCCTTCGAAGCAATTCCAGTCGGCAGATTTCATGCAAGAACTTTTCAGTGGGATCTGCTGGACAAATGGTCCGGATCGCATCTTCAGATGCATCAGCGGATAACCCTATATCCAAGGACAAGGGTGTCTCTCCTGTGGTGGTTACAGAGTGCTCATCTTCTAGAGGGCCGCAGATTCGGCATTCAGTTTTGGATGTTGGTGACCACGGAGGCCAGCCCGAGAGGCTGGGGAGCAGTCACACAAGGAAAAAATTTCCAGGGAGTGTGATCAAGTCTGGAGATTTTTCTCCACATAAATATAGCTAAGGGTAAATTTATAATGCTCTAAGCTTAGCAAGACCTCTGCTTCAAGGTCAGCCGGTATTGATCCAGTGGGATAAAACATCACGGCAGTCGCCCACGTAAATAGACAGGGCGGCACAAGAAGCAGGAGGGCAGTGGCAAAAACTGCAAGGACTTTTCGCTGGGCGGAAAATCATGTGATAGCACTGTCAGCAGTGTTTCATTCCGGGAATGGAAACTGGGAAGCAGACTTCCTCAGTAGGCACGACCTCCACCCGGCAGAGTGGGAACTTCATGGGGAAGTTTTCCACATAATTGTAAACCGTTGGGAATTACCAAAGGTGGACATGATGGCGTCCCGTCTGAACAAAAAAACGGGACAGGTATTGCGCCAGGTTAAGAGACCCTCAGGCAATAGCTGTGGACGTTCTGGTAACACCGTGGGTGTACCAGTCGGTGTATGTGTTCCATCCTCTGCTTTTCATACCTAAGGTACTGAGAATTATAAGACGTAGAGGAGTAAGAACTATACTCATGGCTCCGGATTGGCCAAGAAGGACTTGGTACCCGGAACTTCAAGAGATGCTCACAGAGGACTTATGGCCTCTGCCGCTAAGAAGGGACTTGTTTCAGCAAGTACCATGTCTGTTCCAAGACTTACCGCAGCTGCGTTTGACGGCATGGCGGTGGAACGCCGGATCCTAAGGGAAAAGGCATTCAAGAAGAGGTCATTCCTACCCTGGTCAAAGCCAGAAAGGAGGTGACCGCACAACATTATCACCACATGTGGCGAAAATATGTTGCGTGGTGTGAGGCCAGGAAGGCCCCACGAAGAAATTTCAACTCGGTCGATTCCTGCATTTCTTGCAAACAGGAGTGTCTATGGGCCTCAAATTGGGGTCCATTAAGGTTCAAATTTCGGCCCTGTCGATTTTTCTTCCAGAAAGAATTGGCTTCAGTTCCTGAAGTCCAGAAGTTTGTCAAGGGAGTATTGCATATACAACCCCCTTTTGTGCCTCCAGTGGCACTGTGGGATCTCAACGTAGTTCTGGGATTCCTCAAAACACATTGGTTTAAAACCAGTCAAATCTGTGGATTTGAAGCATCTCACATGGAAGGTGAACATGCTCTTGGACCTGGCCTGGACCAGGCGAGTGTCAAATTGGTGGTTTTTTTCTCAAAAAAGCCCATATCTGTTTGTCCATTCGGACAGGGCAGAGCTGCGGACTCGTCCCCAGTTCTCTCCCTAAGGTGGTGTCAGTGTTTCACCTGAACCAGCTTATTGTGGTGTCTTGCGCCTACTAGGGACTTGGAGGACTCCAAGTTGCTAGATGTGGTCAGGGCCCTGAAAATATAGGTTCCAGGACGGCTGGAGTCAGGAAAACTGACTTGCTGTTATCCTGTATGCACCCAACAAACTGGGTGCTCTTGCTTTTAAGCAGACTTTTGCTAGTTGGATGTGTAATACAATTCAGCTTGCACATTCTGTGGCAGGCCTGCCACAGCCAAAATATGTAAATGCCCATTCCACAAGGAAGGTGGGCTCATCTTGGGCGGCTGCCCGAGGGGTCTCGGCTTTACAACTTTGCCGAGCGGCTATTTAGTCAGGGGCAAACACGTTTGTAAAATCCTACAAATTTGATACCCTGGCTAAGGAGGACCTGGAGTTCTCTCATTCGGTGCTGCAGAGTCATCCGCACTCTCCCGCCCGTTTGGGAGCTTTGGTATAATCCCCATGGTCCTTTCAGGAACCCCAGCATCCACTAGGACGATAGAGAAAATAAGAATTTACTTACCGATAATTCTATTTCTCGGAGTCCGTAGTGGATGCTGGGCGCCCATCCCAAGTGCGGATTATCTGCATTACTTGTACATAGTTACAAAAATCGGGTTATTATTGTTGTGAGCCATCCTTTCAGAGGCTCCGCTGTTATCATACTGTTAACTGGGTTCAGATCACAGGTTGTACAGTGTGATTGGTGTGGCTGGTATGAGTCTTACCCGGGATTCATAAATCCTTCCTTATTGTGTACGCTCGTCCGGGCACAGTACCTAACTGAGGCTTGGAGGAGGGTCATAGGGGGAGGAGCCAGTGCACACCACCTGATCCTAAAGCTTTGCTTTTTGTGCCCTGTCTCCTGCGGAGCCGCTATTCCCCATGGTCCTTTCAGGAACCCCAGCATCCACTACGGACTCCGAGAAATAGAATTATCGGTAAGTAAATTCTTATTTTTTCCTGCCAGTATAAGTACGGACTGTCTGACGTGCCTACTTGGATGCGGTCACTCATATAATCCTCCACCATTCTTTCAATGGGGAGAGAATCATATGCAGTGCCAGTAGACGACATGTCCGTAATCGTTGGCAGGTCCTTCAGTCCGGACCAGATGTCAGCATCAGCAGTCGCTCCAGACTGCCCTGCATCACCGCCAGCGGGTGGGCTCGGAATTCTGAGCCTTTGCCTCGCACCCCCAGTTGCGGGAGAATGTGAAGGAGGAGATGTTGACAGGTCGCGTTCCGCTTGACTTGACAATTTTCTCACCAGCAGGTCTTTGAACCCCAGCAGACTTGTGTCTGCCGGAAAGAGAGATCCAAGGTAGGTTTTAAATCTAGGATCGAGCACGGTGGCCAAAATGTAGTGCTCTGATTTCAACAGATTGACCACCCGTGAATCCTTGTTAAGCGAATTAAGGGCTCCATCCACAAGTCCCACATGCCTAGCGGAATCGCTCTGTCTTAGCTCCTCCTTCAATGTCTCCAGCTTCTTCTGCAAAAGCCTGATGAGGGGAATGACCTGACTCAGGCTGGCAGTGTCTGAACTGACTTCACGTGTGGCAAGTTCAAAGGGCAGCAGAACCTTGCACAACGTTGAAATCATTCTCCACTGCGCTTGAGACAGGTGCATTCCACCTCCTATATCGTGCTCCATTGTATAGGCTTGAATGGCCTTTTGCTGCTCCTCCAACCTCTGAAGCATATAGAGGATTGAATTCCACCTCATTACCACTTCTTGCTTCAGATGATGGCAGGGCTGGTTCAGGCGTTTTTGGTGGTGCTCCAGTCTTCTGTACGTGGTGCCTGTACGCCGAAAGTGTCCCGCAATTCTTCTGGCCACCGACAGCATCTCTTGCACGCGCCTGTCGTTTTTTAAATAATTCTGCACCACCAAATTCAAGGTATGTGCAAAACATGGGACGTGCTGGAATTTGCCCAGATTTAATGCACACACAATATTGCTGGCGTTGTCCGATGCCACAAATCCACAGGAGAGTCCAATTGGGGTAAGCCATTCCGCGATGATCTTCCTCAGTTGCCGTAAGAGGTTTTCAGCTGTGTGCGTATTCTGGAAACCGGTGATACAAAGCGTAGCCTGCCTAGGAAAGAGTTGGCGTTTGCGAGATGCTGCTACTGGTGCCGCCGCTGCTGTTCTTGCGGCGGGAGTCCATACATCTACCCAGTGGGCTGTCACAGTCATATAGTCCTGACCCTGCCCTGCTCCACTTGTCCACATGTTCGTGGTTAAGTGGACATTGGGTACAGCTGCATTTTTTAGGACACTGGTGACTCTTTTTCTGAGGTCTGTGTACATTTTCGGTATCGCCTGCCTAGAGAAATGGAACCTAGATGGTATTTGGTACCGGGGACACAGTACCTCCAACAAGTCTCTAGTTGGCTCTGCAGTAATGATGGATACCGGAACCACGTTTCTCACCACCCAGGATGCCAAGGCCTCAGTTATCCGCTTTGCAGCAGGATGACTGCTGTGATATTTCATCTTCCTCGCAAAGGACTGTTGGACAGTCAATAGCTTGGTGGAAGTAGTAAAAGTGGTCTTACGACTTCCCCTCTGGGATGACCATCGACTCCCAGCAGCAACAACAGCAGCGCCAGCAGCAGTAGGTGTTACACACAAGGATGCATCGGAGGAATCCCAGGCAGGAGAGGACTCGTCAGAATTGCCAGTGACATGGCCTGCAGGACTATTGGCATTCCTGGGGAAGGAGGAAATTGACACTGAGGGAGTTGGTGGGGTGGTTTGCGTGAGCTTGGTTACAAGAGGAAGGGATTTACTGGTCAGTGGACTGCTTCCGCTGTCGCCCAAAGTTTTTGAACTTGTCACTGACTTAGTATGAATGCGCTGCAGGTGACGTATAAGGGAGGATGTTCCGAGGTGGTTAACGTCCTTACCCCTACTTATTACAGCTTGACAAAGGCAACACACGGCTTGACAAATGTTGTCCGCATTTCTGTTGAAATACTTCCACACCGAAGAGCTGATTTTTTTGGTATTTTCACCAGGCATGTCAATGGCCATATTCCTCCCACGGACAACAGGTGTCTCCCCGGGTGCCTGACTTAAACAAACCACCTCACCATCAGAATCCTCCTTGTCAATTTCCTCCCCAGCGCCAGCAACACCCATATCCTCCTCATCCTGGTGTACTTCAACACTGACATCTTCAATCTGACTATCAGGAACTGGACTGCGGGTGCTCCTTCCAGCACTTGCAGGGGGCGTGCAAATGGTGGAAGGCGCATGCTCTTCACGTCCAGTGTTGGGAAGGTCAGGCATCGCAACCGACACAATTGGACTCTCCTTGTGGATTTGGGATTTCGAAGAACGCACAGTTCTTTGCTGTGCTTTTGCCAGCTTGAGTCTTTTCATTTTTCTAGCGAGAGGCTGAGTGCTTCCATCCTCATGTGAAGCTGAACCACTAGCCATGAACATAGGCCAGGGCCTCAGCCGTTCCTTGCCACTCCGTGTGGTAAATGGCATATTGGCAAGTTTACGCTTCTCCGACGACAATTTTATTTTAGATTTTTGAGTCCTTTTTTTACTGATATTTGGTGTTTTGGATTTTACATGCTCTGTACTATGACATTGGGCATCGGCCTTGGCAGACGACGTTGATGGAATTTCATCGTCTCGGCCATGACTAGTGGCAGCAGCTTCAGCACGAGGTGGAAGTCGATCTTGATCTTTCCCTATTTTTGGAACCTCAACATTTTTGTTCTCCATATTTTAATAGGCACAACTAAAAGGCACCTCAGGTAAACAATGGAGATGGATGGATACTAGTATACTTATGGATGACGAGCGACTGCCGACACAGAGGTAGCTACAGCCGTGGACTACCGTACTGTGTCTGCTGCTAATATAGACTGGATGATAATGAGATAAAATTAAAATATATATATATATCACACTAGTACTGCAGCCGGACAGGTATATATTATGTAATGACGGACCTGCTGGACACTGTCTGTCAGCACTGCAGACTCCTAAAGTAAGCTACTAGTATCAAGAAGATAGAAAAAAGAAAAAAAACACGGGTAGGTGGTATACAATTATGGATGGACGAGCGACTGCCGACACAGAGGTAGCTACAGCCGTGGACTACCGTACTGTGTCTGCTGCTAATATAGACTGGATGATAATGAGATAAAATTAAAATATATATATATATATATATCACACTAGTACTGCAGCCGGACAGGTATATATTATGTAATGACGGACCTGCTGGACACTGTCTGTCAGCACTGCAGACTCCTAAAGTAAGCTACTAGTATCAAGAAGATAGAAAAAAAAAAACCACGGGTAGGTGGTATACAATTATGGATGGACGAGCGACTTGCCGACACAGAGGTAGCTACAGCCGTGGACTACCGTACTGTGTCTGCTGCTAATATAGACTGGATGATAATGAGATAAAATTAAAATATATATATATATATATATATATATATATCACACTAGTACTGCAGCCGGACAGGTATATATTATGTAATGACGGACCTGCTGGACACTGTCTGTCAGCACTGCAGACTCCTAAAGTAAGCTACTAGTATCAAGAAGATAGAAAAAAAAAAAACCACGGGTAGGTGGTATACAATTATGGATGGACGAGCGACTGCCGACACAGAGGTAGCTACAGCCGTGGACTACCGTACTGTGTCTGCTGCTAATATAGACTGGATGATAATGAGATAAAATTAAAATATATATATATATCACACTAGTACTGCAGCCGGACAGGTATATATTATGTAATGACGGACCTGCTGGACACTGTCTGTCAGCACTGCAGACTCCTAAAGTAAGCTACTAGTATCAAGAAGATAGAAAAAAAAAAACCACGGGTAGGTGGTATACAATTATGGATGGACGAGCGACTGCCGACACAGAGGTAGCTACAGCCATGGACTACCATACTGTGTCTGCTGCTAATATAGACTGGATGATAATGAGATAAAATTAAAATATATATATATATATCACACTAGTACTGCAGCCGGACAGGTATATATTATGTAATGACGGACCTGCTGGACACTGTCTGTCAGCACTGCAGACTCCTAAAGTAAGCTACTAGTATCAAGAAGATAGAAAAAAAAAAAACCATGGGTAGGTGGTATACAATTATGGATGGACGAGCGACTGCCGACACAGAGGTAGCTACAGCCGTGGACTACCGTACTGTGTCTGCTGCTAATATAGACTGGATGATAATGAGATAAAATTAAAATATATATATATCACACTAGTACTGCAGCCGGACAGGTATATATTATGTAATGACGGACCTGCTGGACACTGTCTGCAGAATGCGTTTATAAAAACACCACACGACGAGTGTTTAACTTTTTCAGGCAGACAATCACAATATACTGGTGGTCAGCAGACAATCACAATATACTGGTGGTCAGTGGTCACTGGTCAGTCACACTGGCAGTGGCACTCTGGCAGCAAAAGTGTGCACTGTACTTAAAATATGTAGTACTGCTATAACTGCTCCCCAGTCTCCCCCACAATTAAGCTGTGTGAGCAGTGAGCACTCAGCACAGTCAGATAATGATATACAGTATTACATATGATGCAGCAGACTGGGCTGAGCACAGATATGGTATGTGACTGTGTCACACTGTGCATTGTTTTTTTTCAGGCAGAGAACGGATTAATTAAACTGGTGGTGGTCACTGGTCACACTATCAGCAAGTAGTACTCCGTCCTAAGCAGACAATCACAATATACTGGTGGTCAGTGTGGTCACTGGTCAGTCACACTGGCAGTGTGGCACTCTGGCAGCAAAAGTGTGCACTGTACTTAAAATATATTATTTATGTACTCCTGCTCTAACTGCTCCCCAGTCTCCCCCACAATTAAGCTGTGTGAGCAGTGAGCACTCAGCACAGTCAGATATATGATGCAGCACACTGAGGCTGAGCACAGATATGGTATGTGACTGTGTCACACTGTGTATCGTTTTTTTTCAGGCAGAGAACGGATTAATTAAACTGGTGGTCAATGGTCACTGGTCACACTATCAGCAAGTAGTAGTACTCCAGTCCTAATATGCGCCCCAAAATTAGTAAATAGTGTCTCTAACTCTCTACTCTCTTCTCTATAAACGGAGAGGACGCCAGCCACGTCCTCTCCCTATCAATCTCAATGCACGTGTGAAAATGGCGGCGACGCGCGGCTCCTTATATAGAATCCGAGTCTCGCGATAGAATCCGAGCCTCGCGAGAATCCGACAGCGGGATGATGACGTTCGGGCGCGCTCGGGTTAACCGAGCAAGGCGGGAGGATCCGAGCCTGCTCGGCCCCGTGTAAAAAAAGCAGAAGTTCGGCGGGTTCGGATTCCGAGAAACCGAACCCGCTCATCACTACTATATAATAGCCCAGATCTGTGACTCTATGACTGTGTGTATAACGCTGGGCATGGTTAGGAGCTATCATTGGGTTAGCAGCAGGTCTATCACACCCGTCCACAGCTGATTGGGCGAGAAACACCCTCCACACAGGTTACATCCAATGGGAGGCTCTGCCGTTTGGCTGCTGTGTGTTCCCAGAACAGGGTTAACAATGGGGCTGATGGAGCTGCAGCTCCAGGCCCACACCCCAAAATAGGTGTCACAACTGAGGGTTTTGGCTGACAGAAGAAAGCCTCAGTTGTAGGGGCTGAGAGGAACTTAAACCGGGGAGGTTTAATCAGACCCCTGGACATGTAAGTGTTAAAAGGAAACCCAAAGGTGTGACCATGACAACCAGGTAAAACCAGGTAAAACCAGGTCAAAATAAAAGTTTATTAACAGACTCCGTGTAAACAAACAGCATTCAAGGTAAATAATGGCAATGATAAATAATATGATCCTGGAGCACTCTGACCATGAAATGGTTACACAGGACACTGGTAGGTAAGAACAGCTGTTACAGTCCTTAGATGGAATAACCTTACCAGGCCTGGCTGTAGTAGTGAAGATGTCCAAGGAACATGCCAGTAGATGGAACAGATGAAGTTGGTAACTTGAATCAGCTGTTGTAATTGCTGGATGGAACCAGCCAGGTGGTAAGACACGGAGTGGATGCGGAATGGAATCAGCCAGATGATAAAGTCACTGAATGAATGCTGGGTGGAACCTGCCAGGTGATGAAACACGGAGTGAATATAGTAAGATGCTAGGGAGCGTGGAAACAGAGGAATTGAAGGATGATTATCGGTGGTAGTGGATACTGCTGGAAGCAGATGAAATAGCTGGAAGCTGGAAACTGGATCAGCCACAGAGGACTGCAGAGTCAGGCTGCACCGCAGGATGGTAGGCAGGTGCGGGTCTCTTTGATGGATGCTGGAGACGGGAGCTGGAACCTGGAAACACAACCACAGGAGAGAGACTGGAACAAGGTATGACAAACAAAGCACTGACCATTTCCTGGCCCAGGCACAGGATACTTATACCTGCAGCAATGCAGGTATTGGCTGGGCAATTATGCAGATTTCCAGGCAGTGGATTGGAGGAACTGAAGCATGTGATTAGATCCAACATGGCTGCGCCCATGTTAGAACTTGGAGGGAAAACTGGCTTGGGAAACCATGTGGAAACATAACTGTAATGGCGGCGCCTGCCACAGAGGACAGGAGACGCCAGACTGACAAATGTATGCTGAGACTCGTGGATGACAACGGAGGCCGCGGCAGGCATGGAACACCACACTGACAACCTGCACCTATAACACAGGAGCGGCGGCGGAGGCCGCGGAGAACGGGAGACGCCATGCAGGATTCAAACATGGCGCCGCTGTGACAGCATCTCAGCGTGACAGGAGTAATGTGCAGTATGTGGACACAGATGAGATCCGGCCTTGGAACGCTGAGCGAGCCTCAGGAGACATCTGAAAGGCAGGTAATGGCGTCCAGATACCCGGATCGTGACAATAGGCCCACTGCATCTGCAACAACATACCCTCCAACAATTTATTTTCTGCGCTGTAGATAGGGAAAAAAATCCTTTTACTGCAGCGTCCTATGTCCTGCTGCCAGTCCGCCTGCCCCCTCCAGCATCAACAATCCCCACTCCCTAGCCATGGCGCAGGTGGAACAAACGCTGCTGTGGCCACCGGCATAGATGTGTATGATAGCGGTGCAGCTGAAGGCTTTCATAGCCCTCCCTGCACCGCATACTCTCTGAGCCCCGGAGCCTCCTCTGTGCATGATGTCATAAAAGTGCGTCTCCGCCAAAGCCGTGCCCAGATCCCTAGAGGCCATGACTCCGCAACACAACACTTGGGCTGCCAGCCTAGAAGCCCCAAGATGGCTAAGATAGATAGAGTGGGTGATATCGCGGAGGGTAATGTCTGGACGCTGAACCAATGTAAAAGGTGACAGTGCTGTGCAGTGCAGTGGGTGTGCAGTGTCACGGACACTACACAGTACTCTCACCTTTTACATTGATTCAGCGAGTCAGTCAGTTCTGCCAGCCAGTCACTATTGTTAGTGCCGGTGTCCCAACGCGCAACATTACAGGGAAGTAGGTGCACTAAATAAACTACATCTCTCACCAGCCCATAGTGCAGGAGCATTCCGTCGCTAAGGGCTGCTGGGAGCTGTAGTTTATTGAGTGCATCGTCTTCCCTGTAATGCGGCGTCTTGGGACACCGGCACTAACAATAGTGACTGGCTGCTTGGCTGCTGTGCGAGTCTCCAGGAGAGCCACTGCCAAAGGGAGGACAGCAGCATAGTTTAGCTTCTTCCAGGAGGAAAAGCATTACCCAAGGATTAAGGGGGCGCAGCCCCTTACGAAGGTGTGAAGAGTGCCTGTAGGGCGCGATGAATCACCTAGTAATGTATAATAGTAAGATCAACCCTTGAGAGGGTAAGCACTGAAGGTTGAGATTTTCTATGAGGTTGCATTGAGTTCTGATGTTGGTATCTACTAGAAAGGTTTAAAAATGTCTGATCTAAAGCTATTATAAAAGGTTTCTGTGTGGCATGTCAAAATGATCTTGACGCTCTGAGTGGAGGAGCACAGTGGTACAAGTCCCTAAAGAATCTAAATGTTGTTCTTGATCCAATAGACAAATAAATATAGTTTCAAATGCAGGGGAAAGAATGGATCTAAGTCTCTCATCCACACTCATTACTTGCTCCCATGCACGATTGCAGGACTTCCTTCGGGCTGCACCCACTCTGTGAATGCCCTACCACGCACAATAAGACTCTCCCCTAGTCTCCAAACCTTCAAACGTTCCCTGAAAACTCACCTCTTCAGGCTAGCTTATCACATTCCAGATCCGCTCACTCAACCTTCATAAGCTTTCCTATCTGATTATATCCCCACTGTACAGTCCGCACATATCCTCCACATATTTTCTCTTTCTTCACTTTTCCTTCTTTCTGACCAGGGTTCATCATTGCTGTGATGTGATATCATGCAACCCACCTAGAACCTTTGCAATCCGGTGGACAAATATGCAATAGATATTGCCTTTCCTTGTGTATCAATCAATGCCTATTTCCCTACAGATTGTAAGCTTGCAAGCAGGGCCTTCCTACCTCTGACTGTTTATTTATTACCCAGTTTTGTTGTATCTTTGTGTCCAATTATAAAGTGCAATGGAATTTGCTGCTCTATATAAGAAACTGTTAATAAATAATAATTAGGTTTTTGGATAAGATGTAACATATTATGCCATTCTGTTTACATCATGATTGTTGACATTTGGTCTATGTCAATATTCTGAATATCAACATTTATAGGCTTTTTATAGCCATTCTTGGTGTGTTAACCATGCAGCAGTTGTAACTAACTGCAACTGTACTCATATTGATACAGAAACTAGCATACAGTATATGATTGGGTGAAATCATTCATTGTCCGACTGAAGTGATACAAATCAGGTGTGTACTAGTAGCTGTCTGTAAAGGACACAATGGTAAGATACACCAATATTCAAGAACCGGGAAACTGCTATATATTTCTCAGAAATGATAGTGGTTTGCTAATCACAATATTTTATAAAGGCAAACAACTGAAAAACATAGCAAAATTGCTGTTGTAAAAGTTCCACATTGCCATCATTTTCTCATGATGGGAAAGGAAACAGTGAGATTTATAAAGTTGTGGTTTCACAAATGTCCAGCGAACCCACCAGAAAAAGCATAGGGAAAAATAGGTAGTTGTGAGAAGATAGCTCAAACCGCAAGCAGCTGTCTGTGAAAACACCCACAAATGAATAAAAAGACTGGTCATCTACGACAGTGATTCTCACTCATTTTCCACCTGGTTACCACCTGGCAGTTTATTTGCATTAATTGTACCCCCAAAATGTGCAAATCAAAGTATTTGTCATGACTTTAATTCATAGTTGCCTACCCTCCCTCATTCTGCAGGAGACTCCCTGAAATAGCAGAAATCTCCCTCACTCTCTGAATAGTACAGCAATCTCCCTGATTACACCTTACCTCCATTATGTAGCTATTACATTCTTTGGGGGGGAAAAAATAAATCAGAGAAAAATACATTCAAATGGGATCATTAGTGCCATTTCCCTGCATTGGTTATAAGGCACAATGATCCCTATGGCTACATGCATTTTAAATAAGGTTTCTCGTGGCCACTTACAATATATGGAACCTCTTGTAGAATACAGTACACGAACAAATCCTGAAAAATATCAGTGTCTTTTCTTCAACAAATAGATCTTACTAACTTTGGGGCTCATTTACATTTGGATGTAAGTAATTTACATAACATGCCTCTCCGCTGTAGCAGTACGCGCCCGCACTTTTAGTTGTTACTTTCCCAATCTCCCTGAAATGCTTTTTCAAAAGTAGGCAAATGTGCTTTAATTGCTATTAGAAGTTTTGCTTTTAACACTGTGGAGTGAATTCAATTGACTGCTGTTATTCACTGCGGGCTAATTGATCCTCATGGGCTATCCAATTAGTGGTGAAGTCAGCCTGATGCCGGCACTTTTCGGGTTTTTTTTTTTTGTTTGTTTGATGATGTACTGAAAAAAAAATCCTTGATAATTACCTTGTTTTCCCGATTGTGGCAGTGAAAAACACATACCGTAGGTTCGTGAACTTATCATGGATTCTATGTGTATCAGGTAATTTTCTGGGCTCTTATTGGATTGCCCAGAAAAAAAGTAAAGTCGCATTTTTAGAGTGCGAAAAAGTATCGGGCCAATTGAATTCTATCTACAGCATATCTAAAATCAATAAATGCAGTATAATTAATATTTTAAAAAAACAAACCACAAGAATAAAATGAATTGTGTGTGTATATGTATATAATATATATATATATATATATATATACACACACACACACTACTCAAAAAAATAAAGGGAACATTTAAACAACACAATGTAACTCCAAGTCAATCACACTTCTGTGAAATCAAACTGTCCACTTAGGAAGCAACACTGATTGCCAATCAATTTCACATGCTGTTGTGCAAATGGAATAGACAACAGGTGGAAATTATAGGCAATTAGCAAGACACCCCCAATAAAGGAGTTGTTCTGCAGGTGGTGACCACAGACCACTTCTCAGCTCCTATGCTTTCTGGCTGATGTTTTGGTCACTTTTGAAGCTGGCGGTGCTTTCACTCTAGTGGTAGCATGAGACGGAGTCTACAACCCACACAAGTGGCTCAGGTAGTGTAGCTCATCCAGGATGGCACATCAATGCGAGCTGTGGCAAGAAGGTTTGCTGTATCTGTCAGTGTAGTGTCCAGAGCATGGAGGCGCTACCAGGAGACAGGCCAGTACATCAGGAGACGTGGAGGAAGTTGTAGGAGGGCAACAACCCAGCAGCAGGGCCGCTACCTCCGCCTTTGTGCAAGGAGGAACAGGAGGAGCACTGCCAGAGCCCTGCAAAATGACCTCCAGCAAGCCACAAATGTGCATGTGTCTACTCAAACGATCAGAAACAGACTCCATGTGGGTGGTATGAGGGCCTGACGTCCACAGGTGGGGGTTGTGTTTACAGCCCAACACCGTGCAGGGCGTTTGGTATTTGCCAGAGAACACCAAGATTGGCAAATTCGCCACTGGCGCCTTGTGCTCTTCACAGATGAAAGCAGGTTCTCACTGAGCACATGTGACAGAGACGCCAAGGAGAACGTTCTGCTGCCTGCAACATCCTTCAGCATGACCGGTTTGGCAGTGGGTCAGTAATGGTGTGGGGTGGCATTTCTTTGGGGGGCCGCACAGCCCTCCATGTGCTCGCCAGAGGTAGCCTGACTGCCATTAGGTACCGAGATGAGATCCTCAGACCCCTTGTGAGACCATATGCTGGTGCGGTTGGCCCTGGGTTCCTCCTAATGCAAGACAATGCTAGACCTCATGTGGCTGGAGTGTGTCAGCAGTTCCTGCAAGACGAAGGTATTGATGCTATGGACTGGCCCACCCATTCCCCAGACTTGAATCCAATTGAGCACATCTGGGACTTCATGTCTCGCTCCATCCACCAACGCCACGTTGCACCACAGACTGTCCAAGAGTTGGCGGATGCTTTAGTCCAGGTCTGGGAGGAGATCCCTCAGGAGACCATCCGCCACCTCATCAGGAGCATGCCCAGGCGTTGTAGGGAGGCCACACACACTACTGAGCTTCATTTTGACTTGTTTTAAGGACATTACATCAAAGTTGGATCAGCCTGTAGTGTGTTTTTCCACTTTAATTTTGAGTGTGACTCCAAATCCAGACCTCCATGGGTTAATAAATTTGATTTCCATTGATAATTTTTGTGTGATTTTGTTGTCAGCACATTCAACTATGTAAAGAACAAAGTATTTACTAAGAATATTTCATTCATTCAGATCTAGGATGTGTTGTTTAAGTGTTCCCTTTATTTTTTTGAGCTATGTGAGTGTGTGTGTGTGTGTGTGTGTGTGTGTGTGTGTGTGTGTGTGTGTGTGTGTATGTATGTATGTGTGTGTATATATATATATATATATATATATATATATCTCTCATATATTACATTTATAAAATAAAATGTAAAATTTACAAAACTGTAGTACACATAAACTGTTATGTTTTAATAAATGCAGGGATACAATCGTATATTTTTTGTTTTAACGTTATTATTTTGAAGTGACTAGAAATTTGTAAAACACATACAGTATTAACATGCAGTATCATAGGCTGTTGTCATGGGCACAAGCACTGATATTGGGGACACTGTATCCGATATTATGTGGATTTCACTAAATTCTGATCTTTTCCTTTATGCAGGTCACAGTATTTTCCTGATTGCTATCAGTCCTTCTCTGCTGCATTGGGATAGAGATCCCCAGAACACCACTTTCTCTATGTGTCTCTGGCACCGACATTACAGAAATGAAATGTCACACTGAATGTCACTCTTGTATGCAATCTTGAGAACCATTGTTCTACCTCCACACTAAACTATATGAACGATATATTGATAATTTCTGAACGATATCATTCATATCGCCCGTCAACGTCGCTAAGTGTGTAGGGCCCATTACTCCTTGGAAATCTCTAGTGAATAGTAGTTTTGTTTTCACAGAGTATTGATAGAGTAGATTGGAACCATGTTTAGACAGTATTCTTCAGACCACATATTTTACCGGTACTTTGTACATACTTGTAATAATGTCGACATCACAATGTTGACAGTTGTGATGACAGCATTGTCTGCAGTGCACATGGTTTTGCCCATTAGAGAACAAATTTGCTGTTGCAAACAGGTCTGAATTAGGCTCATTATCTACTTACAGAGGCTCTTTTACATTCTCATTAATTAGAACATGCTGGGGTTTTTTGCAGTGAGAAAAGCA
This sequence comes from Pseudophryne corroboree, assembly GCF_028390025.1. Lineage (NCBI taxonomy): Eukaryota > Metazoa > Chordata > Amphibia > Anura > Myobatrachidae > Pseudophryne > Pseudophryne corroboree. The sequence goes on from NC_086444.1 coordinate 558,266,734, forward strand.
ATGTGTACAGTATGTGCTGCCATTCTTAAGATAAATTCTGAGAGTAATGAAGGTGATACTATGGTTTTAAACTGTAGACATTTTTAGCTATAGTTTTTGAGACTCATAACAGCTCAGTCAATGGGCATATACTTAAGGAGCTAATTCAGAGTTTGGAGTATAGCATTCTTGCCTACTCTCCCTCAAGTTGCGGTTTTTCAGGAAGAGAGGCCTTATTTCTTGCATACCACCCGCTTCCTAGTGAAGGAGCAGATTATACAGTGAATTCCAATGCTGTATGGAGGGGGCGGGACTAAATTATGTGAAATTGCATTATTTAGCCACGCTCCTACCCACAGACCCACAAATTCCTGTAATTTTGGGGCGGGTCCTAGTGACTGACAGCCCAGTCCTGCCCACTGTAGTGGCAACCAGAGTCTCCTCTCTTTGCTTCTCCCGAAGAGGAGACTTTACAAATAGGCTACTATTAAATAAAGACAATAAAAAAAGAGAACTTTACGTCTGCACAAACCAAGTTGCAATCCAAGAGGTGCAAATTCATTTATTTATTTATTTACATATTTCTTTATTTGCATGCATTGTAAACAGTGTCGGCTCCAGAGGTGGTGCTGCAGTGCAGTCCAAAATTCAAAAAGGGTAGCCACACCAACTGCTAGTATGTCTCGGCCAGCGATGTTTGGCAGCGTTTGGGGTGGCAGTTGGTGTGGCTCCTCTATTTAAGTTTTGGACTGCACTGCAGATATTTAGATTGTAAATATAAATGCTGCACAGCTTTATTTTAACACTGCAATTTAGATTTGAGCCAGGATATGCCCCCTCACAAATCTAACGGGTCTATGTACTAAGCCTTGGATGGAGATAAAGTACCAGCCAATCAGCTCCTAACGGCCATATTACAGGCTGGGTTTGATAAATGACAGGTGCTGATTGGTTGGTACTTTATTTCCGTCCACTTTATCTCCATTGAAGGCTTAGTAAATAGACCACTAAATCTCTCTGCACAATTTTAAATCTGCCTTACTTGGCTTGCAGTGCATAAGGTTTTGCCAAGATACAAAGATACTGATTTTTTTTGTTTTTGTTTTTTGCTTTCAAATCAGCTTCTATATTTATAATTTGACTTTGTCCTAGGCAGAATTCTTGAATGTATAGTAGTACAGGGGAATTTTAACAAAGAGGGAAGCTTGTGTGCATTTTTTTCTGTGACCACCTTCTCCCAACCAGGCTACTTAACCCCATCCTGCCCAATGTTACCTGGCTTCCTGCTGTGTCATCTATCTGGTGATGTCTTCTTATACCCCTTTCACATCGCACAAATAACCCGGTATCGACACGACATATTGCCGTGTCGAAATGGGTCAGTGTGTGATGTGAAAGCGCCTTTGCCGAATTAGTGGGTCGCCTGACCCGGTAATTCAACCCGGTTAAAAAGAAGGGTTATTACCAGGTTGAATACCGGGTCAGGTGCAGTGTGAATGGGAGCTGTTTCGATGCGACACAGCTCCCATTCACAGCATAGGGAGAGGCGGCGCAGGAGATGAGTTTATCTCCCAGCGCCGCCTCTACCCCCGCCCCTGCTGCTGCTGCGCCCCCCGCTGCTATGGCAACCAACCCGGTATATTGCCGGGTCGGAAATCCAGCAGAGGAGAGCAAATGCCGGATCCCACCCGGTAAGGACACGTTTCTCTTATCGGGTAGGATCCGGCATTTGCGATCTGAAAGCAGCATTAGATATGGGGCCAAATGTAATAGAGTTTCAGAAAGTGAGAGATTTGGTAAGGTTTTTCAGTTTTTTTAAAAGTGGCGATCATTTACACTGCAAAACCAGGTTGATGTTGCTGTGTAAATAATTGCCACTTTAAATAAAGCGGCAAAACCTTACCAAATCTCTTACTTTTTGAAACTCTCACTCTGTTACATTTGGCCCATGGTGTGCAAAAATAGCAAAGATTCTGTCAGAGTGCCAGAGTTTTTATTACCATCTGCACTGGTTTCATCTTTCCAATGTCATCGAACTAAGTGCCTTATTCATACCCTCCAACTGTACCTTTTTGGCAGGTACAGTACCTTTTTATTTTTTTTATTTTTTTATGGTCTGTACCGATTTTTGGCTCTCCAAACTTCCATTGAAAGTATAGGAAAAGGGTTGTAGCCACGCCACCTTACCCGTGGCCACGCCCCTTTCCTAATTTGTACCAATTTTTATGTTTAAAATGTTGGAGGGTATGCTTATTTAGAGAAGGATGCAGCCGCTGCTTTCGCATGCCGCGACCGCGTCCATAGGGTCTGCGCATGTGCAGCGGCCATAGTGCACATGCGCAAACCTTCACTATGTAATTGCATTACAGAAGGATGCAATCGCATGGTGATTGACAGGCGTCTGGGGGCGGCAATGTGGTGTTGGGGAAGGGTTGTGATCGGGAAACGCAAACATGTCGTAGCCATTTTCAGTCCCAGCCTATGATGTTGCCTGCATTTCCTACATATGGAAGCATGGTGGCAGGACCCCTGCCTACGCAGCCATTCAATTTGTTTGCAATTAAATTGCAAATGCATTGTATGGCAGTGCGACACATGCTTGCCCACTGCTGGAGCGGCTCCCAGCATGTGAGTATATGCTGCAGAAGTAAGATCTGCGTCTATCTCTGAATAAGCCCCTAAGGATGGAGTCTCCAGCAGCCAGATAAACGATAAGAATCAGTTCTGATTGAAAGGTGTGTGGTAGGAGACTCACCATTGACACATGTACTGTGTGCACAATGATTCCTGAGCATATAATACTGTATTGTATGGTCACTTGGTATGGCAGTTCAGGGTAATTAGAATATTAAATGCATAGGATTTCATGATGTTCTACTATACATTCATATCATCATCATCATCATCATCATCAATTATTATGCAGAATTTATAAAGCAGCAACATTTATACAGAGCTGACATATTTATATGGTTTCTAAAACGGAACCATCATTTTTAGCTATCTTTCTAATATAAGTAAAGAGCATTCCAGTAGTTTATGCTTGCAGCACTATGAAAAATATTCAAACGTTATCTGAGATGGCATAGGAAACTCTGTAGAACCTCTAAAATAAACTGCTCCAGAGTTTTCTGATCGTTGCAATAAATGGAAACTACAGAGAAATATAACACATGCCTAGAGATACTTCATACTCATATAAAATCCTCTGCAAACTTTTTAAAAGCAATGGACAAAAATTGCAAATTATACATAAAAATAGCTAATAGCTATTTTTAAGATTCATTCAGATAAAATCACCATATGCATCTTTTAATAAATTAAACATTTGGAATTTAATGAATTTGAATTCAGCCTCCCAAAAACTGCAAAATTAAAACATATCAATAATATGGTGGTTAAGTGTGACTAATTTTCATAAAGGGGAAATGATGAAGAAGCTGAGGCACATGCACATTTTATCATAATTTGGCCAATAGGCAAGTCACATTCTCCTTGTAGTTACAGAAAGTAACTCTCAGTGGGCATGGGGCCTAATTCAGACCTGATTACTAGCAGGCGATTTTTGCATCCTTGCAATCAGGTAGTCACCGCCTACAGATGGAGGGGGAAATCGCTGTGCAGGTGTGCGATCGCATGTGCAGAGAGCTGCACAAACAAAAGTTTTTATAGTCTCTGCACAGCCCAGGACTTACTCTTCCAGTGCGATGATCGGGGCCGGAGCTGACGTCAGAAACCCTCCCTTCAAACGCCTGGTCTCTCCTGCATTTCTCGAGACACTCCCTGAAAACAGTCAGTTGCTACCCACAAATGGCCTTTTCCTGTCAATCACCTTGCGATCGTTCGTGCGATCGCTCCATCCGTCGATGCCCGGCGCTCCCCGGAGCTGCGGACCGACGCACCTGTGCATTGCGGTGCATGCGCAGTTCAGAACTGATCACAAGCTGTACAAAAACACAGACTAGCAATGAGGTCTGAATTAGGTCCATAGTCAATTTATGTTTAGCACAATAGACTTCTAGCCATGGAACAGTTCTCCTGTTTTTTTAGCATTTTACAAAACCAACCGATTCGGTACTTGCCACCACCCGTATTGGTTAGGATCCATTCCAGAAGGCCAGTTTAGGCATCTGAGACAAAAATTGCGTGAAATCCAAAAATGATGAAGTACAGGTAGAAGAAATGCAAGATAAGTTCATAGCATCGGGGTACCAAATAGAAAAGGTACAGAATGCAAAAGACAAAGTGGCACACTTGGATAGAGAAGAACTTTTGCAAGCAAGGACTGACAAGAGGATAGAGGCCAATTTTGATTGGGCATTCGTAACATCATATATTTGTCAATATAAAAATATAGAAACATTTTTGAATAAACATTAGGGAATTCTGAGGAAGGATCTGGTAATACTGCCTATAAAACCCAAATGTATTCTTAAAAGAGCACCAAGTCTGAAATCCACCTTAGTAAAAAGTAACCAACAACCAAAAAGGCCCATGTGTACAATCAAATCCAAAGTTTTTTTTTCGATGCGGGTTATGCCTGGGATGCAGAGGTGTGCAAACAGGGATTAGTAAAACTACTGATGTATCTATCAATAACCATGATAGGAAAATAAAGGATTTTATAACATGCAATAGTTCGAATGTAGTCTATGCAATAGAATGTACGTGTGGTCTGTGGTACATAGGACGCACTTCCAGACCTCTGACGGTACGCATCAGTGAACATCTAAGAAATATTAGGAATGGATTAACAACACATGCACTTTCGGAGCACTTTAGGACACACCATCAAAGTAACACAACTGCAATTAAAAGATTCCGTGGTCTCAAACATATAAAGGGACATTGAAGACGAAAAGATATACCAAGTCAGTTAACAAAGCTAGAAATTAAGGCAATTTTTGATTTAGGCACCTTAAAACCAGGAGGACTAAATTCTGACTTTGAAGTGAAATGGTTTTTACGATCCATCTGGGAACTTTTTATGTGATATTGAGGATGTTTCTATTCATGTTCTGATATAACTATGTTTTTTTATATCTTTTATAAGGAACATCCATTGTGCCATATGAGTATTTGTTTACATACCGCGTCACCGGAAGTGACGTTATGCCCCTATTGAAAGAAAACTTATAACAACTTGTTTTCAGCTACTATTAATGAAATGCTAAGGGTGCAAAGGTAAACACTTTCATAGAAGAACTACAATTATACTGTGCGAAGGAGAAGCCAGGAAGGACTAAATCACGATGAAATACGGGAGGCAGAAGTGACGTCACAATGCCAAGCATGAGACCGCGATTGGATGCCAGGTTGCTATGACAACCTATACAGACAACCGGAAGTGACGTCACGTCTTGCAGCGCCTGGCCGCAATTGGACGTCGGGTTGCTACGCCAACCCGTGCATACAGAAACCGGGACATGGGGATAATACATTCACAGTAGAGGAACAAGGGACATGTAGGATTACATTGTATAGGGTCCAGCTGTGCATGTACGATTAGGATTGGTCATTGGACATTTAAATAGGACGAGTGTGTTAAGGATCAGCATTCTGACTTTGATAAAGACCCCAGCACGGGGGTGGAAACACGTTGGTGTTCCTGCGGCAGCGTTAATAAGCGGAGTTGGGGACCGTTATCCAGCAAATTCGAACTAAGTCTGTGTGGGATTGTCCGGATTTCCCATATTGGATTCACACGCTGTTAAGAACTGTTTGGCCACAGTTCCTATATATTCGGTAATTACACGCTTTGCATGTTGCTATTGGATTCTGTCACAAGTTGATCCTGATTTTGTTTTGTTAAATATGTATTAAACGGTATTTCACTATACATACCTTTTATTGATTGTTTTACATGGCGACATTCCTATAATTGGTGAACATCCATGGAACATTTGTAACCGAGAGATTTATACAAAGCGCCGGCTAAGTAGTTGCTCCATTTTTTTGTCTATTGTGCACGTATGGTGAGGGGTGAAGGAGACCTCAAAGGAGATATCTGCTTTATTGGCGGCTTTATTGCGCACTAAGTGCTTCTGAAATGTTTTTTCTCACTCGGTAGAATATGTGCCCAGAGGGTTTCCAGTCCTCTCCAATGCTGATTATATTAGATTTTACATTATCTTAAGAATTTTAGAAACTTAACCCGCTTTGGTTGACATTAATGGTGGCAGGCTCATATTAATTTGACAATGGAAGTTTTGTATCTCCTTTCCGTAGCATGGAATGCATTTAAAGCATACTTGAAAATCACTGTACTTTAATATTCAGAGTTATAGGGATTAAAAAAAAAATGTGAGGAAAGAGTATAATGGGGTCAATCCAACTAGGTGTAAATTGGCTTGTGCAAACTGTTTTCACTGCAAATTCGCATTATGAATGCAAGTTGCAATCTAATTATAAACTCACATTCCATTCTCCCTGCAGAATAACATTTTTATGTGTACTCCCCTGAGCAGGTGAAAAGATCAGATGAATCTTTATTTTAAGATAAAAATATTGATATTAAAAAAAAATTATAAAAAAATATCGGTACTTGCTTCAGATCCCTTGGACAGCTCCCTAATGACTACTTAGGGAATTGGAAGTTTTCAATTAGCTTAATTGGGCCAATAATACATGTAATTATGGAATGCAGTTAAGTTCCCGACAGTCGGGATCCCAGCGGTTGAAATACCGTCGCCGGAATCCTGACAGCAGTCAAAATGCCGGTGTTCGAAATCCCGACTGCCGCCTGTTATCCCACTAGGGTGGTGGTACATGCCATCACCCGAGGGGGAATATAATAGTGTGGTGACCGAAGCTTGCCACTGAGCCCGAAGTGTGGTGAGCGCAGCGAGCCCATGAGAGGACACGCTGCGTTCGATGCCGGGATTTTGATTTTTGGGATTCCGTCAGTATTTCAACCGCCGGGATCCCGACTGTCAGTAAATCATACTGAATCCGTAATTATTGCGGTTATAAAACATGGCGTCAAATTACCCAAAAATCTACTTTTTCCAGGTTTTATGCACCCCAAATTTAAATATAGTATTTAAATGAAAAATAATTGCTTTTTATCATTTTGTAACTTTAAAAAAATAAAGTGGCCTCAAATTACCCAAAAATCACCTTTTTTCTACTTTTTTATTTTTACATTTTTTTGGTTTAGTCATTTGTTTTAATTGAAAAAGATTCTTTTTTTTTAACTTTAAAATGAAAATGCACAAATCAGCAATTTGACACCTTTTAAGAACCTTTAGCCCCTTTTTTTAATGCCCACTAACAGCCTTCTCTATGGTTTTATCTTAGATGTCACTTTTTTAGGGTCCAGGACGGTTTCCCCACTTTTTCATGCACATCTCCCAGGTCACTTTTTGCAGAAAATTTGCACTACCTTGCCGCTAGTATTGCGAATTGGCATTTCTAATTGTATGTCATATTTCTCAAGCGCATGCATTCATGTGATGCATGTGAGTTTAATGATACAAGTTTGCGTTTTGCAAAGTCGCACCTAATTGGATTGAGCCCAATGAATTGAAACAATCCTGAGCAAACATATATTTGCTTACACAAGGAAGAAAGACTTACAGTATATAGTGGCTACAAACTCAATGGCAATTGCCAGATAAAATGGTAGAAAACTAAAGGGTGTGGTATAGCTCATAGACAGTTAAAAGATAGACAGTCCTTAGTTAGACACTATTTGGTCGACATTCAAATGTCAGACAGGGTCAAATGTCAGACAGAGTCATAAGTCAACCACCCAATGTTTTTGTGTTTTTAAACATTGTTAACCCAAATTTGGTGAAATTCGTCCCCTCGCGGGGGCTCGGTGTCGTCTCAGTTCGCTCGCCACAACTTTACTGAAAGGTAATATTTTGTGACATGGATAGTAAATGAGGTAAAAGTTGTAAAAAAACACAGAAAAAAACCCCAAACTTTTTTTGGTGTCTGACTTTTGACCCTGTTTGACTTTTTTGACCTTGTCTGACTTTTGACCCTGTCTGGCATTTGACTGTCTGACTTTTGACATATTGTGTCTAACTAATGACTGTCTATCTTTTTAACTGTAGACAGGAACCCAAAACTAAATGCAAGGCTACTTTTTTCAGTTACTGTACATGCAATATTATGTACAGCAAGTTGGAGAAGGGCAGGGAGGGGGTCAGGGGATGTGCTACCCAGCACCTTTAGCAAAGAATGAAGTTTATTATGTATCTATATCGGCACTAATGGAGGAACAGAGAAACAAACAGACTGAAACATCTAGTATTATCAAAGTGTGTCATAAATAATTTCATGATGTGTATGCTTTACAGGTACGAGACACCACAGATGGTTTGTCAGCATATCTGACTGAGATTATTTTGACAGGTGTAATCCATGATAGTAGGAAATTTATAGATTCGCATTTTACTCTAGAAGAGTTGGATATAGCAATTGGATCTTTTCCAGATGTTAGGACCTCTTGGCTTGATGGATTAACAATGGGACTTTATAAGGAACATAAGGTGTTTTTATTGTTCCCAATTTGCTTGAAACATTTAGGTGCATATTTTCCAATGTTGTGAATTTTGCCACATTATGTATAATTTCTAATCACCGCCTTTTGCAGCAATAAGAAATGCTAGACATACAGTAGGAAATTTACCAATGTTTCTTGCCAGGACATGAGCTTCCTTAAGAGCTCATCCCGGTGAAGAGTTAGAAATAATAACTACCGCCTAATGTGCATGTGCCGCTGTCGGTTGTATGGGCTGACAAGGAGGGTTCCAAAACCAAAAGATCTCTCTCCGAAAAATAATGCAGTGTAGTAGCCCATAGGGTACTAATTAGTTACCGGAGCTAAATTCTGGAAAGCTTTGCATTCTAGAGCTTGGTCAATTTCTGAATTTAGCAGGCCTCATAGACCTCTATGGAGATTACTTTTGTGATTAAAAATGGGGGGATATCTCCAATATCATCTGTGGTATCCGATAAATACATTTTGGGGGTACTTCATTTTTTTCAGGTGTCCCTTTTAATAAATGTGTTGGAAGCACATATAATTGTTCATAGTAAGTCAGAAGGGGTTTATTATAGACAGATACATAGAAACATGCACTTCATTCTTTGAGGAAATTAGTACTTTGAGTCTGCCAGTACCTCTTCACCAGTCACCCCATATCCTCAAGCACTATCAGGAGGGGGTATATTCAGGAGAACAGATAATTGATTGTTTCTCTGGCGGTCACATCAGCGATCACGGCACTGTCAGGTACTACTGGCTGCCACATACAGTACCATCAGGAGGAATTCTCTTTAGGAGGGTCAGAACTGGTGTGAGTTTTGCTAATACAAATAGAGTGGTCTGCATTACTTTTACTGGTATTAATAATGGCTACCCTGTCATGTATTATATGGATATTAGATTATTCAAGCGTTTGCACAGTTGTAGTAAATCGTATCACTTTACTCCGCTACACTGTATTCCTATATTGCCTTTGGAAGGGCACCCAGACTGGTTGCTGCATTCATATGAGAGTGCCGGACGTCACCCCTGTCTATATAAATATAAATATATATATATATATATAGAAACACACCAGTATCCTTATCTTGCGCCAACTCAGGAGCGACACACTGGGAGAGATCTTTGTTGGGAGACCACAAAAACATACAGAGAAAAATACAGATTCCCAAGTGCGCTAATAATAAAGTATGATTACACAATTCTTCCAGCGTTTATTTCGTCGGAAAGTATGGACTGGAGGATGTTTAGATCTGGGGACCTGTAACAGACACCCCTCACCAGAAAATCACCCAAACAAGAGGCCAACAGGCCAATTAATAAAAAGTTATTTTAATAACGTATGATAAAACATATGAGTTTTAATTCACAATTCAAGATTTAAAATTATATCTGTAAAATACAATCACAACCAACATGTTTGTAAGATGGATTCTAGATACTCCCTCACCTTTTTCAAGGTGTGAGCTCGAAGGGAGTATCTTCACAAACTAGGGTGCGATTTTTTTGACTGACAAACCCAACGCGTTTCGTCTTATCGACTTCATCAGGGGTTACGCATATAGGGAGAAAGGCTAGTTCGCTCTTGATAGATTTATATGGTAGGTCATAACCTCAGAGTAGGGATTAATCAGAGTCTCCTTTATCTGGATTTATCTAATAGAAGGAGCTCCTATATTCAGGCTCCTAGCTGGAACTAGAATGGTAGTCCTTTTTGGATATAAATTCTATAAAATGATAATGTTATCGTAGACACTGCCTTAGAACCGATTGGACATAATTCCTTAAAGAAGAAATTTGGAATTTCTGTGGAAGTCACAGAATCTGTGACTTCCACACACAGCTAAATTTCTTCCAGGATTTGTGCCTTGAGACCTGTTGGGGAAGTCGTGTCTTTTTTATTCCTGTGATTGTCAAACCAGCTATTTAAATCTTGTCTGCATAAACGTCGACATATGGTTGTTTGCATCCTCCCAACGAACTATAATCAAGAGCTTTTTCTGATGGCTCTTTAAGGAATTATGTCCAATCGGTTCTAAGGCAGTGTCTACGATAACATTATCATTTTATAGAATTTATATCCAAAAAGGACTACCATTCTAGTTCCAGCTAGGAGCCTGAATATAGGAGCTCCTTCTATTAGATAAATCCAGATAAAGGAGACTCTGATTAATCCCTACTCTGAGGTTATGACCTACCATATAAATCTATCAAGAGCGAACTAGCCTTTCTCCCTATATGCGTAACCCCTGATGAAGTCGATAAGACGAAACGCGTTGGGTTTGTCAGTCAAAAAAATCGCACCCTAGTTTGTGAAGATACTCCCTTCGAGCTCACACCTTGAAAAAGGTGAGGGAGTATCTAGAATCCATCTTACAAACATGTTGGTTGTGATTGTATTTTACAGATATAATTTTAAATCTTGAATTGTGAATTAAAACTCATATGTTTTATCATACGTTATTAAAATAACTTTTTATTAATTGGCCTGTTGGCCTCTTGTTTGGGTGATTTTCTGGTGAGGGGTGTCTGTTACAGGTCCCCAGATCTAAACATCCTCCAGTCCATACTTTCCGACGAAATAAACGCTGGAAGAATTGTGTAATCATACTTTATTATTAGCGCACTTGGGAATCTGTATTTTTCTATATATATATATATATATATATATATATATATATATATATATATATATATATATAATATAATTCATATATATTACGTAGTAGTAGTACCAATCTGTTATTTTCATTGTCTCTTCTAGCCATAGAAAAATAAAAACATAGAAAATATGAATTTTGACAGCAGATAAGAACCACCTGGCCCATCTAAACTAATGATATGCACAGTGTGATTAGATCATTGAGGTATTTATTCCGGATGAGATCGACAAAATAACTTGTATGCAGATTACATACTATTCTTGGCTGATGTAAATGATTTTCTCAAAACTTGCTTCAGATGGTGGAGGGGTTTTCATTTTATTCAGAGATTAGAATAAATTAGTCGGAATAAACAATTTTTCCAATTCAGAGGAAGTAGGCTATGCAGAAATGGTCCATGTTAAGGGTATATTATGGTAGCACCACAAGTGTGTCACTGAAGTATATATATAAATTGATACATCACAATCACCGGGCAGATTTCAACCTCATCGCATAAACCATCAATAAAACCATTCAGTGTAATACAATAGCAATCTGGCAGCAAGTATAACACGTTTAGCAGCAGTTTCCTTTCAGCTTACTTATTTGTAACTTGTTTGCATAAGTATAGACGATGGGAGTTCTGTTTAAGATGGGATGTTGTCCATAGCAACCAATCGGATTCCAGGTATTATCTTCTAGAAGGTGTTGGATAAATGAGAAGTAGAATCTGATTGGTTGCTATGGGCAACATCCCATCTTGAATAGAACTCCCATCTTAGTAAATTTACCCCAATGTATCAAATTAGTGTCCATTCATTACACATATGCTGATCTGCATCACTATATCGCGAATATGTAAGAGCTAAAACTGTTAAGAGTCAGTGTTATAATTCCTTTTGCATTAAACATCTGAAAGGGAATCCAGTGTGTTAATTCAGTGCACTCTTTGTTAATCTGGACAGATAATTTTAAAAATATATAAGGGTGATCTCACCACTCTCCACACTTTTCTGCTGCAAATTATCCTCCCCGGCTGCTGGTGCTTTTAACCTTTCATTGCAGTCATCTCTGGGGTACTGCTTGTAAGTAATTCCAGTGCTAAAATGCTGCAAATTGCTGTTCAGAATTTTCCAGTCAATTGGTTTAGATTCAATAAAATAAAGGCTTAACGCGTTTTCCTACCTCCTTACGGCATCAGCGGCTTCCTCAGAAGGTGTATGCATGTGCAAGGTCTTAAACTGTGATCGCAAGCGATCATAGTCAAAGTCCTGGCAGGGGGAGGTGATGGGGCACATATGCCGCGTTTTCTGGGTGCTGATGCACCACCGTTTGGGGGTGCAGTGTAGACAACGCAGGCATGTCCGGACCGTTTGCGGGGCAGGTTGCAGTGGCTGCGTTACATCACACACAGCTGCTGTGACCCAAAAGATGGCTGCCCTCTGACTGGCTTTGCAGCTAGGCTGCGTAGGCAGGGGGCAACCCTAATCATGTAAGCGCATCACTGTATAGTGATGCACTCGCATGTTAGCAGGGGGCAGGACCCAGCATGCAGGGCGGCCTTGCTCTGTGCTGGGTGCCGCCCGGCATGTTAGAGAAGCGAGTTGTAGTTTTGCAATTTTTCAGCTCTGTTTACTGCACTTTCCCTCAGACGTTGGTATTATTACAGATGCATGCAACTGCTTCCCTACCTCGAAAGACACCAAGGGGGTCATTCCGAGTTGATCGCACGCTGCCGATTTATGCAGCGCAGTGATCAGGTTACTACTGCACATGTGTATGCACCGTAATGCGCAGGTGCATCGTACGGGTACAAACAGCATAGTTGTTGGGCAATGCTTCTAGCGATGAATCCATTCACATGGGTGATCGCAAGGAGATTGACAGGAAGACGGCGTTTATGGGTGTCAACTGACCGTTTTCTGGGAGTGGTAGGGAAAATGCAGGCGTGTCAAGGCATTTGCAGGGCGGGCGTCTGACTTTAATTCCGGGACCGGACAGGCTGACGTGATCTCAAGGGCTGAGTAAGTTCAGACCTACTCTGAAACTGCAAAAAACTTTTTTTTCCTGCTCGGCTGCACATGTGATCGCATACTTGCAAAGTGAAAATACACTCACCCGTGGGCGGCGACTATGCCTTTTTTACGGCTGCAAAAAGGCGCTAGCGAGCGATCAACTCGGAATAAGGGCCCAAGTTGTAACAAAGATCCTGAGTTCTGGCAATCACTGGGTTTAACTGCTGAACTTTTAGTATACAGACAGATACCTTACCAGCCTAATGAGTGACTGTAACCTTCCTTGGTTCCTTTTAAGAGAGTTTTATTCCTTTTAATTTATCTTAAGGTAAATAAGTTCGCTCTGTGCTGAAATAGTTTCTTTAGTTAAGTGTAGCTGTATAATAAAGCTAGCTCTGAGATAAAAGCAGTCTCTAGAATGCAAACTGTGTGTGTGCAGGGAAGGTTGGCTGTATAATGAAGCTCTCAGGTAAAAGCAATCTCTATAATGCAATTTGTCTTAGTAGTGAAATTTGGCTGTACAATGAAGCTGGCTCTGAGGTAAAAGCAGTCTCTATAATTATATTGTGTCAGTGTATTTTCTATGTGTGTTGCACATAAATGTAAGGATTTTGGCATTGCGTAATGCAGGCATCCACCTCTATACAGTGTCAGATTAAGGTCTACATGGGCCTGGAGCTGAAATTTATGAAGGGCCTATTTTGTGCTTTGGCAGGATGTGTGACAAGCGCTGTGACGGTATGACTAGTGATGTGGGGGTGTGACCAGTGTGGTGTGGGTGTGGTTCACATAAGGGGTGTGGCTATTTCCATGATGGACATAGCTAGTGTCTATCTTTAACCGCTTAATAGCGCAGCTATAGCAAGAAAATGTTTGTGACCACCTTATAATACAGAGAATCAGTGACTGCCATAAAATATAAAGAGCATTGCAGTGACCATCATATAATACAAAGCACATCACTGTGACTGCTATGTGACACAGAGAGCATTGCAGTGAATGTCATATAACAGAGAGCATCGCAGTGACTGCCACATAAAGAAAAGAGAGTTACAGTCACCAAATAATAAAACAGAGAGCATTGCAGTGACTGCCATATAATACACCAATCATTACAGTGACCTCCATTGCAATGAATGCCATATTATATATAGAACGCCCATGACCACCATAAATAGGACATCACAGCCAGCGGGCGTGACACAGGGCAGTGACGGGTAAGACTGAGAGGAGATGACTCTGAGGAAACAGTAGTGTGAAGATAGGAATAGAGGTCTGAGGCATAGGCAGTCTAGGAGATTGCTAGACTGGGTGCTACTATGGTGTGAGCAGGTCTCTGGAAAAAGGGACATGGTGTAGGGGTGAGGGTTTCTGGATGAAAGGTCAGCATGTAGGGATGATGGTACCTGGTTACATGGACAGGGTGTAAGATTGATTTTCCATGGGTGCAGGAACATGGTGTAGGGGTGAGGGTACCAGGATGCAGGAACAGGGTGTAGAGGTGAGGGCATCCGGATGCAGGGACAAAACATAAATGCATTAGGCTGTGATACATGTGTCTCATTTGTACATTGAGGTGACTGTATCAACACACAAAGAAGGTGTAATGGGAGCAACGATTGGGCAAACAGAGTAGATGTGGAAAGATCAGAAAAGATGGGGGCAATACAGATCAGATGGGGTAAGGGGAGCAGAGATTGGGGCAAAACAGAGCAGACAGGGAACTTGAGGGCTCCCAGGACACACTTACTGACACAGATTACACTTAAGGTGCATACACACAGATAGATTTGACAAATGATGAGGTCGTTCCCGATCGATGGGAACAACCAATCATTCAAATCGTTCCGGGTGTATGAACGAAGACAATGACGATGCATGCACCCACGAGTCGCTAGAGACACCCACAGATCTTTTGTTTATGCAAAAAGATCTGAGGCTATCGCTAGCGATGCCATACTGCCGAATGCAGCATGACCCGCGCTCCACCGCTGCCATCATTTGTCCCAGTGTGTATGCACTTGCCGATGCCGGCCCCGCCGTTGGGTCCTGTCACTGATGATTTTGACACATCTTACTGACATAGACACTTACTGACATACACCTTACTGACACAGACACCACTTATTAGCACATACATTCTTATTGACATACCCCCCTTACCGACACAGATACCGCCTACTGACACAAACACTCTAAGTCTGGGTGCACACCTGAAATATTTATCTACAGATAACTCGATCTGCAGATGGTGGTTGTTCATACACACTAACCAACCATCATTGCCATCAAAATATATATCTGTTGTGAGGACATTGGCCAATTAAACCTTTTACGCTGTACACACTGACAGATCATCGTTGTGAAAAATCTACCAAGAATTTACATAATTGGCTGGCCTTGGCCATTTGCATGCACACTTACCAATCGTCAGCCTACTGTGTTGTGCCTGACGTCACAAATGGGCGGGCATTGACATGTGTCCGCCAAGTTCTGATGTCTGACAGCCTTTGCAGCAAGTGTGCGTGTGTTCGGCTGATCGCCCGTACAAACAGCACGATGCGTTGATATATCTCCCAATCCTCTGCAGAAATGTGATGCACAGTTGACATGATATGTCTGTGAACTACGTTATTCACAGACATATAACTTGTACCCACCCCCCCGCCGATGCATCCAAGAACGGCCAATGTATCAGCCAGTGTATATCCATCATTAGGTAGGCACCAGCTGCTGTCACCAGCTCTCTTACCAACGGATATTACTACAAATATATATAACATACATACCATTCTGTGTTTAATGGACATAAAGGAACTGAGACCACTGCTAAATAAGTTATATGCTCACCCTTATTAAGGATCACCTATCGCTGGCAAATGACTGTAGAAAGCTTTGATTCTCTGCAAACGTTTTAACAAAGGACAAACTAGTTAATCAAACTGCATGTGGAGATCTCATGTCAGTTGCGCACCCAGGAGGGGTTTCCGAGCACCCAGAAACCCCCCTCCACTAAAAAATTTTTTTTTAGCTGCATGAGTATTATTAATGGCTGTCTAGCATCCTCTGCAGCCTGCTTTCTTCCTAGTGGCACTTGTAAGTGCTTAATAAAAGTTTACTTTATTTTAATTATAGCACATATATATCCATGTGCATACATATATACACATGTATATACATACATACATATAAACACACACACACACACACACACACACACATATATGATATATATATATATACACATGTGAATATATATGTGTACTGTATGTGTGTGTACATATACATATATATATATATATATATATATATATATACATGTTTAATATGCTATGTATGTGTGTGTGTATGTATGTATGCTGCTGGGTTGTTGCCCTTCTACGGCCTACTCCACGTCTCCTGATGTACTGGCTGTCTCTTGGTAGTGCCTCCATGCTCTGGACACTACGCTGACAGACACAGCAAACCTTCTTGCCACAGCTCGCATTGATGTGCCATCCTGGATGAGCTGCACTACCTGAGCCACTTTTGTGGGTTGTAGGGAGGTCATACAGGCACGTGGAGGCCACACACACTACTGAGCCTCATTTTGACTTGTTTTAAGGACATTACATCAAAGTTGGATCAGCCTGTAGTGTGTTTTTCCACTTTAATTTTGAGTGTGACTCCAAATCCAGACCTCCATGGGTTAATAAATGTGATTTCCATTGATAATTTTTGTGTGATTTTGTTGTCAGCACATTCAACTATGTAAAGAACAAAGTATTTAATAAGAATATTTTATTCATTCAGATCTAGGATGTGTTATTTTAGTGTTCCCTTTATTTTTTTGAGCAGTGTGTGTGTGTATATATATATATATATATATATATATATATATATATATGTCATGCGATGTCCGGCACTCCCCTCATACAGCAAAGGCAAAAACGCCGGGTGCCCTCCTCTTATTAAATAGATAAGCAAAGGATTCAGGCGGCACTCACGGACTCACTCACAAACGACCTCGGACACCAAGGTCTATTAACAACGTTTCGGATTTATTTTCCTTCGTCAGGTAACAAAATACAAGTGATAAAAGCTTACCTTTATACCATAGTGCACAAACGTGAGAGTGTGATCGGTGCACGGCTTTCCGCTGACGTCATCACAATCAGACGGCGCCGGGCGGAAGCAGAGACACACAGCTGCATAAAATCCATCACCATGGAAACTGTATACAAATCATATACAAACGGTTACAGATACAATGCCAGAGATTTAGAAACATCATAATATCGATAATAATCAGTTTAAAACATTTCACAAAAAGCTATAAAGGGAAAGCATTTCATTTAGACCATGCGGGGCAATAGTGTTTAAGAGGTGGATCCATCTAGTTTCACACTGTAAAAGCGCTCTAGCTCTGTCACCACCCCTTTTGTCTTCACTGATGTGATCTAACATTTTGTAGCGCAGAGATGATAAAGTGTGCCCTCTGGTTTTAAAATGCTTGGCAACCGGTTGGTCAACATTCTTGCCCTCTAATGTTTGCTTGATGGCACTGCGATGCTGCGCCATTCGCTCTTTAAACTGACAGACAGTCTTCCCTATATAATATAGGCTGCAGGGACATTTAATACAATAAACAACATATTTACTAGAGCAAGTAAGCACATGTCTGAGTTTAATTTTTCTACCTGTGTGTGGATGTACAATGTAATCCCCTGTCTCTAGGTACGAGCAGGTTGTGCATCCAAGGCATTTATAATTGCCAGGTTTCCTTGTCATAAAATGCTCGATACTATTACTGGCTGCTGCTGTTATATCGGCATGGACAACATAGTCCCTGATATTTCTACCCCTTGTGTAACAGGGGAGTAGCTTGCGTTCAGATAGGTCAGGTAAGTCGGGGTCAGATTGAATTATGGGCCAAATTCCTTTAGCAGTAGACACCAATTTTTTAGTTGCCACTGTATAATTATTCACCCAAATAATGGATGAATCTGCCTTATTCTCAGTGGGGTGATCATTATTGGTGACTTTAGGTGCTGTGAGTGCTTTGATTTTAGCCGTTTGTAGGTCTTTATGATGGTAACCTCTCTGCAAGAACCTCTTGGTCATTGCCTCCATCTTCACAGCCTCATCTGTGGTGTCACTGCAAATGCGGTGCACCCGAAGAAACTGAGAATATGGAAGTCCCCTCTTGAGGGATTCAGGATGGTGACTGGCCGCCTGCAATAGATTATTGCAGTCAGTGGGTTTCTGGAAAATTGATGTGACAAATCCAGATTCCCTGATCCTGACCTCTACATCAAGAAAGTGAATTAATTCTTTCTGTATGTTGTAAGTAAATTTAATATTTGGATCAGAGGAGTTGATATCATTCATCATGATGTGTAACATCTCCTGCGACCCTGTCCACAGGAAGAAGACATCATCAATGAACCTGGTATATATGGGAATAAATTCTGCATACCCTTTACCAAAAAACAAATAATCCTCAACAGAAAACATAAAGGCATTTGCGTAGGTTGGTGCGACACACGCACCCATCGCACACCCTTGTCTCTGCAAAAAAAATTCATTGTTAAAGAAGAAATAATTCCTTTCAAGTACCAAACTGAGCAATTTTAGAAAAAAATCAACATCTGGACCCTTGTATAACACATTGTTGGTTATGAGAGGCGGCCAGTCACCATCCTGAATCCCTCAAGAGGGGACTTCCATATTCTCAGTTTCTTCGGGTGCACCGCATTTGCAGTGACACCACAGATGAGGCTGTGAAGATGGAGGCAATGACCAAGAGGTTCTTGCAGAGAGGTTACCATCATAAAGACCTACAAACGGCTAAAATCAAAGCACTCACAGCACCTAAAGTCACCAATAATGATCACCCCACTGAGAATAAGGCAGATTCATCCATTATTTGGGTGAATAATTATACAGTGGCAACTAAAAAATTGGTGTCTACTGCTAAAGGAATTTGGCCCATAATTCAATCTGACCCCGACTTACCTGACCTATCTGAACGCAAGCTACTCCCCTGTTACACAAGGGGTAGAAATATCAGGGACTATGTTGTCCATGCCGATATAACAGCAGCAGCCAGTAATAGTATCGAGCATTTTATGACAAGGAAACCTGGCAATTATAAATGCCTTGGATGCACAACCTGCTCGTACCTAGAGACAGGGGATTACATTGTACATCCACACACAGGTAGAAAAATTAAACTCAGACATGTGCTTACTTGCTCTAGTAAATATGTTGTTTATTGTATTAAATGTCCCTGCAGCCTATATTATATAGGGAAGACTGTCTGTCAGTTTAAAGAGCGAATGGCGCAGCATCGCAGTGCCATCAAGCAAACATTAGAGGGCAAGAATGTTGACCAACCGGTTGCCAAGCATTTTAAAACCAGAGGGCACACTTTATCATCTCTGCGCTACAAAATGTTAGATCACATCAGTGAAGACAAAAGGGGTGGTGACAGAGCTAGAGCGCTTTTACAGTGTGAAACTAGATGGATCCACCTCTTAAACACTATTGCCCCGCATGGTCTAAATGAAATGCTTTCCCTTAATAGCTTTTTGTGAAATGTTTTAAACTGATTATTATCAATATTATGATGTTTCTAAATCTCTGGCATTGTATCTGTAACCGTTTTTATATGATTTGTATACAGTTTCCATGGTGATGGATTTTATGCAGCTGTGTGTCTCTGCTTCCGCCCGGCGCCGTCTGATTGTGATGACGTCAGCGGAAAGCCGTGCACCGATCACACTCTCACGTTTGTGCACTATGGTATAAAGGTAAGCTTTTATCACTTGTATTTTGTTACCTGACGAAGGATAATAAATCCGAAACGTTGTTAATAGACCTTGGTGTCCGAGGTCGTTTGTGAGTGAGTCCGTGAGTGCCGCCTGAATCCTATATATATATATATATATACTAGGGGCATCATCGCGCCCTACGGGCGCTCTTCACACCGTCGCAAGGGGCTACGCCCCCTTAACCCTTGCATACCTTTCTGGGGTTCAATATTTGTATTATATGGAGTATTACCTGCATTTCTTTGTTAGTGGTTAAATATTGCACAATGAAAGGGCGTGCGATGGTGAAGGAGGAGCAGCCCCTTGCGACGGCGTGAACAGCACCTGCAGGGCACGATGTACAGAATGTAGCGGGTGCGGGGGGGACTGCGGATGGAGGAGGGTGTCTGTAGATGCTGCGGGTGGAGTGGGGGCGGAAGCGGGGGGGGGGGGGCCCGGATGGGGAAGGGTCAGGAGGTGCTGCGGGTGGGGGGAGGGGCAGAGGAGTGGGGGCTGCAGATGGGGGAGGGGTCCGGAGGCACTGTAAGTGGGGGAGTGGCAGGGGTGCCACGGGTGGGAGAGGGGCAGGTGCGGGGATGTTGCGGATGGATGAAGGGTTCCGTAGGTGCTGTGGGATGGGAAGGGGTGGGGGTGCCAGGGGTGGGGTAAGGGGTCTGGAGGCACCGTGGGTAGGGGAGGGGCAGGTACGGGTGGTGCGGCGGATTGGGAAGGGTGTCCGGAGGCGCGTCAGGTGCGGGGGTGCCATGGGTGGGGGAGGGGGGGGGAGGGGGGGACTGCAGATGCTGCGGGTGGAGGGGGGCAGGTGTGGGGGGGAGACATATACGGGGGTGGATTGTGGAGGGGGTCTGGAGGTGCTGTGGGTGGTGGAGGGGCATAGGAGTGGGAGCCACGGGTGGTGTAGGGGGTCTGGAGGCACAGCGTGTGGGGGAGGGGTGGAGTGCCGCATGTGGTGGAGGGGAAGGTGCGGAGGTGTGGTGCATTGAGGTGGGGTCTGGAGGCGCTGCGGGTACTGTACCTGCCAAAAAGGTAGTTGGAGGGCATGCAGTAACATGGCCAGGACAGGAGTGACAGGGTCAGAACAGGAGTGACGGGGCCAGGACAGGGGTGACAGTGTCAGAACAGGGGTGACGGGGCCAGGACAGGGGTGACGGGGCCAGGACAGAGGTGACGGGGCCAGGACAGGGGTGACGGGGCCAGGACAGGGGCAACCAGGCCAGGACAGGGGTGACGGGGCTAGGACAGAAATGACAGGGACAGGATAGGGGTGACAGGGCCAGGGTAGGGGCGACAGGACCAGGACAGGGGTGACAGGGCCAGCATAAGGGTGAAAGGGCCAGGATAAGGGTGACAGGGCAAGGCCAGGGGTGACAGACAGATGTGTCTTACCGGAGTCACTGCTGCTGGCTGCTGCTGTTCCACTCCAACCTGTTGGGATCTGCTGCTGATGGAGACTTGGCGTGGCTGACTCTCTCAGGCTGGAGTCCTGCTTCCTCTGCCCGTCAGCATCCCTCCCCCCTCTCAGTCACACACCGCAGACCTCGCGCAGCTGCCAGGCACTGTGGTAAGGGGAGACTGGGAGTGACTGGTTAGCCCCCAGGAGATGCTACGACTGGAGGGAGGAGGGGGTCATAGCATGCACGCGGCGCGGACCTCGCGGCTGCCGGGCACTGTGGTAAGGGGAGACTGGGAGTGACTGGTTAGCTCCCAGGAGACGCTGCGGCTGGAGGGAGGAGGGGGTCGGAGCCTGCAAGCAGCTCGGACTTCTGCAGTGCTACCCGCTGGCTAAAGTGTGTGAAGGAGCTGGGCGCACCTCACTGCGTGCGGCAGCGCTGCAGCTAGCGGTGGGATTTCCGGGGCTGGAGATAACAGAGGCAGTGCGGAAACTGCACAGCGGCAGGTGCCCTACAAAACTGCAGCTAAGAAGCGTGGAGTGTGCTAGAAAGTGACGCTCCTCCGCGCCAGAGAGACCCTGCTGAGTATGCTGATGTGGGGGGTCAAGCACACAGTGAGCCGGTGCCCGTCTGTACGACATACCCCCTCACACACCCCCATACCTCCCAACTGTCCCGGGGTTCCGGCAGCAGAGCCGGATTAAGGGGGGGGGGGGGGTGGCAGGGGGTACGTACCATGGGCCCCACTGTTTTTGGGGGCCCCCCGGCTGGAGTAGCTCTGTCCCAGCTCAGAAGCTCCCCCATCCTGCCAGCAACAGCGGCAGCATTGAGCTACAGTCAGCACACGCTGCTGCGTGTTGGCAGGTCTGTGGTCTTGCAGGGAGGCAGCAGTCTCCCTGCTTTCTTCTGCCTGTGCGGGTGTGTAGGGGGGAGCGACCACCTCCTCTGGATTTAGCCCTAGCTGAGGGGCCAAAATTCCATATAAAAAAAAAATCCCGGAATTTGCATAAGGGGGCAACGCCACGCGGTCCGCGATTAGGCCACGCCCCCAACCCTACAGCAGGCACAGCAATGAGATAGGGCTCCCCTGTCTCAAGTGCCCTGGGCCCCCCGGACTCATAATCCGCCCCTGGAGGCATGCCAGCAGCTCACAGAGCGCTGGGCATGCCCCCTCTCTGACGAAAATGGGGGCCCTCCCGTGAAGCCACTCCCCCTTTTGTTTGCCACGCCCCCTTTTCGCCATGCATGTGTCCCTCCTTCTGCCTGAAGAAAGCTGGGAGGTATGCACCCCTGTCTGCCTGAAGAAGGCTGGGAGATATGCACCCCTGCCTGTGCCATGGCCATACTATCTGCTTCTGCTCCTAGTCTCCTATAGATTTGCCCAGATCTGTGACTCATTTGACTAACTCCGCCCAGTGTTGTGACTCCGCCCAGCGTTAGCAAATGAGTCACAAAGTCACAGATCTGGGCTATTATATATATATATATATATATATATATATATATACACATACACACACACACACACACACTAGTTTTACGGACCCAGCATATACTGGGTCACCTCAGTCCGCACCCCCGTGATTGGCTCCGCCCAGTTCTGGAAACCCCCCCATGCAAATCCTGCGTTTGCCACTGCATGTCATAGATCCAACTCTATCGACATTGATAGTTGCAGCGCACAATAATTGAATTCCGCCCTATGGCCCTCATTCCGAGTTGATCGGTCGCAAGGCGAATTTAGCAGAGTTACACACGCTAAGCCGCCGCCTACTGGGAGTGTATCTTAGCATCTTAAAATTGCGACCGATGTATTCGCAATATTGCGCTCACAAACTACTTAGCAGTTTTAGAGTAGCTCCAGACTTACTCTGCCTGTGCGATCAGTTCAGTGCTTGTCGTTCCTGGTTTGACGTCACAAACACACCCAGCGTTCGCCCAACCACTCCCCCGTTTCTCCGGCCACTCCTGCGTTTTTTCCGGAAACGGTAGCGTTTTCAGCCACACTCCCATAAAACGGCCTGTTTCCGCCCAGTAACACCCATTTCCTGTCAATCACATTACGATCGCCGGAGCGATGAAAAAGCCGTGAGTAAAAATACTATCTTCATAGCAAAGATACTTGGCGCAGTCGCAGTGCGAATATTGCGCATGCGCACTAAGCGGAATTTCACTGCGATGCGATGAAAAATACCGAGCGAACGACTCGGAATGAGGGCCTATGTTTTATATTTAGGCAAACACAACTGCTTAATAGTGATTTTGTGTGTTTTTCTGAAAGTATCTGGAAAAGTTTTTAAATACAATTTTTATATACATTTTAACCTGTGTTTTTGATACATTAAATAATTAACAATTAGAAACTGTATATTTTTTGTACAGCAAACCTGAAATCGAGAGAGTATACACCCGTAGTGATAATCATAGCACCAGCATGCCCAAATGGTCACAGCACTCACACCACTCTTATCTTCCTTCCTGGCTAATGGTTACAGTGGGGGTCATTCCGAGTTGTTTGCTCGGTATTTTTTTTCGCATCGCAGCGATTTTCCGCTTAGTGCGCATGCGCAATGTCCGCAGTGCGACTGCGCCAAGTAAATTTGCTATGCAGTTAGGAATTTTACTCACGGCTTTTTCATTGTTCTGGTGATCGTAGTGTGATTGACAGGAAGTGGGTGTTACTGGGCGGAAACTGGCCGTTTTATGGGTGTGTGCGGAAAAACGCTACCGTTTCTGGGAAAAACGCGGGAGTGGCTGGAGAAACGGAGGAGTGTCTGGGCGAACGCTGGGTGTGTTTGTGACGTCAAATCAGGAACGACAAGCACTGAACTGATCGCAGATGCCGAGTAAGTCTGGAGCTACTCAGAAACTGCTAAGAGAGGTGTAATCGCAATATTGCGAATACGTCGTTCGCAATTTTAAGAAGCTAAGATTCACTCCCAGTAGGCGGCGGCTTAGCGTGAGTAAATCTGCTAAAAGCAGCTTGCGAGCGAACAACTCGGAATGAGGGCCAGTATTCGCAAAATCCCCTCCTCCTTGCATCCCCTGATGGTCACAGTATCCACACCACCATCGATAGTCAAAGCACTGCACGTACAGCCCTGCAACCACAGATGGTCACAGAATTGACATCCACACTAACCCCCCCCCCCCAAAGATCACAGCACCCGCACTCCGTACCCCCCTCTTTGATGGTCACAGCACACTCACCAACCCCCTGACCCCGCCTCCCCCCTGTGTCCCAGACTATGAACTCTCCTGCCAAACTCGCTGTGGACTCTCTGATGGCTGCTGCTCCCATGCGGACTCCAGGACATCATTAGCATAACCCTGCCCATCCAGGTGACGCACTGAACAACGGCCTATCGTATGATTGGCAGGTCTGCCATACACACAGCCCGATGCTCCAATATATCTGCAGATATATTGGTCATCACCTGTGCTGCAAGGCTTGCGAGATATGTCTATGAAAGACATCGTTCACAGACATAATGCTGGTATACACATGCCGACCAGTAAACGATATGCTGTTTAACTGAACGGCCAATGTATATCGTCCAGTGTGTATCCAGTATTTCTATTTACTGACAGATACCGCTTACTGTCACACATTCCACTAAGTGACACAAATACTTAGTGACAGGTCTTTACTAACACAGACTCCACTAACAAATTTACACACTCACTGATAGACACCCCTTACTGACACACACACACACACACACACACACACACACACACACACACACACACACACACACACACACACACACCACTTACTGGCAGACACCAATTACTGACAGACACTAATTTACTGACATACACACAGACAGATACACTTACTGGCAAAGACTAGACATAACTTACTGACAGAGCTGGCCTTAGGCAAACTAGGCAATTGCCTAGGGCATCTGGTATGCCTAGGGGCACAAGCAGCTTCTGCTGATTAAAATGATATGCAGCATACCTATATTCTGTGTGCAGCATTTCGTATGCAGAGATACAGCCACAGTCGCACACAATATATAGGCATGCTGCATATCATTTTAATCAGCAGAAGCTGCTTGTGCATCCTAGCCACATAGCAATGCAAATAAGATGCATTTTCATAAATATTAGGCACCCGACTTTAGCAGAGCTGCCAGTTGACTCATGCCAGGAACTATATGTGTCATTATTTGTTTAAGGGCATTAATAATGTGTAACATATGTGTAAGAGGCACTATGTGTTTCATTATGTGTTTAAGGGCACTAATAATGTGCGGCATATGTGTAAGGGACATTATGTGTGTCATTATGTGTATAAGGGCATTAACAATGTTCGGTATATGTGTAAGGGAAATTATGTGTATAAGGGCATTAATAAGGGTTGTCATAATGTGTAAGGCGCACTATGTTTATAAGGACATTAATAATGTATGTGATATGTGTAAGGGGCATTACTGTGTGGTATTATGTGTATAAATGCATTACCAATGTGTGGCATTATGTGTATAAGGTTCTCTACTGTGTGGCGTAACGTATAGAAAGGGCACTACTGTGTGGTCTAATGTGAATAAAGAGCAATATGGTGTGGTGTAATGTGAATAAAGAGCAATATGGTGTGGTGTAATGAGAATAAAGAGCAATATGGTTTGGTGTAATGTGAATAAGGAGCAATTCAGTATGATGTTATGTGAATGAGGGGCACTACTGTGAGAAGTAACGTATATAAAGTAAATTAGTACTACTGTGTGATGTAATGTGAATAAGGGACACTATCATATGATAAATTGTGAATAAAGTTGCACTACTGTGTGGTGTAATTTGAATTGGGGGTACTATTGTGTGGCCATGCCCCTTGCCAGCAAAAACACATACCTTTTTGGGCTGTGCGCCGAACGTGCACACTGTTCTTATTTAAATTACAGGGGGTAGGAAAACAAAAAAAGGACTGCTATGGGTGGGGGTGATGGTGCTGGGAAAGGGGTCCAGGGTCAGAGGCAGAACTAGCGGTGGTGCTAGGGGGCACCAACCTAAATCTTGCCTAGGGCATCATATTGGTTAGGGCCGGCTCTGCTTACTGACATACACAAACTTACTGACACAGACCACTTCTTACTGACAGACATTACTTACTTACTGACACACCTGTGTGTGTCAGTAAGTAAGTAATTTCTGTCAGTAAGAAGTGGTCTGTGTCACTAAGTTTGTATAAACAGATAAACTTACTGACACACGCCACTTACTGTAATAGGGGCCCGGTGTGCTCTGCGCTTCACCAGGTGTTGCACGTCCACTCCGCTGTGAGATCCATGACCCAGCTCTCCTCACAGATAGCAGCCTAATCCCCAAGGGCAAGTCCTTCCCCTTTTTTATTCTGCAAGTGATAGTCGCAGAAAGCAGGGAAATGATAAGCAGCAACTTCAGACAGGACAGAGAGCACCAAGCGGAGCTTCTATTGGTATGAGACTGAAGCTTTGGACTGGTCTGGGGACGGGGCTTTGTGGGACTGGGGGGCGGAGCATAGACGGTCTTGGGGAGAGACTTTCGGTTGGTAAGATAATGAATGTACTGACTGGTCCGGAGGCGGAGCGTCGGTGGAGCTTCATCATGCCTGGGGGTGGAGCTTCAGTTTGTAAGAGAATGTAGGCTCTGACTGGTCTGGGGTGGAGTTCAAGGCAGGTCTGACTCTGTGGCAGAAGAGTATCAGACAGGCCAGGGTGTGTTCGGCATGTCAGCCAGACGGTGCTACCTCTCATGGGCAGCCAGGAGGGGAGTGAGCTGGGCTGTGTTGGTGACAGGAAAAAAATGTCCTATCACCACTGGCTGCACTGCCTGGGATGCTGTGAGCCTATTTTCAATGGGGGGCCTGGAGCTGCAGCTCTATCTGCCCCATTGTTAATCCGGCCCTGCCTCTATGATAATTCTTTCATGAAATAACCAATTGTATAGGTCCAGCAGCTTTACCAGCTACTCCCCCACAGTGTGCTGAGGTCTCGAACTCTGTTCTCGGTTACACAGGGCTCCTCTGTACTGGCACAGTACATTGCAATAAAGGATATTGTAGGGCCACTAGTACAGTAAAGTGGCATAAAGGAAATTGTAGGGCTGATAGCATATATGTGTGTTACTGTATGTATGACTGTATTTGTGTGTGTATGTATGTATGTATGTATGTACTGTAAGTATATATGTGTGTGACTGTGTAAGTTCATATTAGTGTGCAGGGGCAATTTAACAGAGGAGAGAACCCTTGTGCAGACTCTGGGTGGGCCGCCTCCTCTGCATGGCACAGTAGTCCCCGGCATCGTGCCGGAGACTACTGCGCATGCGCAGGTCTCCGGAAACATTGCGCCCACCATGTTCCGAAAACCAAAATCACTACTGCGCATGCGCGGCTGTCAGTTTGGCTCCGACTTTTGCAGCGGCTGCAGTGCCCATCACTGGACTCCGGAGAGGTAAGTAT
The DNA here is from genome assembly GCF_028390025.1 of Pseudophryne corroboree. Classification (NCBI taxonomy): domain Eukaryota; kingdom Metazoa; phylum Chordata; class Amphibia; order Anura; family Myobatrachidae; genus Pseudophryne; species Pseudophryne corroboree. Next base: position 558,294,527 of record NC_086444.1, read on the forward strand.
TAAAATCTGGGTGCAATGTATGAGGTGTGCCCCCCCCCCCCCCGGACCCAGGGCCTGTGTGCATCAAACACATTGCACCCATTATAGAAACGCCAATGTTTGTGTGACTACTGTATGTGTGCAACTGTATGTATGTATGTATGTATGTATGTATGTATGCATACCCAACCAATTGCCTGAGTTTGACATGACAATCCTGTCCAGCATCTTGGGAAAAATTGTGCACACCCCTAGTGTGACACAAAACATGGGTGTGACACTATCCATGCCACCTTTGAGTGTGCACGCTGAAGGCACGCACATGTGAGCCGAATCCCTGCATCCTAAATGTTTCTCTTTAGGGCCCTGCAGACTTGAGTGCCCCGTGCCCCTCAAAGCCTTAATCCAGATCTGCTTTTAGCAGTATTTGCATGCATGCAACTGGCAAAAATGCAGACACGGACTAAGAATCAGGCCCAAAATATTACCCATTCTTTTACCTAGATAGATTTAAATAGTTTGGTATTTGGATATTAAATAATCCAGCTGATTACACGCTAAACAACAGTATCTCCTTGCTTAACTCCTTGCCTGTAATATCTCACATATACTATAGGAAAAATTGCTTCTTGCTGTAACAGGTAGAATCAATGTAATAAAAATGGTTATTCAACCATAGTCCTTATATGCATTGCATCACTTGCCAGTTGGTATACCAATACATACTGTATATTCTACAGAATTAATCAGCATATCTCCTCATTGAATTGAACATACTAAAAATGGGAATTAAGTTAAGCTTATTAGCTATTACACAAATTGTGTGCATTTGAGAGGTTGGCTCTTCCTAACAATTGACACATCTTCACAGATGGTTTGCAAACTTATCTAATAGAGCAGACAGGATTCAACTATACACATTACTAGTCATTAGGAGAGTGAGAGGGGACAATTAAGGAAAAATATGGTACTGTCTGTTGTTCAAACTGTTGGCATCTGGGGGTAAGAGGAGTGTATTCAGATGAACCTCTTTGGAATAATGTAAAAATGTAGAAACATTTTTAGATTTGGAGATGCTGATGTATGGCATTACGTATATAGGACAGCTTTTGCTTCAAGGCTTATTAAAATATTTTATGCAAATACAGGCAGAGTTTCATGTTCCATAAACAACAGTTTCAATGTATCTTTAATTACATCATGTTCCTGAAACTCACTTTGAAAATGACAAGCCAAGGGTTGTGGTTTCACCAGTGAATAGCACCTTTTAAAATATACAGTTGGTCCTCAGAAACTAATTTCTTGAATATATGTAGTCCTAATCAGTGTTATAATTACAGCAAACCTTCCATTGCTTCATGCAAAAATAGCAAAAGGACATTGAATCTGTATCATAAGAAGAGTAGGCTTATATTTTGGGTTTAGCTCGCCATTCTATGATATGTATTAAGAATCAGCAAATTTGTATATATTTTAATAGACATAGGGACAAATGTAATAGAGTGAGAGTTTCAGAAAGTGAGAGATTTGGTAAGGTTTTTCAGTTTTTTTTTAAGTTTGAATCATTTTACACTGCAAAACCAGGTTGATCTTGCAATGTAAATGATTGCCACTTTAAAAAAACCTGCAAAACGTTACCAAATCTATCACTTTTTGAAACTCTCACTCTATTACATTTGGCCCTTAGAGTTTATGTAATTTCTGTAAGGCTGATACAATTTGGAGGATGCTCTACTTTAGATTGCCCTAAGTATGGTGTCCTTGTAGGTATATTTTAGCATCTGCTAATTGAATGTTGTATAGTAAATAGATTTTGGTTTTATACTGGTTTGGCCCACAGATGTACTGGGGAACACCCTGGTGGGCCTCATTGCCTGAGGGCCCCATACCCTCCTATAGGGGTCATGGACTTGGCTGAGCCGGATCATGAATTAACTTGGGTGCTTGGTTTGTTTCTATGGTCCTGAAACCAAGGTTAGCCTCTGCCAATCAAAGTGGGTGGCCCTTACTCACCCATGTCCCCTTCTTTATTAAGGGGGCTGTCCTTTGCATGGCCTCTCTAATAGTTGGCCATCCTTCTGTAGTTGCTGTCAGTGCCCACTCTGGAGGCTGGCCACACCCTTACTCTTGGGCCTCTACCACTGCATTCCCTGGTAGGCCCTTCATGTCCCAGTCTGACACTGCTTTTATATGATGGGTTATATTTAGCAGGACTATTGTTTCATTACCTTTGCTGAACTCTCAGGTACTGGTGCTTTGTTTGAAGGCAAAAGCAGACAAGTGGATCATGCAATATTTGCCAAGTATACTTACACTGGCCAAAGCGATTGTAACAAGGTAATGTTTGGTTAGAAATATTTATGCTTTTAAAATTGGATAGGGCTGGTAAATAAAACTATGGGTCACGGAAGACATGTATACCTTGTTATAGGCCCTACACACTGGCCGACATCACTCATAGATATGAACGATCTTGTTCATTAATGAACGAGATACCATTCATATCTTTGAGTGTGGAGGCACCAGCGATGAATGATGCGCGGCCCCGCGCTCGTTCATCGCTGGTGCCCCGTCGGCTGTACATGCAGGCCAATATGGACGATCTCGTCCATATTTGCCTGCACTGCTATGGAGCCGTGTGACGGGGGGAGCAAAGAAACTTCACTCCCCCCGTCACTGCCCCCCCACCGCCGGGTCGCCCGTCAGCTGTATCCGCCGTCGGGCAACTCGGCGGCGGATCGGCCAATGTGTAGGGCCCATTAGATAATGTGAACTAAAATACACACAGATATACTCATAATGGTTCTCGTTATGCATTACCCTATAATAGAGTAGGCATACAATTATTACAAGGTGTCTGCAAGTATTGCCTACAAGTTTATATATTGTTACTGTTATTTTAATTGTTAACAGGTAATATTTTTTATGTATGTATTTTTTACCTTGCTTAGTTGAATAGTTTTATAATATAGATTTTTTCTTGAAGATAGTCTTTGAATGTTGTCCTGTTTTTCTCTTACCTGAATCTTTTTTTCAATATCTTTAAGTCAAAAAGAACATTTATAAAGGAAATAAAGTAGATTTTAGCCTCTAATCACTCATTATTATGCTAGTACTGCACTTCATTAGATGATATTTCTTTAGCAGAATGGTACACTTAATAATTACATGAGTGCAATCATCTATCAGTATATATAAAAAGCTAAATGACAAGACAAGAGAAAAGTAGGTTCTACATCCATATCAAGTTAAGTGATAAAAAGTGAGTTTCTGTAACATATGCAGTGCTTGATGTCATAGTTTGGAGTTCGGAATATATTTTAACTGTATTCAGTATATCAAAAAGACAAAAAAAAAACTCTTGTAATTCTAATTACCATTCTTTGTCTCAGTAGACATTTTTCAAAATTGTAAAGGAAGTGCCTGTAGTCAGACTCTCTCTGCAAGAAAATCTGCTTTTCCAGCTTTTGTTTCCTTCACCTGAGTTGAAAAAGATCAGATGTATGAAATGCTAGAGGCAGCTACTAAGACGTTGGAGGCTTTTGTTTGTAGGAATTGTCTACATCAGGTTACAGAGACTCATCCAAAAGAAGCAGAAAGGAGAGCCAATATATTTGTTAAGGCCTAATGTGAGTGTTTCAAGAAGAGATTTTACTATTATGTTTACCCCTGTATTAGGTGTTCTTCAGCAAATAAAAAAGGTACTGCAGATATGTAATAACCATGATCTTTAAAACAAATTTACCTTTCTTGTCTACTAAAATTGACAGATATATTATGATATAAATGAGCCTTTGCATCTTACCCCTAGTTGCAAAACATTTTATGATATAGCAAAAATATGTCTATTAGAAGATGATGAGATAATACAAAATACATTATATGTTATATATCTAATTAAGATACCTAAACAGCATTAAGACACCAGTCAGGGGAATTTGTATCCCAATACCCATTCACTATTCTCAATAAGTCCTTATGGTAGTTATAGCTGTACTTGCAGACATACAGTAGGTATGTTGTTGCATTACGATTCTGGAAAGTAAAGTTTATTTATGTGTTATTTGCTTATCCTGTTGATAACTCAAGGGTTTTGTTCCAGACATGTTCATGGATATAGCAATCATGAGAATGATATGTCAACAGCTATGCACACATTCCTTTAAAACTGTGATAATATAAGATACCAACAAAAGGGATTCATGGATTATTATTACAGTGATTGTCCCCTAAACAAACTATGATAAATAATTCTATAAATAGTACCTGGTACCAGCTTTCATCATAGGGGAGTTTGACGACATTGCCAAAGGGACTGATTGTCTTGTACAGCCATGTATTGATAGCAAATCTATAAGCCCAAATGAACATCCAGCGACATTAAGTACTGACTACTACAAACTTAAAATTGTATTTGTTGCACAGCTGTATACTCAAGTTCAACATGCACTTTTGGTAAAATGTGGTTTGCTGTACTATCCATGCTGTCATTTACTCCAATGACACTTTCTCCCCAGTATATGCTTGGAAAGATTGTTTACTGCAGCTTTGACAACAGCCTTCTGTTGCTGCTATTATGAAATGATACACATCTGAAAACACATGATGTTGTTGCCACAGGAAAATACTTTGACTAACTTCAATGCCATCTCTGTCATAAAAAAACATACAAGGTAATCAGCAGTTGATATCACTGGAACAAACCTGTTCTCTTTTTGCCACAATATTGTACCTTGCTAAACTTTATAATGAAGACCATGGGCAACTGCAGGGCCGTAACTAGGTGTGTGCGGATGGGGCAGCACACATAGCACTGCAACGTAGGGGGCGCTGTTGGTGGCCCTTGCCAATTATCTGTTTTAATTACCTTGACTTGTAGATTCCCCCCCCCCCCCCCCCTTTGAAGCCTAGCATCTCCTGATTGCCCCGGTCTCCTTCCCCCACTCCTTCTGTCACTAATACCTACAGTATACAAAATTCATGAATTCAAATTAAGATTTTTTTTTATTCAGTCACACTGTCCTTTATTACATTTCAAGATGCTGACATACTCGGCATTTGAATCCACTGCCTGTGGCATTGCAGTCAGACAATCAATTAATTTAGGTATCTTCCCTTATATAGAAAGGTAGAAAATTCTAAGCTAGAGAATTCTAACTATTTGAAGCTCACCTTGTACTTTGTAAAAAATTATCAGCATTGCGGTAGAGCAGATCTATGTAGTGTGTGGCTGCAAGAGATTGAATGTATGGCATACAGTAGATCTGCTCACTTGCAACGCTGATTATTATTATTTTTTTACAAAGTCCTAGTAACTTTGTATAGTTCTCATAATTTTTATGCAGGATTATATAGCTTAATGAGTAGGGTGTTTGATTAGATTTCAACAGGTTATGGGTTTGAATCCTGAGTATGGCAGTATATTGAAATGTGTTATTTAATAAAGGGTATTGTAACTGAATAACAGTGAGCTCTCAAGTTAAGTGCATGATTGTAATATAAAGAGGATTTGTGTCCAAAACCACTTTCTGGCAGTGGTCTATAAATGTGTCTTTATATATATATACAGGTTGAGTATCCCTTATCCAATATGCTTGGGACCAGAAGTATTTTGGATATCGGATTTTTCCGTATTTTGGAATAATTGCATACCATAATGAGATATTATGGTGATGGGACCTAAATCTAAGCACAGAATGCATTTATGTTTCATATACACCTTATACACACAGCCTGAAGGTCATTTTAGCCAATATTTTTTATAACTTTGTGCATTAAATAAAGTGTGTCTACATTCACACAATTAATTTATGTTTCATATACACCTTATACACACAGCCTGAAGGTCATTTAATACAATATTTTTTTATAATTTTGTGTATAAAACAAAGTTTCTATACATTGAGCTATCAAAAAACAAAGGTTTCACTATCTCACTCTCACTCAAAAAAGTCCGTATTTCGGAATATTTGGATATGGGATACTCAACCTGTATATATGTGGGAAGGGGCATAATAGCATGGGCTTTCTCTGGGATCAGAGGTCGGTTTTTTTTTTGAGAGTATTCCAAACTGGCGCAAAGCAGCTTAGATGTTACAGACTTCAGAAAATATCACCACATTTAAACATGAATACAGCTACCCAAAGTTTGTAATCTGTATTACACCACAAGCGCTAATAAACTATATATCACACATAAGATATCACCACTACGTCCCTTTTGACTGAATGAGGAGTTTCTTTGGCTGAGCCTTTTCTTCAGTTCGGAATGTCTGATGTAGAATCTCCAGCATACAAAGACATAAAAATAAAAAACAACCAATGTGTAGTAGTTTTTTTTCCTTTTGCTTAAATTAAATACAAATAAAAGATAGTAGTGACTTCAAGTGTCTATGAGTGATTCTAAAGCGTACCCCACTCACACTTTAGTCAGATAATCACATGCACATCAAGGACACAGGGACTTCTCCCACTTGTACGGCACCCAATGTGGTATTCAAAGGTCTCTATCTAGCTATAGAGTGTGCCCCGTGGTGTTAGAGAAGATAAACTGGAGCATACCCCCGAAACTCACACTCGAGAAATAGGTGGTAAACACATCAAGGTAACTTTTTAGGGGAGGAATAACAATCCAATACAGCGTACCCCAACTCACAGTTCAAGATGTTGTATGACTCCTATAATGGTATCTTTATATTCGATTCCTGGTGATGTACTTTTCACATTAGTTTAAAAAATCTTTGATCCCAAAAAAGGGGTGCACAAATTTATTGAAAGTACATACTGAGCCACAAACCAACAGCAACGGACAAAAATCACATGTAAAAGAGTAAAAAAATGGCAGAGAGGATTCTAAAGTCCACTAAGAAAATACAAAATGCAAAAGTGGATAAAAAATTCTTCCATAAAAAATAAGATTTTACTCACCGGTAAATCTATTTCTCGTAGTCCGTAGTGGATGCTGGGGACTCCATAAGGACCATGGGGAATAGCGGCTCCGCAGGAGACTGGGCACAGCTAAGAAAGAATTAGGACTACCTGGTGTGCACTGGCTCCTCCCACTATGACCCTCCTCCAGACTTCAGTAAGGATACTGTGCCCGGAAGAGCTGACACAATAAGGAAAGGATTTTGAATCCCGGGTAAGACTCATACCAGCCACACCAATCACACCGTATAACTCGTGATATTATACCCAGTTAACAGTATGAACATAACAGAGCCTCTCAACAGATGGCTCAACCATAACCCTTTTAGTTAACAATAACTATATACAAGTATTGCAGACAGTCCGCACTTGGGACGGGCGCCCAGCATCCACTACGGACTACGAGAAATAGATTTACTGGTGAGTAAAATCTTATTTTCTCTAACGTCCTAGTGGATGCTGGGGACTCCGTAAGGACCATGGGGATTATACCAAAGCTCCCAAACGGGCGGGAGAGTGCGGATGACTCTGCAGCACCGAATGAGAGAACTCAAGGTCCTTCTCAGCCAGGGTATCAATTTTTTAGAATTTTGCAAATGTGTTTGCCCCTGACCAAGTAGCAGCTCGGCAAAGTTGTAAAGCCGAGACCCCTCGGGCAGCCGCCCAAGAAGAGCCCACTTTCCTCGTGGAATGGGCTTTTACAGATTTAGGCTGCGGCAGGCCAGCCACAGAATGCGCAAGCTGAATTGTGCTACAAATCCAGCGAGCAATAGTCTGCTTTGAAGCAGGAGCACCCATCTTGTTTGGTGCATACAGGATAAACAGCGAGTCAGTCTTCCTGACTCCAGCCGTCCTGGAAACATAAATTTTCAAGGCCCTGACTACGTCCAGTAACTTGGAGTCCTCCAAGTCCCTAGTAGCCGCAGGCACCACGATAGGTTGGTTCAAGTGAAAAGCTGATACCACCTTAGGAAGAAACTGGGGACTAGTCCTCAATTGTGCCCTATCCATATGGAAAATCCAATAGGGGCTTTTGCATGACAAAGCCGCCAATTTTGCCACCCGCCTTGCCAAGGCCAAAAGCATGACCACTTTCCACGTGAGATATTTTAAATTCACGGTTTTGAGTGGCTCAAACCAATGTGACTTTAGGAAACCCAACACCACGTTGAGGTCCCACGGTACCACTGGAGGCACAAAAGGAGGCTGAATATGCAGCACTCCCTTGACAAATGTCTGAACTTCAGGCAGTGAAGCCAGTTCCATTATGGAAGAAAATCGATAGAGCCGAAATCTGGACTTTAATGGAACCCAATTGTAGGCCCATAGTCACCTCTGACTGTAGGAAGTGCAGAAATCGACCTAGCTGAAATTTCTCCTTTGGGGCCTTCCTGGCCTCACAGTACGCAACATATTTCCGCCATATGCGGTGATAATGGTTAGCGTTCACTTCTTTCCTAGCTTTAAATAGTGTAGGGATAACTTCCTCTGGAATTCCCTTTTCCTTCAGGATCCGGCATTCAACCGCCATGCCGTCAACGCAGCCGCGGTACGTCTTGAAACAGACAGGCCCCCTGCTGCAGCAGGTCCTGTCTGAGCGGCAGAGGCCATAGGTCCTCTGAGATCATTTCTTGGAGTTCTGGTTACCAAGCTCTTCTTGGCCAACCCGGAACAATGAGTATAGTTCCTACTCCTCTCCTTCTTATTATTCTCATTACCCTGGGTAAGAGAGGCAGAGAAGGGAACACATACACCGACTGGTACACCCACGGTGTTACCAGAGCGTCCACAGCTATCGCCTGAGGGTCCTTGACCTGGCGCAATATCTTTGTAACTTTTAGTTGAGGCGGGACGCCATCATGTCCACCTGTGGCCTTTCCCAACGGTGTACAATCATTTGGAAGACTTCTGGATGAAGTCCCCACTCTCCCGGGTGGAGGTCGTGTCTTCTGAGAAAGTCTGCCTCTCAGTTGTCCACTCCAGGAATGAACACTGCTGACAGTGCTAACACATGATTTTCCGCCCATCGGAGAATCCTTGTGGCTTCTGCCATCGCCATCCTGCTTCTTGTGCCGCCCTGTCGTGTACATGAGCGACCGCCGTGATGTTGTCTGACTGGATCAGCACCGGCCGGTGTTGAAGCAGGGTCTAGCCTGACTTAGGGCATTGTAAATGGCCCTTAGTTCCAGAATATTTATGTGTAGGGAAGTCTCCTGACTTTTCCATAGCCTTGGAAGTTCCTTCCCTGTGTGACTGCCCCCCAGCCTCGAAGGCTGGCATCCGTGGTCACCAAGACCCAGTCCTGTATGCCGAATCTGCGGCCCCCTAGAAGATGAGCACTCTGCAGCCACCACAACAACGACACCCTGGCCCTTGGAGACAGGGTTATCCGCCGATGCATCTGAAGATGCGACCCGGACCACATGTCCAACAGATCCCACTGGAAAATCCTTGAATGGGACCTGGCGAATGGAATTTCTTCGTAAGAAGCTACCATCCTTCCCAGGGCTCGCGTGCATTGATGCACCGACACCTGTATACGTATTAGGAGGTCTCTGTCTAGAGACGACAACTCCTTGGACTTCTCCTCCGGGAGAAAACCTTTTTATCCTGTTCTGTGTCCAGAACCATACTCAGGAACAGTAGACGCATCGTAGGAACCAGCTGCGACTTTGGAATATTCAGAATTCCGCCGTGCTGTTGTAGCACTTCCCGAGATAGTGCTACTCCGCCGAACAACTGCTCCCTGGACCTCGCCTTTATAAGGAGATCGTCCAAGTACGGGATAATTATTTCGGCCATTACCTTGGTAAATACCCTCGGTGCCGGGGACAGACCAACGGCAACGTCTGGAATTGGTAATGACAATCCTGTACCACAATTTTGAGGTACTCCTGGTGAAAAGGGTAAATAGGGACATGCAGGTAAGCATCCTTGATGTCCAGTGATACCCTCCAGGCTTGCAATAATCGCCCTGAGCGATTCCATTTCGAACTTGAACCTTCGTATATAAGTGTTCAAGGCTTTCAATTTTAGAATGGGTCTCACCGAACCGTCTGGTTTCGGTACCACAACATTTTGGAATAGTAACCCCGGCCTTGTTGAAGGAGGGGTACCTAGATTTCACCTGCTGGAAGTGCAGCTTGTGAATTGCCGCCAGTACTACCTTTCTCCGAGGGCAGCAGGCAAGGCTGAGGTGAGGTAACGGCGAGGGGGAGTCGCCTCGAACTCCAGCCTGTATCCCTGTGATACTATTTGCAGAACCTAGGGATCCACCTGTGGGCAAACCCACTGGTCCCTGAAGTTCCCGTACCGCACCTGTCTCCATGTGCCTTTTATAGGCAGCATCACCTGTCCACTGCCGGGTTTCTAATACCCTCCTGGCAGAATGGACATTGCATTAATTCTGGATGCCAGCCGGCAAATATCCCTCTGCGCATCCTTTATATATAAGACAACGTCTTTAATATGCTCTATGTTAGCAAACTATTTTCCCTGTCTTAGAGTATTAATATTATCTGACAGGGTATCAGACCACGCTGCAGCAGCACTATTTATGCTGAGGCGATTGCAGGTCTCAGTATATAACCTGAGTGTGTATATACAGACTTCAGGATAGTCTCCTGCTTTTTATCAGCAGGCTCCTTCAAGGTGGCCGTACCCTAAGACGGCAGTGCCACCTTTTTTGACAAACGTGTGAGCGCCTTATCCACCCTAAGGGATATCTCCCAACGTGACCTATCCTCTGGCGGGAAAGGGTACGCCATCAGTAACTTTTTAGAAATTACCAGTTTCTTATTGGGGGAACCCACGCTACTTTACACACTTCATTCATTCATCTGATGGGGGAACAAAACACTGGCTGCTTTTTCTCCCCAAAAATAAAACCCCTTTTATGTGGTACTTGGGTTCATGTCAGAAATGCGCAACACATTTTTTATTGCCGAGATCATGTAACGGATGTTCCTAGTGGATTGTGTATATGTCTCAATCTCGTCGACACTGGAGTCAGACTCCGTGTCGACATCTGTGTCTGCCATCTGAGGTAACGGGCGCTTTTTTGAGCCCCTGATGGCCTTTGAGACGCCTGGGCAGGCGCGGGCTGAGAAACCGGCTGTCCCACAGCTGTTTTACGTCATCCAGCCTTGTAAGGAGTTGATATTGTCGTTTAATACCTTCCACCTATCCATCCACTCTGGTGTCGGCCCCACAGGGGACGACATCCCATTTATCGGCCTCTGCTCCACCTCCACGTAACCTTCCTCATCCCACATGTCGACACAGCCGTACCGACACACAGCACACACACAGGGAATGCTCTGACTGAGGACAGGACCCCACAAAGTCCTTTGGGGAGACAGAGAGAGAGTATGCCAGCACACACCAGAGCGCTATATAATGCAGGGAATAACACTATAACTGAGTGATTTTTCCCCCAATAGCTGCTTGTATAAACAATATTGCACCTAAATTTAGTGCCCCCCTCTCTTTTTAACCCTTTGAGCCTGAAAACTACAGGGGAGAGCCTGGGGAGCTGTCTTCCAGCTACACTGTGAAGAGAAAATGGCGCCAGTGTGTTGAGGGAGATAGCTCCGCCCCTTTTTCGCGGACTTTTCTCCCGCTTTTTTATGGATTCTGGCAGGGGTATTTATCACATATATAGCCTCTGGGGCTATATATTGTGATATATTTGCCAGCCAAGGTGTATTTATTGCTTCTCAGGGCGCCCCCCCCCAGCGCCCTGCACCCTCAGTGACCGGAGTGTGAAGTGTGTATGAGGAGCAATGGCGCACAGCTGCAGTGCTGTGCGCTACCTTGGTGAAGACTGATGTCTTCTGCCGCCGATTTTCCGGATTTCTTCTTGCTTCTAGCTCTGTAAGGGGGCCGGCGGCGCGGCTCAGGGACCGAACACCAATGGCCGGTTCCATGCGGTCGATCCCTCTGGAGCTAATGGTGTCCAGTAGCCTAAGAAGCCCAAGCTATCACCAGTTAGGTAGGTTCGCTTCTTCTCCCCTTAGTCCCTCGCTGCAGTGAGTCTGTTGCCAGCAGATCTCACTGTAAAATAAAAAACCTAACATATACTTTCTTTCTTGGAGCTCAGGAGAGCCCCTAGTGTGCATCCAGCTCGGCCGGGCACAGGATTCTAACTGAAGTCTGGAGGAGGGTCATAGTGGGAGGAGCCAGTGCACACCAGGTAGTCCTAATTCTTTCTTAGCTGTGCCCAGTCTCCTGCGGAGCCGCTATTCCCCATGGTCCTTACGGAGTCCCCAGCATCCACTAGGACGTTAGAGAAATAGTAGCTACTCACACTCCCACTGTTTCTCTGGGATCAATCTTGTCATAGGGATCAGTATGAAATCCCGCCAGATGGGATCCCGGCAGTCGGAATGCCAACACCAGGATCACGACTGGCACAATCCCGACAGGGGGGCGAGCGCAATGCAGTCCCTTGCGGGCTCGCTGCGCTTGCCACGCTGCGGGCACGGTGCCTCGCTACGCTCGGCACACTAATTTATTGTCCCTCTATGGGTGTCGTGGACACCCACAGAGGGAGAATATGTTGGGATTGTGACGGTCGGGATCCCGGTGTCGGTATATCGACAGCCGGGATTCCGTCCGGCGGGATCTTGACCGCATCCCTTGTCATGCCCTTACCCATTAGGCATGCACCTTATGTCCCTATTGAAAATTGGGGGAGGGAGGCGCCAATTCTCTCTCTGGCACGGGGCACCAAAAAGTCTAATTACGGCTCTGGGCAAGTGTAATAGGTTCTGAAAAAAAACTGAGATTTTTTTTTTTGTCCATTTTGCAGCAGGAGAAATTGACCACAGCACCTGAAGGATTATAAACCCGGGAAGCCAGTCTGAACCAGCATGCAGAATCCTTTTCTTGGTTCTGTTCCATGAAACATAGTTTTTATTGTAGAGGGAGATCAATTCATTCAGGAATGTAGGCAATCCTATGGAGACCAACTCTATCATTGAGACGCTCACAGAAAAAAGGGAAAATACAGGTGCATACTCTTAGCACTAATAACACTGTTAATCAGAACAATTATAATAAACTTTGCAATTTAACATGGAGTAAAATTGAGATTCTTTGCACAATTTTTGGGCAAAAATGTTGGCCCATCTACCACAGCTATGTGACCTCATCAGGTACAGTAGGTCCTTAATATTCCTAATGTTCAAGGCCAGAAACACTTTTAACACTTCAATTGCTGCTTCTCATCTATGTAATACTTTTAGCATTTAAGTTGCTACTTCTTATAAATGTAACAATTTTTATCACAACTGCATATTTTTTTTAGTGTAATACTGTTAGTGTAATGCTTTGGGGCGGATGGGTTGTGCTGGTCAGGGGGGTCCCATGTTTTGGACTTGAACCTTAGAAATGTTAGGGACCGGCCTGATGAGGTAACCTGACTGTATAGATGGGCCCACATTTTTTGCATACTTGGAAGGAATCAATGAATTACAGGTTTACAACTTCAAGATGTACAGTACAGCAGCAATTATATCTTATATGTATTGGTGATATGCAAACACATATCAATGCTGGTTACTTTTATTTCAGTTTATTTAGATATTCAAAGTCTTTGTTCATTCATATACAGTATATTAGCAGATGTCATTTAAATTCCTTTAGTGTGCTTCATTCTAATTCAAACATTATGAGGCTCATTTAGATATAGATTATTTTGTGCCCTGAATGTACATAGGAAATGATGAACACAAAATACATTTGTTGAGTCAGAAGCATCTCAAAATGCATCTAGCACAAAAAAACATCAGACTTAACAAGTGTGGTATCTTACATGCAAAGATAGCGTAGTTATGTTATATTTGTCCATTTGCACAGATTACATACATTATCCCAGCGGATGGGATGCTGGCTGTCAATATCCCGACGGTGGCATACCGCCTGCCAGAATGGCGGCAGCGGGGCGAGCACTAAGAGTCCCCTTGCTGTGCTCGCCACACTGTGGGCTTGGTGGCTCGCTCCGCTCGCCACAGGATCTATTCCCACTCTATGGCTGTCGTGGACATCCGTAAGTGGGAATAGCCCTGGTGCACCTGGATTCCGGCTGGCGGCATTGTCGGCTGGCGGGATTTTGGCATCGGTATCCTGAACGCCAGGATCCCGACAGACGGCATTTTAACTGCATCCCATTGAACACAATATAGATATGTAAGGAAAAAACATGTACACAAGAAGGAATAATATTTTGACTATTATTTTTTTTAAACAAAATGTTTCTTTATTGTGTCATATAATAATGTGATAGTATTAGAGATGTTAGGAACCCACGTAATGAAGTCACCTGGACGCAGTGCATAGGCCCACATATTTGCGCAAAAGTGTGCTAAGTACTTCACTTAGACTACATGTTAATTGTGAGGGTTTATCAAAATTATTTTTACCAGCAGTGTTCTTAGTGCTTAGAGAGTGAATCAGCATGTTTCTTTCTCCAGCATGGTAGTAGAAGCCTTAGCATGATAGCACCTCTTGATATGCTTAGAATATAGGGTTTGCAGTCCAGACTCCCCTTCCTTTTTCCACTCTATATTTGTATATATACAGTATTGTACACTTGAAGGTAAGGCTCCTTTATTCTGGTATTGGCACGTCTCTCCTATCTCCCCTCAGGTGTTTTAATTATCACATGTTGCTACATTGCTGACTACATATTAATATTTTAATATTTTGTATAATGTGATAGTATTAGAGATGTTAGGGACCCATGTTATGAAGTCACCTGGATGCGGTGCATAGGCCCACATATTTGCCCAAATGTGGCTAAGAACTTCACTTATACTCTGTCATGATCCAGGCTATTTTCAAGTAGGAGTAGGCCTGTTAATATCAATGTATGTGATATCAAGATATCCGATTGCTGTATAAATGTATTTTGTATTGAGAAATATGTCTGTGGATGGAACCTGGGGCGAGAGTTAACTGCCTTGTAGTGTTTACTCAGACACATCAGGGGTCCAGAAATAAGTAAACACTTCAAAGGTTGTGCTATATGGAAAGGTGACAAGCTTTAATGCTCTTCTTGAGCTTATCTGTATATTGTGGCAATTTACATTGCAAAGGAACAGCATTTCAATGGCCAGGGTCAGGCCTGGCTTGGGTTATTTCAAACAAGTTGTTACTTCCCCAAGAGGGGGTTCATCCTTATGGTTTAGCAAAGACGTTTGGCTACAACAGGTGATAAATGTCCCCTTAGCCAGTTATAAAAACTGTCCCAGTATAATGGATAAGCCTGCTTCATACCTTCAAACAAAATGAGATGGGTAATTTTATAATCCCTGCTCATGTGACCAGGAGGGCCTGTACCAACTCTCTAAGCATCAAACAAGCAATTGAAAGATAAGGCCACCCACCCCTGCTAGTATGGTTAAGAGACCCCACAGTATAAGCTAAGACTCCATTCACTCTGGCTTTGGAAGGGTTAAACAAACTCTCCAGAGGGAGGGGGGCCTGTGAGTGCAGCCTGGGTTTTAAATATTAGGAACACAGGCTGGAAGGTGTTCATTCTGCATGAGGCTATCGAAGTATACAGATGTTCCAATAAGTCAATCAAGGATAGGCCTCAATCCGCCAGCCCAAGTTCAGGTGAAGCTGTGCTTATTCCTATTTTAGTTATTTTATTTGAAATTATATTTACGTGTGTGACTATTTACAACTATTATATTCTTGTAACTTTCTTTTTTCTGTAACACTAAACTTTGAAGTTTATACTTAGATTAATAATAAAAATCTTAATTTTATTTTTGTTACCTGTGTTTTCCAAACCAAAAGCCTCGACCAAGGTCAGGTTACCTACCTTTTTACGTAATAATAACTTTATGTGCAGGTGAGAGCAGAAGCTCGCCCTGGGCGTTGTCCCTCAAAGTCGCTTAGCCTGGCAGACGCAGCGACTGGTATTTCTGCTGAAGGTAGTTTACCGCGTGGATTTATCACATGCTGAGGTAAAGGTGTCACGGGGCAGCGTTCTCAGATTGGTGTATCTGGAGAATCGCAGCATGGGGAATCGTGACATTCTCCATGTTAATTGTGAGGGTTTATCAAAATAATTTTTACTATCAGTGTTCTTAGTGCTTAGAGTGTGCATCAGCATTTTTCTTTCTCCAATGTATAATATCTTAAATTAGCTATATTTATTTCTAGATGCTAAATCAAATGTAAGCCTATTTTTTATTACTTGTGCAGTGTTTTACATACCATTCCTTTAGCACTCGAGTTTATAATAATTTTACCAAGTTGGTTAATAAGCAAAATCATTTTACAGATCATTGTCGAATGAAAAGTCCCTTATTTTAAATAAATATCCCAGTAAAATCAAATGCTCTATATAATCAGGTGTGACATTGTTCACAAATTAAGGTTTTAGAGATTCACCAAACTCTAATCAAGGAATCCATATATCTTCTTCTGTTTTAGTAAATAGCCTATCAGTAAATTGATTTATGTATGTCAATGGTCAGGGAACAGCACCGGCCGGCTCGTCATGTGATGTGCTGACGTCACACATCGCTCCCTCCTGCCCGCCCTGCGCTGTGCACCTGGCCACCATGTGCTGTGTTCCTGGCCATGGTTTGACGTGCTGACGTCACACCGTACTCGCTCACGCCAGCCTGTCCTGCGCTGTCCTGTCCTCCGGCCTACAGCCCGCCAACACACACACAGAACTTGAAGTGTTCTGTGGATGACCGCTGATGGAGTTCTGCAGGATCAGACAGTGGCCCACATATCAGTGGGAAATTTCCACTGACATTACTGAGGTGAGGATGGGACCATCTGCCTCCTAAAAGTCGTGTCCTTCTCCCTCATCCATCTTTCTTACATTCATTCTGGTGTTCTGGGGAGAAAGTGTTAATTAACCCATTAATTGGCAAAAAATAATTGGCGAAAATAATAAAATAATAATAAATATATATATATATATATATACACACACACACACACACACACACACACACACACACACACACACAATCTCAGAAATGCCATATAAACAGTGATAACAAGTATATATGCAATATAATATATGATTTCCTTCCTTTCAAATCAAGGGGGGGGGGGGGGGGGGTGTAACGTCAGCGTATCTAAATACAGTATATTTTGGGGTAAAAGGTAAAAAAAGGTTCCCTGACCCCTGAGGTATGTGGTACATACACACATCTTATTTTTGCCTGAGCAAATATAAGCAGACAGTTTTACGGGGGATCGCGGGTGTCTGGAGCTGCTTCAGCACCCTTGTAGCTCTTGGGGGAATATTGTACAAAGTGTACTTTATGTAAATCACAGGTTTTACTAAAGCCAATTCAATGGAAAAACTGCCATGAAATTTTCATTTTACAGAGTGCCACATTACAAATGGCCTTCTTGATTATTTATATGTTAAAAATACAAGATGCTAAATAGAAGGTCCACAATTAATTAATTACAAATATGACACTCAGGTAAGCATTAGATTTAACCAATATTACCAACAGTATGCACCTTATATGCTTTTCTCTGAATACTTTAGCATTAGACTACGTTGTAGCTGATTACTCATCAAGTGAAGCGGTACTAAGTAACACTTCTTATTATAACATCTCATTATAGACTATGATATTATTACATAGTGTGGCAGAGACAGCAGTTTTCCATGTAAAAGTAATGTGGAGGACCCAGAGCAGGTTTTAGAAGCAGTAGCAGACTCCCAGGTGTGTGATCAGCAGCACCTGATATTTCCTGATATAAGGCTTTCCAGGACAGGGTCACCTTGCTTTCGACGGTGGAATAGCTACCCGAGTGATAGGCCAGGTTGTGTGGGTTAGACTAGGGACCACTGGAGCCTATCAAGAGTCTGCTGTGCTGTGAGTACCTGCATGCTACTGCCTGTAATACCGATTGTATGGAATCAACTTGCTATGCGGTGACCTGCTGTGCAAAATAAACACTGAAAGTGTTCATCTAAGTCCCCGTGTGTGTGATCCTTGTCTCAAGTGGTGGAGAATGCGAGCAAGGACACAGTGTACAGTAGAAACGGTCGGTAAGCATACCAGTGTTTAAACTGCAAGTTTTTCCTTTTTCTTTTCTTCCCTTTGGTTATGCAGTGCAAGTAGCAGCCTTAAAGGGCCATAGCATTATAGGCAGACTGTTTGCTGTTATGTGTTAAATAAGCCAGCAAACCAGGCGGGTGTCGGCTTGGCCTGTTTGATAAGCCTGGCACATTATATTAAACCTCCTAGATTTGTCCTTAAAGTGGCCACGCAGGGCAATATGGAGGAGTTACTAAAACAATTTGCTGAACTTGCAGCTGGGTAACAAACCCAGATTGAAATGTTATATGAGGGGCAACGAACCCAGGCTGAAAGACGGCAAACTCAAGTTCAAATGTTACATGAGGGGCAACCAACCCAGATTCAGATGTTACATGAGGGGCAACGAACCCAGGCTGAAAGACAGCAAACTCAAATTCAAATGTTGTGTGATGAGTTAAAAGCGCTAAAGAAATCTGAGCCAGAGCAGGAAAGGCTACTGAAGCTCACCCCAGCAGATGATATAGAGGCATTCCTTTGCACGTTTGAGCGCACAGCGACGCGGTAGGGATGGCCTGCGGAGGAATGGTCTGACAGGCTGGCTCCCTGCTTAAGAGGGGAGGCACAGCGGGCATATGTGGACATGACTGTGGCTGAGGCACGCTCCTATCCTGCCCTGAAAACGGCTATACTGGATAGGATTGGAGTAATGGGGCCCAGCAAAGGCCATGATTGGCGGCTGGAAGGCTCTGAGCCTCCCAGGATTCAGCTGGCCAAACTAGCCTGACTGGCAAGGGCCTGGTTGCAGCCAGATAAAAACTCTGTGTTACAGATTGTGGAAGTAGTCGCACTGGACCAGGCTATGCGAGTGTTAGACAGCTTGGTGCAGCAGTGGGCCCTTCAGGCTGACCACCAGACATTTGAGGAGTTGCGGTGGTGATTGAGCGGCACCTGGCGCTGGGAAAGCTGAATAAAGCCATGTCCGGATACGGGCCAACACCTAAACCCAGGACTCAGGTCCCAGTAGTTAAACCAAAGGCCCGCCTCCCTTGGTGTGCTTTGAGTGCAGTAAGCCTGGTCATGTACGGCGGGACTGCCCGAATCAGGGTGAGCCGATGGATTGCAGTGCGGCGAAAACGACTCGGCCGTTGGTCAGCATGGCGGCGGTGGGGGTATCCCAAGCAGAGTCCTCCTTGTTCCGAGTGCATGTACAGGTGGGAGACCGGGAGATTTGGGCCCTGGTGGATATCAGCAATTAAATCACCATTGTCGCAGCCAACGTGGTTCTCCCGGGAGCTGACAAGGTCCAGCATCCTGTCAGGGTGTTGTGCGTCCATGGAGATGTGGAGGAGTGCCCACGTGTCTACTTACCCCATGTCATTCAAGGTCGGTCATTAAAGGTGGTGGCGGCGGTGACTTCCAGGCCCCGTATCCACTGATCCTGGGCCGGGACTTTCCATTGCTGCAGGAGCCGGTTACCTGGCATGCTACCCACAAACCGTCAACCACCAAAACAACTCAGAAGCCAGAGACCAGAGACTACCAAAGTTTAGCATCCGGGAGAGAGGCTGCCAGTCCCAGACCACCCCAAAAGACTGAGTCCGAGGCCCATTGGAACCCAGTTGGTGAGAAGATATCACTGCAGGACTTTGGGAGAGATCAACAGCAATTTGGCACACGCCTTTGAGACTGTTAAAGTAGTTAATGGCAGGGTAGTTGATGCTTTACCATCAGAGGGTGTACCATATTTTGTGTTGAAAAATGATTTGCTGTATTGTGTCGCTACTTTACAAGGGAAACGGGTAGATCAGCTCTTGGTTCCCCGAAAACTGGAGCGGTTGGTGTTAGAAGCTGCCCATACGCATTTGTGGGGTGGCCATCTAGGGGAGGAGAAAATACTCCAACGCATCCAGTTAAGGTATTTTTGGCCTGGCATCTATGCTTCCGTTAAGAGGTATTGTCAGGAATGCCCAGTCTGCCAAAGAACAGCCCCACGGCCAAAGTTTAGAGCTCCACTGGTACCCCTTCCTATCATTTCCGTACCTTTTGAGCGGATTGGTATGGATCTGATAGGGCCAGTGGAAAAGTCTGTTCGGGGGCACCAATACATATTGGTGGTAGTTGATTATGCCACCAGGTACCCAGAAGCTATACCCCTGCGCAATATGAAGTCTAGCACTATTGCCAGAGAACTACTAACCATGTTTGCCCGGTTAGGAATACCGAAAGAGGTCCTATTGGATCAAGGTACACCTTTCGTGTCTAAATTCATGAAAGATTTATGTTGGTTACTAAACGGTGTACCACCCGCAGACAGATGGCCTGGTAGAAAGATTTAATAAAACCATTAAGCAAATGATAAAGAGGGCAGTGTCACAAGAAAAACTAGATTGGGATCTGCTCCTACCTTATTTGATGTTTGCGGTTAGAGAGGTACCCCAATCTTCTACAGGGTTTAGTCCCTTTGAGCTCCTCTATGGCAGACAGCCCAGAGGAATTCTAGATCTCTTAAAAGAAGGGTGGAAAGAACAACCCTGCCAGGACCCTAACGTTGTTCAGTTTGTGGCCCAGTTCTACGGCCGCTTAAGGCAGATTGCGCCACTACTGAATGAACACATGAAAAGGGCCCAACAATGTCAGAAACAGAGGTATGACATCACCTTATTTAACCGGTCCTTTAATCTGGGAGATAAAGTGTTAGTGCTGGTGCCCACCACAGAAAGCAAGATGTATGCACAATGGCGGAGGCCCTATGAGATCATCGAGGTAGTGGGACCGGTCAATTACAGGGTCCGACAGGATGGTAGAAGGAGGGGGGTACAAATCTACCATGCAAACCTGTTAAAACCCTGGAAGGAAACTGCCAATCGGCCCACTTTGGTAGCTAAAAAGATCTCAGAATGCCAGGTGCCCACTGAAGTCACGCTTACTCCTGAACAGAAACAGGAAGTGGTGAACTTGGTGAAACGCTACCAAGATGTGTTTTTTGCCATTCCGGGAAAGACACATATCATTCAACATGATGTGGTAATTCCACCCGGGGTGGTCATTATACAGAGGCCATATCGCATACCCGAAGCGAAGCGGGCAACGGCAAAGCAGGAGTTGGAAGAACTGTTATGCCTAGGGGTTATCGAGGAATCCACCAGTGAGTGGAATAATCCAATTGTCCTAGTACCAAAGCCTTCAGTGCCTTACGGTTCTGCAATAACTTCCGTAAATTAAATCAAGTGTCCCGGTTTGATTCCTACCCTATGCCACGGGTGGATGAGTTAGTAGAAAATTTAGCCAATAGTCAATATCTCACTACACTTGATTTGACAAAAGGTTATTGGCAGATTCCGCTAACAGAAGCTGCTAAGGCAAAAACAGCCTTCTCTACCCCATAAGGCTTATTCCAATATAAAATGCTCTCATTTGGTTTACATGGTGCCCCAGCAACCTTCCAGAGAGCTATGAATAAGTTGCTGCGGCCCCACAGGGAATATGCGGCTGCATATTTAGATGACATCGTTATTTTCAGCTCTGATTGGGAGTCACACCTACCAAAGGTCTCTACGGGCACACGGGTTTACCGCCAACCCCGAGAAATGTGCCATTGGTATGATTGAGGCCAAGTATTTGGGGTACATTGTGGACAGAGGACATGTTAAACCTCAGCCTAGTAAAGTAGAAGCAGTCCTCACCTGGTCCAGACCTAAATGTAAATCACAACTTAGAACATTTCTCGGTTTGGTCGGATATTATCGCAGGTTCATTCAGTATTTCGCCGCTAGAGCGGCTCCACTAACTGAATGTCTTAAAAAACAATGCCCAGACAAGATAACGTGGTCTGGACCAGTGGAAACTGCTTGGTAAGATTTAAGATGAGCTTTGTGTAATGAGCCTGTCTTACAAGCTCCTGACTTTAAAAATCAATTTGTGTTACAAACAGATGCCTCTGGGACAGGATTAGGAGCGGTCCTATCCCAAGAGCTAGATGGAGAGGAGAAGCCCATCCTCTATCTTAGCCATAAATTATTGCCCAGGGAGCGCAGGTACTCAACTGTGGAACAGGAGTGCTTGGCCATTAAATGGGCAGTTGAGTCATTAAGATATTATTTACTGGGACAAGAGTTTTTGTTTGTCAGAGACCATGCACCCTTACAGTGGATGCATACAAACAAAGAGGTGAATGCTCGTGTGACCCATTGGTTTTTGGCTTTGCAGCCATTTAAGTTTGAGGTGAGGCATCGTCCGGGGAAACACCTCAATGCCGATGCCCTTTCCAGGAGGTTTGTAGGTCCTGTTCCTCCAAGTAACCCTATGGTGAAGCTAGGGGAGGAGGAAAAAGGCGAGGTGGGTGACCTCTGGAAGGTGATGGAAGGCTGTGTACCTGGGTGGATGACACAGGTGGGGGTGGGCGAGGCAGAGAGCTCACCTGAAAATAGTGTAGCTTCACCAGGGTGGTTGAAGCTAAGGGGGGAGGAGTGTGGCAGAGACAGCAGTTTTCCATGTAAAAGTAATGTGGAGGATCCAGACCAGGTTTTAGAAGCAGTAGCAGACTCCCAGGTGTGTGATCAGCAGCACCTGGGATTTCCTGATATAAGGCTTTCCAGGACAGGGTCACCTTGCTCTCAACGGTGGAATAGCTACCCGAGTGATAGGCCGGGTTGTATGGGTTAGACTAGGGACCACTGGAGCCTATCAAGAGTCTGCTATGCTGTGAGTACCTGTATGCTACTGCCTGTAATACCGACTGTATGGAATCAACTTGCTATGTGGTGACCTGCTGTGCAAAATAAACACTGAAAGTGTTCATCTAAGTCCCCGTGTGTGTTAGCCTTGTCACAAGATATATATATATATATATATATACAGAGAGAGAGAGAGAGAACAGCAAGCGGGTGGCACTCACGGGACTCCACAGCAAGGGAAACAATATCAACGTTTTGATTTATTGAAAAATTGTCTTCAGGATCATACACACAGACAATGGGGGTCATTCCGAGTTGTTCGCTCTGTATTTTTTTCTCGCAACGGAGCGATTAGTCGCTAATGCGCATGCGCAATGCCCGCAGTGCGACTGCGCCAAGTAAATTTGCTATGCAGTTAGGTATTTTACTCACGGCATTACAAGGTTTTTTCTTCGTTCTGGTGATCGTAATGTGATTGACAGGAAGTGGGTGTTTCTGGGCGGAAACTGGCCGTTTTATGGGTGTGTGCGAAAAAACGCTACCGTTTCTGGGAAAAACGCGGGAGTGGCTGGAGAAACGGAGGAGTGTCTGGGCGAACGCTGGGTGTGTTTGTGACGTCAAACCAGGAACGACAAGCACTGAACTGATCGCAGATGCCGAGTAAGTGTGGAGCTACTCAGAAACTGCTAAGAAGTGTCTATTCGCAATTCTGCTAATCTTTCGTTCGCAATTTTGATAAGCTAAGATTCACTCCCAGTAGGCGGCGGCTTAGCGTGTGCAAAGCTGCTAAAAGCAGCTTGCGAGCGAACAACTCGGAATGACCCCCAACATACAATAAACAATATTTATAGCTCACCCAGTGCACGTAGTCCTCCTCCGCTTCCCGCCGCTGGGTACCAGGCACTGGATGCCATCCAGTGACGTCACCTCTGTCAACGCACGCTGTGCAGTGTCTCCTGTCAGCTCCAGCGTCCCGTTGCCCAGCAACGCACGGAGGCCAAATCATGTGACGCACCCTCGCCAATCTGAAACCGCAGGGATGTAAACCGAAATAGCATTGTCATCCTACTATATAAAACATATAAATCCTTTGATCTGATGAGGACAAAACCGATCAACCATATACAAATATATCAAACCTACATACAGTCTAATTCAAATTGCTTATATTCTTCACCGCATTAATAAACCTAGCCAAGCGGCAACAGCCTCACAATAATCCTGACAGATTTCACATGGAACAGAATGTTGGACTAACACACTCCTAATGATCAATGAATGAATGTACTGTACTGTATATGTTAACAGTTCTCAGATATAATTAAGGACCACATTTAAAAGAAACAATTAAGACCAAAACATTCATTAAGGCCTTTTGGAGCCACTGTATTTAAACTATGGATCCATCTGGCCTCTCTTTGTAATAATGTCCTGTCTCTGTCTCCACCTCTAATGTAATTGGCTGCCTGATCAATTATTTTATAGCGTAAGGTAGACAACCCATGCTTGTGTTCATGAAAATGTCATGCTACAGGTTGCTCCTGCAGCACAGCCTGACCTTCAAGTGATTTGCGTATAGATGATCTATGCATATTCATGCGTTCTTTGAATTGTCTCGTGGTCTTTCCAATATAGAAAAGACCACAAGGACAACTAATGAAATATACCACATAGGTACTAGAACACGTATGCAGTTGTTTGATTGGAATACGCTTACCCGTATGTGGGTGAGAGAAAGGGTCACCACATTCCAGAAAGCTACATGTCGTACACCCTGTGCAGTGGTAGCAACCTGGTTTGCTCCTCAATAAATTCTTGAAGCCAGAAATATCGTTACTAACCAACCAATCCTTCAGATTTTTATTCAGAGAAAAGCTAGGCATGATATTAGTGTTATGAAAGACCTTTAAGTCAGGATTCGATGTGACTAACGGCCACAATTGCCTGGTGTGTTTAACTACACTCTGACTTTGACTGTTAAACTTTTGTACAACTGGAATCTTATGATCAATGCTCTTCTTTTTTTTACTGGTATGTAGCACTTGAACTCCAGGTAGAGATAATACCTTGTGTTTAATATGTAATAAATCACAATAATCATAGCCTCTGGCCACAAACTGTCTGATCATGCTATCTATATCCTTCTCAGTATTGTCAATATTATCAGATATACGATGTACCCGAAGAAACTGTGAGAAGGGCAAACCTTTTTTCGTATTCACAGAGTGTTGACTAGAATAATGTAAAACATTATTCCTATCTGTTGGGTTTCTAAACAATGAGGTATGTACACCATCAGAGTCCAAAGATATGGATACATCTAAGTAATTAACCTGTTCCTTGTTATTGTATACGTAAACTTGATATAGTCATTGTTGGTATTAGCTTTCAACATAAGGTCATGGAATTCCTGCTCATCTCCTAACCAAATGATGAAAAGGTCATCTATATATCTCAAAAATAATAAAATCTTCGAGGCTATATCACCATTTGACAAAAAATATAATGTTCTATACCAAACATATAACAATTAGCAAAGGCTGGGGCCACACAGGACCCCATAGCACAGCCCTGCAGCTAGATATACCAATGATTGTCAAACAAGAAATAATTTCTTTTAAGGGCTAATTCTAATAATTTGACAAAAAATGTCACATCTGGACCACCGTATTCCACACTCTGTGAGAGCAGCACTTCGTCAGCCCGTAGGGCACCCTCATGTGGTATACTAGTGTACAAATTGACAACATCTAAGGTACACAAAAAGCATGCTGGTAAAGGGGCTGGTAACGCTTTTAACTTCTGTAATAAAGTAGTCGTATCTTTTAAATAGGTGGCTTGAGCTTGTATCACCGGTTGGAAAAAACTATCAAGGTATTTAGATACCTTGTAGTAGACTGAGTACCTAGCCAAAATGATAGGATGACCCGGAGGGCAAATTGCGTCTTTATGAATTTTTGGTAGAGATGGTTTACACGGGTCCGAGGCAGCCCCGGTTCTTCCTGCCTGCCTCGGAAATCCGAAACGAGGCAAAAAGTCATCATCCCGCTGTCGGATTCTCATGAGATTCGGATTCCATATAAAGAGCCGCGTGTCGCCGCCATTTTCACTCGTGCATTGTAGAGAGAGCGAGAGGACGTGGCTACGTTCTCTGAGTGGAAAGCTCAATATCAGCTCAATATCAGTGCTCAGTATCAGTGCTGCATTGTGGTGACCAGTATACTACAGTCCAATAGTCCAGTGTTGCATCTCGCTGCTCAGTGTCAGTTCTAGTATCCTCATCAGTGCTCAGGATCAGTGCTCATTGTCTTGTGCTGCATTGTGGTGACCAGTATACTACAGTACAATAGTGCAGTGCTGCATCTTGCTGCCCAGTGTCAGTTCTAGTATACTCATCAGTGCTCAGTATCACTGCTCATTGTCTTGTGCTGCATTGTGTGGTGCTCAGTATACTACAGTACAGTAGTCCAGTGCTGCATCTTGCTGCCCAGTGTCAGTTCTAGTATCCTCATCAGTGCTCAGTATCACTGCTCATTGTCCTGTGCTGCATTGTGGTGACCAGTATACTACAGTACAATAGTCCAGTGCTGCATCTTGCTGCCTAGTGTCAGTTCTAGTATCCTCATCAGTGCTCAGTATCACTGCTCATTGTCTTGTGCTGCATTGTGGTGACCAGTATACTACAGTACAATAGTCCAGTGCTGCATTTTGCTGCCCTCTGTCAGTTCTAGTATCCTCATCAGTGTTCAGTATCACTACTCATTGTCTTGTGCTGCATTGTGGTGACCAGTATACTACAGTACAATAGTCCAGTGCTGCATCTTGCTGCCCAGTGTCAGTTCTAGTATCACAGGATATGGACCAATTTCAATGGAAGATTGACTCTTATAAATTTAACCGTAATTGAGACTGAAAGAGTTCTTCCAGTCCAAGCCGCAGTCTGCTGATCAGTTGGAGCCAATGCAGGCCCTACCAAGTTTGATTAAATCACGATCTAAGTTTGATCCATATACTAATATTGCCTCCTTGAAATGCTTCCAGAGACAGTTGGAGCAGCCAACAATATATTCTGATGGGACACAAGCATCTAATATGTCTAAAAAGGAGTTTGGGACCTTGGTGAAATTAAGCCAGGATGAAAGTATTATTATTCACCCTGCAGACAAGGGGGTGGAATTGTAGTGCAGGACATAGATCAATATCGGAATGAAGTATACAGACAGGTGATCTGACTGTATATAGAGAACTTACTGCTGACCCTATGAGATCCTTTAATGTAGAATTGGGTAAGGTATTGGCACAGGTGGTTGAGGATAAAAACATTACTTCTGTTGTGAAGAATGCCCTGATTCAAGAGCACCCAGTGGCCCCTGTGCTTTATACCTTACTGAAAATTCATAAAGACGCAATTTGCCCTCCTGGTCGTCCTATCATTTCGGCTAGGTACTCAGTCTACTACAAGGTATCTAAATACCTTGATAGTTTTTTCCAACCGGTGATACAAGCTCAAGCCACCTATTTAAAAGATATGACTACTTTATTACAGAAGTTAAAAGCGTTACCAGCCCCTTTACCAGCATGATTTTTGTGTACTTTAGATGTTGTCAATATGTACACTAGTATACCACATGAGGGTGGCCTACGGGCTGACGAAGTGCTGCTCTCACGGAGTGTGGAATATGGTGGTCCAGATTTGACATTTTTTGTCAAATCATTAGAATTAGCCCTTAAAAGAAATGATTTCTTGTTTGACAACCATTGGTATATCCAGCTGCAGGGCTGTGCTATGGGGTCCTGCGTGGCCCCAGCTTTTGCTAATTGTTATATGTTTGGTATAGAACATTATATTTTTTTCTCAAATGGTGATATAGCCTCGAAGATTTTATTATTTTTGAGATATATAGATGACCTTTTCATCATTTGGTTAGGAGATGAGCAGGAATTCCATGACCTTATGTTGAAAGCTAATACCAACAATGACTATATCAAGTTTACGTATACAATTACAAGGAACAGGTTAATTACTTAGATGTATCCATATCTTTGGACTCTGATGGTGTACATACCTCATTGTTTAGAAACCCAACAGATAGGAATAATGTTATACATTATTCTAGTCAACACTCTGTGAATACGAAAAAAGGTTTGCCCTTCTCACAGTTTCTTCGGGTACATCGTATATCTGATAATATTGACAGTGCTGAGAAGGATATAGATAGCATGATCAGACAGTTTGTAGCCGGAGGCTATGATTATTGTGATTTATTACATATTAAACACAAGGTATTATCTCTTCCTAGAGATCAAGTGCTACATACCAGTAAGAAAAAGAAGAGCATTGATCATAAGATTCCATTTGCACAAAAGGTTAACAGTCAAAGTCAGAGCATAGTTAAACACACCAGGCAATTGTGGCCATTGGTCACATTGGATCCTGACTTAAAGGTCTTTCATAACACTAATATCATGCCTAGCTTTTCTCGGAATAAAAATCTGAAGGATTGGTTGGTTAGGAACGATATTTCTAGCTTCAAGAAGAAATCCCCTAGTGGGAATTTCTTGAGGCGCAAACCAGGTTGCTACCGCTGCACAGGGTGTACGACGTGTAGCTTTCTGGAATGTGGTGACTCTCTCACCCACATACGGGTAAGCGTATTCCAATCACACAAGTACTTAAGTATTCTAGTACCTATGTGGTATATTTCATTAGTTGTCCTTGTGGTCTTTTCTATATTGGAAAGACCACGAGACAATTCAAAGAATGCATGAATATGCATAGATCATCTATATGCCAATCACTTGAAGGTCAGGCTGTGCTGCAGGAGCAACCTGTAGCACAACATTTTCATGAACACAAGCATGGGTTTTCTACCTTACGCTATAAAATAATTGATCAGGCAGCCAATAACATTAGAGGTGGAGACAGAGACAGGTCATTATTACAAAGAGAGGCCAGATGGATCCATAGTTTAAATACTGTGGCTCCAAAAGGCCTTAATGAATGCTTTGGTCTTGTTTCCTTTAAATGCGGTCCTTGATTATATCTGAGAACTGTTAACATATACAGTACAGTACATTCATTGATCGTTAGGAGTGTGTTAGTACAACATTCTGTTCCATGTGAAATCTGTCAGGATTACTGTGAGACTTTTGCCGCTTTGCTAGGTTTATTAATGCGATGAAGAATATGAGCAATTTGAATTAGACTCTATGTAGGTTTGCTATATTTGTATATGGTTGATCGGTTTTGTCAATGTAATATTCAATTTATCTAGCTACGAACTATCAGCGAATGAACAGCGAGTTTTGGGCAAGGGCATGTCCTTAATACCTACTGCTACTTTTGACGAATTAAAGTGGCAGGTGGAAAAAATTCAACTCCATCGCAAGCTCAAATTTAGGGAATACTTTCACAACAAATCATTGGAATATCATTTCATTATTCCTGATACATTATTGCAATTTAAAAAACCATCAGCATTTGAACCATTGTCCAACAATGCAAGTATTAAGACATATATGCGCCTTGTAGCCCAGGAGACACAACATCTCCTAGAATCTAGCAATTATTCCAAGCGTAATTTATCCAAGCCAGAACTTTTAGCGTAATTTATCCAAGCCAGAACTTTTAGCGTTTAGCGTTGCCAACAATGATCAACTTATAATAAGACCAGCATACAAAGGTGGGGCTATTGTCCTTCAGGACATCACTGATTACAGGAAAGAGATCTACCGTCAACTAGAAGACCCTGGAGTATACAGTAAACTCAGGGGAAACCCGACTACCATCTTTTCAAAAGAATTAAAAGAGGCTCTTATTTTTGCTAAAGATGCGAGCATCATTTCAGAGGAAACATTTGATTTATTAATTGCAGAGCACCCTATAGCGCCATTAATGTATACAGTACCAAAGATTCATAAAGGGCTAAACCCCCCACCGGGGAGACCTATCATCTCGGCTCGGGGTTCACTATTCCAGCCCACAGCCATGCTCTTGGATTCTATTTTACAACCGTGTGTACAACAACATCCACATTTCCTCATGGATGCTACAGCTTTTCTGAATGCTCTATACAATCTGGGCCAATTGCCATCTGGAGTCTGGCTGGTGACTATTGTTGTAAATAGTCTATATACTATAATCCCACATCAGGAACGGATTGCAGCAGTTAAGAAACTACTAATGAGTATGACCACCATGGTTAATATCCAAGTAGAAATCCTTGCGCAGTTACTGGAACTTATCCTTTCCGGAATATTTTTTCCTGTTTGACAATGCATTTTTTATACATATCCGGGGGTGTGCTATGGGGTCTGCCGTAGCCCCTTCCTATGCAAATATATACATGTTCGAGGTTGAACATGACATCTTCTTCACGAAGGAATCAATCTCGTCACAGATAATTCTGTATAAGAGATTAATCAATGATGTATTAATCATTTGGAAGGGCCAATCCAGCACCCTAAAAGAAATCCTGGATGTACACAATGCTTCTGACAGTCCTGTCAAGCTTACATATCAAATGGATCAAAGTAGCATTGATTTTTTGGACCTAAGGATTTCGATCAACAATGCTCTGATTAGTACTACGGTATTCACTAAACCTACAGATAGGAATACGTTCCTGCATGCCTCTAGTTGTCATCCAAGAGGGTTAAAGTTTGGACTGACATATTCACAAATGATCCGAATTCATAGGATCAATAATAATATCAAGATGGCTGAAACACAGATCGATGATCTGATTCAATGACTGGTTGGTCGAGGATATGATATCAATCAACTGACCGCGACCAAATATAAAGTTTTACAGATGGATCGCACTAAATGACTACATAAGAGAGCTACATCAGAGGCTAAACTAAAATTTCCATGGAAGAGTGAATTTAATGCTACTTCAGTAATAACGAATAGAGTGACTAAGAAAAATTGGTATGTGATCCAAACGGATAACAAGTTAGATATACAATCTACAGACATCATGCCCTGCTACAAGCGAGCCAGAAATCTGACAAGACAGACATTTGGTCAAGACAGACAATTCCACTAAAAATCATCCCTATGATTCTTGTCTGTTAGCTCCATTAAAAGCAGGATGTTTTAGATGCTCATGTACGACCTGCAGGCAGCTCATTGTAGGTGATACATTCTGTCATCCGCATTTGGGCTATAAAATTAAGATACAGTATCACTTGGCCTGCGAATCCACTTATGAGGTATATCAGATAGTTTGCCCCTGTGGCTTGTGCTACAAAGGCAAAACGATAAGAAAATTCAAGGAGAGAATGACCACCCATCGCTCTACTATTAGATTGGCCTTAACTAGTGGAACCAGCGACCAGCCGGTGGCACGCCACTTTGTGGAAGCATGACACTCGCTTGCCAGCCTCAAATATCGAATGATCGATCATATACCCCCCAGAATTAGGGGAGGGGATAGACATCGAGCATTGTTAAGATGCGAGACCAGATGTATCAAAAAATTGGACGTCATCACCCCTCTGGGTTTGAATGAGGCCATGTCACTAGCATGTTTTCAATAGTCTGTACCATTATGCAGCCCCTGTAGTTCTAAATTGAGATCTACTGACCTATTAGGTATACTGTCATTAAGCTGATTCGATAGTTTATATCCCTTTAGTCCATTTATTAATACAATTATTTACTTCATCCTAGGACTTTTGTTCATTTTGAGGCAGTTATTATAGACTTATATAGTTATATAGCTGTACTATTAAGCCATCCCCTATATATATAGCATAGATCTTTCTGCTATACAGTTGCGCATGACACAAGCATAAAATATGCATATTTTTTGTCCAAAGGCATGTATATTATGTGGTATTATGTGATTCTCTTTGCTGTCCTGTAGTTACATTATTGCTATTTGTATTAGAATTCACTATTTCGGGTTTCCATGGTGACGGGTCTCCGGGATGATGAGTTGCACGCATGACACGGTTATGTCATATCTCAGCGCCCAAGCCGCCGGGCGGGTCCCCCCGGACGGGCGCCGCTGCTATTCACAATGGTGGGGATATAAGGTGAGTACACTATTTGTTTCTGTTTATCCTGACAACTATTTGCATACAATTGAAACGTTGATACCTGCAAGTGGTGCCGTTTGAAGTTTTATACCTGAGTGCCGCACATTTGCTAGATTATATATATATATATATATATATATATATATATAGTCAGCAACTGGACCCCGGCACTCCGGACTAACGCAAATCCTGCTTCGGTGCCCTCCCTTCAGGGCTTGTCACCTCTGATTAGCATATAATACCTTGGAGAGGGCGGCACTCAGAGACTTGGCAAAATGGTATATAAGAAGAAAAAACCCCGCAGGGCAACCTTTATTGTGACGTTTCGTGGACTAGCCCCTTCCTCAGACTGAGGAAGGGGCTAGTCCCCGAAACGTCACAATAAAGGTTGCCCTGCGGGGTTTTTCTTCTTATATACCATTTTGCCAAGTCTCTGAGTGCCGCCCTCTCCAAGGTATTATATATATATATATATATATATCGAAAAACACAGGCGGCACTTCCAGACTGATAAAGTGAAAAAATCTTTATAGCAACGTTTCGGAGGGTCTCACCCCATCATCAGGCCTGATGATGGGGTGAGACCCCCCGAAACGTTGCTATAAAGATTTTTTCACTTTATCAGTCTGGAAGTGCCGCCTGTGTTTTTCGATATTTATGGGATACTTTCTCTTGGATGGCACACCAGCAAGTTTGCAGGAGGTTACACTGTCCTCAGAGTGCCGGATTTGTGTTTCTATCTATCTATATATATATATATATATATATATATATATATATATTTACTGAACCTTGGGAACCCATAGAATATAGTAGCACAGGTCAACGGAGTTGAGCTCAATGGTGCACAGTCCGTAATGGTAATATTTGCTGGAGATATTAGACAGCAAAATCGGGAACTGCTTCACGTTGCTCAGCCAAACGCTAATGCTACTTGTTCCTGTCTACAAACAATTACACTCCATTGGCTTTTGAGTAGATGTTTTACACTAAACTGTCCCTATTTTCTTGGAGCAGAATAGTTCCTATTGCACTGTGCAGTCTGGGTTTGCCTTACACAATGTGCCTCATAGCTAAATCTGTATGGCTGGCTATCTCTTGGTAATGCTTTTGTTCTTATACAAGTGTGGCTGGTTAATTTGCAGTACTTTAGCCCTGTGGAAAACTAATAACTTTAAAGCTGGTTTTCTCCTGTAGCACAAAAGCCAGAGTTGCAGTTTGCCTTGCACATGGTGCCTCTGTCCCTGAAGTGATCTCTACCTCTCTAGGGTAGACTTGTGATGTGGGTGAATGCACATGCTGATCCACTGACCTTATACACAGCGCTAGTGTTCACCTGTAACTAGAAGCTGAACTCCAAATGGGTGCCTGCTTTGTACCAACAGATACTTCTGTCAGAAGACCATATCCCTTCCCTACCTCTCTTCTTGCCATTCACTTTACCTGTATGAGTGAAGCCTGCATCACCACCTCCGCTGGCCTGTATACCACTCTGCCTCCGCTGGGAACCACTGACGTCCAGACCCAGGCGCTGGTGTCAGTTCACAGCTTCACAGCTCTCTCTGTCTTTCCAAGATGGCCCCCGCCCAACTGTCAACTGTCACCACCGGTAGTTAACTCTTTCTCTGCTGTAAGTTTAATAATGTCCAGCCAGGACTGCATTCAGCTGGGGAAGTGGCACAACAGTGACACTACAATTTTTAGCAGCTCCAATGGGATGCCACACAAGGGAACACACTTATTATCTAATAAATAGGGTTTTGAATCCACCAATTTAATTATGCACCCCCGAAACTGCTGTACAGTAGATACAACAGCTTGGAGTTCAAAAATGCAGGTAATATGCAGAGTTTCTGAACGGCCTAAAATTATGATTAAGTAAATTTTTTTACAGTATATACTGTAGCTGAAGATTTATTAGAGAAATATAAATTTAATTCACCCTGATATGAAATTTTGTACCAGGAAATTGTTCTATAGTATCCATTTGAGTCCATGGAGGAAAATAGGGCCTCTACAAATTTGTACCATCTGCTCCTGTTTTTGGGCAGTGTTTTCATTTCTCCCCAGGTTTTGCTTATGCATAATGCATTCTCTTGATTGATCCTTTTTTAAGGATTGATGTCGGTCCTTTGGGGGTTCTATTACAAGCGTGATTTGCTATTGAAGAGTTTCTTTTTCCTTCAATTTTTATTTTCTGCTTTGAATTTCTAAAGACATCCCTTTCTCTTTTCTCTTTGCAGGATAAAGCTTTTTAAAATAGAACAAAGTGCTGCCATCAAACAACCTTCATCAATTATATTAACTCATATTCTCTCTCTCTCTCTCTCTCTCTCTCTCTCTCTCTCTCTCTCTCTCTCTCCCCCTTTCACTATATATATATATATATGATTTTATGTATACACACACACACACACACACACACACACACACACACACACACACACACACACACTCATTCAAGATAACTAGCACAATTTGCCATGGGTGAACAGCCTGCTTTATTCATCAGGATGGCATTCAATTTTCACATTAAAAAGGAGTCACTATTTCAGGTGACTTTAAGGCAGGTACAGTAAGCAATGTAACAATGCAATGAGGAAGGCTAGTTAGATGCTTGGCTGCATTTGGGAGAGGAATCAGCAGCAGAAAGTAAGAAGTAATAATGCTACTGTACAGGTCATTGGAACGGCCTCATCTAGAAAACTGTGTACAATTCTGGAGGCCAAATCGTCAAAAAGATATTAATAGATTAGAGACTGTACAAAGAAGGGCAACTAAAATGTTGCATGGCCTACATCATAGAACATACCCAGAAAGACAAAAAAAAATCAATATGTATAGTTTGGAGCAGAGAAGGAAAAGGGGGGACATGAAAGAAAGTTTCAAATATATCAAGGGTTTTAACAAAGTCCAGAAGGGAAACATTCTTCAAATGAAGAGAAGCAACAGGACACGAGAGTGAAAGGAGCTACAGTAGGTTCAAGGGAAATTTGAGGAAAAATTACTTCACAGAAAGGGTAGTTGACGAGTGGAATAGCCTTCCATTAGAGGCTAAGACAGTAGAGCAATTTAAACATGCATGGGATAGATATAAGGATATCCTTACAAAGGAATAAGTATAAAATAAGGTTTGAGATAAAAATATGGTAAAAAAAAAATGGCAAACTAAATGGGCCAAGTGGTTCTTATCTGCCATCAAATTCTATGTTTAAAAAGAAGTAGGAACCTCTTGAAGATCCATAGCACTAATCTATCATGGTCTGACAATCAGAATGTCCAACTACAAAGCCTCCATTACCCCAACCATAGGACCCAGAACCTTTTTTTAAAGGCTAAACTTCATAATATAGTGCAGTATGTTTGGCACCAAAACAAAATATGTATTTATTCGTCAAAACTGATATTATCTGAAGGAGTTGGGGCTGTTGCCAAACCACTCTATTTATAACTTGTGCCAAACTTCTAACTTGATTTATACAGCTCTGTTTGGAATAAAGCAGGTGGAAGAAAACACATAGAAAAGACTAACGAGGGTGTGGGATGAAGTAGGACATTAGTGCTCATTGCTGTTGGGATTGGATATGTGGCCTTGTTTGTGCCCTGGGTCTCTGTCTCTGGAGTTGTGAAAACCTACCTAACCCATGCTGTGAAGTGCCAGCACTTCCAACTTCCACTGGTTGTGGCTATTGCCAGCTGTGGTGATTGAGTCCTGACACGGCTGTCTTTTGTCGATGGCCTTCCTATAACAGGAGCTTGGTTTTCTGCTGTGCTGAGAAACACAGTAGATTCCCTCTCTGGTCTTTGGGCTGCATGATGAACTGGGTGCTCCACAGATGTGTTCTGTCTACCTGCTGATGGACCTGCACTACAGAGTGTCTGCTTCCTTGATTCCTCAAACAACAGTGCATATTTACAGCCTTGGTGAGCATCAGTTATCATCTTGGCCTCTTGCTGCTTTCTGTTCTGTTTTCACAGTAAAGCTAAGTAGGTTGCTTTGTCCTACTAGTGCAACTCATCTCCTTCTTTTGTACTGCTTCTGCTTGATCCTACCTGGTAGGGGTGCTTTAGTATGACTGCTGATAGGGGGAAGTCTGGAAATTCACCTACAGCTCGTCTGGATACATTTAAAGACTCACATGCACAAACAACTGCTGACCCTCCTACAAGTTCTTCTTCAAAATACCCCTAGCTGGATCTTGCTCCTTCTCCTCCAGAGGTCGCCCCTACTGTGCATTGACTTTTGGAAACTATCACTACTTCTGACAAATGAGTAACAGGCAAAATAGGGGATGTGCAAGTGGAAATATCATTAATTTGGCACAACCTTTAGAAAATAGAGAGAGGGTTGGTGAGGCCAAACAGCAAATATCCTCCATTGTAGATGTGATGGCAAAGTAAAATGCTCTAATTTAACCATTAAAGTTAATTCTTATAAACAGAAATTACATATCACATTTCTTCAACTCTTCACAGACGGCCATGGCTTGGATCGAGAGTGCTTTCCAGCTGGAGTGGTGGTTGCCCTTTGAAGCTTCTGGTGCTTTTCTCCTGCTAATTGTTAAGACCCTGATTTACATTTCAGGATTTTTGCAGTACTGTGGGCTCACCAGCAATGTGCTGCTGTCTAGACTCTGTCTTAGTTGATAGTGTTTACCTGTGAGGAGTTAATTCTGGTTAATTAGCCTCATCTGTTGGAGAGCTACTTCAGGCCTCTGTCTGAGACTGGAGGTTGCTGGTCACTAATGTTCTTGTGAGTTTCCTTTGTTAGACGATGGCTGCTACGTGATATGACCTTCAAACTACTACTCTGTAAAGTCTTGTGGGCCTTCTTCCAGACAGCATTTAGTCTACAGGGTGCAAGATTTGCTTATATGTCAGGTTAATCTATATCTTACTTTGTATTTTCAGTTTTCTAGACTCATGCGTCCATTAGTGCATTATTCTGCTGTCTGCCTATTTTACCTGAATCCCTTTGTCTGTGTCTTTGTTTTATTCCGGTATACTTACCAATCTGATGGACCCTGCACTAAACCTGCATGCACATGTGTTGGTCTGTATATTTTGAAAAGTGTCAACAGTTATTCTGAAAATACATTATATACAATTAAAATGATTTTAAGGGGTCATAATGGTAAATGGTAATTATTTTTCGACATAATGAGACTTGTTTCATTTAGCTATTTGTACACCTCTATGTGTTACTGTCTGAATTTTTTATAGGGGCAGGGTCAATAGAGGAGCATATTGTATAACTGAAATTGCTTGTTTTAGTAGAGAAGCCTACTTATTCGTTTTATTTTTGTTGTTTTCGTTTTTCCTTTCTACTCCCATCTTTCCTAGGGGATGCTGCCATGTGACCGGCGCTCGGGATCCCGGCGGTCACCATGCCGATGTCAGAATCCGATCACTCAAAATGCCGGCTGACGGAATGCCGACCCACAGGGTCTATTCCCACACATGCGTGTCCACAACACCCATAGAGTGGGACTAGAACCTGTGGCGAGTGCAGCAAGCTCGCAAGGGGCTTTGTTGCGCTGCCACCCCCCCTCCTCCCGCCGCCATTCTGCTGCCGGATCCCAGCAGCCAGCAATGGGATACCAACCCCTTTCCTAGACAGTATCTGCTAACTCTGAATGGAGACTGGGAGTCAGGATTCTGTTTTTTATAGCTGATTGATGTTCATGTTGAAGAGTGAGGTACACCTGGTTGATCTATGGGTATACGGGGTGGGGAGGGGAGATTGGGCCTTATTTTGTTCCCTGTGTGGGTTTAGGGGACATGTTTCTAGCAAGGCTAGTTTTTATTTAATTTTCAAAAAAGGAGGGTTGAGGTAGAATACTGCATGGTATAGACTGTAGCTAGCCTGGGGGTGGTCACAGGGCTCCCCTGTTGGGCCCAAATCAGAAACAGATGCGTACAAGAAAGGGAGATCACTCCTATTTGGTGCTAGTCCGCTTACATCCACATGAGATACTGTGATATAGCCAAAACTTAATTAAAAATAAGGCATGTGTCAAGTGTAGTAAAAACAAGCTAAAGTTTTAATTCAAATAGACACTTTTTTAAAACATGACACTTAAATTGAACAAGAGTAAATAACATAGGGAATCCTACCAAGATGGTGGCCGGAGCCGCAGGTGTAATATGCAAGGTATACCCGGGAAAGATACCCTGCATAAGGCTCCGGAGATTTGATTCTGCACAGTCCTTGTCTGGATGGGATATCATGAATATGAGGGAAATTATTGTAACCAACATAATACAATTAAGCCTTGTATTCAAGTTGTGATAACATGGGTTGGTGGTGCTCCCAAGAGGCAACAAGACCGTTTTCTAGGCTATAGAGGAAAGGAGGACTCTGGTGTTGGTGCACTCTTAAAAAAATGAAACAATTAAAAATTAAACTCTTTTTTAATATATAGTAAAATCAAGTATCAACCATCCTATGAAACCAGTGAGAACATATAAAACACATATAAACAAACAAATGTGTAGAAAAATTAAAAGTATGTTAAAGCCAGGTTTTTGAATGATTGCAATATGGCTGGATAAACAATTATGGGTATGAGGCCCCAACAAATACATCAGTATCAAAGTTAAATAACCAATAAAATGAGTCTTTTAAAAGGCAACAATCCTGGTAAGGCCTGAAAAACTCCTACTGTGGGTTGACACTGAATCGTGCTGTCCTGCTTGGTAAAAGTAATTGTGTGGTAGGTGTGGTAAGAAAATGAACCGCTGTATTCTGCTTGGTATCTAAGGCCCACAGGTAGTTAACGGCCGGGTGAGAGTACCAATGGTGGAATGGAATTCCAGAAGAAGAAAGAAGAAAGATGTTGAATCTGTTTTTGCCAAGGTGTTCCACAGTGACGACTTTTGGATGACCCATCTTAGTGGTTATTTAGCCTTAATACTGATGCATTTTTAGGCCACCATACCCATAATTGTTTATTTAGACCTATTGCAATCATTCAAAAACCTTGTGTCTTTTTCACAACTTTCACTTTATTAATTCAGTGAGTTGCAGGATAATTGTTTATCCAGACTTATTGCAATCATTCAAAAACATGGCTGTGATATTCCTATAATTTTTCTACACATGTTTGTTTATATGTGTTTTATACTTTCTCACTGGTTTCAAAGGGTGGTTGATACTTGATTTTACTTTATGCTAACAAAAGTCACATTTTATGATTCCCCTACACCAGAGTCCTCCTTTTCTCTATAGCTAAGAATCTATAGGATGTGCCTGCTAATGTGTTTAATAAATGGGTGCTCTGTCTGTTCACTTGGGGTGTACTACGTTCTACCAACGATCAGAATCCCGGCGCCC
The DNA here is from genome assembly GCF_028390025.1 of Pseudophryne corroboree. Taxonomy (NCBI): domain Eukaryota; kingdom Metazoa; phylum Chordata; class Amphibia; order Anura; family Myobatrachidae; genus Pseudophryne; species Pseudophryne corroboree. The sequence goes on from NC_086444.1 coordinate 558,333,532, forward strand.
AGCATACCGGCACCGGGATCCTGACCAGCAGAATGCCGGCAGCTGGGCGAGTGCTACGTGCACCAGGCTATTTATTCTCCCTCCAGGGGTGTCGTGGATACCCCAAGAGGGAGAATAGTTGTCAGTATGCCGGCTGTCGGGATCCCAGCACCGGTATGCTGAGCGCCGGGATCCCAACAGCCGGCATATCACTTGTAACATCAGGGGCCTTAATAAAGATTATGTTATTCTTAGTCATCTCCCAACTTTGTAAATATGATTAAAATATATATACCCATATATATCTTTAAGTGAAACTCATTTTCATGGGAGTGAAGTTTTGGCATTAAAAAGACATTGGGTGGGTTGGTATCTGTTTTGATTAAGAAACTGTACAGTAGGACAGTTGTTGCAAAGGCTTCATTATTTATTGCACTCTCACCAGGTGACCCTATATTTTGGGGGATTTTAATAATGTTCTTGATCTTTTCTTGGATCAATGGAGGGAAATGTATTGAGGGTGCACTATCCCCAGACGAGGTAGTACTTCTTTCATTTCTTGTTTCATCATGCTGTGTTGACTGTATATGTGTGTCTGACCACTTATAGTCATTGGTTAATGCCTTTACCTATTTACCTAGAGGGCTCTCTGATCATTCTCCAGTGTTATTGTTCCTACATCTATTGCTAGACAGAGGCCCTGTTTTTTCAAAGTTGGATGCATTCAAGCTGACCTTGATTAGGACTCTGCCTCTCCTTACTGTACGCCACTGATCCATGCTAAAGCACAGGTGACTTAATTAGTACTTCAGTCAGTTTGAGTATACCATCTGTGCACAAGTATGGATATCCTTAAAACCTGTCCTGTTAAGGTGTGTACACACGGTGAGATCCTTGCTATGTCCGATTTTGACTATGCGATTTCCCTTGAACTCCCACAGATCCCAGATAGCACAGATAGCACAGATTTGAGATTTTGAGATTTAGTCTATGTACGATTTTGACTAAGTGCCAATGTTAACTATACTTTGTACTAGATAGTACACTAGATAGTCAAGATTGACTTGCCTGCACAGTCTATCTAGCCTTGCAACACCGACCCCACGGGAGCGCGCATCAGGATCGAATCGGTATCGCAAGCTGCCTAACACCTTGAGATATGCACTAACTTTTCAGAAGATTTTGACTATATAGTCATAATCTTACAGATTTATCTCACCATGTGTACACACCTTTAGGATGTCTTGAGGACCATGTTTGGGAACCACTGACAGAGATAATTTTTTACAGTAAATCACTGAACAATTTGTTTCTGAAACCCTTGGCAACCAACAGAGGTACTGGAATTGTTTGTGTAATGAAGACAAATTTGAGCTCACTGCAGTGTTATCCTAGTACACTTAGAAGATAATTTTAAGACACATTAAAATGGTAATAGGGACACAAGATTTTAAAAAATAAATTCAGACATAAGTTAAAATTACTTTTGGATTATATTTATCAGTACTAAATGACATTTCTTTGCCTTGTAGATCTATAAAGATTTAAATATTATTTATACATTTTTTTTTAGATAATTGCTCCTTCATAGATGTGTCCAAGGATTCCTGCTGACTTTGACCTTGAAGTAATTCACAATAGAATCTGGCTTTGGCACTTTTCCTAGTCTTTGGCACTATGGAAACTTCTCTAAGGGTTTATGTATAATCACAAAACTAAACACTTCAGACCATATTTGGTGGGGAAGCTCAAGTCAAAGCTTTTACAAAGTATACAGATTTCCTATCTCAGCTTGGCATATGTACAACTCCGTAACCTCTCCTGTGTGTAACAAGATGGGAGCCTACTACTAAAAACATTCATTGTGATATATATGAACACATTGTATGGCTCTACAACTTACTACTGGTACCTTTTATTATATTTGCAACCTTCGACTTGATCTTTGTTGATTTTATTAAATAATTTAAATGCTTAAAAATAAGGTTTGTTTTTGATTGTGCCCAATGGTTTCATAATGTTAAAAATAATTATCTGTAATGTGATGCAGTTTACCTACAATCAAAATATCGACAGCCATTGACCGACAAGGTCAAAATACCGACATAAAAATGTCGACACATAAAAAATCGACATGAGTTTTTCATGATTTTTTTGATTGAAACCGACTTGTTCATACTTTACCATCCCAGTGGACATGGAGGCGGAATATAATTGTGTGCCGAGCACAGCATGGCGAGCGCAGTGAGACATGCGAAGGGACGCGGTACACTTATACGCTGTCCATGTCGACCTATGTTGACATACACACCAATAAAAAAAAAACTGTGTCAACTTTTTGATCTGTTGACATTTTAAATGTATATATTTTGACCGTGTCAACATTTTAAATGTCTGTATTTTGACCTTGTTGGTATTTTGACCATTGGTCAATTGTTGTCGGTATTTTGACCGTCGGGATTTTAATTGTAGCTAGGTAAATCATACTGATCCCTCTGTAACAAAAAAGTTGTGAAATGTGTTTTTGCTATTTTGTACCACTTTGGATTTTCAGAATCTGGGTTTGTGTAAATGGAACAGATACTCACATAGGGCCTGATTAAGAGTTGAACGTAAATCAATTGCACAGAACGTAGACCTGTATTTTGAGTGTAGTATGTTTTATACTTGCCGGTACTTACGCTTGGTGTACTGGGTCAGGTAAATTCATGTGTAAATTCTGCACAGTGAGGGTGTGGAGACGTAAGCAAACCATGACCCTTAGTTGTGCATACAAGTTTTTGTATGATACACATATTTAAGTGGGTATCCGGTCTCCAGGTCGACACCCATAAGGCCGACACCACTTAGGTCAACACCAATTGGTCAACACACCTTAGGTCGACATCTGAAATAGGTCGACATGGACAAAAGGTCGACACGAACAAGGTCAACATGCAAAAAGGTCGACAAGAGTTTTTAGCTTTTTTTATTTTTTGAACTTTTTCATACTTTACGATCCACGTGGACTGCTATTGGGAATAGTAACCAGTGCTGAGCACAGCGGTAGTGGAGCATGGTGCACTATTTGGGGTTCCCGGTCACATTACGGAGAAAACAACACCAAACAACATAAAAAACTCATGTTCATGTCAACTTGTTGTCCATGTCGACCTATTTCAGGTGTTGACCTGAGGTGTGTTGACCGATTGGTGTCGACCTAAGTGGTGTCGACCTTATTGGTGTTGACCTTGAGTCCCATACCCATTTAAGTGTTGATGAGGATCACCACCTCAGAATTAAATTTGAATTATGGATCACATAGGTATAACCTATTCTAAAAATAAAGCCGCTCCAACAATTCTGCTTCTGTGACAAGGTGTCACCTGTGTGCAGACAGATTTTATCACTTATGATTAAAAAACAAACAAACCACTATAATTAACATAATAAAAGCTTAACAAAAGCTAAAAAGCTACAATACCATTTTTTATGTTTCAGAGTTTTTGCTATTTTTATTAAACAATTTTTAAAATTTGTTACACAAGAAATACCATGCAAAGAGATATGACTATTTGTCAATTGATAGAATTTAAATACTGCTTACCTTCTGGGTTCTTGGGAACCAATGTAAAAATCACTTGATTTATTTCCATTTTACCTAGGGCAGCTCAAAAATATTATTAGCTGTGTACTGTATATTGTTGTGTACTGGGAAAATAAAAGAGAGTACTGAGAAATATGAAGTATAGCATCAATTCTGGACATAACCTCTATAGTTACATTTTATGAATACAGTGGAGCCTTTATTATCCATGCTTATGACAGGAAGCGTGAAACAGGATAATTGAAAAGGATTGTTAATTGATTTACATGCTATTTGCTAAGATCATAAAAACACTGCATTGTTATAAAATGGTTGAGAAATTGCACATTTAACCAAATGCGCATTGTTAAGTGACAACACATTTGATCAAGCAAAAGTAATTTAGGTTCCATTGTAAGATTAAATTGATTTCAATTGCACAATATATTCATAATAATCAAAGTACAGTGAATGTAGCCCATACAGATTAACTATTATTTTAGAGTGTTATAATAATTTCAAAAGTAAATGTTTATAGAATTTAGTAGCTGTATTAATACTGTAGCTCAATTTACAGCTTGTCAGAAATGATATAAAATGAATGTGATATGAACCTTAATTTCTGAGCTAAAGCAGAATGAGAAATAGAAAAACAAAGTAGTTCTTGAAAGAAGAACTATTGTTACTGAAATAAGATAAGAACACAGAAGATGAGATCAGAGAGAACAGGAACATAGACATATAATATGTATAGTTTGGAATTTAGCTCAAAGAAGGGTTAGAAAGCATTCAGCAATCTCACAGGAGGATATCCTTTATTGCCTATACTTTATGCACCTATCCATCTACACATCACTGTAAATGAAAACAAAAAATATCATAAGGGAAGGAGTATTGTAATTTTTATACGATGGCATGTATAATTTGCAGATAAAAAAAATTCAGTGTCTCCATTTGCCCTGAAGGCAGCCTGAGAAGTATTGTACATTGTTACTATGCTATATTCTTGACTTGGCTCCCGACTTGATCTTCATGCTGTGTTATGTTCTTGCCCAGGTGATATCTTTCATACATCTTAGTTAATTTGCCTTATTAGCTCCTGATGGGCAATGTACAGTTTGTGAAGGAACAGTACAGTACAACAGTACAGTTTGTGAAGGAACTAACTCAGCTGTGAGCACAGGGCCTAATTCAGTCCTGATCGCAGCAGCAAAAAATTTCTCTAATGGGCAAAATCATGTGCAGTGCAGGTGGGGCAGATATAACATGTGCAGTGACAGTTAGATTTGGGTGGGTTGTGTTCAAACCAAAATCTAAATTGCAGTGTAAAAATAAAGCAGCCAGTATTTACTTTGCACAGAAACAAAATAGGTCACCCAAAAATAACTCTCTCTGCACATGTTACATCTGCCCCACATGCAGTGCACATGGTTTTGCCCATAAGAGAAAGATTTTGCTTCTGTGATCAGGTCTGAATTAGGCCCATAGTCAAGGGTGTAGCTACCATAGGTGCAGGGAGTGCAGCTGCTATGGGGCCCAGAGGTGAGAACGGCCCACCTTCCCTGTCACAGTAACATGTATTATATACATTTTTCACCAATGGGTGGTCTAAAGGGGTCCTTACAAACGTTTGCCTTGAGGCTTACAATATATTTAATTATGCTCCTGTATATGCTCATTGTAATGTGATGTAAAATTAACTGGAGTGCATTATAATGTTGCATGATATGAATTGGGGCACTGTAATATGTCACAATATGAAATGGAGGCACTATAGTGTGTCATAATATGATCTGGGAACATGATATGTCATAATATGAATTGGCGATATTGTGTTGCATAATGTGTACTGGCAGCCCTACAATGTGACATCATGTGAACGAGGGCACTACTGAGGTACAGATAATCAACCAGGGCACTATTATGAAAAATACAATTAACATCTGCAGCAGAGAGGTGTCTTTCTAGAAACATTGGGGGCCCTTCAAAAATCTGCTATGGGGCCCACAAAGTTCTGGCTACGCCCCTGCCCATAGTACAGTAACATGCTTGTAAGCAAAGGTGAATAATCAGCATAAAGAGCAGGCTATTTGACTGAGATTGTATATGTGACCATTTATAAAGCTCACCTGAGACTGTGGGCCAAATGCATCATCACTTGGAGAGTGATAAAAAGGAGAGTGAAAAAGTACCAGCCAATCAGCTCCTAACTGCCATGTCACAGGCTGTGTTTGAAAAATGGCAGTTTGGAGCTCATTGGCTGGCACTTTTTCACTCTCCATTTTATCACTTTCCAAGCGATGATGCAACTAGCCCCCAGTCTGTTTGGGAAGATGCCCGCACACATCCCCAATTGACAACTTTTGGGGCCTGAGCATCCACTGGTAACACTAGCCTGGTCAATTCCCCTCAGACCATTTACTTAACAAAGGAAGAACGTTATCTACAGTGCTGAGCTTCAGAACACAATTTACTTTTTTAAATGTAATTTGCCTTTATTAAGTACCAATACAGCAGTACAGGGAAAGATCAGTAAACAATCCAAACATAAAAACATTGGCTTATATTGTAGTCTTATATTATGAACATTGCAGTTAATTGAAACCAATAGAAGCAAGTGGAGATGAACCTACCCAGGGCAGAGAGATCAATATCCTCCATGACCGTATAATGGTTTATTCTATGGTATCAGTAACAATGGGAAGGGGGTTGGCTATTTCCAATATGCCAGGATGATAGTCCTTGCTGCATTATTCAGGTGCCCCACCAGGGATTTCTTATGCTGAGTAATAAACATAGAAAAATCATTAAAAAGCCCAAAATATAAATCTGTTGGTATATATGAGCCTACAAAGCGAAGAGAAAAAGAAGTGTTGGGTATGATATGCCGGCGGCTGGAATCCTGATGGTCAGCATCCCGATGTGGGAATCCCGGCTACCAGAATGCCAGCAGAGGGGCGAGCGCAATGAAACCCCTTGCATGCTCGCTGCACTCAACACGATGCGGGCACAGTGGCTCGTTTGGCTCGCCGCAGATTCTATTCCCACTCTATGGGTGTTGTGGACACCCACGAGTGGGAATAGCCCCTTTTAGTCGGGAATCCATCTGTTGGCATTGTCAGTCCTCGGGATTCCGGCATCGGTATCCTGACCGCTGAGATCCTCACTGCCGACAATGTAACCGCATCCCGAAAAAGAAGACTCTCTTTTGGGTGCACTTTTAAGAATAAACAAATAGCTTAGATTGGCAAGAATTAAATCGTAACTTTTATTGAGTAGTTATTAATAAATATCAGTGTAACCAAAGAGACATGTTTGAGATCACGCAATAGTCCTTCGTAGGGTATTATATGATTATCGTGATCACTTAGACCAACAGAAATTGATATTCAGTATATTGTTTTTTGTTTTGTTTTTTGAAATATTGAGCACCTTCTGCCAGAAGCCTGTGATCCCAGGGCATGCTCACCATATGTGGAGAGCCACATTAAGCACAGCTCTAGAATGTGTAGGGAACAACAGGACACTTTTTATACAATACTTGTGACATTATGTATCAGTTAAAAAAAATCGGAGGTTTCCCACAATACATACGGCTCACTATATGTAATAAAAAGTGAGCACAGCATGTGCCCTTGTGGGTTTGCAGTGCTCGCCATGCTTCGGGCATGGTGGCAACCTTTGGTCATCACAATATTATATTCCACCTTGGGTGGTGGCGTGGACCACCAGCCAAGTGGGAATATTGGGCTTGGGTCTGGATTCCGACCACTGGCATTTCCCCAGCTGTCGAGATTCAGTCATCGATATCCTGACCCCCAGGATCCCGACAGCCTGCAAATTAACTGCATCCTGTGCAAAGATGGACCCTAGAATTTGGATGCAAGTAGTTAATACTATCCCCTCTTCCCTGGACTAATGTTGCATCACTGAATCTCTTTGAGGTGAGAGTTACCATATCAATATAATAGCTGCTCACATTTCAAGTTTCTTTTTCAAAAAGGATTACCTTATGCTACCAGTATTGAAGGATGGCTCACACCTTTACTATACTGTACTTCCATAATACCTGTTGCAGGTTTTTTTCTTCTGATGCAGACTATTTTTCCATCTCACTATTTGCATCAGATATCCTTGACTATTTTGGAAAAATTAGATCTCACATTTACCATCACATATGGAGACATCAGGAGACATTCATTATATTCAGTTGCCCTCTATTTGGAACATCTTTACAAAAATGACCTCCCGTTGGTGTATGCTGGGCAGAACATTGTCCCGGTGAGTCTGTTTTGGGCATTCCACTAGATCACAGGTTCTCAAACACGGACCTCATGTTTTCCAGGTCACCTGTGGATTCTTGAACTGTGACAGTTGGTAATACACAGTTCACCTGCTGGATGACGTGGAAAACGTGAACTGTGTGGGGTCATGAGGACCGGGTTTGAGAACCACTGCACTAGATGGATTTGGATGGTAACTTTACTGAACTGTAATAACTGACAGAAATGACCATAATTCAATGACCTGAAATAACCATAAATCAGTGTACTAAAATAACTGACTGAAATGGAGGTGAGAAGACAAAATATATTGTGTACACAAAAGCCTTGGAATAGCAACATTGATAACAGAAGGGGAAAACTTTAAACTCATCTCGCAAAGTAAAGGTGATTTTAACTGTACAGAAGGAAAAGCTGGAGATCAGGGTTACTGGTGATACCCCCTAGTTATATATATATATATATATATATATATATATATATATATATAGACAGCGAGGTGGGTCCGGCACAGCCACTTATGAAAATAGCACATCGGGTGCCCTCACAAGAGATAAACAGCAAATGCAAGATGGTGCGGCACTCCAATGATTCACAAAGGCAGAGGGTTATTGATTGCAACGTTTCAATGCCCGTTTATTAAGATGGCATTTTCGTCAGGTATGTAACAAAGATAAAAACAGCTTACCTTAAATACAGTGTATCACCCATCGTGGCGCGAACACCGCAGCGGGACTGCACGCCCGGTGGCCGCGCAAAGAGATGACGTCATGCCGTTCTGGAACAGAAGCGTGCATCGTCATGTGAAGAGACCCATCACCATAGTAACCAAACATAATATCACAATGGCTGAAATAGCAATACAGAATAGACATTTATCTAAGTACAGATATGCAGTATATTAAACGAGAGCCTGGCACAGAAAATTAATAGGATAACTAAAATGAATTATTAAATAATCCATGACAGTTAGATATTACTAGCCAGCACACTGATTCCTGAATATTCATTAAGGCCCTTTGGTGACAAGGTGCCTAAGCGAAAAATCCACTTGGCCTCACATTGTAGGAGCTTAAGACCACGGTTCCCACCACGTATAGAATATGGGATGTGGTCAATCATTCTATATTTCAATGAGGCTAGGTTATGTGTAGCAAGGGCAAAGTGCCTGGCAACTGGTTGGTCGCTTTTACCAGAGACCAAGGCAGCTTTTATGGTGGAACGATGGGCTGCCATTCGTTCTTTAAAAGGGCGTTCAGTCTTTCCTATGTAGGAAAGACCACAGGGACAGATTATCTGATAAACTGTGTAGACAGAGTTGCAGGTGAGTCTATGGTGAATTTTTAAGGATTTACCTGTAAGGGGATGGTAGAATGTGTCGCCTGGAATTAGGTATTTGCAGGTCACACAAGTGCATCGTATGCATCCTGTTTTGCCCCTATACAAATTGGGGGCAGGTTGTGAAATATCAGATTTCACCAGGATGTCGCGGATATTGCGTCCGCGTTTGTAGCTAGGCATTAATGCTGTATCCGCTAGATGACAGTCTGGGTCAGACCTGATGATCGGCCAATGGTTCTTAGCTATTTTATTGATCTTGGGGCTAATCGGAGTATACTGTGTGACCCAAGGTAATGAGGATTTGGTACTACTTTGTTTGGGTTTTAGCAGTGTTGTTCTATCAATGCGCAAGACCCTGGCCTTAGTGTTTTGAAGCTGAGTGTAATCATAGCCTCGTGACAAAAATTTTTGTAATAAAGAATCAATTTCTGCTTCTGCTATTTTAATGTCAGACGTAATTCGTCTGATTCTGATGAATTGTGAATATGGCAGGCCCTGTATCAACGATCTGGGATGGCAGCTGGATGCTAACAGAAGATTATTGCGATCAGTAGGTTTTGAGTACAAATTAGTTGAAATGCAGCCATCTTTAATAGAAATGGCTACATCTAGATACTGTATCTCAGTGGAACTGAAAGAAAAAGTAAGTTTAACAGGGCTGTCGCTGGAGTTGTGTGACTCAAGGTGTTGTACCAAATCTTGACCATCTCCCTGCCAAAAAATCAGTAAATCGTCGATGTAACGACAGAAAAATAAAATCCTATTGGAAATATTTGTATCAGAAAAGAATATTGCATGCTCAGCCTCGAACATGAAAATATTTGCGTAAGAGGGGGCCACCGCCGCCCCCATCGCACAACCAATCAACTGTAAATAAAAAGAACCATCATAAAGAAAAATTTTTTTTGTTAATATGAACCGCAGTAAATCCAACAGAAATGAAATATCAGGACCAGTGTATGTGGTCTGCCCATGTAGAAAGCGTCCCACAGCCGACAATCCCTGATCATGGGGAATTACAGTATATAAACTAACCACATCGATGGTGAACATGGTAATGTCAACCGAAAATCTAGGTAAAGACATCAGCTTAACAAGTAATGTGGTGGTGTCTAAGAGATATCTAGGATGCTCTTTTATATAAGTTTGCAATACACTGTCGACAAATACCGAAGCTGGCTGTGTCAGACCCCCACGCGCAGCAATGATTGGTCTGCCCGGGGGGTCTGACATAGACTTGTGGATCTTTGGGACAGTGTACAACAAAGGAACCAGAGGGAAGGCTGGAAGTAAGGCTTTAGACAAAGGCTCAGAAATCAATTTGTCACTACAGGCTTGTTTCAAAATTTGTGATAATTCATTTTTGAAAGCACTTGAAGGGTCATGAGGGAGCAGTCTATAAGTGGAAGAATCATTCACATGTACTGCAACCTGTCGTCTGTAGTCGTCCAGATCCTGGATGACCAGGGCACCCCCCTTATCGGCTGGACGGAATATCAAGTTCTTGTTATTAGCAAGATTCTCCAATGCCTGTTGTTCAATGGAAGACAGGTTGTCACGTTGAGGAGGAGGTGAAGAAGTGGCAATATCAACATCATTTTGCAATAGACGCATGAATGTCTTAATTGATGAATTAGTTGATTGTGGTTCAAATGAAGAGCGTGGAATCAGTTTAGATAATTGGGCTGGAATGTCTGTCGAAAGAGGTTGGTTCGAGCTGACACTTTGTTGCTTGCCATAGAATTCTTTCAATTTAAGTTGACGGTTTAATCTATATTGTTCCACCCGCCAGTCCAAAGGGTTAAATTTGGTGGTCGGCACAAATGATAACCCCCGGGATAGTACTGACGTCTCAGATGTAGATAATACGTATGAGGATAAATTCACAATTAAGTTTTCTTCTTTATTTGTTTTGCACCACGTCCTCTGCCTTTGGCTTTGGCCGCCCCGTCTGGTGTATCGACGTCGCCTCTGATGTATTGTGCCCGAGTGGTCATTCCTAAAGGGTCATTCTGGCCACGGGAAGAAGGGCCTGCCACACCTCTGTCTGTATCACTGGCAGAAGAATTGAAGTCTGTGGAAGACTCAGGTTGTCTTCCTGCATATCGACGGTTGCGTCTGAAAAACGGTCTTCTGTAGTCTGAGCCCCTAGAAGGGTAAGTCCATTGGTAGACGGTATTTGATTCATAGTCGGCCTCTACTTTGGCCAGTTTGGCCGACTTGAATTTAATCAGATCCCTTTTATAGATCTGGATCTGGGAATTCAATTTATTGTACCAATCAACATTTTTATCTTCAATCAGACTTGGTTTGTGTATGGTCTCATAAGCATCTATTTTAGCTTTAATAGATGCTACCTCTTTTGTGGAGAACTCTATAATCAATAACATCAAATCGAAGGAGCATTTATTAACAATAGACACCCACCTCCTGCAAAAAGCGGGGTCATGTTTACCAATAGTAGGTCCATTACGGACACGTAAGCCCCTTGGAATCTTTTTGGCTTTGTGATAGTCACTTAAAGAGAGTGCATGGAACTGGTAGTCAATTTCTTTGCGTCTGAGTCTCAGTAACTCACGATAGATATCATCCAATGGTAAGGCTTCAGCCTGTTCCAATAATGCTCCAGCACATAAAATGACATCAGCCTCAGCCTCTGAGTAAGAGTATACATCTCCAACGGGGTAAGACACAGTAGTAAGACTTTCTGAGGTTTGGTCAGGTACAGATTCAGCCATGATGAGAAGTGAAATAATAATAATGATAATAATAACAAAAAAATAGTGTAAAGTCCAAGTTATAAAAACATATGTACCATAGAAAGCACAACAGGTAATACCTTGAGGAAGAATGATTCAGGGGTGCCCTGACCAGAGATCCCAGCAAGCAAGGAAATCAAATGTAGACAGCGAGGTGGGTCCGGCACAGCCACTTATGAAAATAGCACATCGGGTGCCCTCACAAGAGATAAACAGCAAATGCAAGATGGTGCGGCACTCCAATGATTCACAAAGGCAGAGGGTTATTGATTGCAACGTTTCAATGCCCGTTTATTAAGATGGCATTTTCGTCAGGTATGTAACAAAGATAAAAACAGCTTACCTTAAATACAGTGTATCACCCATCGTGGCGCGAACACCGCAGCGGGACTGCACGCCCGGTGGCCGCGCAAAGAGATGACGTCATGCCGTTCTGGAACAGAAGCGTGAATCGTCATGTGAAGAGACCCATCACCATAGTAACCAAACATAATATCACAATGGCTGAAATAGCAATACAGAATAGACATTTATCTAAGTACAGATATGCAGTATATTAAACGAGAGCCTGGCACAGAAAATTAATAGGATAACTAAAATGAATTATTAAATAATCCATGACAGTTAGATATTACTAGCCAGCACACTGATTCCTGAATATTCATTAAGGCCCTTTGGTGACAAGGTGCCTAAGCGAAAAATCCACTTGGCCTCACATTGTAGGAGCTTAAGACCACGGTTCCCACCACGTATAGAATATGGGATGTGGTCAATCATTCTATATTTCAATGAGGCTAGGTTATGTGTAGCAAGGGCAAAGTGCCTGGCAACTGGTTGGTCGCTTTTACCAGAGACCAAGGCAGCTTTTATGGTGGAACGATGGGCTGCCATTCGTTCTTTAAAAGGGCGTTCAGTCTTTCCTATGTAGGAAAGACCACAGGGACAGATTATCTGATAAACTGTGTAGACAGAGTTGCAGGTGAGTCTATGGTGAATTTTTAAGGATTTACCTGTAAGGGGATGGTAGAATGTGTCGCCTGGAATTAGGTATTTGCAGGTCACACAAGTGCATCGTATGCATCCTGTTTTGCCCCTATACAAATTGGGGGCAGGTTGTGAAATATCAGATTTCACCAGGATGTCGCGGATATTGCGTCCGCGTTTGTAGCTAGGCATTAATGCTGTATCCGCTAGATGACAGTCTGGGTCAGACCTGATGATCGGCCAATGGTTCTTAGCTATTTTATTGATCTTGGGGCTAATCGGAGTATACTGTGTGACCCAAGGTAATGAGGATTTGGTACTACTTTGTTTGGGTTTTAGCAGTGTTGTTCTATCAATGCGCAAGACCCTGGCCTTAGTGTTTTGAAGCTGAGTGTAATCATAGCCTCGTGACAAAAATTTTTGTAATAAAGAATCAATTTCTGCTTCTGCTATTTTAATGTCAGACGTAATTCGTCTGATTCTGATGAATTGTGAATATGGCAGGCCCTGTATCAACGATCTGGGATGGCAGCTGGATGCTAACAGAAGATTATTGCGTTTGAACCACAATCAACTAATTCATCAATTAAGACATTCATGCGTCTATTGCAAAATGATGTTGATATTGCCACTTCTTCACCTCCTCCTCAACGTGACAACCTGTCTTCCATTGAACAACAGGCATTGGAGAATCTTGCTAATAACAAGAACTTGATATTCCGTCCAGCCGATAAGGGGGGTGCCCTGGTCATCCAGGATCTGGACGACTACAGACGACAGGTTGCAGTACATGTGAATGATTCTTCCACTTATAGACTGCTCCCTCATGACCCTTCAAGTGCTTTCAAAAATGAATTATCACAAATTTTGAAACAAGCCTGTAGTGACAAATTGATTTCTGAGCCTTTGTCTAAAGCCTTACTTCCAGCCTTCCCTCTGGTTCCTTTGTTGTACACTGTCCCAAAGATCCACAAGTCTATGTCAGACCCCCCGGGCAGACCAATCATTGCTGCGCGTGGGGGTCTGACACAGCCAGCTTCGGTATTTGTCGACAGTGTATTGCAAACTTATATAAAAGAGCATCCTAGATATCTCTTAGACACCACCACATTACTTGTTAAGCTGATGTCTTTACCTAGATTTTCGGTTGACATTACCATGTTCACCATCGATGTGGTTAGTTTATATACTGTAATTCCCCATGATCAGGGATTGTCGGCTGTGGGACGCTTTCTACATGGGCAGACCACATACACTGGTCCTGATATTTCATTTCTGTTGGATTTACTGCGGTTCATATTAACAAAAAATTTTTTTCTTTATGATGGTTCTTTTTATTTACAGTTGATTGGTTGTGCGATGGGGGCGGCGGTGGCCCCCTCTTACGCAAATATTTTCATGTTCGAGGCTGAGCATGCAATATTCTTTTCTGATACAAATATTTCCAATAGGATTTTATTTTTCTGTCGTTACATCGACGATTTACTGATTTTTTGGCAGGGAGATGGTCAAGATTTGGTACAACACCTTGAGTCACACAACTCCAGCGACAGCCCTGTTAAACTCACTTTTTCTTTCAGTTCCACTGAGATACAGTATCTAGATGTAGCCATTTCTATTAAAGATGGCTGCATTTCAACTAATTTGTACTCAAAACCTACTGATCGCAATAATCTTCTGTTAGCATCCAGCTGCCATCCCAGATCGTTGATACAGGGCCTGCCATATTCACAATTCATCAGAATCAGACGAATCACGTCTGACATTAAAATAGCAGAAGCAGAAATTGATTCTTTATTACAAAAATTTTTGTCACGAGGCTATGATTACACTCAGCTTCAAAACACTAAGGCCAGGGTCTTGCGCATTGATAGAACAACACTGCTAAAACCCAAACAAAGTAGTACCAAATCCTCATTACCTTGGGTCACACAGTATACTCCGATTAGCCCCAAGATCAATAAAATAGCTAAGAACCATTGGCCGATCATCAGGTCTGACCCAGACTGTCATCTAGTGGATACAGCATTAATGCCTAGCTACAAACGCGGACGCAATATCCGCGACATCCTGGTGAAATCTGATATTTCACAACCTGCCCCCAATTTGTATAGGGGCAAAACAGGATGCATACGATGCACTTGTGTGACCTGCAAATACCTAATTCCAGGCGACACATTCTACCATCCCCTTACAGGTAAATCCTTAAAAATTCACCATAGACTCACCTGCAACTCTGTCTACACAGTTTATCAGATAATCTGTCCCTGTGGTCTTTCCTACATAGGAAAGACTGAACGCCCTTTTAAAGAACGAATGGCAGCCCATCGTTCCACCATAAAAGCTGCCTTGGTCTCTGGTAAAAGCGACCAACCAGTTGCCAGGCACTTTGCCCTTGCTACACATAACCTAGCCTCATTGAAATATAGAATGATTGACCACATCCCATATTCTATACGTGGTGGGAACCGTGGTCTTAAGCTCCTACAATGTGAGGCCAAGTGGATTTTTCGCTTAGGCACCTTGTCACCAAAGGGCCTTAATGAATATTCAGGAATCAGTGTGCTGGCTAGTAATATCTAACTGTCATGGATTATTTAATAATTCATTTTAGTTATCCTATTAATTTTCTGTGCCAGGCTCTCGTTTAATATACTGCATATCTGTACTTAGATAAATGTCTATTCTGTATTGCTATTTCAGCCATTGTGATATTATGTTTGGTTACTATGGTGATGGGTCTCTTCACATGACGATGCACGCTTCTGTTCCAGAACGGCATGACGTCATCTCTTTGCGCGGCCACCGGGCGTGCAGTCCCGCTGCGGTGTTCGCGCCACGATGGGTGATACACTGTATTTAAGGTAAGCTGTTTTTATCTTTGTTACATACCTGACGAAAATGCCATCTTAATAAACGGGCATTGAAACGTTGCAATCAATAACCCTCTGCCTTTGTGAATCATTGGAGTGCCGCACCATCTTGCATTTGCTATATATATATATATATATATATATATTGTATTAACACTGGTATTGTGCTATGGGAAGAGAGGCAATAGACTAGATTAAAAGATTATGGATTTATTATTCTCCTGAACATAGACTCTGGCCAATCTGCTAACCTCTTCCCACATTATGTTACCTGTACTAACGTAGATGCCACCATTGGTCGCACCATAGAATCTTGCACCAGCCCTATGGCAGATGCAGTTTCTACAGCTGATCATGGCCTTCTATGTCTGCAGCTTTGCATCTGTGTATGCAGCCGCTTTCATTGACATGGACCATTTGTGCATGCATTACTATCCACCTACCAGTCACCACCCAGAAACACCCATCACTTTTCCACTACATTTCTGATTACGTGCATCTGGACCGCATATGCTTTGTATAACACAGGCACCATAGGAGTTTTTATGGTTGCACAAAATCACTCAACTATGCACAAAATCACTCAACTATGTGAACATCGGTATTGCCTGTAGTTTGCATGCGGCTCTTAATCAGGCCCTCTGTATCAGTCATTCTTTTTGTAGATTTGTAAATAAGGTACAATAAATGTTGTTTTACTTATATCTATTACTCCTGGATTAATTTCTTTAGGAAAATATTACAGGTTTCATGTAGGAGGCTAGAGAAATGGGGTAATAGGCAATTCACTGATTTTATAGGAGGAATTTAGTACAGTACGCAGCCCTTATAAGACAGGCTGTTTAAAGGTGACCGTCATCTTCTTCATATATAAGGAGGAGAATCATCGCTATTTCTTAAAAGGTGATGTAGACTGTGTATTAATAGATGTAGCTCTATAAACTAGTACTAGCACAATCAGGGACTAGGGTGCAAAGTCTAGTACAGCAGTGGTTTTTGCCGGGGATGCAGAAAATGAAGGAGGCTTGGCATTCCTTGTGCACAGTATGCAATGGTTATTGTCCTGATAGATATGTGGTAGCAATCACTGAGAAATGTAAGCAAGCCATGGAGGGATGCACTTAGATTATCATATAAACCAAAGGGTTTAAGCAAGAAGAGTCAAGAGCTAAACCAGAGTCAGTACAGTGGGAGGTCTCAGAATAATTAGAGGGATTAGGCAAAAAGGAGCCAAAAGCAAAGCAAAGGTCACAATACAAGGAATTCATGTATAGGTCCCAGGGATTATGCAGAAGAAAGTCATGAACAAGCTGGGTCATACACAGGATCATACATATAGAAAGCCTCAATTTGCTGGAACCAAGCAGTGAGTCCAGAGCAGTATAACTATAGCAATAGGAACTAGCACCATATGTCAGAGACAAGGTCAAGCAAGACAAAGCTATGGAAAGCTGTGAAAAAAGTTACTGCACACAGAGCTGGTAGCCCAAAAGTATTTTCTGAGTACTGTATATCGTGAATGGAAGAATATCCACATAGCCTAGCAAGGCCAATTAGGATTATATAATTGAAAATATGCTTCCAACTAATCTCAAAAACCACAACAGAGGCAGCCTTTTTTCTACTAGATAGAAAAACAAGAAAACCAATATATTGTAAACGAAACAGAAGATATTGATGAGGAGACCTTTACTCTTTTTATCTCCATTTAGGGGTTTATTCAATTAGTGATTTTTTTTTACCAGTCCATAAAATGGCACTTTTCGCCCATTTTTAGGTCGAATTTACATTTGACCTATTCAATGCCTGTGCCGGTTTTTTTTTAAATCCGGCACTGAATAAAACCATGTGTATCAGCAAATTCCCCACTGATACATATGTTATGGGGAATTTGTGGGCATTTTTGCCCATTTTTGGCACAATTTTTGCCCATGCCAATTCCAAAAAAAAAAGTGAAATGGCATGGGCGAAAATGGATAAAAAAAGGGCGTAAATGCCCACAATTGAATACCCTGTGTTGAATTAGGGCCGTTTTTTCAACCAATCGAAAAAAAACCAACACCTAATTGAATATCCCCTTATTAGATAATAGAGAGAAAAGAGTTAATTTTAAAGACAGAAGAAAGCCCTATAATAATAGATATCAAAACTTCCAATTGGTAGACTAATATCAGGAATGGTATAATGACTTGTGGACCAGATCCACCAATCATGGACACAGAAATCAAAGTGGAGATAGAGGAGATTGGTTTTACCAAAAGAAAACATACAGAAATAGATACAGAAGCTTAAGCTCTCCTATACCCACATCAAATACATTTGATATGTTGTGGAGAAAAAAAACACACAGAAACAATCACCCTTTTTAAGAAGAAAAATGCACCCCAGAATCATCTGCTTCATTAAGTAATTTCAAAACAGGTAAGAGAATGGGTAAAAGCGGGGGGTGCAAAGAAAAATATAATAATAAAGAACCCAGAAAAAACTCTCAAATCACTGGAAAAAATGTAGGGGATATAAAATATTTAATCTAAGCTCAAAACAATTAACAGAGACAGTGGAAGAGTTATTAAAAAAGGGACTAACCACTTATCTGACAATTTTTCTCTTCAAAAACATTCATGACATTGTTTTTTACATTTTTTTACATTTAATATAGGTTAAAAAGTATTTTTTTAAATATTATATTATGCACATCTGCAGAATGGATATCCTCATTAAAAACTGGGGTAGTGCGGACACATGTGATCTGACCATACCAGTTGAGTGGTTAAACTTTGCACCACCTAAAAATATGGACCCTTTTAAACCTTTAATTGACATATACAATTTTTCACGTAAATAATCAATTAAAAAAATATTTGAAATGAAAGCAAAAATACTGAAGATAAAAAGCCCAAGATACAGTATAAACCCCTTTCAGAAAAAGTCAGAATTCAGAAAATAATTGGAATGTATCAAGGCAGATAATTATATGTATTTGGTTTCAGCAGATGCTTCATCACTTAATACCATCATTGCTCATAAGGGTGGTATTCATGTGACCGGTGGTTGGGAGACCGACAGTCACATGACCTCCTCCACCATCCCTTGCTGCACTCGCCCCTCCCCGCCGGGATCCCGGCGTCGGTATGCTGCTGGGATCCCGGCGTCGGTAAGCTGACCGGCGGTCAGCCATACTACACCCGCTTATAAAGATAGTTTGGAGACAGTGAGAAGGTATCTCACTAAAACTGATTTACAGATATATCAGATGATAAAATTAACTTTATCCTAGAAAGGAGAGAATTCATATTGGATAATAACTATTTTTGTTTTGAGAGTTATTGTTATTTGAAAATCCAGTCAATTTTGAATATAAAGGTTTGTTATAAATGGGAACTGCCACACCAAAAACATACCCCTACCCCCACTCTCTCCATATTCAGTAAGTGTGAAATAGTCTGATCATCTCCGTGCATGAACACTTTCATTTTCATTTGGTCTATGTGGCGGCCTCTGCACATAATAGAGGTGAGGAGCAGTTAGCCTTTTATTATATAGGATATATAGTCCTCTATTTATACCATTTATGGGATCTGTTATTATATTATATTGTTATATTTTAAGTGTATTTAACTTTTATTGTATTATCATAATATTCTTTTTTATACTTTGTTTACTATATACAGGAAACTCAATAAGTGTGGCAGTGGGGGAAAACTTTTTGGCCCTTGGATGAAACTCTAATTTTATAATTGGGAAGGTAGTCATGTGACATATCAAACAGATGCAGAATTTCATAAGAAAAACAGTGGTGTTTTTTTTTTTTTTCTTACATATCTAAATTCATTCTTGAGTTTTAACTGAGTTTTCTCTTGCAGGTGGTGATCTTACTCATTTCCTTTTTTTAAGGGTGTTGCCATACTTGTGGCTATAGCTATAATTGTCCTTCATAGGAAAGTATGATACATTTTTACTTTACACTGTTCTTTTGTGTGCTATCAAAAATCAAAGTGCCTTGAGTCCTGTTTGGAGAAAGAGCGCTATATAAATAAAATTATTATTATTATTATTATTATTATTAATAAATATTGATACAGAGGTTATAATATAAAGGTTTTCCACTGGTACACATGGTTTCCAGGCATGCAGCATCATGAGATAACAACCAACACCTTCTAAAGATAAGACAGACACATGAATTCTGGTTTGGTAGAACGCAGGACTGGAAGCCATGCAATGGAATGCATGACTTCCAGTACATGGAATTAAGATGGAGCTATTGCTGGTTTTAAAGGGGAATGTAACTGTATATTTCACACTGATTGCGCCAAACTGACAGCCCTGGAGTTTGAAGTGAAGATACAAATGATATTAAAATTACAATTTTGAAGTGTTTTTTTATATATATAATGTGATGTCACTTGCGGCAGCATCTGAATGGTGTCCGGAAGTATTAATTCCTTATAAATTCACCTCAACTATGACTTGAATATATTAATAGTTCAAAACGTGTTGCAGAGGAAGTGTTATTGTGCTGGGACTTGTGGTATCGTTTAGACCTCTAAGTAAAGTACACCTTGTTGTTCTTTTCTTTTGTCCGGACTGAAAGACTGAGTTTACTTGTGGAACATACCATATACCATCAGGAGTGGTTCTCTTGAATTTCCTTCATTTCATGTTTTATTGTTATTTAATACATTTTTCATTTTTACTGGATTTTCCGGATTGGATTACATAATGAAGAGTGTGAATCGATAAAGATATCTTTATGTGTTTTTCCCACCATTTAGCAGACTGAGTGGGGTATGTTTTGTATATTTAACACACATTAGAAGATTGGTTGGTGATACAGAATAATTACCACAAGGTGAACCCCAAAGATACCTTTATATGCATGTCTATTTTCTATTTTTATGTAAGTATGGTACATCACCCTATTGTAAAAAAAAAAAAAAGTTTTCCCCAAAACATCGGAACATTGAGACCATCAGAAATATTGCAACCATTGTGACTTTCTGTTTAACCCCCGAGGCAGCCACCAGGTACATAGGGGTGTGGGCTTGGGGGGCGGGATTAATTTACCCTTCCCTGGTGGTTGCTATTGTCTGCAGCCGCTGGGGGGGGGGACCTGCAGTGCTGACCGATCAGCAGTGATTGGCAGCACGGCAAACACTGGGGTAGGGTGCGTGTAGGCAGAGGGACCTTCCGGTACCTCTGAGAGCACCAGCAGAGGGAGGTTTCTCTTCCTTGAAGCTGCAAACAGTGTGTATCTGACAGGTCGCATCCTGTGCAACCTGTCAGATAAAGCACTTGCTGGCATGGTCACATCTGATGCGACCATGGCATGCAAGTGGTTAAGGAGGGAAGTTGCCCCACCTTTTGGATTAGCATTGGGTGATTTACACAGTGGTTGGATCACCATCCGTATGAATCATATAGAAGAAAAAAAAAAAACATTGCTTTGTTTTTCTTTTTTATTTATGTGCCCACAATGCAGAGAATAAGAAAAATAACAACACATGAGAATTAATGACATATTAACTATAAAAGACTGTGAAAACAGAGGAGGAACTCGTATTTGCTGTAAAGGAGTGAAGGGCAGACACACTGTAGATGTTAGGAGAATTATGTTTGTGGCTCAGCATTGAGGAAAAAAATATGGCAAAACTGGATATCTACCTAATATAAGTCTCTACCGCGTCACTTCCATAACGGTTTCTGTGCCTCTGTGGAAATACACAACAACATTTTAGGTCTTAGGCTTTTCATAAATGGTTGCCCCCAAATGCATTCTGGTTACTGACAGGATGTGTCATGGAAATGGCATCCCTGTTCATCCAGGAGTGGGCTAGCAGCTCTGTCCTATCCCCACCATATCAGGGAATTACTGGGACCATAGCAGTGTACCTGCCACATACTGTATCCTGCTGCAGCTCAGGTTTGATGACCACATGACCAGGTGTCTGTTGTATAAGCCACAGGTTCCTCAGCTCGACCAAGTGACTGTGTAAAAACCAAGAGCTAGAAAATACTTGAGACCGTCTACACTCACTCTCATTGCTGGTGTTTGTAGAGCATCTGGCACATAGCAGATAAAAATAATAAACCTGAAAAACAGTGAGGAACTGTTATGAGTGTCTACTCTGATCTTAATCTTTCAGAACCCACTTGCACAGTGCTTTGTCTTAAACAGACCCCTTTCCCGGAATTACAATCATTCACTGGTACTCGGCAGCTGCCAGGACTTCAACTCTAAGACTGGGCATACACTATACAATTATCTGTCAGATAATATGTGGTTGGAATGAAAACCTGGTAATGGATGAGAGCAACTGACAATCGATCATTTGCTACCAAACACTGGAAAATGGACAAAACCTGTTGTTTATACAAATAGGTGAAATCACGGACAGGTTTTGTCCATTTTCCAGTGCTTGGTAGCAAATTGTCGATTGTCAGTTACTCTGATCCATTACCAGGTTTTCATCCCAACCACAGATTATCTGACAGATAATTGTATAGAGTATGCCCAGTTAAAGTAGTGTAAGCTCCAGATCACAGACATATATATTTAAAGGGAACAGGACACTACTATAACTATAAATAAAACATCAAGCCAGATCTGTAGTATAGCACAGGCAATATCTAATAAAGAGTATGATCACCAGTATTCCAAATATCAGAAAAAAGGTTTTGCTGGATGTTCCTCTCAAATAATATGTCTTTTCTACCAATAGAAAATTGATAAGAAGTAACAGATGTTTTTTACATGCATAGATAAATGCTTTGTATATATATATATATATATATATATATATTGTACTATGCTCTCTAATAGCACATTAATTTTTCACAGTAGAGATATGAATTGATAAGTAATAACTCATTTTATTGTATGCTTAAATACTGTAAATGCCTTCTAGAGAACTGCATGATTCTTTCAAATAGCACAAGTATATTCCAGAACAGCAGCAAGCTATTGAGTAGATCTTCAGATTAATTGCACTATAATAAAATGCTACAAAGTTCCTTTCAATATGCACAAATCATCACACTGTAGTAATATATTTCACATCTTTCACATAGTCCAGGTTAGCTTCACCATAGATAAATATAATCAGATAACAGGCTTTCCAAATGATACATACAGGTGAACTTTGCAGAGCAGCTCAGAGCATAAATCCAAGTATGCACCAGTACAAGACAAGATCAGACTGATTACAACTCACAACAGAGTGCCTAAGGAGGCTCCATATAAGGGCTGAAGCATCCAATCAGCACCAGTCAAAGAACCAAGCGAGATTGTAACTCCAGCTGCAGCAATTAGGAGTCAGAACAAAGCCCAGCACAATGAGACCTAGGGGTATGTTTACTAGTGTGGGTTTATAGAAGTAGAGAGAGCAACCTATCAGATTCTAGCTGTAATCTTTTAGAAGATGCTAGATAAATAAGTAGAGCCTGATTGGTGAAATAAAATGTACAGGAAAGTGATGGATCAAAAGCGACAAAAACAAATTTACAACACTGTAAAATGCAACAGATTAATGTACAAATTAATGTGAAAGAACAATCAATACATCACTTGACTTATGCTATTATTTAGGATGTCCAAAGCTTTGAAACACCACTTTAAAATAAAGGGGCATACCGAAAACTCACTTAAAAGGTGTTGTGGAAATGCATTTCCACAACACTTTTTAAGTGAGTTTTCGGTTTGCCCCTTTATTTTAAAGTGATGGTGAGGCTCTATCCCATCGGCTCTTCATGGAAATTACCATTGCCACCCCTCTTTTCTGGACACAAGAGGGGATTACTCCTTTTGAGTTAACATATTACTACACATTATTTTTTTGGTTTGTTTTTCTTACATGTGCACATTCTGAGAATCCAACACCCATGAGAAAATACAAAGATTTGGGCATCCTATATAATAACAGAAGTCAAGTGATGTATTGATTGTTCTTTCATATTCATTTGTTACATTAATCTGTTGTATTTTAAAGTGATGTAAATTTGTTTTGGTCGCTTTGAGCCACCACTTTCCTGTACATTTTATTTCTCCTATCTCTTTATCTATTTGGGTAGATAATCAGTGGGTTGGATTGGGCAGACAGATTTGCATCTGAGTATACTTTTTCCTTTCTTTGCACCAGAATCTGATTGGTGGCTATGGGAAACATCTCCACTTCTATAGACCCACACTTTAGTAAATATACCACCTCTGCACAGATGACTAGTTACCAGGAGACTGATTGGAGCTTGCAGAACTTACCTGACCATGGTGTACTAAGCTGTGCTTATTACAGATTCTATCAGGTACAGGCAGAGGAGGAGGGGCAAAGATGATCTATAATAGTAAGAACTGCCTTTATCTTATTGAGTGCGAATGCAAGCTCCAGTAAATAGAAAGAACTTCATGCACTTTACGAAAAAGATGGGCAGAGCACATTAGACACATGAAGATAGGATTTGAAAAGCACACCTATCAATTCATTTTAGAGAAATATATGCATGGTCAATTAGTTCAATTAAACAGGTTGTAGGAATTAAATAGATAAGTTGGAATTGGTGTAAGAAAGACACCACCATTCTTTTTTAGCCCAAAGTGATATAAAATATATTCATGATGCAAAAACATTAGTACCTCATGGTTTAAATACAGAATTTGAGAGATCAAGTGGTTTTTATAGTTTATATTCTTTGTTAATTTAGCCCCTATTTGAGTATATTGTATAATACCAGGTAGTTTAATTATGTATCCATTGCATATGATATTCACCATTTTAATTTTGTGATCTCTATTCTGATATGCAGCAGTTAATTGCACATGTTTATATAACATGTGTTTTAACGGTTTTTATTTCTTCTTTAACTGCTTAATTGATGATTCTTTCATCACAAAACCGTTTAGAGATTGGTGTTTTTTTATTACTTAATAAAATTTATAAAGGTTTTTTTAGTAAAATCGTAATATATTTTATTTAAAAGAAAAAATATATTTTGTACCCACATACTCCCCTTCTCCCGTGTCCATAGGCCAACAATTATAAAATAACTTTCCACTACTCATAGACCCCACTACTCATAGACCCCCAGTGGTCTTAAATCCTAATAACAGTACGCCACACACCTCTTTGGTGGCATAAAAAAAAAATCCATGACCACCACCCTATAAAAATTAGAGATGAGCGGATTCGGTTTTACTCGGTTTTACTCGGTTCTCAAAACCGAATCTTATTGGCTATCCAAAACACGTGACATCCGTGAGCCAATTAGATGCCGTTTTGAGAACCGAGTAAAACCGAGTAAAACCGAACCCGCTCATCTCTAATAAAAATACCCTTTTTTTGCACCCTCCCAATACCTGTGACCAAGGTATGTTTTTATTATTCCCCCCCAATCCAGCATCATAACTTCATTTCTCCCCTCCCCCATCCCCACTAGTTATACAGTAGTTACCCCCATGGGCATATACTCCCCTCCCCCACTTGCAGAGTTCAGTGGATCATATGTCAAAGGTGGTGGATGATCAGTCCCCCCTGCTGCAGCTCATCTCTGCACTTTCAACCTGGCTCCGGCTGCATCACATGTGACCAAGTAAAGTATTATGATAAAGCAGAGTATTATTTATTCTCTCAAATTTAAGATACAGATGAGACTTACGGTCCGCATGGTGGAACACATGGTAGATTTCTAGTTTGGTGCTTTGGAATGCAAACTGGAAGTCCTATAATATCCAGTTATCTTCATCTATTTATATAGAGATACATTATGTCCCACTTATTAAGTAGTAATAAGTATTTAAATAATATACCCCACAACATCTGCTATGTTTACTAGCAGCACTGATCTTCTTTTCTCTGGAATAATGGTGCACTCTCGGTCTGCCAGGTTGAACAAACATGTGACAAGTTTAGCACTGTGGAACACTAACTTGAAGTCAGTCAGAGTATATAGACAATGTATATTTTTAAAGAACAGATCAAGAGAGAATTGGGTACTGGAATGGATAAAAGGGCTGACATTCTATGCACCTTTCAGGGAAGAAATCATCTAAGTATTTATCCCTTCAGTGGAGCATGGTACAGGTTGAGTATCCAATATCCAAAATGCTTGGGACCAGAAGTATTTTGGATATTGGGTTTTTTCGTACCATAATGAGATATCATTGATGGGACCTAAGTCTAAGCACAGAATGCATTTGTGTTTCATTTACACCTTATACACACAGCCTGAAGGTCATTTTAGCCAATATTTTTAATAACTTTGTGCATTAAACAAAGTGTGTGTACATTCACACAAATTTATTTAAATTTCATATACACCTTATACACACAGCCTGAAGGTCATTTAATACAATATTTGTAATAACTTTGTGTATTAAACAAAGTTTGTGTACATTGAGCCATCAGAAAACAAAGGTTTCACTAGCTCGCTCTCTCACTCAAAAAATTCCGTATTTCGGAATATTTGGATATGGGTTACTCAACCTGTATTTCATTTGAATTTTTTTAATTGGAGGTATGATGCCATATATGAAGTTTAAGGCAGAATATTGCATAGGGTTTAAAGTAAGAGTTTCAATGTGCTCCGCTAACACTATTTTTTGGCCTATCAAATCCAACATACTGTACCAATTTTGAGTCTGAACATATTGTAACTGTAACTAGGGATGATCGAGCTCAGTTCTCCAAGAACCGAGCCCACCTGAACTTCCGGGATCTGAGGGAATCTGAGCCCTGGCTCGGGTTGTCCCACCAATGAGGCACAACTTCATCCTCCCGCCATCTGCTCTCATGTTTTTGAATCCTATATAAGTCCCCCATGGTGATTCTGGCGCTATCTCACACAGGACTTTGGACAATAACAATATTTATTATTAGTACAGTACATTTACTGGTGCATTGCAGACAGCCCCCAGTTCCTCCTAAGGGCAGCATTATTTTTTTTAATGCCATTATTTGATTAACCATTTCTTAGTGCCCAGTCAGTCACACTGATGATGTAACTAATGCAGTGCAGCCCAGAGCTCCTAATACAGGGGCAGCATTAACTATTGGTCCACACTGGTGGGGTTCCTTTTTTGTCACTGCCTGCAGTACTGCCCAGAACTCCTAATACAGGGCAGCATTCACCCTTTACTGGTGCACATTCATGCTGTAACTGCCCACAGTGCATCCTAGCATTAACCATTGGTGTGCACTGGTGTTTTTTTTTATCACTGCCCACACCACAGTGCTGCATTAACTCTTTATTGGTGCACACTAGTACGTGCCACCATTACTATAATAACACTGTGAGTCACAGTGTGATGTTGTTGCCAGTTATTAAAACACATAAAAAAGTAGTTTTATTTTGTAAAACTTATGTGTGTTCATGGCCAGGCTATAAACCGCCACAAAAAAACAAACAAAAAAACATGTTTCTGTTCAGAGCCAGGTCGTGCCCTACTGTGTTAATAAATATTAGCACTGTGAGTCCGTACTGTGAGTTGTCATTTGTATAAAAAATTTGGTTTTATTTTTTTTGTACAACTTGTGTGTGTTGAGAAAAGCTCAGTAAGTGCCATGCCCCACTGCGTTAAGAAATATAATAGAAATTAGCGGGTTCGGTTTGTAGAAACCCGATCCGACATAAACTTACCAATGAGTGGACCCAAGCTGGGACTTGGATCTGTGCACCATTTTCAGATTCTATATAAGGGAGCTGCTGTATGCTGTTCTCTACTCTGCTGTAAATTGGCTGTGCTGAGATTAAAGACTCAACCTGTGTGTACTGTACCTCAGAGCATTTATTATTCACATACATAATAAATTAAAATCCCTTTCAATTGTCACAGTGAGAGTTGAGATGTGAAGTGAAAAGATCTATATTTTCTATTTGTTGTACTGTTTGGTGTGCTTTGCATTAGTGCACTTTGTTCAAAGCCCTGTGACTCCACGCACTTTGAACTGTGCTGCGAGTTCAAAAAAGGAGGAAAAATAAATACTGTATATAGTTAAGTTCTATTGTTTGTACTGTTTGGTGCGCTTTACCTTAGTGCACTTTGTTGAAAGCCCTCTTACTCAACACAGCTTGAACTGTGCTTCAAGTTCACACAATGTTTTGACATCTGGTCGTGTCTACAAGAATTGCCCAAAATTAGTGAGACATACCATACTGTAACTCTATCTAATATTATCACCATCCACAGAATGGTAGGGGATTATTTAAATGACAGTGTACAAATAGGCATGTTACAGAGTCCCTTTGAGTACTGGAAGAAAAAAAAGGCAATTTGGAGGCCCATGTAAAACCTGGCTTTGCATTACTTGAGCTACCAACTCCAGTCTGTACTCAGATAGAGTTTTCAGCACAGCCCGGAACCTTGTCAGCAATCAGTGTAGGAGGCTACTTCCTCAAACTGTGGAAAAGATTATGTTCATCAAAATGAACTGGAAATTCAATGAGGAAGACCTTTACAGTCAATGACATCAAAGTACAGAGACTTCTGTATGGTGGATTCCAGCGGGGATTAATTAATATCATGTGAGGAGGATTCAAACACTGATGAGGGTGAGAATGAGTATGATGATGATGATGATGATGACATCTTACCACTGTAAGGAGAAATCATTAGCAGCACTGTTAGTTTAGCTGCCATAAGCCAATTGATAGCTTATTTTGTGGCAGCCCAAACAAACCAAGTACTTCAGCCACCAAAGTGGCAGTTCCTGTCTCTGAAGTGCTTGGTTTATTAAGCTGTGCATGTCCTTTTTAATATCCAACATAAGGGTGGGTGGGTCCAAGGATAATTCCATCTTGCACCACTTCTTCTTCTCTGCCACTGCTGCGTGGAAATGTTTCATAGATGTGCTATAGTGCTATAAATTGCCACATGTTTTTGCCACTGCTCTATCAGTTAGTAACCAGCCAGCTCACTGCAGTCTATTGGCCTAAACTGGATGAAAACAGTATTGTGATCTGTGAGGTGGTCAAAATTGACTGGAAATAACTGGAAAGTTAATGTTATTGAGGTTAATAATACTGTAGGAACAGAAAAAGGCCCACATTGTGTGATTGTTTTTAGCAATTTTTGTGAAAAAAATACAGATCCAAAATATATGAGGGTGGATTTGCCAAAACTAAAACAGAATTCAAAAGACAAAGTTAATGTAGATCCAAAACCAAAACACGGGGGTTGGCACACATTTTTAACATATAAGCACTGAGTTGATATGGATCATTATTAGTCAATATAAGGGCAGGAGCAGCAATCAAGTACTAGTGCTGTGGTTGCTGACAAACATGATAGTACTACAATATCTACTAAAGCTGGACCAGGGAGCTAAAAGTTTAGGAGAGGATACCTCAAATCAAAATATTTCACAATGTTAAAAAAAGAGGTAGAGGTGTCACATTAAAAACCAACAAATCAGTGCCCCCCAAAAAAAGAATACTAAGGCTGAGGAACAAACTGTTTGTTCACAAATCCCTGAGGAGAGTCTAGCGGTGTCTACATTAGCTATGTCTCAGTCTGACACTGTACTCTTAGAGAAGCCTCCTTCATCTTCTTCCACCATTTCTACACCATCTGCAAATGTGTGGATGAGCAGTACAAGTAAAGATGGTGATGATGACATACTAGAAATTGAGGATGCTGGTGTGGAAGTGGAACAGGATGAGGGGATATTTGTGTACTGTCTGACACTATTGAGGTTGATGAGGATGTTGATGATGTTGTTTGTGTAAATCAGCCACCAGTAGAAGCAATTCTTGCCCATGATAAAAAGAAAGCCATTGTGATGCCTGAGCATAAGACTAAAAATGCCACTTCTTGGGTGTGGAATTATTTTATTTCACCAAATCCTGATGTTTATGAAAGCATCTGCTCCTTTTGTGAGGCCAAGATAGGGACATTAACCATCTACTCACAACAGGTAAGGATTCCAAGAAAGATCCTAAGAAGACAGAAACCCCTTTGTAGAGCGCACTTTTGTTATGACTAATCTATGTTACAGTTAATAAAATAAAACTTTTACTTTCTCTATTCTAAAAAAGCATTAATGCATTCACAAACATACAATGTATATATAGATATAAAATATGCTCTGTTCCTTAGGTTGTGGTGTAAACAGAAAAGCATAAAATTCCTAAATTAAACACACGGCACTATGATTGTTATATCCTATATAATCATAGATAATATCCATCTAGTGCCGTATGTTTCATTTAGAAATTTTATGCTTATTTCTATTTACACCACAAACTAAGGAATAGAGCATATTTTATATCTATATATGTATTGTATGTTAATACATCCATGCTTTTTTAGAATAGAGAAAGTAAAAGTTATATTTTATTTACTGTAACATTGATTAGTCATAACGAAAGTGTGCTCCACAAAGGGGTTTCTGTCTTCTTAGCATCTTTCTTGGGATCCTTACCTGTTGTGAGAATATGATATTCAATCCCTTGGAGCACCTCCAGCCTGTATATTGTAAAGGAATTTATCCGAACTAATAATGAATAAGCTGGTTTAAATATTGTGTCTGTATATGTTATGTCCTGTGTGGGAACCCTATTAATATTGTCTACATTAACCATCTAAGCAACTCCTCCATGTTACTTATTTTATGGCAAGTTCATGAAATTATTTTACAAAATTATAATAAGTTGTAAAATAATAACAAGCAGTCCAGTATTAGCGACTAGCAGTTTCGCCTAGCCCATGCAATCTCCACCGCAAACATCCTCAGCATCATCCTTTCATGATGTGTTTTTTAAACTCCAACATAAGGGTTGGATCTTGCACCAGTATTCTTTTCTGCCACTGCTGCCTAGAAATATTTCATACATGTGCTATAAACAGCCGTGTGTTTGTGCTTCTGCTCTGTCGCTTAGCATCCAGTCAGCTCGCTGCAGCCTTTGGACTAAACTGGATCAAAACAATATTATGAGGTGTGAGGTGTTCAAAATTGACTGGAAATTAATGTTATTGAGGTTAATAATACTGTAGGAACAAATAAAGGCCCAAATTGTGTCATTTTAACTGTTGTGATCGATTTTTACAAAAAATACAGATCCAAAACCAAAACAATGAGGGTGGTTTTGGCAAAACCAAAACCTGATGACGATTTGAAACCAAAACATGGGGATCGGCACACATCTTCAATTGTAACCCTCAAAAATCATCACTATTGCTTCTCTTTTTGTACATTTTAATGGCATTTTAGGTCACCAGTTATAAAGGGTTGGGTAGGGGAGACCGGCGCTGGGGATCCCGGCAGTCAGCATATCGCCCCCGGGATCCCAACAGCAGAATGCCGGTGGGGGGCGAGCGCAACGGAGCTCCATTCAGTCTCGGTGGCTCGCTGTGCTCGCCACAGGTTCTATTCCCACTCTATGGGTGTCTTGGACACCCACAAGGGAAATAGTCCCTGTTAGTCAGCATGCCGACTGTCGGGCTTGTGAACGCTCAGGAACCTGGCATCGGCATGGTGACCGCAGGGATTCCAAGCACCGGTCACATGACTGAATCCCAGTTTAAATATACCATATACACACATGTAGTTACATCTCCTCTCCATAACAGTGAGAAATATTGTTTTTTTGCTGGATGATTTACATTTATATTTATTTTGATGCGTGCACTATTTGCTAGAGGAAAAGGTATAGCAGATAGTGATACTCATGTGGAAATCATCAGGCGCACATACCTACAGTATGCTTAAACACTCTAGGAAAGAATTTCTGAAGAAGTGACAACTACCATATTTTCTGAGATATGAGAGCTAACTATGAGCCTAATTCAGAGTTGATTGCGGCAGCAAATTTGTTAGCAGTTGGGCAAAACCATGTGCACTGCAGGGAGGGCAGATATAACGTGTGCAGAGAGAGTTAGATTTGGGTGGGGTGTTAAAACTGAAATCTAAATTGCAGTGTAAAAATAAAGCAGCCAGTATTTACCCTGCACAGAAACAAAATAACCCACCCAAATCTAACTCTCTCTGCAAATGGTATATCTGCCCCCCCTACAGTGCACATGGTTTTGCCCAACTGCTAACAAATTTTCTGCTGTGATCAACTCTGAATTACCCCCTATGTCTGTTAGAGTAGAATAAAAAAAAAAATGTAAACCCAAGTCATGATGTTTCAAAACCAGAGGAAAAACATATCTGTCTTGCATCTCAGAGGCTTTCTAGCCATACACTGTAGCTTAATGTGTTAATATTTATCTGGTCATTGAATAGGGTAATTGCTATAATATGAGTTGCAGTATCTTTAAGTATCCACAGCATATTACGTGTTGATGTAAAAAAAACAATCAGGTGTTTAGAAACATGAATAAAAACCGTTCTATAGACCTACATACTGTACCTTCCAAGAGAGTTTACAGTAATTACTATTTAAAAAATATAAACTTTAAGCGTTCATGGCTATGAAAAGTCTATGTACTGTATGTATAGACTCAGCATTGGTACCCACACTAAATGTTTCGGTTCAGAAATCTATATGGAGCCATAGCAGCACTGTTAGTATAATGTTCATGCATGTACATATACTGTAAATATGTATATAACAACTGACTTGTTTTTGACTATCTGTGACAGGAGAAATCCCTGGACCTTGACCTGCTGATGAGTCAGCTTGAACATGTTTTCACAGTCCACTATCACTGCCACTTAGTTTCACAGGGTCACAGTGCCAACATTCAGCAAAACATTTGTTCCAGCCCAAGGCTTTTGTTTTTCCTTCTCTTACACTACTTCATTTGAACATTGTGTGGCTGATGCAAAGTGAGAACATTTTGTGTAGTATACCTTGTGTAAAATCTAGCTAAGAGGATGTGTGAATGCATATGAATATTTTGCGCAATTCTGGCATATACAGTTTGCCCACCTTTACTCACAGCTATAGGGACATGCTAATGTAAGCCACATGCAGTAATGGTGTGTTTGCATAATTGTGAACACATGAAGACCAGCAACCCATATACGGTATGTTTCAGTGGTCAGGAGTAAGTACTGTACAACTGCACTGATGATCATAGTGGTCATCAGCACTAGCGAATCGTTTGTGATTGGCTGATTGCTCATACAACACTGATGCTGATACTGTAGGTATTTTATTTGGTGCTCATAAATTAATTATGGATTTGCATGCATGTTTTAGAGGGAAAATACTGTGTCTGTTATATTAGAAGGTTATTAACGTTGTATTCTTATATAATTGTGAAAAGCATATTTTGCAAGTTAAACAAATGGTTCAAAACATGGGCTTAACTGTATGCTTGGACTAAACTGGGTGCATATACCTGTACTACAGATACAGAGTTGTGCACATCTTGAGATGCATACGTCTTTGTGCTTGCAACAATCTAGAACCTTGGAGGAGCTAAATCCTGGCAGTTTTTATTCTGAAGAATTGAATGACCTCCTTAATACTGAATCATTGTTATAAAAGTAGCACAGTAAATGAGCGCCTGAAATTTTTCGGGTTTTGTGTTTTGGTTTTGGGTTCGGATCCGCGGCCGTGTTTTGGGTTCGAACGCGTTTTGGCAAAACCTCACCGAATTTTTTTTGTCGGATTCGGGTGTGTTTTGGATTCGGGTATTTTTTTCCAAAAACACTAAAAAAACAGCTTAAATCATAGAATTTGGGGGTCACTTTGATCCCAAAGTATTATTAACCTCAAAAACCATAATTTACACTCATTTTCAGTCTATTCTGAATACCTCACACCTCACAATATTATTTTTAGTCCTAAAATTTGCACCGAGGTCGCTGTGTGAGTAAGATAAGCGACCCTAGTGGCCGACACAAACACCGGGCCCATCTAGGAGTGGCACTGCAGTGTCACGCAGGATGTCCCTTCCAAAAAACCCTCCCCAAACAGCACATGACGCAAAGAAAAAAAGAGGCGCAATGAGGTAGCTGTGTGAGTAAGATTAGCGACCCTAGTGGCCGACACAAACACCGGGCCCATCTAGGAGTGGCACTGCAGTGTCACGCAGGATGGCCCTTCCAAAAAACCCTCCCCAAACAGCACATGACGCAAAGAAAAAAAGAGGCGCAATGAGGTAGCTGTGTGAGTAAGAATAGCGACCCTAGTGGCCGACACAAACACCGGGCCCATCTAGGAGTGGCACTGCAGTGTCACGCAGGATGGCCCTTCCAAAAAACCCTCCCCAAACAGCACATGACGCAAAGAAAAAAAGAGGCGCAATGAGGTAGCTGACTGTGTGAGTAAGATTAGCGACCCTAGTGGCCGACACAAACACCGGGCCCATCTAGGAGTGGCACTGCAGTGTCACGCAGGATGTCCCTTCCAAAAAACCCTCCCCAAACAGCACATGACGCAAAGAAAAAAAGAGGCGCAATGAGGTAGCTGTGTGAGTAAGATTAGCGACCCTAGTGGCCGACACAAACACCGGGCCCATCTAGGAGTGGCACTGCAGTGTCACGCAGGATGGCCCTTCCAAAAAACCCTCCCCAAACAGCACATGACGCAAAGAAAAAAAGAGGCGCAATGAGGTAGCTGTGTGAGTAAGATTAGCGACCCTAGTGGCCGACACAAACACCGGGCACATCTAGGAGTGGCACTGCAGTGTCACGCAGGATGTCCCTTCCAAAAAACCCTCCCCAAACAGCACATGACGCAAAGAAAAAAAGAGGCGCAATGAGGTAGCTGACTGTGTGAGTAAGATTAGCGACCCTAGTGGCCGACACAAACACCGGGCCCATCTAGGAGTGGCACTGCAGTGTCACGCAGGATGTCCCTTCCAAAAAACCCTCCCCAAACAGCACATGACGCAAAGAAAAAAAGAGGCGCAATGAGGTAGCTGACTGTGTGAGTAAGATTAGCGACCCTAGTGGCCGACACAAACACCGGGCCCATCTAGGAGTGGCACTGCAGTGTCACGCAGGATGTCCCTTCCAAAAAACCCTCCCCAAACAGCACATGACGCAAAGAAAAAAAGAGGCGCAATGAGGTAGCTGACTGTGTGAGTAAGATTAGCGACCCTAGTGGCCGACACAAACACCGGGCCCATCTAGGAGTGGCACTGCAGTGTCACGCAGGATGTCCCTTCCAAAAAACCCTCCCCAATCAGCACATGATGCAAAGAAAAAGAAAAGAAAAAAGAGGTGCAAGATGGAATTGTCCTTGGGCCCTCCCACCCACCCTTATGTTGTATAAACAAAACAGGACATGCACACTTTAACCAACCCACCATTTCAGTGACAGGGTCTGCCACACGACTGTGACTGATATGACGGGTTGGTTTGGACCCCCCCCAAAAAAGAAGCAATTAATCTCTCCTTGCACAAACTGGCTCTACAGAGGCAAGATGTCCACCTCATCTTCACCCTCCGATATATCACCGTGTACATCCCCCTCCTCACAGATTATCAATTCGTCCCCACTGGAATCCACCATCTCAGCTCCCTGTGTACTTTGTGGAGGCAATTGCTGCTGGTCAATGTCTCCGCGGAGGAATTGATTATAATTCATTTTAATGAACATCATCTTCTCCACATTTTCTGGATGTAACCTCGTACGCCGATTGCTGACAATTCTCCATATTCTCCATATTTTAATAGGCACAACTAAAAGGCACCTCAGGTAAACAATGGAGATGGATGGATTGGATACTAGTATACAATTATGGACGGGCTGCCGAGTGCCGACACAGAGGTAGCCACAGCCGTGAACTACCGCACTGTACTGTGTCTGCTGCTAATATATAGACTGGTTGATAAAGAGATAGTATACTCGTAACTAGTATGTATGTATAAAGAAAGAAAAAAAAACCACGGTTAGGTGGTATATACAATTATGGACGGGCTGCCGAGTGCCGACACAGAGGTAGCCACAGCCGTGAACTACCGCACTGTACTGTGTCTGCTGCTAATATATAGACTGGTTGATAAAGAGATAGTATACTCGTAACTAGTATGTATGTATAAAGAAAGAAAAAAAAAACACGGTTAGGTGGTATATACAATTATGGACGGGCTGCCGAGTGCCGACACAGAGGTAGCCACAGCCGTGAACTACCGCACTGTACTGTGTCTGCTGCTAATATATAGACTGGTTGATAAAGAGATAGTATACTCGTAACTAGTATGTATGTATAAAGAAAGAAAAAAAAACCACGGTTAGGTGGTATATACAATTATGGACGGGCTGCCGAGTGCCGACACAGAGGTAGCCACAGCCGTGAACTACCGCACTGTACTGTGTCTGCTGCTAATATATAGACTGGTTGATAAAGAGATAGTATACTCGTAACTAGAGATGAGCGGGTTCGGTTTCTTTGAATCCGAACCCGCACGAACTTCACTTTTTTTTCCACGGGTCCGAGCGACTCGGATCTTCCCGCCTTGCTCGGTTAACCCGAGCGCGCCCGAACGTCATCATGACGCTGTCGGATTCTCGCGAGGCTCGGATTCTATCGCGAGACTCGGATTCTATATAAGGAGCCGCGCGTCGCCGCCATTTTCACTCGTGCATTGAGATTGATAGGGAGAGGACGTGTCTGGCGTCCTCTCCATTAGAATAGAGATAGATAGATTAGATAGAGAGAGATTGTGCAGAGTCGCAGACAGAGTTAGTTTACCACAGTCAGTGACCAGTGCAGTTGCTAGTTAACTTTTATTTAATATAATATATCCGTTCACTTCTCTCTGCTATATCCGTTCTCTGCCTGAAAAAAAAAACGATACACAGCACAGTCAGTCACACAGTGTGACTCAGTCTGTGTGCACTCAGCTCAGCCCAGTGTGCTGCACAGTCATCAATGTATAAATTAAAAGCTTATAATTAATTGTGGGGGAGACTGGGGAGCACTGCAGGTTGTTAGCAGGAGCCAGGAGTACAATTATATTAATTAACAGTGCACACTTTTGCTGCAGGAGTGGTGACCAGTGCCTGACCACCAGTATAGTATTGTTGTATACTACTAATATCTCTTTAAATATCAACCAGTCTATATTAGCAGCAGACACAGTACAGTGCGGTAGTTCACGGCTGTGGCTACCTCTGTGTCGGCACACGGCAGGCAGTCCGTCCGACCAGAATTGTATTATTTATTATTATATACCTACCACCTAACCGTGGTTTTTTTTTCATTCTTTATACCGTCATAGTGTCATCCTAATTGTTACGAGTATACTACTATCTCTTTATCAACCAGTGTACAGTGCGGTAGTTCACGGCTGTGGCTACCTCTGTGTCGGCACTCCGCAGCCCGTCCATAATTGTATATACCAGTGACCTAACCGTGGTTTTTTTTTCTTTCTTTATACATACATACTAGTTACGAGTATACTATCTCTTTATCAACCAGTCTATATATTAGCAGCAGACACAGTACAGTGCGGTAGTTCACGGCTGTGGCTACCTCTGTGTCGGCACTCGGCAGCCCGTCCATAATTGTATATACCACCTAACCGTGGTTTTTTTTTCTTTCTTTATACATACATACTAGTTACGAGTATACTATCTCTTTATCAACCAGTCTATATATTAGCAGCAGACACAGTACAGTGCGGTAGTTCACGGCTGTGGCTACCTCTGTGTCGGCACTCGGCAGCCCGTCCATAATTGTATATACCACCTAACCGTGGTTTTTTTTTCTTTCTTTATACATACATACTAGTTACGAGTATACTATCTCTTTATCAACCAGTCTATATATTAGCAGCAGACACAGTACAGTGCGGTAGTTCACGGCTGTGGCTACCTCTGTGTCGGCACTCGGCAGCCCGTCCATAATTGTATATACCACCTAACCGTGTTTTTTTTTTCTTTCTTTATACATACATACTAGTTACGAGTATACTATCTCTTTTTCTTTGCGTCATGTGCTGTTTGGGGAGGGTTTTTTGGAAGGGACATCCTACGTGACACTGCAGTGCCACTCCTAAATGGGCCCGGTGTTTGTGTCGGCCACTACGGTCGCTAATCTTACTCACACAGCTACCTCATTGCGCCTCTTTTTTTCTTTGCGTCATGTGCTGTTTGGGGAGGGTTTTTTGGAAGGGACATCCTACGTGACACTGCAGTGCCACTCCTAGATGGGCCCGGTGTTTGTGTCGGCCACTAGGGTCGCTAATCTTACTCACACAGCTACCTCATTGCGCCTCTTTTTTTCTTTGCGTCATGTGCTGTTTGGGGAGGGTTTTTTGGAAGGGACATCCTGCGTGACACTGCAGTGCCACTCCTAGATGGGCCCGGTGTTTGTGTCGGCCACTAGGGTCGCTTATCTTACTCACACAGCGACCTCGGTGCAAATTTTAGGACTAAAAATAATATTGTGAGGTGTGAGGTATTCAGAATAGACTGAAAATGAGTGTAAATTATGGTTTTTGAGGTTAATAATACTTTGGGATCAAAATGACCCCCAAATTCTATGATTTAAGCTGTTTTTTAGTGTTTTTGGAAAAAAACACCCGAATCCAAAACACACCCGAATCCGACAAAAATAATTCGGTGAGGTTTTGCCAAAACGCGTTCGAACCCAAAACACGGCCGCGGAACCGAACCCAAAACCAAAACACAAAACCCGAAAAATTTCAGGCGCTCATCTCTACAGTCGTAACTAGTATGTATGTATAAAGAAAGAAAAAAAAACCACGGTTAGGTGGTATATACAATTATGGACGGGCTGCCGAGTGCCGACACAGAGGTAGCCACAGCCGTGAACTACCGCACTGTACTGTGTCTGCTGCTAATATATAGACTGGTTGATAAAGAGATAGTATACTCGTAACTAGTATGTATGTATAAAGAAAGAAAAAAAAACCACGGTTAGGTGGTATATACAATTATGGACGGGCTGCCGAGTGCCGACACAGAGGTAGCCACAGCCGTGAACTACCGCACTGTACTGTGTCTGCTGCTAATATATAGACTGGTTGATAAAGAGATAGTATACTCGTAACTAGTATGTATGTATAAAGAAAGAAAAAAAAACCACGGTTAGGTGGTATATACAATTATGGACGGGCTGCCGAGTGCCGACACAGAGGTAGCCACAGCCGTGAACTACCGCACTGTACTGTGTCTGCTGCTAATATATAGACTGGTTGATAAAGAGATAGTATACTCGTAACTAGTATGTATGTATAAAGAAAGAAAAAAAAAACACGGTTAGGTGGTATATACAATTATGTACGGGCTGCCGAGTGCCGACACAGAGGTAGCCACAGCCGTGAACTACCGCACTGTATTGTGTCTGCTGCTAATATATAGACTGGTTGATAAAGAGATAGTATACTCGTAACTAGTATGTATGTATGTATAAAGAAAGAAAAAAAAACCACGGTTAGGTCACTGGTATATACAATTATGGACGGGCTGCCGAGTGCCGACACAGAGGTAGCCACAGCCGTGAACTACCGCACTGTACTGTGTCTGCTGCTAATATAGACTGGTTGATAAAGAGATAGTATACTACTAATATTATATACTGGTGGTCAGGTCACTGGTCACTAGTCACACTGGCAGTGGCACTCCTGCAGCAAAAGTGTGCACTGTTTAATTTTAATATAATATTATGTACTCCTGGCTCCTGCTATAACCTATAACTGGCACTGCAGTAGTGCTCCCCAGTCTCCCCCACAATTATAAGCTGTGTGAGCTGAGCAGTCAGACAGATATATAATATATATAGATGATGCAGCACACTGGCCTGAGCCTGAGCAGTGCACACAGATATGGTATGTGACTAAGTCACTGTGTGCTGTGTATCGCTTTTTTCAGGCAGAGAACGGATTATAAATAAAAGTGGTGGTCACTGGTCACTATCAGCAAAACTCTGCACTGTACACTACTGAGTACTCCTAATGCTCCCCAAAATTAGTAAATCAAGTGTCTCTCTAATCTATTCTAATTCTAAACGGAGAGGACGCCAGCCACGTCCTCTCCCTATCAATCTCAATGCACGTGTGAAAATGGCGGCGACGCGCGGCTCCTTATATAGAATCCGAGTCTCGCGATAGAATCTGAGCCTCGCGAGAATCCGACAGCGTCATGATGACGTTCGGGCGCGCTCGGGTTAACCGAGCAAGGCGGGAAGATCCGAGTCGCTCGGACCCGTGAAAAAAAACATGAAGTTCTGGCGGGTTCGGATTCAGAGAAACCGAACCCGCTCATCTCTAAGTAAAAGTGCAGTAAATGGTTGCAGATCACAATGCCAGAATAGACCTCTTCCCCATAGTAAGAAACATCTGCAGACTGTTCAGTATAATGTGTTTTTAAAGACACAGTTTATGTGAAGAGGTACAGAAACCTGCAGATTATGTAAAATAAACAAGATACTCATTGTATAACTCATATATATATATCTATATATATATATCTATATATATATATATATATATGTGTGGTTCTTCTGCAGTTTAATCAGTGATCTGCTGTGGATCAAAGTCCATAGAACGAAAGAAGAGAAAAGTTTATTGATTTTATGTGAGATACAAAATACTGTTTTATGAGATTTCAAGGCTTCAAAAAATCTAAATGTCATGTGGGAGCAGGTTATGCTATGATGGCCTACAAAAGGCATAGAACGGTTGGTAGAAATGTTAACCGCTGTAGGTCATTCAATGTCGCAAGCCATTTATTGAAAACATTTTAGGAATAGCCATGTAATGACAAAAGGAAAATTATTATTCACATATGATTTCCTTGTGATAATTTCCACTTAAATTAACATTAATAGTAGGAATAGAGTATGGTGAAAGAGTAACCCCAGCCTTGTGCCATTGTCAGGTAGACTCCCCTTTTTACACATTACGGCAGGTAGAGCCCCCTTTTACACATTATGGCAGGCGAAGTCACCTTTTTACACATTACAGCAGGCAAAGTCCCCTTTTTACACATTACGGCAGAGTCCCTTTTTACACATTACGGACATTACAGCAGATGAGTCCCCCATTTTACACATTACGGCAGACAGAGTCCACATTTTCACACATTACGGCAGACAGAGTCCCCTTTTTACACATTACAGCAGGCAAAGTCCCCTTTTTACACATTACGGCAGAGTCCCTTTTTACACATTACGGCAGACAGGGGGACTAATTCAGAGTTGATCGCAGCAGCAAATTTGTTAGCAGTTGGGCAAAACCATGTGCACTGCAGTGGGGGCAAATATAAAATGTGCAGAAAGAGTTAGATTTGGGTGGGTTGTGTTCAAACTGAAATCTAAATTGCAGTGTAAAAATAAAGCAGCCAGTATTTACTCTGCACAGAAACAAAATAACCCAAATCTAACTCTCTCTGCAAATGTTATATCTGCCCCACCTGCAGTGCACATGGGCCCTCATTCCGAGTTGATCGCTCGCTGCCATTTTTTGCTGTGCAGCGATCAAGTGAAAAAGCGGCAATTGTGCGCATGCGCATGGTACGCAGCGCGCATGTGCTAAGTACTTTCACACAAAACTTTGTACTTTTACCCAAGCTCAAGCGACGTTTTTCAGTCGCTCGAGTGATCGTAGTATGATTGACAGGAAGTGGGTGTTTCTGGGCGGCAACTTGGCGTTTTCAGGGAGTGTGCTAAAAAACGCAGGCGTGCCAGGCAAAAATGCAGGAGTGGCTGGAGAAGCGGGGGAGTGGCTGGCCGAACGCAGGGCATGTTTGTGACATCAAATCAGGAACTAAACAGACTGCAGTCATCGCAAGATAGGAGTAGGTCTGGAGCTACTCAGAAACTGCATGAAATTTTTCCTGTGCAGTTCTGCTAATCTTTCGTTTGCACTTCTGCTAAGCTAAGATACACTCCCAGAGGGCGGCGGCTTAGCGTTTGCACTGCTGCTAAAAGCAGCTAGCGAGCGATCAACTCGAAATGAGGGCCATGGGGCCTAATTTAGAGTTGATCGCAGCAGCACATTGCTTAGTAGTTAGGCAAAACCATGTGCCCTGCAGGGGGGCAGATATAACATGTGCAGAGAGAGTTAGATTTGGGTGGGATGTGTTCAAACTGAAATCTAAATTGCACTGTAAAAATAAAGCAGCCAGTATTTACCCTGCACAGAAACAAAATAACCCACCCAAATCTAACTCTCTCTGCACATGTTACATCTGCTCCCCCTGCAGTGCACATGGTTTTGCCCAACTGCTAACAAATTTTCTGCTGCGATCAACACTGAATTACCCCCCATGGTTCTGCCCAACTGCTAACAAATTTGCTGCTGCGATCAACTCTGAATTACCTCCAGAGTCCCCTTTTTTACACATTATGGTAGAGTCACTTTTTACACATTACGGCAGACAGAGTCCACCTTTTTACACATTATGGTAGACAAGTCCCCCTTTTTACGCATTATGGCAGACAGAGTCCACCTTTTTACACATTACAGCAGAGTCCCTTTTTAAACATTATAGCAAACTGATTCCCCCCTTTTACACATTATGGCAGACAGAGACCCCTTTTTACACATTACGGTAGAAAGAGTCCCTTCTTTTTTTTACACATTACAGCAGAGTCCCTTTTTTACACATTACGGCAGACAGAGTCCATCTTTTACACATTAAAACAGGCATATGCATTGTGTGCCACCTAGTTACAGCCCTGGATAAATAGACTGATAGATATACAGTAGGTAGATAGAGAAGTAGACAGGATAGATAGATAGATAGATAGATAGATAGATAGATAGATAGATAGATAGATAGATAGATACTGTCTCTCTGCTGGCCCAGGCAGTCAGGCTCCTCGGTGCATGCTGTGAATGCTGGCATGAGGGAAGCACATCCCAGCATTCACAGCGGCAGTGGCTAGCCTATGTGGACACATATGTCCTATGGGGACACATGCAGCGGCGCCGCCACCAATTACACTGCGCTGCTGCGGCTCCTGAGTCCCCCTCCCTCCTCCTCCCCTGCCTCCAGAGCTGCTCCAATCCTCGCTCCGGTGCCAGGCCGGCAGCACAAACCAGCGGCTTGTAATGAGTCAGTATGACTCATGACAATGCCGCTGACTAAAGTCTCCTTGGAACGGGGATGTGGGCAGTTGTGGCACACACGTAGTTACGGCCCTGATCTGTGTGATAGAAATTCTGTTTTAGAGACGGTTCCTCTATTACACTGGACATACAGTACACTTATCACTTAATTCAAATTACATTTTTTTAGACATAAATATACTGGGCGTTAAATAAATCTCTCAGAAGATACATGGGTCAATGTAGTAAGCCTTGGAGAGTGACAAAGCAGAGAGAGATAAAGTACCAGCCAACCAGCTCCCAACTGTTATTTTTATTTATCAAACTCAGCCTGTAACATGGCAGTTGGGAGCTGATTGGCTGGTGCTTTATCTCTGTGTGATAGAAGTTCTTCTCTTAAAAGAGACAGCATTACTCAGTAATACACACATACATCATATCATAGGACATACACATATCACTCAGTTCAGTGACATTACTGTGTTTGTAATACTTACCTGAGGGCAGGGGCGTAAGTTCAGTCGCCCGGAGGCAAGTTGGAATTTGGTACCTGTAATACCCTGCACCTTCAAGTCTATCTCCTTCAGGTCTTACCTCTTGACTAGCTATGGAAGTCATAAATTCTTACCTGGTTCTTTCCCTCTTGTTTCTTGCAAAAGGAAAATTGGGTTAAGGATGCCGCACAAGAGTAAATGATGTTGCATGAGTAGATAATTAATGTAAGTTTCCAAGAAAACCGACCAACCGAAAAAACTTTCGGAATTAATCACCATCTACCATTAAACTGTCAAAGTTGTGGGTAGAGAAAAGGAGGGTGATTGTCGATGGTGCTCCCATGGGTCTATTACATTGGTAATAAAGAGAAGAGAGAAAAAGAAAAAGAAACCCTTGTTGGGAGCACTCACTCTTGGAAACAATGGAGAGTTAGATAATACTTGATAAATTAGGTATTTAAAACGTAACTTTTAATTATTTATGGGTAAAATACGGAGTACACCCTGTTTTGTTGTTTAAAATGTAATTAAATAAACGTGAATCATTGGTTTCGAATTACCGCTGTGAATATATAGGTAAAAACATGTATATATATAAGGCCAAAAAATTGCAAAAAAAGGTTCGGCATGAAATATGGCAAAATCAAGGAATGTGCCCACCAGGTATTGTTTTTTAGGTTAGTGCAATAATCTGAGTATTGCCGTCAAGTAAAACCTACAACACCAGGTATTCCTTAGTGGTCAACCACCTAAGTACTGACCAGGCCCAACACCGTATTGCTTCCAAGATCGAACGAGATTGGGCATGCGCGGTGTGGTGTGGTAGTAGATTTCGGTTTGAACAGCTGGTATGCAGCTATCAACTACAACACAGACCTGGTTCTTGAAATGGGCAGATAGCCTCTTAGAGAAGAGACATATGTTTGACCATCATTGCACCGAATTGTATTCCAAATATATAGGTATACTAAGGTTTAAATCATATGATCAGTCGGTTTTGCCAAACTGAGCCGCCTGCATGTTGCTTTTGATTGTGTGTGCTATGCAACATAAATCCCAATGGATTTTTCACACGTAGTAGGGCATAAGAAAACCCTTGTTGTACTGATGA
Organism: Pseudophryne corroboree; assembly: GCF_028390025.1. NCBI lineage: Eukaryota > Metazoa > Chordata > Amphibia > Anura > Myobatrachidae > Pseudophryne > Pseudophryne corroboree. Next base: position 558,377,836 of record NC_086444.1, read on the forward strand.
CACGCCAACAAAAAAACATCAAATAATGAAAGTAATGTAATGTCATTAAGGCTGAAAATTATTCAAAAATATCTTTATCAGCTGTACAGACAGACTGGCAGATAAATAAATAGGGAATGTATTACAAAAGACACAAACCCTCCTGCCCACACTTAGGCTAAACGGAACCTTAGAGCCTGAAACGCCGCATGCTGTCTGTGTGGCAATCTTGCTGCCAAAATAAACCACTAAACATGTATCCACTGAATCTCCACAATAAATTAATCAAAAATATGGCATGCCGAATATAATTTGTGCTTCATTGGCAATTGTATATACAATCATTCATGTGCTCATATTTAAGATATCTGTGGGGAAAAAAAAAGGAATTATGCTGCTGAATATGCAGGAATAAATAAGTGGCAACATATATGTTCCAATTGCTGCAGCTATAGTGGATGACAGTTTGTAGCTATTTTGTAATGTGTCTGCCCAAAATTGACACAGAAAAAAGTACAAATAAAGATAAGCTGTGTATTGATAGCACTTATGAAACAGATTGTTCCATATGTTGTAGATGTGCCTTATATAACTGGCATAATTTGCCGAAAAAAATTGAGGACCAGTGCACCTGTTGTTTAAATTACATAAGTGCGTGGCAGGAGAGCGGGAGACGTGAAAGTGCAGGATATAACTATAAGTGATACTTAGAGCCGTCTGTCGTCTGTCTCCTGTACTGCTGTGTGCCGCTGTCAGTGCCGCATTCAGCTCGAGTTAACGAGCTGTGAAGATCTGCGGCTTGCCCAGTCTCCTCTCCTGCCGGTCTGCTGGTCACGTGAGCGCGCTCACCGTGACCACGTCCACCTCCCCTACGTACGTTTCACAACGAGCTTGTTCACGGGTAGTGTGAACACTGAAGGTGCAGACCCGGTTTTTAAGTCTGCTGAGATAATTGGTAATTGGCTACAGAGTTTAATAATTGTAGCAATGATTACCTCTGGGTCTGGCTGTTTGAAAAGAGCTGCAGTGAAAGCTCAAGGAATGTCCTGCATGTATCAATATGAATAGTGAATAGATGGCCTGCAACATATGCGATGGGAAATTCTGAATATAGTATATTTGAAATTTGTTTGGTGAATATAATAGAATGAGGAAAAATTGTTGTGTAATTAAGCACATATGTGCCGGGAAAAAGAAGAGTATTAAGGTGTGGATAAAATAGATAAATGAAAAAATATAGATAATTAAATAATTAAATAAATATATATATATGAATAAGTAATAATAACTAATAATGGTAAAAGATATGAATATATATGAATAAATATAATTGAAAACTAGGAGTTTGAGGAAAAAGTGGGTGTATAAGAATTAATGTGGCAAATGCAAATTGGTAGTGTTAAAAACAGATAGTGTTAAAAAAACTGATTAGGGGGGGGGGGGTTGGGGGAAAGAAAAGGGGTGGGGGGGGGTTTGTTGTGATGTTAATGGGGAAAAGGGGTGTGTATGTTAGTGAGGTGTTGGAAATATGGTTAATGGGGAAGAAGAGTGAGTATGTTAATGAGGTGTTGGAAGGGAAAAAAACATGGCGTGAGAGATGATAGTGTTGAATGCAATGGTGTGTGAGAGGAACGGGGGTATGGGGTGCCCTGCATTGTGCAGGTTGTATAGTAAAAATAGATTGTGAAAAGTATAAATAGAAAGGGGGAGGACGGGAGGAAAATAGAGGGGAGGGTGAAAAGGAGAAGGGGGGGGGGGGGTTTTGAAAAAAAGGGGGGGGGGGCAGGGAGGAAAAAAAGGGGGGGGGGACTGAAGGATAAATAAAAAGAGGCTATGAGAGAAAGAGATAGTGATGTGTGATAGTGTGGTCCCTACTAGGCTAGTTATTAGTTATTATTTAATGGTAATATGGTTTAATGGTAATATGGTCAAGTTGAAAGAAAGGCGCCATAATTAATGGTTTCATTGAGTCCTTGGGGATGTAGTGAGTTTAGTCTAAAAGTCCACTCACATTCCTTCCGTAAAAGGGTATTGGTCAAATCTCCTCCTCGTATACCCAGTTTAACTTGCTCAAGTCCACAGACCTTAAGTTCATTCCACCGGCCTGCATGTTTAGAGACAAAATGTCGTGCTACAGAGGTGATTTGCTTCATTTTTTGTAGATCTTTTGTCGCATTGCGAATAGATCCAACGTGTTCCAGAATTCTTTGCTTGAATGCTCTGATCGTCATGCCAACGTATCTTTGTCCACATGTGCATACTATGCAATAAATCACTCCTTCTGTTGAGCAGTTAATGAAATGTCTGATTTTAATGTCTTTGCCATAGCGGTCCTGAATGTTGTCAGTCTTAAGAATATATTGACAGGCTTTACAATGACCACATGGATGTGTGCCGATCGTGGGTTGTAATTTGCCTCGTGTTGTTTGGAAATGGCTGGACACCAGTCTATCTTTCAAGTTTCTCGATCTCCTCCAGCTCATGGATACTTGTGGTCCAAGTTTTTGAGATAAAGTGGGATCCAAATGGAGAATTCCCCAGTGTTTTTGAATGGCTTGTTTTACCTGACGCCACTCTTGGCAGAAACCCCCTACAAACCTGATATTCTTGTCTTGTTGTGGTTTTTGTTTCTTTTCAAAGATAAGATGTTCTCTCTGGATATTCTGGATGTTTCTACTGGCTTTCTTGATTGAAGTGTTACTGTATCCCCTTTCTCGTAATCTCTTCGAAAGTTCTTTGCTTTGATCCTCGAAGTCTTGATCATTGGAGCAGTTCCTTCTTAAACGGAGATATTCCCCCTTGGGTATGTTTGTAATTGTTGGGGGAAAGTGGGAGCTAGTTTGGTGTAGCAGAGTGTTTGAGGATGTCTCCTTTCTATATAGTTTTGTTGAGAGCATTTTGTTTACATCTTTATAGATCAGTACATCCAAAAATGGGAGTTCATCCTGACTGATTTGGTGGGTAAGTCGAATATTGAGGTTGTTGTTGTTAAGATGTTCTATAAACAGGAGAAGCATCTGTACATCACCTTCCCATATCATCAGAATATCATCGATGTACCTTACCCACATGATGATATTGGATGTGAAAACATCATTGCTGTCCGTGAACACAAATTCGCGTTCCCACCATCCTAAAAAGATATTCGCATACGTGGGGGCACAAGCTGCCCCCATAGCGGTGCCCCTGGTCTGTAAAAAAAATCTGTTATTGAAGGTGAAGAGATTGTGACTGAGTATGAACTGGAGTAGGTCGGCAAGGAACACATGGAATTTTTCCATGCCTTCCATGTTCATAAAATAATTAACGGCTTCAAGTCCTCTGTCATGATCAATTGAAGTATACAGTGCCTCAACGTCCAAAGAGACTAAGTATTGGTTTGTTTCCAGTTTAACATCATGAATCTTGCGAAGAACATCTGTGGTGTCTTGGACAAAGGAAGGGAGACCCAGAACGTGGTGTCGTAGATGTAGATCGACAAAGATGCTGGCTTTTTCGGTTAAAGATCCTATCCCAGATACGATTGGTCTTCCTGGTGGTTGCCTCATATTCTTATGTATCTTGGGGAGCATGTAGAAAGTAGGGATGCTGGGATGTGTTGTCTGGAGATATTGATATTCTGAAGATGTTATGGTCCCTTCCGCATGAGCATCGGTGAGAATCCGGTTGAATAGTGTCTTGTAATTTTCCATAGGGTTCAGTAATACTCTTTGATAACAAGTTTGGTCTTCCAACTGTCGATAGGCTTCCTGTATATACTGTTCGCGGGGCCATACCACCACGTTTCCCCCTTTATCAGATGGCTTTATAATGACATCTTGCCATGATTCAATCTCTTTGAGAGCATTAAGTTCCTTCCTGGATAGATTGGAATTGTACAGACTTCTGGTCTTCCGAAGATGTATATGGTCAAGTTCTTGAGACACTAATTTGGTGAATATCTGTACTTCTGGGCTCGTCTGCTCTGTTGGGAAAAACGTAGACCTTTTCTTACAAATGACCCTCGTACTGACTTCCCACTGGGAGTCTGTGGTTGGTGTTGATTCTGTATCCAAAGATTGTAGAGCTTCCAATGCTTCCAGTTCAAGTCCAGAAAGATCTGATGTATTCATGTTGTCACCTGTTTCTGTCTGATAAGATTGTGTACCGTCAGTTTTGGAAGTAGCTATTTTATTATGAAATTTAGTAAGAAGTAACTTCCTGCAAAAAAGTTTTAAATCTTTTTCCCATTTGAATCTGTTGAACTTTTCGGTTGGTGAATAGGAGAGACCTTTGCTCAGGACTTGGATTTGATCGTGATCTAAAATGTGTGCTGAGAGGTTGATAATCTTGAGTTGTGAAGAAGTATCCGTTGGTATTGGGAAGACTGAAGTTACCTTCTGCGTGAATTCCGTACTGGTTGTCTTCTCGGTGGTAGTTGATCCCACTGTTGTTGACGGCCTCTTCCTCCTCTTGCGCCCCCTCCTTGTCTTTCGTTTGCTGGGTGCCTTGATCCCCTTCCCCTGGGGGGATCCCCTAAAAAATGCTGTTGATGATATTGGGAGGAACTGTTACTCTCACCTCTGAAGTTTGTGGTTACTGATGCGTTGGGGATATATTCCGGAATATCTTCAGTTCCAGATGTCTCTATATCTGATGAAGAGTAGTGTTCAGGGTTTCTAGGGGGTCGCGATTGCCAGGAGGGCTTATTCCACTTGAATATTTTGCCCGATGCAAAGTCCTTTTTATCTCTAGCAAATTTATTTCTTTTTCTGTCGATGATGGTTTGTTCGTATGTTAGAAGGTCTTGTTTGTTTTTCTCGAAACAGCGTTGAAATTGTGTATCTTTCTCCCAGGGCTCCAATTTCTTACTTAAATCGTCCAGGTCACGTTCACAGCCCTCGAGTATGAGATGGTTGTGTTTAATCAAAATGCCCATGAGTTCCATGGAGCATTTGAGGAGACAGTTGTCCCAATCAGTTTTAAGATTTTCACTGGCCAGGCTGAAAGTGGGAAAAACTCTTGGCCTAAGGCCGCGTGGTGCAATTTTGTTCTTAAGGTAGTTCTCTAATGTAGTGAGGTCCCAACTGGTTCTTATTTGTTTGTGCAGTAATTGTTTGAGTTGTACAAAATCAGATTCCCAGTTGGTATGTGGTTCTGTATCTACTACGTTGCTTGGAAAAATTTCATCTAAGTTTTCTCTATTCCTATGTTTGTAGGACAATTCCTGCTTTAAACTGAAGCTCATGTTAATGATGTATGGGACTATGCCCGTTGGTGTACTGAAAGGCTGTAGTTACTGGAAAATTGTTCGTTATCAAATATTCCGTGCTGGTATTCCTAAGAAAACTATTTCTAGTTGTATACAATATGCAAAAGGAAAATTGGGTTAAGGATGCCGCACAAGAGTAAATGATGTTGCATGAGTAGATAATTAATGTAAGTTTCCAAGAAAACCGACCAACCGAAAAAACTTTCGGAATTAATCACCATCTACCATTAAACTGTCAAAGTTGTGGGTAGAGAAAAGGAGGGTGATTGTCGATGGTGCTCCCATGGGTCTATTACATTGGTAATAAAGAGAAGAGAGAAAAAGAAAAAGAAACCCTTGTTGGGAGCACTCACTCTTGGAAACAATGGAGAGTTAGATAATACTTGATAAATTAGGTATTTAAAACGTAACTTTTAATTATTTATGGGTAAAATACGGAGTACACCCTGTTTTGTTGTTTAAAATGTAATTAAATAAACGTGAATCATTGGTTTCGAATTACCGCTGTGAATATATAGGTAAAAACATGTATATATATAAGGCCAAAAAATTGCAAAAAAAGGTTCGGCATGAAATATGGCAAAATCAAGGAATGTGCCCACCAGGTATTGTTTTTTAGGTTAGTGCAATAATCTGAGTATTGCCGTCAAGTAAAACCTACAACACCAGGTATTCCTTAGTGGTCAACCACCTAAGTACTGACCAGGCCCAACACCGTATTGCTTCCAAGATCGAACGAGATTGGGCATGCGCGGTGTGGTGTGGTAGTAGATTTCGGTTTGAACAGCTGGTATGCAGCTATCAACTACAACACAGACCTGGTTCTTGAAATGGGCAGATAGCCTCTTAGAGAAGAGACATATGTTTGACCATCATTGCACCGAATTGTATTCCAAATATATAGGTATACTAAGGTTTAAATCATATGATCAGTCGGTTTTGCCAAACTGAGCCGCCTGCATGTTGCTTTTGATTGTGTGTGCTATGCAACATAAATCCCAATGGATTTTTCACACGTAGTAGGGCATAAGAAAACCCTTGTTGTACTGATGACACGCCAACAAAAAAACATTAAATAATGAAAGTAATGTAATGTCATTAAGGCTGAAAATTATTCAAAAATATCTTTATCAGCTGTACAGACAGACTGGCAGATAAATAAATAGGGAATGTATTACAAAAGACACAAACCCTCCTGCCCACACTTAGGCTAAACGGAACCTTAGAGCCTGAAACGCCGCATGCTGTCTGTGTGGCAATCTTGTTGCCAAAATAAACCACTAAACATGTATCCACTGAATCTCCACAATAAATTAATCAAAAATATGGCATGCCGAATATAATTTGTGCTTCATTGGCAATTGTATATACAATCATTCATGTGCTCATATTTAAGATATCTGTGGGGAAAAAAAAGGAATTATGCTGCTGAATATGCAGGAATAAATAAGTGGCAACATATATGTTCCAATTGCTGCAGCTATAGTGGATGACAGTTTGTAGCTATTTTGTAATGTGTCTGCCCAAAATTGACACAGAAAAAAGTACAAATAAAGATAAGCTGTGTATTGATAGCACTTATGAAACAGATTGTTCCATATGTTGTAGATGTGCCTTATATAACTGGCATAATTTGCCGAAAAAAATTGAGGACCAGTGCACCTGTTGTTTAAATTACATAAGTGCGTGGCAGGAGAGCGGGAGACGTGAAAGTGCAGGATATAACTATAAGTGATACTTAGAGCCGTCTGTCGTCTGTCTCCTGTACTGCTGTGTGCCGCTGTCAGTGCCGCATTCAGCTCGAGTTAACGAGCTGTGAAGATCTGCGGCTTGCCCAGTCTCCTCTCCTGCCGGTCTGCTGGTCACGTGAGCGCGCTCACCGTGACCACGTCCACCTCCCCTACGTACGTTTCACAACGAGCTTGTTCACGGGTAGTGTGAACACTGAAGGTGCAGACCCGGTTTTTAAGTCTGCTGAGATAATTGGTAATTGGCTACAGAGTTTAATAATTGTAGCAATGATTACCTCTGGGTCTGGCTGTTTGAAAAGAGCTGCAGTGAAAGCTCAAGGAATGTCCTGCATGTATCAATATGAATAGTGAATAGATGGCCTGCAACATATGCGATGGGAAATTCTGAATATAGTATATTTGAAATTTGTTTGGTGAATATAATAGAATGAGGAAAAATTGTTGTGTAATTAAGCACATATGTGCCGGGAAAAAGAAGAGTATTAAGGTGTGGATAAAATAGATAAATGAAAAAATATAGATAATTAAATAATTAAATAAATATATATATATGAATAAGTAATAATAACTAATAATGGTAAAAGATATGAATATATATGAATAAATATAATTGAAAACTAGGAGTTTGAGGAAAAAGTGGGTGTATAAGAATTAATGTGGCAAATGCAAATTGGTAGTGTTAAAAACAGATAGTGTTAAAAAAACTGATTAGGGGGGGGGGGTTGGGGGAAAGAAAAGGGGTGGGGGGGGGTTTGTTGTGATGTTAATGGGGAAAAGGGGTGTGTATGTTAGTGAGGTGTTGGAAATATGGTTAATGGGGAAGAAGAGTGAGTATGTTAATGAGGTGTTGGAAGGGAAAAAAACATGGCGTGAGAGATGATAGTGTTGAATGCAATGGTGTGTGAGAGGAACGGGGGTATGGGGTGCCCTGCATTGTGCAGGTTGTATAGTAAAAATAGACTGTGAAAAGTATAAATAGAAAGGGGGAGGACGGGAGGAAAATAGAGGGGAGGGTGAAAAGGAGAAGGGGGGGGGGGTTTGAAAAAAAGGGGGGAGGGGCGGGGAGGAAAAAAAGGGGGGGGGGGACTGAAGGATAAATAAAAAGAGGCTATGAGAGAAAGAGATAGTGATGTGTGATAGTGTGGTCCCTACTAGGCTAGTTATTAGTTATTATTTAATGGTAATATGGTTTAATGGTAATATGGTCAAGTTGAAAGAAAGGCGCCATAATTAATGGTTTCATTGAGTCCTTGGGGATGTAGTGAGTTTAGTCTAAAAGTCCACTCACATTCCTTCCGTAAAAGGGTATTGGTCAAATCTCCTCCTCGTATACCCAGTTTAACTTGCTCAAGTCCACAGACCTTAAGTTCATTCCACCGGCCTGCATGTTTAGAGACAAAATGTCGTGCTACAGAGGTGATTTGCTTCATTTTTTGTAGATCTTTTGTCGCATTGCGAATAGATCCAACGTGTTCCAGAATTCTTTGCTTGAATGCTCTGATCGTCATGCCAACGTATCTTTGTCCACATGTGCATACTATGCAATAAATCACTCCTTCTGTTGAGCAGTTAATGAAATGTCTGATTTTAATGTCTTTGCCATAGCGGTCCTGAATGTTGTCAGTCTTAAGAATATATTGACAGGCTTTACAATGACCACATGGATGTGTGCCGATCGTGGGTTGTAATTTGCCTCGTGTTGTTTGGAAATGGCTGGACACCAGTCTATCTTTCAAGTTTCTCGATCTCCTCCAGCTCATGGATACTTGTGGTCCAAGTTTTTGAGATAAAGTGGGATCCAAATGGAGAATTCCCCAGTGTTTTTGAATGGCTTGTTTTACCTGACGCCACTCTTGGCAGAAACCCCCTACAAACCTGATATTCTTGTCTTGTTGTGGTTTTTGTTTCTTTTCAAAGATAAGATGTTCTCTCTGGATATTCTGGATGTTTCTACTAGCTTTCTTGATTGAAGTGTTACTGTATCCCCTTTCTCGTAATCTCTTCGAAAGTTCTTTGCTTTGATCCTCGAAGTCTTGATCATTGGAGCAGTTCCTTCTTAAACGGAGATATTCCCCCTTGGGTATGTTTGTAATTGTTGGGGGAAAGTGGGAGCTAGTTTGGTGTAGCAGAGTGTTTGAGGATGTCTCCTTTCTATATAGTTTTGTTGAGAGCATTTTGTTTACATCTTTATAGATCAGTACATCCAAAAATGGGAGTTCATCCTGACTGATTTGGTGGGTAAGTCGAATATTGAGGTTGTTGTTGTTAAGATGTTCTATAAACAGGAGAAGCATCTGTACATCACCTTCCCATATCATCAGAATATCATCGATGTACCTTACCCACATGATGATATTGGATGTGAAAACATCATTGCTGTCCGTGAACACAAATTCGCGTTCCCACCATCCTAAAAAGATATTCGCATACGTGGGGGCACAAGCTGCCCCCATAGCGGTGCCCCTGGTCTGTAAAAAAAATCTGTTATTGAATCTATCCAGGAAGGAACTTAATGCTCTCAAAGAGATTGAATCATGGCAAGATGTCATTATAAAGCCATCTGATAAAGGGGGAAACGTGGTGGTATGGCCCCGCGAACAGTATATACAGGAAGCCTATCGACAGTTGGAAGACCAAACTTGTTATCAAAGAGTATTACTGAACCCTATGGAAAATTACAAGACACTATTCAACCGGATTCTCACCGATGCTCATGCGGAAGGGACCATAACATCTTCAGAATATCAATATCTCCAGACAACACATCCCAGCATCCCTACTTTCTACATGCTCCCCAAGATACATAAGAATATGAGGCAACCACCAGGAAGACCAATCGTATCTGGGATAGGATCTTTAACCGAAAAAGCCAGCATCTTTGTCGATCTACATCTACGACACCACGTTCTGGGTCTCCCTTCCTTTGTCCAAGACACCACAGATGTTCTTCGCAAGATTCATGATGTTAAACTGGAAACAAACCAATACTTAGTCTCTTTGGACGTTGAGGCACTGTATACTTCAATTGATCATGACAGAGGACTTGAAGCCGTTAATTATTTTATGAACATGGAAGGCATGGAAAAATTCCATGTGTTCCTTGCCGACCTACTCCAGTTCATACTCAGTCACAATCTCTTCACCTTCAATAACAGATTTTTTTTACAGACCAGGGGCACCGCTATGGGGGCAGCTTGTGCCCCCACGTATGCGAATATCTTTTTAGGATGGTGGGAACGCGAATTTGTGTTCACGGACAGCAATGATGTTTTCACATCCAATATCATCATGTGGGTAAGGTACATCGATGATATTCTGATGATATGGGAAGGTGATGTACAGATGCTTCTCCTGTTTATAGAACATCTTAACAACAACAACCTCAATATTCGACTTACCCACCAAATCAGTCAGGATGAACTCCCATTTTTGGATGTACTGATCTATAAAGATGTAAACAAAATGCTCTCAACAAAACTATATAGAAAGGAGACATCCTCAAACACTCTGCTACACCAAACTAGCTCCCACTTTCCCCCAACAATTACAAACATACCCAAGGGGGAATATCTCCGTTTAAGAAGGAACTGCTCCAATGATCAAGACTTCGAGGATCAAAGCAAAGAACTTTCAAAGAGATTACGAGAAAGGGGATACAGTAACACTTCAATCAAGAAAGCCAGTAGAAACATCCAGAATATCCAGAGAGAACATCTTATCTTTGAAAAGAAACAAAAACCACAACAAGACAAGAATATCAGGTTTGTAGGGGGTTTCTGCCAAGAGTGGCGTCAGGTAAAACAAGCCATTCAAAAACACTGGGGAATTCTCCATTTGGATCCCACTTTATCTCAAAAACTTGGACCACAAGTATCCATGAGCTGGAGGAGATCGAGAAACTTGAAAGATAGACTGGTGTCCAGCCATTTCCAAACAACACGAGGCAAATTACAACCCACGATCGGCACACATCCATGTGGTCATTGTAAAGCCTGTCAATATATTCTTAAGACTGACAACATTCAGGACCGCTATGGCAAAGACATTAAAATCAGACATTTCATTAACTGCTCAACAGAAGGAGTGATTTATTGCATAGTATGCACATGTGGACAAAGATACGTTGGCATGACGATCAGAGCATTCAAGCAAAGAATTCTGGAACACGTTGGATCTATTCGCAATGCGACAAAAGATCTACAAAAAATGAAGCAAATCACCTCTGTAGCACGACATTTTGTCTCTAAACATGCAGGCCGGTGGAATGAACTTAAGGTCTGTGGACTTGAGCAAGTTAAACTGGGTATACGAGGAGGAGATTTGACCAATACCCTTTTACGGAAGGAATGTGAGTGGACTTTTAGACTAAACTCACTACATCCCCAAGGACTCAATGAAACCATTAATTATGGCGCCTTTCTTTCAACTTGACCATATTACCATTAAACCATATTACCATTAAATAATAACTAATAACTAGCCTAGTAGGGACCACACTATCACACATCACTATCTCTTTCTCTCATAGCCTCTTTTTATTTATCCTTCAGTCCCCCCCCCCTTTTTTTCCTCCCCGCCCCCCCCCCCCCCCCCTTTTTTTCAAACCCCCCCCCCCCCCCTTCTCCTTTTCACCCTCCCCTCTATTTTCCTCCCGTCCTCCCCCTTTCTATTTATACTTTTCACAATCTATTTTTACTATACAACCTGCACAATGCAGGGCACCCCATACCCCCGTTCCTCTCACACACCATTGCATTCAACACTATCATCTCTCACGCCATGTTTTTTTCCCTTCCAACACCTCATTAACATACTCACTCTTCTTCCCCATTAACCATATTTCCAACACCTCACTAACATACACACCCCTTTTCCCCATTAACATCACAACAAACCCCCCCCCCCACCCCTTTTCTTTCCCCCAACCCCCCCCCCCCCCCTAATCAGTTTTTTTAACACTATCTGTTTTTAACACTACCAATTTGCATTTGCCACATTAATTCTTATACACCCACTTTTTCCTCAAACTCCTAGTTTTCAATTATATTTATTCATATATATTCATATCTTTTACCATTATTAGTTATTATTACTTATTCATATATATATATTTATTTAATTATTTAATTATCTATATTTTTTCATTTATCTATTTTATCCACACCTTAATACTCTTCTTTTTCCCGGCACATATGTGCTTAATTACACAACAATTTTTCCTCATTCTATTATATTCACCAAACAAATTTCAAATATACTATATTCAGAATTTCCCATCGCATATGTTGCAGGCCATCTATTCACTATTCATATTGATACATGCAGGACATTCCTTGAGCTTTCACTGCAGCTCTTTTCAAACAGCCAGACCCAGAGGTAGTCATTGCTACAATTATTAAACTCTGTAGCCAATTACCAATTATCTCAGCAGACTTAAAAACCGGGTCTGCACCTTCAGTGTTCACACTACCCGTGAACAAGCTCGTTGTGAAACGTACGTAGGGGAGGTGGACGTGGTCACGGTGAGCGCGCTCACGTGACCAGCAGACCGGCAGGAGAGGAGACTGGGCAAGCCGCAGATCTTCACAGCTCGTTAACTCGAGCTGAATGCGGCACTGACAGCGGCACACAGCAGTACAGGAGACAGACGACAGACGGCTCTAAGTATCACTTATAGTTATATCCTGCACTTTCACGTCTCCCGCTCTCCTGCCACGCACTTATGTAATTTAAACAACAGGTGCACTGGTCCTCAATTTTTTTCGGCAAATTATGCCAGTTATATAAGGCACATCTACAACATATGGAACAATCTGTTTCATAAGTGCTATCAATACACAGCTTATCTTTATTTGTACTTTTTTCTGTGTCAATTTTGGGCAGACACATTACAAAATAGCTACAAACTGTCATCCACTATAGCTGCAGCAATTGGAACATATATGTTGCCACTTATTTATTCCTGCATATTCAGCAGCATAATTCCTTTTTTTCCCCCACAGATATCTTAAATATGAGCACATGAATGATTGTATATACAATTGCCAATGAAGCACAAATTATATTCGGCATGCCATATTTTTGATTAATTTATTGTGGAGATTCAGTGGATACATGTTTAGTGGTTTATTTTGGCAACAAGATTGCCACACAGACAGCATGCGGCGTTTCAGGCTCTAAGGTTCCGTTTAGCCTAAGTGTGGGCAGGAGGGTTTGTGTCTTTTGTAATACATTCCCTATTTATTTATCTGCCAGTCTGTCTGTACAGCTGATAAAGATATTTTTGAATAATTTTCAGCCTTAATGACATTACATTACTTTCATTATTTAATGTTTTTTTGTTGGCGTGTCATCAGTACAACAAGGGTTTTCTTATGCCCTACTACGTGTGAAAAATCCATTGGGATTTATGTTGCATAGCACACACAATCAAAAGCAACATGCAGGCGGCTCAGTTTGGCAAAACCGACTGATCATATGATTTAAACCTTAGTAAACCTATATATTTGGAATACAATTCGGTGCAATGATGGTCAAACATATGTCTCTTCTCTAAGAGGCTATCTGCCCATTTCAAGAACCAGGTCTGTGTTGTAGTTGATAGCTGCATACCAGCTGTTCAAACCGAAATCTACTACCACACCACACCGCGCATGCCCAATCTCGTTCGATCTTGGAAGCAATACGGTGTTGGGCCTGGTCAGTACTTAGGTGGTTGACCACTAAGGAATACCTGGTGTTGTAGGTTTTACTTGACGGCAATACTCAGATTATTGCACTAACCTAAAAAACAATACCTGGTGGGCACATTCCTTGATTTTGCCATATTTCATGCCGAACCTTTTTTTGCAATTTTTTGGCCTTATATATATACATGTTTTTACCTATATATTCACAGCGGTAATTCGAAACCAATGATTCACGTTTATTTAATTACATTTTAAACAACAAAACAGGGTGTACTCCGTATTTTACCCATAAATAATTAAAAGTTACGTTTTAAATACCTAATTTATCAAGTATTATCTAACTCTCCATTGTTTCCAAGAGTGAGTGCTCCCAACAAGGGTTTCTTTTTCTTTTTCTCTCTCCTCTTGTTTCTTGGACAGAGACGCAAGGACTCCCAGAATGTCCCAAGACACAGTAAATGACAACCAAATCTGTGATATTTAAGTTAATCAAGTGTAAATGTGTTATTTATGGCAAATGTAAGTTTTCTTTGCTTCACTAATATAAAGACTCATACCGGTATGAAGAAAACATTTTTATCACAACAGTGTAACAATTTTAGTTAAAATCTAGTAACAAAGGGAATATATTGCTATAGGTTGTACTCCTTTTAACAGCTGCAAACACTCCAAATGATTACTTATTAATTATACAGATTGTTTTAGCATCCCATCCACAACAAAATAAACAATGTACAAGTCATTTTCACAGACCTATATACTCAATACCTAGCATGCAGTATATGGCCAATATATCTTTTGTGCACACAATGAAGTAAAATGTCTGAACTCAGGTCAAAAGTCCCATGCAGTAAATTGTAATAACACTGTTTCCTGTGAAGGACTGTGAGACAGTGATGATAGGCACCAATAATTACATAGAGTATACTTGAAACTGTGTTAGGAAAAAAACAATATCAAAGTAGTAGGAAGATCAACTCCATGCTTCAGTCCCACATTAAGTTTCTTCCTATATGTCACCTATATGTTTCTTCATATGTCATGCTGCAGTCCCTCCCCAAACTGCTTTTTTTTTTTTTAAATAAACTTTATCTAAAATGTCACTGGCCACTACACTGTTTTTAAAAATGTCCTTATATTATTGGTGTATCACAGTACTCTCCCCCTTAAAAAAAGAAAAAGCAAATCTGGTGTGTGTGTGTGTGTGTGTGTGTGTGTGTGTGTGTGTGTGTGTATATATATATATATATATATATATATTTTAGAGATGAGCAGGACCCACCCGAAAATTGTGATCCGAGGTGGGATCAAAGTTCGGCTTTGGTTTTCCCATATGACTCGTATTCCAATATGAGGCAAAATGTCATCCTCTTGCTGTCAGATTCTCGCAGGTTTTGGATTCTATTTAAGGCCCCTGGTGATCATGCCATCTTCACTCCGGCTGTGGAGCTTGTAGTGAGCGTACTTTTCCATGCTGTCTCCATCCAGGGGTGTTGTGTTGTCCATCCAGGGGTACTGCAGTGTTGTCCATTAAAGGGCTGGGGCTTGCTCCTGGAGTGCTCAGCTCTATCTGTGCTGTGTCCATCCAGGGGTTCTGTGTTGTCCATCCAGTGGTGCTGCATTGTTGTCCATCCAGGGGTGCTGCATTGTTGTCCATCCAGGGGTGCTGCAGTGTTGTTCATCAAGGGGCTGCTTTGTCGAGGGGGGCTGTGTCCATCCAGGGGTGCTGTGTTGTCCATCAAGGGCTGCAGCATTGTTGTCCATCCAGGGGTGCTACAGTGTTGTTCATCAAGGGGCTGGGGCTGCTTTGTCCAGAGGCGCTCTGTCCGTGCTGTGTCCATCCAGGGGTACTGTGTTGCCCATCCAGGGGTGCTGCAGTGTTGTCCAATGAGGGGTGCTGCAATGTTGTGCATCAAGGGGCTGGGGCTGCTTTGTCTTCCAGGGGTGTTCTGTCCATGCTGTGTCCATCCAGGGGTGCTATGTTGTCCATCCAGGAGTGCTCTATCAATCTAAGGGTGTGACCCAGGCTAAAAAAAAATTAAAGCAAAAAATATAATTGAAAAACAAAACAAAAACAAATATATATATATATCCATATCCCTCTCTTTCTTTCTTTCTTTCTTTCTTTCTTTCTTTCTTTCTTTCTTTCTTTCTTTCTTTCTTTCTTTCTTTCTTTCTTTCTTTCTGTAAAACATACTTGCCTACCTGACCCTCTCCATGAGGGAGAAAATGCTCTGTTCCTGGACTTTCCTGGTAATGTATGATTGCCATCACCTGTGGTGAAACACCTTTCTTATCAATTACCTAGCTCACCACAGGTGATGGCAATCATACATTACCAGGAAAGTCGAGAAACAGAGCATTTTCTCCCTCATGGAGAGGGTCAGGTAGGCAAGTATGGTGTAAAAGGCAAATACCACTGAACCTCACAAAATCTCCTGAACCATAAGGACTAGTAACTTGAAATGTGGACAGGTGCTTGCTTTCGCAACGTAGGCACCCACTATGAATTGATTTTTCAAAATTACACCCACAAAAGGGTTAAAAGCGGTGAGATAATTCCCCCCTCACAGAGGAGAGTTAAGACAGCCAACTCAGCCGGGGCTATAAAGAATGCATGGTGCCAGCTATACCAAGTCACGGAGGGAGGAGGACACGATACTCTGTTCCTGGACTTCCTTGCCAGAGGCAGTTGCAGAGCAGTCTATTATTCAAATATATTTGTAGAATTATATAGATAACGCGCACAGCTGGTCTGCAGGGACCGGAGCTCTCAGTGAATTGACAGGGCTTCAGCTATGCTGTCATTCAGCCATCTGCAGCATTTAGAATCTCACAGTCCACCACCAGCACTGTCACCTGCTGCAGTGCAAACTGAGTGTTACCAGGCCGAAGCCATCCTGTCCCCTATTGCTGGTGTTGGCAGGGCTTCTGGGACAGAGCAGATTCTCCTGGGACTCTTTACCCGGGCACAGGCCTTTTGGAGCAGCCTTGGGGGGGGGGGGGCAGTCGCAGCAGGGAGAGCGTACACTGCATGATGTGTATGTGGGGGGTGAGCGATAGCACCCACCACCACCCCAGCAGCCATACCAGCTGCCCCCCTGCTCCTCACCCGGCACTCCCCCCACCATTTCCTGTGCATCACACGGCGATACAGAATCTTTTTGAGAATATTTCCTAAGTAGGGATGCTGGCCACACCTCCCTGCATTGACCACTGCTGGGACAGCTGTCTGTGCCTCTGTCGCAGAGCTCTGTTGGAAGAGCAGCGGTAACACTTGCATCCTGCTGTACATGCAGGTGCCCCTTTAGGGCTTGGAGCCCGGAGGCACGTGTCTCCATTGCCTCTGGGAGTTATGCACCTGCCTAGGGAATTTATCAATCTCCCACAAGATAAAGGAAAAAACTGCCTTTTGCACACTCTAAATGTTATTTTTTTAATTCATTTTAATATTTGATACACAAATTGATATGTGTTCTTCATGAGTTTGTTATCAACAAGATCAGAACTGTTCTAAACACATGATTTCATATGTATAATAATAAACTGTGTTTTTATCTTAATGTGGTGCTCAGAGAAATTAGTGGCAGGGCCATTTCTAGACAATTTGGCTGCCAGTGCGAACTTTAAAAAATGTGGCATTTCAAAAAGGACACACTTGTGCACACTGAAGGCACGCATACAAAATGGGCATGGCCTTGCTGCAAGGGGCGTGGCCTTGCAGGAAAAGACACCATATTATGCCTCACAGTTATGCCTCTGACTCCATATTATGTCTCAAACAGTAATGACCCTGACACTATATTATGCCTCACACCACAGTAATGCCCCTGACACCAGATTATGCTCCACAAAGTAATGGCCATGACATCATATTATGCCCTACACAGTAATGCCCCTTGCACCATATTATGCCACACACAAGAACACCCCTGACACCATATTACTATTATTCCTCATATAGTAATGCCCATGCTCTATATAAATTATGCCAATGCCACACTACCTGCTCATTGTCAGGGGTTGAGACCGTTTCATTCTGACATCTGTAACTCTCCCCCCACACACACTCCCATGTTGGTAAGCTTTCCCTGCACTTGCGGGGACCACTGTTTGTACCTGCCTTCTTTCCCTGAGCAGTCGCTAGTAAATGTCCCTCCCAAAATGGCTGCCACCCCCTCTAGCATACTTCACAACTGTCTCCCCAGAGGTGGTGCCCATTTTGTGAGGGACATTTTCAATAGCATTCCATACGGTCAGCCCGACCACATGGAATACTGTGCAAATACTGTGCATATACTGGCCACAGGTGCCCCATGCCATTGCAGCCCTGCTTAGTAGGAAATGTATCAGTCCTTGTAAAAAATAGAGAAGTTGCCCGTAGTAGCCAATCTTGTACATACCAAGCTGATTGGTTGCTATTGACGATATTTCCTTATTATATTGCTGCTTATAGGCGCGGGATAAGGGTATTTGTTTGTGTTGATATGTGTGTGTGTGTGTGTGTGTGTGTGTGTGTGTGTGTGTGTGTGTGTGTACCTAAATATGTGATATATGTGACCCTGTATAAGTGCGGTGCCTGGGTGGTGCCACTGAGTACCCTCTCTCCCCTCATCCCCCCTTACTGTCACAGCTGAAAGATCGTGCTGCTGAGCTAGGATAGTTCCTGCTCTGAGGCTGGATGGAGGCCCTTCCATCTGCTTCCAGCATTGGACTGGCCAACAGGGGTACAGGGAAAAAAAACAGTGGGCCCCACTGCCTGGGCCCTGTTACCTTATACTGCACAAGACTATGGTGTATTTTCTACAGTGCATTGCTGTTATTAATCTGGTATATTATCATGCATGCACTAGCAGTATTTGTTATATATATTTATCAAAGGGCCCAGCACATGCACTCTCTACTAGTTAGCCCAGGCAATGTCATAGCTGGCCACACCCCCTCTGGAGACTGGCTACATCCCCAAACATGGTACCATATCACTGAATTCCCACGGTGGGCCCCTCGTGCCCCAGTTCAACACTGTCTGCTTCTGATTGCATCTGTAATCACAACAGGCTGGCAGTTCCTGTGCAGCCATGGTGGAAAATCAGGTTACGTAGCAGAGGCAATAGGGGTACTGGTGTGTCACATGTGCGCAGGAGAGCATGTAAGGAAAAATCTGGTGGGCAGGAGGGGATTCAAGGAAAAGTTGGTGGGCCGCAGAGGTATGAGAAAGCAGGTGGGTAGAGATGCATATGATAGAAAAAAGCTGGCAGGCAAAGTGGCATTTGAGAAAATGCTTGTGGGTAAAGGTCATATGAAGGATGAACTGGTGAGCAGAGGAGTAAGTGAGTGAAACTTTGTAAGCAGGTATAGGCTAAGGACTATAGACAGAGCAGAACAGTGGAAAGGGGCTGGTGATTACCATGGGAAAGGTATTTTGACATGGATATACTGGAAGAGGAGGGGGTCCCAAACCAGTACCGCTCCTAGGGCCCCATAGGATTTCCACCCCGTATCTCTTATTAGAGTACACAGGACCCTATTTAGTTAGGATTGCAAATTCTGCTTTTTACCAGAATTTGCAATCCTTTTTGCAATCAGCATGCTAACTGCCCCCCCCCCCCCCCCCTCTGTGACCACGCTGAAATTGCGGTGGCATGGCAATTTCAGCATGATTGCAGAAATTGTGGATGCCTTCTGCCGGTGCAGCCTGGCTGCAACAGCAGGAGGGCCGCCGCCATCTTTGTGATCGGAGCAGCTGCATGTGACATCGCGCAGCTGCCCCGATCATGCCTACGTCACGCTCCTCATTTTCCCACCATGCCTCCATTTCCCATATGCCGCCCTTCAATGCTCCGTCTCCGCCTAGGAAATTGATTATTGCCGCCCCCCTCTCATCGTAAATGTGGGCGCATGCGCAGGACAGACCCTGTGAATGCGCCTGCATCATCATTGCATTTTTTGCAGTTGGATCGAGAGTTGCGATCCAACTGGAGTAAACTCCACAGTCTCTTCTACCCCTGCACACTCAGTTGTTACGGCCATTAAATCCAGTTATTTCTGTTATAAAAGTATTGCGCTACTGCTAAGTCTCCAACAAAATGTTTCCTCTAGGGAGGCTTCATTCTCTATACAAAATGTGTTCACCATGCTATTCCCACTGTTACAGAACTCGGCACAGCTACCTTTGTATGAAGAAGACAGTCACTGGCTGCTGAGCTGCCTATAGTCTGCTACATGCTACACTTCATTGCTGATCCAAAAATTGTAACAGGGAGTACGACTTTACAATAACTTGAGCCTAT
Organism: Pseudophryne corroboree; assembly: GCF_028390025.1. Classification (NCBI taxonomy): domain Eukaryota; kingdom Metazoa; phylum Chordata; class Amphibia; order Anura; family Myobatrachidae; genus Pseudophryne; species Pseudophryne corroboree. The sequence goes on from NC_086444.1 coordinate 558,397,796, forward strand.
AAACTAGTGATGAGCGGGTTCGGTTTCTCGGAAACCGAACCCCCCCCGAACTTCACCTTTTTTACACGGGTCTGAGGCAGGTTAGAACCTTCCCGCCTTGCTCGGCTAACCCGAGCGCGCCCGAACCTCATCATCCCGCTGTCGGATTCTCGCGAGATTCGGATTCTATATAAGCCGCCGCGCGTCGCCGCCATTTTCACTCGTGCATTGGAGATGATAGGGAGAGGACGTGGCTGGCGTCCTCTCCGTTTATTGTAGAAGTTGATTGGTTTATTGCTTAATTGTGGGGAGGATTGGGGAGCAGCTGTTAGGAGGAGTACAGTGCAGAGTTTTGCTGATAAGTGACCACCAGTTTTTATCCGTTCTCTGCCTGAAAAAAACGCTCCATACCATATCTGTGCTCAGTGTGCTGCATAATATATCTGTGCTGAGTGCTCACACTGCTTAATTGTGGGGACTGGGGAGCAGCTATAGCAGGAGTACAGTGCAGAGTTTTGCTGACAGTGACCACCAGTATATGTTGTCTGCCTGAAGAAAAACACTCCATATCTGTGCTCAGTGTGCTGCTTTATTGTGGGGACTGGGGACCACCAGTATAATTAATATTATATAGGAGGAGTACAGTGCAGAGTGCACTGCTGTACCTACCTCTGTGTCGTCATCCATTAAGTATACTATCCATCTACATTCTATACCTGTGGTGCATTTTAGTTTTGCAGTTTGCTGACAGTGTCCACCAGTATACTATATATAGCAGTACGGTAGGCAACTGCTGTACCTACCTCTGTGTCGTCACTCATCATCCATTAAGTATACTATCCATCTACATTCTATACCTGTGGTGCATTTTAGTTTTGCAGTTTGCTGACAGTGTCCACCAGTATACTATATATAGCAGTACGGTAGGCCACTGCTGTACCTACCTCTGTGTCGTCACTCGTCATCCATTAAGTATACTATCCATCTACATTCTATACCTGTGGTGCATTTTAGTTTTGCAGTTTGCTGACACAGTGTCCACCAGTATACTATATATAGCAGTACGGTAGGCCACTGCTGTACCTACCTCTGTGTCGTCACTCGTCATCCATTAAGTATACTATCCATCTACATTCTATACCTGTGGTGCATTTTAGTTTTGCAGTTTGCTGACAGTGTCCACCAGTATACTATATATAGCAGTACGGTAGGCCACTGCTGTACCTACCTCTGTGTCGTCACTCGTCATCCATTAAGTATACTATCCATCTACATTCTATACCTGTGGTGCATTTTAGTTTTGCAGTTTGCTGACACAGTGTCCACCAGTATACTATATATAGCACTACGGTAGGCCACTGCTGTACCTACCTCTGTGTCGTCACTCGTCATCCATTAAGTATACTATTATCCATCTACATTCTATACCTGTGGTGCATTTTAGTTTTGCAGTTTGCTGACAGTGTCCACCAGTATACTATATATACTTATAGCAGTACGGTAGGCCACTGCTGTACCTACCTCTGTGTCGTCATCCATTAAGTATACTATCCATCTACATTCTATACCTGTGGTGCATTTTAGTTTTGCGCAGTAAATATAGTAGTAGGCCATTGCTATTGATACTGGCATATAATTCCACACATTAAAAAATGGAGAACAAAAATGTGGAGGTTAAAGGGAAAGATCAAGATCCACTTCCACCTCGTGCTGAAGCTGCTGCCACTAGTCATGGCCGAGACGATGAAATTTCCTGAGGAAGTCCCAAGGCATTGTGGGACGAAACGCGTTGACACCATTGAATAATCAGCAGTACACCAGTCCACCGTGATAGAACCTGTTTGGCTTTGGATAAGAACTTACAGAGGTACCGCTGCCCATTATCATCAAAGGGCTCCTTCCTGCATACACTTGGTAACAACCCGCCTGTCAACCCGTCAGCTAATCACTATTACGCCGCAGAGTACAGATGACGAGATCTCTGTAAGTAACAACTACGGACCCTCCGAGTACATCACCCGGGGCGGTGACGGCCTCAGCACCGGGGAGCGGAGAGACGGCAGCAAACATCTAAGCGGGGAGACGGGTGAGTCATTTGATCCTATCTGCTATACGGACATACGCTACACTATACCCGGCGCGGTGATAGCCTCACCACCGGGATAAGAGAGACTGCCTAACTACATTTGTGAGAATTACGGGCAACGGTCTTCAGTCTTTTTTGAACCAAAAACTGTGGCCGGGACGCCGTCACCTTTAGCCATCATTTACAAATGTGTGGATATTTCAAAGGAGTGTAATTACCGATATTTATTGCTTCCTAAGAGGACATTTTAGGATTCATCCTATTATAAATACAACTTTTAAATTAGAGTTGGTATAAATAGCTAGCTACGTATTTTTGGAATATATTAATTAATTGATGCTTTTTAAAACTATACACATGTTATTTTATCCTTCATATGATGGATTATTTGGTATAAAATAAAATGTATCCTTTTTATTATCTATAAACAGTCTCCCAACCTCATTTCTGACTACTTCACAGCCATTTTTCCAAAACAAAAAATTTTTTTTTTGCTATATCGTTATATTATATAATATAATTATAGTACACATTCCTAAGCGCGATGTCTTATAGATCTTTCTTTGTTTAGTTTATGCTAGAGACTCTGACCAAGTCTCAAGACATTCGCTGCTGTCTGCCTATACTGGTTATATTTTTATATAGAAAATATTACATTTATTATATATTTTTTATATATATTTTTTATATATATAAGCGCCGGGAGAGTGGGACTGGCATACCACTAGAGATCCGTCTATCTCTCTATATCCGAGACGATGAAATGCCATCAACGTCGTCTGCCAAGGCCGATGCCCAATGTCATAGTAGAGAGCATGTAAAATCCAAAACACAAAAGTTCAGTAAAATGACCCAAAAATCTAAATTAAAAGCGTCTGAGGAGAAGCGTAAACTTGCCAATATGCCATTTACGACACGGAGTGGCAAGGAACGGCTGAGGCCCTGGCCTATGTTCATGGCTAGTGGTTCAGCTTCACATGAGGATGGAAGCACTCATCCTCTCGCTAGAAAAAAGAAAAGACTTAAGCTGGCAAAAGCACAGCAAAGAACTGTGCGTTCTTCTAAATCACAAATCCCCAAGGAGAGTCCAATTGTGTCGGTTGCGATGCCTGACCTTCCCAACACTGGACGGAAAGAGCTTGCGCCTTCCACCATTTGCACGCCCCCTGCAAGTGCTGGAAGGAGCACCCGCAGTCCAGTTCCTGATAGTCAAATTGAAGATGTCACTGTTGAAGTACACCAGGATGAGGATATGGGTGTTGCTGGCGCTGGGGAGGAAATTATCAAGGAGGATTCTGATGGTTAGGTGGTTTGTTTAAGTCAGGCACCCGGGGAGACACCTGTTGTCCGTGGGAGGAATATGGCCATTGACATGCCTGGTCAAAATACAAAAAAAATCAGCTCTTCGGTGTGGAATTATTTCAACACAAATGCGGACAACAGGTGTCAAGCCGTGTGTTGCCTTTGTCAAGCTGTAATAAGTAGGGGTAAGGATGTTAACCACCTCGGAACATCCTCCCTTATACGTCACCTGCAGCGCATTCATCATAAGTCAGTGACAAGTTCAAAAACTTTGGGTGAAAGCGGAAGCAGTCCACTGACCACTAAATCCCTTCCTCTTGTAACCAAGCTCCTGCAAACCACACCACCAACTCCCTCAGTGTCAATTTCCTCCTTACCCAGGAAAGCCAATAGTCCTGCAGGCCATGTCACTGTCAAGTCTGACGAGTCCTCTCCTGCCTGGGATTCCTCCGATGCATCCTTGAGTGTAACGCCTACTGCTGCTGGCGCTGCTGTTGTTGCTGCTGGGAGTCGATCGTCATCCCAGAGGGGAAGTCGGAAGACCACTTGTACTACTTCCAGTAAGCAATTGACTGTCCAACAGTCCTTTGCGAGGAAGATGAAATATCACAGCAGTCATCCTGCTGCAAAGCAGATAACTCAGGCCTTGGCAGCCTGGGCGGTGAGAAACGTGGTTCCGGTATCCATCGTTAATTCAGAGGCAACTAGAGACTTGATTGAGGTACTGTGTCCCCGGTACCAAATACCATCTAGGTTCCATTTCTCTAGGCAGGCGATACCGAAAATGTACACAGACCTCAGAAAAAGACTCACCAGTGTCCTAAAAAATGCAGTTGAACCCAATGTCCACTTAACCACGGACATGTGGACAAGTGGAGCAGGGCAGACTCAGGACTATATGACTGTGACAGCCCACTGGGTAGATGTATTGCCTCCCGCAGCAAGAACAGCAGCGGCGGCACCAGTAGCAGCATCTCGCAAACGCCAACTCGTTCCTAGGCAGGCTACGCTTTGTATCACCGCTTTCCAGAATAGGCACACAGCTGACAACCTCTTACGGCAACTGAGGAAGATCATCGCAGAATGGCTTACCCCAATTGGACTCTCCTGGGGATTTGTGACATCGGACAACGCCAGCAATATTGTGCGTGCATTACATCTGGGCAAATTTCAGCACGTCCCATGTTTTGCACATACATTGAATTTGGTGGTGCAGAATTATTTAAAAAACGAGAGGGGCGTGCAAGAGATGCTGTCGGTGGCCCGAAGAATTGCGGGCCACTTTCGGCATTCAGGCACCGCGTACAGAAGACTGGAGCACCACCAAACATTCCTGAACCTGCCCTGGCATCATCTGAAGTAAGAGGTGGTAACGAGGTGGAATTCAACCCTCTATATGCTTCAGAGGATGGAGGAGCAGCAAAAGGCCATTCAAGCCTATACATCTGCCCACGATATAGGCAAAGGAGGGGGAATGAACCTGACTCAAGCGCAGTGGAGAATGATTTCAACGTTGTGCAAGGTTCTGCAACCCTTTGAACTTGCCACACGTGAAGTCAGTTCAGACACTGCCAGCCTGAATCAGGTCATTCCCCTCATCAGGCTTTTGCAGAAGAAGCTGGAGACATTGAAGGAGGAGCTAAAACAGAACGATTCCGCTAGGCATGTGGGACTTGTGGATAGAGCCCTTAATTCGCTTAACCAGGATTCACGGGTGGTCAATCTGTTGAAATCAGAGCACTACATTTTGGCCACCGTGCTCGATCCTAGATTTAAAACCTACGTTGTATCTCTCTTTCCGGCAGACACAAGTCTGCAGAGGTTCAAAGACCTGCTGGTGAGAAAATTGTCAAGTCAAGCGGAACGTGACCCGTCAACATCTCCTCCTTCACATTCTCCCGCAACTGGGGGTGCGAGGAAAAGGCTAAGAATTCCGAGCTCACCCGCTGGCGGTGATGCAGGGCAGTCTGGAGCGAGTGCCACTGCTGACATCTGGTCCGGACTGAAGGACATGCCAATGATTACTGACATGTCGTCTACTGTCACTGCATATGATTCTCTCACCATGGAAAGAATGGTGGAGGATTATATGAGTGACCGCATCCAAGTAGGCACGTCAGACAGTCCGTACGTATACCGGCAGGAAAAAGAGGCAATTTGGAGGCCCTTGCACAAACTGGCTTTATTCTACCTAAGTTGCCCTCCCTCCAGTGTGTACTCTGAAAGAGTGTTTAGTGCAGCCGCTCACCTTGTCAGCAATCGGCGTACGAGGTTACTTCCAGAAAATGTGGAGAAGATGATGTTCATCAAAATGAATTATAATCAATTCCTCCGTGGAGACATTCACCAGCAGCAATTGCCTCCAGAAAGTACACGGGGACCTGAGATGGTGGATTCCAGTGGGGACGAATTAATAATCTGTGAGGAGGGGGATGTACACAGTGAAAGGGGTGAGGAATCGGAGGATGATGATGAGGTGGACATCTTGCCTCTGTAGAGCCAGTTTGTGCAAGGAGAGATTGATTGCTTCTTTTTTGGTGGGGGCCCAAACCAACCAGTCACAGTCGTGTGGCAGACCCTGTCGCTGAAATGATGGGTTCGTTAAAGTGTGCATGTCCTGTTTATACAACATAAGGGTGGGTGGGAGGGCCCAAGGACAATTCCATCTTGCACCTCTTTTTTCTTTCATTTTTCTTTGCATCATGTGCTGTTTGGGGACAATAATTTTGGAAGTGCCATCCTGTCTTGATTGACACTGCAGTGCCACTCCTAGATTGGCCAGGTGTTTGTGTCGGCCACTTGTGTCGCTTAGCTTAGTCACAAAGCCACCTTGGTGCGCCTCTTTTTTTCTTTGCATCATGTGCTGTTTGGGGACAATTTTTTGGAAGTGCCATCCTGTCTTGATTGACACTGCAGTGCGACTCCTAGATGGGCCAGGTGTTTGTGTCGGCCACTTGTGTCGCTTAGCTTAGTCAAACAGCCACCTTGGTGCGCCTCTTTTTTTCTTTGCATCATGTGCTGTTTGGGGACAATTTTTTGGAAGTGCCATCCTGTCTTGATTGACACTGCAGTGCCACTCCTAGATGGGCCAGGTGTTTGTGTCGGCCACTTGTGTCGCTTAGCTTAGTCAAACAGCCACCTTGGTGCGCCTCTTTTTTTCTTTGCATCATGTGCTGTTTGGGGACAATTTTTTGGAAGTGCCATCCTGTCTTGATTGACACTGCAGTGCCACTCCTAGATGGGCCAGGTGTTTGTGTCGGCCACTTGTGTCGCTTAGCTTAGTCAAACAGCCACCTTGGTGCGCCTCTTTTTTTCTTTGCATCATGTGCTGTTTGGGGACTATTTTTTAAATCGGCCATCCTGCCTGACACTGCAGTGCCACTCCTAGATGGGCCAGGTGTTTGTGTCGGCCACTTGTGTCGCTTAGCTTAGTCAAACAGCCACCTTGGTGCGCCTCTTTTTTTCTTTGCATCATGTGCTGTTTGGGGACTATTTTTTAAATCGGCCATCCTTCCTGACACTGCAGTGCCACTCCTAGATGGGCCAGGTGTTTGTGTCGGCCACTTGTGTCGCTTAGCTTAGTCAAACAGCCACCTTGGTGTGCCTCTTTTTTTCTTTGCATCATGTGCTGTTTGGGGACTATTTTTTAAATCTGCCATCCTGCCTGACACTGCAGTGCCACTCCTAGATGGGCCAGGTGTTTGTGTCGGCCACTTGTGTCGCTTAGCTTAGTCAAACAGCCACCTTGGTGCGCCTCTTTTTTTCTTTGCATCATGTGCTGTTTGGGGACTATTTTTTAAATCGGCCATCCTGCCTGACACTGCAGTGCCACTCCTAGATGGGCCAGGTGTTTGTGTCGGCCACTTGTGTCGCTTAGCTTAGTCAAACAGCCACCTTGGTGCGCCTCTTTTTTTCTTTGCATCATGTGCTGTTTGGGGACTATTTTTTAAATCGGCCATCCTGCCTGACACTGCAGTGCCACTCCTAGATGGGCCAGGTGTTTGTGTCGGCCACTTGGGTCGCTTAGCTTAGCCATCCAGCGACCTCGGTGCAAATTTTAGGACTAAAAATAATATTGTGAGGTGTGAGGTGTTCAGAATAGAGATGTGCACTTGAAATTTTTCGGGTTTTGTGTTTTGGGTTCGGTTCCGCGGCCGTGTTTTGGGTTCGACCGCGTTTTGGCAAAACCTCACCGAATTTTTTTTGTCGGATTCGGGTGTGTTTTGGATTCGGGTGTTTTTTTCAAAAAACACTAAAAAACAGCTTAAATCATAGAATTTGGGGGTCATTTTGATCCCAAAGTATTATTAACCTCAAAAACCATAATTTCCACTCATTTTCAGTCTATTCTGAACACCTCACACCTCACAATATTATTTTTAGTCCTAAAATTTGCACCGAGGTCGCTGGATGACTAAGCTAAGCGACCCTAGTGGCCGACACAAACACCTGGCCCATCTAGGAGTGGCACTGCAGTGTCACGCAGGATGGCCCTTCCAAAAAACACTCCCCAAACAGCACATGACGCAAAGAAAAAAAGAGGCGCAATGAGGTAGCTGTGTGAGTAAGATAAGCGACCCTAGTGGCCGACACAAACACCTGACCCATCTAGGAGTGGCACTGCAGTGTCACGCAGGATGGCCCTTCCAAAAAACACTCCCCAAACAGCACATGACGCAAAGAAAAAAAGAGGCGCAATGAGGTAGCTGTGTGAGTAAGATAAGCGACCCTAGTGGCCGACACAAACACCTGGCCCATCTAGGAGTGGCACTGCAGTGTCACGCAGGATAGCCCTTCCAAAAAAACTCCCCAAACAGCACATGACGCAAAGAAAAAAAGAGGCGCAATGAGGTAGCTGTGTGAGTAAGATAAGCGACCCTAGTGGCCGACACAAACACCTGGCCCATCTAGGAGTGGCACTGCAGTGTCACGCAGGATGGCCCTTCCAAAAAACACTTTTCATTTTTCTAGCGAGAGGCTGAGTGCTTCCATCCTCATGTGAAGCTGAACCACTAGCCATGAACATAGGCCAGGGCCTCAGCCGTTCCTTGCCACTCCGTGTGGTAAATGGCATATTGGCAAGTTTACGCTTCTCCTCCGACAATTTTATTTTAGATTTTTGAGTCCTTTTTTTACTGATATTTGGTGTTTTGGATTTTACATGCTCTGTACTATGACATTGGGCATCGGCCTTGGCAGACGACGTTGCTGGCATTTCATCATCTCGGCCATGACTAGTGGCAGCAGCTTCAGCACGAGGTGGAAGTCGATCTTGATCTTTCCCTATTTTTGGAACCTCAACATTTTTTAATAGGCACAACTAAAAGGCACCTCAGGTAAACAATGGAGATGGATGGATACTAGTATACTTATGGATGGACGAGCGACTGCCGACACAGAGGTAGCTACAGCCGTGGACTACCGTACTGTGTCTGCTGCTAATATAGACTGGATGATAATGAGATAAAATTAAAATATATATATATATCACACTAGTACTGCAGCCGGACAGGTATATATTATGTAATGACGGACCTGCTGGACACTGTCTGTCAGCACTGCAGACTCCTAAAGTAAGCTACTAGTATCAAGAAGATAGAAAAAAAAAAAACCACGGGTAGGTGGTATACAATTATGGATGGACGAGCGACTGCCGACACAGAGGTAGCTACAGCCGTGGACTACCGTACTGTGTCTGCTGCTAATATAGACTGGATGATACTGAGATAAAATTAAAATATATATATATATCACACTAGTACTGCAGCCGGACAGGTATATATTATGTAATGACGGACCTGCTGGACACTGTCTGTCAGCACTGCAGACTCCTAAAGTAAGCTACTAGTATCAAGAAGATAGAAGAAAAAAAAACCACGGGTAGGTGGTATACAATTATGGATGGACGAGCGACTGCCGACACAGAGGTAGCTACAGCCGTGGACTACCGTACTGTGTCTGCTGCTAATATAGACTGGATGATAATGAGATAAAATTAAAATATATATATATATATCACACTAGTACTGCAGCCGGACAGGTATATATTATGTAATGACGGACCTGCTGGACACTGTCTGTCAGACTCAGCACTGCAGACTCCTAAAGTAAGCTACTAGTATCAAGAAGATAGAAAAAAAAAAACCACGGGTAGGTGGTATACAATTATGGATGGACGAGCGACTGCCGACACAGAGGTAGCTACAGCCGTGGACTACCGTACTGTGTCTGCTGCTAATATAGACTGGATGATGAGATAAAATTAAAATATATATATATATCACACTAGTACTGCTGCCGGACAGGTATATATTATGTAATGACGGACCTGCTGGACACTGTCTGTCAGACTCAGCACTGCAGACTCCTAAAGTAAGCTACTAGTATCAAGAAGATAGAAGAAAAAAAAACCACGGGTAGGTGGTATACAATTATGGATGGACGAGCGACTGCCGACACAGAGGTAGCTACAGCCGTGGACTACCGTACTGTGTCTGCTGCTAATATAGACTGGATGATAATGAGATAAAATTAAAATATATATATCACACTAGTACTGCAGCCGGCCAGGTATATATTATGTAATGACGGACCTGCTGGACACTGTCTGTCAGACTCAGCACTGCAGACTCCTAAAGTAAGCTACTAGTATCAAGAAGATAGAAAAAAAAAAAACCACGGGTAGGTGGTATACAATTATGGATGGACGAGCGACTGCCGACACAGAGGTAGCTACAGCCGTGGACTACCGTACTGTGTCTGCTGCTAATATAGACTGGATGATAATGAGATAAAATTAAAATATATATATATATATCACACTAGTACTGCAGCCGGACAGGTATATATTATGTAATGACGGACCTGCTGGACACTGTCTGTCAGACTCAGCACTGCAGACTCCTAAAGTGAGCTACTAGTATCAAGAAGATAGAAAAAAAAAACCACGGGTAGGTGGTATACAATTATGGATGGACGAGCGACTGCCGACACAGAGGTAGCTACAGCCGTGGACTACCGTACTGTGTCTGCTGCTAATATAGACTGGATGATAATGAGATAAAATTAAAATATATATATATATCACACTAGTACTGCAGCCGGACAGGTATATATTATGTAATGACGGACCTGCTGGACACTGTCTGCAGAATGCGTTTATAAAAACACCACACGACGAGTGTTTAACTTTTTCAGGCAGACAATCACAATATACTGGTGGTCAGCAGACAATCACAATACTGGTGGTCAGTGGTCACTGGTCAGTCACACTGGCAGTGGCACTCTGGCAGCAAAAGTGTGCACTGTACTTAAAATATGTACTCCTGCTATAACTGCTCCCCAGTCTCCCCCACAATTAAGCTGTGTGAGCAGTGAGCACTCAGCAGTCAGATAATGATATACAGTATATGATGCAGCACACTGGGCTGAGCACAGATATGGTATGTGTGACTGTGTCACACTGTGTATCGTTTTTTTTCAGGCAGAGAACGGATTCATTAAACTGGTGGCACTGGTCACTGGTCACACTATCAGCAGCAAGTAGTACTCCTCCTATATGCTCCCCAAAATTTGTGTCTCTCTCTAGTACTCTAGTCACTCTAAACGGAGAGGACGCCAGCCACGTCCTCTCCCTATCAATCTCAATGCACGTGTGAAAATGGCGGCGACGCGCGGCTCCTTATATAGAATCCGAGTCTCGCGATAGAATCCGAGCCTCGCGAGAATCCGACAGCGGGATGATGACGTTCGGGCGCGCTCGGGTTAACCGAGCAAGGCGGGAAGATCCGAGTCGCTCGGCCCCGTGTAAAAAAAAACTGAAGTTCGGGCGGGTTCGGATTCCGAGGAACCGAACCCGCTCATCTCTAGTTCAGAATAGACTGGAAATGAGTGGAAATTATGGTAATTGAGGTTAATAATACTATGGGATCAAAATGACCCCCAAATTCTATGATTTAAGCTGTTTTTTAGGGGTTTTTGAAAAGAACACCCGAATCCAAAACACACCCGAATCCGACAAAAAATTTTCGGTGAGGTTTTGCCAAAACGCGTCCGAATCCAAAACACGGCCGTGGAACCGAATCCAAAACCGAAACACAAAATCCGAAAAATGTCCGGTGCACATCACTACTATAAACCACAAAGCCTGGTTAAGTTACTGGACTAGTCATTGCCAACATTATAACTGCTGGTGTGTACACTGTAATCTGCTTATCCACAAAACTACACACACATTCCCAACAATTTCCATGTAAAACGAGCTGCGTCTGTATGCAGCGGTTTCATTCAGGTGGTCTGCACACGCACACTGGCCGTCGTGTGCGTGCGCGACCTTACACATTACACCTTACATATTACAGCCATATCCCCAAAGGATACTGCCGCAGTGTGATTGACGGGTCAGGCATTCACAGGGCAGTGACGTGGCATTGGGGGGGGGGAACCGAATGGGGGTGTGCCATGACCATTTTGGGTGCAGCTGTGTGACATCACACAAAGCCGCTCCAAATAAAAAAAAATGGCAGCTGACAGTGCAGCCTGCACTACCTAAGTTTGATGCATCTGCAATCTAATTGCGGACGCATTGGGAGGGGCCCGTCACACATGCTGGCAGCCCCCAGCATGTGAGGAGATGGATGCAGATCTGGCTGCATATGCAGTGATCTGTATCCATCTCTGTCCTTTGTTCAATGCAGAGTGGCAGCATTTAGCCTGCTTCATGTCAGACGTTCATGAGTATGTAGAAATGCTCCAGTTTCAGCTCACTTTTCGCAATAACATAAAATATTCCATGAATTTCCACATACAGTACCATATTTTTGAAGATGTAATTACCGTACTACAACATTGTTTTCTATAGAATTCCATAGGCTGTAATATGGCAAATAATGCTGTTTTGCATGCAATGTTAAATATTTTTGGTTTGTCATATAACTTATGCCCCCTACATATTTGCTGAGGTGCCCAACGGCCAATACGGCCGCCGGACGATCCAGCAGCATGCAGGGGTGACAGAAGGAGTGAAGTTTCTTCACTCCCTGACATCACCGGACCCCATAGCACTGCATGCTAATATGAACGAGTTTGTCCATATTGGCTTGCAGGTATAAACGAGCTGGCATGACCGTGGGCCGTGCATTAGTGGTGCCTACACACTTAAAGATATGAACAATTTCTCATTCATTACTGAACGAGATTGTTCACATCGGCCGCACACATCAGCAAGTCAGTGGGGCTCTTTAGTCAGTGCTGTAGATAGAGAGCTGCTGAGCTCAGTATAATTTGTTTTAATAACAGTTGGTGAAATAACTTCTGGATATATATTCTATTGCTCACAAAGTGCACAACTTTCATAAAAGTATGGCAAAATATAGTTATTCAAAATGACGAAACTGAAAAACCACAACCTCAACTACTGCAAGAACCTCAGCCAACTAGCAATATCTTCGTGCCATCAGATGTTCCAAGGACTGGTTAATGTTTCTCTTTTTATGAACACATGCCAAAGTAGTCAACGCTTCACAGTAGGCCCAAATTCTAAACTGGCACTTTCAATTAAATGACAATAAAGCAGTTTGAAACTATTTCCATATTTCTGTTCCTAGAGGCAATTCTGTTTCATTTGAGACCAATCAATGACTTCTGTTTCAGGGGTGTAGAAGAAACAAGTGTTCCCTGTTTGCTGATAGAAAAGCAAGTCTGGAAGGAAGATTTTGTAGCATAGCCAAGTTAGTTGCTATAATTGACATTAAGTGGCAGTCCAACAGAGCTTCCAGCTGGATTTGGGAATAAGATTGTAATATTATCTAGCCCAGATGCTTATTCATCAAAATGTATTAATTATCAACTAAAAAAAAAAGATATCTAAATATTGTTTTGCCAGCGTTCTGCTTTCTGTACACAGCTATAAACAAGCTCTTTGGAAAACAGCATTGGGAAGATTAGGTATCTATCTTGGATTTCTGACAAGGTTGAATTCTCAGAGGTTTGCCTTACTAATGTTTAGTTGTTCTTTTACAAAACAAAATTATATTAATTGCACTGATATTACAGAATATAATCACAAATGGTTATTTCATGTATATTGTCTTGCATAAACAATCACAAAGTGGGATTCCTTCATAGGAGTTAAATAGATTAGAAACCCCCTAATTTATCAGCTGTAATAATCACCAGCCAATCCGCCCAAACATTCTGTGAAGCACTGCCCAGATCACTATGACCTATGCATGCTTTGTTAAGTCTATAAGTATAGAAAAAGTCTCCCCCCAGGTAAATAACAAGCCCTGTTTCTGGACTTCTGATTGGGGATGGGGGTGACCTCACACATCTAAGGTTAGCAGACAACAATAAACTAGGGCTAATTGTTTTTTTTTTCTCTTATGAAGATGGCCACCAGAGTAACTACTGTGCCATATTGTAACTGTGTAAAGAGATATAGTGGGTGACGGAAATCTACCTCTTAGCTCCAAGAGACCTGCTACTTTACCCTGTGCTACTACTGTTCCAGCGTCCTACACTACTACTCACATACAGGAGTCCACCCCCCCACTGGTGTGCTGTCCCAACCCCAATCCACAGTAAGTACCACCTGTACCTTCACTTGTCAATAAACCACACTACTGGTTAAGCCACTGGACTTGTGATTGGGTCAAATTCAGTTTCGCTGGTATATACATTACTCTGCCAAACCACCTGTTAGGGAACTCCAGCACTATTGTGTGAGACCCCTAGAGCCAATGAGAGAGTATTCTGACTATAACAGCCTCCCTGCTGTTCCCTTAGTCTATGATGTAGACACCAGTACCTAGGATTCTGCCAAGATTTATACCTCTAGCAGTAGGGGCTTACACAATAGGCTGGAAACTGCAAGATAATTGGCTGGAGTAGTGGAGAAAAAGCAAGTAATGGACAAGTCTGGAACACAGAGGGTTAAGTTCAGGACTGGGTCAAGATCTCAGCGAGGGCAGATTAGGCACTGTGAGGTGTAACAAGATTTTTGAAAAGTTGGTGAATATCTGGCAGGCTGAGCACCACATAACACTGAGGAGGCAAGCGAGAGGTTAATAGCACTGGGACAGGACAAGGCAAGGGCTAGACTTCTGACAGGCAAATAATCTGGAAGATGGATAGAGTATCCACAGGACAGGCAAGGTATACTCTGGATGGGCATCCACAGGATCCTGGAACAGGGACCAGTCACTTACACTCACAAGGTATAAGCTATAACGCGGCAGGGTGGTACAGGACTGCAAGCCTTTTAACAAGAGAGTGCATCAATCAGCGGAGAATGAGAAGGTTCCTTTTAATGAAAAATCCTCTGCAGCTGTAGTGCTGCATGTAGTCATCAGCATCCTGGCTGCTAGGTAAACGCAACCCCGGCGTCCTTTGCAGCTGTTTGCTGTCTCGGTAGCATAGTGACCAGAGGGGATTCCCAGGCAAAATTTACATGATGTCCCAGTCGCCCAGCGATGGTCGAGCCATGGTGGCGGCTTGTAACACCACCACCACTGTACGCACATATTTACAACACATTAGGTATCGAGGTACATATCATCCAACTGGACAATCTAAAAACTAAAGACTTTGCCAATCTCTTTGATTGCAGCACTATTGAGAAACTACCCGTGATGTATCACATGCATTTGGATTAATCTATCATATACACAGAATTTTGCTCCCAGAAATATATCACTTGCCATGAAAGAAACTGTCATTACTCCTATGGAAGAAGCCACCATTGTGTAATAGCCATGGTGGCTAAAGGAAAAAAGTACAGTATTGTTATTTGCACATTTGGATCAACTGTGTTGGCCCTCTATGTCCAGTGACATTGAGCATGTTTGTTTTCCTTGTAATGCCCTTTGGGCCCACTACGCCAAATAACTTCTGATTCTGCATGATGTTCTTGACCTACTTTGATCAATTGTTACTGCTGAGATCTTTTATCGGATGGAGAAAGAGCAGCTGGTGCTAGCTGACTCATACTCTGGATTGCTTGATATGGACTACCTGTCCTGCTTTAGCAGCTCAATAGTAATTAAGTTCTATACATGGTATAGCAAAGCAACTCCTTACAGATAATGCCATAAGCAATGAGTTTCAGTGATCCACAAGACAATGGGACATTAAACATATGATTAGCAGTCCTCATTAACCACAGTTCAACAGATTCGCTGAAAGAGTCCGCTCTGCTGCTAAACACCTTTTGTATAAATGTTCCAGCGGTAACTCTGATGTGTTTTAGTTCATGCTCAATCTGAAGATGTATTTGTCCAACTATTGCAGGAATGGTATGGATGTTGACCTTACTTCTAGAATTTGTTAATATATATATATATATATATATATATGTGTGTGTGTATTTTTGTTACCGATACGGCGCTTTTGACCACTTAATACAATTTTATTATATAAAAAAGTAATAGGTTCGGCTGCTAAATCCCTGAAGATGGTCCTCTGCCAAATTCGGATCCTAGGATAGTAGAGATAGAGTGAAATTATCTGCAGGGGCGCCTACTTTAAATATAACTTTTGTTATTAACCGATATACCTTAGTATAAACAATTTCTTAGTACAACCAAAATAACCATTCATTGAATTTATTTAATACATAAGACTCCAGGAAAATGTCCGCTGCGCAAATTTCCCAGTGGTTTCTGCAGTGCTGCTGCTGACGATGCGGGACTTCGGAGGGTACGTGTTGCAAAACTGGGTGCAGCACACACTGCACCTGGGTAGGATTGGTAGCGACCCCCTCTTCCATTGTTATGCCATTGCTCATCTGGTGGTCCCAAAGCACAGAACCCCCTGGGCCAGGACAACTCACCTGTCCCAAGACATCACACTAGTGAGAATTAGCAATTAAAGTGTTAACAGGTGTTACATTCGTAAGAAGTACAGATGAAGCCTTGCTCATCTAGGCTTCTCTGCTGTGCCTAGGTGTTCTCAGCTGAAATACAATACAGAGAACAATACATCAGGGAATTAAGTAATTACAGCAGGGGATTAAGTCCAACTGCCCTGGCTCAGTTAATCCTATTAAAGGGATAGATGGGGAGGGCTCCATCTCCAGCAGATATGTGTTACATAGGTGAGAGGTAATAATTAGGGTGTTAAAAAGTGTTACATAGTAAAAAAAAAAACATTTAGGTGCTAAAAGTGCTAGATTAAGTATTACAATATGATGCCCTGAAGCAGCCTGGCCACACCAACCCAGGGGTCTCCATGCCCCTAATTCATCCCCACTAAATGTATCCAAAATTTACCATTCCTAGTGAATATTCAAATATGCAGTCTACAAATGCAAGGACCCCGTGCGAATTAAAACACCTGAGAGCAGGTGGGAGTTGATGCCAAGTCCACCTTCAAGTGAACACACGTACACAATATAGAATACAGGGGGGGGGGGGTTGGATTGCATACCCTAATTCTGACCGGGTATTGGACTCAGGGTCGACAATGTCTAGGTCGACACCCATTAGGTCAACACCCATTGGTCGACAGTGGCTAGATCGACACTAGAAATAGGTCGACACGGCCATTGGGCGTTTCTATAATGGGTGCAATGTGTGCGGTGCATATGGGCCCTGGGTGCAGGGGGGCCCACACCACACACACTGCACACATATTTTAATACTTACCTTTCCTAAGTACTGAATTTGGCGCTGCAGCCGATGCGAAAATCACACTGAAAATGGCCACGGAGCATGCACAGTAATTAAATTGGTCTCTGGGACATGGTGGGTGTCATGTTTACGGAGACCTACACACAGTAGACTCCGGAATAATTCCGGAAAGTACTTCTCCGTACAGAGGAGGGGGCCCACCCGGAGTCTGAACAGGTGTCCGCTCCTCTGTTAAAGCGCCCTTGACTGTGTGTGTACTTTTAGCTTCCAGATAATGTGTTTTGTGTCTGTGCACCACAACATGTCCTTTTTCCTTCTCCAAAATCATCCCCCGCCGTCACATGATATGCTGAAAATTATGACCCCGTGGCAGCCATATTTGTTTGCCATCTAGAAGGTCCTACCATTGGATGCTTGTAAAATAATTAATTTGTGGGATTTCTGCTTTAATTTATTATAAAAATATCATTAATGCCACCCTCTTCAATCCCCTTGCATCACATAAAAGTAACTTTTAACAACACTGGTCAACATAAATCAACTTATTTTTGCATCACACACATAAATACACTTAATACATTTTTGGAGCTGATTCCAAATCTGATTTTTTTTCTAGCACGTATAGTTTTTGAAATAAATGTATTTGATTATCACAAGTCATTATCACAATTGTTGTATTTAATTGACATTTTTTTTATTATTACAAGATCTTAAAAGCTTTGACAGTGTGCTTGTCTTTTATGAATTATGTTTGGCCTATCATGATACAACATCCAACAATGGTCAGCCATCATGCTTTCATTCCAAAATCCCTGGTAGCGAGTTTCCATAGTGTGAATATCTTGGTCGAACGTTCCCTTTGCTCGTCACTCACTACACCAAGATTTTCTGGAAATAAATCCAAATAGGAATTCAGGAAATTAATTTCCAGTGACATGGGACTCCCCATTTTTTTTATAAGTATCGGGGAGCTTCTCTACCCCATTCCTATATGCATGAGATTTATTATTCCCCAGAAAGATTTTGAATATCCACTTGAATGCAAGCCAAGCTTCCAATTCCAGCGGACTGAGGGCCTTTTGGAATTCCATATCTATTAAAACCTCAATAAATTTGTGGCCCATCAAATATTCCTCCTTCAATTGTACTGCACTAATCTTAGGAAATTTCTTTGAAAGGTATTGTTACTGTTACATAACAGAATGTGTTTGAGTGATTCTTGCATTCAAGCGCGGTGCTTTATCTCAGAACTGGAGCATGATGTTCTCAGAGATGGAGGTGTCTATTGCGCTTACTGAAATGAAAAATAAGGTTTATAGTACTATAAATCAAGGTAATTCCTTTAAAATGTACAATACATGATGAACGCAAATCTGTGTAATTATATAAATATATATATTCCTTCATCATGAAAACTATATATGCTAGTGAAAATCTGATTACAGTTTTGGAATCAGCTTCAAAAATGCTATCCGGCCAACACAGAATTATCTCTGATGATATTTCCTTGTTGACCAGTGTTATTTTAAAACTAGAGTGTGACAAGTTTTCATACTATTATGTGTTGCTTTTATTTTCTGGTGGTAAGAATATAAAATTGATAGGTCTTTGAAAGAGGTTAAAACTTGAACTAGAATGTAAGGTAATGACGTTTAGTTTGGTATGCTCAACCTAATGTTGGAGGTTTTTGTCAGTGTATTCACTACTGTGAAATAGCAGCCAGTACCCTCTTGGATGAGGGTGCTGCCTGTGTTGCAGTCCGGAGACAGTCCTGTGCAATGGGTCTGACAGGTGTCGAGACCGACACATTTTGTGGACTCAAGATACTGTACATGTACATTTTGCTAAAGTGTATTTTGGTTTGTGGGGAGAAACATACCAGCTTTCTTGTCCTCAAGTTGTCTGAGCAATATTGCACCTACTTTTCCATGCCATATTTTGTATTATTTATTATAAAGAACAATCATTTGTGAATTGTATTGCTCTATATGAACAAGAGTTCATACCATTTAAACATCCATGGCGTGAAGTAGAGTTGGTTGTAAATCATACATGATGACTTTCGACACAACAGGGAGCGTTGTTCGGCATAGGGGTGGTCTGGGGGCATAGAGACGTGATCGCGTCATCGCGGCCACGTCCCGCACTGTACAATGCAAACATTACCAGCAATGTAAAGTGGGGGTGAGGCTACAATGATGCAATTCAGCGTGAATCAAATCATCATCCGCACCCTTTTTTACTGGGTACAGCGGCTGTGGGGATGGGATTGGGGTGCAGGCAGCTGTGGGGGAAGATTGCACATGTAAGATGACTTTGGGAGACTTGCCTACTTTTCCGGGTGGCTGGAAGTGTCAAACATTTTTTGAGATCCTCCTGGCCATTCCAGAAGAGTTGGCAAATATGTTGTAAATTGTACATGATTAACACTCAAAAATACTGTATTTATCACATACTGTACACCCATGTTTTTAGCTATTTGTTTTGCTTGTAAAATATGCATAAAATATGCATTCACTGTAAAGGGGGGTACTCACGGAGAAATCCATGCTTAAAATCTAAGCAATCTGACTAGATTGCTTAGATTTTAAGCACAGATCACTCGTGTGTAGCCCCCTCAGTGATAGTGATGCGCGGCCCCGCTCATCGCTATCGCCGGTGCTAGATTGAGCCTGCATGCAGGACAATCTAGCGGGTCGCTCACTTCACCCGCTGGGTGAAGTGAGCGGCCCCCGTCCTCCCCCCGCATCGCTCAGCACACATCGCGCTGTGCTGAGTGGCGGGAGAGATGTGTGCTGAGCGGTTCGCTCAGCACACATCTCTCCCGTGTATACTCCCCTTAAGACATCAATAAAAATCTCAAAGGCCTGTTTAATACAAAAGAAACAAACGAGCTGGTTGGCACATTGAAGCCTGGTGAACAATACTACCCTGGCCCTTAAACAGCAGCCTAGCTTTAAAAACTGGGTTTAAGTGTAGAATACAGAGAATTCTTTAAATAAAAGAGTGAAAAAGCCAATTTGCTGGAGAAAATGGTTGTTTTGTTGTCTCAAAGGGGTTGTTTTCACTTTGCCCTATACAGCTGTAAGGTATATGGGGGCAGATGTATTACGCCCTGGGGAGTGATAAAGTGAAGAGAGATAAAGTACCAACCAGACAGCTCCTGGCAATTTTTAAACACAGCCTGTAACATCGCAGCTAGGAGCAGATTGGTTGGTACTTTTTCTCTCTCCACTTTATCAGTCTCTGTGGCTTAGTACATCTGCCCCCATAATTTTGAAGCATTTTTTTTTCCAGCTGGAACAGTTATTCCAAAAAGCAGCTGTTCTGCTGAATGCTAAAACCTATGCTGGTTACAGCGGCATATCATATACTGGCCCAGTCTGACCATAGAAGACAGATGATAGAGAGAAAACATGAACTCCATTATGTTATAGCAGGACTGCTCTACGAGAATCAGGACAGCTGGCAGGCTATACACCAACATGGCTGCTCCACCGGAACTTTCTTCTTTTCCCCAAGGTGCACTGCTCTGCCAATGTGTGGGGAAAACTTATTTGGGACAGAAGTCACAGCTCATCTGAGGGCTATTTGTACTGATTTAAAGTTGCTGCTATAAGACAATGTATTAACAAATGTTGCATATTACTCAAACAAAACAACACTTTTTATATAAACTTTCACTTTTTATATCAACAACAGGTCCTACAGCATAGTTATAAAATAAGTAATTAAAAAAAATTATCCCTAACTTCTTACATACATAGCAGGATAGTTACAGGACAGACAATGGGGGTAATTCAGAGTTGATCACAGCAGCACATTTGTTAGCAGTTGGGCAAAACCATGTGCACTACATTTGGGTGGGTTATTTTGTTTCTGTGCAGGGTAAATACTGCCTGCCTTATTTTGACATTGCAATTTAGATTTCAGTTTGAACATACCCCACCTAAATCTAACTCTCTCTGAACATGTTATATCTGCTCCCCCCCCCCCCCTTCCCCTCTGCAGTGCTCATGGGGACTAATTATAATAATCCCTCCTCTGTTACCCAGAACCTGCTGCAAGTTATTTTGTTCTCTCTCTGTGTATATATATACAATTGGAAGAAATGAAACAAAGGTTCTCCATGCGGGGATACAGCCAACAAGTTATCAACAGATGCCTACACAGAGCCCTAGACATCTTTGCCAATGGCAATGTGAGGAGGAGACAAAAAGCACAAACTCCATTTGTGGTTACTATGACATTTGATGCTGCAGGGCCTACCATAAGGCATGCTGTGAAGGACCTTTGGCCGATGGTTAAGAGTGACCCGACACTCTCCAAACACTTACCAGATAAGCCTTTAATCAACTTCAAAAGGGGACGTAACTTAAAAGATATACTGATGCAACCTATTAGGTCACCAACATCTGGGCATGAATCATGGCTTAGATTACAGAGAACTGGATGCTTCCGCTGTATAAACTGCACGACATGCAGAAGTATGACATCAGGTGAATATTTTCATCATCCACACA
Source organism: Pseudophryne corroboree (assembly GCF_028390025.1). Lineage (NCBI taxonomy): Eukaryota > Metazoa > Chordata > Amphibia > Anura > Myobatrachidae > Pseudophryne > Pseudophryne corroboree. The sequence continues at coordinate 558,419,314 of NC_086444.1, forward strand.
CTGGACGCAGAATTAAAATCCGTCACAGGGTGAGCTGTACTTCAGACTTCGTGATCAATATACTGGTATGTCCATGCTCCCTGATGTATGTGGGGAAGACCATCAGGCCATTCCGTGAAAGGATGGCGAATCACCGTTTGTCTATCAGGACTGCATTGACTGATGGACACTCGGATAAACCAGTTGCGAGACATTTCTATGAGGCTCACCATACTCTGGCATCACTAAAATGCATGATAATTGACCGTGTTGCACCCCTTATTAGGGGTGGGGACAGAGCTAAGTTACTACTCCACCAACTAGACACGATATGGCCCCGTGGTCTGAATGAGGGCATACATTATGGCATCTTTCTGGATTAAATACAATGGATTTTTTGATTTATTATTTATTTTTCACCATTTATCTATTTTTCTGTTTTTTTGTTTTTTGGTCTGTGGTCTGGAATATGGTCTGTGTCCTGCCCCATCAGTTGGGATTGAATTGAATTAATTGGGATATATGCTTTGTAGTCTGAATTAAATATTAATTTATATATGTATATATGTAGCACTGTGCGTGCTGATGGGGGTGTGTGTATGTGTGTGTGCGCACTTGTGTGCACGCACACATCTATGCGCTCAAACACTGTGCGCTTTTATGTATCTTTTCCCTGGGGGGATTATCTGTACATTGACACATGCGGATATCTGGTATATGATGTACTCCATTCATTGTGTACTCACAGTATATTACTTTGCTAGTTGAATATTGTAATATGATTTAATGTTATATTACTGACTATTATAGGCATCTAAGTATGTATTTCTGGTATTGGAATGTTAATATTTTGACATTGAAGTGCCCGATAGGTATTAGAAAGACCGGGTTGCCATGGGGACACTTTCCTGATGCTTTGCTCTGTAGTACCATGTACTTCCGGTCATGTGACCGGAAGATGCGTTCCAAATACAGGAAGTATGGCGCAGTGGAACGCAAACCGCGTTACTGTGCTGTCTGAGTATATAACTGTGAGTGTTTACACATTGATTTTAATATAACTGTGATGCATGTCATTGTCTATATATGTTGTCTTGTCATGATAAGTGTTGTTTGTACTGGTATATTCAGCGCTTTTGTATATAATTCTTTGATTATAACACAGGTGTTTCTGGTTATCTAATGAAGGGGAGGGCTATATGGGTATAAAAGTGGGTTACTCACACTGGCTTGTGATCTTGACAAAGGGACCTGCGTGTCCCGAAACGTCGATACCCCTATGCTGATTTCCTGATGCTACTAATAAAATAAGGCTTGTGAAGACTGGTGAGTGCTCCTGATATGTACTTCTATATTTGAATGGACTGGTCCTGGTGACACATGCCCATATGGATGCTACCCCAGCAATTGATATAAAAGGCTAGAGTGTGGACTGTACGAGAATATATATATATATATATATATATATATATATATATATATATATATAGAAGAAATGCAATGTCAACACAACCTAATTAAAATATATACATTTGTCCAAAGTAAATATGAAGGATTTTCTAATGAACTTTTTATCCCAAATACCACACAGGGAAAAAGGTCTTATCATTTGTGAATAAAGAAGCTTTCACCATCATCTTTTTTGCGACCAGGAAGTAATTTATCATTTGGTGAAACAGGTAAACATGTTACATACTCATAGTATACTGTATAATAATAACTATTGTTTATGTCTCATCTGGAAATTGTTATAGATGGTGGGATGGTGAGTATGACTACATCTCAACCAATTGATGGCATTTAATGTCAGGGTCACCTTAGTTCAAGCATCTGTTTTTTATCAGATCTATGTAAAAATTTGACTGGCATGCTTCGAGTTCCAATTACATACAATAGATAAGGCAAATGAGTAATTAAATAGGCAGCATTCAAAGTAAACTGAAATTGGATTCAAGACAATATATGCAAAGTAGAAACTTTTTTTTAACTGAAACATTTAAGGTCACTATGGTTAAAAAATATCAAATAAAGAAATGCATTTTTAACCTTCATTAATATACTGTACGTATCAAATGAAAATCTTATTTTCATTTGGGGGCTGATGTGTGATAGTGCTCTTCACAAGTCCAGACAGCAAACATACAGCATCCTTGTGTCCCCTTACAGACTTGTGTGATGCTAGCACTTATGCCCAACTACACCTGGAGAGATGGGGTGGGAAGGATGGGGTACTGTAAAATAGCATGAGTAAGTATTTGGGCTATTGCTAACAAATGCAGATTGAGAGACTAATGAAAGTCATGTACTTTGCAGGTTTTTAGGGTCAGACTTTAGAATGATGTTGATGATAATTATATGTACAAGTACTAGCAAACAGTTTAGGAATGAGTGTATGAATATATATATTAGTGATGAGCGGGTTCGGATCCTCGGGATCCGAACCCCCCCGAACTTCACACATTTTACACGGGTCCGAGGCAGACTCGGATCCTCCCGCCTTGCTCGTTTAACCCGAGCGCGCCCAAACGTCATCATCCCGCGGTCGGATTCTCACGAGATTCGTATTCTATATAAGGAGCCGTGCGTCGCCGCCATTTTTCACTCGTGCATTGGAGATGATCGTGAGAGGACGTGGCTGGCGTCCTCTCAGTTTCTATGTTCAGTGGGCTGCAAATTGTGCTACAAATATCTGTGCTCAGTGTGCTGCAAATATCTGTGCTCAGTGTGCTGCAAGTGCAAATATCTACGTTCTCTGCCTGAAAAACGCTCCATATCTGACTGTGCTCAGTGTGCTGCAAATATCTGTGCTCAGTGTGCTAATTGCTTTATTGTGGGGACTGGGGACCAGCAGTATTATATAGTAGGAGGACAGTGCAGAGTTTTGCTGACCAGTGACCACCAGTATTATACGTTCTCTGCCTGAAAAATGCTCCATATCTGTGTTGCATTGTAGTATATAGTAGGAGGACAGTGCAGAATTTTGCTGACCACCAGTATAACTATATATATAGCAGTACGGTACAGTAGTCCACTGCTCTACCTACCTCTGTGTCGTCAAGTATACTATCCATCCATACCTGTGGTGCATTTCAGTTTTGCACAGTTTGCTGACCACCAGTATATACTATCTAGCAGTACGGTACAGAAGGCCCCTGCTCTACCTACCTCTGTGTCGTCAAGTATACTATCCATCCATACCTGTGGTGCATTTCAGTTTTGCACAGTTTGCTGACCACCAGTATATACTATATAGCAGTACGGTACAGTAGGCCACTGCTCTACCTACCTGTGTCGTCAAGTATACTAGTATCCATCCATACCTGTGGTGCATTTCAGTTTTGCACAGTTTGCTGTCCACCAGTATATAATATATAGCAGTATGGTACAGTAGGCCACTGCTCTACCTACCTCTGTGTCGTCAAGTATACTATCCATCCATACCTGTGGTGCATTTCAGGTTTGCACAGTTTGCTGACCACCAGTATATACTATATAGCAGTACGGTACAGTAGGCCAATGCTCTACCTACCTATGTGTCGTCAAGTATACTATCCATCCATACCTGTGGTGCATTTCAGTTTTGCACAGTTTGCTGTCCACCAGTATATAATATATAGCAATACGGTACAGTAGGCCACTGCTCTACCTACCTCTGTGTCGTCAAGTATACTATCCATCCATACCTGTGGTGCATTTCAGTTTTGCACAGTTTGCTGACCACCAGTATATACTATATAGCAGTACGGTACAGTAGGCCACTGCTCTACCTACCTCTGTGTCGTCAAGTATACTATCCATCCATACCTGTGGTGCATTTCAGTTTTGCACAGTTTGCTGTCCACCAGTATATAATATATAGCAGTACGGTACAGTAGGCCACTGCTCTACCTACCTCTGTGTCGTCAAGTATACTATCCATCCATACCTGTGGTGCATTTCAGTTTTGCACAGTTTGCTGTCCACCAGTATATAATATATAGCAGTACGGTACAGTAGGCCACTGCTCTACCTACCTCTGTGTCGTCAAGTATACTATCCATCCATACCTGTGGTGCATTTCAGTTTTGCACAGTTTGCTGTCCACCAGTATATAATATATAGCAGTACGGTACAGTAGGCCACTGCTCTACCTTCCTCTGTGTCGTCAAGTAAACTATCCATCCATACCTGTGGTGCATTTCAGTTTTGCACAGTTTGCTGACCACCAGTATATACTATATAGCAGTACGGTACAGTAGGCCACGGCTCTACCTACCTCTGTGTCGTCAAGTATACTATCCATCCATACCTGTGGTGCATTTCAGTTGTGCGCAGTATATATAGTAGTAGGCCATTGCTATTGATATATTACTGGCATATAATTCCACACAATAAAAAATGGAGAACAAAAATGTGGAGGGTATAATAGGGAAAGATCAAGATCCACTTCCACCTCGTGCTGAAGCTGCTGCCACTAGTCATGGCCGAGACGATGAAATGCCATCAACGTCGTCTGCCAAGGCCGATGCCCAATGTCATAGTAGAGAGCATGTAAAATCCAAAAGAATAAAGCTCAGTAAAATGACCCAAAAATCTAAATCAAAATCGTCTGAGGAGAAGCGTAAACTTGCCAATGTGCCATTTACAACACGGAGTGGCAAGGAACGGCTGAGGCCCTGGCCTATGTTCAAGGCTAGTGGTTCAGCTTCACCTGTGGATGGAAGCACTCATCCTCCTGCTAGAAAACTTAAAAAATTTAAGATGGCAAAAGCACAGCAAAGAACTGTGCATTTTTCTAAATCACAAATCCCCAAGGAGAGTCCAATTGTGTTGATTGCGATGCCTGACCTTCCCAACACTGGACGGGAAGAGCTTGCGCCTTCCACCATTTGCACGCCCCCTGCAAGTGCTGGAAGGAGCACCTGCAGTCCAGTTCCTGATAGTCAAATTGAAGATGTCACTGTTGAAGTACACCAGGATGAGGATATGGGTGTTGCTGGCTCTGGGGAGGAATTTGACAAGGAGGATTCTGATGGTGAGGTGGTTTGTTTAAGTCAGGCACCCGGGGAGACACCTGTTGTCCGTGGGACGAATATGGCAATTGACATGCCTGGTCAAAATACAAAAAAAATCACCTCTTCGGTGTGGAATTATTTCAACAGAAATGCGGACAACTGGTGTCAAGCCGTATGTTGCCTTTGTCAAGCTGTAATAAGTAGGGGTAAGGACGTTAACCACCTAGGAACATCCTCCCTTATACGTCACCTGGACCGCATTCATCAGAAGTCAGTGACAAGTTCAAAAACTTTGGATGACAGCGGAAGCAGTCCACTGACCACTAAATCCCTTCCTCTTGTAACCAAGCTCCTGCAAACCACACCACCAACTCCCTCAGTGTCAATTTCCTCCTTACCCAGGAAAGCCAATAGTCCTGCAGGCCATGTCACTGTCAAGTCTGAGGAGTCCTCTCCTGCCTGGGATTCCTCCGATGCATCCTTGAGTGTAACGCCTATTGCTGCTGGCGCTGCTGTTGTTGCTGCTGGGAGTCGATCGTCATCCCAGAGGGGAAGTCGGAAGACCACTTGTACTACTTCCAGTAAGCAATTGACTGTCCAACAGTCCTTTGCGAGGAAGATGAAATATCACAGCAGTCATCCTGCTGCAAAGCGGATAACTCAGGCCTAGGCAGCCTGGGTGGTGAGAAACGTGTTTCCGGTATCCACCGTTAATTCACAGGCAACTAGAGACTTGGTTGAGATACTGTGTCCCTGGTACCAAATACCATCTAGGTTCCATTTCTCTAGGCAGGCGATACCGAAATTGTACACAGACGTCAGAAAAAGAGTCACCAGTGTCCTAAAAAAATGCAGTTGTACCCAATGTCCACTTAACCACGGACATGTGGACAAGTGGAGCAGGGCAGACTCAGGACTATATGACTGTGACAGCCCACTGGGTAGATGTTATGCCTCCCGCAGCAAGAACAGCAGTGGCGGCACCAGTAGCAGTATCTCGCAAACGCCAACTCGTTCCTAGGCAGGCTACGCTTTGTATCACCGATTTCCATAAGAGGCATACAGCTGACAACCTCTTACGGAAACTGAGGAACATCATCGCAGAATGGCTTACCCCAATTGGACTCTCCTGGGGATTTGTGACATCGGACAACGCCACCAATATTGTGCGTGCATTACATCTGGGCAAATTCCAGCACGTCCCATGTTTTGCACATACATTGAATTTGGTGGTGCAGAATTATTTAAAAAACGACAGGGGCGTGCAAGAGATGCTGTCGGTGGCCCGAAGAATTGCAGGCCAATTTCGGCATTCAGCCACCGCGTGCCGAAGACTGGAGCACCAGCAAACAGTTCTGAACCTGCCCTGCCATCATCTGAAGCAAGAGGTGGTAACGAGGTGGAATTCAACCCTCTATATGCTTCAGAGGATGGAGGAGCAGCAAAAGGCCATTCAAGCCTATACATCTGCCTACGATATAGGCAAAGGAGGGGGAATGCACCTGACTCAAGCGCAGTGGAGAATGATTTCAACGTTGTGCAAGGTTCTGCAACCCTGTGAACTTGCCAGACGTGAAGTCAGTTCAGACACTGCCAGCCTGAGTCAAGTCATTCCCCTCATCAGGCTTTTGCAGAAGAAGCTGGAGACATTGAAGGAGGAGCTAAAACAGAGCGATTCCGCTAGGCATGTGGAACTTGTGGATGGAGCCCTTAATTCGCTTAACCAGGATTTATGGGTGGTCAATCTGTTGAAATCAGAGCACTACATTTTGGCCACCGTGCTCGATCCTAGATTTAAAACCTACGTTGTATCTCTCTTTCTGGCAGACACAAGTCTGCAGAGGTTCAAAGACCTGCTGGTGAGAAAATTGTCAAGTCAAGCGGAACGTGACCCGTCAACAGCTCCTCCTTCACATTCTCCCGCAACTGGGGCTGCTAGGAAAAGGCTAAGAATTCCGAGCCCACCCGCTGGCGGTGATGCAGGGCAGTCTGGAGCGAGTGCTGACATCTGGTCCGGACTGAAGGACCTGCCAACGATTACTGACATGTTGTCTACTGTCACTGCATATGATTCTGTCACCATTGAAAGAATGGTGGAGGATTATATGAGTGACCGCATCCAAGTAGGCACGTCAGACAGTCCGTCCGTATACTGGCAGGAAAAAGAGGCAATTTGGAGGCCCTTGCACAAACTGGCTTTATTTTACCTAAGTCGCCCCCCCTCCAGTGTGTACTCCGAAAGAATGTTTAGTGCAGCTGCTCACCTTGTCAGCAATCGGCGTACGAGGTTACTTCCAGAAAATGTGGAGAAGATGATGTTCATCAAAATGAATTATAATCAATTCCTCCGTGGAGACATTCACCAGCAATTGCCTCCAGAAAGTACACAGGGACCTGAGATGGTGGATTCCAGTGGGGATGAATTATTAATCTGTGAGGAGGGGGATGTACACAGTGAAAGGGGTGAGGAATCGGACGATGAGGAGGAGGTGGACATCTTGCCTCTGTAGAGCCAGTTTGTGCAAGGAGAGATTGATTGCTTCTTTTTTGGTGGGGCCCCAAACCAACCAGTCATTTCAGTCACAGTCGTGTGGCAGACCCTGTCGCTGAAATTATGGGTTCGTTAAAGTGTGCATGTCCTGTTTATACAACATAAGGGTGGGTGGGAAGGCCCAAGGACAATTCCATCTTGCACCTCTTTTTCCTTTCATTTTTCTTTGTATCATGTGCTGTTTGGGGACTATTTTTTTGAAGTGCCATCCTGCCTGGCACTGCAGTGCCACTCCTAGATGGGCCAGGTGTTTGTGTCGGCCACTTGTGTCGCTTAGCTTAGCCATCCAGCGACCTTGGTGCACCTCTTTTTTTCTTTGCATCATGTGCTGTTTGGGGACTATTTTTTAAATCTGCCATCCTGTCTGACACTGCAGTGTCACTCCTAGATGGGCCAGGTGTTTGTGTCGGCCACTTGTGTCGCTTAGCTTAGCCATCCAGCGACCTTGGTGCACCTCTTTTTTTCTTTGCATCATGTGCTGTTTGGGGACTATTTTTTGGAAGTGCCATCCTGTCTGACACTGCAGTGCCACTTCTAGATGGGCCAGGTCTTTGTGTCGGCCACTTGGGTCGCTTAGCTTAGTCACACAGCTACCTCATTGCGCCTCTTTTTTTCTTTGCATCATGTGCTGTTTGGGGACTATTTTTTGGAAGTGCCATCCTGTCTGACACTGCAGTGCCACTCCTAGATGGGCCAAGTGTTTATGTCGGCCACTTGGGTCGCTTAGCTTAGTCATCCAGCGACCTCGGTGCAAATTTTAGGACTAAAAATAATATTGTGAGGTGTGAGGTGTTCAGAATAGACTGGAAATGAGTGGAAATTATGGTTATTGAGGTTAATAATACTATGGGATCAAAATGACCCCCAATTTCTATGATTAAAGCTGTCTTTGAGGTTTTTTTGTAAAAAAACACCCGAATCCAAAACACACCCGAATCTGACAAAAAAATTTCAGGGAGGTTGTGCCAAAACGCATCCGAATCCAAAACACGGGCGCGGAACCAAATCCAAAACCAAAACACAAAACCAGAAAAATTTCCGGAGCACATCACTAATATATATATATATATATATATATATATATGAAAACAGGATTCAATTCCTGCGCTGCAAGTCCATGTATCCAGAGTCTTTATTAAACGTTAATTCTGTGCTGCTCAATCCTACTCCCAGCCAGGGAGCAAAGGGTATTGGTGCTAGAAACAAGACAAGGAGAGCGCACCGGTAAACGTAAAATCATTTACTTTGTATAAAAAAGAGTAATATCCACATACATAGCGGTAAGAGTATCCAAACTCAGCGAGGTCCACACGATCTCTGGAACAGCGCTCACCGAGCTGAAACTGTCTCGTCGGCTCCGGACCCGGCGGGTGACGTCACAACGTCCTCAGCAGTTAGCCACGCCCAACGCGTTTCGACCTATCACAGTCTTCGTCAGGGGATGTGGTTAAAGTGTGAGGGTACGATCTTATATACCCATTCCAACTGATACCAGCTGATCACAATTAATTATGAGCCAAAGTTTTAGACATTTTACAAATCCATTAACAACGGCACATTATCCATGCAGGCTTCTCAGCAAGATCTGTCCATCCCATTTACTGCATAACATTAGTCCCCGAATTTTAGTTAATTAATTATAAATTTATAGAGTAGTTTTAAATAGAAACATTTGTTCCTTTAATTAAATGTCTGCTACCAGACAAAATTACTCCCAGCTGTTTACTAAATCACTGAAAATGGGATTGACAGCTCCTACTTCACAAGGTTCAGAACAGTCCCTACCATTACTAATTTATTTTATTGTTACATACAGTTAAAAACAAAAACACAATTATTTAGTGTATACATATCAATTTAAATTTTAAAAATTATAAAAAATATGTTACCAGATATGTCACAATGAAAGTAGAGGCTTATATATCTAATCTCAATACGTCATATATTTCAATAAGACACTTTCATACTAATTATTAAACTATTTCCAAACACCCTATTAGCGTGAGTTTTTTTAGAGAGATTCATTGTAGATAGAAATAGATTTAGAGTTACATTGACTTATGAGTCTAAGCTTAACTCGCTACAAAAGAAGAATTACTTCTTGTTAAAAGGAAGAGAATAGAAAGAAATTTATGTCAGCCATAGAACCCCATAAATCCATTCGCCGGGATCCAGCCACTGCCACGCATGGATCATCAGAAGGGACCTGACTTTCATAATTAACAATGTAAAAAGGGTACTATATCACATCCTTCATTGAGACCAGATGGTACAAACGTATTTAGTGTATAAATCCAGTATGTTTCTCTCTGGCTTAATTTTTTCAACAAATCTCCACCTCTCTCATCCAGGCTGATCTTTTCTATTGCTTTAAACGAGAAACCACTTAAACTGGATTTATTACATTCCAAAAAGTGTCGAGGAACACTATGATTGTCTACCTTATGGAGTATATTACGAGTGTGTTCAAGTATACGTAATTTTAACATACGTTTGGTCTTTCCAATATAGCGTTTCCCACATTTGCACTCCAGCATATAGATTACATGGGTGCTTACACAACTCAGTTTACCTTTAATTTTCCATGATTTATCATTGCTAGAATTCAGAAATTGTTTGTTATCTTTGTTGGCAAACTGACACATTTTACATTTATTACATGGGAAGAATCCTTCCAATCTGTTATATTCTTCATATTTATCAACCCTTTTCAGTTTGCTGGGGGCTAGACGATCCTTTAGGGAACATGATTTCTTATATATAATTCTAGGATGCTGTGTGATCACATCTTTAAGTAGCGGGTCGAGACTTAATATACCCCAATGTTTATTTAGGATTTTCTTAATCTCTCCTCCGCCCTTATTAAAGCGGGTTATAAAGGGTACTCCAAGTTTTTCCATATTTTCTTTTTCTTTTCTTCTATCCTTATAAACCAAAAGTTCTTGCCTATCTCTATTTAACGCTTTCTCATAGCAGTCCTGAATTAAATTATCTGGATATTTTTTCTCCCTAAATCTCTCACTGTAGATCTTAACTTGTTCTTTGAATTTACTTTGTTCAGAACAATTCCGTTTTAAACGGACAAACTGGGAATAGGGGATATTCTCAATCCATTTTTTATAATGGCAACTTTGAAAGTGTATATAACTATTGCGATCTACACTTTTAATGTGAGTATAAGTATCAATCTTTACTCCTTCACAGGATTTACTGCTATCCAATACAAGATCTAAGAATTCAATAGTATCATTATTATACTTATAAGTAAAATGCAGATTAAATTCATTATTATTTAATTCTATCATAAATTCATCCAGTAAATCTATACCTCCAGACCACACCATAATGATATCATCTATGAATCGCTTATATTTATGTATATATTTCAAAAATCGATTGTTATTAAAAATAACTTCTTTTTCCCATTTTCCCATATATAAGTTTGCTAGACTTGGAGCGTAAGGCGTCCCCATAGCTACGCCGCACTCTTGGTTAAAAAATGTTCCCTCAAAATTAAAGTAATTATTTTTAAGTATATATTCAATACATTCCAATATAAATCCCTTTTTATGGTTACTTATTTTCAGATCCTCCTCCAAAAACATCTTTACAGCACTTATTCCCCCATCATGTGGGATACTCGTATAAAGAGCCTCCACGTCAATCGTTACCCACTTGAACTCAGGTCTCCACTCCAAATCCCCCATTTCTTTAAGCACCTGTGTAGAATCTTTGATATAAGAGGTTAAACCAAAAACATAATTCTTAATATGTGCATCAATAAATTCAGACATATTAGAGGACGCCGACCCAATTCCCGAAATTATCGGGCGGCCGGGGGGTTTCTCTAATCGTTTATGTATTTTAGGTAAACTATAAAATAAAGGGACTCGGGGATATGGGTTGAACATAAAATTCATTTCGTCTATACTTATACTACCATTTTTTATACCCTTGTCCAGAAGAGTTCGAATCTCTTCAATGACTCGTTTAGTGGGATCTTCCTGCAGTTTTTTATAAGTTTTATTATCACTTAGGAGTCTCTCACATTCCATAAGATAATCTTTTCTGTTTAATAAAACAATGCCACCACCTTTGTCCGCCATTTTTAATACTAATAGGGGGTCATTTTCTAAGCTTTTTAGTGCTGCTCTCTCTCCTTTATTGAGGTTATCTTTAAATCTGAATTCATTACTGCACATTTTATCCAGATCTTTTTTAACTAATTTGGAGAACGTGTCAATAAAATTTCCCCTCGATTCTACCGGATAAAAATTAGATTTTTTCTTAAAAACTGGATTTTTAGGAGACTCTTCTTTTTCTGTAACCTTTTTGTTTTTAGCAAAATGACGTTTCAGGGTTAAATTTCTCGTAAACTTATTTATGTCTATAAATAATTCAAAACCTTTTGGAGCAGTGTTTGGGGCAAAAGATAAACCTTTTGACAGCAAAGAAATTTCGTTTGTGGTTAACACATGATCAGATAAATTAAAAACGTCTGTTTTTACTGGGAGTTCTGTTTTCTCATTTTTACCCCTCTTTCCTCCTCTCTTCCCTCTCTTTGTTCTTCTTTCTTTCTTTTTGTCCCAAAATTTGGACTGGGGTTTGGCTCCCTGTTGTATGAATTTCTCCGCTCCCTCCAATTGCGATCTCTCTGAAAAAAATGTGTCTTATGTTCTCTATACTCAGGTGTTTGTAAGGTTTCAAATCTATTTGTCAGTGGAATCCTATCACCTTCTCTCTCATTTCCTTTGAAAGACCTCTTATTTGTGTATTGAGTTTTATACTGATAATTTGTTTTCACATTTGTATGCCAGTCCTTTCTTTGTTTAGGCCAGTTTCTAATTGTACCATCTCTATAATCCGTAGTATCACGTTTAAATTTGCTGACCTTTGTTTCTAGAATCTCACTTTCTAGTTTTTTAATACGTATATCCCCCTCACTTTTAAGATCATTTAGCTCTTTTAGATCTTTAATAGGATCAAGTTGTTTTTCTAGTTCACAAATTTCTTTATCTATCTCTCCCAATTCTTTCTTTCTCTCTAAAATAATAAGCCTCATTAAATCCATTGAACTATTTTCTAATATCTGGTTCCATTCCTGCATAAAAGTCTGCCTTTCATTACCAAAGGTAGGTTTTTTAAAAAGCCTTAATCCCCTTGGTACCATTTTATGTTCAACATATTTTTCTAATGTCGTAATTTCCCAATTAAGTTTCATATCTCTTATATAAACTCTCTCTAATTTGTTCCAAAGGGAATCTAGGTCTAAACCAATACCTTTATCTTAGCAAATAATATATATATATATACATATCCAAAAAGTAACTGGAACTCAGGAGTCTTGCAAGTAGTCAAAAGCTTATATTATCCAAGGTCAACGTTTCGAAGGTATTAGCCCCGTCGTCAGGACAAAATAACACAGCATACACAAACAAATACAACAACTTACCCCACCTTTGTACCCCACAGCGTGTGTGTCCGATCGCAGTCCTTCACCTGGCTGCCACCCACCGGAAGTCACGGTCCTTCCTGTCTCCGGCTTCCACACTTGCTGTTGCTAGGCAACCACCAGAATGCGTTTCACCTGCCCCAGCTTGTGCGTTCCATCGGGCAGAAAGATCCCGAACACCTCTCAGAGGGTGCTGATCATAGGGGCGGTCCCGGTGGCACATAATACAGTTTTTATTAGATATTAAAATTAAAATCACAAATATACAAACAAGAAGCAAATCAACGTGTAACGAAGACATCCCATACCCCAGCAATAATAACCACAGGTTGCATTAATAATACCCGAAGGGAAATATTAAATGGTATTCCAATTAATTTTCTCATTTAACCCTTTAGGGGCTATACTTCCTAGCCGGGTGATCCATCTGGCTTCTTTTAGCAAAAGCTCTCTAGCTATATTCCCTCCTCTCAATGTAGGTGGCACATGATCTATCATGAAATACTTTAGCGCTTCCAGCCTGTGTCCTGCAGATTTAAAATGTTTTGCCACTGGTTGGTCAATTGACCTACCTTGTAGTGATAAACGTATAGCAGACCGATGTGCAGTCATTCTTTCAGTAAATTTTCGAGTAGTCTGTCCCACGTAGTACAATCCGCAAGGGCAGACAATGATATATGCCACATGGGACGTACTACAAGTAAGTACATGACGTATGTCAAATTGTTTGCCAGTATGAGGGTGGGTAAACGATTTACACGGGATAAGGTGAACACATGTGACACAGCCACAACATTTATAGCACCCAGGGGGTTTTCTATAAATGTTCGGGGTTAATGAAGCCCCTCCCCCTGTTATATCTGCCCTCACCAGTCTATCCCTTGAATGACTATCCCTCTTAAAAGCAGCTATTGGTCTGCTATTACTTAACCCTTTCAAATCTGGGTCGGTCTTAATGATTGGCCAAAGAGCTTGTGTAGCCCTTTTTATTATAGGACTGGCCGTAGTGTAATCTGATGTCCACGGAATCAGATTACTGGAGGTTCGTTTTTCAGGATCGAGGAGGTCAGATCTAGACATATTCAATACCTTAGATTTTTGTTGACTCAAAACGTTGCTGTTATAGCCTTCGTTACATGTTGATTTGCTTCTTGTTTGTATATTTATGATTTTAATTTTAATATCTAATAAAAACTGTATGTATTTTAGATATGCCACTGGGACCGCCCCTATGATCAGCACCCTCTGAGAGGTGTCTGAGATCTTTCCGCCCGGTGGAACGCACAAGCTGGAGCAGGTGGAACGCATTCTGGCAGTTGCCTAGCAACGGCAAGAGCGGAAGCCGGAGACAGGAAGGACCGTGACTTCCGGTGGGCGGCAGCCAGGGGAAGTACTGCGATCGGACACACACGCTGTGGGGTACAAAGGTGGGGTAAGTTGTTGTATTTGTTTGTGTATGCTGTGTTATTTTGTCCTGACGACGGGGCTAATACCCCTGAAACGTTGACCTTGGATAATATAAGCTTTTGACTACTTGCAAGACTCCTGAGTTCCAGTTACTTTTTGGATATGTATGGATCTTTTATCTGAGCACCGGAGCAGTTGTCATTTAATTTGAGTGCCAGCGACAGTGGATATATATATATATATATATATATATATATATATATATAAAAAGGGGGGAGGGGGAATATAGCGACCAACGGTGTCTTTAAAAACTCACAATAAAGGTATAAAATATAAATACAATTTATTCACATAAAATAAAGTTTTCACATAAAGGTTTTCACATAAAAATATCTTAATAACAGGTCTCTTTAAAAAATGGGATAAAAACAATTTACACAATTCTAAGTATATTACCAGTTAAAAATAGATAAGAAGATTATAACTTAACTGGGTATAAGGTCACTGCCAGGTTGCCCAACGCGTTTCGTCATACAGACTTCATCAAGGGGTGTTAGCAGAGTGGGACCATGCTTCTATTTATACCAGTAGTGATCTAGTGGTAATTATGACATCACTTCCTGTTGTTTGCACATGGTGTTGCAATACAGACTATAATCTAATAGTTTGTGATCTTATATAATATGAACGGATGCTAAATAACAGTACAGTGTATAGTATATACTTTAAAAGTAACTTTGGAGCAAGAGAGGTCTAGAAAAAGTCGTTTTCAGAAGCGCTGGCGGCTTTTCCGCCACACTTCCGGTATTCGGACGTCGCGTCACTTCCGGAGACGCGACCGCGCATGCGCCCGTAGTTTCAGCAGATACAGTTCTTCCTAGAGGCCAGGAGTATTCATATAGAGAGCACCATCGGCGGCCATCTTTGTGTGGTTTTTCATATAGGTATTTCGTGCGGCGGCCATGTTAATGGAGGTCAAAATCAGGGATATTATCATACTGATCCTCCGTGAACCATGTAAACAGAAAAAGAAGTTTAATTAATAGCAATGTAATCACCATAATAACAGTTCCTAGAGGGGTTTATCATATATATAAATAAGGTGTTTCATCAATAAAGTGCACTGTCGTGCAGATATATAAATATAATATATATATAAAAACAGATAATATTAAAACATTAAATGAGGTTGATTGTAGTGCTTAGTGTAATTAGTGATAAAGTACAGACAGTATGATACAATTTAGAGGTGTAGATATTAAACAAGGCTAGTGATAGGTTCATATATGTGCAATTGTAACAATGACTAGCTCATGTAGGCTTTTATTATATAGTTTTTTATTTACAGTACCTGATATTCCCAGATGGTCTCCCTAGTCTGGTACTGATCAGGCCCGACACTGCTTCGCTTCCAAGATCGGGCGAGATTGGGCATTTCCAGTGTGGTTTGACTGTAATAATTACTTACCATACATGTGTCATATTACAAATAGAATATAATATTAGTATAGTGATGTATCAGAGGTGGGGTGGGGGGGGGGGTTGTGAGTGGGTGGGGGGGGGGGGAGGGAGAGGGCAGGGTGGAGGGAGGCAGTGGCAGTGGAATTGGAAGTGGGGGAGGAAACATGTTTAGGAGGTGATACGGGATTCGGATAACTAAATCGTGGTTATACTAAGGGGTGGATGAAGAACAAGGGGTTGGATTCCAACCGTAATGATGGCACCAGAGAATTCACAGGAACGGAGCGATTTCGTAATAGTCATTGAACCCCTTCGGGTGGAGTGTCTGCAATTTGAAAATCCAGAACATTTCTCTGCGTGAAAGTTTATTTGCCAGGTCGCCTCCTCTTTCTCCCAACTTCACTAATTCAATTGCCTTGAAAGTCAAGGCCTCCGGGTTGGAGTTATGTGCCATCTTGAAATGTTTGGATACAGCGTGATTCTCCATTTGATTTTTTATATTGCGGATGTGTTCTTGAATCCTTATTTTTAATGGTCTCTTTGTCTTTCCCACGTATTGTTTTCCACACTCGCATTCCAAGAGATAAATAACTGATTGGGTATTACAGTTTATAAAGTCTTTGATTTTGTATACTTCCTTTTTCTCCATGTCTGTGAATGTCTTCCTCACTGGATGTAAGTACCTGCAGATGTTACATCGGCCACATTTAAAGGATCCAGTGCATTTCGGCAATCGTGTACTTTCTTCAGGTTCCTTTCGTAGCATGCTTGGTGCTAGAACATCTTTAAGGTTCTTAGATTTTCTGAAGATGATCTCGGGGCGAGGAGGCAGGAATTCTTTAAGGACCGGGTCCATTAATAGGATACCCCAATGTTTATTAAGTGAGTCTCTAATGGATTTCTCATGGCGACTGTATGTTGTAATAAACGAAACGGAATCTTTTTTCATATCTTTAGGCTTGTATTCTAGTAATGTTGATCTCTCCAGTGCCTTTGCTTTAGTAGCTGCTTCTTCCAAGATATTGATTGGATATTCTTTATCCTCAAATCTGCTTTTGTACTTCTCAATTTGAGCTTCGCATTCTCCCTGGTTACTGCAATTTCTCTTTATTCTGTTAAATTGGGAGAAGGGGATGTTATTTTTCCATTTCTTTAAATGATTACTTTTGTAGTGAAGGTAACTATTTGTATCAACTGGCTTGATGAAGTTCTTGGTTTCAATCCTTCCATCCCTCCCCTCTAAAATCAGATCGAGGAATTCAATGGATTCTTTACTGATCTTTGATGTAAAAATAAGATTTAACTCATTTTTACTCAGGAATTCAACAAATTTGTAAAACCTTTCCTCTGAGCCATCCCAGATGATTAAAATGTCATCTATGTAGCGACGGTAAAAAATCAGATGGTTCTTAAAATCAAGGTTGCCATAGATAAAATTCTTCTCCCAACTGCCCATAAAAAGATTTGCGAAGCTCGGTGCAAAAATCGCCCCCATAGCGGTCCCGCATCGCTGTAGATAAAAGTGGTCTAAAAATTTAAAATAGTTGTGTTGGAGAATAAAAAACATAACATCACAGATAAAATCTTTGTGAGTAGCTGTTAATGAGGTATCAGTTTCCATGAAGTCTCTGCATGCAGTTACTCCTTTTTCGTGGTTTATGCAGGTGTATAGCGACTGAACATCTATTGTTGCCCACCTGAACGTGTTTTTCCATTCAAGGTCTTTTAAGGAGTTCAACACAGCGGTAGTGTCCTTCAGGTATGATGGTAGCTCTTTCACATAAGGTTTGAGGAAAACATCTACATATTCCGATAAATTTGATGTAAGTGAATCAATACCCGCCACAATAGGTCTTCCGGGCGGGTTTTCCAAGTTTTTGTGAATTTTGGGCAAGAAATAAAAAATAGGGGTAATGGGGTCTGATTTCATCAGAAATTGGAACTCTTCCTTAGTAATGACGTCTGTGCGTAGACCGCGCACCAAAAGTGTTCTTAATTCATCAACAAAAATATTTTTGGGGTCACTAGATAATTTAGTGTATGATGCCTCATCTTCAAGTAGTCTCTGTGCCTCGTTGATGTATTTCTTGCGGTCCATAATAACCAACCCCCCCCCCCCTTTGTCAGCTTGTTTTATCACGATTTCTTGATTCTTCTGCAGTTTCTTGAGAGCTTCTTTTTCTCGGTTTGTGATGTTCCTCTCTTTAATTGTGTCCAAGTTGGTTTCACATAGATCCTTTTTTACCATCTCATAGAAGATATTCACATTGCTTCCTTTTGACTCTAGCGGATAAAATTTTGAGGTTGGTTTTAGACCTGACTTCGATTGATTTTCATAGTTACTAATAACAGCATCCTCTTTCCTTAGAAAATGTCTTTTTAATGTTAGTTTTCTAATGAATTTATTTAGATCGATGAAAGTTTCAAATTTGTTGAGACCCCCCGTGGGTGCGAAAGTAAGACCTTTGTTGAGTAGGGATAATTCCGGTTTCGACAGTGTATGTTGTGAGAGATTAAAGATTCCTTTTTCCTTTGTGTCCATCAGTTCAATGCTCTTTTCTTGTTTTCTCTCCCTCCTGCTGCCCCGTTTTCCTCTTCTTCTGTATATCTTCTTTTGAGAGGTGATGCGAGGCGTATGTCTTCCTTCAGGGAGTTTCTTGGGGCTTCTTTTGGTCTTGTTCCTGTTCTTTGGGCCAAAAAAGTCTGGTCATTATTGGAGTTTATTCTTTGTAGTGTTGTGAATCTGTTCTGCATCCTTAGGGTAGGAGATGGTGTGTTTACTTCTAGGTTTCGTGATGGTTTCCCTTTAACTGATACTGTTTTCCAATACTGTCTGTCTGTTCGATTGGATTGTTGATTGATGGTTCCAAACCTGCTCCAATGTTTTACTTTTCCCTGTTCATAGTCTGTTTTGTCCCTGAGAAACTTTTTCTCCTTGTTCTTTGTGACCTCTTCTTCAATGTGTTCCATTTTCCTATTAAGAACCTTTTCATTAATTTTGTAGTCCTCTTTATCTTTAAAAGGTTCAAGTTCTGTTTCTTTGCACTTGATATTCTTCTCCAATTCTAGGAGGGAGTTCTTCTTTTCCTCAATCAAAAGTTTCATTAGGTCAATGGAACAGTTGTGCAATGTTTTATCCCATTTTTCTAAAAAGGCTGCATCAAGGTTGCCGAATGTAGGTTGTTTTAGGAGTCTAAGCCCCCTAGGTATTCTGTTCACCGTAATATAATGTTCTAAACCCTTGATATCCCACCATGTTTTCACTTCTTTGGTGAGGAGTCTTTCAATACCCCAAAATAGATCATCCAAATCACATGGTGGGGGAGTTTCATTAGATTGTTCTTTTTCATTAATTATTTTTTGGCACCAATTTTGTCATTTGGTTGCCCGGTCTGAATTTCTCCACATTTCTAGATAATATTGTAATACACCAGGCCGCAATAAAAGGTTACCAGAAGATAAACGGATATGGGGGAGTTATTGCGCCACTTGTGTTTGACAATTATTAAGAATAGGAAATAACATATACAAAAGAGTGAAGTTTAAAATAGACACTCCCTAAAAATTCCAAAAGGGTGTCAGCTGACCCCCAGACAGGGATGGTAATTCCCTGCGATGTACGAGAATTTATAAAAAATGGGGGGGGAGGGGGAATATAGCGACCAACGGTGTCTTTAAAAACTCACAATAAAGGTATAAAATATAAATACAATTTATTCACATAAAATAAAGTTTTCACATAAAGGTTTTCACATAAAAATATCTTAATAACAGGTCTCTTTAAAAAATGGGATAAAAACAATTTACACAATTCTAAGTATATTACCAGTTAAAAATAGATAAGAAGATTATAACTTAACTGGGTATAAGGTCACTGCCAGGTTTACCAACGCGTTTCGTCATACAGACTTCATCAAGGGGTGTTAGCAGAGTGGGACCATGCTTCTATTTATACCAGTAGTGATCTAGTGGTAATTATGACATCACTTCCTGTTGTTTGCACATGGTGTTGCAATACAGACTATAATCTAATAGTTTGTGATCTTATATAATATGAACGGATGCTAAATAACAGTACAGTGTATAGTATATACTTTAAAAGTAACTTTGGAGCAAGAGAGGTCTAGAAAAAGTCATTTTCAGAAGCGCTGGCGGCTTTTCCGCCACACTTCCGGTATTCGGACGTCGCGTCACTTCCGCCCCACTTCCGGAGACGCGACCGCGCATGCGCCCGTAGTTTCAGCAGATACAGTTCTTCCTAGAGGCCAGGAGTATTCATATAGAGAGCACCATCGGCGGCAATCTTTGTGTGGTTTTTCATATAGGTATTTCGTGCGGCGGCCATGTTAATGGAGGTCAAAATCAGGGATATAACTCCAACCCGGAGGCCTTGACTTTCAAGGCAATTGAATTAGTGAAGTTGGGAGAAAGAGGAGGCGACCTGGCAAATAAACTTTCACGCAGAGAAATGTTCTGGATTTTCAAATTGCAGACACTCCACCCGAAGGGGTTCAATGACTATTACGAAATCGCTCCGTTCCTGTGAATTCTCTGGTGCCATCATTACGGTTGGAATCCAACCCCTTGTTCTTCATCCACCCCTTAGTATAACCACAATTTAGTTATCCGAATCCCGTATCACCTCCTAAACATGTTTCCTCCCCCACTTCCAATTCCACTGCCACTGCCTCCCTCCACCCTGCCCTCTCCCCCCCCCCCCCACCCACTCACAACCCCCCCCCCCACCCCACCTCTGATACATCACTATACTAATATTATATTCTATTTGTAATATGACACATGTATGGTAAGTAATTATTACAGTCAAACCACACTGGAAATGCCCAATCTCGCCCGATCTTGGAAGCGAAGCAGTGTCGGGCCTGATCAGTACCAGACTAGGGAGACCATCTGGGAATATCAGGTACTGTAAATAAAAAACTATATAATAAAAGCCTACATGAGCTAGTCATTGTTACAATTGCACATATATGAACCTATCACTAGCCTTGTTTAATATCTACACCTCTAAATTGTATCATACTGTCTGTACTTTATCACTAATTACACTAAGCACTACAATCAACCTCATTTAATGTTTTAATATTATCTGTTTTTATATATATATTATATTTATATATCTGCACGACAGTGCACTTTATTGATGAAACACCTTATTTATATATATGATAAACCCCTCTAGGAACTGTTATTATGGTGATTACATTGCTTTTAATCACTTATTAATTAAACTTATTTTTCTGTTTACATGGTTCACGGAGGATCAGTATGATAATATCCCTGATTTTGACCTCCATTAACATGGCCGCCGCACGAAATACCTATATGAAAAACCACACAAAGATGGCCGCCGATGGTGCTCTCTATATGAATACTCCTGGCCTCTAGGAAGAACTGTATCTGCTGAAACTACGGGCGCATGCGCGGTCGCGTCTCCGGAAGTGGGGCGGAAGTGACGCGACGTCCGAATACCGGAAGTGTGGCGGAAAAGCCGCCAGCGCTTCTGAAAACGACTTTTTCTAGACCTCTCTTGCTCCAAAGTTACTTTTAAAGTATATACTATACACTGTACTGTTATTTAGCATCCGTTCATATTATATAAGATCACAAACTATTAGATTATAGTCTGTATTGCAACACCATGTGCAAACAACAGGAAGTGATGTCATAATTACCACTAGATCACTACTGGTATAAATAGAAGCATGGTCCCACTCTGCTAACACCCCTTGATGAAGTCTGTATGACGAAACGCGTTGGGCAACCTGGTAGTGACCTTATACCCAGTTAAGTTATAATCTTCTTATCTATTTTTAACTGGTAATATACTTAGAATTGTGTAAATTGTTTTTATCCCATTTTTTAAAGAGACCTGTTATTAAGATATTTTTATGTGAAAACCTTTATGTGAAAACTTTATTTTATGTGAATAAATTGTATTTATATTTTATACCTTTATTGTGAGTTTTTAAAGACACCGTTGGTCGCTATATTCCCCCTCCCCCCCATTTTTTATAAATTCTCGTACATCGCAGGGAATTACCATCCCTGTCTGGGGGTCAGCTGACACCCTTTTGGAATTTTTAGGGAGTGTCTATTTTAAACTTCACTCTTTTGTATATGTTATTTCCTATTCTTAATAATTGTCAAACACAAGTGGCGCAATAACTCCCCCATATCCGTTTATCTTCTGGTAACCTTTTATTGCGGCCTGGTGTATTACAATATTATCTAGAAATGTGGAGAAATTCAGACCGGGCAACCAAACGACAAAATTGGTGCCAAAAAATATTTAATGAAAAAGAACAATCTAATGAAACTCCCCCACCATGTGATTTGGATGATCTATTTTGGGGTATTGAAAGACTCCTCACCAAAGAAGTGAAAACATGGTGGGATATCAAGGGTTTAGAACATTATATTACGGTGAACAGAATACCTAGGGGGCTTAGACTCCTAAAACAACCTACATTCGGCAACCTTGATGCAGCCTTTTTAGAAAAATGGGATAAAACATTGCACAATTGTTCCATTGACCTAATGAAACTTTTGATTGAGGAAAAGAAGAACTCCCTCCTAGAATTGGAGAAGAATATCAAGTGCAAAGAAACAGAACTTGAACCTTTTAAAGATAAAGAGGACTACAAAATTAATGAAAAGGTTCTTAATAGGAAAATGGAACACATTGAAGAAGAGGTCACAAAGAACAAGGAGAAAAAGTTTCTCAGGGACAAAACAGACTATGAACAGGGAAAAGTAAAACATTGGAGCAGGTTTGGAACCATCAATCAACAATCCAATCGAACAGACAGACAGTATTGGAAAACAGTACCAGTTAAAGGGAAACCATCACGAAACCTAGAAGTAAACACACCATCTCCTACCCTAAGGATGCAGAACAGATTCACAACACTACAAAGAATAAACTCCAATAATGACCAGACTTTTTTGGCCCAAAGAACAGGAACAAGACCAAAAGAAGCCCCAAGAAACTCCCTGAAGGAAGACATACGCCTCGCATCACCTCTCAAAAGAAAATATACAGAAGAAGAGGAAAACGGGGCAGCAGGAGGGAGAGAAAACAAGAAAAGAGCATTGAACTGATGGACACAAAGGAAAAAGGAATCTTTAATCTCTCACAACATACACTGTCGAAACCGGAATTATCCCTACTCAACAAAGGTCTTACTTTCGCACCCACGGGGGGTCTCAACAAATTTGAAACTTTCATCGATCTAAATAAATTCATTAGAAAACTAACATTAAAAAGACATTTTCTAAGGAAAGAGGATGCTGTTATTAGTAACTATGAAAATCAATCGAAGTCAGGTCTAAAACCAACCTCAAAATTTTATCCGCTAGAGACAAAAGGAAGCAATGTGAATATCTTCTATGAGATGGTAAAAAAGGATCTATGTGAAACCAACTTGGACACAATTAAAGAGAGGAACATCACAAACCGAGAAAAAGAAGCTCTCAAGAAACTGCAGAAGAATCAAGAAATCGTGATAAAACAAGCTGACAAAGGGGGGGGGGGTTGGTTATTATGGACCGCAAGAAATACATCAACGAGGCACAGAGACTACTTGAAGATGAGGCATCATACACTAAATTATCTAGTGACCCCAAAAATATTTTTGTTGATGAATTAAGAACACTTTTGGTGCGCGGTCTACGCACAGACGTCATTACTAAGGAAGAGTTCCAATTTCTGATGAAATCAGACCCCATTACCCCTATTTTTTATTTCTTGCCCAAAATTCACAAAAACTTGGAAAACCCGCCCGGAAGACCTATTGTGGCGGGTATTGATTCACTTACATCAAATTTATCGGAATATGTAGATGTTTTCCTCAAACCTTATGTGAAAGAGCTACCATCATACCTGAAGGACACTACCGCTGTGTTGAACTCCTTAAAAGACCTTGAATGGAAAAACACGTTCAGGTGGGCAACAATAGATGTTCAGTCGCTATACACCTGCATAAACCACGAAAAAGGAGTAACTGCATGCAGAGACTTCATGGAAACTGATACCTCATTAACAGCTACTCACAAAGATTTTATCTGTGATGTTATGTTTTTTATTCTCCAACACAACTATTTTAAATTTTTAGACCACTTTTATCTACAGCGATGCGGGACCGCTATGGGGGCGATTTTTGCACCGAGCTTCGCAAATCTTTTTATGGGCAGTTGGGAGAAGAATTTTATCTATGGCAACCTTGATTTTAAGAACCATCTGATTTTTTACCGTCGCTACATAGATGACATTTTAATCATCTGGGATGGCTCAGAGGAAAGGTTTTACAAATTTGTTGAATTCCTGAGTAAAAATGAGTTAAATCTTATTTTTACATCAAAGATCAGTAAAGAATCCATTGAATTCCTCGATCTGATTTTAGAGGGGAGGGATGGAAGGATTGAAACCAAGAACTTCATCAAGCCAGTTGATACAAATAGTTACCTTCACTACAAAAGTAATCATTTAAAGAAATGGAAAAATAACATCCCCTTCTCCCAATTTAACAGAATAAAGAGAAATTGCAGTAACCAGGGAGAATGCGAAGCTCAAATTGAGAAGTACAAAAGCAGATTTGAGGATAAAGAATATCCAATCAATATCTTGGAAGAAGCAGCTACTAAAGCAAAGGCACTGGAGAGATCAACATTACTAGAATACAAGCCTAAAGATATGAAAAAAGATTCCATTTCGTTTATTACAACATACAGTCGCCATGAGAAATCCATTAGAGACTCACTTAATAAACATTGGGGTATCCTATTAATGGACCCGGTCCTTAAAGAATTCCTGCCTCCTCGCCCCGAGATCATCTTCAGAAAATCTAAGAACCTTAAAGATGTTCTAGCACCAAGCATGCTACGAAAGGAACCTGAAGAAAGTACACGATTGCCGAAATGCACTGGATCCTTTAAATGTGGCCGATGTAACATCTGCAGGTACTTACATCCAGTGAGGAAGACATTCACAGACATGGAGAAAAAGGAAGTATACAAAATCAAAGACTTTATAAACTGTAATACCCAATCAGTTATTTATCTCTTGGAATGCGAGTGTGGAAAACAATACGTGGGAAAGACAAAGAGACCATTAAAAATAAGGATTCAAGAACACATCCGCAATATAAAAAATCAAATGGAGAATCACGCTGTATCCAAACATTTCAAGATGGCATATAACTCCAACCCGGAGGCCTTGACTTTCAAGGCAATTGAATTAGTGAAGTTGGGAGAAAGAGGAGGCGACCTGGCAAATAAACTTTCACGCAGAGAAATGTTCTGGATTTTTAAATTGCAGACACTCCACCCGAAGGGGTTCAATGACTATTACGAAATCGCTCCGTTCCTGTGAATTCTCTGGTGCCATCATTACGGTTGGAATCCAACCCCTTGTTCTTCATCCACCCCTTAGTATAACCACGATATAGTTATCCGAATCCCGTATCACCTCCTAAACATGTTTCCTCCCCCACTTCCAATTCCACTGCCACTGCCTCCCTCCACCCTGCCCTCTCCCTCCCCCCCCCCACCCACTCACAAACCCCCCCCCCCCACCCCACCTCTGATTCATCACTATACTAATATTATATTCTATTTGTAATATGACACATGTATGGTAAGTAATTATTACAGTCAAACCACACTGGAAATGCCCAATCTCGCCCGATCTTGGAAGCGAAGCAGTGTCGGGCCTGATCAGTACCAGACTAGGGAGACCATCTGGGAATATCAGGTACTGTAAATAAAAAACTATATAATAAAAGCCTACATGAGCTAGTCATTGTTACAATTGCACATATATGAACCTATCACTAGCCTTGGTAATATCTACACCTCTAAATTGTATCATACTGTCTGTACTTTATCACTAATTACACTAAGCACTACAATCAACCTCATTTAATGTTTTAATATTATCTGTTTTTATATATATATTATATTTATATATCTGCACGACAGTGCACTTTATTGATGAAACACCTTATTTATATATATGATAAACCCCTCTAGGAACTGTTATTATGGTGATTACATTGCTTTTAATCACTTATTAATTAAACTTCTTTTTCTGTTTACATGGTTCACGGAGGATCAGTATGATAATATCCCTGATTTTGACCTCCATTAACATGGCCGCCGCACGAAATACCTATATGAAAAACCACACAAAGATGGCCGCCGATGGTGCTCTCTATATGAATACTCCTGGCCTCTAGGAAGAACTGTATCTGCTGAAACTACGGGCGCATGCGCGGTCGCGTCTCCGGAAGTGGGGCGGAAGTGACGCGACGTCCGAATACCGGAAGTGTGGCGGAAAAGCCGCCAGCGCTTCTGAAAACGACTTTTTCTAGACCTCTCTTGCTCCAAAGTTACTTTTAAAGTATATACTATACACTGTACTGTTATTTAGCATCCGTTCATATTATATAAGATCACAAACTATTAGATTATAGTCTGTATTGCAACACCATGTGCAAACAACAGGAAGTGATGTCATAATTACCACTAGATCACTACTGGTATAAATAGAAGCATGGTCCCACTCTGCTAACACCCCTTGATGAAGTCTGTATGACGAAACGCGTTGGACAACCTGGCAGTGACCTTATACCCAGTTAAGTTATAATCTTCTTATCTATTTTTAACTGGTAATATACTTAGAATTGTGTAAATTGTTTTTATCCCATTTTTTAAAGAGACCTGTTATTAAGATATTTTTATGTGAAAACCTTTATGTGAAAACTTTATTTTATGTGAATAAATTGTATTTATATTTTATACCTTTATTGTGAGTTTTTAAAGACACCGTTGGTCGCTATATTCCCCCTCCCCCCCATTTTTTATAAATTCCCGTACATCGCAGGGAATTACCATCCCTGTCTGGGGGTCAGCTGACACCCTTTTGGAATTTTTAGGGAGTGTCTATTTTAAACTTCACTCTTTTGTATATTTTATTTCCTATTCTTAATAATTGTCAAACACAAGTGGCGCAATAACTCACCCATATCCATATATATATATATATATATATATATATATACACATGCAGTACAGTGCAAAAGTGTTAGGCAGGTATGGAAAAAATGCTAAGTAAGAATGCTTTTCAAAATAGAAGTATTAATAGTTTATTTTGATCAATAAACAGAATGCACAGTGTATGAACAGAAGTGAAATCTAAATCAAATCAATATTTGGTGTGACTTCCCTTTGCCTTCTAAACAACATAGCCAAACACAAGGTGGTTTCCAGATGCCCGGAAACTGCCCTCCTCTTTGCCAGTGGCTAAAATTATGACCACAGTAGCATTAGTATATAATATAATTACTTGAGTTGCAGCCACAACATGCAGTTTTACAGAGAGGAGCTGCTGTGCATGCCCAGTGTAGCAGCTTCTTCTACCAAGTTTGTTGTATGTGGAGATCTGAGTGCTCAATTAGTGCACTGAACCAGAGAGTAGCTGCCAAGAAGAAGAGACAGGCACATTACCATGATGTGGGAGAATGTGTGCTTAGAAAGTGAAGTTCTGTGTTCTACTTGTTCTATTATGCTTATTTGTTTGTTTATTCATTTATTTATTATTTTTATTTAAACCATTTCATGCAGAATGAATGTTAATATTAGTTAAATGTGTTTGATACAACCTATAACAGGGGTTCCCAGAAGAAGGAACTGTGCTGCTGAGGTGATGTTTGCATGAGGTGGAGGGCTGTATGAAGTAGTTGCTTGAGGAGGTGATTGGGTGGTGCTGAGGATCAAGATCGGCCTTCTCTCCATGTCAGTCAGAGCTGGAGGTAGACCTGGCGAGCAGCTGAGTGACAGGTGGCTGGAAGGCCCAGAGACAAACCAAGGGGCTGCCAAGGAGGCGGAGCATTCTTCAAAGCTGACACCCGAGTGCAAGAGAGTTGGCACTGAGAAGGTACAGTGCCCAGCTGATTGGTGTCAAATGAGGAAGAAACATTCCTTCACAGCATCTGAAGGGGGAGCTCACCTGGAAAAGGTATGTGTGTCCTTGAGCACGCCTCCTCTTCTCAGACAAGCACCTCTAGTTCATAGCATGTATGCACAGTGGGGAGATTTGTGCAGAAACGCATTGCTTTATAACATGGTTGAATTGTTAAAATGATTCTATGTTTCAGATTTGTTATGCACAGACCATTGTTCTAATGGAGGCTACATATGTTGAAAAATAATTTATGTTTCTGAGCTGTGTGAGGGGATGCGGTCAGAATTTCGGTGGTCAAGTCCCTAACAGTCACAATGTCAACAGCGCCATCCAGACAGTCAAAATCCTGATGGATTCTGCAGTAAATACTGGGGTTAGTATTAGGATCAGGGTTAGGATTAGACACCAGGGGAGGGTTAGGGGTATGCTGCAGGGTGGGGGGCATGAGATTAAGGATAGGGGTAGGGTTAAAATACTTACTGGGTTCCATCAAGATTCTGAACATTGGAATAACACTGTTGCCACTCTGACTATTGTGAGCCCAACCGCTGGAATTACAATACTATCTCTGAGCGAGATGTGATTCTGAAATGACAACTACAGTATGCTTAAAAACTGGAACAAAGGAGACCAATCCAAGGACAACTTGAAAAGTAGACAAAAAGACTGTCAGTAGACATAATGACTGGAGGCAGGGAGGTCATATTTGTGAGAGATAACATACAAGAGGTGCTGGAAAACAAAAGGCGGTAATAATTGTGGAGACAAATGAATTGAAGGAAAAGGTGGAACAAGAGGAGAGCTAGAGCAGAACATAGTTTTAGGTTGTGGTAGGAAGGAATTGAAGATAATGGTAAAAGAGATGAGGGATCAAGTTGATCAAGAAAAGGGAGCAGTCTATTATGGGACATGGTAGGATAAGGTAAGTTTTGAGGAGTGATTGAAATATGTGGGGTTGGTGGCGAATATGGTTCGCTAGAACAGAGAAGCGGGAAACAAAATGGAATAAGTTCTGAAGGTCTGAGGGTTTGCAGATGATAGAAGAGTATAAGGTCATTGACAAAATGGAGTTGGTGAGTAGAGGAATATCTCTTGACAAGCTCTGAATCTTCAACATGGCTTACCGTTTTGGCACTATACATCTTTACAGCTTGAGAGTGTTTGGTGTAGGCAATCTTATTAGTACAGGTATTGGAAGATATATTTAATAAAGAGAGCTTTTAGACACCTGGTTTGTTTACATGGAAAAATAGATGCCATTACAGGGCACTATATTGTGTGTTCTACCCATGTGTGTGTTAGATTCCTCTAGATGTTCCAGTTTCCTCAGTATAATGTTCATTTTATTGGGTCCTAACAAAAATAACCGTTATATTCCTGTGGTAGAGAATTCAGTCTGCAAACTTCAATGGGCAGGGACTGATGTGATTGATTAGATATTCTCTGTTGTATTGAGTCACAGTTAAATGGTGGCACTATACAAATATATAAACAATAAATAGATATAAAATATATCTTTAAAACTTTTCTTACAGAGGATAAGGGATTAATCATCAGCAGTCTTCACTGAGCATACCAATTAAACAGATGCATGTCAACCAGTTTTCTGCTGATACTTTAAATAATAGTTGATGGCAAAAATATTGTGTGTTAGTTTTGATAACAGTTTGAATTAAACCAATAATCCATGAACTTTTTTAATACAGATGTTGGATTGCATAAATTAAATTTTAAGGATAATATTTTTACATAACTCATCATATTTATTCATTTGAAAGTCAAAGTTGGACTCTTCTGCCACTAATTGTAGACAATCATTTGTGACATTGTTCTGTACTGTTTTGTTACTGTAAGTATAGTTTAATTAAATCAATAAAATATCATAATTGTACCTTCTAGTGAGTTACATATCATGTTTCTAGAAAAGGAACTTGCAGAGAGCATTGTGAATTACACCATGATCTCTTCTGTTCTGAGTTCTTTAACATCTACTGAACATTGGTAGTGAATCTAGGTCAAGCAAATAATCCTCTCAGTCATGTGGTCGTAATCTGTTTCTCATCTCTTGCATTAACTCTCTCACTGTATCTCAAATGAACACAGACGAGTTTCATGATGGGGGTGGGATGGTTTAGAAGAGGTAGCTAAACAGTTGACATGTTCCTTGATATATACAATGAATTTATGTATAACAATATGATTTAAGAAGATTAATGTGTAAAACATTGTTTCTTCATTTATATTTTTTTGTGTCATTATTTCCAGAAAAATTGTAATAAGCATTTTTGCAATTTTTTGCATTATTGGCCTGAGCTTCTAGTCAGCTGCACAGCTGCATTGATAGCATAAAGTGTAAGTAATAGATTGTATAACGATCAATTTGCAAATGAAAAAAACAAAATCAAAACAAACATTTCAAGCAGAAATGCCACATAGAGTTTATGTTTTCTTTCAATAGCAAGTTATGTATGCATGAATCTGTTTGTCATTATTTTTAACTATCCTCCCAAACATAATTTTCTCCTTTTCAATACCTCTCTGGAAAGCAAACAACTATGGGGTAAATTTACTAAGATGGGAGTTCTATTTAAAATGGGATGTTGCCCATAGCAACCAATCAGATTCCAGATATTATGTTCTAGAAGGTGCTAGATAAATGAGAAGTAGAATCTGATTGGTTGCTATGGGCAACATCCCATCTAAAATAGAACTCCCATCTTAGTAAATTTACCACTATGGGGTAAATTTACTAAGATGGGAGTTCTATTTAAAATGGGATGTTGCCCATAGCAACCAATCAGATTCCAGATATTATGTTCTAGAAGGTGCTAGATAAATGAGAAGTAGAATCTGATTGGTTGCTATGGGCAACATCCCATCTAAAATAGAACTCCCATCTTAGTAAATTTACCACTATAGCTGGCCATACATCAGGACGATATCTATCCAACCAGCCAACTAGTTGGCTGGTTGGAAAGATAATGTGGCAGTGTGTGGGAGCAAACGATTACCAGCTGTTTGCTCCCACACGCTGAAAAACGGACAGAAACGGTCTGTCCAACTAGTTGGGAAAATCAAACCTATTTGATTTTCCCAACCAATCGTTCAGGTGTAGGGGAAACTTTCCCCCCAACTGAACGATAAGTAGGCGGACACTGCCTGCTAGTGTCCGCCTACTGTGCCGGCAGCATGAAAAGCCCCCCTCCCCCCCCCAATCACCTGTGACAGCGGGCTGTGCAGTGCGGGGTCTGAAAAGGGGGCGGAGCTACGGCGGCACGAGGGGGCGGAGCTACACTGAATAGAGGGGCGGAGCTACACGGGACCAGACAGCTTTGCAGTGACGGCCAGCCAGACTTGGTAAGTGGAGGGTGAGAGAGAAGTGAGTGTGTTTGTATATATATGTGTGTGTGTGTGTGTGTGTGTGTGTGTGTTTGTATATATGTGTGTGTGTGTGTGTTTGTATATATGTGTGTGTGTGTGTGTGTGTGTTTGTATATATGTGAAGTGTGTGTGTGTGTGTGTGGTGGAGATGTGTGTGTGTGCAAGGTGGGGTGTGTGTGTGTCTGTATATATGTGTGAATTGTGTGTGTGTGAGGTATGTCTGTGTGTGCGCGCTTTATGGACGCCACTGCTAGGGGGGCCATTACATGCAAGGACGCTACTACTATAGGAGGGGCATTACGTATAAGGACGCTACTACTATAGGGGGGGC
Source organism: Pseudophryne corroboree (assembly GCF_028390025.1). Classification (NCBI taxonomy): domain Eukaryota; kingdom Metazoa; phylum Chordata; class Amphibia; order Anura; family Myobatrachidae; genus Pseudophryne; species Pseudophryne corroboree. The sequence goes on from NC_086444.1 coordinate 558,450,856, forward strand.
ATTACGTATAAGGACGCTACTACTATGGGGGGGCATTACGTATAAGGACGCTACTACTATAGGAGGGGCATTACGTATAAGGACGCTACTACTATAGGGGGGGCATTACGTATAAGGACGCTACTATTGCTGGGGGGGGCATTACATATAACGATACTACTGCTGGGGGGGCATTATGTATAAGGACGCTACTATTACTGGGGGGGCATTACCTATAACAATGCTACTACTACTGGGGGGGCATTATGTATAAGAACGCTACTACTACAGGGGGGCATTACATATAACGATGTTACTACTACTGGGGGGCATTATGTATAAGAACGCTACTACTACAGGGGGGCATTACATATAACGATGTTACTACTACTGGGGGGGCATTATGTATAAGGAGGCTACTAATACTGGGGGGGCATTACATATAAGGACGCTACTACTGGGGGGGCATTATGTATAAGGACTCTTACTACTGGGGGGCATTATGTATAAGGACGGTGCTACTACTACTAGGAGGGCATTACATGTAAGGATGCTACTACTACTGGGGGGGCATTATGTATAAGGGCGGTACTACTACTGGGGGAACATTACGTATAAGGATGCTACTACTACAGGGGTGGCATTACGTATAAGGACGCTGGATCAGATGAGTATAATTATCTTTTATTTTCAGGTACCCGTGGATTCTACTTGGAGAAGAGGACCGACTGCTTCGTGTCAACATAGGTAAGTATGTGTGTGTCGACATGTGTGAAATAAAGTTTTACTGTCACGGTGTGTGTCTCCTGTTTTTATTTGGGTATTTTTTTTCCATTAGAACTGCAGGTACCAGCGGGCCCGTTTTTCTCCCGCATGCTGGTACTTGTGGTTCTCCAAGTACCAGCTTGCGGGGGAGGCTTGCTGGGACTTGTAGTACTACTGGAAAAAACAATATTCTTTAAATTTTCTCAAGGCTATCAGCCCCCCATCCGCAGCCTTTGGATGGGGGGGACAGCCTCGGGCTTCACCCCTGGCCCTTGGGTGGCTGGGGGGGGGGGGACCCCTTGATTGAAGTGGTCCCCACTCCCCCAGGGTACCCCGGCCAGGGGTGACTAGTTGGATATTTAATGCCATGGCCGCAGGGCACTGTATAAAAGTGACCCCCGGCTGTGGCATTATCTGTCCAGCTAGTGGAGCCTGATGCTGGTGTAAAAAATATGGGGGACCCCTACTCTTTTTGTCCCCCGTATTTTTTGCACCAGCACCAGGCGCAGAGCCCGGTGCTGGTTTTAAAAATACGGGGGATCCCCTGTCCGTTTTCCCCCCGGATTTTTAGAACCAGGACCGGCTCGAAGAGCCCGAGGCTGGTTATGCGTTGGAGGGGGGACCCCACGCAATTTTTTTTAGGGTTTTTCCCATTCCATTTAAAAAAAAAAAATATATATATATATATATATATATAATAATAATCTTTTTAAAAATATATAAATAATACTTGTGCCTCCAAAAAAGAGGGCACCAGGCAAGCTGTACATTTTACTACATTGGGAGTGCCGAATATCTACATCTTATATATATATATATATATTTGCCTTGGCAGCCCAACCATGCTGGTATCCATAGTTCAGTATAAAAATAAGTAAATCTAATAAATGTATGGTGGTGAAAGAAAAGCCCAGTTTCACTGAAAAAAAGACACTTCTGCATGTTTTGAAATTAAAAAACAAAACAAAACTGAAGAACTGTAGGCAGGCACTGTCCGCCTACTTCGGTGACATCACAAGTTGGACAGAAGTTGGAAGGTTGGTTGGTCTGATGAAAAGTTGGTTAGATGTGTGGAGCACTGGTAAAAAGTTGGTGAGATGTGTGGGGCACTGTTTTAGTTGAACAGACAAGTTGGATGGTTGGAAGTTTGGAGTGTTGGAGAAAAGTTGGTCTGATGTATGGCTAGCATATGTCTGCTAAAGATAGTTTTTATCAGGTAATGTGATAGCTGAGGCAGTAGAAGGAGGGGAAAGGATGTAACAGTGCACACAGCAGACACAAACACATTGATTGGTTGACTGGCACAGTCAGGATCACATACACAGGCTATCAGTCAGGCATCATGTCATATGGAGCCAGAGAGGGAAAATGAAGGGAAAGATGCAGTTCTGATACATAGATGAGATGGGTATTCCAAAGTCTCTCAGCTCACTGCACCATGTGCCATTTGACTGTTGTTGCCATGGTAGTTACTGCATAATTATAATCAGTAATAGCAATCTGAAAAGAACAAACCAAGTAGAAATTGTATATACTAAGCTGCTTTATGCCATTGATGCTTTAAATATAAATCTGTAAATTTGTGCCATACAAAGCATCATACTGAAGCTGCTCTTTCTGACCATGTCCTTTTTACTGTTTGCATTAATTAATTGTATTATTTGCCAATTAATTACTAACCTCTGTAGAGATCAACTTAATATTGCCCTAATCAAATTAAATCATAGCTGTACAGTATAAATGTATTTTGCAGGGAATTATTTTCATAACTCACAACACAAGTTTTGAGTGTGAAATATTGGAGGAAAATGTATTATATTTTAAAATGAAATACTGATCAATATTTATATAGATTTAAAAATGTGAATGTTAATTTAATAGCTACTATTAATAAAAAAAGCAACCCTCACTAAATTCCCAAATTGTAGAAAAACAGGTAGAGTGTTTATAATCAGAAACCTATAATTTTCAGGCTTTTAATATCGATTTAAGAGACAAAAATAACTATCCCATATCACACTCTTTACATCAGAACCCTCACTACAATAAAACACTCATTATGCCTTGTCTGTAGAAGGGATTTTTGTTTGTTCTTAGTTATCTCTTGGGTGTCTACTACTGTTTATTTTCTGTTCTCTGCTTCTATTAGAGTGAGTCCCTTTGTCTCTTGTGTTCTGTTGTACATAGACAGCGTTTGGCTATCCAATGCTCAGAAAGTTAAGGGGATATTAAAATGTCAAATGAGATTACATGACTGCCAAATTGTTCCATGAGATGTGTTTAAAAGTACTTGCTATGTCCTGAAGGCTATGCATATACAGTATACAGTATGCAAGAGGTAACTGATGCGTGACAGACCTGGAGTTTGCTAGTGAAATGGTACCTTTAGCACCCACCTGAAGCATTTAAAATCTTTCTCTTGGGAAATTGCAGGGGCCATTAATGTTATGTCTTCTATTATCACTAACTACAGGGGCAGATCTACTATGAAAGTAATGAAGCTTAAGCTTCAGAGTCCCTAGTCTCAGAGAGGCCAATTTTCACCTCTTGTTTTTACCTACTGTATGGTTATAGCCAATAACTCCATGGCAACCAGGCATCTAGTACAGCATAGCTGCTATTACAGCTTGGATGCACATAGCTTAGTACTGCAGGAGCAGTGATTTGCGCTCTGTAAATAGAGTAAAACGGGTATCTGTATTTAAACTACAATTCCTGACAGCCTGCAGAACTTCTCTCTGTGACATTCCCAGGAATGGTGGAGCCTGAGAGAGCCTGTCCTAGGCAGAAGACTGGGAGCAATGAAAGGCGAGTAGCCCAGTACAAGAAGGCATCTAATAAGGTAATTTTGCTAGTGCTGAGTGGTGTGTGCTGTCAGGGGTTTATTGAAGAGAGGGGTGGAAAGAGAGTGCTTTGAGGTGATTAATGAAGTGGGGTTCTATGAGGTGATTATTGAGAGAAGTTGTCTGGGAGGTGATTACTTAATAGGGTGATGAAGGGGTGTGCTGTTAGATGACTATTGAAGGGGGGAGTGCTGTGTGAGGTAGACTTTAAAGGGGCCAGGTATGGTGGGTGCTGTAACCAGTTTTGCCCTACAGATTCTCACCCTGTCACCCACCACATCTGCCCCGCAGACTCTCTCACCCCCTCACCACCACATCTGCCCCCAGAGACTCTCTTACAATGCCAATACCTGAACTCTCCCTGCAGATACAGGCTGGTGGGAAGGGGCTTATTGTGTGGCCCATTTTCAAGGACTCTACCCCAGCAACCCATTCTCTGCCATTTGGGCCTTGAGGTCCTTGCAAGGGCAACAAGGACCTTTGCACCTTGTTGGATGGTGCCCTATTGTTGCTGGTTGCCAAAGGGCCCCCATAACAGTTGAATCTTCAGGTCCCCAAAAATGAAGGTCTGCCATTGACTTACCATACAATACTTTCTTAAAACGTTACACTTTCATGTCTCTCTAGGCTTGCCAGGATACAACCTGAATGATTTGGTGAGCATACGGTATGTTATGTGTTAAAATAAACTGGCTTAATCCAAGAGCCATCATAATGATCAACACCATTCTAGTGCACCAGGTACTGCATGCCTCTCATGAATCTTGATGTAATTATACGGGAGCATAAAAAAATACATATTTAGGGTGATGTTGCATGTAGACAGACACATTTTATCTTCCACTGAGAATAAGTACTTTCCCTTCTCCTCTGGTCCATTAACTGTTTTTGTTAGCCACTACTGTCATCAGGAGATCTTGCACAGAGAGAAAACATAACATAGGATAGCCAGCGGGTGACAACCATGGTTAAGGAAGAATGGTAATACCCTCATGACATTCCTGAGCAGGTTGTTCTGTAAGACATCAGCTAAAGCAGAGGTTCTCAAACTCAGTCCTCGGGAGCCCACACAGTGCATGTTTTGCAGGTAACCCAGCAGGTGCACAGGTGTATTAATTACTCACTGACACATTTTAAAAGGTCCACAGGTGGAGCTAATTATTTCACTTGCGATTCTGTGAGGAGACCTGCAAAACATGCACTGTGTGGGCCCCCGAGGACCGAGTTTGAGAACCTCTGAGCTAAAGAAAGCATTTTGTACCAGTCCTGGGCAAGAGACAGAGCATCATAGAATGTACAATGCATCCGGAAAATATTCACAGCGCCTCACTTTTTGTACATTTTGTTATGTTACAGCCTTATTCCAAAATGGAATAAATAATTTTTTCCTTCAAAATTCTATTTACAATACCCCATAATGACAACATGAAAAAAGTTTTTCTGAGATTTTTGCAAATGTATTAAAAATAATAAACTAAGAAATCATATGTACAGTACATAATAATTCACAGCCTTTGCCATGAAGCTCTACTTCATGGACAAGAAGAAGAGTGAAATTTCCAGCTTATTGTGGATAGGCCTCCAAACCTTAGCCACAAACTAAACACCTCAGTTGGAGATGATCTGTGAGTGAAGTCAGAGAAGTACTCGTTGGTGAAGATCTAGAAAAGTTGTAAGGCTGCCAGCAGTTCTTTCAAAGTAGTTGACGTTTATCCACTACTACCAGGATGGTGGTATTACTTGGGGGAAATATAGATTAGTGATGAAATCAATGGATACAGTACATGCATCCACAGCCCTCTGATGTTGGATGGGGTATCAAAAACCAAGAGGACAGGGTCCTCGTACCATGGGGTTTCTACAGGTAATGCAGTGGTGAACAAAGGAGGCAACATCCTTCCCTACATATTGTTCATTCTATACATAAAGAAAAAGTAATGCAGATGCACTCTCTATGGTACCAAGCACTGCTAATTATAATTATAATGAACTCTACAATCTATCATAGTGCAAAATTGAGGTGCTTGGCATACTTTTTGGCCAAAAAATATGGGCCCACCATCCAACATCCAGGTGAATTCATCTGGTGGGTCCCTAACACTATGCTTAAGTCCAGGGCACAGGCTCCAATAAGTCAGCAAAGGGCAGCTGCTCCAAATCACCACACTAGGGAGAGGCTAAGGTGTTAGTAAGTGTTAATACGAAAGAAGCAAAAGCTATGTGTTAAGGAGTGTTACAGGTGAGAGGTATTAATTGGAATGCTAAAAATTGTTATACAGTATTAGTACAAAAAAAGTAAGTTGTAAAAAAAATGCTAAATTAAGTTTTACAATGTGATGCCTCAAAGCAACATGGCCCCACCAACTCAGGGGGCTCCTGAGAACATAACATCAAATTCAGAACTTAACATCATAGTTCCCTTCCCAGTATGCAGTCTGTGAATGCTAGAGATCCACACTAATTAAAAACTCCAAGGGTAGGTGGAAGGGGAGCCTATACAGGCTAAAAGAATCTCTGCCTTCAAGTGTACAATGTACACAATATAGAGTATATGGGGGAGGGGGACCTTGGACAGCACATTCTAATTACAAAAATAATGAGAGGTGCTATAATGCTGAGACTTGTATCTCCACACAGTAAGAAAACTCATAGTTCCTTTCCCAATATGCAGTCTGTGAATGCTGGAGATCCATACTGAGTTGCTATGGTCGGACTGCTTTGGGGCCTCACATTGTAATACTAATTAGGGTGTGCAGTCTAAAGTCCCCCTTCCCCAGATTGTTCAATCTACAAGATTTTTAAATAACCAAGATTATTGATGTCCTAATGTTAGGATGTTGTGCTAATCAGAATTTGTGACCCATTTCAGGATCTTCATCTGGCAGTCAGAACATGTTCAGGTACCTTGGGGAAACTTGTGGGGTGCTGCTATTTTGACCTGGACACTATTCAATATCTCTGAGAGGATATCTGCTCACACTTCAAGATGGATTAAATGAGAGAGATTTACATTGACCTTGATTTGCTGATCTAAGTATATTATGATTAAATTGAACCTAGGGAGAAATAGTGCCCACCATATCTGCAGAGAGTTGAACCTACAGTATGTTGCCCGCATTTTTGTTCTTCAATGCTGTAAAATACAGGCAAGTTCTTATCCATCATGCAATACAATTAGGGAGGCGTAAGATTGGCTCTAAATTTTACTCTGTGGCAGGACAATGACCCCAAACATACAGCCAATGTAATTAAGAACTATCTTCATCATAAAGAAGAACAAGGAGTCCTGCAAGTGATGATATGGCCTCACAGAGCTCTGATCTCAACATCATCGAATCTGTCTTGGATTACATGAAGAGACAGAAGGATTTGAGCAAGCCTACACCCACAGAAGATCTGTAGTTAGTTCTCCAAAGTGTTTGGAACAACATCCCTGCCGAGTTCCTTCAAAAACCGTGTGCAAGTGTACCTAGAAGAACTGTAACTGTTTTGAAGGCAAAGGGTGGTCATAGCAAATATTGATTTTATTTAGATATACCTCAATGGGGTATGTTTACTAACATTCGTGAATATGCCGATTTTAGCCGAGATCAATCTTGGCTGACATCGGCCACTTGAGATTGCAACTTTTTGAAGAAAAAAAACACAGTCATTTACGAAATAACCGTGTTTTTTCAATTCGAGTTCACTGATGTCGAAGTAATTCATATTGCCAGCAGTGTTTTACGGGAGAGAATAGTAAAACACTGCCGGACTTAACACAATGAAGCCCGGCCAGATCAGTGCAATCCGTGCAGGGCTTCATTGCGTAAAAGTATGTGAAAGAGTTAAAAGTAAAAAAAAACAATTGCGTGGTGTCCCACTCCTGAACTCAACCAGCCCTGGGCTCTTTGAGTGGGTCCTGGTTGTTAAAATACTGGGGGGGAAATGTGTAGGGGTCCCCAGTATTTATACAACCAGCATTGGGCTCTTGGGCCTGTCCTGATTCCAAAAATATGGGGGACAATAGACGTTGGGTTCCCCCGTATTTTTGAAACCAGCACCAGGCTCCACTAGCCAGGGACATAATGCCACAGCCGGGGGACACATTTATATTGGTCCCTGCCGTCATGGCATTATACCCCCCCCCCCCAACTAGTCACCCCTTGCTGGGATTCCCTGGGGAAGTGCGGACCATTTAAATCAAAGGGTCCCCCCCTCCAGGCACCCAAGGGGCGGTGGGTGCCGGGCTGATAGCCAAAAGTTTGTAAAAATAGAATATTGTCTGTGGGACTGCCCAAGGTACTTTTTGGCATCTTGTCTGGAATTGTACAGTAGTCTCCTCCTTCAAGTCACAGGTTAAGTCGACAATCATAGCAACTGGAATCCCTAGGCAAGTTCTCACTCCCAAATTGTGTGTGCTAGGGTGTCAGGACACGATAGTCCTCGCTAACCCTGATACCCAGTATGTTACGAATATGTGCTCCTTGGCTAAGGTGTGCATAGCTCGCTCTTAGATGGCCCGAATAGGTCCCACATTTACTGAATGGGTAGCATTGGTAAATACTTCCTTAAAACATGAAAAATATGTTTACATGTCTAGGGGTACAATATCTAAATTTGATAACATCTGGGCTAAATGGATGGACTCTTCTTGCTTCCCTCATACTTAATTTTTTGTAGATCTATGTTGAGATGGGGTACCTTATGTCTAGATATGGATCCCCATATGCCGCCCTGTTTCGGCAAGCTTTTGCTAGCAATATATTGTATTTTGTATAATGTACGTTCTGTAAATGGGTATTTCCAACAAAGGTCATGTATTTCTTTTTTCTCCCCCCCCCCCCCCTCCTTTTTTGTTCCCTTTTTGTGGGATTAATTTATGTAATGTTTGTTTTATATATATATATATATATATATATATATATATTTATTTATTTATTTTTCTTTCTGTGTGTTGGGTGTTTATAAAAACAAAAGAAAATTTGTAGATACTTGGCTGAGAATTTTTTACACAGAGGTCAGACAGTATATTTGTATTAATTGATCTGATTTTATTGATTCACCATTTATTTCAGTGTGAAGTTACATCCATCTATGGATAACACGATGGACTTTTGCTTGCTATACATGCTCAATATTCCTGATAGATTAATGCGGTGTAACGGATATTTGTACAATTCTATACTATTTGATTTTTACCAAAAGGGTTATGTTTACTGTTTGTGTCATTTCTTTTCACGTACACATTTGTATGGTTCTTTGATTACTGCTCTGCTCTGTATTATGTTTTGCTTAATAAAAATTACATTATAAAAAAAAATAGAATAATGTCATTTTCTGTGGAACTAAAAGTCCCAGCAAGCCTCCCCACATGCTGGTACATGGAGAACCAAAAGTACCAGCGTGCAGGGAATTAATGGGCCCGCTGGTACCTGTAATTCCACACTCATACATACTAACCTACATCCCATGCCTCCATTCACGTCCACTTGTCCATGTAGAATCCGGCAACATGGGGGTCAAAGGGGACACCTGTACCGGGCCCCAAGGATCAGAGGGGCCCCAAGGATGTGCCACTTAGTGCCCGTCAGGGATGTGAGTTGTCTTTTCCAAATAGGGCAGCAAGCTGAAGGCAGTCTGGGAGCAGCCTCAGAGTGACAGAAGCCTCCCACAAACAGTGACTGTGCAAAGCGAGTGTGCACTGCTCTTCCAGGTCCAGCTCTGTTGCGCAGCTATGGGACATGGCAGCAGCTCTGCTGACCAAGATTCCTGTGCCCTGTGCAGGCCTATTCTGGTGGGCTGTGAGGGCCGCATGGTACCTGCTATGGGGTGTTCGGGTCTGGATATTGGGGAGTGCAGCGCAGGCGAGTCTCTCCCTATGGTAAGAGTGGTTTGGTGACGGCATACAGGGCTTTTATATATTTATATACATATTAAAAAAATTATATATATAATCTGAGGGGGGCCCAGAGATATCACTGTACCCCAAGATTTCTGTTTCCAGCCCTGAATCCAATAGTGTACCTGTAAAAAAAAAAATGTGTATACTCATAAAAAATCCTGCGTACATTGGTCCTCTTCTTTCCCTGTAGGCATCTATGGGTTACAAAACAAACAAACAAACAAACAAACCGAACAACCCGAACCATCGCACCGGCTATAGCGATCCTCTATTATAGCCGGTGCACTCCACCTGATTGACATCCTCCGATCCTTGCAATCCTCCATTATAGCTGGTGCGCTCCTCCTGATTGACAGGCCAGGTTGCCAGGAGCACACAGCCAATCAGGAGAGCGCTATGATGTGGTGCTCCCTGATTGGCTGACGGGTGCTCTAGTGACAGCAGTCACGGGGGGTCCCGGCATTTGGGGAAACATGGATCCCCTTTAGTGTGACGGTTCAGGTTTTTGGTTTGTTTGTTTTTTAACCCATGGATACCTACAGGGAAAGAAGAGGATCGATCTACACAGGATTTTTTTTGAGTATATATATATATATATATTTTTTTTTTTTTACAGGTACCCTATTGGATTCTACATGTACAAGTGGACGTGGGATGTAAGTAAGTATGCATGAGTGTGTAAGTGTGTTTTAATAAAACTTTACTGTCATGGTGTGTTGTGGTTTTTTGGGGTATTTCTTTTGTTGAGGAACTACAGGTGCCAGCGTGCCCATTAATTCCCTGCATGCTGGTACTTGTCATTCTCCAAGTACCAGCATGCGAGGGAAGCTTGCTGGGACTTGTATTTCCACAGCAAAAGATAATATTCTACTTTTACAGACTTTTGCTATTAGCCCGGCACCCACTGCCCAGGGGTGCTAGGGACAGCCTCAGGCTTCACCCCTGGCCCTTGGTTGCCTGGAGGGGGGGACCCCTTGATTTCAGTGGTCCCCACTCCCCCAGGGAACCACGGCCAGGGGTGACTAGTTTGGGGTAATGCCACGGCTGCAGGGACCAATATAAATGTGTCCCCCGGCTGTGGCATTATGTCCCTGACTAGTGGAGCCCGGTGTTGGTTTCAAATATACGGGGGAACCCTACATCTTTTGTCTCCCATATTTTTGGGACCAGGACCGGCCGAAGAGCCCGGTGCTGGTTGTAGAAATACTGGGGACCCCTACACATTTACCCCCCAGTATTTTAACAACCAGGACCAGCTGAAAGAGCCCGGAGCTGGTTATGCTTAGGAGGGGGGACCCCACTCAATTTTTATTTCCATTTTTAACTATTTCAGACACTTTAACACAGAGAAGCATGCGCAGATCTCACTGATCCGTGCATGACTCTCCAAACACGCCAGCCATAAGCAATTCTATTTGAATGTTCTATTTATGTACGAATTCCCTGCTTTCCCGGCAGCGTTTGGCTATTGACGGCAGTGATTGAGAATACAAATTCTTAGTAAATTACTGTGTTGTATAAAATAACAGCCGCATTTCACCGATGGTCTATTGATTCGTATTTGTGTGGACGGCAGTATATCTCAATACGAATAGCCCCAACACTGTCGAGATTTGTGTTTAGTAAATTAGAGATGACACTTAGAAAAAAAAGACAAACTCGAATGGATTCGGGAGCTAAGTAAATTTCCACCAATGAGTGCCAGCAGCATTTCCCATGATGTAATTAACCTCAGTGGAAGGAAACCCTTTTAAAAATCAGGCAAAGGAGTGAAGGTATCATTGTCATCAGTTTCTGAGAGTATTGCTTCTGCTTCATTCTTGGGTACATTGACTTTGTGTATATGCCTGACAAGGGACACGATGTCAGAGTATAGAGATTTCAATGTTTCAAAAGCCTATTGTTTATGGGTAGTCCATGTGTCCTCAGAAGTCCCGGGTTGGTCAAGACAGTTATAGAGATAAAAACACATGAGCAATTGTGGATAAAATGTAAGTAGAAGCTGCTCACCCCACAAACCTCTGGATTTAATTGATCCCTTTGGGCACTGACCAATATACAGTTGTGTCCACACTTACATCTAGCCTCCCTGCTCGTTAAACAGCCCTTCTAGCCACACCATGCTGTGGCTTGATTCGGTAGCACTGAACATCTTTATGTGTGACTTTTTCCATTAAAATGTGTCTTAGTTGCAAAACAATGCAAATAAGATGCACAAGATGCTTATGCTGATTAAAATGCTATGCAGCATGCCTATATTCTGTGTGTGACCGTGGCTGTATCTATATATATGAAATGGTACATACTGTAACAGAGCTGTCTTAGAAAACACTGGGCCTAATTCAGACCTGATCACAGCAGCAAATTTGTTAGCAAAAGGGAAAAACCATGGTGGTCATTCCGAGTTGTTCGCTCGGTAAATTTCTTTGCATTGCAGCGATTTTCCGCTTATTGCGCATGCGCAATGTTCGCACTGCGACTGCGCCAAGTAAATTTGCTATGCAGTTAGGAATTTTACTCACGGCATTACAAGGTTTTTTTCTTCGTTCTGCTGATCGGAATGTGATTGACAGGAAGTGGGTGTTTCTGGGCGGAAACTGGACGTTTTATGGGAGTGTGTGAAAAAACGCTACCATTTCTGGGAAAAACGCGGGAGTGGCTGGAGAAACGGAGGAGTGTCTGGGCGAACGCTGGGTGTGTTTGTGACGTCAAACCAAGAATGACAAGCACTGAACTGATCGCACTGGCAGAGTAAGTCTCGAGCTACTCAGAACCTGCACAGAGAAGTCTTTTCGCAATATTGCGAATCTTTCGTTCGCAATTTTGATAAGCTAAGATTCACTCCAAGTAGGCGGCGGCTTAGCGTGTGCAAAGCTGCTAAAAGCAGCTTGCGAGCGAACAACTCGGAATGAGGGCCCATGTGCACTGCAGGTGTGGCAGATATAACGTGCAGAGAGAGTTAGATTTGGGTGGGTTATTTTGTTTCTGTGCAGGGTAAATACTGGCTGCTTTATTTTTACACTGCAAGTTAGATTTCAGTTTGAACACACCCCACCCAAATCTAACTCTCTCTGCACATGTTATATCTGCCCCCCCCCCTGCAGTGCGAATGGTTTTGCCCATTAGCTAACAAATTTGCTGCTGTGATCAGATCTGAATTAGGCCCACTGTTACATGTAATTTTGTATGCAGAGTCAGCCGCAGAGTCACATAAAATATATGCATATCATTTTAATCAGCAGAGTCCGCTTGTGCATAGCGATGCAAATAAGATGCATTTTCGGCAAAGAAAGATGCCCGCCGCTATTGGAGTTTCACGGGACCTTTCAGCTCACTCACACCAGGCATCTCCCGCTACTGTACATGACGTATTGATGCAAGGTGTATGAGGACACATCTGTAGCACAGTGGAAAACCAGTTCCATGTTTATGTCCTGTCCTGAAATTATGTTTCCTAGTAAGCTCAATCAATACTGTTCGAACACAGCACTGCCCTTCTGCTCCATTGGACTTTTCTGTCCTCATATTTTATCAGGAAATAGAACAAACTTTCTGACAATTCTAATTCAACTCAGACTACTGATGCTGGAATAGATATGTTGATCCACAAGTAAAAAAAGTAAAATAATAGTGAATTATGAAGTATCAATATTTTTTTTTACTAGAAATTACCTTCGGTGGAGCAACTACATGTCATGGTATATGTTTATTAGTATTACCTTATTACTTATTGGTCCTTCTGAACATTAACCGTTTTTCTTTTATTTCAGCCTACCAAATTCTTTTTAGAACTAAACACGAACATTCTATGTTTATTTGCAGTTGAGTAACTGTCACCCTACAAGCGGAAGTTTTTACTGATTGCAATATGTTAATGATATACTGATGAGCCTACCGCATATTAAGTTTTTGTTTATTTTTGGAAAGTTTTGGTATTTCATGGTTTAGGAGTCTATTACTTACTAGATGTAAAAAAAGAAAACTGCTGTTTAAATGTTCTTTAGTGATGAAAGGTTTCTAGTTTTGTAAAATAGTGTAGAATTATGGAGATGCACATACATTTATAGGCTAAAATACTTTCTGTGGGAATGCAAACTGGTGTTTTAAGAGAGGAGAGGGCCGGCGTTCAGCGTCCATTGCAGTCCTTCTCCTCTCTGGCAGTGAGTAGACTCTGGAAACATAGCACCCACGCCTTGTCCCCAGGGGCATCTCCAGTGCGCATGCGCAAATCACTCTGAAATGGCCACGGTGGCCATTGTCTAAGTTATTTATGTCTGCAATGAAGGTCCTCCACCATAGTACTCTGGAGGCATGGGTGCATCTAGAGAGGAAGAGGCCCATGTGTAGGCTCCATCTGGGGCCCCTCGTTGCTAGCCAGCAGCACTGTAGCTCTGAGCACTAGAGGACCCTAGAGCTGTCCCAAAGTCTAGAGCACATGCGCAGGTCTCTGGGAAAATAATAGGAGCATGGTATGCGATTGATGGTCTGCAATCACCATGAGAAGCGCTCAGAAGCAACTTTTTTTTTTCTTATTTACAAAGATGTTGAGCCTGGGCAGGCTTCCCTTCATGACTAGCCATTTACATTGTTTGTATTGTACAAGGTGACTGAGTGCTTTCACAAGCTATGTTTTATTGATTTTTTTTTTACTAAAAGGCTCTACACACTTATAGAAAATTATGAAAGATAAGAACACTATTGATTACAAATGAATGATAACTCGTTCATATCGACCAGTGTGGATGTACCAATACTGAACGATGCGCGTCCCCACTGCCGTTCATCTTTGCTCTATCCTTGTTTATACAGTACATGCAAGCCAATTTGGATGATACAGATGTAATGTACTGTCATATCATCTAAATTGGCCATAGATATCGTCCAGTGTGTATGCAAACATCGTTGTCAAAAAATCGACCAACGATAATATCGTTGGTCGTTAAAATCGCCCAGTATGTAGGGCCCTTTAGCTTGTTATTCAACTATATTGTTACCATCTATGTTTTCACTGTTACAATTCATGTTAGTGTTATCAAGTTTATTCCTGCTGACAGAGAGGTGATAAGTGGTTGCTGTAGGTTTCTATTATTTTATTTTTCCTATTGTGATTATTATTATTATTATTATTATTATTATTATTTTGTACTCTAGGTATTGATAATGCTGATTTATCCTTAGGAATGAAAGCTATACCTTAAACACACCTCAAATACACTTTACTATGGAGCCGCTGCGGCCGCTGTACTTAATACACACTCTACGTACCTTGTACGCTATTAGCGTACAAAGTCCCGTGCTGTGTACGGACTTAGCGTACAAACGCCGCGCTGACGGTACAAAGTACTCACAGTGCGTACACACCCAGAGATACACTTTAAACCTTTTGCAGCAATGCAATGATAATACACTTTAAACCTTAGCAGGGCAATGAAGACACGACACCAGATTGAAATTAAACCGCTGGGTTCCGAAACCACAGCATATTATTGCTGAAAGGGGGTTACAATACAAATAATACAATACAATATAACAGAGTAAATGGCTACATTCAATGGTACATACGTGAGTGGATTCGCTTGCGCTACCCGGTCCGGTCCTCCGTCATCTGATAGATAACGTTGTGAGTCTTGTGTCTGACCAGGCCTGCAGCAGGCTCTCTTTATACAATTCTTCCAAAAAGCAATACAATAGATACTGTAATCTCTTTGTCCATTGGACATAGGGATGCACATTTACAGTAGAAGAGAGGTCATAGGTCGGTTTGAATAGGTAGGCGATGTCTTTCCCAACTGCTCTTGTGGGTGGTGTCCTCTGGATTCCCGCCGCATACATAATGTACAGTAAATACAGTTTATATCTATATTCTGCTCCTGCACATAACTATCCGCAGGAACATGCGATCTTTCTCAAACCAACAACTGAATGTTACCCTTAAAATACCCTTCAGCTGGATACCAAACACCACCTTATAACCTTGTTCTGTCCCCTCCTATTCTGTAAAGGTGAATCCCTTTGTTCTGAAACCATTTAAACTGCTGTTACTTTCTGATGTGGTGCAGGGAGGCTATGTGTACATTGTGCACTATTTGGATTAAATATGTAATGTGTTTTGATAGCTTTCCATGCGTTCACAAACTCTACCATAAATACCCATACCACGCGCTAATGGCAGGATCGCGGGAGCGACCATACGCAAATTGCGAATATGTGCACGCACAACAGAACAAGTACATGCGCGGAGGCCATCTGTGTGTAGTTTGTACGTGATGTGTGTACTGCAATATTTTTCGACTTTGACAGTATCTACCTGCTCTGCAGATATAAATCATTTGGAAGATGGCCATCGCTGCCATTTCCGAGTGATTTGTGCATGCACATTGAAAATGTCCCCCAGGAACAAGGCGCAGGAACCATGTTCCCGGAGACCTGCACATATGCAGTGGACTCTACTTGCTGCCAGAGAGGAGTGTGCGCCCACAATGGAGGCTGCACGCAGGCCCTCTTCTTTTAAAAGGTGCATTTGCCATCTCTTTCTGGTGAGCTGCTTCCAAAATTATATTTATCAGACTACTAACTGAAGCGCCCAATTTCAGTTCCCCAGTGTTATAGTTTAGATCAGTTTCATTTTCAGGATAAGATTACTTAAATTAAATGAAAGGGTGAATATTGCTCACTTAGAAATATGCTCCCTACTTTATGGGAGGCCATACAGTAGAGTTATTTGATTTCATCAGCTCTCATTAGTGATTCACAAAAGTGACACATGTAAGGACAGTCAAGTTGTCCCCTCTCATGAACATTGTAAGACACAAGTGAACCTAAACCGGGCGTGTTTTTAGAGAAAAAAAACCACTGGTGCCAATGACTGCAATTTGCTTGATATTGTATTTCCCCTTTAATACACTCCGCCAGTTATAATACAATACGGCCATATAAGAGAGTCAACACTGACTAAAGCAACAAATATTTTAAGAGCACACAAAAAGTTGAGAATGTCTGCTTCACAGACTGTTACAAACATAAAATGTAGAAATAATAAGTGAAAAAATAAATACATATATATATATATATATATATATAAATATATATATATATACATTGTATATATAAAATATAACATCACACCTGTTAAATATAACATATATCAGTATTAGGGATGTTACTTTTGTTACACTGCTCATTTTGAAATTGCTATGTCATTTAATGTATAACGTCAAGTCAAGGCAAAAGATAAAGTACCTAGATATGAGGCACAACTTATGCATGAGCTTTCTAGCCAATTGAAACTTGCAAATGTAAATGAATAATGCAACACATAATGTAAAGCAAAAAGGATATTAGAAGCTACATTGGAGGTTCATGACTACAAAGTTGCACTCAGTCTACAGCCTTGTGACTTTATATAGTCACAAAACTTCTCCGTGACGTTAACATTCTACAGTCTGAGTGCCTATGCACAGAAGTGGTGGCAGGCAGGTAGAGTCTCATCCCCAAACGTGCATTCCTCTAATGAAGTGACCTGGTAAAATGATTGTTATTATTATTATTATTATTATTTATTTATATGGTGCAACAAGGGACCTGTAGCACCCAATTACAGTAGAAGAAAATATAGGACAAGTACAAGGTAAATAAACACTGACATACAGTAAGTATCAGTGTGGCAGAAAACCGCAGGATTATTGTTAATTTTCTCAGATGTGTAATGCATCAATTAGTACAATTTTCATGAATTACTCAAATATAAAAGCTCTAATAGAAAGTGATCCCATCAATGTCAAAGGATACAACTTTTGGAAATTATTAACATCAGTGTGAACAATGTTTGAGATTTTTTTTTTACATCTTAAAAACTTGGCCTTTTGAGAAAACCTAAATTTTGATTTTGAACATTTTCATTGTTATTGAAACATACTGCAGCGTTATATCTAGTATGAAACCAATAAAAAGAGGTTTAAAATGAGACATTGCCCAACTGTTTAGCTCCATTAGGTGAGCTGCAAATGCAATTTTAAAAATGTTAATAGCAAAACCAAAACACAATGATAAATCCAGAATCAAAAGCAAAACATGGGGGTCAGTGCACATGTCTAATTTTAATATGCATTTTTTATTTTAGTCAAGGTATAGCCCCCTCATACCATTGCATCAGGTTGTGTATTTTATTCCTCCATGCACAAAACACTTTTGCAGGTATAGGTTTTGCACCCTATAGCTGGATTTGCTCCTATAAATCAGTTCCATTATCAGTTCCATTGTAACTATACAAAGTATTTACAACTTTAACATTTTTAACATTCTATTTTCTTAATGACAGGGATATTATGGGGAATTCTTACAATTCATCAACACAGTTGTTCAGTCGCACAAAAGAGAATTTCCACATAAAATCTAAGGCCTTATCCTCACCTTTATCAGATCCCATTTCTAGTTTGAGGAAACCTACGGTAGGTTTTATATCCAATAAAGTGCACTGTGTTTTGGCTTTTTGTTTTGTTTTCCATTTTTTATATCTGAGAAAACATTGGTGAGTTTGGAAGAATCATTTTTACTCTTTGTACTCCCTGATTTGAATGTTACACACCATATCCAATTCCTTGTCCACTGGAAGCCTTATATGCAGGATTGGTTATAAAGTTGGTTGAGTTCTGGATGTTTCTTGGAAATGTCTTTATATCCAGGCAGTTAAGGTCACTCCAGCAATTGTACTCATTCAGATCATCACACAGACCCATGGGTGAGCTAGACTAATTTTCAATTTCTTGGGTATTTATAAAGCTGTACCATCATTACTTAAGAATGTACAGTATGTGTCATTTGTATTTTATCATTATATTGTATCTAGCATTACCCAACTTGTTCCTGTGCTAATGCTTCTTTCCATTGCCATGGAATATCTCATCTCTGTATATTATCCATCGTCTGGACTGTGCATACCTATGTCTGGATTTTGTCACTGAACCTATCCACAGAAAAACCATAACACCATGTCCATAGTAGTAGAAAGGTTTAGTAAAATAGTCCACTACATAACAAGTATATGTCTACTAGCTTCCCACACAGTAAAAGTCTTCCACGTACATGGCTGACTTGGTGAAATAACTTCTGTAGAGGTTTCCAATCTTCCACATGGTCCTTGAAGGTATTTTCTAATATTTTTTGCTTGAGTTTAAACTCCACTTTTCCACAGCCTATAATTCATAGACCAGAATGCAGCAGATTGGGTGAATAATGAATACAGGCCAAGTCAATACCACCTGCTGAGTTTGCTTGCAACAGTTCCATCAACTGTTCATTTCAGCAAAGCTAGTCCTTCTCATGCAGTGGGTTTCTGACTCGTGCCTGTCTCAACATTGCATGCATCTGGGATTTCCTTAACAGAAACACAGAAAGATTCCATTGTTCCTGAGAGGAGACATATTATGTGTTGGAAAAATTATTAGTGGGCATCCCTCTTCAAAAGAAAGAATATCCCCTCACCAACCAGAACCAGGCTGATGGAAATTCATGCTCTTTAAGAGCCTATCCTGATTCATGGATTCTTTGTTATATTCTGTATTACTGTATAGTGATGTTGCAGAGTGTAGAACTCACCACTGATTGTATATAATGACTAGTGGTTGCAGAGAGGAGATCTTCCACATGTGAAGAAGACGATAAGTTGTCATGGAGTTAAAAGATAGTCATATAGTGGAAAATCAATACAGGCGCTTTAGAATAAAATAAGAATAAGAATTAATAAAATGCTGCTCTCAAAAGGTATTCTATTATACCTAAGTGCCAAAAGTGCCAACATACCTATTACTATTCATCAATTACATGGTTTATATCGTATAATCCAATATTATTCTTGATTGGTTTGTGGCTCTTTTATATATGTTTAGTTAAATATAAATATATGTTGTGAAGAATAATAAATTGTTTTTATTATATATTTTTGCGCTCTCTATTGGAGTTATCTATAAATAAAGTTGTCATGGAGGCTGATATCACCTCTGTGTAGTCATCATTATTGATGGTAATCACTCTGGTAGTCCAGAGTTAATTTATATCATGCAGGGTAGGGGAAGGGAATAAATGACTAGACTGACCTGCACGATACTAGAAAAGGAAATATGATACTTTATGTCTACAATGTATAAAAATAACAATAAGCATTTATTTTTACACTGAGTCGTTTACATGTAGACCCTCAGGTGATTAGAAACCAAAAAAAAAAAAAACAGCCAATACATAGAAAGGTGCATGCAAAGATGAGAAATAATGTACTATTTTCTATTCATAACTTCATAATACAGGTTGAGTATCCCATATCCAAATATCCGAAATACGGAATATTCCGAAATACGGACTTTTTTGAGCGAGAGTGAGATAGTGAAACTTTTGTTTTTTGATGGCTCAATGTACACAAACTTTGTTTAATACACACAGTTATTAAAAATATTGTATTAAATGACCTTCAGACTGTGTATATAAGGTGTATATAAAACATAAATGAATTGTGTGAATGTAGACACACTTTGTTTAATGCACAAAGTTATAAAAAATATTGGCTAAAATTACCTTCAGGCTGTGTGTATAAGGTGCATATAAAACATAAATGCATTCTGTGCTTAGATTTAGGTCCCATTGCCATGATATCTCATTATGGTATGCAATTATTCCAAAATACGGAAAAATCTGATATCCAAAATACCTCTGGTCCCAAGCATTTTGGATAAGGGATACTCAACCTGTACCTTAAATTGGTTACCAAGGAATGGGAATCCCTTTAATGTTTGTTTTGTTATTGCACCACCTGCTGGAAACTACAGTCTGTTCTTGTCACAGGTTCTAATGTTAAGTGACCCCTAAAATGATGGGATAAGGTATCTGGTTTCTTAAATAGTAAACAAACCTTAAAATGCCTAAATATTTTGTGCACTTATAGAAATTTGCCTTATGCTTTTCAAGTGACTTTTTTTTAATGTATAATTATGACTATGAGATTTATGGGAAGGAAAAGTAATAGCGATCCTGTAACCACAAAAGTGTTTTTGTGGAAGTTTACCAAGAACAAAACACGTACGTATATTTTACAGTTCACTTTTTTGCAATTTAAAGAGAAGCATATACAGGTTGAGTATCCCATATTCAATATTCCGAAATACGGAATATTCCGAAATAAGGAATTTTTTGAGTGAGACTGAGATAGTGAAACCTTTGTTTTCTGATGGCTCAGTGTACACAAACTTTGTTTAATACACAAATTTATTAAAAATATTGTATTAAATGACCTTCAGGCTGTGTGTATAAGGTGTATATGAAACATAAATGAGTTGTGTGAATATACACACACTTTGTCTAATGCACAAAGTTATTAAAAAGATTGTATTAAATGACCTTCAGGCTGTGTGTATAAGGTATATATAAAACATAAATGAATTGTGTGAATGTACACAAAGTTTGTTTAATGCACAAAGTTATTAAAAATATTGGCTAAAATTAGCTTCAGGCTGTGTGTATAAGATATATATGAAATATAAATGCATTCTGTGCTTAGACTTGGGTCCCATCACCATGATATCTCATTGTGGTATGCAATTGTTCCAAAATACGGAGATATCCGATATCCAAAATACTTCTGGTCCCAAGCATTTTGGATAAGGGATACTCAACCTGTATAACAATCTTAAGGCCCTGTACAAGGTACCCCTTTGTGCCACCCTGTGACCAAGACTGGTCCTAGTTATTCTTATTATTATTAACAGTTTCTTATATAGCGCAGCATATTCTGTTGCTCTTTACAATTATAACAACAGTAATAGAACAAAACTGGGCAAAAACAGACAGACATAGAGGTAGGAGGACCCTGCTCGTAAGCTTACAATCTATAGGACAGTTACATCACGCATGATTTTAACATTCCTACATACCATCTCTGTAACTTTTAAACTGGTTCACTCCAGGTTTATTTTTATACACTCGCAATTTTTGTATGTAAGCAGCCAGTCATTGAATGTTGGCTCATTATCATATCTACTTTCTGATTACATGTGTATGGTTATCAGGACAAAAGTTACTATACATAAAAAACCTGCATAAAGGATCTCACATTACTGCTCAAAATTGTGTTATAATAAGACATACATTCAAAAAGTAGTTATGTTGAAAAAAAAACGGATAAACTCCTCAATATGAACACATGGCTGATAGTGGTGGATGCTGTTCAACTTCATGACCTCACTATCAAAGCACACAAGTATACAATGTACCAAACAGATGAGTATTTTTTTTCTCCCTAATGTGTAATGCAAAATCAGCTGTCATAATGTCTTTGACAGAGAATATATGTTGTCACAGGTGGAACACTAGGACAAAAGGTATAAGTAAATGTCAATTGCATAGCTTTTATAGATTGAGCATAAATACTCAGCCCATGTGAAAAGAAGAGAATTAGAATCAGATTCAGAGGTGAGAGTTACAACTGATGTCTTGGGTCACTGGGTTTGGCGTCATCTGGTATTTTTGAGGTCTCATTGATCGCTGTGGAAGTCAAGTGTGTTGTTTGGATCTGGTTAAAATAAATGAGCCCAATAGGAAAAAAAAAAAAATGTCACCTTAAAGATTACTGACTCGTTTTAACACTTAATACCATCACTGCTGATTGTTTTCTCACCCCAGTGCTGAGCCTTTTATTACAGTGTGTCTTTCAATTACCTGGCTTTGGCCTGTCCTATATTTACATAATACCGTATGTGCCATACAGGAGTGTTTCACATGAGGTAGATGTTCAATTTGAATAAACATTCTACAGTATGATATACTTTTTGTTTATCTCAAGGAATATATGAACATTAAAGGAGCGGCATGAATCAAAAAATAAATGGTATGGTTAAGTCTCAATTGAAGATGAAAGGTGCTATGCAGACGTCAAAAGATAGTACTGACAAAGCTCTGCCTTCCACTGTGTGTAGTAGCTGCATGCATTGCGCCAGTAGGGAAGGTCGGTTGGTGACTAAGCAGCTGTAATGTCCACTGTCCAGAACTCAGTGTGAGCAGAGGCTGGCAGGTGAGTGTGAGTTTTTGTGTGCTCTTTCATTGGCCGAAGTGCAGTGGCTGGGCAAGGTAAAATGTTCGATCACTGGCTGTGTGGTGGTCAGGTCGATTGTTCACAGTTGATCTCTATTATTATTAACCAGAGGTGTTTGCAATTGCCGTGAGGTGGATATTCACTGGTGTCGGGAATTTTTTAGCTGTGTGTTAGGGGGGCAATCGCCCTGTTCCTCCCACCCCACCCCTGGATCCATCAGTACTCGAGGGGTTAATTTTATTTAAACATTTTTTAACACTTAACTGCTTTTTGGAGCTTAGATATGTGTTAAACTTATCCCTCAGTTTATGGCAATAAGGGAATGTCATAACTATTTTAGTTTGAAGTGTCTATGTGCAGATATCAATGTTCTACTAAAGAGCAATGAGTCCAGATTGCAAATGTCATTGCATTGAAAGTGATTGCTGAGGTTCCAGCGCTGCCTTCTCTGAGGTGGTATGACAGTCATTCCTTGAAGTTCTTTAGAATACATCAACCCACAACACAAAATTTTGTTTTTTGTATCTGTATAAAAAATTCTCCATGGGATACTGACCCTCTCTTATCTTGCCAGCTGCTCCATTTTTAAGCATAAAAAATGTGCTTATCTCATGATCAATACTATTTTTCCATGCATATATCCTTGTAAAATAGGTGCATGGAATCATAAAAAAAGAATCACCTTCACATTGTCTCCAGATTGTAAATGAATCTTAATGATGCAATGTACGCTGGCTGCAAACAAAGCAGTCTCTTCCAATTGAATAGTCTAGAATTTCTGCAGCCAATTTCTATGTAATCCTGGGCATGTGCTGTCTGGTCACATTATCATCATGGTGAAAGCTTGCAGTACCTACATTTTCTCTGAATTTTTGCTTTTGTCTCATAGTAAAACATGTCGCTCATCTATTACCTAGACCATAATCACTCAGCAAATCACACTGATTGTGTGTCCTACACGCATAATATCCAGATCCACCATTCCTGTCTTGCATGGCCAAGCTGTGCTTTTTTACTAAATGTGATGGTTGGACTTTTATATGCTGTAATGTTTTGCAGTAGATATGGTACATTTTATTGTTGAGACTTTTATTCCTCCACTATTACCTTATACAGGCCAGCTTCCAATGATGTCATCTTATCTCCACTCATACTAAAGCAAAAAAAAAAAAGAAGATCTGAGTAAATAAATATATGAATAACGTGAATAATAATTAAGCTAATTGTTTATGGTAATTATTATATTAGAATTATATTTATTACAATAAGTTTCTACATGCCTGAAAAAAAAGGGGGGAAAGTGGACTACACATATTACTCCTAATAGACACTGTGACACTGGAACTTTTAAGATGATGCCCACTAAGTAATTGTGGTTTAACAGCTGTCCGCTTTTTTTTGTCAAGATGGCAAAACTTAAACACGGGAGGCAATCGATATGCCGGCTGTCGGGATCCCGGCACTCAGTATACTGGTGGAGGGAGAATAAATAGCGTGTCACGTGTAGCGTGCCACCATGCCCGCAGCGAGGTGAGCGCAGCAAGCCCACAAGGGGGTCTTTTGAGCTTGCCCCGCTGCTAGCATGCTGGTGGTCGGGATCCTGGCGCCGGTATGCTGGGCGTCAGGATCCCGACATCTGGCATAACATAGTAGATCCCTTAAACAAAACACACAATTTCTTCTTGGTTATTAAGCTCTTCAAGCTCCCATTGAAAGTATAGGAAAAGGGGCGTGGTTACCCGTGGACACGCCCCTTTTACTACTTTGTACTGTAAAATGTTGGAGGATATGGCAATGTATTGGTTATTTATTGAGCACCACTGTAGTGCTGTACAGCGTATATACATAATAAAACCATCTCTCTGTACTGGTAATGTCTCCTTAGCAATCCACTAGCTTTCATCTGCACGTGTACACTCTATTTGTCAAATGGACAATCTATCCAAGTACTGATCGCACAGCCCACAGGAAACACAATCTTTTTCAACTCTAAGCCCCTCCCACAGCTCTAGCCTGATTGCCTCCTGTCACGCCCCTGGAGTCTGCTAACGATCATACAGTCACTGTTAGACACACATGGTAAATTGTTCTCTTTGCCTCATATCCCTTCCCCTAGCAGCACCTGGTAATGGAAATAGAAAAAACACCTCTTTAATTCAATAAAAATATTCAGGCACATCTGTGCTGATGACCGCTGTAATCTATTGTGCACTGGCATGCATGCATGTTATCAGTGGTGTTACAAGGGGTGTGAATGTGGTGCGGGATGTTCCCAGTTGTCACCATTCGATGGGTGACACCAAAATGCCAGCTCCTACTCAGTGACAGGGGCCAGGTGCTGCACTGTTACATTACTTGCAGCACTTGGCTCCTCGGCTCCTGTAGCAGTACAGGAGCCAGCTGTGCAGCCTGAGCCGTCTTATCAGCATTGTAGGCCTTTGGCAAAGCAATGCACTGGGGCCCCTACCTACCCATTCATGGCAATAAATGAAAATAAATCATAACTTACCCCTCCTGAGGTCCTACGCTGTCTCTCTACGTGCTACTATAAAGTGAATGGCTGTAAGCACTCTGATTGGTGTATAGTTCCAGTCATCCACCAATCAGCATGCTGACAGCCATTCACTGTCTGACTGCAGCCTCGGAGACAGGTAGAGAATGCTACTTTCTGATTGGTGGATAGCTCCAGCCATGCACCAATAAGTATGCTGAAAGCCATTTACTGTCTGGTTGCAAGCTGGGAGGCCAGTAGAGTAATTCAGAATCAGAGCGGCCATGTAGCATTTTCTATCTACCTCCCAAGAAGCTCCAGAGGCAACAGCTCTGCTCAAAGGCCCCTAGAATCGTGGGCACCTGGACAGCTGCCCATTGAGCCCATACATTAAGATGGCCCTGAGTGCAGCAACAGTAGTGTCCAGGGGCAGCCCGTATTTTCTCCTGGACCAACAGAGTGATGAATACAGGGGTCAGACCATGAGGCTATACTCCGTCCTGCGAGATCACACACTATTTTTTTTAGGTCGTGCCTTGTAGCATGCTCGGGGCCTCTTACAGGGCCCCTGCATGTGATGAGATATGATATCATTCTCTAATCCCATAGCAGACCTGCAGAGTCCTGCTGCTGTTAGGTGTATGAGTGTACTACTCCTCAGAATAACATCAACACCACAATGGCAACAGTTATGAAGTCGACATTGTTGAAATGTAGTCATTGAACATGTAGCACCTGCTGAATGTCAACATGTTCACAATGTACACATGTGAAGTGTTGACATTCTGCACGGACTGACAGAGGTGGGTTAACGTTAGGATGTGGGAGAGCTAGAGTTAGGCACTGGGTGGGTTGTTAGGGATTAGTCTACAGGAGAGTGGGTTAGGGTTAGGCACCAGGGGGAGGGTTAGTAGTTATCAGAGATGTGCGGCGGGCGCTTTTCGGGTTTTCTGTTTTGGTTTTGGATCTTGATCCTCGCTCTTGTTTTGGATCTGGATTGGTTTTGCCAAAACTACCCTTTCTGGCTTTGGTTTTGTATCTGGATGATTTAAAAAAAAAAAAACAGCTAAAATCACAGAATTTGGGGGTAATATTGAGCCTATGGTATTATTAACCTTGATAACATTCTTTGCCACTCATTTCCAGTCTATTCTGAACACCTCACACCTCACAATATTGTTTTTTTTTTGGCCAAAGGGTTGCACCAAGGTCGCTGGATGACTAAGCTAAGCGACCCAAGTGGGCGGCACAAACACCTGGCCCATCTAGGAGTGGCACTGTAGTGTCAGACAGGATGGCAGTTTAAAAACTAGGCCCCAAAGAGCACATAATGCAAAGAAGAAAAAGAGGTGCAATGAGGTAGATGGATGATTAAGTTAAGTGACACAAGTGGGCGACACAAACACCTGGACCATCTAGGAGTGGCACTACAGTATCAGACAGGATGACACTTTTAAAAACTAGGCCCCAAAGAGCACATAATGCGAAGAAAAAAATAAGAGGTGCAAGATGGAATTGTCCTTGGGCCCACCCACCCACCCACCCTTATGTTGTATAAACAGGACATGCACACTTTAACAAACCAATCATTTCAGCAACAGGGTCTGCCACACAACTGTGGCTGAAATGATTGGTTTGTATGGGACCCCACCAAAAAAGCAGCAATCAATCTCTCCTTGCACAAACTGGCTCTACAGAGGCAAGATGTCATCCTCATCCTCCAATTCCTCACCCCTTTCAGTGTGTACATCCTCCTCCTCACAGAGTATTAATTTGTCCCCACTGGAATGCACCATCAGAGGTCTTTGTGTACTTTCTGGAGGCAATTGCTGGGAAATGTCTTCCTGGAGGAATTTAACATTCATTTTGATGAACATCCTCTTCTCCACATTTTGTGGAAGTAACCTCCTACACTGATCGCTAACAAGGTTACCAGCTGCACTAAACACTCTTTTGGAGTACACACCGGAGGGGGGGCAACTTAGGTAAAATAAAACCAGTTTGTGCAAGGGCCTCCAAATTGCCTCTTTATCCTGCCAGTATACATACGGACTGACTGACGTGCTTACTTGTATGCTGTCACCGATTTAATCCTCAACCATTCTTTCAATAGTGACAGCATCATATGCAATGTCAGTAATCGTTGGCAGGTCCTTCAGTCTGGACCAGATGTCAACACTTGCTCCTGTCTGCCCTGCATCACCGACAGCAGGTGGGCTAGGAAATTTTATCTTTTTCCTCGCAGCCCCAGTTGTAGGAGAAAATGGAGGAGCTGTTGATGGGTTACGTTCTGCTTGAGTTGACAATTTTCTCACCAGCAGGTCTTTGCAACTCTGCAGACTTGTGTCTTCCAGAAAGAGATACAACGTAGGTTTTAAACCTAGGATTGAGCACGGTGGCCAAAATGTAGTGCTCTGATTTCCACAGATTGACCACCCTTGAATCCTGGCAAAGCAAATGAAGGGCTCCATCCACATGTCCCACATACTTAGCGGAATCGCTCCATCTTACCTCCTCCTTCAATTTTTCCAACTGCTTCTGCAAAAGCCTGATGAGCCTGATGAGGGGAATGACCTGATTCAAACTGGCAGTGTCTGAACTGATTTCATGTGTGGCAAGTTTCGAATGGTTGGAGAACCTTGCAGAACATGCAAATCATTCTCCACTGTGCTCGAGTCAGGTGCATTCCCTCTCCTTTGCCTATATCTTAGGTGGATGTATAGGCTTGAATGGCCTTTTGCTGCTCCTCCATCCTCTGAAGCATATAGAATGTTGAATGTAGAATGTTGAACTCCACCTCGTTACCACCTCTTGCTTCAGATGATGGCAGGGCAGGTTCAGGAGTATGTGCTGGTGCTCCAGTCTTCGGCACGCAATGGCTGAATGTCAAAAGTGGGCCACAATGTTTTGGGCCACCGACAGCATCTCCTGCATGCCTCTGTCATTTTTCCAAAAATTCTGCACCATCAAATTAATTGTATGTGCAAAATATGGGACATGCTGGAATTTGCTCAGATGTAATGCATGCACAATATTGGTGGCATTGTCCAATATCACAAATCCCCAGGAGAGTCTAAGTGGGGTAAGCTATTGTGCGATGATGTCCATCAGTTTCCGTAAGAAGTTGTCAGCGGTGTGCCTCTTACGGAAACTGGTGATACACAGCGTAGCCTGCCTAGGAACAAGCTGGCGTTTGTGAGATACTGCTACTGGTGCCGCTGCTGTTGTTGCTGCGGGAGGCAATACAACTACCCAGTGGGCTGTCACAGTCATGTAGTCCTTAGTTTGCACTGCTCCACTTGTCCACATGTCCGTGGTTAAGTGGACACTGGGTACAACCACATTTTTCAGGACACTGAGGACACTTTTCTTAATGTCCCTGTACAGTCCGGGAATCACTTAGCTAGTGAAATGGAATCTAGATGGAATTTGGTACTGGGGACATACTACCTCCATCAATTGTCGAAATCCCACTGCACTAATGGCGGATACCGAATGTACGTCTAACACCAACATAGCTGTCAAGTCCTCAGTTATCCACTTTGCAACAGCATGACTGCTTTCATATTTCATCTTCCTCGCAAAGGACTGTTGAACAGTCAATTGCTTACTGGAAGTATTACAAATGGTCTTCCGACTTCCCCTCTGGGATGACGATCGACTCCCAGCAGCAACAACAGCAGCGGCAGCAGCAGCAATAGGCGTACCACTCAAGGATCCTATGGAGGAATCCCAGTTAGGAGAGGACTCGTCAGTCATGCCAGTGACATGGCCTGCAGGACTACTGACGTTCCTGACTGAGGAGGAAATTGACGTTGAGGGAGTTGGTGGTGTGGGGATTTAGGTGTCAGTGGACTGCTTACGCTCTTACCAAAAGTTTCTGAACTTGCAATGACTTCTGATGAATGTGCTGCAGGTAACATAAGGGAGGACTTATACAGCAGCACCACTGGACTTATGGCAGCACAGGACACCACCACTGGAGTGACTGGACTGATGCAGCACAAGACAGCACCACTGGACTGGACTTATACAGCACCACTGAACTTATATGGCAGTACCCCTGGACTTATATGGCAGTACCCCTGGACTTATACGGCAGTACCCCAGGATTATACAGCAGCACCACTGGACTTATGGCAGCACAGGACACCACCACTGGAGTGACTGGACTGATACAGCACCACTGGACTTATATGGCAGTACCCCTGGACTTATACGGCAGTACCCCATGACTTATGCGGCAGTACCAATGGACTGGATTTATATGGCAGTACCCCTGGACTTATACAGCAGTACTGCTGGACTTATACTGCATTACCCCAGCACTTATACGGCAGTACCCCTGGACTTATATGGCAGTACTCCTGGACTTATATGGCTGTACCACTGGACTTATACGGAAGCACCACTGGACTGGACTTATACGGCAGCACCACTGGGCTGGACTTATATGGTAGCACCACTAGACTGGACTTATATGGCAGCACCACTGGACTGGACTTATATGGCAGCACCACTGGACTGGACTTGTACAGCAGCACCACTGGACTTATGGCAGCACAGGACACCACCACTGGACTGATGCAGCACAAGACAGCACCACTGGACTGGACTTATACAGCAGCACTCTACCTATGGTAGCACAGGACACCACCACTGGACTTATAGCAGCACAGGACACCACCACTGGAGTGACTGGACTGATGCAGCACAAGACACCACCACTGGACTGGACTTATACAGCAGCACTGGACTTATAGCAGCTCAGGACACCACCACTGTGACTGGACTGATGCAGCACAAGGCACCACCACTGGAATAATGCAGCACAAGACAGCACCACTGGAATGATACAAAAGAGCAGGTCGCCACCCCACGCATCATGCCACTTTTCCGCACAGACACTAAGGAGACACATCCTCTCACTATACTCTCCAGGACTGGAGTGAAAATGGTGGTGGCGCGCGGCTCCTCATATGTAATCCAAAACCCACGAGAATCTGACCGCGGGATGATAATGTTTTGCCTCATTGTGGTTTCTGAGTCTGGCGGGAAAACCCGAGCTTGGAACTCGGATCCGGACTCGGACAGTGAAGTTCTGGGGGGTGGGGGTGGGGGTCAGTTCTCAGGGAACTGAACCCACTTATCTCTAGTAGTTATGTGTTAGGATTAATAATACTCACCGCTGGAAGTAGCATGGGATCCACCAGAAGTCACCAGAATGTCACCTCTGGAACCAGATGACATTGCTGGAGCCACTGTACCTGCTGTAGCAAGCAAGTCACCAAAAGACCACCAGAAACATTTTGTCGACATTGTAATCTTGTCGACATGATGAATTTTGATGTGGTCAGTGTTGACATGCTCCATAAATATCAACATGATAAATCTTGAAAAATTATGCCAAAACCCCAGTTTTTACTGTTTTGTCCTGTGTGTCCAGCAGCGATAATTCCATTGTTTTGTTAAAGTGGTCACTTACTGAACAGTACTGTAGCTTGCAAAAGTATTAAACTTCCTAAAAAGTCACACAGATTTGTTTATAAGTACAAATGACTCTTACACAGATTGCTCCAGACAATATTTTTTATTGCAAACCAGAAGACCCTTAAATT
Organism: Pseudophryne corroboree; assembly: GCF_028390025.1. NCBI lineage: Eukaryota > Metazoa > Chordata > Amphibia > Anura > Myobatrachidae > Pseudophryne > Pseudophryne corroboree. The sequence goes on from NC_086444.1 coordinate 558,481,508, forward strand.
AATTTTCTCTCTTAACCCCTTATTGGGGGGTCTTTAAAATATAAATATAATGTGGCAGACAGTTGGTTATTTCCTCATTACATGTTCAGAAAACAACCAGAGTAGACATTTTAATATATCTCAAATATTACACATTTCAGTTACCTCTGGCTATAGTATATCATTAAATCACAAGATCTCTAGAAGTAGAATTTTTCAAATAAAGATAGTGCTATATAGATGAAGACTGTTAGTAAAAATGCAGTCAGTTCCATAATTCTCCCATAGATGTAATTTGTATAATAACTAGATATTAGGATAATTTGCATATGGGTCAGCAGACTGTTTTGTTTGGTTGCTAGATCCACCATCTACACACAGGGGGTAATTCAGACCTGATCATAGCAGCAAATTTGTAAGCAGTTGGGCAAAACCATGTGCACTGCAGGTGGGGCAGATATAACATTTACAGAGAGACTTAGATTTGCGTGGGTTATTTTGTTCCTGTGCAGAGTAAATACTGGCTGTTTTATTTCTACACTGCAATTCAGATTTCAGTTTGAACACACCCCACCCAAATCTAACTCTCTCTGCACATGTTATATCTGCTCCCCCTGCAGTGCACATAGGGGGTCATTCTGAGTTGATCGCACGTAACAACTTTTTGCTGCCCGTGCGATCAACTCGACGCCGCCTATAGGGGAGGACTTTTATGCCTAGCAAGGCTGTGAATGCTTGTGCAGCCCTGCTATGCAAAAAAAGTTTTGTGTAGAACTACAGTAGACCAGGGTAACAGTTACTTACCCTGTGCGATCGATCCAGCCATGCAGGTCCCAGAATTGAGGTCAGACATCCACCCTCCAAATGCCTGAACACGCCTGCATTGGACTCACCACTCCCAGAAAATGGTGAGTTGCCATCCCGGAACGCCTTCCTGCTGTCAATCTTCTTGCGATCGCGCAGGCGATTGCTTTCTTTGCTCTTCTGGTTGTTGCTCGGCGACGGGCATTGCCGGGCAACGACGCGTGTGCGCATTGCGGCTGCCGTGCAGGTGCAGACCCGTTCGCACCGCTGCGACAACCAGCAGTGTGCGAACAGGTCGGAATGACCCCCATGGTTTTGCCCAACTGCTAACAAATTTACTGCTACGATCAGGTCTGAATTGTCCCCATAGAGCATTCTGATGTCTGTTTGTAAAATGTGATAGCTCTGGAGTGATACTGTAATGTCACAGGAAACATCCAGCAATATCCCACTGTGGTATCCTAGGCATGCCTCCATGATGTTTTGGGGTAGCTATTGCATTGTAAGTTGGATGAGCAATAGGATGCATCTTTGCTTCTTTACTACTGGTACTAGCATCGTCTCTTTTCTTGAACAATGTACTATAAGTAACATAGGGTTGTCCTCTTCTGTCTTTTTTCTTGAACATTTACATCCTTATTTTTTGCTTTTTAAAGTAATTTTTCTACATGTCAGACATAATGACTGGTATGTTAAAGCACATTTATCCAGGTCAATATATATTATATATGTATATGTGGGATCAGTATGAAAAAGCTACAATGAAAATGCCAACAGTCAAAACACAGACAACAATTGACCGATGGTCAAAATACCGACAAGGTCAAAATACCAACATTTAAAATGTCAACACGGACAAAATTCCGACATTTAAAACGTTGACAGGTCAGAGTTGACATGAGTTTTTCACAGGCTTTTGTGTGTATGTCGACATAGGCCGACATGGACATCGTATAAGTGTACACGCTCGGCACACTGTTATATTCCCCCTCCAGGTCCACTGGGATGGTAAAGTATGAGCAAGTCTGCTTCGATGGAAAAATCATGAAAAACTCATGTCGACTTTTTGACCTGTTGACATTTTAAATGTCAGTATTTTGACCATGTCGGTATTGTGACCTTGATGGTATGTTGACCATCGGTCAATGGTTGTCGGTATTTTGACTGTCGGGATTTTGATTGTAGGTAAATTGACTGCATCCCATATAAGGTATATAAGATATATGTATCACACATGTCGGTGGTTTGCCAATGTAAATTACAATGTGAATCATGGATCTAAAGATTATCTTGAAGTACTAGGGCAGTTTTTTCCAAAATGGTGGATGTGGGGTAAATTGAGCCAATTTGAAATGCAGGGCGACAAAGTGAGTGCAAGATTCCTCAGAAGAATCTGGAGGATCACTGGCAATGAGAAACCAACTTTTGCATTTAAGAAAAATGATGTGACATTTTTCCGGAAAAGGGGGAGATTTATCAAAGCTTGGAGATAGTTAAAGTGGAGCTAAAGTACAAACCAATCAGCTCCTGCCATTTTACAGGCTTTGTTTGAAAAGTGGCAGGTAGTGATTGGTTGGTACTTTATCTCTCTCCACTTTATCTCTCTTCAAGTTTTGATAAATATCTCCCTAAGTGATTTGCTCAATAAGCTACCTCAACCTCAAAATGCTGGAGGAGGGAGTCCACCATATTTCTCTGCAACATTGGTGGTCATTCCGAGTTGTTCGCTCGCTAGCTGCTTTTAGCAGCATTGCACACGCTAGGCCGCCGCCCTCTGGGAGTGTATCTTAGCTTAGCAGAATAGCGAACGAAAGATTAGCAGAACTGCTACTAAATAATTTGCTGCAGTTTCTGAGTAGCTCCAGACCTACTCCTAGACTGCGATCACCTCAGTCCGTTTAGTTCCTGGTTTGACGTCACAAACACACCCTGCGTTCGGCCAGCCACTCCCCCGTTTCTCCAGCCACTCCTGCGTTTTTACCTGGCACGCCTACGTTTTTTAGCACACTCCCTGAAAACGGCAAGTTTCCACCCAGAAACACCCACTTCCTGTCAATCACACTATTATCACTCGAGCGATGAAAAAACGTCGCTCGAGCTTGTGCAAATCTCTAAAGTTTTTTGTTAAATTACTGAACGTATGCGCGCTGCGTACCATGCGCATGCGCATTTTACACCTAATCGCACCGTTGCGAAAAACGGCAACGAGTGAACAACTCGGAATGACCACCATTGATGGGTGGGTGGAGTATTGAATAGTTATTGAAATGCTGAACAAATGAATGATAAAATGTATTTAGTTGGTTTTATATTGTTAACGTTACCTTTAAGAAAACAAATAAGACTATTTGGAAAAGTCATACATTTTTAAATTCTGATAATATTTAAACTTGAAATATTCAATTGGTCACTTTATTTCCAGCTGGCTCTATTTACCCGCTGACTAAATTTAACTCTAATTTGGAGTAAATTGAGCCACAAAACCACTTCTTTGTTTTTTGAGGTCATATTTTCACAGTAAATATTTTCATATTTCTTCTGTCTTATTTTTCCTTGCCTAGGGACAACATAAGTGAAAATGGCTTATCTTACACGACTCTCTTCTCCACCCCTAGGCACAGTTTTGGTTGCCACCCCATCACTTTACTGCCCCATTCATTTGGGGCCAGTCCGGATGCCTCCAGGCCACTAATGCAGTCCTAATCTCACCGCACTACCACCTCCCGGACAACAATTTGCTGCCAATTGTCCCACCCCCGTCAGCTGCATAATAAAAAAATAAGTCATACTCTAATAACAAACAAAAGATTACCTGGCACATTGGCCTGCTGTACCGCCCTCCAGCAAGTGCTGTCCCTAGTGGGAAATCCACCACTGCCTACAACTTATTTTTGGCACATGTAAAGTGATTTTACCACCTCCAAGATGAAATATAAATAAATGCATCAAACAGCATACAAGGTTCATTATGTTGTTTTAATGAATACAACCGATTTTGCTTTTTGTTATGTGATCAATTGCTAAGGTATCAATAATAATAGTATCAAAGGACAGACATAAACACACAGAGCCAAGTCAAAAATATAGAAAACAAATCTCAGCTCGAATTAATGTAGTTGCATCCTGAGGGATCTTGCTAAAACCACTTATGGATTCAAGTCAGCAGAGACACATTGATCTCTGATTGGCTTAATGCTGAAGAGCACTTAGTCATAGAGAAAGGAAAGATGGATGTTGTTAAATAATCCACTGAAAAAAAATTGACAAGCATTTGCAATCTGTATAATAAGGGAGATGTTTAAAGGTGCATCATTCCTTACTTCTCCATGCTCAGATAAACTGAATATGAAGATATACAAAAAAGGATGAGTCTGCACTTGAAATAACAAATTCATTACTGATATACATTAAGTAATTAGATAACCAATATACTTATACTGTATCAATCAATTAATCACAGTACTTAGATTGGTGGTAATCCCGGAATTATTTGTAGAACTAGACTACACAGTTAAAAGGAGAGAGAGGACAAACAAGCCTCTTCCAGGAGCACTCTTATGTTTGTTCATAATTCAAACAATCATCTACTGAATCATATATTGACTGTCCAACTTCTGCATCACAAAAAAGAAGAATGGGTAAGTATCATAAAACAGAACTTTTAATAAACTCAAATGATAAAAGAACCATTAGTTCAATACTTCAATAATAATGGGTACTTCAGCCCATAATCCACGCCTATGAACTCGGGTATCAAATAAGCCCTAAAAATAAGTGAAAATATGACATGTTCTGCAGATAAAGAGACTCTTTGAAATTATTCCCTTAATTAATATATAGGGGAGTCTCTACTCCACCAGGCAGCTGACTTCTACCTAAGATTAATGAGGCTGTTATGTTGGCAAGGAAACAATTCTGGTATATAGGAGATAAGCAGAATTAAAAAATGATAGAAGATTTTAAAGACAGTGTGAATATGCTTCCAACGTTAGACCTGATGCTCGTCTATACCTTGTGAACCCCACAACACCTGGTATTCCCATAGGGTCCCCTCCATGGTACTAACCAGGTCCTCAATTTATTGCTTCCAAGATCGGATGGAGTTTGGGCAGATTCAATGAGGTATGATTGTAGGATGTATGTTACCCACAGTGAATCGTTGATGAGAGTTCACGAATGAGGATAGTAATGAAAATAGTAAGTTAAAGTGAAGATCCCCCAGTCAAATCTAAAAAATGGGGGGCAATGGAAATGAGAAAAAAAATCGGATCTGCTGTCAGTGTTAGTCAAAGTCTGATCACGCTCCCTTGAATTCTGCACCCACTCTGAATCACTGATGAGAGTCCAAAAAAAAAAGAGGGAGAAAGATAATGAAAAGTAATAATGGGAGATATATAAGAATATCTCATAATAATCTGATTCCAACCAATATAATACTATAATAAAAATCTGATCCAAATCTTGAGCTACTATTAACTTATTGGAGCTCTAATAGTAAATGAATCATAATAGACATTCTCAACATCTTGCACAATTGAACAACAGAAATAATAATTTAATCAGGTTTCAAGGCGTCAAGACAGGGACACTTATATAGCTGATGAATCTATATGCTCTGTTCTAGAATAACCATAGTACGACCGCAAAATATTCGGCAACCAGTCACATGAGTACAATACATATGCCATTCATTAAATTCCTAATTCACTTAAATGTGTGTAAACTTGTGTATTCACCATATCGCACGGAATTGTTTTTCCTCCAAAGCCCTTAAACACAAAGGGACGAGCTCATAGACATGGGCTGGAAAACTTCATGCGCCAAGATACCAACAGACTGTTCATACATAAATATATATGTGTAGACATTGTGCATCTTGTAAAATGACATACACATTAACCTATACAAATAGTTGGGTCACTGGGCACTTGCACATTGGGGGTAATTCCAAGTTGATCGCAGCAGGAATTTTGTAAGCAGTTGGGCAAAACCATGTGCACTGCAGGGGAGGCAGATTTAACATGTGCAGAGAGAGTTAGATTTGGGTGTGGTGTGTTCAATCTGCATTATAATTTGCAGTGTAAAAATAAAGCAGCCAGTATTTACCCTGCACAGAAACAAAATAACCCACCCAAATCTAACTCTTTCTGCACATGTTATATCTGCCTCCCCTGCAGTGCACATGGTTTTGCCCAACTGCTAACAAAATTCCTGCTGCGATCAACTTGGAATTACCCCCTTTGTCAGTCAGACCACTATGTACTCTATACCTGCTGTCGTTGCCGTATTGTATTAAGTGCAAAGTAATTGAGCCTCCAAAGAGATACAACACAGAGCTTTGGATACCAAATAACACTGATGACCCAGTGTATAAACAATGGTGGTCATTCCGAGTTGTTCGCTTGCTAGCTGTTTTTAGCAGCCGTGCAAACGCTCTGCCGCCTCCCACTGGGAGTGTATTTTAGCTTAGCAGAAGTGCAAACGAAAGGATCGCAGAGCGGTGGTAAAAAAATGTTTTGTGCAGTTTTAGAGTAGCTCAATACCTACTGTCAAAGTCGAAAAATATTGTAATGCATACACCATGTACTAACCCCATGCACATGCCCGCTGCGCGGGCACTTAATCCGCCGTGCGTGCACATATCCGCAATTTGCGTAGGATCGCTCCCGCGTTCCTGCGTGTGGTATGGGTACTTACGGCGGAGTTTGTGAGCGCATAGAGGGTTATTAGAACATTACATATTTAACCCAAATAGTGTACATTTTAGATATAGCTCCCTTGCACCACATCAGCGAGTATCAACAGTTTAAACAGTTCCAGGACTAAGGGATTCGCCTTTGCATGATAGGAAGGGTCAGATAAAGGTTGGAAGGTGATGTCTAGTATCCAGCTGTAGGGTATTTTAAGGGTAACATTCTGGTATCGGTTAGAGAAAGATCGCATGTTCCAGCGTATAGTTATGTGCAGAAGTAGAATATAGATATAGACTGTATTTACTGTATATTATGTATGCGGCGGGAATCCAGAGGATACCACCCACAAGAGCAGTTGAAAAAGACATCGCCCACCTTTTCAAATCAACCTATGACCTCTCCTGTAATGTAAAGATGCACCTCTGATGTCCAATGGACAATGAGATTACAGTGACCATTGTATTGTGTATGTAAGTTGTGTATAAAAAGCCCGTTGCTGCCTGGCTGGTCAGAAGACTCTGAACGCTTTCTACCTGATAAGCGGAGGACTGGTCCAGGTTGCGCTTGCGAACATTCTCACGTATGTACATTTTCTGTAGCCATTACTCTGTTTTAGATTTATCTTGTTAGCCTGTAGTGTATGATTTGTACTGTTTTACCTTTTGAAATAATCCACTGTGGCCTTAGAACCCTGTGGTTTCAACTACAAATCGGTGTTGTGTCCTCACTTTCCTGCAAGGGTTTAAAAGCGTATTTAACTGTATAAGGTTTATAAGTATTGATAAGGTGTACGCACTGCGGGTACTTTATACCGTCAGCGCTACTTAAGGTTTAAGGTATAACATCGTTGCAGTATTTTGCTGCTAAGGGTTTAAAGTGTAATCATATCATTGCATTGTATCACTAACAAGGTTTAAAGGTTATCAATTGTGTGTGCGCGCGCTGTGCGTACTCTGTAAACTCAGCGCGGCGTGTGTATGCCAAGTACGTACCACGTACGGGACTCTGTACGCAAATAGCGTACAACGTGCGTAGCGCGTGTATTCAGTCTAGCGGCCATAGCGGCTCCACGGTAAAAGTGTATCTAGAGGTATAGCTTTATGGTTTAAGATAATATCGACATTATCACTACTCAGCGCTTGTGATCACTTCAGACTATTTAGTTCCTGTTTTGATGTCAGGAACACACCCTGCGTTCGCCCAGCCACGCCTGCATTTTTCCTGGCACGCCTGCGTTTTTCCGAACACTCCCTGAAAACAGTCAGTTGCCACCCAGAAACGCCCACTTCTTGTCAATCACTCTGCAGTCAGCAGTGCGACTGAAAAGCTTCGCTAGACCCTGTGTGAAACTACATCGCCCATTGTAAGAGTACGACCTGCGTGTGCATCGCGCTGCATATGCATGCGCAGTAGTGCCGGTTTTTTGCCTCATCGCTGCACAGCGTACGAAAGCAGCTAGTGATCAACTCGGAATGACCCCCAATAAGCATATAATGTTTAGCAGAAATCAAAACTTACTTATTGATATTACAGTAAATAACAGCTTCTATTTGTTCATCTATAGCAATATAGTGACAACATTCAGGATCAGAATCCTGAGTGTTGTCAGTATATTGCTATAGATGAACAGATAGAAGCTGTTATTTACTGTAACATCAATAAGTAAGTTTTGATTTCTGCTAAACATTATATGCTGATTGACAGGCAGAGGCGGTCACTGGGTGGGAGGGGGCATGATTGCGATGTTAAGCCACTGTTTAAGGGGCTCAGTCCAACCAACGCAGGTGTGGCCGGACTGTGCCGGTGGTGGGCTGCGGCTGCTGCATGACGTCACACGCAGCCGCTGCGACCTGGGCAGTGGCAAGTAGCTCCTGGCCAGCGTGAAGGAGCTGCACTGGCTGGGAGCTACTCCTGAAGTACAAAAGCATCACCGCTGTGCAATGCTTTTGTACTTCTGCGACGGGGCAGGGACTGTCATATGGGGCAGGCTAGGCGTCCCCCTGCATGTCAGTGTGCCTGATTGTAGCTGTGCTAAATTTAGCACAGCTACGATCAACTCTGAATCATCCCCCATGTCAAAGTCAGAAAAATATCACGCTGCACATTGCCATATATGCACCTCATGCGTGTGCCCGTTGCACGAGCATGAGCTTTCCCGTGCGTGCGTATACTCGCGGTCGCGTGCACTCGCGGGCGCGCGGTATGCGCATTTACGGTAGAGTTTGTGTGCGTCTAGCGGGCGACTCAATCGTAACATATTTTAGTCATATAATGTATTTTGTAGATTATGGTCCCTTTGATAGAATCTGAAAGTTTAGTTAATATAGCATGTTCGGGGACAAAGAGATTCCTCTTTGTTTGATACGAAGGGTCAGACAGGGGTTACACAGTGGTGTTTAGTATCCATCGGAAGAGAATATAATTAGCAATATTCCGGTGTTGGTTTGAAGCGGGTTACTCGCTCGTGCGTATAGTTATGGACATAAGAAGTTTATGGACATTTACTATATTTGCACTTTATTACCCATGCGGCGGGAAACCCAGTTTCCCTCCCACCTGAGCAGTTTGAAATAGTCACAGCCCACCTGTATGAACCAACCTATGACCTTTTGTTATAATGCAGAGACGAATTCCTGTGTCCAATGAACAATAAGAATGTAGGGACCATTGTACTGTACTGTGTGTAAGTGTATATAAAGACAAGCCGATCTGGGCCAGCTCTCTACTCTTTTCAACGGTTCTCATCACTGATAATCGGGAGCTGGATATCCAGAAAGGCGCTTGCGATTGTTCCCCTTGTGCGTAAGTTCTCTGCAACCATATTTATCTCCTATTTTGTTGTAAGCCATTCTCTCTCTCCTTTCCCCCTTAAATGTAATTGTGTCTATGTTGTATTTTAACGTGTAGTAACTCGGTTAGGTATTTTATGTTAGTTTGGTAGTGTATAACCTGTATTGTGTATTCTTTTGCGATTGAACGTTCATTCATTCCCTTAAAAGGTGTTAGACCCTTAGACCGGTATTTGAGTGTTTATTATATTGCTAAAGGGTTCTCAGAGCGTAAGAATCGCTCATACAGCTTTCTAACTAACAAGGTTACACTGTGTTGCATTTACACCTTATCACTGCACAAAGGTTTACAATATAAGTACATTGTTTAGGATATTGTTACAAAGTTTTAACTCTGTGAGCGTCAGCGCCGCTCGTGATCTCCTCGTGGTCTCGAGCGTCCGATACACTGATAGCGTATCATTACGTTAGTCGGCAGCCTATAGCGTGCTTGCCTTTACGCATTAAGCCGTGAGCGAACGTGCCGCTCGTGCGTCTCGTCCACGGCTAAGAGTCCGCTACGCTGAGTACGTACCCTTACGGTACCACTTACTCTAATAGCGTACTGAGTCTTTTAACCTTTCAGCGTGTTTTATATAGGATATATATTAGGCTTTTACAATTGGGGACTCGCCCGCTCTTCACATATCTGCACTAGGTAATTTCAGCAGACATTATCGGTCAGCAAAAGGCGGGAGGTAATATTCCTCGTAGTGCTGACCAGATAAGCGTCTGCTTCGCGTAGTAAGGAGTGCTGAAGGAATCCGGAACCAAAAGGTAGGAACAGTACGTTATTGTCTTTTAAAACCTGTTTAGTTTCTGTTTTGCGAACGTACGCATAAGCACACACACCTGTATTCCTTGTTTAGGATTATTTGTCCGTACCTCATTCTCCTGATTGCCACACACTAGTGATAACGTGTTGAGACATTTGTTGTTATTAATAGTTAAAGGATAAATATTTAAGGGAATAATTGTAAAAGGCACGCACACAATCTCGCCTAGAATACAAGGGAGATTTGAGTGGTGTTCAGTGAAGGATTACTGTTAAAGATCATTCACATTGATAAACGTGTAGTGTGTTACTGTGGACGTACTTGGTTTGCGTACACGTGTCCTTACAAGGGCAGGGCGTACGCAAGGCAAGGGTCGACGCACGGAGCGTATATTACGCAACGAAGCGTACGGATACGCCCACAAAATAATACAAACCGCACGATAGTATCGTTTTAATAGGCGATAAGGAAGTAACGCGAAAATAACACAAATCTATCTCAAATCCAAAAGTTTAAAGTTAAAAGAAAAAGACTTTCTCTGTTGTAATTCTTCTGGGTTAGACTATTACTGAATGAAAGGAATTCTGTACAGAAATAAGAGTGTTCGAATGTAAGAGTGTGTATATAAAAGATTTCTCTTTTATTACGGAAGTGGGAACCATAGGCCAGTAGAAAGAGGTACACCAGCGAGAGTGATAGCGTGGGGTGGCTTGGGAGGCGTCCCTTGTTAATCTTGACATATTTATGAGCAGTAGAGTCTGCTGTACATAACAGACCAGGAGGTCAAGGACCAGGAGGTTCAGGTACAGCAGACTAAAAGTAGAGAGCACAACCGAAGAGGGTTGGTGCGAGACCCGTATAGGCCAAAGAAGCTCATTGCTGAAGGAATTCGCAGCCGAAATTTTCGATTCCACTGATCGTTCCGCACATAAGATTAGTTGCTTGTGTGCAGATACGATTGTACCGCATGTGATTGTGTGCATTAGCGTGTCTTGAATTCAGAAGAACGTTACTTGCACATTGTTAACGTGATTTGTGTAATTTTTTTTATTTTAAGGGAAGTAGCCTGATCACTCAGGGACATTCCAGCGACTGATACTTGCTGGGGAGGGTAAGACACTCCCACACGCCCGAGCAAGTAGACGTACTTAGGTGCCCTAGGTTGGGTACGGAACCTCTGGGAACTTTGGTCGCCGTATTGGCCAGCGTGGGCGGAGTTAAGTGGGCGGATCTCGTTGCAAAACCCCCACCGCAGCTTTACCCCGAGCATCTTGGTTTTTGTAAGGGTTGCCGAAGACCCTGATTTGAAGTCAGAGGTAGTGAAAGCAGCACCTGCAGAGATGGGGGCCAGTTGTTCAGGTAAGGGGCGATCAACCCAGGTGCAGGTTGATTTGGTAAACCGACCAATCGGGTCGGCAAGGTATATCATGTGTGAGAAATATGGTCATCACACAGAAACGTTGTGCAATGAATGGGAAAGGATGACTGTGCATGACGGGGAAAAGTTTCCCCGGGTAGGTAGTTTTAACCCAGAAGTGTTACAGAATTTAAGGAGAAGAGTTTGCCTGATTAAATCTTCAAAAAGGCGTATTAGACATTATGATTACTTAACATTGTGGCAACAGGAAGGTGAAATACAAAGGGGGTTGGCGCAAGCCACTGGATCTAACCCTATCAGGAAACTGATAGCCACTGCACCCCCACCACCGTACATACCTGGAGAGAAATTGGTTGCAGAGAATGGCACTCAGGGTTATGTTAAATGTGTAGAAGTTAAGGATAATGTAACCAAAGTAATTAATGCTAACCCTAATCCGTGCAAGTTGTACCCTGTTTTGAACTTTCCCCAGGATTGTGACCAAGAGGATGAGCCCACAACAATATCAGCACTCTCCCTAGCAGCCACCATATCAGAAACAGCAGTGGGCACGACCCAACCCGTAAGATTAGTATCAAAGGCCCCTAGCGGAGGGACAGGTGAGGTCGTATCGACTGGTAAGTACGGCACCATACACTATGCTGAAACCATTTCACCACATGTTGTAGAATCTACTCAGAATGATGTTATTGGACTTAATCCCGTTAGGGTAATAGCAGTGCCAAATGGGAAAACCGAAGCTTCAGGAGCAACTCCTGTCAGAAACATCGCCATGCACTGTCCCTTTTCCCGAGCAGAATTAAGATCAATGATGTCTGAATTCCCTGATCCTAGGAAAGACTTAGTTGCATGTCAAAAGTATATTAGGGAGCTAGGAAATTCTGCAGAGCCAAATAACAAAGATTGGAGGACAGTTTTGAGGGCCTGTTTACCCCCCAGTGTTGATCCGTTAAAGTTTATTGCTGATTGCAAGTTAGATGAGGAAGTACCACTAACAGACGAGTATAATCAGGATAATGTAAAAAGAATCAACTTACAGTTAGGGGTATATTTTCCTGCAGTAGTAAAGTGGAATAAAATATTTACAATAAAACAAAAAGAAGGTGAATCCACACCAGAGTATTTTCACCGGGCTCTGCAGGATATGGCTAGGTACACTGGTATAGATGACATTAAAACTAATGTACACCACAGGGAAGTAGCTGTTTCAGTATTAATGGACGGTCTAAAGGAGGTTTTAAGGAATAGAATACAAACCACTAGGCCTGATTGGAGAGGTATGTCGGTGGATGCATTGGGAGAGGCTGCTGCAGGGCATGATCGGAATATCATCAGACACAGGGAGTCACAGAGTGATAAGTTAATGGCTGTAAGCATACAGGCCCTCACTACCCGGCCACCTCAGCCCAGAACTGTGACCCCTGTGGGTAAGTCAAGAGGTATAAAATGTTATAGTTGTCACAGAGAGGGACACATGTCACGTGATTGTAAAACAAGACAAATACAAAATTCATATCAATCCCCTAGACAACGACCTGATACGAGACATTGGGATCAAGGACCGAGAGGGCGGAGCTATGAGCCACATGCAGGGGAAACAAAAAGGTATCCCCCAAGAAGAGACTGGCAAATATCTGATAGTTCCCATCTACCCCCACCACAAGTAATTGCTGCCAGCGCGATTCAGGGAGGTCACCATACCCAATAGGGGTGTGGCCACACCTGTAATCTGCAGCCAGTGAAATTGATTGCAAGTCTTGGAAGTGAACCCGAGATCACAATTGATGTAGCTGGTAAATCATTAAATTTCCTTGTAGATACGGGGGCGGCCAAATCAGTGATAAATTCGACAGTGGGCATGAGAACCACTGGTAAGACAATTCCAGCCATGGGAGTAACGGGAGTAGTACAGCACTACCCTTTTAGCAAACCAGCAGAGATTACAATAGGGCCCTTGCATACCAAGCATTCCTTTTTGCTGGCTGCATCGGCACCGACTAATCTCCTGGGAAGAGATTTATTGTGTAAAATGGGGTGCGTCATTTATTGTACTCCTGAAGGTGTATTCTTAGACATACCTGAGAAACACGCCCAGGAAGTACAAGATATGCTAGACTCCCCATCAAAATTAATGTCACATACCATTATGATAAATAGGAGTTCATCCCAGGTAGAAGAAATGACATCCCAAATACCAGAGTCACTTTGGACTAAAGATGGACAAGACACTGGATTAATGGCAAACGTAGCTCCAGTAGTTGTGCAAGTAAAAGATGGTAGGATAGCTCCAAAAATCCCACAATACCCTCTGAAGCCAGAGGTGGAGTTAGGAGTATACCCCGTAATAGAGCGCTTGCTACAACAGGGCATTCTGGTGAGAACATCCAGCACTGCCAATAGTCGCATCTTCCCTGTGAAAAAGAGTGGGGGGAGGGGTTACAGGCTAGTGCAGGATCTAAGGGGGATTAACAAAATAGTTGAGAGTCAGTTCCCCGTAGTGCCAAATCCAACTGTCATCCTTATGCAAATCCCTCCCACTGCGAAATTTTTCACTGTTATTGACCTCTGCTCTGCCTTCTTCTCGGTACCTCTGCACCCTGACAGCCAATATTTGTTTGCATTCACATACAGAGGAGTCCAATACACATGGACTCGATTACCACAAGGTTTCATAGACAGTCCAAGTATATTTTCACAGGCTTTGCATGATTGTTTACAGTCTTTCCAACCAGGGAGTGGATCAGTATTGATCCAGTATGTGGATGATTTACTACTATGTTCAGATTCACTGGAAGCGTCCCTGAAAGATACGAAACAGCTCCTGTTTCATCTTTCAGACACAGGACACAAGGTTTCCAAAGACAAGTTGCAATTATGCCAGACTAAAGTAAAATATCTGGGACACTGTCTGACACAAGAACTGAGACACCTGACCGCTGATAGAATTCAAGCAATTCGAGACATGACACTGCCACAAACTCAGCAACAGATCAGAACATTTTTAGGAATGTGTGGGTATTGCCGTAACTGGATCCCAGGTTTTACCATTCTAGCATTACCTTTGCAGGAGATGGTCTCATCAAACAAACCTGATCGGATTTCGCATACAGACGAATCCGAGATGGCATTTGAGAGACTTAAACAGTGCCTAACGCAGGCACCAGCATTAGGTATGCCAGACTATGGGAAACCCTTTGAGCTGTACGGAACAGAAAGTGCTGGTTGCGCGGCAGGCGTCCTAACCCAAAAGCACGGTGATGCCAGCAGGCCGGTAGCATACTACAGCGCTCAGCTAGATACGGTAGCGCGATCCCTCCCCACATGCTTGCGAAGTGTCGCTGCGATAGCATTGCTAGTAACGAAAAGCGAAGATGTAGTGCTAGGACACAACCTCACAATCCATACACCTCATGCGGTGTCAGCCTTACTAAATTCTGCTCAAACCAGACATGTCTCATCTGCACGGTTTACAAGGTGGGAATTAGCACTAATGGCCCCTGTAAACATCACCATAAAGAGATGCAGTACACTAAATCCAGCAACGTATCTCCCAGGTGTGCCTGGACAGGCACAAAGGGTGGGGGATGAGAGTGATGGTGAAGGAGGATTTGGTACAGACACTGACTCACATGATTGTATGGAATATTTGACCCAAAATTTCACGGCAAGGCCTGACATCAGTGACAACCCACTGGAAGATGTAGATCTTACTTTCTACACTGACGGTAGTTGTCACAGACAGACGGACTCGGGAGACTTATGTACTGGATACGCAGTCGTAGATGACCAAGGCACCATAGAAGCAGAACCGCTAGGCCCACCTCACTCAGCCCAGGTTGCTGAACTGGTTGCCCTAACCAGAGCATGTGAATTGGCTAAGGGAAAAACAGCCAATATCTATACCGACTCTAGATACGCCTTCGGGGTAGTCCATGATTTCGGAGCCCTATGGCGTCTCAGAAATTTCATGACGGCAGCTGGTACACCGGTAGCGCATGCAGCTCACATCAAAAGGCTTCTAACAGCGATACAGGAACCTGACAGAGTGACTGTTATCAAGTGTAAAGCACATACATATAGCCAAGACCCGGTATCACTTGGTAACAGCCGAGCAGACGAAGCTGCTAAGTCAGCAGCTGGTACCCCCAGACAGACAGACACCACACAACTGATGGTATTTAGTACCGTCAACACACAGAAATTGTGTGAAATGCAAAATTTGTGTTCCACACAGGAAAAGGCAGTTTGGAGGGCAAAAGGATATGGCCAGGAGTCCTCAGGACTCTGGACAGATGGACAGGGTAAACCAGTGGCACCCAGAGCATACCTTCCAAGTTTAGCGGAAGCAGCACATGGGCTGACTCATCTAGGCAAGTAAGGGATGTGCAAGTTGGTAAGAGCATATTGGTGCGCCCCAGGATTTTCTTCCCATGCGGGAAAGAGGGCAATGACATGCCTCACCTGCTTGAGGAAGAATATCGGAAAGGCAATACCAACAGAACCATCTCATATCCCACCTACAGGCGGCCCTTTTCAGGTGATACAAATTGATTTCATACAATTACCCCCTTGTCGAAATTTGAAGTATGTACTAGTTTGTATAGATGTGTTTTCAAATTGGGTCGAAGCATTTCCTGCGGCCACAAATACCGCAATGTTTACTGCTAAGAAAATTGTACAGGAATTTGTGTGTAGATACGGTATCCCTAGAATAATTGAAAGTGATAGGGGTACCCATTTTACAGGTGATGTCTTTCAAGGAATGTGTAAGTTGATGGGAATTGATAGTAAGCTGCACACTCCGTACCGCCCCCAGGCGAGTGCGAAGGTAGAAAGAGTGAACAGCACTATTAAAAATAAATTGAGCAAAGTTATGGCAGAAACAGGATTGACATGGCCAGAAGCTTTACCCATTGTATTATACAGCATCAGAACCACTCCCAGGTCCCCTCTTAATCTGTCCCCTTTTGAAATTCTGTTTGGTCGACAACCGCATGTTATGATTAACCCTCAGGATGATTTGAAGTGTAACAATGAAGTGACTGTAAAGTATTTGGTTAAGATGAGTAAACAGCTAAGGAATCAGAATGATAATTTGAAGCTAGTGATTCCTGATCTGCCAGATAGTAATTGTCATGACATTGAACCTGGGGATTATGTAATGATACGGAATTTTCTACGCTCAGGTTGCCTTATTGACAGATGGGAAGGACCATACCAAGTCTTATTGATTAGCACGACAGCATTGAAGGTTGCCGAGAGAGAGACTTGGGTTCATTCGTCCCATTGTAAGAAGGTTGCTGATCCAGAGAGGTCCCGTGATAAAGAACAGACGGTAGAGGAAGTTGTATCACTGGAGTGTCTGTTTCAGGAGGACTGAAACGGCACCTGAGCATTGAGAATAATAAGATCGGAGGCAGTTGTCGATTCCCTGTTCCCTTTTATTGTTTTTCTCCACTTCCCATCCCATCTCCCTCAATTATTTCTTTCCCCCTTCTCATTCTTCTCCATTTCCTCCTATAAGATGGACTTGCCCCAAGAGACTGTGATCCGGATTTTCCTGTTGACCATGATGTTGACCACAGCAGTCTGTTCCGGCGAGAGTACCATGGAGGTCGAGAGAGGTTCTGGAATGGGTTCTGATGACAGAGATGGAGGCGTAGATTTCCAAGAACAACATAATCACCGAGTAAAGGCGAGTATCAGAAAACGATCTGGTAGCATTGACAATAGAAGGAATTGTGAAGGATTGTTAGCGGAAGAGAACTGTATCTGTAGACTCTGTGACAGTGTAGTTGAGGATGGGTGTATCAAGAAATGCCAATCCAGTTTTAATATCCACATGGACCGGCATCCATTGAGTGACTATCACTCCTTAGTGGGTAAAGTGTTAAATCAGACAGATTGTTGGGTATGCTCTCAAGTACCTCAAGGCCATAGCAAATCAGGGTTAGTACCATTCCCCCTAACTATAGGGGAGGTACTTGAGCTAAGTGGTGGGAGGCCGGTGGACAGGAGGTTTAATATCTCCAGTCCTCCTAGTTTGAAGCTCCACCAATATCATGTGGATAGATCCCTAGTATGTTTTAACATTTCCAATCCCCGAAAGCCGGGAAATTGGGAAGTGTCATGGAACAACCAAACCATGACCTTTTCATACAGAGCCGATAGAATGCCTACAGATACAGAACTTATACGCCACATAGCCGGTAGTGGAAAATATTTCCGATATAGGTATACCCTAGGAAGTAGGATCATGAGAGTTGGAGAAGTATCACCAGGATACTGTGCACATATCGTACAAACAGATACGTGTACTAAACAGATGGGAGAATTAGGGTTAGGAGATTTCATATGGAAAATTTGTAATATGGTAATGTCCTATTCCGTCCCATATGTTCTCCCCGATGATGCATACTTCATATGCGGGAGGAAGGCGTATAAGTGGCTTGCCCCAAACTCAGAAGGGTTATGTTATATTGGAAAAGTACTGCCTGAGGTAATGACAGTATCCCACACTAAAATGAAGGATATTCACCGCAGTGCCCAAGCTCCTTATACTCACACTCATTACGAGCACATCGTTAAACGGCACCTGATAGAAAGAACAGAGCATCCGGCCTCTGACCTGATCCATGAATCCACCGGGATTCAATTCCTAATCGCGTTAGATATCACTCGTACCGCCAGAGGAGTGATAAATTATAAATCTATATCTGCGCTTGCAAATTTATTAGACAATATCACTGAAATGTATGATGACACATTCAGGTATACCGGAAGGGAGCTCCAAGCTTATAAAACAGAACTGGTTCAGCATAGGATGATTCTCAATTATCTCACAGCTGTGACAGGCGGGTATTGTGTTACCCTAGCGACTCAGTATGGAATAAAGTGCTGCACGTATATTACAAACAGCACAGAGGACCCGGCCGAGGTCATAGATCAAAAGATGGATGACATTTTGCAATTAAAATGAGAGTTCCGAAGGAAACACAATCTCACCCTTGCTGCTGTGGGTAATGAGCTGACCGGTTGGGTGACATGGTTGAACCCACGAAATTGGTTCTCTGGTTTAGGAGAATGGACCCAAGGTATTATCATGGATGTAGGGAAATTTCTTTTGTGTATTCTGGGTGTCATCATATTGGTCGGTCTGATATTTAGATGCTTTCGGGTTTTAACAAAGTGTAAACGTAGCGCCCGAGTGATGAGTTTAAGAAGTGAAGATACTGTAATAACAACGACTGATTTGATTTACGACCCAACCATTGAGACAATGTTGTGATGAAAATGTGATTCCACGGTCCGTTTCTTTCACCCGTTTCTCCTTTGTTTTCCTCCAAGGTACAAAGACATCCGCTTGGAAGAAGAATTTGACAACCTTTTACACAGACAACTGATGGACTATGCCATAGACCCCCATATACCTAGTAACTTTAACTTTACGCTAGCCCAACACTTTTTGTAAGTCTATGGACATTGAAAAAGCTTTTTGCACACCGTTTATAGCAAAAGCATCGGGAGACTACAGTCAACATGTACATCGAGACAAGACAAGACAAGACACAGACAAGACCTCAATCGGCAAATGTACATTAAACTCACATAGTTTACGACTGCATTTACCATAATTGCTCTTTATCTTCATTTCTACAACCTTCAGGTAATAACACACATAGTCGATAGGGAATATAGGCACAGATATCAGCACTCACATATCCCTCCATTCATGTATCATCAACTAAAATGTGCTCCCCCATTTTGTTGCAACCAAAAGCCGAAAAGAGCTCGGTAAAGTTTGACAGCCCATCCACAGACCCTTAATACGGGATAAGAAGGAATTCAAATGTATACTTCGCAATACCTCGAAGCTTGATTTAAAACACGTACGGCACGATGATACATGACCCCCCAAACATGGATTCATACAAACATGCTTCTGCTATCTCACTAGGTCATACCGTTTTCCCACCTTCTCCTCTTCTCCCCTACCCAATCATAGAAATGTATTATACATGACATATTTTTCTCTTTTTGAACTGTTTTAGGAAGTGCCAGTTATTGGTGACTGCCAAAGGGTGGACTGTCAAAGTCAGAAAAATATCACGCTGCACATTGCCATATATGCACCTCATGCGTGTGCCCGTTGCACGAGCATGAGCTCTCCCGTGCGTGCATATACTCGCGGTCACGTGCACTCGCGGGCGCGCGGTATGCGCTTTTACGGTAGAGTTTGTGTGCGTCTAGCGGGCGACTCAATCGTAACATATTTTAATCATATAATGTATTTTGTAGATTATGGTCCCTTTGATAGAATCTGAAAGTTTAGTTAATATAGCATGTTCGGGGACAAAGAGATTCCTCTTTGTTTGATACGAAGGGTTTGATACGAAGGGTCAGACAGGGGTTACACAGTGGTGTTTAGTATCCATCGGAAGAGAATATAATTAGCAATATTCCGGTGTTGGTTTGAAGCGGGTTACTCGCTCGTGCGTATAGTTATGGACATAAGAAGTTTATGGACATTTACTATATTTGCACTTTATTACCCATGCGGCGGGAAACCCAGTTTCCCTCCCACCTGAGCAGTTTGAAATAGTCACAGCCCACCTGTATGAACCAACCTATGACCTTTTGTTATAATGCAGAGACGAATTCCTGTGTCCAATGAACAATAAGAATGTAGGGACCATTGTACTGTACTGTGTGTAAGTGTATATAAAGACAAGCCGATCTGGGCCAGCTCTCTACTCTTCACAACGGTTCTCATCACTGATAATCGGGAGCTGGATATCCAGAAAGGCGCTTGCGATTGTTCCCCTTGTGCGTAAGTTCTCTGCAACCATATTTATCTCCTATTTTGTTGTAAGCCATTCTCTCTCTCCTTTCCCCCTTAAATGTAATTGTGTCTTTGTTGTATTTTAACGTGTAGTAACTCGGTTAGGTATTTTATGTTAGTTTGGTAGTGTATATTCTTTTGCGATTGAACGTTCATTCATTCCCTTAAAAGGTGTTAGACCCTTAGACCGGTATTTGAGTGTTTATTATATTGCTAAAGGGTTCTCAGAGCGTAAGAATCGCTCATACAGCTTTCTAACTAACAAGGTTACACTGTGTTGCATTTACACCTTATCACTGCACAAAGGTTTACAATATAAGTACATTGTTTAGGATATTGTTACAAAGTTTTAACTCTGTGAGCGTCAGCGCCGCTCGTGATCTCCTCGTGGTCTCGAGCGTCCGATACACTGATAGCGTATCATTACGTTAGTCGGCAGCCTATAGCGTGCTTGCCTTTACGCATTAAGCCGTGAGCGAACGTGCCGCTCGTGCATCTCGTCCACGGCTAAGCGTCCGCTACGCTGAGTACGTACCCTTACGGTACCACTTACTCTAATAGCGTACTGAGTCTTTTAACCTTTCAGCGTGTTTTATATAGGATATATATTAGGCTTTTACACCCATGTGCCTTATACATTATGTAGCCACTCATGATGTACTGCATAATTGTTTGCATCGGGGAAGAAAAAATTGCGAGTTCGAAATTCCAATAGTGTGGAAAAGTTATGGGTCCATAACAGTAACTCATGTGAAAAATTTCAGCTTGGTCTGATAATTTTTATTATCCCCAGCGGGCCCTTGAAGTTTTTAAAATTTTACACAAATTAGGATATTTCGTAATCAGTTGAAGGAACAGTTTTGGGGCACATATTTTGGCAATTAAGTTGTATGTAGGTGAAAATGCTTCAGTTGATCTCAGCTGGCTACAAATCTTCGGGGTAGACTCCGTGCCTCTCCAAAAAAAAGGTCAAAATATTAAAATTTTCCATGAAATGCTATCTTTGCCGTGTGAGCTCCTCAGATCGATTGGCGCTATTTTCAGGTATTCTAGCTCATGAGAATGGAATTTTTAGAGGAAGAGACCTAGTTTGATTCTTTCTCACCCCCTTAAGTATTTATCGTGTTGCATAATTAAACTGTGAAACGTTTGTAGCTCTTCGCTCGCTTCCCTCTATGCTGATAAGCGACTCAGAACTCACCATGAGAAGGTGGATGCACCATGAGTTCCTTCCTTACTCAACCCAACCAGCCAATCATGGGTAAGGTGTTTCTTTGATAGCACTTTCATTTTGATGCTCGCTGCTCAGAGACATTCGGGGGCATTGATGAGTATGTGAGTTCCTCCCTTACTCAATGAGACAGTGTAGGAACAACCACTGCTCTGGGCTATTCCAGCAGAGGTATTAAGATCTTACGAAGACAGTGTGCTGCAAGATATTGGATCATTTTTCTCAATAAAAAAATAAGCACATCTAATTTTTTTGTCTCATTTGTTTGGTTTGGTCTTCTTTATCTACTTTTAGGACTTGTGTGAAACTCTGAGGTAGTTTTAGGGAAAATTTCAGCAGAAATATAGAAAACTCTGAAGGGTTCACAAACTTTCAAGCACCACTGTATAATATCAAAAATGGTCCTGACACTCATATGCTAAAATCTCATTGCAAAATAGTATATAACTGTTTTAATATTATCTGTGCTATTCCCCATGTTTCCCAACAGTAGTGTTTTAGAAACACAGGAACCCAGGGGTAATTCCAAGTTGATCGCAGCAGGATTTTTGATAGCAATTGGGCAAAACCATGTGCACTGCAGAGGAGGCAGATATAACATGTGCAGAGAGAGTTAGATTTGGGTGGGGTGTGTTCAATCTGCAATCTAATTTGCAGTGTAAAAATAAAGCAGCCAGTATTTACCCTGCACAGAAATAAAATAACCCACCCAAATCTAACTCTCTCTGCACATGTTATATCTGCCTCCCCTGCAGTGCACATGGTTTTGCCCAATTGCTAGCAAAAATCCTGCTGCGATCAACTTGGAATTACCCCCCCAATTAGTAAATAAGGAGATGAGTTGGATTAATTATTTAAAAACACCACCTGGTTTAAGTCTGAATTTAAATAAAATGATTCCTATAAATGATATATATATATATATATATATACATACACACACACACACATATATATATATATATATAGAGAGAGAGAGAGAAGGAGAGAGAGAAGGAGAGAGGGAGAGAGATACAACTACAGGGTGAACCAAAAGTAGGTAGCCGAAATGGAATATATATACAGTACAATTAGTCTTCATTTGGAAATTTTGAAAGGCTACCATTACCACAAAGTGATTCCAAGGTGGAATGCAAAAACTGCTTTTTTGTTCGTTCTAGTCTGTATGAATCCTAAAGTATATACAGCTGTTATGTGAATGCATCCTTGGCCTCAGTCCAACTCACCCCTCACACAAGGAGGGAGAGTTGCTATTGCGACAGCAGGTAAACACTGGTAACGGCATTGGAAAAAAATCCACTAATCCAGCCAATACCATAAGTGCAGCATATAGCCAAGAGCAAATTGCAACTAGTTGGATTTACCCTTTTGTCTCCAGTCAATTTGAAGAGTGATTTTGGAGGTAGTCTTAAGGGGTCATTCAGATCTGGTCGCTGCTGTGCATTTTTACACAGCGGGTAATCAGGTCATAACAGCGCATGCGTATGCACCACAATGCGCAAGCATGTCAGAAAACAACAGCGGGCATCACCGGGAAGCAGCAGGATGGTGCGAGAAATCCGTTTGCACAGGTGTTAGCAAGGTAGTTGACAGGAGAAAGCCGTTTGTGGGTGGTAACTGACCGTTTACTGGCAGTGTTCTGGAAAACGCAGGCGTGCCTAAGCGTTTTCAGGGAGGGTGTCTGACGTCGCACTGGAAGAGTAAGTACTGGGCTGCGCAGAGACTGCACATACATAATTTTAGCAGCTTTGTGTACACATAGCATCGCACACTTGCACGGATAAAATACACTAACACTGTAGGCAGCGAATATCTGAATGCAGGACAGCAAAAAAAGCAGCTCAGTGATCAGATCTGAATGACCTCCTTGATCCCCCAAGTACTTTGTACACGTTTATCCATTCTTGGCTTTGGTTTGAGCATACCTCAGAAATGTATTTGTAGAGACCGATCTTTGTGTATTGTTGTAAACAAGATTTTAAACTATTATATGTGTGATATTATGAAAGTATATATCCCTGATATTATGCCAGAAGATTTATATTATTTATTTTTGTACAGAGATTTTTCAAGTGGATCTGCTACATTCTGGTGACAAGGAAGAAATCATCTAAAATATGTTAAACCGTAATCCCAGGTGGGGGACCAGTAAGTGTAATAGCCTTACTTGAGTTTCCCATAGAAAAAGCATTGAGAGTGGGGTGAGTACTTTTTCCCTTTGAGTTCTAAATTGCAGCAAAGCTCTTGCCAATTTTTGTTCACCCCTACATTCAGAATTTTTTCTAAATACTGTATCACGTAAATTTACTGTATTTCGAAAATGTACACTTTTGATATACAGTAAGCTTTTGGGATACAGTAAACTTTCCACTACGCAGCGGGTTTCGTGGCTTGCTGCGTTCGCCACAGGTTCTATTCCCAGTCTATGGGTGTCATGGACACCCACGAGTTGGAAAAGTCCCTGTTAGTCAGCACAGCCCCAACCCCCTGCAAGCACCCCATAAGCCCACCTTAGTCCTCCTGCAAGAAGAGGACACGCACCAGCATTCACTACCAAACGGCCACAATGGCACATGTGCAAAGACTGTATCCACTATCATTGAGTAGTGGGATGCCGCTTTCTACCTGCATTAAGACTATTACCCCTCAGTGGAAATGGATTCAAATTAGTCGCTACTGGACAAATTCTGACACTTGTAGCATCAAGCTCTTTAGGTTACAAGCACCACGTATTCTGCATGCACCTTTTCTATGTATGTTTGATGTACAAATGTGGCCACGCTGAACGTGGCTACATCTGCACTAAACGAGCACACCCAGTGCGGCCAGGAGTGTCTGCGCCTAGCTGTGCCGCGGCATTTACTGCTCCCATTCATGTGAAGGGAACACGTTCAAGTCTAAGACACGCTCGCACCCCAGACATGCAGGCTGACATGCCTAACAAGGCGCGATCATGGCAAAATGTAGCCGCAATAAGTGTGGCTACATCTGTAATTGTATATGTCTTCTGTATTTTAAATGTTCTATCTTTCATGATTATTCAGTAAAAGCAGTGCCGTTTCTTGTGGCGGGCGAGGCATGCCGTAGCACAGAGAGCCCGCTGCAACACTTTGCTGGCTCCTGGTGCTCCCCATCCTCCCCGTCATTAGTAGTCCGCTCCGGGGTGGAGTTTCATGTAATGACGTATTTGCGTTTGACATCATGACGCAACGCGTCATTTTGCAAAACTCCACCTCTGAGTGGAGTACTAATGACGGGAAGGAGGAGGAGGGAGACGCGGGCTGGCGGGCGCTGTACACACCATTGACATTGAGCACTACACAGCCCTTGCAACTAGCATTACACAGCCCTGGCAACTAGCATTGCACTCCCCTGGCGACTAGCATTACACTCCCCTGGCAACTAGCATTACACTCCCCTGGCGACTAGCATTACACTCCCCTGGCAACTAGCATTACACAGCCCTAGCGACTAGCATTACACTCCCCTGGCAACTAGCATTACACAGCCCTGGCAACTAGCATTACACAGCCCTTGTGACTAGCATTACACAGCCCTGGGGACTAGCATTACACAGCCCTGGCGACTAGCATTACACAGCCCTGGGGACTAGTATTACACAACCCCGGCGACCTGCATTACACTCCCCTGGCAACTAGCATTACACTCCCCTGGCAACTAGCATTACACAGCCTGGTGACTAGCATTACACTCCCCTGGCAACTAGCATTACACAGCCTGGCGACTAGCATTACACTCCCCTGGCAACTAGCATTACACAGCCCTAGCGACTAGCATTACACTCCCCTGGCAACTAGCATTACACAGCCCTGGCAACTAGCATTACACAGCCCTTGTGACTAGCATTACACAGCCCTGGGGACTAGCATTACACAGCCCTGGCGACTAGCATTACACAGCCCTGGGGACTAGTATTACACAACCCTGGCGACTAGCATTACACTCCCCTGGCAACTAGCATTACACTCCCCTGGCAACTAGCATTACACAGCCTGGCGACTAGCATTACACTCCCCTGGCAACTAGTATTACACAGCCTGGCGACTAGCATTACACAGCCCTGGCGACTAGCATTACACTCCCCTGGCAACTAGCATTACACAGCCCTGGTGACTAGCATTACACAGCCCTGGCAACTAGCATTACACAGCCCTGGTGACTAGCATTACACAGCCCTGGGGACTAGCATTACACAGCCCTGGCGACTAGCATTACACTCCCCTGGCAACTAGCATTACACAGCCCTGGTGACTAGCATTACACAGCCCTGGCGACTAGCATTACACTCCCCTGGCAACTAGCATTACACAGCTTGGCGACTAGCATTACACTCCCCTGGCAACTAGCATTACACAGCCCTGGCAACAAGCATGACACACCTCTTGCAACTAGCAATACTCAGCCCTGGCAACTAGCATTACACAGCCCTAGCGACTAGCATTACACTCCCCTGGCAACTAGCATTAAACAGCCCTGGCAACAAGCATGACGCAGGTCTGGCGACTAGCATTACACACCCCTGAGCCCTGACAAGAAGCACTACACACCCCTGGCAACTAGCATTACACTCCACTGGCAACTAACATTACACACCCCTGAACCCTGCCAATGAGCATTAACCCTGACAACGAACACTACACAGACCTGGCAACTAGCATTACACAACCCTGGCAACTAGCATTACACACCCCTGAGCCCGGACAATGAGCACTACACACCCCTGGCAACTAGCATTACACTCCACTGGCAACTAACATTACACACCTCTGAGCCCCAACAATGAGCATTAACCCTGACAATGAACACTACACAGACCTGGCTACTAGCATTACACACCCCTGAGCCCTGACAACGAGAATTACCTCTGGCAGCAAGCATTATACACCCCTGGCAACAATCATGACACCCGTCCCAGAGCATGAAACCCCTGGAAACGAGCATGACACCCAGCACTTGAAACCCTTGGCAATGAGCAGGTAATTTTAAAGTAATTAGAAGCTTTACTGTAGAGCATGATGTATCCAGGGCATTGTGGTGTGAGGCATAATATGGTGCAGGGGGCATTACTGTGTGGGGCTTAATATGGTGAATTTTTTTTCCCTGTGGTGGGCGTAATCTTTTGGTTCAGGGTCATAAACTGGGGTGTAAGGTAGCCTTTTCAGGAGAGACCACACCCATTTTAGAGAGACCACGCAAATTTATGTTTTTTATATCTGTGAGGGGGCACATGTTTTTAGTGTCAATGGGGGGGCACATTTTTAAATCTCGCACTGGTCGCCAAATTGGCTAGAAACAGCCCTGAGTAAAAGGCATTGCCAAAGCTACTTGTTTACATTACGGATAATTCCAAGTTAATCGCAGCAGGATTTTTGATAGCAATTGGGCAAAACCATGGGGGTAATTCCAAGTTGATCGCAGCAGGAAATTTTTTAGCAGTTGGGCAAAACCATGTGCACTGCAGGGGGGGCAGATATAACAATTGCAGAGAGATTTAGATTTGGGTGGGTTATTTTGTTTCTATGCAGGGTAAATACTGGCTGCTTTATTTTTACACTGCAATTTAGATTGCAGATTGAACACACCCCACCCAAATCTATCTCTCTATGCACATGTTATATCTGCCTCCCCTGCAGTGCACATGATTTTGCCCAATTGCTAACAAACTTGAAGCCGCGATCAACTCAGAATTACCCCCCATGTGCACTGCAGGGTAGGCAGATATAACATGTGTAGAGAGAGTAAGATTTGGGTGGGTTATTTTGTTTCTGTGCAGGGTAAATACTGGCTGCTTTATTTTTACACTGCAAATTAGATTGCAGATTGAACACACCACACCCAAATCTAACTCTGTCTGCAC
Organism: Pseudophryne corroboree; assembly: GCF_028390025.1. Taxonomy (NCBI): domain Eukaryota; kingdom Metazoa; phylum Chordata; class Amphibia; order Anura; family Myobatrachidae; genus Pseudophryne; species Pseudophryne corroboree. Next base: position 558,508,917 of record NC_086444.1, read on the forward strand.
ATGTTATATCTGCCTCCCCTGCAGTGCACCTGGTTTTGCCCAATTGCTAACAAAAATCCTGCTGCGATCAACTTGGAATTACCCCCATTGTCTTTTCAGCCCACATCATTATAGATATTTAAGTATCTGTACCTGAAACACCACACACACCTAGGGGTTGAGCGCAGTACAATACCATATTTACAGTAAACTTTAGATGAACGCGTTGTAGAACACACTATAAAAAATTTTTGCTTGATTTAAAGCAACTCAGTTGACTAGTATATACTATTCTATATTGCACAGTAGTCTAAGGTATTTGCATCGCATAAACACCTTGACTGAATACTAGCTTAGAGATGGTGTTTGCCACTTTATTCACATGATGTCATTCACATATCCTGGGCACTGAATATTTACTGTCTGCACAATCCTGTTCAAATAAATGAATGTACTTAATATCACATAAGTATTTTATACTACTACAATTTCTTCTCCAACTCAAATATTAAATTAAGAGTTGTGCTACCATACCATTGTAAGGAACCATCGACGTGTAACAAATATAGTTGCTCGCTGGGAAACTGAGTGCTATTGACATAAGGCATAATAAGGCAAGATCATATTTAATACATCTGTTGCATTTAAATGACTGAAATATATAGATTACAGAAAATAATTTTAGTAATCTATACATTATTCATATCTTTTTTCACCTTTCAAAATCTTAAATTCATACATCTCAGTTTAAATGAACACATTGTTCTGTTTTCTTTTTATGAGAATATTGTAAGTTTGCAGATCTCTGCCTAGATAAAAATACAAAACATAATAGTATTCAATAGATCAAAGCCCGTTAGATTGTAAAAACACAGTATAATGTTAGTGTAATAAACTAAAAGTGAATTTAATTGCAGCAGTTTTCTTATGTATAAATCTATATTCTTGTGTTTAACAGATCTAAAATCATACTGAAAAACATTTAACTGCACCAACAAGGATTAATTTCTTAGTATGTAAAATATAGTTTTGTAAACCTCACAAAATCATCCACAACCCCTCCTTTTCGACCAACAATTCCTGACATATCCAATAATAACAAATACAGTACACAAATAAATTGGAACATCTTTGGATCCTGGTCTTAGGTTTATGTTATATCCCGCTCGCAATTATAGAAATACCCCCAAACCTCTAGCTACAATTTCTCTGATTCCTTGATCCAACTGATACTGTGGACATTGATGATTGGCGATCCTTTGGGGAACCAGTAAAATTCTTCATGTTAAAAATCCCTGATTTACGGGGATTCCTATCACAGAGAGAAAAGCATATTTTTTGTAGTAGTTATTACTATTTAATATTAGCTGATGTGCCCGGTTTCAACTGGGTAAAGGTTTGCTGGGCGGAACATTTTACCCCTTTTTGCACCCTTAGGAGTAAAATTTTGAAAAATCCCTGCTTAATGGGTGGCTGCAAATGGTGATGCACTGAAAATGGCGGCAGGTGGACACAAAACTCCGAAACAGGGCAACTAGTTACAACATCAATATTTTTCTACACATCTAAAGACCAAGGACCAAATGTAGTAAGCCTTAAAATGTAATTAAGTGGAGACGGATAAAGAATGATAAATGAGCAGCCAATCAGCTTCCTAACTGCCACGTTACATGTTGTGTTTGAACAATGACAGTTAGCAGCTGGTTGTCTGGTAATTTATCAATCTTTATCCATCTCCACTTTATCACTTTTTAAGGGTTAATACATTTGGGCCCAAGACTTTTAATTTTATATACAAAGTGCCCTGCTCAAACAAAGGAATCATAGAAATATGTCACTCTTAAAAGTCATCCTTCTGCTATATATGTATATGTGTGTGTGTGTGTGTGTGTGTGTGTGTGTGTGTGTGTGTGTGTGTGTGTGTGTGTGTGTGTGTGTGTAAATTAACAATGGCTGCTGCACTCAGAGACTTTCAAAACAGTTGATTGTATTTAGAAGGTCACAACACCGTTTCCAATGTTTCGGGGTAGTTAACCCCTTTGTCAAGGTGTGAGGTGTAGGTGTATAAATAAAAGTGTTTTACCTACAGTATACAGAAGGAGCGCCCGCCAAGTGAAGAGATGGGGACAGGGCTGGTCAGCTTCTCCATCGGGAAGCACAATGGATATACATCTGAACACTATTCATCCAGCCGGACTCAACAAGAGAATTATATGGAGCATTTTTGGCTGATACATAGTCATTTTAAAGTAATCTGTAGTTTAATATTTATACTATTTTCCTTTCTATGTTTATATCTACATGGACATTGGTATCCAATTAGATTAATCGGTCGGGTTCAATTCCACTCAGGCTCTTCAGTTTGCATTATTAGATTATATCATCGCATCTAGTATTTGTTTCAGCACATTCAATAATTCTTTTAATGTTTATTATTGTATGTTTTTCTGTATCAATTCTCTCTGCTCCTAATTTCTATATGTCACTCGTTGATGCAGAATGTTATATATATGGTATATCTATGTTTTGCCTAGGGGCCGGTCTGACACTGCTCTTTTCCCCTTTCCCTCGCCTTGTGCTTATGCATGCCTACTTCCTGTCTTCCATTTTTTTTATATATCAGCATGTCTTTTATGTATCTATCTTGATCTGGGGCTTTCTGGCTGTATGAACTTTCTACCACTGTTTCTGTACAGACTCTTCTGTCAAGCGTTGCGATGTGCAATGGCATTGCCTAGCGACGGGGCTCAACGGGCACTCTGACGTCACTACACAGCGCCTCCTGGGAGTTGCGGTTGGAGCGCGGTCTGTCCCTCTTCACTTGGCGGGCTCTCCTTCTATATAGGTAAGACACTTTTCTTTATACACCTACACCTCACACCTTGACATAGGGGGTCATTCTGACCTGATCGTAGGCTGCCGGTCATCGCAGCACAGCGATCAGGTCAGAAGAGCACATGCGAGGCAGCACATGGCTGACAGCTGTCATTGCCTAGCGATTGCCTCTGCCTGATTGACAGGCAGAGGCAGTCGCTGGGAGGGAGGGGGCGGCATGGTGGCATTTGGCAGCCATTTTGTGGGTGCGATCTGGCCAATGCAGGTGTGGCCGGACTGTGCAGGGGGCGGGCCGCAGCAGCTGCGTGACGTCACACGCAGCCACTACGACCCAGGTAGCGATGAGTAGCTCCTGGCCAGCACGTAAAAGTTGCGCTGGCCGGGAGCTACTCCTGAAGTGCAAAAGCATCGCCACTGTGCAATGCTTTTGTACTTCTGCTGGGGGGCGGGCCTAACATGCGGGACGGACTAGCCCTGTGCTGGGTGTCCCCCTGCATGTCAGTGTGCTACGATCGGGTCTGAATTAGGCCCAAAGTGGTTAACTACCCCAAAACGTTGGAAACTATGTTGTGACCTTCTCAATACAATCAACTCTTTTGAAAGTCTCCAAGTGTCACAGTCATTCTTTATTTACCTGCATCTACCTTACTGAGGGCACTGGAGCTGATTGCCACACAGGGGAGTGCCGGGCTATCCATACAATACAAATATATATATATATATATATATACACACAGATAGATAGATATATATATATATATATAGAGAGAGAGAGAGAGAGAGAGAGAGAGAGAGAGATATGGATATATATATATATATATATATAGATTATAGGAAGTGAGGTCACTATTAGGATGAATAAATACCAGCTTCAGAGCTTTGGTAAATCACTCTGAACCTGGTTGTTGTGTGGAACAGTTCTGGAGGCTGCAGTGAGTACATTTTTTTACTTTGAATGCAAGGCTTGGTTTTCCAAGTTTGCTTTGTATAATTTTTTGTTCTATGTATTGCATGGAAGGAATTAAGCTTTGGATAAAATACTTAGCCATTATTATAAATAGGCATTTTGTATGCACATTTGAATAATGATGAAATATTTAAGGCACATAGCACTTTGTATATTATTTAAGCATTAAGCACTTTCATTATATTCTGATGAGCACTATTTTGTATATGTTCACGTAATTATAATGATTGAGAATATTGTCACTATATATGAATTTTTGTGAATATATTTTATATTTATTTGTAAATAAGAGAAATGTTATCAAATGCTTTGTAGGACTCAATATAAGGTCCCTGTCCAGAGAATATCTATAAAGAATCTGCAATCAGGCTCAGTATAAAGATCTGAACATTCATGAGAGAAAGCTCTATGTTACTTGTTATGTAATTTTGGTGCAAAGGATACCATGTCTGATAGCCCCCACAATTGATTGAATATTAATTTGAAATAATATTTATAGGTGTCATTGCCCTTTAATCAAATCTGGGTGGACATATTCAATCAATTTTCCATCATCTATATATATGAAATATGGATGCTACCATGTGTGAAGTGTTTTCCTTATTTCTTTATTGGTATGTATCTCCCATCCTCTGATACGTAATCATACAAATAATATAAAATCATATTAATTTATACTCCTTCCATAAATCACCTTATCACCCGTTTTTATGTTGTAGCAATACCATATGTTAACCCCTGAAGAAGTCATCTTGACAAAACACGTTGGATCAAATCAGTTATGGTTTTCTGTTCAGTTCACCACTACATCTTTTGAGCTCACACCTGTAAAGGTGAAGGTGATTGTTCCAACTGTTGAGACTGACGGATTTCCTAAACTGTTTTGAGATTTTAACTGTATATGTATTTTCTAATAAAAAGCATATTTGGTATCTAATTGTGACCTTTGGCCATTTCTGTTTTGGGTGATCTCTTGGTGTGAGGGTATATTTACAGGTATATAAAACAATCTATACCATGGAGAAAATTCTCTGGATTTTATGGAACCAAGAATTTGAATACAAGCATATTTTAAGGCTATGTACTAAGCGCAATTGGTTTTTGTTTGTATAACTGATTTGCAGGAATTCACTAACAGGGATTCCTTCCAAATTGCTGCTGGTATTCTGAGCACAAGTTTTAGACATTTTTTATCTGTATATATATATATATATATATATATATATATATATATATATATATTACGGATAAATTATAGAAATAGATCTAACTATGATTCTCAATACATTGGTGCAATGAATGATCTTTATATGACAATTATTTGTTTGTAATGCCATACCTGCCAAAATGACTTACTCCATTAGATACAAAGGGGGATATTCAAAGGTTTGAACAGTCAGTTGGGTGTCTTTTTTTCACTCTCTATTAGATAGGAAAAAACAGACACCAAACTGACTTTTCAAACAATTTAATACCCCCCAAAATGTTCTGTTCCTGGACTTCCTTACCAGTGGCAGTTGAAGAGATGAGGCTGAATCTCAGTGCAAATTCAAATAGGGGAGCCACAGCAACTGCCACCCCAAACACTGCAAAACATCACAGTTGGGTACTCACTGGCAGTTGGTGTGACCCCCTATTTGAATTTTGTACTGCGTTGTAGTTCCACCTCTGCATCTGCCACTGGCGTGGAAGTCCAGCAGCAGAGCATTTTGTACCTAATGGAATGGGTCATGTTGGAGGGCATGTAACTCCCACTGCCATTTGTGCTGATGACTGCGTCAGTGGTGGGTTAATACTAAGCTAGCAGCTGAGGGAGCAAAGCGGGGAGGTTGCCATGGAGATGGGGTGTCAGCCGGGAGGTTTAAAACTCAGCTGTGCATAGTGACAGTTGGGCCTGAAAGTCATTAGGTGTGAGGAACCCAACTGCATAGGTCTGTCACAGAAAGAGGGACCCTGACGTGATAGCCAGAGTGGGATCTAATACAGAGGAAAAAAGCAGCTGAGTCTGTGAGAGCCCGATGAGATGCAGCTGATTCTTCTAAGTAGAAGGGAATACACAGAAAAAAGTAACACTGTGTGAGGAGCTAGTTGTCAGAAAGGCCAGAGCACAGGAGTTTACACTACCTCACTAAATGCATAAGAAAGCGGAGAGAGGACCAGAAATGTAGGTAAATAATTGATCAGTCCCTGAAAGTTTGTGCATATAATAATGTTACTGGAGCAGCCAATCACATATGTGATACAGGGCACCAGTTATTACTGATACTTATTGCTAGTGGCATATTTTGTTTAGTATCACAGTGATGCTACTGTACATAATATGCCACCAGCATTTAACATCACTTATCCCTCTAGTGTAGTCTCGCAGTGTTTCAATCCTCATCAGAGTCCTCTGCTGTGTTGCTGTATGTCTATATTAAGTTTCATAAGCAAGGTTGATACAAAGCTGTATGTAAATTTTTATAAAAATGAATTATTCTAAGACAATAAAACAATAAACGTGGAGTAGATGAACGGTTTCAAATACACTGACCAGCAAATAGACAAAACAGTATTAGCTCAATTATATGGAAAAAATGTTTGTAAGCATAAATGTAGATAGAATTATGTGGATCATACAACACCAATGTGTTGGAACTGCAGGTGGTGAACAGCAGAGTACTTCTGGGTAATACCTTGCATAGGCAGCCAGGTGTTTCCGGAAACATGTTCTAATAATAACACCTCCTAAATATACTGTGTGGATACATGAGAATGTCAAGTTTTATTTTCTGGTATAAACAGAAACCTATATAAAGAAACCATGTAAAATAATATTACTAATAATGTAATAAAGTTATAATTAGATTCAAACATACAAAACATATGGCCCAAATGTATTAAGCTTTAAGAAGAAATAAAGTAGAAACGGATAAAGAGTAATAAATGACCAACCAACCAGCTCCTAACAGTAATTTTTCAAACACAGCCTGTGACATGGTAGTTAGGAAGCTGATTGGCTGGTACTTTATCACTCTTTATCCTTCTCTTTATTTCTAGTTAAAATGTGATACATTTGGGCCATATATGTTAAAAAAAAAAATGAACAAAACAGATCCGGATTCCAAAGTCTTTAGGTAATTCACAAAGCATTAAAAAAGCAATATATGAAACAACTGAGAATATGGTATCACAATGATTTTGTACTAACCATCTGCAGCACTTATATACTATCTGCATATGTCTCTTGTGTGTTTTCATCTAATTATAATTAGTTAATAATTGTTATTAGAGAACTTGTTCTGCAAATTTCCAGCACTATCTTTTAGTTTCTTTGCGAAGGTTTACTTTTTATATGAAGGTCAGCTCCTCTTATTTTGGAAGCTGCTCCTTGTACAAGGGTGGCTCAATAAGTAAGGTAATAAGTCCTCTCACGTCTGTAATGTTCAGTTTCATTCTAATTTCCTGCTAGGCCAGAGCAGGTAGACCACTGCGTCCCCTCATGGCCATTAGACTGCACCTCATATCAGTCATACTGTCCCAAGATCAACTGTAAGGTGGTGGGGCTGACAGAAACATGGTCAAACATTGAAGTATGCAGTGTGATCAGATTTCTGTGTCTAAAGGCACATCATCAGATGAAATTCATCACCACCTTGTCGAGGTGTATGGGGATAACGTAATTTCATGGAAACAAGTTTGGGTTTGGTGGACTGCCTGTGGTCGACGTGCTTGGCCGCCTGGATCACTGCTCAGTTTGAACATTTATCCTGCTGTTATCATAAACAATAACCTGCTTGGTGTAAGAATATAATCAACATACTAAGGTCTTTACTGTGGAGGTTAAAACATTTTCTGTATCAATTTAAATCATGTTATACTTATGTCCTTTTATTGTTTGCTCCCCATTTGCTGGCTTAACATTCATTGTATAGTATTCTTTGTTAATAAAATATATTTTCTCTGGTGTTCTTACCTAAAGGCTGTTGGTGGAGGTGGGGATTCATCAAATGTACAGATAGGTAATAGGGGTTTCCCAAGCGAAGCCCTGGTGGACTCCATTCTACAATCCAGAAGACAAAAATGGTGTCGGTTCATCCTGTAAAGGGATCAACTAGGAAGAGAGAACGCTCTATTTCTAGTGACCTTGTTACTTCCTTCCCAGTAATTCAGGTGAGCAGGTGTTTCAGATTAATAGGTAATTATGTTACCCTTTAATGCCTGCTTTTGTTATGCAGTCTACAAACCAAACCTTATGTCTCACAGCAATCAATTCTTTCATCCATTAACTATAAAATGAATGTACAGTACATTGGCTAAATATCTGCCTCACCTGTAGCCTGTATTAATTTGCTATAGTACACCTTGAGATGCAGTATAGGGACATCTGTGCTATCAGTTGTGCGTTCAAATACTCAAATCTGTAAGCGATTGAAAATGATCAGTTAAAAAAACAGTTGAACAAACATTGAACAACATGAAGAAAAAGCTCAGGATCATTATGTGGCCTCTCCTCACCTCTGCCATGCGAACACCAGGACCAGACCTACTACCCCTTTGGCTAAGAATATCAGTACTGCCCCCAGGCCTACCCCTCAAGGTGAGCAGGGAGTTGTGGGTGGTGAGCAACAGGATGAGCAGGGACATTTCGATCAGATATTATTGTGCTCCCCATAGTCTCATACACAGCCATACTGCTCTTATGAAACCAGGACATTTATCATTTTTATCAAAATAAAATGTTATCACAATTGTCCCCTTTCCATTGGTTACCTGCAAATGCGTTCTTACTATGTGCTTTATTTTTCTTACAGTGTACTTCAGCCCCACCATGTGCTATTCCTGTAATGTGTACCTCCACTGGTTGCACACCCTGCCAGCAGCAACCTACGCAGTGCACCCCAGATGCTTGCCTCAGATGATTCCCCTGCGGTCAGGATGTAATTCACGTGGATCTTTCTGTACAGGGTATATCATACCACTACACAAGTGTCAGTTTTCCCATATATGCTTTGGGCCCTTGGATGGCTCACCTCCTAAAACATAACCTTCGTAGGTGCCCAACAAGGCTGCTTCATCTAGTACGCTTGTGGATGGAATGAAAAATACATAGACCTGATGGTTTTAGTGGGACCCTACTCTGAGCATTAGGATGCCGCAATCACCCATTTTGTGTCATTTTATCTAGGGGTGGACTATTCCATCCAGGATAATTCTATGCAGTGCACCCAAGATGGCTGCCTCACATGGTACCTTGTGAGGGTGGAATACACAACCCATGGAAGCTATTAAATCCTGCATTCTGGTTACTCTGTGCGCTCAAGGTCTATTGCTTTTTTACTTAAATCTTCTGTATTATATGCATTGTTTTGATGTCTATAAAGCACCTTGAGTCCTGATGGAGAAAAAGCGCTACATAAATAAAATGATGATGATGATGATGATGATTGATTATTATTATTATTATTATTATCTACTAATAGCTTAAATACCTGTCCTCTTGACCCTGATGACTCACAGCATTTCCTAAATGTGTCTGTAATAAAACATTAACCTTCCTTTAATCTCTACTGGTACTGTTTCTCCTCCCTAAACCATACTCCACCACTAGATTTGTTGAATTTGTTCAAAATGCTATTAGATCTGCAAATTAAATAGTTCATCTGCTGGTTAAAAAAAAGAATTTCCCACTGGAAGAGCCAGTTCAGCAAGGTTTCTCCACTCCCAAAGCTGTTTTCTTCATTCTTTAGTGTGACTCATGACAATGGAATCTAGAGAATGTATTTCCTAGTATTGTTCATCAGCCTTTTTATTTTACATTGATTCTCATTTCTTACTCATTTTAACATTTATACTAATTTCATACTTAGCTACTCTACCGGAAATGTTTGGGAGACTCATGATTTTTCATGTAGCTCCCCAGGAGAGTGGGCAGATCTCCCGAATCCTGCCCACTTCCTAGTGAAGTGGGCATGATGGGGAGAGTAATACCGGGCATTTCAGGTATATAGGGTACGGGTGGGGCTACTATGAAGCACATAAAAAAAATGGCCCCACCTCTTCTTCTGAGAGTTTGATGAGAGAGGAGTTAAAAAACAGTAGGCAAATATGACTTGTTTTATATTTATACTCATTTTACATAGAATGTAAAATCTCTGTGTGTCAGAAAAATTCCAGCTGCACCTTTCCCTGTACTGCATCGTGCCCTGTGCCAACCATGCCCCTGACCAAACCCCCTGACCAATATTGGTACAAAGGAGGTGGAGCCACTGGCGGTGGAACTGATGATGTCACAAAAGGTGTGGGGCCACCAGCTCTTGTAAGTGCAGCATTGCCCAGGGAGTCCTCAGGATGCTCCAGGGAATTGCAGAGACTCTAAGCCATTCTAGGCACCCTGCTAGCCAAATCCAGGAACTGTGGGGCAGTGATGGTGCCCCCACAGAGCCCTGTACTCTGTGCAGTGATACTGCTCACACACCCCTAGTTATGGGACTGCTTGATTGTGTAGCTCCCTTAGGTCAGCCTCTCTCAGGTCTTGCAGCAGTTCTGTGGTCTGTTTACTAATCACTTCTCAGGTGGGTTACAGAAGTCCTGCTGTGCATTGCAGACATATCTGCATTGTGCATGTGCCCCATGTACCACCCTATGTGTATAGGTAGAAGTAAAGTGATCACATATGCATATTGGGGGTAATTCCAAGTTGATCGCAGCAGGACATTTTTTAGCAGTTGGGCAAAACCATGTGCACTGCTGGGGGGGCAGATATAACATTTGCAGAGAGAGTTAGATTTGGGTGGGTTATTTTGTTTCTGTGCAGGGTAAATACTGGCTGCTTTATTTTTACACTGCAATTTAGATTGCAGATTGAACTCACCACACCCAAATCTATCTCTCTCTGCACATGTTATATCTGCCTCCCCTGCAGTGCACATGGTTTTGCCCCACTGCTAAAAAATTTCCTGCTGCGATCAACTTGGAATTACCCCATGGTTGTTTCATAAAAGGGTCAAAACTGTTGACATATATCCATCATAATTTGCAATTTTATTGGGTGGAATAAAGATCATTGATGGATTTAACATTTATGTTTGCTTGTGAATTTATTCAAGGATAGACAGGTTAAAATTTACTTAGCAGTAGAGATGAGCAGGCTCGGCCAACCCGTACTTCCGGGATCTGAGGAAATCCGAGCCCTGGCTCTCATTTTCCCACCAGGCTCAGATTCCAACTTGAGGTAAAAGATCATCATACCGGTATTTGGATTTAATATAAATCCCTCTCGTGGTGATTTGAGTGCAATCGCAGGACGGAGAACACACACTAGACTGCCAGGGCATAAATTAATTAATATATCAGTCCTGTATTATAGTGCTGCACAGCCCAGAGCTCCTAGGCACACACTAGACTGCCAGGGGAAAATTAAGTAAATATCAGTCCTGTTTTATACTGGTGCACAGCGCCGAGGCCTTACACACACAGTACACTGCCAGGACTGAAATTAATGAATATATCAGTCCTGTGTTATACTGGTGCAAAGCTCAGAGCTCTTAATCACATACTAAACTGCAGGGCAGAAATAAATTAATATATTAGTCCTGTATTTTCCTGGTGCACAGCCCAGAGATCCTAAGCGCAGTGTTAACAATCATTAACCCTTTATTGGTGCACTGTCCTAATATAGGGACAGTATTAACTCTTAGTGCACAAGATACACTGGTGTTATTTTTTTTCACTGCCTACATTGCAGCTCAGAGTTTCATTTCAGAGTTTAATATGGGGCAGCATTAATCCTTGGTGCACATTAGTTTATTTTTGTCACTACCTAGTATATATTGCAACCCAGAGCTCATAATACAGGACAGCATTAACCCTTTTTAGTGCACAGTGCTTGCTGGGGTCCACAAAAGTTTTTTGTGAAGTTTTCATTTGGGGGGGAAAATGTTTTTTAATCTACAACTTGTGTGTGCTGCAGGTGCCATATCCCACTGTTTTCATAAATATAAGCACTGTGACTCTGCAGTGAGTTGTCATTTGTGAAAAAATAGGTGTCATTTTGTACAACATGTGTGTGCTGTATATGTCGTACCCCACTGCATTCCTAAATAAATATAATCACTGTGACTCCGCAGTGTGAGTTGTCATTTGTGAAAAAACTGAAAACAAATCTGTTTTTTATTTTTTTGTACAGCTTATGCATTCAGTAAAGCTCAAAAGGTGCTGTGCCACACTGCATTCATAAATATAAGCACTGAGTTGATATGGATCAACATCAGTTGATGGAAGTGCAGGAGCAGCAACCAAGTACTAATGCTGTGGCTGCTGACAATTATTATGATTGTGATATTACTTCTTCAACACCTGCTAAAGACAGTGCTCAAGGGTTTAAGAAAGTACACCTGAAATCAAAACGATACTTTACATTGCTAAAGAAATAAAATCGCCTGTAATACAGGGAAAATTTACCACCTGAAAACATAAAATTGCCAACATGCCATTCACCACATGTAGTGGCAAGGAAAGACTCAGTCATTGGCCTTTTATTATTGTTATTATTATTATTATTATTATTATTATTAATTTATTTATTTATATGGCGCCACATGGGATCCGCAGTGCCCAATTACAGAGTAAACAAATAAGCAAAACATAAAGACAGTCACTTACAGTTCAATACAATATAGGACAAGTAGAGGGTATATAAACATAGCTGCATCAGTAAACAGTAATGAAATAAGTATCAGGGTGGCAGAAAACCAAGGAATTTGGTGCCATCAAAGGGAGTATTGAAAAGAAGATAGATTAAGTAAGTGATGTAAAAGCACATAAGGGAAGAGGTCCCTGCTTGTGAGAGCTTACATTTTTTTACGATTGGTCGGTCTGCAACTGTCAGTGAGGCATCTTCTTCTGCCTCTCATGGCAATGCAAGACCATCCCACTGAGAGTCTAGAAGAGGTGTCAAGAAAATGAAAACTGAAAAATCAGTGCTGAAAAAAGACACTAAGGCAGTAGAACAAACTGTGTATTCAGAAACATCACAAATCCCTGAGGAGAGTCTAAGTGTGTTCATGAATGCTATGTGTTATCTTGACCTTTTTGATACTGTACTTATACAGAAGCCTCTTTCCACCATTTCTGCACCCTCTGCAAATGTGGGAATGAGCAGCACAAATCAACATGCTGACAGACATTGAGGATGCTACAATGGAAGTGAAGCAGGATGAAAAGTATATTTGTGTACTAATAATTTGATTATTTTGATGATGATGTTGTAAGTCAGGCACCAGTGGAAGCAGTTCTTGCCCTTGAAAAGAAGAAAGCCTTTAATTGAATGCCTGATTTTAGGACTATAAAATCCAGCTATAATGTGTGGAATTATTTTTACCTAAATCCTGACAACAGTTTTGAAGCCATCTGTAGCATTTGTAAAGCCACAGTAAGTGGAGGTAGGGGCATTAACCATTTAGGAACCTCCTCTCTGTTACATCATTTGCAGCAAATTCATGAAAAGTTTTTGGCAAAATCAGAAACTTATGCAGAAAAAAAACAAGCAGGCCAGCATCAGCTAGCTCACTACTCTCAGCTAGATCCCAGCACCTGAAATATTAACCACCAACACCTTCATCATCAATATGCTCATTAATGATTGGAAGTAGTCCTGCATCCAATTTAATAAGGCTAACTGACTCCTCCCCTATCCAGGATTCCTCACAAGAATCCTTGAGCACTAGGCCTGCTGCTGCTACTCTTGGAGGTGGAACTTTTTCCCTGAAGGGTACCAAGAAGACTACTAGAAGTATTTAAAAAAATGACTGTTAAACAATACTTTGCCACAGGAATCAATTATGACAGCTGTCACCCAGTCGCACAGTGGATCACTGATGCAATGACAGTTATGCTAGTATTAGATCTGCATCCATTATCTGACATTAATGTAGCTAGTTTAAAACAGTTAATTGAGGTCATGTGTCCCCAACACCAAATTTCATTTTGGTTCCATTTTACCTGAAAAGCAATTCCTTGCCTGCACAAAACCTAATTATTAGCTATAAAATGCCATTGTACCCACTGTCCACTTAACCACAGATTTGTGTACAAGCGGAACTGGGCAAACTAAAGATTACATGACTGCAACAGCTCACTGGATGGGTGAATCACCTTCAGCAGCAGTAATAGCAGCAGCATCTAACAAATACAGTAACGCCAGCTCATCAGAGTCAGGCTACTCTCTGTTTCACTGGACTCACTAAGTAACATACTGCTGACAACCTCTAAGAAATACTAAGAGACATCATAGCAAAAATAGCTTACTCCGCTTGCACACTCCTCAGGATTGTTGATTTATGATAATGCCACAATTATTGTTATAGGATGGCAGCTGAGTGATTTTGAACAAGTCCCATGTTTTGCTCACACATTCATCTTGATGGTACAGAATTTTTTTTTTTAAATTACAGGGGAGTGCAGGAGATGCTGTTCTGTTGCCCAACGAATTTTGGGACATTCAGCAACTGCCTGCAGAAGATTGCAGCACCTGCAAAAACAGTTACATTTGCCCTGCCACCAACTGAAGCAAGAGGAGGTAACAAGATGGAATTCTACCCTTTATATACTTCAGCAGATGGAGGAACAGCAAAAAGCCATCCACAGCTACATGACAATCCATGACATTGGGAGAGGAGGGGAATGTACCTTAGTCCATCGCAGTGGAGAATACCTTCTGATTTGTCAACGTGTTGAAACTATTTTTTATTGTCACCTGTGAAGTGAGTTCAGACACTGCCAGCGTAAGTCAGGTGATTCCCCTACTTAGACTTTTGGAAAAGCAGCTTTAGAAATTGAAATAGGAGTTGAAATGAAGTGATTCCACTAAGTATATTGGACTTCTACTTCAAGTTCTTTATTTGCTTCATCAGGATCCAAGGGTTGTCAATATCTTGAAATTGGATCACTACATTTTGGCAACTGTGCTTTATCTTAGGTTTAAGTTGCATTATGTATCTTTCTTTCCAAACTGACCCAGAAGAGATGCAATGAGATCCTGGTGAGCAAGAGGCACATGACACAACAATGTCTCTGCTGCAAGGAAAAAAACAGAGCTTGCCCAAAAGTTCCACTGGTGATGCAGATGAGTCAACACAACATTTTGACATTCAGTCCAGTCTAAAAAAGTGGGCCAAAATTAGTGACACTACTACCATAACTGTATCTGATATGTTCACCATCCATAAAGTGGTGGAAGATTAGTAGAAATAGGCATGTCACTGAGTCCCTATGACTACTGGAAGGGAAAAAAGGCAATTTGGAGGCCCTTGTACAAACTCATATTGCATTATTTAAGCTGCCCACTCTCCAATTTGTACTCAAACAGAGTTTTCAGCAAAGCTGGGAACCTTGTCAGTGATCTGCATAGCAGACTGCTTTCTCAAAATGTGGAAAAAGCGATGTTCATCAAAATGAACTACAAATTCCATGAGGAAGACCATTGCCAGCAATTACTTCAAAGTACAGAGATTTCTGTAAATTGTGGATTCCAGCGGGAATGAAGTAATATTTTGTGAAGATTGTGTAAACACTGATGAGGGTGAGGATGGAGATGATAATAATAACATCTTGACTGTAGAGATAATTTACAACACTGTTAGCTTAGCTGTCTTAAGCCCATTGGTAGTTTGTTTTGTAGGGGCCTAAACAAACCAAGCACTTCAGCCACAAAAGTGCTTGGTTTATTAAACTGTGCATGTCCTTTTTAATATACAACATAAGGGTCGATGGGAAGGAGAATTCCATCTTGCACCACTTTTCTTTTCTGCCACTGCTGTGTGGCAAAGTATTAATAGATGTGCTATAAACTGCCATGTGTTTGTGCTGCTGCTCTATTGTTTAGCAACCAGCAAGCTTGTTGCAGCCTTTGGTCAATATTGGTGAAAACAACATTATGAGCTGTGAGGTGGTCAAAATTGACTGGAATTGACTGGAAATTAATGTGAGTAAGGTAAGTAATACTGTAAGAACACAAATAGGCCACAGTTATATGATTTTAATAGTTTTTATCAAATAATAATATTATTAAAAAAATAAAATAATAATAATAATAATTTTATTTATATAGCGCTCTATCTCCAATAGGGCTCAAGACACTTAGATCCGTTTAGAAAATTCAGATCCAAAACCAAAACACATAAGGGCGTTTTTGGCAAAACCAAATTCCGACAACGAATTAGAACCGATTCCAAAACATGGAATATAGAAGATAACATGTCAGGTGATGTCTTTTGCACTATATTAGGTGCTGAAATGTACATTGCTCTACTTTGATAACAGAATGTGAAATGGATTTAAGCTACAGCAATTGTGATCTTTATTTAAGTAGAAAGAAATGTTTATAATGCAGACCACCACTTTGTCACACAAACAGAATAAATGTGTTAAAGGTATTTGAACCACAGCAATTTCTATATTTATTTAATTTTCAAAGTGGTGTTTATAAGACAGATGACTACCTGGAACAGTTAGAGTGAAAATAATTTCAACTATGTATGCTGTGTAGAAAATAAATATATATATATATATATATATATATATATATATAAGTCAGGCTGTGTCCAGTAAAAATAAAGAATTTTATCATCAGCAACTGAGAGTGTTTGACTGAAAAAAGCGAATATACCACAGACCATTTTCTTTCAGAATTAGAATATAATATACTAAAAGAAATTGAACCACAGCACCAGTGGTATTTATTTAAATAAAAAAGAGATGTTTGTAAGAAAGACCACTTCTGGCACCATGAGAAAATGACTTATACCTCAGCCACAAAATATGGATGTAAATCCTGTCAGAAGCCTCTTTTACTCTGATAGACAGTGGCCTGTGGTATTTATTTTAATAACAAGAGACTTTAGAACAGAGGAGCTTTACCAATACTTCAATCCCCTCGAGTTGATCCCCCATAGACAACCAGATAATAAAGGTACAGAGTTTCATTATTTCCATATTTACTATATAGATTTCTAAAGTGTTTCTATTACACTGTGCCTGGCACTCTGCTCCAGGCTTTACATCACAAGGCATTGTAGCCCAACATCTAACTTCTCTTGCTGCAGTTCTGCGTAGTATGATCCTGATGCAGAGATGTAGGCAAATACATATGCAGTGACTGTGCAAAAATATGCAAATGCTGCAGTCACTTGGATTTGTATTTAGAAGCCCACTTTCACGGACCCCGGCCGCCCCACTCTTTGGATACACCAATCCAAGAGTTGCGCCAGCACCATGTGAATCTCCGCTCCCACCAACAAAGACTTTTCAATGTATTATGGATGTTGCAGGTGTTTTTAGCTTTACCTGTAACCACCAATCTCACTTGGCTTGGGTTCAAGAACACAGCAGTCAGAACTAATTATATTTATTACAAGCGTAAAAAGATTACAAGGAATATAAGGAGTTTTAGAAATGATATACAGGTTACTAGCAGTCTCAATAAACAAAAAGGAAATAAAGAAAATCAGAACCTAATTACTATTACGTTGTGCATTAAGTTCTGTGTGAGGAAGCTTTACAAAGAAAATAGACATCCATCCAGGCACTGGTAGCCACTTCCATCAGAATGAACAAGGATCTATCAGTGAGTCATGTAGTTATAGACCCCTCAGCACCTCAGCATATCAGCCCCCAGCTCTTGGAAAGGTTAACCCTTACTCTGCTGGGCCCATTTATATCCAGCAGTGGAAGGTCACTCCCCTTGTAATATCCATAGAAGGCCTGTGATCTGTTTGTCACATCTTTTTAAGCATGGAGTTGTGTATTAAAGTTCCAGAGGTTTATGACACTAGTCAAGAAATAGAATTCCTGCCTTCCTTTCAGTTAGTTGTTATTCCTGCATTCAGGCATAGCAACTAATTGGGTTTATCAGACCTCAATGTCCAGAGTTTGGCAATCACTGTTTTTGATGTAGAAATATAATCCCCTTTTACAACATCATGTTAGGGTCCCCAGCCACATATAATTTATACTTTTGACAATACACAACTCTGAGGTCAGCTCACAAGAGAAATTGTGATTTCCCTGACACCCACTAATGACTTTGCAAGACCCAATGGCTGCTTACAACGATGCTAATACTTCTTACATATTTTAGCCTCCACCAATACAGTGCACCTCAGGGTAAACCATTTTCCACTCATGACTCTGACCATCCCCGTCAGATGCCATGGCAGCCATTTTATGCATGTGGGGAAATAGGCAGCAGGACCAGGACCTGGGCACAGGAAGCTAACCTCTTTTTCCTGAATTTTAGCAGAGGTCTTTTAATCCTGATTGAATAATGAGCTCCAATGAAACAATACTAACACTAGCAGATAATTCCATATGGAGGATAACCCCCATAAATGCCCATTCCCTTTATTAAAAGCTTTTGCTTGTATATATAATTATGCTAAACACCTTTAGACGTAATGGAGCAAGCATATTTCTGTTACATTTAGGCAAACTACTGAATCAGCAAACTGGGTAACTTGCTTTAACCACTGCGCTTATGGAAATTCCTCAGTCTTAAGGATAGCAAGTCTGGAGCAGGGACCAACATGAATTAATACATTCTTTGTACAGTACTTTGTGATATAAATAACCATGAAATAAATATGTACAGTAATATACAATACAGTATTATGAATAACAAGGAGCATTATCAGTACACAAGGAGAGCATAATGTGTGGCAGTATGAATGGATGGAAGGACATGGTATGGGCCAATATTGACACAGGCAAGGAAAAGACCTGAGCGAGTTTTAATATTACCCCTTACTTTACTAAAATATATAATCTCTGACCCTGGCAGCAGTTATTACTCCCCCTCACACACACAGGTACTGTATAAAGCAGTGATGGCTAACCTTGACACTCCAGCTGTTGTTGAACTACACATCCCAGCATGCCCTGCATCAGTTTTAGCATGGCCAAATAGCAAAACTGTAGCAGGGCATGCTGGGATGTGTAGTTCAACAACAGCTGGAGTGTCAAGGTTAGCTATCACTGGTATAAAGTGTACCTCTGAGACATAATATTTATAGCACATAGGGGCTCATTCCGAGTTGTTCGCTCCTTGCCAATTTTCGCAACGGAGCGATTAAGGCAAAAATGCGCATGCGCATGGTATGCAGCGCGCATGCGCTAAGTATTTTAGCTCAAAACTTAGTAGATTTACTCATGTCCGAACAAAGAATTTCCATCGTTGAAGTGATCGGAGTGTGATTGACAGGAAGTGGGTGTTTCTGGGCGGAAACTGACCGTTTTCTGGGAGTGTGAGGAAAAACGCAGGCGTGCCAGGATAAAACGCGGGAGTGTCTGGAGAAACGGGGGAGTGGCTGGCCGAACGCAGGGCGTGTTTGTGACGTCAAACCAGGAATGAAACGGCCTGAACTGATCGCAATCTAGGAGTAGGTCTCAAGCTACTCAGAAACTGCTAAGAAATTTCTATTCGCAATTCTGCTAATCTTTCGTTCGCAATTCTGCTAAGCTAAGATACACTCCCAGAGGGCGGCGGCCTAGCGTGTGCAATGCTGCTAAACGCAGCTAGCGAGCGAACAACTCGGAATGACCCCCATAATTCTCAATTAGTACACAGCGAAAATACTCAGGAATTTTGCCCCTAAATGATACCTGTTGCATTTTAATATATGTTTGTGATCTCTGATATGTATATATACAGTATTACATATCTGTTCTTACATTTTTGCCACTTCCCAGTTTCACAAACAGATTGCTCAGACAGTCCTGAATATGTGATTCTCACCACTTCACACCTCATCACACTGTGTCTCCACTATTTTGCTTCATGTTTGTATTGTGAGTGATATGTTATTTGTAACCTAGATATTAATAAAATGTTTTTTTTTTTATATATTAAGATGAGTGTCCCCTCCAAAATAGTTCTTTTTTTCTCTGAAATCCTAGTATTCCTATGGGACAACAGCAGATTATGGCCAGCTCTTCAATTGGATATCCCCAATTGTTCATAGTTTGCAGGAGTTGATCATGCTTCCTTGGGAGGACACTCATTGCAACAGTGTTTATGCTGATATGGGGATTAAATCATAACTGGTTGTGAATAGCAACTTGTTTAGATACTGTAATAGTCCAGAATATTTGACCTGCCATATCTTTGCTCTGAAACAGATTGTTAAACTAATTACATGAGCAGTTGTCCCATTTGAAATTGTTATTTAGTCTTAACCCCAACCCCTCCCCCACTGGGTTGCCGACTGGTCACAATTCCAAAAGTGACTGATCAGAAGAGGATACTTCTTTTATAGGCAGATATATTACTAACTTACTTCTGTAAGTGGATCTGTTATCATGGCATGCTACTTCACCTTTACCAATCAAATCCCCAGAGATCTAAGTTAAGTGCAAACATTAACTGCAGATAGATCGCAAACCAAAACCCAGCTGTGTGTTACTGTAAGTAGCTGCACTTTTGTAGAGATCTGCAATGATCCCAGAATTGCACCATAAGAGTGATAGAGTGACTTCAGTTGTTAAATATAGTGTGCAATTCAGTGGCATGTGCAGTAAGCTTTTGTCATTTAACCACTTAACCGCCATGGTCAGATCACTTGTGACCGCACCACCCTACTATGTCTCCCAATTTTTAACGAGGCACTCTGTGCTATAGATGTGCATAATATCATATTTAAATAGTTAAAAAAAATTTAAACTATAATAAATAAAAAAATGTAAAAAACAATGTTATGAAGGGTTTTGAAGGGAAAAATAATCAGTTAAGTGGTTAAACAACTGTCCAACAGTTGTACAGCTGGATCAGAGCTCAAACCATCCAGTTATTTCTTTGCACTTTAACAGGCAGGTGCTCTAAATTTCAGTTTGATCACTTCTATAACGAATTGCTTAGACTACATATCAATATGTACAGTTAAATGATTTGGTTAGAAAACAAATATGTGTTGATACAAGCTTCTCCTAGAGAAATTCAAAAACAGCAGCAGCCCAATCTAGTGTAATAGATATGAATTTAAGAGAGCACTCATGGTGCAAGAGTTGAGCAATACAATAAAAGCATATAAATACATTTGCATTATAATAAATAAAACAATGGCTTTTGTGATTATTGGGTCAATATTGCCAAAACTGCATTAGATTTTTGTATAGCTAAAGATATCTTTATCTCCTAGCAATACAGGAGAGGCCAAGAGGAAAACATCCTAGTGTAGTTAAGATAATACGTATTGAGCAACTCTGTACATATAAAAAGCAACAGTAAATGCTGACCTGTTGTCCCAGGATGGAAAAAATGGTGGCCAGGCTGCGAAGGCATGCAGCCATCCACATTTGCTGCAATCGCAATTAAATTGGCCCTGGGCAGGCCATTCAGCATGCTGGGGATCCTTGCCCTGCAATGGGCTGCCTCCAGCATGCGATAGAAAGGATTACAGATTCGCTTTTTAGCAGAACCTGCAATCCAACCTGAATAACCCCTAACTAAGTTTTCTGAATTCCTTAAATGTTCAGACTTCAAAAAGAATAATTTGGTTAAACCTTACATTATAAAGGTGTCTACAGTCATCTTGATGTACCATGACCTTTCTGACAGCACTTTGTCTGTGTCGTAGCCCTTTCATGTAATTATGGAACGCCTGACTGAGTTCCATAATATTTACCTTTTACACAAAAGTACAGTATGTTCAGCCATCCCCTATATTACTATTATTTCTATCATCATTTTCAATATTGTACATTATGTAAGCAAATCATGGACAGTGATTATGTATATATATATATATATATATATATATAGTATATATATATATATATATATATATATATAGTATATATATATATATATATATATATATATATATGTACCAGCACATATAATGAAGAGTCCTCGCTTATGTATGTTTATTGAGTTAAAGAATTTGCTAACAGTTAAACAGGGCAAATGGCTTTACCATGGTCCAAAGACATACTGGGGGTAGATATAGCTTGTGACTAAATTAACCCTGATGTTTATGTGTCTGTAGTAAATAAATGATATTGTAATCCCCACTGGAGCAGGGATTGACCAGTCTTTAATAGTGTGCAAGGGATTTTGGGTAGAGGATGTTTTATATTAATTGCTGGTCCTTTTTATGTTTATTGAGATGTGAAATTGTGGTGATTTAGAGTGTAGCATAGTTAGCAGACTTGCCTTAATAGGGTGCTGATCATGTTTTACAAACTATATGTCTATAGCATTGATTATTTATATTTATATTTTTGCTAGTTAAAAGCTGATTTACCAGTTTTGACGATGAGATGGGAAATTAATCAATACATCAAAGATAACATTGCATTGCTTTGACAGTCATGTGTATCTATATATCTTTGGAGTGCTAGTTCTTTTTCATCTATGAAGAGCTCTTATGTTGGTTCATTAAAATGTTTTATAGCTAGGAAGTCTTCATCATGTCTGTATTCTAAACTCTGAATTACACACTTCAGAGGAAAGATACATAAAAGCACAAGTCATCAGTCTCAGCTCTGTCAACAGCAGATCAGATGAAAAAGCATTCAGCAGTAATTCTGTACACGTCAACTCAATTTTAAATCTAAATATCAGTTGCAACAAAAGTAAAGTTAGGTAAAATAAAGAGGCGAGGAAATAGAAGAACATAACATTATGTCTCCCACACCTTTTCCCTATCTGTACATATACAAAGCACAGAGAATATATACTTACAATATTAACACATAAATATGACAAGAAGAAATATTAGAAGGAATAAGAATTGTGGTGGACAATCAGGTTTGGCATCTGAAAAATCACAATCAGATGCTGATTGTTATTGCTGGTTGTTTTGGAATTGTGATATACATTCACTTAGGCCTGGAACAGCTTAATTGGTGTCTAGAATTGCAGCATGTATTGATATTATTGATGTCAAATATTCACCAACTTCAATTTATCATGACATGGAGACCCCAGTTTAAACAATTACTGCAATAATAAATGGAATTATAAATGTTTTCTCCTGCACACATTGGCATGTATAACCAATAAAACGTATTCATCTAAGAATTGACCTACATTATTCTCAAGACATTTTACATATAAACAAAGTGGATGTTTGTATGCAGATAATACACCACTTTACATTGGTCATTAATAATGTCAACATTTTTACATATCATATTGTTCTTCAAACTTACTTCATGTTTTTCACCTGAATTATACCTAAAAAAACCTTCCATCCCCAACCCCCAAAATAGTAAAATTATTTATCCAACCTCTTCCCACAAATGAGAGCTAAAACATGATCTGTTGTGGTATGAACTAGAGTAGAGAAACACCGATCTATCTCCAGTTTATTTATATGTAAAATATAGACTGTGTATTTTACCATATACTGGAAAATATATTATTTTATAGGATGCAGTTAAATTTCTACCATCATATTTTATTAAACTAAATTATCATCTGAGAAATCTGAAAATTGGTTTCATAAATTTTCTTCTTTGATTCTATTCCTGATACTGTTTTATCTCAATTTATTTCATGTACAGTATTTGAAAAGTTCCACATATATTACACTTCCTTATTTTGCTACATGTTATAGTGTTCAGCAGCCTTTCCCAACTTTGGTCCTCAAGGCATACTAACAGTCCAGGTTTTCGTGATATTAATGCTTGAGCACAGGTGACTTAATTAATACCTCAGTTACAGCATTTTGATTTCACCTTCTGTGCTGAAGCCTGGATTTCACTAAAACATGCACTGTTAGTGTTACTTGAGGACCAAGGTTGGGAATGCCTGGTCTACAGGCTATAATAGGACTTTCCAGAAGAGAGAAGGGATTGGAAGTCTGATAATATCTGGTGATTAGAGTTCCTGCCAAACCAACATCCTGAGGAGAGCATGAACTGAATCAAAGTTGGCACAAGGAATTATATTTTGCCATTTCAATAATTGGTGTGCTCCTGCCAAAAGTGAAATGGTATCAGAAATGAATTACTGTAATACTTGTTTTACAAGGAATTCAAGGGTTCAAGAGATTAAGGGGGAGATGTTCTAAGTAGTAAAAAGAGTGGAGAAATGAGCCAGTGAAGAGGTTGCCCATGACAACCAATCAGCATTGAAGTAACATTTATAATTTGCCCAATATAAAATTATACAGTGCAGCTGATTGGTTGCCATGAGCAACTTCTCCACTGACTCATTTCTCCACTCTTATCACTGCTTAGTACATCTCCCCCAATATAGTTCTACCGATGCTATACTAAGTAAAACAAATGAATAAAAATGGACTGCCAGGATAAGACACATTTTTCACCGACTCAGTCGGTGACTGGAATATCTCCAGCCATACTGTAGGTGGCTTTACTGCATTCAGCTGCTGTCCTGCAGTCACCTCTAGCTCTGGAGTGTTTGAGCCTCCTTTTGAGCCCCTGTCAGCTGCTCTGGGCCATTCTTGCCCTGGGAACAGAACTCCTCTCACCCTTCTGCGACAGCCAATATCATCTTGTAGCCTCCTGCTCTTATGCTGCTACCCAGTCCCTGGTTTCCCGTCATGCTGATAGTGCTTCCAGAGTCTGTAAGAATATTCAGGTGAACCCTTTCATTCTCTGCTCTGCTGTGTGAAAGTCCTGGTTGACAAGAAAGATTGCAGGTGGTCCTTCTGCTGTCTTCTTTCCCCAGGCTGAATCGCAGTGCACAGCTCCTACCATCTGGCTTCTCTGGGCTGGCACCTGCTGCATGACCTTAATGTGCTGAAGCACCTCTGCTGCCTCTTCACCACTGGTAATTTCCTTGCAGACTCAGAGATATATACAGGTGGCTGGGATCAGTTTTCTGGGGGAGATCTGTAAAGCACCTGGCACCCTGTCACTAGGCCCTAGCAGTGTGGATCCTTGGCTAACCTCCATGTCTTCTGCTCTCCAGTGAGTTACCAGTATTTATTGGCACACTCGGGATGGTTGTTTTGGTGTGCAGGTCAAGAGTGAGGTGTGGGGTGCAGAGACATCAGAGATCCAGAATCCAGGAATATGGGTTGTTTCTGATGGCATGTGGCGGTGTCTGATGGCATATGGATATTCTTATGTGTATGTAAGGAGCACGTGGAGAGGTTCGATGGTATGTAGGAAAATGTGATAGCTTGTGGAGTGACCTGGTGGCATGTAAGTGGCATATGGAGATGTCTGAAGGCATTCACTGGCCATGTGGGAAAGTCTAATGGCATGCGGTGGTGTGATGGACTGTGTGGGACATGTGGCAAAGTCTGATGGCATGTTAGAGATTTTAAAGTAAATGTTGGGTCTGGGAGCTTGTGGCAAGTATGAGGCCTGAGTGACATGTGGTGGTTTATTGGAAGAAATGAAATGCATGTAAGGGGTATTTTACAGTCTACACAACAGACAAAAGTTCCATTAAAGTTATGGAATGTGTCAAAGTCGAAAAATATCATAATACATATGCCTTGTACTAACCCCATGCACATGCCTGCTGCTCGTGCACTCAGTCCGCCGTGTGTGCACATATCCGCAAGTTGCGTACGATCGCTCCGGCGATCATGCGCATGATATGGGTATTTACGGCGGAGTTTGTGAGCGTGTAGCGTGTTATTAGAACATAGCATATTTAACCTAAATAGCGTATATTGTAGATATAGTTCCCCTAGACCATGTCAGCAAGTATTATTAGTTTAAACAGTTCCTGGACAGAGAGATTCCTCTTTGCATGATAGGAAGGGACAGATAAAGGTTGGAAGGTGATGTCTAGTATCCAGCTGTAGGGTATTTTGAGGGTAACATTCCGGTGTTAGTTAGAGAAAGATTGCTTGCTCCTGCATATAGTTATGTACAAAAGTAGATTATGAACATTAACTGTATTTACTGTAAATTACATATGCGGCGGGAATCCAGAGGATACCACCCACAAGAGCAGTTGGAAAAGGACATCGCCTACCTTTTCAAATCCACCTATGACCTTTGCTGTAATATGGAGACATATCTCTGTGTCCAATGAACAATGAGATTACAGTGACCATTGTATTGTGTATGCATGTTGTGTATATAAGGACCATTGTTGCCTGGCCGGTCAGAAGACTCTAAACGCTATCTGTATGACCAGCGGAGGACCGGATTCGGGTTGCGCTTGCGAATATTCTCACGTACGTACATTCTCTGTAGCCATTATTCTGTTTAGATTTACTTGTTAGTCTGTAGTGTATAACTTGTATTGTTTTACCTTTTTTGGAATCAATCCACGGAGGCTTTAGAACCCTGTGGTTTCAACTACAAACGGTGTTGTGTTTTCACTTTCCTGCCTGGGCTTTAAAGTAGTTTAACCTGTTTAAGGTGTATAAGCATTGTTAAGGTGTACGCACTGTGAGTACTTTGTATCGCTAGTGCTACTTAAGGTTTAAAGGTATAACATCGGTGCAGTACTTTGCTGCTAAGGTTTAAAGTATAAGCATATCATTACACTGTATCATTAACAAGGTTTAAAGGTTATCAATTGTGTGTGCGCTCGCTGTGTGTACTCCGTACACTCAGCGCAGCGTGCGTACGCCAAGTGCGTACCACGTGCAGGACTCTGTACGCAAATAGCGTACAAAGTGCGTAGCACGTGAACGTAGTCTAGCGGCCATAGCGGCTCAACGGTAATAGTGTACAAAGGGGTATAGCTTTGCGGTCTAAGATAATACCGACATTATCAATTGAGGGCTCGTCCGGTTCCTTCTCATACCCGCAGCCTAGCAGAGTTTTCGCAGACTTTATCTATCAGCAAAGGGCGGAGTACCCCCTGTGAACCTTCTCTTGGTCAGGGGATATAAGTGCTGATTAGATAAGCGTCTGCCCTGCACGGTTTGAAGGGATGCTGGAGGGATCCGTAAGATAAGAACGCAAAAGCTATTTTTCTTTTTAAAATCTGTAAATTTCTGTTTTGGCGTCAATTGCGCACACATCACACGCACACACCTGTATTTTGTACTTTGCATATCTGCTCACACCGTTGCCATAATCACTGATTACTAGATTTGTTTTGATCTGTACTGGAAAATTTGTTGCTATTTAGTTAACATATAGAGTTAATATTTAAGGGAGTAAGTGTAAAACGCACACACAGCCTGGCCTAGTTGTAAAGGTTGATACAGTAGAAACTGTGTGTGTGTTAAGTAAGTGATTATAGTTAAATATCACTTACATTTATAGAAGTGTGGGATTTGTAGTACTGCGGACGTACGGCCTGTGTACACGTGTCTCGGACAGCGATCGGGACTGCGTACGCAACGTAAAGGCGTACACACGTGGCGTGTTTACGCAACGTGCGTACAGATACGCCCACTTAATACAAATCACACAATAGCATTGTTTCAGTTTAGGCGATACGGTAGCCACGCGAAAATAGCACAAATTTGTTCAGTTTCCAATATTTTGTTTAAAAGAAACCTTCTCTTACTGTGTCACCTCTGGGACTAGGCTGTTTTTTCTGAATGAAAGTTAATTTTCTGTACAGAAAAATCAAAGTGTATATGAGTGAACGAGCGTGAGTGTGCAAATAAAGGTTTTGTGAACCCAGAATTCGGGATCCCGTAGGAGACCACATCAGGTGAGTGGACACTTGGTGGCGTGGGAGTGGCTTTCTCACGTTAACATTGATTAAGGTATAAAGTAGAGATGAGCGCCTGAAATTTTTCGGGTTTTGTGTTTTGGTTTTGTGTTCGGTTCCGCGGCCGTGTTTTGGGTTCGAACGCGTTTTGGCAAAACCTCACCGAATTTTTTTTGTCGGATTCGGGTGTGTTTTGGATTCGGGTGTTTTTTTCAAAAAACACTAAAAAACAGCTTAAATCATAGAATTTGGGGGTCATTTTGATCCCAAAGTATTATTAACCTCAAAAACCATAATTTACACTCATTTTCAGTCTATTCTGAATACCTCACACCTCACAATATTATTTTTAGTCCTAAAATTTGCACCGAGGTCGCTGTGTGAGTAAGATAAGCGACCCTAGTGGCCGACACAAACACCGGGCCCATCTAGGAGTGGCACTGCAGTGTCACGCAGGATGTCCCTTCCAAAAAACCCTCCCCAAACAGCACATGACGCAAAGAAAAAAAGAGGCACAATGAGGTAGCTGTGTGAGTAAGATTAGCGACCCTAGTGGCCGACACAAACACCGGGCCCATCTAGGAGTGGCACTGCAGTGTCACGCAGGATGGCCCTTCCAAAAAACCCTCCCCAAACAGCACATGACGCAAAGAAAAAAAGAGGCGCAATGAGGTAGCTGTGTGAGTAAGATTAGCGACCCTAGTGGCCGACACAAACACCGGGCCCATCTAGGAGTGGCACTGCAGTGTCACGCAGGATGTCCCTTCCAAAAAACCCTCCCCAAACAGCACATGACGCAAAGAAAAAAAGAGGCGCAATGAGGTAGCTGACTGTGTGAGTAAGATTAGCGACCCTAGTGGCCGACACAAACACCGGGCCCATCTAGGAGTGGCACTGCAGTGTCACGCAGGATGTCCCTTCCAAAAAACCCTCCCCAATCAGCACATGATGCAAAGAAAAAGAAAAGAAAAAAGAGGTGCAAGATGGAATTGTCCTTGGGCCCTCCCACCCACCCTTATGTTGTATAAACAAAACAGGACATGCACACTTTAACCAACCCATCATTTCAGTGACAGGGTCTGCCACACGACTGTGACTGATATGACGGGTTGGTTGGGACCCCCCCAAAAAAGAAGCAATTAATCTCTCCTTGCACAAACTGGCTCTACAGAGGCAAGATGTCCACCTCATCTTCACCCTCCGATATATCACCGTGTACATCCCCCTCCTCACAGATTATCAATTCGTCCCCACTGGAATCCACCATCTCAGCTCCCTGTGTACTTTGTGGAGGCAATTGCTGCTGGTCAATGTCTCCGCGGAGGAATTGATTATAATTCATTTTAATGAACATCATCTTCTCCACATTTTCTGGATGTAACCTCGTACGCCGATTGCTGACAAGGTGAGCGGCGGCACTAAACACTCTTTCGGAGTACACACTTGTGGGAGGGCAACTTAGGTAGAATAAAGCCAGTTTGTGCAAGGGCCTCCAAATTGCCTCTTTTTCCTGCCAGTATAAGTACGGACTGTGTGACGTGCCTACTTGGATGCGGTCACTCATATAATCCTCCACCATTCTATCAATGTTGAGAGAATCATATGCAGTGACAGTAGACGACATGTCCGTAATCGTTGTCAGGTCCTTCAGTCCGGACCAGATGTCAGCATCAGCAGTCGCTCCAGACTGCCCTGCATCACCGCCAGCGGGTGGGCTCGGAATTCTGAGCCTTTTCCTCGCACCCCCAGTTGCGGGAGAATGTGAAGGAGGAGATGTTGACAGGTCGCGTTCCGCTTGACTTGACAATTTTGTCACCAGCAGGTCTTTGCACCCCAGCAGACTTGTGTCTGCCGGAAAGAGAGATCCAAGGTAGGCTTTAAATCTAGGATCGAGCACGGTGGCCAAAATGTAGTGCTCTGATTTCAACAGATTGACCACCCGTGAATCCTTGTTAAGCGAATTAAGGGCTGCATCCACAAGTCCCACATGCCTAGCGGAATCGCTCCCTTTTAGCTCCTTCTTCAATGCCTCCAGCTTCTTCTGCAAAAGCCTGATGAGGGGAATGACCTGACTCAGGCTGGCAGTGTCTGAACTGACTTCACGTGTGGCAAGTTCAAAGGGCATCAGAACCTTGCACAACGTTGAAATCATTCTCCACTGCACTTGAGACAGGTGCATTCCACCTCCTATATCGTGCTCAATTGTATAGGCTTGAATGGCCTTTTGCTGCTCCTCCAACCTCTGAAGCATATAGAGGGTTGAATTCCACCTCGTTACCACTTCTTGCTTCAGATGATGGCAGGGCAGGTTCAGTAGTTTTTGGTGGTGCTCCAGTCTTCTGTACGTGGTGCCTGTACGCCGAAAGTGTCCCGCAATTTTTCTGGCCACCGACAGCATCTCTTGCACGCCCCTGTCGTTTTTTAAAAAATTCTGCACCACCAAATTCAAGGTATGTGCAAAACATGGGACGTGCTGGAATTTGCCCATATTTAATGCACACACAATATTGCTGGCGTTGTCCGATGCCACAAATCCACAGGAGAGTCCAATTGGGGTAAGCCATTCCGCGATGATCTTCCTCAGTTGCCGTAAGAGGTTTTCAGCTGTGTGCGTATTCTGGAAAGCGGTGATACAAAGCGTAGCCTGCCTAGGAAAGAGTTGGCGTTTGCGAGATGCTGCTACTGGTGCCGCCGCTGCTGTTCTTGCGGCGGGAGTCCATACATCTACCCAGTGGGCTGTCACAGTCATATAGTCCTGACCCTGCCCTGCTCCACTTGTCCACATGTCCGTGGTTAAGTGGACATTGGGTACAACTGCATTTTTTAGGACACTGGTGAGTCTTTTTCTGACGTCCGTGTACATTCTCGGTATCGCCTGCCTAGAGAAGTGGAACCTAGATGGTATTTGGTAACGGGGGCACACTGCCTCAATAAATTGTCTAGTTCCCTGTGAACTAACGGCGGATACCGGACGCACGTCTAACACCAACATAGTTGTCAAGGCCTCAGTTATCCGCTTTGCAGTAGGATGACTGCTGTGATATTTCATCTTCCTCGCAAAGGACTGTTGAACAGTCAATTGCTTACTGGAAGTAGTACAAGTGGGCTTACGACTTCCCCTCTGGGATGACCATCGACTCCCAGCGGCAACAACAGCAGCGCCAGCAGCAGTAGGCGTTACACGCAAGGATGCATCGGAGGAATCCCAGGCAGGAGAGGACTCGTCAGAATTGCCAGTGACATGGCCTGCAGGACTATTGGCATTCCTGGGGAAGGAGGAAATTGACACTGAGGGAGTTGGTGGGGTGGTTTGCGTGAGCTTGGTTACAAGAGGAAGGGATTTACTGGTCAGTGGACTGCTTCCGCTGTCACCCAAAGTTTTTGAACTTGTCACTGACTTATTATGAATGCGCTGCAGGTGACGTATAAGGGAGGATGTTCCGAGGTGGTTAACGTCCTTACCCCTACTTATTACAGCTTGACAAAGGGAACACACGGCTTGACACCTGTTGTCCGCATTTCTGGTGAAATACCTCCACACCGAAGAGCTGATTTTTTTGGTATTTTCACCTGGCATGTCAACGGCCATATTCCTCCCACGGACAACAGGTGTCTCCCCGGGTGCCTGACTTAAACAAACCACCTCACCATCAGAATCCTCCTGGTCAATTTCCTCCCCAGCGCCAGCAACACCCATATCCTCCTCATCCTGGTGTACTTCAACACTGACATCTTCAATCTGACTATCAGGAACTGGACTGCGGGTGCTCCTTCCAGCACTTGCAGGGGGCGTGCAAATGGTGGAAGGCGCATGCTCTTCACGTCCAGTGTTGGGAAGGTCAGGCATCGCAACCGACACAATTGGACTCTCCTTGTGGATTTGGGATTTCGAAGAATGCACAGTTCTTTGCTGTGCTGCTTTTGCCAGCTTGAGTCTTTTCATTTTTCTAGCGAGAGGCTGAGTGCTTCCATCCTCATGTGAAGCTGAACCACTAGCCATGAACATAGGCCAGGGCCTCAGCCGTTCCTTGCCACTCCGTGTGGTAAATGGCATATTGGCAAGTTTACGCTTCTCCTCCGACAATTTTATTTTAGGTTTTGGAGTCCTTTTTTTTCTGATATTTGGTGTTTTGGATTTGACATGCTCTGTACTATGACATTGGGCATCGGCCTTGGCAGACGACGTTGCTGGCATTTCATCGTCTCGGCCATGACTAGTGGCAGCAGCTTCAGCACGAGGTGGAAGTGGATCTTGATCTTTCCCTAATTTTGGAACCTCAACATTTTTGTTCTCCATATTTTAATAGGCACAACTAAAAGGCACCTCAGGTAAACAATGGAGATGGATACTAGTATACAATTATGGACTGCCTGCCGACTGCAGACACAGAGGTAGCCACAGCCGTGAACTACCGTACTGTACTGTGTCTGCAGCTAATATAGACTGGTTGATAAAGAGAAGATGTCTATGTAACTATGTATGTATAAAGAAGACTGAAAAAAATCCACGGTTAGGTGGTATACAATTATGGACGGACTGCCTGCCGAGTGCAGACACAGAGGTAGCCACAGCCGTGAACTACCGTACTGTACTGTGTCTGCAGCTAATATAGACTGGTTGATAAAGAGAAGATGTCTATGTAACTATGTATGTATAAAGAAGAATGAAAAAAAACCACGGTTAGGTGGTATACAATTATGGACGGACTGCCTGCCGAGTGCAGACACAGAGGTAGCCACAGCCGTGAACTACCGTACTGTACTGTGTCTGCAGCTAATATAGACTGGTTGATAAAGAGAAGATGTCTATGTAACTATGTATGTATAAAGAAGAATGAAAAAAATCCACGGTTAGGTGGTATTACAATTATGGACGGACTGCCTGCCGAGTGCAGAGACACAGAGGTAGCCACAGCCGTGAACTACCGTACTGTGTCTGCTGCGACTGGATGATAAATGATATAAAAAATATATATATATCACTACTGCAGCCGGACAGGTATATATTATATATTATATAATGACGGACCTGCTGGACACTGTCTGTCAGCAGAATGAGTTTTATTTTTATAGAATAAAAAAAAAAAACACACAAGTGAAGTCACACGACGAGTGTTTAACTTTTTCAGGCAATCACAATATAAGTATACTACTAACTATACTGGTGGTCAGTGTGGTCAGGTCACTGGTCAGTCACACTGGCAGTGGCACTCCTGCAGCAAAAGTGTGCACTGTTTAATTTTAATATAATATGTACTCCTGGCTCCTGCTATAACCTATAACTGGCACTGCAGTAGTGCTCCCCAGTCTCCCCCACAATTATAAGCTGTGTGAGCTGAGCAGTCAGACAGATATATATAATATTATATATAGATAATAGATGATGCAGCACACTGGCCTGAGCCTGAGCAGTGCACACAGATATGGTATGTGACTGACTGAGTCACTGTGTGTATCGCTTTTTTCAGGCAGAGAACGGATATATTAAATAAACTGCACTGTGTGTCTGGTGATCACTCACTATATAATATATTATGTACTCCTGGCTCCTGCTATAACCTATAACTGGCACTGCAGTAGTGCTCCCCAGTCTCCCCCACAATTATAAGCTGTGTGAGCTGAGCAGTCAGACAGATATATATAATATTATATATAGATAATAGATGATGCAGCACACTGGCCTGAGCCTGAGCAGTGCACACAGATATGGTATGTGACTGACTGAGTCACTGTGTGTATCGCTTTTTTCAGGCAGAGAACGGATATATTAAATAAACTGCACTGTGTGTCTGGTGGTCACTCACTATATAATATATTATGTACTCCTGGCTCCTGCTATAACCTATAACTGGCACTGCAGTAGTGCTCCCCAGTCTCCCCCACAATTATAAGCTGTGTGAGCTGAGCAGTCAGACAGATATATATAATATTATATATAGATAATAGATGATGCAGCACACTGGCCTGAGCCTGAGCAGTGCACACAGATATGGTATGTGACTGACTGAGTCACTGTGTGTATCGCTTTTTTCAGGCAGAGAACGGATATATTAAATAAACTGCACTGTGTGTCTGGTGGTCACTCACTATATAATATATTATGTACTCCTGGCTCCTGCTATAACCTATAACTGGCACTGCAGTAGTGCTCCCCAGTCTCCCCCACAATTATAAGCTGTGTGAGCTGAGCAGTCAGACAGATATATATAATATTATATATAGATAATAGATGATGCAGCACACTGGCCTGAGCCTGAGCAGTGCACACAGATATGGTATGTGACTGACTGAGTCACTGTGTGTATCGCTTTTTTCAGGCAGAGAACGGATATATTAAATAAACTGCACTGTGTGTCTGGTGGTCACTCACTATATAATATATTATGTACTCCTGGCTCCTGCTATAACCTATAACTGGCACTGCAGTAGTGCTCCCCAGTCTCCCCCACAATTATAAGCTGTGTGAGCTGAGCAGTCAGACAGATATATATAATATTATATATAGATAATAGATGATGCAGCACACTGGCCTGAGCCTGAGCAGTGCACACAGATATGGTATGTGACTGAGTCACTGTGTGCTGTGTATCGCTTTTTTCAGGCAGAGAACGGATTATAAAGTAAACTGCACTGTCCTCACTAGTAAACTCTCTCCACTCAGTCTCTACACTTCTACAGTAACAGTACTCCTCCTAGTCAGCTCCAGTAAATCTCTCTCAGTCTCTTATAATCTAAATGGAGAGGACGCCAGCCACGTCCTCTCCCTATCAATCTCAATGCACGTGTGAAAATGGCGGCGACGCGCGGCTCCTTATATAGAATCCGAGTCTCGCGAGAATCCGACAGCGTCATGATGACGTTCGGGCGCGCTCGGGTTAACCGAGCAAGGCGGGAAGATCCGAGTCGCTCGGACCCGTGAAAAAAAACATGAAGTTCTGGCGGGTTCGGATTCAGAGAAACCGAACCCGCTCATCTCTAGTATAAAGGAGCAATTAGTATAACAGCAGACCAAGAGGTCAGCGAAGTCAGAAATCCGCTGACTAAGTCAAGCGAAGCTCTGAATACCGTGGCCTGAAAAAGGTCAGCGGTGAGAGCGCAGCCCCGGGGGTTTGCGTAGTACCCATATAGGCCCGTTCAGATACGCTCCGGCTGAGGATTCGCAGCCTGAAAAACAATTCCATTGGTCGTTTAGCGGATAAGTAACAGTTACTTATACGCCGTGCGATTGTACCGCGCGTTAGTGTGTGCAATAGTTAGTTCAACTTGATACCCATTACACCATTTGCGTAAAATCGCGGGATCATAGACGCTAATTGTACACGCAACGTGATTTGTGTAACAGTCTTTTTATTTTAAGGGAGTTTCGCTGGTCACTCAGGAAATCTCCAACGACTGATATTTACTGGGAAGGGTAAGTCACTCCCACACACTCTCAGTAAATAGAGGTTACGTAGGGCCCTAGGTTGGGTATGACCAGCGCTGAGGACAGTGTGCAATTGGCCAACGTGGGCGTGAGTGGGTGAGGGCGCTCTGAGAACTTTCACCGTTGCCTTACCTCTGAGTAATTTGGTTTTCGTAGGAATTAGCTGAGATGGCAATACCTGCAAAGAATGGGGGCCAGTTGCTCAAGTAAGGGACGATCAACCAGGGTTCAGGTTGATATTCCGCAGCCCAAAGGGTCGGCGAGGTACATAATGTGTGAGAAATATGGATCACACGCAGAGGTCTTATGCAATGAATGGGAACGTATGACTGTGGAAGATAGGGAACCGTTCCCTAGGGTAGGCAGTTTTAGTCCTGAGGTGTTGCAAAATTTAAGGAGAAGGATATGTCTAATAAAATCCAGAAAACAAAGGATTAGACATTATGATTGTTTACATATATGGCAACAGGAGGGTGATATGCAAAGGGGACTAGCTTACACAGCCGGTTCCAATCCTAGCAGAAAAAACTAATGGCAACCGCACCACCACCACCGTATACTACAGGGAAGAAAGTGGCTACAGACAATGGCATACCGATATATGATAAGAGTAAAGTTGATAAATGTATTAATTCTAACCCGTGCAAGTTGTACCCCATTTTAAACTTCCCTCAGGATTACAAGCAAGAAGATGAACCCAGCACGATGTCGGCTCTTTCCCTAGCAGCCACTATACTGTCAAAGTCAGAAAAATATCACTATACACACTGCCATATTTGCACCTCATACATATCCGCGCTGCGCATGTGTGCGCTCTCCTGTGCGTGCGCATAACCGCTGTTACGTGCACCCGCAGGTGCACTGTATGCGCATTTACGGTAGAGTTTCTGTGTGCCCAGCGTGCGACTCAATCGTTACATAATTTAACCATATAATGTATTTTATAAGTTAATATTCCCCTGAGTCCAGCAGGTATCAGTGGGTCTCAAATGGCTCTTTGACCTTAGAGATTCCCCAAACAATAGTTTGCATGTTGGGAGGGCTTCACATCTTCATATGCATAGTTAAGCACAGGAATAGTAATTGAAGATTAATTGTATTCCAAATCAGTATCTTTCCCGCAGACGGAGTACAATAGCCTTTAATTACACTGAGCTTTGAGACTCAATGAGGAGGGCCAACACCTGTGTTTACGAATGGGTTAGGGTTTGTCTCCAGAAGAATGATTGCTGAGATGTCATTGTCTCAACTGAAAGTGGACATCATGAATATCGAACAAAACCCAGAGACAGGGTTTTGTTTTGTATTCGCCAAACAATAGCTCTCCAGAAGACAGGAATGTGTTAGTCATCACCCGACATTTTGCATAACCAAGGCCACTGATACAAGACAGCCCACATACTGTGAAAGACACACTTCCTGTGGTTGACACACCCCCACAGCTGGAATGCAGGTATGATATTATCCACTGGAAATCACAGGGCTCACTCACTCACACAGCTACCTGGCACCCAGCAGCATGGCGGCTACATCCCCAGGACTGACCTCCAAGCTAAAGGCTAAGTATTGAATTCACATGGCTAGATAAGGAAATATAGACAGATTGCTTTAAGGTCAATGGTGCTGGTTTAAATAGGATATTGTAACTTGTTTGTGTGATAGATCTGGGAATCTGTGATGGTAGCTGGGACATTAGACAACCTGTAGCATAGCATTTGTGGTATTTGTTTGCCTATGGTGATTTAAAATAGATTGTGCTGGTATGTTATAATATATCTTGTTAATCATGAATACCACCATGCAGTTACCTTTGAATATGTGCGTGTTGCAATGGCAGGCTGATACTTGTGGGTACCTGGTGTTCTGGTCTTGTGATAGCTCGTATGCTCTGGTTATTGAGATACTGTGTTTGCTTGAAATTGTGAAAGGTGATTTAGATGGTTTGGAATTGTAAAATCAGAACATATGCATTGTTTTGAGGCTTGGACATTTTGGAATAAAATGGAGTCTTGTGTCTTCTGCTATGTGATTGTGGTGTAGCAGAGAGTGCCATGTGTTTGGACCTGCAAATCTAAAATGGCTGCTAGCATCCCCCTTTCAACCATGTGTTGCAGTCCTTGGAATCATGGGAGGTTTCCCAAAATGGAGTCTAGCTTCTGTCCCATGCGGTATTGTAGGGTTGTGTATATAGGGACAGCCAGTATGGGTAAGGTCAAGTATTTTCTCCACAAAGATTCTCAGCATTGACTAACTGCGCAGCGATTGTTCCTCACATGTGTAAGCTTCTCCGTAACCATATTGTCTTTGTTGTTATTGTGGGCCATATCTCTCTCTCTCTCTCTCTCTCTCTCTCCTCTTTCTCTCTCATTTTCCTTAAACATAATTGTATTGTATTTCCTGTGTAGTTATCTGGTTAGTTAGTCTGTGTTATATTGTAGTGTGTGACTTGTACTGTATTACTCTTTTTGCAAGTAATAACATTCTTACTAAAGGCGTTAGAACCTTAGACCGGTATTTGATTGGTTATTATAAATGCATAAAGGTTTCTCAGAGCGTCATAGTCGCACATACAGCTTTTAAGCTAACAAGGTTACACTGCATTACATCTACACATTGTCACTGCACAAATGTTTACAGTATAAGTACATTCCTTAAGGTATAGTTAAGGGAGTACCCTTGCGGTACTTTTTTGCGCCAATGGCGTACTGTGTTCTTTAACCTTTAACGTGTTTTTAATAGGACAAATATTATAGACATTGTCAATTGGCGGCTCGTCGGTCCTTCACATATCTATACTAGGTAATTCCAGCAGACATTATCCATCAGCAAAGGGCGGGAGATCATATTCCTCGTAGTGCTGTCTGGATAAGCGTCTGTTTCGCTTAGTAAAGGGTGCTGAAGGAATCCGGAACTGGAAGGTAAGAACAGTACGTTATTGTCTTTGTAAATCTAGTTTTTATTTCTATTTGGTGCCAACTACACACGCAGATTGGATGGTTTGTCTGTTTAAATAGGTTTAAAATTATTTTTAATCGCTCTGCATAGCATGATAACTTTAGGAGTTTGAATGATGACTTTCTTTGTGACAAGAAGCAGCATGGTCTGTCCACCATTTTGTGTGACCCTCATGGAGGTGAAAGGGGGAGGAGCAGCGGCCATTTTGGGAAGGTCACATTTTTATTTTTTTTCCTAAGCGGTTGATTTTCAGTTGACTCAGGAAATAATCAGCCATCCATTGTCAAAAAGAAATCATCATTTAATGAGTTTTTTTTTTATGCATTTATTTAATCTATATCATAGTCAATCATAAGTAATAGTGATTGGTACTTATATGTAATATCTATATGCGTGTGCTTACATCAATATATGTTATTAGATTAATTTAGAATTGCATGTTCATTTGTGTAATCTTCACATCTCACTTTCCTGGTTGCCATTTTTATAATTGATAAACGTGCTAAGAGAGATTTGCCGCTATTTCATAGTTAAAGAGTAAAAGTAATACATTAAGGTGTAGACAAACGCACACAGCTTTGCCTGAGATACAAGGAGAAGTCAGTGTGGTGCTCGGTAGATGATCGGGGATCATCTACATTGATAAACGTGTACATTGTGTTACGGTGGATATTTGCTTTGCGTGCACGTGTCTCTAACAAAGGGCTGAGACTCGCGTACGCAACTCAAAGGCCGACGCATGCAGCGTATATTACGCAACGGAGCGTCCGGGTACGCCCACGTAACTCAAATCACACGATAGTGTTATTGCAACAGGTGGAAAGGTGGCAACGTGGTAAGTAGCGCAAGTCTATTTTAGTGTCCGAAATTTAGATTAACAGATCCTTCTCCAAATTCACAACACATCTGGTCTAAAGAAAATTTCTGCGCAGAAATAGAAATAGAAACAAAAGTGTACATGTGATGAGTGAGTGTTTTTAAGTTTATACAATTTTTGAGGTTGAACCACAAGAAGTCGAGTTCTCGCAGGAGTACATACATGTAAGTGACGTGCATGGTGGCTAGGGAGGCATCTCTGGTTAAACATAAAATTTGAGCAGTAGAGTATAGTAGACCAGGAGGTCACACTGTAGCACAGACCAGGAGGTCCAGGTACAGCAGACAAAGAAGTCCGCTATAAATAAGAGAAAAAGGCACAACCCAGGGGGTTGGTGCAGAACCCATATAGGCCAATAAAGCTCTGGCTGAAGGAATTCGCAGCCGAAATTTTCGATTCCACTGGTCGCTCTGCACATAAGATTAGTTGCTTATGTGCTGAACGATTGTACCGCACGAAATTGTGTGCATTAGTAATCTGACCAGTACCATTTGTGTACGAAACCGGTCATAAACACTATTTGTACATTCTGACGTGATTTGTGTAATTTTTTATTTTCTGAAGGGAAGTTCGCTGGTCACTCAGGAATTGTCCAACAACCAATAGTTACTGGAAAGAGTAAGTGTTCTGCGGATATCCCTCGCATGTTCCAGTAAATAGAGGTTCATAGGGGCCCTGGGTCGAGTACGCCAGCGCTAAGGCAGTGTGTAGGTCGTATTGGTCGATGTGGGCGAGTGAGTGGGGTACTCGGTAAACCGCCACCGTCAGCCTATCGTGAACATTTTGGTTTTTGTAAGGGTTCGCTGAAGACCCTGATTAAAGGTCAGAGGTGGTGAAAGCAACACCTGCAAGTTATGGGGGCCAATTGTTCAGGAAGGGGGCGATCAACCTCGGTTCGGGTTGATTCAGTGAACCGACCAGTCGGGTCGGCAAGGTACGTAATGTGTGAAAAATATGGTTTACACACAGAGGTTTTATGTGATGAATGGGAGAGAATGACTGTACATGACGGGGAGAAGTTCCCAAAAATAGGCAGCTTTAGCCCAGAAGTGTTACAAAATCTAAGGAGGAGGATAGGTCTCATTAAATCAGCAAAGAGACGAATCAAACATTTTGATTATTTACAGTTATGGCAACCGGAAAGTGAATTGCAAAGAGAGTTAACTTACATATCTGACCCTCATCTTGGGAAGAGAGACATGGCAATGGAGAGGATTATGGTTGCAGAGAAATGGCACAATGTTGTACGATAAAAATGCACTTAGTAACTGTATTAAGAACGAAAGTAACAAATGTAATAATGTTTATAAAAATGAAAGTGTAAAAATCACAAATGTTAACCTGTGCAAGTCGCACCCCATGTCAAACTTCCCTCAGGAATACAAACAAGAAAGTGAGCCCAGAACGATGTCGGCACCTCTTCCAGAAGCCATCCTACAAGACATCCAGGTGGACGCGACCAAATCGGTAAAGGCAATAATCAAACCCCCTAACGGAGGGTCAGGTGAGGTCGTGTCCACAGGTACGTACAAAGTTTTATATCACGCACAAACAAATGTACCCCATATTGTAAGACCAAAACAAGGTGATGTAATTGAGTTTAGTCCTGTCAGGGTGATCACAGTCCCCAATGGGAAGACTGACGATCAGGGAATCATTCCCGTCAAGGACAGTGCAATGCGCCATCCCTGGTCCCGGACAGAATTGAGATCAATCATGTCTGATTTCCCAGATCCTAGGAAAGATCTAAGTGTATGATCAAAGATTCACAGAAGGTATATCAACTCCCTAGAAAACGACATAATCATGGTATCCAAGGAATCAGGGAGGTACAGGGAAAGCGGTTGATGGTGATGAGCATCCAAGCGTTTGAGGAGGCATCAAATCAACCAAGACCCCATTTCACTGACACTTGGAGGAAGCCCAGGGTTTGTGATCTTTGCAAAAGAGAAGGGCATTATGCCAGTAACTGCAACAGCCCACATAAAGTCAGACCCCCTAGACATGAATATGAGCATGAATATGACACACCAAATTATAAAAGGTGATCATTAGGACTGATGGTAAGCCTGAGGTAACAGTTAATAAATTGGGAGGTCATTCCCTGAAGACACAGGAATGACCGGGTGAAACGTTGTAAATGTATCTGTGAAATGTTTCTTTTCTCTCCCCATCTCTGACGATTATTGATAGGACTCAAACATTGCATATCTGCTTGGTCTTTGCAGAAGTCTACCAAACCCCAGCATGACCTATCCGCATCAATGTATCCTGGCCAGATACAGAGGGTGGAGTATGGAGGTGCTGGTGGGAGGGACTGCGCAAGGAAACCATTGGACATGTAGATATGACAGCCTGATGATCTGACAATGTTTTAAAATGTCTGAAAAATGTTTTTTTTTCCTGTTGTTGTTTATTGATGTGTTATGTTATATATATATATGAATTGTTCTCTCTCTCTTTTGTTTTTGTTTTTGGTTTCTCTCTTCTCACTCATGTTTTCATGTTTTAAAGATGGTATGTCACACATCAGTTAGACAAATGGTAATGCAAGATTTTTGCTCCTTACAGAAAGATCGCTGGTTTGGAAGGAATATTGCATCACCGGAATGTTCGTTTGGAAGACTGAGAGACAGCACCTTTGAGATGACAGCAGAACGAGAAGAACAACAAGACTAGAGAACTAATTATCGTAACAAGTTTCTCTCCCCCTCAAACTGTTTTCCTGTACCCCCATTACAAATTTCTCCTTTTCTCCTCCTGTAAGATGGACTCGCCTCAAGAGACTGTGATCCGTGTTTTCATGTTGACCCTGATGTTGACCAGAGCAGTCTGTTTCGGTGAGAGTACCAGTGAGGTCGAGAAAGGATCCAGAAAGGTTCCGATGACTGAGACGGAGGTGTAAATTTCCAATAGCAACACAATCACCAAGCAAAGGCGAGTACCGGAAACGATCTAGCAGCCATGTTATTTGTAAACATTGTGAAGGATTGTTAGCTGAAGAAAACTGTATCTGTAGGCTCTGTGACAATGTAGTTGAGGATGGGTGCATTAAGAAATGCCAATCCAGTTTTAATATCCACATGGACCGGCATCCATTGAGTGACTATCACTCCTTAGTGGGTAGTGTGTTAAATAAGACAGATTGTTGGGTATGCTCTCAAGTACCTCAAGGTCATAGCAAATCAGGGCTAGTACCATTTCCTTTAACGGTAGGGGAGGTACTTGAGCTAAAGGGTGGGAGACCGGTGGACAGGAGGTTTAATATCTCTAGTCCTCCTAGTTTGAAGCTCCACCAATATCATGTGGATAGACCCCTAGTATGTTTTAACATTACCAATCCCCGAAAGCCGGGAAATTGGGAAGTGTCATGGAGTAACCAAACCATGACCTTTTCATATAGAGCAGATAGAATGCCAACAGATACAGAGCTTATACGCCACATAGCCAGTAGAGAAAAATCTTTCCAATATAGGTATACCCTAGGAAGTAGGATTACGAAAGTTGGAGAGGTATCACCAGGATACTGTGCACATATCGTACAAGCTGATACGTGTACTAGACAGATGGGAGAATTAGGGGTAGGAGATTTCACATGGAGGATGTGTAATATGGTTATGTCCTACTCTGTCCCATATGTTCTCCCCGATGATGCATATTTCATATGCGGGAGGAAGGCGTATAAGTGGCTTGCCCCAAACTCTGAAGGATTGTGTTATATTGGAAAAGTACTGCCTGAAATAATGACTGTATCGCATAACAAAATGGATTTGATTTACGACCCAACCATTGAAACCACGCTGTGATAAAAGGTGATTCCACGACCTGTTTCTTTCACCTGTTTTTTACGTTTTCTCCAAGGTAAAAAGACCCACTTGGACGAGGAATTTGACGAGCCTGTATACAGACAACTGATGGATTAAAGAAGAAGTTTTGACAACCTTATACACAGATATTTGATGAACTATGCCATAGACCCCCAGTTTCCCTAGAAATTTTAAAATTACGCTAGCCCAACACTTTTGTAAGTCTATGGACATTGACAAAGCTTTTTGCTCGCACCTTATGAGCAAAAGCACAAAGAAGACTGCATTCAACAGACACCGAACAAGACTTCAGCCGACAAATGTTTATTAACCTGACATAGAATACCACTGCATTTACCATAAGTGTTCTTTATCTTCATTTCTACAACCCTCAGGTAATGACACACATAGTCGATAGGGAATACAGGCACAGATATCAGCAATCACATATCCCCCCCATTCATGTATCATCAACTAAAATGTGCTCCCCCATTTTGTCGCAAAACGCCGAAATGAGCTCGGTAGAGTTTGACAGCCCATCCACAGACCCTTGATACGGGATAAGAAGGAATTCAAATGTATACTTCGCAATACCTCGAAGCTTGATTTAAAACACGTACGGCACGATGATACATGACCCCCCAAACATGGATTCATACACACATGCTTTTGCTATCTCACTAGGTCATACCCTTTTCACACCTTCTCTTTCTCCTCCCCAACCCAACCACGGAAATGTATTTACACTTGACATATATTTTTCTCCTTTTGAAATGTTTTAGGAAGTGGCAGTTATTGTTGACTGCCAAAGGGTGGACTGTCAAAGTCAGAAAAATATCACTATACACACTGCCATATTTGCACCTCATACATATCCGCGCTGCGCATGTGTGCGCTCTCCTGTGCGTGCGCATACCCGCTGTTACGTGCACCCGCAGGCGCACTGTATGCGCATTTATGGTAGAGTTTCTGTGTGCCCAGCGTGCGACTCAATCA
Organism: Pseudophryne corroboree; assembly: GCF_028390025.1. Classification (NCBI taxonomy): domain Eukaryota; kingdom Metazoa; phylum Chordata; class Amphibia; order Anura; family Myobatrachidae; genus Pseudophryne; species Pseudophryne corroboree. The sequence goes on from NC_086444.1 coordinate 558,552,339, forward strand.
TTACATAATTTAACCATATAATGTATTTTATAAGTTAATATTCCCCTGAGTCCAGCTGGTATCAGTGGGTCTCAAATGGCTCTTTGACCTTAGAGATTCCCCAAACAATAGTTTGCATGTTGGGAGGGCTTCACATCTTCATATGCATAGTTAAGCACAGGAATAGTAATTGAAGATTAATTGTATTCCAAATCAGTATCTTTCCCGCAGACGGAGTACAATAGCCTTTAATTACACTGAGCTTTGAGACTCAATGAGGAGGGCCAACACCTGTGTTTACGAATGGGTTAGGGTTTGTCTCCAGAAGAATGATTGCTGAGATGTCATTGTCTCAACTGAAAGTGGACATCATGAATATCGAACAAAACCCAGAGACAGGGTTTTGTTTTGTATTCGCCAAACAATAGCTCTCCAGAAGACAGGAATGTGTTAGTCATCACCCAACATTTTGCATAACCAAGGCCACTGATACAAGACAGCCCACATACGGTGAAAGACACACTTCCTGTAGTTGACACCCCCCCACAGCTGGAATGCAGTTATGATATTATCCACTGGAAATCACAGGGCTCACTCACTCACACAGCTACCTGGCACCCAGCAGCATGGCGGCTACATCCCCAGGACTGACCTCCAAGCTAAAGGCTAAGTATTGAATTCACATGGCTAGATAAGGAGGTATAGACAGATTGCTTTAAGGTCAATGGTGCTGGTTTAAATAGGATATTGTAACTTGTTTGTGTGATAGATCTGGGAATCTGTGATGGTAGCTGGGACATTAGACAACCTGTAGCATAGCATTTGTGGTATTTGTTTGCCTATGGTGATTTAAAATAGATTGTGCTGGTATGTTATAATATATCTTGTTAATCATGAATACCACCATGCAGTTACCTTTGAATATGTGCGTGTTGCAATGGCAGGCTGATACTTGTGGGTACCTGGTGGTCTGGTCTTGTGATAGCTCGTATGCTCTGGTTATTGAGATACTGTGTTTGCTTGAAATTGTGAAAGGTGATTTAGATGGTTTGGAATTGTAAAATCAGAACATATGCATTGTTTTGAGGCTTGGACATTTTGGAATAAAATGGAGTCTTGTGTCTTCTGCTATGTGATTGTGGTGTAGCAGAGAGTGCCATGTGTTTGGACCTGCAAATCTAAAATGGCTGCTAGCATCCCCCTTTCAACCATGTGTTGCAGTCCTTGGAATCATGGGAGGTTTCCCAAAATGGAGTCTAGCTTCTGTCCCATGCGGTATTGTAGGGTTGTGTATATAGGGACAGCCAGTATGGGTAAGGTCAAGTATTTTCTCCACAAAGATTCTCAGCATTGACTAACTGCGCAGCGATTGTTCCTCACATGTGTAAGCTTCTCCGTAACCATATTGTCTTTGTTGTTATTGTGGGCCATATCTCTCTCTCTCTCTCTCTCTCTCTCCTCTTTCTCTCTCATTTTCCTTAAACATAATTGTATTGTATTTCCTGTGTAGTTATCTGGTTAGTTAGTCTGTGTTATATTGTAGTGTGTGACTTGTACTGTATTACTCTTTTTGCAAGTAATAACATTCTTACTAAAGGCGTTAGAACCTTAGACCGGTATTTGATTGGTTATTGTAAATGCATAAAGGTTTCTCAGAGCGTCATAGTCGCACATACAGCTTTTAAGCTAACAAGGTTACACTGCATTACATCTACACATTGTCACTGCACAAATGTTTACAGTATAAGTACATTCCTTAAGGTATAGTTAAGGGAGTACCCTTGCGGTACTTTTTTGCGCCAATGGCGTACTGTGTTCTTTAACCTTTAACGTGTTTTTAATAGGAAAAATATTATAGACATTGTCAATACAGGACACCCAGGTGGGCATGGCCCAACTGGTAAGAGCAGTAGTAAAGCCCCCTAGCGGAGGGATAAGTGAGGTCGTGTCCACAGGTAAGTATGGTACTGTACATTATGCAGTGATAATAGCACCTCACATTGTAGAGTCAACACAAAATGGTGTAATTGAACACAATCCCCCTCACTAAGAACCAGGGTACAAACCTCTCTACCTAACTGGAGAGGTATTTCGGTGGCTGCATTAAGAGAGTCCGCTATCGAGCATGACCGTAATATCCAAAGAACCAGGGAAGCACAGGGAGAGCGGTTGATGGTGATGAGCATCCAAGCACTGGAAGAAGCATCAACTCGACCAAAACCCCAGGCCCCTGGCACATGGAGGAAGCCAAGAGTTTGTTATCTGTGTAAAAGGGAAGGGCATTATGCCAGCAACTGTAACAGCACACATAAATTCAGACCCCCTAGACAAGAACACGAGCAAAGTTATGACACACGTAATTGGGATCAGGGATCATATAGGAAACATTTTGGGCCACACCTGTAGTCCGCAGCCAGTGAAATTGATTACTAGCCTAGGTAGTAAACCTGAGGTCACAATTGATGTAGTTGGTAGATCATATCTTGTAGATACAGGGGCGGCCAGGTAAACTCTGTGATTTATCTTTTAAAGCTTCCTCTTCATCTCTGACGTTCACCGACAGACTTACAGCTCAAACGTCACATATCTAATTGGTCTTTTCAGAGGTCTGCCCAACCCCATTATATCTCACCAGCATCATTGTGCCTGGCCATGCACAGAGGGTGGAGAGTGGAAATACTGGTGGAGGGAGACTGTGCAGAGATACCGATAGACATGATGGTGTGACAGCCTGATGGTGAACGCAACTCTGACAAATTTTCTTTTTATTATTCTCTCTCTCTTTTTTTTCATTTTCTACGGATGGTTTATTTCGCACAACAGTTAAACACATGGTAATGCAAGATTTATGTTCCCTACATAAAGGTCGCTGCATCGGAGAGAACATCGTATCACTGGAGTATCTGTTCCAGGAAGGTTGAGAGGCAGCACTGTTGAGATGGCACCTGAGCACGGAGAACAACAAGACTAGAGGCGGTTGTCGCACAAAACTTCTTTTTCCTTTTTATTATCTTCTCCATCTCCCATAACCCTCCTTTCCCCCCCTTCCTTGCTCCTTTTTCTCTCCCCTTAGCAAGATGGACTTACCCCCAAGAGACTGCATTCCGGGTTTTCCTGTTGACCCTGTTGTTGACCAGAGCAGTCTGTTTTGGTGAGAGTACCAGAGAGGTCGAGAAAGGATCTGGAATGGGTTCTGATGACAAGGACGGATTTGTAGAATTCCAAGAGCAACACATTCACCGAGCAAAGGCGAGTATCAGAAAACTATCTGGTAGTCATGAAACTAGGAGGCACTGTGAAGGGTTATTGGCTGAGGAAAATTGTATTTGTAGAAACTGTGAAAACATAGTTGAGGACGGGTGCATCCAGAGATGTCAGTCCAGCCTTAATATCAACATCCATTGAGTGACTATCACTCATTAGTGGGTAAGGTTTTAAACCAAACAGAATGCTGGGTGTGCTCACAAGTACCTCAAGGTCAGAGTAAGTCAGGACTAGTACAGGACTAGTACCGTATCCTTTAACAATAGATGAGGTACTTGAATTAAGGGGTGAGAGACCGGTGGACAAGAAATTTAATATTTCTAGGCCCCCTAGTTTGAAGCTCCACCAATATCATGTGGATAGGTCCTTAGTATGTTTCAACATTTCCAATCCCCGAGAGCTGGGAAATTGGGAAGTGACATGTAATAACCAAACCATGGCATTTTCACACAGAGCCGATAGAATGCCCGTTGACCCAGAACTTATACGCCAAATAGCCGACGGTGGAAGATATTTTCGGTACAGGTATACTCTAGGAAGTAGGACCATGCGGGTTGGAGAAGTATTACCAGGGTACTGTGCGCATATCATACAGCCTGATACGTGTACTGAACAGATGAGAGAGTTAGGGATAGGATTTTTCACCTGGAAGGTTTGCAATATGGTAATGTCATATTCTGTCCCATATGTTCTCCCCGATGATGCATATTTCATATGCGGGAGGAAGGCGTATAAGTGGCTTGCCCCAAACTCAGAGGGATTGTGTTACATTGGAAGAGTGTTGCCAGAAGTTATGACCATAACCAATAATAAGATGAAAGACATTCACCGCAATGCTCAAGCTCCTTACACTCACACTCACCATGAACACATCATTAAGAGACACCTTATAGATAGGACAGAGCATGCAGCCTCTTATTTGATCCACGATTCAATTCCTACTCACGTTAGATGTCACCCGTACCGCCAGAGGAATTATAAATTTTAGGTATATTCATGCGCTAGCGAACCTGATAGATAATATCACCGAGATGTATGATGACACCTTCAGGTATACTGGGAGGGAATTGCAAGCTTACAAAATGGAACTGATCCAGCACAGGATGGGTCTCAATTACATCACAGCAGTGACAGGCGGGTACTGTGTCACCCTAGCAACTCAGTATGGTGTGAAGTGCTGCACGTATATTACAAACAGCACTGATGATCCAACCGAGGTCATAGATCAAAAGATGGACGATATCTTGCAATTGAAATGGGAGTTCCGAAGGAGACACAACCTTACCCTGACTGCTGTGAGTAATGAACTGACCGGCTGGGTCTCATGGTTGAACCCACGCAATTGGTTCTCTGGTTTAGGAGAATGGGCTCAAAATGTTATTATGAGTGTAGGAAAGTTTCTCCTTTGTATACTGGGAGTTGTCATAATGATTGGTTTGATATTTAGATGTGTTCGATTCTTAACGCGGCGCAAGCGCAGTACCAAAGTGATGAGTTTGAGGAGCGGGGGCATTGTTACACAAACTGGTTTAATTTATGACCCATCAATTGAGACAATGTTGTGATAAAATGTGATTCCACGGTCCGTTTCTTTCACCCGTTTCTCCTTTGTTTTTCTCCCAAGCAAAAATACATCCATGCGGAAGAAGACTTTGATGGACATTCTATAGACTTTGATGGACATTCTAAAGACTTTTTAAGACTTTTTATGGACACTTGAAAGACTTTGATTACCACCCACAGCAAGGATACATCCATCCGGACAAGACTTCAATCAACACCCAAGGACGATTGCACACATTAATATGTGAATGTATTTGTGAAATGTTTCTTATCTTCATCTCTACAACCTTCAGGTAGTGACACACATAGTTGACAGGTGATATATATATCCACATATTAGCATTCACATGTTTTTCCCCCTCCATGTATCATCAACTAAATGTGCACCCCATTTGTTGGAACAAGAAGCCGAAAAGAGCTCGGTAGTGTTTGTTGGCCCACTTACAGACCCTTAATACGGGATAAGAAGGATTTAATGTATACTTCGCAATACCTCGAAGCTTATCTAGAACATGGACGGCACGATGATACATGCCCCTCAGACATGAATTTCATACATACATGCTTTTACTATCCCACTAGGTCATACATTTCCTGCCTACTCCTCTCCTCCCACCACCCAATCATTTTTAGGTATTGTATTGTATATTTTTCTGTTTAATGTTTAGATAGTGGCAGTTATTGTTGACTGCCAAAGGGTGGACTGTCAAAGTCGAAAAATATCATAATACATATGCCTTGTACTAACCCCATGCACATGCCCGCTGCTCGTGCACTCAGTCCGCCGTGTATGCACATATCCGCAAGTTGCGTAAGATCGCTCCGGCGATCATGCGCATGATATGGGTATTTACGGCGGAGTTTGTGAGCATGTAGCATGTTATTAGAACATAGCATATTTAACCTAAATAGCGTATATTGTAGATATAGTTCCCCTAGACCATGTCAGCAAGTATTATTAGTTTAAACAGTTCCTGGACAGAGAGATTCCTCTTTGCATGATAGGAAGGGACAGATAAAGGTTGGAAGGTGATGTCTAGTATCCAGCTGTAGGGTATTTTGAGGGTAACATTCCGGTGTTAGTTAGAGAAAGATCGCTTGCTCCTGCGTATAGTTATGTACAAAAGTAGATTATAAACATTAACTGTATTTACTGTAAATTACATATGCGGCGGGAATCCAGAGGATACCACCCACAAGAGCAGTTGGAAAAGGACATCGCCTACCTTTTCAAATCCACCTATGACCTTTGCTGTAATATGGAGACATATCTCTGTGTCCAATGAACAATGAGATTACAGTGACCATTGTATTGTGTATGCATGCTGTGTATATAAGGACCATTGTTGCCTGGCCGGTCAGAAGACTCTAAACGCTATCTGTATGACCAGCGGAGGACCAGATTCGGGTTGCGCTTGCGAATATTCTCACGTAGGTACATTCTCTGTAGCCATTATTCTGTTTAGATTTACTTGTTAGTCTATAGTGTATAACTTGTATTGTTTTACCTTTTTTGGAATCAATCCACGGAGGCCTTAGAACCCTGTGGTTTCAACTACAAACAGTGTTGTGTTTTCACTTTCCTGCCTGGGCTTTAAAGTAGTTTAACCTGTTTAAGGTGTATAAGCATTGTTAAGGTGTACGCACTGTGAGTACTTTGTATCGCTAGTGCTACTTAAGGTTTAAAGGTATAACATCGGTGCAGTACTTTGCTGCTAAGGTTTAAAGTATAAGCATATCATTACATTGTATCATTAACAAGGTTTAAAGGTTATCAATTGTGTGTGCGCTCGCTGTGTGTACTCCGTACACTCAGCGCAGCGTGCGTACGCCAAGTGCGTACCACGTGCAGGACTCTGTACGCAAATAGCGTACAAAGTGCGTAGCACGTGCATGTAGTCTAGCGGCCATAGCGGCTCAACGGTAATAGTGTACAAAGGGGTATAGCTTTGCGGTCTAAGATAATACCGACATTATCAAATGCTTATCTGATAGTGTGTATGTCACATGGACTAATAGCTGGTAGACACAAATAGCTGATAACAATATACAATAAATCAAAGTTACTCATTAACTGTTATTATGTATCCTGCAAGTGTTCCGAAGCAAGTGGTTAGTTACTTGTATCTTTTCCATTCAGTTAAACCCACAGGTGTGTGCATCGCATCATTGACATGCCCACACACAGACCGTTTTTAAATGATGTGTCATTCTGATTGGTTGGAAACTCCCACAACGTTTAAAAAATCTTACCATGCGTGGACACCTTTAGTTATTATTTAGAGCCATAGAAGCCATCTACACAATGTTCTCAATAATAGCTCCAGCAAGATCACTTAGTTAAATAACACTGAAAATATGTTCAATTGAAGTTCCAGATGAATTGCACAATAGATAATCCAACCATAGAGACACTCCTTTAATTATTATGCGCATTCAGATGTAATAAATCATACATATCAAGTTGCCACTCTGTCTACTCCCGTTCAGACCAAAATATTTTTATTTCTTGATTCTGGTAACTCTCCTTAATTGAAGCAAAATGGTAAAGCAAGGTTAATAGTGACTGTCTGTAAGGAGATTAGTTCAGACAGGGGAAAACTGAGTTGTTAATTAGGCTGACACTATGCTTCCACAATCAGCACAATAACTCACAATGTGGCTGTGCCGCTCAATCTGCTCGTCTCTTACTTACACCCTTTCAGACATACAGAAAAAAACTGGGTTTTTGCCCATGAGTGTGCATTGACCCAAGTATTTGCTATGTGTGTACAGAAATGACCTGGGTCAAAGTCCTGGGTCCAGGACCCTTCTCTGTACCAGGATTTTCCTGGGTGCGACCTAGGCCACCTCTAGTGTGAACGCATCCACCCTGGGTTTTTAGACCCATGTCGGAAGAAAAGTGTCTGATTGGCTGTTTGGATAATGGCTTTAACATAACCCAGCTAAGTTTACACAGTAGACTATGCAACTGTTGTATACTGACAGGAAGTTCACACACGAGAAGGGCAGATCTGAAACTGAGGAATGGTAATACACAGAGCCGTATTTAAGACCACATGGGCCTGGGGCTGAAAATGTTCAAGGACGTATACTGAGAAGGGCGTAGCTGTTATGAGTACTGTGTGGGTGTGGCCAGAGCCACGTGGGTATGTACACTCACTATACTATCATCCCCACTGTCTCCCTTAATACATGAAATAACTTAAATTGCATAATTTTGTAAGAAAACTTGAAATACAATTTTAATACATATGATTTATAGCTGGCAGGGCCGGATTAAGGTCTGGACAACAAACTTATGAGGGCACCTATAGTATACAAACACAGCACTGTGTCTGGCTGCTGTGTGCTGCAGGTGAAACTGTTACCCAGGGTCAGACTGGGGCATGAAGGGCCCACCGGGGGAATGCAGTGGTAGGGGCCCATGTGGCCATGTACTGGGGAAATCAGAGACATAACTGAATCATGGTGTGCTCTGATTTCAGTGCTGGTGCATGTGCATTTCAGGGGGAGAGTGTGGGGGCCCCTAATGTGTGAGGGCCCCAGGATGACTGCCACTGTCGCCCCTTTTTGGATCCGTCCATGCCAGATAGGTAGCTGGTCCTCAGCATACTGCTATGATGGTGGGACTATTTTTATGTAGAGGCCTGGAGCTGCAGCTCCATCCAACCCATTGTTAATCTGGCCCTGGTAATACTGGCTTATAGCTGGATGTGTTAAGGGGAAATGTGAGTGGGAGCACCTTAGTAATAAAAAAAAAATAATGACCTCAGAAGTAGCACAACTTTAAAGTAAAATGTATTTAAAAAGAAAATAAAAACCAAAATTTGCCATTAAATATCAAAGGCTAAATAATATACATGGAAGCGCCCCCACTTTAAATATATACCAATTCCAGGGCAGACCTGGATTTAGTATGAATGCATCTGACCCAGGAATTTCACAGGTTTTTGTAGTGTGAATGGGGGACTCAGACTGGAAATTCACAGATTGATAGACCTGGGATGTACCCATGTATTTCCCAGGTCTTATGTCTGAAAGGGGTGTAGTACTGGTGACCGGCGGTCTCCTGACCGCCGGGCACCGTACCGACGCCGGGACCCCGGCAGCATACCGACGCCGGGTTCCCGGCGGGGAGGGGCGAGTGCAGCAAGCCCCTTGCGGGCTCGCTGCGTTCGCCACGCTGCGGGCTCGGTGGCGACCTGCGGTCGCCACTGGTTCTATTCCCACTCTATGGGTGTCGTGGACACCCACGAGTGGAAATAGTCCCTGTTGGTCGGCACGCCGACCATCGGGATAGTGAGCCGTCGGGCTCACGGAGGAGGTCATGTGACTGTCGGTCAGCTGACCGGCGGTCACATGACTACCACCCTCTGAAAGGGATATCAGTGCTGCAAACAACAATAGATCTTAATCAGTACAAACAATAAAATCGTCTCACCAGAACCCTTGACTGATCAGCAATTGATCCACTTAAGTGGCATAATGTATCACACCAGGTCTGTATATCTTACAGGCTTAACGCATTTCTCCGCATATTCAATTCAGTAGCACGTCATCAGAAGCAAGGGACAAGAGGACTGCATTGCACAGCCACATTGTGCTTTATTGTGTGAAAGCATAGAGTCAGCCTGATGGAATCGCATTATTAACAACTTAGTTCTCCCCTGTCTGAAGTAATCTGCTTAAAAATAGCCACAACTAACCTTGCTTTACCAATTTGCTTCAATTAAGGAGAGTTATAAGAATCAATATAGATATTTTGGTCTGTTAAGGAGGTGACAAAGTGGCAATTTGGTGTGTATGATTTATTACATCTGAATGTGCATAATAATTAAAGGAGCGTCTCTCTGTTTGGATTATCTATTGTGCAATTCATCTGAAACTTCAATTGAATTTATTATCTGCGATCTCAGTGGAACTATCATTGAGAAAATTGTTTGGATGGCTTCTGTGGACCTAACTAATAACTAACAGTGTGAGAGTACCAACTGCTTTGAACTGAATGATAAAGATACAAATAACTAACCACTTTTCTGAACACTTGTGGACTACATAATAACAGTTAATGAGTAACTTTGTTACATAATGATATCAACTATTTGTGGAGCGAATTATGGTATAGGAAATAATAGTTTTCTAGGTACTCATAAACAACCCCAGTGTGCACCACTGCATGCTGAGCTACAGAGAGAGTTTTTAACTATTATCTCAATGAAAGAAAAAAAAGTGAAGACATTTATCAACAATTTGTTAATTTTAAGGAAACACATCTTCTTATTTGGAAACTTTTGTGCATTGTAACCAAAGGGGCCCCAGCTATGGTTGATAAGAACAATGGGTTTCTTGCACAATGGGTATCTTGCACTGTGCCCCAAAAAAAGAAAGTATCCAGATTTTGCAGAAATACATTGTGTTATACATTATAATAATTGTGTGATAAATATTTTAAACATGACAGATGATATGGAGTTAACAAAGATAGTTAACTCAGTTTATGCAAAGGGTTGTTACAATGATAACTTTTCCATTCTGAACTGAGGAAAATTAGGCTTACTTTGAGACCTGGGTTAAAATGGTAATATCCTGCGAAAAGCAGGAAGTGCAGGACTTTGTGCGAGTCTAGCCGAATTTTTAAAGAGGCAGTTATTTACATGGCAAAACCAAGCTAGTTTTACCATGTAAATGATTGCTGCTTTAAAAATCTGTCCAGACTTCCATTAAGTCCCGCACCTCCTGCTTCTCACATGCTATTACATTGTACTACCACTCTTTGAACCTAATTCAGACCTGATCGCAGCAGCAACATTTTTATCTAATGGGCAAAACCATGTGCACTGCAGGTGGGGCAGATATAACATGTGCAGACAGAGTTAGCGTTATACACCTATGTGCTCTACTGAGGCACATGGGTGTATAACATACTTTTTTAAAGTATGTAAAGCAGCACGATTAGGCTGCAGTGTAGGGTGTCAGCATTTGAGGACACCGCCAGGAAAAGATTGGTTATAGGCCTTATTGTGCATAAGTTTAACAAATTATGATTATTTTCAGCATGGGAAGCAGGGGGGCTAGTTGGAAGTCCTCAGCCTCTCAAATAGAATAAAGAGAATCCCTCCCCTTAAAGGGGACATGAGGACTACTGCTACAGTGAAGTGTCTCCCCTCTGACAATTAGCCCAGTTACACTCTGCCATGTGACTCACTTCCTCTCACACCATGGCTGCACTGTAAGGCAGCTAAACAGGAAAATTATAAGCAACATGTGTATGGGGCTATAGCAGGGGCGGATCGAGAAGAAAATGAAAGGGGGGGGCACCGTGATAGGGCAACGGTAATAGTTATAATTACATGCACCTAAGGCACGCGTTCTCCCAGATAAGAGGAGTGGTATCACAGGGGGCATGGCCTCACAGAATACGCCATCATGTAATGATTGGCTGTAGGAGAGCATCCTGGTTTATTGCCAATGTTTCACCCTGATGAAAAGGCTGATTGGGCCTTGAAATGTTGGTCACCTGTTCCATTAGATATTATAATTATTATAGTGTTTAGTTGGCGGTGGCAGGTGCAGCATACCTTGTTTTGGGCACTGCACTGAGACTCAGACTGCAGAACATGAACTGCCATATCTTTGATTAGTAGAAGCAGCCAGCTGGATCTCCAACAAGCAGCATAAGATATCTGCAGGACAGCCCTGTCACAGTCACACACGCTGCCTTCTCAAAGCTGAGGCTGAGTGTGACTGCACCTAGCATGGTGGTAAAGGAAGTGGGATAGGAAGTGCTGGGAAACTGTGCGGTGCAGTGAGGGCTAATGAAGCCTTCTGCACTGTCATAAGTTACAGTCTTACTCCATGCTGGCATTTGAACCCCGCACCTGGGCTGGACTCTGGCCGGCTGGCAGTGGGAGAGGTAGGTTGCGGTGTGAGCAGGGGAGGCTGGAGCTGCAGCTCCAGCATCCCCATTGGTTACAACACGGACTTGCTGTTAGAGCCGTGGCGGGTCCTAGTGCCTGCCGGCTCTTTTATCAAATCTGACTGACGGAAATAGCAATAGTGCTGCTGCTGTTCTCCTTTTGAAAAAAAAAGAAGTCAGAAACAACACGGGGTGCATATGCCTGAGTGCCCCCCCCCCCCCCCCCTGGATCCACCTATGGGCTGTAGGATGAAAGGGGTATAATTACGGAATATTACTGTTATGAGTTAGAGGGGTATTTAGGATTATTTAATTTATTTGAGGTTGGATAGGTTAATGATCCTAATGGGGTTAAATCATATCAAGGGGTTTTCTTGAAAAGAGAGAGGGACATAATGAATGGGCTAATAAACATGAATGTAACTAATGTGGTGTTTTTTTTTACTACTAATTGGGATGAGGTAGTTACTAACTATACTGCAAATGGAGTAATTGAATTATTATGATGATGCTGAAGGAGTTAATTATTTTTTAAGAGAGGTTAATTAATATTGAGGAGATTATATTGTATAATGGTTTCTCAGATTACCTCTGTTTTGTGTGGCAGCGGCTGAAATGTTCACTGTACTGTATAGCAGTCACTGCAGGGCTGTAACTAGATGTGTGCAGAGAGGGCACCGCACATAGAGTTGCATGGTAGGGGGCACTGTTTGGCGGCACTTGTCAATTATCTGTTTTAAGAACTCTCACTTGCAGCTTCCCCCCATCTTGAAGCCCAGGATCTCCTGTTCGCCAATGTCTTCTACCCTGACCCCTTCTGTCGCTAATACCTCTACTACATTCATGAACTCAACTTGAGATTTATTTGTTATTCAGTCACACTGTCCTTTATTACATTTCAAGATGCTGACAAATCCGGATTCAAACCCATTGCCTGTGGCATTGCAGTCAGACAATCTATTCATTGAGCTATTTCCCTTTGCATAGAAAGGTAGATAATTCTAAGATAGCGAATTCTAACTATTTGAAGCCTACCTTGTACAGTACAGTGAAAAAATTATCAACATCGCGGCTGAGCAGATCTATGTAGTGTGTGGCTGCAAGAGATTGGATGTGTATCTGCATACTACATAGATCTGCTCAATTGCAATGCTGATTATAATTTTTTACAAAGTACCAGTAGCTTCATATAGTGTTCATAGTTTTTATGCAAGATCAAACAGCTCAATGAGAAGGGTGTTTGACTGGAATGCAACAGGTTATAGGTTTGAATCCTGGTTATGGCAGTATATTGAATTGTGTTATTTAATAAAGGGTATTGTAACTGAATAACAATGATCTCTCAAGTTAGTGCATGCATGTGATATAAAGAGGATCTGTGTCGAAATCCATGCAGTGGTCTATAAATCTGTGTGTATAACAAATACCTACATATATATATTTAAAATGTGGGAAGGGGCATCATAGCAAGGGCTTTCTCTGGGATCAATTTTGCCATGCCCCTTCCCCACAAGGCATGCACCTTATGTCACTATTGAAAAAAATGGGGGGAGAGGCAGCACCAATTCTCTCTCTGGCACAGGGCACCAAAAAGTCTAGTTACGGCTCTGAGTCACTGGCATGCACTTTGTATTGTATAGAGGGCTCTAAAATGCTTTTTTGTTGTATTTTGGTTACTGTGATTCTCTGTTCTTTCTGTTTTCTCTGCTCTAGAATGCCTTCTGTATTATGTATCACTCATTAGAATGTTGTCTTTATTGTACATCGGCCACTAGAATGCTGTGTATTGAAAATAGGTTACTAGAATAGTCTCTTCTTTGACAGGCATTGTATATGTTTACAGATCTTTGATAGAACGGTTTTTCATGTATCTCATTGAATGTATAAACCACGCCTGCTTTTATCACACCCATTTTTCTGCCCAACCGTGCTGGCAAAAAAGACTGAGGCACTTGCTTGTATTTGCCCCCCAGGCTTAAAGTTGCCAGCCAGCCCCTGCCTGTACTACTACCTGTATGCAGTATAACTCACTGGTTGGTAAGCTTTATGAAATGCCACTCCGCTCAAGCTCCATTCCATCACCAGTGTACATGTAACAGTGAGTACGACTGCACCTGCTATCTATCAATAAACCAACACCACTGGTTAGGTAACTTGGTTGTTGATACTATGAATCATCCGCTGATGTGTGCCTATATAACTGCAGTATAAACATCTGCACACACATAATTTCCAACAAAATGCTTTCAAATCAAAATTGCAGCTTCTAAAATAGTAGCTCGGAAAGTTAATTTTTAGGAAGTTTCCCAATATTGCAAAAGTTGTAAAAAAAAATATGGTGACAGCTGCTGCATATATGATTTATTCTGTAATAAAGTACAAAATCTTTGGCAAGAACTAGAGAGGCAATGTCGAGATAATAAGAAGCTTGAGACAATCTTAGTTTTCATGTCATTTCCATTTGCTGATGCAGTCATTGAAGAAATTTCTGCTGCTACTATATGTCCTTCATGTTCCATATGAATCTGAAACATTTAGTGGAAGAAATATTGAATCTGCAATGTGATTTTTCTATGAAAACAAAAGCTTCTATAAAAAAATGGAATTACCTACATGTACAACAGCACCCTTACTGTACTTCAAATAAATAGCTCTTCATTTGACAGCATTTTTGGTAACAGCCTACCTTCTCCCAGATGAAGATTCCTAGAAGCCATCAGAGCAATGAATATTTAAAATACTGCTTTCCTGTGTGCCTAAGTAATTATGAGCCATATTTCAATAAATTCTCTTAATATATGCCTCGTCAGGTACAGTATCAACTTCAAAATAGGAATGTACGTAAGAACCACATTTTAATTATAGTAAAATGCAATGACTGATGCCATTTTACATATCATTGCCTAGCTGGTGAAGAAATATCACTTTACTGTACACATTATGCTAGATTGCAAAAGATTATTGTTCTATGCCAGAAGTTCTCAAACGCGGTCCTCAAAGCACCCCAAGTCCCAACGGTCCAAGTTTTAGATATAGCCATGTTTGGCCACAGGTGACTTAATTAGCACCTCAGTGAATTTGACATAACCATCTGTGCTGAGCCATGGACATAACTAAAACCTGGACCGTTGGGGTACCTTGAGGCCCCACCGTACCCATTTGGACTTCCATCAATGGCAGTCACTGTGGTAACTCTTGTGTTCTGCTTGTACTATATACTCTAATTCACTTTAAAGCTTACATCAAAAGATTCATGATAAACAAATTATAAACAAGCTTTGTGATTCATTTAGGAGTAAAAGCCCAAATCAAAGATATATGGACAAGACTAATCAACATAGTGGAGAAAAGTTATGTGACTTCTAGACAATCATTTTTTAAAATTCACATTGAAAGAGACTCAAATAAGTAGACACCTAATAGTGGTGTAGTAAATAAGTACAGCATTTTGCAGTACCGTATATTAAAAAAGATTGGTCAAATTATACCTTTGATATCATTCATTTACATATAAAATGGGTTTTATCACTAGTTAGTCATTTTATTTACTAGAATCAGATTATTATTTTTTCGTTATTGATACTAATGCCACATGAAGAACATCTGAATGCAAAACAGAGGTAATACACTGTATGGTATACTAAATAACAACTATAAAAGTAAATGTATATACGGTAAGATTAGCAGTATTAATGGTAATTTAAACTGGTGTATTAACCACCTATTAACAGCAATGTTGGTATTTATGTACAGTACCTTGGTAATATACAATGATTTTACAACTTAAGTATCAGTGAACACCAAGGCTAATCCACTTTTCTTCATACCTCAGTGGTGAAACATGATTTGCTATAAAATGTCATATTCCCTTATGTTCTAAAAAGAATTTCAATTAAAAAAACTTAGACATTATATCCTACTAAACAGAAAGTAATTATTCTACAAGCATTAGAGCCTAGTAAATGTTACAGCCAGGACAGCATACAATTGTAGAATAACAGTTCTCTGTCATTCTACTGTTTTAATTATTCCCATTCTACTTACATTAAATCAGTGACCCTTATTTGTCTGTCAGAGAGCAGGACTAGAAATCCAACTTTTGCCTCTTATACTTTCTTTCTTCATTTTGTTTCATCAACTTTCCTTGCTCAAACAGGTTGTTGGAAAATGTTTAATTTGCTCAGTCAACCCACAGCTCTTAAAATGTTAAACTGATCTTGCAAGCTTTCACAGAAGGGACTGTTTAAACTTTATTCCAATGTAATAAATAATCTTGAATTTGTGCACACTTGAAATACAAGCATGTGAACCTGTAAGGTGCAAGACTTCTAATACCACTGACTTTTATGTTATATCAACATGCATTACCCTTTTTGTTTTCTTTACAGACGGTTATGGATCAATGGGTTGACATGTATTAGGTCAAAAGTCAGCAGGTCGACCACTATTGATCGACACTGACATGGTCAATATGGGAACAAGGTCGACACATTAAAATGGGTGTCAGGGGACAGGTTGTCACATAAAAAGGTTGACACAACATTTTTTTACTTTTTTGGTGTTGTTTTTTGCGTAACATGACCCAGGAGCCCCAGTTAGTGCATCATGTCCGCTTGCGTGGCTCGCTTTGCTCAACAGGTTGCTATTTCCAATCGTAATCCACATGGATGATAAAGTATGAAAAAGTTAAAAATAAAAAATAAATGTAAAAAAGCCATGTCAACCTATTTACCGTGTCAACCATTGTACTGTGACCATTGTACTTTTTCCTATGTCGACCATGTCCATGTTGACCAATAGTGTCCGATTTATTGACTGTCGACCTAATCCATGTTGACCTACCATCTGGATACCTTACAGACATACCTGAATGAAAGAGTCTAGCATGAAACAAATGAATATTATTGTAACATTTACATAACATTTTCCAATAATGTTGCTTTGTTGGATTCAATGTGTGCACTCCCCTAGCAGTAAAAAAAACAGTGAATAGACTAGCATGCACCTCACTTAAAGCACAACATATTTCCTACAACTTATGCATGAGTCAAAGGTTTTTATGGGCAAGACACACAGGGTACCAGGCTTTGGAAATCACTTGGACAAAATTGATGCAAATACTGTTAACAGAGGATCAGAATCAATTTTAGGTCAGTTTTAGCATAGGTCAATGCATTTCCAGGTTCAGAATCCAAAAACAATAACAAGGTTAAGCCAATGTCAGTTTTGTAGAAAAAAAATCTAGAAAGCATCCAGTACAAAAGTCAAGTACAAAGAAGACATCAGTCACTAATGGCTGGTAGTACAAGAGCACTAGTAGACCAAACCTAGCAAGTCAACAACAGTTTCATGGCCTGAATATTACTCCCACTCCCCCCCCCCCAAAGCAGGAACCTCAAGACCCAGAAAAGCCAGTTTAATAGCATTATCCACCACATAAAAAAGGCACATTTCGTGGCTTGAATCAAGGAACACTGGTATGAATCATATGCAGCAGGATATCACACAAACTCTTATGAAAATTAAAATATGAACCTAAGACTAAATTTTGTGTGTCATTAATAGCATGGGTGAAGAACATTAAAGTTTAGGACACAAGTTATATGAAAGATTAAAAGATTAGTGTTCTACTGTATGTAGATAAGTGTTCTAGACTCTAGTCTCAAATTTGTATTGAAAATTTGCTCTTTGAATATACAGTATGTCACAAACACAAAATAATGGTGAAGATCCAACACATCTATAGGGACTATTTATAAAGGTCTAGAAACATATCAGCATCACACAGCTGGGAAGAAAGGCATACTGAGATATAGACAGCCAGGTTCAGTATACATTAAGGAAAATTTGTTTCAAGGATTAAGACATAGGTGTAGTCAAGGACTAGCTGTTACTGGTACCCGTTGAACAAATGTTTGGGTGATGAATAGGCATGAACTATGGTGACTCCTAGTCCCCATGACATGCAGCATAGACAAATGCTATAACTGCACAGCCCGTGATGGGTGTAGCAAACAACACTTTTTGATCCACACGGTCACCCACACAGTTTTCATTAATTCCTGTGGCAATGAAATGTCAACACAAGATTGAAGTAACCGTAGAGACAAAATGGGGCAAGAGGAATTACAATTTGTACAAAAACAAACCTATAGCTACCGCCCAATCACCTGTAGAATCCTCCAACTAAAAACCAACTACAAAGACAACTCAACAAGGAGGACAAGAAGTAAGAAATAGTAAAGGGACTCTGGCATCTGGATGCTTGTGATTACTTGAATTAAGTGGTGTAATTCTCTCCATAGGTTAGCTATTTTGGCAAAGTGCCACCAAATGTGAGACAATGTACCCTTTATTGCCAAAGTTGCCAGCAATAAGGGAAAATCAAGTGCTGATGTTTAGGCATTAGATACCAGCAGCATACATTTTTGTATATGCTTTCAGTGATTTTTGTATAGATAGTTTGTGAGGCTGGCCCTGGTAATCATTTACCAATTTTTACAGTCAAGAGTTGTACTCTTATCCTCCTCCTATCTGCCAATGGCAATTTTTGTGGGACCCTGTTACTGTATGTTGGATACAGAGAGGAAATTAGACCCTTTGGTATTGATTTATGGAATCATATTTATGAATTATTAATATTCCATATATCATATATGGTTATTTATATATGGATATATTTTAATTAATATGCGTTTATCATATATATCTGCAAATATATTATGTCAGGCTTACAAACTAATTGGCTGATAAATATATGCAGTCTTTATACATATGACTTGTGAAATTATGAAGTTAAGATTCCTTAAAGAGAGTTCAAACTTGACATTACCGCTCTGATTATATTGATTATTTTATTTACAGGCAGATCAAATCGAACAGAATAAGATATACACAGTAGTGATATTAGGGAGGCCAATCCCGGGCCGTTTTTTCAATCCTGGGATTCGGGATTGAAAAACGCTCAATCCCGGGATTCCTGGGATCCTGGGCTTGCAGTAGGTATCAGTGAAGGGCAATGGAGAAGGGTGTAGGGAGCTGCGGTGGAGGGAGGGTGTAGGTAGCGGCACAGGAGGGTTGGTGTAGGTAGCGGCGCGGAAGGGAGGGAGGGTGTAGCTAGCGGTGCGGGAGGGTGTAGGTAGCAGTGCAGAAGGGAGAGTGTAGGTAGCGGGAGGGAGAATGTAGGTATATTCCCACAGTTTCCAATGGAATACAAAAGATAATTATAGGTTTGCCATTTACATTCCAAGGTGTCATAAAACATGCTCTGCTCCAAGTTAGATTATTCTGCTCAAGCAGGCATGGTGTCATAAAACGTGTGGTGTCCACCCTGCCTCAAGCAAGTATTGTATTGTAAAATCTGGAATGTTTTTTCATCCAAAGTTCTGTTGTATTGACAAGTTTTCCTGGGGTGGGTTACACCATGTTTTATCAATGGATGTGATCTCTTTTCGTACTAGTTAATTTATGGTCCCTAGCTTGGGCTCTACTGGACAATAGACAAACCAGTTTTATAATTGCCAAAGGTATTGCAAATCTTGATTCTGATCTACTGTAAGCACACCTGTGAATTCCAGTGTCCAAATGACCAACAGAGCTCTGTCACATACCTATTATCATTTATGGCCTAAACCTTTTCTCTACAATGACTCTTGATCTTACTGTAAAACACAAATATATATACAGTATACATACAATGTAGTTTTGTAAATGACTTAAACATTTAACTTATACATATACAAACCTAATTCAGCTATCTCTTACTATATATACCCACTATACTATTCACTATGGTTACCTCACCTTATTTATAATGAATTATATTTTTATTCAGACAATATGCATTGCCCTAATATTATACTGAGTGCGGACAATTACCTATATGGCAACAGTCACCCCCTTGTGGCCATGAGAAATTATTTTGATTGGCCACACATTAAACTAGCGTAATTGCTTCCAAATACATTTCAAAATATTCCTTCAAAACATAACTTTTTTTGTAACCATAATATAAACCATAAGTGTAATAATAATAATAACCTCTCTTAAAAATTCTTAGCTTACCTAACTTTATTTTACTTTATTTTTTTACTTTATTTTTAACTAAAGCAGACCAGACTGAGGTTTTTATTCAGTATTCATGAGGAAAACTAATTTTTTTACAGACATTAGGAATACCATAGATCAATTGTAGACCTTTGCTCTGTATCTGGATCAATACGTTTGGACATGTTTGCTGTTCTTGGCTGTAGCAATTTACTGGGATAAGACGGTCATCTGCCTGGTTAGTTTGCCATTGGAGATGTATTGCGGTTGCAGTGTGAAAGCAGTAGAAGTAGAATTCTTCATAGCAGCTGCTCCTTTGCCTGCCATTTTGCTGTTTGATGCAGAGGGCTGTGTATTTCGAGTACTGTGGTCTTGAATATTCAGTACTTGTGACGACCCTCAGTAATATAGTCTTTAGCCTTGTGCGTCCTTTAAATGTTTATCCAATGCCGCAGTTGTGACAAGTGTCCATATTGCTTTGCACAAAACAGGTTGTGATGTTGA
Organism: Pseudophryne corroboree; assembly: GCF_028390025.1. Classification (NCBI taxonomy): domain Eukaryota; kingdom Metazoa; phylum Chordata; class Amphibia; order Anura; family Myobatrachidae; genus Pseudophryne; species Pseudophryne corroboree. Next base: position 558,572,614 of record NC_086444.1, read on the forward strand.
ATAGAACAGCCACATATGAAAAAAAAAGTCCTTTTTTTTTCTTTGGTTGTTGACAATAAATATTAATGGTCTTCGGGCAATGGTACCATAAATGGCTGCGAGTAGTACACCTACTCTGTTTACTGTATTTCCTCAATGAATAAATTACCATGCAGTCTTAAGTCTCCTTATTCTACCCTGTATCTATTTTATATATCTCAATCTAAAATAACCCTATACCAGTTTAACCCATATAAAGGCGTTTCCTATTCTACCTATATTTTGACTAATAATGCTATTTCAAATGCTTTTGATCTGTATATAGCAACAGCCTATCAATACAATAAATTAATATAAGTTTGCATCAAACAGATATTAAATATCATTTAGGAATGGCTTTAAATATATGTAATTCCATCCAGCATTATGTTATATGCAGCCATGTGCATATACAGTGACCCTGTTATGCTACAATTAATTCTCTTAGACTTGTTACAGTCTTTATTAAGAGAATTAATCACCCCACTTAATAATCTTGACCCAATTTGTTACAACGGGGTATACCATCCTTTATTAGATATTTAATTACTTTTGAAGCTTTGTGAAGGAAGCATAAATAATATCTACTGTGTAAAATAAAAAGTAAACAATTTACAAGGTATAATACAATGATATAAAATGCATATATCTGACAAATGTTTACATATATGTGATAAAAGGTATATGACAGGATGAGACAGTTCTGTATAATCACAGTGATGAGATGTACTGTACACTGTTGTGGGTGTGTACATGTATTTTGAAAGACAAGTAATGATTACTGTGATGAAAAGAGTTAACAAAAACCTTCCCCTTTCTTGTGATACTGGAAAACTTTGATTTGTCCATACTGTATGCCAGTCTTTAGGGCTGCTATGTGGATTTTGATGGATTGCAGCGATGAAAGGGTTAATGGAGACCTTTTTCCTTGTAAATTGGAGTCTTTTTGGAGTCTTGCATCCTTCATCATAAAGGTCACCAGGTTTACTACAATTCAAACAAAAAGTCATGCAATGAATATCACAGATATTTATAAAGTGATTTAACATTGCTTGCTATGCATTCTGTCCTGTCTGCTGTTTTGTTATCAGGTACAGAATTTACAGATCTATGTTATAAAGATTTAATAGCTAGCAATTCTTTCCTTTCTGTAGTATTGTTTGTCATTGTCAGCACAATTGTCGCTGCAGATATGATGCAGGTTCAATTTGGAAACTGTGGCTGTTTGAACATCAAAGCAAACAATGGCTACATTGGATCTAACAAGTAAAGGAATGATACTAGCATCTTCACTTGTGACCATACTCCCTAGTGACGCAGCCCGGGCACAGACTGTCTTCAGCCATAGCGTTTGCTGTTTGGTGTGGCTCCTTAGTCTGGAAGAATCTTGGAGCTTCTGAAAAATACTCCTGTGGGGAGAGAAACTTGTTAGACTTTGCCAAATATGTTTTGTAGGTCGCAGGGCTTTCTGTTTGTCCACACCTTTGATAAAATGGTTCTGGCACCAGTGCATAAAATCATTCCCATCCTGGTGATACTTTGTGTCATTGTTGGAACTTGGTGTGGTGTTTTCACAATGACACTCTGCATGTGGTTTCTATGAGAGCCTGAAAACATTTGCACCATCACTAGATGTCTCTGAGTGCTTGGTGGGGGTTACAAAAGTTTGGGAACTTTGTTTGTAAACATACATTCCTGAATTCATTTCATGGATTTTCCCTTTAAGCATGTTTCCAGGTGAATACATTTCAGGGTTTGCAACTGTGGTTACCATTCGATTTTTCACCATGGAGAACTTCTCCACCCCTGTATGCATTTCACTGCTGCTATCTGTGTTTAAGATTCCTGTCTGCTCATTTTTGCCTAAGGGCACTGATAAGGGGTAATGAGAGGTATATTTTTCCTCTCTTCTGTTCCCCTCCTTTTCTCTGTCTGATTCTATTGCTTGTATTATATTACTATATTTCATATCTTTGAAGCAAATGTATAATTTTAACCCTTTAGTAATTTATAATAATTCACTAATTGTGTACCTTTTATTAACAAACCCGCGGAGGTTGTATCTAGACAAACATATCTTTAAATCATTAGGAATATTCTGTTCATGGAAGAATGCACGCCAGTCATATAAAATGTAAAATGTAAGAATGTATTTCAACAAACAATTGCTACTCATAGAATTCACTTTTATCATTAAACAGTATTGGTCAAATATAATGCAAGTCACCATATAATAGTTTCACAGATTCAAACTATATAAGAAACAGGATGAAATAAGTGTGAAAATGTATGTATGTATGTATGTATGTATGTGTGTGTATATATATATATACATTACTGGGGAGATATCACTCAGAGCACTCGGCTACATCCTAGATTTATTGATATATATTGGAAAGATATATATCTTAGAGAAATACCTTAGGGGATTGGTTTTGGTTTATGTATGTGTGTGTTTGTGTGTGTGTGTGGGGGGGGGGGGGGGGGAGGGGCAGCATGTGACTGCATGGTCCACAGACCGCATGGGACAGAAGCTAGACTCCATTTTGGGAAAACTCCCATGATTCCAAAGTCTGTAACATATGGTTCAAAAGGGAATGCCAGCAGCCATTTTAGATTTGCAAGTTCAAACACATGGCATTCTTTGCTAGGCCATAAAGTTACATAGCAGAAGCCATATATATATATAACAAACAGGAACAGCCCGGCACTCCACTCCAAATGAATGCAACTGCTGCGGTGCCCTCCCGGTCAGAAACACAAAGTCCCGAATAGACAGATAAGGTGGTGTAGGCGGCACTCAATGCAGACTACACAGCATATAAAGACAACACTTTATTGGGCCAACATGTTTCGGGGACCAAACCCCGTCCTCAGGGCCAGACAAGGCACAAAACACAAACACATATGCTTATATAAGAAGAACAAGACAAACATTAATGCAGATCATACTCACCTGCTCCACGGCGCCGCCGCCCGCCAGTCGGTCCGGCCACACTTGCGTGTCGCCCACCAATGACGTCACGGCGCGCCGCGTCGCAGAAGAGTAACCTAGGCAACCAAACGAAGCCTCCGCTCGGTCACCTACGAAAGTGCAGCATAAACAAAAAACACTCAATACACAAAACATATATAAATGCACTAACAATAAAACCAAACACAAAGGAATACATGCTGATGATGAGGATCTTTAACGCCCATACCATAAGCCCATAAAAATACATCAATCACGCCGACGGAGAGAATAGCAACAGGGAGTTAGTACATCGGCTAGTGACTCTGAATATACTCCTGAGATGACTCCTTCATCTGATTCTCAGCTCCCTTTAGGGCAAGGCCCCCGGTTCAAACAAACTCGCTCCAACCACGTGCCTACGCCTGGACGCGGACGCGGCAGACGACGAGGAGGTCGGGGCAAAACCAAAGGGACATCAGGGCAAAAGCCACCGAGGCCATGAAAGAAACTGTCTTCAATCTATCTTCTACTCCCCTCTCCGACATAGAACATCAAGTTTTGGCCAAGGGCCTATCTTTCATCCCCACCAATGCCCCTGATCCACTAGAATGGAAAATTGAGATGCTGCGTCTGAATAGATCATTGAGACGAAGAGAATTCTTCAATAATAGAACATTGGGACCACCTACTGACACTATTCCAGCACAATTACAGGCAATTGCTCCCCGGTCGCATTTTGATCCGCCAAGCCTCAACCCGTCCATCAGGACTTTCACACGCATGTTGGAGAAGGAGGGCAACTGTGACACAGCTACCTCTGGACATTCTAACATGTCTAGACAAGAGATGTTGGCACTTAAGGACCTGTCAAGCAGGACTGATATAGTGATCCGGAAAGCGGATAAAGGGGGGGCCACAGTAGTGCAGGATTTGGGTGACTATGTCAAGGAGTGTGAGCGCCAACTGAACGACCCTGTGGTCTATAAGAGGCTGACTAAAGATCCCACCATGGAATTCAAGAAAGAGTTGGACGCTTTGCTGAAAGAAGCCTATGAACGGGGGGTCATTAATACACAAGTGCTTAAAGCTCTTACGGTCGACTTCTCCATAGCACCATTGTTCTACATGGTCCCCAAGGTCCATAAAACCTTGCAGGACCCGCCTGGCCGCCCTATTGTGTCGGCCAGAGGTTCTTTGTACCATCCTATTTCCATCTATCTAGATGCGTATCTTAACCCCTGTGTGCAATCAATTCCGTCCTATCTTAAAGATACAACAGCCTTACTTCTCCAGCTTCAGGATCTGGGTCCCTTACCTGCGGGCTGATCCTATGTAGCACTGATGTCACTAGCCTCTATACCTGCATTCCTCATGATGCAGGTATGGAGGCAGTGAGGTCATTGATTGAGAACAACCCCGATTATAATGGGCCGGAGGTTGTGTTTTTTTTGTCACTTTTGGATAAAATACTCCGTAGAAATTAATTTGTATTTAATGGTAAATTCTGGTTGCAGCTTTCTGGGTGTGCGATGGGGTCGGCAGTGGCCCCATCGTATGCGAAAGCATTTATGTACCAACTAGAAGTCCAGATGTTCTCCATGGACCCTGAGATATCAATACATGTCTTCTACTATAGGCGCTATATTGATGACTTGCTCATCTTATGGCAGGGCCTTAGGGTTAAACTCATTTCCCTTCTGGATAATCACAATAAAACTTGTCACCCAGTGCAGTTTACATATGCCATCTACGATGATGCTATTAATTACCTTGATGTGACCATAACCAATAGGGATGGTCGGTTGACTACCTCCTTGTATGTAAAAGCAACAGATAGGAACACTATACTGAAGTAACAGAGTTTCCACCCCACCCCCTTACGCTGGGGCCTACCGTACTCACAGTTCTTGCGAGTGCGGAGGATTACATCTGACCCAGAGGAGACATGCAGGGCATTAGAAACCATGAAGCACAAATTTGGGGAAAGGGGTTACCCGTTAGGGGACCTTGAGGCGTCTAAAAGACATGTTTTGGATATGACCCGCCAACAGGTTTTGGAATCTAGCCATGTTCGTAAACAACGTAAGAGGGAAGTATTCCCTTGGGTTAATAAACACACTACCAAGAGTAAACAAATAGTAAAAAAAGCCAAACAGATGTGGCCCATAATACAAACGGATGGAGCAATGTCCTCCATAGCCAATGCAGCATTGCTGCCAAGCCACACTAGAGGGAGGAACATTGGTGACCGCATTGTGAAATTAGACATCACTGACATGGCCATCAATAGGGAATCTCATTTCCTACGAGCCAAAAATGGTTGTTACCGTTGTTTGAGATGTGCCACATGCAACACATTGATAGTAGGCACTTCTTTTAACCATCCCTCTACGGGCTGTAAAATTCCCATTAAACATCGGTTAACATGTACCACCACCCATGTGGTGTATCTCCTCACGTGCCCGTGTGGTCTTGCATATGTCGGCAAGACCATTAGGCAGTTCCGTGAGAGAATGGCGCTCCATAGGAGTGCCATAAAAAAGGCATTTGAGAAAAAAGAAAGTGAACAACCTTTTGCACGGCATTGTATGTTAATGGGCCATGGGGTTGCCAGTATTAGGGCCATCCTTATAGATCATGCTCCTCGTAAACTAAGGGGTGGCAATAGGGATAGGATATTATTACAAAAGGAATCCAGGTGGATTTATAAACTGGGAACACTGTCACCCGGGGGCCCTAATGAGAACCTGGGATTACAGTGTTTCCTCTAAATTACCATCATATTATCTCAGTATCCATCAGTTATTCCTTTCATTATCTTATGTACCTCCCTTGTAATATTATATTATAGTGTAGTTTCATTTTCTTTAGCCTTTTTATGGGCTTATGGTATGGGCGTTAAAGATCCTCATCATCAGCATGTATTCCTTTGTGTTTGGTTTTATTGTTAGTGCATTTATATATGTTTTGTGTATTGAGTGTTTTTTGTTTATGCTGCACTTTCGTAGGTGACCGAGCGGAGGCTTCGTTTGGTTGCCTAGGTTACTCTCCTGCGACGCGGCGCGCCGTGACGTCATTGGTGGGCGACGCGCAAGTGTGGCCGGACGGACCGGCGGGCGGCGGCGCCGTGGAGCAGGTGAGTATGATCTGCATTAATGTTTGTCTTGTTCTTCTTATATAAGCATATGTGTTTGTGTTTTGTGCCTTGTCTGGCCCTGAGGACGGGGTTTGGTCCCCGAAACATGTTGGCCCAATAAAGTATTGTCTTTATATGCTGTGTAGTCTGCATTGAGTGCCGCCTACACCACCTTATCTATATATATATATATATATATATATATATATAAAGACTCCACTATATTCCAGAATGTATAAGCTTCAATATAATGCATATGTGCTGATTTTACAATTCCAAGCCATCTAATTATATCTCACAATTCCAAGCCAACACAGTATCTCAATAACCAGAGCATATTGTATGCTGGCTATGCTATATAATGTAGCCTGTAATTATATGCCAATCCCGGTCTGTACCACATTATGCTAACTTTCAGACCTAAAACCAACTAATTCCAGCCTTCCAGGACCAGCACCACATATCTCATGCTGTCCATATGAGCCATCACAAGACCAGATCACCAAGTAACCACAAATATCAGCATGCCATTGCTACAAGCACATGACTACAGTAACAAAAGGAAGTATGTGTTGACTGCTATATTTCAGCAAGATACACTATATAAAACCCCTACAATCTGTTATAAATCACCATCCACAAATGTATACCAGAGATGCTATTCTACAGATTGTCTAATGTTCCAATTACCATTACAGATTTCAGAGTATTATCACAAACACATAACAATCACATGATTGCACAAGTACCATTAACCTTAAAGTCAAATGTATTTACAAATTAACTATTATATGCCAATCGTTTCACAACTACTGTACCACAAACACATATTTAACTATTCTATGCCATTAAGCCATGTGTTTACAATACTTAGCCTTAGTAAGGAGATTGGTTCTGGTGATGAGCAATCCATGCTTCTGGAGGCTAGGTTGATTCTGAGTGAGCTCTGTGATTTCAAGTGGGTACAGTATATTCAACCTGTGGGTGTGTCTTTCACAGCATGTGGGCTAGCTGTATCAGTGAGCTGAGCTGGCCATGTGCTGGGATTGTCTTGTTCAAATGCTAACTAGCCAAGACTGCAGTGTAGAGATGTTAAATAGGCTTAATTAGGTTACAGAAGCCAATATTATCTATTCATTCTTTGTATAATAGTCAAATATAATATATGTCTCTAAAATGGATATATGGAATTACTCTGTAACAGGCACAACAAATTCTTCATTCACATTGGGAACTCTGAGAGTGTATTCATCAGAATACTCATAATCTGAGTTACAATGATCCTCCCCCTTGCTAGAAACGGTATAGGGGACATCTCCTATTGTTACCCCCTTTTCATTAATGTGCTCTTTAAAGATGGATAAATCCTGCCCATTGTTATTTTCTTCCCTTACCAAAGAGGCTGTTCTGCATGCGGCCTGTGTGACCCTAACAGACTCCATGCGCTGCACATTGATGCAGTCCTGCAACATGTAACTTTCATTCATTTTAGTATTTTGACAGTCATTTCTGACTTCTGTAAACTCTGTGTACAGCGTATCATATACAGCACCACTATTTCTGTTAGGTGTTTCTTTAGAGATGAGCGGGTTCGGTTCCTCGGAATCCGAACCCGTCCGAACTTCATGTTTTTTTTCACGGGTCCGAGCGACTCGGATCTTCCCGCCTTGCTCGGTTAACCCGAGCGCGCCTGAACGTCATCATGACGCTGTCGGATTCTCGCGAGACTCGGATTCTATATAAGGAGCCGTGCGTCGCCACCATTTTCACACGTGCATTGAGATTGATAGGGAGAGGACGTGGCTGGCGTCCTCTCCATTTAGATTAGAAGAGAGAGAGTGAGATTGATTTGAGACAGAGACACTTGATTTACTGGAGCTTAGGAGTACTGTAGAGAGTGCAGAGTTTAGTAGTGACTGACCACAGTGACCACCAGACAGTGCAGTTTTATTTAATATAATCCGTTCTCTGCCTGAAAAAAACGATACACAGTGACTCAGTCACATACCATATCTGTGTGCACTGCTCAGCCCAGTGTGCTGCATCATCTATGTATATATCTGACTGTGCTCACACAGCTTATAATTGTGGGGGAGACTGGGGAGCAGTGCCAGTTATAGGTTATAGCAGGAGCCAGGAGTACATATTATTAAAATTAAACAGTGCACACTTTTGCTGCAGGAATGCCACTGCCAGTGTGACTGACCAGTGACCTGACCACACTGACCACCAGTATAGTTAGTAGTATACTATATTGTGATTGCCTGAAAAAGTTAAACACTCGTCGTGTGACTTGTGTGGTGTTTTTTTTTTTATTCTATAAAAAACTCATTCTGCTGACAGACAGTGTCCAGCAGGTCCGTCATTATATAATATATACCTGTCTGGCTGCAGTAGTGATATATATATATATTTTATATCATTATTTATCATCCAGTCGCAGCAGACACAGTACGGTAGTTCACGGCTGTAGCTACCTCTGTGTCGGCACTCGGCAGTCCATCCATAATTGTATACCACCTACCCGTGGTTTTTTTTTCTTTCTTCTTTATACATACATACTACATCTCTTTATCAACCAGTCTATATTAGCAGCAGACACAGTACAGTAGTCCACGGCTGTAGCTACCTCTGTGTCGGCACTCGGCAGTCCATCCATAATTGTATACTAGTATCCATCCATCTCCATTGTTTACCTGAGGTGCCTTTTAGTTGTGCCTATTAAAATATGGAGAACAAAAATGTTGAGGTTCCAAAATTAGGGAAAGATCAAGATCCACTTCCACCTCGTGCTGAAGCTGCTGCCACTAGTCATGGCCGAGACGATGAAATGCCAGCAACGTCGTCTGCCAAGGCCGATGCCCAATGTCATAGTACAGAGCATGTCAAATCCAAAACACCAAATATCAGTAAAAAAAGGACTCCAAAACCTAAAATAAAATTGTCGGAGGAGAAGCGTAAACTTGCCAATATGCCATTTACCACACGGAGTGGCAAGGAACGGCTGAGGACCTGGCCTATGTTCATGGCTAGTGGTTCAGCTTCACATGAGGATGGAAGCACTCAGCCTCTCGCTAGAAAACTGAAAAGACTCAAGCTGGCAAAAGCACCGCAAAGAACTGTGCGTTCTTCGAAATCCCAAATCCACAAGGAGAGTCCAATTGTGTCGGTTGCGATGCCTGACCTTCCCAACACTGGACGTGAACAGCATGCGCCTTCCACCATTTGCACGCCCCCTGCAAGTGCTGGAAGGAGCACCCGCAGTCCAGTTCCTGATAGTCAGATTGAAGATGTCAGTGTTGAAGTACACCAGGATGAGGAGGATATGGGTGTTGCTGGCGCTGGGGAGGAAATTGACCAGGAGGATTCTGATGGTGAGGTGGTTTGTTTAAGTTAGGCACCCGGGGAGACACCTGTTGTCCGTGGGAGGAATATGGCCGTTGACATGCCTGGTGAAAATACCAAAAAAATCAGCTCTTCGGTGTGGAAGTATTTCACCAGAAATGCGGACAACATTTGTCAAGCCGTGTGTTCCCTTTGTCAAGCTGTAATAAGTAGGGGTAAGGACGTTAACCACCTCGGAACATCCTCCCTTATACGTCACCTGCAGCGCATTCATAATAAGTCAGTGACAAGTTCAAAAACTTTGGGCGACAGCGGAAGCAGTCCACTGACCAGTAAATCCCTTCCTCTTGTAACCAAGCTCACGCAAACCACCCCACCAACTCCCTCAGTGTCAATTTCCTCCTTCCCCAGGAATGCCAATAGTCCTGCAGGCCATGTCACTGGCAATTCTGACGAGTCCTCTCCTGCCTGGGATTCCTCCGATGCATCCTTGCGTGTAACGCCTACTGCTGCTGGCGCTGCTGTTGTTGCTGCTGGGAGTCGATGGTCATCCCAGAGGGGAAGTCGTAAGCCCACTTGTACTACTTCCAGTAAGCAATTGACTGTCCAACAGTCCTTTGCGAGGAAGATGAAATATCACAGCAGTCATCCTGCTGCAAAGCGGATAACTGAGGCCTTGACAACTATGTTGGTGTTAGACGTGCGTCCGGTATCCGCCGTTAGTTCACAGGGAACTAGACAATTTATTGAGGCAGTGTGCCCCCGTTACCAAATACCATCTAGGTTCCACTTCTGTAGGCAGGCGATACCGAGAATGTACACGGACGTCAGAAAAAGACTCACCAGTGTCCTAAAAAATGCAGTTGTACCCAATGTCCACTTAACCACGGACATGTGGACAAGTGGAGCAGGGCAGGGTCAGGACTATATGACTGTGACAGCCCACTGGGTAGATGTATGGACTCCCGCCGCAAGAACAGCAGCGGCGGCACCAGTAGCAGCATCTCGCAAACGCCAACTCTTTCCTAGGCAGGCTACGCTTTGTATCACCGCTTTCCAGAATACGCACACAGCTAAAAACCTCTTACGGCAACTGAGGAAGATCATCGCAGAATGGCTTACCCCAATTGGACTCTCCTGTGGATTTGTGGCATCGGACAACGCCAGCAATATTGTGTGTGCATTAAATATGGGCAAATTCCAGCACGTCCCATGTTTTGCACATACCTTGAATTTGGTGGTGCAGAATTTTTAAAAAAACGACAGGGGCGTGCAAGAGATGCTGTCGGTGGCCAGAAGAATTGCGGGACACTTTCGGCGTACAGGCACCACGTACAGAAGACTGGAGCACCACCAAAAACTACTGAACCTGCCCTGCCATCATCTGAAGCAAGAAGTGGTAATGAGGTGGAATTCAACCCTCTATATGCTTCAGAGGTTGGAGGAGCAGCAAAAGGCCATTCAAGCCTATACAATTGAGCACGATATAGGAGGTGGAATGCACCTGTCTCAAGCGCAGTGGAGAATGATTTCAACGTTGTGCAAGGTTCTGATGCCCTTTGAACTTGCCACACGTGAAGTCAGTTCAGACACTGCCAGCCTGAGTCAGGTCATTCCCCTCATCAGGCTTTTGCAGAAGAAGCTGGAGACATTGAAGGAGGAGCTAACACGGAGCGATTCCGCTAGGCATGTGGGACTTGTGGATGGAGCCCTTAATTCGCTTAACAAGGATTCACGGGTGGTCAATCTGTTGAAATCAGAGCACTACATTTTGGCCACCGTGCTCGATCCTAGATTTAAAACCTACCTTGGATCTCTCTTTCCGGCAGACACAAGTCTGCTGGGGTTGAAAGACCTGCTGGTGAGAAAATTGTCAAGTCAAGCGGAACGCGACCTGTCAACATCTCCTCCTTCACATTCTCCCGCAACTGGGGGTGCGAGGAAAAGGCTCAGAATTCCGAGCCCACCCGCTGGCGGTGATGCAGGGCAGTCTGGAGCGACTGCTGATGCTGACATCTGGTCCGGACTGAAGGACCTGACAACGATTACGGACATGTCGTCTACTGTCACTGCATATGATTCTCTCAACATTGAAAGAATGGTGGAGGATTATATGAGTGACCGCATCCAAGTAGGCACGTCACACAGTCCGTACTTATACTGGCAGGAAAAAGAGGCAATTTGGAGGCCCTTGCACAAACTGGCTTTATTCTACCTAAGTTGCCCTCCCACAAGTGTGTACTCCGAAAGAGTGTTTAGTGCCGCCGCTCACCTTGTCAGCAATCGGCGTACGAGGTTACATCCAGAAAATGTGGAGAAGATGATGTTCATTAAAATGAATTATAATCAATTCCTCCGCGGAGACATTGACCAGCAGCAATTGCCTCCACAAAGTACACAGGGAGCTGAGATGGTGGATTCCAGTGGGGACGAATTGATAATCTGTGAGGAGGGGGATGTACACGGTGATATATCGGAGGATGATGATGAGGTGGACATCTTGCCTCTGTAGAGCCAGTTTGTGCAAGGAGAGATTAATTGCTTCTTTTTTGGGGGGGGTCCAAACCAACCCGTCATATCAGCCACAGTCGTGTGGCAGACCCTGTCACTGAAATGATGGGTTGGTTAAAGTGTGCATGTCCTGTTTATACAACATAAGGGTGGGTGGGAGGGCCCAAGGACAATTCCATCTTGCACCTCTTTTTTCTTTTATTTTTCTTTGCGTCATGTGCTGTTTGGGGAGGGTTTTTTGGAAGGGCCATCCTGCGTGACACTGCAGTGCCACTCCTAGATGGGCCCGGTGTTTGTGTCGGCCACTAGGGTCGCTTATCTTACTCACACAGTCAGCTACCTCATTGCGCCTCTTTTTTTCTTTGCGTCATGTGCTGTTTGGGGAGGGTTTTTTGGAAGGGCCATCCTGCGTGACACTGCAGTGCCACTCCTAGATGGGCCCGGTGTTTGTGTCGGCCACTAGGGTCGCTTATCTTACTCACACAGTCAGCTACCTCATTGCGACTCTTTTTTTCTTTGCGTCATGTGCTGTTTGGGGAGGGTTTTTTGGAAGGGCCATCCTGCGTGACACTGCAGTGCCACTCCTAGATGGGCCTGGTGTTTGTGTCGGCCACTAGGGTCGCTTATCTTACTCACACAGTCAGCTACCTCATTGCGCCTCTTTTTTTCTTTGCGTCATGTGCTGTTTGGGGAGGGTTTTTTGGAAGGGCCATCCTGCGTGACACTGCAGTGCCACTCCTAGATGGGCCCGGTGTTTGTGTCGGCCACTAGGGTCGCTTATCTTACTCACACAGTCAGCTACCTCATTGCGCCTCTTTTTTTCTTTGCGTCATGTGCTGTTTGGGGAGGGTTTTTTGGAAGGGACATCCTGCGTGACACTGCAGTGCCACTCCTAGATGGGCCCGGTGTTTGTGTCGGCCACTAGGGTCGCTTATCTTACTCACACAGTCAGCTACCTCATTGCGCCTCTTTTTTTCTTTGCGTCATGTGCTGTTTGGGGAGGGTTTTTTGGAAGGGCCATCCTGCGTGACACTGCAGTGCCACTCCTAGATGGGCCCGGTGTTTGTGTCGGCCACTAGGGTCGCTTATCTTACTCACACAGTCAGCTACCTCATTGCGACTCTTTTTTTCTTTGCGTCATGTGCTGTTTGGGGAGGGTTTTTTGGAAGGGCCATCCTGCGTGACACTGCAGTGCCACTCCTAGATGGGCCTGGTGTTTGTGTCGGCCACTAGGGTCGCTTATCTTACTCACACAGTCAGCTACCTCATTGCGCCTCTTTTTTTCTTTGCGTCATGTGCTGTTTGGGGAGGGTTTTTTGGAAGGGCCATCCTGCGTGACACTGCAGTGCCACTCCTAGATGGGCCCGGTGTTTGTGTCGGCCACTAGGGTCGCTTATCTTACTCACACAGTCAGCTACCTCATTGCGCCTCTTTTTTTCTTTGCGTCATGTGCTGTTTGGGGAGGGTTTTTTGGAAGGGACATCCTGCGTGACACTGCAGTGCCACTCCTAGATGGGCCCGGTGTTTGTGTCGGCCACTAGGGTCGCTTATCTTACTCACACAGCTACCTCATTGCGCCTCTTTTTTTCTTTGCGTCATGTGCTGTTTGGGGAGGGTTTTTTGGAAGGGACATCCTGCGTGACACTGCAGTGCCACTCCTAGATGGGCCCGGTGTTTGTGTCGGCCACTAGGGTCGCTTATCTTACTCACACAGCGACCTCGGTGCAAATTTTAGGACTAAAAATAATATTGTGAGGTGTGAGGTGTGAGGTATTCAGAATAGACTGAAAATGAGTGTAAATTATGGTTTTTGAGGTTAATAATACTTTGGGATCAAAATGACCCCCAAATTCTATGATTTAAGCTGTTTTTTAGGGTTTTTTGAAAAAAACACCCGAATCCAAAACACACCCGAATCCGACAAAAAAAATTCGGTGAGGTTTTGCCAAAACGCGGTCGAACCCAAAACACGGCCGCGGAACCGAACCCAAAACCAAAACACAAAACCCGAAAAATTTCCGGCGCTCATCTCTAGTTTCTATAACCTCAGCTTGCTCGCTGGGTGTTATCTCTTCATGAGAGATCTTGACAATTTGATTACAAACTGACAGACTTTTTGCTTTTGACTTAAATAATGAATGCATTTTTGCATTAATGGTCAGGCACACCTTACGAAGACGGGAACCTGATTTTTCTTTACACTTCTGTTTGGCTTCTAAAGCCGTAGTTCTGCGTATTTTTTTAATGCTACTGCAACTTTTTGCATATTTAACATTGCAATCATTTTACAATGCTACATTTATATATTCCTTGTTTTTAGTACTCATGGTATCCTCTACCTAAGATTGACTGGTGTCTTAAGGTTAAACTCTAATACCTGGTACATATATACATTTATTTGGAAATATTAATTTCCACTGTGCACCTTTTATTTTTATTCTAGGCCTTTAAATTCTTTATTTGTAACCTATTCCACTGTGATCTTGTAAACTACCAGCAGGCTTACAGCACTTGGTGCTGATTCCTAATAAATATTGTGTTAGTTAAAATAACATATATTGCACTAACACATTTATCCTAGGTTATACAGAATACAAGATAACATTACACAATTGTAATAAATTTTCATAGATACATCCCCACCATGATTCTGCAGATTTGGTAGCCAGCTTATAGCATCTGCTACTCCTTATAAATATTATAATCAGATAATCAGATTCAGCAACAACAAGTCCAATTCATGGTCACCAATATTGATTTATGGAATCATATTTATGAATTATTAATATTCAATATATCATATATGGTTATTTATATATGGATATATTTTAATCAATATGCGTTTACCATATATATCTGCAAATATATTATGTCAGGCTTACAAACTAATTGGCTGATAAATATATGCAGTCCTTATACATATGACTTGTGAAATTATGAAGTTAAGATTCCTTAAAGAGAGTTCAAACTTGACATTACCGCTCTGATTATATTGATTATTTTATTTAGAGGCAGATCAAGTCGTACAGAATAAGAAATACACAGTAGTGATATTAGGGAGGCCAATCCCGGGCCGTTTTTTCAATCCTGGGATTCGGGATTGAAAAACGCTCAATCCCGGGATTCCTGGGATCCCGGGCTTGCAGTAGGTATCAGTGAAGGGCAGTGGAGAAGGGTGTAGAGAGCTGCGGTGGAGGGAGGGTGTAGGTAGCGGCACGGGAGGGTTGGTGTAGGTAGCGGTGTGGAAGGGAGGGAGGGTGTAGCTAGCGGTGCGGGAGGGTGTAGGTAGCAGTGCGGAAGGGAGAGTGTAGGTAGCGGGAGGGAGAATGTAGGTAGCGGCGCGGGAGGGAGGGTTGGTGTAGGTAACAGCGTGGAAGGGAGGCTGTTAGAGAGCACTGCACGGAGGGAGGGTGGGTGTAAGTAATACTACTTACTATTAGGTGGGCGGCAGCCATGGACACACTGAACGCGGCGGCATTTCAAATGAAGCGCCGGCCACCAGCCAACCAGAGCTGGCAGACCGGCAGCCAATCATGGAAGCGGCTGCAGAAGTCACTCCTGATTGGCTGCCAGTCCACCAGCTCTGATTGGCTGGTGGCCGGTGCTACATTTGAAGTTCCGCCACGTTCAGCATGTGTCCATGGCTGCCGCCCGCCTAATAGTAAGTAGTATTACTTACACCCACCCTCCCGCACATGCGCAATGTAATCCCGTGAATCCCAGGATTGGAGGCTCCAATCCCGGGATTCAAATCCCAGCATTTTTGGGCCCAAATCCCGGGATCCCGCCGATCCCGATCCCAGGATTGGCCTCCCTAAGTGATATATATATATATATATATATATATATACTACTTACTTATGCTTTCTTAGTTATATAACATAAAACAACATGACATAAGTTTCACAAACAGTTTCAATTACTAACATAAAGTGTATACTTGCAAGTACATGATTGTCATCCCAAGGATCATTCCTTCTGCATCTTCTTCATGACTTCTTCTGACTCTAACTATCAGACCTGCTTCTTTTTATGCCATATTTCACTAATTCAAACTAGCATATTCCCACAGTTTCCAATGGAATACAAAAGATAAATATAGATTTGCCATTTACATTCCAAGGTGTCATAAAGCATGCTCTGCTCCAAGTTGGATTATTCTGCTCAAGCAGGCATGGTGTCATAAAACGTGTGGTGTCCACCCTGCCTCAAACAAGTATTGTATTGTAAAATCTGGAATGTCTTTTCATCCAAAGTTCTGTTGCATTGTCAAGTTTTCCTGGGGTGGGTTACACCATGTTTTATCAATGGATGTGATCTCTTTTCGTACTAGATAATTTATGGTTCCTAGCTTGGCCTCTACTGGACAATAGACAAACCAGTTTTATAATTGCCAAAGGTATTGCAAATCTTGATTCTGATCTACTGTAAGCACACCTGTGAATTCCAGTGTCCAAGTGACCAACAGAGCTCTGTCACATACCTATTATCATTTATGGCCTAAAACCTTTTCTCTACAATGACTCTTGATCTTACTGTAAAACACAAATATATATACAGTATACACACAATGTAGTTTTGTAAATTACTTAAGCATTTAACTTATACATACTGTATACAAACCTAATTCAGCTATCTCTTACTATATATACCCACTATACTATTCACTATGGTTACATCACCTTATTTATAATGAATTATATTTTAATTCGGACAATATCCATTGCCCTACTATTATACTGAGTGCGGACAATTACCTATATGGCAACAGTGGTAAGCAGTGCTGGGTACAAAAAGAGAATAGGTTGGCCACAAGTGTGGGCATCCACTGTATAATAAAAGTGACACAGTTGGAAGAGAATACTAGGATGAATCCAGTGAAGAAAGTGTGTTTATCTCTGGAGGAGATTGGAAATTGTTCAATATAGGCGTGAGGCAATGGGAGTAAGGAATAAGGTTGTATGTATTGGATGTGTAGGCCACAGGGAAAATTAGAAAGGCAGGGAAGTGGGAATTCTAGGCAGGTCAGGCCTTTGTTGTGGTTTGAATCAGAGCAAAAATGACTGAGAGAAAAGATCAGAGGCACTGGCTTTTACTGTATGTTAACCATCCTGTCTTGGGGAGTGGGAGTGGAGTAGTACATATTAAGCTAAGTTGCAATGTAGTATTTGGCTGTGGTATCTGATAGATATATGCCTATGTATTTTAATTTGTGGGCTAAAATAAAAAATCATAAATATCCTTCGATTGTTGTAAAATGTTTTAGTGTAGATTGAGGTTAAGAATTTTGGAGAGATTTTCAAATTCCTAGAGGTGATGCAGAAGATTTGGAAGGAATATATGACAGAACATGACAGAAATCAAGATATAATCCATGCACAGTGAGATCTTATAGTCCATTAAATCCACAGAGATAGCTGAGATATCCAGGTTTTAGCATGAATATGAAAAGAGAAAGTTGTCAGCCCTGCCTGGTCCATTGTTGATCTGTAATGAAGAAAACTTAAAAATCACTGGCAAAGAACTGATGCTGAGAGATTGAAATAGGGGGTATCCACCCCATGGAGAAATGAGCCTCTCATGCCCATAGCTGCAAGAATTTGGCACATAAAAGGCCAAACAGATGTGTCAAAAGGCTTCTTCTAATGACACTATGAGAATGGGAATTTTTGGGCCGTTGGTGATCAAATCAATAGTGGGCTTGGATTTCTTAACCTCTAAGTACAAATATGTAGAGTCTATGAAGCATGGACATGGGTAAAAGCATACATATTTGGCAGTAAAGTCACCCAGGACTGACAAGTTTTTAAGGGTCAATTTCCTTAAAGAAAATATTTCAATTGAAGAAGTCATTTTTGCAGGTATTAATTTGGAGATGTGGAGTGACTTTAAGTTAAGATTTCAATCATTCAGATGTTAAGGGGCTCCTCATATGGAAGGATATGGATGCAGAAGCTGATTCAGTGCTATCAATTAGACTAAAGTAACATAAAAGCGTGAGACCATGATCTTAAGATTTCAGGGAATGTGAGGAGCAATCGCGAATGAACAGTAGATGTAAAATAGATGAGAACATTTTCTGTAGGATTTTGGGGTAGTCAGCCTGTTCCTCCAGTGATTTGTAGATTTGGAACAATAAAATATGGCTATTTAACAGAAATTCTGAGAAGTTCTCCTGGATAAAGAAAGAGAGGTTTTTGAATTGTAGGTTGAGGGCAACCAGACAAAAGTTGCAGGGAAAAACCAGAAAAGTGAATCTGAAGATGTAACTATTGTAGTGATGTACGCACTGATTTACATCCACTTATTGCAAGAGAAATGGAAGAGGGGCCCAAATGAAATGTTAGACAAAACAGCACAAATCCATATAATGGAATCCACAGGAGGAGAACAGCTTCTTCTTTGCTATTCCCCCTTTAATAAGAAAATTTCTTAGTGGAGAGTAAGGATGAGAGTCTCATCTCATAGCAGCTGAATTCACAATGAGTTTACTCCACCACACCAATATATGAATAATTCAGTCCCTTACCAATATATTAACAGACTTCCCTTTCCCCCTCCTCTGCAAGGTGGTCTTCAGGTTGCCGAATGTTGGGATCCTGGCGCACAGTATACAGGCGCCAGAATCCCGACACCCGGCATACCGACAGATATTCTCCCTCGTGGGGGTCCACGACCCCCCTGGAGGGAGAATAAATAGTGCCTGCAAGGGGCTAATTTGCGCTCGCCACGCTGTCGGGAGCCCGACTGCCGGCATACCATACTACACCCCCTCTACACACTTACCTTCTATTATCCAGCATTCCAGGATCAGCAGGGGAACTGCTGGTCATCATAGTGTTCCAGAGGCAGAGTCTGTGGGACTATCAGTGGTGCCGTGTCCTAGTAGATCAGTGGTAGATCAGTGGTACAAGTAGCCCCTGATGTACTCACTGTGAAATTCAGGAGAACTTGGGAACATTTCTGTAATGGAGTAAAGGTACATTCAGTTGATAATTAGACATATAGAAAAAGCAATGTCTCTAAGATCTCTAGACCAATGCATCACAGTAGGACCCTGATAACAAAATGAAAAAGTCTATTCCTGTATCCCCATAAAAGACTTGTTTTATTGTGAATGTAAAATGTTTCATGAATTGTAATATCTGAGAATATATATGTACAATTCATTGTATTATAATTTTTTTTTTTTTCAAATCTTGTTTATAGCAAATGTATTGCTGTTATTTATATTGGTTCTTAAACATTTTCTCTAATCAGAATTATATTTATAACAAATGGATTGCTTTGCTGGGTGTTTCAAATAATGCAAGTGGGCTGCTAGGTGGTACTCAGGTGAACAATGATTAAGAAACACTATGCTAGACTGAAGACAGCTGGATCACTCTTAATCCGTGCTTCTGCTCGCTGGTATTGAAACATTTTAAGCTCTATGTTCACTGACAAAATTCAATATAATTAAGTTTTGAATGTATTTTGTCAATTCTGGTTGTGTGAGTGATGCGATCATCTACACTGCTAAAAGGGATGCCATGGCCACATGAAATACTACACAGATGGTAAAGTGCACATGACCCAGCTGTCCCTGATGTTCAATTACAGCATGTAGGATCACTTACTACTGGTGTCGGTGTTTGGTGTGATAATTGTAAAGTGTAGTATGTAAAATATATATTAAATTATTTTTTGATAATTTAATGTGAGTATAAATGTGAAAAATTAATATAAACTATATAAGGAGTTCTACATATTAAAGATATAGAATATACTGTAAATAAAAATAAATAGTGAAAAACAAATAATAAAAATAATGATGTATAGAAATGGAATGGGAAAGGGGTAGACGGCTTGTGAATGTGGATTGTTTATATTGCTTATATGTATTGTATATTTAACCAAAGCACCTATAGTATTAGTGTGAATTTGGTTTGGGGTATTTTCAGAGCTGGAAGGGGGGCTGATAATGGCTGGGTGCTTTGACGTTGGTTCTAAGGAGAGCAGGATGTGATGGTGTATAAGCTGATAGGGTGACAATGTCCGGATGTATAGAGGCTATGTTGTGAAAATAGGTCTGATGCTCTGTGAAGAATAAATGGACAATAAACAAATGGATATGGGGAAAATGTAAGAAAGAGTAAAGTAGAGTGAGGGATCTGACAGAATGAGAAAAGAGCCGGACACCAGAACCCAGGACCCAAGAGGAGGATAGGCAGGATGTTAGGGGAGGTGGGGAAGGGACAGAGAGAGGAGTAATAGAAGCATGTAAGGAAGTGTGTTGCATTGCACAAAATACAAAGTAAATGTTCACAGACACGGGGGAAAATAAGTGTGTCGTAGCTTGAAAAAAGGGACGGGGTATTGGCCCTACCTCTCCCTAGCCGTTCCAAGCTTCCTGGAAAATATTGACTGCTCCTGTCTTCAGGAAGGAGGCATGTTATTGACTGCCCTTGCCTGTGAATTACTTGAGTCTGGCCTGAATGGTCATTATCTGACAATGCAGTAAATTACAAAATTAAATAAACACTTCAATAGTATTTTAGGAAATGTATAAATAAATCTGCTTTAAAAACAAAAATGCCAGATTTGTTCTTGTTCTTTTTTAAAAATGCAGAGCTTCAACTCTGGAAACTCACTTCAGAATTTGAATTGTGATGTCCTGTTCCAAGGAATTGCTTGTTGAAATATTAAGAAGTGTTACTGTGTTTGCAGCATGGACAGTGAAACTGCATGCAAAATTTCTGGGATGTAGAAAAATATCCCCACCTCTCAGTGTCCTGAACACCAGACTTCAGTTCATGGAATCCGAGTGTAATAATAATAACAACAACAACAACAACAACAACAACAACAACTGTAATGAGATCATTTATTCACTTATCTCAAAATATCTCCCTACAAGACTTTTCCAATTAGCACAAGATCTACATCTCTCACCCACATGCATTACCTGCTCCCATTGATGGTAACAGGACTGTTTTTAGGCTGCACCCACTCTGTGGAATACTCTTCAACCTCTTCAGACATGCTTATCAAATTCCAGAACCACCCACATAATCATAAGCTATCCTACCCAATTACATCCCCTCTATACAGTTCACACATAACTATACATATTTTCTTCACATTCACATCCTCCTGACTCTTAGCCAACATTCCATTGTGACTGGATCATACAGCTCAACAAGAACCTCTGCAATCTGACTGGAACAAAACCTGTGGCATGTTGCACTAAAGTGACTCTATTCACAGCTATACTACATATAGTAAGTAAAAATTACATATGGTGTCTCTTTGCTCCAAGCACTGCCAAGAGCACCAGAATTCTACAGTATGTACAATATTTTGTTACGTTTCAATAAATAAACTTGCTCTTTAATATTTTATAAGAAAAAAATTACAAAATAATCTTGATCCAACTGAATTGTGTATGGCACTATGACACAATTATTAGCATTGCTTCTGTGGCCATGGGCTCAATTCCAACCTGGAGACTATTATGGGGTCTATTTACTAAGCCTTGGAAGGCGATAAAGTGGACAGAGATAAAGTACCAGCCAATCAGCTCCTAACTGCCATGTCACATGCTGTGTCATCTGAAAAATGACAGGAGCTGATTGGCTGGTACTCCATCCAAGTATGATAGTACATTGACATGTACACATAGGTGTGGAGTTCTGTGATCTCCTCATGTTTCAGTGGGTTTCCAGTTTCATCCCACAGTTCAAGCAGATACTGTGTTCTCATGGTCAATAATTTAGAATGCAGGCTCTAAAGGGACAGTGATTGATGTGAGTGATTAAACAATATTCCTTGTATTGCCCTGCATAGTATGTTAGTGATATTAAATAAAAATCATGAAAAAAGTATTGTTTGTAATGAGCAGTCAGTTATCAGGTGATCAAAATAGAAAGGGTTCATTCTTATTAACTTTCTTTTTTGTGGAAACAGAGAAGAAACAAAGGTACATTTATGAAAGTACGCATACAAAATGAGTTAACATTAAGTGTAATGTACATTGGGGTAATTCAGAGTTGATCGCAGCAGCAAATTTGTTAGCAGTTGGGCAAAACCATGTGCACTGCAGGTGGGGCATATATAACATTTACAGAGAGAGTTAGATTTGAGTAAGTTATATTGTTTCTGTGCAGGGTAAATACTGGCTGCTTTATTTTTACACTGCAACTTAGATTTCAGTTTGAACACACCCCACCCAAATCTAACTCTGTCTGCACATGTTATATCTGCCCCCCCTGCAGTGCACATGGTATTGCCCAACTGCTAACAAATTTGCTGCTGCGATCAATTCTGAATTAGGTCCAGTGATGGACTGGGGCTGTAAATCAGCCCGGGCATTCATGGGTGTGCGCGCTCATCACGGGGGGCATGCACGTACGTCACGGGGGTGCGCTGCCATGATGTACGGGGGCGTGGACTCGCGGCATGCCCCCATTTCCATGGAGACCGGTGGGGGCGGCTGAACCATAGAGCCAGAGGCTGCACTGCGTGCTGCCTTTTCGGATCTCTGAGGGACTGGATCAGCCCACCTGCCCATCGGCCCTTCTGGCATGTGCCAGAAGTGCCAGATAGCCAGTCCGGCCCTGATTAGGCCCATTGTTTAGAAATAAAACATAAAGTAAAAATACATGTTTTAAATATGTCGCAGTAATAAAAAAATGTTGCACATTCATCCCATCAAGCCAGAAAAACTATCAGTCTCTGACTGCAATTCCCAATAGAACATTTATTGTGTCCTAACACTGCAACATAATAGTCACACTTATCTTCTTGCTCTCCCACAGTATAACATCAGATTTTTAACACTTGTTCAAGAGGACTAATCCTGTATCCCTGCCAACAGAATTATCTCCTTTCCATGTTCTTTTTAAATGTTTTCTTGAAGTATTTCAATTGTAATATTTCCATTATTTATTTAAGAGGCTAAATTGATAATGACTAATGATTGTTTAAACCCCATCATTTGTGAGTTTCTAGTTAAATATTATAGCAAGCAAGCAAGCTTTACTTAAGTCTTAATGCTGTTTCTAAAAGTAATTATTCCAATAACAACTAAAAAAACAATTTATTCTTTACTTTTAAACAACATAGTAAACATAGTTTTAAAAAGGAAAATAATTAACCTTTGTACAAATGACAAATGAATATTACAGTCAATATATTTCCAAAAGTCTTAACCTTCACGCTTAATGCATTTAATCCTGCATACATATTCTACACAGAGTTAATTATGTCAACATGAATCAATAATATGCTATTTTTTATGTTATTATTCTATTTAATGTTTTTTATAATATACTTTTACTCTTTTTAAATAAAAAAAGACATCTGACTACATTTCTTAGTATTTCATTCTTAGAAAATATCAAATCAAAAGCATTGCTCTCTGTTAAAAATAAACTATACCTAGGGTAATATTAAAATTAGCCATGGGGTTTACCCCACAGCTAATCACCGCTCCAAAACGATTCAATTAGCAGAAATTACCTGCGTGTTAATCTCTAAGAGTGTACTTTTCCTCGCAGTTTCAGAAGCAGTGAGAAAAGGTTTGCAAGAAAAATACACCATTGGGGGTTAATGTGCAGGGGAAACCAATGATTCTACTGTTTATGTGGAAACAGTGAGTTTCCGCAAGTTAATCCCTGATATTCCGCGCTGGGAAAATGCTTTTTAATTGAATAGCATCTCCCCAGGAATAAAGCTAATTAGCCAGTAATTAGCCACTAATTGAATATGCTTCCTAGAGATAGGCAAAATTAATATGCCATTTCTGAAGATCATCTGACTTTCAGTAATTTTGTAGTTCATAAATGTTAAAACATTCTTTGTGAAATGTCCTTTTTAAATATTGTATCAGTGAAGTTCTTTCCTACCTTTTTGCAATTCAACAGTCACAGTGCACTGAAATAATAACTTATTAAACCACTTGGACACTTGCTAATATTGTATTTATGTACAGGATTATACTGAACAGCAGCAAGTATTCAGCATGTAATTTTTTATTTGTCTAGTGTAAAAAAAAGTCTATTAAAGCAATTGTCTAATTCATTTTTATGGTTTAGTGCAAGTTTTGATCCTAGTAAATACCTAAACTCTTTCCAAATAACCATACTTTTTTAAAAAAAATATAGAGATGAGCACTATAGATGAGCTGTTTGGATTCCTTGGAATTCGAGCCACTCCAAACTGCTGGGATCTGAGTCTCAGTTCAGGTTTTCCCACCAGACTCAGATTCCACTGTGAGGCAAAATGACATCCTCCCAACGTTGGATTCTCACGAGTTTTGTATTCTATATAAGGCAGTGGCGTGCGGTGAGGTCAGTGGCCGGTGAGGCACTGCAGCCATAATGTCCACCGAGTCCCGCTGATGACCCCTACTACCGACGAACCGAAGCCTGCTACTGCCCCCTAGCCGATGCCCACTACCACCACCGCTAATGGCCTCTGCCCACGCAAATGGCTGCCACCTTCCTGCCCTGTCTCACTCCAGCGCCACCATCATGCCCTATCTCCCTCGACGCCACCATCTTGCCCTGTCTCCTTCCACACCACCCTCCTGCTCTGTCTCCCTCGACACCAGCATCCTGCCCTGTCTGCCCTCCAGCGCCACAATCCTGCTCTGTCTCCCTCGACGCCACCATCCTGCCCTGTCTCCCTCCAGTGCCACAGTAGTAATATGCTAGGAGTATAGGAAAGGGGAAGATAAATTACACCTAACAAGACTATGACTGACACCCCTCCCCCAGGCACATACGCCTTGTACAAAACATAATCACAAGTCAAAAGTGGCTAATAAATTATAAATATTAATAGGAACATCTACTAATGCCATCATCTGTTTCTTTAACTTACTTATACTGGGCTGACTATGGCTGGAGGGAGCTGTGCCGATCCACAGGTTCCTTGTTTCTTCTTACAGCTCCTCTTCTCTGTGTGATGCTGTGTGCTCTTTCTTCTTGAATGGGCAGATCGTGTCACATACTGGAAGAGGAGGAGGAAGGCATTGAAAGCAGGGAGATTCAGGGACAGCAGAGGCTGGGCGCCACTGGCATATCACACAATACAGCAGTCACCCGGCAACTTGGTTTGTGGCAGTGGCTAGTAGTCAGGGGATAGCCGGGCACCACTAGCTTACCACACAGAGCGGCAGGCATCCCACTCTCCAGCCGTCCCATCCTCTCTGCAGCCCTGCCTGTGATAGAGGAAGTCATCACAGCTGGGGACCATCTGAGCCGGCCACTGGTGGAGTATGGTAACTTAGTAAGCTTAGCTCCCAGCAACCCATCAGAGGGCAACCCCCTCCCCTGAATCTGCCTATGTGGCAGCAGGGCTACCATCAGAAATTATGGGGCCCAGGACTGACATAATAGGCAGGACCCCCTTCCCCCTGCCACTTTATATTTACACAAAAAAATGTAGTCACTCACACTCTGCAGCAATGCACAGACACTCACTGCAGTCATGCTCACACACTGTTGTTCCAGCAAAGTTCTGCTTCAGCCAGCAAACATACATCTCTCCTGATCCAAGTTGCTTCTCAGGCACCGTGTCTCCAGGGGTGTAAGATCATAGCAGACGCCCGGAGGCAAAATAACAATGGTGCCCCCCCCCCCCCCCTTTCACCACCAATGGCTGGAAGACCGAATAACTATGCTTAATGATATTATAAGCTAGTAAAGAGACCGGCATTTGCCAGGTCACTTGGTACCCCCCAACCGCCACTTCCACCTTTCTACCCCCTCCCTATTCCACCCTGCCCCATAACAGCTGTATATCTATCTACACTGTTCTTGGCGAAGGGTGAACAGAATGTACCTCCATCCTCTCCAGCTGGTCCATCTTGTCACCATTGTAGGAGCTGTTATGGGAGGGGGCAATGTGCCTGCGGCTTGTTCCCCGTATACCACTGCGCATATCGGAGACCTTACACGATAGATAGATAGATAGATAGATAGATAGATAGATAGATAGATAGATAGTCATTTGGTGCATGACCATCTTTGCTGACGTGCCATTGTAAGTCAGCACATTAAATATAAAGTATAATAGTAATAATGGTATTAGGGAGTAGTGAGGAAAGTACATCATAGGGGGTATAACAAACATGGCAATACACAGCTTTTGTACTATGTCTAACTCAATACGCCTGACGGATGACCTGAAGGCTGGATTTTGCTCTTCGCTGCTTTATTGTAGTCCCCCTGCCCCAGCCTTCTTCAGCCAAAATTACCATTATGTCTATATAGAATGGGTCACATTTGCTCAGACAACTGGTTTTATACACAGCATTACTTAGTTACATACAGTTTACACATTACATAAACATATACCACATACACATATGCAGACACAGCCACATTACACGTACAGCTACACGCATCCACATATGGAGACACAGCCACATTATACGTACAGCTACACGCATCCACATATGCAGACACAGCCACATTATACGTACAGCTACACGCATCCACATATGCAGACAAAGCCACATTACACGTACAGCTACACGCATCCACATATGCAGACACAGCCACATTACACGTACAGCTACACGCATCCACATATGCAGACACAGCCACATTACATATACAGCTACACGCATCCACATATGCAGACACAGCCACATTACACGTACAGCTACCCGCATCCACATATGCAGACACAGCCACATTACACGTACAGCTACCCGCATCCACATATGCAGACACAGCCACATTACACGTACAGCTACCCGCATCCACATATGCAGACACAGCCACATTACACGTACAGCTACACGCATCCACATATGCAGACACAGCCACATTACACGTACAGCTACCCGCATCCACATATGCAGACACAGCCACATTACACGTACAGCTACCCGCATCCACATATGCAGACACAGCCACATTACATGTACAGCTACACGCATCCACATATGCAGACACAGCCACATTACACGTACAGCTACATGCATCCACATATGCAGACACAGCCACATTACACGTACAGCTACACGCATCCACATATGCAGACACAGCCACATTACACGTACAGCTACACGCATCCACATATGCAGACACAGCCACATTACACGTACAGCTACACGCATCCACATATGCAGACACAGCCACATTACACGTACAGCTACACGCATCCACATATGCAGACACAGCCACATTACACGTACAGCTACACGCATCCACATATGCAGACACAGCCACATTACACGTACAGCTACCCGCATCCACATATGCAGACACAGCCACATTACACGTACAGCTACACGCATCCACAGCCACATTACACGTAGAGCTACACGCATCCACATATGCAGACACAGCCACATTACACGTACAGCTACACGCATCCACATATGCAGACACAGCCACATTACACGTACAGCTACCCGCATCCACATATGCAGACACAGCCACATTACACGTACAGCTACCCGCATCCACATATGCAGACACAGCCACATTACACGTACAGCTACACGCATCCACATATGCAGACACAGCCACATTACACGTACAGCTACACGCATCCACATATGCAGACACAGCCACATTACACGTACAGCTACCCGCATCCACATATGCAGACACAGCCACATTACACGTACAGCTACACGCATCCACATATGCAGACACAGCCACATTACACGTACAGCTACCCGCATCCACATATGCAGACACAGCCACATTACACGTAGAGCTACACGCATCCACATATGCAGACACAGCCACATTACACGTACAGCTACACGCATCCACATATGCAGACACAGCCACATTACACGTACAGCTACCCGCATCCACATATGCAGACACAGCCACATTACACGTACAGCTACCCGCATCCACATATGCAGACACAGCCACATTACACGTACAGCTACACGCATCCACATATGCAGACACAGCCACATTACACGTACAGCTACACGCATCCACATATGCAGACACAGCCACAGTACACGTACAGCTACCCGCATCCACATATGCAGACACAGCCACATTACACGTACAGCTACACGCATCCACATATGCAGACACAGCCACATTACACGTACAGCTACCCGAATCCACATATGCAGACACAGCCACATTACATGTACAGCTACACGCATCCACATATGCAGACACAGCCACATTACACGTACAGCTACCCGAATCCACATATGCAGACACAGCCACATTACACGTACAGCTACACGCATCCACATATGCAGACACAGCCACATTACACGTACAGCTACACGCATCCACATATGCAGACACAGCCACATTACACGTACAGCTACACGCATCCACATATGCAGACACAGCCACATTACACGTACAGCTACCCGCATCCACATATGCAGACACAGCCACATTACACGTACAGCTACACGCATCCACAGCCACATTACACGTACAGCTACACGCATCCACATATGCAGACACAGCCACATTACACGTACAGCTACACGCATCCACATATGCAGACACAGCCACATTACACGTACAGCTACACGCATCCACATATGCAGACACAGCCACATTACACGTACAGCTACACGCATCCACATATGCAGACACAGCCACATTACACGTACAGCTACACGCATCCACATATGCAGACACAGCCACACTATACGTGCAGCTACACGCAACCACATATGCTGCCACAGCCACAGTACACGTACAGCTACCCGCATCCACATATGCAGACACAGCCACATTACACGTACAGCTACACGCATCCACATATGCAGACACAGCCACATTACACGTACAGCTACACGCATCCACATATGCAGACACAGCCACATTACACGTACAGCTACACGCATCCACATATGCAGACACAGCCACAGTACACGTACAGCTACCCGCATCCACATATGCAGACACAGCCACATTACACGTACAGCTACACGCATCCACATATGCAGACACAGCCACATTACACGTACAGCTACCCGAATCCACATATGCAGACACAGCCACATTACATGTACAGCTACACGCATCCACATATGCAGACACAGCCACATTACACGTACAGCTACCCGAATCCACATATGCAGACACAGCCACATTACACGTACAGCTACCCGAATCCACATATGCAGACACAGCCACATTACACGTACAGCTACACGCATCCACATATGCAGACACAGCCACATTACACGTACAGCTACCCGAATCCAC
The DNA here is from genome assembly GCF_028390025.1 of Pseudophryne corroboree. Lineage (NCBI taxonomy): Eukaryota > Metazoa > Chordata > Amphibia > Anura > Myobatrachidae > Pseudophryne > Pseudophryne corroboree. Next base: position 558,601,790 of record NC_086444.1, read on the forward strand.
ATATGCAGACACAGCCACATTACACGTACAGCTACACGCATCCACATATGCAGACACAGCCACACTATACGTGCAGCTACACGCAACCACATATGCTGCCACAGCCACATTATACGTACAGCTACATGCATCCACATATGCAGACACAGCCACATTACACGTACAGCTACCCGCATCCACATATGCAGACACAGCCACATTATACGTACAGCTACCCGCATCCACATATGCAGACACAGCCACATAACACGTACAGCTACATGCATCCACATATGCAGACACAGCCACATTACACGTACAGCTACCCGCATCCACATATGCAGACACAGCCACATTACACGTACAGCTACACGCATCCACATATGCAGACACAGCCACATTACACGTACAGCTACCCGAATCCACATATGCAGACACAGCCACATTACACGTACAGCTACACGCATCCACATATGCAGACACAGCCACATTACACGTACAGCTACCCGAATCCACATATGCAGACACAGCCACATTACACGTACAGCTACACGCATCCACATATGCAGACACAGCCACATTACACGTACAGCTACACGCATCCACATATGCAGACACAGCCACATTACACGTACAGCTACACGCATCCACATATGCAGACACAGCCACATTACACGTACAGCTACACGCATCCACATATGCAGACACAGCCACATTACACGTACAGCTACACGCATCCACATATGCAGACACAGCCACACTATACGTGCAGCTACACGCATCCACATATGCAGATACAGCCACATTACACGTACAGCTACACGCATCCACATATGCAGACACAGCCACATTACACGTACAGCTACCCGCATCCACATATGCAGACACAGCCACATTACACGTACAGCTACACGCATCCACAGCCACATTACACGTAGAGCTACACGCATCCACATATGCAGACACAGCCACATTACACGTACAGCTACACGCATCCACATATGCAGACACAGCCACATTACACGTACAGCTACCCGCATCCACATATGCAGACACAGCCACATTACACGTACAGCTACCCGCATCCACATATGCAGACACAGCCACATTACACGTACAGCTACACGCATCCACATATGCAGACACAGCCACATTACACGTACAGCTACACGCATCCACATATGCACACAGCCACATTACACGTACAGCTACCCGCATCCACATATGCAGACACAGCCACATTACACGTACAGCTACACGCATCCACATATGCAGACACAGCCACATTACACGTACAGCTACCCGCATCCACATATGCAGACACAGCCACATTACACGTAGAGCTACACGCATCCACATATGCAGACACAGCCACATTACACGTACAGCTACACGCATCCACATATGCAGACACAGCCACATTACACGTACAGCTACCCGCATCCACATATGCAGACACAGCCACATTACACGTACAGCTACCCGCATCCACATATGCAGACACAGCCACATTACACGTACAGCTACACGCATCCACATATGCAGACACAGCCACATTACACGTACAGCTACCCGCATCCACATATGCAGACACAGCCACATTACACGTACAGCTACCCGCATCCACATATGCAGACACAGCCACATTACATGTACAGCTACACGCATCCACATATGCAGACACAGCCACATTACACGTACAGCTACATGCATCCACATATGCAGACACAGCCACATTACACGTACAGCTACACGCATCCACATATGCAGACACAGCCACATTACACGTACAGCTACACGCATCCACATATGCAGACACAGCCACATTACACGTACAGCTACACGCATCCACATATGCAGACACAGCCACATTACACGTACAGCTACACGCATCCACATATGCAGACACAGCCACATTACACGTACAGCTACACGCATCCACATATGCAGACACAGCCACATTACACGTACAGCTACCCGCATCCACATATGCAGACACAGCCACATTACACGTACAGCTACACGCATCCACAGCCACATTACACGTAGAGCTACACGCATCCACATATGCAGACACAGCCACATTACACGTACAGCTACACGCATCCACATATGCAGACACAGCCACATTACACGTACAGCTACCCGCATCCACATATGCAGACACAGCCACATTACACGTACAGCTACCCGCATCCACATATGCAGACACAGCCACATTACACGTACAGCTACACGCATCCACATATGCAGACACAGCCACATTACACGTACAGCTACACGCATCCACATATGCAGACACAGCCACATTACACGTACAGCTACCCGCATCCACATATGCAGACACAGCCACATTACACGTACAGCTACACGCATCCACATATGCAGACACAGCCACATTACACGTACAGCTACCCGCATCCACATATGCAGACACAGCCACATTACACGTAGAGCTACACGCATCCACATATGCAGACACAGCCACATTACACGTACAGCTACACGCATCCACATATGCAGACACAGCCACATTACACGTACAGCTACCCGCATCCACATATGCAGACACAGCCACATTACACGTACAGCTACCCGCATCCACATATGCAGACACAGCCACATTACACGTACAGCTACACGCATCCACATATGCAGACACAGCCACATTACACGTACAGCTACACGCATCCACATATGCAGACACAGCCACAGTACACGTACAGCTACCCGCATCCACATATGCAGACACAGCCACATTACACGTACAGCTACACGCATCCACATATGCAGACACAGCCACATTACACGTACAGCTACCCGAATCCACATATGCAGACACAGCCACATTACATGTACAGCTACACGCATCCACATATGCAGACACAGCCACATTACACGTACAGCTACCCGAATCCACATATGCAGACACAGCCACATTACACGTACAGCTACACGCATCCACATATGCAGACACAGCCACATTACACGTACAGCTACACGCATCCACATATGCAGACACAGCCACATTACACGTACAGCTACACGCATCCACATATGCAGACACAGCCACATTACACGTACAGCTACACGCATCCACATATGCAGACACAGCCACATTACACGTACAGCTACACGCATCCACATATGCAGACACAGCCACACTATACGTGCAGCTACACGCAACCACATATGCTGCCACAGCCACATTATACGTACAGCTACATGCATCCACATATGCAGACACAGCCACATTACACGTACAGCTACCCGCATCCACATATGCAGACACAGCCACATTATACGTACAGCTACCCGCATCCACATATGCAGACACAGCCACATAACACGTACAGCTACATGCATCCACATATGCAGACACAGCCACATTACACGTACAGCTACCCGCATCCACATATGCAGACACAGCCACATTACACGTACAGCTACACGCATCCACATATGCAGACACAGCCACATTACACGTACAGCTACCCGAATCCACATATGCAGACACAGCCACATTACACGTACAGCTACACGCATCCACATATGCAGACACAGCCACATTACACGTACAGCTACCCGAATCCACATATGCAGACACAGCCACATTACACGTACAGCTACACGCATCCACATATGCAGACACAGCCACATTACACGTACAGCTACACGCATCCACATATGCAGACACAGACACATTACACGTACAGCTACACGCATCCACATATGCAGACACAGCCACATTACACGTACAGCTACACGCATCCACATATGCAGACACAGCCACATTACACGTACAGCTACACGCATCCACATATGCAGACACAGCCACACTATACGTGCAGCTACACGCATCCACATATGCAGACACAGCCACATTACACGTACAGCTACATGCATCCACATATGCAGACACAGCCACATTACACGTACAGCTACACGCATCCACATATGCAGACACAGCCACATTACACGTACAGCTACCCGAATCCACATATGCAGACACAGCCACATTACACGTACAGCTACCCGCATCCACATATGCAGACACAGCCACATTACACGTACAGCTACACGCATCCACATATGCAGACACAGCCACATTACACGTACAGCTACACGCATCCACATATGCAGACACAGCCACATTACACGTACAGCTACCCGCATCCACATATGCAGACACAGCCACATTACACGTACAGCTACACGCATCCACATATGCAGACACAGCCACATTACACGTACAGCTACCCGAATCCACATATGCAGACACAGCCACATTACACGTACAGCTACACGCATCCACATATGCAGACACAGCCACATTACACGTACAGCTACCCGAATCCACATATGCAGACACAGCCACATTACACGTACAGCTACACGCATCCACATATGCAGACACAGCCACATACACGTACAGCTACACGCATCCACATATGCAGACACAGCCACATTACACGTACAGCTACACGCATCCACATATGCAGACACAGCCACATTACACGTACAGCTACACGCATCCACATATGCAGACACAGCCACATTACACGTACAGCTACACGCATCCACATATGCAGACACAGCCACATTATACGTGCAGCTACACGCATCCACATATGCAGACACAGCCACATTACACGTACAGCTACATGCATCCACATATGCAGACACAGCCACATTACACGTACAGCTACACGCATCCACATATGCAGACACAGCCACATTACACGTACAGCTACCCGAATCCACATATGCAGACACAGCCACATTACACGTACAGCTACACGCATCCACATATGCAGACACAGCCACATTACACGTACAGCTACCCGAATCCACATATGCAGACACAGCCACATTACACGTACAGCTACACGCATCCACATATGCAGACACAGCCACATTACACGTACAGCTACACGCATCCACATATGCAGACACAGCCACATTACACGTACAGCTACACGCATCCACATATGCAGACACAGCCACATTACACGTACAGCTACACGCATCCACATATGCAGACACAGCCACATTACACGTACAGCTACACGCATCCACATATGCAGACACAGCCACATTACACGTACAGCTACCCGCATCCACATATGCAGACACAGCCACATTACACGTACAGCTACCCGCATCCACATATGCAGACACAGCCACATTACACGTACAGCTACACGCATCCACATATGCAGACACAGCCACATTACACGTACAGCTACACGCATCCACATATGCAGACACAGCCACATTACAAGTACAGCTACCCGCATCCACATATGCAGACACAGCCACATTACACGTACAGCTACACGCATCCACATATGCAGACACAGCCACATTACACGTACAGCTACCCGCATCCACATATGCAGACACAGCCACATTACACGTAGAGCTACACGCATCCACATATGCAGACACAGCCACATTACACGTACAGCTACACGCATCCACATATGCAGACACAGCCACATTACACGTACAGCTACCCGCATCCACATATGCAGACACAGCCACATTACACGTACAGCTACCCGCATCCACATATGCAGACACAGCCACATTACACGTACAGCTACACGCATCCACATATGCAGACACAGCCACATTACACGTACAGCTACCCGAATCCACATATGCAGACACAGCCACATTACACGTACAGCTACACGCATCCACATATGCAGACACAGCCACATTACACGTACAGCTACACGCATCCACATATGCAGCCACAGCCACATTACACGTACAGCTACACGCATCCACATATGCAGACACAGCCACATTACACGTACAGCTACACGCATCCACATATGCAGACACAGCCACATTACACGTACAGCTACACGCATCCACATATGCAGACACAGCCACACTATACGTGCAGCTACACGCAACCACATATGCTGCCACAGCCACATTATACGTACAGCTACATGCATCCACACATGCAGACACAGCCACATTACACGTACAGCTACCCGCATCCACATATGCAGACACAGCCACATTATACGTACAGCTACCCGCATCCACATATGCAGACACAGCCACATAACACGTACAGCTACATGCATCCACATATGCAGACACAGCCACATTACACGTACAGCTACCCGCATCCACATATGCAGACACAGCCACATTACACGTACAGCTACACGCATCCACATATGCAGACACAGCCACATTACACGTACAGCTACCCGAATCCACATATGCAGACACAGCCACATTACACGTACAGCTACACGCATCCACATATGCAGACACAGCCACATTACACGTACAGCTACCCGAATCCACATATGCAGACACAGCCACATTACACGTACAGCTACACGCATCCACATATGCAGACACAGCCACATTACACGTACAGCTACACGCATCCACATATGCAGACACAGCCACATTACACGTACAGCTACACGCATCCACATATGCAGACACAGCCACATTACACGTACAGCTACACGCATCCACATATGCAGACACAGCCACATTACACGTACAGCTACACGCATCCACATATGCAGACACAGCCACACTATACGTGCAGCTACACGCATCCACATATGCAGACACAGCCACATTTCACGTACAGCTACATGCATCCACATATGCAGACACAGCCACATTACACGTACAGCTACACGCATCCACATATGCAGACACAGCCACATTACACGTACAGCTACACGCATCCACATATGCAGACACAGCCACATTACACGTACAGCTACACGCATCCACATATGCAGACACAGCCACATTACACGTACAGCTACACGCATCCACATATGCAGACACAGCCACATTACACGTACAGCTACACGCATCCACATATGCAGACACAGCCACATTACACGTACAGCTACCCGCATCCACATATGCAGACACAGCCACATTACACGTACAGCTACACGCATCCACGTATGCAGACACAGCCACATTACACGTAGAGCTACACGCATCCACATATGCAGACACAGCCACATTACACGTACAGCTACACGCATCCACATATGCAGACACAGCCACATTACACGTACAGCTACCCGCATCCACATATGCAGACACAGCCACATTACACGTACAGCTACCCGCATCCACATATGCAGACACAGCCACATTACACGTACAGCTACACGCATCCACATATGCAGACACAGCCACATTACACGTACAGCTACACGCATCCACATATGCAGACACAGCCACATTACACGTACAGCTACCCGCATCCACATATGCAGACACAGCCACATTACACGTACAGCTACACGCATCCACATATGCAGACACAGCCACATTACACGTACAGCTACCCGAATCCACATATGCAGACACAGCCACATTACACGTACAGCTACACGCATCCACATATGCAGACACAGCCACATTACACGTACAGCTACACGCATCCACATATACAGACACAGCCACATTACACGTACAGCTACACGCATCCACATATGCAGACACAGCCACATTACACGTACAGCTACACGCATCCACATATGCAGAGTGACACAGCCACATTACACGTACAGCTACACGCATCCACATATGCAGACACAGCCACACTATACGTGCAGCTACACGCATCCACATATGCAGACACAGCCACATAACACGTACAGCTACATGCATCCACATATGCAGACACAGCCACATTACACGTACAGCTACATGCATCCACATATGCAGACACAGCCACATTACACGTACAGCTACACGCATCCACATATGCAGACACAGCCACATTACACGTACAGCTACACACATCCACATATGCAGACACAGCCACATACATACACACAGCAACATAGTAACACTGAACTAATCATCATGGTTGAGCCTGGTGTGGTGGGTGCCCTCCTCTACGCATGGAGTGTGTCTGCCCAGCACTTCCCCCCCCAGCAGTCCCCATTGCTAAACTCACCTCTTGCTGCCTCCCGAGTGAGTCACCAAAGAGCAGGAGCACCGGCAGCGCGGCGGCCGGGGAGGGGGGAGGGGGGGAGCGTGAGCATGGACTGTTCGTTCAGGAGACGGGCAGTAGGCTGTCAGGAGGCAGGTGCCCTGTCTGATACTGCCGGTAAGCCCCGCCTCCTCCCTTTCACTAGATGTGGCAGCCAGCAGCAGTTGCTGCAACAGGCAGGTTATTTTAGGATTAAATTCACGTTGCAGCCTGTGAGCGGTAGCAGCGTGCCGGGGCCCTCTTTTCTGTTACAGTGACCGGGGCCCGGGACTGCTGTACCCCCGCCCCCGAAATCGTACACTGCCAATCACATGAACTCAGTGACAGGGGCGTGCCTGCATGTACTTGCTGTCAGCACGCCCCTGTCAAAGCGGCACTGCTAGAGGTGCCGCTTCTAGGTTTTTTTTGAATGGGCTATGACTGCTCCATGCTTCGCCCCGCCTCCCAGCTTCCAGCCCTGTATCATTGACATCGGGAGGCACCGAGAGCGGTGCCTCCAAAACACTTTTAAAACTTTTTTTAGTAGACAAAAAATGATCAAAATAATGCAAAGGCTAAATAATATACTTATGACACAAACAGTGTGTCATAAGTATATTCTTTGTATTATTTTAATCATTAATGACAGGGGAGGCACTGCCTCCCCTGCCTCCCCTGACTGCACGTCCCTGATATAAGGTGATGTGGTCGGGACTCACTGCCATTTCACTCTCAGGCATGCTGCTGTATGCTGCACTGTACGTACTCTGCTGTATTGGCTGTGCTGTGTTCCACTGTCCAGACTCCAGACATACAAGTGGCTGTACTCTGTATATAATCAATGTATAAGGGGCACGCTGCTGTATGCTGCACTGTAATCTGCTGTATTGGCTGTGCTGTGTCAGACTTCAGACTCCAGACTTACATGTGGCTGTGCTCTGTATATAATCAGTGTATAGGGGACACGCTGCTGTATGTTGCGCTGTACTTTACTATTTTGGCTGTGCTGTGTCAGACTCCAGACTTATAAGTAGCTGTGTTCTGTATATAATCAGTGTATATGGGGCGTTCTGCTGTATGCTGCTCTGTACTCTGCTGTATTGGTTGTGCTGTGTCCATCTAAAGCAGGCATGTCAAACTCGTGGCCCTCCAGCTGTTGTGAAACTACAAGTCCCAGCATGCTTTGCCAGCATACCTTCCACTGATCATGGATAAAGCATGCTGGGACTTGTAGTTTCACTACAACTGGATGACCATGAGTTTGACATGCCTGATCTAAAGTGACTGTTCACAAGCAGCACTACATTTTCTATTGTTTGACTCACTGTCAGATTTTCTTTTATTGTTTGAACTTTCGGTTGTTTTTATCCTAGTGCACTTTGTTCACGTGCACATACTGTATAAGCCCTGTGACTCCACGCAGTTGGATTTGGTATATATACATATATATATATATATATATATATGTTTCATTATATATGTTTAATCATAGTCAGTAAAAAAAATAGCATGGAGAAAACATTTCTTAGAACAAATCATAAGTAATTTCAGAGGGATTCAAAAGTCTAGACAATAGCCCATATTCTAACTGCAAAAAAAAACAACAACAACAAATAGAAAAATATATATAGCTCTATTGTTTGTACTGTTTGGTGCACTTTACCCTACTGCACTTTGTTCACATGCAATTGAAAAATGGATAACAATCAATTTAGAGAAGAACAACCGAATACTAGCGCTGTAGCTGCTGTCACCAGTCTTGCACCACTTTTCATTTCTGCTACTGCTGTGTGGCAATGCTTCTTAGATGTGCTATAAACTGACATTTGTTTGATGAAAACAATATTTTGAGCTGTGAGGTGGCCACAATTGACAGGACATGGGTGGAAATTAATGTTATTAAGTTTAATAATACAATAGGACCCATATAATGTGAGTTTAGCTTTGTGGGCTCCACATTGTGGGCTCCAGGATGACTGCCGGAACCTGTACTGTTGGTCTTGACAAAGGTCCAGAAAGGACTGAAATGTTCACAGATTCATGAAATGCTACCTTCTGTGATGAAGTACCTGTGAGTTTTAAAAAAACTGTGATTGTGAAATAGTGGTAAGTGCCTATACCTATATTTGTTTGTTAATTGGCCTTACAAGCCTTTATGGAGCACTGATGGATGTGAATTGGAAACGTGAGTGTGGACTTCATTAGATAGATAGATAGATAGATAGATAGATAGATAGATAGATAGATAGATAGATAGATAGATAGATAGATATGTTTAATTATAGGCAGTAAAAAACAGCATGGAGAAAACATTTCTTTGAACCAATCATAAGTAATTTCAAAGGGATTCAAAAGTCTAGACAATAGCCCATATTCTAAGGATGGAGAGGTTGCACATATTTTGTATGAGTACCCAAGCAACAGCAGCAGCATAATTACTGTGTATGGTTTATACACTGTAGCACCAATAAAACATAGCCATTGTAAGATGATATCTACTGTATACCATATAAGAGAGTAGCTGTAATTACATTTTCTTTACCAGAAAAATATTTATCCAGATTACTCAAAATGGGTAGCCTGCGAAAAACATATATTTTAAAATGGGGCATTCCCATACTGTTCCAAGAGATAATGGGGCAGATGTATTAATCCTGGAGAAGTGATAAAGCAGTGATAAAGAAGTGATAAGTGGAATGTGATAACGCACAAGCCAATCATTACGGGTTTGAAAAATGACAGGAGCTGATTGGCTGGTGCATTATCACCTTTCACTTATCACTTCTTTATCACTGATTTATCACTTCTCCAGGCTTAATACTGTACATCTACCTCAATGTGTCTAAGTGAGATTTGTTTTTAAGGAAGCAGAAAGAGTGTGGATAATTGAATGTCCTGATTTATTACGGAGATGGGTCGACTTTAAGAAGGCTTTGTCTCTATATGGCTTTAAAAATACAATGATTCTAGTGGTAATAAATCTGAAGGGTCAGGATGGCCTACAATGACATCATTACAGGAGGTCACAAGGTGAGAAACCACATGGGTAGACAAGATTATATGATACTTAGTACTAAGGCCATCAAGCCCAATAATTTTACTATTAGGTAACTGTTAAATAATCTTCCTCATTTCTAATTCAGATGTGGGGGATGTCACAATGTTTGGCTCCATTTACATCATGTTATGCAATCCTGCCTATTTTATGCATTTCATCCCAAAATCATCTACAGGTTCCTAATAGAGTGACATATAATAGGAGATATATACATTTTATTAAATTAGATCTACAGTTAATAAAAATAGCCAATAGCTTTCCTGATCTACTGCCCGAGCAATAATTACAATTTCTTTGGAAATTCAAATTTAATGGGACAAGTTCAAAGTACTGTATATACTAACTATCGTATAAAGTCTTGGGGTCTTTCTACGTTTAAAGATTCAAATCAGTAGTGTTCTGTAAAACCTCAGAGAAAGCTACTGCCTAACCATCCTGTAGGACTTTGAATATTTGTAGCATATCCTTTTATGAGGGGGTTGGGGGGGGGGGGGGGGGTGACATATACAATAATATGGATTCTGAATATGGGTTTCAACTCCACCAAGAATAAATGTATGTTTTGAGCATGCATTATATTATTATATTATCATCAAAATAACTCTGAATAATTTGAAGTCTACAGATGAAGGTAAGTATGCCATATTCTTCAGTTATAGGAGTTATGAATTGACAAGTATGTCTTAATAATAATAATAATAATTTTATTTATATAGCGCTCTTTCTCCAACAGGACTCAAGGCGCTTTACAGACATCAAAACCAATACACATAATACAGTAGATTTAAGTAATACAGCAATAGATAAGCCACACAGACATAAAAGAAAACCTTCAGCACACAGAAAGCATAATGCAGGATTGGTGTAGGCATTTTGGGTAATAACTTCCAAGGGTTGTGTATTCCACCCTCACAAGGTACCAAGTGCGGCAGCCATCTTGGGTGCACAGCGTAGGATTACCCAAGGTGGAATAGTCCACCCCTAGAAGAGCTGACACAAAATGGGGGTGATTTCAGAGTCCACAGTTTAGAGTAGGGTTCCAACAAAACCACAAGGTCCATGTATTTTTCATCCCATCCACAAGTGTACCATATGGGGCAGCCATGTTGGGTGCACTTTGAAGGTTACACTGTGGGAGGTGAGCCATACAAGGGCCACGTTCATATATGGGAAAACTGATGCTTATGTAGTAGTATGATGTACCCTGTATGTAGGGCGAAATGGCAGGGTGTGCAATCAGTGGAGGTAAACATTACAGGAAAAACACATGGTGGGGTGAAGCGAGCAATGGAAAAAAAAACACAATAGCAGGTAATTAGTGGCAGAAGTAAAATTGGGATAACATTATTTTGATCAGATCTTAGTACGGGTGGGTAGGAGAATGTGGGTGGCATACTCAGAAGCAATGGGGATGTCCCTGCTGAGCCTGGTCCTGATGCTCTTCCCCCACAGTTCCCTGTTCATCTTGATGGTTAGGCCCAGGGGCAGACGTGAAGTTCTCAGCCAGAGAGGTGGTTAGCCTGGTCTTGGTGTTCTCATGTTAGAGGCGAGGAGAGGCCACATAAAGTTCCAGAGTTTTGTGGTTGTAATTCAGTCCTTCTGTTATTTTGTTTGTTTGCCTTCTGTTTTCCTTCGGTTTAACACAGGTATAACACTGCTATTGATTTTAGCTACCACTTGATAACTAGCCACTTCATATACTAGGCACTGCAGCGTCCTAATAGGCCAGGCGTCCTATGCTATACTGACTAAATAAGTCTACAAACACATGTCCTTTCTGATTACAACCCCCTCCCCCACACAGCAACCCTCCACCAAAAGGTGTTAATCAACTACCAAATGTGAGGTCAGTAAACCCCAATCACTATAAGTTTTTGCAGACTACAGATATTAATCCACTTAAAACAATTTTCAAAACATGCAATGTAATGTGCAATGGTCTGCAGTAATTACCAATAGTGAACTATATGGGGGCATTATAATATTGTCAATCCTTGAGTCCATTTCCATACAGAGTAGGCTTTTGGAAATTATCCAGAAATCTATTTTAGTTGATGTGTTATGTGGATGTGAAATAAATGTATATTCTTTAGAAGTGGGATTTGGTACAGAACTTCCAAGGTTCAAACCATTGCAAAGAGTCTATTAAAAGGGATAGGGTGGATGATGTGCCACCCTGCCACTTACCAGGATGTTAATATCTGTCTAGCATCTGTGTGTTACAGGTACTTTATGGTATATTACTGTAAATCTGATGTACACCCCAAATCCTAAATTCTAAACAAATTATGAAAATGAATTAAATGTTTCTCCAAATACAATAACAGATGTAACAGATTTATTTAAACAAAAAAACAAAATACTACACACTTCATTGTATAAAAAACAACAACAACTAACATTTGGTTTGGATATCAGTTGTTCCTTCTGCATTCTGTATATAGGTTCTTGAGGATGTTCTCCTAAGTCTATTCTTTTCCCCACAAAAACACAAGGTTGACCTAAAAAATAACACATTTAAAGAAGCACCTATGTAAGAACTATATAAAAGAACCAAACAGCCACAAGTAAGTCTGAGGAAAAAAAGTTATTGGGTAGGATGTAATGGGGGTCCAAGATTGCCTGAAGTGTGGGATGCAGCCGATCTCTGACTTTTTTAAAGGGACAGTCACTTACAAAGCAAAACCATCCCTTGTAAATGATTTCCCCTTTAAAAAAACCTGACTCCATTACATCCCACCCATAGAGTAGTTTTACTCCAAAGTATACAGTATAACGGGCACACTGTCACTTCCTCAGGCAGCAATATTAATTACAAATGCGGATTTTAATTAGTAAAAACATTTTTTTTTTAGAAAATTTTGATTTATTTGCATTATTTATAAATTACCTAATTGTGGAATACAAATACCATTTTTACAGTGCAAGTTTACAAAAATACAATCCTCAAATTACATTTTTGTTTCCCCATTTCAAGAAATTGTTTTCCACATTTAAAAGATTTTATAGTCTATACATATAGTAGAGCTGGCATGAGAATGGAATCAGTTGTTTCTACTTTGTACGACTCAATGGTCAGAAAAACAGAAGGTACAGCAGATAAAATGTTGCAATCACAATAACAGATCCTGATGTGGTCCTAGGATTTCAATCCCAGGACCTTGTGAACATTAGACCAGCATTCCACTCATTTGAGCCACAGCAAATCCAATTTAGACCCTGCTTCTGATTAACTTTCAAAACATTTCCTGCTCTCTGCCCATTGCCTGGCCAAAGATAACAGTTATTTGCAACATATAAGAGCATGGGAGCGCTAGTATATAAGTGCTGTAACTGGCAAATAACTCACATTGAAGGCTACTGCTTAAAGCAGTTAGAACCAGTCAAACCCAGAAGGAGACTAAACTCTATATAAATGGACAGAACATAAAAGACATATGACCACAAGCATCTGGGATGCATAAAACATTAAATCAGAAACGCAAATTTTAAAAGGCAGAAACACAGTCTCAATACAGGTATCTAAATCTAATATAAGATGTTTGCTGTGGGAGAAAACATTGAATCACTTTAATAGCAGGCATTATTTTGGGTGCAGAAGAAGAGCTACAAAGAGTAGTGCAGAGAAAAGACGGTGAAGGGAAAGATTAGCTGCCACAGGAGCACACTTGGGAGATAAGGCAAAATAGGCACAAATGGGGGTATAGTGCTGGATAATGTAATCCTTTTTATGGGTCTTTTTTTGTATGGTACAGCACTAAGAAACCTTAACATATCAGACTTGCAATTACATAGCTTATTTATATTCTACAGTGATTCAAACTTCCCTATTGGATGAACACTGGACCACTGTCCTGCTCCAGAGAACCTACACAGGTGAAGCAGACTGGCCAGACTGCAATCTGTAATGTACTGTAGGTGTCTTTCAGTCAATGACACTTCACTTTTGAGAGCGAAGTACAGAGGTGGTGGGGGTTCACAGTAGTATGCACAGTAGTACACCATGGGGTAAATTTACTAAGATGGGAGTTCTATGTAAGATGAAATGTTGACTATAGCAACCAATCAGATTCCAGGTATTATCTTCTAGAAGGTGCTAGATAAATGAGAAGTAGAATCTGATTGGATGCTAAGGGTAACATCCCATCTTAAATAGAACTCTCATCTTAGTAAAT
Source organism: Pseudophryne corroboree (assembly GCF_028390025.1). Taxonomy (NCBI): domain Eukaryota; kingdom Metazoa; phylum Chordata; class Amphibia; order Anura; family Myobatrachidae; genus Pseudophryne; species Pseudophryne corroboree. The sequence goes on from NC_086444.1 coordinate 558,616,998, forward strand.
TTACCTCCATGGCTCCCCACCAGACATATGTATCTAGATGAAGTTCTTCAATGGAATGATACTATTTACACTTCAAATAAATTAGAGTTTTTCCACAGGATTCTGTTTTGAAATATGTTTTCTTTTTAATCATAGATACAAGAATAATACATTTCTCCAGATAGTTGAAATATTTGCAGCAAGATGTTTAATGCATTTCATGAGCTAACTGTTCACTTCATCAGAAAAATATGCTGTTGACATAATGATGTGAATATCTCTTCATTGTCCATGTAATCCAAGGGTCACAGAGATTTCCATGCACTATCGGTAATTAGACAGAGATGTGCACTGTAAGAGTGGACAAATCCCTGTGCTGTGGCACAGCCCATGCAGCATGTTATTTACAGAATTAGATTGAGACATAATCCAAAAGTCAAGCCAGTAATCATAGCGCAAGCCCAAAGCATGGTCAGTAGACAGATGAGTTTTGTACACAGTAATATCACAAGCAGAAGCTGTTTACTTAGTAATGATTAGGGTAATTTCAGAGCAGGTAGACAGAACAACCACTTAACACTAACTGCTAAATTTAGTCTTACTATAAGCATAGCTTACTCACTGGTGTGTTAGTTACTTACACCTGTGCAGATAGTTTAACCACATGCCGTAAGATAGAAATCCAAGTCAAACTTCATGCAATATTCAGGAAGCTCTGAAATTCATATCACTATATCAATTGGCTAATATTTTGCAGGTAGATGCATGAGTCCTAAAAAACACTTGGGCATTGCAACCTATAATTCTGACTGTGACATAGGCCTATGGACAATAATATCACAAAAAATGCTGCTAAAGTTATAGGAGATTAAGGGGCATATTTACTTGCAAACATTGGAGATTCTGCAGTGGTTCCTATGTTTCTTTCAGAGAAGCAGCCACTATAGATTTCATAGATGCTTTTTGTATTATGTGGTGGCCTCTGTGATGCTCTCTGTAATACATGGCAGTCACTGCAATACCTTCTGTATTGAACACTGGACATTGCAATGTTCTATGTATTATATGGCTGCCCCTGCAATGCTCTCTGTATTATATGGCAGCCACTGAAATGCTCTCTGCATTATATGGTGGTCACTGTGATGCTCCTTGTATTATATGTCAGTCACTACAATGCTCTCTGTATTTTATTGCAGTCATTGTTATGATCTATGTTTTTTTCTAGAAGTCTCTGCAATGCACTCTGTATTATATGAAATGCACTGTGCTGCGCTCTGTATTATATGGCATGCACTGCAATGATTTATGTATTATATGACCGGAACTGCAATGCCCTTTGTAATATATGGCTGGCAGGTAGTGTAATATAGGCAGCAATACTTATACTTGAATCCTGAGACAGTGGAACTTGATGCTTACTTTGAAAGTGAAGAAACAATGTTGACATATGTATTTAAGAAAGTTAATGGTACTGTAACTACTAGCTACTGGGGTAGAGGGGAGTTTGCCCATTTCAGTTTTTGCCTCAGGTGGCATAAAGCCTAGCTTCAACTCTGGCTTCTGTATTCTTATTTGTGCAACAGATCAGCCCTATGCTGAGCCATCCCCACCTGTCCCATCCTGCTCCCTGCTACTATCAGTAAATACACTGCAGGCATGGTCACGAAGATGTTCTTGTGGATTGTGATCTGTCACATCATACTATTGGAGTCACAGCTGCTCCTCTGTTTTCCTAACTAAACTTAAGCCTCTGACTGCTGGAGTCCATTACTCTCAAGTCGCTTGCAGTCAGCATATTGGTCCTATAGAGAGTGACAGCAGTAGGTTTACACTGCTGTAGATCTCCCAATACAGCAGAGGGTAGATTTAGCTGTAATCCTACACTATTTTTTTCCATCTCAATGTTTCCATCCATGTGTCCTCTGGACACCTGTATTGCCATGCCACCACTCAGGCCCTGCCAATCCACAATTACTGTTCCAACAATCTATATAATCAACATTACAGCTTCTAATGTCACACAAAGGGACTTAGTGACCAGATGCTCCAATAATCCAACAGTGGAATGCCATACATCTAGAAATATCAGGATATCAGTCCTATAGAGGTCTGGAGTATGGCTGATCTATCCAAGTAATGGAAAACTCATAAAACATGTGAAATAGAGAAGTCCTTGATCTTGCTTTGGAAATACTGTATTAGTCCTTTAACATATATGACATTAAGTATTATATTCCTGTTCATAATCAGCTGGGTTACCAATTCAGGGTGGGTACTTCGATTGTACAGTGCATCCGGAAAGCATTCACAGCGCTTCACTTTTTCCACATTTTGTTATGTTACAGCCTGTCTTCCATCATCCATAAATGGAAGAAGTTCGGAAACACCAGGACTCTTCTTATAGCTGGCCAGACATCTAAACTGAGCTATCAGGGGAGAAGGGCACTAGTCAGGGAGGTGACCAAGAACCCGATGGTCACTTTGTCAGAGCTACAGCATTCCTCTATGGAGAGATGAGAACCTTCCAGAAGGACAGCCATCTCAGCAGAAATCCACCAATCAGGCCAGTATGGCAGAGTGGCCAGATGGAACCCACTCCTTAGTAAAAAGCACATTGCAGCCTGCCTGGAGTTTGCCAAAATGCACCTGAAGGACTCTCAGACCATGCGAAACAAAATTCTCTGGTATGATGAGACAAAGATTGAACTCTTTGGCTTGAATGCTAGGTGTCATGTTTGGAGAAAACCAGGCACTGCTCATCACCAGGCCAATACAGCCCTACAGTGAAGCATGGTGGTGGCAGCAGGAACTGGGAGACTAGTCAGGATAGAGGGAAAGATGAATGCAGCAATGTACAGAGACATCCTGGATGAAAACCTGCTCCAGAGCGCTCTTGACCTCGGACTGGGGCGACGGTTCATCTTTTAGCAGGACAACAACCCTGAGCACACAACCAAGATATCAAAGGAGTGGCTTCAGGACAACTCTGTGAATGCCCTTGAGTAGCCCAGCCAGAGCCCAGACTTGAATCACTGGAGAGATCTGAAAATGGCTGTGCACTGATGCTTCCCATCCAACCTGATGTGTGCCAAGCTTTTGGCATCATATTCAAAAAGACTTGAGGCTGTAATTTCTGCCAAAGGTGCATCAACAAAGTACTGAGCAAAGGCTGTGAATACTTATGTACATGTGATTTCTTAGTTTTATATTTTTAATAAATTTGCAAAAATTAATTGATTCCAGTTTGGAATAAGGCGGTAACAAAATATAGTAAAAGTGAAGTGCTGTGAATACTTTCTGGATGCAATGGTGCTAGCCACACCCCATAACACAGGCCCCACACCCTTTGCAGACTACACTCTCACAACACTGGTTGTACTCTCACATCAGTAGTCACACCCCCTGTGGTGGTGCACAAAAGGCCCTTCATGTAGACCTAAATCTGGCACTGCAAACCTTCAAATTGAGATTCATCCAGATGTTCTTATAATGTTAGTTATGTTTCATTACTAACACATATATTTTCTCTATATATTATATGCTTACAGCTTTTCTTTCAAACTTGCTTAATCAATTCCACAGAAACAGACACAGCATATAAAATGACAGATATACAGCTCAGTGAGTGGGAACAGACAATCTTGTCTTCATCTCTTACTTTTGGGAGCTCATACCAAATAATTAGTAGCAGAGCAACATCATATTGCCTTCTGTTAACTGTGAAATATCTTATAAAACTGAAGCAGTCCTGAAAAAAAGCCTGTGATTTAATACCGTAGACAGAGCCAAGTGGAATACATCAAAGAAAGCCTTCATGCAGATGTTTCATGCAGAAGAAAATTAGGTCAGAGACCACTTCAATTTCAGATTCTGCCATCCTTTTTAGAAAGCTTCCAGTGAATTCCTAATGAGTAGCTTCTAGGTCACTTTCTTCTCTCATCCAGTCACAAACTGCCACAGACAGATGAGTTTTCAATGCGGCATTGGATCTTTTTTTTTTCTTTATTTAAAACGGCTTCTCTTCAGCATTCCAGAATTCAATCAGATAACAGGCAAATGAAAAAAGACAAATAGAGCAGAAAGTTAGTAAAGCTTTAAGCAATAGCATGAAGTAATATTTCACTACAAGCTGAAGAAAATAAGATGTCTAAGATCATATACAATATGCTTCAGAAAGGTATTTAAATCATTTCTCAGACTGTTATACGTGTAAGACCCATAAATGCTAATTCTAAAAACCTAAATAAAATATATGAAACAGTATCATAATTGTGGGTGCTAAAAACCCCAAAAAATTAAAATATGGTGGATCAGAGTTATCACCAATTTTGACGAGGCATCCAGCATACAGCTCATTTTTGGATTTTTGTAGCTCTAGGGAATTGTGTTTGTCGTAGCCCGATTTTAACAGTGCAGTAGAAATGATTGGTGATAGCATTCCTCACACTCCTATATACTGTACATCTTTTCTGCCACACAGCAGAGAGGGCTTTGTGACCTTGTTTAATGCACATTGAACAAAGTGGGTGTTCTAAATTTCATAATCAGATTGCCACTTGCTAAAGATATTGAGCAGCCTTTGTCCATCATTTTGCATGATTTCGCCCTCATAATTAACTCATCACTTATTTCCTCAGTCTTATGCTTTGGTTTCCATTGTTGGTTATATCATGCCAAATTAACTTCTTGTTTCTCCTGACTCTGCTGTTGCTGTGACATTTGGGGGGAAATAGCTGTTGCCTGTGTGGTGACAGCCTTATTTAATAATAGCTACACCTCATATTCTAGTCTCAGTCTGGACACATAACCAGTATGGGCAAGTGGAGAATAACAAGACTGATGCTATAGTTTATGTTTAATTATATTAAGTAAATTTTAACTCCATTCCCCTTCTACAGTATGTACTCCCCTTCTGCAACCACACACCACTGCATTATTCTACATTGGTCAAAGCTGTACTGTAGTTTATTACCTGTCAGCTGTCTCAACGGGATCAGTATTGAAAATAGCAGAATCCCGGTGTGTCGGCAGCAGGGCGAGTGCTAGCAAACCCCTTGCAGGCTCTCTGTGCTCACCACGCTGTGGGCACAGTTGCTTGATGTGCTCACTACAGGTTATATTCTCCCTCTATGGGTGTTGTGGACACCAATAGAGGAAGAAAAGCCTCTGGTGCTTGGATTTCTGTGGCGGTAATTCACCACTAGTTGGGATTCCGGTGTCGGCATTGTGACGTCCGGGATCCTGACTAGCAGTATTGTAACCGCTTCCTGTCTCAACAGCTCTGTCATTTCTTCTTTACCAACAGATTTGACTTTAGGAAAAATAAAGAAGTCACATTGTGCTAGATCTGGAAAGTATGGAGGGTGTTCTAGCACTGCAATCTGTTTCTCGGCCAAAACCGCTTCACAGAGAGAGCTGTGTGGGCTAGTGCATTGACCTGATGAAGTATGAAAGTGTTTTTCCACAACTCTGTTCTCTTTCTTCTGATTCTTTGCAGCAAAAGTTTCTAGAACATTTATTTAGTAATGTTGATTCACTGTTATACCAGTTGGTACCCAGTCTGCCTAAATAACACCATTGATATCAAAGAAAACAATTAGCATGGCTTTGAATTTGGATTTGCTTTGACGTGCTTAGCTCATTCTTCACGATGATGGTGTTTTCCAGTGCATGGACTGGTGTTTTGTCTCAGAATCATACTAGAAGATCCATGTTTCATCACAGGTAGTAACTGTATCTAAAAAATGCAAATCTGCTTGAATTTGTTCCAAAATGTCTGTAAAAATTTCAACAGTGAGAAGCATTGGTACTATCAAACTTTTGTCATGTTAATATCTTGATGCAAAACTTGCCTAACAGTTTCTTTGTCAATGTGTACCATTTCTACTATCATTTGAATGCTGATTTGACTGTCAAGTCGAACAAGTTTTTAATTTTTTCCAATTTTTTTATGTGTAAGGCCTTCCAGGAAGTTCATCATCTTCAACATCCTCATGGTAGGCACTCAAAAATACGTGCACATAACATACAATCTTCCCTGCAAACTTCAGTTAGCACATGTAAATTTTAAGTTAACATGTTACTCTAACTTGAAGTAATAATTTTTACAACACATGGGAAAAACACAACTTCTTCAAATGTTGTGTGCCAGCAAACTATCTGTGCGAGAGATGGGAAACTTGTAAAACCATTTTGGATAGTCCAAGGTCAGTGTTCTCAAACTCCCTTTTAACTCATGCAGTATTGTTTATTACAATTACATGCAGTAGCGGATCTTGCCACGGGCAAGCAGGACTTTTTCCCGGGACGCCGCCTTCCGGAGGACGCCAGCGCCCTCTGGAGGGCGCCGCACCATGGCAAGATCCACACGTGCTGTGCCCCCCGCTGCCCGCTGTGCTCCCCGCTGCCCGCTGTGTCCCCCGCTGGTCCCCCGCTGTGAAGGGAACTAGATGCTACGCGTCTAGTTTCCCTTCATGGAGAGGACCTTTGCTGTGCGGTGCGCGATGACGTCATCGTGCACCGCACAGCATTGTGGGACTGACACAGATGCTAGGGGTCATAATTGACCTCTAGTGTCTGTCTATGCCAGATCCGAGGAGAAGAGCGGCGCCGGCGGAGGTCTGCAGCGGTCGGGAATCAGGAGCTGGGATAGTAAGTATTCATTTTTAATTTTTTTTCTCTTTCACCGGCGCTACTCTACTGTACAGGGGGCGTAACTGACCACGCCCCCTGTATGAAGCCATGCCCCTATTTTCCGACCGGGGCGCCAAAAGAGCTAGAACCGGCCCTGATTACATGTACAGTCTTATTATTTAAGAGCCACACCTTGTATGGTAGGACCGGATACACAGGCAGCATTTTTCACTGTCTCTCCTAAAACATTTTACTAATAGAGATATAATTTGGTGGCAGATATAACATTCATGACAGATCATATGTAAATATATGTCACATGAAACTGAACCTTTAGAACATTTATTTTTCTAGTCTTTGTTTTGATTTCCCCAGCACCCAGCTTTCTACTTATTCACCAATTCAAAAATCTGCAACATGAATTCTAACAAATATTTATTCATAATACTTTTATGTAGCTCTTCATTTGGTGTTTTATAACTATATTTTTTAATCTGCTGCAGGGTACACAAAATATATAAACATCTCTGATTGTCTTTCATAGTCCTTCTGGAACCTGGAATATAATGCCCCTGAAATGACCTTCCACCAATTCAGCCTTTTACTGAGCTTTCACTATTCTTTCCCTTTCACTGGAGTCTTTCAACTTCTCAAAATTGTATTGAATTTCTATGTAGTTACAGAAATAGCAGTAGGCATACAATAAATGTGTTTTTTTCTATATCAACTAAAAAATGTATCACTCCAGCAACTAAAAAGTATTTTACATTTTGCTGAATGTAAATCAGAAGACAAGACATGCATTCATTGTGACACATTTTCCAAAATACATTTTACTTATCTGAAAAAAGAGTTGTGTTTTGTCCATAGTTTTCAGTAAGGATAACAATGTATTAAAAATAATCAAGTGTGTTGCTAATGAAATGAAAAGCTTATTCAACAAATTAATATGATGGATTATTATGAGGCCAAGAAAAAAAAAGCCAATTCACACATATTACATACCAGTTATATGCTCAATATGTACATAAAACAAATGTACATAAAACAATTAGTAAACATATTCATCTAAAGACTCCCTGAATATAATCTGTTAACACATCAAAAATCAGTTAAAGCCATAGTCAACACACAATCCATTAATAACACTATTTGGTTTGCAGTCTAAAATGATTGTAGAAAAAATGTAAATATGGAGGAGTGAAGGAATCTATTTGTCTTCCAGGTTAATTATCACATGGGCTCTGTATGAAACATTCATGGAGGTGGTGAATGATGAAAAGCTTTTCATCACTCACCAGCTCCCTGGGTTTTCATGCAGACCCATGTGATAATTAACCTGGAAGACATCAATTATTCCTAGAGGATGATGTGTCATTAGTCCATCATCAAAGTGAACAATATTACACTACTAGGGGTGTGCAATAAGTTCCCGGATGCACAAAAAGTATTATATTCACAAAGTTATTTACAAAGTGAATATTACATTTTTTAAAGTATTCGCCAGAGAAGTCTATGCAAAGTTGCATTTGCTCAAACTATCTGGTAAAGCAGCTGGACCAGCCTGAAGATGTACAGTATGTCTTCTACATGCTGAATGAAGGTCTCTACTGCAGCTTCCGGTGACTCAAAACGAATTCCATGCACCTTGCATTTAATTTGTGGGAACATGCAGAAGTCACAGATGGCCAGGTCTGGACTGTACAGCAGATAACCAAGCTCCTGGATACTTTCATGGGCCAGAAAATCCACCATTTTCCTGGACGTGTGAGTAGGTGCATTGTTGTGATGGAGAAGGGCACCACGAACATGAGTTCTTGGATGGCGCTGTTAAATGGCTTCTAGCACTTGCAGCATGCATTTGTTGGTGTAACAGTCTCCAGTGATGGTTTGATGGTGCACGAGTGAGGTAAAGGTTAACATATAGGAAAATCTAGGAGTCAATCAAGTATATTAAAGGAAACCTGAGCAATATTTAGTGATTTCACAGTTCTAAGGGTGATATGTTTTAAAAGAAATTCCTGAAGTTTTCCATCAAATATTGTATAAACTTTTACTCATTTTCATAAAATTTATCACATACTTACCTACATGTAATTTCTCCTCTCCAGGAGAAGCCTATGCATAAATATGTTTGTGTATATACACGGTTGAGTCAGGTAGCCCATGAAGTACATCACAAGCCTGGCGCTGGCTTGGTGTGTATATAAGGTGTGTGATAGGCTGTCTGCGCACACATCATTTGTTACTGTCATGGGTAAAAGGGGTGATTTATCCGAGTTGCAAATAGGGATGATTACTGGCTTTCGGGCCAATGGTCGCAGTATTTCTGAAACAGTGCAGGTTGTGAACTGCTCACATGCTACTGTGGTAAAGGTGTATCGTGACTGGACAAATGGCACCATTGCAAATAACTGACGTGGAATCTGGGGAGCACCACGTGCCACTGATATGAGAGGTGAACGTCGGCTACATAGGTGCATGATGGCTGACCAACATACTACAGTGGAGCAGCTCATTGTCAAAATAAAGCTGGAGGCTGCCAGATGTGTATCTAAAATGACATTTCAGTGAATCCTGCTGTGTATGGGGCTCTGAAGCGGTTACTATGACTATATATGGTATATATACAGTATATATGTATGTATGTATGTTTACACACATACATATAATTATAGTTACACACAAATATATATATATATATATATATATATATATATTGAAAAAGAGTGAAGGCGCACTCAATGAGCAAGTATAACAGGTAATTTAATACAATAATAAAAGCTCACATACATCTCAGTTTAAAACAGCAGGCTCACGAACAGATCCCTAGTGCCTCCGGATAGCAGCTGGTGAATCGTTCCTTGTAGCTCTTTCAGCAAACAATCTCTTTGGCGTTTGAGCTCACGGACTCAGTATCAGACTCCAACAGGTCAGAGCTGTCCTTCCCGGCCACGCCCAACGCGTTTCGTCACTGTCGGACTTCGTCAGTCTGCTCAATCTCTGCAGTTAGCCTAAGATTGCCAATTCCCTTGGCCTGCTGCTATTGCAGCATTCAGATCTGCAGAGGCTCTGTAGAGTCAAAGGGGGTTCACTGCAGAGGTGTGCTCTCTATGAGCCTATATCACCTCTGTGTACTGATGTCACAAGGTCTTTGCTTATGTAAGGAAGAGCCACCCAGCATTCTAGGCTTGATTATTACAAGTCTACCTTGCCTTGAGTCTTAACCTGTGATGGGTTCCGGTGTACAGTACAGTATCTTGACATACTGTAGTGGTTGTCCCCTGACACTGATTTTGCTCCAGTCCCTGTCTGTACAGTACCTGGAAATATCTGACCAGCTGTGTACCACACTCTGCTGCTGACCATGTTAGCATGAATATTTCTTGTCTGTAGTTTATTTAACTACCTACTGTATGTATCAAACTCTGCTGCCGACAACATTATCATGGATTAATTATTGCCTGTACATTGCCCAATTATATCTGTTTCTGTATACCACAGAGCATCCTTGCTATTCTCCATTAAACAACTATTGCTCTCCATACCTTTGCCATCAAATTGAGTATATTGTGTTGTTCCTCTATTTAATATACTTTTTCTCCTCTTATTGCCATCTTGACTCTCTGCAATAAGGCTTCTGCCCCAACATTCAAGGTTCAGTTCTTCAGAGCTATCTCCCTGGGCTGCTCTGCTGCTCACCCTTCACTTTCTTAGCTTTCATTACACAACTCTCTCCAGTTCCCTTCTTTTTTACCCAACCATTCATTCAGAGTCTCTATCTGTGGCACATGTACCCCTCCAAACAATCCATTGGGATCTGTTCCTGTGAGTATGACAGCAAAATATAACTGTTATTTTCTAATCTATACCATGATCTACTCCTACTGTCCTGCACGGCAAAGCTCTGTGCCACCTTCTTATTCATAATCATCAACAACAATAGTAATGTCAAGGTTTATGTTACAGAAGACTCTTGTTTGGGTGCACTCTTAAATGTGTTTAGTTAAATACTGTAGGATAAGTTAAAACATAACTTTTAATAATTGAGATTAATATACATATGAGCCCCAGCTACTCCACCGTAGGATTAGGATACAACATACAAACATACAAAGGTATTATTAAAAGCAAAGAACCAAAACAAAAGGTCATGTTCTGGTTAGTCTATTGCATATTAGACTGGCTGGGAGATGTAGACACTATGGTTCAATCTCTAAAACCTGCCATACCAGCACAAGCGAGGCTCGTTTTAATTAGGACCTACAGTATTATGGTCAAAAGAAGGTTGGATCATTTGCACCAGGAGTACACATCCACATGTATGCCAGAGATTGACTATACAGTTATTAAAGCTTTACTGTGTCCAATTGTTACCTAGCGGAGTGCCCCAAAGGGCATAGAAAAGGTTGTATGGGGGAATGAAAAATAGTAGAAAATAAAGTGGTGATCCTGCTCTTGGTATTGAGTCAGGATTGGATCTGAGATTACTACACTGAGTATTCTCTGAAGGTCCCCCTTTCAGATACTGACCCAGCCCATCACTGTTTTGCTTCCAAGATCAGACGAGATTGGGCTCCTGCGGTGAGGTGTGGTAGTAAAAATTGAACGCAGATGTATAGACTCACCAATGAGAGTGCACCTAAAGAAAAATATTCAGAAAAAGAATGTGGATCTGCTGTCTATGTTAGACCTAGGGTTACCCCTCTGAATCATAGATGAGAGTCCAATGGAAGAGTAAGGTTAGAAGAGGGATATAGCAAGGAATATTCCAAATTGAAAATTGGATTAAAGTACCATGAAAGAGGTGGGACCTGGAAAATGCTGAAAAACTTGTTACTGCACATAACCAACCAGATCATATATCATAGTTTTGTCATATATATGCATACAGAGATGGGTATATGGTTCACCTGAAGGTTGTACTATATATAATAGTTAATCTTTGACAATTATGAATTTGTCAGAACACAGAAAGGAAATTTTGTCACAAATATGTGTGCATGAATAAGTAAATGGTTCACCGAAGAGTTGCACTATGTATAGCAGTTGATCTCTGATAATTGGAAAATTGCCAAGGTTTAACCAAGAAAAAAAAGGTTAATGAAATAAAATGAAAAAATAAGAAAGAGACTGCAAAATACAGCCAATCAGGTAAGAGAATAACTGGACTGTGGCTATTCTCTTCCAATAAAGCATCTAATATTGACTTTAATACAGGAACACTGTCCAGGTCCCTGGGTCAGTGTACAGAGTCAAGAAAATATGCAGATATTCCTGCCGCCACATATATGCCAATATATCAAAAACCACCTAAATTAACCATATACTAGAGTAGCAGCCAGTGCTCAAATACGTAGTAGAAATGGCATTTGTTACATGTTACCCAATTATTAGGCTATATGAAATATCCAAAATGCAGCACTGCAGTAGATAAAAACTAAAATATAGCTATTATCTCAAAATATAATATATAGTATAGGCTTAGTTACCAAGAAAGGGCACAGTCAGGAACCTGAGCCAGTATGAGGAATAGGAGAAATATACATGGGCATTCATGATATAAGTGTCAGATTGCTTAGACTGTAATACTCTTTTTGTGCAAACATTAATTAGAGTGTCAGGCAATGCTTAGAATAAAGGCCCTCATTCCGAGTTGTTCGCTCGGTATTTTTCATCGCATCGCAGTGAGAATTCTCTTAGTGCGCATGCGTAATGTTCGCACTGCGCATGCGTCAAGTAACTTTACTAAGAAGAAAGTAATTTTACTCACGGCTTTTTCGTCGCTCCGGAGAACGCATTGTGATTGACAGGAAATGGGTGTTACTGGGCGGATGTACGGCGTTTTAGGGGCGTGTGGCAGGAAACGCTACCGTTTCCGGAAAAAACGCAGGCGTGTCTGGAGAAACGGTGGGAGTGCTTGGGCGAACGCTGGGTGTGTTTATGACGTCAGCCGGGACCGAAAAGCACTGAATTGATCGCACAGGCAGAGTAAGTCTGGAGTTACTCAGAAACTGCTAACTCGGTTTTGATCGCAATATTGCGAATACATCGGTCGCACATTTAAGATGTTTAGATTCACTCCCAGTAGGCGGCGGCTTAGCGTGTGTAACTCTGCTATAATCGCCTTGCGAGCGAACAACTCGGAATGAGGGCCAAAGTACAGGGTGTATATATTGAACATCAGCTATTAAATGCCAGTTATACAGATACCGAACACTGCCCAGGTCCCTGAGTCAGTGGAAGGGATGAATGAGGGATGTGCAGAGATACTCTTGGTGACCCTGGTTCTCAGAGATGAAAGGAAAACGTTTTTCGCCCATCCCGCGGGCTTGGTCACTTCAAGTACCCCCTCGCTTGTGCTGGTATGGCAGGTTTTAGAGATTGAACCATAGTGTCTACATCTCCCAGCCAGTCTAATATGCAATAGACTAACCAGAACATGACCTTTTTATTGGTTCTTTGCTTTTAATAATACCTTTGTATGTTTGTATGTTGTATTCTAATCCTACGGTGGAGTAGCTGGGGCTGATGTGTATATTAACCTCAATTATTAAAAGTTATGTTTTAACTTATCCTATTTAACTAAAGACATTTAAGAGTGCACCCAAACAAGAGTCTTCTGTAACATAAACCTCCATTATACTTCTTCCTGACTCTGGGTGCACCACCAGGTGTTTCATGAGAGATTTACTCATTAGATTAATTTATTTCTGGTACGACAAATACTATTTGAAGACTGGTGCAGAATCATACCCCTTACATTCTCAACAATAGTAATGTGTAGGCTTTTGAACCAGATAAACCTTTATTACACCTTCTCTTGAAAATGTCATGGGTTTCTATACATTTGTCAAAGCATAATTCTTCTAATGTTTACTGGATATTTATATTGTATGCCATAATTTTAGATTAATCCAGATAATTAATAAAATATTATATTATATATGAACATGATCTGGTCTATAGATTATTTGATTTTGATGACCTTGATTGCAACAAACCATTGAATGTAAGTACACAAGGAGCTAATGTAAGTTAATGTATACTTCAGAGTTACTTAACAATTACATTTGGTCAATCAAATATGATTATGGCCTAGCCACAAAGATGCTTAAAAGATTGTGGAAGGTCCTTGGCTGCAAATGACAAAGTGACTGCAGATATATTTCCTGTAGGCAAAACCCCCCCCTGAATCTATATATAAGAAACTGTTAATAATAATCTATGTAATCTACATTATAGGAGATCTTTGTACATATTTGTAACCAATAAAACCAGATAAAGGAAAACTAAAATAATAATGATGGATCTGCCCATGGACTTTATATATAGCTTTATATTTAAAAAAATTTTGTGCGGAAATTTGCTATCATCATTTTCATTCAGTAAGCATTGTCATAGTAAATGTCAAGCAGTACGGATGGTGTAATAGTTTGCATTACTGCCTCACAGCACTGAGGTCATGGGTTCGTTTCCCACCATGGCTCTAACTGTGTGGAGTTTGTATATTTTCCCCTTACTTGCGTGGGTTTCCTCCTGGTACTCTGGTTTCCTCCCACAATCCAAAAATATACTGCTAGGTTAATTGGATCCCAACACAAATTAACCCTAGCGTGAATGTGTGTGCGTGTACATGTGGTAGGGAAAATAAATTGTTAGTTCCACTGGGGCAGGGACTGATGTGAATGGCCAAAATATTCTCTGTGAATATGCTGCGGAATATGTGTGCGCTATATAAATAACTGGTAATAAATAATAAATTAATAGTAAATGCATTTTAAAAATGTAATTAACATATTAAATATGCTTGGTTTTTATAATATTACATTTAAGCATGAAATTGTTGCAGTATCGTAACAATTCTGTCTAGGAAAACATTTATACTGTAGTTTTAATATTTTCACACCAACAGTACAGAAATAATGTTAACTCAACTATTAATTGTATTATCATAGTTTCGTATGCCAGTCTCATCTTTCTTGGCAACTTGGAGATTTCGTTGAACTCCATTAATTTTTGAAAGTTACTGTAGCAATGGAAAACCTTGAATTATTCTTAGAACTTCAAATTCCTGACATGGTGGTCAGTTTGCTTTCTGGACACCTTTAGGATCATTTATTTGCCTGTGTGGTGGAGAAAAAATACATTACTGATCTCAGCCACATACCACACTGTTCCATCTGGTCCTACTTTATGTACCTTCTCAATCTTGTAGTCATAGGGTTGTAGAATATCGTTAACAACAGCTATGAGCAATGGCTTTAGCTACATTCCTTATATGGATTCTTCAATACCTAAGAGCCTAAGATTATTCCATAGGCTCTTGTTTTCTAAATCCCCTTTTTTTCACTGCAGGGAGAAAATAATTACTTTTTGATCCTCACACATTCTCTGATACTGTAGCAATTGGTCTTCATTGTTACTGACCCTTTGTTCTCTCTCAGTGAGCTACTTTTATTAACTGCAAACTGATCCAAAGAAGCTTTATCTGAGGTTCAAGCATAACAAATATTTTTTTAAATTAAATTTTTAATTGCTTTGACATTGCTTTAACTGTTGTGGAAAAATGTTCTTCTCAATTGGACAGGGATTGTTTTCTAGGTAGAATTTCCAATTGTGAATCTACCACTAACTCTAAGTTAGAGTTTCCAGGTGAATACACATTATCAGATTTTTGTGTTCCCTGTATGTCTCTGTTTTGCAATATTTTTACTAGAGTGCCTTCTAACATTTCTATATATTATTTATCTTATTGAATGACATATGTAACTGCAGTAATCATTGGTTTAAATCTTTTTATATGCAATATAAATGATTTTTTTTCTATTAAATAATATAAAATCCAACTAACAATAACAAACCAAATTGACCATTTTTTTTTCTCCATCTTTTTAAATCTTATGTGGAAAATTATGACATTATAAGGAAGATATAATCTGTTAGCTCAGTGGATGAAAAAGCATAAATTAAAGTGAAGTTGAGAGTGAACAGTTTCACCCTATATTGTCAAACTACTTGCAAAGCAATCTTATGTGTCCTTGAAAACCCATAATTGAAATCCATACAGATAAAATTAAGATTCTGCAACATTAAGATCAGCGGTTAATTCCATCGTTGCCAGGAATTAAACACTTTGCTGAGTTTTATATCTCTTACCTCCTGTGAAGGTCCAAGCTAACATATCCATTTTAAGCAGGGGATCAAACTAGAAGTACAAAAATATGTCAGCTCTGATGAGAGCATTTCATGTTAACTATCCTTTGTTAATAGGCCTAACAGTTTAAGATTTAGGTAAATCTAAAAGCTTAGCTCCCACTTGCTGTTACAACAGGTATGAGACTGCCATCCATCTATAATCCAAAAAGAGATTTACCCAAAAAGTAGAGCTGTTAGGAAGAATCTACAACAATATAACATCTAATTATTATCATTAACAGAATCTATTTTTACTTGAACATATAAAGGTAATTTTCTGTTTCTGGTAACAGATTTGCAGTTTGTTAAAATTATGTTCTTGTGAGACAGAAGACAAGTACAGCCGCTCTCTTCAATCTGATGCAAAACTCCTGAAAAGTTTTTTGTGTGATTGACTGAAAATGAAAACATATTTGTATAATTTGTTTGCTTTCTCAATTCCATTGCTATTTTTAAGTACATTCTATACAATGAATAATTTTAAACATTTATCAGACTTACAAAAAAAGATGATTGTACTCAAACAACCCCTACAGATAATGCTTATTCAAAAGTATTTAACCCCATCCTTACCCCCAAATCAAAAAGTGCTATGCAGTAATACAGGTAGCTCTGACAAAGGTGAAAGCCAACTGACTAGATAGAAGGCCTATTAACTTACTAAGTAATATTGATCCTTGGACAAAAAAATGACCATGAACAACTAGGTCACTAATGAGGTAATTGGCCAGAAGAAAATGCATCATATGCTGAGGAAGGTTTATAATAGCCAATTATATAGCAGCTCCAGAGTGTAATTTCCCTTAGAGAAAGCTAATCAGGCGCAACTAATAAATTAATCTGGATAAGAGAAATTGTTTATAAAAGAGACAAATGCAGCTCCCAGATAAATATTCTGTAATTATTTACAATAGACAACTTGATAAAATAGAGAGTACCTTATCTGCCACAGCATTGATAGGATTTGGCTTATAAGCAACAATAACGTCCCACTTGCTCCATTCCCAAAACCTTCTACTTAAGTCTCTGTATTTCCCCTCTGCTGTATCAGGGACGTGCAGTCAGGGGAGGCAGGGGAGGCAGTGCCTCCCCTGTCATAATGATTAAAATAATAAAAAGAAGATATTTATAACAGAGTCTGTGATAAATATATTCTTTTATTATTTTAATAATCCCCCCCCCCCGTGAAAATGTTGGGCTGGGAGGCAGCGGGAGAGGTGCCTCCCGCACCTAACATTAAAGTCCGGGCAGTGGGGGACGGGGTGCAGCAATGGGCTGTGAAAGCCCATTGAAAAAGAACGGGGAAGCGGCACCTTTACTGATGCCTCAATGACAGGGGCGTGCATTCAGCCCCGATGAATGCACACCCCTGTCATTCCCCCAGATGTGATTGGCCCAGCGGATCCAGTGCTGGATCCGCTGTCCAATCACTAGCGATCCCCCTTCCCGGCTGCAGCAGGCGCCGTGGGCTGTGTGGGCGCCCGCTGCAGCCGGCGCCGCTGACTGACACTAGAGGTCATACTTGACCCCTAGTGTCTGAGCGGCGCTACAGTGGGAGAGACGTCGTGAGTCATGACGTCTCTCCCATAGTACAGCAGAGAGGAGCCGGCGGACGGAGACGGAGGCAGCACTGCAGGAGCGGTAAGTATGTGTGTGTGTATTTTTTTTTTTTATGTGTGTGTGTTTGAGGCACAGCAACAGGGGCACAATTAAAAGGGGCACAGTACAAGGGGGCAGCTACAGGGGCACAACTACAAGGGGCACAGTACAAGGGGCGCAGCTACAGGGGCACAACTACAAGGGGCACAGTACAAGGGGCGCAGCTACAGGGGCACAACTACAAGGGGCACAGTACAAGGGGCGCAGCTACAGGGGCACAGCTACAGGGGCACAACTACAAGGGGCACAGTACAAGGGGCGCAGCTACAGGGGCACAGCTACAAGGGGCACAGTACAAGTGGCGCAGCTACAAGGGCACAACTACAAGGGGCACAGTACAAGGGGCACAACTACAAGGGGCACAACTACAAGGGGCGCAGCTACAGGGGCACAACTACAAGGGGTGCAGCTACAGGGGCACAACTACAAGGGGCGCAGCTACAGGGGCACAACTACAAGGGGCGCAGCTACAGGGGCACAGCTACAAGTGGCACAGTACAAGGGGCGCAGCTACAGGGGCACAACTACAAGGGGCACAGTACAAGGGGCGCAGCTACAGGGGCACAACTACAAGGGGCACGGTACAAGGGGCGCAGCTACAGGGGCACAACTACAAGGGACACAGTACAAGGGGCACAACTACAAGGGGTGCAGCTACAGGGGCACAACTACAAGGGGCGCAGCTACAGGGGCACAACTACAAGGGGCGCAGCTACAGGGGCACAGCTACAAGTGGCACAGTACAAGGGGTGCAGCTACAGGGGCACAACTACAAGGGGCACAGTACAAGGGGCGCAGCTACAGGGGCACAACTACAAGGGGCACAGTACAAGGGGCGCAGCTACAGGGGCACAACTACAAGGGACACAGTACAAGGGGCACAACTACAAGGGGCGCAGCTACAGGGGCACACCTACAAGGGGCGCAGCTACAGGGGCACAACTACAAGCGGCGCAGCTACAGGGGCACAGCTACAAGGAGCATAGTACAAGGGGCGCAGCTACAGGGGCACAACTACAAGGGGCACAGTACAAGGGGCGCAGCTACAGAGACACAACTACAAGGGGCACAGTACAAGGGGCGCAGCTACAGGGGCACAACTACAAGGGGCACAGTACAAGGGGCGCAGCTACAGGGGCACAACTACAAGGGGCACAGTACAAGGGGCGCAGCTACAGGGGCACAACTACAAGGGGCGAACATCTTCCCACGTCAGTGAGGGCATAATATTCATTCATTCGTTTGTAAGTATAATTTTCATTTTTATAGGTACCCCTTTTGGATTCTACTGGACAAGTGGACGTGACCGGCGTGGGATGTAGGTAAGTAATCTCTCTCATTTTTACAGGAACCACCTATTGGATTCTACATGGACAAGTGGACGTGACCGGCGTGGGATGTAGGTAAGTATGTGTGAGTGTGTAAGTGTGTTTTAATAAATTTTTACTTTCACGGTGTGTGTGTTGTGTTTTTATTTGGGTATTTTTGTTGTTGTAGAACTACAGGTACCAGTGGGCCCGTTATTTCCCCGCATGCTGGTACTTGAGGTTCTCCAAGTACCAGCAAGCGGGGGAGGCTTGCTGGGCCTTGTAGCTCCACAACAAAAAACAATATTCTTTTTTTTTACACACTTATGGCTATCAGCCCGGCACCCACCGCCCAGGGGTGCTGGGGACAGCCTCGGGCTTCACCCCTGGCCCTTGGGTGCCTGGAGGGGGGGGACCCCTTGATTTAAGGGGTCCCCACTCCTCCAGGGAACCCCGGCCAGGGGTGACTAGTTGGGGGGGTAATGCCACGGCCACAGGGACCTACATAAATGTGTCCCCCGGCTGTGGCATTATGTCCCTGGCTAGTGGTGCCCGGTGCTGGTTTTAAAAATACGGGGGACCCCTACATCTTTTGTCCCCCGTATTTTTGGAACCAGGACTGGTCTAAGAGCCCGGTGCTGGTTGTCTAAATACGGGGAACCCCTGTCCAATTTTTTCCCAGTATTTAAACAACCAGGACCGGCTCAAAGAGCCCGAGGATGGTTATGCTTAGGAGGGGGGACCTCACGCATTTTTTTTTTATTTTTTTAACCCATTAAGACCCTTTTCCATTAAGTTAATGGAAGCCCTGGACAACAAAATTGCATTCATGTCCTCCTCCCACTCCCTTCCCAGTCCCAAACACTCATTTTTATTTTTTTTCTATAAAAATGTACAATATATCACAAGTATGATGAGAAGCAGGCAGCGGGCATTGGCGGCATCGGACTGAGATGCAAATTAGTGGTGGAGGGCTGGGTCAGTTGATGGTAGGCAAGTTTGTAAGCCATTGGCGGTGGCAGCAGGCATTGGCTCAGAGGCAGTAGCGGGCATTGGCTCGGTGGCGGTAGGGGTCATCGGCAGGATCCGGTGGACATTATGGCTGTAGTGCCTCACCAGCCACTGACCTCACCGCACGCCACTGTGCTGTATCAGTAACAACCCCCACCCTTAAGAGACCCAGTAGAGTGACTGCAACCTCCTAAGGGTAACAACTCCAGTGACAAACTGCAGGGGTATAACAAAGAAGACAGAGTGCGTAACTGAAACTAGTGTGCAGCATTAAGGTACTCCTGACCACCACAACCCAAGTCCATGTACTGTTTACTCATGCTGTGATGTGCAAATTAGCAAGCAGTATTAAATATTTGTGTGCATTAAAGTTGCTATATAATGATTATTCCATAATACCATTTGCATGTCCTCTGCATGTTCTGTCTCCCCAAATGTGTTATTCTCTGATGTGCATTAAAATGCCACTTAATGTGTGTACATATCATTTCAATTGCATTGTTTTACTCCAAGACATTTGTTGAGTAGTTTATATGTTAAAATAAGCAGCTTAGTTTTTCAAAGATGTGCAATTTGTGAAACAACTTTTCATAGAAAAGAAGGATTGTTTTCTAACCTGTCTTGACAATATTTTGTGCACATGCAGCCTGCAATAAACACTGACTTACAACTAATGCATTTGCTAATGTCATACTATGGTAAAATGTGTGATTCTTTTATTTCTGTACTTGTAAGAGCCTGCAGATGGCAGAGATTCTGCTAAGATTGTTTCTATAATTCTACTCATTTACACTGGTGTACAAAATTTTATTTTAACAGTTCAACAATATATGGGCAATATACTTAAAGGGAAAAAAAATAATTATAATAACCGCAAATGTAATAGTGTCCTCCTGCTTCTCACGTAGCAAGGGTTTGATACCATTTGCTTCATTAAATATTTTTTTCCCAATTTAAAAAGAGGAATGCCAGGGAATAATTTAAAATTGGCAAATTGATTCTAATGAAAACAGTTAAATCAAAAGGGCTCTAGTAGAAACTATTCATGGAACTGCTTACTATGCATAGATGTACATGAACCTCCAAAGGTATTTTGGTCTGCTAATGAAACTTGTAACAAGTCTAAAGAGTTTCCCCAGAGATTTCTGAGTTTCTTAGATCATAAAGATGCCTAAAGAAAACCTGACTATCAGGAATTCCTCTTTCACTTCTAATAACAACCTTGTTTAATTTGTTTCATGGATATTATCCAGTTACAGTATGTACCTTCTTTGACCTCATCCTATACATTTATATGACTCGCTGACCAGATTAAGCATTGCTGGGCTAACTTTACATAACCTACTGTATTTCTCTAAAGCACTGCTGACCTCAATATGAATAAAAATAGATATTAAAAATTGAAATACAATCCTCAATATGTTTGATTTTTCTGTAATTTTGGTCTACTAAAATTAGTAATAATTATTGAAATATGCTGCAAAACTTTTGTTTAATGGTAACAATGAACCTATGTTTGCACGTTACTGCAGAGTAGAGATTGTTTAAATGCATTGAATACACAACAGCTGTAAAGTAATGCGCTAGCTATGAAGCACCAGTCAGTTTCAGAAAATTGCTCTATCTAATATATGAAAAAATAAAGATTGGTTTATAGGATCTGTACTGATGTGCTCTGTTTTAGTAGCAGAACAGCGCCATATGTAATATTTACACAATATACAGTATATAACACATCTCTGCCTTAAAGTATAGTAAAGTGACTGTCCAGAGACAAATATAGAGAAAAGAGTTGAAGTGTACTTCTTTTTCCTTTTTATTTGCTGCAATACATAGACATATACTGCAATATGCTATTGAAATATTAACATGGTACAGATCGTTTTTTCATTATTAATGTCAATATTATTAGTTTATACTATTTCTTCCCCACTAGTATAGTGGATAATGAGGATCCTGAATATGGCATATAATGCTACCTTCTGGGTAAGATCTGTGTAGCCCAAGTTATGACTGCCTTAAGTAGGCCCATAATAAAACTCCAAAATTTGTATGTTGACTGCTAAATTGCCCCAAACCGTACCAGAATAAGTATGAGCTGAGTGGTTTCAATCCATATTGCATAGTGAGCCGGGTGTTTCCAGGGAATGTTAGGTTGCAAAATGAGGAATACATTTCCCACCTATCATAAACATGCAAGAGAGCTCCCCCTACTTTATCTGAATCTAAGTAACTATTATTCAAAACATAATCCCACAATATTCAACATGTCAAAATGGAAATATCTGTAGCTCCCTCGTGTGTTCCTACCTATGGCATAACTTGGAAACAGTGCAGCCAAGACTATCTGACAGCTTGAGCAATAACAAAAAAAGGTTTTGCATTAACTGAATAAGAAAATAACTTCCCCTCCTCTGTATTTCTCTGTGAGATACAAGTATAAACAATGTAGCAGAAGTATGAAATAGTATCACATTAGCTTAACAGTTACAATATATAGTGATCACCACATTCTCATGTCTTATAATAGCCAGCAGTTCCCTGGTCTGGAAAGACAACTTTCTAATGTTCAGACTGTTGTATTACATCTCATACAGACCTACCAATGCATGAATGACATTTTCTTATCAGACTGTGTTTAAAAGGCTGTATTAGATGTAATACAACAGTATATATTTATTAATAGATACACTGTACAATATGTATAACGGTGAATATGCAATTGTGGCCCCAGTCAAATACAGTATACATTTCAGCAGAAGCAATATACTGTGTAACTGGCATAGGGATAACTTGTTTCCTCTCTCTTTATTCAAACCTTGTGTCATACGTTCTCCTATAACTCTTAAAGAATCTAATAAAAGTTAAGTTTGAATGTAAAATAATTGACCATAATACAACAGATATCCTCTAACGTGTGCCCCTAGCAAAGAGTCT
Organism: Pseudophryne corroboree; assembly: GCF_028390025.1. Lineage (NCBI taxonomy): Eukaryota > Metazoa > Chordata > Amphibia > Anura > Myobatrachidae > Pseudophryne > Pseudophryne corroboree. Next base: position 558,639,722 of record NC_086444.1, read on the forward strand.
TCTTTTCTCCCCAAAATAATATTGCATATCTGACTCTAAGGAGCACTGCCAACTGTTTAATTAATATCCATATGTTATAGGATTGTATTCCTCAAGTTTTTCAGAATACTTTTTCTTACCCCCTCCCTCCAGTCCCAATAAACAACTCTGGGTGACTTGAGGCTACATGGAAGATCTAGTGCGAAATCCACCTCGTCTCTTATATAATCCTCAACACACCAAAAGATGTTCCTAGCTGGGACAGACACTGACAGACCTCTTTTCCCCTGGCTGCACAGCCAACCAGAAGAGATCATTAACGATGCCATTCTACTAACTGCATATTAACATCAAGCAGTATGTATGGGTGGCACGATAGGTCGCCCAGCATATCAGCTGGGAACACATCGCTATGAAGTATACCCAGCCTACGTTTTGCTGTTAGGCCCAGTAATGCTTTGTTTTATCCATACACCCAGCTCTACATTACAATCATCACACACAGAAATGACTAGCCATCTGATATTAACATTTACCTTGTCAACATGACTGAAACTAAAATTAAATGACTTGCAAATTTAAAAAATGAATGTACCGCAAAGATAAATGAACAAAGAAACAAGTACATGATACACGTCTTTGTGTTCAACAGACAAAGATATTGTATAGAACTCCCACGCACATCATATCTTTCTGTTGAGAAATTATTATTTATTAGATTAGTGCTCATTTTCTTGATGGCAATTAGGATTAATAATGGCTATTAACTTTCTGTCTTAGTCACTCGTGTTATCATCTGGAAATCAGCTTATATAACAAAAGTTGTGAAAATGCAATGTAATCTTTGGCTGTGATATCACAGCAATGTAATGTACAGTACATCATTGCTGAGCATTACTCATCTCTGGGCATTGTTTCCAAGTTCTATGATGCTTAGGTTAGGAATCCATGCTTTCACTGTATCTGAATAATTCCAGTATAGTGTAACTTCTGATTGTATCAGTCTTGTCACTGGGCTTATTTGAAGGGAAAAGGGACTGGTATAGGCAGAAAACCCGTGGAAACATAAAACACAAATATAGTAGCTTCTTTCCACTTCGAATAAGAATGAGTACCCACAGTGGCCATCAGCACTTTGCAGCACTTTATGGAATTCATGGAGACACCATTAGCAGTGTGGACACAACAATCATAGTCATTGGCTAAAAAATAATAGCATAGTTAATTGGAAGTTCACAGTTCTTGAAATTTGTAGATCATTTCTTTTTTGGGCCTCACAAATCAAGGCACCGTTATAGAAATTACTTTACTAATGGTGAGCCATTCTGTATTGAAGAACATCTTACATTATATCTACAATTTTATATCTGTGCAGAGCTGCAAAAAGTGCTCAATGCTGCCCTGTGCCGGCCCTGCCCACTAAATATGTGACATCATGACATCAGGGTCATTGGCTCTAGGAAGTAGAGCAGTTCCAGGCACGTTGCAAGCCACATGCAGATGCAGTAAGGCGGTGATAGTGTGGCCTCCAGAGCCCTGCACCACTAGATACAGCCCTGGTAAAACTCAACTGTCAATGTTTTGAAAAGCTGAACCAGAAAATATAGAAGTTATTAGGTAATTGCTCAAATACTTTGCTAAGTGAGATATACAGTACAGTAGCTTATTTGTGTTACATTATAATCCGTTCATTAATAAAGGTCATGAACTTCACCAGATATTATTGTCATGCACCGAATATATATATATATAGCTTTTGTGTGGTTTCCTTAGTCCTTAACTTGGGTACAGGTTGCAAAGATGTGTTATGTTATGTTATATTCCACCCACAAATAATAATACAAAATTAAATCATAAGCTAAATTGTGAAACTGTGACCTAAGACAATGCAAACAGGAAAACATTATTTTATATCTGCTTTAACGTGAGCATGATCTATCAACTTTGACTTGCATTAAGACACAGAATATCCCACCTTTCCTGCAAAAACAGAATCTGATTAGGAGGATGATAGTCAAGAATGGTGGATGGCCTTAGTAATCTACCAATTGTTCATTTCCATGCACACACAAAGCCAGGAAGTCTGTAAACATGTTAGTTTCCTGTAAACCAGAGTTATTTCCTAGGAACAGATGTGAAGAAAAGAGATGTTGACATTCACATTGATTCATCCACAAAGTGTTACCCTTGTGATGACTGAACAGAGAATAGAAGCCTTCACTTTACTTAGACCTATTTTGAGTGGGCATCTCATCACTAAACTTACATCTTGCTAGTTATTACATTAGCATGTTTTAGGAGAACTTTTAGTGTATTCAAATAATATAAAGAAAGATCCAGTTTTCTGTGCAAAGGGAAACATTGATGCCATGCAACTTCAAAAATGTTAATCTCATATTTATTAGTATTCACTTTCAGTTATCTCACCCCAGTGAATTATGTCTAACATTTGCTTTGGGAAGCTGCTTAATCTGGATATTTAACCAGCACACAGCTATGCACCAAGCTCTAACCTTCTGAAAACAGCAAACAGGGTAGAATGACAAATGTCCTCTGTTTTCTACATTGCTTGTACGTAATCTGGATTATCCATAGCACAATTCTGAAAAAGGCAGGACTAATGTCTAATGGTCAGTTCAGTATTACATGTTATGAAGATAAATAAAATGTTAATATAGATAATGCAAATGAATATTAACTGGGCACAAAGGGGGTCATTCTGAGTTGTTCGCTCGTTGCCGATTTTTGCAACGGAGCGATTTAGGCAAAAATGTGCATGCGCATGGTACGCAGTGCGCATGTGCTAAGTATTTTAGCACAAAACTTTGTAGATTTACTCACGTCCGAACGAAGATTTTTCATCGTTGAAGTGATCGGAGTGTGATTGACAGGAAGTGGGTGTTTCTGGGTGGAAGATGACCGTTTTCTGGGAGTGTGCGGAAAAATGCAGGCATGCCAGGATAAAACGCAGGAGTGTCTGGCCGAACGCAGGGCGTGTTTGTGACGTCAAACCAGGAACTAAATGGGCTGAGCTGATCGCAGTGTTTTGCGTGATTTCACTTCACTATCCTTTAAGACTGACTGTACACAGAGGAGCTTCTTAGAGGCCGCTGTTAATGAACAGCTGAGCCACCAGAAGGAGACTGCTCCAGCTGAGAAAGCAGTGTGTGGGAGCCCTAAGGTGTGGGGGCCATGGGACGACCACCCCTGATGCCCCTCCATTAATCTGGCCATTATCACTGGTCCATGTTGTAAGTGTCTTTCACTGCACTGTTTGGACTTGAAAGAAGATGAAGGAGTCCCTGCTGCTACCTGGAGAAAGTAACAGACAATTAGACCACCAGGGACAGAACTCCACTGCGGCAGGGACTGATGCGAATGGCCAAATATTCTCTGTAAATCTAGTCCTGTGGAGAAAGTGACACTGAAAAGAAATTGCAACGTGTTTAAAAATGTATATTTTGGATGACTTTTGGTTCTGGCTTGATGGAGTGAGGAGCTCCGTCTCTGAGCTCCATTCCCCGTTCCCTTACAAACCTATTTACAAGGCTTGTTAAGCCTCTCTACTGCACCAGACCCCTCCACAGTGCTCCCTGTTACCTCTGCTGCCAGGTGATGTACCACTTTCTGGCTCCCCAGGCACAGCAAACGCCACAGCCACCACGTCAGAAGAAGAGGCACGCAGCAGGGAACATGGCTCCGGACACCGCTGTTGACAGCACTCTCCCTCTTCATAGGAAGACCGTGGCTGAGGGATATCCTTCTGGGGGACATGTGAGTCTGGGCTCTGATGCCCTGTCACTTATAGGGAGGTGGTGGAAGCGATCACTGCCACTATATCTCCCCTTCTCTCCAAAGCTGTAGCTTAAATCATTGGTCAGCTACAACAACTAAATTAGAGAGCCTCTCTTAATGAACAGCAGTTTGGTGTTGTCTCCAATGATATTGGTGATCTGCAGCACTCTGTGAAATGCCGTACCACTGAAAACTATCAGCTTTGGAACAAAATTGACAACTTAGAAAATAGATCTTGTTATAATAATATTATGCTGGTCGGTCTGCCAGAATCTATCAAGGTCACTGATCTAGCCCATTTTGTCCGCAACACCCTTCCCTCATTACTAGGCATTGAGACAGTTTGCCAGGACATGGTTATTGAGAGGATTCATAGGGTGGGTCCGACACCAACTCCTAGCAGACCAAGACCCCGTGTTACTCTGTTCCAATGTTTGAACTATCTACACAAAGTGGAAATATGGTCGGCTTCCCGCAAAGTCAAAGCCTTATCATAGGAAGGTCACAAGTTATATATTTTTCAGGACTATTCCGCCGAGCTGTCAAGGGCTAGGATGTCCTTTTCACAATTGGTCACATTGGTCTGATTGGCTCACGGGTGGCGCTGATTTGAACGAAGACATTGAGGGGCAGGAGAGGCGCAGGCTGCTCTCTCCTCCCCTCACATCAGCTGTAGTGAGCAGCGGCCCATCGGTGTGGGTACGGCGTACCCACGGCGCAATTTTTAAGGGTACGCCGTACCCACCCATACCCGCATGCTAGCACCGCTGACCACACATGAGACTTATCTGCAAGTTACTAAACCTTGGACTAGGAAACACAATATGCACTTGGGTTAGAAATTGGTTAGATAATAAGTCGTTGTGGTAAATGGAACTTTTTCAAATTGGAATGAAGCACTAAGTAATGTGCCACAAGGGTCTGTACTTGGACCACTATTGTTCAACATTTTCATTAACGATATAGCAGTAGATCTAGAGAGCATGGTGTCAATTTTAACAGACAATACCAAACTGTGTAAGGTTATAAATTCGGAGGGGGATGCTGAGTCTCTTCAGAATGACTTAGTTAAACTGGAAGCATGGGCAGCAAAATGAAGAATGAGGTTCCATACAGACAAGTGTAAAGTAATGCACTTTTGATAGCAAGAACAAAAATACCACTTACATACTAAATGGGGTACAACTAGGGGATTATGTACTGGAAAAAGATTTAGGTGTTCTCATAGATAACAAACTTAGCAGTATTACCCAAAGTAGGACTGCAGCAAAGAAGGCAAACAAGGTATTAGCATGCATAAAGCGGGGAATTGATGCAAGGGATGAGTGTGTTATACTCCCATTATATAAATCCCTAGTGAGGCCACATCTTGAATATTGTATACAATTTTGGGCACTATACTACAAAAAGCATATCCTGGAACTAGAAAAGGTTCAGAGGCGGGTGACCAAACTTATTAAGGGGATGGAAAAGCTAGAATACGAGGAAAGGCTTGCTAATCTAGGCATGTTCACATTGGAAAAGAGGAAATTAAGAGGGAACATGATCAACATTTGCAAGTATACAAGGGGACAATACACAAAACTTGCAGTGGATCTGTTTTTGGTAAGATCAACACAGAGGACATGTGGACACCCGCTTAGGTTAGAGGAGAGGATATTTCGCAATAAGACGAAAAGGTTTCTTCACAGTAAGACATTACGTGTTTGGAACTCCTTGCCTGAGAGAGTGGTAATGGCGGAGTCTATCAACACTTTTATGAATGTGCTAGATAAATTCTTAATGGATAAGGATATAAAGGGTTATGGTGGGTAGATTGCGCACTATATTTGAAATAAATAATTAAATAACGTCCATCTTCTTCATCATTTTCAACATATAAAATTAGTGCTCATAAAATAATACAGTGTAGGAGACCACCAATAGGTTGAACCCGATGGACAAATTGTCTTTTTTCAACCTCAGAAACTATGTTACTATGTTACCTGTCTGCCCTCAACTTGTCGCTGAATGTCATAAATTTGGTTTACTTTACCCTGCTAGGCTTCGCATATATGATCATACCGCTTTCAAAGATTTCACCAACCCCTCTGATGCCTTGGCCTTTCTTCAGGAGCTATCCCAAGACAAAAAGCTGATATTTCTGACTCTGCAGGATGATGTTATGGATCCATATGATGCCTTTTTGGGTTGCTGATATATTGCCTCCTTCTCTCTGTTGTTATTTATGGTTGATATTTGGCTGTTCCAAAACTGGGACCATGGGCAAATGCAGGGGGGGGGGGGGGTCCAGTTGCCTGGAAACCCCCCTCCTCTTGGCCAGTGGCTCAAATTATGACAATAGCAATAGTATATAATATGACTACTAGAGCTGCTGCCACATCATTCAGTATAACGGACAGAGCAGAGCTGCTGCATATGCCCAGTGGTAGCAGCTTATTCTACCTAGTTTGCCATGTGTGGATCTGAGTCCTCAGTCAGTGCACTGGACCAGAGAGTAGCTACCAGAAAGAAGAGACAGGAGCCTTACCATGAGGTGAGAGAATGTGTGCTTAGAATGTGCAGTACTGGTTCTATTATGTTTGTGTATTTATGTATTATTTAAATATGTTTGCTACAGCCTATACTAGTGTGTTAGATATTAATACTGTATTTCATACAGTATCTAGTGTATAAAAAGACCAATGTTTACATTAATATCCATGGGCGTTACTAGGATCTTCTACCACTCTCCCAGACTCACGCACTTGCTCCAGTGTTCTGCAGAGTGGGAGATTGTAGATTGCATTTGGAAACCCCCCTCTAGAAATCCTGCGTTTGCCACTGACTGGGACTTATGTCGCATTTCCTTTATTATCTTCATGTGTGCTTCTTCTAATATTCGCACACCCTGGTTGACTTTTTGTGCCGTTTATATCCATGTTTATATACATTGCATTGTTTTTATTGTGATGTTTATATTTTATGTTTATATTTTCGTAATCACTGTGGGAGTCGTTTGGCATCTATTTATCTTTCAAATTGCTGGGAGGGGGGTGCAGGTTTGTTGTTTTGTTGCCCGATGGGTGTTATTGTTGATATGCTATTTTTCCTTTTATGTGTAGGAATTCCTGCATCAAATGCGTGCGTTTGTTTGCCTTTTCTTACTTCTGTTTTTCCCTATTTTCCGCCTTCCTCTTGTTTGCCTCTCCCTCTGCCTCCCTTACCTCTCTCTCTCTGCACCATGTTTTACTTCATTGTGGGTTGGGTGGTATCATATTGTGCTGGGTATGTGTACTGGTAGTCTACTTGTTTCCCTTCCCGATTCCTTGATTGATGCCTGATTTACATTTTGCTAGTGGAACGTTGGGGGGATTAATTCCCCGGCGAAGAGAAGGAAACTTCTGTTATATTTAAAGAGAAGTGGTGTAGACATGGCATTTCTCCAGGAAATGCACTTAATCCCTCCTGAGACATTGAAATTTGATATGCTTGGGTGGTCGGTATTGGATTCCTCTTCCTACAATTCCAGGGCTCATGGTGTGGTAATCTTAGTCAAGCGCTCCCTCCCTTTTGAAACCTTGAAAGTGAATGCTGATGCTCACAGTAGGTTTGTTGTGGTTTCTGTTAGTATGCTGGGCAAGCGTTTTACCTTGGCTAATGTATATGCACCCCTCCCCCTTATTCTAGGTCCTTTTTCTAACAGTTAATTACTCTTTTGACCCCTTCTGTGGAGGATCATTGTTATGCACACCAGTGCCAGCAGGAATGTACTGGTGTCTGAACGGTGAGGGATGCAAAACAAATGAACTCACAGACAGACTGGGGAATATGACATTACATACACAGAAGGTGATAGGGTAACAAAATAAACACAAAGTGAACAGAGAAGCCCAAAGGCTAAGAAACTGGGTGTCTCCCTAGTATTAGGAATGCTCAGATGGAAAGAAGCGAGATGTAGTGATTTAATACGTAGAGAACCCGAAATGCTGTTGCTAAGGGCAACAGCAAAACCCTAAAGGGTTACCAATGGGTGTGGCAGTAAACTCCTTGGTCAGAGATGGAATAATAGACACAAGGAGAGTCTCCACAATCCTAGTCCTCACTTGCAGTGCACTGGTTCAGCTTACTGCCACTAAACTGACACCTGAACACCTTGCACAGTGAGAAAGGATTTTGGCAGGCAAGTCTGAGAATACAGCCGCAAACTTGCTAGGTTCACAGAGTAGCAAAAGAAGCCCAGCAGGTTAAACGACTGACTCCAGTCTTACTGCTAGGTCTGGATTGGCAGAGTGTAATACCAAATCCCAAGGCCTATTTGCAGTAAGCAACAAACAAATACAAAGTTTACACAGTACAAGCTAGCTTTCAGGAACTGACTAACCAACAAAGATTCAGCAGCATCTGCCTAACCTGAGAAGAGGGTTTATATAGCAGGTGCTGTCCATGCCCCACTCAGACCTCACAGACTGTGAGCACAAAAACCAGCACCGGATCCCCTGCCGTGCACAGAGCCTGTAACCACTGCACAGCAAAAGACCCGAACCGGAGTATCAGCTACGCTCAGGTTACTCCGCTAGCACTTGTCTCCCGGTTGCCATGACGACGTGGCAGCACAGAGCAGGAGACCCTAACAGTACCCCCCCTCTGACGAGGGGTCAAAGAACCCCTACCACCGGGTTTATCGGGGAACTGCGAGAAGAAAGAGCGTAACAGTCTGGGGGCTTGAAGATCACAACTGCGCACCCACGCCCGCTCCTCCGGGCCATACCCCTTCCAGTGCACCAAAAATGACAGCCGACCCCGAACCATCTTGGAGTCAAGAATCCTTTCAACAACAAACTCCCTCTGGCCACGTATCAGAAGAGGGGAAGGTCTTCCACTGGAAGAAGGATTACTAATCGCCCGTTTTAAAAGGGAACAATTAAATGTTTTATTGATACCCAAAGAACGGGGTAGATCTAACTGAAATGCCACCGGATTGATAACCCTAGTGATCTTATAAGGACCGATGAACCGGGGGCCTAACTTATGAGATGGCTGTCTCAACTTCAAATTCTTGGTAGACAACCAGACGAAGTCTCCTAATTTGAAGCTGCAGGGTCTTTTCCGCTTATCAAAAACCCTTTTGGTCACTAATGACACAGACACAAGGGCTTTCTTCACTTTCCTCCAAATACCTCTAAGGACCGAAACCACAGAGGAACCACCAGGCGTGGAGTCCAGGGGGTTAAAAGAATTGGCCTTAGGATGATGCCCATACACACAAAGGAAGGGAGAGATCCCTGTAGCAGAGTGAGCCGCGTTGTTATAGGCAAACTCCGCCATGGACAGATGAGCAACCCAGTCAGTCTGACACTTGGAGACATAACACCTGAGGAACTGCTCCAAGGAGTGGTTCACCCTTTCAGTCTGCCCATTAGACTGTGGATGGTAGCCTGACTACAAGCTGACAGAAATCTGGAGATCGGAACAAAATGCCCTCCAGAATTTGGCCACAAACTGGGATCCGCGGTCAGAGACCACATCAAGTGGCAACCCGTGGAGGCGCACAACATGCAGCATAAATAATTCAGACAGGCGTCTGGCCGATGGCAGCCCAACCAATGGAACGAAGTGCGCCATCTTCGAAAACCTGTCAACGACAACCCAGATGGCTGTCATCCCCGAGGATTTGGGCAAGTCCACCACAAAATCCATTGAAATGTGGGTCCATGGCTTAGATGGAATAGAGAGTGGATGTAATGGGCCAACAGGAACCCCTCTAGGAGTCTTATTTCGGGCACAGATGTCACATGCCCGAACCCACTGATCCACATCCCTAGCCACCGAGGGCAACCACACCGCCCTAGATAGCAACTCCCGAGTTCTGGCAATACCTGGGTGACCTGCTGACTTCTTGGCATGGAATTCCAGGAACACTCGCTGTCTTAATCTAGGAGGCACAAACAAAAGACCTACCGGAAGGTCTGGAGGAGCCTGCTCCTGTGCTCTAAGGACTAATGACAAGAGGTCCTGGGTAATGCCCACTTTAATACATGATGGGGACACAATGGGCAATGGCTCCTCGGTGGTCTTTTGGATTGGAGCAAAACTCTGCGAGAGCGCATCAGCCTTGATGTTTTTTGACCCAGGGCGATATGTTATCAAAAAATTAAAGCGAGCAAAAAACAAAGCCCATCGTGCCTGCCTGGCATTGAGGTGCTTCCCTGACTCTAAATATGCCAAATTCTTATGGTCGGTGAGAATTGAGACCACAAACTTAGCCCCCTCAAGCCAGTGTCTCCACTCCTCGAGTGCATCCTTAATAGCCAACAATTCCCGGTTACCCACGTCATAATTCATCTCGGCAGGCGAAAATTTACGGGAAAAGTAAGCACAGGGATGAAGGCGATTATCAGACACCCCCATCTGAGAGAGCACTGCCCCAATACCCATCTCAGAGGCATCCACCTCCACCACAAAAGGACGCTCTGGATCTGGGTGTCGCAGCACCTTGGCCGAGACAAATGCCCTTTTGAGACGGGCAAAAGCCGCTTTGGCCTCACAAGACCAGTGAGCAACATCCGCCCCTTTCTTAGTGAGTGCCACCAAGGGCGCCACTATAGACGAAAATCCAGCGATAAATCGTCTATAAAAATTCGCAAAGCCCAGAAAACGCTGAAGCGCCTTCAAACTAGTGGGCTGCACCCAATCCAGGACTGCCTGTACCTTGGAACCCTCCATTTGGAAACCTTCTGGGGAGATAATATATCCTAGAAATGCGATTTGCTGAACTTCAAATTCGCACTTCTCCAGCTTCTCCCCAAGCCGGTGGTCTCTGAGTTTCTGGAGGACTAAGCGTACATGCTTCCGATGTTCCTCCAGGGAATGGGAGAAGATTAGGATGTCATCTAAGTATACAACTAAGAATCTATCCAAATATTCCCTGAGCACATCGTTCATGAAGTCCTGGAAGACTGCCGGGGCATTACAGAGCCCAAAAGGCATTACCAAATATTCATAATGCCCTGAGTGGGTATTAAAGGCAGTCTTCCATTCATCCCCCTCTATTATTCGGATTAGATTGTACGCACCGCGTAGGTCAATCTTAGAAAAAATGGTGGCAGTACGAAGCTGGTCAAACAAGACCGAAATGAGAGGCAGTGGGTATGAGTTTTTAATCGTGATACGGTTCAATTCCCTGAAGTCGATGCAGGGTCGCAACGAACCGTCCTTTTTACCCACGAAGAAGAACCCCGACCCAACTGGAGACTGTGAAGGTCTGATAAATCCCTTAGCCAAGTTCTCCTGAATGTACTCTGCCATAGCCTGAGTCTCAGGACGTGACAGGGAGTACAACCTGCTCTTGGGAAGCTTTGCATTCGGCAACAAATCAATGGCACAGTCATAGGGGCGATGGGGAGTTAGTACCTCTGCAACTCTTTTGGAGAACACGTCCGCAAAATCTGCATAACATCCTGGCAATCCTGGCAAACTTAGCTGCGAAAGCCTGACTGGAAGGCTCAAGCAACTCCTGAAACAATCAGTACCCCAACTAAGAATCTCCCCAGAGACCCAGTCAAATTGAGGATTGTGGGCCCTTAACCAGGGTAACCCCAACACCAATGGGGCAAAAGTACAGACAGTCACATAAAAGGACAATTTTTCAGAGTGTGTGGCTCCAATAAACAAGGAAATCTGGCTAGTGCAAGAGGTAATTTTACCCTGGGATAATGGTTCCCCGTTTAACCCACAAATCTCAATTTCCGATGCCAAGGGTACTAACGGAACAGAGTGTTTCAGGGCGAATTGGCGGTCCATAAAAACCCCGTCGGCCCCACTGTCCACAAAGGCCTCAGTCTTGACAGTTTGACCGAGGATCTTCAAGGTCACCGGAATGATAAAAGTCTTCTTGGGAAATTCTGACTTCTGGCCTGACAGGATATTTCCCATCACCCTCAGGCCCTGAAGTTTTCCGGCTTTTCTGGGCATGATACTACCACATGACCTTTATTCCCACAGTACAAACATAACCCCTGCTGTCTCCTCCGCGTCTTCTCACGCGAGGAGAGGCGGGTAGCCCCAATCTGCATAGGCTCCTCGGAAAATTCCTCAGAGTCTGAGGTTCCCTTGGGAAAGAAGGAAACCTCGGTCTCCCTTTCAAGCCTGCGCTCTCTCAGCCGTCTATCCACCCGAATGGATAACTGCATGAGCTGATCCAAGCTATCAGGCAAGGGATATTGTACCAGTTGGTCTTTTAACTGGTTAGAAAGACCTCTTCGGTACTGGTGTCTCAGGGCTGGGTCATTCCACTGGGTATCATGGGCCAACCTCCAAAACTCCGTACAATAAACCTCAACTGGCCTTCGCCCTTGCTTAAGGATCGAAATCTGAGCCTCGGCTGAGGCCGTCTTGTCAGGGTCATCATACAACATGCCCAGTGCCGTAAAAAAAGCATCAACACTTTTAAGCGACTGACAGTCAGGCTGCAACCCATATGCCCAGACCTGTGGGTCTCCTTGTAGCAAGGAAATCACTATGCCCACCCGTTGAATCTCCGACCCAGAAGACTGAGGCCTAAGCTGGAAATATAGCTTGCAGCTCTCCTTGAAACAAAAGAACTGCGAGCGATCTCCAGAAAAACGATCCGGGAGATTTACTTTCGGCTCTTTAACCCCTGAAGGTACTGCTGCTGCGGGAGCTCCGCCAGCGGCCCGTGAGGTGTGCATTTTAATGGACAAATCATTAAATTGTCGAGTCAGGACCTGCACCTGATCGACCACCTGTTGCAAAGTATTTTGAGGGGTATGCTCCATATTCCCACAAAATTTCAACAGGAGTAATGGGCTGCTGAATATGTTATGCACACCAGTGCCAGCAGGAATGTACTGGTGTCTGAACGGTGAGGGATGCAAAACAAATGAACTCACAGACAGACTGGGGAATATGACATTACATACACAGAAGGTGATAGGGTAACAAAATAAACACAAAGTGAACAGAGAAGCCCAAAGGCTAAGAAACTGGGTGTCTCCCTAGTATTAGGATTGCTCAGATGGAAAGAAGCGAGATGTAGTGATTTAATACGTAGAGAACCCGAAATGCTGTTGCTAAGGGCAACAGCAAAACCCTAAAGGGTTACCAACGGGTGTGGCAGTAAACTCCTTGGTCAGAGATGGAATAATAGACACAAGGAGAGTCTCCACAATCCTAGTCCTCACTTACAGTGCACTGGTTCAGCTTACTGCCACTAAACTGACACCTGAACACCTTGCACAGTGAGAAAGGATTTTGGCAGGCAAGTCTGAGAATACAGCCGCAAACTTGCTAGGTTCACAGAGTAGCAAAAGAACCCCAGCAGGTTAAACGACTGACTCCAGTCTTACTGCTAGGTCTGGATTGGCAGAGTGTAATACCAAATCGCAAGGCCTATTTGCAGTAAGCAGCAAACAAATACAAAGTTTACACAGTACTAGCTAGCTTTCAGGAACTGATTAACCAACAAAGATTCAGCAGCATCTGCCTAACCTGAGAAGAGGGTTTATAAAGCAAGTGCTGTCCACGCCCCACTCAGACCTCACAGACTGTGAGCACAAAAACCAGCACCGGATCCCCTGCCGTGCACAGAGCCTGTAACCACTGCACAGCAAAAGACCTGAACCGGAGTATCAGCTACGCTCAGGTTACTCCGCTAGCACTTGTCTCCCGGTTGCCATGACGACGTGGCAGCACAGAGCAGGAGACCCTAACAATCATCTTATTATTGGGGGTGATTTTAATTTAGTTTGTTCCCCTTTATTAGATAAATCAGTGGTTCGAGGGATCCCTCCCCCCTTCCTAAGGTGTGTGTACCCCTATTGTCTAGAGTGCTGCAGGTTGTGGATACATGGTGTGCATTACATCCTACTGATAGGGATTATACCTTTCTCTCAGCAGTGCATGGCTCTCTCTCCTGCATTGATTATCTCTTTGTTTCCCAATCTTTGTTTCCTCAAGTTACTAATTGCTGCTTTGTCCCTCTTCCCCTTTCTGATCATGCTTTGGTTTCTTCTACTATTAATTTTCCTGATGAGCAGGGCTCTTCTAAGTTGTGGAAATTTCCCTCTAGGTTGTGTCGTTCTTCTACATTTAAATCCTTCTTGGATGTTGCTTGGGGCGACTATTGCGTGACTAACTTTGAGCATATTCAGTCAAATCCTTCTTGTGTTGGATGTCAGTGAAAGTTGTTCTTAGGGGGTGATTATCTCATTCAATGCAGCAGCTAATAAGAAGTATTCTGCACAATACTTATTGCTCCAAGACTCTTTGTCCAGGGCTTTTCAGCAATATAAATTGTCACCTTCTCCCACTTCTAAACAAGAATATCTCCTGACAAAGACTCATTTAGATAAGTTTTGACAGCGATGGGGGACCACTACCTTTTTTTGATCCATTACAAGTTTTACAGATGTGGCAATAAATCTGGACGTTTGCTTTCTAACCTACTATGAGGCACCTTTTCTCCTGCAGTTCTCCACCCCTTACGTACTCACCAGGGTACGCTGACCACAACTAATAAACAAATTGCCCATATTATGCCACATTTTTACAAGGACCTTTACTCTTTATCATCTCCTGGGACTAGCTCTCCCACCCCTACCGTGGTTCTTCCTGCCCTGGCATCCGTACCTCCTCCCTGCACTTCCCCTCCTTCTACTCCTGTCCTCGCGCACTCCACCCTTCCTCCTTTCTGTTACTCCTTACCCTTTCCTTCTCTTTCAGACGACATGGCCTCTGTACTCCAAGCTCTGATATCCTTAGATAAGGTTCAGCTAACAATTAAACAATTGAAGCCTAATAAGGCACCAGGCCCAGATGGTTAGAGTGGAGAGTGCTACAAATTACTACTCCCCAAAATTGGCAGTGTTCTTGTCGATGTCTTCAGTTCTATGTTGCTGGCTGATACTCCTTCCCATTTTAATTCTGCTATTCTTAAACTATTACCTAAGCCTTGTAGGAACCGCTCACTTCTGGGCTCCTACCAGCTGATATCCCTGTTAAATCTGGATTATAAAGTACTGGCTAAGATTTTAGCTGACCGTTTTAAGATGACTTCCTCACATTGTCCATTCCGATCAAACTGGCTTTATTTCCGGCAGACATTAGGTGGTCAATGTGAGAAAGGTGATCACAGCCCTTTATGCATGCCAACATTCTGACTCCCCCACCAATTACACTATTTTATCCCTAGATGCTGAAAAGGCTTTCAACCTAATTAAATGGTCACACTTATATGCTACTTTACGACACTTTCATTTCCTTGAGACCTTTATACATGCCATTCAGTTGTTGTACACATCCCCTGCCACACAGGTCTCTTGTAATTGCTTTGCATCTGACCCGTTTATTATAGAAAAAGGGACGTGTCAGGGATGCCCACACTCCCCGCTTCTCTTTGCCATTGCCTTTGAACCCTTAGCCATGGCCCTTAGAATATCTTTGGACTAGATGGGTATTCTCATTGGTGACATTGAACTTAAAGTTGCTTTGTTCACTGACGACATGTTGCTGTTCATCTCTAATCCCACCTCTTCAGTCCAAGAAATCCTGCATTTGATTTCATATTTTGGAAGGTCAGTGGGCTATTAGATCAATGTCACCAAGTCTGAACTTTTGCCGCTACACATCTCTCCTCCTCTTCTTTCCTCCCTCACATCTGTCTGCCCATTTGCAATTACTCAGTCTCATTTTAAATATCTCGGGGTTAATATTCCATATGAATTGTCCAATCTTTATGATTTGAATTTATCCCCTGTTATTTCTAATATGATTGCCAGGTTTAAAGGGTGGGCCACTCTTCCCCTCTCTTTGTTGGGCAGGATTGCTGTCCTCAAATCTGTTATTTTCCCTAAGATATTCTACATTATGCGATTACTCCCTGTTCGTCTGCGTCGGGTGAAGACGCATTTCATATGGCAGGGGAAAAAACCTGCTTTCTCGAAACTTGTAATGGATAGGTCAGTTGGTGGAGCTGGTGTTCCCGATTTTCTCTCCTATTCTTTGTCTATCTTTCTCCGATATGCTGCTGATTGGCTTTTAGGTAAAAGTACTTATACTGATTTGACTATAGATATTAATGTTTTTCACCCTTTCTCCACCAGTGCTCTTCTCCATACGAAGAAGTCCTCCATTCCTCCACTTATCCTGGAACACCCTCTGTCCAGAGATACTTACTTTAGCTGGGTGAAATTGCATAAGAAATTAGAGAGTGATCACACTGCCTCTTCTTATATTTCTTTATGGGGTAACCCCTCCTTTAGTCCTTCTCTTCATAATACCTTGTTTCTTCAGTGGCAGGAGAGAGGGCTCTGCTCTGCTAACCAGGTCTTCGATCCAGGAGGCCGTATCCCCCAATTTACGATGCTAAGAGAAAGGTACTCCCTCCCGAATTCACACTTCTTCATGTTTTTTCAAACTAGACACTACTTGACTACGTTAAAACTGGGGGCCTATCTCCCAATACCCACTTCTCATCTTGTGAAGTCTCATCTTAAAAAATGGGAGGCTCAGCCTTATAAAATGAAACAAATTTATTGGCTTGTAGTTAATTTACCCTCCAAACCCTATTTGAATAAATTGGTTGATTCATGGCACTTGGATATTCCGGGTGTCTTCTCATATGATTTCCTACTGAAGCATTATAACTCTACTATGAAAACCTTGAGCTCAGCTTACCTACAGAAAGTGCATATAAAATCTATCCATCAAGCTTATCTACCACCCTGTATCCAAGCGTATTTTGACCCTGCTATCGCTGTTAGATGTCCTAAATATAGGGGAGCTAGAGCCACATTCTACCATTGTTTCTGGAATTGTACAAAGATTAGGCATTTCTGGAATAAGTTGTTTATGTTCCTCAATGAGCATTTTTCCTTGTCTCTTGTGCCTGACCCTCTGGCCTGATTATGCATTAATTTATCTGTGTGGGACAAATCTAGAGATGTCAAACTATTGTTTCCTATGTTAACTAGGCTTTATACTGTTCAAAAAAGGCAATATTGAAACACTGGGTTGTCAATTCTGCCCCTTCTCGGGCCGAAGTATTAAAGGTCATGTTGAAATAGATATATTTTGATCGTAGGTCCACTGTTCTGACTTGATATTCTGGTCTTGTCAGTTTCTATAAGAAATGGGGCCCATATATATCTATGTTAGACCAAGATACACAATGTCAGATAACCCTAGTATTCGAGAATCCCTCTTGGTCACTTGCCAAGTGATTTCCACACACCGTTTATTTCTGCTCCCTTTCTCTCTCTCTGTCTCTCTCTCTCTTTTTCTTCTTCGCTCTATTCCATAATACATGCTTCCTTTTTCTCCTTATTGTTGTTATTTATATGTGTATTTATTATGTGATTTCCTGTATGCCATTCTCGACCTCATGACTGCTTCATTACCACTAATGTTATTTATATTGTTATTGGTGTGTTCACCCCCCCCCCTTTTTTTGCCCTCCCTTTTCCCTATGCCCCATGTTTCCCTGTTTTCTCGGCTGCTAGTAGTGCCCTTTCTTGCCCTTCATATTTTGGTAGACTATATACTGTTGCTATAGGGCTTGACCTTTGACTTTCTTTCCTGGTTGTTTCCTAGATGCGATTACTGCTATCGCCCTTTAATGATAGCTTCTATATATGCACCATGCATTGATATGTTTTTTTTGTGGTCTGCCTTATACTTTCCGTGGTATGATCGTTTATGCATATTGTCTACTGCTTGTTTTTTTCCTAATGAAAAATACAATAAAAACAGTTTATTAAATATATATATATATATATATATATATATATAAATATATATTTATTTAGAAATCAAAAATTAAAAATCTGTTGGAGTAGTTTGTCCAGAATAGTTGTTTTAATAGTTTGTCCTGAATATGTGTATAAGTATTCAGACTATAATTTTTGCACGTAGAGCATATTGTATACTATAATCTATCATTCCTGTGTTTCCACTCCGTTTCCTACAGTCTAACATGTACACATTGTGTTACAATGTGTTTTTAACCTCTTCTCTATATGTGTTCTCACTATGTGTTTATTTTCTTATTCTTTTCAGGCGCCCGTGATTTGCCAGCTGGTGGAAGTCTCAAAAGGGGTGGAAGTCTCAGACGTGCGGTGATGCGGACGGTGTCCTGGCAACCGATGAAGCCACATCCTGTTGCCTTAGCAGCGGTGCGACGTCACCAGAATGTGCTGGCTGGTGATGTCAGGGTGGTGCATCCCGCCGCGCCAGCTGGTGGTCCGGATGCTGCACACGTGTTGTGGATTTGTGGGTCTTTGGTGTCTTTATACAGATGTAGCCACCTTTATCTTGAGTGGCTGCGGCGTTTGTCCCGTTCGACCATACGCAGCGTACTGGGGCGTAGCGAGGCGCGCCTAGTCACAGAGAGGCTATCTAATCGCACGGAGACAGACATTTGACGTTTGGCGTTACCTTTACGTGTAATACCTGCGATCAGCCACCAGATGTCGCTTTTTACAATCACCACTGCGCATGCGTGTGGTCTCCCGTAAAATACAATACTGAAATACATAATAAGGACTACTTTACTAAGGCGTCTCATTACGCTGCATACAGTAAATACTCATTACGCTGCATTATTTAATACAGTACTGTATATACGACACCGACGCAAATAGTACAGCATACAGTACTGTATATGATCCATCTACAATACTTTATGAATACTGTATGTGAGCGTCCAAGTCCCGCAGACAAAACATACAGTACTGTAAAACCAGTAGTGTACACTGTCGCAAATGGATGTGTGTTACAAGTTCACTATTGCCTCTCAAGACTAGGAATTTTGTACAGTATGTTATCGTCCTAATCCCGTAGCCATTACAGCATAATCAAAACCAACGGATTTATACATTTGTCTGTGGCGAAGTGGTGAAGTGTTTCGCTTCCTATACTCAGAGTCCAGGGTTCGATTCCTTAAGTACGAATGCATGTTAGTTTTTTTCAGACACTTTATTATTTTTTTTATTCACATAAACCAGGGCAAAGCTGCATGAGCGGTTCTATGCGATCGAGTCCGGTGTACCATAATGTGCAGGTTCTATGCAGGTTAAGGTTCTATGCTCCGTACAGTACACATACAATTCTGTAGCTGGGCAGACTGAATAGAAATGGCTACCACCTATGACTCCTTGCCCCACAGAGGCCCTAGGCTACGGAGCAAGTAATAGTCCAGATTGTACAGACTATGGGGCAATGCTGAAGGAGCGTCACAATCCCCTAGCTAAAATACACAGTATGCACATTATGGTACACCGGACTCGATCACATACTGTAGCACACTGGCAAAATGGCCGCCGCCCCTGAACCCTTGTGCAGGTTATGGGGCAATGCTGAAGGAGCGTCACAATCCCCTAACCAAAATACACAGGGGAGATAGGGATAAGCTACTGTAGGATTGCATACAGTATTACGGTACACCGGACTCAATCGCATAGCACACTGTCAAAACGACCACTACCCATGAACCCCCACCTCCTGAACCCCCACCTCGTGGCAGGCAGCAGTTGGGTATGGAATGAGAAATGGCATAAGCTGTGCAGGCTACGGGGCAATGCTGAAGGAGCGTCACAATCCCCTAGCCAAAATACACAGAGATAAGCGAGGTCTATGCACATTACAGTACGTTACACCGGGCTCGGTCGCATAGCAAACTGACAAAACACAAGTTTTACAGTACATACAGTAAAGCAGGCCAAAGCTGCAGGAGAGTTTCTACTGTAAAGGTTCTATGCACCGTACGGTAATGTACACATACAATTCTATAGCAGGGCAGACTCAATTGAAATGGCAACCGCCTGTGACTCCTAGCTCCTAGGAGGCACTCAGCTATGGAGCAAATAACAGCACAGATTTTGCAGGCTACGGGGCAATGCTGAAGGAGCGTCACAATCCCCTTACTACAATACACAGGGGTGATAGAGATAATCGAGTGGCTGGAGGGGGGGTCCCCTTGATTTAAGGGGCCCCCACTCCTCCAGGGTACCCCGGCCAGGTGTGACTAGTTGGGTATTTAATTCCATGGCCGCAGGGACCGGTATAAAAGTGTCCCCCGGCTGTGCATTATCTGTCCAGCTAGTGGAGACCTGGACGACCGCAGAGGAGACCTGGACGACCGCAGAGGAGACCTGGACGACCGTAGAGGAGGCCTGGACGACCGTAGAGGAGGCCTGGACGACCGTAGAGGAGCCCTGGAGGACCGCAGAGGCCTGGACCACAGCAGCGGACTGGACGAAGTCAGCGGCTTGGACGACCGCAGAGGAGGCCTGGAGGACCGCAGAAGAGACCTGGAGGACCGCAGAGGAAACCTGGAGGACCGCAGAGGAGGCCTGGACGACTGTAGAGGAGCCCTGGAGGACCGCAGAGGCCTGGACCACAGCAGCGGACTGGACGAAGTCAGCGACTTGGACGACCGCAGAGGAGGCCTGGAGGACCGCAGAAGAGACCTGGAGGACCGCAGAGGAAACCTGGAGGACCGCAGAGGAGGCCTGGACGACCGTAGAGGAGGCCTGGACGACCGTAGAGGAGCCCTGGAGGACCGCAGAGGCCTGGACCACAGCAGCGGACTGGACGCAGTCAGAGGAGGCCTGGAGGACCGCAGAAGAGACCTGGAGGACCGCAGAGGAAACCTGGAGGACCGCAGAGGAGGCCTGGACGACCGTAGAGGAGCCCTGGAGGACCGCAGAGGCCTGGACCACAGCAGCGGACTGGACGAAGTCAGCGACTTGGACGACCGCAGAGGAGGCCTGGAGGACCGCAGAAGAGACCTGGAGGACCGCAGAGGAAACCTGGAGGACCGCAGAGGAAACCTGGAGGACCGCAGAGGAGGCCTGGACGACCGTAGAGGAGCCCTGGAGGACCGCAGAGGCCTGGACCACAGCAGCGGACTGGACGCAGTCAGCGGCTTGGACGACCGCAGAGGAGGCCTGGACGACCGCAGAGGAGGCCTGGACGACCGCAGAGGAGGCCTGGACGACCGCAGAGGAGCCCTGGAGGACCACAGAGGCCTGGAGGACCGCAGAGGAAACCTGGAGGACCGCAGAGGCCTGGACCACAGCAGCGGACTGGACGAAGTCAGCGACTTGGACGACCGCAGAGGAGGCCTGGAGGACCGCAGAAGAGACCTGGAGGACCGCAGAAGAGACCTGGACGACCGCAGAGGAGGCCTGGACGACCGCAGAGGAGGCCTGGACGACCGCAGAGGCCTGGACCACAGCAGCGGACTGGACGAAGTCAGCGACTTGGACGACCGCAGAGGAGGCCTGGAGGACCGCAGAAGAGACCTGGACGACCGCAGAGGAGGCCTGGACGACCGCAGAGGAGGCCTGGACGACCGCAGAGGAGGCCTGGACGGCCGCAGAGGAGGCCTGGACGGCCGCAGAGTAGGCCTGGACGACCGCAGAGGAGGCCTGGAGGACCGTAGAGGACTGGACCACAGCAGCGGACTGGATGCAGTCAGCGGCTTGGACGACCGCAGAGGAGGCCTGGAGGACCGCAGAAGAGACCTGGACGACCGCAGAGGAGGCCTGGACGACCGCAGAGGAGGCCTGGACGACCGCAGAGGAGGCCTGGACGACCGCAGCGGGCTGGAGTACCGCAGAGGGCTGGACGACCGCAGCGGGCTGGACGACCGCAGAGGCCTGGATTCAAGTGTGCTGTTGCCAGGAACACCAATGATGACCAGCACACCTGCTCACAGGCCACTTCTCAATACATTCGGAGGCTCTCTGAACAATATTGCCCTGGCTGTCATCTCAACTTCCCTGGACGACCATCTGTACAGAGCTTCAAATGGACATATTCAGAAATATGCATATTCTCTGTTCCAGCACCATGTACAGTACGACAAATACTTGACGTGGGCCAATCGTGTGAACTTTGATGGTTCCAAGGGCAAACTTCCGCTGCCCAAAAATCTGGTACATGACATCATGGCTAGGTGTGAACGCCGCGTGAGGATTGGTGATCCAGAAAAGAGGAAGATAAGGGATACCATAAACGCTGCGCTGAGAACGAAGAGGAAAATGACTTGGAAGCTCCACTATGATGAAACCAGATCATTACCTACCTCCTAGCTTCAGCACATCAGCTTCACACAGCTGAAGCTAAAAAATTGTGTCAATGTACCTGTATGACCTGTACATTTTCTGGGGCTGCATGCACTGTGCTGAATCCACTTGGAGCAGCTCGGATACTCAAAGGGGAGTGCATGAACTTGGCTCACCACATTCCTGGTAATGTAAGGGCCTGGTACAAGTTGCCCCTTTTATTCCAGTTGATTTTTTGGGCGCTGCTGTATCTATCCAGTAGCAGCCGAGTCCATTGTGCTGTGTCCATCTGGGGCCTTGGGCTGCGTTTCCATCCAGGGGCTGCTGTTGTCAGTCCTCTATTCTGGTGTCCGTATGCGACAGTGTTAAAAAGCAAAAGACAAAAACGAAAAATAATTCAAAAAAGCAAAACCTAAAAATAAAGTACAAAAACCATTACCCCGCACCACCACCACAAAAAAATAAATTATAAAAATGTTAAAGTTGATATTGTTACTGTATTTGTGCTGTTACCTTTTGATTAAAGTACCGTACAGTATGTGTGATGTTGGCTTTCTTATTACAATACAGTATGTGTGATGTTACATGTTCCAAATGATTTTGTCCGTAAATAAAGTGTTTCTTAAAATAAACATGACGTGGTTTCCAATGTTTGTATTCCCAACTTCCTGTACTGTATAAATTAGTACTACTGTATGATGGGAATTCAATTAAGAGTGGTATACTGTATGTAAAACAACTTGGTTAGGCATCTTGCATTTCATATTTTAATAAAAACCACAGGAAACTTCTATTTTTAAAAGTTTATTGAAGAAAAAAAAGGTGTTTTTTTTTAAATAAAGTTTGAAAGTTAATTAAAACAAAAAAGTAGTTTGTTCTTCGTTACATTCTTTTCTTGTGTATATAGATATCTGTGGGGGAAAAAAAAAAAAAAGTATTAAAGTAAAGACACTCATGTTCATTTGTTTTCCAAGAAAATTTGTGGAACCACACAGCCCAGCAATAAGTCATGCTGGGCTGTGTGGTTCCACAAAAGGCATGCGGTCCAAAGTGAAATAGTGGTGTCAGTGGTCAGCACTTTGACACGCTAACATTTGTGGAACCACACAGCCCAGCAATAAGTCATGCTGGGCTGTGTGGTTCCACAACAGGCATGCGGTCCAAAGTGAAATAGTGGTATCAGTGGTCAGCACTTTGACACGCTAACATTTGTGGAACCACACAGCAAAGGCTGACACACATAAAATGGCTGACACACACAAAATGCCTGACACACACAAAATGCCTGACACACACATGCTGGAGGGAAAACACATGTTTGCCAAACAGTCGACAGCACATGTCGGCCAGATGGCCGACCAAACTTGCTCCAAATCACCCCAAACTGGCCAGAAAGCACCCCAGCACACTCAGGAGGTACACCACAGCTAAATTAGGAGAGAATTTCATTACAAACAGCCAGATCTTGCAGATTATCTGCCAGATAATTGTATGGTGTACAGTATGCCTATCTTATACAGTAGAAAAAGATACTATACAATGGAGTACAATAACAAACATATTTATTAAAAAAAAAAAAAAAAATTAAAATGCTCTTAATAACAAATTAAAAAAGTGGTCCACTAAGAGGTGGACCACCACCCGCAGGAGCAGAATGGCACGCTGCAACTGTTCTGTGGGAAAAAAAGGACAGTATTACAAAACAAATACTGAATACTTTACAGTGTAGTAATGGCAATACAGTACTTTACTCTATATTAGACAATCTTGTTATTTACAATGTACAGTACTGTATTGTCAGTACAGTAAATCAAACACTACTGTATGCTGTCGAGGTAATTTAAACATTGCTTTAGTTTACCTCTTGTATAAGTGGGCTGCTGCCTGCCCGCTTCTGGGCCAGCCCACCTATCTTGCCCCTGTCTGGGGCCCCCATAAATCATTGGCACTATATTGGAGAAAAAAAACCATTTAGTCACATTCAAATACTAAACAATTATTACTGTATACTGTAGGTACAGTATTATACTGTATTGCTGGTATTCAAAATATAAAGTACTGTACAAGAGTTTAGCTTCAATAGGTCATAAACAAATTGTCAAAGGAATAAAACACCACAGTACAAATACTGTAGACATTTACTGTATGTATTAGCAGTCATGACATTTCATGACCGCTTCAGAAAAAAGAGGGTTACAGTACTGTAGGTGGTGTTGTAGGGAGTACTATCAATAATAGTGGACTGTACTCAGAGCCAGCCATAAATAATATGATTCCCTAGTCAAGTTTTTGGATGCTGCCCCCTTGCACAGACGCTATTTCCGCCTCTGAGCCTGTACCCCTTTCCCAGCACCATCACCCCTCAACCATAGCAGTCCTCATTTTGGTGCTCCTCCAACCTACTGTATGTTTAAAATAGCAACAGTGTGCACATTCGGTGTGCATCCCAAAACGGTGCATGTTCTTGCTGGGAAGGGGCATGGCCACACAGTAATTCCCCAATCTGAAATGACGCCACACAGTACTGCAACTTTATTCACAACATATCATGCAATAGTGTCTCTTATTCTCGTTACATCATATGATAGTACCACATTACTCCTCAAAGTATTCCCACTTATTCACATTGCATCACATCATATTGCTCTTTGTTCACATTAGACCACACAGTAGTGCCCTTGCTACAGTATATGTTACACAACAAAGTACTGTATACACATAATGCTGCACATTAGTAATGCATTTTGTATGCAGATACAGACGCAGTCACACACAGAATATACTGTAGGCATGCTGCATATCATATTAATCAGCAGAAGCTGCTTGTGCCCCTAGGCATTTGGCAAGTATGCCTATGCCTAGGGCAGGCTCAGACTGGAGATCAGTACGTAATCCCGCTGGACGGGATCCCGGCAGTCAAAATACAGACGCCGGAATCCCGACCACACAATCCCGACAGGGGCGGCGAGCGGAAAGCAGCCCCTTGCATGCTTGCTTCGCTCGCCACGCGGTGGGCACGGTGCCTCGCTACGCTCTACACACTATTATATCAGTAGTCAGGAAACGCAGCATGCATTTGTGTAGTGAAGAGGGTGAAAAAGGAGAGAAAGTACAGTTTGTACTGTAAGGTTATGTCAGAGGGTGTGAAGATGATCAGCTCAGTGTTATACATGTTACAGTAAGTTAGAATACAGTACAGTGCATTATGTATTTCTATTTTATTACCAGGTGTCTCCTCCACTGGTTGGCGACGGACTGTAAAAAGATAAAATACAGTTAGTCATATCAGTTGGACTTAAAGTAATGTTGGAGAAAAAAAATACTGTAATTGCAGTACCAACTATTGCTACTGTACAGTATATTTATTTACCAAAATGGTATTCTGGCTCGTCGTCTGTGGGTAAAAGAGAAGAATATTATAAGATACAGTATACAGTAAAAAGTATAGTAATAGTACACTAGTGTCCAGGCCTGGTGACAGGTGGGTAAAAAAAAGGTATGCTTGTGACAGGCATGGTGATTCCAAGGGACCCCACCGAGACCATCAGAAAATTTGTGAGTGGCCCGTATGCCGGTGATTATGACTAGACTAAGGTAGCAACTCTTTTTTGCTTTGAATTATGCATACTGTACAGCACTGTACTGTATGTGCATATTGTACAGTACACTTAAAATATTTAGCAGTTACTGTAGTGGTAATTTTTGGGATGACAGTATCAGCATACTGTAAGCATCCAACTGCGGCCCCCAAACAGATGCCGCCCCTAGGTACAGTACGTGCCTCTCGTGCCTAATGGGAAATTCATCACTGACAGTATCTAGAGAGAGAGATGAATGGAGAGACAGTGACATGGGGGGAGAGAGAGAGAGAGAGAGAGAGAGAGAGAGAGAGAGAGAGAGATTTAGTAAGATGGGAGTTTTTTTTAGAACAGGTGATGTTATCCACAGAGGCAGAACTCTGGGAGGCAACGGAGTCATCTGCCGCCGGGCTCCTGCTCTGAAGGAGGGGAACCTCTCCTCCTATTCTGTGACACCATTGAATTAAGTTAATTGATAGCTGTCGCTGTCTTTTTAGTGGCAGACTTCCTCACTGGTCCACGCACCTTACAAGTCACACCCTCTTTATTATACTGAATATACACATTTTACAAGTATCACACCCAGGATTAGAAACCACAACCTATTACACTGGAAGCA
Source organism: Pseudophryne corroboree (assembly GCF_028390025.1). Classification (NCBI taxonomy): domain Eukaryota; kingdom Metazoa; phylum Chordata; class Amphibia; order Anura; family Myobatrachidae; genus Pseudophryne; species Pseudophryne corroboree. The sequence goes on from NC_086444.1 coordinate 558,665,761, forward strand.
GGAACCTCACTGATGAAGCAGTTTGCTCCTGTATAGCAAATATGAGAATTCTAACTACAGTATATGAAGATACTTCTCTGACAATTACAAATATTACCTACTGTACTGCATTATCGTCTGTAAGTGTAACTACTGTAGATAAATGTTAATGTGGAATGTGATTGGTTGCTACTGTATGGGCAATATCACCAGTTCAAACAAAAACAATCATCTAAAGTCCACCATCCACTATTCCGATTTGTGCAATTTTTATCCGATTTCTACGCATTTTCCAGAAAAATCTGATGAAAAGTGCTACTCTGGTGGAATCAAATCAATGTCAGTGATAATTCTTACCACTAAATGCCGCCTCATCATCCTCATCATCCTCCTCCTTGGCGGCCTGTTCCAGTGTAGGGCCTGTGAAAAAACATTAATGAGAAAAAAAAGGTTCATTCCAGGAAATACACTACTTTACTATTTTAAACACAATGTTGTACTGTACTGTACATACAGAAACATTGAATTTGACGACAAATACTGTAAGAACCATTGCTGTTGGTTTATGCCTTAGAGGACTCGGACGCTCGCATTTGTAAAGCACGGTGTTTTCCTCCGCCTCCTGCTAGCCTGTTGCCCTTCCCCCATGGGAGCCTGCACAGATCATGCAGTAGACAGGGAGGGAATGCAGGTCATGTGCAATACACAAACGCCCACTGTAGTACTGTTTTGCTCACTTACAGTACTGTACTGTAGGTTGCATTTAGCGTAAAGAATCGCTCCTGCAGATGTACTTTGATTTATGTGAAACCTGTGTGCATCCTTCCATTGGATGTACTGTATTGGAGAGAAAAAAAAAAATGTTACAGTGAATGTCACGGGAACACATTAAAAATAAGGTTGGCACTTCCTTCCCATTGGTGTTGGTTTACAGTATGCCGTAGTGTACTCGGACGCTCATGTAATTGCATTTCAAAGGCACAGTATTTTCCATCGTCTCCCCCCTACCCCCATCGCCCTTCCCCCCTGGGGGCCTGTACAGGGAGGAAATTCAGGTCCTGTGCAATACACAAACGCTGAAGATCTACAGTACTGTTTTGCTCAGTTGGTAGCGTCAGAATACACTCATTTCATTCCCGCTGTTTAGGTGCATTTAGCGTAAAGAATCGCTCCTGCAGATGTACTTTGATTTATGTGAAACCTGTGTGCATCCTTCCATTGACTGTCTTACAATGTAAATAAAATAATACAGTGCATTATTACAGAAAAAAAAAAAAAAAAGAAAGAAAGCACATCAGGTCTCGAACCCTGGACCCCCAGCGAGGGAGGTGGGAGCCTTCACCCCTAGCCCACGACGCCTCATGAGAGATTTCCAATTTCATGTGTGAAAGTACTGCAAACAGCGCCCGGCCCCCGCCCCATTGCTGTTGGTTTATGCCTTAGAGGACTCGGACGCTCGCATTTGTAAAGCACGGTGTTTTCCTCCGCCTCCTGCTAGCCTGTTGCCCTTCCCCCATGGGAGCCTGCACAGATCATGCAGTAGACAGGGAGGGAATGCAGGTCATGTGCAATACACAAACGCCCACTGTAGTACTGTTTTGCTCACTTACAGTACTGTACTGTAGGTTGCATTTAGCGTAAAGAATCGCTCCTGCAGATGTACTTTGATTTATGTGAAACCTGTGTGCATCCTTCCATTGACTGTCTTACAATGTAAATAAAATAATACAGTGCATTATTACAGAAAAAAAAAAAAAAAAGAAAGCACATCAGGTCTCGAACCCTGGACCCCCAGCGAGGGAGGTGGGAGCCTTCACCCCTAGCCCACGACGCCTCATGAGAGATTTCCAATTTCATGTGTGAAAGTACTGCAAACAGCGCCCGGCCCCCGCCCCATTGCTGTTGGTTTATGCCTTAGAGGACTCGGACGCTCGCATTTGTAAAGCACGGTGTTTTCCTCCGCCTCCTGCTAGCCTGTTGCCCTTCCCCCATGGGAGCCTGCACAGATCATGCAGTAGACAGGGAGGGAATGCAGGTCATGTGCAATACACAAACGCCCACTGTAGTACTGTTTTGCTCACTTACAGTACTGTACTGTAGGTTGCATTTAGCGTAAAGAATCGCTCCTGCAGATGTACTTTGATTTATGTGAAACCTGTGTGCATCCTTCCATTGACTGTCTTACAATGTAAATAAAATAATACAGTGCATTATTACAGAAAAAAAAAAAAAAGAAAGAAAGCACATCAGGTCTCGAACCCTGGACCCCCAGCGAGGGAGGTGGGAGCCTTCACCCCTAGCCCACGACGCCTCATGAGAGATTTCCAATTTCATGTGTGAAAGTACTGCAAACAGCGCCCGGCCCCCGCCCCATTGCTGTTGGTTTATGCCTTAGAGGACTCGGACGCTCGCATTTGTAAAGCACGGTGTTTTCCTCCGCCTTCTGCTAGTCCTCCATTCCCATTATGCATTAGCGAACTCAGACGCTCATATATTTTAAAAGCACGGTGTTTATACATTGTACTGTACATTCTTCCTTTTACACAATTACTGTAGTTGCGTCTCCATACACATACAGTACTCCATACTTTTTCCACCGCCTCCCGTTACGCCTACAGTATTGCCAGAGCTGTAGATCAATCCGCCGCTATACTGTACGATCGAAAGTACTGGATTAGTGGAGCATTAGCCACACAGTGGTGGAGATGTGTAATGCATGATGAGTATCTAGATCGCCTCAACGCGCCTGCCTGTGATTAAACTCAGCTATCGCATTAGCGTGACTAAACGCCCGTCTCGGCGGAGAAACAGTCAAGATAAAGGTGGCTACATCTGTAAGTGTGGTAAGTGGCTTTTTATGTTTGTCTGTCTCACATTTGTTCATTTATATGCATACAGATGACGGTGTTTTGACACCGAAACGTTGATGGATATATGAAAAGCATTTCATTGGATTATACACACTTTATGAAAACCTGTGAGTGCCATCCTCTTTTTTGGATTTATGCTTTCATGATATACGTGTTTGGACCTGGAGCACCGAGGTATTTGTTTGCTGTTTATTGATTGCCGGTTTGCCTGGGATTATATATATGTATATATATATATATATATATATATTTTTTTTTTTTTTTTTTTTTTTATATGAACAAGTAGAATGTAGAGTTTGTATAATAAACTGAGAAAACCAAATAATATCTATATGTATTATTTAACTGTATTATGCTGTAGAATATAGTACGCTGGCTTCCTGTGATAGAGACAGTGAGCTCCATATCTGTAAATAGGACATTCAATAAACAGTTGAACCAAGAGAGGTTGAACACAAGACAACCAAACAGATCCAAAAAGTCTAACTTTTTTAGATGTCTCTGATAATCAACTACATATTCATGTATCCACATGTGCTTGATTAATGCATTTTATCTCCTTGTGAAATATTTAAATAATCTTCTGCTTCCTTCCAGATTGTAAATAATGAACCATTACCTGGATTCAAACATTCATTAACATTCATCAATATTTATACAGAGATTTCTGTATCTTGAATCTGATGAATTCACCTAATTTACTATTCCTAGATCTTAAATTTGATATTGTCATTATGTTTCAATTGTATGAAATAAAGTTTTTGATAATGTATTTTTCATTGGTATACTTCTGCCCAAAAGCAACAGTTACACATAAGTTTACTATATATCACAGAATGCATCAAGAGTTCTCTAAAACGGAATATGCAGAAACCTCACTTTGCACATGTGGTCTTCTAATGAAAAATTGCATTTTGGTCTTTTATAGAATGCTGTTATTTGCAAAGAAAATGGTGTAGAGCTAAAACAATTGTTTCTGTAAGCATATACAACTCCTGGCTTCAGTTTTGGATTTTGTTTATCTTCATAAAGGTTGCCCTTGTACTATGGGGCCATATTGTCTATGAGAAGTACTTCATTACTGGATTATCCTCTTCAACCGCCTAGTCTTCCTGCCTCTCTATGGGTACTTTTTTGTTTTATATATAACATTTTTTGCAACATTAGTAAAGTACACTTTGGACACTCAGATATTTTTTTTTTAAAGCAACAAATTTACTTTTAAAAATCTAAATTCTAGTTCAGTACGGATGGTGTAATGGTTAGCATTACTGCCTCACAGCACTAAGGGCATGGCTTCAATTCCCACCATGACCCTAACGGTGTGGAGTTTGTATATTCTCCCTGTACTTGCATGGGTTTCAGCCGGGTACTCCGGTTTCCTACCACAATCCAAAAATATACTGGTAGGTTAATTGTCTCTCAACAAAATTAACCCTAGTATGAATGTGTGTGCGTGTACATGTGGTAGGGAATATAGATTGTAAGCTCCACTGGGGCAGGGACTGATGTGAATGGCAAAATATTCTCTGTAAAGCACTGTGGAATATGTGTGCGCTATACAAATAACTGGTAATAAATAAATAAATACATAATAGTGATATGCCCTGCAGATAGATGTGTTGATCAGGGGAGGACTGGCAGCATTTGTCCTGGGGGCAAACATAAAAAAGGTCCAGGCTCTTCTTTATCAGCATCAGAAAAATGGGCATGACAGAAAAGCTGCGAGAATGTAGCCTATCTAATGTGGATGTGGTTAAAAAAAAGCCAATAAACTTTGTAAAAAAATTATATTTTAGAGTAATATTAAAATGATACAGTATGTGCAATAGAAGTTGAGCAACATATATATATATATACATATATATATATATATATATATATATATATATATATATATATAAAAAAAACATATGAATAACAAAATGTAAGCACATGCACAGGCTACTACTATAGACAAATATTAACAAAAAAAGTGATCCAATTTTGTAAGAAGAAAATGAAAGTAACCATCTGAGAAGAAAAAAGGGAGAAAAGATGGGAAAAGGTACTCAGGTAGGGATATCAGCACCAAGGCCAATTCAGGGCGTCACCTCTAAAATAGGAATGAAGCATTCTGGGTAGATAGCCAGGGTCCCCAAATTTTATTGAATGACTTCGAGGAATGATTAATTATACTAGACATATATTCCATTTTATGGACATACCAAATCAGTAACAGGATACACTGCATAGGTGATGGCATAGGCTTTTTCCAGTCAGCAGCGATCTGGCACATCATGGTTGAGGCAACATGCTGTAACAGCTTATTTTGGTGTCTAGAAATGGTGGGGAGGCTTAGAGGTAGAAGGAAAAATTTAGGACCACAAGGGATGGTTACATGGAATAGCACGAGAGAAGGACGGTAACTTCCTGCCATAATGCCGAGATCCATGGGCAAGCCCACCAAAAATGCAAGAAGGTAACTTCCTAAGAGCATCCTCTCCAACAACAGTTAGGAAACATGGGCCCTCATTCCGAGTTGTTCGCTCGGTATTTTTCATCGCATCGCAGTGAGAATTCTCTTAGTGCGCATGCGTAATGTTCGCACTGCGCATGCGTCAAGTAACTTTACTAAGAAGAAAGTAATTTTACTCACGGCTTTTTCGTCGCTCCGGAGAACGCATTGTGATTGACAGGAAATGGGTGTTACTGGGCGGATGTACGGCGTTTTAGGGGCGTGTGGCAGGAAACGCTACCGTTTCCGGAAAAAACGCAGGCGTGTCTGGAGAAACGGTGGGAGTGCTTGGGCGAACGCTGGGTGTGTTTATGACGTCAGCCGGGACCGAAAAGCACTGAATTGATCGCACAGGCAGAGTAAGTCTGGAGTTACTCAGAAACTGCTAACTCGGTTTTGATCGCAATATTGCGAATACATCGGTCGCACATTTAAGATGTTTAGATTCACTCCCAGTAGGCGGCGGCTTAGCGTGTGTAACTCTGCTATAATCGCCTTGCGAGCGAACAACTCGGAATGAGGGCCATGGTCTTCAGCCGAGACAGTATAGAAGTTTACAGTATATACATTTTCTTTCATTTTGACACAAATGGAGCTAGAAACAGCATTGTCCCAGATTTCTGACCACTCCCCAGAGTCTAAACTGAATACCAAGTCTGATTTCCATTAGGGATGAGCAGGTCCGGTTCTCAGAGAACCGAACCCACCCGAACTTCACGATCCAAGCTGGGTTCGGAGTCCGGCTCGGGACTACCCACCTTGCTTGGATCCCAAAAAGTTAGGCAAAACGTCATCATCCCACTGTATGATTGGCGAGGGTTTTGGATACTACATAAATTCCCAGTGATTGGCACCATCTTCACTCTGGCATTGGAGAGTGTACTGGATGAAGGGGTGCTCTATCTGCTGTATCAGTCCAGGGCTGCTCTATCTGCTATATCAGTCCAGGGGTGCTCTGTCTGCTGTATTAGTCCATGGGTGCCATGTCTGCCATATCAGTCCAGGAATGCCCTGTCTGCTGTATCAGTCCAGGGGTGACCTGTCTGCCATATCAGTCCAGGGGTGCCCTGTCTGCCATATCAGTCCAGGGGTTCCCTGTCTGCCGTATCAGCCCAGGGGTGCCCTGTCTGCCGTATCAGCCCAGGGGTGCCCTGTCTGCCGTATCAGCCCAGGGGTGCCCTGTCTGCTGTATCAGTCCAGGGGTGCCCTGTCTGCCCTATCAGTCCAGGGGTGCCCTGTCTGCCATATCAGTCCAGGGGTGACCTGTCTGCCATATCAGTACAGGGGTGCCCTGTCTGCCATATCAGTCCAGGGGTTCCCTGTCTGCCATGTCAGTCCATGGGTGCTGCTAATTCTGCCATATCAGTCCAGGGGTGCCCTGTCTGCCGTTTAAGTCCCAGGGTGCCCAGGGTGCCCTGTCTGCCGTTTAAGTCCAGGGGTGCTGCTAAGTCTGCCATATCAGTCCAGTGATGCCCTGTCTGCCGTATTAGTCCAGGGGTTTGGCTAAGTCTACTGTATCAGTCCAGGGGTGCCTGTCTGCTGTATCAGTCCAGGGGTGCTGCTAAGTTTGCCGTATCAGTCCAGGGGTGCTTTGCCTGCTGTATCTGATAATAATAAAAGTTACAAACAAAAAGCCTAAAATTCTAATTATAAAAAATATTTTTTTTTGTTTGTGCTATACCCCAGTGTACTATACATTTTTTATTTTATTTTCATAAGTACTGTGATTATTATTTCCTCCTGATATATGTATTGTGTGACACTGTCGGTGAAGGTCAACCGCAGCGTGTAATTATATATATTTCTGACTCATTTGTGCAATTCTGTCAATGACGGTCAACCGCAGTGTGTAATTATATATATTTCTGATTCATTTGTGCGACCCAACCTTGTGTTGATAGAAATGGAGGCTACTACTAGTGCTGAAACTGCTGCCACTAGTCATGACATTGACATTGCAAGTCCGTCATCGTCATCTGCTTAGGCAGATTCCCAGAGACATAGAGGGCTTAAGTCAGGGAATGCAAAATCATTTAAAGTGGTAAAGAAAAAAAATCAAAAGGAAAGTTAGCTGCAGAGGCAGTAAGACAAATTGCGCATTCAGAATCAGAACCATCAGACATTCTTGAGGAGTGTTTAGGGGTGTCCATGTCAGCTGACATTTCTCACACTGTCCTCATAGTGAAGCCTCTTTGACCTCCTTCCACTATTTCTGAACCATCTGCACATATGGGGAGTAGTACAAATAAAGTTGGTGATGAATCTAATTAGGACATAATACAAATTGAGGATTCATGTGTGGAAGTCGGACAGGATAAGGGGGATATGTGTGTACTCTATGATAGTGAGCATGTTAATGATGATGATGATGATGATGATGATGATGATGATGAAGTTGTTTGTGTAAGTCAGCCACCGGTGGCTGCAGTTGTTGACCATGATAAAAAGAAAGCCATTGCGATGCCTGGGCATACGACCAAAAAAGCCACCTCTTGGATGTGGGATTATTTTAACCCCAATCCTGACAATGTTTATGAAAGCATCTGTTCCATTTGTGAGGCCAAATTTAGTAGAGGTAGGAACGTTAGCCATCTATGCACCTCCTCCATGTTACGTCATTTGCGCCGAAGACATGAAATTTATTGTACAAGATTATAATGTAATAAACACCTCATCATCGACATACTCAGAGTAATTACTTAATGGAGCTAGTCCTTCTAAAAAAATGTTTTGTGAGGGTCCAACCAAACCAGTCATTCCAGCCACAAGTGACGGTCCCTGTCACTGAAATGATTGGTTTGTTAAACTGTGCATGTCCTGTTTAATATATAAAACATAAGGGTGGGTGGGAGGGCTCAAGGAAAATTCCATCTTGCACCTCTTTTCTTTGCATTATGTGTTCTTTGGAGCATTTGTTTAGCATAGTTGTAAAACTTATATCCTGTCTGCTACTGCAGTGCCACTCCTAGATGTGCCACGATGTGCCACGTTTTTGAGCCACCTGCTTCTGTCGCTTAGCTTAGTCATCCAGCTACCTCTGTGCAACCTTTCTGTCTAAACTGGATGAAAACACTATTGTGAACTGTGAGGTGTTCAAAATAGACTGGAAATGAGTGGAAATTAATGTTATTGAGGTTAATAATACTGTAGGAGCAAAAACACCCTCAACTGTTGTTATTTTAGTTGTTATTATGATTTTTTTTTTAAATCCATATCTAAAACCAAAACCTGCAAAGGCGGTTTTGGCAAAACCAATACAGATCCAAAACACAAAGGAGAAACTCATCCAAAACCAAAACAAAAAACCTGAAAAATGGCCCAGCGCTCACCCCTATTTACCATGCCAACTCATGGGAGTCCTGTGTTTGGGCTGTTTCCTCATTAAGCAGCATATATATCCTAGAAATTAAGCCTTGGCTTGAGGATCCTCTCCAACAAATATATTCAAAGGAGTGGTTTGATCTTGGAGTGAAAGTTGCGGATTTTCAAAAAATGAAAAAATTCTCTAGGTGGGAATGCTGAGTTCTCCTGAGTATCCAAAAATTGGGAGGAAATTAACATCAGCATTGATATCATTTAAATACAAAATAGTAGCAAGGGGAATCTAGGATTATGGAAAAGTGGGATAAGAGGAGACGGGGCCTGGAGATAATTTAATTGTCTATTAGTAAGATCCCAAAGGACCAATGTGCGGAAAACTACAAGGTGGGAAGAAGCATTCCAGGGGCGATGAGTCCTGGTGAACCACAAGAAAGAGGAAAGCATCGACAAACCCAACTCCAGAGGCCTCAACAGCAACCCAGACCTTTCCTGCATCAGAAGCACACCACTGAAAGCAGTGAGAGCTATGTCGCATAATAATATTTCTGGAAATTAGGGATTCCCAGTCTGCCACCTTGAGAAGTACTTTCAATTTAATCTGGGGATGTTTTTGAGCCAAAGATGAATTGGGAAGATTGGAATTATAGAAACTTAAAAACATATGTAGGAATATATATAGCTAAGGTCTGGAACAGATATAAGAGCCGGGGAAGCACGTACATCTTCAATGACTTAAATCTACCTAGACAAGATAAGAGGTGACATGAGTTAGCTAGAAATAATTGATAGTGCCAGTGAGTTGAAAAGATACCCAAGTATTTCATTTTTTATTTATGTCATGTAAAGGGGAAACAAAGTCTTGAGATTTTGTTTTGCTGCAGCAGGAATATAAAAATCAAGGAGTGTTGGGAGTAAAGTTCTATCTTGGAGAGGCAAGGTGAAGAGATTGGTTAGGGTTAAAAAGGGAGATTAAAACATCTGCTGAATATAATGCTATTTTGCGATCCGAAGCATCCATTTCACTTCCGATATACTCTCATTGGTGTGGATCCTTACCGCAAGGGGATCTATAACTAAATCAAATATTAATGGAGAGAGTGGGCAGCCCTTTATGGAGCTATTTGTGATCGCAATGCTAATGGAGACTGTTGACGTAGTTGAGTGACTGAGTGCCGAAACGCCCTCATAGAATTTGCCAGAGAAGCCCAATTTATGGAGGACTTCAAAAACAAAAGGCCATAAAAATATAGTTTATTCCTAATCCTAAATTAATATCTATCTTGGAATCCAAAATGTCTAAATGCCTGAGTGGTAGTGGCATTTCTGTAAATTTGAAGATTGGGTATGTGAATGTTGTAGATTATTTGATGACAAGCTAACATAATGTTATACCTGTTAAGAGATATCTCTCTTGTAAGATGGTAGTGGGTCTTCTATTATGTCGGGATATTGTGTGACAATAAAAATTGTTTCCAAGATTATAGATGGTTATTATTACAGTTTCACACAAATAAATATTCCTAACTGTCTGATGTTTGGTGAAGAATAATTTTAGCACAACTAAAAGCAGACTGTAACATTCCTGCTGCCACAGATACTGTGATTTGGAATGACCCAGATGCAGATATGTAACACAGCCAGAAATCTTCTCTAGGGCTGTATTGCTAGTGCAGGCAAGACAGCGTGTAAAGCCAGTGCAGGTATCAATGACTAGATGAGAATGTACATAACACTGCCACACTGAATGACATGGGAGTCGGATGTCAATACGCTTATTACAGTTGGCAATGAGTTGCTGTAAATGAGCCATAGAGCCAAACAGGGTACCTCATGTTAATGTGAATGGTGCATTTGAGAAAGATCAGGGTAAAGTAACAGTGATAGTGCAACAATACTCACCAGTTTTATTTCATTAAAGGTAACTGTATCAATAGACAAACTATATATGTATTACACACGTTCCTCTGTCATCAAACTAGTATTGATAACAGAGCAAGATCTGTGGGAAAATTTCAGTATACATGATCCTCAGTATAGGGACACTTATACCCCTTTCACACAGAGCCAAGTAACCAGGGGTCCAGACTCAGTGTGAAAGGGTCAACCTGGATCATGACCAGGGTTATTCCTGGGTCTGACCCATGTCAGCTGCAGTGTGAAAGGCAGATCCGGGCCACACATGCCCTGAGCCATGCCTCAAAGGCTGCTAATTAGCTGGATCAGGAGCGCTTGGTGATGATGTCATCTCCAAGCATCCTGTGTGAGAGTCGACACCCCGTGTGCCGCAGGCAGTGTGAAAGAGGTAAGTTATCTGAAACCTCAGCCCCAACTCATGTTCAGTATCAATGTTCAGACATAGGTCAGAACCAGGGCTTCAGAGTGAAAGGTGTATAAGCTGCAGCTGGTTAGCAAACCAAGAAATACCATATACCTAAGAGAAAATTAATTGTCAGTTTCAGATGACAAACAACTAAGTGAACTTCTTGAACACAGCTGCACTACATTTTTGAAAGAGAGGAGCAGAATGTAGGGCCTAAGGATGAGGAAGGATGCAGGATGCAGTGTGGCCAAATGCTGAGGGAGTGTAGGTTGATCCAGGAGGACAAATGTGTGACCTGAGGGTGACTGAGGGTGACCTTATAAACCATAGATACACAGTGAGAACAGGAAACAGGCACCATAGCAAGAGTCTCATAGCTCCCAAAGTTTAGAGAAACAACACAATTCACATTATGCTAGCCATAATCTGCATGTGATATTTGTCAGATTCTATTGATTGCAAGTTGTTTCACAGGTTCAATGGGTGATTTCCAATGTTATGCCAGCTGACAAATATAAAATATGATGGTGAGAGGTAGAATGCCAAAAGGCAGAAAATCTACATCTATCTGTAGCTCTGTAGCTATGTGTTCTCTATCTGTGTACACCATTCCTGGATGGTCTCAATCACCAACAGGCTTTTCACAATCACTCCAGTCTTTTAGACTGAAACAAATAGCATACAACTTTCACAGAATTCTCTATGCAATAGCACTGCATTAAGGCGGTATAAAATGCACAATGTCAATGCAGATATGTATGTATTAAATAGTAAGATAATATGGTATAATAACTCACAGAACATTATGGTATAGTAAGGGATTGATCTCGGCCCTGACAGCTTACTAGACCCAATGTTAATTTAACTGCACACATGAATTCCTGCAGACATCATATAAGCATACTGTATTAGTTTAAATTGATAACTGAAAATGGCGGTCAGTTTTTTCTACTTTTGTATAAAAATGTATTTCTTATTAACAAAATGGCACTATATTTCAAAATAGCAAATGAATAAAAGAAAATTGGTTATAGACAGCAACATCTTAATGGCATGTGACCCATGCCTAAGTATTTTTCTAATATGCACAGCCATACTCACTCACACAACACTATTCAGTGGTAATATAACAATAGATCAGAATACCTACTTATGTTAGTGCACATGATGAATCGTTGGCCTAGGCTTCTTTATTCCAAGATTCGCAACATAACAATATTGGATAGACAAAATAGTCTTTTTTAGAAACAATTTAATTGGTCAACTCAAATTGTGAACACTAGAATGCGAAGGCTGGAATTGTAGTCCAGGCTTAAAACATGCTAGCTTGGACAGAATACTTTTTTTTATAGCACTTCACACAGTTCACTTCAGCAAGAGAAAGCACACACAATCCTTTAGTAAAGTCTGACTTTATCACATCACAGTAGCAGAATGCTTGAGACTGGGATCATCACATACTTGGCTTGAAGGTCTCTTCCTTTCCCATTAGAATAATTACCACTTGGCTCTCCTTTATGAATATGGCTAGGACATGTAGTACTAAAGTAATTCCTCCTGTGAGCAATTTAAACTTTCTCTCAGAATAGCTCTTAGAATGGTGTTTCTTTGATGCATAGTTTCACTTCAGATTAGTTCATGTCTAACAACATTTCTCATTACACAGACCAAGGGACATATTTATTAAACTAGTTTTGTGTAAAATTCCTCCAAAATGTCAATTTTTATGGGATACCAGCAAAATGTAAGCATCCCCAGGATACCATTGTAGCCTGTAGGCATATTTTACATGGCGAGAGATCCATGGGATGATTGGTATGCAGTTATATTCCCGACTGTTGAGATCCTGGTGGTTGAAATCCTAACGCTGAAAGCCCGACAGCCATTGAAATACCGACGTTCGAAATCCCTACCACCGGCCACAAACCCCACTTGGGTGATGTTCCATGCCACCACCTGAGGGAGAATAGAATCTTGTGTCGACCGAAGGTCACTACTGGGATCATATGGTGGCGAGCGCAGCAAGCCTGTGAGGGGACACGCTGCACATGAGGTCGGGATTCCGGCTGTAAGGATTCCGCCGTCAGTATTTTGACCACCGGGTTGGGCAATCATACTGACACCTGATGACTGATACGACAGTAGCGCATCGGGGGTCCAGTAGTAGAAAGGAAGGTGATCATATTAGTGATCATTTTACTTTACACATCTCAGGGATGGACTCCTATCGTAGCCTGTCCCTGGATGTTTTTATTAATATATCCAGTGGTACTGAATTTTTTATTGTCCCGATAATCCTTGATAAGAAATTCTAATTATTATTATTATTATTATTATTATAACTAGATACTTAATAAATAGGACCCCAATTCTTTATCTCCTTCTCTGATGCTGAGAGCAGCTCTATTGCGAACACAGTACAGTATTAGGTCAATCTGAATATCTGTTCCACAAGACTGGAACTGGTGGTGCTACAGTTTATTTATTTATTATTTATTAACAGTTTCATATGTAGTGCAGCAAATTACGTTGCGCTTTACAATTGGAAACAAAAACGATAAAACAAACATGGGTAATAACACACAGTCATATAGGTAGGGAGGCCCTGCTCACAAGCTTACAATCTATAGGGAAATAGGATTGCTACACAAAGATAGGTGTTATCTATTGCATAATGGTCCACCTGATTGAAAAGTTTCTTGGTGGGCTGCATAATATGGTCACACAGCAATGATGAACCGGGGATAGGAGGAAGGGAAAGTGAAGAAAGAGAAAATATGTGAGGATACATGTGGACTGTACAGTGGGGATATTATTGGATAGGAAAGCTTATGAAGGTTATCTGAGTGACAGTTGTCAGAAAGATCAGATAGAAGTCAGTTTCTGCTCAAACGCAATTCACCTGAGTCTGGAGTCTCCCTCTCAGAACAAGGACTAGAACTAAGGATGCCCACTGTTTCTGGTAGTCACAAGGTTCTTTCAGAAGATAGCACAACTCTAAACCAAAGTAAATTCTTGTAAATGATTGCCATTTTAAAAATATTCACCCGAAGTCCCACACCTCTGGTAACTCACACCCTATTACATTTACCCCTTGGATTCTTTTTCCCAGCAGCCCCAAGTCTTTAGGGCCTTCAGGGCCTTCATGGCCGTAAGGGCTGAAAAGATGGCAGTTTACAATGAATATGAAGACTGGGGATTATGGGGTGAAGACCAACTGGCTCCTATCTGAGGGTGATAGTTCCTAATGTGGGAAATTCCACTTCTCTCAGAGCGCAATCTCCACCAACCAGCTTACTTCACAAAGGCTACTCTGACAGTTACAGGCTTAAGCTAGGTACAGTACATACTAGAAAGATATATTATTTGTTCTAGCAATGAACAACAGATGTGTAGTTCATCAGTGAGTGTGTACCCAGTAATAACACGCCACAAAAGATGAAGCAGGTAGCGAGGGAGCGATGCTACTGCTCCCCAAAAATTCAAATGGTAGCTGTCAGAGGTCAGTAAACAAGGTTAACAGGTAGCTATGCTCCCGTTACCTGTAGGTTTTTAATGTATTATAGCAGCGGTAGTGGGAACGTTCATACACATGCACCCACTACCCAGCGCAGCACAATAGGGAGCTGGACGCTGCGGGACCTGTATCTCTGAATGACATTGCCAGAACTGCAGCACAGCTGATTCTGATATATCTAAGCATCTGCATGTGTGTACTGGCAACCCACCGGCCACCGTGCACTGGCTGTAAAGAATGCCAACACTGGCATCACAGCTGGGAGGGCAAATTCAAATGCCCCAACATATCAAGCGGCAGATTTGTAAGTATGTATATTTTACCTAATCTGTCAATCTGTTGGAGTAACAGCAAGTTGGACATCTTGGGGTAAATGTAATAGGGTGCGAGAAGCTGGAGGTGCGTGAGTTTGTACAAGAATGCCTGTATTTTTAAAGTTCCAATCATTTACAAGGCAAAACCAGGTTGGTTTGCTGCTTTAAAAATACAGGCATTCTCGCACAAACTCCCGCACCACCAGCTTTTCACACCCTAATACATTTACCCTAATACATTTAGCTTAGTAGGCAATTCTGGGGAGTTGGTAGACAACTATAAGTGCAGGGAAACCAAGCCCTGGAGGCAAGATCCTTAAGCCTCTCGGCACCATAGCAACTGCACCCGTTGCATCCAATATTGCTTCACCCTTGTTCTCACCATGGGGCAGATATATAAACCCAGAGAAGGCATAAGGAAGGGATAAACCAGTAATAAGTGCAAGGTGATAAACGCACCAGCCATTCAGTTCCAATATGCAAATTGACAGGAGCTGGCTGACTGGCTGGTGTGTTTATCACCTTGCACTTGTCACTAGTTTATCACTTCCTTATGCCACCTCTAGGTTAATACATCTGCCCCCATGAGACAGCTGCTTCTCACAGTCCCTCCTAAATCGAATTCCCTTGGATAGCTAGAAATCCCATGCAGAGCATGCCCTTCAGATGCACTTTCCTCTTCTTCTTCTTTTTTTTTTTTTTTGCTTCAAACAACTACTTTTATCTCCTCTTTTTCAGTTAGCACCAGTGATAACTTTAAATTTTGATGCTTGCTGAATATCTGGTGAGCCAGTTACTTAAAATATGCAGACACTAGTGTTTCTGTGTATGTAACAGGTCCATTTACTTAAATACATGGGCATCTTACTCTCTAACATACAACTTAACTTGAAAATAACATCTTATCTTACACTAGCATCTCAAAAGGAGCTGTTGGCGAAAATGTACAGCATGCAAAACACTGCCAGAAGTAAAGGAAATACATTATCTGTCAAGCTATCTGTGTGTAAGGAAGTGGTCAAATGTTCTTGAAAACAGATTAGATTTCAGGTCACAGCTTCAAGGCTTTTATTACTGTACTAGCGAACATTTTACATACAGAAATATATAATTTAGTGAGATAAGTTTTGTATTCAGTAAAAGTTATAATAAGAGAACTATAGTTATAATAGCTATTCTACATTACGTTAAGTATCTGAAGTGAATTAAGATGGTGACTTTACTATTACAGATGTTTACTGTAGCTCCAAAAACACATTTCCATCTAATAAGTAAAAATGTACTACAGTGGGGTAAATTTACTAAGATGGGAGTTCTATTCAAGATGGGACGTTGCCCATAGCAACCAATCAGATTCCAGGTATTATCTTCTAGAAGGTGCTAGATAAATGAGAAGTAGAATCTGATTGGTTGCTATAGACAACATCCCATCTTAAATATAACTCCCATCTTAGTAAATTTACCCCAGTGTGTTCTGCGTGTATGAAGTACATAATGAAGAAATGTAACTCACTCCCTTTGCTACCATGCAATCACTTTCTCTAGCCAGTTCCATCACATTATCCAAAGAAAACCCACAACTGACACTATGTCAAACAGATTACCCAATTTACCCCAGAGAGTTGGACTCTACCTTATTATCAAATCTGTACAGCAGGCATGTCAAACTCAAAATCCCAACTGGGCCGAATAATCAAGGTCTAAGTCTTGTGTGGGCCGCAAGAAAAAGAAAGAGTCTTATATGCAATAATATAATAACAATAATAATAATAATAATACCATATATCAGTGTGTGCCAGGGGCTGTTATTCCCCCTTATACAGTATATCACCACCGGCAGTGCCTGATACACATAATTGCCCCCACGTGCCAAATAACACACATCCCCCCACAGTGCCAGATAACACATATGCCCCCTCAGTGCTAGATGACACATATGCCCCCACGGTGCCAGATAACACATATGCCCCCTCGGTGCATTTTATATAAAATAAATAAGTACTATTATTACTATATATGGAAGAGAGGCCCGCATTTTATATATGAGGGTGAATAACAGCTCCTGGCACACACAGAAACTACTATCTTTCTGAGTATGCCAGGAGCTGTTATTCCCCTCATAAATAAAAATGCTGGCCTCTCTCCCCTATATAATAATAATATATAAGTAGTATTATTACTATATAGGGGAGAGAGGACTGCATTTTATATATGAGGGTAAATAACAGCTCCTGGCACACACAGAAACGACTATCTTTCTGAGTATGCCAGGAGCTGTTATTCCCCTCATATATAAAATGCGGGCCTCTCTCCGCTATGTAGTAATAATGCTATTTAATAATCAATAATAATACTATTTATATTACTTGTTATTGGCCATATATATTTAGCCCCCAGCAGTGTGCTCACGCTGTTTATTCAGCGCTGCCGCTCTGGTAGAGCAGTGCCGCCTCCTCCGAACACGCTGCGCCTGGCCGCTGGTGTCAGCCAGATGCCGAGTGTCTCCCTGTCTCCTCCGGCGTGGCCCTGTGAACGGAATCAGGTGCCGTTTCATGAGCCAATGAAAGCTTGCGGTCCGGCAGCCAATCAAGAGCCGCAGCTGCTGGTCCACGTGCTCTGATTGGCTCAGAAACCGGCGCCTTAAATAAAATATCAAAAGTCCGCTTTAGCCCTTCTCAGGTCAGCGCGCAGCCCACGGGCCACAAAAGCATGCGACCCGTGTGCCGCAAGTTTGACACCTATGCTGTACAGTATGCATCATATTGCCCCAATGTTCATTCATAGCCACAATTATCATGATTTGTCCAGTGCATTCCACAATAGATTTAGTTTTCAATATGTTATACAAAGTATCACTTAAATGTGTATCAATTTTTTAAAGCTACTGGTTTATGTACTTATCTGATGCGTACAATTTGTTTTCATTAATTGCAATGAGAGCCGGATTAAATGGGGGCCCAGGGGCCCCCTGCCACCCACACCATCCTGAAGATCCATAAGGACCTTGAATATTCTATAGAACATCCTATAATCATGGCAAGGGACTCATTATACCAACCTATTGCAATGCACCTGAACTGCATTGTCCAACCATTTGTAAT
Source organism: Pseudophryne corroboree (assembly GCF_028390025.1). Classification (NCBI taxonomy): domain Eukaryota; kingdom Metazoa; phylum Chordata; class Amphibia; order Anura; family Myobatrachidae; genus Pseudophryne; species Pseudophryne corroboree. Next base: position 558,683,680 of record NC_086444.1, read on the forward strand.
CAAGCACCAAAATTATATTAAGGACACCACAAGTTTTTTTGACTGGTTTATCATCAACTACTGAAATCCCTCCTGATAGTATCTTATGCACGCTTGACATCAGCAGCCTATACACATCCATTCCTCACCAGCAAGGCCTATTAGCAGTAAGAACTTTTAATGGTTCTCAAGAGATTAAAGATCTTGATCCAGATTTATTTATGAAGCTGCTTGAACTCACACTTACAAGAAATTATTTTATTTACAATGGGCACTTTTAGCAGCAGTTACCAGGAAGTGCCATGGGCAGCAACGTTGCGAAAAGCCATGCCAACATTTTCATGTTCCAGGAAGAAAGCCATGTTTTTTGAAAAAAGTTAATATTCCCAACATATCAGATGTTACATGTGCTTTATAGATTACCTATTCCTATTGTGGATGGGCGATGAAACTATATTGTTGAATATGATTGACGATATTATCAACCATGAATCAATGATTAAAGTCACATTTCAGTACAGCAAGTCTACCATCCATTACCTTGATGTGCAGAGTCAAACAAATTATACATGAAAGTATTCTCCAAAGCTACGGAGAGGAATACATTATTACTATCCTCTAGTCACCACCCAAAAGCATTAAAGAGGGGGCTGCCAAGATCATAAATTATGCGGGTTGCTAGAATTTCTAGTAATCTACAGGCAGCTAATATGGGAATTGTTAATATTGTGGATAAGTTTGTGGCACATGGCTACAACCTTAGTCTATTGAAGAAACAGAAACAAGAAGTATTGGCTATAAGCAGGGACCAGTAACTACAGCTGAAGATTAAAAATCAAGAACAGTTTATACCATGGAAAATGGAGTTTACAACTTCAAGCCAAGTGGTCCAACGTGCTAGCCGAGGCCTGTGGCCCATCATAACATCAGATGGAGATTTACATTTATTTAAGTAAAAAAGACCCATGGCCTGTTACACGAGGGGTAGAAATATCAGAGATATGGTTGTTCACTCTGACATTACAGGATTCTTCAAAATTATCACTGAACCTCATTTCTTATCCAAACCACCGGGCTGCTACAAGTGTCCTAAATACACCACCTGTTCATATATGATCAAGGGGTCCACATTCAAGCACCCACATACTTCGTGGGTTTTTCAAATCAATCATACCCTATCTTGTATGTCCACATATGTAGTCTACATCATAGTGTGCCCATGCAAACTTTACTATGTGGGTAAAACCACCAGGACTGTTCGCAAATGGATGGCATTACATTGCTCTTCCATCAGTAAAGCAATAACCAATGCATCTGCCGACCAACCAGTGGCCAGCCACTTTTTGCAAGCTGAGCACCCTCTATCTTCTTTAAAACATATAATTGACCATATACCTCCCTCCTTACGGGGTGGCGATCAAGGTGGTAAATTACTCAGATGTGAGCGTAAATAGATTCATGTCCTGAACACTGTACACCTGTTGGGAATGAATGAGAGACATAACTGGAATGTGTTCCTGTGATTACATTCAATTGAAGTTCATCCGTATGCCCCATATTCTATGTCTTGAGGATCTCCATAAATAAGCCCCTATCATCTACAGCCTCTGTTCTTGCACTATCTCTTATCTTTATTCCATCTCATTGTTCTTTTCTAGGGATGTTTGATTATTTATTAACATCTTTAGTAATATTATGGTTATACAGTTAGTACTTTATGGTTATTAATCTGTTTAAATATAGCCTTAAATCTATGCATACTATCATATATATTCATGGTCATTGATACTCTTTTAATACACCATACTGATATACAGTAGGTTGTTTTCTGCATATCACTTACAATGAATCATATGTGACATGACTGTGTATCCTTGTTTCACGCAGTGCCGAGAGGGAGCCAGGGAGATGCTGCAGTGAAGTATCCAGCATTGCCGGGCAATGGTGTACACTGTACACGTTGCCTTGGTGGCGACGGGGGAAGCTGCATGACGTCACCGGAAATGATGCCCGTGGGTAACAACAGGCAGATGTGCGGACTGGACCTGGCTCCTTCCCGGCACGATGGTCTGTACCTATTTAGGTAAGTTTAAACACAGTGACTTTGTTTGCCTATTTGTAGATTTTCAGTGCTCCAGCCATGAAAACGATGTGCTAGCTGCACCGAAACATTGGCATAATAGTGTCACATTTGTAATTTGTTTTTCACTAAACTTTAAAAATCCTTCATTTACCTGGGAGTGCCGCAGTCTTCTATCAACCAGTACCTATCTTTCTGCATAAGGCACCCACATAGCACCAGTTCCAAGTGCCGGCTCGACATCACATACTATATATATATATGTATATAGATAGATGTGTGTGTGTGTGTGTGCATATATGTATGTACATATATATATATATACATACACACACACACACATACACACAGAGCAAACAGCAGCACTCACGGACCTCTGAAGGATATTTAATCGGAAAATGTTGAATGGCTTCTTGCTTTTTTCTTAATCCTTCCTGTGAGGTCCATGAATGACGCTGTTTGTTCTGTATTTCTACCTGTGATTGTGTAATTTATCTGCCTACCTCTTTATTAGGGTCCCCACTGTCTGAAGTGCCCCGGGCCCCCCATCGCCTTAATCCAGCTCTGATTGCAACACCACTATAATTCTGAAGTACCACCACATAATAGTCTTTTTCACATTTTGCCAGTCGGACACATTTGTTGCTCTCTTCTGTGAACATTGTGAACATGACTATAATGGTGTTGGGAAGCCCAAACAACTACTCTTTACTAAGGACAGTTGATTTTATTATGATTAAACAGAGGCACTCTTTCACTTAGGCATATTGTAGGATTGTTACTGTTCAGCTGGTTTTATAATCTTGTAGAGGTCAATACTAAGGGCACGCCAGTGGGCTCACATTACAGTATAGGATTGATACACAGAGAGATTCCTTCTACACACAACAAAGGAACACGATCTTCAAAAGCATTGAGCCAGGTTTAATATCACTACCCTATACTTTTATGTAAATCTGTTTTCTACTGTGCCTGTTAATCAAACAGGAGAAATATCACATACAGTATTATGAAGAGAAGCAATAACACTGTATAGCCTAAATAGATAAGCAGAATCACTTTATTTCGCATCATACTATACTTTTAATTCTCCTTTTTCTTCAAGCCAGTACCCAGGTGATTAAAGGCTCTGTTGCTTGCTGGTTTTCAATTAACCTTACATAACAAGGCCTGTCTATTCAGTTATTGTTCTTATCAATATCATGCCACTAATCACACACTCTTCTATTAGATTCTTATATCCAAGGTACATTTTTCCGTTGCCACTTATATGGTCCATTCTTCATGTTAAACTGAATAAGTAATAATTTCCTACCCCCTGGCATTTCTGTTGCAGAGTCTTTGTTTCCACTGAAAGAAGGCAAAATTCAGATTCCAAAACATCTTTTTATGTCTAAATAATACTTTAGTACCAAAGAAAAAGTTGTAAACTGAAAAAATTAAGCTGTCATATTTAATATAATTATCAAAAACATTGCCAGTACGTAATTACATTATTATTATTTTTTATGCAAACAATTCATACAATTTGTAATTCTGAAATGCAATTAACTTCCCATAATGTACCCCTGTAATACTTATCTACTGTACATGAATCAGTGTACTTAACATTAATAAGAGAGCAGGTAATAAACACAAACAATTTATATATCTAGGAAACAAATTTTATTTTATGAGCTAAAGTTACACCAATCATATCAACTCTTGTAACTTGCAAATAATATACAATAGATAAAACTATTTGCTTCAAACAGAGACCATGGATAACCTGAATCTTATAGAACCAAAAACTACAAAAGAATAGTTAAGTAAATACTATAGTTGGTAATAATTATCACATAAATGTATAAAAATGTATGACCTCAAAAAATATAATACTAATAAAAACTAAAATATTAAAAATGATATATACAGTACTGTACATATATTAATGCATAAAACTGAAGTTCATATGTTTAAAGAAACCTCATTATTCAAAGGCCTAATAAATGTGGAAAATATCAAACTTATTCCCATTAGAAACTACAAATAAGTCAAATATTACCTCAAAATAAATTAGTAAAGATAAACATATCTACCCTTACCACATAAAAAAACAAGGCAAGATAGCTTTACATCTATTTCAGTGGCAGTCTGAGTTTACATAATTATCCAGTAGACAGTAGAGAATGTGCAGTACAGTATATATCCTATAAAATATGTATACTAGCTGTTTTAATTAGAACTGCAGCACAACTGAGCCCAATGAATTGGCAGGGCATAATTATATATCTTATAAACACTTTATGTTGATAGCATGTTCCACATGTAATGATTATGAGATCTCAAGAAACAGCAATATAGTAAATACATCAGAGTTACCCAGTGGAAATGTTTTCCTCTTGTTACTTTGATAAAACAAAGTGAGGCTTGAAAGAGCTCTGTCCATTAACAGCATAATGATTACACTCTACAGTGTGTTATTTAACAAAACAGTGCTCAATTGGAATTTAAATATTTATGCTGGCCAATCCTTAGCAGTTGTCACAGCAGGTTGAATTGATTTTAATCAAGGGCCCATGAACCACAGCAATAATATATATAAGATTGCCAAAATGTCTGCGAATGTACAAGACAATATACAGAGCCAGTTTAAGAGTTCTCAGAGTGGATCAATGAGTTTGGATGAAGAGAATGGAAGACCATACTTGCCATGACACTTAGGGCCCAATTCAATTACCAGCGAGTTCATCTCAGTGCGAGTAAGTACAACTGTATGCCACATTTACAGTACCACTGGTCTTGCAGATTTTTGTTTACAGCCCACAGGGCTACATACAAAAATCTGCTGGTCAGGGGGGGAATCAAGAGTGAGGGGTGTATGAATTATGGTGCCATTGTTGGAGTTTACATTCTGCTGCCAGCTCATCCCCTTTATGAATAATTGGATTGAACCCTTAGAATGAATTGTAGAAGGGAAGTTGTGTGAGGGGAAGGCCAGATAGCAGGAGGTTGCAGTATTAAAGTTTGAGGACAGTGACAAATATGAATAACTTTTTTTGAAATCTGAATAAAATGAAACAAGTGTAGTCTACAATTTTTTTAAAGGAAGAGATTACATATCAGCACAAAAGACTGCATGTCAGGAGTAAAGTTAAAGGCAGAATCAAGGATGGCACAAGTGCTACAAGCATAGGAAACAGGATAGAATGTGATGCTGTCAACTGTGAGTGAGACTCAAAGTGGGTAAGACAGGAGAGCAGGAAAAAAAAACCTTTAGGTAGTTTTGTCACCCCAAGTGAATATGGAGGAAATGCAGTGGGACACTTGAAAAAAGAAGTATAGAAGTAAGGGGACCAGAGGTAGATTTGGGTATCTGCATAGTTGTGGATGGTAGTAGTTGACAAAGGAGTGACAGTTTTCTTAATCAGAGATTTATGAAGTCAAGAGTATTGTGGGAACCTAACTGAGGGGGGATTTCAAGGAAGGATGTGTCAGAAACAGAAAAAAATTAGAACGGTAGAAGAACAATCATGAATAGTGTAATGTAGGCCAAAGGAGAGAAGATTGTGAAGGAGAAGAGGGTGATAACTGTACCAAAATTGACAGACGTGTGAAGGATGACCAACAATCATAAGATTGTTAGTCATGTAGCGTGGACAGTCTCTGATGAGTGTAGAGGGTGGGAGCCTGATTGCAGAGGGTCAAAGAGGGAGTAAATAAAAATTAATTTACATGGTTATATGCAAGCTGTTTATGTAATTTGGAAGCAAATGTGAAAAGGGAGATGGACAGTACTCTTAACACTGCTTGATACATATTCCTCATGTTTTCTTGAGGATGTCAGAGATGAACAGTTCTAAGATATTAGGAGAAATGAAGTAGTTAAGATTTGAATAGAGTGAGTTAGAAGGGTCCAGAGGATTGCTTGAGAGAGAAGACAAATGTGAGACCTCCTTAACAATGAAATAACTCATTTTTAGAAGGGGAAATGGAGAAGAAGGTACGTGTGGGGTGCTGGAGTCACTGAGAAAACAGTTTGAGATGGAAATTGATGATTTTGCCTTTAACCACTTAACTAGCATGGACAGATCACATAAAACCGCACTGCCCACTGTGTCCTACAGTTTTTGATGAGGAAATCCATTCTGCAGATATGCATAATATAATATTTAAATATAAATAAACACCTTTTTAAACTTTAATAAATTTTAAAAAATGTTAAAAAAAACAATGTTATAAATGGTTTTGAAGGGAAAATCACTTAATCACTTAAGTGGTTAAAGAAGCTGGCAAAAGTCATAAGCAGTGAGGAAAAGAGTTGATGGTATTGGATTGTGACAGCCATTCATAAACTAGGTAGATATTTAAATTAGGTTTGTTTGCTGAGAGAGTAAACATTACAATAAGGACTTATGATAAATGTATTATCTCATACAGAAGAATTCTACTCTATTCCAGCTACATATTTATCCAGAATAGGCAAGTATCCCAAAACATACACTTGCAGAGATGTATGGATTATGTCATATAAAGTGCTGATGGTTTCCATGGTTACTTTCGTTCCTAAGGGAAGTTCATTATCTACAAAATATTTGTTATATTGCACCAAAGGTGTGTTCTGAGGATTCAACAGGCAATTTTAGGCAGATGTTGAATTTTAAATATCAAGAGTTATTTGACGTGTAGTATGATTATTTTCATTCTGAGTGATATCGTCCATAGGAGAAGGTACAGTTGCACTCTATTACTTGTCCTTTGAACTGAATGTATTGACCACAACAATTTAAGGATGATTCTACTATCAATTTAAATTTGTTTTATAATAACATTCTTTGCATTTTGAAATATACACATAAATCACTTTGTATTTCTTTTTCACAACTAATAGTATGAATTTAACCTTATTAAAATAGCACATTATTTAAAATACATTAAATGAAATATAGCACAGATAAATCAAAGGGCATTGTGAAAACTAATGTTCTGTTATTTAAGAACAATAGTCTGAGTGATTGTCATGTAGATGAGTAGTATTCCATATAATAGTGTTAAACAAAATAACTTACAGGTGGCATGTCATGGGCTAATTTACATACAATTTAATTCAACATTCATTGTATAAAAAGTTGATCTGCTAAATTAATTAATTAGTTAAATGTTTGAAATGACTTTGATCCATGTAGTGTCTACTGTTAGATAATAAATTCAAAATTCAAATGTATTTCAGTGCTGAAATTATATGTGATTCTTTATCAGCAACTGGTAATTGTTATATTGAAAATTTCCATTAGATATTCCTTATCTCTTTATGTCCCTGGAATAGTTATATGCTCAGTGAAATATATTATAGTATTAGCAGGGGTGTAACAAGCGAACACAGGTCCTGGTTATGAAATTATGAAGTGTTCCCCTCAGTTCATTATCTACACATTTATTACAACGTAATAACATTTAAGTACATTAAATGTTATTGAACATGTATAGACAGTTTTGATGTCACCTCACTGATGACATAATTTAAGACCTGTATCAAGATAAACTGCAGAATTTAGGAGAACGCAGAAAATTTTAATTAGTAAAGGGGTTACCTAAAAGTAGTGTTAGGCTGGAGTTTGACTAACACTTTTACTGTGTCATACTTAATTTAAGTCAAATCAGTAAGCCCCAAAAGGCCACAAAGGTGGAGTTTATAGTGGCAGATATATAAACAAGATGTAGACATTTAGGAGTATGTGCATTTAGACAGGTCTAAAAACTGTAATGTATACAATCAGATGTATATGTGCAAAAACAAATGTTTACATTCATGTGCTTTATTATTGTAACTGAGCGCAGACATATCAATACCTAAAGAATTCTGAACATTCAGAAATTTCTGATATTTCTTCACAAAAAAATCTTCTTAACATGTTATTTGCTGAGTATTTACACTGTTTTGTCAACTAAACCAATCACATATATTTAAAAATAGTTAAATGTATAATAATGGATAATGGATAATAATATATTTTGATATTGGTCATATGGCTTCTGTAGATCCAGTAAAATGAATGCATATCTTTTACAAACATCTTCAAAACCTGTATAGTACCCTTTGAACCCTGAGGCCAAATTAGAGTTACAACAAACAAGGCATAATTGTTAAGACATGTAGCAGGGATTCTATGACAGTAATGTTAGTCAATGATATATGCAGAAGGAAGGGATTCTGCACTCAGCAGTGTTTAAATGACAGTAATGTTAGGTCGGAAAAATTAGTGTTTATTTTTGAAAGTCACAATACTTCAATAACACATAACTCTAGTAACTGATTAAAAATTATCTTAATTGTAGTACAAAATGGGTGAGATCAGTATAGAACACAATATACTATATGTACCATCTATAATCAATAAGAAAAAATAGCAAAAATAATGTCAGGAAAAAATGGAAAATAAATAAAAGTAATAATAATAAGCAAGTTTCATTTAATAAAAGTGTTCATGGCTAAATGGTTAAATGTGCTGCAGTACCACATATATGGCAAGTTCCACAACAAAGCTTCCACTCTGATGTTAGTGTCCAGAGTTAATTAGGACCTTTTGCAGGGTCACAATTATGTGTAAATGACTTGTTGTGATGAAGAAGAAAACTGTTGGCGGCTGTGTTCTGGGGGGGTCGGCGTTACGTACCCCCTCAGGTGCAGCAACTTAGCCTTCCGCTGTTTTTTACTCTTGTGTGGAGTACCGCCATCTGGTCCCTGTGATGACTGGTGTGCATATAGTGAGGACACACTGGTCTTGTTACCGTGAGTACCATTGGGTAGCATCCAACCTCCTGGAGCCACATTCTTGCGAGATCGTGCAGCCCCCGGTGTCTGGATGCAAGTTCCGCCACTCAACGCTGCCAGGCCACCAAGGAGACTTACTGGAGCTGTAGAGGTCATGGTGATAGTGTGTTCCGTTGCTGGGATGCAGATCAAGCTGGCTATGGATTAGTTGTATGCTGAAATGAACTCCAACGCGTATAGGCCTCCTGGCCTTCTTTAGGAAGATGTGTATGTGTCATCTTTGTTCAGGGCTCCTTTTTAAATGGTAGTCCTGTGATGTCATCATTGTGGGCAATGTCAGATATGGATGATGTGTGGATGTCTCTTAAAGGGACAGTGTATTATATAGTGCTGCAGTGTCTATAATATGATGGTATAATGTCTAGTCGGATTATACAAGTCCCATGTTTTGGGTTGTCCTCTTTATGTGTAGCAAGCTAAGATCTGCTCTACATTTAAAGTTATATTAAGGATCTTATCTGGTGTTTATAATTAATTCTGAGACTGGTGTGTAAGGGTTGGAATTGATTCTTTCTGTTTATTGTTTATCCCAAAATAACTGATTTAACGTCATTGTCCAGGTTCAAACGCTGTGGTTTGAGTGTTTTTAATTAAAAGATCCATTTCAGCTCCTCCTTATTTATTGCCATTCTCGAAATCCCCACCACTCCAGTTAACCTTGAGTTGTTGCATGCCTGTAAACTGTAAGCCCTTTGGGTTCTGATTGTGGTGGGTTTTGCAATAATGAGAGAGGTTATGGGTCTCTATCCTTCTTCTTATATTGCGTATGTGTTCCGCAATGCAGATTTTGAGTTTGCAGATTATTCTGTCTATGTATTGCAAGCCATATGGACATGTTATCATGCAGATGATCCCTTTGCTCTCACATGTTATATGTTCTTCGATGTTGTAGGTTTTCTTGGTTCTGTTCTATGTAAATGTGGTTATTCTCTTGGTTGTGATTGATACTGTTGTAAAGCTGTTGCAAGTGCCGCAATGATAAAAGCTTCCTTCCACTGGTGTCCTATTCATGGTCATCTGTTTCTTACCAGTTTCTTTCTGGTGGTTTTTCACTAATTGTTTTAGATCTGGAGCTTTTTTGTAGATAATTTTCGGTTTGATGGGTAAAGTAATGCTTCATCCTCCATAAGTATGTGCCAATGCTTATTCAGAATCCTCTGTAGTTATTTTGTTTCTTTTATATTGTGTTATGAAACAGGTCTTGTAGGTATACCCCCCTTTCTTCCAAGGTTTTGTCTTTGTATTTGAGAAAAGTGCTTCTGTCTAGTTCTTCTGCATGCCTTTTCGACTTCCTCATCTTTGTATTTTTTGTCTCCGAATTGTTCTTTTAGTTTAGTACCTTGTTCCTGATAATGGTTTAGTTGTGTACAATATCTTCTTACAATCTTTGTAAATTGACTTGTAGGGATGCTAAGTAACCAGTTGGGGTGGTGACTGCTACTCGATAAGATGTAACTATTCACGTTCACTGGCTTTTGGTATGTTTTGGTATGTACTTGTTGGTCCTCGATGAATATTGAATGTCCAGAAAGTTCACTTCAGTTTGGCTCTACTAAGTCATGAATTTCAGAGTGTTTTGATTGTTATTCATTTATAAGAGAAATTGCTTCAGTGTGGTCTCATCTCCTCTCGAGATGAAGATGATATCATCAAGATATAGCCACCAGAGGACTAGACTTGCACCAAAGCCATAGTTGGACCAGATGTTCATGTCTTGCCAATGGCTCATGAGTAAATTAGCATAGCTAGGTGCAAATCTAGTCCCCATGGAGGTCCCTGTTGTTTGACGGTAGTATTGATACCCAAACCATAGATATTTTGTTTTGTACTGATCTCACCCATATGTTAATACCATTGAGGTAATTTTCAATCAGTTACTAGAATAATGTGTTATTGAAGCATTGTGACTTTCAAAAATAAACACTAATTTTTCCGACCTAACATTACTGTCATTTAAACACTGGTGAGCGCAGACCCCTTCCCTTCTGCACATATAATTGACTACAGGGGATTTGAGTACCCCTGCCAGGGGTGTGCAGCCCCCAATTTCACCAAGCATTACCAGATAGTGAGGGCTTAGTCCCCACATTCTCTTTCATATACTAGCAGGGACTCTATGCCTATGTTTCATGCTTACAAAATTGCATAAGCAAGACTATAGTTATCCAGAACTGAGGAAGAGTCTAACATATCAATGGCTTTCACCAAGGACCTCCACAAGGGATTCAGATTCCACTGCACCCAAAACTTCAACATGGGTTACAAAGAAAAATAGAATTAGATGGCAGATAACAACCTTTTGGCCCATCTAGTATGCCCCTGCCAATGCACAGGCTAGTTGTATGAAGGAACTGAGAGCAAACAGAGATTAGTCACCAATGGAGCAGGTAGAAGCAGGTTACATAATAGATTATGTTAATACCAAAAATAGAAGAAGCAGTACCAGGCTTAAGCAAAATTGAATCAACAGAATAGCCAAGGTCATAACCAATATATCCCTAATAACTTGCATAGTGAGTTCACAAGGAACAAACACTGGAGCTAAATTTGGATCCTAATATGCTGGCACTGAATAGAGCTCATAGACTTATTTTTATATTGTGCATTTGCTCACAGCAGCACCACCAAATACAGCATTGCTGGACATGGTAAGTAAACACAAGGCTCCAATGTGCTAATGCAGAGCCCACTTGGTCCAGTTGCACTGTCACTCCCAAAATTCTTGCATGCAGCTGCAGCATGCTTGTGAATAAATAGTACTGGTCATGTATATTCCATATTCTGTTGTTCCCACCACATACAAACTGACTCAGCATATTTTTACTGATTTTCTGACAAAATGGAATTTGGTTTTCTTACTTACAGTAGCTTGATTTTACAACATTATACATTTTAAATCCAGCCACACTCTTGTCAATAAAGGCAGCATACTCTTAAAAGGAAAATGAGCAAACAAAAACAATTAGACCCATTGTAACATTCAAATATGGTTGCTCCAAGTGGTAGAATTGCCTCAACATGACCTCTCTAATAAACCCTTATTAGATCATAATTTGATTTTGTGGCTGGTAATTGTCTGAGGTGAGCAGATAAGACAATTAACTTTGCCTATGCTGTTTGTACATATTCTTTAATGGTAGATTTGGGTTGATGAAGAGTTTAATAATATTTGTGCACTTGAACCAACCCTGTAAATAGGTGCAAGAGATCAGTCTGAAAATAGGTAAATATTAGCTTTTGAAAAAAAAAAAACACTGAGCATAAGCAGCAGAGCTAATAATCTTAAAAAGGACATTCTAAATGACAAAAGAATAATCATTAAACATATATACACCTTTGAGATTGTAATCTTGCAAAAGCAGGGACCTCTTTCCTCATGTGCCTTTCCTTTTCTTACTTACACTATCTTATACTCTCTTTGATGGCGCCTTAACCCTGGTTTTCTGTACCTGTCCTATATTGTCTTTAACTGGAAGTGCTGTTTTCTTGTTTGCTCATTTGATTATGTACTGTATAATGGGTGCTGTGGATTCCTTGTGGTACCATATAAATAAAGGATAATAATAATAATAATAATAATAATAATAATAATAATAAAAAAGACTCACAATATGCTTTTGGAGTGTTGCATGATTTTGGGACATTAGGGAAAATGTGAAATACTGTATTAACTAGCAACAGTACTCAAGTTGCACACACTAAAGCAGTACAAAACATTTTAACAACATTACTGGAGTTCAGCCAGGTAACCATCATTCAATGTTCAACACATACTGCAGGAAAATATTAAGCTTCTCCAAGGAAATGGGTTAGCAGATATTACTGTAAGGCAGACAGCTTTGTCTAGTACTGAATCTACTACTATGCTCTTAAATGTTATGGTGACACATGATAAACAAATTATCCTTCCTATGCAATCAGTCTCTGCCCCACAGGAAATCTCCATCTGGAAGTGGAAACACCAGGAGCTGTGCAATCACAGTGATGCAGAGGCTGCACTCTGCAGACAGGATGGCATACAGCTGTATGACTTATGAAGTCATGCCACTGCATCATCATAGGTCATGGACTGGCTGCACCTGAACCCCCTGGAGGAGCCCAGCACTGCCTAATGACCAGTGGGGACTCCTAGCAGGTGCTGGTGCTATTTGGGAAGTGGTGTTGCCAATTAAAAGATCAACAAAAATCTTAATTAAATAAAGAGGGAGGAACTTTAAGTTCTTCTACCTCCACAAACATAATACCTAGATTGATGGGGGTACCTTAAGTTGAAGAGTCTTCTCTTTCAAACTATGTGCCCCCAAAAAATATTCCCTGGTGATCAATATGCTCACCAGGCAAAACCCACTGCACTACAGAAATATCATGGAGACCAGGGATGCTGGAGAATCTCCCCCAACCTGACATCTATAAAATTAGAAACACATTTTAGATAGAGGGTGATCCCATCTTTTAAACGATCTAAGTGATAACCTATGATCACTGAACAATGTTACCCAGTGCTATGGAAAACATATGTTGAGCATATTTGGGAAAGGTCACAATGTGCCCTCTTATACCCATAATGACACTGTCAACTTTGTACACACTCATTTTGAAAGAGGGGAGTCCAATCTTTTAAATTATATGGAACACTAGCAGCTATTATCTGGTGATCATCTGATGACATCTGAAGAGTATACAACACATTGGTTTGTGGTCTAATTTGAAGGATAACAGACACCAATGAAGTGCCAGGGCCAACATTGAACAAGTACAGTAAGATGAATTTATATCTAAAAGTATTATATATACCACTAAAAGAATAATACACATGTAATACTTCTCTATATATCTAATGTGTGGCCCATTAGTTGTGGTTAGAACTATTATTTTTAAATACTGGTGTTATTATTATTATTATTGGTAATAGCATTGATTAATGCTACAGATTTGTGGGATTTTACTACAAGCTACAATACATACACATACATTATGTTCATATATTGCACACATGACATTAAAACTTTCTGATTTGGTTTTACTGTTTCATCTTACTTTTCTGTGTACTCTAGCCTAGTTCCACATAATTGTCCTCTTTAGTTATTCATTGAAGCCCATTGTCCAATGGTAAATGCAAATCAATTGCACTGATGTAACAGGCCAATAGCTTGGCTGTCCCCACATTGAGCAGACACATTCTGACTGCTAGAGACAAGGCCCCAAAAAGATTCTTGGGTATATTTACTAATGGCTGGTTTGCTTCTACTTTGACCAAAAGTTTTAAAATGGTAATAGGAATTAGTGCTACACAAGCCTGATTCAGCATTAATTCCTATTGCCATTTTAAAACTATTGACAGGTTTGTCAAACTGGTTATTTGTAATTGTACTGCCCAGACCCTATGGATCTTTATGTTCAGTTGTAAGCAACACTGCTTTATATATATATATATATATATATATATATATATATATATATTAGAGCATAGCAGCAGTCCTCAGTTTATTTATATGACAACTTCATGAAGACAGAAGCATTTGTTATGGTTTCACTGATATTTTGTACATTGATCTTAATGTATCACCTATATTTATTATGCTTTTTTACACTTTTAAAATTTGCTTATAGCACTTGAATATGGATACACAGAGCATCGGGTGTGTTATGCAAGGTCGACCACACTTAGGTCGACAATGTCTAGGTCGACCACTATCGGTCGACAGTAAGTAGATCAACATGGTTTCTAGGTTGACAGGGACTCTAGGTCGACATGTTCTATGTCAACATGACATAAGGTCAACATGAGTTTTTGCACTTTTTTTGGTGTTGTTTTCTCCGTACAGTGACCGGAATCTCCAATTAGTGCACTGTGTACCCTCGCATGGCTGGCTTTGCTCACCATGCTTCAGGCACAGTGCCTTGCTCCGCTGCCGCTGTGCTTGGCACAGGTTACCGTTCCCAACTTTATCCATGTGGATCATAAAGTATGAAAAAGTTCAAAAATTTAAACAAATGTGAAAAACTCATGCCAACCTTTTGTCATGTTGACCTAGAACATGTCAACCTAAAGTTCCTGTTGACCTAGAAACCATGTCAACTTACTTACTGTCGACCAATAGTGGTTGACCTAGACAGTGTTGACCTAAGTATTGTCGACCTGGAGACTGGATACCCAGAGCATCTCCAACTAGATAATTCAGTTTGGCACCTTGGAATGTTCGGATACATAGACAAATTGGGGTGTGACTCCACACTGGACAATGAAGATACTTATTTCAAACTTAATAACAACAATATGAAACCAGCCTTGGCAAAAAATAGTTTGACTATTTGTCAATATTACAGCTACTGGTGGTGCACCATGAAGTCAGAATAAACATCATGACTGTAGGAAAGAGAAAAGAAAGAACTCCTTTTGTTTGTGCACTCTTTATACAAAACTAGTTATGAGAAGAGAATTTCGTTAGTAGTGATGATACTGTATCATGAATGATTTAAAACATAATCTTTAATGAGTTTAAGCTAAAATAATGTCTCCTAAAAAGAATAAAGAAGTAAAAATACTCTTAATGGTAAAGCAGCAGCCTGTATTGTTGGGATCCGGTCTGAAGATCGACAGTGTCTAGGTCGACAATGTTTAGGTCGACCACTATAGGTTGACAGTCACTAGGTCGACATGGATGGAAGGTCGACAGGGTTTCTAGGTCGACATGTGCTAGGTCGACAGGTCTAAAGGTCAACATGAGTTTTTCAAATTTTTTTCTTTTTTTGAATTTTTTCATACTTAACGATCCACGTGGACTACGATTGGAACGGTAAAGTGTGCCGAGCAAAGCGGTAGTGGAGCGAAGGCACCATGCCCGAAGCATGGCGAGTGAAGCGAGCCATGCGAGGGGACGCGGTGCACTAATTTGGGATCCCGGTCACTCTACGAAGAAAATGACACAAAAAAAAAAATCCTCATGTCGACCTTTAGACCTGTCGACCTAGCACATGTCGACCTAGAAACCCTGTCGACCTTCCATCCATGTCGACCTAGTGACTGTCGACCTATAGTGGTCGACCTAAACATTGTCAACCTAGACACTGTCGATTTGATGAACCACACCCGTATTGTTATCTTAAAATATCAATATATTATTTATTAGTATATATGTCTTGTACCACCCAATATTGTGAGTGGTAAAGAGCGGGAAACCAAGTCAGGTCCTGGATTGGATCTTATCTGAGCGCAACCTCAAAGTACAGTATAAACATATATTTCATTCAGTCCACCATATGGGACTATTCACATAGAGATATTGCAGATTTTTGTGAATAGGTAGATCTATTATCACTTTATCAGTGGCAAAGGAAATGTAGAGAACAAAGGAAGATAACAGAGCTGAATCTGCTGTTAATGTTAGAATGGAGTGTCCCAATAATTCACACCTACTACACCGGGTATTCCCAGGTGGTCACCCACTTGGTACTGGCTCAGCCCTATACTGTATAGCTTCCAAGAGCAGATGATATTGGAAACATGCAGTATGGTGTGGTAGTAGGTTGGTATTGTCACAAAAAGTTCTACTGAATCATTGATGAGAGTTCATGAAATAAAGGAAAAGAGGGGAGAGGGGGATATAGCGTTTTTATAGAAATTAAAGCAGGATTTGCTTTTGGTGTTAGGCAGTCAGTATAAGCCCACCAGTTGGAAAACTGCCATGGGTTAGGATTTTGACTGGATCACCAATGAGAGTCCCAGAAAAGTAGAATAGTTTAATTCATGTATTAGAAGGGATCACAGTGAGAAATACTCTCTCAATAAAGCACTATAATAATAATAATAATAATAATAATAATAAAAAAGACAGATTACTAATAATATAAAACAATAACCAATATGGCACTAAGCAAGTTATATTATATCCCAGATGTAGTTGTTTCAAATATGTTTCATAGTATGAGTTCAAAATTGAAACCTAACAGCATATCAAGATGGATACAAAATCAGTAATCCGAATATACATGAAATAAGTTGCTTCAAATGTGTATGATTGTGTCAGTTAAAAAACACACACCCATAGCAGTGCGTAGAGGTGGATATCAATACTATAATTCAAAAATTCACAAAAATAGAGCAGAAAATGCTGTCAAAAGAGCCCTCAAAACTTCAGATAGAAAAGCAGGTTCTAATCACAGTGAACCACAGTAATAGGATACAAAGTATCAAATGAGGGAAAAAAAGTTATTTTGTAACATAGGTTTTGTTACACAAAAATACAATTCACTGCATGGAGCCAAAATAGAAATAAGCACATAACAGTATATCAAGGTGGACATGAGATCTTATCCAGTTATACCTAAAATAAAGTAAATTGGGGTACTTACTCCCCAATAGAATAACGATATTTAACCAAAGAGAAAATTAAGAAAATGTGTTCTTAGTATAAGCAAAGGTGGTATAATAACTCACTTATTAGCAGGGGAGGACTGGTGGGTAAAGAGGATGGTGCTATAGTGCAGTGTGAATTGCTAGTCTGGTACCGTCAGGTACTACAGACAGTGCACTTGCTACCTGAAATCACGCCGTCATTAGCCCACCATCTGAGGGGAAAGACCGTGGCGCTATCCGGCTGACAGTGGCGTTAAGTCCAGCATCTGATCCCCTACTGTCGCTGCCGCCAGTATCGCTGCTGCTAGAGAGGTGTGCTGGAAGGATCCCACTGCATCTGACGAGAACTTCTTTATTCTTTTTAGGTGACATTATTTTAGCTGAAACTCATTAAAGGTTACATTTTAAATCATTCATTATATCATCACTACTAACAAAATTCTCTTCTCATAGCTAGTTTTTTTTTATAAAGAGTGCACCAACAAAAGGAGTACTTTCTTTTCTCTTTCCTACATTCAATATGCCCAATCTTGTCTGACCTTGGAAGCCAAACAGTGGTGGGCTGGGTTAGTACCTGGAAGATAGACCTCCAGGGAATACCGAGTGTAGAAGGAAGGCACAAATAACCTATTCTGACTTAAACACTAACAGCAGGATCACCAGTTTATTTCTCTCTAATCATAAATTGGCCTTTCTTATGCAAGCTTGTATGTAACAAAGAATGGTGAACAATATGGACATGGGATTTGTATGTGCTGCATTTGTGGAACTCTGCACCTGTGGTACTCTGAGTTCAGTGTATGGGCCTTTCCTTATACTGATTGACCTACCAAGGACTTATTAATACAAACCTGTTTTGTACTGATCCCAGGAAGACAGAGGTAATACTGCTGGTGCCTACACTCCTGTTGAGAATTATTATATGTATAGATGGATCAGAACATACTATGTTTTTAGATGTTTGTTGCTTTTTGAGTTTGTCCTGAAGTTGTTGGATACAAATGTTATTCTTTATGTGAAGAATTAGTAAAAGTTATGTTCTAATTACAATACTGATTATTATTATTATTATTATTTTTATTAATAGTTTATTATATAGCGCAGCATATTCTGTTGCGCTTTACAATTAGAACAACAGTAATAGAACAAAACTGGACAAAAACAGCCTGACATAGAGGTAGGAAGGCCATGCTAGCAAGCTTACAATCTTTAGGGAAATAGGCATTGATACACAAGGGTAGATGTTACCTATTGCATAATGGTCCACCAGATTACTAGGTTCTTAATGGGTCATATGATATGATCACCCAGCAATGTTGGAAGACAAAATATGTGAGGTTATGTGTACTGTACTGAGAGTATGTAATTAGATAAGGAAGCATTGAAGGTTATGTGGGTGGATCTGGAATTTGATAGGCTTGTCTGAAGAGGTGAGTTTTCAGGGAACGTTTAAAGGTTTGGAGACTAAAGGTGAGTCTTATTGTGCATGGGAGGGCAATCCACAGAGTGGGTGAAGCCCGGATAAAGTCCTATAATTTTGAGTGGGAACAAGTAATATGTGTGGATGAGAGATGCAGATCTTGTGCAGAGCAGAGATGACTGGTAGGGAGATATTTGAGATGAGTGAAAAGATGTATGTTGGTGCAGTTTGGTTAATAGCCTTGTATGTAAGTAAAAGTATTTTAGATTTAATATGGTAGAATACCGGTAACCAATGGAGGGACTGACAGAGTGGATCTGCAGACGATGAACATCTAGCGAGGAAGCTGCATTCAAAATGGATTGTAGTGGTGAGAGCTTATGTTTGGGAAGACCAGTAAGAAGACTATTGCAATAATCAATGCGGGAGATGATGAGTGCATGGATTAGACTTTTTGCAGGGTCTTGTGTAAGATAAGGATGTATTTTGGATATGTTTTTTAGATGCATGTAACATGATTTAGAGGCAGATTGAATGTGTGGAACAAAGGACAGTTCAGAGTCAAGGATTACACCTAGGCAGCGAGTTTGTGGAGTAGGGTGTATAGTCGTATTGTCAACAGTTATGGAGATATTAGGTTGGTAACTACTTTTGGCAGGAGGGGAAAAAATTAATTCTGTTTTGGTAATGTTGAGTTTGAGGTGGCGAGAAGACATCCAAGATGAAATGGCAGACAGGCATTCAGTGACATGAACCAATACATATAGTGATAAATCTGGGGAGGATAGGTAGATTTGAATATCATCAGCATACAAATGATACTGAAATCCGAAGGAGCTGATTAGTTTACCAAGAGATGAGGTACAGATTGAGAAAAGTGGAGGACCTAAGACTGAGCCTTGCAGTACTCCAACTGATAGAAGTAGAGAAGAGGAGGTAGAATGAGAGAGGTAAACACTGATAGAGCGATTAGATAGGTAGGATGGGAACCAAGTAAGGGCTGTGTACTGAAGACCTAAGGATTTCAATGTTTGTATGAGAATAGAGTGGTCAACAGTGTCAAAAGCAGCAGAGTGATCTAGAAGAAGAATAAGTGTGTAATGGCCTTTTGATCTAGCAGTGACCAGATCATTCACTACTTTGGTCAGTGCCGTCTCTGTGGAGTGTTGGGCATGAAAGTCTGACTGAAGTGGGTCCAGTAAGTTGTGGGAGTAAAGAAACTGTGTAAGGCGAGTGTAGGCAAGTCTCTCAAGTAGCTTGGAGAGACATGGGAGCTGAGAAAAGGGATGGTAGTTAGAGAGAGTGTTTGCATCAGAATTGTGTTTTTTCAGAATGAAAGTAATCACTGCACGCTTAAACAGGGAAGGAAAGATACCAGTAGAAAGAGAGAGATTATGGATTTTAGTTAAGGTTGGGATAAGCACAGGAGGCAAGTTTTACTGATTTTTGAGAGTATAGGATCAAGAGGAGAGGTAGTGGAGTAGGAGGATGAAAAGAGTGTTGATACTTCATCTTCACTTGTGGGATCAAATGAAGAGAAAGTGCTATCTAACTGACTAATACAATAAAGAGTGCACCCAAATAAGAGTCTTCTTTTCTTATCAAAATGGGTATACCAAAGTATATTGTCGGGCGCTAGAATGGGGTGTTTTCCTAGCTGCTGTATAAGGGAGATAGTCTCCCTACATATACATGAAGTAAAAGAAAAGGAAAACAGCGAAAGATTCAAATTCCTGAACACATTTAATATATTGGTGTTAAAAAGATAAGATTAAGATAAAATTAAAATGAAGCTAACAAATCTCACATGAGAATATAGATAATGTCCATTGACAAATGGGGATAAGGAAAAAAATTGACTATATACTGCTGTTTTTGCAACACCTTATGACCGTGTTCCTGATAGATTAGTCAGATTCACACATGAGGACTTAAAGATGTCAAAATGTCCAATGTTACCAGCCTTGTGTTCCTATATGAGGATCCATAGCGATGGTGCCTGAAAGCAGCTGAACTCCACGCAATTTTGGTAGGTATCCTGGTCCACAAAAGGCTTGGAAGGCTTGGAAATAAAGCCGGATTGGTGAATTACCGGAAAAGTCCTTCAGAATCTTGTAACGGCAGCAATGGAACCACAGGTCTTTCTTGGTGTAGTCGGTGTATGTAGCAGTTGATTTCTCCTGACGCGTTTCGCTGCTCTGGGCAGCCTCATCAAAGGTGGACCAGGATACCTACCAAAATTGCGTGGAGTTCAGCTGCTTTCAGACACCATCGCTATGGATCCTCATATAGGAACACAAGGCTGGTAACATTGGACATTTTGACATCTTTAAGTCCTCATGTGTGAATCTGACTAATCTATCAGGAACACGGTCATAAGGTGTTGCAAAAACAGCAGTATATAGTCAATTTTTTTCCTTATCCTCATTTGTCAATGGACATTATCTATATTCTTATGTGAGATTTGTTAGCTTAATTTAAATTTTATCTTAATCTTATCTTTTTAACACCAATATATTAAATGTGTTCAGGAATTTGAATCTAGTTTTCCTTTTCTTTTCTTCTTTTCTTGTCCTCTGTCTCAGATTTAGATCTTGGAAGGGTGTTGTCTTTGCAGTGTTAAAATAAGATGCCCAGTATTGTGGGTATCTGGGTGTTAGATCGACAGTACTAGGTCAACAGTCAATAGGTCCATCATTATTGATCCACATGCATTAGGTCAACATGGACAAAAGGTCGACATTGTTAAACTGTCGACATGGCAATGAATAACAAATGAAAAGATTGACATGAGTCTTAAAAATATATATTTTTAACTTTTTGATACTTTACCATCAACGTGGAATACGATTGGGAATAGTAACCTGCCATGCAAGTGGATGCAGTAATTGGGGTTCCTGGTCATGTTACAGAGAAAACAATATCAAAAACATTAAAAAAAACATGTCAACCTTTTCACGTGTCGACCTTTCATGTATCAACCTTTATTACTATGTTGTCCTTTTTTCCATGTTGACCTTGTCTATGTCAACCAATAGTGGTCGGCCTATTGACTGTTGACCTTATCCAGGTCGACCCATTGATCCATAACCGTATTTGTGCACTGCACAAATGGCAGCATTTTTGCTAATACAAACAGAAAAATCAGTTTCCATCCATTGCACCTCAATATTATTTGTCCTGATGCACATCTACACTCTTTTAGCATACTTCCTTATTTGCAGTACAACACTGTATCCCTCCCACCAAAATCTCCTTAGGTACAGAAAGAAACACCACTGTAGGTAAATATACAAATATAAAAAGAGGTTGAGATTATATTGCTTCTAACAAATATCACGCTAGATTTTATAGACCTTATACAGTAGTTTGAATCCTCTAGGAATATGAAGAGAACCCCAAGCCTACTGTAACACCAAATATGAAAACTCTGGCTTCATTGGGACCTGATTCACACCCTTTTACTTCTCACAATAGGGATGTTATACATGAACCTATTGTTAGACCAAAGATTACCCAGCATGGGACTAAAAATGGATATTATCTCTCCACCATGCATTGTCTTTTTTAGGGGATAAGAGGAAAGGGTGACAGGTATGGACACCACCATGCACCATTCCCAACAGTAGGAGCAGATACAACCTTCTTTACAACACAACACCAGAAAGAGAACATTATTCAGAAGAAATAGAGGAGGGAAGAAGTTATGACAAAAGAAGAAACATAAGATAACAAGGGAGTCATACAATTTATACAGGTCTTAGGATGTTGGAGGAGCTCCTGTAGGAACCTGAAGCTAAACAGCTTCTAAAATCTGATACAAATTTTTTTTTTTAAGGTGTTGTCAGTAAAAGGCAAATGTTTTTATAATAAATACAATTTCTTTCTAGTACATCATATGATTGCAGCCATAGATATTTTTACAGGAACCATGGATATTTATGTATATATATATATATATATATATATATATATAGATTAGGACATAAACTAATCGTTGGTGAGAAAAAAGCTTTGAGAGACCTTTTTGACGATCCATCCATCGTGATTAAAGCTGCTGATAAAGGTGTAGGTATTGTCATTCAGGGTCTTGAGGATTATAGGATGGAGAGCTTGAGAGAGATGAATGACTTTAGCTGCTAAAACAAATAACCAGGTGACCCCACCAATAGTTTTGGATTTGAATTAAATATCCTCCTCCAAATAGCATTTGAAGAAGGAGTAATATCTAGAGAGGAAAAGTCCTATGTATTACCCTTACATTTCATTATAGCTACCTTTTATCACTTACCCAAAATTCACAAAACACTTGACACACCTCCAGGTCATCCTATTAGATTGGGTGTAGGACACCTCACTGCTAACCGTTCACATTATGTGGATTTTTATTTACAACCTTATGCTGCCTCTCTGAAATCACACATTAAAGACACA
The DNA here is from genome assembly GCF_028390025.1 of Pseudophryne corroboree. NCBI lineage: Eukaryota > Metazoa > Chordata > Amphibia > Anura > Myobatrachidae > Pseudophryne > Pseudophryne corroboree. The sequence continues at coordinate 558,706,760 of NC_086444.1, forward strand.
ACAGATTTTTACTTACTATCTGGTGACCTGTCATGTACAGGTACTGTATTCCAACATTCCGCATGTTTTGGGTATTGAATCTGTCAGAAACAAATTATTGATGGATAACAATGTTTCTGAGAGGCAGCAATGTTTTATTCTGGACTCTCATTTATCCTAATACATAATTATTTTCTTTTTGACTGCACCTTCTATTGACAGACTCTTTGAACGGCCATAGGTACTATGTTTGCATTGAGTTTCACAAACGTATACATGGGAGCCTATGAGGACACACATGTGTGGGGGAGCAGACTTGGTTAGTCCCTCATAGTCTATGGCTATTTCAAAGGTTATCTATTTTTCATTTGTGAGGGTGATGAGCACAGTTTGTCATAATTTATTTCCCAAGTTAATAATTCCTATACTTTGAAATGTACCTATACTTATACTTAGTAAGCAGGAGATTTTCTTTCTTGATAGTACTCGACCTTAGACGGTCTGATTGTCTCCAAAACATTTAGAAAGGAAGTTGATACTTTACATTTCAATAGCAGTCATTATAGACCCTGGATTCAAAATATACCCTGGGGTAAATTATCTGGGTTAATGAGAAATTGCATCAAATTAGAACTTTGTGAGGAACAATCGTTGGAATTAAACAAGTATTTGTGTCTAGAAATTATGCTTAAGATCTTCTGGAAAGTGCCCTTGATAGAAATTCACTCTTCCTCCCCTCAGCTACAAATCACAATTCATCTAATACTAGGAAGGATAATGTTTCTTTCCTATCCAAATACATATAACTCCTAGAGACAAATAAAGAAAATTATATATTAGATATTAGATTATATATTCCAATTTTAATGCAAGACAGTTTATTAAAAAAAAAAAATGTTCCATTTATTATCTTTAGGAAAGCAGATACTCTTAGTAAGGTATTGACCACAAGCCTTTTCATGGATAAAATGTTGGCTTTTCTAATTCTAACAGCAATAACACTCTATCAGATAAAATAACAGGTTGTTTCATATGTGGTGCTCAAGTATTTACAACATGTAAATCTATATCTAACAAGAATAAAAGTTTTAAGTCCAATGTTACAGGAGAGTTGTTTGTTATTAAATCTTTTAGTAATTGCAATACAGCATACACAATATATTTACTTGAATGCAGTTGTTCTCTCCATTATGCGGGGAGAACATTGAGATGTTTAAAGGTTAAGAGTAATTTTCTCAAGCTTAAAGGTATTCACAGTATTTATAAGACTTTATATATCCTTCATCAGAATGACCCTACCCAGGTATCCCATTAACTGAAAGAGGTGTAGGTAGATTCTGAAATTATTTATGTGAGAGAACGACTGGATTCACACCTTGAAAACCTTGTATCCAGGGGGATTGACTAAAGCAACTGAGATAGACTTATTGAAACATAAAATTATTATAGTCTGTTCTAGGATGTTTCAGCTGGAACTAGATTCTTCAGCTATATGGAATTAAATAAAGCAGACAAGACAGTATGTGCATTCAAATATGCTTTAGAGTAATAATAATAATAATAATAATAATTAGCAGTAACATTGAATGATACTTAGCAAATGATATGTTCAAGTAGTTGTGGTAGCCAGGGATTCATCCTCACTTAGAGGCTGGCTGCAACCAGGAAATCCTGGCCATGCACAGGTCCAGGACAGCTGGCTTTACTGCAAATCATACCAATATGATAATATGACAATAGACAACTTGTGTAACAGTCTTATAGTTTTATACAACAGACATAGAACAAAGCCAGGAAAACACTTCCAAATTAGGTAAATTAATACATGATCTGTGGTAAGTCAATGGCTAAGCAAAAATTATGGCCAGGTTCAGGGAACAAAAAGTAGAAGTTCAGTTTAACTACAGAAATTCACGTCACAAACTTTCCAGTTAAGTCTGTGTGTGTGTCAGACAAAGCAACACATTTAAAAGTACAGTACAATGCAAAATAAAATGGTAATTTAGATGCCATTTTGCTCCAATACAAATATATCAGATGATAGCAAAAATACTTGACTCTCTAAATGTTTCTTTGTATTATACCTTACTCTTTATTTAAGTGCTTTAGCTTAGCACCATTATTTTATAATTGGTGAGTAATTGTAGGGATATTATTTTGAACAAAAAACTCAAAATAAATAAAACCATAAATAATATATAGTTTTAAATGTATGATTTCTTGTTCTATCTCTTCCTCTCAGGGTTATTTATTTGAATATTTTCTAATATTTTTCTTACTAATAACATTTCCAGAATAGTTATTGGATTCTTATTTTCATTTTTATGTCTCTAGAATTTTACATTGCAGTGAAACATTGTAGCTCCTTTCCTGTAGGTTGTTTTATTTGTATCTGTTTTGTGACACTATAAACTGCCCAAGCAAGATTTTGATTGTTGTTGACAATTATACTAATTACAGTATGTGGGAAATAAACAACAGGATCCATAGAAGATGTCAATTCATACTCTGATGAAATTGTCAATAGGATAAAGAAACCAGTTAGGACGTTCCATTCTGCTCAGAATCTGAGACCCAGATTGATTATCTTTTTACATCGTATTCTTATCCAAGTAGTGAATAGCATGCACCGTGGTGTCCTGGTAGGATACAAGGACTAGATGGCTTGTGTTTGGACCACTTGCTCCATTTCCCTATAGCGGCATTAATGAAAGTTTTACAGCCGGACAGATTGGGAGACTATGAAAAAAAGTTTTTTAATACCAGACACCAATCAAATACTCAATGTCCGTAGTTTCCTGCTGCTCCCAATGGAGGCTTGCTCAACCTCCTTGAGATACTAAACAAAAGCAAATATATAAATATGGAAGCGCTGGAATAAAAATAAATAGTCTCCTCTTTTTAAGCGAATCCTAGTTTCCAGCGCCTCCATATTTATAGATTGGGAGACTCTCTACGCTGACTGTAATCTACTTAAGCATGTGCGGCTCATGATCAGGATTTTATGAGAACGGTGAGCACTCCCACCACTTCACAGTGTAAGCTACCTACCGATTACTCAGAGATAAAGAACGGACATACTGGGCAAGGCTGTCTATTTAAAACAGCAGCCCTGTCAGGCAGGATATTCCATATAGATTGACATGTAAATTGTATTTTATAGATCAACTAGGCAAGGCTATATATTTAGAGCAGCAGCTCCGTCAGGTGCGAGGACCTATACAGCCTGATGTTATTATAGACATTTGCCACTAACAATCCTGGTGAGAGAGAGATATTATATGCTGTATTTCACCTAATCTACCTACCTTGGATTAATAATTTACATTTGAGAACTGTCATTCTGCAGGCAAGTCTATATTACTTATTTTTCAACCTGTGTGGACATTTAACCCCAGCGGATGTTTATATCCAACAGTTATCCCTTTACATGGAACTTGCTGTGCATGGAATTCATGCTAATCCTGGGACCCAGTTCAGAGAAATATTTGATATATTTCTATATACTGACTGTGTTTATGTATTAATAAACATATGTTTTTATTTTACTTGCTGGGGCTATAGGATTGTTTACTGATTATATTAGGTATTTGTTAGTAATCTGACCAGTGGAGAACAATTCATATTTTTTATTGTTTTCCCATCTTTTTCTAAACCCAGAGAAGTTTTATAAGAATTGTTGCTGAACTGGACAAAATCCACTGAGTGTGGTATAGAAAATGTATATAACATACTTTTTCTAATTGATTTTATCAGCGCATGTTGTGATAAAATCTCTTTGGGTGTAAATTTGTCTTTAGCTTAAAATGTACCTACTGTATCTTCAAATAAGACCCATAGTGCCTTAAAATACATTATGCAAGTATTAGACATTAATGCAGGATGAACAACAAATGGATCTATATATTCAGTGTATATCATATTACACACATTTTCTATGTCTTACTTCCTTGACATTGTAACCTTTGTAGTGCACCTAAGATGGATGCCCCGCCTGGTACACCCGTGGGTGGGATGAATAATACTTGGATTTCACTGTTATATAATGACTCTGCCTGTAGCTTTAGGACACTGCAACTTCCCTACTTTGTGTAATATCTTCTATACAATGCTTATTCCACCCAGGTTAACCTATGTAGTACTTCCAAGATGTCTGCCTTATCTGGTACCTTTCATGGGTGGGTTATGTAACCTGTGGAACTTATTAATCAAAATGGCTGCACCAACCCTGCATACATCGCATTGTGATCATTATGTTCACTATGTTACCTGTTTTTTTTTCTGTTTTTTTTTTTTCTTGTTATTTTATGGTATGTATTTGATGCTTGAAAAGCGACTTTGAGTCCTCTTGGAGAAAAGTCCAATGTAAATAAAGTTGTTATTATTATTATTATTATTATTATTATTATTATTATGATGATGTACCTTTCAAAAAACAGGTAGAGTATTTTAGTTAAAAATGACTTTGCCTAAATCATTTTTAAAATAACAAATAAACAAACAATATTGTACATGTACTTTTTATATAATGCATTTGCAGCATAAATATTTCCAGCAGTGTCCAATGTTTCTCCAGAAATACAAAATGCATCATTTTCTCCCAAGGATATCACTGAAATAGCTACTTTATACTAAAAAAAAACAAGACACAAATAATCTTTCTCACAAATATTCACTATAAATGAGCCCAAATTTAAATATAGAGGCAAAGCAAATCTTCAGGGCCTCTACATTACAAACAGCTCTGCATGACACAGACATTCAAATCACTCTTTGCATATTCATACTGTACAGGACATAATAGTTTCAGTAGATGAATAGCTGCATTGCCTCTCAATGAGCTACACTCATTGTTCTAAAAACAAATATGGATCTCTTAAAGTTGGGACACTGCAAAAAAAATGGCTTACAATGGAATTTAAAAAAAAAATTATATGTGTTTTGGTAAATTTATAAGATACATAGCATAAATTTATAACTAAGATAAATGGCATAAAATAAATCACAGTGAGATTTGTTTAAATATTAGGACAGACAGGTGACAAACAGACTAATGTCATGATTAGAATAAGTACATTTTGCACCAGAATTTAATTACAAAGATCAGAAGCAGAAATTAAATTGTATATTTATATCTCTAATTGAGAAATATTAAGATTTTTAGTAATGTTTACTGAAAAGATTTATTTCTAGCTTCTTGTGTCACATTGGTTTATTATGAGTAAATACCAACAGGAATCATTGCTTGCTTTTTACTGTGTGCTGACAAAATACATTCATAAAGGGGCTATGCTTTCTCCTCACTGACCTGCATTACTGTACTAAATTCACTTAATGTCTAGTTTGCCATCTTACCATTTGTCTTTTTGACTCAAGAGCTATAACAATTTTCACCTCTCACTGCCATCCTTCATGGCACTACCAATTAAATTCATCTCATAACCTGCAATACACGCCATTCAACATATATTTCAGGTATTTTTTAAGGATCAAAATATATATAATCTAATATTAAAGGCAGTGTTTATTTATACTTCAGATACTCTAAACCGCCATTCAAATCAATATTGCTAGGCACCTCAAAGTCTACAAATAATTGGTTATAAAGCTTTCTAAATATAAAAATGTATTAAAAAAGAAAATATGACATATCTGTAAATGCAAAAAGAATTTGCACAGAATAAAATAATTTAGTCACTAAAGATAATTAAGTAAACTATGAGTAGGAAATTCTTAGAATTGTTTAGTTGTCTTAATTATCAGATATAATGCAAATTGAATACCAATAATTGTGAACATTGACTAAGAAATAGCTAAATTTGAAAACTCTCTCATTCTCATGTTATTTAAAACTGCCAGAGCAAATGACAATCAGGCAAATAGGCTGGTTTGGTTACAATAACTCAGTGTGTTTAACTAAATTTAGATTTAGTGTCCAAAATCCTCGGAAGTGATAACTTTTTCTGACAAAAATAGTGGAGTTACACAAGACTTCATCAATTGCAATTCTTGCTTACATGTGATCAGTGTTCTCAAATACCTATGTAAATTATCAAATGTCAGTTGGATGACTAGTATGTGATTGAGAACATGGTTGAAATATTTCTAATCCCCTTCAAACTCACGCAGACTTTTTAATGTAAGTTTATTTATATAATCATGTATGTTGCATGTTTTTGCACTGTGCATACTCTGCAGGTACGAGCAGTACAGAGTCATATACAATCCAGTCAGGGGTGTCTTCAGAGAGGAGGAGGCCCATGTGCAGTCTCCATCTGGGCTCCCTCTGCTCTAGCCAGCAGCGCTCTTGACTCTGGGCACTAGGGTCACTAGGGGACTCTAGCATTGTCCCAGAGTCTAGTGCACATGTGTAGATCTCTGGGAAAATGGAGTGGTGGACATTTTCCCAGTGATTTGCCTACTGCTCAAACACTGGGAAAATGGCTGCTGCGCCATTTTCCCACTGATTTCTGCAGCGCTGTTGCTGCAACACAGGACTCTGGTGGGTAAGTGCTGAACAAAATGAGTGCCGGATGTGCAGTGTGTGCCCCCGTTGATCCCGGGGGCCTGTGTGCACAGCACACACTGTACTTATAAATAATCCAGTAAAACCACTTGCATCTGACGGTGTATCAATGGTATTGCAGGCTATGATGAGTTGTGTGTGTATATGTAAATAACCTGTTTTCTTATGGACCTTTTGCACCAGGTATAGTGCTATGTAAGTTTGCACAGATATTATTATACTGAGTACTATTGGACCATGGTACTGTACATTATTCCCAGAAATTATGGAATCTCTGTGGCATCACAGTTTTCAGAAAAACTGACATTGTTTTAATTTCATGTGCAGTATGGAATTAATCTGTCTTTTATAGACCTGGAGGAACATCTTAGCATAGCATGCTCCAGGCGTATGGCTCCATACTACATCTTTGCATAGGCATATGGATAGTCTAACAGCATAGACTTGTACAACTCGGCACACAGGCAAATATACAAATTTAGTTCTTGGCATGCACATACTGTAATGCTGCATATGCTCCACTCTGCATCAGTCACATAGTTATTCTGTTCTGGAACACTATCTCTGCACTTTTTACTTGTACAAGTCAGAATTAACCTTCAGGAGAATCTGTGCACTTTGTTTGTGTGGAAGTAGGTAATATTCCCAGCAATAATATAGGACATATTAAAACAGGATTTGATATATACAAAGATATTTGAATGGTGTTTTTGACACCAGTATTGATGGTGATGGTCTATTGATGGTCTATTGGTCTAAAGATGATGGAGTATTCTTTGTATGTTTCTAATGTTTCTTCCTTATTCGCCTTCACAATATTTTAAAATACTACAGTATGGGGCCGTTGTTTGCAGCGCAGTGTTCAGGCTAAAAAACATCATTTCTGCACATGTGCATGCCCCGCAATGCGCACGCGCGACGTACGGGTACAAAGCCCGTTGTGGTTGTGCACAGGTTCTAGCAAAGTTTTCAGTCGCACTGACAGATGTAAGAAGATTGACAGAAAGGGGGCGTTTCTGGGTGTCAACTGACCATTTTCAGGGAGGGTTTGCAAATACGCAGGCGTGTCTGAAAAAATGCAGGCGCGACTGGGCGGGTGTCGTCAAATCCGGACACGAATAGGCTGAAGTGATCGCAGGTGCTGAGTAGGTTCAGAGCTACTCAGAAACTGCACAAACTGTTTTTGCAGAGCTCGGCTGCACATGCGTTCGCACTTCTGCTAAGCTAAAATACACTCCCTAGTGGGCGGCGGCATAGCGTTTGCAAGGCTGCTAAAACTAGCCAGCGAGCGAACAACTCGGAATGACCCCCTATGTACAGTATCTTGATGTAGTGTAAAGTGGCTCTGTATAACTATATTACAATAATGTCAAAAAGGAAACTGTAATCTTAAAAGATTATAATTACTGTACACAGTACTTCCAATTACATTTTTCATTTTAGCTAATTTCATCTGAACAATTCAAACAAAGTATCAATGTTATGCCTTATTCCTTTTGGATTCTTATCTAATATATTATCATTATTGTTATGAATGTATAGATGGGTTGGGTGCAAAATGTCAATGGTCTTAATGTTGACATTTTTCATTTTGAAATTAGTCTGTTGACATGGTCATAATGCATACCTCCCAACATGACCCTCTCCAGGAGGGACAGAATGCTCTGCTCCTGGACTTCCCTCTTAATGTATGATTGCCATCACCTGTACTGCAACACCTTTCTTATCCAGTAACCTGTTCAACACAGGTGCCGGCAATCATAGAGAAAGATAAATGTCCAGAAGCAGAGCATTGTGTCCCTCCTGGAGGGGGTCATGTTGGGAGGTATGATAATTTCATGTTGACGTGCATCTTGTAGACAATGTCATCATGTGTGAATGTGGACATTTTGTCCTGATGGCCCAGCACTTACCTTCTCCTGGCAGCTGCAGTGACTCCAGCAGCATTTCTGGGTCCCGGCGGTCATGTGACCATCACTTCCTGGTCCGGGCTGTGCTCCTATGGCATTCTGTTAAGTATTTCTTCCCTAACCTTAATCCTAATCCATACCTCAAATCCTGCCTCTATTGCTTAGCCATAACCTCCTCCCCACAGTTTAACCCTAACCTCCCCCTAGAGCATCACTCTAAGCCTCTCGCCCACAGCCTAACTCTTTTGTCAAGTTTCCTTATATAAGAAATCTATGAAAAGTAGAGGTACAAAAAGTTGTCTGTGACATTTTAAAAATGTTAACATCCTAACTGTCAACATTGTGGTTTCAACATTATGAATTTTGACACTGCAATTGTAGACATTTTGACCACATTCTGCATAAATTTGTGCTGAGCTATATGTACACAGTTTTTTCATGCTTTCACTTTTCCATTTTATCTCTGAATTTACATATTTGATTCTTATCAGGAGTGTTATACTAGAAGTTATAACCAGATTATATTTTGCTACATTGTTATCTGGTACCATGGGGTGCAGTGGGCAGTGTCGGACTGGGGTATGCAGGGCCCACCAGGGGAATGCAGTGGTTGTGGTGCATGCTTAGAGGTGTCTCCAGTGGGGTTAACACTTAGGAAGTGCATTGTCTGGGTTCCTTGTTAAATATGTATATAGTAAAAACTGCTAATACATGCATAATAAAGTACCAGATTAGTAACAGTAATGCACTGTAAAATATACCATAGTCCTGTGCAGTATAATGTAAGGAGGTGGATCCTCAGGCAGTGGGGCCCACCAGGGGTTTTCCAGTCCGACCCTGGTAGTGGGTGTGGTTCATAAATCTTGGAAGTACCTAGTTATTGGTCAACTTTTTGGAGATGTTCTCTTGCTGTACCACATCCTGGCAGAGAGGTAAGGACAGTGCCCAAGACTGACACAAAGAGAATTATTCAAATGGCTTGTTAAAGAATTGTGGTATGTATTCTGTAACCAGTACAGCATGTCTGTAAAAACAGTGCTACTCAATTATTGAAGGCTAAGGATACTACTGTATATACATTCCAAAAGACAATTTACAGATGCATCCTAAAGTTTTAAAATAAATGCAATGTCTTTCAATAAAAAAAAATATTGTACTAATGGAATAATGTATATTATCACTTATCAATAGTGAGGCCCACCACACACATTAACACAGGAAAGTCATTATGTATCATTAAAATCCACTATGAAACAACAGTAAACCAGGTACTTGCAAGGTAACAGGGTTATAGATTAGTTCTTTATGAAAAAAAAAGATGTTGCGTCAGGTCGATGTGATGAGGCCTTTGTACAATGGCTAGCATAAAGGGTGGCTCACAAAAGGGGTGTCTTTCAGTTGATCATTATTTTCCTATGAGTTTTGAGTCTTACACGTCAGTCACAGCAATACAATTTACTGCAAGTCTGGCAGCATATTGTGTGGAGTATAGCACTTTGTGTGTGATTAGCAGACAGAGTCTGTAACATCTGAAATGTTCTCACCCAAATTATCTATTCCTCATGGTCAGACACTTCATCCAAATGCAGACACAGCAATGACAATAGTTGGAAGTTCTGATCTCTGAACATTGCTTATTTCTATCCTCTCAGATCTCCTTCCCACTGACACCCTAGTGCTGTGCTGAAAGTCTTTCTCACTCTGTAAAGGTTTTCTGCACTGACTCCTGTTTTCATCTCAAAGTGTCTTTACCCTGCCTCCAGATGTCTCTACCACTCAAGATGACCACCACAGCTGTTCTGCTCCTCACCTGTTCCTCGCACCAACTGCTGCTCACCAACTACCTTTTCTCTTCCACTAACTGTCCCCAACCTTCCTGCTGACCTCTCGCATGGCCCCTCTCTGCTTGTGCACACTTAGAAAAGCACAATGCTGTGTGGCAGCCATAATATCTTAATTATCGAGAGTATTACAGTTGCATCATAGGGCTGTGGGACCTGAATTAAAATCAAGTTTCTCTTTTATAACATGGATATAATATTTGGTGATTACATTTTTTTGCACCTGAAGTATTATTTAAAAATGTTTGCATTAACAGGTCTTAGACACTGCTAACTGCTAACCCCATTTTCTGATTATCTACTTCTCCTAAGAAATAACTTTAGATATGTATTTATGTTTTTTTAGATATTTACAAAGCATTGGGTATGTTTTGAATTAAAGCTGGTCTGTCTGAGCATAGCAGATTGTTATATAATTAAGTGATGTGGTTGCATTTGCCCCATTAAGTATATATACTGGTCATTGGGTTAGTGTTTCTTTTCTCTCTCCATTTTATCACTCTCCATGCTTTGGTAAATACCCTTCCTTAGTCATATTTACAATGTACGTATGGAGAAGGATTACAATTTCTTTTTGATCTATACAGTATTTAACCATCTTATTACCTACTTTCTTTTTTTTAAGCATTGCTTTTTATTGAAGAAAAACATAGTTTTCATGTAAATGGGGGGTACAGAACTGAGAGAAAAGGAAAGACATTAGGGGGGCCAGGTACAATTTCCACATTGAAAATAACACCTAGTTAACCTGTTACTAAATATGCAACATTAGCATAAAGAAAATTACTAATAAAATGAACAAATGAAATTCACGTTTTATCACAAATCAGAAGGAGGAGAGTGAAACACAGAAAGGTCAGTCGGAGTGATATAAATAATAGAGTGACCCATTTTTTTCCCTATATAAATTTCTAAACCACTTCATAACAATGGAAGTCGCAGAGGAAGAATATTTGGCCTCAGCTGTCCCAAATATAAAGTGTTTATGAATCTTATTTTGTATAGTTAACAAGGAGGGAATATTTTCAGATCTCCATAATTGGGCAATAGCGGATTTAGTGGCAATCAAAACATGCCCCAATAGATATTTCTCTCTCTGCCCTGTCACCCTTGGATGTAAAACCTCTGTTTTAATTTGAAGGAATCCCTGTGAACCTCTGTCAGGGCTAGGATGTTTAATTCGTCCCTAACTTGAAGTAGTTCCCAATAACTTGCCTTGTTGGAAAGAGAGGCTTTAAGTTGACTCTCCAAATCCACCAAATGCCTCTCAATATCCACCCGGTGTTTACGGGATGCTCTACAGCAGTGGTCTTCAACCTTAATTGGGGTGTGAGCTACTTTCGGAAATAAAAGCTCTGAAGGAGCTACCCCCTCCCCCCAATGCATGTGCATTCCTGCAAAAGTGGGTGTGGCCTCACAAAAGTGGGTGTGGCCTCACATCTACAAGTAATGCCCCCCCACATAGTGCCAGATACACAAATAATGCCCCTCAGCAGTGCCAGATACGCAAATAATGCCCTCAGCAGTGCCAGATATACAAATACTGCCTCCCAGCAGTGCCAGATATACAAATAATGCCTCCCAGCAGTGCCAGATAGAATACCCCCACCAGTGCCAGATGAAGTCCCCCCCGCAGCACCAGATAAAATGCCCTCCCCCCACAATGTCTGATACAGTGCCCCACACAGTGCTAACCCTTGCTGGCTTCTTCTACTGCCACCGGTGCTGCTCCTCCTGTATGATGGATGGAATGGGAGGAGAGCACAGCATGCGCCTCTCCTGTGAAGTCCAGAGAGCAGCTGCAGTGAGGGTGACAGAGTCTCCGGCGGTGGGCATTTAAAATATGTCACCGGTAAGTCCGGCAGCCAATCAGGTGCCGCCACTGCCGGTCCACGAGCTCTGATTGGCTGATGGCCGGCACCATATTAAAAATGAAGGGAGGAGGAGCTACCAAAAATACTATGGCGAGCTACTGGTAGCTTGCAAGCTATGGGTTGGAGATCACTGCTCTACAGAGACGAGTTGCAGCTTGAATTGCTGAGCCAGTAACTACTGCTTTTAAAGCACACAAGTGGGTAAAGTGGGAAGTGTCTACTTGGTCGTCTAAGTACATGAATAGCATCTGGGAGATGGTTTGCTTAGCTTCAGGATCAGAGAGAAGGCACCCACCAAGGCGCCAGGGTCTAGGGGGGGTTTGATTGAATCAAATTCCCACAGTATTAAAAGTGCTGAGTGATCCAACCAAGAGACTGGCAGGATAGAAGCCCCTCTCACACTTTGAAGAGTCCATTTATCTGAGACCACAAGATTGATCCTAAAGTAGGATCCATGTACTGGGGAGTAATAGGTACCTGTATAGTCCCTACAGGCTGAGTTCTTGGCCCTCCAAATGTCATATAAATCATATTTATGGAGGATGTGCCTAAAAGTGTGAGAGAGATCACAGATCAGCAGAACTCTACTCAATCGGTTAGCCGAGGACCTGTCAAGACCAGGGTCTAGGACCATATTGAAATTCCCTAATACTATGAGGGATCCCGAGCAATACTTCTGTAAAACTTTACAAATTTCCTCAAAAAGTGGAACTGTTTGGTATTAGGTGCATATACAACAGCTATGGTAGTAGGTCTATTCTCTAGTTTACTCACTAAAATGAGGTATCTGCCATCTTGGTCCGAGACCTGGTTTTCTAAGATAAAGTCACAATTATTAGAAAACAAAAAAGCAACACCGGCTTTCTTAGTCAGGCCATTGGCCATGTAACAATGTGGGAACCTGCTATTCATGAACAAAGGAGGGGACAAAGCTTTAAAGTGAGTTTCCTGAAGGGCAATTATGTTGGCTTTACACTTAGCAACATCAGATAGTGCCAAATTCCATTTTTTAGGCGAGTTCAAGCCCTTGACATTTAACGACAATACATTGACCATGAGGAATTTCCATAAACGAGTTATAAAACAATTTGGACCATAACGCACCAGAAACATAGAAGTAGAAAATCGTGTGTACCATGAGATAGAAAGTATGAACGACAACAAGGTCAGACCAAGTAAACACTACAAAAAGCATAAAAAGGATTTTAAAAAATAGGGGGCTGAGGGGACAAAAACAAAAGTAGCACCACACAGGTGCTTTCATAGGCCACCAATAGGGGTGACACAATGGGGTCATGGTGGTGGTTGGTACCCTCCAATACTCCTGAACAACCTATAGTTGAAGGAAAAGAGCAGACTTCACACAGGAAACACATAATGCTAATACAAAATAAGGAACTCTCGGAATAAGTCCTGTAGGGAAGAGTAAACAGTCAAACCGTCCAAGCCGAATGACTCTCAAAAGGTAGAAATGGTGCAACAGTAAATGTGAATCTGAATCAGGTCACGGACTTAATCAAAATACCATATATAGGAGCTCTATCCATATGGTTAAACCCTCCAGTATTGGATAGCTGTCGGAGACTGTCAGAGCAAGGGGCTACATTCTAAAGTATAAGACATGACAATATACAAAAAGAACATGAACAATGACATAGGGAAGAAAAATACGTAACAGCGGAGGGGATTTAGGCTACATGGAAGTCACAGTTTCAAGAAAAGTAATACAGTAGTGTAGGTGTAAGTTCCTATACTGCTACCAAGGAACAACCATTAAATCAGCCCACCATCATTATGTGGTAAAGCTCAAAAAGTGAGATTCACATGCAGACAACAACATAGTGCAGTTATCAGTTCCATCATAAAAAGCAGAGAATCAGACCGGATAATATTTTATGACAGTAAGACCAACTATGCCATAGTCCATAACCCTAATGACTTGAGCTGGGAGAAAAATAGAAACACAGCTTAAGAAAACATTGCAAAAAGATTCACAGTCTATGACAATATAATGCAGAATCCATTATATATGACCTGTGAAGGACCATGAAGCTTAAGTTGAATTATCGGGAAGGACCCAGGCCTGTGCCACTCTCAGGTTGTGAGACGCTGTTGCAGAGATGGACTCCAAGTTCCAGGAAACCAGCAGCTTAACACCATCTTCAGACAATGTAACTACAGTTGTTGAGCCATTCCTTCTAATGAGGAGCTTCGTCGGGAAACCCCAGTGGTAAGGTATATCAGCATTGCGTAGCACTCTAGTGACAGGGTAAAAGGACCTCCGTAGCACCAACGTAGCAGCTGAAAGATCTCCAAATACTTGCAGATCTCCCAGGATAGTTGGAGATACATCTGACAGCATTGCCGCTCATAGGATCCGTTCCTTAACATGGAAGTAGTGGAACCGCATTAAGGTATCCTTAGGAGCATCCAGCACAGCAGTCTTAGCTTTAGGAAGGACGATGAATATGATCCAGAAGAAAGTCATCAATAGATGCGGTTGGCAGAAGCTTCATGAATAAATCAGTGACAAAGTCTTTGAGGGTGGAGTTGGAAACTGACTCAGGATTACCACGGATCTTAATATTATTCATCGCAACCTGTCCTCCAAGTCACTCATTTTCAGTCTCAGCTCTGCCACCTCCGATTGGAGGTTCTTATAATGCGCAATCAGTTCATTGTGGGATTTCACCACTTCCTCTAATTTATTGTCGAGGTGGTCTGTGCGTTGACCAAGAGCATCGACTGATTGCTGGCACATCTCTAAGGCTGCTGTGAAATCTGCCAAAATATCCGCTTTAAACATTGGCAAGCAACTGCTTCATGGAGCCCAACATTAGCGGAGCTTCATCGCCAAGATTGGATTTCTTTGACATAGCCGAGGATGAGTGATCCATAGCAGCTTCAGATCCTTGCAAAGATTTATGTTGTGTACCCGGTATCGCTGAACTCTTCGACGCCTGAGAAGGGGAGGAGAGTTTGAAGCAATTCACTGGGTGAACTATTGTAGCTGTGTCTTTTGGGCATTTAGGCGGCATCACCTAAGGAATCTGGAAGTCAAAGACAGTTCCTTCAAGAAATCTGTATAGAGAAAACACAGCTGCGGTTTCCGTCTGAAGAATGTAAAATCACAGCATATAGGAGTAATGGAGAGAAATTAAAATTTTGAATGCACATACATCATAGAGTGGTTCCCATGGGCAAGTTCCACCCAAGAGCTGCTACCAATGGCGGAGAGGATGGTAAGGTGATCAGGCACCAGGAGGTTGGATGAGATGAGCAGGAGGGGAGAGTGTGCCAGCGCAGGTCACACCATGCAGACAAACTCAGGTTCCAGTAACTCAGAAGAATCAGAGTAAACAATCAGATTGATATTGTGGAGAAGTGATAGGTAGTCACTATATGCAGATTCAGGGATCTACTAAAGAAGTTTAGGAGGTCCCTCAACAGACACACTGTAGGTGTTACAAAGCTACCAGATAATCAACAGGAGTATGCATCACCACAGGCTGAGAGGATTTGCGCAAACCAGGTCCAAGATGGAGGACGGGAGAGTACCATTATTTCACCCTTCCATAGTCCAGTAACTTCCCCACAGCAACTAGCTAATTAGGAGCCCACTGAGAGGGAGTCAGCACACACCCCTGTAACTGCAGGCAAGGTCCCGCTGTGAGCCTCCAGGTCCTGATGATAGCCGCTGCCTGTATGAGAAAGGGGGAATCAATCTCTTCTTAGATTTTAATAGATTTCAATAAATGTTCCTCTTTGTTTCTAATAGTTTCTGCACATCAGGTCTAACACTCCTGCCACAGGGGACCCAGCCGGGAAAACTCTTCAGTATAGGCGGCCGCGTCTCTTCACTTTAAGGCAGAGGAGGAGTCCAGACACTGCACGAGGAGACAGGAGAGGAAACCTAGCTGCAGCCTCGATCTACCATCTTCCCAGGATCCCGGCAGGTAGGAGTCAACTTAAGTACCCGGCTTGAGGCTGATGAGCAGGCCGCAACTCGCAAAAGATATAAGGGCACAGCTTTATTATCTGAGGCTGAAATGCCCTTTCATATAGACTATTGGCAGGAGCTCCTTTACTGCATGTCTACTCAAGCAGCCAGTCAAGCCATGCCCCCATAAACATTTATTTTATTAAATATTTTTACTGTGTGTTCACTGAGTTTAGCTACAGGTTGTAATAGTGAAACCAGTAGAACTAATGTGAAGAGCAATTACAGTATTTTAAACATTTATGTTAAATATAAACAGATAATTAAAACAGGACAATGTACTCCCAAATGAACTTCTAATTTTAAATACAAAAAATGTCAATTTTAATTTTATTTCATATATATGTCCATAACACACCATGAGTGAAATTTAATAGCCTGTGAGTTGCATGCTGTATAGGACTTTGTGAGAGTCTGCCCTTATTTTTAAAGTGCCAATTGTTTACAAGGCAAAACCACCTTAACCAAGTATTGAAATGTTAAACACATAGAAAAGTACTGTATAGCATATTGCTGCAAAAGGAGTTGGGAAAAAAAATGCCAGATTAAGTTTAGATAAAGGAAAGGTTATGCATCTAGTCAATACAAATAGTTTTACTAGTGCATTCACATGGGAAAATCTTGTCTATAGCAAACTAAATAATATTTTTCAGTGTCAGTCAGCTGTTGACAGAGACCCACAGGGTAGAAACACATCAGTAAGAGCTGCAGAAGCTGTCCATAATATGGCAAACTATCAAGGGTGCTCCACATAGAACCATCCCAGAAAATGAACATTACATTTCTGTTCATACTGCATCTCGTGATCTATACTGATATGTGGACTTACAAGACCTTGGCTGGGGATTTTCTTCCTCTTTTATATTTTTTATGAGACTATGGGGGTAATTCCAAGTTGATCGCAGCAGGAAATTTTTTAGCAGTTGGGCAAAACCATGTGCACTGCAGGGGGGGCAGATATAACATGTGCAGATAGAGATAGATTTGGGTGTGGTGAGTTCAATCTGCAATCTAAATTGCAGTGTAAAAATAAAGCAGCCAGTATTTACCCTGCACAGAAACAAAATAACCCACCCAAATCTAACTCTCTCTGCAAATGTTATATCTGCCCCCCCCCCCCCCTGCAGTGCACATGGTTTTGCCCAACTGCTAAAAAAAATCCTGCTGCGATCAACTTGGAATTACCCCCCATTAGTGTAATATAAGAAATTTAAAAATGTTATCATTAATAAAATGATAAAGCGCAATTAGTGTTCCTTTCTTTATATTCTTCTTCATCCCTATATGAGAAAGCAACCGACAAGCCAGAATTATTTGCATTTTTCAAGTAAGTGTTGGCACAAAGGGGAAAGAAAATTGTGATATAAAGTCTATCAGATAGACAAGAAAAGTGATTTATTTACTCTGTGAAAAAAAACAATACTGATGTGTAACTTGATTCACAATAAATCTGAAACACATCTACCATAGATCCTGACTGATAAGAAAAAGTCTGATGCTGGTAATATTAATGGACCTCCTCACCTTCCAATGTGAGTAGGCACTCACTTAATCTTGTCTCACTCGACTCAATATTTCTTATGTCACTAATACAACAGTCACCCTCTCTGACCATCACTTTCTCTCTTTTAACTTATCCCTCTATCCTTCTCCACCTCTGACTCCTAAGTCTACCATCACCAAGAGTAACATCAACACCATGTCCTTATCCTCCCTGCTCGATTTTCTTCTCTCCACTATTCTCTCTCTCTCTGCTGCCCTATACAATGCCTACCTTACTTCTGCCTATAGCTCCACGAATCACTACTCATCCTTGTGGACCCACACCTCAACCCTGGCATTCCAAATACACCAGATACCTGCAAAAGTGTTCATGAACCTCTGAACTACAGTGGAGGAAATTACGATCCAAGGCAGACTTCCTCCATTTCTGCATCCTTCAGTGCTGCCCATCCTCTCCACTCCCCTGAAACTGCCCTCATGAAAGTCAGCAATGACCTCCTTACTGCCAAATTCAAGGGCCACTACAGTCTGCTCATTCTCCTTGACCTCATTCTCCTCAACCTCACTGCTGCTTTTTACATTGTGGACCGCTATCTACTCCTGTAAATCCTTCACTCGCTTGATCTACATAATACTGCCCTCTTTTGTCTGTTCTCCTACATCTCTGACTATTCCTTGTCTGTCTTCTATCATGACTGTGCTGCACCCCCCACTCACACTAACAGTAGGTGTCCCCCAAGGTTCTGTTCTTGGACCTGTCCTATTCTCTCTCTAATCAGATCTACTGTACCTTTCCTCCCCTGA
This sequence comes from Pseudophryne corroboree, assembly GCF_028390025.1. NCBI lineage: Eukaryota > Metazoa > Chordata > Amphibia > Anura > Myobatrachidae > Pseudophryne > Pseudophryne corroboree. Next base: position 558,725,197 of record NC_086444.1, read on the forward strand.
TCTCTCCCCCTTTATCCTCACTTGTATCTCCAACTGTCTCTCTGATATTTCCTATTGGATGTCCCAGCACTTATACTAAACATGTCTATGACTGAGCTGATCAGCTTCCCAGTCCCCCACATAACCTCACCTCCCACAATTTTATTATATATTGACAGTACTACAATCTCCTCTATCCCCCAAGTGCACTCTCTTGGAGTTGTACTTGACTCCTACCTCTCCTTCAAACCACTCATTCAGTATCTTTCATACAGTTGAGCCATCTTAATCTCAAAAATATTTCTAGGATTAGACCCTTTCTCAACCAAGATACTACTTATCCACTCACTGGTTATCTCTATATAGAACTACTGTATCCTACTGCTATCTGGCCTGCCTGACTACTACCTCTCTTCCACTACAATCTGTCCTCAATGCTGCTGCCCTGCTCATTATTCTCTCCAAAAGTACTACATCTGCCTCCCCTCTCCAACAAGCCCAACAGTGACTCCCCTTCAGAACCCAAATCAAGCTTTTCACGCTAACTTACAAAGCCCCCACCCAATCCTCCTCCATTTACACCTAGGACTTATCTCCTTTTACACTTTTTTCTGCCCTCTTTGCTCAACAAATGATTGCTGTCTGTCCTGCTAACAGATTATTTCCTTCCACTTCTGCCTCCAAGATTTTGCACATGCTGCCCCCTACCTGTGGAATTCTTTCCATCTCCCTAAACTTAAAATGGTCTCTCAAGACCCACTTCTTCATCAAATCCATCCAGTTCTCATCATAACCCGCAGCATCATGCTGTCTACCCCATCAGTGTTACTCCTGTCTGTCTGCCCCTCCACTTAAGAATGTAAGCTGTGACTAGCAGGGCCCACTTCCCTCATGTGCTTTGCCTTCCCTTACTTATACTATCATCTACTCCATACTCCCTACAACAGCACCTAACGCCTGGTTTTGTCATCCTGCTGCTAATTTGATTGTTATGACCGCTGATGCACCAATGTTTATATACCATGTACTTGTCCTGCATTGTCTTGCACTGTAAGTTACTGTTTTCTTATTTGGATGATATGTTTATGCACTTTATTTGGTGCGGCAGAACCCTTGTGGCACCATATACATTAAGGGTAATAATAATATTAAGGAGTTGGGTTTAGCAATATTTGGAGATAGACTACATGTGCGGGGACATATATTCTATGGACAGGGATAGGAGTTGAGACTTTCATGGGAAGGAAAGACAATGGGGTAAATTTACTAAGATGGGAGTTCTATTTAAGACGGGATGTTGCCCATAGCAACCAATCAGATTCCACTTCTCATTTATCTAGCACCTTCTAGAAGATAATACATGGATTCTGATTGGTTGCTAAGGGCAACATCCCATCCTAAATAGAACTCCCATCTTAGTAAATTTACCGCAATGACTTTGGTTTTAGAGATGTTAAATTTAAGAATGCATCAGATCACCCAATTGGAATACAGGTGAGTGAAGTACCTAGGTGTTAGAGATGGGTTACCTTTAGGGTCCAGGATTACACACACAAGACAGCAGGGAGCATACAACTGTATCTTTATTCAATTTTAAGGTAGCATTATGAACCACAATATCACACTAAGGTGCAGATTCAATTGAACACAAGCTGTCATTGGTATGTTTTCTGTCTATTAAAGTAGGCTGATTCTTTCTCTCCCTGATTCCTCCAATTCTCTTCTCAAGACTATATTCCATTTTTAATACTTTGGTTCCTCTATATCTCTTCTCTACCCAAAACACTCTTTGTTCCCCCATAACCACCATCTACTACCCCAAAATGGCTGCTTCCCTCTGCAACTTTACATTAACTTCTGCTGTGGGCTCTATTGCCCCAGCCATTACTCGGATGGTTCTCACATCAACCCTGATACTTTAGACATAGGGAATACTGTTCAATGGCACAGGAATAAGTCTCACTCACTCTCTTACTTTCTTCATTTCAAATACTCAACTGGTACATCTCCTCTCTTGCTCTCTCAAAATGCCGACATAAAAACCCACATCACCTTTCAATATTTTACCATGAGATACCTCTTTGCCACCTTTAATTTCCTGTTTTGTCCTCCCCGCCAACCCCACTTCTCTACAAAATTGCTATTATCACTCAGTACATTTGCTCCTTTAATCTCTACCCTGCCAGACAACCTACCATTTCCTCACACCACTGGTGACAAAAGTCCATTCACTTATTTTGTGGTCCTCTTCCTTTGCCTGCCCTCTTTACCCCATTTCCTTCCACAAATTACTCTCTCGCTCTCTCTCTCTCTCACCCTCTCTGACACTTTCTCACATATTACCCACCTCAGTAACCTCTGTATCCACTGTTATTGTCACCCTTCTCACTAATACATGCCCCTTATTTCTTTCATTCTTAAGAAAGCTCTCAAACTACTGCCAAATATTTCTTCTCCAAGTGTCTTTGTGACTTCTAGAGTGACTTATCATTCTTTACCTTTCCATCTTCCTCACATTCCCACCTTTACCCACTTCAGTATGGTTTTTACCCCCTTCCTTATTAAAACCTGCGTTTTCCAAAGTCACCAAATAATTTCTCAACGCAAAGTCTGTGGGTCAGATTTAAATTTTCATCCTTCTTCACCTTTCAGTTGCCTTTTACACTGTTGACCATCTTGCCCTCCTTCAAACACTCAACTTCTTTGGTTTCTGTGACACTACCCTCTCATGATTGTCCATCTACCTTGCTAATGGCTTATTTTTTTTCTCTACCACAAGCTGTACCTTGCCCACTCTCCCTCTTTCTTTGGTGTTTCCAGAGATTCTTTATATAGCCATCTTCTGTTATCTTTCTACATCTACCCCTTTGATGATCACAGTAGGACTTTCGGCCTACAATACCACATTTTTGCCGATCTTGCACAAAACTAATTCTCCTCCATTGACTTCTTCCTCTCCATCTTCGTTAACATCTCTGTCTACCCATTCCCAGAGCTTTCTTGAGCTCAACGTGTTCAGTGGTGGATTCTATCTGTAGGCTGCAGGACTGCAGTCCCCCAGGTAAAATCCGCCATCCAGCTCAGTGATCCAGATGCAGTCCATGAGATTGCAGTGGCTTCACTGTGACTGGCAGTGACTTCCTATTTGAAGTCCTACCTGTAAGTCACCAGCAGGACAGGCAGTCTAATTGAGAGGTGTTTCCTCCCTCCGGAACTGCCAAATCGGGCTGCGATTGGCAGAGAGCTGGCTTCCTGCAGGAAGCCACTCCCTGCCTAGCTGGCTCATATGGACTGCAGCTGATGCAGTCCATGGAAGCCATGGTTTGCACGTGCGCACTGAAGCCACCGCTAGTGCACATGCACCGGGTCCCGGTGACTGTCGGCTCTATTGTGCAGGCGCTGGGACTCGGGACCCAGGAGATGGACTGTACTCATGGCAGCCCTCCTACCTTAAAAAGGTAAGATCTGCTGCTGAATGTGTCTAAGACTGAGCTTATTGTCCTCCAACAAACACACACACAAACCCTTTCTGTGCTTCCCATCCATGGGGGCCACTGATTGCTCCTGTTAATAATTGTATCTTATTGTTGTATAATAATTTAATGGTTTGATTTTCAAGGTTGATTTTTCTCTGTTTGGAACCATTTATATTGTTGTGTTTGTTTATTTTAATTCCACATGCATGTCACTATGGACACTTAATTGTGGATATAATTAGAACATAATAAAAAAAATAGTTATTTCTTTATTTTTTGTTATAACATGTTTCTGTAATTCTTTTTGCATACATTTCCTCTATCGTGGTTGATGCTGCCTATATGTTCTGATGTACAAGTGATGATGGGACATGGGCTCCTGATTTAGCAATGTAAGTGAAGCACCATAAATTGGGACATGGGCTCCTGATTTAGCAATGTAAGTGAAGCACCATAAATATCCATTGATTCCCAGCCCACATATTTCTAGCTCTGCTGTTTATGCATATCGAAGATAGAGCAAAAGCACCCGGACTCTTTGCTTCTCGTGCTGGGCGACTTCAACAGGACAAACCTAAGTCAGGAACTACCCAAGTTCAAACAACAAGTGACGTGCCCCACCAGGGAAGGGCGCATCCTGGACCACTGCTACACCACCCTCAAGTCTGCCTTCCGGTCAATCCCTCGTAACACTCTTGGTCTATCTGACCACTGCCTTGTACACCTTCTCCCCACATATACACAGAAGCTGAAGGCGGCTAAGCCTGTGGTCAGAACGGTCAAGAAATGGACCAACGAGGCTAAGCTGGAGCTCCAGGCCTGCTTCGACTGCACGGACTGGGAGGTCTTCGAAGCTTCAGCAACCGATCTGAATGACCTGACTGATACCATGACATCCTATATCAGATTCTGTGAGGACACGTGTATTCCTACCAAGACCTATCGCACCTACAACAACAACAAACCATGGTTCAACGCCCAGCTCAGGCATCTTCGCCAGGCCAAAGAGAAGGCATACAGCAGTGGTGACAGAGCACTATTCAACCACACTAGGAACTCACTAACGAAAGGAATCAGGCTGGCTAAAAAGCAGTTCTCGGACAAGCTGGCAAACGATCTCTCAACCAACAACCCCATATCCGTTTGGAAAGGGTTGCAGGCCATCACCAACTACAAGAAACCACCAAAGCACTCTGCCATGCACCAGGAGCTAACAGATGAGCTGAACCTCTTTTATTGCAGGTTTGACAAAAATGACCCCTGCAAACCAAACCACCTCCCCCCTACTGATCTCCCCTCCGGTTGCCGACCCCAGGTATTGCAGATTGCCCGCGAAGAGGTGGAGGAGATGCTCAAGAGGGTCAATCCCAGGAAGGCTCTGGGTCCTGATGGAGTGTCGCCCTCCGCCCTGAGATCATGCGCTGGTCAGCTTGCCCCCATATTCGCCAGCATATTCAACAAATTGCTACAACTGTGCAAAGTTTCCTCCTGCCTCAAAAGCTCCACAATTGTTCCGGTCCCAAAGAAACCTACCATCACAAGTCTAAATGACTACAGGTCGATAGCACTGACGTCTGTGGTCATGAAAGTGTTCGAGCGCCTGGTACTGAACCACCTAAAAGTTGTGACCGGCCCCCAATTAGACCCCCTTCAGTTCGCCTATCGAGCGAATCGGTGCGTTGAGGAAGCTGTCAACCTGGGCCTGCACTACATTCTGCAGCATCTGGATGCGCCCGGTTCCTATGCGAGGGTCCTGTTTGTCGACTTCAGCTCAGCCTTCAACACAATCGTCCCCAGCACTCTCTACCCCAAACTTCTCCGCCAAGGGGTACCAGAAGCTACCTGTTCCTGGATTGTTGACTTTCTGACAGATAGAAAAAAGGTGGTCAAAGCGGGAGAATTCTCCTCCAAAGCAATGTCCATCAGTACTGGGGCCCCTCAGGGCAGTGTCCTCTCACCCCTGCTCTTCTCTCTGTATACCAACGACTACTCCTCCGAGTCGCAGTCAGTTAAGATCATTAAATTTGCTGATGACACCACCATCATTGGCCTCATAAAAGATGGGAACGAATCGGCGTACAGACAGGAAGTGGACCGGCTGGCCCGGTGGTGTAGCTGCAACAACCTCGAGCTCAACCCACTCAAAACTGTTGAGATTTATTTATTTATTATTTATTTATTAACAGTTATTTATATAGCGCACACATATTCCACAGCGCTTTACAGAGAATATTTGGCCATTAACATCAGTCCCTGCCCCAGTGGAGCTTACAATCTATATTTTCTATCACATGTACACACAGACACATTCACACTAGGGTCAATTTTTGTTGGAAGCCAATTAACCTATCAGTATATTTTTGGATTGTGGGAGGAAACCGGAGTACCCGGAGAAAACCCACGCAAGTACGGGGAGAATATACAAACTCCACACAGTTAGAGATGGTAGTGGACTTTAGGAAGAAGCCAGATGGAGTTCCCCCACTAATCATAGCCGACAGCGTGGTGTCGCTAGTGGATTCCTTCAAGTTCCTGGGGACCACAATCTCCCGAGATCTCAAATGGGGGCTCAACGCAAAGGCCATCATTGGAAAGGCGCAGCAGAGGCTGTTCTTCCTAGGGCAACTTAAGAAGTTCAATATCCCACAGAAGCTCCTGCTCCTCTTCTACTCCGCAATCGTAGAATCTGTGCTGTGCTCCTCGATAATCGTCTGGTATAGTTCCGCCAGTGAGAGAGATAAATGCAGGCTCCAAAGAGTGGTAAGGTCAGCTGAGAAGATCATCGGAGCGGACCATCCCCCTGTCCATGATCTGTATCTGTCCAGAGCCAAAAAACGGGCAACTAGAATAGTTAAGGACTCGCTTCACCCTAGTCATGGCATGCTCAACCTGCTGCCATCTGGCAGACGATACAGGGCCATCCCCACCAGATCCAACAGAAGCCTCAAAAGCTTCTTTCCTCAAGCAGTCCACCTGCTGAACTCCTGACCATCCGACCCCCTGGTAGACCGCCCAGTCGCTCTACTCTATTTCTCTGCATGTAATGATGATCACTCTGGTCCCTATGGTTCCTTTATCTCAAGACTGCACATGTCCCCCCCTTCCTGTTTACTTGTTCTCTTTGTGTCTGCTGCACTGTAAACCGAAAACAAATTCCTAGTATATGCAAGTATACCTGGCCAATAAAGCTGATTCTGATTCTGATTCTGATTCTGATTACTGAATAATGAAAAGCAGCAGCCTCGGCAAATGTGATCAGGCTCCTGATGTACTGCATAGTATGCTGGTGATTTGTCTGCCAGCCGGTTCCTCACTTTGATTGCAGCACCCAAGATTTTAATTTGTTTTAAATATAAAATATAGAAGACAACATTCTATTGTTATTCATCAATGGGAGGATATAAAAGTAAATAAGTTTAAAATCAATCTTTTGTCTTTACTCCTAATTGGAACTTCTTATAATAGGAGAACATTTTCCAAATGTTCTATGGCTTATTCATTCTTAAGGGCAATAGATTGCTAAATTGGTGCTCCATACAATGGTGCAATGGTCTGTAACTGTCCCCTACGCATAGGTGAGGCATTGTTTTGTGTGCTGAACTGAACAAATATTATTGAAAATGTCACTTATTTCTATAGAATTTTTAGATTCACACTTTAAAAATGGCTCCAGTATATAAAATATAGGTGTGCTTTTAATGTAATTACAGTACCATAATGCTTTGCATTGTTTTCATTTGTAGCAATTGCATATATTACATACAGCTAAATAAAGACTGATATCGAGATGGAGGAACATATTTGTCATCAACAGAGAGTAATGCACATTAGTTCACCTCATTAGTTCCATACACTTACAGTACATACAAGCACATGAGAGTGTGAGCTAAGTGGAGGAAACTGCTCTATTTGTCACACATTCTCACACCAGATTCCACAGGCTAAAATATTGTTGTGCCCTCTGTAGACAAATAATATCTGAAAAGAAGATATAGGGGTAAATTTACTAAGATGTGAGTTCTATTTAAGATAGGCTGTTGCCCATAGCAAACAATCAGATTACAGGTATTATCTTCTGGAAGGTGCTAGATAAATGAGAACCAGAATCTGATTGGTTGCTAAGAGCAACATCCCATCTTAAATAGAACTCCCATCTTAGTAAATTTACCCCATTGTGTCTGAGGCAATATAGAATTTGAAATATACTGCCCCTTTACACCAACTATATGTATTTCTGTTAACAGGAATTCATTTTTTTATTTGTTATCTGATTTTTTTTCCCCACATGTTCCTAGTAGCAAAGAAGTTTGAACAAAGGCTTTGCTTTCTATACATTCCAGAAGAGGTTTACATTCCACAGCCCCTACCACAGAGGCAACAATTCTTTCTACTTTACAGAATGATCTACTTAGAATCCATCTCTTTTTCCGTCTCCCTTTTTCTAAAAAAAAATATTTCTAGCTGCTCTGATTTCACATTTGCATTGATAAAGAAAACCTACAATTGCACATAATATAATTATTCTTACCAATTACTTTCTACAATGTTATTTCTTAAATATTTAAATTTGTCCCTGACAATATCAAAATGTAAAGTTGTTGAAGAAGAGTTACTTTTAACTAGAGATGAGCGGGTTCGGATTTACTCGGTTCCTTACGCCAGAATTATCGCCATTTCTTATTTTCTGGATTTTTCTTATTGACTAACCAAAACAAGTGATGTCCGATAGCCAATAAGGAGATTCGGGTAAATCCGAGTATATCCGAGTAAAACCAAACCCGCTCATCTCTACTTTTAACTTGATTATTTTAATAAACCCCACTGTTATTTTATTGTTTAACAAAGCATTTTAGTAAATTTGTTGTTATCCCTATCTCAAGTTTTGTATTGTTCTAAGATCTAGTCCACCAACATAAGCCTCAAATATACAGTATACATTATGGGCCTGATTGAGAGGTGCACGGAAATCACATGCAATGCTAATGTTCACATAGCTGAATGATTTTATGCTACTGCGCATGTGCAAAATATTCTGAAAATCCCTACGGCACATGTGGTACTCTGATTGTACTCACAAAGAAGTTATTGCATATGGGACAATTAGTATCAGCATTCAGGAAGCATTCGGGAGGCAAAGCGATAGACGTTTCTTGCTGGTAACTGGGAAGTGGCCTTAATTTCACTCAAACATGTCTATCACATGTGCATTATGGAAGTGTCAGGGGCGTGTCACTGAAAACGGCTGCATTCTCAGATGCATAGCTATGATACAGGTCTAACATGTCACAGACAAAATGGCATTGTCTTCTTCCTGTGTGGTACTCTTACTGTAAGTCTCCGCGAATGACAGTTGTTCCTGCTATATATTATCTAATCAATGGCAAAGATCTTATAATACAAGAACGATAAATAGATGATATCATGGTAGTATAATATCTAAAAATTTATTTAGCAATGGAAACTCACTAAAGGTCACATGCACAGCTATAAATCTGGTGCTCTTTGTTACCTGTAATCTATTTTTGTTATTTATTTACTGTAATGCTAAGTTTTGTCTCCCTGTACTGTCCTTTGTACGGTGCTGCGAAACACTTGTGGCGCCCTATAAATAAAATGTAATAATAATAGTGCACATTACAAGCTCGCAAGAGCAGGGACTTCTTTCCTCATGTGCCTTTCCTGTTCTTACTTACACTATCTTATACTCCATACTCCCTATGATGGCACCTAACCTTGGGTTTCTATACCTGTCCTATATTGTCCTGTACTGTAAGTGCTGTTTTCTTGTTTGCTCATCTGATTATGTACTGTGTAATGGGCGCTGTGGATCCTTTGTGGCGCCATATAAATAAAGGATAATCTAAAATAATAAAATTTTATAGTATTATACTGTATGTCTATTTTTTGTGTCCATTTACAAGGTCAGGTACATATAATAAAACAAACACAAGATTGACAACACATTGACTGCCCATGTAGAACATTTTCCATCTGCTGATGGGAGTAACATGAACTTCAGGCCCTGCAATGTGATCCCCTCCTCTCCTGGTGAGGGATGTGGGTGTGTGACTTCTGGAGGAATTACAATTCTCAAGCATTATGTGATGACGTGGCCCAAAACTTTGCTCTTATAATGTAAAGCTCACTCTGAACACTGCACAATGCAAGAGTACCATGTCCCATCCGATGCTCCAGTGTTCCAATTCCTCATTCTGACTGATTCATATGTGCCTTGACCTAGGCTAAGTTACCATTTTAAATCAGCGCTAGTTCTCAAGACTTCTGCTCTTTTACCCATTATGAGGCTTTTCCTTTGACCCTGACCTCTGCTTGTATACCCATTCAGAACCTGACCTTGTACTTTGCTACTTCACATCTAGGCTCAGCTAGTAAAGTCCGGAAGGCAGAGAACCATGGACGCCTTGCAGGGAAGTACAAAGTACATTGCAGTGGTTTATGGTGAAGATTTTGTGAATCAACACTGCCTTGGACTGAAGTTAGAATCCACTCAGCTGTTCCACCACTGCAGCACATTCCGTAATCACATGTAAGAAACATTTTTACCATGGAGTGAAATATAGAATGAGCTTAAGGGAGTACAGAGCAGTGTCGAACTGGGGTGTGAAGCACCCACTGGGGTAATGCAGTGGTAGGGGTCCATGCTTAGGGGTGTGGACAGCATCGATAGGGGGTGTGACTAGCTGCCACAGAGGCTTGACTAACCATTAAAGAGTGCATGATTTGGGCACCTTTTTAAATATATATACCGGTCTATTCAATTGGTGTCGGATCCTCTCCGACAGAGAGGATCAGACACTGTACTATTCAATTTGCGTGCATTTCCAATAAGTTTAGCCCGTTTTCGACAATGCTGATCCAACTTTTTTAAAGTCAAATCGGCATTGTTGAAAACAGGCCAAAAACCTGTCAAAAGTGCCTGCAAATTCGACAATATATATGGATCCGCAGCTAATCCGCCGATCCACGTGTATTCTGACAAGTCGGAATTACCGACTAGTCGGAAAAACGGCAAATGACTTGAATAGGTTGAATCCAGATCCGACCTAAAAAAGTCGGAAAAAGTTGTTTTTCCGACTTGTCGGATCAATTGAATAGACCCCATAGTGAATACTTTTAGTACATGCATGATAATGTACCAGATTAATAGCAGCAATGAAAATATACCATATTCATGTGCAGTATAATGTAACACATATATAATGTATAATTCAAGTGCACAGTCTGGCACCTGATCCCTAGAGCATGGGGTGGGTCCTCAGGCATTAGGACCCACCGGTGGTTTCCCCTATACCCCTGTGGGTCAATCCAACACTAGTACAGAGTGTGCATTTCAGGTGTATTCTCACAAAGCTGGGACCAGAGTCTGGAACTGTAATTGGAAGCTACAGAGGTTGATATATTTTACATTTAGTGGATAAACCTCAGTGGCCAGAAGTCATACTGGACATAAGAAGAATGAATTTTGAAGCTGTGTTCATAACGCAGGTAGCCAGGCACTATCAATGGCAAGACTGGAGTTAAAGGGAATAGGATGGTGTATTATTTTGTATTCTGCAGAGACTGGTAACAAAAGTAAACTAACAGGGCAAATGACAATAGTGATACTGAAGATGTACATGTACCAGGATTAGAGGCATAGTAACCAGATGAAGTCAGGAGGTTGAGGTCAGGGATCCAGATATTCACATTGTAAAGTTTAAGAGTACAGTCAATCGGGAAATATAGCAGCAGGCTCAGGCAATGCAGTTCAAACACCAAACAATGAGGCCAGTTTTAATGGACAATAACCAAGGTTAATAAGAGGCAGATGGAACCTTATATTTTCTTAGAATGAATGCAGTACTCCGACTGGTTTGGACTTGACATTTTTTCAGTATTATGCTTGGATAACTTCTAAGGAATAACAGAATTCACATCATAATTACAGAACATCAACAACTCCCCTGCAGCAGTAACATGCAAACAAGTATTACTATATCTAATAATCTTTAAAAACAGCTACTGTATGTTACATTATTGATTGACACAAACATTCCCAATCTTATAAAATAGTTAATATGTTAAAAATCCTTCAAGGCAGATTATATAATTACAGTTACTCAAAACGTATTAAGTAAAGGAAAAGAAGGACAAGTGTAATAATAATAGTCACATCAGCCTATCACCATTAAAGAAATACAATTTTGGGAAGTAATGAGTTGTACAATTGTTAGTTGTATATGATAATTGACATAGTAAGTTTTAAAGTAAACCCCTAGACATTCTAGCTAGCAGCATGTAAGATCCAAAACACCTTTTTGTCTCAGTAGGATTTATATGTCTGCCATAATATTAAGATACTGTAGATGCTAACTCAGAAGCTGATGGTGTGTTTAAAAAACAAATTAAACAAAAATATTTTAATAAGTAAGGAAAAGGTCAATTAAAAATACTACCCAACATACAGTAGGTATATCAGTAATTTCCCTATATTTGTATATAATTTCTTGCATATTTTTGTCCAAAAAACCCCACTAATTTGTTTGTCAAAAATCAAAAATGCTATGCAAAGTAAATTATGAAGCTACTGTAAGTAGATGGGCCAAATGGTTTTTATCTGCCATCAAATGCTATGTTTCCATTAATATCAGCACTGTAAAAATGAGTTTAAAAAAAATAGCTATAAAACAATAATGTAAAAGTGTTAGGTTTTTTTTCTTCCTTTTTTTACATTAAAATCCCTGTCCTCCTGATTTGATAGCTGTTGTCCTGTTTTGCTTCAGATTGTTTTTGTAATTAACTTTCGCTTTGACTTTGCTGTCTGTCAGCCATAAAACATTGATATTGTTTTCTTATTTAGTAGTTACATTGTTTCCAGTTTTGGGTGCAACATTTTTATTTACTGTGATAGCTTGCCTCTAATTTTCAACTTTTTTTTTTTACCTGTTACTCTAATCTGATTAGGAAACAAATCAAAAACTTTGTGAGTTTTTACAGGGGAACTAAATTATTATATCCACAGGTTTTGTTGCATAGCCATAAATTACTTCTAAAGGATCATAAACACAAATCTTAAATGAACATGGAACTCAAATATGTTTACTTTGTGGCAGGTTTCCTTCTTCATCAGGATTAAGAAAAAACAATGTGGAACTGCCAGGGCCATAGAGAGTGGCACCGGGTCTGTCTACTATAGGAGGTGTGACCTAATTAGAAGGGACATGGGCATGCCTCCTACAAAAAAACATACATATCACAAGAAAATAATTACGGTGCAGCGACACATGCCTGCATGAACCTTGAGGGGGGGACACATAGTCATCTTACCTTGATTACTCTAGGAAGCGGGCCCCTCCTCCTCAGCTGGCGCCATCTTCCCAGTGATTTTCGGGGAGATGGTGCATGTTCACTAGAGTGCAAACACTCTGGCACAGTGCAAATAGATATCACCACTGTGTCTTTTGATGCTTTTCCTATGTTTTGTCCACAATCTGAATCCACCATGAACCCTTTGTTTTCAATGGTCAGAGTTGCTTGATCCTTTAACACACTCAAAAATAAAACAGAGAAAAGCCTTCATAGTGTATCACACATACAGTGCATCTGGAAAGTATTCACAACGCTTCACTTTTTCCACATTTTGTTATGTTACAGCCTTATTTCAAACTGGAATAAATTCATTTTTTCCCCTCAAAATTCTACACACAATACCCCATAATGTGAAAAAAGTATTTTTGAGATTTTAGCAAATTTATTAAAAATAAAAAACTAAGAAATCACATGTACATAAGTATTTACAGCTTTTACTCAATGTACCTTTGGCAGCAATTACAGCCTCAGGTATTTTTGAATATGATGCCACAAGCTTGGCACACCTATCTTTGGGCAGTTTTGCCCATTCCTCTTTGCAGCACCTCTCAAGCGATATCAGGTTGGATGGGAAGCATCGGTGCACAGCCATTTTTTAGATCTCTTCAAAGATGTTCAATCGGAGTCAAGTCTGGGCTCTGGCTGGGCCACTCAAGGACATTCAAAGTTGTCCTAAAGCCACTCCTTTGATATCTTGGCTGTGTGCTTAGGGTCGTTGTCCTGCTGAAAGATGAACCCTTGCCCCAGTCTGAGGTCAAGAGCGCTCTGGAGCAGGTTCTCATCCAGGATGTCTCTGTACATTGCTGCATTCATCTTTCCCTCTATCCTGACTAGTCTCCCAGTTCCTGGCACTAAATAACATCCCACAGCATGATGCTGCCACCACCATGCTTCACTGTAGGCCTGGTGATGAGTGGTGCCTGGATTCCTCCAAACATGACACCTAGCATTCACGTCAAAGAGTTCAATCTTTGTCTCATCAGACCGGAGAATTTTGTTTCTCATGGTCTAAGAGGCTTTCAGGTGCATTTTGTCAAACTCCGGGCAGGATGCCATGTGCTTTTTACTAAGGAGTGGCTTCCATCTGGCCACTCTACCATACAGGCCTGATTGGTGGATTGCTGCAGAGATGGTTGTCCTTCTGGAAGGTTCTCCTCTCTCCACAGAGGAATGCTGTTGCAGAGTGACCATCGGGTTCTTGGTCACCTCACTGATTAGGCCCCTTCTCCCCCGATCACTCAGTTTAGATGACCGGCCAGCTCTAGGAAGAGTCCTGGTGGTTCCGAACTTCTTCCATTTATGAATGATGGAGGCCACTGTGCTCATTGGGACCTTCAAGGCAGCGATATTTTTCTGTACCCTTCCCCAGATTTGTGCCTCGAGACAATCCTGTCTTTGATGTCTACAGACAGTTCCTTTGACTTCATGCTTGGTTTTTGCTCAGACATGCACTGTCAAGTGTGGGACCTTATATAAACAGGTGTGTTCCTTTCCAAATCATGTCCAATCAACTGAATTTACCACAGGTGGATTCCAATTAAGCTGTTAGAACATCTCAAGGATGATTAGTGGAAACAGGATGCACCTGAGCTTAATTTTGAGCTTCATGGCAAAGGCTGTGAATACTTATGTACATGTGATTTCTTAGTTTTTTTTTTTTTTATAAATTTGCAAAAAAAATAACTTTTTCCACATTTTCATTATGGGGTTTTGTGTGTAGAATTTTGAGGGAAAAAATGAATGTATTCCATTTTGGAATAAGGCTGTAACATAACAAAATGTGGACAAAATGAAGCGATGTGAATACTTTCCGGATGCACTTTAATTAATTTTCTGACTACAGATTCACAATTAGCTTCCTATCAGAAAAGGTGGTCTACAATGAGAATATAGATAAATACGTATTCCCAGGAACGGGTATCACCCGGTTTTGATCACAATCCTTCCGTAAGTGTTTATGGTGGATTCTGACTATGGGCAAAATATAGGAAAAAGCGCCAAAAAAATACACAGTGGTGAAATCTACAGTATATGTACTATTTGTTGTTTGGTACTGTGGGGTGACATTACTACACCTGTGGGTCTAAGAGGCTGCATCTTCATGTGCGCACACATCTGCTTCAACACTCTGTTTTAAATTGACTCTGGCACAATGCCAGCATTTTTCCTTTTTTGTTTTAGCCATGCGGAGCCATTTTCCCAAATATTTCACTGGGAAGATGGTGCCAGCTGAGGAAGGGGATGCGCTAATAAATCAATCATAATTTCTATAATATGGGTAGGGCAGTAAGTGTCAAGACACGTTCTTTATAACAGTAAAATAATAATTTAATTTTAATATCAATTAAAAAATGAGACATATGCACTATAATAAATACATATATAAATAATGTTCTTGCCAATAATGTCAATTTAATATCAATTAAAAAAGA
Source organism: Pseudophryne corroboree (assembly GCF_028390025.1). Classification (NCBI taxonomy): domain Eukaryota; kingdom Metazoa; phylum Chordata; class Amphibia; order Anura; family Myobatrachidae; genus Pseudophryne; species Pseudophryne corroboree. Next base: position 558,740,453 of record NC_086444.1, read on the forward strand.
GACAAATGCACTATAATGAATACATATAGTCTTCATAAAATGCAATTTAATATATTTAGTCCTTAAAATTGTTAACCACACTGAAAAAAAAATAAGATAGCCACTTTGGATTGTTCAATTCAAAGTTCCAGTTAAAATTGTATGCAAAAGTCCCAAGGATTATATACTGCAGTGTGGAACTACAAGACCCAAAACAAAAACAGAAGCTTGGATATGCTGTTGTTACCAGAAACTCCAGATATTAATAAAGAATCCTTAGTCCTTCGGTTGTGCACATGATCACTCAGTATCTGGGGCTTCCTTACAACTCTGCATTTTGGCGCTTCTCTCTTAGGTATACAAGTGCCATGGTCAGCTAAATTAGTCCCAAGCAGACACCCAGAAGGACACCGGGTGAGTATGTTCCTTGAGACACTGGGCCTAATTCACATCTGATCGCATCAGCAAATTTGTTAGCTAATGGACAAAACCATGTGCACTGCGGGGGAAGGGGTGCAGGTATAGGATTTGCAGAGAGTTAGATTTGGGTGGGTTATATTGTTTTGTGCAGGATAAAAACTGGCTGCTTTATTTTTACACTGCAATTTAGATTTCAGCTTAAACACACCCCACCCAAATCTAACTCTCCCTGCACGTGTTATATCTGCCACCCCCCCCCCCCCCCCCATGCAGTGCACATGGTTTTGCCCATTTGCTAACAAATTTGCTGCTGTGATCAGGTCTGAATTAGGCTCACTGTGTGTCTCTCTTCCTGAGGCAGGATAATACCAACACTGCATTTAACAAACCCCAATCAAATATTGGGAACAAGTTGGTACAATCCAATAGGCTTAGAAATATCTGTATGTTAGCATGTAATTCCTCTGACGCATTTAGCCCGCATTGAAGAAGGCTTTATCAAAGAGAAGGACTGTCAACAACTGCCACCTCTGTAAGGGCACTCAAAGGAACACCCTTTCATTTAATTAGCAAACAACTGTTAATCACAGGTGCAGTTAATAATATGTATCTTTAACAAAATAGAGTTATATCAACATGATAATAATATTACTAGTACAACGTGCCTTGACCACTAAATGAATCACACTATAAAAAAATTGATGCGGAAAAAAACAGCACATACTGTATATACTATATCTAAATAACAAAAACTCCATACTGAATTCAAAAATATATTATAGACATCAACATCGGAGTCTCAAACTCAGGACTTTAGCATGGGTGCATCTACGGGTCTGAGTGCCCCTGGCAAAGTCAGGGGCTGGTGCTTCCCCCCCACCCCACACACACAAATATTTGAAATAAGGAAGGCGTGTCAAAAAAGGAATGTGGCCTTGTGGGGAAGGGCATGCCCACACAATAGTACTTCCAATTCAAATTATGCCACACAGTATCACATTACACCACACAGTAGTGTCCATTACTCACATTACAATGCACAGTAGTGTCTCTTATTCAGGTTACGCCACATAGTAGTACCCCTATAGAAAACACCGTCTATACAGGGCATTTGGGGAATGCAAATGGAAAATGGAAATGTGGACCAGTGCTAATAAATATATTTATAATTTTATATGGGGAATGCGGTCTAACCACATTTGCCATTAGTATATCTATTCCTGCCCATAGGCACACACATATATACTTACATACATAGTCACACACAAAACACATACATATGATATACAGTACAGTCACACATACAGTATATACAAATACAGTCACATACATAAAAAAAACACACAAATGTGGGCGCTCTAAAAAGGTAATTGTGCAACAGCTGCTGGTTTTGTAAATATACAAATTTTAATGGTAAAAAGTATTCAAAAAAGACGCTAAACACCATAAAATCTGGATCACAACATAAAAACAATTATGCCATTAAAAGGACAATTGTCCTAGATAACCTACATACATAGTTATACACATATTCACATACATAGTCACACTAATACACACATAAATACAGTAGATTCTTATACACACATACATACATACATACATACATAGTCACACACATACATAAATTCAGTCACAGACACACATACAGATAGACTATATAGTGACCCCCCACATTACAGACAGGGTACGCTGACTGCATGTACTTTAGTAGCTTGATGTCCTCTCTCCCTCTCCTCCATACTGCTAGGCTGCCTGGCAGTGAGTGTCGTGTAGCCCCACCCCCGTGCTTCCACTCCGTCCACTGTCCTAGCCCAATGCATGGCAGTGCAGTCCTGTGCCTCGACCCCCCCCCAACCTCCCCATAATCTGGCTCTGACTGTACCTGGTGACTGTCTGTCACTGCCAGCGCCAGTGTTCAGCGGCACAGCTCCGCAGTAGTGATCACATAGACTCAAAGTAAACTACAGCTCCTAGCAGCCCTTGCTTCCGGAAGCTCCCGGCAACAAAGGCTGCTGGGAGCTGTAGTTTATGTTGAGTCTGATTACAAGCAAGGTGCGGTACACTGCTGCCGGACACTGGCGTCGGTACTAACAGACAGTCACCAAGTCTGACAGTACTACTTGGTTCTACCCCCTGGCCATGGATAGCACTGCCGGACGGCGACCCCTCCTTGCCTGGCGCCCCTGGCGAGTGCCATCTTGGCCAATAGGTAGATACGCCCCTGGACTTTAGTAATAGTAAGTCAGGTGTGATACCACTACACTTTCTTAGTTTCAATCTACTTTATGCAATTTGAATATACTAATTGTCTCGCTACAAAAAAAGGTGGGGTGTTGTTGGGTTATACTGTGGGAGAACTCAAAGCAGAATAAAATTAGTAGAAGAGTTCTTGGTGGAACATATGGGATAGAATAGAGGGCAGGAATTAGTAGTGCTAGGAAGAGGACCATGTCCACAGTCAACTCTCAATTCACAGTACAGTATGTTGGAGAGCCTTTAAATATTATTAAAACTACCTGAATTTATCATGGTATGAGCTCAAGAAGGTGTCCAAAGTGTATGTATAGGGTCGCTGAGAGGGGAAAGTGAGTTCTAGCTACCCAGATGTGGGCCTGGTGGGGGTCCAGGCAAACTGCTAAGGGGGGCAAATGTCCCCCAGGAACGAAACGGCCTGAGCTGATCGCAATCTGTGAGTAGGTCTGGAGCTACTCAGAAACTGCTAAGAAATTTCTATTCGCAATTCTGCTAATCTTTCGTTCGCAATTCTGCTAAGCTAAGATACACTCCCAGAGGGCGGCGGCCTAGCGTGTGCAATGCTGCTAAAATCTGCTAGCGAGCAAACAACTCGGAATGACCCCCATAGTACATAAAAATGTTAAAAATAAATGTAAGATAGTGATGCCCAAAAGCGGTCCAGCCAGAGTATAGTAATCCAATCTGTATAGTAAAGACACAGGTAAGATCTTTATAATTATATAGCAAATCATTTGCTAGGTGAACTTTTGCGGCATGGGGCTCCTTAGATTACTCTGACTGGGCTGCTTTGGGGCATCACCATCTAACATGTATTTTGAACAGTTAACTTCACCTTTTTAATACTTTAACTCTGATACTTCACTGCTGGTCTCTCTCTAACGGTCAATACTGACTATATTGTGCCATAGGCATGTAGTCAGTATTGGCTCCACCTGCACCCACTATATTTTCTTGCGATGCCGATCCCGTAGGACCGCGCATCTGCACTGAAAGCCTATACACACGGTGCGATATACACAATGTTTCCGTGCGATATAGACTATATGGTCTATATAGCAAGGCAAATCGCATTGTGTGTATGCACCTTTACACTCAGCAGCTACTGTCACTTACCTAACACTCTGATTTTTCACTGCTATCATTTATATGTGTGGTGCTTTGGGGTAGTTTCGGGGTGTCCTGTGCCCCAGAAGCTATCCTCTATAATTTTAGGGACCTGCCCAATGAGGTTACCTTGATCTTTGGTGGGCAGGCTCATAATATTGGCCAATTATATGCCAAAAACCTCAGATATTATTTATAACTAAATTTATTCTAATTCTATTGGTTGTATGGTGCACCTGCTTTCTTGTTTCTATCTCAATGTATGGAGTGAAGGAGAGAACAGAGTGATGGATGACACCAAGGCAACTTACTTAGAGGCTAGAATAGAGGGTGATATTATCAACAGAAAGAGAGAGGGGGAGAGGAAGAGGGACCCTGGAAAGGGGAAAACAATATGTTTGGTCATGGCCATGTTAAGTTGCAGAAAATGCTGGGACATCCATGAGGAGATGGCAAACAGACAGTTGGATACACATACTAAAATAGAGGGAGAGAAGTCTGGGATATAGAAGTAGAATTGAGTGTCATCAGCATATAGATGGTTTTGAGAGAGAAAAGGAGCTGATGAGATTACTAAGGGAAGAAGTGTAGAGGAAAGCTAGAAGGCGGCCAATAACCCTTGGAGGACGATATTATCATCTATGGAAATAAAGAGGCAATCAGTATATTGTGACTTACAGTATTAGATAACATTCTATGTGTTTATGTAAATTCATACAGTGTATTTCAATTCCTGGATTCAACAAAGTTGAGCACCACTAGTCAGAGATGACTGCCATTAAATCTTTGCTGCTTTGCATCATCAGCTTTCCATTACTTGTACAACAATACTACTGTAAGGCAATTTTTGTACCAGCTTAATATTCTCTAATGTTAACAGAGTTATGTATTTATTCTCTCGTGTACTGGTGAGAATTAATAAGTGGATCATGACTAGTGCTAATTATCAAACAATAGCATCATTGTTCTGGTATATTATTGTGCTTCCTATATGTATTCATTTCTATTTAATTGTATAACTTTTTATGTTCCTTTTTTGGAAATGCAATAATCACACCTTAAAACTAAGAATAAGTTAGCTTTGTTTATTTCAATCTTCTATTCTTCTGCTCTGTTCCTAAAACCAGACAGTGAGATTAATAGCTCTGTATGGTGTTTGAAAGATGTTTGCTTGGCTGTGACCTTGAATATGAGAAAAATGTTGGAAATGTGCCTAAATTCCAGGTTTTGGTCTGCCAGTTCATAAACTGCTTAGATGGCTTGAGACAAAACAAATCTATTGCCATATCCCCAAAAAATAGGACTTTAATTACCTACCTGTAAATCCTTTTCTCGTAGTCAGGAAAGGATACTGGGGTCCACATTAGTATCATGGGGTATAGACGGGTCCACTACGAGCATTGGGCACTTTAAGAAATCAATAGTGCGCGCTAGCTTCCCCCTCTATGCCCCTCCTATCAGACTCAGTCTAGAAACTATGCCCAAGGAGACGGACATACTTTGAGAGAAGGATGTAAAATAACAGTGGTGAGATTCGAACCAGCACACACAAACAAGAGAAAAGCCTTGCTAACCAAACTTGAACAGGAACAGCAACAGCTGAACCAACAACAATGCTTAACCAAGTAACAGTGCAGGAAAGCATGAAGCACTGTGTGGGCGCCCAGTGTCCTCTATGGACTACGAGAAAAGGATTTACCAGTAGGTAATTAAAATCCTATTTTCTCTTACATCCTAGAGGATACTGGGGTCCACATTAGTACCATGGGGATGTACCAAAGCTCCCAAACCGGGTGGGAGAGTGCTGAGGTTCCTGCAGAAAAGATTTTCCAAACTGAAGGTCCTCAGAGACCAAAGTATCGAACTTAGCAAACATGTTCAAACCTGACCAAGAAGCTGCTCGGCAGAGCTGTAAAGCCAAGACACCCCGGGCAGCCGCCCAGGAAGAAAAACCAACCTAATAGAGTGGGCCTGTACAGATCTTAGAACTGGCAAACCTGCCGTAGAATAAGCATGCTGGATAGTAAGCCTGATCCAGCAAGCAATAGACTGCTTTGAAGCAGGACTCCCAAATTTATTGGAATCATAGAGAACAAACAGCGAGTGCAATTCACATAGATCTTCAAAGCCCTCACAAAATCCAAGGACTTTGAAGTAGTAGAGGTGTTGGTAACCACAGGAACCACAATTGGTTGGTTGATATGAAACGCAGACACCACCTTTGGAAGAAATTGCTGACGAGTTCTGAGTTCAGCTCTATCTTCATGAAAAATCAAATAGGGGCTTTTGTGAGACAATGCCACAAGCTCCGACACACACCTTGCTGAAGCCAAGGCCAACAGTGTGATGGCCTTCCACGTAAGAAACTTGATGTCAACGTCCTGTAAAGGCTCAAACCATTCCGATTGCAGGAACTGCAACACCACGTTGAGATCCCAAGGTTCCGTAGGCGGCACAAAGGGATGTGTAGAACACCCTTCAAAAATGTCTGAACCTCTCAGGAGAGAAGCCAATTGTTTTTGGAAGAAAATGGAAAAGGACGAAATCTGGACTTTTAAGGAGCTCAAACGTAGGCCCACAACCATTCCTGACTGAAGGAAAAGGAGAAAGCATCCCACTTGAAATTTCACCCCAGGAAATTCCTGTTCTCAAACCAAGAGACATATTTTTTCCAAATACGGTGGTTATGTTTAGACGTTACCCCCTTTCTGGCTTGGATCAAGGTTGGAATAACCCTGTCCAGGATCCCTTTCCGGGCTAGAATTTGACGCTCAACCTCCATGCCATCAAACGTAGCCACGGTAAGTTTTGATAGACGAACGGCCCTTGTTGTAGAAGATCCTCGTAAAGAGGTAGAGGCCACGGGTCCACTAGGAGCATCTCCAGTAGATCTGCGTACCAGGCCCTTCTTGGCCAGTCTGGAGCAATGAGAATAGCTTGAACCTTTTCCCTTTTTATTCTTTTGATAATTCTTGGGATCAATGGAAGTGGTGGAAACATGTACACCACCTGGTAGTCCCATGTAGTCACAAGAGTATCCACCACCACTGCTTGTGGGTCTCTCGACCTGGAACAATACCGCTTGAGCTTCTTGATGAGATTAGAAGCCATCATATCAATTTGTGGAATTCCCCACCGACGTGTCAAGCACCCGAACAACTCCGGGTGAAGGCCCCACCCCCAGGATGGTGGTCGTGTCTGCTGTGGAAGTCTGCTTCCCAGTTGTCCACCCCTGGAATGAAGACTGCCGCAGCGTGCCTTTCTGCCCAGAGGCGAATCCTTGTTACCTCTGACATTGCTGCTCTGCTCTTCGTTCCGCCCTGTCAGTTTATGTACATTACCGCCATTACATTGTCTGACTGAACCTGAATGGCGTGATCATGAAGATGTGATGCCTGTAGAAGGGCATTGTATATGGCCCTTAGTTCCAGAATGTTGATCTGAAGAATGGTTTCCTGACTTGACCATTTTCCTTGGAACTGTTCCCCTTGGGTGACTGCTCCCCAGTCTCTGAGGCTTGCGTCTGTGGTTAGCAGAATCCAATTTTGAATCCCAAACCTTTGGGCCCTCAGTCTGGTGAGAAGTCTGAAGCCACCACAGAAGAGAAATCCTGGCTTTTGGCGACAGACGTATCCTCTGGTCCATGTGAAGATGCAATCCGGACCACTTGTGCAACAGATTCAGCTGGAAGGGCCTTGTGTGAAACCTTCCATACTGCAGTGCCTCGTAAGAGGCTAACATCTTCCCCAGGAGGCAAATGCATAGATGCATCGATATCTAGGTTGGTCTTAGAACATCCCCCACCATCGACTGAATTACCAATGCCTTTTCCAATAGAAGGAATACCTTCTGTGCCTCCATATCCAGTATCATCCCCAGGAACAGAAGCCACTGTGTTGGTTCCAGGTGGGATTTTGGCAGGTTCAGAATCCACCCGTGTTCCTGGAGTAGTTGTTTTGAGAGGGAAATGTTGTCTAACAACCTCTCCCTGGATGGTGCTTTTATCAGCAGATCGTCCAGGTATGGTATTATGTTCACTCCTTGCATGCGGAGCAGAAACATCATCTCTGACATTACCTTGGTGAACACCCTCAGTGCCGTGGAGAGGCCAAATGGCAGGGCCTGGAACTGGTAGTGGCAAACCTTACATAAGCCTGATGAGGTGGCTAAATCGGAATATAAAGGTATGCATCCTTGATATCCAGAGACATCAGGAATTCCCCCTCCTCCAGACCTGAGATCACCGCTCTCAGAGACTCCATCTTGAAATTGAACACCCATAAGTACGGGTTCAGTGACTTGAGGTTTAAAATGGGCCTTACCGAACCGTCCGGTTTCGGTACCACAAACAGTTTGGAGTAATAACCATTGTTTTGCAGCTGAAGTGGAACTGGAACAATGACCTGAGTCTGTACCAGTTTTTGCATTGCTGCCTGTAAAGTCATGTTTGCGTCTGGAGAAGCTGGTAAGCCTGATTTGAAGAATCTGTGAGGTGGGAGTTCCTGAAACTCTAGTCTGTAGCTCTGGGCGATAAGATCTTTAACCCATGGATCCAGGCATGATGTTGCCCATATGTGACTGAAATATCTTAATCGGGCTCCCACCTGCCTGTCTTCCAGGCAGTGTGGTCCACCGTCATGCTGAAGGCTTTGAGGAAGCAGAACCGGATTTCTGTTCCTGTGAAACTGCAGTTGCAGGTTTTCTGGGTTTACCTCTATTACCTTTGAAGGCTGTAGAAGAACCTTTGGATTTACTTTTAAATTTCGCTGTCCGAAAGTACTGCAGAGTTGGAGCAGAGTAGGTCTTCCTAGCCTGGGGTGCTGCGGAAGGAAGGTATGTAGAATTATCCGCCGTAGCCTTGGCTATCCACTTATCCAGTTCATCTCCAAAAAGGGCTTCACATGTGAATGGTAGGCTTTCCACACCTTTCCTGGAATCCACATCCGCAGTCCACTGGCATAGTCACAAGCCCCTGCATGCTGACACTGCCATGGCAGTGGTGCATGTGTTGAGCAAACCAATTTATTTTATGGCCTCCACCATAAAATTAGCAGAGTCCTGTATATGCTGTAGGAGTAAAATTATCTCCCCCCTGGATAAGGAATCTAACCAGTCAATTAGATTGCCTGACCATTTTGCAATGGCCCTAGTGATCCACGCACAAGCAATAGTGGGTCTCTGGGCCACCCCAGCAGCTGTGTACAGGGATTTGAGAGTGGTCTCAATTTTGCAGCCAGCCATGTCCTTTAAGGAGGCTGCCCCAGGGACAGGTAAGACTATCTTACATGACAACCTAGATACCGATGCATCAACAATCAGTGGATTTTCCCACTTTTTCCTATCATCCTGAGGAAACGGGAAGGATGTGAGTAACCTTTTAGGGATCTGAAACTTCTTGTCCGGATTAACCCAAGTTTCTTCAAACAGAGAATTTAATTCCTTTGAAGCAGGGAAAGTAGCAGAGGATTTCTTGTTTACATTAAAATAAGATTCCTCATCCACCTCTGCCACCTTGTCAGGAATGTGCAGGACTTCTCTAATAGCTTCTATCAGGGCCTGTATTTCTTGTAACAGGGCTGCATTCCCTCCCCCCCCCCCCCCCCCCCACGAGTCCACTTCACCCTCCTTCGCATCTAATACGTCATCATCAGTGTCAGACTGTGGGATTTGGGCGAGAGTATGCTTTTGTGGACAAATGGCAGAGGTCTGAGACGCTGGTATGGGAACTGAATCTGTAGTCATCGGGTCCTCCACAGACTGTCTTAAGTATTGCGTTTCTTTCTCATTGTGAGATAATTTATTAGAAATATGTGAGATGATCTCTTTAAGGGAATCCAACCATGCGGGTTAAGACCCACTAGCCTGAGAATGTGTACTATCCTGGGTACACTGTAGTGAATTCCCCGGGGAAGACAAACACTCTGCTGTGCAGGAAACACACTCTTTTGACATGGTAATGTGAAGGGACACACACACTCACACACAGTAAAGATGAAAGCACAGTTAACCCACAGGGAGACACAGAGAAGAAGGAGCCAGCCACACTGCGCCCTTTATGCTAAAGCCAAGCTCAGCTGGGTCGCAAACTAAGCTCCTTAATAGGGCTTAGTATTCTAACACCGTCCCCCACTTACTATTATCTCCTGGTACCACTGAGGAAATGTGGAGTCTTTGTGGAGAAGCTGCACTTCTCTGCAAGTCCTGTCAGTGTGAGCTGCAGAGGAAAAATGGCGCTGGTGAGCCATTGGATCCGCTCATAGTGAAGCCCTGCCCCCGTAATGGCGCGCAGTCATCCCAGTTTTATTATACTGGCTGAGGTGTCCGAGAAGTTTAACAGTGGGTTAGAACCCCTGTAAGCTGTTTGCCAGTGTAGGGTAATGTTAAAAAGCTCAGCTTGCCCCTCACAGCGGAAACACACACACATACAGCATGTTGTACTGAGCCTGAAGATGCAGCCTGCATGTCAGTGCTGCGCTCCATACCCTGATGCCGCCATTACAGCCAGCGACCCGCTAACCGGGACGCCGGCAACCTACTCACCACTCTTTTTACTTCTGTCTCTGTTAGGGGTGGCGGCGTGGTGCTGGACTGTAAGCTCGCCGTGGTGGGGCTTGCGAATAGGATCCTCAGGAGCTCAGTGTCCTGCCAGCGGGGAACGGGACCATTAACCCTATAGAAGGTTGGGCCGTTACCCCCCTAAGTCCGACAAAGCAAATAGGCTGGTGCCAACCAGCCCTGTCTGAAAACAACAAACAGAAAATAAATGCAGAAAACTCTTCAGTAGCTTCCCTAAGCATGACCAACTCCTTCCGGCACAGTTTCTAAACTGAGTCTGGTAGGAGGGCATAGAGGGAGGAGCCAGCGCACACTATTGATTTCTTAAAGTGCCCAAGGCTCCTAGTGGACCCGTCTATACCCCATGGTACTAATGTGGACCCCAGTATCCTCTAGGACACAGGTTCTCAAACTCGGTCCTCAGGGCCCCACACGGTGCATGTTTTGCAGGTTTCCTCACAGAATCACAAGAAACATAATTAGCTCCACCTGTGGACCTTTTAAAATGTATCAGTGAGTAATTAATACACCTGTGCACCTGCTGGGTTACCTGCAAAACATGCACTGTGTGGGGTCCTGAGGACCGAGTTTAAGAACCACTGCTCTAGGACGTAAGAGAAAGTAATTTTAAGTACATTTCAATGCAATTTACCTTAGATGTTCTAAGTACTCCAGGGAGGTGGCTAAACCTGTCCTATACCAGTTCTCCAGATTATGCGCTCAATCTGATTTCTGTAGGTGTGAGTTTGCGAATGTGAGTTTGTTTCATGAAACTTGCAGACTTCCCACAAATGTGTATACCCAAAATGCAAGATCCAATTAGATATACCAATCTGGGGAAACTGCGGGGCGAGAATGAGCAACAAAATGCAATCTGGGAAGTTCATGAAAAAGTGGAGTGACCTTCCTGGACCCCCAAAAAGTGACAACTTTGCTAGCAGAAACATACTGTATAAAACTCTGTTAGTGGGCATAAGGAAAGTACTGGATGCTATTAACATTTATAAAACGGCTGAAATGTGGATTTTAAAAAAATTATAAAAAGCAAATGATTTTTGCTTAATTACAAGCTATTTAAACAAAAAATGCAAAAAAAATGAAATAAATTTGATTGTGAGATAATTTGAGGCCACATTAAAAAAAAAAAAAAATGTAAAAACAAATGTTTAAAAGCATTTCTTTTTTTCATTGAAGTAAAGACTTTAATAAATTAGGTAATTTCATGCTATTTTTTTTTAACTCAATAATGACAAGCTAATTATTGGCCCATTTAAGCTAATTGAAAAGTTATGCCTATTTAGTCATTAGCTGACTGTCCAAAGAGTTCTGAAGCATTTTTATCTTTTTTTTTTAAATGTTAATTTCCTCTGAAAAAGTAATGTGAGTTTACAAGTGGATGGATCACAAATGCAATTTGCAGTGTGAGTTCACCATAAGAACGTCTCGCAAGACCCAATTCAGACCTAACTGGATTGACCCCTACAGTATGTGTCATTTCAGTGGTATCCATGGACAGAATGGCCTTAGGGATTGCAGGGGAAGTTTCCCGGTAGGCCTATGAGCATGTGGGCGCCTGTTTTATTTGTTGACATCTAAGGGGTGGTGGTGCTGCTGCCATGGTTACATGGTATACTCAGGGCCGGTTCAGGGGCTTTTTGCGCCCCGGGCGGCAATAGGGGGCGTGGTCAGTTACACACCCTGTACTGTAGTAGTGCCGCACGATGATGTCATCGCGCACCGCACAGCAAAGGTCCTCTCCACGAAGGAAAACTAGATGCTAAGCGTCTAGTTCCCTTCGTGGAGAGGACCTTTGCTGTGCGGTGCGCGATGACGTCAACGCGCACCGCACATCATTACAGTAAAGGTCCTCTCCACGAAGGGAAACTAGATGCATAGCGTCTAGTTTCCCTTCACAGCGGGCACCACTGCCTGAGGGCCCACCCCCTCCTTTAGGAATCAGGTTCCATACTGTGTTACTGTGATATGTTACTTTATACTGCACAGGAATATGGTGCATCCTCTACAATGCATTGCTGTTATTAGTCTTGTTCATTACTATGCACTAGCAGTAATTTCCCTGATGGGTCCTTCATGCCCCAGTCTGACACTGGTACTAATTGACAAATGGTCTGTGAGATACAGTGTGTTAATGTTCGTTTTGCATTACATTAGAGTGAAAAGAGAGAAATACTGTATTAGATGTTTCATTACCCCCCACACACCTAAACTAATGTAGGCAAGTAGACAACATGACAAATATGTGACAAAGATACACATCATTAAGTGCAAGTTTGAAGTGAATAACAAGTGAAAAACAAGATACAGTACATATATTTTATTGTAGTTCCTACAGATTGATTTTCTTCTCCAATCTTTACTTTCTCTTGTGCAATTTAGCAGCCAGAAATTACCAGAATCGATGTCTGAGAAACATCAGCACAATTTGGAACAATAGCCTGTTTGTGTTCTGTTGAAATGCTACAACAGATATTGTGCTTGCAAGTAGAAAAAGAAATTAAAAAATGAATAGTGTTTACTGAAGATTTTATTCCCATTCTGACAAAATAATACCTATAATCACAGCGTCTATAAGTCATCACTCTAAGGATACTTCTAACATTCCATGTTTAAAGATTTAGAATTCCAGTGAATAGCCTAGTCCAGAGACATACTTGATAGTTATTGAACTATTTCTTGAGGCTGACATGGAATTTGCTGTAATATTTCTGCAATACTGATGTCCTCATATAAACCTTCTCTGTTCAACATCAATAGCTAATATGAGGAATAAATCACCAAGTGAACAAATAAACAACTACTGTAGATCAAACAGAAACTCATAATTTTCATTCAACTAATTAAGTAATATATGTTTTATGTAAATTATTTGTGTTTAAATAAACTAAAAGTTTACAAAATGGAAACTGCAATTGAGCGTGACACAATTATATAAAATCTTGTAGACTGTCCAAAATGAATAAAGTATTTTTAAAAATATAAATTTAGAATATATTTTTATTTCTTTATTTGCAATCTCTATGAAATAAAGACTGCATATACAAATCCTATACACAAAGTAATAAATGAAACTGCCACTTCACCAGTCATTATACAGTCATGAAAGCAAGAATTCTGCATAAGGCAGAAAGCAATGGGGAAAACAGTCACCCTCTATTACATGAAATTAAGCATTTCTGTATGATTGGGAGCATTTTTTTACTGCATTAAATAATAATTTAAAAAAATGAATACTCCTAAAAGTCAAGATTTTTTTTCTTTTAAATCAGTACTTTTATATAGAACAAATATTTTCAGAAAAACAAAGCTACAATTATGTAGGCAATTTAAAGTCATATATTAATTCTGTTTAGATACATAACTACTGCAAAAGGGCAAGGATATGACATGGTGTAATAGAGGAGTAAGATAATAATAAATATCCCTGTATAATCCTTTCTTCAATAAAACTTCTACCATGAACTCTGTCAAGTAAGTTTAGTTAAAGTAATATAACATATTCCCAAATCCTTTTTCTATTCTTTTTTTTCCAGCACAGTAAATAAGAGATCAGTGCAGAAGTAGTGTAACAGAAAGTGGATTGTGACTTTGCTACAATTGTAAGCTCTTTAAACTAAACATTATGTAAGATAATTTTATGTCCCCATCACTGTAAGTTCCTCTTGTCATTAATTGTTTGATAATGTTCTTATTCAAGCAATTAAATATTTCAGTCACAACAACCCTGCATATACAAATCTATTGTTCCAGAAATTGAAATGTAATTACTGTACTCTTTATATTAAAGCCAACCCTTTTGGTGGGTTGTACATAAAATCACATATCTAATTAATCACGATCCCTGAGCCATCTATATACAGTAATTGGATTGAATTTTACCTGGTTGGATTAAATTATACTATTGATCTGTTTCTTATAGCATGATGCAGCTTGCAACATGGATACACTGTAATGCAATAATTGTTTAGGACAGTGGTTTCCAAACTGTTTGCCTAGGCATCTTGGAGTGCCACAAAGCTCTTGCAGGGGTGCCTCCGGTTGGTGGTCCAGGACCAAATAAAATTATTTGTGGTCAAAGTGATAGGAAAAACCAGTACTAGTGGCTGCCAATCATAAAACATGAAGAGAATCAGAAGCAAACCTGTACGCCACCACATAACTGACACTAAAGATAATAAGTAGGCACATTTTACTTCATTTAATTTTTCCCACCAACATTTATCAATAAAAACGTTTTCCTAGATGTGCCATAAAAATATTGCTGACACTCTAGGGCACCATGCTTCAAGAAAGTTTGGGAATCCCTGGTTTAGGGTCTTGCAACACTTCAGATGATGGTGAGCTAAAGGCATAGGGAGATATGATAGAATTACATTGGTGCTCCCATTATATATTTCCTGTGGGTTACATCTACTATTTCTGTTAGTGATGGACATTGTGCTCATGAGTACAAATGGGTACATCAGTGTTTCTTAACATTGGTTCTCAAGGCACACTAACAGTCAAGGTTTTGAGGATATCCATGCTTGAGCACAGATGGGTAAATCAAAATAACTGAGGTAATAATTAAGTCACCTGTGCTCTAGTATAGCTATCCTTAAAATCTGGACCGTTGGTGTGCCTTGAGCACCGAAGTTGGGAAACATTGAGGTACATTGTGGTACAAATATACTACCGTACATCTGTACCACACTTTAAAATATATATTTTTTAAAAGTCAATCAAACCATATTAAAAGTCCATTCATTTAAAAAGGAAAACAACCCCAGTCCTTTATTCTCCACTTTATTTTACTGCTTAAGTCTAAGAAGTGCTCATTCTTTTTCATCTTCTTATTCTTTCTGCTTACTTCTTTGGCAATCCAAAGGTTTCAAAATCTAAAACATCACCAGATGACAAGAATCTGCTTTTGTGTTGCTACAAACGTGCAACCCACTGTGTTGAGTGTCACAATATGCACGGACATGCAGCATCTAGCTCCTCATAGATGTGCATACCTAATACCATTGTTACTGCTGGTATCACCTCTGCTATATGGTTATACCGCTGCTGTGTATATTACCACTGTTACCACTGTTGGTGCTGTACTGTATCTCAAAAAACCTGCAAGCCTTTTAAGGATCACAGTGTGTCCTAAACGCCATAACACAATTCTACTGGTGCCTATTGTTAACCTCTTTGTTTCTACACCAATAGGACATATCAACACTTTTTACTGTATATACTGTACAACAAACAGGGAGAATATTTCTATATATGTAATCCCTATAATGTTCACCTCAGTACACACTTGACAACTTTTTGGCCTGCCCCCTTATGTGCACCACATTTGACTAAGGACCTCCTTGCTCTCTTATGCTGTAATTTTGATCAATGGGTGCCGGGTCTTGACAAGAAGGATAATTTACCACTATTACTGTCTCAGTCTCCCGTAGCAATATTCTGTAAAACTGAATGGCGTGCACCCCACCCTTTTTGTCTTGTGTGAAACACGCCCTATCACAATTACTATACTTCCACAGGAAATATGCCCTTCTTGGTATAGAGAAAGGAGTAACAGGGAGTAGGAACAATAGACCACTTACCTAGACCCTTCTGTATAATCCCATATTTGTAAAGTATTTGGGTCCACTACATGGTTTTTACACCGCCAATTGAGCAACACCCCAGGATAACTGATATGTACTTTCTGGGGTATTATATTTTCTCTAACTGATACCTTGAATTTTTTACTATGATTGTAATAGCTAGAATATCCAGTGATGACAACACTATGTTTATATACCCCCTTTGGAATCTTTGTTTGTTCTTTGGGAGAGTGCTACCTAGCCGCCCAATGTGTCAGACAGGACATCCAACTTGGCAGGCATCTGAATTTGCCCGCCAAACTGTTATGTCATTACCCCTGCAGCAAGTGTATCGGCAGTCGGGAAACTGCCCGTACACACAGCCAGATGTGCCAATATATCTGAAGACATACCTGCTATCAGTTCTGCTGCACTGCCAACATGATATGGCTGTGAATGAAGTTGACAGACATATCGGGGGTACACTCCCGTTGACAGTCTCGCTATATATAATCCATTTGATCAAATGGCTGATATATTGCCTAGTGTGTACCCAGCGTAACAGTGAAGATGCACCTGCCCAGCAGGCTAGGTTGTGCACAAATCACACGCACAGTAGCATCTGGGCGGGGCTAACGTTCACTGAATCAGATTTATCTTCAGCGCTGAAGGATGAGGATGCAGTCTCAGTCCCTCTGACTGGCACACATTATTTCCTCTTATATTGTTAAAATGAACATAATAAAAACCTTGACACAAAGTATTTTTCAAAGGTAATGAGAAATCCTTCAGCTATAATACCTGATGGCCAATTTACCTCTGAGGTAAAACTTGATCTAATACTTCAGTTTTTTTCCCCTCCATATTAGAGTATGTCACTAAAAAAATGTATACAAATAATAGGGATGCCTTTTTTTATTATTTCCTGAATCCGCTCGTAGCATTCTAATATATCCTGTCCAGAGTAGACAACACACTGCCTTTAGCTGACATATGGGTAGATGTATGATACTGGCACATATCGTGCCATAATCAGTCTTCCCACTTCGCCTTCTTGCTGTGGAAAGGCGGGAAGCACTAGCGCCGAGATGTATGAACATCTCAGCTGCCAGAGAGTGTGCTTAGTCTCTAACCCCCCCCCCCCCACACACACACACACACACACACATACACACACACCGCCAACTTACTGGGCATGTGTGAGAACTTGCAGTCTGGAGCCGGCACCCATCACGGCCAGGGACACTGTTATCCCTGCTGTGGCGATAAGTCTTCGACACCTGCAGCTATCGAAATCAATAGCTACAGGTGTTGGAACGGTCATTGCTGCTGACCATTCTTACATTGCCCTGCATATTGGCTTGCTATCTCAAAGATAGCAGCACCAATAATGACAGGGGCGCTCTGTCACGTGAGCACCCTTCTCCTCCTTTATACATGTGGGAGAAGCGGTATTATCACACATAACGGCACTTTTAACGCTTTTATTGATGATAGAAGATACAGCTGGTTTCTGTTACTAATTTATTGCATATTTTTGCCTCTGACTGTGGCAGGCTCAAATATATAAAAAAAAATTATCCTCATCCTTCTCCTCAGGTATTAGTTGTGAGGACATAAATAAATAATCCCTCAGACTCTGAGATAAAAATAGATTCTCATCGTAATGAGACATTTTCTGACACATTCAAGTCTGATGTTCCCACTAAAAATAAATAAATAAATCCTCACAGGGATGCCAGCTCAGGCACAATGTTCCCTGATATTACCTGTAGTAAGCAAAACATTGGAAACTCATTCTCTGAATGAGAGATAATGTGACTGCTGGCCAATCTAACATTTTCCCTTCCTTATAATTCCCACACTACTGAATGGTAATCTGAACACCAGATTGTAAGGGTAGCTCTAGCTGCCAGGACATCTCCGCCTAATCTACTATCCAGGGGTGTATCTAGAGGTCCGAGCACCCCTGGCAAAGAAAGCGACTGGTGCCCCCCATAGTTGAAATATGGAAGTCGCGTGTGCTAAAAAACACCTCACTCCCCTCCCTGCCACCAGAAATAACACCACTTGAATATCCCTGCCACCAGCCGCCCAACAGATGCCCCTCCTATGTCAGACTCAGCGATCACGCGTCCACACCACCATACCACCCAAAATGAGGCCACGCCCCCTGGAAGACCGACCTAACTGCCCCCCCTGCATGGGGCAGCCAGAAAGTCAGTAAGTCTGGTACAAATTGAACCTTAGATGTGGAAGCAGTCAGTTTATGAGAAGAACCCCTAATTAGAAGAATTCAGGCCATTAGTCCAATAGTAAGCAGTAAGCAAGAAAATAAAATAAAAGCCATTAATAATAACTTATACCAATGTCTATGCAGCTAGAGCCCTATGCAACAAACACTGCTGTATTCAAATCACTCACCATATGATTTATACCACGTCTCTGCGATCTGACTGCCATTGCTCACAATGCTGACACTGGGCAGTTGCAGATCTTGCTTGCAGTACTTGACCAGCTTTCCAACTGTTCTTGGCGCTGGGGTCCGGCACCACTACGCAGTCCGCACTACAATCAAGTAACTCTGCAAAACTACTGCTCCCAGCAGCCATTGCTGCCAGGAGCTCACAGCAGCAATGGCTGCTGGGAGCTGTAGTTTTGCAGAGATTGTAGTGCGGACTGCGGAAGGTTGCCGGACGCCGGCGCTAAGAATAGTGGCTGCCGCTTCTGTCTTCTGTGGTCTTTGCTGGGCCTCCATGCCGGTGGGGGACACAGGGGCATAGTGAATCTACCGCCTGGCCGTGGGTGGCACAGCCAGGCAGCGCCCCTCCTTAGCTGGTGCCCTTTGTGAGTGCCATCCTGGCCAATGGGTAGATACGCCCCTGCTGCTATCCTCACACTGGGCTTTGTGTGAGCATTCTGAGGTAGGTAACATTTCTAAACAGGCATTCAGGTCTGCACTTATAAAAGAGCATTATATGGTGCTCAGGAGTTTCCTAAGCCTGCCGGATGTGCCAATTCTCTATAAATACTGACCCAGCTCTGAATGCATTATTTGTTGATAAACTGCTGATTTCACGAATAGGACTCTAAGAAAAACTCAATTAAAATGACAGTCACAGCAGATCCTCTGCTATATGTCCTTGACCAGGCAGAAAAGGAAGGACAATCAGTATGCTCCCTGAATACACTTTCTCGCTCCTTTCTAAATGCTATCAGCTGGGCTTTTTATTGTGGGATAAGCATTTAACTATTTTACAAATTCTAGTGCAGCAAGTTGGCTCACTAGAGCAGGCTTATCAGAACTAGTACCTAAAGCTGCCCATACACCTAAAGATAGAGGGGTCTATTCATTAAGAAAACAAAAACTAAATTGCTACTTATCACTATACATCGCATCACTTCAATGTGATGTATAGCTGTAATAAGTAGAAATTCATGTATATCTACCCATCCGACGATGCGCTGTGGAATCCAGGGTTCCAGTGGTGAGGTCTTCTCCAGGCAGTACCCTCTCAAATGCGCGGAGTGAGCCGGTGGGTCCCTCTGCGCAAGCGCTGCCTGTTGACCTCCTGGCAGACCGCAGTGTCTGCTGGGAGGTCGGGGGGGGGGAAGGAAAGCGGATACAGCGCCGGGTGCCAAGCAGAGAGCAGGGAAGCATCCCTGCTGTCTCCACACTGCAGTTCTGGTTACGCCATCCTGAAATGGTGAACCTGAATTCAATGGAGAAGCGGAAATCCATGAATCACACTCACCATACAAAAGTATGGTAATGCAATTCAGGCACAGAGCGGGGGTGCCACTGGAGAAATCAGGGACTTCTCTACGGTAACCCGCTCTGTGAATTGCACTAGGCAGAGAAAAGCCCTGTTTAACGCAAAACAGGGCTTTTCTCTGCTACATGAATAGACTCCTTATTGTCCGATCTGGCTGGTTGGAACGGAAATCTGGTAATGGATGGGAGCTAAAGACAATTGACCATTTGCTCCCAAACACTGAAAAACAGACAAAATGGTCAGACAAATTGGTTAATTCCATTTGATTTAACCAATTTGTCTGAACGACCATTTTTGTCAGTTTTCCGGCATTTCGGTGCAAATGGACCGATTTGCTTTCCAACCAGCCAGATCGGACAATACATCTTTAGGTGTATGGGCAGCTTAAGTCTCTGGTCTATTTAAGTCTCTCACATTCATTTACTAAGACTCATGTTGGGTCGAGTTTGCATTCTCTGGCATGTTTGTTGAAACAGAACAAGCTCAGCAGGTTACAGGTGCCACAGAGGCTGCGCAGGACACGTTTTATAGGGGCATATGAACACATTGTCTGATGGTGAAGTCCCAGTAAATTGCAACAACATGTTCCATTTGTATGATCAAGTCAAACTAGGGGGAGATGTACCAAGCAGTGATAAGAGTGGAGAAGTGAGCCAGTGGAGAAGTTGCCCATGGCATATAAACAGCTGCTCGGTATCATTTTATAGTATGCAAATTATAACTATTACTTCAATGATGATTGGTTGCCATGGGCAACTTCTCCACTGGCTCACTTCTCCACACTTTTCACTGCTTAGTACATCTACCCTGACACACCATGCACACCTTTTATCTCAGATCTGCATAAGCTTCTGAGTGTATTGCACTTTCTGGCTACTGGAAATCTTCAGTCTGCCACTGATAGAGTGCTAATGACATCACACAATCTACCTTTTTCCGGTGTCTCAGCCATGTTATGGCAGCATTAAAGCCTCTGATCCACACCTGTATCTGCTTCCCCAGCCAAGTGTCACAGTGGCATGATATGTGGTCTCTTAATTATTTAAAATTAAATATACAATATGGACCTTAATTAATTAAATTTACTAGCTGTGTAATTTCTTATGCAAAAATAAAATGATTGTACAAATTATTATTAATATAAATTTTTACACCAATTTATTACTAATATTTAATGTTTGCTTATACTTTTGTAGTATTGTGGGTAAGATGCATCGTTACTTGTTTTATTTTGCTTTACTTCCAAATCTGAAATAGACCATGCGGGCCTGGTTCTGCATTGGAAATAAAGTAAAGTAAGAAACTGTGCAGCTGGGTAAAACCACGTTGCACTGCAGTTGGTGCAGATTTAAAATGTGCTGAGCGATTTAGATATTTTAGTAGGGTGTGTCCAAACTGAAATCTAAATTGCAGTGTAAAAATAAAGCTTTCCAGCATTTGTGAGCTACATGCAAAAGCAGCCAGTATTTACCCACTATGCAAAATAAGTATGTATTTGCACCCCTTGCATTGTAACATGGTTTGTCCATGTGCACAGTTATGTACTTGCTCTTTTTTGCTTTATTCTGAAATCAGAATAAGGCCCCGAGTCCTTTTAAAAAAAAATTAAGCTAAGATATAGTACTCATGAAATTATTTATTCTTAATCGGCAGGATGTAATGGTTTGCCACTTTAAAAAAACCTCTGAGATTGGCCAACATCCCTCACCTTTGGTGATCTCGGACACCCTTACATTCCGCCCCCAAAATCTTTTATGACAAGTCCAGGTTCAGTAGGATTAGTTTACGATTAAGTTTTAAGACGTTGGGGTAGATTTACTAATATTTCTAAAAAAGACAAGTGATAGTGTTGCACAGAGCGGTAACTAGATATTTTGGTGCCCTGTGCCAAAAATTGTGGTCAGTCTCATTACACCGCACAGTGGCGTCCATCAGTCACATTACACCACACAGTAGCGTCCGTCAGTCACATTACACCGCACAGTGGCGTCCGTCAGTCACATTACACTGCACAGTAGCGTCTGTCAGTCACATCACACCTCACAGTGGCATCCGACAGTCAAATTACACCACACAGTAGCGTCCGTCAGTCACATTACACCGCACAGTAGCATCCATCAATCACATTACACCACGCAGTAGCGTCCATCAGTCACATTATACCGCGCAGTAGCGTCCGTCAGTCACATTACACCGCACAGTAGCGTACGTCAGTCACATTACACAGCGCAGCAGCAGTGTCCGTCCATCCGTCACCTTATACATGTTACACCATAGAAGAGCCCCTTATACATATTACGCTAACTAGGTAGAGGGGAGAGAGAGTGTGTGTGTATATGTGTGGAAAGTGTGTGTGTGTGTGTGTGTGTGTGTGTGTGTGTGTGTGTGTGTGTGTGTAAAAAGAGAGAGAGAGTGTATTGCACTGCATACTTATCTATTCAGCTGCAGACTTCTGTTCTGTCCCCCAGGAGTCCCTCTCCACACACTGCAGTGCAAGACGGGAGCGGTGCTGCTGTAGTGTAATCTTCATGCAGCAAATAGACAGATATTGGGGCGGGAGGGGTGTGACTAGGAAGTTGGCGGGGCTTCGGGTGGTCACTGAGTGTTATAGGATTAGCTGCGGCCTGATATGGGGAGCCGGGAGGGGGCGGGCAGCTACAGCGCTGGTGGCCGCGGCACTCACAGGAGAAGGGGCCAGGCGTACCTCGCCAGACAGCGCTGCAGCGAGCGTCGGTAGTCACAGCCCCCCGGTTTCTGGTCGGCGGTCCTGCGCCCACAGTGCTTTTGCGCTGTGTGCCAGGCACCGTTCGCCCATAGGTAGTTACGGCCCTGGTGTTGCACATAGCATCTATCTGTCATTTTCTAGAATGCAATAGAGAAATGATAACTAGAATCTAATTGGTTGCTATTACATCACCACTAGTCTGTTTTGGATTCTTCAGTAAATCTACCCCTGTGTTAATCACATAATCTATATTCAAGTAACCAGTCTAGAGTTGGGCTGGATCTACTCCATAAAGGTCTGAGTTGTAGCCATGCTAATGCCTTTTTAAGCTGTTGTCAATTTTGGGGGGGATGTTTAATACATAAATACTACAGATGTGTGCCGACCCCCGTGTTTTGGTTCTGGTTTGATCATTGTCGGGTTTTGGTTTTGACAAAACCTCCCAAACATGTTTTGGTTTTGTTTCTGTATTTTTTCAAAAACTGATAAAACCAGCTAAAATGACATAATTTATGCCTATTTTGTTCCTACTGTATAGTATTCTTAATCTCAATAACATTAATTTCCATTCATTTCCATTACATTTTGAACACCTTACAGCTCATAATGTTGCTTTCATCAATACTAAGCAACAGAGCAGCAGCACAAACACGTGGCAGTTAATAGCACATATATGAAACATTGCCACATAGTAATGGCAGAAAAGAAAAGTGGTGCAAGAAGGAATTGTCCTTGGTCCTTCACACCCACCCTTATGTTGGATATTAGAAAGAACATGCACAGTTTAACAAGCACTTTAATGACAGGGACTGCCACTTTTCTGGCTGAAGTGCTCGGTTTGCCTGGGCCCCCACAAACCAAATTTTTGGAAGGACTACCTCTGATAACTAAAGAGGAGGTTGATGATGAGGAATTTGGCAGTGGAGATTACATGGGCTGGTCCAGATTGCTGGTAGCTGATACTGGACTGCTTGTTATTATTTTACAAATTATTATAATTTTGTAAAATAAATTTCATGAACCCACCGCAAATGATTTAACATGGAGGAGGTGCTTATATGGTTGACGTCCCTATCTCTACTAACGTTGGTAAAGCAAGATGGAGTCTGCGCTCTAATGTATCTAAATAATCTTGGTTCTCAAAGAGAGAATTTGTTTAAAAATAACAATTTAATAAAACCATAAAATATATAATGAATATATCGTTGGCCTCACAAATGAAGCAAATGTCTTCTCAAACATTCTCATGATTTGGCTAAATATAATCCCACACCCAAGAGGTGGCTTTTTTTGGTCTTATGTCCAGGCATCCCAATGCTGTTTGTTTTTTATCACAGGCAAGCACTGCTGCCACTGGTGTCTGACTTACACAAACAACATCATCAACATCCTCATTAGCATCAGATAGTAAACAAAAATCCCCCTCATCATGTTCCACTTACACACTAGTAATGTCTTTTATGTCATCATCACCATCTTGTACTGCTTATCATCACATTTGCAGATGGTGCAGAAATGGTGAAAGGAGGTGAAGGAGGCTACTCTACGAATACAGTGTGAGAAAAATCAGAATCACATATACCTAACGTGGACCCCCTAGACTCTCCTCAGGGATTTGTGAACACACAGTTTGTTCTTTAGTCATAGTGGGTTTTTTTGTGGGCACTGATTTGTCTGTTTTAAATATGACACCTCTACCCCTTTTTTTAACATTGCAAAATATTTTTATTTCAGGTGCCCTTTCCTAAACTTTCTGCCCCCTGGACCACCTTGATTAAATGTTGTAGTACTATCATGACTGGCAGCAGCCACAGCACTAGTACTTGGTTGCTGCTCCTGCTCATCTATCAACTGATCATAATCTATATCGACTCAGTGCTTATATTTATTAACACAGTGCACAGTGGGGCACGGCACCTACTGGCCTTTATTGAATGCACAAGTTGTACAAAAAAAAACAGCTTTTTTTCCAAATGACAAATTCACACTGTGGACTCACAGTGTTTACATTTATTAATGCAGTGAGGTAGCCACGGGACCTACTGGTTTTCATTGAACACACAAGTTGTACAAAAAAATAACAGTTTTTTTTGTTTTTTCACAAATTACAAATTCACACTGTGGACTCACAATTCTTATATTAATTAACGCAGTGGGGCACACCACCTACTGGGCTTTATTGAATGCACAGGTTATACCAAAAAATAACAGCTTTTTAAAAAAATTCACAAATGACAAATTCACACCGCGGACTGACAGTGCTAATATTTATTAACGCAGTGGGTCACTGCAACTACTGGGCTTTACTGAATGCACATGTATAAAAAAAACTTCTTTTGTAGTTTTCAGTTTTTCCACCTCACCAGGGCCCTCATTCCGAGTTGTTCGCTCGGTATTTTTCATCGCATCGCAGTGAGAATTCTCTTAGTGCGCATGCGTAATGTTCGCACTGCGCATGCGCCAAGTAACTTTACTATGAAGAAAGTAATTTTACTCACGGCTTTTTCATCGCTCCGGCGATCGCATTGTGATTGACAGGAAATGGGTGTTACTGGGCGGATGTATGGCGTTTTATGGGCGTGTGGCTGAAAACGCTACCGTTTCCGGAAAAAACGCAGGCGTGTCTGGAGAAACGGTGGGAGTGCTTGGCCGAACGCTGGGTGTGTTTCTGACGTCAGCCGGGACCGAAAAGCACTGAACTGATCGCACAGGCAGAGTAAGTCTGGAGTTACTCAGAAACTGCTAACTCGTTTTTGATCGCAAAAATGCGCATACATCGGTCGCACATTTAAGAAGTTTAGATTCACTCCCAGTAGGCGGCGGCTTAGCGTGTGTAACTCTGCTGAAATCGCCTTGCGAGCGAACAACTCGGAATGAGGGCCCATAAACTTTTGCACTGTGTACCAATAAAGGGTTAATGCTGACCTGTATTAGGTGCTCTAGCCTGAAATGTAGGCAGTGACAATTAACACCAGTGTCCAACAGGTTTTAATGCTGCCCCCATATTAGGAGCTCAGGGCTGCACTGTGGGCTTGCAGTACCAGTGTGACAGACTGTTATGGTTGAACAAAAATAATAGCATTAAAATAAAATGATAATGCTGCCCTTAGGAGCTCTGGGCTGTGTGCAATGCCCCAGTAAAGGAGGGTAATATTGAAGCTATTTGCCCTGGCAGTCTAGTGGCTGTGATCTCAGACCGGCATCTGCTGAGAAAAGACACACGAATCACAGCAGGGGTACTTATATAGAATCCAAACACTTGAGATTCGATGCCAATAAGATGGAGTTTTGCCTCGTTTTGGACTCTGGCAGGAAAACCAGAGCCTGAGCTTGGATTCTCTTGGATCCCAGAAGTTCGGGTGTGCTCAGTTCTTGGAAAAACGAGCCCTCTGACCTTTAATAAATTCTGTATATAACAATATTTAAGCATTACTAAATCTATTCATATTTCCTAACTGCTGAACCATGATTTTTGTATATTATGTGATTATCAAGAGTTCTGTCATCAGGGGAAAGGGACTTTTTTTGTTTTTTTTTTTTGTTTGATCCTCTACAGATTGTTAGAAGCTGGAGATACAAAGACAGACTTCCAGAGAAAAAGGGGCCTTAGAATGTGTCAGGGAGTTCTGTGAATGGAATGGACACAGAGGGTCTTGATGCACAAGTGAATTGAAATAGCACATGTGCTCCTGTTTAATGTACATAAATAAAGACACTTAAATTCACCTCTATGCAGAGTTCTACTCATTTTTTAGTACATCCGCACCCTGGGCCCGATTCAGACCGGAATGCTGTTGTGTGAAATCGCACATCGGCTGATTATGGTATGACTGCACTTGTGCATGCACCGCAATGTGTAGGCGCAGTGCCAAACAGCGACAGAATGGTGCAAAAATATGTATTGCTAGGCGTTCGCAAGGTGATTGACAAGAAGCAGACATTTGTAGGTGGTAACTGCCCGTTTTCCAGGAGTGTCAGGAAAAATGTAGGCGTTCTCAAGCATTTTCTGGGAGGGTGTGTGAAGTCAGCTCCGGCCCCGATCAGCCTGTTTGTATTGCGCTGTAGGAGTAAGTCCTGGGCTACCACAGACTAGAAATATCATTTGATGGTGACTGAGTTGTAAACGGCTATGCAGATGCCCGCTGTCTTGCAAAGTTTTCGCACAGCGTACACATGCATTCGCACACTTGCACGGGGCGGTGGCTATCTGATCGCAGACCGCTGCAAAAATGCAAAGCAACGATCAGGTCTGAGTTAGGCCCTCTATCAGTATACTTGGATAGACTAGTCACCAGCAACGTGCACTTGCACCAGCCATTTTCTTGGTGTTTATGTCTAATACTGTATAGGTTGGTCACCAAATTTTGACTACATCAGATCACCCAGTTACACCTCTTTAGTCGCAAGTGAAGATTCCATTGAAACTCTGCATCACCTGCACTTGTCTAAGAGCATGCGCAGTGTGAAAATATGCAAGATTCACTGCATAAACAGAAGTACATTCAGCTCAGCATTAGGCCCATAGAGCTTAGGAAAAAGAAAACTGTTCTTACCAAATTCTTTATAGAAAAGAGAAAAGTTGTTGTTCTCAGAGGCAAAAATGTCTGGCAGACTCTGAGCAACCATATGTGTAGTATATGTATAATACCTGTAGTATATGGGACTTTGCCTATGATGGGTCACACATCCCTCTACCAGCTCTATGTTCTGTTTAGCCCCATCCTCCTCGTTATAGTTCTTCCCCCTCACCACACTCCATCACACCGCACCTCCGACGCACCCGCACTGTCCACTGTTCCATTTCCCCAGTCCCGCACTTCTGCTACCATACTTAGGACCTTGGGGGTCATTCTGACCCGATCGCACGCTGCAGTTTATCGCAGCGGTGCGATCGGGTCAGAACTACGCATGCGCCGGCAGAGGCGGTCACTGGGTGGGGGGGGTGCAGAACGGTTTGGCCGTCATTTCGTGGGCACGGTCCGGCAAATGCAGGCGTGGCCGGACCGAATGGGGGCGGGCCGCAGCGGCTGCATGACGTCACACGCAGCCGCTGCGGGCCGGGGAGTGATGAGTAGCTGCTCTTAAAGTGCAAAGGCATCGCCGCTGTGCGATGCCTTTGCACATCTGCGGGGGAGGGCGGAACTGACATGCGGGGTGGACTAGCCCTGTGCTGGGCGTCCCCCCGCATGTCAGTGTGAATTTCGTAGTTGTGCTAAATTTAGCACAGCTACGATCATCTCGGAATGACCCCCCTTATTCAGTAAGGATTGCAGATTCTGCTTTTTAGCATGCGGGGGGGGGGGGGGGGGGGGGGGGGGGGGGGGGGTGGGGGGCGCCAACCGCAGGGCAAGGCTGCCTTCATGCTACCAGCCGCCCACCCACTGCGATGTAGCTCTAATTGTGATCGCAATGCAATTAGACTGTGGTCACAGAAACTGTGGAAGCCTCCTGGCTGTGACGACATGTGATGTCCCAAAAATGCCACCAACATGCCCCCATTTCCCTAGCACCACCCTGAAAATGCTCGGTCTCCGCCCCACGACTTTTCAGTCCTGTATACAACAGTATGGGATCTAAACTTATGAAGGAGCGAAAATACAACATATATATAACATAACTGCGGGAACTGGCACAATCGGCAGATGATTTTTGGATCAGCTAATCCAGCTCCAGAGCAATGTAGAATTGCTCTGGTATTTTAGTAACCACTGCTGTACCTCACATCAAGTTGGATAGTAAATTAACACTGCGCTCTGCAGTACATGTGGAATAGACTCTAGATGGGATGCGGTTAGCATACCGGCGGTCGGGATGCCGGCAGTCGAAATCCCAGTGCCAGAATCCCGACCTGCGGCCATAACACTGACATTGCTCTCAATGCCGAAGCCAGAATCCTGACTGCTGCCATTCCAACCTCCAGTATGCTAACCGCATCCCATCTAGAGGCTATTTGACATGTCCTGCAGATCAGCAGTGGTAATTTGCTATCAGTGGTGCAAGTAGAAATATTTTCTTAGCGGTACTGAGTGCTGAAAAATGGGTGTGGCCATGTGCTGTGAGGGGGCGTGGCTACATGGCACAAGTGGGAGTGACTATATGACACTAGTGGCATGGCGACACTACAAAGCCCCTTTTCTTTGCACTCTGGAGGCAAGGCTAGAAATATATAGTAATGCCTCCAGTATACTAGAAATATATATAGTAATGCCCCCAGTATAATAAATATATATAGTAATGCCCCAAATGTAATAACAATATATGCAGTAATAATGCCTCTATTATAACAGGAATATATAGTGTAGTAGTGCCCCTGGTATAATAGAAATATATAGTAGTGTCCACATTACAAAAGAAATATGTAGTAATATCCCCATAATAATAGACATTTATAGTAGTGTCCACATTATATTAGAAATGAATGCTCCCAGTAAGGGACGCTGTGGGAAAGTGCATTTAGGCTCCTCTCTTCACGCCAGCCACAGCCGCCAGAGGAGGAAGTGTGATGTGGCGTCATGATATCATCGTTGCGCTCCCAGTAACCCTGACAAACTGGGAGGCACCATGGTCTTGTTACTTTGTGGCGCATTATAATTGTGGTAATGGCGGTCACGGATGCAAAGTGTGTGGCAGGTGGTACTAAGTACCCGCTGCCATATTCTTAAGGGTACTCCGTACCCGAGCGTACCTGCATACTTGCACCACTGTTTGCTATCCATCTTGATCGTAAGTGTGTCGGGAACTGTTAGGTTAGGCCACGGGACAGGGGAGGTTAGGTTTCAGGGGCTAGAGGATGGGTTTCGGGGGCTAGAGGATGGGCTGCAGGGGAAAGATGGTTAGGCTGCAGGGTTGGAGGGTTATTCACTAAGAAGTGGGGTTAGGGCTAGGCTACGGGGTGTAGGGTTAGGATTAGGCTGCGTTGAGGAAGGTTTCGGTTTATGCACTAAAGGGGAGAGTTAGTGTAGGCTGAGGATGGGGGAGGGTTTGTGTTAGGGTTAGGTATTGGGTTGGGAGGGTTAGGGTTAGGGGGGTACAGGGAGATGGTTAGTATACTTACAGCACCCCTTTCAGGATTCTGAGCATCCCGTCTGCCGTACTCCCAAATGTAGATACTTACTAGGGAAAAATATACATCCTGTGTGACAAGCTTATTGTTAACATTATATTCAAATAAAAAGAACTATGTTTTTGTTCATCTACATGTCTGATTAGCCCTAACCAGGCTAATGTACAGTGTTTCACAACATATGGCTTCACTGGCCTTTAAATTATACATTTATATGCTTTTTAACACATGAAAAATATTTGTATCACTGAAAATAATTGCCCAAAGGGGAGATGTATCAAGCCTTGGAGAGATGATAAAGCAAAGAAGTTGTCCATAGCAAACAATCAGCACCTATCACTTAATAGACTGTGCTAGAAACCTCTCCAAGTTTTGATACATCTCCCTTCAAGTGAGTACATTTGACTTTTTATATGTGTCAGTGCATTCTGTGCTACTTGTCCCAGTTCCACATATCGGACAGATTTGATGTTAATCATCCCTAAAATGTTAGGATATGGTGCGATCTGTACCTGTCTCCTTCTGTGTATCAGTCTATGAGTGCATCCCCTAGTGTTAGACCTCTGGTGCCAGGAGTCACTGGGAGGCGGAGTTATATGATGTAGTTCCTGTTCCTTCATCTCAGAGAGAGCGAGGAGAATGTGACACACACAGAGACTGAGAGACTGGGAGCAGATCTCAGCTACAGAGACTCACAGTGTTTCAGTGCATACATCATTTTCTCTACAGTGGGAGTCAGACTGCACGGCTGTGCAGTCCTCCATGCTTCACCACCACAGACATTTCCTGATAAGTACCACTACCTAATGCTGTTTCCTTGTGTGATATATGGGCTCCTGATTATCATTATCAGTGTTACATCTGAGTCACCTGTGTTCACTAAATAAACCTGCATTACTGTTTAAGTCACTAAGTGTGTGGACTGATGTCACTACACCAGATAGTCCAGAACACTCTGCCAACAGGTTATGGGCCCAGTCCCCCACCCAGATCCGTGACCAGTCCCGCGTGTACTTGAAGATTAACCCCGAGTGCTGTTGAATAATCACAGTGACACCGTTTAAAGTGACAATTTATACAAGTGCAGAAAGGATGTATAGCACAGGACACAGCAGAAAGTTTCAGAGAACTATGCTACATGGAAGTTTGCCATGGAGATGCAGCTTAAGCAGGAAAAGTTGTGGAGAGTTACTTTAGACCCGGGAGCAGGTCAAAACCCAGATGACATAGACAGAGCCATCAGGATGATAGATTTAGCTGTGGAGCAGCATGTCTATTCAATAGTCAATGGGAAAATGTCAGCTAAGGACATGTGGACAGCCCTAAAAAATGCATATGAAGAAAAAGGTCTAATAAGAAGGATAAGTTTAAGACGCATGCTATATGGAACGAAACTGAGTTCCTGCAAGGACATGAACGATTACACTGATAAGTTATTGTCGATAGCTCAGCAGTTAGCATCTGTGGGGGCACAGGTGCATGAGGAAGAAATCGCAATGGCTATGTTACAGAATCTGACACCAGAATTTGATTTTTTGGTGGTTGCATTATAGTCAAACAACACTAAACTGACAACGGAGATTGTAAGGGCTAAGTTGTAGCAGTTCCAAGAACGTATTCCTGTCAAAACCATAGCTGAGGGTTCTGCCTTGATCACAAAGGGCACAAAGTCCAGAAAGCACAAATTCAAGCGTTTTGTATGTCCCAAGATAGGACATAAAGCTTCAGATTGCAAGATGAGAAATTCCAGTGGAGCGCAGAAGCAGCGTGACAAGCCAAACGAGCCAGCATTGACTGTAGCAGACAGTCACAGGAAGGATTGCTGGTACATGGACTCGGGGGCCACTAGACATTTCAGTTGCAATAAGCATTGGTTCAATTCTTTAACAATGTGTGTTCCCACTACAGTTACAGGGATTGGAAATAAGGCCCTTACTGCATTACAAGCTGGGACAATCACAGTACATTTAAGAACTGAAGGTGAGACAGTTGTTACAGATATCCAAGATGTGTTGTACGTGCCTGATTTAGGAAGTAATCTCATTGCTATCAGCATCCTAGAGAAAAAAGGCTACAAAGTTCAATTTCAGGGCTGTACCTGTCTCCTTCTGTGTATCAGTCTATGAGTGCATCCCCTAGTGTTAGACCTCTGGTGCCAGGAGTCACTGGGAGGCGGAGTTATATGATGTAGTTCCTGTTCCTACATCTCAGAGAGAGTGAGGAGCGTGTGACAGAGAGACAGAGGGGGTGATTCTGACCTGATAGCTAGCAGGCTACTTTTAGTACTGCTGCGATCAGGTAGTCACCGCCTACAGAGGAGGGGGAATCGCTGTGCAGGGCTACAAACTGCTGTGCAGAGAGCTGCACAAACAAAAGTTTGTGCAGTTTCTGCATAGCTCAGGACTTGCTCACCCGCTGTGATGATCTTGTCCGGAGCTGACGTCTGGATCCCTCCCTGGAGATGGCTGGACACGCCTGTGTTCGCCTGGACACGCCTTCAAAACGGTGATTACACACCCCTGGCCGGCCTCTCCCTGTCAATCTTCTAGTGTTTGCCACTGCAAATGCTTTCTTCGTCCATTCCGTCGCACGGTGATGGCTCTTGCCGGGCAGAGACACACCTGCGCATTGCCGCCCGCGCACATGCACAGTTCTGACCTGTTTGCACGGCTGCAAAAAATTGCAGCATGCGAACGGGTAGGAATGACCCCCAGAGTTCTGGTGTACAAGTGTGCAGAGCTGAGACTGGGAGCAAATCTCAGCTACAGAGACTCACAGTGTTCCAGTGCATGCATCATTTTCTCTACAGTGGGAGTCAGACTGCATGGCTGTGCAGTCCTCCATGCGTTAAAACGCAGCGAGCAAACAGGTCATAATGACCCCCATAGGGTCTAATTCAAGGTTTATTGCAAAATAACAGTTTCCTCTAATGGGCAAAACCATATGCACTGCAGGTGGGGCAGATATAACATGTGCAGAGAGAGTTAGATTTGGGTGGGGTGTGTTCAAACTGAAATCTAAATTGCAGTGTAAAAATAAAGCAACCAGTATTTACCTTGCACAGAAACAAAATAACCCACCCAAACCTAACTCTTTCTATCTGCCCAACCTGCAGTGCACATGGTTTTGCCCATTAGAGGAAAATGTTGTTTTGCAATCAACCTTGAATTAGGCCCATAGGGCAGGATGTAGTTGTGTGACCGGCCACAATACCGATGCCGGTATCCCGACACCTAACAATCCCAATAGTCGGCATGCCGACTAACAGGGACTATTCCCACTTGAGTGGGAATAGAACCTTTTCGGCTTCGTTGCGCTCACACACACCCCCCCCACTGAGCATCTCAAAGCCGGGATCCCGGCGTAGGTATGGCGACCGCCAGTTTCCTGTCTGCCGGTCACACATATCCAAACCCATAGGGCGGTATCCTATCAGCAGCAACACTTTACCACTGCTCATAAGATCACCAGGGGCTATCCTATTAGCCCCAATGCTGATTTCCTGCCCCCCCCCCTCCTTTTCTTCTTCCCTTGCCGGCCCTTATGAGGGATTATGTTTCGGGTGCCTAATCCGCGATAAGAGGCCGTCTGAGCTGCGATAACACATGGGATCGGGGACTTATAATATGTTATTGTGGATAAGCACTGTCTAAAAGGACTTATGCTCTAGAAAAAATATATTTTCAGCAAAGGAAATATCAAGTTTTATTCATTTTCAAAAACACAAATAGTTTAGTCTATTTGAAGACAAAGTGATAAGCACGACGTCACCTATTCCACACTAACAAACTAACTTTCTACATTATAAAAAATGGAAGGAAAACAAATATTTTGTAGCTAGTTGTCTACTTGTTTGTCAGTGAATATTCCTTCCTTTCATCTTGTCATATCACTTCTGCTGTTTGAAATATTTGTATCTCAGAACTGAAGAATGCTGGGTGGAAATGGAAGAAGAGGACACAGATAAGGACAGACAAGACGTGAAGCTATGTTTATTTTAGTCTAACATTCACAGTGCATTAATGTAATGCAGGAGACATAGCAAGAAATGTATTTGTAGTAACTTAAACTATAATGAAAATAGAAAACATAAGAGTTGGTGGAAACTTATTTTTAGAAAAAATAAATGGTATGCAAAATATCACCAGTTAGGAAAACTGGTCCCTGAATATTAAAGTCAAATTTGCTTCAGTTTCCACTATCAATTATTTTATTGAGGTACAGTATATAAGCTTACCTAACTGCTGTCAAATTCATGATGCTGTTTCTTGTGAGAATCATCCTACATGATTTTTTTGAATTATTATTTTAAAGATCTATCCCATTTTAAACCTTTTGTTTGCACAGCATTGCAAGTAGAGAAGACAGTTTGGTGCCAATTAAGGTGACTGAATTATTACAGTAGTTGCTATGCATTTCTATGAAAAAAATTAAAGGGACAATCACCTGAGAAGTTATTTGCATGTGATAACCTGTATCTATATCCTTCCAAATCTATTTTTAAGGTCATGATAAGTTTAAGATATTTATATTCTATAGATACCACAAAACAATTTGACATTTATAAATATAGTAGTTTTTTTTATTTTGAAGATAAACAATGGAACAGGGGGCAGTTGGAGTTAAAAAAAAGATAGATAAAATAGAAAAGTTAAGAAAGAGTAATTAGGACTGAAAATATAAATTTAAGAAATGCATTTTCATTATAGCGATGTTTAATATAATTCATTTTTAAAGATACAAAATAATGATATAAGAAGATCCAGACAATCAACTGTACAAAAGGGCCTTGAGCATTTTTATTTTCAAAGTCTGAGTACCTAATCATGCCATCATTCATGTTCAGTGTTAATGGTTATTTTAACAAGACTGAGAACTCTCCCTCCTATGGCTCCTCCATTTTTTCCATTTCCAAATATATCCCCGCCACCCCAACTTTTCTTTGCTTTGTCCCTTATGTTTGTTCTGCAGACCAATTTTTATCTCCCAGCTGGGTTGCATTATTGCCAATAGACGTTGGCATCCTAGACAGCTGTGATGTAAGACAAAGAAACATTGTTAACTTAGACAGCTTGACATTTCATCCCTTTGATTTTAACATGTGCAAAGAGAGGCAGCAGAATGGCAGGATGGAGGAGAGTTGAGGACACTGCAAAAAAATAACTGGATGTTGTTTATTTTAAAAAATGTAGTTGATGTTTGTTGTGTTTGATGCCGAGGAATCTGTTGGTTTATTGTAAATGTGCAATTTGTTGCTGCACATTTTAAATGAAGACTTTAATTGGAATATTGCTGTGCAATTTTGTTCTAATATGTGATGCACTAATTTGGTAGCTGAGGGCGGCAACCAGAACACCTTCTAGAGCAGGCATGTCCAACCTGCGTCCCTCCAGCTGCTGTGAAACTACATATCCCAGCATGCCCTGACACAGTTTTGCTGTCAGAGACTGCTAAAGCTGTGTCAGGGCATGCTGGGATGTGTAGTTTCTCAACAGCCGAAGGGCCGCAGGTTGGACAGGCCTGTTCTAGAGCCTGATGGTAACATAATTCCTATCATAATTGCCTATTTTGTTTTAACAGCTGAGATTGTGGCCACTTGATTGGTCAATGTGGGAATAACTAATACTATTTTCAATCAGCATAAGCCTACTGATCAGTCACAATTTAACATTATTGTTGGCATGGCAGTTTTGGAAACCGATACGGAAGACAAACAGTAAGTCTTCTAACAATGTTCTATGGGGCCTATTTATGAAACAGTTTTTGTGATAATTGCCATAGGGGGTCATTCCGAGTTATTCGCTCGCAAGCTGCTTTTAGCAGCTTTGCACACGCTAAGCCGCCGCCTACTGGGAGTGAATCTTAGCTTATCAAAATTGCGAACGAAAGATTTGCAATATTGCGAAAATACTTCTCTGTGCAGTTTCTGAGTAGCTCGAGACTTACTCTGCCAGTGCGATCAGTTCAGTGCTTGTCGTTCCTGGTTTGACGTCACAAACACACCCAACGTTCGCCCAGACACTCCTCCGTTTCTCCAGCCACTCCCGCGTTTTTCCCAGACACGGTAGCGTTTTTTCACACACTCCCATAAAATGGCCAGTTTCCGCCCAGAAACACCCACTTCCTGTCAATCACATTACGATCACCAGAACGAAGAAAAAACCTTGTAATGCCGTGAGTAAAATTCCTAACTGCATAGCAAATTTACTTGGCGCAGTCGCACTGCGGACATTGTGCATGCGCATTCGCGACTAATCACTCCGTTGCGAGAAAAAAATAACGAGCAAACAACTCGGAATGACCCCCATAGTCCACAAATATATTAAGAGGGTATCGTAGCAGATATTGAAGATATCACAAAAACAATTCCCATAGGTTTCTGCAGGGATTGCGAAAGTGGCAATATTTTCCAAGATCTGAAAAATATTAGCCGTTTGGAGAGTGATCTTTGATAGCTAATCCCATGTTTAGATGCTCAGTGTATTTCATGCTGCGCAAATGCTCCTTTCTTTCACAGTACTGTGCGTAGGTTTGCAATATGTAGAAGCATCTGAATGGTTGCACTGTGCAACAGTGTAAGGATGGGATGTATCAGTTATCGCATTTTAAATTAGATAGATCCCGCCACTGATCACATGCATAGCAGCTTTTTGTAACACCCTATGCATGTAAAAGCTCACAACAGCTGGCTATTGGCCAGCGCATATCTGAACTACAGGGGGCACTGGGATGGATCCTATTGGATTTCTCTTGGTAAATTATGCATAAGAAGCCCATAGGCTCCTATTAGGTAATGTCATCTACTGGGTACAAAGTCCTTGAAAGATCTGGGGAATGTGGTCAAAACTCTGAAAACGCCGGTTTTCAAAGTTTTTACCACGTTTTGTTGTTGATATATCCCATCCTAAATGTAAAATCGAAGTCCAAACTCCCAACACTTTAAAACCATAATTTTCAGTTTTCTCCAATAGTACTGTTTGTTTTATACTCATTTATGCCTTAGGTGCAGTCAGGACAGACATACAGATGCAGACCAGACCAGTGGTTCCCAAACCGTGTTCTAGGCACCCTGTGGTGCTGCAAGGCTCTTGCAGGGGTGTCTTTGGTTGGTGGTCCGGGGTCCAAATCATATTATTTATGGTCAAAGTGACAGGCAAAACTAGTGCTAGTGGCTGCCAATCATAAAACATCGGAGGCCAAATGTAATAGAGTGAGAGCTTCAGAAATTTTGAGATTTGTAAAGGTTTTGCAGTTTATTTATAGTGGCAATCATTTACACAGCAAGATCAACCTGGTTTTGCAGTGTAAATGATTGCCACTTTAAAAAAACTGAAAAACCTTACCAAATCTCTCACTTTCTGAAACTCTCACTCTATTACATTTGGCCCCAGAAGTCAGAACATGGACAATCAGAAGCACAACTGTACACCATTGAACATAAAGATGACAGGTAGGCACAATTTACTCAATTTAATATTTTTCCCAAGTATGTCAATAATAAACTTTTGTCCTAGGGGTGCCGGGAAATAAATGCTGATACTCTGGGGCGCCATGATTAAAGAAAGTTTGGGAGCCACTGGACCAGACAAAGGGGAATATTTATCAAGCCTCAAAACAATGTGGAAATATGATTGGTAGATTTAGGTAACAGAGCTATAAACACTTAGGAGATATCAGATATCTTTTCTGTGTAGGGCAAAATAACATAGAATACCTCAGTGCCCAAAAAGCTCTATTGAAACTATAATCTGGAGCATTTTATCAAGCTCCAAAAAGCATCACCAGACAGCAACCATAGGATCCCTCCTGTGAAGTCCAGGCTGTGCATATGCATGGCCAAACGACCGCACATGTGCTGAACAAGAGGCACGTATCAATGGAGCAAAGTTAATAACAGGTCATCCTCTTATCAGATACAGGGCTAGATGCATCATCGCTTGGAAAGTGATAAAATGGGGAGTGAAAAAGTACCAGCCAATCAGGTCCCACCTGCCATGTACCAGGCTGTGTTTGACAGATGGCAGTTAGGAGCTGATTGGCTGCTACTTTTTCAGTCTCCATTTTACCACTTTCCAAGCGATGATGCATCTGGCCCACATTCTCTCTGCTTTACAATAATGGTAATTGCTCAGCATTTGTTATCGCAGTAAATAGCAGTGATAGCAGCTGATAATTAATGGGCATATTTTTGCAATAGCTGCATGCAGATATATTTTAAACAGTCAGGACACATTACTGGGATAGACCTGACATTTTTTGGAATGCCTCCAAGGCAGTAATGAGGGGTCACATTATTGGTTATGTCACCTGGAAAAAAAGGGAATCCAAACTGGAATATACTGAGTTAAAAGCGGCAATGTCCTTAGCCTTCCAAACATACACTACTACTCCAACAGAGATAGCCCTTTCTGACTATAAACAGGCTAGGCGCTTGCGTGAAACTTATTTAGCCACCCAGGCGAAACACTCCTTAGACTTTACCAAAAATAAATTCTATAGATGGGGCAATAAGGCTGGTAGATTACTGGCGGTCGTTTCCCGACCTCCCCCAAAAAATGACACATTATAACCGCTGTACACCACCCCAGATCCGGTCGTATTATCACCAAATCTCAAGAAATAGTGGAACAATTTCAATCCTATTTTCAATCTTTGTTTAGCTCGGCACAAATAGATACTGATATACAATCGCAGCTGCTCATAGATGAGGGTCTGCCCCCTCTGACGCGAGACCAGAGAGAATTCCTTGTGGGAAAAATAACGGTGCAGGAAATCAACACTGCTATCTCCAATTTACCTCATGGTAAATCTCCAGGTCCAGATGGCCTGTTGGGAGATTATTACCGCATGCTACAGGCCCACATTGTTCCCACCTTATTGGAATTGTTTCAAGCTATACATGAAAGGAGCACCCCGTCTTCTCTCTTTAATGAAGCATTTATTACACTTATCCCCAAACCTGGTAGGGACACCAATTTCCTTTCCTCATACAGACCAATTAGTCTATTAAATGTTGACTACAAACTATTGGCCAAGATAATGGTGACGCGGCTTCAATCCATTCTCCCTGATATACTCACCACAACACAAATGGGTTTTGTAACTGGTAGACACGCGGTTAAAGCAATCCGCACGGCACTGGCGGCGGCGGTGGCGGCGTCCCAATCTCCATGTACAGACTCGAATATGCTTCTCAGCCTCGATGCCAATAAGGCCTTTGACATGGTCTTGTGGCCACATTTATTTACTGTGTTGGAGAGAAGAGGCTTTGATACGGGCTGTATTAACTATGTACGATACATCTACGATAACCCATCTGCTTCTTTATTAATAAATAGGACACTACAGGATTGGTCAGTTTTTCGGGGTATAAAAGTGGGTGGACAGGAAATTAAGCAGACCGCTTTTGCTGATGATATCCTTCTGTATATATCTGATCCAGAGCACTCCCTTGACTTGATCCTAGACAAGATCTAATTATTTGGCCGCATTTCAGGTTTTAGTATCAATATGGATAAATCTAAAGCATTATTGTTGTATGGCAATGTGACGTGTCCGAGTTGGACCTCACATTTTCCCTTACACTGGGTGTCCACATATATTATATATCTGGGTATTATGGTGCCAGGTTATATGTATGACCTATACAAAATCAACGTAAGCAAGGCCATACACATTCTAACTGATGATGTTAAGAGATGGGATCGTCTTCCATTGTCATATCTGGGCAGGGCTAACCTGCTGAAAATGGTGGCTATACCGCGCATATTATATCCATTACAAACACTTCCCATACTGCTGACTAAACAGGACGTACAAACAATCAACAAACTCATCAGAACCTTTATATGGAAGGGGGGCCAGGCGCGTATTGCTTTGCGTAAACTAGCTCAACCTAAATCCAATGGGGGTATCAACTTTCCAGATATAGTAGTTTACAATCACGCTGCACTCCTGAGACACTTGAGAGATTGGCTGCAAAATAGCTCTGTATATACGAACACATACCTCGAACAGAACTTTTTAGCAGATGTGGGTCTGACATGTTTTCTTCACCAACATGATTGGGAGATACTGGACCATGTTAGGTCTAACCCACTTTTGTGGTCTACTAGGAAAATGTGGCACATACTGCGCCATAATGCGAAATTGAATCAGTACTACTCCTTACACTTGCCCTTACTTAAAAACCCAGAGTTCTTGGACGGCATGGCTGCCCATCCCTTCACAACATGGAGGGAGGCTGGTATAGCATCGATTCGGTCATTGGTATCTGTGGAGGACCACTGTTTGCTCACCTTCTCAGAGGTTTCAACGGGACATGCTGTGGTCGCTTCGTCCCCCCTTCCATTTTTGCAAACACAATTTTACGTTAGGCATGTTCTTACACATTTTGCGGAGGGGGACTGGACTAACCCTCTAGATAGTCTCTTAATGTACCGAGTCAAGCGGATTCGGTTTTACTCGGTTTTACTCGGTTCTCAAAACCGAATCTTATTGGCTATCCAAAACACGTGACATCAGTGAGCCAATAAGATTCGGTTTTGAGAACCGAGTAAAACCGAGTAAAACCGAATCCGCTCATCACTACGAGTCACAAGGCCATATCCATACATTATACTTTTTTGAGGACAATATTAGACCACGCTACTGTGACAGGTGGCATATCCAAATGGTTAGCCCACTTTCCTGGATTGACCATACCAACAATGGAAAAAACACTACTATTCTCCTGGAAGGTCCTCCCAGCAAGCATGTACACTGAATTATTTCTTAATGTGTATCATAACACTTATCTATCCCCGCTACGACGATACCATATGGGAATGTCGGAAACACACTCTTGCCCACGATGCCACCAGAGTGAGGCTGACACATATCACTGTTTGTGGGCATGCCCAATTGTACAATATTTTTGGCATCTCATTAGGAGATATGCGGAGGCTAATTTAATAACCTATGTGCCCTTTACCCCCGAATGTGCAGTTTTGGGTATCATTGATCCCACTCTTCGCATGCCATCGGAATGTAAAAAACTACTGATAGCCCTTAGTGCGGCCGGGAAAAAAACTATTCTACAAGGGTGGATAGATAGTACACCACCACAGGTACCATTATTTTTGAGTAAACTACACCATATATTCAGGATGGACTGGGTGGAGGCTATTGTTGATAGAGGTAGACAAGTAGACAGGTTTTTCACTCTCTGGGAATCTTATATCTCCACTTTGCCCCTCACTACACGACTACACATTCATAACAGCCTCAAGAACACTACGTGGTACCTGACTAGATTGGCTGTGCAGGACCAACCTATATCTTTGGTTTAGGAGTGGACGGTTGTGACGGCTCCCCTTATGGTTACATCAACGATGTATAATACAATCACTATGTTAAACGATAACTCACTTATAATGCAAAAGTCTCTGCAGTTTGATGGATGTGAATTTGTTGTACGCCTCCAGCTACAAACTCTTTATATTATTGTACTTTACAATTTCTGTATATTTTATTATGTAATGTGATATCTGTGATGTCTCAATAAAAAGCTTATTGGAAAAAAAAAAACAATCAGGACACACAAACAGATTGTAAAGATATAAATATGTCCTCTTACTATAACATCCTATAGTGCATCACCACTGTACTGTAAGAAAATGATTTGTCTCCTTTACTGAAAAGCAGTGTCAGAGCAATAAGTGCTTTAATATTCTGTTCATGGATAACCTTTTGTTCTGAAGAGGATCCTAAAATTATATTTTTCCTTATGAGAAGCTTTTAACTGAAATTCTCTCAGGATTAAAATTACTTTCTACAGTACTTCTATTTACCTTCAATTTTCTGATTTTATCTTTCTGCCTTATAAACTTGTGCTGTGGTTGTTGTCCTGTCCATTTTTCCCTTCCTTATGATAAACATCCTGCATTTTTATTTTTAAGCCTTTTTCTTGCCATCTGTAACTGCCATATTGAAATATGAGTGGTATATTCTGTATGACCTTCCTGACAGATAAGTTCTGAGTACCACTTTAGTATTCAACTGTACAATATACAGTAGAAAAGCTGATTTTGACATTGTCATACATTGCACAGAAATAATCTAACAACTGGTGCATGTCGCTTACTATAGTTACATATGTGTTTTAAGCTCAGGTACTCTGCATTGTTACAAAGAGGA
This sequence comes from Pseudophryne corroboree, assembly GCF_028390025.1. Lineage (NCBI taxonomy): Eukaryota > Metazoa > Chordata > Amphibia > Anura > Myobatrachidae > Pseudophryne > Pseudophryne corroboree. Next base: position 558,782,096 of record NC_086444.1, read on the forward strand.
TAGAGAGAAAAGTTTTTTTCAGAAAAGGGGGTTATGGTGAGGAATTACTCTCTCTCTCTCTCTCTCTCTCTCTCTTCTCTCTCTCTCTCTTCTCTCTCTCTCTCTTCCTCCTTCCCACTCTAGTTCTCCCTCCCTCTCATTTTCTCTCTCTCTCTCTCTCTCTCTCTCTCTCTCTCTCTCACTATCCTCCAGAAACAATCACCTTTCTTCCACGGCATCAATCATCTATAAGCAGCTGAACCAAGTGCTTTGTCACAATTATTGCTGAGATTTAGTCTTACAGAGGAATTGGTCACCTCTATACCCAAGCAACTAGATTCCCTGCTCTCCATTCCAGAACACTAGAGTGCAACACCCTTTGTAACATAAAATAAATAAAGGTGTGCCAGCACTATGTAAGAGAATAAACAGTGTCTCATGGACGGTTCAAAGTATAACAACAAGCATTTATTAAAACCACAAAATATAAAATAAGAACTGTCTCATTATGTGCCACAATTATGTCAAGGAATAAAAAAGAGTCTTAATTTATATAGCTACTAGACAGATATTTCTTATTTTATATATTGTGGTTTTAATAAATGCTTTTTGTCATACTTTGAACCATCTATGATACACTGTTTATTCTCTTACTTAATGCTGGTACACCTTTTTTCCTATTTTGTATATGCATATTCTTTGGGGATTGACAACCCCCCTACCAGCTGCAAATGACAGCACACTAGTTTGTTTTACCCTCTATAATATTCAGGTTCTTTGTATTGACTGCCAAAAATATTTTATACCAACTAACACAACACCCCTGAACCCATTGCTTACATTTTACTAATAAATCGGAAATTACCTTACTTGAAATGAATGAAATAACTAATGTTGAGAATGTTATTTTTCATATATACTCATTAATTCAGCCACATTTAATCATTTTGGGAAATACTATAATAGTGGAAAATAACTGAACAACAGCACCCTTCCAACAGAGAAATGGTGCTAGGTTATTTCTGCTCTGTATAACTGCCATCTGGTCATCATTCAATTTTGAACCAAGATAAAACCCAAATGTTCTATCAAACACAGCTCAGAGCTACAGTTCTCTCCAGTAGCCCATTCTAATTGCCAACCACAGCTTTACACGTGAGCATACATTTTGAATAGGAATTATTGTGTTGAGCATTCCTTACAGAAGAGGGCCTACTATCAAGGAATAAAATAAATAATACAATAGGTTGGAGAGGCCCAGTGAAGTAGGACAAATTTGCCTATATTATGTTCAACATGCATGACAGCGCATTGTAGTTTTGTTTTTCGCTATTGGCCATTATATATAAACTCACAGTGCCATCTCACAGTTATCACAGCCTCCACCATAAAATACGTATTTGTATTGAGTACTTCTTATGTGATTTTGTCTGTTATTATACAATACAGTAGAAAAACACAAATTGACAAGACTCTATATCAACAGACATCAGAAATGTTACTGGTTCTTTCACCCGCCAAATGTTCTAATACAAAGATTATATTTACATACAGCTAAATAATGTAGCAGTAGATCTTGCCATACTTGTCCATGTATTATCTAATACTATAAGGTCTATTCATGAAAGATCAAATTTCATATTGCTGCAGTAAAGTCTATTAAATGTGGTTTCTTCATAGTAAATGTCAACTGCAATTACAGGAATATGTTACACCATATAAGACAAGCCAAATCCCATTGTGGCCAGCTAACATAAGTTAGACGCTTATTTCAATGTGTTACAATACAGTACAGTATTCATCAATGGCCTAGTATCTGAATTCACATGTCAGAGGTAATCATTTTTTTTTTCAATATTACCAATGTTTCTTTTTTTTACCTCCAAAAATGTAGGCAATAGAGTTTTCTTATAAATAACCTGTAGAGCTCTGTCGGTGTATAATATGTCATTGCATGTGAAGTGTGTAAATTATGGTAGCTTGCAAAGATTTCATTGTTTGGATTCTTTCTGTGTGATTTTTTTTTTTTTTTTTTAAATTAAGAATGATACTGAGAGCTAAGCCAGGTATACACTGGGCGATATATATCGGCCCATTCAAACCAATGTGCAGTGTATTACTAGGGGTTTGACAGGTGTGTACACTCAATATGTCTGTGAACAATATTGCTCACAGACTTATTGCATTGACTGTGCAGCACAGCTGATGGCCAATATATCTGCAGATACATTATATCAGCGCATCTGGCTGTGAATACACTTGCTGCAGGGACTGACATCACAGCTGGGCGGGCAAATTCAAATGCCTGTCCAGCTGGATGGCAGTACTGACATATAGGGGGATATTCAATTGTTTGAAAAGTCAGCGGGGTGTCTATTTTTTCCTATCTAATAGAAAGGAAAAAGCAGACACTCAACCGACTTTTCAAACATTTGAATTCCCCCCATAGAGTGGACAGTTGGTATGTGTATTTTCTTACCTGAATTGTCACAACAGCGGTTCAACCGTTAAGTCGTTACGGTATACTACCAGCCTTAGTTGTGAAGAACTGATTGGCTGCTTTTGTTTACAATTAAGGTGCACTTCAAGAATGAATTTGCAAAACGAATCTTACTGTAACAATAATTAATTGGATTAATGTCAGAGGTCAAAAGGTGTGTGGTCATAGGGCGAGAGTTATTATCTAAAGTTTGAGACATACAGTAGGCGCTTTATCAGAGGAGAGGACCCATGTGCAATTTCATGGTGAAATCCCAATTATTTCTGCAGTGTCATTGGAAGTAAAGTCAGTATGTACAGGGTGAGCAGTGTGGACCCCCTTAACTCAACACCGCACCACACACCGTGCACCCTGCATAGACCCGCCACTGGTTTAGTGCTACTTTACTAAATAATGAGTCAACATTCTATTATTTGAAAACCTTGCAACAACAACAATTAAAATATCAGAAATGAATAACGTGTCCCATTAAATTATTGGCTTAAACAGTATTAGGTAGTTAGACAAACAGTTGTATAATTTTCTATTAATTTCTAAAGGATGTTTGAGTATTACAGTATATTAGTCTATTACAGATGCAAATCATTTTTGCTTCAGATGATCCTCAAAAGTTTATGGGTCTGACTTGAGTATTTCGTCTCATAACACATTATTTTCACATTCTTGTTATTCATTCTGTTACTTATACGGCTAGCTTAGGTACTAGAGTACATTCTTTTGTGAAGTTGGTAACAGAATTGTATAAGAGCTCAGTTAACATTGCTCGTCTCATCTAGTCAATGATTCAGACATATGTTCGGCAAAAAATAAATGCTTGTTTGCAGAAAAAATGAAATGAATTATTCATTGTATAAAAAATATAGAAATTGCATTAAAATAAGTATTTTTCTCTTGAACTGAATCTTTTTCATAGACTCATGAAAAGGCGCACACCCACTGGATTTCTCCTATTGCATATTCATTATTGAAGAGGTTTGTTGATCATTTTTAAGCTTCACAAACTGCTGTAAGTACTAACAGCTAAAAAAAATCTAAAACAGAAAAATATCCCTGGCCAAAATGTAGTAATGTGAGGGCCTTGAAATACCACCAATCAAGACATGCTATATCTTTACGTGGCAATTTATTAAATACTGTAGTTCTTTATCTGTAATTGCCCCCAGATGTATGATTAAAAAGCACTAGGTATGTGTCTGGGTGATTTAGGCTGCCATATGCTCGTCCTTCTTTTTTTTTTCATAATAAAAAGAAAATGTAGGTTGAGATAAAAAGTGATTAGCCGGAGACAAATAAATTGATATGAATTAAATGTTACATTTTGCAATGCAAAGGGTTAATCCCCAATTATCAGTTTAGGTGTATTCGTTATCTACATAGACACCAGCAAAGCCTGAGCTGAACAGCACTGCACAAATGGGGCCATATTATCCAGAAGACTGACTAGGCTGAAGCCTAGGGGCCGCAGAAATGTTTTTCTTGCTGAGGCACTATTACCTGCGCCCCAGGGCTCCAGTGGTTAAAGGCACTTTCCACTTTGTGCCAATGCAAAGGCACACTTGTCTTCAGCTGAGGTTTGTATTAAAAACAATAGGGAAGGGCAGCAGACTGATAAAAGAGTTAAAAGAAAAGGAAGAATGATTGCGTTCTGTGAAAAGAGGTAGCAGACCTTATTTCAACTGGGTATCGGTGTCCGTAAGCTCTGCTTCCCAAATGTCAGTTGTAATGGGATGAAAGACTGTGAAGTGCTGGGGGGGGGGGGGGGGGGGAGGGCGCATAATACCTGAAAGCACAGGGGCCTAATATGGCCCTGCTGTACTTAAATTATTGGGTTTGTGCATGTTGTGCTTACCTGTCAGTTTACCACTGTTCATTTTTGGTTTAATTTGATTTTGATGGCCATTTTGGATTTGGATTCTTCATAGCCTGTTCACTCCCAACATTTTCTCAGAGACGTAGAGGTATATTAACTTATACTAAAGCTCAATTTTAATAAATTTCCATCTATTATAACTCAATCTAAATCAGGGGCTGAAACATACATTTATGAACATTTACAAATTGATATTAAAAAAATAATCTGTTGGTAAATGTGATTTTTAGCCTATGACACAGAACATCGATTTAGATCAATTTAAAATCGATTAAAATCAGCCTATAGTAAATATACCCCATACCGTTCTTTTGTTATTTATCATATATTGTTAACTTCTGTCTGACCTTGGCCTGTTTACTTACGTTATTTTTCATTGTCCTACTTTTGCTAATAGCTATTGTTTCAGGTTCCAAAAGATTCTACTAATAAACGTCTCTTGTACAATCAAGTAAAGTTAATCAAGAACAGTAAATAATGCAATCAAGTAGAGATAAGCATGAGACTGGAAATTAAATTGCTACTGGTAAATAACATGCTAGTTCAGTTGTCACAATTAGGTCAGTAGGGGAGATTTCCCTGAACAACATGATTTAAGTATAATGGGAGTGAATTATGCAGTGTAATCCCCATACAGTCTGCTCTGTGTCAGGACCACTTGAACTATGGAGTGTAAAATAAGTTTGCATAGGGGATGAGGTGGTGCTCAGGTAGCAAAATGTTCTGTAGCTATAGGCTCTATTAAGGTAAATGGTGCTGTCTACAGTAAACATTTAGGGGCCTGATGTAGAACTTGACATGAGTTTAATTACTGTATGAGACGCAAAAATCTCCTAGAGGCTGATAGTGTGCAACTGGAAGCTATGTACAATAGGGACAAGTTTATGTTGCTTCTGAGAGATACGTCTAGGTGCAAGAATGCTTGCTGATGATCAGAACCATTAGCATATTTTTATTTTATTTAGTAGTTATAAAAAATTTTACATAAAAATGTTTTATATTTATTTATTTTGTAATTATGACTGATCTGAAATAAGTAACCAGCAACGGTGCTAGAGCATAAACTTGTATGACATAGACATGTACCAAGTTGGTCTGGTCACACTGTAGTATGGAAACCTGGTCAGCATGTGTTGTAATTACTTCAGGATATCAGGCCTGAAATAAATCCCTGGTCCAGTACTTACATATGATGGCCATATATAGCTAATTAGAGAAACAAGTTTCTACATTTCAATGACAAAAGAGGCACATGACTTAGTGGGAATGATGCCAAGGACAACTTGAGTATTCATGCAAAACAGTGTGTAGGGTATTTTGAGGTTGAACAAGCTAAAGGCTGTCAGCCAACAACAGCCAGGTGGTCAGAGCCAGACTATGATGCCAGAAGCTGAAATAATGTGACAATGAAATGGGAAGCTAACTAACAGTGACAGTCAAATTATTTCTTGCAGAAAATATATCAGAGCACACAACTCAGCAGACATGGATGAGGTTCAATATATAAACCATATAGGTGTCAGCAGTCTCAGATAAGTACATAAAGTAGGGACAGCAAACATGTGTGGACAAGGAAATATAAGTCAATGACCAGGTGTCATCTAAATCTAATGGTGTGGGTACACATTCTGCTCACTTATATCTGCTGAACAGTAATTAAATACCCCAGCATGCATACACATTTTTGGTGTCCAATGTATTCCCTGTATTGCTGCAACTGGTTTCAACAAGTAATGTAATTAAAGTTACACTTCTACCTTCTATTGGATTTTAACTAAGTTCAACAGGACTTGCACTAAAAGTGGAAGCAGCACTGGTCACATGTATATACTTCATTATGCATTCTAATAAATTACCGTTGTGTAACAGTGATGTGCGGTGAGGTGAATGACTGGGGCGGCACACATGGGAATGGGTCTGAATGCTGGGAGCCTATCTCTACTCACTGTAACACTCCTCTCAGTAACACTAAGCTACAGTGTCCATTGAGTCTCCTACCTGTGTATTCTCTTGCTGCTGCTGACTGAGTTCTGACTACAATGCACTTCCTGGTCACACGACACATCCAAGTGTTCATCTGTGCACAAGGCCCGCTCCCACACTCAGAGGCATGCCCCACAGCCTGCTCTGCAAAGCTATGCCTGACTGTAGAACCAAAGCTGAGCTGTTGCTGCCTCATCTCTCATTTCCCTGCAGCTCCAGGGAACAGGGGCGTATCTACCCCTTGTCCAGGATGGCATTCACCAGGGATGCGGACAGAGCTTGGGCGCAGCTAGCTGTGCCACCTGCAGCCACTGGATATAATAAAATAGTAGTTGGTGCTGGTGTAGGGTGGCGTGTGTGGACGTGTCTGCAAGGAGCTGCGTGTCCCAGACTCCCAGTCATCAATCCAGCAGTGACATGGGGGACTCTTCATCCATATCCCAGCCAGCCAGGGGGCATATGGGCATATGTTTTGTTACCCTTCATGATTAATGACTATTTTTACTCAATAGAGTAAACACTTTTCATGTTATAAATTCATTTTCATTCAAACACACATCATTCTCAAAGTATTACATCCTTTTAGGCGCTATTGTAAATACCCATAATTTAATGGGGGAGAAGAGCTGAAGATGGCTGGCATTTGGGAGGCACAATTGGAGGGGGATTGCTGGCATTTTAAAGGGGAAATAGAAATGGTGATGATGAGACACTAGTAGATTACAGGAGAATGGATATCGGGTTAGCTGGCATGCTAAGGAAAAGGGATATGGAGGGGGTGCTGGTGTTCAAAGTAGATGGGATATGGATGGTGCTGTCATAGGAAGTTAACTGGCCAATTGAAAAGGGGTGTGTGTTAAATGAAAAGGGTTTGGGAGGAGGGATGGTGATGTGTTAGAGTGAACTCCCATTGCTGTTTTTAAAGGAGGGAACAGACTGGGAATGTGTGAATAGTTGGAAGGCAAGATGGAAGGAGGCCTGGATTTTGATGAAGGGCAATATAACCTTAGAATGGCTGATATCATGGGACAGTAGTTTGCACTCAGATACACAGCAATTGGTCATATGTATGTATGGATGGTGTAATGATTAGCATTACTTCCTCACAGCACTGAGGTCATGGGTTTGATTCCCACCATAGCCCTAACTGTGTGGCGTTTGTATATTCTCCCAGTGCTTGTGTGGGTTTCCTCCAGGTACTCCGGTTTCCTCCAACAATCCAAAAATATACTGGTAGGTTAATTTGCTCCTCCCAAAATATAAACCCTAGTGTGTAAGTGTATGCAGTGTTTAGGGCAGACTAGATGGGCCAGGTTGTTCTTATTGGATGCCAAATTCTATGTTACTATGTACCTGGTGTGGCTTAGAGACTTGCACAGCAGAGCAGGCAAGATCCACTGTTACTTGCATCGGTGTCCAGCACCACACTGCAGTAATCATCAAACTCATAATAAATGACAGCTCCCAACAGCCCTTGAAGTAGCACTTCTATTGTAGGCATATTGTGTAAGGGGCACTACTACTGTGTGGGCATAATGTGTAATGGGCTCTGCTGCTGTGGGCATAATGTGTAAGGGGCACTACTACTGTAGGCATAATGTGTAAGCAGCACTGCTGTGTGGCATAATCTGTATAAGGAGTACTACTGTGAAGCTTAATGTTAATAAGGGGCTCTAGTGTGTGGTGTAACATGTATAAAGGGTACTGCTGTATGGCATAATGTGAATAAAGGATATTACTGTGTAATGTGAAACAAGGGACTACTGTATGGTGTAATGTGAATAAGGGACATTACTATGAGGTGTAATGTAAGTAAGGGCACTGATGTGTGAAATTTGATTTGGGGCACTAGTGTGTGCCCACACACACCCCTTTCCCTCAAACAACGATCCTTTTCGGCACACATGTCTTCCCTATTTCAAATATGGGGGGCACCAGCCCATTAATTTGCAAGGGGCGCTCAAAACAATAGATACACCCCTGTTCGGGATTTCCACAAAGCTGGTGAGTGATACAGTAGCTATAAAAAGGATTACAATAAACAAAGAAGATGTTTATGTTATAAATATCTTCTTTGTAATATTCTAATTGTTTTTATATAAAATCTCAGGAGTCTGACAGGGAGTATGACAGGGAAGGCTCTGCCTACCCTGACTACAAGTCCCCGTTGTGTACACATCTAGTTTTTATTAATAATCAGCTTTTCCTTATTTTATTCTACTAACCACTAGTCCGCCTTACCCATTTTATCTGAGATTTGTAAATGTTAATACTATTTGAAATAACATTGGCCTTATCATCTGAAAAAAAAAACAAATTGGGTACAATACAGATGCTCCTCACTTAATGTCTGAGTTCCAATCCTACGACTAGGTTGTTAAAGGAATTAATCGTTAAGTGAGGAGCCACATACTTAATACAGGTAATCGTTTCTATTTATTCTGAATAAAGAAAAGGTCTAAAGGAAACTCCATGTTGATAACTTTGTTTTACAGTACTTTGCATAACTCTGACATACTGTACAGTATTACAGAACATAAAAATACAATCAGCGTAAATTATAAAAATTATGTACCTGCTAGTTGTAAGTCTGAGCGGTCACTAAACAGGTAGGTTGGTAAGTGAGGAGCATCTCTATGTATATACTGTATGACACAATACATTCCACAATGAGTTATTGGGAAATTATAGGGACATGACTGTACAGTATTTATTAATAAACTGTAACAGCAATATATGGAAAGACAAAAGATGTAGAAATAAAATGTATCATCGTAAACTTGATTGGTATTTTTTTTTAGCCATAATGAACATGTCATTTAGCCTTAATACCTGGTGGTAAGTGGTCATAAGTCCCCTCTTTCACATTTTACAGCTCTCTACTGTAACTAATTTACCTAGCTATATTAGAAAAATATTTTGTGAAAAAGCAAATTTGTCCAATTAAGCTCTATTTAATCCTATACAATATTCTGTATTTCACATATACTGTACACGCATAAAAAGGTTCTTGCACACATTGCACATTCCATAAAATAAATTAAGTATTACACAGATGAATATTGCAGTGACCGCTGAACGGTTTACATAACTTTTTGGATAAAGCCTATTGTTTTAGAAGAATAGACTGAGTTCATTTGATGGAAAGCAGTCATGGAGATTTGTCACTGAGGAAAAACAGACTATTCACAGGTAGACTCATAGCATTTGTTGGGTCCCTCAGAGATGAAGAATGCATTCTTAAAAGAGGTTGCCTTAGAAACATGCTTTCAATTTACAGACTTGCTTAGAAACATCAACTAAAGAACCAAAGTTCACTTCTAATATTCAACTGGTGTTAGTTATAACTAAGATAATGTATTTGCAGTTGCATACATGACCCAAGCTGAGCAAAAGATTTCTAAATAATAGGTTGTATTCTTTCTATGTCGCACAAATGGCACACAACAAAGATTAAAGCACAGATGTTTCTTGCTTATGGAAGGTAGAGCTGCAGTACAATAAAGGTGGCTGGTTCTGATTCTGTCTTTTGTTAACCAAAGTGCACCAAATGGCAATTAAAAATGTTAGTACATTATTGTTGATAACTTTTAACAAATGGGAGATATGTTGCATGAAAAATTTTTTTTACGAGATTTAAGTCCTTAAATTTCAAGTATACTAACTAAGACAACTAACAAACATTCACAGCACCACAGAAGGCAGAAAGCAGGGTCAGTCAAATTATCAATTAGTCAGGAATGGAATGAAATTCTATTCAGGTACAATCTGCTTCTGATACAGTATTTATAATTAATCCACAATAGCTGGCTGATAATTTATGTCTGTGCATGCATATGAGAATGCATCACAATTTTCTATGTACGAGACCAAATTTTAGATACACTGTAGCAGAAATGCAGAGGGCCCTCCTGGACACTGAATGTGAGGTTACAGAGGTGTGGCTGCAGGGCCAGATTATAGGCGGGATGGTGCGGGTGGTCATCCCAGGGGCCCCACACATAGGGGGGGCCCTCACATACTGGCTTCTGGCTACTAAACTAAAAACTGGTGTACAGCATACTGTATAGCTGTCTCCGCTCTGGTCCTCCTTGGCAGCTCTGCTGTTTCCTTACAGCTACTGCCGAGGAGCTTCACTACCGTCACAGTCTCGCCAGTTTATGACGTGAGATCTTATTAGACTATGAATGTTCAGAGAGCTGCAGCACATCACGTCATGGCAGATCAGAGTGGAGGTCAGACGCCCAGCTCCACCACAGCTCAATGGTCATCCACAGTGTTTCCCTGACCGTGGTTGTGTTATTAATGTGAGCTGGGCAGAGGAGGATAGATTGAGCATCAGCCCAAGCTTAGAGAGCTTACCTGACAGGCAGGTAACACACTGTTCCACCAGGGTACACACAAATTAATAATAATATATATAATATAGCATTAATCAGTTTGGTGGAAATAAACTGTTGGCTTTGGAGAGTAGGAGTGGGGAACAGAAACAACCTGTGGGCCGCCATTTCAAATGGTTTAAACAGGAATTAGCCACCCTCCGGTATAATATAATAGATCAGGTACCCAAGAGAATATGAGGGGGGGGGGCAAGGTATTGCTCCAAAGGGAGGCAAGGTGGTTCCATCACCTTGATACTGTGTCGCCGAGTGGCCTCAATGAGAATTTATCCCTGAGCTGCTTTTTTTGATGATCTCTATATACGTTATGTAGATGTGATGAATACCTCTCCATCAAAGGTGTCATTTGAGGCTCTCTTTTATAGGAGCATATTGGCTAGTACTGAGATATAATGGGTATGTGCGGCTTTATGAATCTGTTTACCTCTTGAGCTGACCGATATACCAGTTTACTAATGTACCTTTATATATTTTAAGATGCAGATGTATGTAGTTCTTTGAGAATAAGAGTCCAGGATGTGCCCATGTTTTTTTGTTTTTTTTTTGCTATTATGTTCGATGTGTCCTCTCTGTAACTTGCTCATACTTTCATTGTTTTAATGCGGCTATTCTTTACACTGTGGGGTTTGTTTTCTGTGGTTGCCAGGATACCGCCCAACTACCTGGGTGTGCCAGGATGCGCAAATCTCAGGATTGTGATGTAACAAGACCCGGTAGACGGCACGATGGCAGCTTCAAGTGGGCAGATGGTGAAGGTATTTAGGTAAGCACTGTAACCTGTTATTGTATGATCCTAATGAAGGTTAATATAACCAAAATGTTGATCCAGGGGTGACTCCTGTGTTCATTCTATCATCCTGTCTGCTAGTCCCATGAGTGCCACCCCCTTCTGTGCAGTATGTCAGGTGCCAAAACACCGTGGAGGGCACCCGGGCATTTATTATTATTACTGGGGCTGAGATGCCAGAATTCTGACACCCGTCACAATGCCGCCACCGGAATCCAGAAATGGTCAGGAGACTGACATCGGAATCCCAACAGTCGGCATCCCGACTTATGTAAGTATAGCGCCTGGGTTAGGTTGAGGGCCAGAAGGAGGGGAAGGGTGTTAGTTTAGCCACTCCCCAGGGAGGTTAGAGTTAGGCTGCGAGGAGGGGAGGGTTAAGGTTAGGCTGTGGGGAGGGGGGATTAGGGTTAGGCACCCACGGGGAGGGTTAGGCTGCGGGGGAGAGTTAGGCACTATAGGGGGAGATTAGGGTTAGGCTGTGGGAAGGGAGGGTTATGGGTAGGGGAGTAGGGAGAACAGCTCCAACTCACCCCTTTTGGTATTGCAACCTTCGGGATCTCAGCATTGGTCTTCTGACCACCGGGGTCCGAAGGGCTGGCATATCATACTGAATCCATATATATGTATAGGTACACACATACATACATACATTCATACATACACACACACGCGCAATGCAGAGTCTGGCCGACACGCAAGAAAATTCACAAGGGGAATTCAGCCCAGGTACCCTCCAAAAACTCAAATATGGTTGAACAAATGCACTTTATACACCTTATCCATATCCTGCATTGTTCTGTGCTGTAAGTCACTTTTTCTTGTTTGGTTCACACTGTTTCTATTTATGCACTTTGAAAGGTTATGTGGACCCCTTGTATCGCAATATAAATAAAGGTTAATAATAAAATAAATTGATACATTATCATTTTATTGATATATTTTATTTATAGTTTCATAAGAAATATAACTGCCAATATATCACTTTGATAATTTTATTGATAGGGACCCCACAATTTTGGTACTATGGGGTTCCCACAGACCTTTATCTGGCCCTGGGTGGCTAAAAAGACAAAAGGAAATGTTGCATCTTATGTGAGTGTTGCAGGCTTGTTGCTGATAGCGGCTATGTACACAGCCACCCAGACATTCACATAGGAGGCCATAATCTGCCAGAGTTACTGCCCCTTCTAAAGGGCTTGTGCAACGAGTTTTGATGATGCAGCTGATGGTGATGTACTGTATAAAGATGCACCAGATGAAAAAATGCAGCGCCTTAAGAAAAGTGTGTGTCTCAGTCCTTGCATATTGAAATGCATGGATTTACACAAGGGAAGAGCTTTGTAGCGGCAAATGTATAAAGACACAGATGCACCTGTAACAAAAGGCTCAGCTATGGCCACATATTTGTCCTCCTCTGAATTAACCCCATTATGTTTCTGCTGTAATAAGATGCACTACTGTCTAAGATGTATTTGCCTCTGTACTGAACCAAAGTAGGGCAGTGCAACGGGGCTGTTTTGCAGCCAATGTAGTTGGCAACTTAGCATAGTTGTTGATGTGCAGTAAATCAGGTAAGTCCTAAGGACTCTGGAGTGCTGAAGAACACCTTTAATTGGTATCACATCAGGAACTTAACTAACCAACAAACAGGAAACTCCCTCCCAGCATACATAGCCCCAGAGATAGTCCCAACCTGCAGTGTCCTAGCAGGATACACAACTACACCCCTCCCTTTAAGAACAAAGTAAAAGTGGTAACAGAGAGTAAGGAGAAGAACAAAGAGGGAGAAAATTGGTTGAGGGAGTTTATGTAACATACTGTAGTCCTGAAATCGCATAATAGGCTTGCATAAACATCGTGACTTGGTGGTATACAGGTGCGTCATAGATGGCTGGTCATTGAGAGTAATAGCTGGAGGTACCATTGAGTCAGATGGTGATTCACAATCGAGTAAGGAAAACATAGGCTCTGACAACCCACAGTATGCTGTGATGTGAGGAGGGTCTGCATCATCCACTATTACACTGGGCGCAGTAATAGTCTCCTCATGTAGACTCAAAAGGTGGTGACAATTATGCTCATACACAGTTCCATCTGCCTGAACTTAACTGTTGTGCCAGCTGGCTTACTTTAAGATGGTGGCAGGCTTGTCATATCCTCGAGTGATCTGTATAACAACTTGTCCTGGAACCAACTGAGGGAGAGCGTGCGCTGTACAGTCATAATTCCTTTTAGTAGATGCACTTGTGTCTGTAATTGAGGTTGTAATTGATGTTTAGTAATTGAGATTTGGGCTCTGGTGTGAGGTCAAAATAAACATTGGGCAGAGGATTGTATTCCGTCCCATGGTGTGTTGTGTTTAAGAAAATGCCCAGTCTGGTCTCGTGGGCATTTCTCTTACAGATGCTTGCTGAGCTATCTGCTCTTTCTGCAAGACCATTGAATTGAGGATACACTGGACTGCTGGTGATGTGTGTAAAACCCCAAGTATGAGCAAACATCTTGAACTCACTGCTCATGAACTGTGTGGCATTGATAAATTTAAGAGGTATTCCATGTGTAGCAAAGTGTCCTTTGAGCTTGGTAATGACAGTGGTGCTGGTAAGAGTGGGTAAATGATCGATTTTGAACCAACCGGGGTAAGAGTTTATGAGACCCAGGTACTCCGTACCACTCCATACAAAAACATCAGCAGCAGTGATGAACCATGGAAGATCCAGGATGTCATGTGGACACATAGACTCTTTTTGGTTGGTGTACATGAAGGGCTGCAAATGGGCTACAAACAGAGATCTCCCTCTCAATGTCGAGCAGTTCCCTGACCATGTGCTTTGTGGCCTCCAGGCTGGGATGTCCTTGGTGCAGATGCTTGGTGTAGTACCTTGTAACCTCTGACCTCTCAAGATGATCTGGTCCAACAAAGATAACGCATCTCACATGGCAAAGAATGGGCATAAGTCTTGGGGATGTTCCTTGGAGGACTGGGGCCATCCTAGCAGGACAACCTGAGTTAGACATTGACACAAGTAATTTGCCAGAGATTCTCTTTGCAGCTCCTCCATATGGGCAGAGGACAGGATATGCACAGTGACCACATCATTGTCAATGTCAACCTGTAGAATAAGGGAGGAATGCTCTGGAGTGGGCATCAGTCATGAACATTTATTTGCCACACTTGTAGATGACGTCTAGGTGGTACCTCTGTAATTTGAGCATCATCCTTTGAATATGGGCAGATGCATTGTGCAAGGCAGTGACGTGCGGTGGGGTGAGGCAGGTGAGACAGAGCCTTTCCTCTCATACTAACATTTGTACCAGAGGTTTGACTGTATAAAGTTTATGAAAAATACAAAGAATATGTTTGAAATATCTTCTTTGCGTTATTCTAATAATTTTTATAGCCAAAACTCTGGAGTAAAAAGTCTATGGCAGGTGAGGCAGTGCCTCACCTTGCTAACTTTTCTGCACATCTCTGATTAAAAATCACCTAATTTCCAGGAGTTTATACTGCTGCAACTGTGTATAATGCCCAGATGTATGTTTTGGCTCATATATTGCATGTAAATCTGGCTCTGGTGCTAGCCAGTGCCTCCTCAGCTATTTAGCTCACCGCACGTCCCTGGCAAGGGCTTACTCATGATGGTGATGAGCAGTTGGTGGCCAGTTTCAATGGTGACTGGCCAGCCGTAGATGAACTCCAACTTCAGTAGCTCTTTTCGATATGCATGTAACAGGATTCTGTTTCCATCAGTGCCTTGGAATGAAAAGCAATTGGTCTATTCTTTTGGAGCCAGACTGCACTGTGCTGTGAGGCATCAGCAGAGATCACCACTGGTAAGTGTACATCAAAGTAGTGCAGTACAGGAGGGCTCATGAGCATGCACTTCAAACTCAACCCCATGGAATGGTGTGGATCCAACCAACATAATTCTGTATCTTGGTACAGAAGTTGTCGCAGGGGTGCAGTGATTTCACTATAATTGGGGATGAATTTTAACATGTAATTAGTCATCCCTAAGAAGTGGTGGAGACTAAGAATGTCCACTGGCATGGTCATGTTCTGCACTGTCATGTTTTGTCAGGATCTGATTTAACACCTGGGTCCGTTAGCTGGGTTATCCCACTTTTGACTAATTGATGAGAAATGTTGTGTATCAAACTGTGATTGGTATCCAAATATATTTTGTACCAAAATTATATTCTTGTGATAGTCTTGTTATTGCTCATTATTAATGATAAATGGTGCTCCAGCCAATCAGCTCCTAACTGCCATTAGAGCCTGTACAGGGCATCGTTGAGTATCACCAGAATGATAGCACTGATTTTGCCCCTTTTACATATTAAAAAGTCTCAGGAATGGTGCCTGTTAGGCTGGCCTGAGAAATTTATATCTCTCACCCAAACTTACTTCCATTGTTTTGTCACTAAACCTAGTTCACAGCCATATACTGTATAGTTAGCGCTGAGGGGTAAATTTACTAAGGTCAGAGTTTTTTTGAACTTGTGATGTTGTCCATAGTAACCAATCAGATTCTATCTGTTCTCTTCTAGAAGCAGCTAAATAAATGTTAACTTTCACATATAGGACACCCTTCCCTTTGCGCTTCTTACAACAATTTCAACAGTGATTATAGATAAGGGCTCCACTTAGCTTAAAGCCAATGCTTCCTTGATAAAGATCAGTGGACTGATCGAAACGCATTGGCTGAGAAAAGGGGGTGAAGCAGCTGACTGACCAGACGAGGAGGAAACGGGGTGCCCATCTTTGGAGTGGATTTTTCCCCGGGGATACATTACATCTATAGAATCTCCTATGTGCATTTCATTAATCTGGATACTGGTAGGAAGCCACCCTTATAAGTTTGGATTGTAACATCAGAGAATGTATATTGTCCTTCTATGAAGAAATTGACATTTTTTTATTGTGCTTCTTTTATTACATTTATTTGTTTTTATGTCCATTGGATCAATTTCTCCTTATTGGAATAATAGAAAATATCTATATGAGATACACATTTGGTGAACATATTGCACTAGATCATCTTTGTGTTTTCTTACATGTACCACCATCTGGACATATGTTATGACATTCATGTGCAAGACATATTTCTTGTGAAGTGTTAGGGTCTCCTGCCCTGTGCTGCCACGTCGTCATGGCAACCGGGAGACAAGTGCTAGTGGTGTAACCTGAGCGCAGCTGATACTCCGGTTCGGGTCTTTTGCTGTGCAGTGGTTATAGGCTCTGTGCACGGCAGGGGATCCGGTGCTGGTTTTTGTGCTCACAGTCTGTGAGGTCTGAGTGGGGCGTGGACAGCACCTGCTTTATAAGGCCTCTTTTCAGGGTAAGCAGATGCTGCTGAATCTTTGTTGGTTAGTCAGTTCATGAAAGTTAGCCAGTACTGTGTAGCTTTGTATTTGTTTGTTGCTTACTGCAAATAGGCCTGGGGATTTGGTATTACACTCTGCCAATCCAGACCTAGCAGTAAGACTGGAGTCAGTCGTTTAGCTTGCTGGGGTTCTGTTACTACTCTGTGAACTTAGCAAGTTTGCGGCTGTATTCTAAGACTTGCCTGTCTAATCCTGTCTCACTGTGCTAGGTGTCAGGGGTCAGTTTAGTGGCAGTAAGCTAAAACCTGTGCACTGCAAGTGAGAATTAGGATTGTGGAGATTCTCCTTGTGTCTATCATTCCATCTCTGACCAAGGAGTTTACTGCCACACCCGTTGGTAACCCTTTAGGGTTTTGCTGTTGCCCTTAGCAACAGCATTTCGGGTTCTCTACGTATTAAAACACAACATCTTGCTTTTCCATCTGAGCAGTTCTAATACAAGGGAGATACCCAGTTCCTTAGCCTCTGGGCTTCTCTGTTCACTTTGTGTGTATTTTGTTACCCTATCACCTTCTGTGTACATTATGTCATATCCCCCAGTTTGTCTGTGAGTCCATCTGTTTTGCATAACAGTTCAAACACCAGTACATTCCTGCAGACACTGGAGTGCATAACAGTTCTGACACCAGTACTTTCCTGCAGGCACTGGTGTGCATAACATATTCAGCAGCCTAATACTCCTGTTGAAATTTTGTGGGAATATGGAGCATACCCCTCAAAATACGTTGCAACAGGTGGTCGATCAGGTGCAGGTCCTGACTCGACAATTTAATGATTTGTCCATTAAAATGCACACCTCCCAGGCTGCTGGCGGAGCTCCCGCAGCAGCAGCACCTGCAGGGGTTAAGGAGCCGAAAGTAAATCTCCCGGATCGTTTTTCTGGAGATCGCTCGCAGTTCTTTTGTTTCAAGGAGAGCTGCAAGCTATACTTCCGGCTTAGGCCTCAGTCTTCTGGGTCGGAGATTCAGCGGGTGGGCATAGTGATTTCCTTGCTACAAGGAGACCCACAGGTCTGGGCATATGGGTTGCAGCCTGACTGTCCGTCGCTTAAAAGTGTTGATGTTTTTTTTACGGCACTGGGCATGTTGTATGATGACCCTGACAAGACGGCCTCAGCCGAGGCTCAGATTTTGATCCTTAAGCAAGGGCGAAGGCCAGTTGAGGTTTACTGTACGGAGTTTCGGAGGTTGGCCCATGATACCCAGTGGAATGACCCAGCCCTGAGACACCAGTACCGAAGAGGTCTTTCTAACCAGATAAAGGACCAACTGGTACAATATCCCTTGCCTGATAGCTTGGATCAGCTCATGCAGTTATCCATCCGGGTGGATAGACGGCTGAGAGAGCGTAGGCTTGAAAGGGAGACTGAGATTTCCTTCCTTCCCAAGGGAACCTCAGACTCTGAGGAATTTTCTGAGGAGCCTATGCAGATTGGGGCTACCCGCCTCTCCTCGCGTGAGAAGACGCGGAGGAGACAGCAGGGGTTGTGTTTGTACTGTGGGAATAAAGGTCATGTGGTAGTATCATGCCCAGAAAAGCCGGAAAACTTCAGGGCCTGAGGGTGATGGGAAATATCCTGTCAGGCCAGAAGTCAGAATTTCCCAAGAAGACTTTTATCATTCCGGTGACCTTGAAGATCCTCGGTCAAACTGTCAAGACTGAGGCCTTTGTGGACAGTGGGGCCGACGGGGTTTTTATGGACCGCCAATTCGCCCTGAAACACTCTGTTCCCTTAGTACCCTTGGCATCGGAAATTGAGATTTGTGGGTTAAACGGGGAACCATTATCCCAAGGTAAAATTACCTCTTGCACTAGCCAGATTTCTTTGTTTATTGGAGCCACACACTCTGAAAAATTGTCCTTTTATGTGACTGTCTGTACTTTTGCCCCATTGGTGTTGGGGTTACCCTGGTTAAGGGCCCACAATCCTCAATTTGACTGGGTCTCTGGGGAGATTCTTAATTGGGGTACTGATTGTTTCAGGAGTTGCTTGAGCCTTCCAGTCAGGCTCTCGCAGCTAAGTTTGCCAGGATTGCCAGGGTGTTATGTAGATTTTGCGGACGTGTTCTCCAAAAAAGTTGCAGAGGTACTACCTCCCCATCGCCCCTATGACTGTGCCATTGATTTGTTGCCAAATGCTAAGCTTCCCAAGAGCAGGTTGTACTCCCTGTCACGTCCTGAGACTCAGGCTATGGCAGAGTACATTCAGGAGAACTTGGCTAAGGGATTTATCAGACCTTCACAGTCTCCAGTTGGGTCGGGGTTCTTCTTCGTGGGTAAAAAGGACGGTTCGTTGCGACCCTGCATCGACTTCAGGGAATTGAACCGTATCACGATTAAAAACTCATACCCACTGCCTCTCATTTCGGTCTTGTTTGACCAGCTTCGTACTGCCACCATTTTTTCTAAGATTGACCTACGCGGTGCGTACAATCTAATCCGAATAAGAGAGGGGGATGAATGGAAGACTGCCTTTAATACCCACTCAGGGCATTATGAATATTTGGTGATGCCTTTTGGGCTCTGTAATGCCCCAGCAGTCTTCCAGGATTTCATGAATGATGTGCTCAGGGAATATTTGGATAGATTCTTAGTTGTATACTTAGATGACATCCTAATCTTCTCCCATTCCCTGGAGGAACATCGGAAGCATGTACGCTTAGTCCTCCAGAAACTCAGAGACCACCGGCTTGGGGCGAAGCTGGAGAAGTGCGAATTTGAAGTTCAGCAAATCGCATTTCTAGGATATATTATCTCCCCAGAAGGTTTCCAAATGGAGGGTTCCAAGGTACAGGCAGTCCTGGATTGGGTGCAGCCCACTAGTTTGAAGGCGCTTCAGCGTTTCCTGGGCTTTGCGAATTTTTATAGACGATTTATCGCTGGATTTTCGTCTATAGTGGCGCCCTTGGTGGCACTCACTAAGAAAGGGGCGGATGTTGCTCACTGGTCTTGTGAGGCTAAAGCGGCTTTTGCCCGTCTCAAAAGGGCATTTGTTTCGGCCAAGGTGCTGCGACACCCAGATCCAGAGCGTCCTTTTGTGGTGGAGGTGGATGCCTCTGAGATGGGTATTGGGGCAGTGCTTTCTCAGATGGGAGTGTCTGATAATCGCCTTCATCCCTGTGCTTACTTTTCCCGTAAATTTTCGCCTGCCGAGATGAATTATGACGTGGGTAACCGGGAATTGTTGGCTATTAAGGATGCACTCGAGGAGTGGAGACACTGGCTTGAGGGGGCTAAGTTTGTGGTCTCAATTCTCACTGACCATAAGAATCTGGCATATTTAGAGTCAGCGAAGCGTCTCAATGCCAGGCAGGCACGATGGGCTTTGTTTTTTGCTCGCTTTAATTTTTTGATAACATATCGCCCTGGGTCAAAAAACATCAAGGCTGATGCGCTCTCGCGGAGTTTTGCTCCAATCCAGGAGACCACCGAGGAGCCGTTGCCCATTGTTTCCCCATCATGTATTAAAGTGGGCATTACCCAGGACCTCTTATCATTAGTCCTTAGAGCACAGGAGCAGGCTCCTCCAGACCTTCCGGTAGGTCTTTTGTTTGTGCCTCCTAGGTTAAGACAGCGAGTGTTCCTGGAATTCCATGCCAAGAAGTCGGCAGGTCACCCGGGTATTGCCAGAACTCGGGAGTTGCTATCTAGGGCGGTGTGGTGGCCCTCGGTGGCTAAGGATGTGGATCAGTGGGTTCGGGCATGTGACATCTATGCCCGAAATAAGACTCCTAGAGGGGTTCCTGTTGGCCCATTACATCCACTCTCTATCCCATCTAAGCCATGGACCCACATTTCAATGGATTTTGTGGTGGACTTGCCCAAATCCTCGGGGATGACAGCCATCTGGGTTGTCGTTGACAGGTTTTCGAAGATGGCGCACTTCGTTCCACTGGTTGGGCTGCCATCAGCCAGACACCTGTCTGAATTATTTATGCTGCATGTTGTGCGTCTCCACGGGTTGCCACTTGATGTGGTCTCTGACCGCGGATCCCAGTTTGTGGCCAAATTCTGGAGGGCATTTTGTTCCGATCTCCAGATTTCTGTCAGCTTGTCGTCAGGCTACCATCCGCAGTCTAATGGGCAGACTGAAAGGGTGAACCAGTCCTTGGAGCAGTTCCTCAGGTGTTATGTCTCCAAGTGTCAGACTGACTGGGTTGCTCATCTGTCCATGGCGGAGTTTGCCTATAACAACGCGGCTCACTCTGCTACAGGGATCTCTCCCTTCCTTTGTGTGTATGGGCATCATCCTAAGGCCAATTCTTTTGACCCCCTGGACTCCACGCCTGGTGGTTCCTCTGTGGTTTCGGTCCTTAGAGGTATTTGGCGGAAAGTGAAGAAAGCCCTTGTGTCTGTGTCATTAGTGACCAAAAGGGTTTTTGATAAGCGGAAAAGACCCTGCAGCTTCAAATTAGGAGACTTCGTCTGGTTGTCTACCAAGAATTTGAAGTTGAGACAGCCATCTCATAAGTTAGGGCCCCGGTTCATCGGCCCTTATAAGATCACCAGGGTTATCAATCCGGTGGCATTTCAGTTAGATCTGCCCCGTTCTTTGGGTATCAATAAAACATTTCATTGTTCCCTTTTAAAACGGGCGATTAGTAATCCTTCTTCCAGTGGAAGACCTTCCCCTCTTCTGATACGTGGCCAGAGGGAGTTTGTTGTTGAAAGGATTCTTGACTCCAAGGTGGTTCGGGGTCGGCTGTCATTTTTGGTGCACTGGAAGGGGTATGGCCCGGAGGAGCGGTCGTGGGTGCGCAGTTGTGATCTTCATGCCCCCAGACTGATACGCTCTTTCTTCTCGCAGTTCCCCGATAAACCCGGTGGTAGGGGTTCTTTGACCCCTCGTCAGAGGGGGGGTACTGTTAGGGTCTCCTGCCCTGTGCTGCCACGTCGTCATGGCAACCGGGAGACAAGTGCTAGTGGTGTAACCTGAGCGCAGCTGATACTCCGGTTCGGGTCTTTTGCTGTGCAGTGGTTATAGGCTCTGTGCACGGCAGGGGATCCGGTGCTGGTTTTTGTGCTCACAGTCTTTGAGGTCTGAGTGGGGCGTGGACAGCACCTGCTTTATAAGGCCTCTTTTCAGGGTAAGCAGATGCTGCTGAATCTTTGTTGGTTAGTCAGTTCATGAAAGTTAGCCAGTACTGTGTAGCTTTGTATTTGTTTGTTGCTTACTGCAAATAGGCCTGGGGATTTGGTATTACACTCTGCCAATCCAGACCTAGCAGTAAGACTGGAGTCAGTCGTTTAGCTTGCTGGGGTTCTGTTACTACTCTGTGAACTTAGCAAGTTTGCGGCTGTATTCTAAGACTTGCCTGTCTAATCCTGTCTCACTGTGCTAGGTGTCAGGGGTCAGTTTAGTGGCAGTAAGCTAAAACCTGTGCACTGCAAGTGAGAATTAGGATTGTGGAGATTCTCCTTGTGTCTATCATTCCATCTCTGACCAAGGAGTTTACTGCCACACCCGTTGGTAACCCTTTAGGGTTTTGCTGTTGCCCTTAGCAACAGCATTTCGGGTTCTCTACGTATTAAAACACAACATCTTGCTTTTCCATCTGAGCAGTTCTAATACAAGGGCGATACCCAGTTCCTTAGCCTCTGGGCTTCTCTGTTCACTTTGTGTGTATTTTGTTACCCTATCACCTTCTGTGTACATTATGTCATATCCCCCAGTTTGTCTGTGAGTCCATCTGTTTTGCATAACAGTTCAAACACCAGTACATTTCTGCAGACACTGGAGTGCATAACAGTTCTGACACCAGTACTTTCCTGCAGGCACTGGTGTGCATAACATGAAGACCTTTTTATAGTGATTGGAAGCATCGGCTTTAAGCTAAGGGGAGCCCTTATCTATAATCACTGTTGAAATTGTTGTAAGAAGCGCAATAGGAAGGGTGTCCTATATGTGAAAGTGCTATTGTATATTGTGGGGTAAGGATAATACCCATTTGAACACCCATCCCTTTTGCTGCTTTTGTGCGCAAGCACGGCAGGTGCAGAAATTATCTTTTCAAAATAAATGTAAAGTAGAATCTGAATGGTTGCTATGAGCAACATCACCAGTTCAAAAAAAACCTCCCACCTTCGTAAATTTACCCCTTAGAGATCGGGATCTAGAACCTATTAATACAGCTCAACAGTGTCAGAAGCCAGAGTTTACTAGAGCCTTTCTGAACTCTTTAAGAGCTACTTGGAAGGTGTTACCAAAGCTCTACAGCTTCAGTCCATGTATACTGTATATTTACATTTATAAATATAAATGCCTTGTGTGGGAAGAGGCTGGTAGGACCCAGTTACATATAACACAAGAGAAGCTTACAATAATCTGGAAGTCCTAAACACTTTTGTTAAAGGGGTTGTCAATTTTAAGATACTGTACTCCCTTTTCATTAGGGATGCAGTAAACATGGATTCCCTGTTAATTGTTATTCACAACAGAACACCCAAGACTATATGGCATGGACTCCACCACTATGAAGAGTATTTCTGTATTCACACCTCTTTCCAAACCCTGTCAATATGCTCTTCTAGACAAATCATCTTGTGAAAAGATTAATTCTGTATTTGACAATTTTGCTAATTAAGACAACAGATTTTTCTTTCCTCTTCAGATATTTCATTTTGTAGGTATTGCAAATAAACAATATATTTGTTGCAATATCGCAAGCAGAACATTTACGCCGACTGTTTTGTATTCATGCCTCAGGCATTAACCTTTACAGAGAAATGTAGCACAGAGCCCATCCTCAGGGGTAAGCTGCTTCCCTCTTATTGTTCTAACTAAGATACTGCTATGCCAAGACTCCGTTTTTTTAATAGCTCAAGTACGACTTTGTACCCCATAATGATTGTGCTGTTAATATCTCCTGTCAGCCACTTCCATAGACCATGTTTGTAAAACAGATATCTATGTAAAGATGTTTCTGGTGCATGGTGAAGGCACAAAAATAACAGGAAAGTAATTGAGAGGATGAAAGACATGTGGCGTGATAATGATCTCTTGGCAGCTTAGTGTAACATGTATTTCTACTTTTAAACCTTTAGATGTATTCCTGTTTAAGTGCAGGGATGTAACAGAGATGTTGATGGTCATTTTAATAAAATAAATATTCCCTCCAGAAGCAAATGTGAGTCACTATTTGGTTCCAAGATACAGAGCCTAGATAGGAAAGCTTCTATCTCAGCCTTGAGGTATTCTAAGAAAACATGATACCCGGTATTTCAATGTGTCTATGGTTGGTATAAATAGATCTGGCACATATTTTAAAAACATTAATTTATTATAGAAATAGAAACGGAGTAAATATATGGATGGGAGTAAGGTTCATCTGGATCATATACAGGGTGATTCAAAAGTCGCAGTACACCCTTTTGTTTCAAAAACTGTGCAGGAAATGGGAAAACTGAATACTCCAGTAAGGTATGGGTGAGGTGGGCTATCTTTAAGGGTATGTACCGAACATGGGCGCCATCTTGAAATCGGCCATCTTGAATCTAAGTCAGTTTTTACAAATAGAAAGGGGATCATGTAACATGTCAAGCAACATCAGAATTTGATTAAACGTTTATTGCTGCAAACAGATTTGAAATAGCAGATATGGTTCAAAAGTTACAACACTTTTTGTGTTGCAGGTAACTGAAGATGGCTTTGACAAAAGGGGAAAGAATTGAGGTCATTTTGATATCTGGAGAACAAAGTTTCTGTGTCATAGCTGCATATTTTAACAACCAGTACCCAGAAAGACCTCCTATTTCACATAACACTGTCAGGTGCCTAATTTCCAAATTCTGAGAAACTGGGACTGTGGCTGACACAGTCCCAGTTTCTCAAGACTCTGAGATCTGATAATGGTGGAGAATATCTCAACAGAGAGGTGGAGGACAATTTTTAAGAAACTGTGGAATACAGCATCAATTGACCATTGCCGATACTACTGAGGAAAATGGGGTCAGTGAATGAGCAAACCATACACTAGTAGAGAGAACAATATGTATGCTAAAGAGCGAAGGCATAGACAAGCAGTTTTTGGCAGAACCCATGTCCATAGCCATTTATATCAAGAACTTTTTCCTACAGTTGCCCTAAAGGACATAAAACCTATTAAATCATGGTCAAAAAGAAAACAAAGTGTACGGCATCTCAGAACTTTTGGAAGTATGGCCTATGTCCATATACAAAGTGAGAAAAGATGAAAGCTGGATTCTAAGTCAGTAAAGTGCATCATGCTTGCCTACTGCCATGAAAGCAAAGGTTACAGACTATGAAATTCAAATACCAAAAAGCTTGTCAAGTCTTGAGATGTCAGAGACTATCAGCATGGAAGAACAACTGCAGAAAATGTCTTATGTAAGGTCAAATATCGGAAAACCACCTAAGAGATATGATGAGATATTTGCATACACTGCATTAGGTGAGCCTCGGGACATCCAGAAGCCAAAGTCAAGATCAAGATAGGCAAAGAGACTTTGCAAGATTTAAAAACCACAAGTTTGAAAATTATAAAGAATCATGACAGTGACAATAACCTCAAATTTTTCAAGAGACTGTTGCTATGGCCCATGATGTCAGTAAAATTACTATTACTAATGTACTGTATCTACGAAGGAGGTCAAGCTAAAGTCACATAATATGTTGATGACTTTTCATGTGTTTAACACAATTTATTTTACAGGTCGCTACAGAAAAGCTGAAACTAAATGTTTGCAATACATGGAGAAGCTTGTAGCGAAGGGGGGTATTAAAAGAGGATTGCACTACTGAGCAGACTCCAGTCTTCTTGTCCTCCATTGAGGCTTCATGCCCTATCCCAAGATGGATCCCTGAGATCACTATTGAGCATGTGCAGGGGCCATGGTGTCTTTACTGTGAAAAGTGACATGGTGGGAGACAGAAGTCTACTGAATTGCTCTTATGAGAGACCTGGTTATCAGCTGCTATAAATCTGTTCCAGCATTCCTTCATCACTACCTGTTTGCAGTATACCCTCACTTGCAGTAGAGCTGTATGAAATCCAACTCAGCTTAAGCTCCACTTCATCACCAGAATACATGTAACAGTCAGTATAGTTTTACCAATTATCTATCAATAAACCAACACCACATGGTCATGGTTTTTGCTTTTTTGATGGAGTGTTCTTTAGTTTTCAGCATTAGCTGGATTTGGCTTGCTTTGTCAGAAAGAAAGGAAGTTTTTGTGAATGTACAATGTTATATTAGTTAGGTGTGTTTTCCTCGCAATTGATTAAGACATATATCCTTTCCTGAAAAACTGGACTCCGCCCACCTGAGCGTACTGATGTGTATTGGGGAGAGATGACACCAATGATTATGTTATGGTGCTCATCTAGTTGTCTTGTTTGTTTTCATTCTTTTGTTCTTAAGTGTCAAAATGTGTTCTTAAATGTCCAATTTCAAACACAAATCCAGTTTTCATGTGTCAACAGAATTTAAATGAGCTCTATATTTGATAAGTTTTATTAAAGGGTTTAAAAAAAACTTCAACCATCAGGGAGTTTATTCTCTACCACATGGACCCATACACTAGAGATAATTTAGTAAAAAGCACATTTTGACAATTATGTTGTTGGGGTGTTGAATGGAACCAGTGCATATACAGAAATCGCATGCAAGCATGTGGAGAGAATATAAACTGCATACAGATAGGACAGAATTGACCCCATAAAGTTCTGTAAGGTAACAATGCTGACCACTGTGCTATCATGTTGTACACTATTTTTGAATTGCTTCAGTTCTTAAGATACATTCTAATGCTAAAGACAAATAGAGGTGATTATCACTGGTGACTGGGGTGGGCTGAAGAGGAAATAAAGGTATTACAGTATAGACAAAATAAACTATGGAACTATTGTATGGCAAGCTCTATTTACAGAATCTGATTAAAGTAACAATATGATGGGAGAATTATTAGACATTTATCTCTTAATATTTATATTAGAAATACAAAGAGAATATGGTTCGTGAGCCCTTAACTAATTTACATGATCTCATTTAGGTTTGAAAATGGCTTATAGAATACGTATTATATATATATATATATATATATATATATATTCTGTAGATATTTTTCTCCATGAGTAAGTGCTCTTTAGAAAGCTTCTGTTCCTCCTACAGGCTTGGTGACTTGGTGACCTGTCTCTCTGCCTTTCAACGAGTCTTTCCAGCCTCTCGTAATGATGTTAAACCACAGAGTTTAGCATACAAGAATAAAAAGAAACATTTCTTCCTACAGTATGCATGACTTTGGACAGAGGTGTGATGGAAAAAAATGTGTTCTGGCTGAACTGTACTTCCTAATCAAATGGGTGTAACAGATGGCTGCTGGAGCAACCCATCACAATGGAAATATCTGCAGTTCTCATGGTAACGGAATCTGTCAGGTCTGAGGGATTTGCAGGGTGTTTTTTTTTCCAGGACATCTGAGTTGCAATCTCTAAGCTGTCTAGAAATCATTCTCCTTCTGCACCTTCTATTCAGCTCCATAAAGATGAAATGCGTTTCCCAATAAATGAATGCCGAGCAGAATGCAATTATATATTTAAAAAGAAAGAAAGAATCCATTTGGCAGAAGTGTAATTACAGTATATGGGAAGACCTCATTAGAATATCTGTAAACCAATAGTACTCATATTGAGCATCACCCGGTGACTATGCATATTATTGCATCTGAACATACTGATGCAAGGTCCACAGTGAAATTATTTGTGTGGATCATTCTTATATAGTGTGTAATGAAACAGCAAGCTTTATGGAAATCTCTGCCCTATAAAGGAAGAGGACTTACTGTAATTATTATTCCAATGGTAATTATCCAAAGCCCGGACATGAGGACACATAGGATTACATTTACTTTTCACAGTCACTGATTTTCAGCTGTTTTGACCATGGGGTTTAAAATATAATACTATTGACTATAAATTCAGTGTTATTGAGGTATTAAGTCCCGCAGGCAAAACAACCCAAAATTGGCGGTTTTGAAAGCCTACTGTTTAGACCAGAGGTTCTCAAACTCGGTCCTCGGGGGCACACACAGTGCATGTTTTGCAGGTCTCCTCACAGAATCGCAAGTGAAATAATTAGCTCCACCTGTGGACCTATAAAAATGTGTCAGTGAGTAATTAATACACCTGTGCACCTGCTGGGTTACCTGCAAAACATGCACTGTGTGTGCCCCTGAGGACCGAGTTTGAGATCCTCTAGTTTAGACTGTAAAGCCCATAGGTACAAAAATTGGCAAGATGTTTTAAAAATGGCACATAATATAGTATGGGTATGCAATACAATTAGATATAGGGCTATGAGCAAAATAATTGTTAAATAAGAGCCATAAATGATGTTCTTGCTGAGGTTATGTGGGTGTTTCTGGAATTTTAACATGCCTGAAGAGGTGAGTTTTCAGGGAACATTTGAAGGCTTGGATAGAAGAAAGTGTGAAGAAGGTGTGTGCAGCCCGAAAACAGACTTCAAAGCATGTATGGGGGAAGGTAATGAGTGTGGATGATAGACACAGGGCCGTCTTAACAGCAGTATGGGCCCCTGGGCACAGCAATGCACTGGGGCCCCTACCCATCGTCCATGGGTGGGGGTGCTATCAGCGGCAGCTTTGATGTCCCGCGGGCGGTAGGGGGTGTTCTATCTTCCGCTCAGCATGTAGGACCTGGAGCAGTAATTTCTGCTAATTAATGCTTTACTGCACAGATGGGGTGGGAGGGAGAACACTAAACTGTAGAAGGGGGCACTGGGCTGAATGAAGGGGCCCCGGTACATGACTTCCAGCGCAGTATGGGGTGTTTAATATGTAAAGGAGGGGTCGATAGTGGAGTGGGCTCAATATTCATCATTTTCTGGTGAGAGGGCAGCTTGCTTGACTGCAGATATCTCAAGTTCCTGGAAAAAGATTTCTTAGCTTTGAATGGGATAAAAAATTAGAGTGTCTCCCTTGTCAGGAGGTACTGGACTTGGGGACCAGAGTTCAGGAGCCAGAGCAATCCACCAACAAATATATAAAACTGCATACCAGGCGTGAGGAGCTGAAGCAGGGACCAGCTGCTTGAAGGCTGATATCTCTGGTTCTTTGCATAGTAGAGACAAGCTGCCAGTGTCCACCGAAAGTGTAGAGTCCCAGCTTTTGAAATGTTCCCTCAGAAAAACTGTAAGTCATACAGAGCCCGAGATATCTGGCTGGGAAAAGCAATTAACAGGCTTGGATGGGGACCACTGCTTTGAAGTCGGATATCTCTGGTTCCCTAGGGCCGATTTTCAAAAATCTGGTACCCCTGGAAAGAGGGGACCCTCAGCTATCAGCCTAGGCCCTTATACTCGTGGGGCCCTTGGGCAAGAGCCCACTGAGCCGAGTGAGCCCATACGAAAAGACGGCCCTGGATAGACAGATCTTGTGCAGAGTGGAGGGACTGAGCTGTGAGATATTTTGAGGTAAGTGAAGACATGTAGGTTGATGTAGTTTGATGACCTTATGTGTACGTTGAAGTATTTCAAATTAAATTTGGTTAAAAAAAACAATCACTGTTATTCATGCAACAAAGGTCATTGGAAGAATTGTCATATTAAACTACAGAATCGTTGATAAACATATTTGAAAAAACAAACAGCCAATGTAGGGACTGACAGAGCGAGCAGCAACAGAACAAAGTTTGCTGGACGATTAGTCTAACTGCTGCATTCAGTAAAGATTGTAGGGGTGAAAGCCTGTTTAGGGGAAGACAGTATTGGGCTGGAACAGTTAACAGTTTTATTATTAACAGTTTTATTTTATTACTAACAGTTTTACAATTAACAGTTTTATTTGTCCTATGATAAATTGGCCTTTGCATTTTTTCGGTGGGGAGGGAATGTTTTGTGTTTCAGATGCTCTTGGGGGGAAGGTTGTTGTAATACAATATGCCTATTGAGATAGCAATAAGAAGCAATGTGATTGCCTCGGGTATTTCAGTACATTTATTTAAATAATAAGAACAGAAACAATGGATTTTGGAATTATTCCAAAATTGAATAAAAGCGGAGAAAATATGAAGATACTGACAATTTGTGCTACAAAAAAAAAACCCACACAAAAGTAAATGATTCAATTAGGTTGTAAGTTAGTATAGGACTAAGGAGAATTTTAAATAAATCAGTTTTAAATAAATACATTTTAAATAAATCAGGTAACAGAACATGATGAGAACCTGTAAGCAGCATTGTAATGAAAGCAATAACGGAAGTTATAGAGGTCAGACCAATTTTGTACAAGTATATACATATTTTTAAGTGAAAGGGGAAACATTTTAATTATATGTATAAATAGTTGTTTTTACATAATTGGTGCAAAGCTTTACTTTGAGGATCTTGTAGAAGATTTAATGCAGTTACAAGGCTGGAACTTTATATGTCAGAAGGCTTTTTACATTTACCCTTAATTTGCAACTTTTAAGAACTAAAGTTGACTTTTAGAGCCACAGGAAACTTAAAAAATCTCCCCTAATCAGTACCATGTGTGTTACTCTTGCCAAGCTACACTGTTTTTACTGTAACAGCTCTCATTGGGTGCTGCATTCAGTACATATGGAACAATCTATTCTACGCCCACTTCCACACAGTCTTTGTCTTACTGGTTCTATATAGTGAGCAGGGCAGTTTTCTGAACTTCCAAAGAGCTGAAAAATTCCAGTAGCCAAGAACTGTGCTTCTCACAGGTGGCTATGCTCACTATGCTGCCTGTGTGGCTGGAACAGGTTATTATATGTGTCTGTGCAATCCATAAAGTATTATTTTTTTATAATGCTGTGTACCAGTGGTGATTTATTTTACACTCCATATGACGAGCCATTTATATAATTTTCTTGGAGAGGCCTAGCCAACCTTGTCCTTTTTATAACTTCCTGACAAATTGTGTGTCAAAACATTACAATAATTACTTTGCAGTTCTTGTGATCAACATTGCATATTGAAGTATAAGTTTGAGAGGAGAAAAAGCAACATATACATCTAAAGTCCATTTCCCTGATTGCTTGACCCAACAGTTTCTGCCAATTCACCAGTTGGTGGATTGGCCATCCATCAGGGAATCTGGGAAATTCTTCATTTAAAAAAATCCTAGATTTGCTGATTTACAACCGTTTTCTGTCAGGGTTGGGGAATCAAGATTTGTAAACATGTTTAAAATCCCCTATCAATACTGAAAACTGTTAGAATCGGTAAATCGTGGATTTTTAAAATGAAGAATTTTTCCCTATTCCCCAATGGATCAATGATCATTGATAGCAGATCAGTGGTACTGGCTGGGTCATGGAAACAGATGTATGGAGGTCTTTAACCTGTAGACAGTCCAGTCTTATTACAGTGAATCTAAACAAATTATCTACCTTTGGCTTTTGTGATACAGAGTTTTAAAATCAAACAGCATTCAGTAAGGTTAGAGCTACAGGGAACCATCGTAAAGCATTTATTAACAACTATTAATAATAATAATAATAACTAGACACCAATCCCACAGGCTACTATCAGTGCCCAAGATGTTGATTCCTACAGTACTTTATGGACAAGATTGATGAGATCCAACATGATCATGTTCAAATCCTGAAAACTTTGGCACCTTCTCTTGATTTGATCACAATGAAGATGAAGTGTCTACTCTCTTCTCATCTCCCACAACTATCTCTACTCTTGATTCTATGCCCTCACAAATCAGCCAAGCTCTGTCTCCTGTGCTCATCCCAACCTTAACTAAAATATGTAATCTCTCTCTCTCTCTCTCTCTCTACTTGTGTCTTGCCGTTATTATTCAAGCATTCAGTGATTACTCGTTTTCAAAACACACAATTCTAATCCTAACTCTCTCACAAATTACCATCCAAACTTGAAGGTCCTTTGCCCTCCAAGCTGCTTGAGAAACTTTCCTACAACCACCTTACACACTTTCTTGAATCACACAGCTTATTGGACACACTTTAGTTTGCCCTTCATCCCAATCACTCCACAGAGGCTGCATGGACTAAAGTGGTGAATGATTTAATCACTTCTGTGTTTAAAGACCATTAATCACTTCTAATTTTTCTGGATCTCTCTACTGAATTTGGCACTGTTGTCTCTTCTCATACAACTGCTACAATCCCTAGGTCTTCAATACAGAGTCCTATCCAATTTCTCATCCTACTTATCAGATCACTCATTCAGATCATCTCCTTTCAGCTTCCTCTATCAGTTGGTGTACCACAAGGCTCAGTCCTATGTCCTCTGCTTTTCTCTATCTATAGCACATCTCTCGGCAAACTAATGTTCTTTTGGGTATCAGTAGATCTCTCACCATCCATGTTTTCCTGCATTATTGAACATCCTGCCATTTCTTCTTGGATGTCATCTTACCTTAAACTCAAACTTTCAAATATTTTCACCCGCCAATGAAAGTTACTGACCTGATACAACACAACAATAAACCCTACCAGTCAAATTCACTGTCTAGGTGTCATCCTTGACTCTGTACTGTACTTTGTACCCCCCAATCTGTATCCGAATCCTGTTATGTACATTTAAGAAATATATACAGCATACTATACATCCATATCTCACACAAGAGAATGAAAAAATGTTATGCACACAATATATCCTGCATTATTTCAATAGTCTCGTTACTGTTCTTCCCTTAAACAGACTTTCCCCCCTACAATCTTTACTGAATGCAGCAGTTACACTACCCATAAATTCTGTTCTGTTGTTGCTCGCTCTGTCAGTCCCTACATTGGTTGTTTTTTATTGAATTTAATATGAAATACTTTTATTTACACATAAGGTAATCAAACTACACCAACATACAGTACATATCTTCACTTACCTCAAAATAATTCTCAGTTCAGTCCCTTCTCTCTGCACAAGATCTGTCTATCATCCACACTAATTACCTGCTCCCATTCATGATTACAGGTTTTTTTTTGGGCTGCATTCACCCTGTGAAATTCCCTCCCTAATACAATAAGACTTTCTTTTATCCAAATGTCCAAGTATTTCCTGAAAACTCAGATCTTCAGGCAAGTTAAAATTCTAGAACCACCTACATAACCTCCGCAAGCTATTCAATAATCAACTCCCCTGTCCAGAGGCGGATTTAGACTTCATGGGGCCCTAAGCAAGACACCGATTGGGGCCACTCTTCCTCAAACAATCCTCAGTGTGCTCCCCCACCAATTGTAGCAAACAGGTCCTGCTAACCCCCAGTCAGTGTATGCTCCCCAATCTGCCCATAGCCGATTATAGCAAGTGGATGGTAGTTGTACTAGTGTATTGATTACTATTTATTACCAGTTATTAATATAGTGCACACATATCCTGCATGCTTTACAGAGAACATTTGGCCATTCACATCAGTCCCTTCCTCAGTGGAGCTTACAATATATATTACCTACAACATGCACACATCCACGCTAGGGTTAATTTTGTTGGGAGACAATTAAGTATATTTTTGGATTGTGGGAGGAAACCGGAGTAACCGGAGGAAACGCATGCAAGTACGGGCCATGATGAGAATTGAACTCATGACCTGAGTGCTGTGAGGCACTAACCATTACATCGTCCATGCTGCCCTTATAATCACACCTGGTAGCTATCTAGTCCCTGGCAGCCTGCCGGGGGTAAACAGCCAGACCAGCACTCAGACATTTTTTTGGTGGAAATCAGAAATGCCCTCTTGACTCCATGATCTGTCGGCGAGCAACCTGGGTTGCGCTGGGCCTTTGCGGCTGCTTTGGATGCCTACTGGTAAATCTGCTACTGCACGGTAGCCAGTTCGCTAACTTAATCGTCAGACCTCGTATAATGCAGTCACACTTATATACAGTATTGTCAATACAGTCACAGTCACTGAGGGGTGCAATAATGGATATTATAAGGGATGCAGGACCTGCTAATAGGGAAAGGGTGATGAGCTACAATCAATGTGTGTGTGTGGGGGAGGGGGGCACTGATATATACCTTATAATACTTATTATTACACCCAATTACATTAGTGTTGACTGCATTATAGTGCCTCTCCCCCCCCCCCTTTACTGATTGTAGCAGCCTAGTAGGTCCCCCATCCCTTACAATACCCATTATTACACCCCTCACTCAGTGTGACTGTATTGATTATATATCAGTGCCCCACTGATTGTAGCAGGCATCTCCCATACACGGTAGTACTAAAATACAGTATTATAGCATATTGATATATCATATATATGTCAGTATATGCCTCCTCCCGAGCCATGATTGTCACAGCAGATGTTAGACACTGTCTACTCCCCCATCATCCCCCACTCACGCCTGATTGGAATTTGAAGTAGGTGGTAGATGTTATATAAAATGTAATAAATACTGTAATAAAGTACACTGTAAGACCTCCTGTTTTTTTTGTGCACATACTAGCTTTTCTCTCTAAGCATTTGACATCATACACACGTGTGTCATGACTGGTCACATGCACAGTACCACAGGACTGGGGACACAGGCATGCACTGGAGCCGGCACCCAACACAGCTGTCTAATTACTGACAGCCTGGCGGGAATATTCAGCCAGCTCAGCTCTCTGACAATTTTGGTGGTCTGCCACAAATGCCATTTATACAGCCATGTTGGCGGGCCCCCTGAGACCAACAGGGCCCTAAGCAGCTGCTATGGTTGCCTTGTGATAAATCATCCTCTGCCCCTGTCCACAGTCCGCACATAACTTTATATATTTTCTCTTTCTACACTCACATAACCCACTGTGGCTGGATCATATAGCACACCAAAAATCTCTTCTATCTGGCTGGACCAATTTGCAGTATGTACTGTAGCACATATCCTCATGTATCAATGCTTATAGATTATAAACTGGTGAGCAAGGCAATCTTACCTATTTATCTGTTAATACTCTGTCTTATCTTATTACTGTTTTGTTCCCAATTGTAATGTGCAATGTAATATGCTGGTGCTATGTACGGAAAGTCCATGTGAAGAAGAAGAATAAAAATAATAGTGCAGAATTAAACACGAATTGTCGATCATTTCTCAGTCATTGCATGCACAGAACTACATGTGTATGTGTGCCCATGTAGAGAGTTGTATGTTTCTTATTGAACTGCCAATATTCATACAATTGATTTGATAAATATCATTATCAGTACAAACTTGCACCAGCCCTACCTTGGAACAAAGGATATGTCTGACAACAGGCAACACTTCCAAGCAACTATAAATAGCCTTCAAATCTGATGACATCCCTCACTGAAAACTGTCTACAAGAGAATGCCCCAGTTGAAGATGCGACAGAAACCCATATGACTCTGCAATGTCTGTACTCGTGTGGCTTATTTCAGCCCCATAGAACACATCCTTAGCCATAACATCGGCGTCTTTTTATATTTTGGGAACTCCAGGTAAGGATCCTACTTCACAATGTTTATTGACTTGCTGTTGGTTTTGTATTGAACAGGCAGTTACTCTCACATATGATTACCATAGTATTGCTTGTAACCTCTTGCTTTCTCTAAAAAAAGACTGTGAATGTCGGGTGATGATTAATTGCACTTAGGAAAGACACAATTTTCCTTATTTTTTATTACAATTACAATTACCATCACTAACAGTTCTTATTTTTCATTAAAGAAATAAAGTAACCTAGCAGGAGAAGAACAATTGTTTACTAAAAGATCATTCTCAAAGTTTCATGCTCCCTGTGTATACATACTCTATTTTACTACCTAATTGGCCACCAAACAATGTTCCCAATGGAACGGTATAATATGGTTTCTTCAGAACGTTTGGTTGAGAGGGGGATTCTTGATACCTTATAATCTCCATTACATTTATTTTTGTACAGATAACTATAACAGTTTCAGAAATGTACTCTCATTTATTATATTTTTAATATAATTTCAATTAACACTTCTGTATAATTTCATGCACAGCTTGCAGAGCACTATATTAGTTTTTAAATTTTATGTCTTAATAAAAAAAAGACTATAAGACTTTGTACTTCCAGATATCTTAAGTGTCACACATATGAAAAAAATAACTAATATTTCTATTCCTTCTGCCATTCTAAAATTGTTTTTAGCTTGAAATCATGGCATGATAATCTGAAACAGTCTGAGATTTCAATCTAATTTCAATTGATTTGAAACCTTCTGAAGAGCTGCCATCTGTTCTTGCAAAAATCATGAAGCAGCTTTGTACAAGCCAAATGTCCATATGGTTGAGGTTGGAGTTAAGGCTGATTTTTCAGCTTGCTGCATCACTTGGCATTGTAACAGTTAGACATATTCTACCATTATTGATACACTATTTATTACACGTTGATTGTTTTGCTTTTGTTATCTGTTGATATTTTCTGCAAGCAGTTTTACCACTTTATAGCATTGATAATTGGTGTTTGAACAGTAAATGCACAAGTTCACCAGAGTACTTTTTAATGTTATATGCTGTATATACTGTTAACTAGTTGACTGTGGCTGTTACTTAACATAGACACCAGCAATATATCACAATCAACTGTGTTATTTGTAACATATATACATTGTACAGTACAGTATATAAATGAGGAAAACTATATTGATGTGATGTTAAAAAACATGTCCTTAGTACAACTGTACAAGCCTCTATTTATGTGGGTTGTGATAAGATGCAAAGGTTATAAGGTAGCGTTATTGTAATAGCTACAGCACATATTATAATGTTTTATCTGTTGTTCTGAACCCACAATATAGGTTGGGATGCCACACAGGTCATCCACCTGATCATTTTGTAACATAACTATATATCACTATATAATAAAAAAATCATATTTATTAGCAAGTATTCCATGTTAGTGAAGAAATAATTATTTTTGACAAGTCATTTTGTTCTACTTAGATTCCTTACCACTAGCAAACATGGATAATATTTACAGCATGATGTTATTAAATGTTTAATAATTGCTAGATAATCCCAGCAACCCCACATCTCCTTCTACAGTGCTCTGAAAATGTGATACTTTCATGGTCAACCTGTTTTTCCTGCACTCTCTTTTCCTGCACATTTCTTGGCTTGGGACCAGATAACATCTGTGAGCCATGTTTAAACCTCTACAATCAAACTGTACTACTGTGACAACAGGGACAGACTGGGGCCATGAAGCAGCCCTTGCACGTCACTGTGTGCACTCGCCGCAGGTGTATTACAAGGGGTGTGCCATGAGTCAAAGGGTCCTGGCTGTGTATCACGCCCTGTAAACCAGGTGGGATGGAAGGAAGGCGGGCAGCTGAGCAGAGAGACAGGCGGCTTCGCTGCTCAACCAGCCCCACTCTCTGTGTGGCCGGACTAGCCTATCTGGACATCGTCCCTTCTGGCATTTGTCAGTAGTGCCAGATGGCCAGTCTTGCCCTGTGTGGGAACAAAACACAGGTTTATGAAGTCTCTTTCATACTGTACACAGCTATTCCACATTGGATACACATGTTGCAGAGAGTGTTCATATCAGTAAATGGGTTGAACTCCATAATACCAAACATCCATAAATATTGTTTGCAAATCATTTTAAGTAAGAGAACAATGGAAAAGTGCTGTATACAGCCAGACATTTTTTCTTCTGATTGTCTTTACTGCTTTTGATACTGGATTCGTGTCATCTTGTGAGTATATCCATAATAGCATAATTAACATATGCACGGTTAACAGCTTGGTGGCTGCATGCATAGAAGGATATTCAGGCAAATTGATTTATAATTAATATAAGCAAGAGGGAACGTGCAATTAACAATGTAACAGAAGAATCTATAAATAAATGTTTCACACTGGGCTACATTATTCTAAATGCTTTTAGGCAGTTAAATCAGGATAACCTGAATGGATAATTGAGCTACACATTCTGGTATTAGCTGTTACATTATATATATATACTGTATATACCTTTCAGGAACAACATGCTCCTAGTTAACATATCTTTGCATACACATGTCACATACTATTCTTCAATTATATGTTTCCTTTCTTTAACTTTGAGTGGTTCAATTGTTCCTTTTAATAAACCATCATAAACCATCAATTGTTCCTTTTAATAAACCATCATAGACAGCAAAACAAATGATGAACAATACATAAGAATTTAGAAGAAAAGAATGGAAACATTGTGAGATAAGAAAGTATGGTTTAATGAAAAGCAGGAATATTTTGCATGACTGGTGCAGGTTGTTAAGCATGCCTGATCTTTACCTGTCCCACATGAATTACAACGTACATTGTTGTAGCTCACTTGAGGCCTCTGATTTCTGCCAGTTTAAACAGAATGATTGGAAAGTGAATCATTTCCTGAAATTTAATTCATAGCTGAATCCAACGTACAGAGAGATAAGGTCATACAGACAACGATCTGTCTCCAGAAAGCTATCAAAATCGTAATGCTGCTTTAGGGGAGAGCTTAATTGAAAGAAATAGGTTTTGTTATTGGGATGAGACAAAACTGCAGAGTCATTGAAGGCCAGCAACCATTGTCCACTGAATGTAGTTGCTGAAATGCTGACATTCTAATAATATAATGTGCGTTCACATTATACAAGTAGCTGTATATATATTGTGATATGATAGATCACTGGAACAGCTGCAGAATGAAAGCTCCTGTGCTAAGATATTTCCATTATAAGGTAACCTAAAGCACAAATTCAAACTCTCTTCTAAATGAGGACATTTGATATGCACCGATGTATAAAACATCTGCCCTACTACCTAGAACATTTATTTGCATGTCATTCATCTATTCATGTTTGATCTCTATTCGAGAAGGTATAACTTTTCCATGCATTCAAAAATTCAAAATCAAACATCATTTTCTTATTTTACTTTAGTATATTACGGTGTCCCAGTCTTTACCTGTGTTGCAGGAAATGTCTATGCATTTGGAACATTAAAAGACTAAACATCAACTATTTAAAAAAAACTTGGACATGGAAATCTTTGGTAGGAAAAGTTGTTCAAATATAACGTAATACTTAAGATAATGTTTATAAAGTATTATAGAAATGTAACTTTTTACATGTACAGATAGTGGAGAAAAAAATCGAACACCAGTGTAGAGCACATAACTCAAGCATACTGAAAGCATGGCCTTTTATATAGTTGTGGCTCATGCATTAAGTACATAACTATCAGTATGGTCAGTGTCATGTATAGAAATGATGGTCCACCCCAGCTACATTTAATTATGGCATCATGGCTGCAAGATGAAGCCTCAGTGGCTTTGACAGAAAGATGATTGCTGGGCCACGTTTGGCAGGGGTCAGTGACAAGGGCGTAGCTACAATAGGTGCAAGCAGTGCAGCTGCTATGGGGCCCAGAGCTGAGAGGGGCCCACCTTCCCTGTCAAAGTTACATGTGTTATATACATTTCTTGCCATTGGGTGATACGTAGGGGTCTTTTCAAACTTTTTCCATGGGGCCTGCAATATATCTAGGTATGCCCCTGGACCTGCTCATTGTAGTGTGAAATAAAGTGAACTGGAGGGCTTTTTTTTATATTATTTAATAAGAATCGGGCACTATAATGAGGCACAATATGAACAGGTAGCACTATATATCATAATGTGACTTGGGGATACTATGCGGCATAATGTGTACTGGCAGCTCTTAAATGTGACATAGGGTGAACTTAAGCTCTACTACGATTCATAAAGAAACTAGGGCACTACTATGGGATATAACATTAAATAAGGCTCTACTATGGTTCAGAAAATGAACTAGGGCACCATTATAGGTCATAAAATTAACAACTGCTGCAGAGAAGTGTCTCCATAGAAGCATTGGGATGGGGACCCCTTCAAAATGTAGCTATGGGGCCCACAAAATACTGGCTATGCCCCTGGTCAGTGATTAATACAGCTGAGATAGCTGATGTTTCTTGAGTAATAGTGTAAAGGTGAGGTCAGCATGGAACTCTGACAGCAAAGCATTATCGGCAAAGATAAACAGTGGGCAGAAGCACACACTCAGCATTATCCGTACATTA
Organism: Pseudophryne corroboree; assembly: GCF_028390025.1. Lineage (NCBI taxonomy): Eukaryota > Metazoa > Chordata > Amphibia > Anura > Myobatrachidae > Pseudophryne > Pseudophryne corroboree. The sequence goes on from NC_086444.1 coordinate 558,822,002, forward strand.
ATTAGTACATGGCAGAACAGGACAACAACTGCAGATAAATAGCAGGCAATTTAATGAAAAACGTTAAGACAGCAATGTTGAGAAAGAATCCCAGAGACTAGGATATCATTGCCCGGTTACAGTGCATAAACTGCTCATCGCAACTGCCAATGTATGTTGTAATGATGTGGGGTAATTAGCTTGGTAGAGGTGTGTATTTGGTGCAGTGACTAAGAGCTAAATCAGAATCCACATACAGCTTTTCTGGTAAATAAATACATGAAAAGGGCTTTACTGTCAGCATAAATAAACAGAAACAAAACAACAGCCTAGCCCCCATTCAGGGCAACTATCTCACTTTTTGAGCCCTCATTATAAGTGAGCCACTAATCTGCAAACATAAAGTCTCTCACAAAAGTCTTATACTCTCCTTCCTGCAGAGTAACACAGGTTCTGGCCTGGTCTCTGGCTTTGGGCTGCTACAGCTGCTTCCATATACAGTCTCAGTCCTGCTTCCTACAGGGTAACACAGGTTTCGGCCTGGTCTTTGGCTGACTGGGCTGCCTGCCACAGCTTCACAGTTGCAGTATAGGGTCCTCCTTGACTCCTACAGGCTGAACCCTGGCCACCCGGCCTGTATCACTGCTTCAGCCCTACCTGGGCTCTCTGCAAAAGCTAGCCTCCATGTGTGTTCCCACACCCCTATTCTTCTCTGTGTGTGCAGATCCCTCCTGCTGCACACAGTGTATGCTGCTCATCAGCGCCATCTCCAAAACCCCTGGGTTGAGCAATATGGGATGAGGCATTCTTATGGCAAAGCCCATCTTCATTATTCTCATGAGAGCCATCCACTGCACTCAAGATCATCCAGGCTATTGTCATCTCTGGGGGTTTCATCATCCAAGTTACAGAGTTTATTTTCTTTTTCACTTTTTTTCACTTTATGGTATCACTTGTACTTCCTGTTTTCTGTATGAAGCACTTGAGATTTATTCTTGGATATGTCAGGCTTTAAGAATTTGAGGTACTTTTTCCCAAAGTAACATACTTCATCTTCACACTTGTCAACAAAATCAAGCAAGTTCTCTTCCTCAGTTTCTTCTGGTTCAGACAATGAATAGCTTTTAGCTGACTGAAGGCTTCCTTGCTGAGACCTCTGAAAGGCACACCCATTGGCCAGCTTTGGTTTGTCACATCTTTAATCTTCAGCCTTAAAGCACGATATTGGTGACTGGTATTCTTCACTGGTAACTCATCTTCTTTCAAGGAGCCAACATTATCCTGAGAGCCACCAGTTTCACAATTTTCAGGCCTTTGGCTTTCTGTCAACAGACCATGTACCGGCACTGGCACTCTTAAATTCCAATCTCTTATGTCCATGTAAGATACTTGAATGTTTACTCCTTTGATCCACAAACTTTATCCCACAGCTTTGATGGCTATCTGCAGCTAAATCTTTTGAGATGCTAATGGACTAAGCCAACTGGATTCAGAGCAGTCAAATGTGACAAATCTTTGACATCTAAAAGGAAGAGTATTTAGTTTGGATAGTATCATGACAATATATTTCACAGTTATCCAATTTATCTTCCTCTTCTGCTTTTCCCACTTCCAAGTGGCATGATTCCTTAGTGCAGAGAGCTGGTCTTCCAGCTGGGCAATTTTTCCCATGGAGCTTTTCAACATGTTCTCAAACTGCAGAAGATTGCTTTCAATATCTTCAAATTCAATGAGTCTCAACTTTTGTAAAGCTATTTCAGACTCTGCAACTTTTAATTTGCATGGAAACTCTAGATCTCTGGCATTAATTTCCATTTGGAGATTTTGCAGCTGTTTTTCTATATTCAACAAACATTTCTCAAGGTTCTCCCTTTCTCCTTGCAATTTTCCAGTCACGCCATGTGAATGGTTAAGTTGTTCCTCCAAAACTTTACTTTGCTCTGCTGCTTTATGTAAACCTTCCTCTAGAAATCCATTCTTTTCCATCAGACCTTCTGTAACACCTTTGGCTGCAGCCAAGTTGCATTGGAGTGTCTGTATTTGTTTCTTAAAGCTTGCGTCATGTCTTTCCCCTCATGGCCTTTTTTGCACTGAACATGAGCCTGCAGCAACTGGACATATTTCATCTTTACTCAACAAAGCTTCTAAGCCAGAGAATCTCTCTTTAATTCACACTCTTTAAACTTTGTGTGTGTGCTGTCTGCATCAGTTTACTGGACCTTTACATATTTTCTGAAATCTTTCACATCCTGCTACAGATTAGAACACCTTTGTACAATTCAAGCATTTTTTTCTCATGTTTTGTACAAAGCATCTCATTCTCATATTTAGTCATGTACATTACTTCATCAGCCTTCATAAAGTGTTCAGACTTGACTGACAATTGGAGGTCTGTCTCTTTAAGAACCTTAACTTCCAGTTCTCTTTTCTTGCTCTTGTCTCAAGGACATTTTAAAGGAAGATAGTTTACTATGCAACTTTTCCTCAACTTGCTTATGTACAAATATTTCTTCAGCTGTCTTCCTCTTCAAGTCCCTTATTTGCACATAATATGACAGTCTTTCATGCATTACTTTGTTCATATGATCAAATTCCTCCATGCTGACATAATCTGGTGGACCATGCGCCTTATTACACTGACCACACCCACTATGAGCTTTATTTTACTTTGTCACTTTAAATGTCTCCTTTTTTATCATCACAAAAGGTACAAGTTAATATCGTTTTCAGTCACACCTCATTTATTTTATGACAGTTTACTATAGTCTGGTCCTGGAATTGACGTCAGACACCCGCCCTGCAAATGCTTTGACACGCCTGCGTTTTTCCAACCACTCCCTGAAAGCGATCAGTTGACACCCATAAACGCCTTCTTCCTGTCAGTCTTCTTGCAATCAGTGGTAAGAATGGATTCGCCATTAAATCCATTGCCTAGCACCGATTCGCTTTGTACCTGTACGACGCGCCTGCGCATTGCGGTGCATATGCATGCACAGTTTTGCAGAGTTTTGACCTGATTGCAGCGCTGCAAAAACTAGCTAGCATGCGAGCAGGTCAGAATGACCCCCTATGTGTCTTCCCACACTCTTTTATTTCTCTGTGCGGGCAAATCCCTCCTGCCCCACACAAAATATGCCGCTCACCAGCGCCATCTCCAGTTATACTGCCACAATGCTTGAAATGTGCAAGAGCAAAGTCAATGGACTACTGAGCTATTGATAATAGTGAGATGATAAGATAAGTCAACTTTCGTCATGATCGTGATAAATGGAAGACTATAAATGTGGTGCCAACACAAAGAACATTATAACTCTGAGAGTCTGATTCAAGATTTTTGGTGGTTGCATAATATTGTGGGGGGTGTTTTCCTTGTATGCTTTGGATGCAGTTATTCCTTAGAAGGCATGTTCATAGATAATTGCTACTTTTTGGTGCTGCGTGGTCACTGTCAGCATTTATCTCCTGACAAGAGTGGTCTCTTCCAGGATGGCAAAGCAAGTGTTAGGCATGTGCATAGGTCCCCCTATAAATACCCAGTCCATAGTGGTATGGTAATTAGCACCTGTGTCATAATTAGAATGATCAACTAAACTGTCAATGAAATGTAAATACACTTAAGGTAATTCTACCATTTACCCAAATGGGATATTTGAAAAATATATATTGAAATATTATTAAATTACCTTATATAGAGAGAAAATAGATTATCCAATTATGTGACTGTCGGTCATGTGACTTGTTGTGGTCATATGTCATTAGATTAGTTGCATCATATATTGTTGTTATTATTTAGCCCCGTATATTTTTTAAATATTTAATTTGAGTATATGGTAGAATTGCCTTAATATTAAGTGTATTTAAAATTGATGGACGATTTAGTTGAACGTTCTAATTATGACACAGGTGCTAATTATCATGCCACTATGGAGTGGGTATTTATAGGAGAACCTATGCACACTCCTAACACTTGCTCATGAGGAAGCTGGGTGCCCACAAGAGACAAGAAACTTAATAAAGTTTTGAAGTCTGTGGACATTTTATTGAAATACTTATTCGTATTAATGCCTATTATGCTGAAGAGTAAATTAGTATTACATATTTTATACTATTTTGATATGATATAATGTGTTTACTTATCAGTCTTACATTATAAACTGATTGGAGGGCTTTCTGAATAAACTAGATGAAAGACTGTCTAAGACAGTAACACAGTAAATGGTTGTAAACCTGTTAACCTTATAGCTAAGAGAGCTAACTAACTGAGTCATACATTGTACTGTATGTATTTTCTGTAAGCTCTGGACTTTATACAATGCCAAGCACACACATCAGAAGGCATGCATGATATTTATAAGGCTGGCAATATATTTCTATCAAAGCATCACTGCTGTCTGAAATAATGTCCCAGCATCACTTCATGAATCACATACAATATCAATCGAAGCCAGCATGTTGTGTCATGATGAAAGAATTTACAACGGACTTTAATCATACAATATAGTTCAATGAAAAAACAGTAGGTGCATTTTAGCAGGTGCAAAGAATGAGCTGGGGAACCAATGGAATATCCCATAGTTCTTGCAACTGAATATGTATTGTGTTGTTGTAGGTCAATGGTACAGGTGCACAATGAAAGCTCCTCTCCCATCAAAAGGTAACCTAAAGTGCAAATTCAAACTCTTCTCTAAATGAGGACATTTGATATGCACCAATGTATGAAACATCTGCCCTACTACCTAGCACTCCTTGCACATTGTACATCCATTTGCATGTTATGTATATATTCATATTTGACCCCATTGGAAAAAAATATAATTACCATTCATTCAAAAATCAAAGATTCAAAATGTTCCATTTAAATTATCTATATATGTAAATGCGAAAGCCCTCACTTACTCACTGACTGACTGATCACTAATTCTCTTACTTCTCGATATGTTAGGAAGATAAATTTTAACATAGGTATTCTGCAGGTGGGAAATAAGAAAACTACATAATTAGAATTTAAAAAAACCTCCCCTAAGGGGATGAAAAGGGTGTTGGCATAATTACATCATTACCGATGCGTGGCTTGCGTTGCAGGAACGATAATGACCAAACGGACAATCAGATAAAAATTTTAAATTGCACCTCCAGTTTGTAGAATTTAATCAACTACAAAAATGAGAAGGCCTTCACTCACTCACTCACTCACTCACTCACTCACTCACTCACTGACTCATCACTAATTCTATTACTTCTCAATAAGTTAGGAAGATGAAATGTAGCAGAGGAATTCTGCAGTTGGGAAATAGGAAAACTATGTAATGAGAATTTTAATAAACCTCCCCTAGGAGATGAAAAGGGGGTTAACATAATGACATCATTATCGATTCGTGGCTTGCGTTGCATGAACAATAATGCCCAAATGGACAATCAGATCAAAATTTGGATTGCACCTCCAGTGTGTAGAATTTAACAAACTACAAAAATGGTCCTGTCACTTTTTACTGTATCTGCTACAGGTGCTCCTCGGGTAATGCCAAGAATTACGGATTAATATTTACTTACATTAAGACATCTCAAATTTACAGCTCTATAGATTGACCAAATTTTTAACACTCATATTTATAACCATGAAAATCAGAAAATCCACTGCGAAGAATGGGTAGAACATCTAGTACTATTAAAGTAGCTAATGCAATCATTTCATTCCAAATACAGTATATTCAGATAAAGTTTACTTAGGACATCAAAAGAGTGAACATTTAAGAGTGATTGCTAATAAATAATCAATATATAATGAGGTTTTTTTTCCCATTTCTTCACAAATTATATTACTGTTATGTTTCTGATGTGCAATATAGCACTTCCTTACTGGGTTATCGACACCTGCCTTGCTAGTCTAGTGCATTTATAACTCCACCCTGCACGACCAGTATGTCACCCAGATACATAGCGCCATCAGAATGTGTGTCTGAGTCCTTTACCTTGCTCCCATAATGTTATGTAAAGCACCTCCTCAGATTACTCAGCTATGATAAGCTGCCCCAGTAAGATTTCACCCACCAAAAAATACATCTAATATAAAAAGAGAGCTTACATAAAGTAGGCTATTATGGAATTGCTATAGAAAAATATTTTTGTTCTCTAAGTTATTTATTAATATACAGTGCTAGTTCAGTAGCAGACCGTGGTAAGCAATACAGTTCCTGGGTAACTAAGGTCAGTGAAACACCATGGTAAGCAATGCAGTTCCTAGGTAGCTAAAGTTAGTAACAGACCATGGTAAGCAATGCAGTTCCTGGGTAACTAATATCAGTAGCAGGCCATGGTAAGTAATGCAGGTCCTGGGTAACTAAGATCAGTAGCAGGCCATGGTAAGCAATGCAGGTCCTGGGTAACTAAGATCAGTAGCAGACCATGGTAAACAATGCAGTTCCTAGGTTACTTAAATCAGTAAAAAACCATGGTAAGTAATGCAGTTCATGGATTACTAACATCAGTTGCATGCCATGGTAAGCAATGCAGTTCATAGGTAATTAAGATCAGTAGCAGACCATGGTAAGCAATGCAGTTCCTGGGCTACTAAGATCAGTAGCAAACCATGGTAAGTAATGTAGTTCCTGGGTTACTAAGATCAGTAGCAGGCCATGGTAAGCAATGCAGGTCCTGAGTAACTAAGATCGGTAGCAGACCATGGTAAACAATGCAGTTCCTGGGTTACTAAAATCAGTAAAAAAAACCATGGTAAGTAATGCAGTTCATGGATTACTAACATCAGTTGCATGCCATGGTAAGCAATGCAGTTCATGGGTAATTAAGATCAGTAGCAGACCATGGTAAGCAATGCAGTTCCTGGGCTACTAAGATCAGTAGCAAACCATGGTAAGTAATGTAGTTCCTGGGTTACTAAGATCAGTAGCAGGCCATGGTAAGCAATGCAGGTCCTGAGTAACTAAGATCGGTAGCAGACCATGGTAAACAATGCAGTTCCTGGGTTACTAAGATCAGTAGCAAACCATGGTAAGTAATGTAGTTCCTGGATTACTAAAATCAGTTGCAGGCCATGGTAAGCAATGCAGTTCATGGGTAACTAAGATCAATAGCAGACCATGGTAAGCAATGCAGTTCATGGGTAATTAAGATCAGTAGCAGACCATGGTAAGCAATGCAGTTCCTGGGCTACTAAGATCAGTAGCAAACCATGGTAAGTAATGTAGTTCCTGGGTTACTAAGATCAGTAGCAGGCCATGGTAAGCAATGCAGGTCCTGAGTAACTAAGATCGGTAGCAGACCATGGTAAACAATGCAGTTCCTGGGTTACTAAGATCAGTAGCAAACCATGGTAAGTAATGTAGTTCCTGGATTACTAAAATCAGTTGCAGGCCATGGTAAGCAATGCAGTTCATGGGTAACTAAGATCAATAGCAGACCATGGTAAGCTATGCAGCACATGGGTAACTAAGATCAGTAGCAGACCATGGTAAGTAATGCAGTTCCTGGGTTACTAAGCTCAGCAGCAGGCCATGGTAAGCAATGCAGTTCCTGGGTAACGAAGGTCATTAGCAGACCATGGTTAGCAATGCTGGGTTACTAAGGTCAGTAATAGACCATGGTAAACAATACAGTCCCTGGGAAACTAAGATCAGTAGCGAGCCATGGTAAGTAATGCAGTTACGGAATTACTAGGAGCAGTTGCAGGCCATGGTAAGCAATGCAGTTCCTGGGTAACTAAGATCAGTAGCAGACCATGATAAGCAATGCAGTTCCTGGGTAACAAAGGTCAGTAGCAGACCATGGTAAGCAATGCAGTTCCTGTGCAACTAAGGCCAGTAGCAGACCATGGTAAGCAATGCAGTTCCAGGGTAACTAAGGTCAGTAGCAGACCATGGTAAGCAATGCTGTTAGTGGGTAAAATGATAAACGCATAAGTGTACTAATACATTGTACACTCCACGGAGACGGCACTGACCAAAGTAGTGAATGATCTGGTCACTGCTAGATCAAAAGGCCATTACACACTACTTATTCTTCTAGATCTCTCTGCTGCTTTTGACACTGTTGACCACTCTCTTCTCATACAAACACTAGAGTCCCTAGGTCTTCAGGACACAGCCCTTACTTGGTTCTCATCCTACCTATCTAATCGATCTTTCAGTGTTCGCTTCTCTGATTCTACCTCCTCTTCTCTACCTCTATCAGTTGGAGTACCGCAAGGCTCAGTCTTAGGTCCTCTGCTTTTCTCAATCTATACCTCCTCTCTTGGTAAACTAATCAGCTCCTTCGGATTTCAGTATCATTTGTACGCTGATGATACTCAAATCTACCTATCCTCCCCAGATTTATCACCATCTGTATTGGCTCGTGTCACTGGATGCCTGTCTGCCATTTCATCTTGGATGTCATCTCGCCATCTCAAACTCAACATTTCCAAAACAGAATTAATTATTTTCCCACCAGCTAAGGGTAGTTACCAACCTGATATTGCCATAACTGTTGACAATGCAACTATCCACCCTACCCCACAAGCTCGCTGCCTAGGTGTCATCCTTGACTCTAAACTGTCGTTTGTTCCACACATTCAATCTGTCTCTAAATCATGTTACATGCACCTCAAAAACATATCCAAAATACGCCCTTATCTTACACAAGACACGGCAAAAACTCTAATCCATGCACTCATCATCTCCCGCATTGATTATTGTAATAGTTTCCTTACTGGTCTTCCCAAACATAGGCTCTCACCACTTCAATCCATTTTAAATGCAGCTGCGAGGCTAATCTTCCTCGCCAGGCGTTCTTCGTCTGCTGATCCGCTCTGTCAGTCCCTCCATTGGTTACCGGTATTCTACCGTGTCAAATCTAAAATACTTTTACTTACATACAAGGCTATTACCCAAACTGCACCATCATACATCTCCTCACTCATCTCAAAATATCTCCCTACCAGACCCCTCCGCTCTGCACAAGATCTGCGTCTCTCATCCAGATGTATTACCTGTTCCCACTCAAAATTACAGGACTTTACCCGGGCTTCACCCACTCTGTGGAATGCCCACCCACGCACAATAAGACTCTCCACTAGTCTCCAAACCTTTAAACGTTCCCTGAAAACTCATCTCTTCAGACAAGCCTACCAAATTCCTGACCCACACACATAACCTTCAATGCTTCCCTATCCAGTTACATTCCCTCTGCACAGTCCCCATAACCTCACATTTTGTCTTCCAACATTGCTGGGTGATCATATCATACAACCCACTAAGAACCCAGCAATCTGGGGAAACATTATGTAACAGGTTGCATCTATCCTTGTGTATCAATACCTATTTCCCTATAGATTGTAAGCTTGCGAGCAGGACCTTCCTACCGCTATGTCTGTCTTTGCCCTGTTTTGTTCTATAAATGTTGTTCTAAGTGTAAAGCGCAATGGAATATGCTGCGCTATATAAGAAACTGCTAATAAATAAATAAATAAATGTAACACTGTGTATTCCTCTTGCATCTCTTAGGTAGTCCGAAAAATAAATATATTTGGGTTGTTTTACTATTCCAGATGGGTAACTCTGCACATGATGTACTGCCATTTTCACATGTGCATATGCTTTATATATTGTTTCGTGCTTGTCCCTGGTTACTGAGTCTTCCATTTTCATTATACTAAAAACAGGACCTCAGTGAATATATCTAGTTTACTTTTCCTTTTGTATCATAGTGACATTATCCAAGTGTATATAGGGGGTTCTATAGGGGATCTGCAAATTATGTAAACATGAGAATTGTTTTGCTTTATATCTCCAGTCTCTAAAATCTGGCCTCTCCTGGGATAACATAGACACAATGGATTTCTACTAACAGGGAACATCAATTAATAGTGAATGTGCATAACAAATCATGTGATTATTACAGATGCCTTAATGACCTGGCCATATTTAAATTCCCAGCAGAACTGCTCATCATAGTAGTAGAATTGGTGGAGATTATTCTGCTGTATTAGATAAAGATTATTTGTATCATCATGTTAAGTATCATCATGTTAAGTATGCATTAAGCATTTTTTTTTTTTAGCTTATAGATTCCTAGCGAAACTTTTCATCTGGATATTGGGGATAATTCTGAGTTGATCGCAGCAGCAAGTTTGTTAGCAATTGGGCAAAACCATGTGCACTGCAGGGAAGGCAGATATAACGTGCAGAGAGAGTTAGATTTGGGTGGGTTATTTTGTTTCTGTGCAGGGTAAATACTGGCTGCTTTATTTTTACACTGCAATTTAGATTGCAGATTGAACACGCCACACCCAAATCTAACTCTTTCTGCACATGTTATATCTGCCCCCCCTGCAGTGCACATGGTTTTGCCCAACTGCTAACAAATTTGTTGCTGCGATCAACTCAGAATTAGGCCCATTGATTTTTAGTGACAATTTGCAAATTTTGCTGAATAAATTAATGTATAGGATTACTAAAGCTTCTAAAACAGAGAATTGGTGATGTTGCCTATAGCAACCAATAGGATGCTGTTGGTCATTTCTCAAATTGCCTTTTAGAAAATGATAGACAGCATCTGATTGGTTGCTAAGGGAAACATCAATCTTGCTATGCACTGTGGTTCCTGTAATGCGGTATTCAACTGAAAAGCATTGGCAGTCTATGTACCACTTTATAGTAATATGGCATTTTGTCTTTGTTATTCCTTTGTAGAGCAAGTCCTGTACCACACAATGAAGATCTATTGAGTTTACATCTCCAGTCATACTGTGTCTTTAACATGTTCTTCTTCTACAAAGCTCTATTGCTTGTTTTGCAGGGCTAAGCCAGAGGTATGTACACAGTAAAATCTTTGTCTCATATAAGGGAGAATACAGGATCAAGATACTGTGCCAGTAATCTTACTTGGATTAATGGTTTCTCTTTTATCTTCTGTATTTCTGCTTGGACGTTTCTGCTTTCAGTGAGTCAGTGGAATGCAAATGATGACTACTACAGTCGTTCTGGAAATATTTAAATCTCTCTGCGCTGCATTGCAGATTTCCTGAAAAAACCCCAACTATAAATATACATGTTCAATAAAACAGGAAACACCAAAATGTGTCTTTGTAAATAAAGAAGAAAAAAATTACTGATTTACTGGTTCATTTGGACAATGGTTGATTTTTTTTTTCTACCAAACAAGCATTGCTCTGTTTGTTATGGAAAGAGATGTTTTTTTTTGTTTTTTTTCTGAGGCTTATGATCTCAAATAGAAAACATCAAAGATGAGAAAGGATGTTTTTAAGCTGTTTGATATCATCACATTACCATAAATAAGACTATAAGACATTTTTGCCTTTCTTTGTATTTTTGTTTTGATTTTGATCCTGTTATTACTTATTTATGGGTTGCCAGTATAGACTATGGGAAAACCCAAAATTATTGTAAATAGAAAAGAATGATGTTTACCCGCAAATACAAATTAATACAGACTAAGAAGCAGAAATAGGTAATGTTATATTGAGGACTTGTAATCTATTGGAAAAAAGAGGTATTGGTTCCTTGAAATGCTGTTGAATATTTAAACCACTACTTTCATACTTATATGTTCAAAAAATGGAGGGCAGGCAAGAAGAACAGTGAAAGGAAGGATGCTTTTTGTGCTCAGGGCTATAACCTCTCTCCAGCCATAGTGTCTTTACAGTAGCCATAGTTTTTTAAAGATTGAATCTACAGATAAACCTCATACAGCACTGAAGACATGTTGCTTCTTGTCTCTAATCAAGACTCGATCTTGCTATCAAGAGGCTTTATAAGATGTTACAGCTATAAACTGCTCGAAAGTTACTGCCATGGCAACAAGCTACCATGACGTTCAGCAACCAGCAGATCATCTCAAAATTAAAGGAGTGTTGACTGCTCTCTTAAGTACCCTATTACATTTACAATGTCTTTGAGAAGAAGAAGAACGTGTTTAATGTTTTTACTTGTGGGAAAACAGAAGAAATAATGTGTAAACAAAATCCATCTATTATATCTTACATCCCTCATCATTAAATGACAGCTCTAAGATTATCGAAAACAATATTAATTGTAGATTACTAAATTATTTATACAATGGCTTTATGTGAAAAGTAAGCATATTTCCATAAATTGAATAGAAACTATCCTAACAATATTTAAGTACATATTATGCAAAATACACCTTTAGCATTACAAAAGAATTTTTCTTTAGGTGGCATCTGCTTAAGATAATCATTTGGTTGGATGTGGCCCTCTGAAGCTTCTAGTGTGGTCCCCTGTTTGATGATGAATTGCCTTATAATATAGTCTATTGTATGACATCATATTTATGTATACAAGTTTTCAGAAATGTATTTGGAACATATCTATGGTCAACCTCTAAATCACTTGCCAAGATCTAATCAACCTATTGTATGTGTAGGACCCACTGGTTGTCTACAATTTTATTGCCTTGCTGTATATTGTTGTTTGCAAATAATACATAGACTACCACATCTTATTAATATATTTATAGTTAATATATATTGCATGGTCAAAGTTTATGAAAAGTAAGCATTTTCTAATTAAACGCAACAGTGTGTGGAGACTAAAACCTAAAGGATTTGGATGGATGATCAGTAATAGATACATTCAAATATTAAATGTGAAAATCGATTTGGAACAGTAAACAGTATGATTAGAAATACATGTATATGGTTTGGGCCTCAGATTTTCCAATTCTATCCTGCATCTGGTGCACAAATATATTCAGCCACATTTCAGATGAAGTAACTGATTCATAATGCAGAGGTAGAACTGCAGTGAAATTATCAGATTTTTGGATTGCAATCCTAGAGACATAGAGACACACCGACAACTGCACCTCAATTGTATTTGGCAGGTACAGGGACATAATGCCAAGTATCTGGAGGAGTTTTCAAAAATCATTTTAGAGCCGTGTACAAACTCTACATAGTCATACATGCTGTCTTATTGTCTAGCCAGCTTTCCAGATCTGCAACATTTTCTCTGGTCACAGACACACCTACATATTCCACAGTGAAGGAGTAATGCCCTCTGGTGATCAGTTTGTGTGTGACTCTGAAAATACTGATGTATACTTACTTGATCTTTCCATAGTAAATGATGTTATTACTGTATGTCAGTTCTGAGCTTCCCCACACTTCTACAGTGTGGATTTTTCAGTTTGAATATCATTTTTAATACCATTAAGAGTCCTATAAGATATAACCATGAGCTATCTTGACATGAAAATCTTTTTTACAACAGAAAATAGAAATGCATTATCATTTTTACATTTTAATATTTGCTTTTTTCTTTATGTAAGAGAATATATAAAATACTATTAGAATTTACAAAGGAGGGCAGTGATCATATAGGCTTTACTGTATTTAAATAATGTATTGCTCCATAGAATTTATAAGTAATCGTTATACTAATTGTGTTTTTATAGACTTTGTGGTCTATTAAGAATGTGTTTTTTTTTTAACTGAGAATAAGGATTTCTCTGAAACTGATGTGTTTTGTGACAGGATTTATTTAATGTTTTGTGACAGGATTTATATAATGTTTTGTGACAGGATTTATATAATTGGTGGAAGCCTACTGCATGGCAAGGATTCTGGGGCGGATTTGTATGCAGTGACAGTGATTAAGTGTTTTAACTAACCTTGGGTGAAGTGTGGGCAGTGAATTATTTGGTAGATGCAACTAAGATGGAGAAAGAAGAGAACAAATAAGGGAAACAGACAGAATTATGGGGGTCACTCCGAGTTGTTCGTTCGTTGCCGATTTTCGCTATACTGCGATTAGTCGCTTATTGCGCATGCGCAAGGTTTGCAGAGCGCATGCGCTTAGGTATTTTACTCACGGCATAACAAAGCTTTTTCATCGTTCTGGTGATCGTAGTGTGATTGACAGGAAGTGGGTGTTTCTGGGCGGAAACTGCCCGTTTTCTGGGAGTGTGCGAAAAAACGTTGGCGTTTCTGGGAAAAACGCGGGAGTGTCTGAAGAATTGGGGGAGTGTCTGAAGAAACGGGGGAGTGTCTGGGCGAACGCTGGGTGTGTTTGTGACGTCAAACCAGGAACGAAACTGACTGAACTGATCGCAATGTAGGAGTAAGTCTGGAGCTACTCAGAAACTGCTAAGAAATTTCTATTCGCAATTCTGCTAATCTTTCGTTTGCAATTCTGCTAAGCTAAGATACACTCCCAGAGGGCGGCGGCCTAGCGTGTGCAATGCTGCTTAAAGCAGCTAGCGAGCGAACAACTCGGAATGAGGGCCTATGTCAATACAGTTGATGTGCTATGGCAATACCAATAGAAAGGTGGTAAGGCCTTTAGAACCACCATAGAGAGGTGATAGAACCTTTAGAACCACTTTACCAATAGCAAGCTGCCTTTCCCTTAAAGCTATTCGCACTTACTGGTACTCACTACTCAGTTGCTCCCAAGTCTTCAACAAATAGTAAAGGCTTATCACCCCAAGGTATTACCTAGGTTTAAGGATATTAAACAAACACACCAGATGTAACTGAGTAGTACAGGAATAAAGCAGCACCTGGTAGAGGGCATTGCCAGAGCTAACTAATAAGAGCTTGCAGGCAGCTGAACTGGTATCTAAGGCCACCAGAGGGCCCCTACCGATTTGTAGCTAGGGCAGATGCTGGAGGGATAGAGCGACAGCCTTCCTCCTCAGCATTGCCAGGCCCTGCACACACCAGAATAATGTAACAACACATGTCGTTTGTGTCCCAGGGGAGAGGCATGCTGCCACAGATTCAAGTCCCTTACTGAAAATCTCAGCACAGTAACCCAATACAGCCAGCTCCCAGAACACGTCCCCAACCAATCCAGGCATCAGAACATTCCTGCACTGTGTTGAGAAGTATGTTTAGATTAAACACCTTGGTGATAGGGCATGCTGTCGCTATTGGTAGGGCCCTTACAAGATAGTCAGGGCCTCAACAGACCTTATTCTGGTCCTGCTGGTAGCAGAAATTAAATATACAGTCTGCACTGGAATCCTGGAATATTGGACACATTCTAGATATATACTACCCAATGACAGGGTTAGCTGGTAAGCTGCAGACAACTATAATACATCCCAGGGGCCAAGGCTCATGGCAGACAAACAATAAAAAACATATACAGTCCAGGTCCTGGACTGGCAGTGATCAAGCTTACACAATCCCATGACCTGCAGGAAATGAGCACCTCCAGCAGCTAGTCAGCTAAGGACTACAGTCTAGCCCACTCCTAATCAACAATCAGGGCAACTGGGGAGAATGAGGAAACCCTCTGTTGCTAAAAGCTTGCCACAAGTTCTGTGAAACAGATGCTGTTTCTAAGAGTATAAGTGTTAAATACATTGTTATGTTAGTCAACCTATAGTATGAATATCTTTTAAAATGGGCACTGAAATGAAATATACAGTATTACAAGGTATTGTTTTCTTTGCTGTATAGTGACAAATATGAGTATAGTTTTTACAGTTGTTTTTACAGATATTCACAGTTACTAGTTTGTAGTATATGTGAGAATGTACCTTATAATCAAGTATATAAAGCAATTAGAGGAATTTGAGGTGACTGATTTAATAAAGTGGTAGATTTATTATAAACTTGGAGAGCGATAAAGTACCAACCGATCAGATCCAAACTGTCATTTTTCACACACTGCCTGTAACACAGCAGATAGGAGCTGACTTGTTTGTATTTATCTCTCGCTACTTTATCTCTCTCCACACTTTGCAAAATATCCCCTATATTTTCTAGTTTTCCAGAGATCTAGAGGGACTACCTGAACCTTGGGTAAAATGTATCAAACCTTCCATAGAGCGGAGAAGCTAGCAATCAGATTCTAGCTAGCAAATATCAAGTACATTCTACAAAATGATAGTCATAAGCTAATAATTTGCTATGGGCAACTTCTCCTCTCTATAGAAGGATTGATTCATTATCACCTCACAACTTGCCTGTTGGAACTTAGTGCTCACTTAGTACTAGACATTTATCTGTACAGACAGCCGAGTCATCAACTCACCTACTGCAACTGTTGGAGGACAGTGACATTGTCAGAATAGTGTGTCAGTCAGGGGGAGCTGCAGGTATACTCCTAGTAAAATGGTACTAAGGGGTCTATTCACGAAGCAGTGAAAAGAGTGGAGAAGTTGCCCATGGCAACCAATCAGCTGCTACATATCATTTTATAGACTCCACTTGATAAATGTTACTTCAAAGCTGATTGGTTGCCAGTGGCAACTTCTACACTGGCTCACTTCTCCACTCCATTCACTGCTTCATGAATAGACCCTCAATGGAGGGAGGCCAAGCTAGGCTTTCTTTCACCCAATGCTGAGACTCAGTTGATGGCCCCCCTTTGGGCCCAAAAGTCTAACATTTTGAAAAGGTTCATGCTGGCACTTAAACAGAAGACATATCACACCCTGCATGACAATGAACAGGATATGTTGCAACAAAGAAATTATTTGTATTTGTATTATTTCACAGATATAAGTAAACATTGTTTGTAAGATATAGCAGCAGCGTTAACACCAAGATGGCTGCATAACCTTTTGCATGCTCCTGATCATCTCCATAAAACAGCTGAAATTCACCACAACTGACCTATGAATCATCATAAATATCCAAGGACTTACCTTTAACTTGTTCTACTCTACGCGGACATCTGATCAAAACCAACGGATTGCATTCCTGCACTGAGATACACACTAGATTGAAACCTCTGCAACTCTCCACTTAGAAGTCCTTCAGTTTGGCATCTACTGTGCTCTGCATTGGACATCCCAGACAAGGTACTGTGAACTACAACCTATATTTGGCTCCATCCAGCCCCTCACTTAGACATCATTCACCTCTGTTCTCTGAGCAAAAAATAACTGACTTCTTGCATTAATCAACTAATATACAGCATATTCAGGCTCTGAATCACTGAAGGGTCACTGCTCACTTCAATTTGCAAGAGCCATTCCAAAGGACACATGTTATCACTACCCCCACATGAAATTTACTTCAAAGGCCTCTCACACTGAGATCTTTCACACCTACACAACAGGAATTGGATTCTAACACCTCACCACAAGGCTGCTTTTAGTTTTGACTAAATCAGCAACAGAAAAAGCAGTTATATTATTTACAGTATCACTTGTTTCAAATATACCCATTGTATTAAGGAGCAGCAATAGGTTACAGCAACCGTGATTATAGCGATTACAATCTAAGATGGCGCCGCAGATGGCTGCCTCGGAGCTACGCAGCTCAGCCAAAATACCTGTTTCCCCTTGTTTTCCCTTTCCCTTGTCTACCCCACCGGTGACCAAATACAGCAGGGAAGCCCTCCTAAGTTGGAGCGCTCCCGAGGTGCTTACCACACGTTCGGGCCTGTCGGCGGGTGGATCAGCGGCCCTTGCAGCCCTCGCTGCCCTTGCTGCCCTGTGTGGCAAGGATGCAGACGTTGTGGACACCGAAGTGGATGACCGAGTGGCCGCGCCCCCCCGCAGCCCAGGTGGCGACTGGCGGATGGATCACCGGCCCCGGAAAGAGAATGACGGAGGCCCTCATGTCGGCCCTAGTAGAAGGACCTGGACTCAGAGGAGAGGCTGTCGCGCAGGCGCCCTAGTGAGGTGGCGGCGGCGAGGGCACAGGTCTGCACTTCCCGCGATCCTGCTTTTGAATGTGCGCTCACTGGCAAACAAGTTCGACGAATTGTCCCTCCTTCTGGGCAGCGCAGGGTCAGGCATTACAGGGTCATCCGTCCTCTGCTTTACGGAGACGTGGCTGGACGACCATATTGCGGACAACCCGATGTCTCTGCCGGGCTTCAGTCTCTTCAGGGCCGATCGCTCCAAGGTTCTCTCAGGAAAAACGAAGGGTGGTGGCATCTGCTTCTACATCAACGACGGATGGTGCACCAATGTCACGATCATAGGCAAATCATGCAGCCCTCACCTGGAGATGCTGAGTATCAACTGCAACCCCTTCTATTCCCCCCGGGAATTTGCCTCAATTGTCCTTGTGGGAGTGTACATCCCCCCCCCTCGCCTGCGCGAATGAAGCCCTGCACCACCTGGCCATATGTATATCCGACATAGAACAAAAACACCCAGACTCTCTGCTTATAGTACTGGGTGACTTCAACAGAACTAACCTGAGCAAGGAGCTACCTAAGTACAAACAACAAGTCACGTGTCCCACTAGAGAAGGGCGCACCCTTGATCACTGCTACACTACTCTCAAGTCTGCCTTCCGGTCTATCCCGCGTGCTGCACTCGGCCTATCTGACCACTGCCTCGTCCACCTACTCCCTACCTATACACAGAAGCTGAGAGCAGTTAAGCCTGTCGTTAAGACTGTTAAGAAATGGACCAATGAGGCCAAGATGAAGCTCCAGGCCTGCTTTGACTGCACGGAATGGGGGGTCTTTGAAGCCTCGGCAACTGACCTGAATGACTTGACAGACACTGTCACATCCTACATCAGCTACTGTGAGGACATGTGTGTACCTACCAAGACTTACCACATTTACAACAACAACAAGCCCTGGTTCAATGCCCAGCTCAGGCAACTTCGTCGAGCCAAAGAGGAGGCCTATAGCAGCGGTGACAGAGCACTATACAACCGTACTAGGAACTCTCTGACTAAAGGAATCAGGCTAGCAAAAAAGCGGTTCTCGGACAAGCTGACAAACGATCTCTCCACCAATGACCCCGTATCTGTATGGAAAGGAATGCAATCCATAACCAACTATAGGAAAACATCAAAGTCCACCGCCATGCACCAAGACCTTGCAGATGAACTGAACCACTTTTATTGCAGGTTCGCAAAAGAAGTCCCCCGCAACCCAAACAATCACCTCTACGATGCCCCGAACACCGACGGCCAACCCCAGGCACTGCAAGTCACCCAAGAAGAGGTGGAGGCATTGTTCAAAAGGGCCAAAACCAGGAAAGCTCCGGGTCCTGACAGAGTGTCACCATCTGCCCTAAGAGCATGTGCGGGTCAGCTCGCCCCCATATTCACCAAGATCTTCAATAAATCGCTGGAGCTACAGAAAGTCCCTTCCTGCCTCAAAAGGTCTATTATAGTCCCGGTCCCCAAGAAACCCACTATCACGAACCTGAACGACTACAGGCCGATAGCACTGATGTCTGTGGTCATGAAAACGTTCGAGCGTCTGGTTTTGAATCACCTGAAAACTGTGACTGGCCCCCAACTGGACCCCCTGCAGTTCGCCTATCGCTCGAATCGGTGTGTCGAGGATGCAGTCAACCTGGGCCTGCACTACATTCTACAGCACCTAGACATTCCCGGTACCTACGCGAGGGTCCTGTTTGTTGATTTCAGCTCGGCCTTCAATACAATCGTCCCCAGCATCCTCCACCCCAAATTACTTCGCCTAGGGGTCCCAGAAGCTACCTGTTCCTGGATAATAGACTTCCTGACAGATAGGACACAGGTGGGAATTCACCTGTGAAAGCGGGGGAATTCACCTCTCAAGCGCGGTCCATTAGTACAGGGGCCCCTCAGGGCTGTGTCCTCTCACCCCTGCTCTTCTCCCTGTACACAAATGACTGTACCTCAGAGGCGCAATCAGTAAGGATCATCAAATTCGCTGATGACACCACCGTCATCGGCCTCATCAAGGATGGGGACGAATCGGCCTATAGACGGGAAGTAGACCGGCTGGCCCAGTGGTACATCCACAACAACCTTGAGCTCAACCCCCTCAAAACTGTCGAGATGATAGTGGACTTCAGGAAGAAGTCATCTAGTGCACCTCCGCTAACGATTGCTGACAGTGTGGTATCGCTAGTGGACTCCTTCAAGTTTCTAGGGACCACAATCTCCAGGGACCTTAAATGGGGGTCCAACGCTGACGCCACTGTTGGGAAAGCGCAGCAGAGGTTGTTCTTCCTCAGGCAACTAAGGAAGTTCAACATCCCACAGAAGCTTCTGCTCCTCTTCTACTCCGCGATTGTGGAGTCGGTACTGTGCTCCTCGATACTCGTATGGTACAGCTCCGCCAGCGCGAGGGACAGATGCAGGCTCCAAAAGGTGGTCAGAACCGCAGAGAAGATCATCAGGGCCGACCTTCCCTCAGTCCAGGACCTGTACTTGTCCAGAGCTAAAAAGTGGGCAATGGAGATAGTAAAAGACCAGCTACACCCCAGCCACAGCATGTTTAACTTGCTTCCTTCAGGCAGGCGTTACAGGGCTGTCCTCGCCAGATCCACCAGAAGCCTCTAAAGTTTCTTTCCCCAAGCGGTCCGCCTGCTGAACTCCTGAACATTGACTGACTAGACGTACATGTAACTAACTTGTGTCCCTACGGTATACCTATCTGTGTAACTTTACTTGCCCCCCCCCCCCCCCCCCACACACACACACACACACACACACACCTGCTTACCTGTTACCTACTTGGCTGTTGTATAGCAAACCGAAGACAAATTCCTAGTATACGCAAGTATACCTGGCCAATAAAGCTGATTCTGATTCTGATTCTGACAAACAACTGACACACAACTATACAGTAGTTGGCAAACTTGTAAAGTGTCTGAATTCCCGCACCAGCTAGCTGCAGTCCCTAGCCGTATGGTTATGGATTTTGTACACCAGATTTGTAGATAAATGTATGCTTCAACTAACCTGAATAAAAAAAACCTTTTGAACTGTTTCCACAAAGTTGCCAAATCTTATATATGTATAAATATCTCAGTGTCACTTCTTCCATCTCTCATTGTCCCTTTACATTTCTCTATCTGCCCATTCATATCTCTCTCACTTCACCCTCCATATCTCTGTCACTGCCTCACCATACAGTATCTCTTTCACTGCCCTCTCCATATCGCGCTCATTGCCCCCTTAATATCTCTCTCTCTCTCTGCCGCCTCCATATCTCACACGCAGCCATCTTCATATCTCT
Source organism: Pseudophryne corroboree (assembly GCF_028390025.1). Classification (NCBI taxonomy): domain Eukaryota; kingdom Metazoa; phylum Chordata; class Amphibia; order Anura; family Myobatrachidae; genus Pseudophryne; species Pseudophryne corroboree. The sequence continues at coordinate 558,842,902 of NC_086444.1, forward strand.
CTCACTGCCTCACAATATCTTGCTCACTGCCCTTTCATATCTCTATAATGTCCCCATCCATATCTCATTCACTTTATTTCACATCACTCCCCATCATACACCCAGTGCACAAGCCCAGCCACCCCTTAGAAACACCACTGTTAAGTTGTAATTTTTACATCAGAAATTTACTGGAATGAGTTAAACTAAATTCCAATAAAATGCTGGGTACATCATAAGAGAAATTTTGGAATTGAAATTTGTAAATATTTGTAAAGATAAACATGTATGGTGGTGTAAAGGAATGTAGGTAAATTGACCATGCATTTTTTAAACCACTTTTGCAACAATACTAAGACTTATTGGGCCTAATTCATGTTTGAGTGTATCACATGTTCATGCAATGTAACCACTATCAGTAGACTGTGCATGTGCTGCGATCGCACTGCAATTGCGCTTGCACTGAGAACTAAAATGCACAGTGGCTGACAAGAAGGGACCGTTTGGACTAGTTATCGGGGAGTGGCAGCAAAAACACAGGAGTGTAATGGCCAATTTTTTGGCATGTACAAGTATAAACATCACTCCTGCGTTACTACTGCTGTGGCCAGTCTGTGAAGCCATAGGGCTAACCTAGCAGTGAAGGTTCCTCTTTATTGCATATGGGTTGTGTATATGTACGCAGTTGCGTATTAGGGAACTCCAGCTCAATTATGTTAGACCCCCCTAGAGCCCAAGAGAGGGTCTTCTGCTTATAACAGCCACACACTGTTCCCTTAGTGCTTGATATGGGGTGGTCTTCAGGTTGCCGACTGTCAGGATCCCGGCGCACAGTATACCGGCGCCGGAATCCCGACAGCCGGCATACCGACAGTTTTTCTCCCTCATGGGGGTCCACGACCCCCCTGGAGGGAGAATAAATAGCGTGGCGCACGTAGCACGCCACCGTGCCCGCAGCATGGCGATTGCAGCGAGCCCGCAAGGGGCTCATTTGTGCTCGCCACACTGTCGGTAATCCTCAAGCAGTAGGGGCTTACACAATTGGCTGGATATTGCATTATTATTTGCAGGAATAGTAACAGCAGACAGACACAGACTGACAGGGACAAGGGTTAACAGAAAACACTTTAGAATGCCAGGTGTATTCAGGATTCTGAAACAGAGTTGCCCACTGGAGTCCCAGTTACTCAGCAACTGCAGGGACCGGCTACCCCCTTGGTCAACGTAACGTGGCATCCCAGTTACCTGGCAATGACCAGGACCCACTACAATGATGATCTGCATAGAGATGAGCGGGTTCGGTTTCTTTGAATCCGAACCCGCACGAACTTCACTTTTTTTTCCACGGGTCCGAGCGACTCGGATCTTCCCGCCTTGCTCGGTTAACCCGAGCGCGCCCGAACGTCATCATGACGCTGTCGGATTCTCGCGAGGCTCGGATTCTATCGCGAGACTCGGATTCTATATAAGGAGCCGCGCGTCGCCGCCATTTTCACTCGTGCATTGAGATTGATAGGGAGAGGACGTGTCTGGCGTCCTCTCCATTAGAATAGAGATAGATAGATTAGATAGAGAGAGATTGTGCAGAGTCGCAGACAGAGTTAGTTTACCACAGTCAGTGACCAGTGCAGTTGCTAGTTAACTTTTATTTAATATAATATATCCGTTCACTTCTCTCTGCTATATCCGTTCTCTGCCTGAAAAAAAAAACGATACACAGCACAGTCAGTCACACAGTGTGACTCAGTCTGTGTGCACTCAGCTCAGCCCAGTGTGCTGCACAGTCATCAATGTATAAATTAAAAGCTTATAATTAATTGTGGGGGAGACTGGGGAGCACTGCAGGTTGTTAGCAGGAGCCAGGAGTACAATTATATTAATTAACAGTGCACACTTTTGCTGCAGGAGTGGTGACCAGTGCCTGACCACCAGTATAGTATTGTTGTATACTACTAATATCTCTTTAAATATCAACCAGTCTATATTAGCAGCAGACACAGTACAGTGCGGTAGTTCACGGCTGTGGCTACCTCTGTGTCGGCACACGGCAGGCAGTCCGTCCGACCAGAATTGTATTATTTATTATTATATACCTACCACCTAACCGTGGTTTTTTTTTCATTCTTTATACCGTCATAGTGTCATCCTAATTGTTACGAGTATACTACTATCTCTTTATCAACCAGTGTACAGTGCGGTAGTTCACGGCTGTGGCTACCTCTGTGTCGGCACACGGCAGGCAGTCCGTCCGACCAGAATTGTATTATTTATTATTATATACCTACCACCTAACCGTGGTTTTTTTTTCATTCTTTATACCGTCATAGTGTCATCCTAATTGTTACGAGTATACTACTATCTCTTTATCAACCAGTGTACAGTGCGGTAGTTCACGGCTGTGGCTACCTCTGTGTCGGCACACGGCAGGCAGTCCGTCCGACCAGAATTGTATTATTTATTATTATATACCTACCACCTAACCGTGGTTTTTTTTTCATTCTTTATACCGTCATAGTGTCATCCTAATTGTTACGAGTATACTACTATCTCTTTATCAACCAGTGTACAGTGCGGTAGTTCACGGCTGTGGCTACCTCTGTGTCGGCACACGGCAGGCAGTCCGTCCGACCAGAATTGTATTATTTATTATTATATACCTACCACCTAACCGTGGTTTTTTTTTCATTCTTTATACCGTCATAGTGTCATCCTAATTGTTACGAGTATACTACTATCTCTTTATCAACCAGTGTACAGTGCGGTAGTTCACGGCTGTGGCTACCTCTGTGTCGGCACACGGCAGGCAGTCCGTCCGACCAGAATTGTATTATTTATTATTATATACCTACCACCTAACCGTGGTTTTTTTTTCATTCTTTATACCGTCATAGTGTCATCCTAATTGTTACGAGTATACTACTATCTCTTTATCAACCAGTGTACAGTGCGGTAGTTCACGGCTGTGGCTACCTCTGTGTCGGCAGTCGGCAGGCAGTCCGTCCATCCATAATTGTATTATTATTATAATATATACCACCTAACCGTGGTTTTTTTTTCATTCTTTATACCGTCATAGTGTCATACTAGTTGTTACGAGTATACTACTATCTCTTTATCAACCAGTGTACAGTGCGGTAGTTCACGGCTGTGGCTACCTCTGTGTCGGCAGTCGGCAGGCAGTCCGTCCATCCATAATTGTATTATTATTATAATATATACCACCTAACTGTGGTTTTTTTTTCATTCTTTATACCGTCGTCATAGTGTCATACTAGTTGTTACGAGTATACTACTATCTCTTTATCAACCAGTGTACAGTGCGGTAGTTCACGGCTGTGGCTACCTCTGTGTCGGCAGTCGGCAGGCAGTCCGTCCATCCATAATTGTATTATTATTATAATATATACCACCTAACCGTGGTTTTTTTTTCATTCTTTATACCGTCGTCATAGTGTCATACTAGTTGTTACGAGTATACTACTATCTCTTTATCAACCAGTGTACAGTGCGGTAGTTCACGGCTGTGGCTACCTCTGTGTCGGCAGTCGGCAGGCAGTCCGTCCATCCATAATTGTATTATTATTATAATATATACCACCTAACCGTGGTTTTTTTATACCACCTAACCGTGGCAGTCCGTCCATAATTGTATACTAGTATCCAATCCATCCATCTCCATTGTTTACCTGAGGTGCCTTTTAGTTCTGCCTATAAAATATGGAGAACAAAAAAGTTGAGGTTCCAAAATTAGGGAAAGATCAAGATCCACTTCCACCTCGTGCTGAAGCTGCTGCCACTAGTCATGGCCGAGACGATGAAATGCCAGCAACGTCGTCTGCCAAGGCCGATGCCCAATGTCATAGTACAGAGCATGTCAAATCCAAAACACCAAATATCAGTAAAAAGCCTCTTTTTTTCTTTGCGTCATGTGCTGTTTGGGGAGGGTTTTTTGGAAGGGACATCCTGCGTGACACTGCAGTGCCACTCCTAGATGGGCCCGGTGTTTGTGTCGGCCACTAGGGTCGCTAATCTTACTCACACAGCTACCTCATTGCGCCTCTTTTTTTCTTTGCGTCATGTGCTGTTTGGGGAGGGTTTTTTGGAAGGGACATCCTGCGTGACACTGCAGTGCCACTCCTAGATGGGCCCGGTGTTTGTGTCGGCCACTAGGGTCGCTTATCTTACTCACACAGCGACCTCGGTGCAAATTTTAGGACTAAAAATAATATTGTGAGGTGTGAGGTATTCAGAATAGACTGAAAATGAGTGTAAATTATGGTTTTTGAGGTTAATAATACTTTGGGATCAAAATGACCCCCAAATTCTATGATTTAAGCTGTTTTTTAGTGTTTTTTGAAAAAAACACCCGAATCCAAAACACACCCGAATCCGACAAAAAAAATTCGGTGAGGTTTTGCCAAAACGCGGTCGAACCCAAAACACGGCCGCGGAACCGAACCCAAAACCAAAACACAAAACCCGAAAAATTTCAGGCGCTCATCTCTAGATCTGCAGCGGTGGCTCATAACATAGTGAATGAGTTTCCAATGGCTCCGGCGGGAGTCTATTGTCTTTTCTGGGTGGCAGCTTCACTTGCTAAGATTAGCAGTTCTGAAGCCTTAAAACTCACAATTGTAAACATAATTGCATACTAACATGAATTGTCATGGAACCAAGTGTACTGGTACTATAAGGCACTCTGTTGTGTAGTGGAGTCTCATTAGTGGCTTGTGAGGATACAAACTCAGCAGACCAATTCAGAGGTGAGTGCCATCTCATTGTTGCTGCATTCTGTAGGGCAGGGGTGGGGAACCTTTGACCCTCCAGCTGTTGTTGAAATCTACATCCTAGCATGCAACAGTTTTAGATTGGCCACATAGCAAAACTGTAGCAAGACATGCTGGTATGTGTAGTTCAACAACAGCTGGGGGGCCAAGGGTTCCCTACCCCTGCTGTAGCGCAATAAAAGAGTAATGGGCAGATTTCACAACTAGTAATAATCTTGTAATCACTCATTATGAATGTTCAGTAGTGCTCCAACCAATCAGTTCCTAACTATCATTACTAAGATGATTACACCATATGCTTTCAAATACAATCCCGGAAGTAAAGTACGGTAGACCAGAAGTGAATACACAGCGGTGTAGCCTTTTACACGCCAAACCTACTGTTAGGTCTAGATTATTTCAGGATATCTGTTACAGCTATGGCACTTATTTCTTTTAGTACTTTGTATTGGAAGTAACGGAGTGTATGCACTTCCGGTCTACTTTACTTCCAGGATTGTATTTGAAAGCATATGGTGTAATCTTCTTAGTAATGATATCACAGTTACTTCTGAATTATAATATCGATTTTTGAGTGTATTATTTATATATATATATATATAGAACTATTTGTCAGGTCTGTAACTGTGTCTGTACCCGGAGGGGGCACTAGTGGGTCAGTGGTGGTGTGGTGGAGGAAACGAGGAGGCTGTAGAAGATTCCTGCGCATGTGCGCAATGATATTTATTTAGCACACAGAGGTATGAACAGCCACTGAAGCACAATAACAATACTGATGGTTTGAGCAAAGAAGCTGACAGAGGTATAACAACAGTCTCAGGTGATGATCTGTAAACCAGTGAAATTAATAACAGTGATGACCGGCCTGGAAGCTGATGGCAAACATTGATGGTCGACTTGGAAGTCGATGGTAACAGGATCCAATATGCAAACGATAGTAATGCAGCTGATAACAGTTCAACACAGGCAATAGTAACTCCGGAGATTGATCTGGAAACCAACAGCAGTAGATTCACACAGTCTGTATATATGCACAAGTCCACAAAGCCAAGCAAGGCCAAAGCAGGAGACAGTTTGTAAATTGCAAGTTGGTTGTTTTAAGTGCCAGATGGAATAGCACAGTGCTGAACGCAGATAAACAACACACAGGTGAGAATGGTAAGTAGCACCTGGAGAAAGTCTCTTACTGCATGCAGAGGTGGAAGCTGACTGTGGAAGGAGTTGTAGCAGAGCAGGATGGCTGGAGCCTGTAGTTTCACGGAGACACTGGAGCAAGGAAATCACTGGAGACAGGAGACTGGAGCCAGGAGACGCTGTACACTGGATGTGACGCGTTGTTCAAGGCGATGAGACTGAGCCGATGTTCTGGATTTATACCCCCTGGTCAGCAGTCACTGGATGCTTGAATCATGTGTGCAGACACAGCGCAGGATTGGGTGTTTGCAGGTCAGCTGGCCGCAAGTGTCATGGCGGCGCCCATGCTGCACAGATGGTGAGTACACACTAGATGGACTTCAGGGGTACACAATGACAATGGGCACCATACCCGCAGACAGAGCATTCATGCAGCTGCAGACTGGGGCCGTGACCTCCGGAGGACTGCACACCAGCGCGCTGGTAAGTGAGATGCCACTGAACGCCAATTTTTGACACTAATATTCTTTATGAGATGTTGTATACATACGAATATTGTTTCCCAATTCTGGAAGTCCGGTATTTGGAACGCAAAGGGGATGCGGCACCGCGATCAATGTATCAGCGGTGCAGCCTTTTACACGCCAAACCTACTGTTAGGTCTAGATTATTTCAGGATATCTGTTACAACTATGGCACTAATTTCTTTTTAGTACTTTGTTTTGGAAGTAACGGAGTGTATGCACTTACAGTATACTTTACTTCCGGGATTGTATTTGAAAGCATATGGTGTAATCTTCTTAGTAATGATATCACAGTTACTTCTGAATTATAACATACATTTTTGAGTGTATTATTTATATATATATATATATATATATATATATATATATATATCGAACTAATATTCTTTATGAGATGTTGTATACATACGAATATTGTTTCCCAATTATGACATCACTTCCTGTGCTTTTCATTGGTTACTTCCCAGTTAAATACCAAGGGTACTCACAGTGCCCACATGTCTTGACAAAGGCTCCTATTGAGCCGAAACACGTCGACAAAACTGGGCACTGTGACATTGCTATTTTATAGACACCAGGAATCAGAGGTAACGTTCCAGGGTTTACGTGTTTGGAGCTTTGGATACCTGCCTCCACAACAAGCCTTTAGTGATTTTCTCTTTTTCCTGGTCTTTTTATGAACTTTGTTTTTATGAACTGCTTTTTAAATTGTTTTTTCTTGTACATGTGACTTTTTGATGTCTGTTACTCCAACTATGGAATTTATGTGAAATAATAAAACCCTTTTTTTAATGAATTGGTTTACAACACTTCAAGTTTGTTGGAGAACTGTTGTCAAAGTCAGAAAATATCACGCTGCACATTGCCATATATGCACCTCGTGCGTGTGCACGCTGCACGAGCATGAGCTCTCCTGTGCGTGCGTATACTCGCGGTCGCGTGCACTCGCGGGCGCGCGGTATGCGCATTTACGGTAGAGTTTGTGTGCGTCTAGCGGGCGATTCAATCATAACATATTTTAGTCATATAATGTATTTTGTAGATTATGGTCCCTTTGATAGAATCTGAAAGTTTAGTTAATATAGCATGTTCGGGGACAAAGAGATTCCTCTTTGTTTGATACGAAGGGTCAGACAGGGGTTACACAGTGGTGTTTAGTATCCATCGGAAGAGAATATAATTAGCAATATTCCGGTGTTGGTTTGAAGCAGATTACTCGCTCGTGCGTATAGTTATGGACATAAGAAGTTTATGGACATTTACTATATTTGCACTTTATTACCCATGCGGCGGGAAACCCAGTTTCCCTCCCACCTGAGCAGTTTGAAATAGTCACAGCCCACCTGTATGAACCAACCTATGACCTTTTGTTATAATGCAGAGACGAGTTCCTGTGTCCAATGAACAATAAGTATGTAGGGACCATTGTACTGTACTGTGTGTAAGTGTATATAAAGACAAGCCGATCTGGGCCAGCTCTCTACTCTTTTCAACGGTTCTCATCACTGATAATCGGGAGCTGGATATCCAGAAAGGCGCTTGCGATTGTTCCCCTTGTGCGTAAGTTCTCTGCAACCATATTTATCTCCTATTTTGTTGTAAGCCATTCTCTCTCTCCTTCCCCCTTTTAAATGTAATTGTGTCTTTGTTGTATTTTAACGTGTAGTAACTCGGTTAGGTATTTTATGTTAGTTTGGTAGTGTATAACTTGTATTGTGTATTCTTTTGCGATTGAACGTTCATTCATTTCCTTAAAAGGTGTTAGACCCTTAGACCGGTATTTGAGTGTTTATTATATTGCTAAAGGGTTCTCAGAGCGTAAGAATCGCTCATACAGCTTTTAAACTAACAAGGTTACACTGTGTTGCATTTACACCTTATCACTGCACAAAGGTTTAACTCTGTGAGCGTCAGCGCCGCTCGTGATCTCCTCGTGGTCTCGAGCGTCCGCCACGCTGCTAGCGTACCATTACGTTAGTCGGCAGCCTATAGCGTGCTTGCCTATATGCTTTAAGCCGTGAGCGAACGTGCCGCTCGTACGTCTCGTCCACGGCTAAGCGTTTGTACGCTACGTGCGTACTCTTACGGTATTCCATACTCCAATTGCGTACTGTATTCATTAACCTTTTAGCGTGTTTAATATAGGATATATAATAGGCTTTTACAATTGGGGACTCGCCCGCTCTTCACATATCTGCACTAGGTAATTTCAGCAGACATTATCGGTCAGCAAAAGGCGGGAGGTAATATTCCTCGTAGTGCTGACCAGATAAGCGTCTGCTTTGCGTAGTAAGGAGTGCTGAAGGAATCCGGAACCAAAAAGGTAGGAACAGTACGTTATTGTCTTTTAAAACCTGTTTAGTTTCTGTTTTGCGAACGTACGCATAAGCACACACACCTGTATTCCTTGTTTAGGATTATTTGTCCGTACCTCATTCTCCTGATTGCCACACACTAGTGATAACGTGTTGAGACATTTGTTGTTATTAATAGTTAAAGGATAAATAGTTAAGGGAATAATTGTAAAAGGCACGCACACAATCTCGCCTAGAATACAAGGGAGATTTGAGTGGTGGTCAGTGAAGGATTACTGTTAAAGATCATTCACATTGATAAACGTGTAGTGTGTAACTGTGGACGTACTTGGTCTGCGTACACGTGTCCTTACAAGGGCAGGGCGTACGCAACGCAAGGGTTGACGCACGGAGCGTATATCACGCAACGGAGCGTACGGATACGCCCACATAATACAAACCGCATGATAGTATTGTTTTAATAGGCGATAAGGAAGTAACGCGAAAATAACGCAAATCTATCTCAAATCCAAAAAGTTTAAAGTTAAAAGAAAAAGACTTTCTCTGTTGTAATTCTTCTGGGTTAGACTATTACTGAATGAAAGGGATTCTGTACAGAAATAAGAGTGTTTGAATGTAAGAGTGTGTATATATAAGATTTCTCTTTTATTACGGAAGTGGGAACCATAGGCCAGTAGAAAGAGGTACACCAGCGAGAGTGATATCGTGGGGTGGCTTGGGAGGCGTCCCTTGTTAGTCTCGACACATTTATGAGTAGTAGAGTCTGCTGTACATCACAGACCAGGAGGTCACAGACCAGGAGGTTCAGGTACAGCAGACTAGAAGTAGAGAAGCACAACCGAAGAGGGTTGGTGCTAGACCCATATAGGCCAAAGAAGCTCATTGCTGAAGGAATTCGCAGCCGAAATTTTCGATTCCACTGATCGTTCCGCACATAAGATTAGTTGCTTGTGTGCAGATACGATTGTACCGCATGTGATTGTGTGCATCAGCGTGTCTTGAATTCAGAAGAACGCTGCTTGCACATTGTTAACGTAATTTGTGTAATTTTTTTATTTTAAGGGAAGTAGCCTGATCACTCAGGGACATTCCAGCGACTGATACTTGCTGGGGAGGGTAAGACACTCCCACACGCCCGAGCAAGTAGACGTACTTAGGTGCCCTAGGTTGGGTACGGAGCCTCTGGGAACTTTGGTCGCCGTATTGGCCAGCATGGACGGGAGTTAAGTGGGCGAACTTCGGAGCAAAACCCCCACCGCAGCCTTACCCCGAGCATCTTGGTTTTTGTAAGGGTTGCCAAAGACCCTGATTTGAAGTCAGAGGTAGTAAAAGCAGCACCTGCAGAGATGGGGGCCAGTTGTTCAGGTAAGGGGCGATCAACCCAGGTTCAGGTTGATTTGGTAAACCGACCAATCGGGTCGGCAAGGTATATCATGTGTGAGAAATATGGTCATCACACAGAAATGTTGTGCAATGAATGGGAAAGGATGACTGTGCATGACGGGGAAAAGTCATGGTAGTTTTAACCCAGAAGTGCTACAGAATTTAAGGAGAAGAGTTTGCCTGATTAAATCTTCAAAAAGGCGTATTAAACATTATGATTATTTAACATTGTGGCAACAGGAAGGTGAAATACAAAGGGGGTTGGCGCAAGCCGCTGGATCTAACCCTATCAGGAAACTGATAGCCACTGCACCCCCACCACCATACATACCTGGAGAGAAATTGGTTGCAGAGAATGGCACTCAGGGTTATGTTAAATGTGTAGAAGTTAAGGATAATGTAACCAAAGTAATTAATGCTAACACTAATCCGTGCAAGTTGTACCCTGTTTTGAACTTTCCCCAGGATTGTGACCAAGAGGATGAGCCCACAACAATATCAGCACTCTCCCTAGCAGCCACCATATCAGAAACAGCAGTAGGCACGACTCAACCCGTAAGATTAGTATCAAAGGCCCCTAGCGGAGGGACAGGTGAGGCCGTATCGACTGGTAAGTACGGCACCATACACTGCTGAAACCATTTCACCACATGTTGTAAAATCTACTCAGAATGATGTTGTTGGACTTAATCCTGTTAGGGTAATAGCAGTGCCAAATGGGAAAACCGAAGCTTCAGGAGCAACTCCTGTCAGAAACATCGCCATGCACTGTCCCTTTTCCCGAGCAGAATTAAGATCAATGATGTCTGAATTCCCTGATCCTAGGAAAGACTTAGTTGCATGTCAAAAGTATATTAGGGAGCAAGGAAATTCTGCAGAGCCAAATAACAAAGATTGGAGGACAGTTTTGAGGGCATGTTTACCCCCCAGTGTTGATCCGTTAAAGTTTATCGCTGATTGCAAGTTAGATGAGGAAGTACCACTAACAGACGAGTAAAATCAGGATAATGTAAAGAGAATCAACTTACAGTTAGGGGTATATTTTCCTGCAGTTGTAAAGTGGAATAAAATCTTTACCATAAAACAAAAAGAAGGTGAATCCACACCAGAGTATTTTCACCGGGCTCTGCAGGATATGGCTAGGTACACAGGTATAGATGACATTAAAACTAATGTACACCACAGGGAAGTAGCTGTTTCAGTATTAATGGACGGTCTAAAGGAGGTTTTAAGAAATAGAATACAAACCACTAGGCCTGATTGGAGAGGTATGTCGGTGGATGCATTGGGAGAGGCTGCTGCTGGGCATGATCGAAATATCATCAGACACAGGGAGTCGCAGAGTGATAAGTTAATGGCTGTAAGCATACAGGCCCTCACTACCCGGCCACCTCAGCCCAGAACTGTGACCCCTGTGGGTAAGTCAAGAGGTATAAAATGTTATAATTGTCACAGAGAGGGACACATGTCACGTGATTGTAAAGCAAGACAAATACAAAATTCATATCAACCCTATAGACAACGACCTGATACGTGACATTGGGATCAAGGACCGAAGGGGCGGAGCTATGAGCCACATGCAGGGGAAACAAAAAGGTATCCCCCAAGAAGAGACTGGCAAATCTCTGATAGTTCCCATCTACCCCCACCACAAGTAATTGCTGCCACCGCGATTCAGGGAGGTCACCATACCCAATAGGGGTGTGGCCACACCTGTAATCTGCAGCCAGTGAAATTGATTGCAAGTCTTGGAAGTGAACCTGAGATCACAATTGATGTAGCTGGTAAATCATTAAATTTCCTTGTAGATACGGGGGCGGCCAAATCAGTGATAAATTTGACAGTGGGCATGAGAACCACTGGCAAAACAATTCCAGCCATGGGAGTAACGGGAGTAGTACAGCACTACCCTGTTAGCAAACCAGCAGAGATTACAATAGGGCCCTTGCATACCAAGCATTCCTTTTTGCTGGCTGCATCGGCACCGACTAATCTCCTGGGAAGAGATTTATTGTGTAAAATGGGGTGCGTCATTTATTGTACTCCTGAAGGTGTATTCTTAGACATACCGGAGAAACACGCCCAAGAAGTACAAGATATGCTAGACTCCCCATCAAAATTAATGTCACATACCGTTATGATAAATAGGAGTTCATCCCAGGTAGAAGAAATGACATCCCAAATACCAGAGTCACTTTGGACTAAAGATGGACAAGACACTGGATTAATGGCAAACGTAGCTCCAGTAGTTGTGCAAGTAAAAGATGGTAGGATAGCTCCAAAAAATCCCACAATACCCTCTGAAGCCAGAGGTGGAGTTAGGAGTATACCCCGTAATAGAGCGCTTGCTACAACAGGGCATTCTGGTAAGAACATCCAGCACTGCCAATAGTCCCATCTTCCCTGTGAAAAAGAGTGGGGGGAGGGGTTACAGGCTAGTGCAGGATCTAAGGGGGATTAACAAAATAGTTGAGAGTCAGTTCCCCGTAGTGCCAAATCCAGCTGTCATCCTTATGCAAATCCCTCCCACTGCGAAATTTTTCACTGTTATTGACCTCTGCTCCGCCTTCTTCTCGGTACCTCTGCACCCTGACAGCCAATATTTGTTTGCATTCACATACAGAGGAGTCCAATACACATGGACTCGATTACCACAAGGTTTCATAGACAGTCCAAGTATATTTTCACAGGCTTTGCTTGATTGTTTACAGTCTTTCCAACCAGAAAGTGGATCAGTATTGATCCAATATGTGGATGATTTACTACTGTGTTCAGATTCACTGGAAGCGTCCCTGAAAGATACGAAACAGCTCCTGTTTCATCTTTCAGACACAGGACACAAGGTTTCCAAAGACAAGTTGCAATTATGCCAGACTAAAGTAAAATATCTGGGACACTGTCTGACACAAGGACTGAGACACCTGACCGCTGATAGAATTCAAGCAATTCGAGACATGACACTGCCACAAACTCAGCAACAGATCAGAACATTTTTAGGAATGTGTGGGTATTGCCGTAACTGGATAACAGGTTTTTCCATTCTAGCATTACCTTTGCAGGAGATGGTCTCATCAAACAAACCTGATCGGATTTTGCATACAGACGAATACGAGATGGCATTTGAGAGACTTAAACAGTGCCTAACGCAGGCACCAGCATTAGGTATGCCAGACTATGGGAAACCCTTTGAGCTGTACGGAACAGAAAGTGCTGGTTGCGCGGCAGGCGTCCTAACCCAAAAGCACGGTGATGCCAGCAGGCCGGTAGCATACTACAGCGCTCAGCTAGATACGGTAGCGCGATCCCTCCCCACATGCTTGCGAAGTGTCGCTGCGATAGCATTGCTAGTAACGAAAAGCGAAGATGTAGTGCTAGGACACAACCTCACAATCCATACACCTCATGCAGTGTCAGCCTTACTAAATTCTGCCCAAACCAGACATGTCTCATCCGCACGGTTTACAAGGTGGGAATTAGCACTAATGGTCCCTGTAAACATCACCATAAAGAGATGCAGTGCACTAAATCCAGCAACATATCTCCCAGGTGTGCCTGGACAGGCACAAAGGGTGGGGGATGAGAGTGATGGAGGAGGATTTAGTACAGACACTGACTCACATGATTGTATGGAATATTTGACCCAAAATTTCACGGCAAGGCCTGACATCAGTGACAACCCACTGGAAGATGTAGATCTTACTTTCTACACTGACGGTAGTTGTCACAGACAGACGGACTCGGGAGACTTGTGTACTGGATACGCAGTCGTAGATGACCAAGGCACCATAGAAGCAGAACCGCTAGGCCCACCTCACTCAGCCCAGGTTGCTGAATTGGTTGCCCTAACCAGAGCATGTGAATTGGCTAAGGGCAAATCAGCCAATATCTATACCGATTCTAGATACGCCTTCGGGGTAGTCCATGATTTCGGAGCCCTATGGCGCCTCAGAAATTTCATGACGGCAGCTGGTACACCGGTAGCGCATGCAGCCCACATCAAAAGGCTTCTAACAGCGATACAGGAACCCGACAGAGTGGCTGTTATCAAGTGTAAAGCACATACATATAGCCAAGACCCGGTATCACTTGGTAACAGCCGAGCAGACGAAGCTGCTAAGTTAGCAGCTGGTACCCCCAGACAGACAGACAGACACCACACAACTGATGGTATTTAATACCGTCAACACACAGAAATTGTGTGAAATGGAAAATTTGTGTTCCACCCAGAAAAGGCAGTTTGGAGGGCAAAAGGATATGGCCAGGAGTCCTCAGGACTCTGGACAGATGGACAGGGTAAACCAGTGGCACCCAGAGCATACCTTCCAAGTTTAGCGGAAGCAGCACATGGGCTGACTCATCTAGGCAAGGAAGGGATGTGCAAGTTGGTAAGAGCATATTGGTGCGCCCCAGGATTTTCTTCCCATGCGGGAAAGAGGGCAATGACTTGCCTCACCTGCTTGAGGAAGAATATCAGAAAGGCAATACCAACAGAACCATCTCATATCCCACCTACAGACGGCCCTTTTCAGGTAATACAGATTGATTTCATACAATTACCCCCTTGTCGAAATTTGAAGTATGTACTAGTTTGTATAGATGTGTTTTCAAATTGGGTCGAAGCATTTCCTGCGGCCACAAATACCGCAATGTTTACTGCTAAGAAAATTGTACAAGAATTTGTGTGTAGATATGGTATCCCTAGAATAATTGAAAGTGATAGGGGTACCCATTTTACAGGTGATGTGTTTCAAGGAATGTGTAAGTTGATGGGAATTGATAGTAAGCTGCACACTCCGTACTGCCCCCAGGCGAGTGCGAAGGTAGAAAGAGTGAACAGCACTATTAAAAATAAATTGAGCAAAGTTATGACGGAAACAGGATTGACATGGCCAGAAGCTTTGCCCCTTGTATTATACAGCATCAGAACCACTCCCAGGTCCCCTCTTAATCTGTCCCCTTTTGAAATTCTGTTTGGTCGACAACCGCATGTCATGATTAACCCTCAGGATGATTTGAAGTGTAACAATGAAGTGACTGTAAAGTATTTGGTTAAGATGAGTAAACAGCTAAGGAATCAGAATGATAATTTGAAGTTAGTGATTCCTGATCTGCCAGATAGTAATTGTCATGACATTGAACCTGGGGATTATGTAATGATACGGAATTTTCTACGCTCAGGTTGCCTTATTGACAGATGGGAAGGACCATACCAAGTCTTATTGATTAGCACGACAGCATTGAAGGTTGCCGAGAGAGAGAATTGGGTTCATTCGTCCCATTGTAAGAAGGTTGCTGATCCAGAGAGGTCCCGTGATAAAGAACAGACGGTAGAGGAAGTTGTATCACTGGAGTGTCTGTTTCAGGAGGACTGAGACGGCACCTGAGCATTGAGAATAATAAGATCGGAGGCAGTTGTCGATTCCCTGTTCCCTTTTATTGTTTTTCTCCACTTCCCATCCCATCTCCCTCAATTATTTCTTTCCCCCTTCTCATTCTTCTCCATTTCCTCCTATAAGATGGACTTGCCCCAAGAGACTGTGATCCGGATTTTCCTGTTAACCATGATGTTGACCAGAGCAGTCTGTTCCGGCGAGAGTACTATGGAGGTCGAGAGAGGTTCTGGAATGGGTTCTGATGACAAAGTTGGAGGTGTAGATTTCCAAGAACAACATAATCATCAAGCAAAGGCGAGTATCAGAAAACGATCCGATAGCATTGACAATAGGAGGAATTGTGAAGGATTGTTAGCTGAAGAGAACTGTATCTGTAGACTCTGTGACAGTGTAGTTGAGGATGGGTGTATCAAGAAATGCCAATCCAGTTTTAATATCCACATGGACCGGCATCCATTGAGTGACTATCACTCCTTAGTGGGTAAAGTGTTAAATCAGACAGATTGTTGGGTATGCTCTCAAGTACCTCAAGGCCATAGCAAATCAGGGTTAGTACCATTCCCTCTAACTATAGGGGAGGTACTTGAGCTAAGTGGTGGGAGGCCGGTGGACAGGAGGTTTAATATCTCCAGTCCTCCTAGTTTGAAGCTCCACCAATATCATGTGGATAGATCCCTAGTATGTTTTAACATTTCCAATCCCCGAAAGCCGGGAAATTGGGAAGTGTCATGGAATAACCAAACCATGACCTTTTCATACAGAGCCGATAGAATGCCTACAGATACAGAACTTATACGCCACATAGCCGGTAGTGGAAAATATTTCCGATTTAGGTATACCCTAGGAAGTAGGATCATGAGAGTTGGAGAAGTATCACCAGGATACTGTGCACATATCGTACAAACTGATACGTGTACTAAACAGATGGGAGAATTAGGGTTAGGAGATTTCATATGGAAAATGTGTAATATGGTAATGTCCTACTCCGTCCCATATGTTCTCCCCGATGATGCATATTTCATATGCGGGAGGAAGGCGTATAAGTGGCTTGCCCCAAACTCAGAAGGGTTATGTTATATTGGAAAAGTACTGCCTGAAGTAATGACCGTATCCCACACTAAAATGAAGGATATTCACTGCAGTGCCCAAGCTCCTTATACTCACACTCATTACGAGCACATCGTTAAACGGCACCTGATAGAAAGAACAGAGCATCCGGCCTCTGACCTGATCCATGAATCCACCGGGATTCAATTCCTAATCGCGTTAGATATCACTCGTACCGCCAGAGGAGTGATAAATTATAAATATATATCTGCGCTTGCAAATTTATTAGACAATATCACTGAAATGTATGATGACACATTCAGGTATACCGGAAGGGAGCTCCAAGCTTATAAAACAGAACTGGTTCAGCATAGGATGATTCTTAATTATCTCACGGCAGTGACGGGTGGAAATTGTGTCACACTGGCAACGCAGTACGGCGTAAAATGCTGCACTTATATTACGAATAGCACCGAGGACCCGGTCGAGGTCATAGACCAAAAGATGGACGACATTCTCCAATTAAAGTGGGAATTCCGCAGGAGACACAATCTCACCCTAGCTGCGGTGGGTAATGAGCTGACCGGTTGGGTGTCATGGTTGAACCCGCGAAATTGGTTCTCTGGTTTAGGAGAATGGACCCAAGGTATTATCATGGATGTAGGGAAATTTCTTTTGTGTATTCTGGGTGTCATCATATTGGTCGGTCTGATATTTAGATGCGTTCGGATTTTAACAAAGTGTAAACGTAGCGCCCGAGTGATGAGTTTAAGAAGTGAAGATACTGTAATAACAACGACTGATTTGGTTTATGACCCAACGATAGAGACAATGTTGTGATGAAAATGTGATTCCACGGTCCGTTTCTTTCACCCGTTTCTCCTTTGTTTTCCTCCAAGGTACAAAGACATCCGCTTGGAAGAAGAATTTGCAAACCTTTTACACAGACAACTGATGTACTATGCCATAGACCCCCCATATCCCTAGTACTTTTAATTTTACGCTAGCCCAACACTTTTTGTAAGTCTATGGACATTGAGAAAGCTTTTTGCACACCGTTTATAGCAAAAGCATTGGGAGACTACAGTCAACATGTACATCGAGACAAGACAAGACAAGACACAGACAAGACCTCAATCGGCAAATGTACATTAAACTCACATAGTTTACGACTGCATTTACCATAATTGCTCTTTATCTTCATTTCTACAACCTTCAGGTAATAACACACATAGTCGATAGGGAATATAGGCACAGATATCAGCACTCACATATCCCCCCATTCATGTATCATCAACTAAAATGTGCTCCCCCATTTTGTTGCAACCAAAAGCCGAAAAGAGCTCGGTAAAGTTTGACAGCCCATCCACAGACCCTTAATACGGGATAAGAAGGAATTCAAATGTATACTTCGCAATACCTCGAAGCTTGATTTAAAACACGTACGGCACGATGATACATGACCCCCCAAACATGGATTCATACACACATGCTTCTGCTATCTCACTAGGTCATACCGTTTTCCCACCTTCTCCTCTTCTCCCCTACCCAATCATAGAAATGTATTATACATGACATATATTTTTCTCTTTTTGAACTGTTTTAGGAAATGGCAGTTATTGGTGACTGCCAAAGGGTGGACTGTCAAAGTCATAAAAATATCACGCTGCACATTGCCATATATGCACCTCGTGCGTGTGCACGCTGCACGAGCTCTCCTGTGCGTGCGTATACTCGCGGTCGCGTGCACTCGCGGGTGCGCGGTATGCGCATTTACGGTAGAGTTTGTGTGCATCTAGCGGGCGATTCAATCATAACATATTTTAGTCATATAATGTATTTTGTAGATTATGGTCCCTTTGATAGAATCTGAAAGTTTAGTTAATATAGCATGTTCGGGGACAAAGAGATTCCTCTTTGTTTGATACGAAGGGTCAGACAGGGGTTACACAGTGGTGTTTAGTATCCATCGGAAGAGAATATAATTAGCAATATTCCGGTGTTGGTTTGAAGCAGATTACTCGCTCGTGCGTATAGTTATGGACATAAGAAGTTTATGGACATTTACTATATTTGCACTTTATTACCCATGCGGCGGGGAAACCCAGTTTCCCTCCCACCTGAGCAGTTTGAAATAGTCACAGCCCACCTGTATGAACCAACCTATGACCTTTTGTTATAATGCAGAGACGAGTTCCTGTGTCCAATGAACAATAAGTATGTAGGGACCATTGTACTGTACTGTGTGTAAGTGTATATAAAGACAAGCCGATCTGGGCCAGCTCTCTACTCTTTTCAACGGTTCTCATCACTGATAATCGGGAGCTGGATATCCAGAAAGGCGCTTGCGATTGTTCCCCTTGTGCGTAAGTTCTCTGCAACCATATTTATCTCCTATTTTGTTGTAAGCCATTCTCTCTCTCCTTCCCCCTTTTAAATGTAATTGTGTCTTTGTTGTATTTTAACGTGTAGTAACTCGGTTAGGTATTTTATGTTAGTTTGGTAGTGTATAACTTGTATTGTGTATTCTTTTGCGATTGAACGTTCATTCATTTCCTTAAAAGGTGTTAGACCCTTAGACCGGTATTTGAGTGTTTATTATATTGCTAAAGGGTTCTCAGAGCATAAGAATCGCTCATACAGCTTTTAAACTAACAAGGTTACACTGTGTTGCATTTACACCTTATCACTGCAAAAAGGTTTAACTCTGTGAGCGTCAGCGCCGCTCGTGATCTCCTCGTGGTCTCGAGCATCCGCCACGCTGCTAGCGTACCATTACATTAGTCGGCAGCCTATAGCGTGCTTGCCTATACGCTTTAAGCCGTGAGCGAACGTGCCGCTCGTACGTCTCGTCCACAGCTAAGCGTTTGTACACTACGTGCGTACTCTTACGGTATTCCATACTCCAATTGCGTACTGTATTCATTAACCTTTTAGCGTGTTTAATATAGGATATATAATAGGCTTTTACACTGTGTTTTTGGATTTCGGTGGTGCAGAAAAGAACCCCAGATAGGATTCACAACATTTTCTAACACGTGAGTGTGGTATGCACAACAGAGTGGATAATTCCATAACTGTTTATGGATAAAGATACCTTTATATGCCTATACTTGTCCAAATAGAAGTGAGTGGGGTACGCATCCTATTTGAACTATTTTGGTGACGGGCTTTGAAAGGATAAAAGAAACCTTTATAGGTACATCTGCTGGGTTCTTCCTGTGAGTTGGGGTACACTGTATGACCTCTATTTCCCACCATCCTACCTTTGAGGGATCATCAGGGCTGAATAAAAATGTTAAGTTTTTGTGCATTGGACAATACTAAACATTGTTTAATTTTCCTCTGCATATATCTATTGGTGGAATTTTGAAAAAGGACACATTTATACAGCATATGAGGATGCATTCTTATTTCGGTAACATTTAGCGCTTATACGAGTACATTTTCCTTATTCCAATAATACGTCGATTGTTCTTTGTTTGGGTATGGTGACACCTAATTAGGGATTTTCTTGTTAAAGTAGCTTTTTTGCGCACATTTGAGGTTTCCAAAGTCTTGGTTATATCTCCAACTGTGTCTTTCTTGCATCTGTATTCCTAAAACTTTCCTAAACAAAATTCACCATATATGCTGGCAAAACCTTTGTTGCCCAGTTTTGGAAATATGCATCCCCACCCAGTTGTTTCTTAAATCAAATTAGTTTTTCTGATGGAGACAGCCACTTCTCCTTATTTTACCTCTACATGCTCCCCCATGGTCAAAGGTTTGGGCACGAATATGTGACTGAGAGTGATGGAGTCATACATTCCTAGCAATAATCTCTGCCAGTATATAACCTTGTTGAGAGACACCCATTTAAACTCTGATGTTTCATGTTCTGAATATCTGTCTTTGTTTCACTTGTTTATGACTATCCGTCTTCTGTATGTCATTGACCACTTGTGGGTAGGGATATTTTTATGTTAAATATAGACAGCGATACATTAAAAGCACAGGGTCCTTAGCAAGGAGGATTTAGGGTTCTGACCACCCCTATGCACAACATTATTGGCCGCATCCCTCCCCCCAAAAAAGTATAGCTAATGCCCCCACAGAATGCTAAGCAGCTCCCAGTATAAATAATGCTGCCACAGAATGCTAAGCAGCTTCCAGATGCTGCCCTAACTTTCTGGGACCATTTGTTTTTCTTTTTAGAACAGATCCCAGCATATACTACACAGAACAGAGAGACACTGAAATTGTGTTCATTGCTGCTCAGTCAGGCGACTGTTCCCACCTGAACAGAGTGACCTTGCTTATATTCAGGGGGGAGGGATTGCAGCCCTCCACCCTGACCCCACCCTGCATTGTGATAGGCCACGCTCCCACCCCCTGCCACCCACAACACTGACCTTGCAGCCCACGGAGTCCGTCCCCTAACACCCGGCACTCTCACCAATTAGACCTTGTTGCAGCTGGACACTGATTCCGGACAGAGCACCCGATGGGAAGATCATGTGACACTGAGGTCAGCGTAGCTCAGCCATGTCACAGCCGTGCCTATGATCTTCCTATCGGGCATTCCATCTGGAATCAGTGTCCACCTGCAACAAGGTCTAATTGGTGAGAGTGCCAGGTGCCAGGGGACTCTGAGTCCCGAGGGGCAGAGCGTATCTTGCTGGGTGGACCGCATGAAACTTTAGTGTACTAAAGGAAAACAGGAACACCTGCGGGAGCACAGAGCTGAGACACCTGCCCTTAGGCAGCAACTTAAAGCACTGGCAATTCTCTGCAAAGGCCCGAACCCATTTAAAAGGAATGGGAAGTAGGAACTGGCTGAGGACCCCTTTGCTGAACTGTCGTTGGCTGATAGTGCATAATTGTTCTTCAACATTTTAGCACCCTGAATTGCAGACACATGGGGAAGCATCCACCTGTAAGGTGCTGTGCTCGATCCTGGAAGTCCAGAGCCGTGCACCTGCACCAGCCACCTCAGACTTAGCCCAGCTCTCTGCCTCCACTCACCGGGATCAGAGACCGCCTGTCCACTGCTGCAGCACTACCAGCGCCCAAACAGGCAATCCCCAGGACCCGGTACCACCAGTTAGTCCACAGCCCCTGACAATGTTGTAGTATGTTGGATTAATAGATGCCTGATGTCACTTGGTTGGAGAAATCTCCATTAACTCTAGCATGGTGACCTCGGCAGCACTGTTACTTCTTCCCTTCTCTACACTACAGAAGAGAGGTAAGGGTTCTCTCCTCTAGACATAGACAATGCCAAATAAAATGGATTTATTTCTAGTAACAACAAATGAACATCATAAAGGTTTGCTTCAATCAAATGGGTAATTGGGTAAAATATTTTAAATTATATATAGATACACTTTTTATAGTTGTGACTTTTCATATGTACAAATGTACAGTATGTTGCCTGTTTGAGATCAAGCAACATGAAGAACCTCCACATCCCAACCTTCCTGAGGAACCTGTAACATTGTTCATAAATAGCATGAAAAAATATATATAAATACATTGAAAATGAATTAGTAATTTAAACCAGTTTCATTAGAAACCCTGCAAAGAGAGTAGATGACCTGTTACTATACAAAGTGTTCGGTAAATATCTTCAATACATGATTGAAGGTAATTACACAACAATTTAGCTGACAAGTGAGTTATCCCCACTTCAGTAATTTGATCATTTACATACAAATTGTGCAGAATCATTTATACATTTAATAAATACATATACATCAGCACTTAGTGATTAAAATGTTTGATTATAGCTGTGCTCCCCTTTCTGAATACATTTGATGCAGAGCAGAAAAAGGTCAGACAAAAAAGAACCACTCAAAATTGAGATATTCAGCACAGGACTTCACATTTGAATAATTCTGCCTTCCTTAGGCACTGAATGCAGTTTCATTGCACACTAGGGAAAAAGAAGCATTGTCATGATAGTTTTGTTATCATTTGATTCTAATAACACTGGGGGACATTTACTAAGCAGTGATAAGAGCGGAGAAGTGAGCCAGTGGAGAAGTTGCTCCATCAACCAATCAGCAGCTCTGTTTAATTTTATAGTAGGCAAATTATAGATGTTACTTCAGTGCTGATTGGTTGCCATGGGCAACTTCTCCACTGGCTCACTTTTCCGCTCTTATCACTTCTTAGTAAATGATACTAACTTATAGATGTGTCCACTTACATCTAGTCTCCGTGCACGTTAAACAGCCCTTTTAGTTATGCCATTCCGTGGCATTGATTGGTAGCGCTGAGCGATTTTTGGCGACTCTTTACATTAAAATGCATCTTGTTGGCAAAATTATTCAAATAGTACACACAAGCAGTTTTTGCTGATTAAAATGATATGTGGCAACTAACGGAGTTGCACGGACCTGTCAGCTCACTCACGCCAGGCATCTCCTGCTGCGTGGCATATTGAGGCAAGATGTATGAGGACACATCTGTAAGCCACTGGATGCGGACCCACTAAACAGCATAGTAAAACTGAGAGTGTGCCATACAGTTCTACTTTGCAGTTTACCTATATGTATTGTCTTGTGCTGTGCACTGGGCCAAACATCACAGGATTGTAAGGTGCCACCATAAAACAGCCCTTTATTGCTTTTGCATGCCGGTGTTAACTTGCATTTGTAGTGCCACAAGTGTTTTCACTGTATGGAATGAATAACTATAGCTGCATAATAAATAATGTAATAAAGAAATTCAGAAAAAGTATTAAAGCTTGCTTCAGAAGTAGAGACTGCCATCATTAACAATTAATAAAGAATGACCCGCAGTTAATAAATAGGGATTGACTTACCCTAGTCAGTAAAGAAAGTAAAGAACACCACCATAAGTAATAACTATTTTGCCCCAAACAAATTACTCTGCTGACATAATAAAAACATTTCTTTTTTCCATTTATAGGTAAGATTCAAGCACTCACACCACATAGGCAAGCACAGTGGTTCATTGTATTCATACTTCCTAGTCAAAATAAGACAGGAAACCATGGAGGCTACTCTCTATGCGCACTATAATATTATTTTTACAAATATACTTAATTTTTGGAAGAAGAGATGGAATTGTAACTATACATTGCAAGATCACAGCCTCTTTTAATGCGACTGAAGCCCTATAATAATTTGATATTACTGGATGTCTAAGTTAAGCATTTACATTGCACACTAGTCTAATGCAGAGTTAACCTAGAAATAGCTACTTTATACAGCTAATTTTGCAAATACAGTTTTGCCTGCAATACGCAGTATATTCAAAGTGCATTTGCATACTCAAAAGAGTAGTAAAATATTATTATTCGTATGAAGTGCTTGAAAAATATACTTGTTTTGTCATTATAAATTAAGAGCACCCTACAAGTTATAGAACCTAATATACTGCAGACAATTATTTTGCTGTGCTTATTTAGATGCAATAACTAGGTTGGACATGACACAGCTTTGGCAAGGATCGTTCACACATAAAATTTACATCTTAGAAAATGTATCCAGTGCTCCTCCTTTGGTATAATATAGTATATGAAGTAGAGACGTACGGTTTCAGATTTCTAAGGGCAGGCAAAAGGCATCAACGTTAGCTATGTGTGAGTCTGATATTTCTGATACTGTACTCATAGAGAAACCTCCTTCCACCATTTCTGCATCCACTGCAAATGTAGGGAAGAGCAGTACAAGTAAAAATAGAGATGATGACATGATAGAAATTGAGGATACGGGGACTTCCGGTGGGCGGTGCATCATGGTGGCCGCATTTTAGATGAGCTCCAGTGCTTCCACGGACTATCCATCTGCATCCCCATACCAATTGGCCTCTAAGTCTGCATCTGGCCCCCTCATTGCTTGGAGGAGTGAGAGACCTATCACCCAGGCCAAAAACGGGAGGAATCGGAGCAATATTTCCACCGGAGTCCGCCCTGCAGGGCCTCAGGCAATGCATCCTCGTGGTCCCATGCTGCGCTGAGCCGCCATTACTATCAGTGCCATAACCCTAACACCGAGGTCTGCTATCGCTGGTCTTTCCCTGCCCTGACGAGGACCTGTAGCTGAAGCCGCCCCGGGTCTGAAGCTGCCGGTGACCGGGGGGCCGGGGGGTTGGCTGCGGCCGCTTGGAGCTGCAAACTGTAGCGTGACCGCCGCGGAGTCCTGCTGCGGCTGAGACCTCGTCCACCCCCCCTGCATGGAAGCCGGCGACGGACCAGACAGCGCAATCTATTTCGGCCTTGTGGAAGAGCTGCGTGCTGGGGCGGGTGCTACCCGCGCGCCTCGGCTTGGTGGAATACGGAGGTCGCGGTGGGGCTGACTGACGGCATTGGAGACCCGCACGCTGACCATCGGACCGAGTCAGTTTTACCCTCCCTCGCTCTTCCCTGGACGCCAGTGTTACCGGACCTCACCAAATGCTCCTTCTTTCTACGGGGGACACGCGTGCTGATCTCCCCGAGGTTGTCAGCGATCCGGGAGTGCCTGCACCACGTCTGCCCTTGGAGTGACCAGAGGACCTTCCAGCTTCCCTGTCTGCTGACGGGTGCGGATGCACACAAGAGGCCAGAGGACTTCATACCCTGTTAACCCGGTATTTGTCTCTTCCCAATTAACAACCTTTCCCTTCCCACCTAGTGTGTTCTCTTACCCCCTTGAACCCTTACTTCCCCCCCTTCTCTTTTTATCCACCCCTCCCTACTCCCTTGCATGCCGGCAGTGACTGCTTTTGCCCCGAACTTGGGTCGTCGCCGACTCCCTCCTCCACCTTTACAGCTGAATGAGGTGACCCCACTGCTGAACATTGCCCGGCTGGAACACCTGTGTCTTGCCCACATCTCAATTATTGACACAGCAACACTATTTTCTTATACATAGCTTTCAGTGTCTTTATGCTAGCTAAGGTCTGCTTAACAGGGTCAGGTATCTCTGACTATTTTCATCTGTGTTTGCCTATTTTATGTTCACTGTATTATTTTCTGCTGTTGTGGCCTGCATAATTATATTTCAGTCTCTACTTAACAAAGGCAATACTGCCACCCAGTGGCCCTAAGCTCTTGGTTTATGTCTCACCTCCTACAGTCTGCAGTCTGAACCCTTAGACATACTGTTTGCTGTTCATATGTACCGGTTTTTTTTTTATTTCTATGCAATTCTTTCATTCTATATCTTTCAAAATAATTCTGTTTCTGTAATTCGGTGGGCATATTCTGGTTCTAATTATTGTGTTACAGGGCTGCACCCATATTTTTGAAGGTTCACATATTTTACAGGTATTCTCACATTCAGCCTAACATTTTAACTATGTAATTCTACAGTGTGTGCATGTTATATGCCTTGACTATGTGATTGCAAAATGCTAGGTTCTTTTATTGGGATGCCCCCCGTGTGAGTCATGTTTTTAGTATATTAGCATAACAGTATTCTACCACCCGAGATATCTTATTCTAACTACAATATCCTCGGTGATTATCGCTGATCATACCTCTATCATTGTGATTTTTTTTATTTTATTCCCCTGGGGTATGGACAAATACCTCGACAGAAATATGCCTCCAAAACAATCTAACCTCGCTAACAAGGCTGGGAAGGGGAAGGAAGTGTCCCAAAAATCAGGTCCCTCCTCTCCTGGTAGCCCGGAGATTGACACTTTAGAGACGCATGGGGATAGGCATTCCCCTTTGACGTCTAAAGACATTGCCGATTTTATGATGCCCCTAATGGACAAAAGATTCAATGACCTCCAGACTCGCTTGGATGCGGGGTTAGCACGTATCGATTCGCACGCGACCCGCATCACGGCCCTGGAATCTAGAGTAAGCGATGTGGAGGATAATGTCCATTCTAGTCACGATGAGGTGTCTACTCTCCACCAGCTAACACAACAGTTACAGGACAAACTGGAGGATCTAGAAAATAGATCCCGCATAAACAACCTCCGGTTTGTGGGTGTACCTGAATCTATTACGGGATCGACCCTAACATCTTTTTTAGATACGGATCTGCCCACATCATTGGGGATTATAGCTAATATCGAAATACCCCATATTGAGAGGGCTCACAGATTAGGGGCCTTGAGGGAGGGGGCATCACAGCGGCCACGCCCAGTTATTGCCCGCTATCTCGATTATCGAGCTAAGGAACAAATCTTGCTCGCATATCGCAAATCTGGGGGCCTGATGGTCAGGGGAAATAAGATTTTAATCTTTCAGGATTTTTCCGCCGCAGTTGCTCAAAAGAGAAAAGAATTCTCTGAGGTTTGCACTTTTTTACACAACAAAAATATTAGATTTGCCTTGCTGTATCCTGCGAAACTGCGTGTGCAGGAAAAAGGCGGCCTCACCTTTTTCAATGACCCGGAGGTGGCGAAATCACATTTTCTGACAGATAGGCTACCGCAGCGATCACCACGTAGATAAAATGTTGTTTCAATGTCTTCCAACCGCTGACTCACCGAGATTCTCACGTCTCGGGTGGTACCGATTGTATTTGTTCTTTTTTCTTTTTCTCTCTGTTCCTTTTGTTCCTTTTTGGGGAGGCATCCCTACATGATAGGATTTTATTAATATATTTAGTAGTGTTCTGTGTGCGCACCACTAAGCCTAGATCGTGCCCACCATAGTTGTTGTTGGTTGGAAAATATTTGAAAAAGGAGTTGTGAGTCATTGTGGATATTTGAAATTGCCATATGTCTTGTTCATTCTTCTGTTAACAACATGTACATTTTGTTTTAGCGTACGGCCTTGGTGCTGGGGGGGAGCTGCTGACTTAAATCAAGTAATATGGTCGATTTTCATGCATTACATCTACCCGTGGGGGGTGAGTAGCCATACCGTCTTCTGTGAATAACCCCTCTGATACCCTACTTCCGAAGCCCCTCCGGATAATCTCCTGGAACGTTGGTGGTTTGAACGCGCCTATAAAGAGACGGCGTGTCGCCACACACCTTAAACGCCTAAACCCAGATGTAGTGTTCTTACAGGAGACTCACTGGATGACCGGTGAGAATAACACATTGAAGGCTGCCTGGATTGGCTCCTGCCTATCCGCTCCTTTCCATAGGAAAAATAGGGGAGTAGCCATTTTATTCCGTAGAGATCTTCCATTTACTATCATGGATGAAATTATTGACCCTAACGGAAGGTTTATAATTCTTGACGTTGAAATCTTCCACACCAGGTACACATTGGTTAACATTTATGCCCCCAACGTTAACACACATTTATTCATTCAGGATTTCGGGCATACTCTGCAGAGTAGAGCAAACTACCCTCTAATAGTAGGGGGCGATTTTAATATGGTAGAAGATCCTACGATTGACAGATCGCTAGCCATGCCCAGAAATACCGACTTTCACAGCAGGTTTTTGACCTCTTTTAGACACTCCCTGGACCTTTCGGATCCGTGGAGATTGCTCAATCCCGGGGATAGAACGCACACTCATTTGTCAATGGCCCATAATTCATTATCTCGCATAGATAACATTTTTATAACTGATGAATTGGTGTCTCATGTCTGCCATGTGGACATACATGATATTCTAATATCAGACCATGCCCCCGTCTCCTTGGCTCTTACCCACTCCTCCATGCATCCATCAGATCGTATATGGCGCTTCCCACATTATCTAGCTAACTCGGAAGACTTTAAATCTTATCTCACTTACCACTGGACGAATTTTGTTGATGAGAACCTAGATTATTTGAATAAGCCTGAAATCTTTTGGAATGCCTCTAAGACGGTGATGAGGGGACATATTATAAGCTATGTGGCTAAGAAGAAAAAGGAGTCTAAGGCAGAATATATTGCACTTAAAACA
Source organism: Pseudophryne corroboree (assembly GCF_028390025.1). Taxonomy (NCBI): domain Eukaryota; kingdom Metazoa; phylum Chordata; class Amphibia; order Anura; family Myobatrachidae; genus Pseudophryne; species Pseudophryne corroboree. The sequence continues at coordinate 558,871,272 of NC_086444.1, forward strand.
GTAATGTCAGATGCATTTCAGGCGTATGTTTTGGCTCCATCGGAAAATACACTGACCACATATAGACAAGCGCGACAACTACTGGAAACTTGTCTAGCAACGCAGGCGAAACATTCCCTAGATTACACTAAAAACTAATTCTACAGGTGGGGGAACAAGGCGGGTAGATTGCTTGCTGTCATGTCCCGACCCCCTAGGAAACGTCATACAATAACCACATTGAAACACCCTGTGAATGGCACCATTATAACCAAATCCCAGGAAATTGTATCTCAATTTCAAGACTACTTTACGACTTTATTCAAGTCCTCCGCAGTAGATGAGGATGTTCAGAATCACTTGCTTGCAAACTCCGTGTTGCCACCATTGACTCCCGAACAGCGGGAAGCCTTGGCGGGCAAAATTACGATGGAGGAGATCAATCACACTATCTCACATCTACCTCATGGCAAATCCCCAGGCCCAGATGGCCTTTCGGGCGACTATTATCGCATACTGCAACCACATATTGCCCCAACATTATTGGAACTGTTCCAAGCCATACATGAAAGACACTGCCCCTCTCCTTTTTTAATGAAGCATATATAACCCTTCTACCGAAGCCAGACAGGGACACGACGTTACTCTCTTCATATAGGCCTATTAGTCTCCTCAACGTCGACTATAAGATCTTAGCAAAGATTATGGCGACGAGGCTCCAAGTGATTCTCCCAGACATTCTCGCTGATACCCAAATGGGGTTTGTACAGGGCCGACATGCAGTCAAGGCTATCCGCACAGCAATAGCAGCGGTAGTATCATCCCATCATTCCTATGCTGATTCGAAAATGCTTTTAAGTCTTGATGCTAACAAAGCATTTGACATGATGTTATGGCCACATTTATATACAGTTTTTGGTACGGCTTTCATTGATTATATCCGGTATATATACAACAAACCCTCTGCCTCTCTCCTTATAAATGGAATTAGAGGACCGCGCTTTTTTCTGGAAAGGGGCACTCGTCAGGGCTGTCCCCTATCCCCTCTTTTGTTTAATCTGGCACTTGATCCTTTATTGCGTACACTCCAAGATTGGACAGCGTTTCAGGGAATCAGAATTGGTGCACAGGAAATTAAATTATCTGCTTTTGCCGATGATATACTCCTTTATATCAATAATCTAGAACGGGTCCTTCACCAAATACTCAAAAAAATACATATGTTTGGCTCTATTTCAGGGTTTAGCATAAATGTTGACAAATCTAGGGCATTATTACTATGCAGTTCTACCACTGGCACTAGGTGGACTACTCAATATCCTTTACATTGGGCCGATGCGTACATTCCTTATCTGGGAATATTGATACCAAAAAACATAGATGCTTTATACAGACTAAATGTTAGTAAAGCCATATCTACCCTATCTTCCGACATAAAGGGGTGGGACCGTCTCTCCTTATCCTATTTAGGAAGGGCCAACTTTACTTAAAATGGTAGCCATTCCCCGTCTACTTTATCCACTGCAAACCCTTCCGGTCCTGCTTACAAAGTCAGATATTCAGTCCATCAACAAGCGTATCAGGGGATTTGTTTGGAGGGGTGGCAGAGCTAGAATAGCGATGCGGAAGTTGGCACAACACAAATCAAATGGAGGGATCGATTTCCCTGATATTGAGGTGTGCAATCACGCTGCCCTCCTACGTCACTTGAGGGATTGGATACAAAAAAGTTCAGTCTACACAAACACATCACTGGAACAGAATTTCCTACAGGGCATTGACCTGACATGTTTTCTCCATCAGCGTGACCAGGAGGTTTCTGGATTCTGTTAAATCTAATCCACTCCTGTGGACCACCAGAAAACTTTGGCACATTCTGCGCCATCATGCCAATTTGAATCATTATCACTCCCTACATCTGCCCTTACTCCAAAACCCTGAATTTCTGGACGGCATGGCTGCTCACCCCTTTACTGTATGGGGGTCGGCTGGGTTGCACTCAATTCGATCCTTGGTCTCCACAGAGGGTCAGAGGATATTGACCTTTTCTGAGGTATCCTCAAAGTTTGACATGATTGGCCCACACCCCTTGGCATTTGTACAATTACGATTCTACATAAATCATGTTCTCAGGCACTTTACAACTGCGGATTGGAATAACTCTCTAGACAGTCTTTTGTCCTACCCAGTCCCACAACGTAAAGCTATTTCCTCCCACTATACTTTCCTGAGAAAAATTTTAGACCATGCGACTGTTACGAGAGGCATGTCTAAGTGGTTGAACCATTTCCCTGGGTTGACGATACCTTTAATGGAGAGGGCCCTACTATTCTCTCGCAAAGTTCTTCCCGCTAGCATGTATACAGAGTTATTTTTAAATATATATAACAATACGTATTTATCCCCCCTGCGACGTTTCCATATGGGAACCTCGGATTCCCATTCATGCCCGAAATGCCATCAATCTGAAGCTGATACTTACCACTGTTTATGGGCTTGCCCAATCATACAATATTTTTGGCATCTAGTTAGGCGTTATGCTGAAGCCAAACTAATCACCTATGTTCCCTTTACACCAGAATGGGCAATTTTAGGCATTATTGATCCAAATCTTAGGATGCCAATGGAATGTAAAAAACTACTTATAGCTCTTAGCGCAGCGGGGAAGAAGACAATTCTCCAGGGATGGATAGACACTTCACCTCCGCAGATACCATTTTTTTTGTCTAAACTATATCATCTGTTCAGAATGGATTGGGTGGAGGCAATAGTGGACAAGGGTAAACAGGTGGATCGTTTCTTTACATTATGGGAATCCTATATATCTACTCTCCCACTTACCACATGGCAACAAATACATCTTAGCTTAAAAAACACCACATGGTATTTAACGAGATTGGCAGCACTAGATCCGCCTGTCTCCCTATGCTGATACTGGAGGTCCGTCGGTGGCTCCCACTCGGGACTAATTTCTTGCTTCTGTCTGTATAAAGTAATTATTGGTGACATGAATGGACATCGCTAACAAGACATAATTATTCATTGTCACTGTTTTATTTCTGTTAACATATGTTCTGATGTACGAATTGAGATCTGTTCAGGACGTTTGGCATTTATACTAGATCAACTGTTTGTTTACTCATAATGACTCAATAAAGAAATGTTTAAAAAAAAAATTGAGGATACCCGTGTGGAAGTGAAAGAGGATGAAGAGGGTATATGTATATTATCTGCCACTAAAAAAGGATTTTGCTTGTGTAAGTCAGCCACCAGTGGCAGCAGTTTTTGCTGTAATAAAAAGAAAGCCATTGTCATGCCTGGGCATAATACCAAAAAAGCCACCTCTTAGGTGTGGAATTATTTTTAACAAAATCCTGACTTCATTTGTGAAGGCATCTGTTCCATTTGTGAGGCCAAAGTTAGTAGAGGTAGGGACATTAATCATCTAGGCACCTCCTCCCTGTTATGTAATTTGCAGCAGGTTCATGAAACTTATTATACAAAATTATAATAATTTGTAAAACAATAACAAAGAGCCCAGTATCAGCTACCAGCCCATGCAATCTCCACCACCAACACCCTCATCATCAACCGCCTCAATAATGATTGAAGGTAGTACTTCCAAAAAATTGATTTGTGGGTGGGCCCAAAGAAACCAACACTTCAGCCACAAAAGTGGCAGACCCTGTCACTGAAGTGCTTGGTTTGTTAAACTGTGAATGTCCTTAATATACAACATAAGGGTAGGTGGGAGGGCCCAAGGACAATTCCATCTTGCATCACTTTTCTTTTCATAATTCTCATGAGGTGGTAAAGAATCTACTGTACTTTATATTAGAGATATGCACTCAACGCCATGTTTTGGTTTGAATCTGGGTATATATTGTCTCTATTTTTGCAAAACCACCCTCGTGTTTCAGTTTTGGATCTGTATTTTTTTTATACTAAAACTAGCTAAAATTATGTAATTTGGGCCTGTCTTTATTCCTACAGTTTTATTAACTGCAATAACATTCATTTCCAGTCAATTTTGACCAGCTCACAGCCCACAATATTGTATTCACCAATACTGGCCAAAGGTTACCTGGCTAAACTAAGAACAGAGAAGTGGCACAAACATAGCAGTTATGTCTGTTTAAAAATATGTTGCAAATTAGTAATGTATTAGAGCAATAACCAATAAAAATATCTATGCAAAAAAGACAGCCCCCAATGGCCCCAAAAATACAGTCCACATTGGGGGCGGTCTTTCTGCATAGACAATATTGGTTTTTGCTCTACTACATTACTAATTTGAAATGGTATATGTGCTTACCTGCCAATCTGCATGGGTATATGTGCTTACCTGCCAGTCTGCATGACTATATCTGCTTACCTGCCGGTCTGCATGGCAATATATGCTTACCTGCTAGTCTGCATGGCTATATGTGCTTACCTGCCGGTCTGCATGGGTATATGTGCTTTCTTGCTGGTCTGCATGGGTATATTATTATTATTATTATTATTATTATTACTACCAGTTACTTATATAGTGCACACATATTCCGCAGCACTTTACAGAGACTATTTGCCGATTCACATCAGTCCCTGCCCCACTGGAGCTTACAATCTATAATCCCTACCACATGTACATGAGCACACACATACTAGGGTTAATTTGTGTTGGGATCCAATATATTTTTGGATTGTGGGAGGAAACCGGAGTACCCGGAGGAAACCCACGCAAGTACGGGGAGAATATACAAACTCCGCACAGGTAGAGCCGTGGTGGGAATTGAACCCAGGACCTCAGTGCTGTGAGGCAGTAATGCTAACCATTACACCATCCGTACTGCCCATATATGTGCTTACCTGCATGGGTATTTGTGCTTACCTGACCGTCTGCATGGGTATACTGTATGTGCTTAACTGCTGGTCTGGGTGGGTATATGTGCTTACCTGATAGTCTGCATCAGTGTATGTGCATACCTGCCAGTCTGCATGGACAGCATTTACATAAACCCTTACTGAACTTTGTATAATTAAGAACACCCTTCACTTCTCGGTTCACCCTCCTTGGTTGTAAGGTTTAATAAGTGGCAAAAGCATGTGGATCTGCATAAGTGCATATGCTTTAAATTTCTAAGCAAGTGCAGTGCAAAAGATCAGTTACTACAGGTAAGCTATGAAACTAGGTGTGTATTTGACTCTCCATAAGCTCCAACATATGTGTGATACACCAAAGAGATGAGGATACAGATGGTGTAGTGTGGTGGTAAGCAGGAGTTATCTCTGTGGTACAACATTCTGAATTCTTCCTAAGGCTGCAACACCCAAATCAAACCAGCAGAGAGGCATGGGTTGCAGTCAATTCAAGAATATATAAAAATCAACTATATTAATTTAAATGGCTAGTATTCAATATTTCTTATTGTAACTGACTATTCCATATAGCACATCCTTTACTCTTTAGTAGAATGTCCAAATAACCTATTATGGTAGCTCAGTCATTGGTAATCCAGGTTAGGGTGCACACAGTGGGGCCATTAACTCGTTACCTGGCACTGTTGCATGGGATGTGACTGCAGCCAGCTGCTCTTTTGCTGACACAGTCGCATCCCATTCTGCTGCATCCCCCATCTATTAAGGAGGAAGTACGTTCTGTACATATGCAGGATAAATCTCCTACCTCTGACCCCTGGCAGTGATGGTGCAGTCTGGGGGGAACAGCACTCTGAGGCGCATGCCCGGAAAAACCAAAAGTGCAAAGAGGAAAACACAGTTCCAACTCAAACACTAATATGCTGATCCCTGCATGTGTAGAGTTCAGCTTCTGCAGAGGAGACTGATAATCAGTACCCCCTGACCCATGTTCCACTGCACTCTGAGGTGGGGGAGGGGTGGGAGAGATGCATTGGAGCTGTGGGTTGCTATAACCTGTAGGGGGGTTATTATACACCAATATAGCGACACATAAATGGGTGGGTGGGGTACTAAACAGTGAGAAATATGGACACCTATGGGTGGGTGGGAGATGCCAGTGGTTATCAAAAACTCCTAGGAGGGTATTGCCATAAGGCATCCGTTGCTGCAGGGGAATCTATAGACACTAAGAGTATGTGAAGTAATTACAATGGTGGCCTGTGGCCATGGGGTGCATTTTCTTTTCAGACAAATATTTATATTTTTAAAAATGTGTCCTAAGCTTAATTAAATGTAAACATTTTTTAAAAAAAATTCTGAGTAGCTTTTGAAACAAAAAGTAGCCAGTTAAGTGGTTAAAGTGTATACAGAAAGAAGTATCAAATAGCAGCATTGCAGACCTGATATGTAAAGTAGGAGCAGTGACTTTATGTAACACTTAGCACTTGTGCACAATAATAGGTTTCTCGCAGAAAATTAGATGACTTAAATCAGGAAGCAGCTTCCTCTCCAGAAGGCAGGAACAGCAAACAATTGTACAGGACTCTCAATGTGGCTCCCTGTGTGGAACCACAGTCACTCTTGGTTACAACCTGTTTTCTCCTCAGCAAAACTATCTCTTAAAACCTCTTGCTCCTTTTGGCCTGTCTCGGTATCTCAGTTACTGGTTGTTGTCTTTTCTCTCCCCTCTCTCAGCTACTTATCCAGGACTGAAATAAAGCTTGTGGGGGTCCTAAGTCAACTAAGTTATATGGGTCCCCACCAATAAAACTGACTTCTGTCCACACACCTGTCATCATCGTTATAACCCTTAACAACAGCATCTCAGCATAGTACATAATGTCCGCAATGCTGCCGGCAGTGCCTGGACCAGCTCTCGGCAGTAGACGTGATGTCATATATTGCAACACTGCTTAGAGCCGGGCAGAAGGCAATGTTGGGGGTAGTGTGGGAACCGCCAATTGTAGAGGCCCTCTTATCTGTTTATTTTATTACTGTGTTGATTTATTGCTGTTTGTACCAGATTGCAAAGCACAACCAGTTATGCTGGTGTTATATAAATAACTAGCTGAATACCCATGCTTCGCTACAGAATTTAAAGGATAATGGCAGTCTTTGTCAGGCAGCACCTCTGGGCTTCCCCGGATTGATGCTGTCAAAATGCTGGTGCTGAGGAGAATAATCTGCCTCCTTCTCTGCCCTGTCCCGTCTCTGATGCTGCCCTGCTCAGTGCTGTACATGCTGGGACGACAGGCCAAGCTCTGCCCGCTGTATGTTAAATATGTTAGGTTGCAGACTGACTCTATGTCAAAGGGCCCTAGGTCTCCTTGCTTAGTTTTGAAACTAAAGTATGCGTGTGTGCCTCTGCTCCTACCGGTATGCCTCTGTCCCAAGCCATGTGTCCCTCTAAACTTACCTGTTGGTGCCCCTGCCCGTGTATGCCTCTGCCCCTAACCGTGGGTGCCTCTGCCCCTACCTGTGTGTGCCTCTGCTCCTACCCGTGGGTGCTTCTGCCCCTACCCGTGTGTGCCTCTGCCCCTACCAATGTGTGCCTCTGTGTAAATTGCTCCAGGCATTCCAGAGTAATTCCAAAAACTATACATTTTTACATGTCACCCCCTTCCCACCCCCACCCCTAGGAGTTCTAGGGGTATCTTACCCCCACAGTATTTTTTTACAGATTGTAATTCATATGTGTACCAAGTATGGTGTAAATTGCTCCAGGTATTCCAGAGTTATGCTGGAACAAACTTACACACATATATATATATATACAGTATACTGTATATATTGTTAATTAAGTAGACCATACTTGTTTTTTTTTTGTATACCTCCCAACATCTTGTGGAATCAGGACTCTGGTGCAGGGGGCACATCCTCAGCAGAAGGGGAGAGGCTTCACAGGGATGCCGAGTTAGCGAGCCACGCCTTCCATCCATCGCAGGACACTGCAGGTGGAACAGCAGGACAGTCCCAGAAAACTGGACTTTCCCATGAAAAATCATCAGTTGGGAGGTATGATATATGTATCTTTCATATGATTATGCATCTACAGTATGTTTTTTTTCTGTCTTATGGAAAAGTTACACTTGTGGATTAATTACTTTGTGAGGTCTTTACACAATTCAGCTTCTCTTCTGTATAGTTGTAAGTTTGGAATTTTGCTGGATGCTTTAATAATGTCCTTGAATCCTTCTTAGTTAACTTACAAACTTGGTTTAAACAGCAAAGGTGTCTGTCAAATGATGTATTAATGCTATGGCATAGTTTTCTCCATTCTCAAATTTTAATACAGAACATTAAGAAACAAACATCATAGACCCTTTGTGTTTTCGCTGTACTCTGCTCACAGTATGTATCTTTTGGGATTGTCTGTTGAATTTTTCTTTAGTTAATGACTCATAAACCTATTTCCACATGACTAGTTTAAGTAAGTCAAGGTCAACTGAAAGCACTGGCTGTACTTGCATGAAAAGCGCAAAGTTATGTTAGCTCAGTAATGAAAGCTTTATTGTTTATCAGCTATTTAAAACCTGTTGGAAATGTAAAAGACCAGTGTACCCATTCTAAATATTTTTTCATCATCGCTTGAAACAATATATTTGCCCCTGACCCCTCTCAATGTGTTATGCAGGACCTCAGTGAGAAGATATGATGATGCACTATTGTTATTCCATAGCAATGAAGTACAGTCTTTGGCTGGGAATGTTCATGTACACTCAGTACAACCCGCAGCTGTCATTATAATATGCTGGATTCCATCTAAGAGTTGTTGCAGCATTGCCATACAGCTCATCACTCTCCCTATTGGATATTCAGGTTTTTCTGTTACTTTCTGTAGAGATCTAGTTGTGTTCTCAAGGAAAACACAGACATAGGTGTGGGTGTACTTTCTTTACGATAAACGTCTTTCCTTGGTTCATCAACTCGTACAGCAAAGAAGTCCACTTCTCTGTGCCTACCAGTACCTCACTGCATGTATGGCACTTTTATAGAGCAGGAAGAGTGGCTGACAGTGGATGCCAAACAGTCGTGAGGAATATGATGAGCGCTGCAAAATATTTTGGTTTTGACTAGTTTGCATAAGCAGTCCACCCACATCAAGGTGTGGTATCCGGTCTATAGATCTACACTAAAAAGGCCTACAGTCAATAGGTCGACCACTAATGGTAAACATGCATTAGGTCGACAGGTTCAAAAGGTCGATATGTAAAAGGTAGATAGTTCAAAAGTTCGACAGGGTCAAAAGATTGACAGGGTCAAAATGTCAACATGACAATGGTCGACACACATACAGTCAACACAAGTTTTGTTACTTTATTTTTTTTTTCTACTTTTTCTTTCTTTACCATCAGCAACAAAGGGACATAATACACAATTAGGGCTTCTTTGTGGCAGAAAAGTGACAAACCCATCCACCCACCTGCAAAAAAATAATAATTGTGTCTACCTTTTTGGTGTTGACCATTTCCATGTCGACCTTTTGACCCTGTCGACCTAATGCATGTCTACCATTAGTGGTAGACCTATTGATGGTAGACCTTTTTAGAGTAGATCTAATAATCCACACTCTCAAGGTGTACACCTCCTCTCTGCACAACATAAAAGTACAACACAATGAGCAGAGAGGCAGAAGTATCTATGGAGGTGCCCAGTGCAAAAGTGTAAACATCCAGCCTACTTTAGTACCAACACTTTTTCTCCTAATATACTGTTCAGTTTTACTTTATTTAGGGATACATAAATCAGTAGGGTGGACACTTGTGATTGACTGGCCATTAAATGTGAGGAAAGGTGCCTGCACAACTTAGGAACCCAACCCCTACTAAGTACAAGGGAAAGCCAAAAAAAATTTAAAATTTAGTTTGAATTACAAACAACCCACTTTCCTTCTGAGATATCCATAGTAGCCTGCATCATGTCATTGTTAACTGGGCAGGTCCTGAGATGGGTATCACTAATGAGATTGTAACACTTTCATAGGCATGTTCAAGAATATCTTCGATGACCCTGGACAAGTGTCACCAGACAAGGTTTTTTAAGTAGGCTATCTGTTCAGAACAGCTTCAAATCTCCAGTGGAACAATGACGTTTTTGTGGCTACATTTTGGCAAGTTATGTCAGACTTAATCCCTGGTACAATGTACAAGGAGGATTTAAAAAGTCGAGGCCTCTATTTTCTATGCCAGTTCCCTTGCCAGATAAGCCTATGCGAATTGGAAGATTTTGAATCACTCTTGAAAAGTGAGATAGAAGGCTCTGTAGTAAATTAAGTTTATACTGTGGAGAAATGGGACACGTTATGTTTTTACTGTATGTCATCAACACCTGGGAATGTTGGGTATGATTTTTCAAACTCGCCATTCAGGTAACACAGCTCAATTCTACACTCAAGACTATTTAGAGATTGCTCACAAATCAGTTCCCTTTACATCCTTTATTGATTCAAATGTTGATGGAAAATATGCCTCATGTATCCAAGTTTAAACTGTCCAATGAGAATTTATCCACACATCTCTCTATTATAGCAGTAGAAGTGAGCTGGGTTTCAGAATCATCCAGATGTCAAGTCTTTCCATTAGTTTTAACTGAGTCTGAAGCCATGGCAGAGTGTATTAAAGAGAATTTACTGAGAGGCTTTGTTTTTAAAATCCAATTCTCTGGCTCGTGGCTTTACGGCTGTGTATTGACTATCGTAAATTAAATGCAATAATACTAATCCATTCATCCTAGAATAGTTTGACTGGGTCAAAGAGGCTATGATCTTCTCTATGCTGGATCTCAGAGAAGATTACAATCAGAATGAAAGAAGACAATGAATTGTTTTAACCACTTAGCTGGCACAGTCAAATGGGATTCGAATGCAGACAGATAGATCTTTGCTATCACCCGCTGTGGTCTGCATGAGGGATTAATGCCTTTAAAGAGAGGTAATGCCCCTGAGGAACTATTGCCACTGGGAAAATGGATATGTATTGCAACTGGGGGGGGGGGGGGGGGGGGATACTTCATTGGGGAAATATGGGGACACCCACACTGGTGGGTGGGGGATAAAGCCACTGTGGCATCTATTACCACTAGGGAGTGTGGGAGGTAATGACAATGGGGGATTTATTGCCATTGGGGGATGGGGGTATAATGTTACAATGGGGTATGCAGACATAGGTTTTTAAACACACCCTAGGGGTACTTTTTTGGGAAGTTCTCTCCAAAAAAGCTGTTACTGTTCTTGTAAGTTCCACTCATGTGTTTTTTGTTTTCTTTTAATAGTTCCAAGCTGCTGTGAATTATACTATAGTGGATAAGGAGCTGTTGTGCAGTCACCTTCTGGAAGGAGCAATATATCCTGTGATTGATTATACAAATCATAAGAATTTGTTATATATTCATTCTCCTCATTGTCTAAATCCAATCCAAGACCACTGGCCCTTGTTTTATGCCCATTTCAAATTGCTGATTACCTTCAGACCAGGGTAATAGAACAAAATAATGCAGATTCTACTTTGTGATTTTTGAGTCACATGATAAACAGTTAAACCAATCATGAACCCAGACTGTCTTGTGTCTGTCACTTCAGTGAGCAGAAGATTTTTGCTCCTCTGAAGTTGCGCTCTGAGATCATGCATTGGGGACATGTCTCTCAAAGTATTCTAGGGTAAAAAATACATCAGAATTTATTTTAGAAAAATATTGGCGGTCAAAGCTAAAATATTATATCAGCATGTTCATCTGTCAAGACAGGTCCTTTACAGCCATTGAGTGTTCTATAGCATCTTTGGTTTCACTTATCAATGGAATTTAACAAGGATCTGCGAGAGCGGCATGGATTAAATACTGCAGTATCTGTGTTGTGGTCGATAGCATTTACATTTTTCCCTTGTAGAAATCTTGCTTTTACCCCTGCCATCAGTGAGCATTCTACAAGCAGCATGGCAACAAATGAGAATGACAAATCTGCATTATGATTTGCTGCAATGCTTACCCCGCTTACCTTACAGCGCCAGCCTGGTCACCACTCCTAAATCCCCAGTTCAAGCACCGCATATATCAATATATATTTAATAGGGGGACTTAGTCAAGTCACTCACCCTGACAGCCTTTGGTCCCTTGTTTCTCCTTCAGACTCCTGCACTCTCGTGGATAGCTCTAGCCATCCACCAATGAATGGGGAGATATACAACCACTGTGATTGGTGGTCGGCCAGAGTCATCACCAGTCAGCAGCCTAACAGCATGGTTATAATGGTATAAATGTCATATTTACCTATGATTTCTGAATAGTGTTTTCATCTTCCATGAATTGCAATTGTCCTGATTTTCTAGAGGACAAAATTTGTATTTAGTTATATTATGCGCCTGCCAGATTAATTTAGTCATGGACAGGGTCCACAAATTCTTGCAATTTAGCTATCCATTATACTGGGTAATCTATAAACAACTCACATATTTTCTATGATTAATTTATTCTGGTATATAACATGGTACTACAACTTTGGGGGGTATTCAATTAGCCGAAGGGTTTACCCCGCAGCTAACTGGCGGCTAAAATCCCTGTGGTATGGCTATTAAAATAAATAGACTTTTTCCTGTGCCTAAAAATCGAGATTCAGGCGCGGAAACCCACTTATTCTACATAAACTGCGGAATCAATGGGTTTTTCACGCGCACAACCGCCCCTTGCCCCCCCACCCTTCCTTCCCGATTTTGCAGTTACACGGACTTCACCTCACAGCTAATGGAACTGGGAGTTTTTGTCCGACATTGGACATTCACGCGCATGTTAATGCCCACTATGCACAGCGCGGCAATTAGTTGCAGGGTAAACCCAGCGGCTAATTGAATACCCCCCTTTAACTGTGTTCCAACTGTAATAGCAGAAAACAGGTTCATTATGGTTACCAGCATTTCCTCAAAATAGATTACTAAAAACTTTTATTGCTTTCATTTTAGATGATTTTTAAATCCAATAAACATGCAGGATTACTGATGTATACCATTTTCTTTTATTTATTGTTTGTCAACAGGTAACTTGGTGGCCTGAAAACTATGAACTCCATCTTATGTTCTGGATTTGTACCTGTTGAGGAGCAGGTTACAGAGGAGCAGCAATACTTTCCGGTTACATTATGAGTATTTTGATAGGAGTGAACAGATTAACATGTCATTTTACAGTGAGCACAAGAAATAAAATAAGGATTGTACACAACAGGTTGAAATAGAACCCGTTTTGACAGATGTTTAACATAATGAGAACTTGAAGACAGGATAGAAATACTCAGATGAAGTCTAATAGACTAGTTTTAGTTTTGTAATATATCCTTACTAAACCTAAAGTAGTCACCCATAATCACTAAGTGAAATTATATATTTGAATTACAATATATATTTTTATAAGGCTTTTTTTTTACCACCCTGAATGCTACACAAAATGTTACATAGAAACGTAGAATTTGATAGCAGATAAAAACCATTTGGCCCATCCAGTCTGCAGTTAGGGTATTAGGGTTAGGGATTGTGTTAGGTGTTATGGTATTAGGGATAGGGTATTAGGGTTGTTTTAGCAGTTTGGGTTAGGGGTGAGGAACTAGATATATAAGAAGATTTAATAGTGCTGTTGCATACACCCTTTCATACATATAGGGCCTGATTCTGATTCACACGCTATGCCGATATTCACGCAAACGATCAATGTTTTCAACTGCACGTGTCTAAGGGGCCTATATACTAAGCCTTGGATGGAGATAAAGGGGATAGAGATAAAGTACCAGCCAATCAGCTCCTGTCATATTTCAAACACAGCCTGTGGCATGGCAAATAGGAGCTGATTGGCTGGTGCTTTATCTCCGTCCAGTTTATCTCCATCCAAGGCTTAGTAAATAGACCCCTAAGACTTTAAGTAGCTAAAACGTTACACAGAGCATGTGACCCATGGTGCATATGCACAGGGACACAGTTGCGATTGAGACGCACAGTCTTAGAGATGAATTGGAAAATGCATTGTTGGGCGGTGACTGGGAGGTGGCTAATCAGATGCCCTCTCATAATTTGCATAACTTGTTACAAACTCAGACACTTAAAGGTCTTTTTATCATAAATTACATTTTCAATGCAATCTGGGCACTGTATTAGCGCCCAGTATCGCATTGCAATATGATATTGTTCTGGCTACATGTATTATTGAGCGCATGCAGGGACAGGAGCTCTGAAAAGAAGCCCATCATTGCAATGTGCTCCTGTACATATATGGTCCTACTGATCTCACATGCACGGTGGCTACTGCTGGGGAAGGTGACTAATAGGCTACAGTGTGCTACCACCATCTTCAGTTGGTAAATCTGGCAGCATAGCATACCCTGTAGAAAACTTTGGGGGTTGCGGCTGCCAAAAGGAATGGATGGATCGCAGCATGTATATGAGATATCTGCTGCAGTCGTCCCTTTCTGATACTTTCAGGGAATGCAAAATATTTGCTGTTAACCCGCCAAAATGGGTGGTTTGGGGGATTAAGCCACACATATTCAATGATAAATGGGCCCTATATTCACTTAGAAGCCAAGCTCTGACAGAGATTCTGCACCATAGCATGGGTCTGTTTCGATGCTGCGCCAGATGGTACCATCTAAATATGTACCAAGCAGGATTAAAAGATGCAAAAAGTAGGCGCCCCAGTTATTGCACATTTAGATGCACACTTGTACACCAGGGGAAGGACTTTCACTAGCATTAGACACCACTATGGTAGAAGACACTAAAGTGGTCACAGCAGTGTGCGACTCTCAAACAGCTCCTTGTAGTTCATATTCTCCATAAAAGCATACTTTAGCAGCATGCTCGCTGTAGGTAATTACACAGTGTGTGTGTGTGTGTGTGTGTGTGTGTGTGTGTTCACATTCCTGTCTGCTTGAATATATTTTAAGCTTTAAACATAACACATACAAATTGTCACTATGCAAACCTTGTTTATATATGACAACAATAATAGTAACCTTCAAAAGGATTTCAGAAGAAAATATTACTGTTGCCTTGTCTGGATCTAAAGGGGTTACAAAAGAACATTAGAAACACAGCAACAAAACAGACAGGAGAAATGTAATATTCTTCTATCATATCCATACTCAATATTTGCACATTTCTCAAGGTGTAACGTGGGGATGCAGAGATGGACTGTCAGCTACATAGTAATCATTTTCTGTGAAATGTAGAACATTCAAAAATAACTATGTGACACTTTCTATTTTCATTTGACTTATTCAAAATAAAGCATGGATACATAGATCTAATAGCAGTGTATAATTTTCATGTTCTCACATTGGGGAAAGTACTTTTATACAGAAAGTCATTTTAAACTGTAAATAGAAAATCTAGAAAAGAAAGATACAGAAATATGAAACATTACATTTTGTCCGTCAAATTTTCACGGTAAATTGCCCAATTTACTATTTTCCTTTAATACTACAAAGAAGTTCAGGTATATAAATATAATGTCTTTGGTAAGCTAAAAGCTTAGGCTTTATGGCACTGTACATCAGAACTGGCACTCATACTATTTAGTGTAATGACGTGTAAAATTACTTCTAATCAGGTAATATTTCCATATTGTTGAATTTTGAGGTCAGTTTAGTAAAATACAAAGTACAGAATGAAGGAAACACTCAGAAACATCAATGACATTATTTTTAAATATTATGTCCACCACTACACATGTATAAGCAGAAGCCTTCCTCCCATACCACCTGAGATACCCCCAATGCATGAGACAGCTCAACATGATTGCAGCAAGTCATCTGATTGGAGAAGCAGGTCTTCCAATCAGGTATTGCCTTCATGTTGAAATATATGAAACCCTTTTAAAATCCATAGATAATATAATCATCTGTACAGTACAATGGATTTGGTGACAAACATTTCTGCTTTAAAGTGGGCTACCCCATCAGACATTATTGGGGGTCATTCCGAGTTGATCGCTAGCTGCTTTCGTTCGCTGCGCAGCGATCAGGCAAAAAAATGCCACTTCAGCACGTGCGGCGCAATGCGCACGCGCATCGTACTATAACAACAAACAAAGCATTTCAGTCGCAGTGCTGGCCGCAGGCCTAGCTAAGCTTTTCAGTCGCAGTGCTGGCAGCAGAGTGATTGACAGGAAGATGGCGTTTCTGGGTGTCAACTGACCGTTTTCAGGGAGTGTTCGAAAAAATGCAGGCGTGCCAGGAAAAACGCAGGCGTGGCTGGACGAAAGCAGGGCATGTTTGTGACGTCAAAACAGGAACTGAACAGTCTGAAGTGATCGCAAGCGCTGAGTAGATCTGAAGCTACTCTGAAACTGCACAAAATTATTTTGTAGCGGCTCTGCGATCCTTTCGTTCACACTTCTGCTAAGCTAAAATACACTCCCAGTGGGAGGCGGCATAGCATTTGCACGGCTGCTAAAAACTCGGAATGACCCCCATTATCACCATGTACAATACACACTCATTACTTAATTAAAGTGAAGTAGTTATCATGAATTAACTTTTTATTACATAGAAAATTAAATATGTTAATTACTCTTACCGGTAATTTCTATTTACTGGAAAGATATAGTAGCTCTGACCTTGTATGAGCCCAGAAAATGACACCTCTAAGTAATCGTTATAATCTAAACCTATATAGCTGAAACAAACATAACATAAAGCTCTGACATGTTAATGAGGCAACTCCAGTCTATTTTCCCACATTGACCAACTGAGAGAGTGCCAAAGTTAACTGCCAATGATTCCCACACCAAAGCAGAGGTATATTTCAGACTAATACCCACCCCAATGTCATGGGCATGGAAAAATGCTTCCATATTCTTGTAAATATGTGAACAAGAAATAGCACTTATACAATCTGACCATTACCCTGCAATACAACATAAATGGAAACATATGGGGTATCTGCCTAAGGCACAGTCCATTGGAAACTGAGCTACCCAGCCCTCTTGCTGTCAGCTAGGCAGCAGTTCTGCCCGAATTCCCACTTTGTATGAGCCCACAATTCCCTAACACCATCAGGGAATGAAAACGTTGTTTAGCGCTCCTCCAGAGCATTTCGTGCTTGGTCTCAATCCTTTGGGCTCTCTCCCCCTAGGGTGGCTACAGCTATTGCACAAATAGTACATTAATCAATCTAAATACTCAGATTACAGTACATGACATCATATATGAATAAAGGGGGAAACAAGAATAAGTTATCTTTATACAGTAAGTGGGGTCCTGGTAGGCTTAACCTTTATTTAGACATGCCCATGAGCATTACGTGCCTCTAGGTCAGAGATGGGATGTTAGTGTGGCACCGACTTTGGTGTCTGAGTTCTGTACCACACTTCGTCTTTTTAAAATGAGTACTTTTTTTATTGGTTTTTAACATTGATACATACATACATGTGACAATACATACAACAATCAGTTAAAACATTTCCTCTGCTCAAGCTCATTACAAAACTGGTTCTAGAATTAATCACACTCCATATATAAGCAAAGAGCATACATACAATTCTAAATACACATACAGTGCATCCGGAAAGTATTCACAGCGCTTCACTTTTCCCACATTTTGTTATGTTACAGCCTTATTCCAAAATGGGATAAATTCATTTTTCCCCTCAAAATTCTACACACAATACCCCATAATGACAATGTGAAGAACGTTTTTTTTTTTTAGATTTATGCAAATTTATAAAAAAAGAAGAAATCACATGTACATAAGTATTCACAGCCTTTGCCATGAAGCTCAAAATTGAGCTCAGGTGCAACCTGTTTCCACTGATCATCCTTCAGATGTTCCAAAAGCTGAACTGGAGTCCACCTGTGGTAAATTCAGTTGATTGGACATAATTTGGAAAGGCACACACCTGTCTATATAAGGTCCCACACTTGACAGTGCATGTCTGAGCACAAACCAAGCATGAAGTCAAAGGAATTGTCTGTAGACCTCCGAGACAGGATTGTCTCGAGGCACAAATCTGGGGAAAATATTTTTAGGTAGGTACCTTTAATACGCTATATCTCTGAAATTGAAAGGACCCACATTCCCTTTCCATTTCATTTTTTTCATTAATTTATCTTCACCCAGATACGTTTACCCCTGAAGAAGTCCGACTGGACGAAACGCGTAGGGTTTATCAATTATTGTACACTATCCCTTTGCTTCAATCATACCTCCAAGAGCTCACACGTTAAGATGAGGAGGACTGACATTGTAACATTTTAAGCATTTTGGTGTGTGTTCAAATAATAGAAAAGTTATTTTATTATGTTTTATGATATGTCAGATATATGACTATGGATTAAAAATCAATTTTATATAAAGGATTTCTTCTATTAAACTGTAAATTTTTGTCGGGTGATTTTTTGATGTGAGGGTTTCTCTATAGGCCCCAATCAAGAGTTCCATAAGGGGAAAAGAACCCAAGAGAAGTCCCTCCCTCGAATCTGGAAGTGATTATTATTCAACCAGTTGTATTGTCATAGCGCACTCCGTATTTATTGTATGTTTCTGTTTCTAAGATCCTACCTACAGGGGACCTTTCAGTAGTGCTGCTCAATTTCAGCGCAGGAAGGGTATTTCTGTCTTCTTTCAGTTATATATATATATATTGCATGTTGGTAAGGCAGCACTCACAGGTCTTCAGTATGGAATGTAGAATCAGGTGACTGGCACCATTTGCGTCATCAATGTTTCAGTTTTAATTCAAATGTTATCATTAAAACTGAAACGTTGATGACGCAATTGGTGCCAGTCGTCTGATTCTACATTCCATACTGAAGACCTATGAGTGCTGCCTTACCAACATGTGATATACTCTTTATTGATGTGGAGTTGGAGGGTACCCAGGTAATATTTGCAGTAGGAGTTGAGTGCCAGCATCTGTAAAATATATATAAATATAAAAACTAGTCATGAATTGTATGCATGTATTTCTCACATATAATTAATGCAAAATGTTAAATTGGCAATAAAACTATAGTCCTAATATTTTTTTTTATAGGGATAGACTTAGGGATCTATGTACTAAGCCTCAGAGAGAGATAAAGTGGATGGAGATAAAGGGCCTTATTCAGCTTCAGTTGCAAAATCGCAAGTCGGGCGATTATCGGCAGACTGCGCATGAGCTGCAAACGTATTGCACGTGCGCAAAGGCTAAACTGCAATTTGATTGACAGGAAGTGACCGTCCGTGGGTGTTAAAATGGCATTTATCTGACGTCAGTTGGAATAGATTGAGACTAAAACATGGCGCCGGTGCAACTGCATTCTCCTTATTCTGAGTAGCATAGCCCTGAGTCAACCGCAATTGTCGATGGTACTCGATTTCTGCGTATGCATCACAATTTTGTGATTGCATCGGTGGGAGTCTTTTATCTTTCTGGGCGTCTCTTCACAATTTCTGTCTCAATAGCAATCCAAGCTGAATTAGGCCCAAAGTACAAACCAATCAATTCCTAACTGCCATGTTACAGGCTGGGTTTGAATGATGACAGTTAGGAGCTGGTTGGTATTTTATGTACTTCTATGTACAGTACTAAGCCTCTCCAACGCTTAGTACTGTACATTGACCCCTTAATCGTTCTGTTATCAAGGTCCTCTTGAGATGCATGTGGCTAGAGATCCATAGAACACGGTCTTCCGTTTGTGTCTAATTAGCACTTGAATTTAGAACATCATCCAGCCACCTGAACTTCACAGCGGGTACCCCTGGGGGATCTAGGGGATTGAGAACCATTGATAGAGACTTTGGGTGGTATCCAATTAGCCGCAGTAAATTACAGAGACTAATATCCTCGCCTTGTGCTATCCAATTAGCATAGATAAGATGGCGCAAGACGCGGCTTATAGGGGATTTTGTTTCACCTGCCTCAGGTAGGTGAAACCAAATACCCGAAAACAAACTCGTTTTCATGCGAAAACGGGACTGTTTCTCGCGAAAACAGATATTAATGAAACATGGGTGAAAAGTGCGAAAAACTACCTAAATGGAAACCACTCTTTATATGTTATTGTGTTCAACAATGATTATTTATTTTATTTTAAGAATCCACATTAAACAGCCGAGTTGGGATCTTTCTGATTGCAGAATAAGTGCAGCAAAACATTAACAAAAAACTTTGGACATGTGGAGACATCATTCCAAATTGTAACACAGTAGCATTAAACTACATACTACCACATAATCTTCCAAAAGGTGCAGGAGATTCACAATTTTTGTGTTGTCTCCAGGAACAGTGGGTGAATCTCATGCGAATGCGGTATGCAAGGTAGACCACACTTAGGTCGACAGTGTCTAGGTCGACCACTATTGGTCGACAGTAAGTAGGTCAACAGGGACTCTAGGTCGACATAAAAAGAGGTCGACATGAGTTTTTGCACTTTTTTGGTGTCGTTTTCTCTGTACAGTGGCCGGGATCCGCAATTAGTGCACCATGCCCCCTCACATGGCTCACTTCGCTCGCCATGCTTTGGGCAAGGATCCCGTTCCCAATTGTAGTCCACGTGGATCGTAAAGTATGAAAAAGTTTTACAAAAAATGAAAAAAAAAGAGTGAAAAACTCATGTCAACCTTTTGCCATGTCGACCTAGAGTCCCTGTGGACCTAGAAGCCATGTCGACTGACTTACTGTTGACCAATAGTGGGCAACCTAGACAGTGTCGACCTAAGTGTGGTCGACCTAGAGACTGGATACCATCTCATGCTTCCTGCCAACTTCCTAGAGAAGTCGGCAGGATTGGGAGATTGCACCGGGAATCATGGGTCCGTATGGAGAGGCAGGGTTAATGACATCACTGTGAAATTCAATTGTTTTCCTCCCACAGCTGCCACTAGATGGTGCCAAACAGAGCAATGCAATTGTTGCTCCAATTGGGCACGAGTGCACAGGGAGTCAAATTTAATCTTGCAGCCTTCTGACACTATACGTGGCTAAACCCTGTCTATTGGTTACTGGGACTACTGGTATTTACATAGAATCATGTTAAATATGTGGAAGTGTCATCACACCTTTGAATCTACCTACAGTAACTTAAAGTATAACACAAATGGAGAGAGATGTTATTTCTTTGCCAAACACAGGGGGTTATTCAGGATGGATTGCATAAGTGTTCCCCTGCGCAGTTTCCAGCATATGCTGAAGGGTCCTGCGATCGCATTGTATTATTGCGAACGCTTCTGCCTGTTTGACAGGCAGAGGCATTTGGGGGGAGGGATGGGGGCGGGGGCGACCGGTGTTACCAGGAATTTTCCTGGAGTGGCGAGGCCAAGGACTGCCTTGCGACGGCAAGCCTGAGTTAGCTAAGGCCTACTCATCTTGCCGTTGCAGATGAACATCACGACCAATGTTTGATCTCAGGCTGCGATGTGGTTGCAGCGCTGCTGTTGCTAATGCAAGGTGTGTATACACCTACTGCATTTGAATTGCTATGGATTGCATTTGCAAAGCTGCTGCAAGCATGTACAAGGCAAAACCATGCCTTGTAAATGATTGCTGCTTTAAAAAACCATCCGAGTTCGTCCGGGAACCCACACCTCCAGTCAACAAGGACTTCAATACATCCGGCCCCAGGTGAATATAAGCTCTGTGGAGAAATTTAGAATGAATTTCTTAAAAGTTCACTTTAAAAATAAGATTTTACTTACCGATAAATCTATTTCTCGTAGTCCGTAGTGGATGCTGGGGACTCCGTCAGGACCATGGGGATTAGCGGCTCCGCAGGAGACAGGGCACAAAAATAAAGCTTTAGGATCAGTTGGTGTGCACTGGCTCCTCCCCCTATGACCCTCCTCCAAGCCTCAGTTAGGATACTGTGCCCGGACGAGCGTACACAATAAGGAAGGATTTTGAATCCCGGGTAAGACTCATACCAGCCACACCAATCACACCGTACAACTTGTGATCTGAACCCAGTTAACAGCTAGAGGCATGTCATTTATCAGGTCTGATCGCGTTTTTGGTTGCTCAGCTATAGAACATTTCCAATTTGAGATCTCTGGTTCCGGATTATAAAGTATTCTTTTAATGAATTCAAATAATTATATTACTATATGGTTAATTTGTGGCCCCGCTATATAGATCTATAGGCATTATACTATTAAAGGGCGGGTGTGTGTATATATATTTTTATAATTTTTTTATAATATTTTTTTATAATATTATGTTGTGTTTTGGCTAATTATTTTGATTCTAAAGGTTTTTCTATATTAATACAACATTTATTAAATAACACCTTAAGTATTCTAGGTGCTTCACTACTTTATGGTTATGCCATTACTGTGATTAAAGTAATGTAATGAATATATTTCTATCCTCTATGAGATATATGTGCTCTTAAACAGGTGGCACTATGGATTTCTACAGACTGATGGAGTTATGTAGTATTTTGTTCTGTCCGCTTAGCAACACATTTTTTCTTTTATATTAATTATTATGATTAAATTGTATTAGGTTATATATATTATTATTATAGGTAGAACTATAATAATTTATGTAATGGACCTTATTAACTGATTCCCTGAGCTAACCCCTAGCCTTGTAAGAGATTGATAAATGAGGCACCTGCTGTGATTTTGTACACACCTATTCTCACTAATTACAAAGCACAGGGTATAAAAGATAGAAAGTGCTCAGAAGGGAATACTTTGCCTCTTGAAGAAGCCGCCTGGGGTGCGGAGAAACGCGTTGAGGACACAGAGAGGACGGGTCACTGAGAATATCACCGAGACCATCCAAGTGCTCACAGGAGAAATACACCTGCTGTTCTATAATATCAAGTTGTCTGTAACCTGTTGCCGGCAATCAGCCTGCTTGTGAAGAGACCGGACTCTTCATTTCTTCACAATTTTTCACACCATCAGCCTGTCTTGCTGAGCATGGCTATTTCCAATCAGGGATAATACACGGCAGTTTAGCTTACCAACTCTGTGCTGTGTTAAAGAAAACATCCATCCCTGCGGGCGCCGCCGACGGATGTCTCACCCGTGCAAAGGGTGATAGAGAGCGGCTTTGCATTACCCACCGTGCATAGGAAAGCAAGGACAGCGATTCAGTGAGTAATTGAAACCGTACGGTTCTTTCATATCATATCCATCACGTGGAAAATTATACTTTACATATATGGTTACAGAGGCTGAATTTATTAGCCGGAGGACATATTCTTTCTGAACTGTGAGAGACTGAACAACTTAGAATCCAGTATATTGAAAGCTATATAGGTGAAAACCGGTGACCCACTCCTATATGTTTTTATTATAGGCATATATATGCTATTATCTGAGGTGTAATTACACCCAAGTTTTATGTGTTATATATTATTGTGGTCCATTATTAGTTTTTATTTTTCTATGTTTCTTTTTGTGTTTTATATATTTTTTTGCTAGCTAAATAAATTGTTTTATTATATTTGGCAGTATTATTGGATTTTCAAGCGCCGACCTGGTATTTGTTTGTTTTCTATTGCTAATTGCTGAGGAGGCTGGCTACCTCCTTACCAGGTGGCTGCTGATTCCAATTCACATTTACACAGTTCTGCCCAGCGCCAACAAACCTTATTTTTTGTTTCTTGTTCCAAATTGCCAGAGGTTTGGGCAGCAGGTCAGCACTGTGTTTATACAAAATGAATGTTGCTTGCTATGCGGACAGAATACAACGTAGACATGAAGTACTTAAGAAATACACTTCTGAGAATGTTAATAAGAAAAAAGATAATCCAGTGTATGATGGATTCTTTCAGGATTCTAGCAGACTCGAGGAATTATTGAAAGCAGAATGTAGACATTGGTGGGATAAAACCACCCTTACTAAATATATTGAAAATAACAAAATTCCTCGAGGTCTGCGGATCTTTAAGAGTCTATCATTTCAGGATAATCCGGAACTGAGAATACAGTGGGAGAATGTTTTGGATAAATGTTCTATGGCATTAATGCAATTATTAATTGATTATAGGGAATCCAAACTTATAGAGATTGAAAAAGAGATTAAGGTGGTACAAGAACAATTGGTTAAACATAAGGAGGAGCCATATTATAAAGAAAGAGAAATAATAGTCAACAAGAGAATAGAAGAGTATGAGAGAGAGACGATTGAGAGGAAAGAAAAGAAATTTGCCAGAGATTTATTGGATTATCAGTCTGATTGTGTAAGAAGTTTTTCCAAAAATCGGAAACGGGAAAAACCACTCAATCCTCTGAATTCCAATCAAGAAAAGCTTCAATATGATAGGAGAACAGAACATGGGGGAAGAGATGAATACTATTCCCCTAGGTCCACTGTTCAATATCAAAACCGTGGAAGGAATCAGATGAGAAAATCTCATTCTTATCCATCAGGATCACCGGGGTGGAGGGAAGTTCGTTATAATAAATGGGAGAAAAAACATCCCCATAATAATTATTATACTAAATCAAATTATGAGTCTAGAAACCGACAGGAGTCTTTTTTAGATCCAAACAGGAGATTAGGGGATCTAGTCCCCTCCCCTCATTTTCAACATCACAACAGATACGAACCCCTAGCAGGAACCCCAAAAAGAGCAAGGGAACCAGAAGAGGAAGACGAGGGGGACAGAGGAGGAGGAAGAAAGAACCAACGATTCCATTAGGTGCCGATACGGTTTTTAATCTCTCCTCCAAACCCCTTAATCAATTGGAAACCAAGGTATTAGCTAAGGGTATGAATTTTGCCCCAACTACAAAGCCCAATTTTTTTGAATTATTTATAGAACTCAATAGGTACGTTAGGAGTCTATGTAGAAAAAGGTTTTTTGCATGCACTAATAATATATCAAAACCTGAAACACAAGTAATACTAGATCGAGATGACCAATCAGGTCTGACGATACTTAATGAGTTACTTATAGAGAGTGCAGCTTGTGAAACCCAGACTATATCAGAAACTTTGATTTTTGACATTAATAACACCTCAGAACCTGTGTTTAAAAATAAATCTCAATTTTATCCTTTACAACATAGGACTAGTGCTATAGAAACTTTTTATATTCAATCTTTGAATGATTTTCGAGCTTTATGTGACACTAAGACACATTCGTGTCTATATAATCTAAATAGTGAGGAACGGAGAGTCCTTAAATCATTAGCTAATGATATGACACTTACAATCAAACCAGCAGATAAAGGGGGGGGACTAGTGGTCCAGGATACATGTGATTATCTAAAGGAGGCTAAACGCCAATTATCGGATAAAATTTTTTATCAAGCATTAACTGCAGACCCCTCCCGTAAATATCAGCTAGAATTAAAAAAGTTATTAGAAAATGCTAAATCTGAGGGTGTGATTACTCAGGATGAGTTTAATTTCCTCTACCCCCTCCACCCTATCGTCCCGACTTATTATCACCTCCCCAAAATTCACAAAACACTTCACGATCCCCCAGGGCGACCTATTATTTCTGGGATTGGGGGTCTTACGTCTAATTTATCCTATTATGTTGATCACTTTTTACAACCTTGCGCAACATCTCTGAGGTCTCATATCCGGGATACCACT
The DNA here is from genome assembly GCF_028390025.1 of Pseudophryne corroboree. NCBI lineage: Eukaryota > Metazoa > Chordata > Amphibia > Anura > Myobatrachidae > Pseudophryne > Pseudophryne corroboree. The sequence continues at coordinate 558,896,667 of NC_086444.1, forward strand.
GAATTTATTCGATTAGTTGAAGGTCACAAATGGACCTCTGATTATATACTAATCACCTGCGATGTGCAAGCTTTGTACACTAATATTCCACATGCTCAAGGAGTACAAGCTGTGGATACTGCACTTATTAAAACCGGAATGGACTCAGAGATGAAACGCAATTTTATCACTTCTGCCATTTATTTTATTTTAACACACAATCACTTTTTGTTTGATCACTGTCACTATCTACAGGTACTCGGTACAGCGATGGGGACCAGGTTCGCACCGAGTTTCGCAAATATCTACATGGGTGACCTTGAACAGACACTTATCTGGGAAGGCCCCTACTCTGCGAACCTGGTCCTTTACTGTCGCTATATCGACGACCTGTTTTTTATTTGGAAAGGGGATGTTGACACAGTTACTAATTTTGTTGAATTTCTTAATAATAATAAATATGGTTTATCCTTCACTTGTACACACAATCCCACACGTATTAATTTTCTGGACGTTACGGTGGAGGTGGTGGAGGAAAAATTGTTAGTGTCATCTTATAAAAAAACTGTTGACACCTGCAGCTATATTCCATATACGAGTAATCACAAGAAAAGCTGGTTAAATAATGTACCCAAAAGTCAACTGTATAGGATTAGACGTAATTGTACACTAGATTGTACATTTGCTGAACAAGCTGAAGAACTTATTACTTCCTTAAGGGAACGTGACTATCCTGAAGGCATATTAGAAGAGGCTATTGCTTATTCACAAACATTGAATAGGGAGAATATTCTTAAGATAAATAATATATCACTAGATAATGAGGTTGGAGATGTGAATGAAAATTCATGTAATATAAGGGCACAAGATCTCCCTATAATAATAAAAAAACCTATTGAGAACTCTAGATCCAAAAATGATAAGAAAAAAACTCATAAAATCAATGAATATAAATTGGCTTTTAAATCCAAATATAATGTAAAAGCAAATAAAATTTCTTGCATAATTAAACGTAATTATAAGTTACTGTTAACTGATCCGGTTTTGAGTACTTCTCTTCCTACAAATCCTACGATTATATTTAAAAAGGCAAAGAATCTTAGAAACATACTGGCTCCTAGCTTTTTTAAGAGGTCGCGTGATGATACTGAGACGAGTAAGCAACAAACATTAGTGGGTTCACAGGTAGTCGGTTTCTTTAGGTGTAATCACAACAGGTGTACAACATGTACTCACGTTGCTAATAAAACCAAATATATCTCCTCGTCTGCTTCAAAAAAGGAATTTAAAATAGAAACCTTTATTAATTGTAGTACGCATTTTGTAGTGTATTTATTGCGGTGCTCGTGCCAGCTTTATTATGTTGGGCGAACAACTAGGGCACTTAAATTACGTTTTATGGAGCATAGGAGAAATATTCTCAGGGGCTTTATGAATCATAGTGTCTCTCGTCACTATGCAGAAGCTCATGCTAATGATCCTGCCTGTCTCCAAATAATTGGGCTTGAACAAATTAAGGTTACCCCCAGAGGTGGAGATAGATTTAGAACACTCTGTCGTCAAGAAGCTGCATGGATTTGGAAATTACAGACACTGAAACCACAAGGGCTGAATGAAACAATCGATCTAGAATTCATTTAGATTCATTTTTATCTATGTTTATTATTATTTCTCATGTTGGTTAGATTCATCTTCTCAGTCCCGATCCCACATGTGGGTGAGAGTGAGAGCGGACCATGCCTGTGCACTGATTAAACGATAGTTCACTGGCTTCTGCTATATGGTTTGATTGATGTGGCTAATCCAATGTACATTGCTGGCTCCCATAACCGCGATCTTACTTGGCATTGCCTCTATACAGCTAGAGGCATGTCATTTATCAGGTCTGATCGCGTTTTTGGTTGCTCAGCTATAGAACATTTCCAATTTGAGATCTCTGGTTCCGGATTATAAAGTATTCTTTTAATGAATTCAAATAATTATATTACTATATGGTTAATTTGTGGCCCCGCTATATAGATCTATAGGCATTATACTATTAAAGGGCGGGTGTGTGTATATATATTTTTATAATTTTTTTATAATATTTTTTTATAATATTATGTTGTGTTTTGGCTAATTATTTTGATTCTAAAGGTTTTTCTATATTAATACAACATTTATTAAATAACACCTTAAGTATTCTAGGTGCTTCACTACTTTATGGTTATGCCATTACTGTGATTAAAGTAATGTAATGAATATATTTCTATCCTCTATGAGATATATGTGCTCTTAAACAGGTGGCACTATGGATTTCTACAGACTGATGGAGTTATGTAGTATTTTGTTCTGTCCGCTTAGCAACACATTTTTTCTTTTATATTAATTATTATGATTAAATTGTATTAGGTTATATATATTATTATTATAGGTAGAACTATAATAATTTATGTAATGGACCTTATTAACTGATTCCCTGAGCTAACCCCTAGCCTTGTAAGAGATTGATAAATGAGGCACCTGCTGTGATTTTGTACACACCTATTCTCACTAATTACAAAGCACAGGGTATAAAAGATAGAAAGTGCTCAGAAGGGAATACTTTGCCTCTTGAAGAAGCCGCCTGGGGTGCGGAGAAACGCGTTGAGGACACAGAGAGGACGGGTCACTGAGAATATCACCGAGACCATCCAAGTGCTCACAGGAGAAATACACCTGCTGTTCTATAATATCAAGTTGTCTGTAACCTGTTGCCGGCAATCAGCCTGCTTGTGAAGAGACCGGACTCTTCATTTCTTCACAATTTTTCACACCATCAGCCTGTCTTGCTGAGCATGGCTATTTCCAATCAGGGATAATACACGGCAGTTTAGCTTACCAACTCTGTGCTGTGTTAAAGAAAACATCCATCCCTGCGGGCGCCGCCGACGGATGTCTCACCCGTGCAAAGGGTGATAGAGAGCGGCTTTGCATTACCCACCGTGCATAGGAAAGCAAGGACAGCGATTCAGTGAGTAATTGAAACCGTACGGTTCTTTCATATCATATCCATCACGTGGAAAATTATACTTTACATATATGGTTACAGAGGCTGAATTTATTAGCCGGAGGACATATTCTTTCTGAACTGTGAGAGACTGAACAACTTAGAATCCAGTATATTGAAAGCTATATAGGTGAAAACCGGTGACCCACTCCTATATGTTTTTATTATAGGCATATATATGCTATTATCTGAGGTGTAATTACACCCAAGTTTTATGTGTTATATATTATTGTGGTCCATTATTAGTTTTTATTTTTCTATGTTTCTTTTTGTGTTTTATATATTTTTTTGCTAGCTAAATAAATTGTTTTATTATATTTGGCAGTATTATTGGATTTTCAAGCGCCGACCTGGTATTTGTTTGTTTTCTAATGACAACGTAGGAGCCTCTGAACAGACGGCTCACAACAATAAACAACCCGATTTTTTTGTAACAATAACTATGTACAAGTATTGCAGACAATCCGCACTTGGGATGGGCGCCCAGCATCCACTACGGACTACGAGAAATAGATTTATCGGTAAGTAAAATCTTATTTTCTCTAACGTCCTAGTGGATGCTGGGGACTCCGTCAGGACCATGGGGATTATACCAAAGCTCCCAAACGGGCGGGAGAGTGCGGATGACTCTGCAGCACCGAATGAGAGAACTCCAGGTCCTCTTTAGCCAGGGTATCAAATTTGTAGAATTTTACAAACGTGTTCTCCCCCGACCACGTAGCTGCTCGGCAGAGTTGTAATGCCGAGACCCCTCGGGCAGCCGCCCAGGATGAGCCCACCTTCCTTGTGGAATGGGCCTTGACAGATTTAGGCTGTGGCAGGCCTGCCACAGAATGTGCAAGTTGAATTGTGCTACAAATCCAACGAGCAATCGTCTGCTTAGAAGCAGGAGCACCCAGCTTGTTGGGTGCATACAGTATAAACAGCGAGTCAGATTTTCTGACTCCAGCCGTCCTTGAAATATATATTTTCAATGCCCTGACAACGTCCAGCAACTTGGAATCCTCCAAATCGCTAGTAGCCGCAGGCACCACAATAGGCTGGTTCAGGTGAAACGCTGACACCACCTTAGGCAGAAAATGAGGACGCGTCCGCAGTTCTGCCCTGTCCGAATGGAAAATCAGATATGGGCTTTTATACGATAAAGCCGCCAATTCTGACACTCTCCTGGCTGAAGCCAGGGCCAGTAGCATGGTTACTTTCCATGTAAGATATTTCAAATCCGCCGATTTGAGTGGCTCAAACCAATGGGATTTGAGAAAATCCAAAACTACATTAAGGTCCCACGGAGCCACTGGGGGCACAACCGGGGGCTGTATATGTAGTACTCCTTTTACAAAAGTCTGGACTTCAGGAACTGAAGCAAATTCTTTCTGGAGGAAAATCGACAGGGCCGAAATTTGAACCTTAATGGACCCCAACTTGAGGCCCATAGACAATCCTGTTTGCAGGAAATGTAGGAATCGACCCAATTGAAATTCCTCCGTGGGGGCCTTCCTGGCCTCACACCACGCAACATATTTTCTCCAAATGCGGTGATAATGTTGTGCAGTCACCTCCTTCCTGGCTTTAACCAGTGTAGGAATGACCTCTTCTGGAATGCCTTTTTCCCTTAGAATTCGGCGTTCAACCGCCACGCCGTCAAACGCAGCCGCGGTAAGTCTTGGAATAGACACGGTCCCTGCTGAATCAGGTCCCGTCTTAGAGGTAGAGGCCACGGATATTCCGTGAGCATCTCCTGAAGTTCCGGGTACCAAGTTCTTCTTGGCCAATCCGGAGCCACGAGTATCGTTCTTACTCCCCTTTGCCGTATAATTCTCAGTACTTTGGGTATGAGAGGCAGAGGAGGAAACACATACACTGACTGGAACACCCACGGTGTTACCAGAGCGTCCACAGCTATTGCCTGAGGGTCTCTTGACCTGGCGCAATACCTGTCCAGTTTTTTGTTGAGGCGAGACGCCATCATATCCACCTTTGGTTTTTCCCAACGGTTCACAATCATGTGGAAGACTTCTGGATGAAGTCCCCACTCTCCCGGGTGTAGATCGTGTCTGCTGAGGAAGTCTGCTTCCCAGTTGTCCACTCCCGGAATGAACACTGCTGACAGTGCTATCACATGATCTTCCGCCCAGCGAAGAATCCTTGCAGCTTCTGCCATTGCTCTCCTGCTTCTTGTGCCGCCCTGTCTGTTTACGTGGGCGACTGACGTGATGTTGTCCGACTGGATCAACACCGGCTGACCCTGAAGCAGGGGTTTTGCCAGGCTTAGAGCATTGTAAATCGCTCTTAGCTCTAGTATATTTATTTGAAGAGACATCTCCAGGCTTGACCATACTCCCTGGAAGTTTCTTCCCTGTGTGACCGCTCCCCAGCCTCTCAGACTGGCATCCGTGGTCACCAGGACCCAGTCCTGTATGCCGAATCTGCGGCCTTCTAACAGATGAGCACTCTGCAACCACCACAGAAGAGACACCCTTGTCCGTGGCGATAAGGTTATCCGCTGATGCATCTGCAGATGCGATCCGGACCATTTGTCCAGCAGATCCCACTGAAAAGTTTGTGCGTGGAATCTGCCGAATGGGATTGCTTCGTAAGAAGCCACCATCTTTCCCAGGACTCTTGTGCATTGATGCACAGACACTTTTCCTGGTTTTAGGAGGTTCCTGACAAGTTCGGATAACTCCTTGGCTTTCTCCTCCGGAAGAAACACCTTTTTCTGAACCGTCTCCAGAATCATTCCCAGGAACAGCAGACGTGTTGTCGGGGTCAACTGAGATTTTGGAAAATTCAGAATCCACCCGTGTTGTTGCAGCACTACTTGGGTTAGTGCTACTCCGTCCTCCAGCTGTTCTCTGGACCTTGCCCTTATCAGGAGATCGTCCAAGTAAGGGATAATTAATACGCCTCTTCTTCGCAGAAGAATCATCATTTCGGCCATTACCTTGGTAAAGACCCGAGGTGCCGTGGACAATCCAAACGGCAGCGTCTGAAACTGATAATGACAGTTTTGCACCACGAACCTGAGGTACCCTTGATGTGAAGGGCAAATTGGGACATGCAGGTAAGCATCTTTTATGTCCAGGGACACCATAAAGTCCCCTTCTTCCAGATTCGCTATCACTGCTCTGAGTGATTCCATCTTGAAACTGAATTTTTGTATGTACAGATTCAAAGATTTCAGTTTTAGAATAGGTCTTACCGAGCCGTCCGGCTTCGGTACCACAAATAGCGTGGAGTAATACCCCTTTCCCTGTTGTAGGAGGGGTACCTTGACTATCACCTGCTGAGAAAACAGCTTGTGAATGGCTTCCAATACCGTCGCCCTGTCTGAGGGAGACGTTGGCAAAGCAGACTTTAGGAACCGGCGAGGGGGAGACTTCTCGAATTCCAACCTGTAACCCTGAGATACTACCTGCAGGATCCAGGGGTCCACCTGTGAGCAAGCCCACTGCGCGCTGAAATTCTTGAGTCGACCCCCCACCGTTCCTGAGTCCGCTTGTAAAGCCCCAGCGTCATGCTGAGGGCTTTGCAGAACCCGCGGAGGGCTTCTGTTCCTGGGAAGGAGCTGCTTGCTGCCCTCTCTTACCCTTTCCTCTGCCTCGGGGCAGATATGACTGTCCTTTTGCCCGCTTGTTCTTATAGGACCGAAAGGACTGCGGCTGAAAAGACGGTGTCTTTTTCTGTTGGGAGGGGGTCTGAGGTAAAAAGGTGGATTTCCCGGCCGTTGCCGTGGCCACCAGATCCGATAGACCGACGCCAAATAATTCCTCCCCTTTATACGGCAATACTTCCATATGCCGTTTGGAATCCGCATCACCTGACCACTGTCGTGTCCATAAACTTCTTCTGGCAGATATGGACATCGCACTTACTCTCGATGCCAGAGTGCAAATATCCCTCTGAGCATCTCGCATATAAAGAAAAGCATCCTTTAATTGCTCTAAAGTCTGTAAAATACTGTCCCTATCCAGGGTATCAATATTTTCAGTCAGGGAATCCGACCAGACCACCCCAGCACTGCACATCCAGGCTGAGGCGATGGCTGGTCGCAGTATAACACCAGTATGTGTGTATATACTTTTTAGGGTAGTTTCCAGCCTCCTATCAGCTGGATCCTTGAGGGCGACGGTATCAGGAGACGGTAACGCCACTTGTTTTGATAAGCGTGTGAGCGCCTTATCCACCTTAGGGGGTGTTTCCCAGCGCGCCCTAACCTCTGGCGGGAAAGGGTATAATGCCAATAACTTTTTTGAAATTAGCCCTTTTCTATCTGGGTTAACCCACGCTTCATCACATACATCATTCAATTCCTCTGATTCAGGAAAAACTACAGGTAGTTTTTTCACCCCCCACATAATACCCCTTTTTGTGGTACTTGTAGTATCAGAGATATGCAAAGCCTCCTTCATTGCCGTGATCATATAACGTGTGGCCCTACTGGAAAATACGTTTGTTTCTTCACCGTCGACACTAGATTCAGTGTCCGTGTCTGGGTCTGTATCGACCGACTGAGGTAAAGGGCGTTTTACAGCCCCTGACGGTGTCTGAGACGCCTGGGCAGGTACTAACTGGTTTGACGGCCGTCTGATGTCGTCAACTGATTTTTGTAATGTGCTGACATTATCACGTAATTCCATAAACAAAGCCATCCATTCCGGTGTCGACTCCCTAGGGGGTGACATCACCATTACCGGCAATTGCTCTGCCTCCACACCAACATCGTCCTCATACATGTCGACACACACGTACCGACACACAGCAGACACACAGGGAATGCTCTATTGAAGACAGGACCCCACTAGCCCTTTGGGGAGACAGAGGGAGAGTTTGCCAGCACACACCCAAGCGCTATAATATATATGGGAACAACCCTATATAAGTGTTGTATCCTTATAGCAGCTTAAATATAGTAATATCGCCCAAAAAAGTGCCTCCCCTCTCTGTTTTACCCTGTTTCTGTAGTGCAGTGCAGGGGAGAGTCCTGGGAGCCTTCCTCACAGCGGAGCTGAGCAGGAAAATGGCGCTGTGTGCTGAGGAGAATAAGCCCCGCCCCCTATTTCGGCGGGCTCTTCTCCGGAGTTTGTGAGATCTGACAGGGGTTAAATACATCCATATAGCCTCAAGGGCTATATGTGATGTATTTTTAGCCATAAAAAGGTATTATACATTGCTGCCCAGGGCGCCCCCCCAGCGCCCTGCACCCTCCGTGACCGCTGTGTGAAGTGTGCTGACAACAATGGCGCACAGCTGCAGTGCTGTGTGCTACCTCAGGAAGACTGAAAAGTCTTCTGCCGCCTGCTTCTGGACCTCTTCCATCTTCGGCATCTGCAAGGGGGGTCGGCGGCGCGGCTCCGGGACGAACCCCAGGGTGAGACCTGTGTTCCGACTCCCTCTGGAGCTAATGGTGTCCAGTAGCCTAAGAAGCCAATCCATCCTGCACGCAGGTGAGTTCACTTCTCTCCCCTAAGTCCCTCGATGCAGTGAGCCTGTTGCCAGCAGGACTCACTGAAAATAAAAAACCTAAAAACTTTTTCTAAGCAGCTCTTTAGGAGAGCCACCTAGATTGCACCCTGCTCGGACGGGCACAAAAACCTAACTGAGGCTTGGAGGAGGGTCATAGGGGGAGGAGCCAGTGCACACCACCTGATCCTAAAGCTTTATTTTTGTGCCCTGTCTCCTGCGGAGCCGCTAATCCCCATGGTCCTGACGGAGTCCCCAGCATCCACTAGGACGTTAGAGAAAAATGCATACCTCCCCTGTGCACTACGTGGATATAATAATAATGATTACTACTGCAGGCTTTGATTTGCACAAGTATACCTAGTATTCTGCCAAAGCACACAAGTTTACATTGCAAAATGGCAGCATCTGTAGGTGAGCAGAACTTTGCACTTTTTTAAAAGGAGTTGGGGTGGGCAGGGTGAATGCATTACTTGCAAGGTTCAATGTAAATAAGATGAAGATAGCAAATTGTTAGATTTTGTATTACATTTCATAAAAGGACACTTTGTAAAAACACCTGATTGGTAGTGAAAACAAACAAAAACATGTAAATACAAAACTGCACAAATACATTTGACATACTTCCAGCAATGTAACCTTATCCCCTTGCTGCCATGAAAAACCTAGCTTAAACATAATGATAGGGGTGGATCAAACGGTAATGTGACGTTTACACTGTTGTTCATGGCATATCAGACTATGCCACCTCCCCACAACCTAGGCGCACATCTAGTTTTCAAAGCTGTCTCTAGACAAGACTAAACAGCACCTTGAAGTGCGCTGCATGGTGAACCATTTAGATGTTGTGCTCTTCTACAGTGTTCTATAAATTATGTCAAATGTGTTGTCTTTTTACACTAGAATATTTTCCTAACCTTTAAAACGAGAGAGAAAAGAGCATCTACTTGTACAAAGCGGAATTAAACTATTATATTTGGTCTTATGTCTTATAAAACAGGAAGGAACTAGTACATATGATAAAGAAGACAAGCTTTTTTGTGTGTTGGGTGTGTTTGTGGGGGAAGGGGGGGGGGGAGGGGAGGGAGGCCTTAAGCTTTTCAATAAAAATGTATTGCTTTTACTCTAGATAAAGGATTTTTTTTCTCTGTGGGATACACACTTAAATAATGTAACTGGGACCTGACGATTTTCCTAACGACTAAGAACACACGATATTGGGGGTGATTCCGAGTTGTTCGCTCGCTAGCTGCTTTTAGCAGCATTGCACACGCTAAGCCGCCGCCTACTGGGAGTGTATCTTAGCATAGCAGAATTGCGAACGAAAGCTTCGCTAATTTTCTCGTAACGATTACCCCACAGTTTCTGAGTAGCTCCAGACTTACTCAGCCATTGCGACCAGTTCAGTCCTTTTCGTTCCTGGTTTGACGTCACAAACACACCCAGCGTTCGCCCAGCCACTCCCCCGTTTCTCCAGACACTCCCGCGTTTTGGAACTCGAATGCCTGCGTTTTTCCGCACACTCCCATAAAACGGACAGTTTCCGCCTAGAAACACCCACTTCCTGTCAATCACACTACGATCACCACAGCGATGAAAAAGCTTAGTTATGCCGTGAGTAAAATACCTAACTTTTGTGTAAAATAACTAAGCGCATGCGCTCTGCGAACCTTGCGCATGCGCAGTAAGCGACTAATCGCAGTATACCGAAAATCAGCAACGAGCGAACAACTCGGAATGACCCCCATTGTACATAAATACTATACAATTTGTCTGTTTAGAGGAACATGAGCTATTGTTTGTGTCTCTAACAATGCAATATATCTGTAGTAGACATCTTTGAAAAATGAATTGGGTATACACACTAAAAGATGGTAGGGGTGACGTCAATGATTGGCCCATCACACACTACTGTATATCATCTAGTGTGTATTCAGTTATAGTCTGGCATTAAACAAAGCCTCTGAATTCTACAGATGAACATCTGAAATTCATCTAATAGAGAAAGCCTTATTAACACTAATACCGAATATCTTTATCCATATTTCGACATAGGTTTAAATTTGCATCTAGTGTAACACTTGCTAGAATTTTGTATCTTTCATACAAAGTATTATATTGTGAGTATTCTGGGAAGGCTAATGGTGCACTGACCCTAAAAAGGAGAGTTATGGTAGACTTACCATGGTTAACTCTCTTTCTGTGAGGTGCACTCTCCTTTTCTGCAGCAGGGTACACTGTGTTCCACAGGGAAAACATCGGGTGATGTCCTAAAGCAGTTCCTCAAGGGAGGGGATGCGCCTTAGCAGGCATGAGAACCCGGTGTCCAAAGGAAGCATCCTGGGAGGCAGAAGTATCAAAAGGCATAGAACCTAATAAACGTATTCACCGAGGACCATGTAGCCGCATTGCACAATTGTTCTGCGGACGCGCCACGGCAGCCCACCCAACAAGGTCCAACAGACCGAGTAGAATGGCTTTAATAGCAGCAGGAGCTGGGAGTCCAGCCTGTGCATAAGCTTGTGCAATCACCATTCTAATCCATCTGGCCAAGGTTTGCTTATTCGCAGGCCAGCCACGTTTGTGAAACCAAACAGTACAAAAAGGGTATCTGACCTCCTGATAGAGGCAGTCCTCTCCACATATATACGGAGAGCCCTTACCACATCCAAAGACCGTTCTTTGGGGGGACAAGTCAGGAGAGATGGCCGGAACTACAATCTCTTGGATAAGGTGAAAAGATGACACCACTTTAGGTAAGTAACCTGGGCGAGTTCTCAGAGCTACCCGGTCATGATGGAATATTAGAAATTGTGGACGACAGGACAAAGCGCCTAAGTCCGACACCCTTCTAGCTGAGGCAGTAGCCAGCAGAAACAGGATCTTGGCTGTGAGCCATTTAAGGTCCACTGATTCAAGAGGTTCAAATGGAGACTCTTGCAGGGCATTCAGGACAACAGACAGATCCCATTGAGCCACAGGAGGGACATAGGGAGGCTGAATCCATCACACACCCTGAGTGAATGTATGAACGTCAGGTATAGATGCAATTTTTCTATGAAACCACACCGACAAGACAGATATGTGAACCTTGAGGGAGGCCAGAATAAGGCCTAAGTCCAGGCCTTGTTGCAGGAAAGCCAGAATTCTGGATGTTTTGAATCTGTACGCATCATAGTTCTTATAAGCACACCAGGTGAAGCAAGAATTCCAGACCTTATAATAGATCCAAGAAGACGTCGGCTTACGGGCTTTCAACATAGTTTGAATGACAGCCTCAGAGAATCTTTTGGCCCTCAGGAGTAATGCTTCAAGAACCACGCCGTCAAAGCCAGTCTGGCCAAGTCTGGATAGAGACCAGGGCCCTGTACAAGGAGGTCTGGTCACTGAGGAAGTAGAAGAGGACGCTCTGTCGATATACCCTGCAGGACTGAGAACCAATGCCGTATGGGCCACGCAGGAGTGACTAGAAGTAGTATTCCTCCTTCTTGCTTGAACTTCCGCAGGACTCTGGGCAGGAGTGACACTGGAGGAAACACGCAAGGCAGCCGGAAGTTCCATGGAATGGCTACTGTGTCTATGAACGCTGCTTGAGAATCCCTGGTCCTTGATCAGAAGACCGGAACTTTGTAAATGTGTGGAGACACCATCAGGTCTACATCTGGTAGGCCCCACGTGTCCACTAGGAGTTGAAAGACTTCCGGATGAAGACTCCACTCTCTGGCGTGTACATCCTGGTGACTGAAGAAGTCCGCTTGACAGTTTAGGACCCCCGGAATGAACACTGCCGATATTGCTGGCAGATGGTGTTCTGCCCATTGAAGGATTTTTGACACTTCCAACACTGCCTTGCAGCTTCGAGTGCCGCTTTGATGGTTTATGTATGCCACCGTGGTGGCATTGCCTGACCATACTTGAACAGGTCTGTTCTGTACCAGAGGCAGGGCGAGAGTTAACGCATTGAACATCGCCCGCAGTTCCCGAATGTTTATCGGGAGGAGGAACTCCTCCTTTGTCCAACGACCCTGGAAAGAGTGTTACTCCAACACCGCACCCCATCCCCGCAGACTGGCATCAATCCAGAAGGGATGGCCCCTGCTCAATTGCTGGTCCTGGAGCCACCAGGTCAGCGATTGACGAACCTCCGGAGTCAAGGTAATCATGTGAGATCTGATCCAATGAGGTACGCCGTCCCACTTGGAAAGGATTAACCTCTGCAGAGGGTGGGAATGAAATTGAGCGTACTCTACCATGTCGAATGCTGACATCATCAGGCCAAGTACTTGCATCGCCGAGGGTATCGACACTCTGGGGCGACAGAGGAAGCATCTTATCCTGTCCTGAAGCTTCAGGACTTTCTAAGGAGACAGGAACAGACGTTGACTGTCTGTGTCCAGGAGTGCCCCCAGGTGCACCATGCTCTGAACTGGACCAGCGAGGATTTCTTCCAATTGAAGAGCCACCCGTGGGCTTGTATGAAGCGTACCATCAGTTGTAGATGACTGAGGAGGACATCGTGGGAGTTTGCCAGGATCAGCAAGTCGTCCAGATATGGCAGGATCCTGACTCCCTGGCGATGGAGATGTGCCATCATTATGGCCATGACCTGGGTGAAAATCCGAGGAGTTGTAGCCAGTCCAAATGGCAAAGCCTGGAACGGATAGTGTAGGTTGTCAACAGCAAACCGCAGATACTGGCGATGTGACTTGGCAATAGGTAAATGCAGGTATGCATCCTGAATACCCAGGGACACTATATAGTCTTTAGGTTCCATCGCCAGCACAATTGAGCGCAGCGTCTCCATACAGAACTTTGACACTTTCACAAACTTGTTCAGTGATTTGAGGTTGAGCATAGACCGGAATGACCCATTGGGTTTCGGGACTAGAAACAGGGTCGATGAGTAACCACTGCCCCTTTGGGACAAAGGTACTGGCACTACCACTCCTGAATCAAGGAGGGAACTCACAACCTGCTGCAGAGTTTGTGCCTTTAGTGGATGTGAAGGGATGACCATGGTGTAAAGCTGGCGAGGGGGATGTCGCTTGAAAGAGACTGCATACCCGTGAGTCAACTTCTTGCACCCATGTGTCTAAAGTGGTCTTTAACCAGACCTGGGTGAACTGCAGAAGTCGGCCTCCCACCTTGGGGTCCCTGCCCGGTCATACAGCAGGTTTGTCTTGTTTAGAAGCAGGCTGACGAGCCGTCCAGGACTGTTTTGCCTTGGGCTTAGTGGTTTTGGAAGCACGAGATTACGAGGAGGCAGCAATAGTGGGTCTATGTCCAGCACCTGTCAGGAAGTAAATAGATTTCAGGCATCCCTCCACCCGCTTATCTGTCGGTTCTTTCAGTGAAGTGACAGTGGTGACAGGCAGAGTGGATGACATGAGAATACACTGGCGGTGAATTTTCCCACTTGTTACATAACTCTGCCGGGAGAGGATAGCGAGCTAAGGCCCGTTTGGAGACAGAATTTCTTCCCTGGATTAGACCAGGGTTCCTGCCTGATGTCTACCAAATGGTCAGAATGGAGTAATAGATTTTTAGCCACCTTCTGCCGTTTAAACATGTCAGTTTTCTTGGTGACAGTAGTGGAATCCTCATCATCAGTGATTTGTGGGATTTGCTTAATAGCAACCACTAGAGCAGGGACGTTATCTTGCAATGTAGAATCCTCGTCAGAAATGCCTGATTCAGTGTCTGATAGGACGGTATGTTCCCCCTCCTCTTCAGATGAAACATCTGAGAGATTTGTGGATTGTGAGGAGGAAGCAGCCCGCTTAGATGACCCAGAAACACGGGATTGACCTGGGGTACATTTTTGTCTGACCAAGGAATGAGTCAACTGCTGCAACTGGTTAGACAGGTTGTCCGCCCAAGGCGGCTTGACCATAGGGACTATTTGAGGCTGTAATGGTACAGGTGGTCCCATAGGGGGCGTTAGGCGTTCCACTAGAGTACCCAGTAGGTTTGAGAATGCGGCCCAGGGTGGCTCTTATTAGTTACAGGAGCCACGGACTGACTATAGGGTGTATGGCACATAGTACACAGACCATGATATACAGCTTACCCCTCTGATAAATCCTTGGTGCATGCTCTGCATGATGCAGGAGCGTCCACAGACTTACTGCCCTTTCTGTTAGACATTGTACATAAATGCAACACAGAGCGGTTTAGTACGATGAAGACAGAGTATAATACCTGCGAATAAATCCGGTATTATGTGACTGAGTACACAGTAGAATACACGTAACAGATAAATAATGTGACACACTACATAAATGATCCTGACGCACCTAGCCCCTTAGGATACAGAATATAGTGATAGATCTCTGGGAAACACTGAAAGTGAAACCTCACAGCAGATACAGTCACATTAGCAATGCAGATAATTATTATATTACAATAAAACTGCACTGAACTAATATATATATATATATATATATATATATATTTATTGATGTTGTGAGGATAAGTGAGCTTGCTATGGTGAGTGTTGAGTTTTCTGTATATATATATATATATAAACATATATATATATATATATATATATATATATATATATATATAGTACAGCACGGTCCTAGCTAGACCGAAGGTAAATATCAGAATACTCGTACCATATATTCTGTATTCGGTACACTTTTTCTTAACTAACGCTGTCTGTATAAGGACATGTAGAATACTCAAGTGTTTGTAAAGTCACAGCGCTGTATATAGGCGGCTTTAGTCCAGGAGATCAGCTGCAGCTATACCTAAGATGGCGCCCAGCATCTCAGTCAGGGAGTGAGGGAGAGTGTGAGGAAGCTTCAGGGCAGGAAAAACGAGATTTATGGTAAGAACTTACCTTTGTTAAATCTCTTTCTGCGAGGTACACTGGGCTCCACAAGGATATACATTGGGGTGTAGAGTAGGATCTTGATCCGAGGCACCAACAGGCTCAAGGCTTTGACTGTTCCCAGAATGCACAGCACCGCCTCCTCTATAACCCCGCCTCCCTGCACAGGAGCTCAGTTTTTAGTTAACCAACCCAATGCAGTATATTGGAAAAGAGACGACAACGGTTAGTAGCCACATACACCACTCTCTCACGACAGGAGAAGTGTCAGCGGCTAATGCCATACCAACCCAAAGAAGCTAAGTGCGTCAGGGTGGGTGCCTTGTGGAGCCCAGTGTACCTCGCAGAAAGAGATTTAACAAAGGTAAGTTCTTACCATAAATCTCGTTTTCTGCTGCGGGGTACACTGGGCTCCAAGAGGATAGACATTGGGGATGTCCTAAAGCAGTTCCTTATGGGAGGGGACGCACTGTAGCGGGCACAAGAACCCGGCGTCCAAAGGAAGCATCCTGGGAAGCGGCAGTATTGAAGGCATAGAACCTTATGAACGTGTTCAAGGGTCGCACCACGACGGGCCGCCCAAGAAGGTCCAACAGACCGAGTAGAATGGGCCGTAATGTGAGCAGGAGCCGACCGACCAGCCCTCACATAAGCATGTGCAATCACCATTCTAATCCATCTGGCCAAAGTTTGCTTGTGAGCAGGCCAGCCCCGTTTGTGATATCCAAACAGTACAAAGAGAGAATCAGATTTCGTAATGGAAGTAGTTCTCTTCACATAGATACGGAGAGCCCGTACCACATCCAAAGACCGCTCTTTGGGAGACAGATCAGGAGAATCAAGTGCCGGAACTACAGTCGCCTGGTTAAGGTGGAACGAGGAAACCACCTTAGGTAAATATCCGGCATGAGTCCTCAGATCCGCCCGGTCACGGTGAAATATCAGATATGGGGAACTACAAGGCAAGGCTCCCAAATCCGACACTCTTCTAGCTGAAGCAATAGCCAGCAGAAACACCACCTTAAGGGAAAGCCACTTAAGATCAGCTAAACCAAGAGGTTCAAACGGAGACTCTTGTAAGGCCTCCAAAACCACCGACAAGTCCCAAGGAGCCATAGGCGGGACATACGGAGGTTGGATACGCAACACACCCTGAGTAAAGGTATGCACATCAGGTAAGGTCGCAATTTTTCTCTGAAACCACACCGACAAGGTAGAAATATGAACTTTGAGGGAGGCCAGACGCAGGCCTAAGTCCAGGCCCTGCTGAAGAAAAGCCAACAACTTGGCTATACTAAACTTGGAAGCGTCATAATCGTTAGATGCGCACCAAACAAAGTAAGAATGCCAGATCCTATAGTAAATCCGAGCAGAAGCCGGTTTCCGGGCCCGCAACATAGTTTGAATGACCGCCTCAGAAAACCCTTTAGCCCTTAAGACGGAAGCTTCAAGAGCCACGCCGTCAAAGACAGCCGGGCTAGGTCCTGGTAGACACAGGGGCCCTGAATGAGGAGGTCTAGGTGTTGTGGAAGTAGAATTGGACGCTCTGACGATAGGCCTTGCAGGTCTGAGTACCAGTGCCGTCTGGGCCACGCTGGAGCTATGAGAAGCAGCATTCCTTTTTCCTGCTTGAACTTCCGAATTACCCTGGGCAGGAGTGACACCGGAGGGAACACGTACGGCAGCCGAAACCTCCACAGCACCGCCAGCGCATCCACGAATGCTGCTTGAGGATCCCTTGTCCTTGCTCCGAAGACCGGAACCTTGTGATTGTGTCGAGACGCCATCAGATCTACGTCTGGAAGACCCCACTTTTCCACTAGGAGTTGAAACACTTCTGGATGGAGGCCCCACTCGCCGGCATGTACGTCCTGACGACTGAGAAAGTCCGTTTCCCAATTCAGGACTCCCAGAATGAAGATTGCCGATATGGCGTTCCGCCCAATGTAGAATCCGTGAGACTTCCTTCATTGCCAGACGGCTTTGAGTGCCGCCTTTATGATTTATGTAAGCCACTGTGGTGGCGTTGTCAGACTGCACTTGAACAGGACGGTTCTGAATTAAATGCTGGGCATTGAAGACCGCCCGCAATTCCAGAATGTTGATTGAGAGGAGGGACTCCTCCTTGGTCCACCGACCCTGAAGGGAGTGTTGCTCCAGCACCGTGCCCCAACCTCTTAGACTGGCATCTGTCGTCAACAGGACCCAGTTGGATATCCAGAAGGGACGGCCCCTGCACAATTGTTGGTCCTGGAGCCACCAGAGCAGCGACAGACGGACCTGCGGAGTCAATGAGATCATTTGAGACCTGATCCGGTGAGGCAGGCCGTCCCACTTGGCTAGAATCAGCCTCTGGAGGGGGCGAGAATGGAATTGAGCATACTCCACCATGTCGAATGCTGATACCATGAGGCCCAGCACCTGCATCGCCGAATGTATCGACACTTGCGGACGAGAAAGGAAGCAACGAATCCTGTCCTGAAGCTTCAGGACTTTCTCCTGACACAAGAACAACCTCTGGTTGTGAGTGTCCAATAGCGCTCCCAGATGCACCATGCTCTGAGCAGGGATCAGGGAGGATTTCTTCCAGTTGATGAGCCACCCGTGGGCTTGTAGAAACCGGACCGTCATATCTAGATGACGCAGGAGAATTTCTGGGGAATTTGCCAGGATTAACAAGTCGTCCAGATACGGCAGTATTCTGACCCCTTGACGGCGGAGTACCACCGTCATGACTTTGGTGAAGACTCGCGGAGCCGTTGTTAAACCAAAAGGTAACGCCCAAAACTGGTAATGGAGGTTGCCAATAGCAAACCTCAGGTATTGCTGATGTGACGCTGCTATAGGAATATGCAGGTAAGCATCCTGTATGTCCAGGGAGACCATGTAGTCCCCAGGTTGCAAGGCCAGAACTATAGAGCGAAGGGTTTCCATACGGAACCTGGAAACCTTCACAAACCTGTTCAATGCCTTGAGGTTGAGAATGGGCCGGGAGGACCCATTCATTTTCGGGACTAGAAACAGCGGAGAATAGTACCCCCGGCCCCTCTGCGCAAGAGGCACCTGTACCACGAGTCCTGTATCCAGGAGGGTCTGTACCACCGAATGCAGAGTGTTTGCCTTTGTCTGGTCCAACGGGACATCTGTTTGGCAAAATCGATGAGGGTGTCGGTTTTTGAAGGCTATGGTGTAACCTCGAGTGACGACTTCCCGTACCCAGGCATCTGAAGTGGTCTTCAACCATTCCTGGGTATACCCTAGAAGCCGGCCCCCCACCCTGGGATCCCCCAGGGGGAGGCCCGCCCCGTCATGCGGCAGGCTTATCGGCCTTGGAAGCTGGCTGACGGGCCGCCCAGGCTCTTTTGTGCTTTGGCTTACCAGGTTTGGAAGTGCGGGCCTGCTTGTTGTACGCCTGACCTTTTGCTTTACCTGAAGGACGAAAGGGGCGAAAGGAAGTACCTTTAGCCTTCGACACAAAAGTAGCGGTATCTGGCAGACAGGCAGTTTTGGCAGTAGCCAAGTCAGCCACTATCTTATTTAAGTCCTCCCCAAACAGAATATCTCCCTTGAAAGGGAGTACCTCCAGGGTTTTTCTAGAGTCCAGATCCACAGACCAGGAACTCAGCCACAATATCCGGCGAGCCAGGACTGATATAGTAGAGGCCTTGGCCGCTAGGATACCGGCATCAGAAGCCGCCTTTTTAATATAGCAAGAAGCTGTGACAATATATGACAAGCATTGTCTAGCATGGTCAGAAGAGATTTGAGCTTCTAACTCCAAGGCCCATGCTTCAATAGCCTCTGCAGCCCATGTTGCTGCAATAGTGGGCCTTTGTGCAGCACCCGTGAGGGTGTAAATCGCTTTCAGACAACCCGCAACGCGTTTATCCGTAGGCTCCTTTAGAGACGCGACGGTAGTGACAGGTAGAGCTGAGGAAATCACCATCCTAGCCACATGTGAGTCTACTGGAGGAGGCATTTCCCAATTCTTAGACAGCTCTGGTGCGAGGGGATAGCGAGCCAGCATCTTCTTTTGAGGCACAAACTTCGTACCCGGGTTTTTCCAGGGTTCCTGACGTATAACCACTAGGTGGTCAGAGTGAGGTAAAACTTGTTTAACCACCTTCTGACGCTTGAACCTATCTGGTTTCTTAGGTGGGACGGATGGCTCGGGATCATAAGTAATCTGTAGAATTAACTTAATAGCCTCCAAAAGATCAGGAACATCCACATGTGAACTACCCTCCCCATCAGCCGTATCTGAGTCAGAATCTGTGGGGTCAGTGTAAGTGCCGTCCTCATCAGACGAGGTGTCAGTGACAGCAGTGGATTGTGAGGAGACAAGCGCTCGCTTAGAGGACCCCTTGGACTTAGGCGAGCGATGGTCAGACTTTTTAGTAGTCAGGGACTGGTTCAACTTCTTCAATTTGGCAGATAAATCATCTGCCCACAGCGGGTTAGCTGCAGGGACCACATACAGTTGTACCAGCATAGGGGGTCCCATAGGGGGTGTTAGTTTATTAACTAGCGTATGTAGAAGCATGGAAAAAGCGGCCCACGGTGGGTCATTATGTACCTCCGTTGCCACAGTCCCACTGGGGGGCAAGGAGCCCCCAGAACCAGAGCCCACAGCTGCTATATTCTCCTCATAGGAATCTGTGGCATCAGCAACACCGGCAGTGTGTTCAGCCCCAGAACCGTTACCCTCAGAAGCAGACATGATATAACTTGCAGTATCAGGTAACACAGTACAATTGGCAGCAGCACAATACCTCTTACCCAAACCCCTGCGCAGTGTAGTCAGCACTAGCAGAGATAAAGGAGAGATATGGTGACTAAAATCACAGAGAAAAATACGTATTAAAGTATATCTTTGTGAAAATCCTATATCAATATAAAACCTGACGTACCAAGCCCCCTCAGGTTATAGAATATAGGGATAGCAAGTTGAGTGAAAGGCACGAAATGGACACCACTCAGCTATCTAATGCACACACAGATAGTCACAGTTTGTACAATGCAGAGGTTATTACTAACAATAATACTGCACTGGACTAGCTTTTATATATATATAGGTAACCGGGACGGAAGCCGGCTGACGTCACCGGAAGTGACGCTCCGCCAGCAGCTGCAGACGGAAGCGCACGCCGGACCCGGCTCTCCCGCGGCAAGATGATCCCTACCTATTTAGGTAAGATGTTTGTGTATGTCTCTGTATTTTCTTTTCTTGTGAGTCCCGTTATGCCTGCCTTGACAACGGTGTTTCAGGCACCGAAACGTTGGCCATTTTAGGCATGTTAGAAGGTGTTTTGATGTAAACCAGTAAACCATTCATTACTAATTTTGGAGTGCCACAGTTTTTTGCTATTCAGTATACTTGTTCCACTGAAGGCACCCTCCAGATGCAGCGTAAGCTATGAGTGACGGTTCTATCTCGAATATATATATATATATATATATAGCTATATAGTCAATAGATATAACACTACACAGTAAGAACTGGATGTATATCACAGGGTAATTGTACTAGAAAACCCTTACTAAATGTACTCTCTTAACTAGCACTGTCTAAAAAGGCAGGTAGAATACTTAAGTGTCATGTAAAGTCACAGCACTGACAACCAGGCGGCTTTACACAGGAGGATTTGCCCAAGCAGTCCCAGGAACAGTGAAGCTGAGAGATAATGGTGCCCAGACACTGACAGGGAGTGAGGGAGAGACAGATATGCAGCTCCAGGGCGGGAACATTTGTGGGAAATGGTGCCCTGGGGCTGGGGGAGAGGCTTCAGGTCTAAGCCTTATCCCCCTGCTGGCAAAACCACCGGGTACTGTGGGCTACTGAAAATGGTTTAGAGAGAAAACCTGACCTGCACCCATGCCCTGGTGATCTAGGGGGTCATTCCGAGTTGTTCGCTCGTTATTTTTTCCCGCTACGGAGCGATTAGTCGCAAACTGCGCATGCGCAATGTTCGCAGTGCGCCTGCGCCAAGTAAATTAGCACAAAAGTTTGGTATTTTACTCACGGCCTAACGAGGATTTTTCATCGTTCTGGTGATCAGAGTGTGATTGACAGGAAGTGTTTCTGGGCGGATACTTGCCGTTTTATGGGAGTGTGCAGAAAAACGCTGGCGTTTCTGGGAAAAACGCGGGAGTGTCTGAAGAAACGAGGGAGTGTCTGGGCGAACGCTGGGTGTGTTTGTGACGTCAAACCAGGAACGAAACTGACTGAACTGATCGCAGTGTAGGAGTAAGTCTGGAGCTACTCAGAAACTGCTAAGAAATTTCTAATCGCAATTCTGCTAATCTTTCGTTCGCAATTCTGCTAAGCTAAGATACACTCCCAGAGGGCGGCGGCTTAGCGTGTGCAATGCTGCTAAAATAAGATCATACGTGTGAGCGCACATATATTAAAAAATGTGGTTAATTAGGCTGCTGGTTAGATAAATAAAAATACTTTTATTATTATAAAGCAGACTGAATACATAAAAGAATATATTTAAAAACCATCAAAATGGAAATCACAGAATGAATTTATACATATATCCCCGCTATGGCCAATTGGACTTCATGTGATTAGTATTAAGCATGCATGCCTGTGGAGTTAGTTGGTTAGTTAGAACAAATCATAGTTCTTATATACAGTCCTGGTCGTTAGTACTGTTCAGTCCCTTCAGTGAATTTTTGGTAGTGCTGTTAGTATGTAATTGATTACAGGAACCAAAGGTTGTCCCTTAATATATTTTAATAGCACAGTCCATGAGAACAGCTTTCCTCAGGTAATGTTATATGTTACCAGTTGCACTGGTTGGGAGTGTGATACTGATGGTTTGTTTATAATCAGTTATTCCCCCGTCGTGACACTCGTATGGGCAATGCTTACCCTCCCACTCTGCGGCGGTTCACGTGTCCACGGCTGGGTTGAATCACACTGAGGGCAAGAACTTTGTCCAACTTGGCGGTAACACGCTCCAAGCGTGGGATTCAGCAGGGAGCGCTCGGCCGCGCGTCGCGGCTTCCGGGTTGAGCGGTGCTTCCGGCTTCCGGTTTCCGATGCGCTCCACCTGCGTTCCACTTGACGCTGTTAAGTCACCTGACGCGTTTCTCCGCCTTTTTTGGGTGGCGGTTTCTTCAGAGGTTTAAAGATCTCAAGGCACAGTCTCTATTTATCCCCCTCAGGGATGTTTCTCATTGGTCACAATTAGTGATCATTACTAATAATGTCTGTGTTATCCTCAGGAATACCCTGATTAAACCAGATGTTCCTAATCGTTTTTACCACTTCTATGTATAAATCGTATACACAATGCTGATATACTTCTTTTTAGATAAGAATAAATATAATATAAACATAATCCTTCATGACCACAATGAGGTGTTATGACATATAAAAATCATTTGCATATATCTATATATATATATTTAATTCAAACTTAGATAGCTACAAGCTATTATTTCAAAGCTCTAATTGGTATTAAGGAGAGATGGTATTAAGACCCAATTAATTATTGGATAGGTGTCTCTTGAACCAATTTGGTTCCTAATATATAGCCCCATGTATAGAGCAAAAGGAGACATATAATGTAAACGTTTATATAAAAACACACAAATATGATTGGGAAGCAATAAGAAATAATAAAAAAAAAAATTTATATAATAAAAAATAAATATAATAAAGATATAATAAAAAATATATATGTATAAAAAAGATGTACAAATATTTCTAATATAGAAATCTACTAAGAGGATATCGTACATATGGAGATCGTGTTATAAGTACGTATTTAACACTAAATCAATTCATATACTGTATGGTTTAGAGTGACTAATTTTTTCAACTTAAAAAATGACCATTTTTTTTTTTTTTTTTTTTTCCCTTCCTTTTTTTGGAGGAAGAGGAAATATTCTTTTATTATTTTATTATTAACGACCATCCTTTACTAATTTTACCCAAGACATGGCATTATCCATAGCAATTAGTATGTTCTAAACAAGATCGACATAAGACAACCAATACCTAGATTATAAATTGCAAGAGCTGCACTATGGAAAAGCAATCTCAATAAAGGGTTTGTTAGTCCTGTAATTACCCTCGCAGATTTCTAGAGAATGGATCTCACATGAGAGGTTTCTTAGGGGTTATCATTCCTCCCTTTTTCTTAGATGTTATTAAGTTCTATATTTTCATTTAGACCCTGAGGTTCCAGAGTCTTCAAACGGAAGATCCAATACGCTTCCCTTCTACACAAAGTATTGAATCTATCACCTCCCCTTTTCGTTGGCCCAACCTGTTCAAGAGCTTTTAGACGGATATTAGAGATCTTTCCCTGTTCACACTGATTTGTATGTCTGGATACGCTATGTAAATTACTTTTATTTATGATATTTCTTCTATGTTCGAGAAACCGCACCTTCAGCTTTCTGATGGTGCGTCCTACATATTGGTACCCACAGCCACACTCAACAAGATAAACTACATAGCTTGATTCACAATTCAGAAAACCTTCTATTTCAAAAGACTCTCCTGTTACCCTTGATTTAAATGTCTTATTGCTCGAGTTGACATTCGAGCAAGTAAGACATTTGGTTTTGGCGCACCTATCGAGCAATAAGACATTTAAATCAAGGGTAACAGGAGAGTCTTTTGAAATAGAAGGTTTTCTGAATTGTGAATCAAGCTATGTAGTTTATCTTGTTGAGTGTGGCTGTGGGTACCAATATGTAGGACGCACCATCAGAAAGCTGAAGGTGCGGTTTCTCGAACATAGAAGAAATATCATAAATAAAAGTAATTTACATAGCGTATCCAGACATACAAATCAGTGTGAACAGGGAAAGATCTCTAATATCCGTCTAAAAGCTCTTGAACAGGTTGGGCCAACGAAAAGGGGAGGTGATAGATTCAATACTTTGTGTAGAAGGGAAGCGTATTGGATCTTCCGTTTGAAGACTCTGGAACCTCAGGGTCTAAATGAAAATATAGAACTTAATAACATCTAAGAAAAAGGGAGGAATGATAACCCCTAAGAAACCTCTCATGTGAGATCCATTCTCTAGAAATCTGCGAGGGTAATTACAGGACTAACAAACCCTTTATTGAGATTGCTTTTCCATAGTGCAGCTCTTGCAATTTATAATCTAGGTATTGGTTGTCTTATGTCGATCTTGTTTAGAACATACTAATTGCTATGGATAATGCCATGTCTTGGGTAAAATTAGTAAAGGATGGTCGTTAATAATAAAATAATAAAAGAATATTTCCTCTTCCTCCAAAAAAAGGAAGGGAAAAAAAAAAAAAGAAAAAAAAAAGGTCATTTTTTAAGTTGAAAAAATTAGTCACTCTAAACCATACAGTATATGAATTGATTTAGTGTTAAATACGTACTTATAACACGATCTCCATATGTACGATATCCTCTTAGTAGATTTCTATATTAGAAATATTTGTACATCTTTTTTATACATATATATTTTTTATTATATCTTTATTATATTTATTTTTTATTATATAAAAAAATTTTTTTTTTTATTATTTCTTATTGCTTCCCAATCATATTTGTGTGTTTTTATATAAACGTTTACATTATATGTCTCCTTTTGCTCTATACATGGGGCTATATATTAGGAACCAAATTGGTTCAAGAGACACCTATCCAATAATTAATTGGGTCTTAATACCATCTCTCCTTAATACCAATTAGAGCTTTGAAATAATAGCTTGTAGCTATCTAAGTTTGAATTAAATATATATATATAGATATATGCAAATGATTTTTATATGTCATAACACCTCATTGTGGTCATGAAGGATTATGTTTATATTATATTTATTCTTATCTAAAAAGAAGTATATCAGCATTGTGTATACGATTTATACATAGAAGTGGTAAAAACGATTAGGAACATCTGGTTTAATCAGGGTATTCCTGAGGATAACACAGACGTTATTAGTAATGATCACTAATTGTGACCAATGAGAAACATCCCTGAGGGGGATAAATAGAGACTGTGCCTTGAGATCTTTAAACCTCTGAAGAAACCGCCACCCAAAAAAGGCGGAGAAACGCATCAGGTGACTTAACAGCGTCAAGTGGAACGCAGGTGGAGCGCATCGGAAACCGGAAGCACCGCTCAACCCGGAAGCCGCGACGCGCGGCCGAGCGCTCCCTGCTGAA
Source organism: Pseudophryne corroboree (assembly GCF_028390025.1). Lineage (NCBI taxonomy): Eukaryota > Metazoa > Chordata > Amphibia > Anura > Myobatrachidae > Pseudophryne > Pseudophryne corroboree. Next base: position 558,922,147 of record NC_086444.1, read on the forward strand.
TCCCACGCTTGGAGCGTGTTACCGCCAAGTTGGACAAAGTTCTTGCCCTCAGTGTGATTCAACCCAGCCGTGGACACGTGAACCGCCGCAGAGTGGGAGGGTAAGCATTGCCCATACGAGTGTCACGACGGGGGAATAACTGATTATAAACAAACCATCAGTATCACACTCCCAACCAGTGCAACTGGTAACATATAACATTACCTGAGGAAAGCTGTTCTCATGGACTGTGCTATTAAAATATATTAAGGGACAACCTTTGGTTCCTGTAATCAATTACATACTAACAGCACTACCAAAAATTCACTGAAGGGACTGAACAGTACTAACGACCAGGACTGTATATAAGAACTATGATTTGTTCTAACTAACCAACTAACTCCACAGGCATGCATGCTTAATACTAATCACATGAAGTCCAATTGGCCATAGCGGGGATATATGTATAAATTCATTCTGTGATTTCCATTTTGATGGTTTTTAAATATATTCTTTTATGTATTCAGTCTGCTTTATAATAATAAAAGTATTTTTATTTATCTAACCAGCAGCCTAATTAACCACATTTTTTAATATATGTGCGCTCACACGTATGATCTTATTATAATTGCTTAGGTACAGTGTTTCCTTATTTAGGAGGACTTCCAGATCCTTCTTGTGTGAGCTGCAATTAATTGAAAGTATAATAAACATAGCGCCCATTGTATATTATCTAATGCTGCTAAAAGCAGCTAGCGAGCGAACAACTCGGAATGAGGGCCCTAGTGGGATCGCCTGTACTGCCACAGTGTCCACCGCCAGCACGCGCGCGGCCCGCCTCCCACTGACCGCGCCGGATCACGATAAAGACCGAGTCCCGTAAGCGGGACCCACTTACCACCTCCCAAAGCGCGTGCCCCTGACGTGAAGAAAACCGGAGCCTCCTGCTGTAGTAACCCGGCAACCAGGGCTCGGGAGTGTACAGCACCTCTGGGGAGAGCTGGAGCTGCAGCAGTGAATGTCTTCTGACATTTACCACCGCTGCTGCCCTTGAAGTCTTCACTTTTTTCTTCAAAAAAAGCTCTTCTTAGGGCTGCCTGGAGCAGCCCCTCTGTTATGTGCCTGCTTACTACACCACCAACTACAAAACTGAGCTCCTGTGCAGGGAGGCGGGGTTATAGAGGAGGCGGCGCTGTGCATTCTGGGAACAGTCAAAGCTTTGAGCCTGTTGGTGCCTCGGATCAAGATCCTACTCTACACCCCAATGTCTATCCTTGTGGAGCCCAGTGTACCCCGCAGCAGAAATCTGCAGTAGATGTCGCCCTGGGCCGTAGAGGGGCTACAGGTCAAGTGCCGACTCCCCAATGCTGGGCCTCACCGCCGGTACTACGGAGCCTTATTACCACAGGGGCGTTAGTACAGCCGTTCTGTACTCCTATGCCCTGGCAGATATAGTGGGGTCCCTGCTCGGTGAGTTTCCATGCCAGCGTCGCAGTCCGTCTCCCTAGACATGCGATCGGAACACGATTTAATGACGGGTCCCACCCGGGGGACCCTCTTACCTCCTCCCCGTAGCAGCCACGAGAACCAGGAGCGCGTCTGCGACCGTGTGCCTAAAGCTGGAGAGTCTCTGCCGCAAGTATCTGGGAACAGGCAGCGGGAGGTGACCGCTTGGAAGGTGATGGAGCTGCAGCGCTTAAGTGTCACCATGACATACAGCGAGGATGCTGCAGCGTTGAAGTGTCACCATGACATACAGCGCTGACAGAAATTTTCTGTCAGAAAAAGCTTTTTCAGGGCTGCCCTCCTGTTATGGTGACCTGCTGCTGCAGAACCAACTGAAAAACTGAGCTCACAGTGCCTGGAGGCGGGGTTACAGAGGAGGCCCCAATGCATCCTGGGACAGCCTAAAGCTTTAGTGTGTTTGTCTTAGAGTGTGTTTGTCTGGCTGATGTTGGACACTTAAATTTGGTAATCTTCCTGTCTAAGCTACAAATAAAAGCCTGAAATTTGAGAATATAATCAATACTGAGTAAGCTCATAAACCTACTGTAGTTAGAAGATTGTATTGGCCTCAGTGGGGCAGATGTATTAACCTGGAGAAGGGATAAAGAAGTGATAAAGCAGTGATAAGCGCAAGGTGATAACGCACCAGCCAGTCAGCTCCTGTCATTTTTCAAATCCGTAATGATTGGCTGGTGCGTTATCACCTTGCACTTATCACTGCTTTATCACTTCTTTATCCCTTCTCCAGGTTAATACATATGCCCCATTGTGTTCTAGCTGCTCAGCCTAAGTAGCAAAACCCAGGATTTTATGAAAAACGAGTAAACTGGATTTTGATTTCTTCACTAAGTAAAGCAAAAGAATCTCCCTAGGTACACAAATTTACATTTTCCTGAAATATTTATATATACATTTGTTATACGTAACTGTTATCTAATAAATGTAGGATTTACTGGTCCCATAGCAACACAAACACTGTACTGCTCTCGTCCCATATTTTTGAACAGTGAAGGGCGGTGTCACACAAGCACTTTGGATGATAGCTAGATAAATGTTCAAGGTGTTTGATCACTCCCATGGTGCCAAGCCAAAAAGCAGGGATACAGTACACTTCAGTCATAATACACAATATAGGTCTGAAGAGGCTGAATGCAACATCTAAAACCAGACTTAACTTTAGAAAAAAAGGGAAGATTCACACTGTGAGTAAACTCAAATTACAGGCAATTGACATTGTATACAGGGCCTAATTCAGGCCTGATCGCTGCTGTGCGTTTTCGCACAGCAGCCGATCAGGTCTGAACTACGCATGCACTAGCGCCGCAGTGCGCCGGCGCATGCCAGACAGCCGATGGCCATCTCAGCCCTGCGATCGCCTCTGCCTGATTGACAGGCAGAGGCTTTCGCTGGGCGGGCCAGCGGCGTTTGGCTGCCAATTTGGAGGCGCGGTCCGGGCAACACAGGCGTGCCCGAACCATGCGGGGGCTGGGCCATGGCGGCTGCGTGACGTCACACGCAGCCGCTGCGACCCGGACGGCGACGGGTTGCTCCCTGCCAGCGCACAGCAGTTGCGCTGGTAGGGAGCTACTTGTCAAGTACAAAAGCATCGCCGCTGTGCGATGATTGTGTACTTGTGCGGGGGTTAAGGCCTGACATGCGGGGCGGATTAGCCCTGTGCTGGGCGTCCCCCCGCATGTCTGTGTAACTGATCGTAGATGTGCTAAATTGATCAGGTCTGAATTAGGCCCAAAGTACTGTGCTGTTATACAATTTTATGCAATATGAAACAGTTAAGATAGGTATGGAAAGACCATATCTTGTTAAAATACCGTTGTGTTCCTTAAATGTGTTCACAATTTATGACAAAATGAAGGTAGCAGACCAAACAAAAAATATGTATGGCCTGTAACTTTGGGAGGGGGGACACAAACCTGTCCTTGAAAGAACCATAACATTGAAAGTATACTTCTCTCTTTTCATAAATATTCATAATGTGAAGCTTGTTTGAATGAAATGCAAATTAAGCCACTGAAAAAGAAAACTAAACAAATACTGCTACACAAAAGCTAAAAAGCAAGTCAATCTGGGAATATTGTGAAATCGATATTTTTTTATTCAGATATTCATTTTTTGACAAATGCAGTGAGAATTTTAGAAAAGTCACATTTTGTACATTAAAAGTACTATCATCAAACACCTTACACCATGGTGAGAATATCAATAACAATAACTTAGAAAACTAAAATGCATTTATGTTTTTTAGGAAATATAGAAAAATAAGTGCATAAATAAAATTATAGATAAATATTTATCAAGTGTATCCAACTTTGAAAACAAACTATTTGGAACTATATTCTATAGTGCTGAAATGATCACACTGCTGATTACAACAAGAATGATTGCTTGTGAAAAGACTCAAACTACTCTATATATAAAACCCCACACCTCACTAGAGACCCATTCAATAAGAAATAACAATAATGACATACTGTATGAGAGTGCAGAAGTAGGTTTTTCCTTAGGACAACAGTAATTAGCAGTAAACATCTGTTCTCAGGTTGCTTTTAAATGCCTGAATCTCCTCTCAAGAGAGAATGTGTATGTGCCCGGCCTTGAGCTTGTATGACCAGCTTAACACACTACTCTTTCAGTGGGCAAATGTGTGACAACTGAAAGTGTGCTCTGTGTCCACTTAAAAGTGTTAGGACTATACATTACTACAGGAGTTTCATGTGCTCATTTGCAATATGTATTTGATCAAATGTAAAAACACAGCACTTCTGTAAAGAATATTAATAAACCTATTTAACTCACATTGGCTCAATTTTATACAGTAACTATAGTTGGCAGCAAACCGTTGAAACAACACTTATGTAGTGTTATAGCATTGGTTCATTCACTCTTCTTAGCGGGCCTCTTCCTTGTTGTGTCACTGGGCTCACCGCTTTCTCTCACATCTTCCTTGGCAAGTTTCCCTTTTATGGTTGGTGCCCTTTTATCGCCTGCTGGGACTTGTTCTTTATTTGCTGTTTGGGTTTGCTTCAAGCCAAACAGCCAGCGACCCATTACCTCTTCAACCGGTTTAAATGGAGAGGTAGAGGACCCTGTCAGCATCATTGTAACCTAAACACAGAACCAAGAGGTAAAAATTGCAGTATGTGATCCACAATGTCTGTACAATAGTTATTATTATTTAAATTACATGAATTGAAAAAAGCCTATTGCTAGAAAATGCATTGCAATTCTTGTAAATGAAGATTTACAATGGGCAAGTATACTTCCACATAATCCAATTTATTTTTTGCATACTATGCATTTTTTCACATTTGTAATAAGGGCTCACTCAAATGGATACTGTGCTATGTTTTTACAAATTCTCCTGCTCATATCACTGAAATAAAATGGATGAAGCTGCTGCAAGAAAAGCGAATGAGAATATTGTATCATATTTTACATAAATACACAATGGACCATAACAAAACTACAAACAAAACATTGTAGTAAGCTCCTACTGTAGAAGCGAGAGATCCAGAGGTTTTTGGTGCTCAATCACAGTTAAAAGCCAGACATCACCACACACCTGCTTTCCACTCAGCTGTATCATATAACTCAAGAGACGAGGTAGTGAGCAAGTTATAGGTAAGAGACATTTTTTGGGGGGGAAAATTGGGGTGGGGACGGGATTAGTGAATGTGTATTTTTGTCCATTGCTTTGCGAAAGACTAGAAAGCCAATTCCATTCTGCAAAAAGATTTGAATTTGTAGAGCTTGAGTTCAACAGAGGAGGCTAAACCCAACAGTATTTAGGAGAAAATAAATGAAAATTTTATTTAATGACATGGCTGGGTTTAAAGTAGTAGGATGTTGGACTGACACAAACAATCTCATAGAAACACAGATACACACTCAGACACTTTTGCACAATGCACTCATATTTGGGTTCCCCCTCATTCTTAAATCCTTTGTTGTGAAATCCATTTGTACTGTTTTACATTTTACAATTGATGGCTCACGCCATCCTGAACTTAAATATAAACATGTGTCCTTCTTCCTAAAATGCTTATGACCCGTAAAAAGAAGGGTGTGGCTATCCTGCTCACCAGGTACAATTCCTTGCGTCCACTGTACTTAAAGGCCCAGGGGCGTTACATTGTTTTGGTTGGGGAACTATACAATGTGACCTTTATATTTGTTAATGTTTATGCCCCCAATTCTGCACAAACCCACTTTATTTGCATGGTCAGTGATTGATTATTGCAGCACAGAAGGGGTAGAGTGGTCCCACCCAGGTAAATCCAGAGTATGGCTGCCCTGCAATCACTCCTTAACCAACACCTGTTATTCGATGTATTGCGGATGACCAAGACCACTGCTAAGAAATTCTGTTTTTATTATCCTACACCTGACACCCACAATAGACTGGACATGATTTTTTTTGTCATCATCGCTCCTGTGCAACAGATCTTAGATATTGCTATTCACCTTAGTATGTGGTTGTACTAAATCCTGGTCACAGTGGATATAGAGAAACCTCAAGTCCTGTAACCGCCACTTTGCCTGCTGCCTTAATGAGAGAGTCCTCCTTAATACTCAATTAAGCAGTTGAATATGGACCTTAAAAACTACTTATACACCAATGCTGGCCCTGCTTGTTGTGGGATGCCCATAAGATAACAATTTGATCAGAGCCGCGGCTCATGCTAAGGAAATTAGTTTGCAGATATTAAACAGAGCCTCTGACTTGATGAATAGGCTGGAGTGAACTCATAAGCTTTAGGTTCTAATGTGATTAACGCAAACTGGCGTCTGTGAGAGAAGAGCGAAACTTTCGTCTCAATGCTACGGCCTAATCCTCTTTTATATCTTTAAACAGACGTTTTATGAAAAAGGCGATAAGGTGGACATATTATTGGCAGCCAGTCTGAGGGTTAAACTCTCACAGAGAAATGTTTTCAAGCTCAAAACTCACTCTAGAGCTCCCATCCATGATCACACTGAAATTACAATGGAGCTCATAATTTCTAGACTGTATTATAGAGCATTGTACAAAACTGGAACTTTTCTCCTTCTGTTTACTCAGTTAAATTTTTGTCTAAATATCACCACCTTCCTGGTCATCTCTTTGAAGTCACTAAGCACATCAATTTGGGGTGCAGCAGTTTTCGGACACCATAAAAGGTGTGAAATTCTCTGGGACCTTATGGCTTCATGATCACACTTTCCACCATCTTGCTGAGGTATTCAATATACTGTTGTTAGATGGCTCTTTTGCAATGGAAGCTATTGAGGCCAGAAATATAATTACAATAATTATATTTAAAGACCAATATAAATCCATCTCCATGTGAAAATATACGTTATGGTAAGAACTTACAGTTGATAACGGTATTTCTCCTAAGTCCACAGGATAACATTGAGATAAGAAGCAACAGCAGATTTACACCAATAGGTCAAAGCTTTTCGGCTTCCCAGCATGCAACGGGCCCATCCATATATCCCCACCTCCTGGCTCAGGCAAATCAGTTGTATTCCAAAGCTCAAGGTAGGAGCATCATAGATAGCTCTAATCAGGCGACAAGAACACACATACAGACCCTTCCGTAGAAGAAGGAAGAGGTTAGCGAGTAAAAGGATCCTCAAATCAGGTGCGTCAGGGTGGGATCCCTGTGGACTTAGGAGAAATACAGTTATCAACGGTAAGTTATTACCATAACGTATATTTCTCCGGCAGGGTCCACAGGTTATCCACAGGATTACATCGGGATTTGCCAAAGCAATTTAGTGGTGGGGACGCTCCTGATTGGACAGGAGAATCCTTCACCCGAATCCAGCATCATGAGAGGCAAATGTATCCAAGGCATAATGTCTAATGAATGTGTTAATGGAAGACCACGTGGCTACCTTACATATCTGTTCTGCTGAAGCACCACGTTGTGCTGCCAATGATGGACCTACCTTACGAGTAGAGTGAGCAGAGACATTAGCCAGAACAGGGAGATCAACTTGAGAATATGCTTCTGAAATCGTCATCCAAAGCCACCTTGCCAGTGTCTACTTTATCTTTCTGACCACCCTGGGTAATAGGGTGATTGGAGGAAACACATAAGCCAGATGAAAGTCCCATCTCAATGACAGGGCATCCACAAAGATCGCTCTGGGATCCTTCGTTCTTGACCCGTATGCAAGAACTTTGTTGTTCTGACAGGACGCCATGAGATCTATCTCTGGCAACCCCCACTTTTCTACTAGGGTCTGGAAGACATCTGGGTGTAGAGCCCATTTGCTTGCCTGAATGGCGTGTCGACGGAGAAAATCCGTTTCCAAGTTTAGGACTCCCAGAACAAACACTGCGGACAAGGCTGGATGATAAAGTTCTGCCCAGTGTAGTATGTGACTTACCTTATTCATCATTTTTTGTCTGCGAGTTCCTCCCTGACGGTTGAGGTACGCTACTGCCGTTGCATTGTCCAAGCGTATCTGAACTGGTTTTCCCCGAAGAATGTCCTTTGCCTGAATCAGTGCCATGTATATGGCCCGAAGTTCCAATATATTTATTGGCAAGCAACCTTCTTCCTTGGTCCATTTCCCCTGGAAACACAACCTTCCTGACACTGCTCCCCAACCCCTGGAGACTGGCATCTGTTGTCAGAATTTCCCAATCTAATATCCGAAAGGGTCTTCCCTTGTCCAGATGGGATGTCTGTAGTCACCAGGCTAATGACCTTCTTACTTCTATCGTTAGAACCATGCTCTGCGTTTTTATCATCTGATGCAACCCATTCCATTTGGAATGATGCTGTAGAGGCCTCGAGTGGAACTGTGCATACTCCACCATGTCGAACGTTGACACCATCAAAACCATCACACGCATTGCTACGTGAATGGATACCTTTTGACTGTGTAGCAAGTCCTGAATCCTTGACTGAACCTTGGATATCTTGTTCAGAGGTAAGATTACTCTCTGAAAACTTGAATCCAGTAAAGACCCCAAGTGAGTCATCCACTGTGACGGAACCAGAGACGATATTACCAAATTTATGAGCCACCGTGCCTTTGCAGACACGTTATTGTCTGTTGCAGATGACATAGGAGCAATTCCTGCGACTGTGCCAAGATTAAAAGATCGTCGAAGTATGGAAAAATTCTTATACCCTGCTGGCAGAGATAAGCTGCCATTACCAACATAATCTTGGTAAATACTCTGGGGGCTGTGGCTAACCCAAAAGGTAGGTCCTGGAACTGAAAATGCTGTTGGAGGATAGCGAACCTGAGAAAGCACTGATGGGACAGTGCTATAGGAACATGTAGGTAAGTATCCTCTATATCCAGGGATACCATATAATACCATGGCTCCAAATGTACTTGTTCAGCACTTTGAGATTGAGAATGGGCCGAAATGACCCATTTGGTTTCTGAACTAGAAACAGGTTGGAGTAAAAACCCTGTCCACGTTGCGCAGGAGAAACTGGAATGACTACTCCTGACTGAAGCAATTTCTGAACTGCCTCTTGCAAAGCCCTGGCCTTCGTCTCTACCTGAGACGGGCTGGTACAAAAAAACCTTAGAGGAAGGCACGAGCATAACCTAGAGAAACCGCTTCCTGCACCCAGGCATCTGTTGTAGACTGCTGCCAGATCTGTGCAAACTGAAGAAGTTGGCCCCCCACCCTGGGATCCCCCAGGTGGAGGTCCGCACCATCAGGCTGATGACTTATTATCTGTTTTACCACCCGGTCCTCTGGTAGCCCAATGCTTTTTAGTCTTACCAGAATTGTTTTATTGGGACTGCCTGCCATCAATTTTCAATTTAGCTTTTCATTGAGACCGAAAGGGCTGAAAAGCCGGAACTTTAGGTTTGAAATTGTATGTGGAAGGAAACTTTACCTTCTTGAGTCTGCTTCTGACTCCAAAATATCCGTCAATTCTTTACAAAAAAGAATATCTCCAGAATAAGCAAAAAGATTCCAAAACCTTCTTAGATTCCGAACCTGCTTTCTACGTACGTAGCCAAACTGTTCTGTGAGCAGCAATTGTTAAAGTTGATGCCCTGGAGGCAATAGAACCCATATCCAATGCTGCTTCTTCCAAGAACATTGCAGCCTGTTTTATATGTGCTATATGGGATTTTTGCTCTCTAGTTGCTATTGAAAAATCCCCCTCCAATGGTTCAGTCCAGGCAGCCACTGCCTTTGCCATCCAAGCTGAAGCCATGGCTTGCCTTATGACTGCCCCAGACAGAGAAAAAAATGTTTGTTTTTTTTAAAAATCCACTCTCCTATCCGTGACATCATTTAATGATGTTGAAGGCAAAGGTAATTTAGATTTTCGCACTAATCGAATCACATGCGTATCTACTTTAGGAGCCACCTCCCTTTTTAAACAATCCCCATCTGGAAGAGGATAATTGGAATTCCATTTCCTAGGAATTCTAAACTTCTTACTGGGCGTATCCCAAGCCTCTTTCCATCAGCTGATCTGACCCTGGAAACTCCTCTTAACTGTTTTGGGAGGTTTAAACACAGGTGACTTGGTTTTTAACACAGGCTCTGCTGAATCCACTAAGGAAAGAATGGCTTTCATTGCTTTAATTAACTCAGCTATAGCCACTCAGCCGAGACCTTCCTCCTCCTCTTCGTATGCTAAAGCAGAGTTTATTGAGCTTTCATCCTCTGATGAATCCTCATCTGCAACATGTGTAACATGTGAGGATGAAGATTTACTTACCACTGACTTATCAGCGTGTTTCTTTTGAGAGGCTGCTGCTGGAATTGATAAACCGCAGGTGGGAAGCTGCATGTAAGGGTTAATAGTGTAACCTATCCCTGGTACAGGAGTTGGAGGAATTATTCGTTCAGCTATACTGGATAATGTCTGTGCAAACATAGCCCAAGGTGGTTCAATCTGCACCTGACTCTGCCTTGTATTTTTCAAGAAATCCTGGTGAAAACTAAAACATGAGGCAAAAGTATCCAAGGCATAATGTCTAATGAATGTGTTAATGGAAGACCATGTGGCTGCCTTACATATCTGTTCTGCTGAAGCACCATGTTGTGCTGCCCATGAAGGACCTACCTTACGTGTAGAGTGAGCAGAGACATTAGCCGGAACAGGGAGATCAGCTTGAGAATATGCTTCTGAAATAGTCATTCAAAGCCATCTTGCTAGCGTCTGTTTAATAGCAGGCCATCCCCTCTTGTGAAATCCGTAGAGAATGAAGAGAGAATCTGTCTTTCTGATGGCACTGGTACGATCCACGTAGATCCTTAATGCCCGAACTACGTCCAGCTACGCTTCTCCCGCAGAAAGTCCCGATACCTGAAAAGCCGGGACTACAATTTATTTGTTAAGGTGAAATTTACATACCTTAGGAAGATAACCAGACCTAGTTCTGAGAACTGCTTTATCTGGATACAAAAATCAGAAAAGGAGATTTACATGACAGCGCTCCTAAATCTGAAACTCTTCTAGCTGATGCCATAGTCAGTAGAAAAAGCACTTTAGCACCGCAGGAGGAACAAAAGGCGGTTGAATACGCAGCATTCCCAGGAAAAAAGTACGCACATCCTGTAGATTGGAAATTTTCTTTTGAAACCATACAGTCAATGCTGATACTTGCACTCACAAGGAAGCCACCTTCAAACCCTTATCCATTCCTGCCTGAAGGAAATCTAAGACTCTGGATACTCTGAAAGATTTTGGGTCCCTACTTCTTTCACTGCACCAATGAATATAGGCTTGCCATATTCGGTGATAAATACGAGCTGAGGAGCGTTTCCTTGCTCTGAGCATAGTTTGAATTACCTGTTGTGAGAAACCTCTTGACTTCAGGATAGAGGTTTCAATAACCACGCCGTCAAAGACAGTCGATCCAGATGCCTGTGATAACAAGGACCCTGCATTAGTAGATATGGACGTTGAGGGAGCAGAATTGGAGCATCCATCGAAATCCTCTGCAAATCTAATGTACCAATGCCTTCTGGGCCAAGCTGGAGCTATTAGAATCACGGCACACTTTGCTTGTTTTATTTTCCTCACCACCCTGGGTAGCAGGATGATTGGAGGAAACAGATATGCCAGATGAAAGTCCCATTTCACTGACAGTGCGTCCACAAGGATCGCTCCGGGATCCTTTGTTCTTGACCCGTATGCTGGTACTTTGTTGTTCAGACGGGACGCCATGATATCTATCTCTGGCAAACCCCACTTGTCTACAAGAGTCTGAAATACTTCCGGGTGTAGAGCCCATTCGCTTGCTTGAATGGTGTGTCAACTCAGAAAATCTGCTTCCCAGTTTAGGACTCCTGGAACGAACACTGCGGACAATGCTGGAAGATGGACTCCTGCCCACTTTAGTATGTAACTTACCTCCATTGCTTTTTGACTGCGAGTTCCTCCCTGATGGTTGAGGTTCGCTACTGCCGTTGCATTGTCCGAGTGGATCTGGACTGGTTTTCCTTGCAGAGTGTCCTTTGCCTGAATCAGTGCCATGAATATGGCCCGAAGTTCCAACAGGTTTATTGGCAGGCAACTTTCTTCTTTGTTCCATTGTCCCTGGAACCATAATTTTCTGGACACTGCTCCCCAGCCCTGAAGACTGGCATATGTTGTCAGGACCTCCCAATCTGATATCCAAAAGGGTCTCCCCTTGTCTAGATGGGATGTCTGTAGCCACCAGGCTAATGACCTTTTTACCTATTCTGAAAGTACTATGGTCTGTTTCTTTATTGTCTGATGTACTCCATCTGGCCAGAATCAGATGCTGCAGAGGTCTTGAGTGGAATTGTGCATACCCCACCATGTCGAATGTTGACACCATCAAACCCATCATTCGCATTGCTGCATGAATTGATATTGTTTGACTGTGTAACAACTCCTGAGTCCTTAACTGCACCTTGGATATCTTGTTCCGAGGTAAAAATATTCTCTGCAGACTTGAATCCAATACAGCCCCCAAGTGAATCATCCGTTGTGACCGAATCAGAGATGACTTGCCCAATTTATGAGCCATCCGTGCTTCAGTAGACAAGTTATTGTCTGTTGAAGATGGACCAAGAGCAATTCCTGGGATTATGCCAGGATTAAAAGATTGCCGAGGTATCGAAAAATTCTTATCCCCTGCTTGCAGAGATAAGCTGCCATAAGCACCATAATCTTGGTAAATACTCTGGGGGCTGTGGCTAACCCAAAGGGTAAGGCCTGGAGCTGAAAATAGCAGAATAAATGTGTTTAGGGAGTAGTCCTTACTGGCGCCAAGCAGCTTAGATGCAACAGATTTCAAATAAATGTCACCACATTTAGCTATACATACAAAAAACAGAATTTTGAAAACTGCAATACATCACAAGCGCTAAAAAACATTAGTGCAACATCACCAGAACGTTCCTTTTGGGTTGGATGGAATATTCTTTTTATCTGATGTTCTCCTTTGGTTCAGACCATTTAGGTATGGAGACTCCAACAGAGGTAATATGGAATAAAACAGATGTAATAAAAACCAATGTGTAGTAAGTTTTGTGAAAAACCAAGGTAAGTATTAGTGCCTTTTTGAGAGGCTTTTAATTCTTCTAGAAGACTATACAGAATCCAAAGCGTACCCCACTCACACTTTAGGCGGGGATATATAAGCACATCAAGGTTTCTTTCATAAGGATGATGGCTTCTACCGTTTTCTATACACCCAGTGTGGATCTCAAGGGGTTCAACCAAGCAAAGCTGTAAATTATTTGGATGTAAGCAGTTGATGCGTACCCCAACACTCACACTAGGAAGGCGGATGTGAAGCCTATCAAGGTATCTTTATCTTCTTAGAGTGGAAGTGGTGGTCCTGATGTGGTGTATTTCAAATCACAGATCAGACCACGACAACTCCAAACAGGATGACATGAAAGAAATGGCAAAAAAAAAACAACCATTGTGTAGTATATTCTATTGACCCTATTAGAAGTTTGGTGAGGTGTGGCTTAAGTACCTCTGACTAACTAAAATGATTCCAAAGCGTACCCCACTCACACTTTGAACGGGGACCATAAGGCACATCAGGGTTTCTTTTAAGATGCAGACTTTTGCCCCTTGTGTTACACCCGGTGTTAGTCTAAAGCAATACAACCAATCAAAGGTGTGATGAGCAATACAGATGCGTACCCAACACTCACACTCAGAAGGAAGGTGGAAAACCCATCAAGGTATCTTTTTCTTCTTAAGATAAACAAATGATTTATCAAATATGGCGTACCCCAACTCACAGTTTGAGGTACTAGATGACTCCCGTAAAGGTATCTTTAAGGTTCCAAATAGGGAATAATATTTCCTGCTTGGGTCTAGACAGCAGGAGTGTGAGTAACTTGCCACTATCTGGATTTTATTTTCTTTTTATCTTTGCATTTTTATCTATTTTTGTGCAAGTGGTTTTCCAAAAATTCCTCTTTGCCATTTTTTATCCCATTGTTTCATGTGCGGCTGCATATGTTTTTTCCGTATTATATATTTCTCGTCATCTTGTTTTCCATGTACTGTGAATAAATATCTGTAACCCCCTTCCTCCATTTTTGTTGTGGGAGTTACAAATTTTTTTTGGAAGCAATGGAGAACTACTAGACCCAAGCAGGAAATATTATTCCCTATTTGGAACCTTAAAGATACCTTTACGGGAGTCATCTAGTACCTCAAACTGTGAGTTGGGGTACGCCATATTTGATAAATCATTTGTTTATCTTAAGGAGAAAGAGATACCTTGATGGGTTTTCCACCTTCCTTCTGAGTGTGAGTGTTGGGTACGCATCTGTATTGCTCATCACACCTTTGATTGGTTGTATTGCTTTAGACTAACACCGGGTGTAACACAAGGGGCAAAAGTCTGCATCTTAAAAGAAACCCTGATGTGCCTTATGGTCCCCGTTCAAAGTGTGAGTGGGGTACGCTTTGGAATCATTTTAGTTAGTCAGAGGTACTTAAGCCACACCTCACCAAACTTCTAATAGGGTCAATAGAATATACTACACATTGGTTGTTTTTTTTTGCCATTTCTTTCATGTCATCCTGTTTGGAGTTGTCGTGGTCTGATCTGTGATTTGAAATACACCACATCAGGACCACCACTTCCACTCTAAGAAGATAAAGATACCTTGATAGGCTTCACATCCGCCTTCCTAGTGTGAGTGTTGGGGTACGCATCAACTTCTTACATCCAAATAATTTACAGCTTTGCTTGGTTGAACCCCTTGAGATCCACACTGGGTGTATAGAAAACGGTAGAAGCCATCATCCTTATGAAAGAAACCTTGATGTGCTTATATATCCCCGCCTAAAGTGTGAGTGGGGTACGCTTTGGATTCTGTATAGTCTTCTAGAAGAATTAAAAGCCTCTCAAAAAGGCACTAATACTTACCTTGGTTTTTCACAAAACTTACTACACATTGGTTTTTATTACATCTGTTTTATTCCATATTACCTCTGTTGGAGTCTCCATACCTAAATGGTCTGAACCAAAGGAGAACATCAGATAAAAAGAATATTCCATCCAACCCAAAAGGAACGTTCTGGTGATGTTGCACTGATGTTTTTTAGCGCTTGTGATGTATTGCAGTTTTCAAAATTCTGTTTTTTGCTGGAGCTGAAAATGTTGCTGGAGGATGGCGAACCTGAGGTAACACTGATGAGACGATGATATAGGAACATGCAAGTAAGCATCCTGTATATCAAGAGATACCATGTAATCCCCTGATTCCATGGCCAAAACTATGTAGCCTATTGTCTCCATGTGGAACCGTGGTACCAAAATCTATTTGTTTAACATTTTGAGATTGAGAATGGGCCGAAACTACCCATTTGGTTTCTGGACCAAAAACAGGTTGGAGTAAAAACCCTGTCCCCGTTGTGCCTGGGGTACTGGAATAATTACTCCTGACTGAAGCAATTTCTGAACTGCTTCTTGCAGGGCTCTGGCCTTCGCCTCTATTCGAGACGGACTGGTGCAGAAAAACCGAGGATGCTTCTTGAAAGGGAACCATAACCGAGAGATACCGCTTCTTGCACCCAAGCCTCTGTTGTCGACTGCTGCCATATGTGTGCAAACTTAAGAAGTCGGCCCCCTACCCTGGGATCCCCCAGGCGGAGGCCCGCACCATCAGGCTGATGACTTATCTTCTGGTTTAGAATCTGGCCCATTGCTTCTTTGCCTTACCAAACTTATTGTATTGGGGCTGCTTACGATCACTTTATCCTTTTGTTTTTCCTTGCAACCGAAATGGCCGAAAACCCGAACCCTTAGGCTAATTTTTTTTTAATTCTATATTTTTTATTGGGTGTAGCCCAAGCTTCCTCCATGATTTCCATCAGCTGATCTGACCCTGGAAACTCGACCCTAACTGTTTTGGGACCTTTAAACACAGGTGCCTTAGTTTTTAACATTGGCTTTGCTGAATCCTCTAAGGACAGACTAGCCTTCATTGCTCCAATTAATTCAGCTATATCCTCTGAGCTGATACCTTCTACCTGTTCTTCATATGCTGAAGCAGAGTATATAGAGCTATCATCATCTGATGTATCATCTTGTGTAGTCTGTGAATTTGATTATATATTTAAACTCGGTTTATCAGCTTTATTCCTTGGAGAAGCTGTTGGGGATATACCGTAAGAAGGGAGTTGCATGTATGGGTTAATAGTGTACCCCACTCCTGGGATTGAAGCTGTAGGGACTACCTGTTCAGCTATACTGGACAAGGTCTGTGCAAACATAGCCCAAGGTGGATCTACCTGCCGTTGAACAGGGATCTGCCTTGCAATCTGCTGAAACGCAAAACAATTTGTACATAAACCATCATGTGCCAGATCCTGAGAGGATAATCCCACTTTGCAGGACAAACATGTTATGAGTGTTGGTGTTACTGTTAATGTAACCTCGTCACCTTTGCCGCTCTTAGACATGATAAATAATCAGCTTTTCACAGTGTACTACACAATATGTGACTGTAATCACTTTACTGTATTAAAGTGATATCAATCTGACCCCATCCCATGCACCAGCATTGAGGCTCAGAAGAAACCACTGACAGACATATATAAAGTCAGCAATTACACTAGCAGTCACATTTTATATATTAGTCATATGAGCATATTATCAACTACAAACACATTTCAAAGTATGTAGGAGTACATATTACTGAATTCTGTTTTATACAGATCTTAACGTATTCAGACGCATTGTGAAGAAAACCACAGTAATGTACACAGACTCATATGCAATAGGCACTAAAGTTACTGACAAAAAGTAGATAGAAATTTAGTGCTGTATAACCCATACTCAGTAGAGTGGGATACAGGGAGACTCACCTCACTTCCAAGATCGATCAATACGTTAGCGAACGCTGAGTGGATCCAGATGCTACTAGTGTACACTGCGACCGAGACGGAAGTGAGGCATTCAGTTCATGGCGGGAGACCAACGGAAACTGGTCATGAACTGGGGGGAGGGGCGTCCAGGAGAGCGTCTGACTCCCCACCGCTGACATCAACCCAAGGGATCGCAGCCTCATACTACTCCTGGTGCCTTATGATCCCTAAGGCCTAGCACTGGAGCACCCATGGTGGTGGCGCGCCAGCTACTGTTTGGTAGTCTCCTCCCAATACAGTGCGGCTGTGTCCGTTATTCCCCTTCTAAGTGGAACCAATGCCTTGAACAAGTGGATTTCTCAAGCGACAGCTGGAAACTCTACCTATCTGCTGTCTGCTGCGCCTCCTGCTAGACGTCCCTACCTTGGGCCTTCTCTGCAGTCCTTTCGAGTGGCCAGATTTAGAGGCAGAGCTAGAGAAGCCTCAAATGCTGCCAGAGGAAATCGAGGTAAGTCCCGTAAACCAGCGGCTGCTGGATATCTGGACCAGACTTCCGGATCCTTATCCACGAAGCCCTCCGCGTGACGGTTGGCCTCAACAGCAGGGAGACTTTCAGGTAGGTGCTCACCTTCAACACTTCGCCCATGTGTGGGCACAGTCCTTATTCTAGGGAAAAGGGGAGTGGGAAAACTACTGCACTAGTATAGTATTGTGTGTTATTTTTCTACAAACCCCATATTATTTTCTATTTCATAAATTTGAATTGGTTATGGGGGTGCTGCCACACACCGTAGTGTTACCAACTTTACAGAACTTGTATACCAAAAAGAAGAAAGGATTGGTCTCGAATGGCGCACAAAAATAATTAAACAATTACCTAAAATATAACTTTTATTCTAGTTTATCTAAAAGGCCTGTAACTGTGAAATATTAAAACCAACATGTAATGACAAGACAAAGTGTATTCATTAAAAACACACGCTGCACTCTGAGTGTCATGCACTGCTCTTCTATTTACTTGATGGGTACAATGACCTCTATATATTTTATGTGTATTTTCTGATATTGTGTGAATAAAAATTTATATCAATATCCGTATTGCAATATGTCTCTGTTTTGTGTCAATTACCAGACTCTCCAGTATATTGTGAGATATTGTGTCACTTATGGAATTTCTGTGTACAAACTCTTAATTACTCTAGGATTTTACTAGCTGCTGGCTGGTGAACCCCTATCTCATATATCACCAGATTTTAATCTGCACGGTGCATATATATAGTGAAAGTTTCAGAGAGTTTATTGTTTATTTCTTATTCCTCAATATCACCCTATGTGATCACTTAAGATTCCCTATTATCAACTGGTGCTCTCAATCCATGTAGTCAGCACTGTCAATATAAAGGAGAGATGCTGTGTCTCACTGTTGGTATATTCCACCTTTTATTACAGTGAACATAGCTTAGAATCTCGAATTAGATGGTATCCACTTAGTGGGAGTGTATTATTCTCTGAGGTACTGATTGTATCTCTTTAAACTGCACCCTTTTATTGCAGAAAAATAATACTTTATTGTGAGAAATTCATTCAAGGGGATCCACTGCTCTATACATGCAGCTTTAACTTAGAGTAAGCGAGTTGACACATAAATTTGTTTCCAAAATAATCCACTCATTTATTTCTCTCTGGAGATTTGGTTATTTTGGTAACAGATTTGTTGCAATTTTTCTATGTAGAGTCTGCGGGTACATATGATGGTTATTAAGTATCCACCTCCTGCCCTTCCACCTCTGATTAATACACAATTGTTTACAATGTATTCAGAGCAGCTGCGTGCCACTGAATATTATGTGAGGGCAGTAATGGTTTCCTATTCAGTACCAAACAATTCCAGCTTTCTACTCATATATAATGGTGTCTTATAATATTGTATTCGATCCACTATAAGCTACTGCTGATGGCTGGATGCTTAAAATGCTTGTTAGAGGGCAGTTGTTTGATTATCATATATTCACTATATTGCCATTTACACTGCATTCCCCACACATGCATGGAATTGATTACTAAATAACGTTTGCATCTTTCAGCCAATTAACTGGAGAGAGCCGTGGTTTCATACCCTATCATATTGTATTTGCTATAGGATTGTATGATATACCACGGACACCTCTATATATGCAGTCTATAAATGAGTATATTAGACACTATGTCTCTCTTCTAGTATTGGAATTTCTAAATAGCTGGTTATTTGTGCTGCCGGCTGTTTGGCTCGCCACCCCTCTACATTAGAAGTGCATTAATGGTCACAATCACACTCAGACAAAATACACATATGATTAGCATGCATGCATTATTTCCACTCTAGTGCAGCGTGAACCGCCGACGCGCGTTTCACAGAGTGTTTTTTCAGGGCTAACCCGAATGTCTCCGGTAACCGGATTATCACAGTACCGCCGCTCCAATCACGGCCCGATTTCAGGGTCACGTGATTCTTTTATCCAATTGCGGCGCGGCTCCTGTGTGTAGAGACTCAGACAAAATGTCTCTGGTCACCTGTCGTCCCTGGGCCTATCATCGAACCTTAAATGTTATTTACTAGGAGGAAGGACATTGTTAGAATTGTGTCTCCTACTGTGGGTTCCCGATCACGTGACTCGCTTTTACACTTGCAGTAGAATTCCTATGTGTAGGGATTTTAGATGGAGTCTATCTTATCACATGATATCTCCGGACCAATCTTACAGCATGCGCTTTATTCACTAGGAGTAAATACAATGTTGTAAATGTGTCTCCTAACGTGTGTTCCGTTTTTTGATCGCCCACTCTATTTAGATCAGTATATTAATAAGATAAGTGCCCTTGCCTTTATTCATATTACACAGATTCCCATTCTGCTTGTATCTTTACTGTACTGGTATAGTTATACCTACTATCTTATATGTGAAAAAGTTATTATATATCCCATTAATTCATATTGAATTTATTATATTAATAATAATGCTGAGATAAACATAGCTTTAAGTGGAGTTAAGTGACGTGAAAAAAAGAAAAGAAAAAACAAGAAAACAAAACTAATAACAGTGTTGGTGACCAAACATGTGTGAATAGTGACCAATTAAAACCCATATAAACTTTTGTGAGCACCTATACAATGGTGCATAATTGAAATTAATGATATAATAATATTCTGTGCTTGAAGAATAAAAGTAGTAAAATTATAAATGATAAAAATATTAAGTGAGAATAGTGACAGTGATCATATCTTCATGATCTTGTTGTGCTTAAAGTAAGTACAGTACTGCCTGTACTTCATTCAAGTGATATAACTGTGATCTGTTGTGCAGAATTTCAGTACAATGCTAACTGTACTGCATTAAAGTGATGTGACTGTGATCCATTATAAAGATGTGTATGTGTTGTAACATGGTCCTGTATCATTATGCTTATCCATTGATCTTATTCATGCGGATTTCTCCATCTATCCCCTATGTCCATTCTTATGTCTGTTTTTCCTTTTGCCCTCCAGGTTCTCAAGGTCCAGGTCACAAGGTAAGTATTGAATTCCTGAGTCTCCTATCAACATTGCTTCAGTGTTAGAGCTGCTTATGATTAAATAAACATTCCTTATAGGGAAAAGTTGTAGTCACCCTTCTCATTATTGCTTATCCCAGATCTATACACTACTCACATTTATAAGTGTATACCTGTATACACATTACAATTATCTATGCCCACATGCACATTTTTCACTTTTTTATCCTATGTGCCATGTGGGTCACTATTACATGGCAGTGTTACATGGTTGTTTTCAATTTGTGAGTAATTCACTCAATTCTGAGGATCTATGTATCTTTTTTTCTCTCTATTCTTCCCATTCTTAACAGGGAAGAGAGAGTCATAAGGATAGATCTTACTAATATTGAGAGCTTTTTGAACTTAATGATTGTCCCAATTTGGATACTGTTTCTAAAGAGGTTATTAGGGACTAGATGTATTAATTGGATCTTCCTAAAGGAGCTGGCCAGTAGATGAATTATAGGAATGGTAAGTAACTATTGTATTCATTCAGTCCCAATGGATACTGGCTATCCATTAAGAATATCAGTTTTGTTTCCAACTTCAGAAGTTCATTATCTAAATCGCCACCTCTGATACCCAATTGGATACTTTGCATGCCATAAGCCTTCAGGCCTGCATTTTCACCTCCATGATATTGTAAGAAGTGTCTGGCTACTGATGTCAAGGTCTTAAATCTACTTACGTCTTGTTTTGCGTTTTTGATATTATTGGCATGCTCCAGAATCCGTACCTTAAGAGGTCGAATAGTTTTGCCAATATACCGCTTCCCACAAGGGCATTCTAGGTGGTATACCACGCCCATTGTGGTGCAACTGATGAAATTCTGAATGAGCCATTTTTTGCCATACTTATCTGTATAGGACTGCTTTGGTGTCATATATTTGCAGGCTTTACACCTGCCACATTGATAGGAGCCCTTTTTATTGTACAGTTGTTTAGTAGGGGTCGAGAGGTGACTCCGAACCACCAAATCTCGTAAATTTTTGGATCTCCTCCAGCTACTCTGTACTCTAGTAGGCAAAATTTGGCTCAGTGTATCATCAGTCTGTAAAATTGGCCAATGCTTCTGTAGGATTCCATTTATTTTCTTCCATTGTGGATTGTATGTCCCAATAAATCTGACTGGTTCGTCTTTCTGTGGTCTAATTCTGGGGGTCAAAAGGGAGTCTCTTGTGTAAGTTTCCACACTTTTCACAGCAGATTTAATGCTCCTATTGCTGTAACCTCTCTTTTTCAAGCGGTCACAGACCTGTTTTTCACGTTCTGAGTAGATTTGTTCGTTAGAGCAATTCCTTTTTGTGCGGAGTAATTCTCCTTTAGGAATAGCTTTAAGAGTTGCTGGTAAGTGCGAACTATCAAAATGGAGGATGCTGTTCGTTGCTGTTTTCTTCCGGAAAATATCAGTGCTTATCTTACCATCTATCTCAATTTTGATACACAAATCCAAGAAATTGATTTCCTTTTGGCTTTTCTCACCAACTAATCGCAGATTCAGATCATTGTGGTTCAGAATATTGATGAATTCTTCCAAAAGTTCTCCAGTTGCCTCCCAGATGATCAGGACGTCGTCTATGTAGCGGAGGTACAACAGGATATGTTGTGTGTATTTCTCCAGGGTTTCATTGAACACGTGTTCTTTCTCCCACCACCCCAGGTAGAGGTTAGCGTACGATGGGGCACAGGCTGTCCCCATCGCTGTCCCTCTAACCTGGAGGTAGAATTTTTCTTCACTAATGAAATAGTTCTTAGTTAATATGAACTCTAACAGGGAGATCAAGAAGTTGTTAAAATCATGATGTATCCCCATGTTCAGGAAGTATTTGATGGCAGCCACTCCCCTCTTATGATCGATGCTGGTATATAAGCTTTCAATATCATAAGTGGCTAACCATGTTCCCTGATTTACTGTCATATCCTGTAATTTATTTAACACGTCCATGGTGTCCCTGGTGTAGGAAGGCAGAGCCAGCACATAATGTCTAAGATGTTGATCGACATAAATGCTGGCCTTTTCTGTCAAACTTCCCACACCTGAGACAATTGGTCTTCCGGGAGGCGTTTTTTCATTTTTGTGCACCTTTGGCAACAGGTATAGTGTGGCAACTTTTGGGTTATCTGTTTTTAGGAAATCTAAATCTCTTTTCCTTATAATCCCATTCTCATATGCTCTTGAGATGATGGTATTGTACTGACAGAGGAAGTTACTTGGGGGGTTGAAAATTAATGCTTTATAGCATTTTTGATCACTCAGTTGTTTCCTCAACTCTGTCGTATACATTGGTCTAGGCCATAGCACTATATTTCCCCCTTTATCCGAGGGTTTTATAACAGTATCTTGCCATTGTTTAATTTCATATAGTGCCTCCCTTTCCCCTTCCGTTAGGTTGTCCGTATGGGATTGTATACAGCGTTCCTGTGCAAACATACGATCTAAATCACGAGATACAAGATCATAATACACTTTCACTGGAGGAGATACCTTAAAATCTGGGAAAAAAGAGGATTTGATTTTAATTTTGAGAGGGTCAAATGGGGAAGGGTTGGGTTGAGCTTCATTCCCTGTTTCCAGTTCTTCCAGGATATTCAGGGCTGTTTGGTCTTCTGCTGTTAGCGTCAGTGTTGGTGTCTGTGATGAGAGGATGCTCTCTATATTAGTTGTTTCTTCTCGTATTTGTTGCTGAGTTTGGAAATGTTTCTTCAGGAGTATCTTTCTCACGAACAGTTGTAAGTCCTTTTCACACTCAAATCTATCTGGTTGGTGTGTGGGGGAAAAAGACAATCCTTTACTTAATAGTTGGTTTTGATTTTCAGTTAGTATCTTATCAGTGAGATTGATAATTCTCATCGTGTCATCTCCACTTATCTCCTTCTCCTCTGTTCTCGAGGCTCCTCTCTCCAATCTCTGTCGTCTCTTTTTCTTCTCGCCCCCCTTCCCCCTCCTGATCTTAATTCTTCCATACTGGTATGGTCTTTTGTCCCCTTCAGGCTTTGTTCTAAAAAATCCCTACTATGGGGTCTGTTCCTATTGGGGAGTTCCTCTCCTTCGGATGATTCCACATCCGAGGTTGTGTAATTCATGGTATTGGTTTTCCTGGTCCGTTGTGGGTAGGTCTTCCATTTATACACTCTATCTTGTGCAAAATCATTTTTATCCCTGTAAAGTTTCCTCTTCTTCCTCTCTATAATTTCCTGCTCAACATCCTCTACTTCTTTCTTATATTTGTTGTATGTCTGTTGAAACTTATCAATGGTCTCAAACTGCTTCAATTTCTCTCCCAGTACGGAGATCTCCTGTGCGTATTGTGTTAAAAGTATTTCATCGTGTTTAATTAAGATCTTGATAAGATCTTTTGAACATTGTGTCAGCACTTTTTCCCATTCTTTTTTAAGATCACTGTTAGCCAGTTCAAATGTCGGAAATATTCGTGGTCTCAAACCTCTTGGTGTTATTTCCTGTTTGATATAGCTGTCAAATGTAAGTCTATTCCACCATGTTTTCCCTTGTTTAATCAATAATTGTTTTAACGAAAAAAGGTCATCCGACCAATCTCTATTGAGTGAGCCTAGGTTGTTCAGTTCGTTACCAAAGGGTGCATCCAAACTATTCTTTAATCTTTCCCGTCTGTCGTCCAGCTCTTTTGCAAGGTTAAAGGATGACATTCTGGAGTGTACAATTGACTAGTAATGAACTTTCTTATTGGTTATGAATTTCTATACCTTAATGTATCTGTATCCACTGTGCTAGTAGCCGAAGAATTGCTGAGGAATCAGCTGAATACTGTCACTATTCTAGGGAAAAGGGGAGTGGGAAAACTACTGCACTAGTATAGTATTGTGTGTTATTTTTCTACAAACCCCATATTATTTTCTATTTCATAAATTTGAATTGGTTATGGGGGTGCTGCCACACACCGTAGTGTTACCAACTTTACAGAACTTGTATACCAAAAAGAAGAAAGGATTGGTCTCGAATGGCGCACAAAAATAATTAAACAATTACCTAAAATATAACTTTTATTCTAGTTTATCTAAAAGGCCTGTAACTGTGAAATATTAAAACCAACATGTAATGACAAGACAAAGTGTATTCATTAAAAACACACGCTGCACTCTGAGTGTCATGCACTGCTCTTCTATTTACTTGATGGGTACAATGACCTCTATATATTTTATGTGTATTTTCTGATATTGTGTGAATAAAAATTTATATCAATATCCGTATTGCAATATGTCTCTGTTTTGTGTCAATTACCAGACTCTCCAGTATATTGTGAGATATTGTGTCACTTATGGAATTTCTGTGTACAAACGCTTAATTACTCTAGGATTTTACTAGCTGCTGGCTGGTGAACCCCTATCTCATATATCACCAGATTTTAATCTGCACGGTGCATATATATAGTGAAAGTTTCAGAGAGTTTATTGTTTATTTCTTATTCCTCAATATCACCCTATGTGATCACTTAAGATTCCCTATTATCAACTGGTGCTCTCAATCCATGTAGTCAGCACTGTCAATATAAAGGAGAGATGCTGTGTCTCACTGTTGGTATATTCCACCTTTTATTACAGTGAACATAGCTTAGAATCTCGAATTAGATGGTATCCACTTAGTGGGAGTGTATTATTCTCTGAGGTACTGATTGTATCTCTTTAAACTGCACCCTTTTATTGCAGAAAAATAATACTTTATTGTGAGAAATTCATTCAAGGGGATCCACTGCTCTATACATGCAGCTTTAACTTAGAGTAAGCGAGTTGACACATAAATTTGTTTCCAAAATAATCCACTCATTTATTTCTCTCTGGAGATTTGGTTATTTTGGTAACAGATTTGTTGCAATTTTTCTATGTAGAGTCTGCGGGTACATATGATGGTTATTAAGTATCCACCTCCTGCCCTTCCACCTCTGATTAATACACAATTGTTTACAATGTATTCAGAGCAGCTGCGTGCCACTGAATATTATGTGAGGGCAGTAATGGTTTCCTATTCAGTACCAAACAATTCCAGCTTTCTACTCATATATAATGGTGTCTTATAATATTGTATTCGATCCACTATAAGCTACTGCTGATGGCTGGATGCTTAAAATGCTTGTTAGAGGGCAGTTGTTTGATTATCATATATTCACTATATTGCCATTTACACTGCATTCCCCACACATGCATGGAATTGATTACTAAATAATGTTTGCATCTTTCAGCCAATTAACTGGAGAGAGCCGTGGTTTCATACCCTATCATATTGTATTTGCTATAGGATTGTATGATATACCACGGACACCTCTATATATGCAGTCTATAAATGAGTATATTAGACACTATGTCTCTCTTCTAGTATTGGAATTTCTAAATAGCTGGTTATTTGTGCTGCCGGCTGTTTGGCTCGCCACCCCTCTACATTAGAAGTGCATTAATGGTCACAATCACACTCAGACAAAATACACATATGATTAGCATGCATGCATTATTTCCACTCTAGTGCAGCGTGAACCGCCGACGCGCGTTTCACAGAGTGTTTTTTCAGGGCTAACCCGAATGTCTCCGGTAACCGGATTATCACAGTACCGCCGCTCCAATCACGGCCCGATTTCAGGGTCACGTGATTCTTTTATCCAATTGGGCACAGTCCTGCCTGGGATCCTTGGGTGAGGGACCTCATATCCCAAGAATACCGGTTGGAATTTCAAGCTCTACCCAGATTCTTCAAGTCAAGCTTACCAGCTTCACCCATAGCAAGGGTTACCTTGCAAGACGCCATTCAAAAACTGCTACGAATGAGGGTTGTGGTCCCAGTACCTCCCCTGTTGCACAACAAGGGGTTTTACTCCAGTCTTTTTTTTGTACTGAAAACTGGATGGTTCGGTTCGGCCCATTTTGAACCTAAAATCTTTGAACCCGTATCTACGCGTGTTCAAATTCAAGATGGAATCCCTGAGGGCGGTGGTCTTCGGGCTGGAGGAGGGGGGAGTTCCTAGTATCCCTGGATGTCAAGGATGCTTACTTACATGTCTCCATATGGCCTCCTCATCAGGCTTACCTTCGGTTCGCTGTAATGGACCACCACTTCCAGTTTCAGGCCTTACCCTTTGGTCTCTCCACAGCCCCAAGGGTATTCACAAAAGTTATGGTGGAGATGATGCTGCAGTGGCGCAGGATGGGAGTTAACATAGTGCCCTATTTGGATGATCTCCTGATAAAGGAAGTCTCCAAGGAACGTTTGCTACACAGCACAGAGTGGACTACTCGTCTGCTTACGGTCCACAGGTGGATCCTAAATATCCAGAAATCTGACATGGAACCGTCACAAAGAATCCAGTTCCTGGGCATGATACTGGACACGGAAGCTCAGAAGGTGTTACTCCCCATGGACAAGGCTTTGACAATTCAGGCTATGGTCCGCTCGGCAATAAG
Organism: Pseudophryne corroboree; assembly: GCF_028390025.1. Classification (NCBI taxonomy): domain Eukaryota; kingdom Metazoa; phylum Chordata; class Amphibia; order Anura; family Myobatrachidae; genus Pseudophryne; species Pseudophryne corroboree. Next base: position 558,948,951 of record NC_086444.1, read on the forward strand.
GCCTCGCAAAATCTCGATGCATCTTTGCATTCGCCTACTGGGCAAGATGGTGGCCTCCTACGAGGCAATCCAGTATTGCAGGCTCCATGCTTGCCTGTTCCAGCTGGATCTGCTGGACAAGTGGTCAGGGTCTCACCTGCACCAGACTATAGCTGTCGCCAAAAGTACGGATCTCCCTGTTATGGTGGCTACAAGTCTCTCACCTTGTGGAGGGTTGGAGTTTCAGTACCCAGACCTGGACTCTACTGGCAACGGATGCCAGCCACCGAGGTTGGGGGGACGTGATCCAGGGGGCTCAGTTCAAAGTGGTCGTACCAGGAATCTGCACTCCCGATAAATGTTCTGGAACTCAAGGCAATTTACAATGCTCTTCTGCAGGCCTCCTATCTACTCCGAAATCAAGCCATTCAGGTACAGTCGGACAACGCCACGGCGTTGGCGTACATAAACTGGCAGGGAGGAACAAAAAGCAGGGTCGCAATGCAAGAGGTGTCACGGATACTCCTCTGGGCAGAAGCCAATGCAAGGGCCATCTCAGCCATATTCATTCCAGGCGTGGACAATTGAGAAGCAGACTTCCTCAGCAGGCACAACATCCATCCGGGGGAGTGGGGCCTTCACTCTCAGGTGTTTCAACAACTGGTTCACCGGTGGGGCTGTACGCAGACAGACCTGATGGCTTCTCGTCTCAACAAGAAGCTCCGTCGTTACTGTTCCAGGGCAAGGTATCCGCAGGCTGCAGCAGTGGACGCTCCGACGGCTCCGTGGTCTTACCAGTTTGTGTACCTGTTTTTTCCAATCCCCCTCATTCCTAGAGTTCTAAAAAGGCTTAAAAGGGGAAGAGTTTAGGTAATTCTGATTGCCCCGGATTGACCTTGACGGGCCTGGTATACAGACCTCCTGACCATGTCCCTGGAGGAACCATGGCCTCTGCCGCTTCTCAAGGACCTTCTTCAACAAGGTCCATTCGTTTATCCAGACTTACTGCGGTTACGTTTGACGGCTTGGAAGTTAAGAGGGAGAATCTAGCCGGGAAAGATCTTCCATCCAAGGTTATCTCCATTATGGTCCAGGCCCGTAAAGTGGTCACGTCTAAACATTACCACCGTCTCTGGAAGAAATATGTTTCCTGGTGTGAGGGTGAAAATATTCTCCTGCGGAGTTTCGACTTGGCCGTTTTCTGCTCTTCCTGCAATCAGGCGTGGATATGGGCTTAAGGTTAGGCTACGTTCAAGGTTCAGATTTCTGCTCTCTCCATCTTCGTCCAGAAACAGCTGGCGGTGCTTCCGGTAGTACAGACATTTCTGAAGGGGGTTCTCCGCATTCAACCACCCTTTGTCCCTCCCAGGGCTCCGTGGGATCTCAATGTGGTCTTAAACTTTCTCCAGTCGGACTGGTTTGAACCCTTGCACAGGGTGGACCTGAAATATCTTACTTGGAAGACTGTCATGTTGCTGGCTCTAGCTTCGCTAGACGGGCGTCTGAATTGGGGGCCTTATCTTTTAAGAGCCCGTATTTGATATTTCATGAGGATAGGGCGGAGCTCATTACTCACCCGCAGTTTTTGCCTAAGGTAGTCTTTCACATAAATCAGCCAACTGTGGTTCCGAAAATGTTGGATACGGCGGCTGCTCCAAAGTCCTTGGATGTTGTGAGGGCTTTGAGGATCTGCATCAGGAGGACAGCCCGTCACGGGACGTCTGAATCGCTTTTTGTCCTTTATGACGCTACCAAAATTGGATGTCCTGCCTCTATGCAGTCCATTGCACGTTGATTTAGATTGACCATTCAGCAAGCCTTTTCTTCGGCAGCATTGCAGCTACAGAGTTCTTTCCATGGCCACTCCACAAGATCGGTGGGATCTTCCTGGGGGGCTGCCCGGGGTGTCTCGGCCCTACAGTTGTGCCGTGCAGCTACCTGGTGAGGGTCGAACACGTTTGTTAAGTTCTATAGGTTCGACACCTTGGCCAGTGATGACCTTCAGTTTGGTCAGGCAATTTTGCAGGGGTTTCAGCACTCTCCCACCCGTTCTAGGAGCTTTGGGACTTCCCCATGTTACTAAAGTACATTCCCAGTATCCACTAGGACGTTAGAGAAAATAGGAATTTAATACCTACCAGTGGTACCATGTGAGGGTGGAATGCACAGCCCGTGGAAGTTATTACCCAAAATGCCTACACCAACCCTGCATTATGATTACTCTATGCATTTTAGATTTTCATTTTTATGCCTGTGTATTGCTGTATTAATCTTCTGTATTATGCTTGTTTTGATGTAAAGCGCCTTGAGTCCTGTTTGGAGAAAGAGCGCAATATAAATAAAATTATTATTATTATTAATTTGTTTTCTCGTAGTCCGTAGTGGACACTGGTCACCCGCCTCAGTGCTTCGTGTTCCCGCTTACCTGGTTGTAAGTGTTCTTGGTTGGGTCTGCTGTTGCTGTCCCTGTTTCATGTTTGGTTAGCGTTGCTATCCTTGTTATAGTTAGCGTGACTATCCTCTGTTTTGCTTAGCGCTGCTATCTTTTGTTACTGTTGTATGTTGGTTCGTTACCTCACCGCTATCTTGTTTTATATTCCTTCTCTCATGGTATGTTCGTCTCCTCGGGCACAGTTTTCCTAGACTGAGTCTGCTAGGAGGGGCATAGAGGGAAGGAGCCAGCACACACTAATGTTTTCTTAAAGTGCCAGGCTCCAGTAGACCCGATCTAAAGCCCATGGTACAAAAGTAAATTCCCAGTATCTACTAGGACGTTAGAGAAAAAGACTACTAGAGTATTGCTTCAGATAATTTTCCACAGATAAGTGCTCCATAAAAGGTGTTTGTTTGTTTTGTTTGCTAAAACATTTTTTGACAAGAAAAACAATGAGTTTTATGGTAAGAACTTACCCTTGTTAAAACTCTTTCTGAGAGGTACACTGGGCTCCACAAGTCTGGACAATGGGGTGTAGAGTAGGATCTTGATCCGAGGCACCAACAGTCTTAAAGCTTTGACTGTTCCCAGATTGCACAGCGCCGCCTCCTATATCACCCCGCCTCCCAGCACAAGAGCTCAGTTTAGTTAACCAGTCCAATGCAGTAGCAGGAAAAGAGACGACAACGGTTAGTAGCCACATACACCACACTCTCACGACAAGAGAAGTGTCAGCGGCTAATGCCATATCAACCCAAAGAAGCTAAGTGTGGGCGCCTTGTGGAGCCCAGTGTACCTCGCAGAAAGAGTTTTAACAAGGGTAGGTTCTTACTATAAAACTTTTTCTGCTGCGGGGTACACTGGGCTCCACAAGTCTCGACAATGGGGATGTCCTAAAGCATTTCCTTATGGGAGGGGACGCACTGTAGCAGGCACAAGAACCCGGCGTCCAAAGGAAGCATCCTGGGAAGCGGCAGTATCTAAGGCACCTTATGAACCTTATGAGTACCTTATGAACGTGTTCCCGGAGGACCACGTAGCCGCCTTGCACAATTGATCAAGGGTCGCACCACGTTGGGCCGCCCAAAAACGTCCAACAGACCGAGTAGAATGGGCCGTAATGTGAACAGGAGCTGACAGACCAGCCTTCACATAAGCATGCGCAATCACCATTCTAATCCACCTGGCCAGGGTCTGCTTGTGAGCAGGCCAGAAACGTTTGTGAAATCCAAACAAAACAAAGAGAGAATCAGACTTTCGAATAGAAGCAGTTCTCTTCACATAGATACGGAGAGCCCGTACCACATCCAAAGTACGCTCTTTGGGAGACAAATCAGAAGAGACAAAAGCTGGAACCACAATCTCCTGATTAAGGTGGAACGAAGAAACCACCTTAGGTAAATATCCGGGACGAGTCCTAAGACCGCCCAGTTACGGTGAAAAATCAGATATGGGCAACTACAAGATAAGGCACCCAAATCCGACACTCGGCAATAGCCAGCAAGAACACCACCTTAAGGGAAAGCCACTTAAGGTCAGCTGAACCAAGAGGTTCAAATGGAGGCTCCTGCAACGCCTCCAAAACCACCGACAAGTCCCAAGGAGCCACAGGCGGGACATAGGGAGGTTGGATACGCAACACACCCTGAGTGAAAGTATGAACATCAGGTAAAGTCGCAATTTTTCTCTGAAACCACACCGACAAGGCAGAAATATGAACCTTGAGGGAGGCCAGAGGCAGGTCTAAATCTAGGCCCTGCTGTAGAAAAGCCAAAAGTTTGGCTGTACTAACTTGGAAGCGTCATAATGGTTAGATGCGCACCGAACAAAGTAGGAATGCCTGACCCGATGGTAAATCCGAGCAGAGGCCGGTTTCCGGGCCCGCAACATAGTTTTAATGACCTCTTCAGAAAAGAGCCACGCCGTCAAAGACAGCCGGGCTAGGTCCTGGTAGACACAGGGGCCCTGAACGAGGAGGTCTGGGCGTTGTGGAAGTAAAAGTGGACGCTCTGACGATAGGCCTTGCAGGTCTGAGAACCAGTGCTATCTGGGCCACGCCGGGGCTATGAGAAGCAGATTTCATTTTTCTTGCTTGAACTTTCGAATTACCCTGGGCAGGAGTGACACCGGAGGGAACACGTACGGCAGCCGAAACCTCCACGGCACTGCCAGCGCATCCACGAATGCTGCTTGAGGATCCCTTGTCCTTGCTCTGAAGACCGGAACCTTGTGATTGTGTCGAGACGCCATCAGATCCACATCTGGAAGACCCCACCTTTCCACGAGGAGTTGAAACACTTCTGGATGGAGGCCCCACTCGCCGGCATGCACGTCCTGACGACTGAGAAAGTCCGCTTCCCAATTCAGGACTCCCGGAATTAATATTGCCGGTAGATGGCGTTCTGCCCAACGTAGAATCCGTGAGGCTTCCTTCATTGCCAAACGGCTTTGAGTGCCGCCTTGATGATTTATGTAAGCCACTGTGGTGGCGTTGTCTGACTGTACTTGAACAGGACGGCTCTGAATCAAATGCTGGGCTAGGTTCAACGCATTGAAGACCGCCCGCAATTCCAGAATGTTGATCGAGAGGAGAGATTCCTCCTTGGTCCACCGACCTTGCAAGGAGTGCTGCTCCAGCACCGCGCCCCAACCTCTTAGACTGGCATCTGTCGTCAATAAGACCCAGTTGGATATCCAGAAGGGACGGTATCTGCACAATTGTCGGTCCTGGAGCCACCAGAGCAGCGACAGACGGACCTCCGTAGTCAAAGAGATCATTTGAGACCTGATCCGGTGAGGCAGGCCGTCCCACTTGGCTAGAATCAGCTTCTGGAGGGGGCAAGAATGGAATTGAGCATACTCCACCATGTCGAATGCTGAGACCATGAGGCCCAGCACCCGCATTGCCGAATGTATCGACACTTGCGGACAAGAAAGGAAGAAACAAATCCTTTCCTGAAGTTTTAGGACTTTCTCCAGAGACAAGAACAACCTCTGGTTGTGAGTGTCCAACAGTGCTCCCAGATGCACCAGGTTCTGAGCAGGGACCAGGGAGGATTTCTTCCAGTTGATGAGCCACCCGTGGGCTTGTAGAAACCGGACCGTCATATCCAGATGACGCAGGAGAAGTTCTGGGGAATTTGCCAGGATTAACAAGTCGTCCAGATACGGCAGTATCCTGACCCCCTGACGGCGGAGTACCACCGTCATCACCGCCATAACTTTGGTGAAGACTCGCTGAGCCATTGTTAAACCAAAAGGTAACGCCCGAAACTAGTAATGGAGGTTGCCAATAGCGAACCTCAGGTATTGTTGATGTGACGCTGCTATAGGAATATGCAGGTAAGCATCCTGTATGTCCAGGGAGACCATGTAGTCCCCAGGTTCCAAGGCCAGAACTATAGAGCGAAGGGTCTCCATACGGAACTTGGAAACCTTCACAAACTTGTTCAGTGCCTTGAGGTTGAGAATGGGCCGGGAGGACCCATTCGGTTTCGGGACTAGAAACAGCGGAGAATAGTACCCCCTGCCCCTCTGAGCAAGAGGCACCTGTACTACGACTCCTGTATCCAGGAGGGTCTGTACCACCGAATGCAGAGTGTTTGCCTTTGTCTGGTCCGACGGGACGTCTGTCTGGCAAAATTGATGAGGGGGGTCGGTTTTTGAAGGCTATGGCGTAACCTCGAGTGACGACTTCCCGTACCCAGGCATCTGAAGTGGTCTTCAACCATTCCTGGGTATACCCTAGAAGCCGGCCCCCCACCCTGGGATCCCCCAGGGGGAGGCCAACCCCGTCATGCGGCAGGCTTATCGGTCTTGGCTGCTGGCTGATGGGTAGCCCAGACTCTTTTGGGCTTCAGCTTACCAGGTTTGGAAGTGTGGGCCTGCTTATGGAACGCCTGACCTTTTGCTTTACCTGAAGGACGAAAGGGGCGAAAGGACGTGCCTTTGGCCTTCGACACAGAAGGAGCTGTATTAGGCAGACATGCAGTTTTGGCAGTAGCCAAGTCAGCCACTATCTTATTTTAGTCCTCCCCAAACAGAATATTCCCCTTGAAAGGGAGTACCTCCAGGGATTTTCTAGAGTCCAGATCCACAGACCAGGATCTCAGCCACAATATCCTGCGAGCCAGGACTGACGTAGTAGAGGCCTTGGCTGCTAGGATACCGGCATCAGAAGCCGCCTCTTTAATAAAGTGAGAAGCTGTGACAATATATGACAAGCATTGTCTAGCATGGTCAGAGGAGATTTCAGCTTCTAACTCCAAGGACAATGCTTCTATAGCTTCTGCCGCTCGTGTAGCTGCAATAGTGGGCCTTTGTGCAGCACCCGTGAGGGTGTAAAACGCTTTTAGACAACCCTCGACACGTTTATCCGTAGGCTCTTTTAGAGATGTGACGGTAGTGACAGGTAGAGCTGAGGAAACCACCATCCTAGCCACATGTGAGTCTACTAGAGGAGGCGTTTCTCAATTCTTAGACAGCTCTGGCGCGCGGGGATAGCGAGCCAGCATCTTCTTTTGAGGCACAAACTTCGTACCCGGGCTTTGCCAGGGTTCCTGACATATATCCACTAGGTGGTCAGAGTGAGGTAAAACTTGTTTAATCACCTTCTGACGCTTGAACCTATCTGGTTTCTTAGGAGGAACGGATGGCTCGGGATCATCCGTAATCTGCAGAATTAACTTAATAGCCTCCAAAAGATCAGGAACATCCACATGTGAACTACCCTCCCCATCAGCCGTATCTGAGTCAGAACCTGTGGGGTCAGTGTATGTGCTGTCTTCATCAGACAAGGTGTCAGTGACAGCAGTGAATTGTGTTGAGACGATCGCTCGCTTAGAGGACCTCTTGGACTTAGGCGAGCGATGGTCAGACTTTTTAGTAGTCAGGGACTGGTTCAACTTCTTTAATTGAGCAGATAAATCGTCCGCCCACGGCGGGTTACCTGCAGGAACCACATACGGTTGTACCGGCATTGGGGGTCCCATAGGGGTTGTTAGTTTATGAACTAGCGTATGCAGAAGCGTGGAAAATGCGTCCCACGGAGGGTCAGTATGTGCCTCCATTGCCACAGTCCCACTGGGGGGCAAGAAGCCCCCAGAACCTCCCCATATGTGCCTGTGGCTTCAGCAACACCAGCAGTGTGTTCCACCCCAGAACCGTTACCCTCAGAAGCAGACATGATATAACTTGCAGTATGAGGTAACACAGTACAATTATTAGCAGCACTATATCCCTAAACCCAAACCCCTGCACAGTGTAGTCAGCACCAGCAGAGATAAAGGAGAGATATGGTGACTAAATCACAGAAAATAATATAAGATTTTAAACCTACCGGTAAATCTTTTTCTCGTAGTCCGTAGAGGATACTGGGGACTCCGTAAGGACCATGGGGAATAGACGGGCTCCGCAGGAGACATGGGCACTAAAAAGAACTTTAGGTATGGGTGTGCACTGGCTCCTCCCTCTATGCCCCTCCTCCAGACCTCAGGTAGAGAAACTGTGCCCAGAGGAGACGAACAGTACAAGGAAAGGATTTTGTAAATCCAAGGGCAAGATTCATACCAGCCACACCATTCACACCGTATAACATGGAATATATGAACCAGTCAACAGTATGAAACTAAACCAGTATCAGTCCAAAACTGATTCAACTGAAACATAACCCTTATGTAAGCAACAACTATATACAAGTCTTGCAGTATGTCGTCCGCACTGGGACGGGCGCCCAGCATCCTCTACGGACTACGAGAAAAAGATTTACCGGTAGGTTTAACATTTTATTTTCTCTTACGTCCTAGAGGATGCTGGGGACTCTGTAAGGACCATGGGAATTATACCAAAGCTCCAAAACGGGCGGGAGAGTGCGGATGACTCTGCAGCACCGAATGAGCAAACATTAGGTCCTCATCGGCCAGGGTATCAAACTTGTAGAATCTTGCAAAGGTGTTTGAACCCGACCAAGTTGCTGCTCGGCAAAGCTGAAAAGCAGAGACGCCCCGGGCAGCCGCCCAAGAAGAACCCACCTTCCTAGTGGAATGGGCCTTAACCGAATTCGGTAACGACAATCCAGTCGTAGAATGAGCCTGCTGAATCGTGTTACAGATCCAGCGAGCAATAGTCCGCTTAGACGCAGGAGCACCAACCTTGTTGGCAGCATACAGGATAAACAGAGCCTCTGTTTTCCTAAGTCGAGCCGATCTGGCCACATAAATTTTCAATGCGCTGACCACATCCAGGGACTCGGAATCCTCCACGTCCCTTGTAGCCACAGGCACCACAATAGGTTGGTTCATCTGAAAAGAAGAAACCACCTTAGGCAAAAATTGGGGACGAGTCCGCAACTCAGCTCTATCCACATGGAAAATCAGATAAGGGCTTTTGTGAAACAAAGCCGCTAACTCCGACACTCGCCGCGCTGAAGCCAAGGCCAACAACATGACCACTTTCCAAGTGAGATACTTTAATTCAACTGTTTGAAGCGGTGCAAACCAGTGAGACTTAAGGAACCGTAACACCATGTTAAGGTCCCATGGTGCCACTGGAGGCACAAAAGAAGGCTGGATATGCAGCACCCCTTTCACGAAAGTCTGGACTTCTGGAAGAGAAGCCAATTTCCTTTGAAAGAAAATGGATAGGCCCGAAATCTGAACCTTAATGGAGCCTAACTTTAGGCCCAAATTCACTCCAGTTTGCAGGAAGTGGAGAAAACGGCCCAGATGGAATTCTTCCGGAGGAGCAGTCTTGGCTTCGCACCAAGACACATACTTCCTCCAGATATGGTGATAATGTTTCGATGTCACCTCATTCCTTGCCTTTATTAGAGTAGGAATGACCTCTTCCGGAATGCCCTTTTCCGCTAGGATCCTGCGTTCAACCGCCATGCCGTCAAACGCAGTCGCGGTAAGTCCTGGAACAGACAGGGCCCTTGTTGTAACAGGTCTTCCCTGAGAGGAAGAGGCCACGGATCTTCTGAGAGCATTTCCTGTAGATCCGGATACCAGGCCCTTCGAGGTCAATCTGGAACGATGAGAATCGCCTGAACCCCTCTTCGTCTTATGATTCTCAGTATCTTTGAGATGAGAGGAAGAGGAGGGAACACATAGACAGACTGAAACACCCACGGTGTCACCAGTGCGTCCACTGTAATCGCCTGAGGGTCCCTTGACCTGGCGCAATATCTCGGAAGTTTCTTGTTGAGGCGTGAAGCCATCATGTCTATTTGAGGCAGACCCCACTGACTTGCAATCTCTGCGAAGACTTCCTGATGAAGTCCCCACTCTCCTGGATGTAGATCGTGTCTGCTGAGGAAGTCTGCTTCCCAGTTGTCTACTCACGGAATGAAGACTGCTGTCAGAGCGCTTACATGACTCTCCGCCCATCGAAGAATCTTTGAGGCTTCTGCCAATGCCACTCTGCTGCTTGCGCCGCCTTGGCGGTTTACATGAGCCATTGCTGTGATGTTGTCTGACTGAATCAGAACCGGTAGACCTTGAAGTAAGGTCTGCGCCCTTAATTCCAGAATGTTGATGTGTAGACAAGCCTCCTGGCTTGACCACAGACCCTGGAAGTTTCTTCCTTGTGTGACTGCTCCCTATCCTCGGAGGCTCGCGTCCGTGGTCACCAGAACCCAGTCCTGGATTCCGAACCTGCGACCCTCTAGAAGGTGAGCACTCTGCAGCCACCACAGGAGAGATACCCTGGCCCTTGGGGACAGGCGGATCATCTGATGAATCTGTAGATGTGACCCGGACCACTTGTCCAGAAGGTCCCACTGAAAAGTTCTGGCATGGAACCTGCCAAATGGAATGGCCTCGTAAGACGCCACCATTTTTCCCAGCACTTGCGTGCAGTGATGTACCGACACCCTGTCTGGCTTTAACAGGTCCCTGACCAAATCCTGCAGTTCCTGGGCCTTTTCCGTCGGGAGAAAGACCCTCTTTTTTTTCCGTGTCCAGAATCATGCCTAAGAAAGGCAATCTGGTTGTTGGAACTAACTGTGACTTTGGCAGGTTTAGAATCCAACCGTGTTGTTGTAACACCCTCAGGGAGAGTGATACTTTGACCAGCAACTGTTCTCTCGATCTCGCTTTTATCAGGAGATCGTCCAAGCATGGGATAATTGTGATCCCCTGCTTGCGCAGGAGCACCATCATCTCCGCCATTAATGTGGTAAAAATTCTCGGGGCCGTGGACAGCCCAAACGGCAACGTCTGAAATTGGTAGTGACAATCCTCCACCACAAATCTCAGGAATGCCTGGTGAGGTTGAGAAATGGGGACATGAAGGTATGCATCCTTTATGTCTAGAGACACCATATAATCTCCCTCTTCCAGACTTGCAATGACCGCCCTGAGCGACTCCATCTTGAACCTCTTTAAGTATAGGTTTAAGGATTTTAAATTTAGAATGGGACTGACCGAACCGTCCGGTTTCGGGACCACAAACAGGGTTGAGTAATAGCCCATCCCCTGCTGCAGCAGGGGAACCTTGACCACCACTTGTTGGAGACACAATTTTTGAATTGCTGCCAAAACTACCTCCCTCTCTGGGGAAGAAGTCGGCAGTGCCAATTTGAAAAACCGGCAAGGGGGCACCTCTTCGAATTCCAGCTGGTACCCACGGGAAACAATGTCTATTGCCCAGGGGTCCACCTGAGAATGAATCCAGACCTGGCTGAAAAGACGAAGACGTGCCCCCACTGGAGCGGACTCCACCCGCGGAGCCCCAGCATCATGCTGTGGATTTAGTAGAGGCCTGGGAGGACTTTTGATCCTGGGAACTGGCTGTAGTTGCCAGCTTTTTCCCCTTGCCCTTACCTCTGGCAAGAAAGGAAGATCCCCGAGCCCTCTTGGATTTATGCGGCCGAAAGGACTGCATCTGATAATGTGGCGTTTTCTTAGGCTGTGAGGAAACATAAGGTAAAAAGGTTGATATACCTGCAGTAGCTGTGGAAACTAAGTCCGCGAGACATTACCCAAACAACTCCTCACCCTTGTAAGGTAAAACCTCCATATGCCGTTTTGAGTCGGCATCACCCGACCACTGTCGGGTCCACAGTGCTCGCCTGGCAGAAACTGCCATATTGTTCGCTCTGGACCCCAGTATGCCTATATCCCTCTAAGCCTCTATCATATAAAGGACCGCATCCTTAATATGACCCAGGGTCAATAAGATAGAATCCCTATCCATCGTATCCATATCAGTAGATAAGGTATCTGTCCACGCCAATACAGCGCTACAAACCCAAGCCGACGCTATTGCCGGTCTGAGTAATGTACCGGTATGCGTGTAAATTGACTTTAAGGTAGTTTCTTGCTTGCAATCAGCAGGATCCCTGAGGCAGCAGTATACTGCGACGGCAGTGCCACCTTTTTGGAAAAGCGCATCATCGCTTTATCCACCCTTGGGGATGATTCCCACCGTATCCTGTCCTTGATCAGGAAAGGATATGCCATAAGAATCCTTTTGGGAATCTGCAGCTTCTTGTCTGGAGTTTCCCAAGCACTTTCAAATAACTCATTTAATTCAAAAGAAGGTGGAAAAGTAACCTCAGGCTTCTTTTCTTTAAACATGTGGATTTAGGGATTAGGCACCGCGGGGTCATCTATAATATGCAGCACATCCTTTATAGCAATAATCATATAATGAATACTCTTTGCCAATTTTGGCTGCAACCTTGCATCATCATAATCGACACTGGATTCAGAATCCGTGTCGGTATCTGTGTCAACTACCGGGGAAAGTGCGCGTTTTTGAGACCCAGAAGGCCCCTGTGACGTAGGGATAGGCAGGGTATGACCCTCTGTACTGTCCCTGGATTCTGCTTTGTCCAAAGGTTTGTGCAATAAATTAACATTTGCATTTAAAATATTCCACATTTCCATCCAGTCATGTGTCGGTGTTGCCGACGGAGACACCACACTCATACGCTCCACCGCATCCCTAGGAGAGCTTTCCGCTTCAGACATGCCGACACGCACGTACTGACGCACCACTCACTCAGGGAAAACTATCTGGAGACAGTTCCCCCAAAAGGCCCTTTGGAGAGACAGAGAGAGAGTCTGCCAGCACACACCCAGCGCCAATAACCCTGGGAAAATAAAAAATATTACCCAGATACAGCGCTATTCACTGCGCCAAATTATGTGCCCCCCTCCCTTCTTTAAAACCCTCTGTCACCGGTGATCAGCAGGGGAGAGTCCGGGGAGCCAGCTTCTCAGCGTGTGCTTGTGGAGAAAATGGCGCTGGTGAGTGCTGAGGGAGAAGCCCCGCCCCCTCAGTGGCGGGCTTCGGTCCCGCTCTTTCTTTAAACTGGCGGGGGTCTGAATTAATACTAAAAATTTTGTATGTACCTATTGTCAGTGTCGAGGTCCACATTGCTGCCAGGGCGCCCCCCCCGCGCGCCCTGCACCCAACAGTGTCCGGTGTGTGTGTGTCCGTGGGAGCAATGGCGCGCAGCGTTACCTCACTGAAGATCTGATGTCTACTGCCGCCTTTGAAGTCTTCTGCCTTCCTATACTCACCCGGCTTCTATCTTCCGGCTCTGCGAAGAGGACGGAGGCGCGGCTCCGGGACGAACCGCTAGGGGAGACCTGCATTCTGACTCCCTCTGGAGCTAATGGTGTCCAGTAGCCTAAGAAGCAGGGCCTAACATTTAAATAGGTCTGCTTCTCTCTCCTCAGTCCCACGATGCAGGGAGCCTGTTGCCAGCAGGTCTCCCTGAAAATAAAAAACCTAACAAAATACTTTTTTACAGGAAGCTCAGGAGAGCTCCCTGTAGTGCACCCAGTCTCCTCTGGGCACAGTATTAAACTGAGGTCTGGAGGAGGGGCATAGAGGGAGGAGCCAGTGCACACCCATAACTAAAGTTCTTTTTAGTGCCCATGTCTCCTGCGGAGCCCGTCTATTCCCCATGGTCCTTACGGAGTCCCCAGCATCCTCTAGGATGTAAGAGAAATACGTAATACAGTATATCTTTGTGAAAATCCTATATTAAATAACACCTGACGCACCAAGCCCCCTCAGGTTATAGAATATAGGGATAGCAAGTTGAGTGAAAGACACGAGATGGACACCACTCAGCTATCAATGCACACACAAATAGTCACAGTTTGTACAATGCAGAGGTTATTACAGACAATAATACTGCACTGGACTAGCTTACACAGCTATATAGTCAATAGATATAACACTACACAGTAAGAAACTGGATGTATATCACAGGGTAATTGTACTATAAACCCCTGACTAAATGCACTCTTTCTTACTAACACTGACTAAAAAGGCAGGTAGAATACTTAAGTGTCATGTAAAGACACAGCGCTGACAACCAGGCGGCTTTACATAGGAGGATTTGCCCAAGCAGTCCCAGGAACAGTGAGTTGAGGAGTAATGGCGCCGCAGACACTGACAGGGAGTGAGGAAAAGACAGAGATGCAGCTCCAGGGCGAGAACACTTGCTGGAAATGGCACCCTGGGGCTGGGGGAGGGGCTTCAGGTCTAAGCCTTATCCCCCTTGCTGGCAAAACCACCGGGTGCTGTGGGCGGGAACACTTGCTGGAAATGGCACCCTGGGGCTGGGGGAGGGGCTTCAGGTCTAAGCCTTATCCCCCTTGCTGGCAAAACCACCGGGTACTGTGGGCGATATTAAAATCGGTTTTAAGAGAAAACCTGACCTGCGCCCATGCCCTGGTGATCTAGTGGGATCGTCTGTATCCACAGTGTCCACCGCCAGTGCGCGCGGCCCGCCTCCCACTGACCGCGCCGGATCGCGATAAAGACTAGGTCCCGCGAGCGGGACCCACTTACCACTTCCCGAAGCGCGGCCACGCGATCCTGGAGAGCCCCAGCCGTGTGTGTCTAACATGAAGAAAACCGGAGCCTCTGCTGTAGGTACCCGGCAACCAGGGCTCGGGAGTGTACAACGCCGCTGGGAAGAGCTGGAGCTGCAGCAGTGAATGTCACAAGACATTTACCACCGCTGCTGCCACTTTTTACCTCATAAAAAGCTTTTCTCAGGGCTGCTTGGAGCAGCCCCTCTGTTAAGTGCCTGCTTACTGCAGCACCAACTGACAAACTGAGCTCCTGTGCTGGGAGGCGGGGTGATATAGGAGGTGGCGCTGTGCATTCTGGGAACAGTCAAAGCTTTGAGCCTGTTGGTGCCTCGGATCAAGATCCTACTCTACACCCCATTGTCCAGACTTGTGGAGCCCAGTGTACCCCGCAGCAGAAACTAACCTAATTAGGTTTACAAATGAAATTGTTATTTATCAGCATTCCTGTTACCTTAACCACTTTTCCTCTGAGCTTGGTTGACAACTTCTGTGTTCCAAAAATAAGCAGAAAAAAAAATGAACAGACTCCCTTCGAGTCTCCTTCTCTTAATCTGACTAGATTCCTTAGACTATAAGCCTGATCGCTCCGTGTGTAGCCCTTACAGCGATAGCCCGCTATCGCTGCTGCTAGATTGGCCTGCCGTGCAGGCCAATCTAGCGGGTCGCTCACTTCACCCGCTGGGTGAAGTGAGCGGCTCCCCCGTCTCCCCCCGTACGCTCAGCACAGATCGCCCTGTTCTGAGCGGCGGGAGAGATGTGTGCTGAGCGGTTCGCTCAGCACATATCTCTCCCTGCATCGGCCCATCTATATGGGCCTTTATGCATAGCAAGTATATTTGAATCTCCTTTGTTACATAAATAAAATCTTATACAGCTTTAGCATATTCTCACATGATGAATATTGTCCAACGCAGCAAAGTAAAACTTGTGCACATACAGTACCATGACTGCAAGATTCTTATCATTATGGGGAAAATGTAATAGGGCAAGAGCTGACTAAAGTGGCGAAGTACTGACGTCTTTATAGTACAATGACATTATGAAACTACAGCTAAACTTTAAGGAATCTTGCTACATCCATTTTCAACATGATACAGAACATCTTATACTGTAGCTGTATCTAATGTTAAACATAAAACTCACCACATGTAATAGTGAGTGAATTGTAAATTTGCAAGAATCACACAGAAATGGTGTGATCCTTGCAATCTAGCTGTGTTCCATCTGTTAAAAAAGTTAGGAAAAAAAATAAGAATTTACTCACCGGTAATTCTATTTCTCGTAGTCCGTAGTGGATGCTGGGAACTCCGTAAGGACCATGGGGAATAGACGGGCTCCGAAGGAGACTGGGCACTCTAAAAGAAAGATTAGGTACTAACTGGTGTGCACTGGCTCCTCCCTCTATGCCCCTCCTCCAGACCTCAGTTAAGGAAACTGTGCCCGGAAGAGCTGACATTACAAGGAAAGGATTTGGAATCCAGGGTAAGACTCATACCAGCCACACCAATCACACCGTACAACTCGTGATAACTATACCCAGTTAACAGTATGAACAAAAACTGAGCCTCATGCAAAAGATGGCTCATAACAATAACCCTTAAGTTCAGCAATAACTATATACATGTATTGCAGAGAGTCCGCACTTGGGACGGGCGCCCAGCATCCACTACGGACTACGAGAAATAGAATTACCGGTGAGTAAATTCTTATTTTCTCTGACGTCCTAGTGGATGCTGGGAACTCCGTAAGGACCATGGGGATTATACCAAAGCTCCCAAACGGGCGGGAGAGTGCGGATGACTCTGCAGCACCGAATGAGCAAACTCAAGGTCCTCCTCAGCCAGGGTATCAAACTTGTAGAATTTAGCAAATGTGTTTGAACCCGACCAAGTAGCAGCTCGGCAAAGCTGTAAAGCAGAGATCCCTCAAGCAGCCGGGCAAGAAGAGCCCACCTTCCGTGTGGAATGGGCTTTTACTGATTTAGGATGCGGCAGTCCAGCCGCAGAATGTGCCAGCTGAATCGTGCTACAAATCCAGCGAGCAATAGTCTGCTTTGAAGCAGGAGCACCCAGCTTGTTGGGTGCATGCAGGATAAATAGCGAGTCAGTTTTTCTGACTCTAGCCGTCCTGGAAACATAAATTTTCAGGGCCCGGACTACGTCCAGCAACTTGGAGTCCTCCAAGTCCCGAGTAGCCGCAGGCACCACAATAGGTTGGTTCAGATGAAACGCTGATACCACCTTTGGGAGAAATTGGGGACGAGTCCTCAATTCCGCCCTGTCCATATGGATAATCAGATATGGGCTTTTACAGGACAAAGCCGCCAACTCTGACACACGCCTAGCTGAGGCCAAGGCCAACAGCATGACCACCTTCCACGTGAGATACTTTAACTCCACGGTCTTAAGTGGCTCAAACCAATGTGATTTTAGGAAATCCAACACAACGTTGAGATCCCAAGGTGCCACTGGAGGCACAAAAGGGGGCTGAATATGCAGCACTCAACAAACGTCTGAACTTCAGGCAGTGAAGCCAGTTCTTTTTGAAAGAAAATAGAGAGGGCCGAAATCTGGACCTTAATGGACCCCAATTTTAGGCCCATAGTCACCCCTGACTGTAGGAAGTGCAGAAATCGACCCAGCTGGAATTCCTCCGTTGGGGCCTTCCTGGCCTCACACCAAGCAACATATTTTCGCCATATGCGGTGATAATGTTTTGCGGTCACATCCTTCCTAGCTTTTATCAGCGTAGGAATTACTTCATCTGGAATGCCCTTTTCCGTTAGGATCCGGCGTTCAACCGCCATGCCGTCAAACGCAGCCGCGGTAAGTCTTGGAACAGACAGGGCCCCTGCTGAAGCAGGTCCTGTCGGAGAGGCAGAGGCCATGGGTCCTCTGAGATCATTTCTTGTAGTTCTGGGTACCAAGTTCTTCTTGGCCAATCCGGAACGATGAGTATAGTTCTTACTCCTCTCTTTCTTATTATCCTCAGTACCTTGGGTATGAGAGGAAGAGGAGGGAACACATAAACCGACTGGTACACCCACGGTGTCATTAGTGCGTCCACAGCTATCGCCTGAGGGTCCCTTGACCTGGCGCAATATCTTTTTAGCTTTTTGTTGAGGCGGGACCTGTAGCCGTTCCCAACGATTTACAATCAGCGTGAAGACTTCTGGATGAAGTCCCCACTCTCCCGGGTGGAGGTCGTGCCTGCTGAGGAAGTCTGCTTCCCAGTTGTCCACTCCCGGAATGAACACTGCTGACAGTGCAAGGACGTGATTCTCCGCCCATCGAAGAATCCTTGTGGCTTCTGCCATCGCCATCCTGCTTCTTGTGCCGCTCTGGCGGTTTACATGGGCGACCGCCGTGATATTGTCTGACTGAATCAGCACCGGTTGGTTTTGAAGCAGGGGCTCTGCTTGACTCAGGGCGTTGTAAATAAGATTTTACTCACCGGTAAATCTATTTCTCGTAGTCCGTAGTGGATGCTGGGACTCCGTAAGGACCATGGGGATTAGCGGCTCCGCAGGAGACTGGGCACAACTAAAGAAAGCTTTAGGACTACCTGGTGTGCACTGGCTCCTCCCACTAAGACCCTCCTCCAGACCTCAGTTAGGATACTGTGCCCGGAAGAGCTGACACAATAAGGAAGGATTTTGAATCCCGGGTAAGACTCATACCAGCCACACCAATCACACCGTATAACTCGTGATACTATACCCAGTTAACAGTATGAAATATAACTGAGTCTCTCAACAGACGGCTCAACAATAACCCTTTAGTTAGGCAATAACTATAAACAAGTATTGCAGACAATCCGCACTTGGGATGGGCGCCCAGCATCCACTACGGACTACGAGAAATAGATTTACCGGGGAGTAAAATCTTATTTTCTCGGACGTCCTAAGTGGATGCTGGGACTCCGTAAGGACCATGGGGATTATACCAAAGCTCCCAAACGGGCGGGAGAGTGCGGATGACTCTGCAGCACCGAATGAGCAAACTCTAGGTCCTCCTCAGCCAGGGTATCAAACTTGTAGACTCTTACAAAAATGTTTTAACCCGACCAAGTAACAGCTCGGCAAAGTTGTAAAGCCGAGACCCCTCGGGAAGCCGCCCAAGAAGAGCCCACTTTCCTCGTGGAATGGGCTTTTACAGATTTAGGGTGCGGCAGTCCA
This sequence comes from Pseudophryne corroboree, assembly GCF_028390025.1. NCBI lineage: Eukaryota > Metazoa > Chordata > Amphibia > Anura > Myobatrachidae > Pseudophryne > Pseudophryne corroboree. Next base: position 558,967,381 of record NC_086444.1, read on the forward strand.
GCCGCAGAATGTGCAAGTTGAATCGTGCTACAGATCCAGCGAGCAATCGTCTGCTTAGAAGCAGGAGCACCCAGCTTGTTGGGTGCATACAGGAGAAATAGCGAGTCAGTTTTCCTGACTCCAGCTGTCCTGGAAACATATACTTTTTAGGGCCCTGACTACATCCAGTAACTTGGAATCCTCCAAGTCCCAAGTAGCCGCAGGCACCACAATAGGTTGGTTCACATGAAAAACGGATACCACCTTAGGAAGGAATTGGGAACGAGTCCTCAATTCCGCCTTATCCATATACAATACAGATAAGGATTTTGTATGACAAAGCCGCCAATTCTGATACACGCCTGGCCGACGCCAAGGCCCACAGAATGACCACTTTCCACGTGAGGTATTATAGCTCCACGGATTTAAGTGGCTCAACCCAATGCGACTTCAAGAAATCCAACACCACGTTGAGATTCCACGGTGCCACTGGAGGCACAAACGGGGGCTGACTATGCAGCACTCCCTTAACAAAAGTCTGAAACTTCAGGCAGTGAAGCCAGTTCAATTTTGGAAGAAAATCGATAGAGCCGAAATCTGGACCTTAATGGAACCCAATTTTAGGCCCATAGTCACCTCTGACTGTAGGAAGTGCAGAAATCGACCTAGCTGAAATTTCTCCTTTGGGGCCTTCCTGGCCTCACAGTATGCAACATATTTCCGCCATATGCGGTGATAATGGTTTGCGTTCACTTCTTTCCTAGCTTTAAATAGCGTAGGGATAACTTCCTCCGGAATTCCCTTTTCCTTCAGGATCCGGCGTTCAATCGCCATGCCGTCAACGCAGCCGCGGTACGTCTTGGAACAGACAGGCCCCCTGCTGCAGCAGGTCCTGTCTGAGCGGCAGAGGCCATGGGTCCTCTGATCATTTCTTGGAGTTCTGGTTACCAAGCTCTTCTTGGCCAACCCGGAACAATGAGTATAGTTCTTACTCCTCTCCTTCTTATTATTCTCATTACCCTGGGTAAGAGAGGCAGAGAAGGGAACACATACACCGACTGGTACACCCACGGTGTTACCAGAAAGTCCACAGCTATCGCCTGAGGGTCCTTGACCTGGCGCAATATCTTTGTAACTTTTAGTTGAGGCGGGACGCCATCATGTCCACCTGTGGCCTTTCCCAACGGTGTACAATCATTTGGAAGACTTCTGGATGAAGTCCCCACTCTCCCGGGTGGAGGTCGTGTCTTCTGAGAAAGTCTGCTTCTCAGTTGTCCACTCCGGGAATGAACACTGCTGACAGTGCTAACACATGATTTTACACCCATCGGAGAATCTTTGTGGCTTCTGCCATCGCCATCCTGCTTCTTGTGCCGCCCTGTCGGTTTACATGAGCGATCGCCGTGATGTTGTCTGACTGGATCAGCACCGGCCGGTGTTGAAGCAGGGGTCTAGCCTGACTTAGGGCATTGTAAATGTCCCTCAGTTCCAGAACATTTATGTGTAGGGAAGTCTCCTGACTTTTCCATAGCCTTGGAAGTTCCTTCCCTGTGTGACTGCCCCCCAGCCTCGAAGGCTGGCATCCATGGTCACCAGGACCCAGTCCTGTATGCCGAATCTGCGGCCCCCTAGAAGATGAGCACTCTGCAGCCACCACAACAGCGACACCCTGACCCTTGGAGACAGGGTTATCCGCCGATGCATCTGAAGATGCGACCCGGACCACTTGTCCAACAGATCCCACTGGAAAATCCTTGCATGGGACCTGGCGAATGGAATTTCTTCGTAAGAAGCTACCATCTTTCCCAGGCCTCGCGTGCATTGATGCACCGACACCTGTATACGTATTAGGAGGTCTCTGTCTAGAGACAACAACTCCTTGGACTTCTCCTCCGGGAGAAACCCTTTTTATCCTGTTCTGTGTCCAGAACCATACCCAGGAACAGTAGACGCGTCATAGGAACCAGCTGCGACTTTGGAATATTCAGAATCCAGCCGTGCTGTTGTAGCACTTCCCGAGATAGTGCTACTCCGACGAACAACTGCTCCCTGGACCTCGCCTTTATAAGGAGATCGTCCAGGTACGGGATAATTATTTCGGCCATTGCCTTGGTAAATACCTCGGTGCCAGGGACAGACCAACGGCAACGTCTGGAATTGGTAATGACAATCCTGTACCACAATATTGAGGTACTCCTGGTGAAGAGGGTAAATAGGGACATGCAGGTAATCATCCTTGATGTCCAGTGATACCATGAAATTCTCCAGGCTTGCAATAATCGCCCTGAGCGATTCCATTTTGAACTTGAACCTTCGTATATAAGTGTTCAAGGCTTTCAATTTTAGAATGGGTCTCACCGAACAGTCTTGTTTCGGTACCACAACATTTTGGAATAGTAACCCCGTCCCTGTTGAAGGAGGGGAACCTTGATTATCACCTGCTGGAGGTACAGCTTGTGAATAGCCGCCAGTACTATCTCCCTTTCCCTGGGAGCAGCTGGCAAGGCTGATTTGAGGTAACGGCGAGGGGGAGTCGCCTCGAACTCCAGCTTGTATCCCTGAGATACAACTTGTGCAACCCAGAGATCCACCTGTGAGCGGACCCACTGGTTGCTGAAGTTCCGGAGACGCGCCCCCACCGCAACCGGCTCCACCTGTGGAGCCCCAGCGTCATGCGGTGGACATAGTCCCTCTGTGCATCCCTCATATATAAGACTACATCCTTTATATGCTCTATAGTTAGCAAAATAGTATCCCTGTCGAGGGAATCAATGTTGTCTGACAGGGTATCCGACCATGCTGCTGCAGCACTACACATCCATGCTGAAGCAATTGCAGGTCTCAGTATAGTACCTGAGTGTGTATACACAGACTTCAGGATAGCCTCCTGCTTTCTATCTGCAGGCTCCTTTAGGGCGGCCGTATCCTGAGACGGTAGTGCCACCTTTTTTGATAAGCGTGTGAGCGCCTTGTCCACCCTAGGGGATGTTTCCCAATGTAACCTGTCCGTTGCCGGAAAAGGGTACGCCATCAGTAACCTTTTAGAAATCACTAGTTTCTTATCAGGGGAACACCACACTTCTTCACACAATTCATTTAACTCATCAGATGGGGGAAAAGTGACTGGCAGCTTTTTCTCCCCAAACATAATACCCTTTTTGGTGGTAACCGGGTTAATGTCAGAAATGTGTAATACATTCTTCATTGCAGTAATCATGCATCGGATGGCCCTTGTGGACTGTACATTTGTCTCATCCTCATCTACACTGGAGTCAGACTCCGTGTCGACATCTGTGACTGCCATCTGAGCTAGCGGGCGTTTATGAGCCCCTGATGGTCTATGAGACGCCTGGGCAGGCGCGGGCTGAGATGCCGGCTGTCCCAAGGCTGCTGCGTCATCGAACCTTTTATGTAAGGAGTTGACACTGTCGGTTAATACCTTCCACATATCCATCCACTCTGGTGTCGGCCCCGTCGGGGGCGACACCACACTTATCTGCTCCTGTTCCGCCTCCACGCAACTCTCGTCATCAAACACGTCGACACAGCCGTACCGACACACCGCACACACACAGGGAATGCTCTGACTGAGGACAGGATCCCACAGAAGTCCTTTGGGGAGACAGAGAGAGAGTATGCCAGCACACACCAGAGCGCTATATAACACAGGGATTTACACTAAAAAGAGTGATTTTTCCCAATAGCTGCTATTATCACAATTGCGCCTAAATTTATGTGCCCCCCCTCTCTTTTTTACCCTTGTTGTATGGATACTGCAGGGGAGAGCCTGGGGAGCGTCCTTCCAGCGGAGCTGTGAAGAGAAAATGGCGCTGGTGTGCTGAGGAAGAATTGGCGCTGGTGTGCTGAGGAAGAAGGCCCCGCCCCCGCAGCGGCGGGCTTCTCCCGCGTTTTGTATTATATTTATGGCGGGAGTTTTTGCACATATACAGTTTTATAAACTGTATTATGTGCTTTTTTGCCAAAAAGGTAATCTAATTGCTGCCCAGGGCGCCCCCCCCCCCCAGCACCCTGCACCCAACAGTGACCGGAGTGTGTGGTGTGCTGTGGGAGCAATGGCGCACAGCTGCAGTGCTGTGCGCTACCTTAATGAAGACCGGAGTCTTCAGCCGCCGATTTCATCGCTTCTTCTGTCTTCTGGCTCTGCAAGGGGGACGGCGGCGCGGCTCCGGGAACGGACGATCGAGGACGGGCCCTGTGTTCGAACCCTCTGGAGCTAATGGTGTCCAGTAGCCTTAGAAGCACAAGCTAGCTGCAAGCAGGTAGGTTTGCTTCTCTCCCCTCAGTCCCTCGTAGCAGTGAGTCTGTTGCCAGCAGATCTCACTGAAAATAAAAAACCTAACAAATACTTTCTTTCTAGCAAGCTCAGGAGAGCCCACTAGGAGCACCCAGCTCTGGCCGGGCACAGATTCTAACTGAGGTCTGGTGGAGGGGCATAGAGGGAGGAGCCAGTGCACACCAGTTAGTACCTAATCTTTCTTTTAGAGTGCCCAGTCTCCTTCGGAGCCCGTCTATTCCCCATGGTCCTTACGGAGTTCCCAGCATCCACTAGGACGTCAGAGAAAGTATGGTTTCCCCTCCCTATAAACGGGTCTGGTTCATTAGATCGACATGAATTAGGTCGACATACATTGGGTCGACCACTGAAGGTCGACATGCATTAGGCTGACATGGTCATTAGGTCGACATAGAAAAAGGTCAACATGAGTTGTTTTTTTTACTGTTTTTGGTGTTTTTTTCTTCGAAAAGTGACGGGGAACCCCAATTAGTGCACCGCTTCGCTCGCCATGCTTCGGGCAAGGTGCCTCGCTCTGCTACCGCTGCGCTTGGCACTGGTTACCATTCCCAACTGTAGTCCACATGGATCGTTAAGTATGAAAAAAGTCCAAAAATTATTTAAAAAAACAAACAAACCTCATGTCGACCTTTTTGCATGTCAACCTAATGACCATGTCGACCTCATGCATGTCAACCTTCAGTGGTCGACCCAATGTATGTCGACCTAACGACCGCCATCCCTATAAACATAACCAGCACTAGTTGATATTTCTAAGCTTTTATTGGAAACATTTGGGAGACAATGAGCAAGGGGTCCCTAATTTGACCAATTTACCATTACCAGCACTAAGTTTGGCCAGCAAGGGCTAGAGGAACCACAGAGGGGAGATGTGCAGTGTGGGAGTCCTCCCACTATGATTCTACCAGTCCTAGGCCAGTTGATACCACGGGTGCTTACCCAGGGGAGCGAAGCCTGCAAAATAATGGGCCCCACCAAAAGCATTCTGGTTCTTTTCAGCACCCCTAGGGCTTGGGTACACAGGTAATGATTATATGATAGTATATATAATATTGTTATTTACAGGTGTACTACTGGCTGGTCAAGCATAGTGTTGGTAATGGAACCATTAGGAGAACCACACCCTTTTTGTCCCCAATATTTCCACTACCAGCCTAGGCATAAGTGTTAATGCTGGTTATGTTTAGAGGGGGAGACACTTTACTTTTTTCCCCCTTTAATTTTTTTGTGTACAGATGTGTCCTCATAAATCTTGCCTCAATATGCCAAGCATATCCCTGGCAGCTCTGCTAACGTTGGGCATTTTTTTTTTGCTGGAAATGTGTCTTATTCACATCACTATATGACTAGGACGCACAAGTACTGTAGCTTTTGCTGATTAAAATGATATGCGGCATGCCTATTACGTAGCATTTCGCATGCAGATACAGCCACGGTCGCAAACAGAATATAGGCATGCCGCATTTCATCTCAAATCAGCATAAGCTGCTTGTGTGTCCTGGTCACACAGTGATGCAATTATACTGAAAAAGTTGCACATAAAGAAGCTTGGCGCTACCAGTGCTTAAAGTGGTCGTAGAGAGGTGGTGGAACTCACGCCACCCCCCACCCCCACCCCTCCCCAGCGCCCATGCAATAAAGGTATTGCCAAAAAGGGGGCGTGGTCTAAGAAAGGGGCGTGGTTACACAATAGTAATAATGCCCACAGTAGTAGCACCCCCAGTACACATAATGCCGACAGTAGTAGCACCCTGTAATACACAATGCCTACAGCAGTAGCGCCCCTTTTACAATGCCCACAGTAGTAGTGCTCCTTATGCAATGTCTGCTGTACTGGTAGTGCCCACAGTGGTAGTGCCCCTTATATAGAGCCCATAGTAGTGGTGCCCCTTATGCAATGCTCCCAGTAGTAGTGCCCCTTATGTCCCCAGGAGTCATGCCCCTTATGAAGTGCCCCCTTTACAATGCCCTCATTAGTAGTGCCCCCATTAGTAATGCCATTAATGGTAATGCCCCTGTGTAGTATTGCCCCTAGTAGTAATGTCGCCTGTAGTAATGCCCCCAGTCGTTTAGCCCATGTAGTTTAGCCCCAAGTAGTAATGCGCCCCTGTAGTTATGGCCCCGGTAGTAATGCGCCCCTGTAGTTTAGCCCCACGTAGTTTGCCCCTAGTAATGCCCCTGTAGTTATGCCCCCAGTAGTAATGCACCCCTGTAGTTATGCCCTCGGTAGTAATGTGCCCCAGTAGTTTAGCCCCATGTAGTTTGCCCCAAGTAGTAATGCCCCCAGTAGTTTAGCCACGGTAGTTATACCCCCAGTAGTAATGCGCCCCAGTAGTTATGCCCTCAGTTGTAATCTGCCCCTGTAGGTTTGCCCCATGTAGTTTACCCCCAGTAGTAATGCCCCCAGTAGCTTACTCCAAGTAGTAATGCCCCAAGTAGTTATGCCCCCAAGTGGTAATGCCCCTGTAGTTATACCCCCAGTAGTAATGTGCCCCTGTAGTTATGCCCCCAGTAGTAATGCCCCTGTAGTTTTGCCCCCAGTAGTAATGTCCCTGTAGTTATACCCCCAGTAGTAAAGCGCCCCTGTAGTTATGCCCCCACTAGTAATGTGCCCCTGTAGTTATGCCCTCAGTAGTAATGCGCCCCTGTAGATTTGCCCCATGTAGTTTGCCCCCAGGAGTTTACCACATGTAGTAATGCCCCCAGTAGCTTGCCCCCTTGTAATGAGCCCCTGTAGTTAGCCCCCCTGTAGTTATGCCCCCAGTAGTAGTCACACGTTTAAAAAAACAAAAACAAACATACTTATCAATCCCCGCTCCCGCTGTGATCCTCCTGGCGTCCGCTTCACTCCGCTCCCCAGCACTATGAGAGAGACGTCATGACGTCTCTCTTCATAGCACTCACTGAGCCGGGAGCCAGAAGCAGGAGCTTAGTAGTGAGCTCCTGCTGCCGGCTGTGCAGGGAGAGCCGGGCGCCGCTGACAACACAATCTCTGCGGGCACCCGGCATCTCCCTACGGTGCCGGCACACATCAGGTTAGGTGAGGCGGAACTGTGTTCCGTCTCCAAGTGGGACTGACGGAATGCAGTTCCGCCCCGTTCCGGCTCACTTTAACCCCTGGGCGCTAGAGTCATGCCACAGCATGGCGTGACTAGAAGGGCTGTTTAACGTGACTGCAGCAAGGATGTAGGAGGACACATCTGTCAGCCTCAAACTCGCTTTCAATAACAGTACATTTAATCTCACTGGAAACTCATGCCCAATTACATTTCCCACTTTATGTTGAAAGGTTCTTTGAGGAAATCTTAGACTAACATACTGTAAGCACACATTTCTTACCTTTGCAGTTATCAAGAAGATGGTGTAGATAAACATGAGGTGGTATCTTGCAATTGGGAGTAGCTCCAAATGTTGCAATGTGAACAAAATGGCTCCAACTAAACTAATTTTTACAGGGCTACAAAGAAAGCAGAGTAAAAGATATTACAGAAATTGAGCTTTTTGTAAAAGCAGACTATTATTTTCACTATAATTAATAACATTTATCATCTTTTGAAACTGCAGAAACATAACCCAGGCGCCAATTTATTTTAGCTCCTTGTCATACTGTTTAACAGCACACACAGTCAGAAATGGTCCCAGCGATATTTTTATATTTTTACAGTATGTGTAAAAGTTCTATGCACCTGTGTAAAAATGTAATGATTTCAGAAAAACAGGCCTATTTATGATAGGAAAGAAGAAATTACATTTATTCAAAAAGAGAACAGGTGTTTTTGGCAGCGATGGTGTTCTCTATTTACAAGGCCACCCAACCAATAATTTCTATTGCCAACGCTCGCTGCTAAAGGCATTGGATCGAGGCTGTAAAATAAGTTTGCATGGTCTCCAATCAGGTATCCGTTATGAATAGTCGACAATGTTAAGGTCGACACTCATTATGTCGACCACTATTGGTCGACATTGACATGGTCGACATAGACAAATGGTCGACACAAGAAAAGGTCGACGTGCGTTTTTAAAAAAAATATATTTTATGGAACTGTTTCATACTTTACGATCCATGTGGAGTACGATTGGGAACGGTAACCTGTGCCGAGCGCATCGGTTGCGGAGCGAGGTATCCTTCGCTCGCCATGCGAGGGGGCAGTGCACTAATTGGGGTTCCCCGTAACTTTACGCCGAAAACGGCACCAAAAAAAAGTAAAAAAACTCATGTCGACCTTTTCATATGCCGACCATTTTCATGTGTCGATCATATCAATTTCGACCAATAGTGGTCGACCTAATGAGTGTTGACCTTAACATTATCGACCATTCATACCGGAACCCCCCAATCACTATCCTACTGGAAGAGAGGCTTTGTTATTAGGCTTTATTAGTAAAATAATGCATTTTCTTCTTTAAAAAGAACACTTTTTCTCTTGTTACAAATGTTCCAATTTTTTTACATTTTGGCTTTAATTAAAGTGGAACTGGAAGCAACTCACTACGCATGTAAGAACCAGCAAAGCCAGCATGTGAGAACCAGCAAAGCCAGGTGACCCACTACAATCATCATAATGTATTTTATTTGCTGAAACAAAAGTAAAAGTGTATTAAAATGTATAGATTGTTTAAATCTATTCGGTAAATTAATGATGCCACGGAAGGAGTGGGCAAACTAACAACAAAACTAAAATGAACTGCCCATTTCAGCTCATTCAACTAACAAATAAAAAAAAAGCATTTCAGGGGTTGATGTATCAAGCAGTGAAAAGAGTAGAGAAGTGGACCAGTGGAGAAGTCTCCCATGGCTACCAATTAGCTTGCCATTTATCAAGCGCATTCTATAAAATGATACAGCAGGTAGAAGCTTATTGGTTACTATGCTATACTTATACAAACAAAACTTTTAACTAGAGATTAGCGGGTTCGGTTCTCAGAGCACCGAACCCACCCGAACTTCACTACTTGAGCCCGGATCAGAGTCAGGCTCGTGTTTTCCTGCCAGACTGGGAAACCAGAACGAGGCAAAACGTCATCATCCCGCTGTTGGATTCTCGCGGGGTTTGGATTCCATATAAGTCGCTGCGCGTCCCCGCCATTTTCACTCCGGCATTGGAGAGTGTAGAGAGAGGACGTGTCTCCGTCCTCAGTGTCCTGCATCAGTTCAGTGTTAGAGCCTTGTGCTGCATCAGTCCAGTCACAGTGGTGATGTCCTCTTCTGCCATATGTACAGTGCTGCTGTATAAGTCCAGTTCAGTGGTGCTGTGTTGTGCAGCATCAGTCCAGTGGTGGTGTCTTGTGCTGCATCAGTCCAGTCACAGTGGTTGTGTCCTCTGCTGCCATATGTCCTGTGCTGCTGTATAAGTACAGTTCAGTGGTGCTGTGTTGTCCTGCATCAGTTCAGTGGTGTATTGTGCTGCATCAGTCCAGTCACAGTGGTGGTGTCCTCTGCTGCCATATGTCCAGTGCTGCTGTATAAGTGCAGTCCATTGCAGTGGTGCTGTGTTGTCCTGTATCAGTACAGTTGTGGTGTCCCTGTGCTGCTGTATATGTCCAGTGGTAATGCCATATATGTCCACTGATACTGCCGTATATGCTCATTGATACTGCCGTATATGTCCATTGATACTGCCGTATATATCCAGTGATACCGCCGTATATGTCCATTGATACTGCCATATATGTCCATTGATACTGCCGTATATGTCCAGCTGTACTGCCGTATAATTCTAGTGATCCTGCCGTATAATTCCAGTGGTACTGGCGTATAAGTCCAGTCCAGTGATACTGCCGTATATGTCCAGTGATACTGCCATATATGTCCAGTGATCCTGCTGTATAAGTCCAGTGATACTGCCGTATAAGTCCAGTGATACTGCCGTATAAGTCCAGTGATACTGCCGTATAAGTCCAGTGATACTGCCATATTATTATTTTTAATATATATATATATATATATATATATATATATATATATATATATACATATACCATGTTGCAAAGCAGATTACTGAGGCCATAACAGCTAAGCTGGTGCTAGACGTGCATCCGGTATCCGCCATTAGTGCAGCGGGACTGTAGTGCCAACCCTAGATGGGCCAGGTGTTTGTGCAGCACACTTGTGTCGCTTAGCTTAGTCATACAGCTACATCATTGCCTTTTTTTTTTACTTCTTGGCATGATGTGCTATTTGGGTACTATTTTTTTTTAAGTGCCATCCTGTCTGACACTGCAATGCCACTCCTAGATGGGCCAATTGTTTGTGTCGCTTAGCTTAGTCATACAGCTACCTCATTGCACCTCTTTTACATCTTTGCATCATGTGCTGTTTGGGGACTTTTTTTTTTTATATCTGCCCTCCTGTCTGACACTGCAGTGCCACTCCTAGATGGGCCAGGTGTTTGTGCAACACTTGTGTCACTTAGCTTAGTCATACAGCAACCTTGATGCACCTCTTTTTCATCTTTGCATCATGTGCTGTTTGGAGCATGGTTTTTAAAGTGCCATCCTGTCTGACACTGCCGTATAAGTCCAGGGGTACTGCTATATTAGTCATGGGGTACTGCCATATAAGTCCACCAATAGCAGAATTTTTTTTAAATGACAGGGGCGTGCAGGAGATGCTGTCAGTGGACTGAAAAATTGCGGGCCACTTTTGACATTCAGCCACTGCATGTCACTACTAGATGGGCCAGGTGGTTGTGTCGCTTAGCTTAGTCATACAGCAACCTCAGTGCACCTCTTTTTCTTCTTTACATCATGTGCTGTTTGGGGCCTATTTTTTAAATCTGCCATCCTGTCTGCAACTGCAGTGCCACTCCTTGATGGGCCAGGTGTTTGTGCCGCACACTAGTGTCGCTTAGCTTAGTCATACAGCCACCTCGGTGCAACCTTTTGGCCTAAAAAATAGGATTTTAATACCTACCGGTAAATCCTTTTCTCTTAGTCCGTGGAGGATGCTGGGGACTCCGTAAGGACCATGGGGTATAGACGGGATCCGCAGGAGACATGGGCACACTAAAAGACTTTGAATGGGTGTGAACTGGCTCCTCCCTCTATGCCCCTCCTCCAGACTTCAGTTAGAAAACTGTGCCCAGGGAGACGGACATTTCGAGGAAAGAATTTATTGTTTAAACACGGTGAGTGTCATACCAGCTCACACCACGAATATACCGCAGAACGTGGCATTCAAAAGAAAACCAGCCAACGGCATGAAAAATATACAGCCACATGCTGAGAGAATATGTAACACAACCAGTGTGTCAACACAACCACTAAAAAAGACACCGCCTGCCATGGCATGCACAACATCAGCAACTGTCTGACAGAAAAGAAACACCACAAAAGTGTAACCATAACCAATAACTGCATACACGGAACGCACTGGGACGGGCGCCCAGCATCCTCTACGGACTAAGGGGAAAGGATTTACCGGTAGGTATTAAAATCCTATTTTCTCCTACGTCCTAGAGGATACTGGGGACTCCGTAAGGACCATGGGGTTTATACCAAAGCTCCAGACCGGGCGGGAGAGTGCAGACGACTCTGCAGCACCGATTGAGCAACATGAGGACCCCATCAGCCAGGGTATCAAACTTGTAGGGCTTAGCAAAAGTGATTGAACCCGACCAAGTATCCGCTCAGCAAAGATGAATCGCCGAGACTCCTCGGGCATCCGCCCAAGAAAACCCACTTTCCAAGCAGAATGGGTCACCACCGAATTCGGTAACGGCAATCCAGCTGTAGAACGAGCACGCCGAATCGGATCACAGATCTAGCGTGTAACCGACTGCAGATACGCAGGCGCCCCAATCACGCTGGGAGCATACCGGACAAACAGAGCCTCTGTTTCCGCAATCCGAGCCAAATTGGCGACATAAAATAAGATTTTAAACCTACCGGTAAATCTTTTTCTCCTAGTCCGTAGAGGATGCTGGAGACTCCGTAAGGACCATGGGGTATAGATGGGCTCCGCAGTAGACATGGGCACTTAAAGACCTTTTAATGGGCGTGAGCTGGCTCCTCCCTCTATGCCCCTCCTCCAGACCTCAGTTATAGAACTGTGCCCAGAGGAGACGGGCAGTACGAGGAAAGGAATTTTGTTAATCTAAGGGCGAGATACATACCAGCCCACACCACACACACCGTACAACATGGTATATACTAAACCAGTTAACCGTATGAACAAACAGTATCAGCCAGAGACTGATCTCAACTGTAACATAACCCTTATATATGCAATAACTATATACAAGCCTTGCAGATTTAGTCCGCACTGGGACGGGCGCCCAGCATCCTCTACGGACTAGGAGAAAAAGATTTACCGGTAGGTTTAAAATCTTATTTCCCCTTACGTCCTAGAGGATGCTGGGGACTTATACCAAAGCTCCAGACCGGGCGGGAGAGTGCGGATGACTCTGCAGCACTGATTGAGCAAACAGGAGGTCCTCATCAGTCAGGGTATCAAACTTGTAAAATTTTGCAAAAGTGTTTGAACCCGACCACATAGCTGCCCAAGAAGAGCCCACCTTCCTAGTGGAATGGGCCTTTACGGATTTTGGTAACGGCAATCCAGGCGTAGAATGAGCCTGCTGAATCGTGTTACAGATCCAGCGTGCAATAGTCTGCTTAGAAGCAGGAGCGCCAACCTTGTTGGCTGCATACAGGACAAACAGTGCCTCTGTTTTCCGAGCCGTTCTGGCTATATACATTTTTAAGGCCCTGACTACATCAAGGGACTTGGAATCCTCCAAGGCATCCGAAGCCACAGGCACCACAATAGGTTGGTTCATGTGAAAAGACGAAACCACCTTAAGCAGAAATTGAGCACGAGTCCTCAACTCTGCTCGATCCACATGGAAAATCAGATAGGGGCTCTTGTGAGACAAAGCCGCCAATTCGGACACCCGCCTTGCAGGCGCCAAGGCCAACAACATGACCACTTTCCAAGTGAGAAACTTCAATTCAACGTTTTGAAGAGGTTCAAACCAGTGTGATTTAAGGAACTGTAACACCACGTTAAGGTCCCACGGTGCCACTGGGGGCACAAAAGGAGGTTGGATGTGCAGCACTCCTTTTACAAACGTCTGGACTTCTGGGAGAGAAGCCAATTCCTTCTGAAAGAATATAGATAAGGCCGAAATCTGCACCTTAATGGAGCCTAACTTTAGGCCCATATCCACTCCTGTCTGTAGAAAATGGAGAAAACGACCCAGCTGAAAATATTCCGTAGGAGCATTCTTGGTTTCACACCAAGACACATATTTCCTCCAGATACGGTGATAGTGCTTCGCCGTTACCTCCTTCCTAGCTTTTAATAGAGTAGGGATGACTTCCCCCGGAATACCTTTCCTAGCTAGGATCTGGCGTTCAACCACCATGCCGTCAAACGTAACCGCGGTAAGTCTTGGAACACACACGGCCCCTGTTGTAACAGGTCCTCTCTGAGAGGAAGCGGCCAAGGATCTTCTGTGATCATTTCCTGAAGATCTGGATACCAGGCCCTTCGAGGCCAATCTGGGACAATGAGTATCGTCTGCACTCTTGTTCGTCTTATGATTCTCAATATTTTTGAGATGAGTGGAAGTGGAGGGAACACATAGACCGACTGAAACACCCACAGTGTCACTAGGGCGTCCACTGCCACTGCCTGAGGGTCTTTCGACCTAGAAAAATACGTCCGAAGCTTCCTGTTGAGGCGTGACGCCATCATATCTATTTGAGGGAGTCCCCAACAACTTGTTACCTCTGCAAAAACTTCTTGATGAAGTCCCCACTCTCCTGGATGGAGATCGTGCCTGCTGAGGAATTCTGCTTCCCAGTTGTCTACTCCTGGATTGAAAACTGCTGATCGAGCGCTTACATGATTTTCCGTCCAGCGAAGAATCATGGTGGCTTCCGCCATTGCTGCTCTGCTCCTTGTCCCGCCCTGGCGGTTTACATGCGCCACGGCTGTGATGTTGTCTGACTGGATGAGAACAGGTAGGTTGCGAAGAAGATTCTCCGCCTGTTCAGGCCGTTGTATATGGCCCTTAATTCCAGCACATTGATGTATAGTCAAGCCTCCTGGCTTGACCATATTCCCTGAAAAAAATTTTCCCTGGGTGACCGTTCCCCATCCTCGGAGGCTCGCGTCCGTGGTCACGAGAAACCACTCTTGAATTCCGAACCTGCTACTCTTTAGAAGGTGAGCACTCTGGAGCCACCACAGGAGAGAGACCCTGGCCCTGGGGGACAGGCGTATCCGCCGATGCATCTGGAGATGGGACCCTGACCACTTGTCCAGAAGGTCCCACTGAAAAGTTCTTGCATGGAACCTGCCGAACGGAATGGCCTCGTAGGCCGCCACCATCTTTCCCAATACTCGAGTGCATTGATGAACTGACACTCTTTTTGGTTTCAGCAGGTCCTGGACCATGTTCTTGAGTTCCTGGGCCTTTTCCATTGGGAGAAAACCCCTCTGTTTTTCCATGTCCAGAATCATGCCCAAAAAAAGACAGCCGAGTTGTCGGAACCAACTGCGACTTTGGCAGATTTAAAATCCAGCCGTGTTGTTGTAGTACTCTCAGAGAGAGAGACACGCTTTTTAGTAAATGTTCTCTTGATCTTGCTTTTATCAGGAGATCGTCCAAGTGTGGGATAATTGTGACCCCCTGCTTGCGCAGGAGCACCATTATTTCCGCCATTACCTTGGTGAAAATTCTCGGGGCCGTGGAAAGACCAAACGGCAACGTCTGAAACTGGTAATGACAATCCTGTACAGCGAATCTCAGGTACGCCTGATGAGGAGGATATATGGGGACATGAAAGTATGCATCCTTTATGTCTAGTGACACCATAAAATCCCCCCCTTCCAGGCTGGAGATCACTGCCCGGAGAGATTCCATCTTGAATTTGAACTTCTTCAAATATAGGTTTAGGGATTTTAGATTCCGAATTGGTCTGACTGAGCCATCCGGCTTCGGGACCACAAATAGGGTTGAATAAAACCCCTTCCCCTGTTGCAATAGGGGAACCTTGATAATCACTTGCTGTTGACAGAGCTTTTGTATGGCAGCTGAAACTTTTGCTCTCTCTGGGGGAGAAGCTGGCAAGGCCGATTTGAAAAATCGGTGAGGAGGCACATATTCGAACTCCAGTTTGTAGCCTTGGGATACAATTTTGAACACCCAAGGATCCAAGTCTGACTGAACCCAGACCTGGCTTAAGAGTTGAAGACGTGCCCCTACCAGTGCGGACTCCCGCAGCGGAACCCCAGTGTCATGCGGTGGATTTGGTAGAGGCCGGGGAGGACTTTTGCTCCTGGAAACTAGCCGTAGCTGGTGTTCTTTTCCCTCTACCTCTGGCGAGGAAGGATGAGCCACGCCCCTTTCTGAACTTATGAGACCGAAAGGACTGCATCTGATATTGAGGTGTTTTCTTTTGCTGTGGGGGAACGCAAGTCAAAAAAGAAGACTTACCCGCGGTAGCTGTGGAAACCAGGTCCGCGAGGCCCTCCCCAAATAAAACTTCACCCTTGTAAGGTAAAGCCTCCATATGTCCCCATTGACGGGTCCATAGGGACCTTCTAGCAGAAATTGCCATGGCATTGGCTCATGAACCCAAAAGACCAGTATCTCTCGCAGCCTCCCTCATATATAACGCTGCGTCCTTGATGTGACCTAAGGTCAATACAATACTATCTTTATCTAGGGTGTCCATGTCAGATGACAAGTTATCTGCCCAAGCTGCAATTGCGCTACCCACCCATGCCGACGCTACTGCCGGTCTGAGCAGGGCTCCCGTAGTCGCATAAATTGCTTTTACGGTAGTTTCTTGCCTGCGATCCGCAGGAACCTTTAGGGTCGCCGTGTCCGGGGACGGTAGGGCCACCTTCTTGGACAAGCGCGTCAAGGCCTTGTCCACCGTGGGTGAGGATTCCCACCGTAACCTGTCCTTTGAGGGGAAAGGATACGCCATAATAATTCTCTTGGGAACCTGCAGTCTCATGTCTGGAGTTTCCCAAGCTTTTTCAAATAAAGCGTTCAGCTCATGAGATGGGGGAAACGTTACCTCAGGTTTCTTTTCCTTAAACATGCAGACCCTTGTGTCAGGGACAGAGGGGTCCTCTGTGATATGTAATATATTTTTATTGCAATAATCATGTATTGAAAACTCTTGGCCACCCTTGGGTGTAACCGTGCATCGTCATAGTCGACACTGGAGTCGGAATCCGTGTCGGTATCAGTGTCTGCTATCTGGGTAAAGGGACGTTTATGGGACTCTGAAGGGTCTTGTGACACCGTAAGAGACATGGATTGACTCCCTGCTTGGTCTTTGGACTCTGCCCTGTCCAATCTCTTATGTAATAAAGCCACACTAGCATTCAAACATTCCACATGTCCACCAAATCCGCCGTCAGCTGTGCCGACGGAGACACTACCACCTTGTGCTCTGCTTCCTCCCTAGATGAGCCTTCCGCTTCAGACATGTCGACACATGCGTACTGAGACCCCCACACACACTGGGATATATGGATATGGGGACAGACCCACAATAAGGCCCTTTGGAGAGACAGAGAGAGAGAGTAGGCCAGCACACACCCAGCGCCACTTCATTCAGAAACAAAGTCCCAGACCTGTAAGCGCTTTTTATAACAAATTTAGCACCAAATCAATGTGCCCCCCCTCATTTTTGCCCCGTTACTTGTACAGCAGGGGAAGAGTCCGGGAGCAGCTTCTCTGCAGCAAACTGTGGAGAAAATGGTGCTGGTTAGTGCTGAGGGATCAAGCTCCGCCCCCTCGATGGCGGGCTTCGGTCCCGCTATTTGTTTATACTGGCGGGATTTTTATATATATACTGCCTCCGCAGTGTCTATATATCTGTGCCAGTCTAATATGAGGCCATAATTGCTGCCCAGGGCGCCCCCCCTGCGCCATGCACCCTTACTGTGCCTTGTGTGTGTGTGGGAGCAATGGCGCGCAGCGCGACCGCTGCCGGTACCTCAAGAAGATCTGAAGTCTTCTGCCGCCTTTGAAGCCTTCTTGTTTCCTATACTTACCCGGCTTCTATCTTCCGGCGCTGTGAGGACGACGGCGGCGCGGCTCCGGGACGAACAGCAAGGACGACACCTGTGTTCCAGCAGTGCTCCCTGAAAATAAAAAACCTAACAAAAGTCTTTTCTAGAGCTCCCCTAGTGTGCAACCAGTCTCCTCTGGGCACAGGATCTAACTGAGGTCTGGAGGAGGGGTATAGAGGGAGGAGCCAGCTCACGCCCATTAAAAGGTCTTAAAGTGACCATGTCTCCTGCGGAGCCCGTCTATACCCCATGGTCCTTACGGAGTCCCCAGCATCCTCTAGGACGTAAGAGAAATATTCAAAGCCCTGACTACATCGAGAGACCTTGAATCAGCTCAAGTAACCACAGGCATCAAATAGGCTGGTTTCTGCGAAACACCTAAACCACTGTTGGCAGAACTATTATCAGAGTTCACAATTTCGCTCTATCCACCTGGAAGATCAAACAGGGGCTCATGTGAGACCCAGCCGCCACTTCAGACACCCGCCTTGCGGACGCCAAAGCCAAAAGCAGGACCACTCTCAAAGAGAGAAAATTTAACACAACCTTTCAGAAAGGTTCCAATCATTGTGACACAAGAAAACTCAACACCACGTCAAGGTCCCACAGTGCCACTGGGGGCCCAAATGGAGGTTGGATGTGCAGTGCTCCTTCCACGAAGGTCCGAACTTCCAGAAAGGTCGCCAATTCTTTCATGAAAGAAAATTTATAAGGCCAAAACCGCACTTAAATGGAGCTTAACTTTAGGCCTGCACCCACACTTACTTGCAAAGAATGGAGAAAAACGACCCAAGTAAAAGTCTTCCGCACTAGCCTTCTTGGATTCACACCAATACACATTTTCTCCAACCATGGTGGTAAGGCTTTGCCGTTACTTCCGTTCTAGCCTGAAGAAAAGTGGAAAACGACTTCACTGGGACTACCCTTTCTGGCTAGGATATGGCGTTCAACCGCCGCACCGCCAACCGCAGCCGCGGTAAGTCTTGATACACGCCCGGATCTTGCTGTAACAGTTCCGCACGTAGAGGAAGGGGCCAGGGATCCGCTATGAGTAAATCTTGAAGAACTGGATACGAAGACTTCCATGTTCAAACCGGAACCATGAGGATCGCCTGAACCTTTGTTCGTCTTACGTTTATCACCTTCAGAAGAGTGAAAACGGAGGGGACACATAGACCAACTGCTATAGCAGAGTGTCCCCTGACCTGGAACAATATACCTGAGATCTCTCGTTGAGGCGAGACACCAATATGCCGAATTGAGGCACACCTCAAAGACCTGTCGCTTCAGTGAAACTTCTCGATGACGACTATATATCTCCCAGATGGAGATCTCATCTGCAGAGGAACCTATTTCTCCGTCGTTCACATCCGGACCGAAGACTGCTAATATAGCGTTTACCAGTCCTTTCACCCAGCGGAAAACTTTTACGGCACCTTCCATTGTCGCTTTGCTCCATGCTCCATGGATGTGGTAGAAACAGAAAACGACATCCACTTCTGCGAACCTAAGAAGGCTGCAGAACTCTTACCTTTTCACCTTCCACTATCTGCACCGAAAGGGAAAAAAGAAAGGTATCGACCCAGTTAAAATAACTGCATCCCACAACAGAATGCGTGCCCAACCGTTTTGAAGGTGTCTAACTCACGAAGTTAGATTTACCAGTAGTATCCGCCGAGACTGACTGAACTGAGGCATATCTCTCGGAGTCAGCCTCAGCACTCCCCCGGCCACCTCTCCTGCGTTCGCATGGTAGCCTGTCGCAATGTTATAGAGAAGAATCAACATAATAAACATCCCTTCTCTTTTTAGGGTAATACTATCTGATGCCTTTTCGAATATAAACACTCCCCCATGTGCATGCAATGCAAATAACTCCAAAGCATAGAAATAAAATATCACTTAGCTTCCTGTGTACGATCCTTTGCGACAGGGCCCCGTGTCGACCAGGAGATGACTTTCACAACATTCTATCCACGACGGGAAAAGAATAAACATTCGGACTCCTTGTGAGGATCTGAGACCAACTCATCACGGCCGACCTAGAGCTTTATCAACAGAGCGACCAGCACATGAGAAGGAATACTGTTACTTCAGCATTCATTATAAATCATAATATGAATATGCATAACATAATACACAAATACACACATATTATATATATAAATATATATATATATATATATATATATAGATATCCAAAAAAGAACAGCGGCACTCGAGGATTTAGGTGAAGTAATCAATTTGTATTCAAGAAGATGATTACATAAAAGCCAACGTTTCGGGGCTTACATGCCCCTTTGTCAAGGTGTGTAACTGTGAAAGGTGATGAAGCTTACCTTATATCCCCGTGAGGTCCGAGTGCAGTGCGCGCGTGAAGGTGACGCCGCCCGACTTCCGGTCGCGGCTCTGTGACGTGTAACGAGGTGCGCCTGTAGCCAAGGTAACCGGAACGCTAAAGACATCCGCCGCAAATGGGCAGTGACCGGATAAAAGTGCGCGTATCCATGGCAACAGGAGCCCTGCAGTGCTGAGAGCTGTGAGAGGTGTATCCGTGAACCGCCTGCTAGAAAAAATAAATGAAATGAAATAAGTGAAAAAAGTGCATTGTGCTCGCTGCCTGGGTACATGGGAACCATCACTATACCCTGGGGCACGGTACGATCCGGGAGCCAGGGGATAAGTGGATATGTCACAACCTGGTGGGGGCCTGACCTCGGTGGTGTGTCAAAAAACATTGTCTGGCAAATGAATAAGCCATAAAGGTGTAGATTTGAAGTCACTACTTTAATGAGTCTGGCTCACAATGCCAATAAAACTCTGATTGTAAAGTATGGCTAGTCCTAACATATAGTTGGCGGCAAAGTCAGTATGCGACGGGGGCTGTACAAAGGGGACAGGCTTCCACCAGGTCTTGACCGCCACAGGCTCGTGAAAAAAAGTGCGGATGAAAACTTTGGGCTGTGTGTGGAAGGAAAAATGACATTGATATTGATATTGTCATTTTTCCTTCCACACACAGCCCAAAGTTTTCATCCGCACTTTTTTTCACGAGCCTGTGGCGGTCAAGACCTGGTGGAAGCCTGTCCCCTTTGTACAGCCCCCGTCGCATACTGACTTTGCCGCCAACTATATGTTAGGACTAGCCATACTTTACAATCAGAGTTTTATTGGCATTGTGAGCCAGACTCATTAAAGTAGTGACTTCAAATCTACACCTTTATGGCTTATTCATTTGCCAGACAATGTTTTTTGACACACCACCGAGGTCAGGCCCCCACCAGGTTGTGACATATCCACTTATCCCCTGGCTCCCGGATCGTACCGTGCCCCAGGGTATAGTGATGGTTCCCATGTACCCAGGCAGCGAGCACAATGCACTTTTTTCACTTATTTCATTTCATTTATTTTTTCTAGCAGGCGGTTCACGGATACACCTCTCACAGCTCTCAGCACTGCAGGGCTCCTGTTGCCATGGATACGCGCACTTTTATCCGGTCACTGCCCATTTGCGGCGGATGTCTTTAGCGTTCCGGTTACCTTGGCTACAGGCGCACCTCGTTACACGTCACAGAGCCGCGACCGGAAGTCGGGCGGCGTCACCTTCACGCGCGCACTGCACTCGGACCTCACGGGGATATAAGGTAAGCTTCATCACCTTTCACAGTTACACACCTTGACAAAGGGGCATGTAAGCCCCGAAACGTTGGCTTTTATGTAATCATCTTCTTGAATACAAATTGATTACTTCACCTAAATCCTCGAGTGCCGCTGTTCTTTTTTGGATATCTGCATTACTATTACTACAGAGGGCACCGGGGTACCAGAACGCCAGTCAGGAGAGTGCCAGTCCCATTTGGGATATATATATATATATATATATATATATATATATAAATAAACATACATATAAGCGGACTGTCCGGAACCGACGGTTCCCCAGTGACATTAATGTGTTCTGAATGTGTATGACCATGTACTGAATGCTCCAGTTGTGGATCTAACAGGAAACCTTATGGTCGACAGAAAACCTAGTATTTGTCGACAGCAGGGAGTAGTAACCAGGCAAAATAACATTCTTGCGACCCCGAGGGGTCCGAGGGAAGTATACATATATAATTTTAATAACACTCCCCCACATATACTACCATGTCTGTGCTCGAGCTACAGGCCCATGGAACTGTACCATACATATACATATAAATATATATATACAGCTATAAGGCAGTTACAGCATGTTAAATTACACCCAGTAATAACAGTTGGTGTCGACAGGGTCACTCACATACTACTGTGTCTCCCATACAGTGTTTACTTTTGACAAGCATACAACTACCGACCTGTTGACTCTGCATCTACTGTATCAAGTACCAACAGGCGTCAGCGATGCCGACAGTGATCCCCATAGCTGTTTGTGACAGAGCACTTACGCATGTCAACACATGTGGACTATAGTGGGCACATCTGACAGGGAACACACAGAAATATGCACAACAATGATTACATGACTATTTCTAAAAAATAGTGCTATATTTCCCTCAATATAACACTAAAAACACTGTGCCCCCCCCCCCCCTCGTTTGCATTGTACACATTTTTGGCGGGGACAGAGAGAAAATGGCGCTGAACACTGTTGTGAGGGCTTCAGCCCCTTTATAATATAGCTTTTATATGCAGGCAGGGGACCATATATAGTGTCTACGCACTATATACCTACTCAAACAATATATATATTGCTGTCCAGGGCGACCCCCCCTGCGCCCTGCACCCATGTAAACCCGTTGGTGTGTGGGAGCAATGGCGCGCAGCGCGACCGCTGCTGTATACTGGCGGGGGTATCGTACACGGTGCCCGGGGCCCGAATATGCGTTCTTGCCAGTTAAAAGAGACCCTCAGTAACTGCTGCCCAGAGCGCTCCCCCCCAGCGCCCTGCACCCTGGGAGTGCCGTTGGTGTGTGGGAGCATGGAGCGCAGCGCTACCGCTGCGCTTACCTCCGTTACTGAAGTCTTCTGCCGTCTGAAGCCTTCTGTTCTTCTAATACTCACCCGGCTTCTTTCTTCTGGCTTCTGTGCGTGGGGTGACGGCGCGGCTCCGGGAACAAGCAGCTAGGCGCACCAAGTGATCGAACCTTCTGGAGCTAATGGTGTCCAGTAGCCTAAGAAGCAGAGCCCTTGAACTAAGAAGAAGTAGGTCTGACTTCTCTCCCCTCAGTCCTACGATGCAGGGAGCCTGTAGCCAGCAGGTCTCCCTGAAAATAAAAAACCTGACAATAAAGTCTTTAGAGAAACTCAGTAGAGCTCCCCTAGTGTGTGTCCAGTCACTCCTGGGCACAGAGTCTAACTGAAGTCTGGAGGAGGGGCATAGAGGGAGGAGCCAGTTTACACCCATTCAAAGTCTTTTAGTGTGCCCATGTCTCCTGCGGATCTAGTCTATACCCCATGGACCTTACGGAGTCCCCAGCATCCTCTAGGACGTAGGAGAAACAATATTGTGAGGTGTTCAGAATAGACTGGAGATGAGTGGAAATGAATGTTAGAGGTAAATAATACCGTAGGATCAAAATTACCCCCAAATTCTGTGATTTTAGCCGTTTTTAACAAAAATCATCCAGATCCAAAACCAAAACCAAAGCACGAAAGGATGGTTTTGGCAAAACCAATCCAAAACCAAAACACGAGCGGGGAATTAGAACCAAAACACAAAAAGTGCCCGCCGCACATCTCTGCAGAAAACATTTTCCTATGCTATTTGTATTATTCAATCCACAAAATGAATGGTTAGTCTTTAAATGAATAAGGTAAGGCAAGGAGATAATCTGGGGATGATGCTGGGTTAAGGGTCTTATTCAGGTTTGTTAGCAAAGCAAAAAACATACTAATGGCAAAACCATTATGCACTGCAGGTGGGGCAGATGTAACATGTGCAGAGAGAGTTAGATTTTGGTGTGTTGTGTTCAAACTGAAATCTAAATTGCAGTGTAAAAATAAAGCAGCCATTTACCATGTGCAGAAACAATATAACCCATCCACATCTAAATCTGTCTGCATATGTTAAAACTGCAGTGCAACATGGTATTGCCCATTAATGTGCATTTTTGTTTTGCTTACAAACCTGAATAACCCCCTAAATACACAGAAAGGCAGATAAACAGATGATCAACGGAGAACAGAAATTGCTGCTCTCTATATTTTTTCTGCCGTTAAAATGTCTGAAAAGCAATAAAGCATTGCTATTTTGTATTGTTACAATAGATCTCATTCTCAAGGAAAGCATTAGAATAACAACGCACATTAACTTACTAGGACATCTTGAGAAGTTCGTTGTTCTCTGGTTTCCAGACTCCTCTCACAAGTTGCTCAAAGTTAGATATCAGGCCACCTCCAGCAGCTGGAGACGAACATGAATCACAGTTACACATTTATTTCCTAATGCACTGTAGCCTAGCATAGGAGCGTTCAAAATAAACAAGAAAAGTTACTCTACATCTCAAACTATTTTTAAACTGAAATCTTATTTAATTGACACAAGATGCTTGCCTCTATTGCTTTTGAAGTCTATGAATGGTTTATGTTTAGTGGCAGATAAGCTTATCTTGGACATCATCAAAGGAGTGGTATGACTCCCCAGGCTCTAGCATCAAATCTGGATCTCTCTGCTATACTGGGTACCTGTGAAGATCCCTGTTCCCTAGTCCGTTATTATAATAGGGATGTTATGGCTGCAATTGATATTATCGCCCCTGTGCGTATAAGACCTCGTAAACCACAACGTTGAGCTCCCTGGTTCGACAACAGTGTTAGTGAGCTCAAGAAAAGGGGGCGTAGACTGGAAAGACAATGGCGGAAGACTAACCCAGTGGATGACAAAATAAAACTAATAAAGCATAATGAAGAATATCAATCGACAAACACCCGTAAGAAATCACAGTTCCTGTCAAATGAGATCACGGCAGCAAACAATAGGCCAGCTCAACCTTTCCGCACAGTGGAGATGCTTTGCAAGCCAGCATGCCTGCAGACTGATGAAGCCCTCTCCCAGGCAAGATGCAACGAGTTTGCAAACTTCTTTGCAGATAAAATATCCACCATCCGGACTGGAGTCTCCACAGTGATATCAAAGGAGTGCCAAACTACAAAGCCTGCCAATATAAGCCACCTGCCTTCATGGACCAGCTTTAACCCAGTGGATGTAAAGGACATTGCCGAAATTGCACTGATTTTGCGTCCCACCTCCTGTGATCTGGACCCTGCCTCAACCAAGTTTCTAATAGGTTGTATGGATATAATTGGTCCTGTCTTTGCAAAAATTGTTCAATGCTCTTTGCAGACAGGCATTTTTCCTGGACCCCTAAAGGAAGCAATTAATCGCTTCTTAAAAAACCTAATTTAGATCCCGACTGCATGACCAACTACAGACCAGTATCATACCTTCCTTTTCTAGGAGAGGTTATTGAGAAAGTGGTTGCAAATCAACTGGAAACCCACCTGACAACCCATGATATCTATGATCCATTCCAATAAGGATTCAGGAAAAGACATAGCACTGAAACAGCCCTGGTGTGTGTGATATATGCTCTTCTGATGGCAAGAGACAGAGGTGACTGTTCAATATTAAGCCTTCTGGATCTCTCTGCAGCATTTGATACCGTGGACCATGGACTTCTCATTGAGCGACTGATACATTTTTGTGAACTGGATGGCACAGTCCTAAGCTGGTTCAAATCATTTCTCAAAGGCAGGTCACAGAGAGTATCGTCTGGAGTATAATCATCACCATCAGTGCCATTCCCATGTGGTGTCCCACAAGGTTCTATACTATCCCCCATGCTTTTTGCAGTATACATGCTCCCACTGGGTTAAATAATCAGGCGCCATGGGCTGGTCTACCACTGCTATGCAGATGATACACAACTGTACTTGTCCTTTGCTCCAGGCACGGATAATCCAATAGCAACCCTAAATGGCTGTCTAGCTGAACTCCAGGAGTGGATGAGTGCCAGTTGGCTGCGACTGAACCCGGATAAAACAGAGGTCCTCATGATAGGACCGCAACATCAAAGGTAAAGACTGCAGCATAGCCAACCAACTGGACTTACACGTGGGGATACAGAATTACAAACCACTGATCGTGTGCGGAATCTTGGCGTTGTCCTGGATGGTGGCTTGACACTTAAACATCAGATAGCCACAATCAAATCCTCATTCTTTCACCTGAGGAACATAGCCAGAATCAAGCACTTAATTCCCTCAGATGATCTGCCAAAAGTCATACATGCATTTGTATCATCTCGATTAGACTACTGTAATGCCCTCTACCTTGGTCTCCCAGCAAAAGAATTGCACTGCTTACAGATGGTGCAAAACACAGCTGCCAGGCTGTTAACCGACCAGCCCCATTCTAGCCACATAACACCCATACTCTACTCCCTTCACTGACTGTCTGTAAGATGGTAAATCATCTTCAAGATTGGCTTCCTGAGTTTCAAAGCCCTACATGACCAGGGCCCAAGGTACCTGAAGCAGCTTCTGACCCCATACTGCTCTACTCGATTACTGCAATCTGTAGATGAAGGACTTTTACCAGTACCTAGAATCTCCCGTAATTCATCTGGGGGTCGAGCTTTTAGTCATGTGGCTCCGACTCTATGGAACTCACTTCCCCGCACAGTGCGAGAGGCCCCAACTATAGAATCCTTCAAAAGTAGACTCAAGACTTTCCTGTTTGCTCAAGCATTTCCATAATGTCCCCTTAGTATAAACATCAGAGGTTCTCAAACTCGGTCCTCGGGGGCCCACACAGTGCATGTTTTGCAGGTCTCCTCACAGAATCGCAAGTGAAATAATTAGCTCCACCTGTGGACCTTTTAAAATGTGTCAGTGAGTAATTAATACACCTGTGCACATGCTGGGTTACCTGCAAAACATGCACTGTGTGGGCTCCCGAGGACAGAGTTTGAGAACCTCTGATCTACATGCTTCTGTATTTTATGAAAAGCTTTTCTGTACTTTATTATTGTCTGTACTATAGTATGCTATGTATCTGTTAAGCGCCTTGAGTCCTATTGGAGAAAGAGCGCTATATATAAATAAAAGTATTATTATTATTAGAAACTGGGTAAGGTGTCATAATGTTAAGTACTATTATATGACCTGGTCAATGATAAATTGTCACACAAGTAATACAGCGTGCCATTTCTTTCCCATCATGAATGGCCCATAATGACACTTACGTGAAACAGCTGCTCCTAGCAGCCAAGTAAAGAAGGACAAGACCAGCACAGTATTAAATAGTCCTGACTGCAGCCATATGAGTTTTGAAAAGTCCAGTTACTGTACCCTATAAAAATTACAAGTGAACCTATTTGATGCTGGTAAACAGAGAACAGAAAAAGGAAATATAGGGGCTGATTCAGACCTGATCGATAGGGTGCGTTTTTTGGATCCCTGCGATCAGGTAGTCGCCGCCTATAGGGGGAGGGGGAAATCGCTGTGCAGGGGTGCGATCGCATGTGCAGGAGAGCTGCACAAACAGGAGTTTGTGCAGTCTCTGCAGAGCCCAGGACTTATTCTTCCAGTGCGATGATCGGGGCCAGAGCCGACGTCAGAAACACTCCCTCCAAACGCCTGGTCCCTCCTGCGTTTTTCCGGACACTCCTCTAAAACGGTCAGTTGTCACCCACAAACGGCCTCTTCCTGTCACTCACCTTGCGATTGCCTGTGTGATCGCTTTTTTCGCACCATCCCGTCGCAGCGGACCGTCGTGCCTGCGCATTGCGGTGCATATGCAGTTCAGACCTGATCATCCGCTGTGCGAAAACACACAGCAGCGATCAGATCTGAATCGGCCCCATAGTGTACACAAGGGGTTCTCAAATGTGGTCCTAAAGGCACCCCAAAGGTCCAGGTTTTATGTATAACCATGGCTCAGCACAGATGGTTAAATCATATTGACTGAGATGCTAATTAAGTCACCTGTGGCCAAGCATGGATAAACTTAAAACCTGCGCCGCTGGGGTGAGGACCGTGTTTGAGAACCTCTGTTGTACACTGTATAAAATGGTAATGACTTTACAAACGTATGTCCATCATATGCTACTCACCTAAATTACCATGAACGGATGCACTGGTAGAACCTGATATTTCTATTTATATCTATACAAGTCTGTTTTGGATTACGGTTATATTTTATTATATTCGGAAACACTATATACTTGATCCCCAGCGCACCTGAAGCATCTTGGGTACTTGCTGGGAAAAAAAACTTTACAAAAAAATACAAAAAACATACATGTGTTTTACTTTTAGCAATATATATATTTAGAGAAATCCTTTGAAAATCCGGAGAAAAAAATTCAGATCCCTAGAAAGGTTCTTGCTGCTTTCCCTTTCCCTGAGGGGGATAGGAAAAAATGGGAAAACCCACCCATAGTTGACGCATCTGTATCCAGACTCTCAAAAAAGGTGGTTTTACCTGTTCCAGGATCTACCGCATTAAAAGAACCGGCTGATCGCAAATAATGTTCAATATATGGCCTCCCAGTAGCCTATTTGCATAAATGTTTCTCTCCTGGTCTGTGCACCTCTGGAGTTAGATAGGTGCAGCTCTGGAGTCAGGCACAGTGTGTGTGTGTGTGTGTGTGTGTGTGTGTGTGTGTGTGTGTGTGTGTGTGTGTATATATATATATATATATATATAGATAGATAGATAGATAGATAGATAGATAGATAGATAGATAGAGAGAGCGATAGAGAGAGAGAGAGAGAGAGAGATCTAACTAGATAGATATACCCAGATTTTTGAGAACCTGGCAACTGCTATCTCATCACAGTCGTGCAAAGACTACCAGGAATGGCTAGTGAAAACAAAGAAGGCCCTTAATGTGGCCAGTCGGTATTACTCAGTTGCCATGGAGAATATTTTTATGTAGATTGGGCAAAAACATTTTCTATTGCTGCAATACAGACTTCACATTTTGCAGCCGCAGTTCCCAAATTTGAAATAACTTCAATAAGATTCTTTTATCACTGATAAATTATTGAGTACTGATAAATCAAGCAGACAGGAATACCCAAAATACATGCATGAAGCACTTTAAGACTCTCAAACTCATGCCAGAATTTGTTCCTCCACTGGATTATTTCACAAACAAACAACTGTTGTTGTTTCACCTGGAATATTAGGAGTTTAACTTTGTTCATTTGATTGCTAAATGTCAGCTAATTTAATATACTAATAAAATGGAATATTAAAAGGAACTACAGCTGACTGAAAATGATTTCAATCACCAGCAGAATTAGTACCCAGAACAAAGAATTTATGTTACGTGACAAAGTGTGTATGTGTGTGAGATGTGATAGCGTATGAGATGTGTGTACATAATATGCTATACTGTGTAATGAGGTGTATGTCTGTAGTATATAGAAAATTGTGTAAAACGGTAACTTTTTTTTTTTTTTTATTTAACAATTTTTATTAGTGGTATATTTCCAAATTACAACATTTGTATACAATAAGACATGGAGCATAGGTTACACAGATGTTGAAAAATGTAAGTTAGTCTTATCTAGTCATCTTTGAATCGAGTATGTGCCTGGTAGCACTGCATGGTGGAGGAACAGATCAGTATATGTTATACTGAGGAAATATCCATATAGCAAAAAGGCATCATAACATCTACCACTTGAACCCGTTTAACAATATTGTGTAACAAAAGATAAACTATAACGGTGTTAAGAACTATTCAGTTATCTTTATCGATAGCTATCATGCCTGAGTAAAGTCGTCTATTCCTGTAAAAGAGCTAGTGGTATATTGGAGTAGAAGGAGATAATCGCCATACCATAGATGATGATATTTGTATATCACATTAGCCATAAGATGTTGCTCCACGATATTAAATAAGGAACAGTATACCGAAATATAGGGTAAGAGAGAGGAAAGAATAGTTATAAAGAGATAGAAAGTGGGATAAGAAAGAATGAACCTCAGAAGATGAGCCCAGAGAGAGGCTAAGAAAGGACAGAAATAGAGAAAGGAAGTAAAGAGGGCAAAAGGAGTGGTTTGGAAAGATGAAGAGAGAAAAAAAAAAAATACAGCTCTACCATAATGTAATTGTGAAAAAGGCGATATTTGATGATAACACATTATTAGCGTAACCTATATATCTATCTCTGTCAAGACAAATACTTCAAAGAATAGTATGGGGGGGTAAGTGAGAGAAAAAAAGAAGTGTAAAAAGAAGAAAGGTGGGGTGGGGGGTGGGTGGACTCTCCGAACCTGGGCGGCACGTTAGAGGGGTGAGGAGTGATACTATGAAGAGAGTGTGGAGCCCTCGAGTATGTAATGGAGCCTGGCAGATGAAAGTATATATGAATAAGAAAAATACATTAGTGAAGAGACCAACGAGCGATGTCAAACATTTTGGTTAGCGAGAATCTCTCTTCGTCTGGTAGGGACAGTAGGTAGTAGTGCCATTTGTTCAGAAATTTAGATAGGATCTCTCCTCTGGCCAGAATCAAAGATCTTCTGTCAAAGAGGAATATCTGTCTAAGCTTCTGCAGTACCTCATTGAGGGATGGTGCAGATTTGGTGGTCCAATGAATTAGGATTATCTTTTTTGCAATCGTCACTATAATGGTAAGTAGTGGATGGATCTGAGGTGAGAACGGACCAATTTTCCAGTTTGTGAAATTTGCGCATAAGCATGCTAAGATGTCAGGTTGTATCCTAGCTTGAAATAGTCTGTTAATGTAGGCTATAACTTTGTGCCAGAATTTTTTGATCTTCCCACATGACCAAAAGGAATGTAGGAATCTGGCCATGTGTGCTGAGCATTTTGGGCAGTTTCCTGATTCCTCCAAGACCATATGGCTTCTCTGTGCTGGAGAGATGTATGCTCTATGGATAGTTCTGAAGTGGACCTCTTGTAGATAAGAGGAGTTAAGCCAACTCATGGATTGACTAAAAGTTGGGCACAGATCAGAGATTTCGACTACTGTGGGTATGTCTTGTGACCATTTCGAGGGATTGGGTGGTGGAGAGGTAGGATGTCTGGCTAACATAAGTTTAGAGTATAAAAGACTAGTCTTGTATGGTCTGCGTGTTAGGGATTGGAGTAGTATTAGTATTAGATCTTGTGTGTCCGGATGGAAATTATGTGTATGTATAGATGTTGCGAAATGGCGGGCTTGTAGAAACATGAAGAATTGGTTATTAGGGAGTTGGTAGGTCTGTTGAAGGGCGGAGAAAGGGAGAGGTATTCCCCCCTGGGTCAAAAACTTTTGATGTTGTCGATAGTCCTTTAGCCTTCCAGTCAAGGTACTGGCGATTGGTTAACGAGGGTGGGAATCGTGGGTTGCCCCAAAGCGGGATGTGTATGGATGAAGTGTAATCTCGGTGTAGGATTTTGTTGATGGAGAGCCATGATTTGTATGTATCTGTGAAGATGATGTTATTATAGATATGTGGTGGGATGTCTTGCTTCCTGGCGTGGAGCAATGCACATGGGGAGTATGGAGCAAACATGGCTGTATCAAGATTTACATCTGTGTAGGTGGAGGATTCTAAAATCCAGTCAGAAATGTATCGGAACTGTCAAAGTCAGAAAAATGTCTCAATGCACGTTGCCATATTTGCACCGCACACTGGTCCGCGCTGCGCGTGCATGCGCTCTCCCGTGGATTCGCATACCCGCAATAACGTGCACTCGCAGGCGCGGTATGCGTATTTACGGTAGAGTTTATGTAGTCGTAGCGTGCGACTCATTCGTTACAAATGTTCACAATTAATGTAGTTTATAGATCATGGTCCCTTTGATAGATTCTGAAAGTTTGGTTAAAATACAATGTCCCAGAGCTGAGGAATCCCTCTTTATATCGTACGAAGGGTCTAACAGGAATCATACAGCAGTGTTTGGTACCCATCGGGAGAGTATTTAATTAGCAATATTCCGGTGTTGGTTTGGAGCGTATTAATCGCTCGTGCGAATAGTTATGGACATAAGAAGTTTATGTCCATTTCTATTAATTACACATACTCAGGTATGCGGCGGGAAACCCAGTTTCCCACCCACCTGAGCTGTTGGAAATCGTCACAGCCCACCTGTATGAATCACCCTATGACCTTTTGTTATGATGCAGGGCCGAATTCCTTCGGCCAATGGACAATGGGATTGTAGGACCAGGAGATTGCATTGTGTGTGGGGCATAAATAGGCAGGCCGACCACATCCAGCCCTCACTCTCTCATCAACGGTTATCTGCTGATAGCCGGGAGCTGGATATCGAGGCGCAGGCGATCATACCCTTTGTGCGTAAGTTTCTCTCCGTAATCATTGTCTTTCTGTGAGCCAATCTCTCTCTCTCTCTCTATCTCTCTCTCTCCTCTTTTCTCTTATATCTCTCATAGTATTATAGCATTGTATTGTATTGCATTTAGGTCAGAGTAGTATTGTCTTTTTGTATTTATTGTTTAGTTCTGTGGTTAGGAAGTCTCTGTTATATTGTAGTGTATCATTTGTACTGTTATCCCCTTTTACAAGTATATTAGATATAATACAGTTAATAGGCCTTGGAACCTAAACCAGTATCTGTGTATTTTCTATAGTGTTAAGTGTTCACTTGAGCGTCGGTGACGCTCAAACAGCTTTGTAGTTAGTCAGGTTACACAAGGTTGCACTTACACCCTGTACTCACATTAAGGTATTCAGTGTATTTCATTGGTATAAGGTTTTATCATAAAGGTATAGTGTTGTGAGCGTCTGCATCGCTGGTGACCTCCTCGTGGTCTCGAGCGTAAGCTACGCCATAGCGAATCATTACCCTAGACATAACCAATAACGTGTCCTGTGATCGCTGGGCCGTGAGCGAACGTGACGCTTGAGCGTCTCGCCTACGGCTGAGCGATCGTTACGCAACTAGCGTACCATTACGGTACTTCTTAAGTAAACAGCGTACAGTGTTCTTAGCTTCATAAAGGGTTGTTTATACGACAAGGGAATTTAGCATTGTCAATTGCGGGCTCGTCCTATCCTTCTCATATCTGCACTAGGTAGATCAGCAGACATTATCCCTCCAGCAAAGGGTGGGAGGTTGTCTCACAGTGCTGACGGGATAAGCGTCTGCTTCGCTTAGATAAAGAGTGCTGAAGGAATCCGGGAACCGGAAGTAAGAACAAAACGCTTGTGTCTTTTAAAACTGTTTTATTTTTCTTTTGTCTTGCGTACGCATACATACCTGCATTTCTTTTCACTTGTGTATTTCATTTTTCGTATATCACTATTCCTGTTTGCCAAATTTTATAGTTGATAGAAAGTGCTAAAAGGAGATTTGCTGTTATTTAATAGTAGAGGTAATAGTTAAAGTATAGAACAACACACGGTTTGTCTGAAGATACAAGGCAGTCAGTGTGGATTGCGGTAGATGATCAGGGATCACCTACATTGATAAATAAATATATTGTGTTACGGTGGATCCTTTGCATTGCGTACACGTGTCGCTAACAAAGACTAGCGTACGCAATCCAAAAGGCAGACGCACGCAGCGTTCATTACGCAACGTAGCGTCCGGTTACGCCCACGTAGCTCAAGTTGTGATAAAGTGAAGTAACGCAAAGGCGATAATTAACGCGACGCGGTAAATAACTGTCGAAGTCAGAAAAATGTCTCTATGCACGTTGCCATATTTGCACCGCACACTGGTCCGCGCTGCGCGTGCGTGCGCTCTCCCGTGGAGGCGCATACCCGCAATAGCGTGCACTCACAGGCGCGGTATGCGTATTTACGGTAGAGTTTACGTAGTCGTAGCGTGCGACTCATTCGTTACATATTTTCACAATTAATGTAGTTTATAGATTATGGTCCCTTTGATAGATTCTGAAAGTTTGGTTAATATAGAATGTCCCTGAACGGAGGAATCCCTCTTTGTATTGTGCGAAGGGTCTAACAGGAGTCAGACAGTGGTGTTTGGTACCTATCGGAAGAGTATTTAAATAGCAATATTCCGGTGTTGGTTTGGAGCAGATTAATTGCTCGTGCGAATAGTTATGGACATAAGAAGTTATGTCCATTTATTCATTATTATTTGTCCTTACTTAGTCATGCATCTGAACAGTTGGAGACAGGCATCAGTAGGTCTCAAATGTCTCTTTGACCTCAGAGATCCCCCAAACAATAGTTTGCATGTTAAGAGGGCCTCATCTCTACACATGCATAAGGTAAACACAGGAATAGTAATTGAAGATCAATTGTACTCCAAATCAGTATCTTTCCCGCAGACGGAGTACAATAGTCTTTAATTACACTGAGCTTTTGAGACTCAATGAGGAGGGTCAACACCTGTGTTTACAAATGGGGCTGGATTTGTATACAAAGAGAATGGTGACTCAATACAAAGGAGAAAGAAAGACCCCTCCCCCAGGTACTGGTCAAACAGGAAGGTAGTGGTCAGGTGTGGCCTCAGAGAGCAGATGTAATGTAGCTACACTCACAGACACACACACAGCTACCTGGCACCAAGCAGCATGGCGGCTGAATCCCCAGGACATCTTCCAAACTAAAGGCTAAGTATTGAACCTCACATGGCTAGATAAGGAAACAGATAGATTGCTTTCTGGTTTAAATAGGATATTGTAACTTGGTTGTGTGATTGTTGGGTGTTTGTGGATACTCTGTGAAGTCTGTGATAAATTGGAACAGTATACAATCTGTAGCATAATATTTGTGGTATTTGTTTGCCAATGGAGATTTAAAATAGATTGTGCTGGTTAGTTATAATATATATCCTGTTAATCATAAATACCACCATGCAGTTACGTTTGTGTTAATTACATTGTGATCTGGTCTTGTGATGAATATGCTCTGGTTATTGAGATACTGAAGTTGTTTGGGATGTGAAATTATGAGATGGTTCTAGGAAGTTGGATTACATTGTGAAAGGTGTTTTAGATGGTTTGGAATTGTAAAATCAGAACATATGCATTGTTTTGAGGCTTGGACATTTTGGAAGAAAATGGAGTCTTGTGTTTTCTGCTATGTGATTGTGGTTTAGTATAGAGTGCCATGTGTTTGGACCTGCAAATCTAAAATGGCTGCTGCTGGATGTCTTCCCCTCCCCCTTTCAGCCATGTGGTGTGGTCTTTGGAATCAAGTGGAGGTTTCTCAAAATGGAGTCTAGCTTCCATCCCATGCTGTATTCAGCATTGACTAACTGCGCAGCGATTGTCTCTCACATGTGTAGTTTTATCTGCAACCATGTTGTCTCTTATTTAATGTTATCATGAGCCATTTCTCTCTATCTCTCTCTTCTTCTCTTCCCCTTCCATTTTCCCATAAATAGTAATTGTATTGTATTGTATTTCTTGTGTAGTTATCTGGTTAGGAAGTCTCTGTTATATTGTAGTGTATCAATTGTACTGTTATCCCCTTTTACAAGTATATTAGATATAATACAGTTAATAGGCCTTGGAACCTAAACCAGCATCTGTGTATTTTCTATAGTGATAAGTGTTCATTTGAGCGTCGGTGACGCTCATGCAGCTTTGTAGATAGTCAGGTTACACAAGGTTGCACTTACACCCTGTACTCACATTAAGGTATTCAGTGTATTTCATTGGTATAAGGTTTTAACATAAAGGTATAGTGTTGTAAGCGTCTGCATCGCTGGTGACCTCCTCGTGGTCTCGAGCGTATGCTACGCTACAGCGAATCATTCCCCTAGACATAACCAATAACGTGTCCTGTGATCACTGGGCCGTGAGCGAACGTGACGCTTGAGCGTCTCGCCTACGGCTGAGCGATCGCTACGCAGATAGCGTACCATTACGGTACTTCTTAAGTAAACAGCGTACAGTGTTCTTAGCTTCATAAAGGGTTGTTTATACGACAAAGGAATTTAGCATTCTCAATTGCGGGCTCGTCCTATACTTCTCATATCTGCACTAGGTAGATCAGCAGACATTATCCCTCCAGCAAAGGGTGGGAGGTTGTCTCACAGTGCTGACGGGATAAGCGTCTGCTTCGCTTAGATAAAGAGTGCTGAAGGAACCCGGTAACCGGAGGTAAGAACAGTACGCTATTGTCTTTGAAAATCTGGTTTTTATTTCAATTTGGTGCCAACTACACACTCAGGCCTAGAATAACTTTAGGAGTTTTGAATGATGACTTTCTTTGTGACAAGAGACCGCATGGTCTGTCCACCATTTTGTGTGACCCTCATGGAGGTGGAAGGGGGAGGAGCAGCGGCCATTTTGGGAAGGTCAAAAAAAAAAAAATATTTTTATTTTTTTTTGAGCGGCTGGTTTTCAGTTGACTCAGGAAACAATCAGCCATCCACTGTCAAAAAGAAATCATCATTTAATGAGTTTTTTTTTAATGCATTTATTTAATCTATATCATAGTCAATCATAAGTAATAGTGATTGGTACTTATATGTAATATCTATATGCGTGTGCTTACATCAATGTATGTTATTAGATTAAATTTAGAATTGCATTTTCATCTGTGTAAGTTTCACATCTCACCTTCCTGTTTGCCATTTGCATTGATAACGTGCTGAGAAAAAAAACAAGCACACAGCATAGAAGATACTGTGTGGTGTTTGGTAAGCGTTTATATAGTGAAATATCGCTTATAGTAAGGCGATACAGAAGCCACAAGACAATAGCACACATTTGTTCAGTTTCCAAAATTTAGTTTAAATACCTTACTTTACTGTAACGCCTCTGGGGAGAGCTATCAGACTACGGGAAATGATTTTTCTGATCAGAAAACTATAAGAATGATAGTGGGTTGAAAACGGTATGAGTGTATTGAATCCCGCTTTGTGGACTTTGTGATCTATGTGATAAAACGGTATTGAATTCCGCTTTGTGGACTTTGTGATTTGTGTGATCTATGTGGAACGTGATGAGCACGATCTGAGTGAAAACGTGCAACAGAGTGTGATAAAGTTTTCGTTGTATTACGCTCTGGCTGTTTTGGAGCACAGTAGGGAGACTCCAATGATCCTACCATTTATGGGCAACAAGTGTCTATAAGTGGTACGATTGGACCGCACGGTTGTATGTGTGACCAATAACGCAACGTGATATGAGGTCGTATATCCATGCGTAAATCTTGCCCTCATACGTGTTGTAGGGAGCACATGCAAGCGTGATTTGTGTAAAGAAAAAGGAAGGGAATTTTCTCAGGAAAATCTCTAGAGATAGGGCCTGCAACGGCTACACGTGTCTGCTAGAAGGCGGACCGGAGATACCCGGAGCAGAAGAAGTTCAGTGGAAGAGCTTTAAGGATTTCCAACGAAGTTCTGTGTTTGGTGCATTTTAAGAAGTTTTTCTGTGTTAAAAAGGTCCACAATGGCAGCCAAGTGCACAACACAGAGACGGTCGGAGGTCAGGATTCAGACTCCAGAGGCTTGCAGACCCCGAGGGTCTGCTCGGTTAGTAATGTGGGGGAAATATGGTCCCCACACTGAGACCTTTTGTGATGAATGGACACGAATGACTGCGGGGGATAAGGCACCATTTCCCGGGATAGGTAGTTTTGACTTAGAGGTGTTGCATAATTTAAGGCAAAGGATCAGTCTCATAAAATCCTGGAAACAACGAGTTAAACATGATGATTGTTTGCAGTTATGGCAACAGGAAAGTGAAATGCAAAGAAATGTAACTTACATATCTAACTTTCATCTTGAGAGGAGAGACATGGCATTGAAGAGGATTATGGTTGCAGAGAAATGGCACAATGTTGTACGATAAAAATGCACTTAGTAACTGTATTAAGAATGAAAGTGTTAAATGTAATAATGTTTATGAAAATGAAAGTGTAAAAATTACAAATGTTAACCTGTGCAAGTCGCACCCCATGTTAAACTTCCCTCAGGATTACCAACAAGAAAGTGAGCCCAGAACGATGTCGGCACCTCTTAAAGAAGCCATCCTACAAGAC
Source organism: Pseudophryne corroboree (assembly GCF_028390025.1). Lineage (NCBI taxonomy): Eukaryota > Metazoa > Chordata > Amphibia > Anura > Myobatrachidae > Pseudophryne > Pseudophryne corroboree. The sequence goes on from NC_086444.1 coordinate 559,004,662, forward strand.
ATCCAGGTGGACGCGACCAAATTGGTAAAGGCAATAATCAAACCCCCTAACGGAGGGTCAGGTGAGGTCGTGTCCACAGGTACGTACAATGTTTTATATCACGCACAAACAAATGTACCCCATATTGTAAGACCAAAACAAGGTGATGTAATTGAGTTTAGTCCTGTCAGGGTGATCACAGTCCCCAATGGGAAGACTGACGATCAGGGAATCATTCCCGTCAAGGACAGTGCAATGCGCCATCCCTGGTCCCGGACAGAATTGAGATCAATCATGTCTGATTACCCAGATCCTAGGAAAGATCTAACTGTATGATCAAAGATTCACAGAAGGCATATCAACTCCCTAGACAACGACATAATCATGGTATCCAAGGAACCAGGTAGGTACAGGGAAAGCGGTTGAGGGTGATGAGCATCCAAACGTTTGAGGAGGCATCAAATCAACCAAAACCCCAGGCCATTGGCACATGGAGGAACTTAAGGAGTTGTGATCTGTGCAAAAGAGAACTGCAATAACCCACATAAAGTTAGACCCCCTAGACATGAAAATGAGCAAAAGTTATGACACACCAAATTACAAGCAGGGATCATATAGGAAGAATTTTGGGCCACACCCATAATATATAGTTAGGAAAGGTGATTATTAGGAATGGAGGCAAGCCTGAGGTAACGGTTAATAAATTGGGAGGTCATTCACTGAAGACACAGGAATGACCAGGTTAAACGTTGTAAATGTATTTGTGAAAAATGTTTTTTCTTTCTCTCTCTATCCCCATCTCTGACGATTATTGGTAAGAATTCAAACATTGCATATTCGCTTGGTCCTTGCAGAAGTCTACCAAACCCCAGCATGACCTATCCACCACAATGTATTCTGGCCAGATACAGACAGTGGAATAATGCAAGTGCTGGTGGGGAGGGACTGCTCAAGGAAACCATTAGACACGTAGATACGACAGCCTAATAAGTCTGACAATGTTTTTTCTAATGCTAACAATGTTTTCTTAATGTTGACAATGTTTAAAAATGTTTTGTTTCTCTTTTCTCATTGGTGGTTATTGTCGAGTTATGTAATGTATATATGCACATGAATTGTTCTCTATCTCTTTTGTTTTTTTGTTGTCTCTCTCTTCCCACTCATGTTTCCATGGTTTAAAGATGGTATGTCATCCCTCAGTTGGACCAATGGTAATGCCAGATTTTTTCTCCTTACAGAAAGATCGCCGGTTAGGAAGGAATATTGCATCACCAGAATGTTCGTTTGGAAGACTGAGAGACAGCACCTTTGAGAGGACAGCAGAACAAGAAGAACAACAAGACGAGAGAACTTATTATCGTAACAAGTTCTCTCCCCCTCAAACTGTTTTCTTATACCCCCTTTACAAATTTCTTCTTTTCTCCTCCTGTAAGATGGACTTGCCCCAAGAGACTGTGATATGGATTTTCCCGTTAACCATGATGTTGACCAGAGCAGTCTGTTTCGGTGAGAGTACCAGTGAGGTCGAGAAAGGATCCAGAAAGGTCCTGATGACTGAGACGGAGGTGTAAAATTCCAATAGCAACCCAATCACCAAGCAAAGGCGAGTACCGGGCACGATCTAACAACCATGTTATCTGTAAACATTTTCTTTGAAGGATTGTTAGTTCAAAAAAAAAAAAAAAAAAAAAAAAGAAAAACTGTATCTGTAGGCTCTGTGACAATGGTTGAAGATGGATGCATAAAGAAATGCCAATCCAGTCTTAATATCCATATGGACCAGCATCCATTGAGTGACCATCACTCCTTAGTGGGTAACGTGTTAAATAAAACAGATTGTTGGGTATGCTCTCAAGTACCTCAGGGTCATAGCAAATCAGGGCTAGTACCATTTCCTTTAACGTTAGGGGAGGTACTTGAGCTAAGGGGTGGGAGACCGGTGGACCGGAGGTTTAACATCTCCAGCCCTCCTAGTTTGAAGCTCCACCAATACCATGTGGATAGGTCCCTCTTATGTTTTAACATCTCCAATCCCAGAAAACCGGGAAATTGGGAAGTGTCATGGAGCAACCTTACCATGACCTTTTCACACAGAGCAGATAGAATGCCTACAGATACAGAGCTCGTACGCCACATAGCCAGTAGAGGAAAATCTTTCCGGTATCGATATACCTTAGGGAATAGGATTACTAGAGTTGGAGAGGTATCACCAGGATACTGTGCACATATCGTACAAACCGATACGTGCATTAAGCAGTTGGAAGAATTAGGGTCAGGAGATTTCACCTGGAAGGTTTGTAACATGGTCATGTCCTTCTCCGTCCCTTATGTTCTCCCCGATGATGCATATTTCATATGCGGGAGAAAGGCGTACAAATGGCTTGCCCCAAACTCTGAAGGATTGTGTTATATTGGAAAAGTATTGCCTGAAGTGATGACTGTTACACATGACAAAATGAAGGACATACACCGTGGTGCCCAAGCTCCTTATACTCACACTCACTACGAGCACCGGGTTAAAAGACAACTGTCAGAAAGGTTAGAGCATCCGGCCTCTGATCTTATCCATGAATCCACCGGGATTCAGGTTCTGGTAGCGTTAGATTTCACTCGTACCGCTCGGGGAGTGATGAATTATAGATACATTTCCGCACTCGCCAATTTGTTAGATAATATCACTGAAATGTATGATGACACGTTTAGATACACTGGAAGAGAACTTCAAGCTTATAAAACAGAACTAGTTCAGCATAGGATGGTTCTTAATTATCTTACAGCAGTAACAGGCGGATATTGTGTTACATTGGCAACACAGTACGGCATAAAGTGTTGCACGTATATCACAAATAGCACCGAGGATCCGGTAGAGGTCATAGACCAAAAGATGGACGATATTCTCCAATTGAAGTGGGAATTTCGTCGAAAACACAATCTCACCCTTGCTGCTGTAGGTAATGAGCTGACTGGTTGGGTGTCATGGTTGAACCCGCGAAATTGGTTCTCCGGTTTAGGAGAGTGGGCTCAAGGAGTCATAATGGATGTTGGAAAGTTTCTACTATGTATCTTAGGTGTCGTTATATCGATTGGATTGATATTTAGATGCGGGCAGGCTTTAATGAGGTGCAAACAAAGTACAAAAGTGATGAGCTTGAGGAGTGAGGAAACTGTAATTAACCTGGATTTGATTTATGACCCAATGATAGAAACCAGAATGTGATGAAAATGCGATTATACGGTCCGTTTCTTTCACCTGTTTTTCTGCTTTTTCTCCAAGACACAAAGACCCCCTTGGACGAGGAAGCTGACGAGACGAGATGTATACAGACAACAGACAAGCACCAAAGAAGAAGATTTGACAACTTTAAATATGGACACTTGATGAACTTTGCCATGGATCCCCAGTTTCCCTAGTATCTTTAAACTCACGCTAGCCCAACATTTTTGTAAATCTGATGGCTCAGACAAAGCTATTTGCTCATGCCTAAGGAGCAATACAGCGCAAAGAAGACGACTCTCAACAGATACCGAAAACAACTTCGACGACAGATGTACATTTCCCTGACATAGAATATCATTGCATTTTTCGTAAGTGTTCTTTATCTTCATCTCTACAACCCTCAGGTAACGACACACATAGACGATAGGGAATACAGGCACAGATATCAGCAACCACATACCTCCCCCATTCATGTATCATCAACTAAAATGTGCATCCCCATTTTGTTACAACCACAGCCGAAATGAGCTCGGTAGAGTTTGACAGCCCATCCACAGACCTGTACCACAGGATAAGAAGGAATTCAAATGTATACTTCGCAATACCTCGAAGCTTGATTTACCACACGTACGGCACGATGATACATGACCCCCCAAACATGGATTCATACACACATGCTTCTGCTATCTCACTAGGTCATACCCTTTTCACACCTACTCCTCTCTTCTTCCTTACCCCACCATGGAAATCAATTAACCCCTGACTTACATTTTTCTCCTTAAATGTTTTGTGGCAGTTATTATTGACTGCCAAAGGGTGGACTGTCGAAGTCAGAAAAATGTCTCTATGCACGTTGCCATATTTGCACCGCACACTGGTCCGCGCTGCGCGTGCGTGCGCTCTCCCGTGGAGGCGCATACCCGCAATAGCGTGCACTCACAGGCGCGGTATGCGTATTTACGGTAGAGTTTACGTAGTCGTAGCGTGCGACTCATTCGTTACATATTTTCACAATTAATGTAGTTTATAGATTATGGTCCCTTTGATAGATTCTGAAAGTTTGGTTAATATAGAATGTCCCTGAACGGAGGAATCCCTCTTTGTATTGTGCGAAGGGTCTAACAGGAGTCAGACAGTGGTGTTTGGTACCTATCGGAAGAGTATTTAAATAGCAATATTCCGGTGTTGGTTTGGAGCAGATTAATTGCTCGTGCGAATAGTTATGGACATAAGAAGTTATGTCCATTTATTCATTATTATTTGTCCTTACTTAGTCATGCATCTGAACAGTTGGAGACAGGCATCAGTAGGTCTCAAATGTCTCTTTGACCTCAGAGATCCCCCAAACAATAGTTTGCATGTTAAGAGGGCCTCATCTCTACACATGCATAAGGTAAACACAGGAATAGTAATTGAAGATCAATTGTACTCCAAATCAGTATCTTTCCCGCAGACGGAGTACAATAGTCTTTAATTACACTGAGCTTTTGAGACTCAATGAGGAGGGTCAACACCTGTGTTTACAAATGGGGCTGGATTTGTATACAAAGAGAATGGTGACTCAATACAAAGGAGAAAGAAAGACCCCTCCCCCAGGTACTGGTCAAACAGGAAGGTAGTGGTCAGGTGTGGCCTCAGAGAGCAGATGTAATGTAGCTACACTCACAGACACACACACAGCTACCTGGCACCAAGCAGCATGGCGGCTGAATCCCCAGGACATCTTCCAAACTAAAGGCTAAGTATTGAACCTCACATGGCTAGATAAGGAAACAGATAGATTGCTTTCTGGTTTAAATAGGATATTGTAACTTGGTTGTGTGATTGTTGGGTGTTTGTGGATACTCTGTGAAGTCTGTGATAAATTGGAACAGTATACAATCTGTAGCATAATATTTGTGGTATTTGTTTGCCAATGGAGATTTAAAATAGATTGTGCTGGTTAGTTATAATATATATCCTGTTAATCATAAATACCACCATGCAGTTACGTTTGTGTTAATTACATTGTGATCTGGTCTTGTGATGAATATGCTCTGGTTATTGAGATACTGAAGTTGTTTGGGATGTGAAATTATGAGATGGTTCTAGGAAGTTGGATTACATTGTGAAAGGTGTTTTAGATGGTTTGGAATTGTAAAATCAGAACATATGCATTGTTTTGAGGCTTGGACATTTTGGAAGAAAATGGAGTCTTGTGTTTTCTGCTATGTGATTGTGGTTTAGTATAGAGTGCCATGTGTTTGGACCTGCAAATCTAAAATGGCTGCTGCTGGATGTCTTCCCCTCCCCCTTTCAGCCATGTGGTGTGGTCTTTGGAATCAAGTGGAGGTTTCTCAAAATGGAGTCTAGCTTCCATCCCATGCTGTATTCAGCATTGACTAACTGCGCAGCGATTGTCTCTCACATGTGTAGTTTTATCTGCAACCATGTTGTCTCTTATTTAATGTTATCATGAGCCATTTCTCTCTATCTCTCTCTTCTTCTCTTCCCCTTCCATTTTCCCATAAATAGTAATTGTATTGTATTGTATTTCTTGTGTAGTTATCTGGTTAGGAAGTCTCTGTTATATTGTAGTGTATCAATTGTACTGTTATCCCCTTTTACAAGTATATTAGATATAATACAGTTAATAGGCCTTGGAACCTAAACCAGCATCTGTGTATTTTCTATAGTGATAAGTGTTCATTTGAGCGTCGGTGACGCTCATGCAGCTTTGTAGATAGTCAGGTTACACAAGGTTGCACTTACACCCTGTACTCACATTAAGGTATTCAGTGTATTTCATTGGTATAAGGTTTTAACATAAAGGTATAGTGTTGTAAGCGTCTGCATCGCTGGTGACCTCCTCGTGGTCTCGAGCGTATGCTACGCTACAGCGAATCATTCCCCTAGACATAACCAATAACGTGTCCTGTGATCACTGGGCCGTGAGCGAACGTGACGCTTGAGCGTCTCGCCTACGGCTGAGCGATCGCTACGCAGATAGCGTACCATTACGGTACTTCTTAAGTAAACAGCGTACAGTGTTCTTAGCTTCATAAAGGGTTGTTTATACGACAAAGGAATTTAGCATTCTCATAACGCAAATCTATTTTTAGAAAATCTGAAATTTAGTTTAACAGATCCTGCTCCTAATTGGTAACACTCTTGGCCTGAAGACAATTTCTGCGCAGAAATAGATATAGAAACAAAAGTGTACATGTGTTGAGTGAGTGTGTTTTGTATACAAAAGTTTATATAACTTCAAGGTGGAACCAAAAGGAAAGCCGGGTACTCGTCAAGGGACATACGTGTAAGTGACATATACGGTGGCTAGGGAGGCATCCCTGGTTAAATAATATTTGAGCATTAGAGTATAGCGGACCATACCAGGAGGTCATAACAAGACCAGGAGGTCATAAGGTAACAAGACCAGGAGGTCATAACAGACCAGGAGGTCATAAGGTAACAAAGAGGTCCGCTATAAAAGTCCAGTGGCACAACGCCTGGGGTGTTGGTGCAGAACCCATATAGGCCATACAAGCTCTGGCTGAAGGAATCGCAGCCGGAAACATAGATTCCATTGATCTTTCAGTACATGACAAGTAGTGCTCGTGTACTGAACGATTGGACCGCACGTAATTGTGTGCAGTAGTTAGTAATCTGACCTAATACCATTAGAGTAAAGTGGTCACAAACGCTATTTGTACATTCTGACGTGATTTGTGTAATTTTTTATTTTTGGAAGGGAAGTTCGCTGGTCACTCGGGAACTATCCAACAACCGATACTTGCTGGGGAAAGCGCCCCAGTAAATAAAGGTTCACAGGGGCCCTAGGTTGGGTACAGCAGCTCTGGCTACAGTGATTGCAGCACAGGCCAACGTGGGCGAGAAGTAAGTGGGGTACTTGATAAACCACCACCGCCGGCCTGCCCAAGGACATCTTGGTTTGTTTGTAAGGGTTCGCTGAAAGCCTTGATATTCAAGGAGGAATAGGCAACGCCTGCAGATTATGGGGGCCATTTGTTCAGGTAGGGGGCGATCAACCTCGGTTCGGGTTGATTCAGAGAACCGATCCATCGGGTCGGCACGATATGTGATGTGTAAGAAATATGGAAATCACGCTGAAGTTTTATGTGATGAATGGGAGAGAATGACTGTACAAGACAGGGACAAATTCCCAAGAATAGGTAGCTTCAGTCCAGTAGTGTTACAAAATTTAAGGAGGAGGATAAGTCTCGTTGAACCAACGAAGAGACAAAATAAACATTATGAATATTTACAGTTATGGCAACAGGAAAGTGAATTACAAAAAGAGTCTATTGACTTTTCTGACTCTTATCTTGAGGGGAGAGACATGGCAGCAGGAGAGGAGTTGATTGCGGAGAGAAAAGCACAAAAGTGGAACAATAAAAACGCTCTTAGCAACTGTAATATAGATTATAAGGATAAGTGTAATAAATGTAACCATGATTATTGTAATACTGTTGAATGTACAACTATTAACCTGTGCAAGCTGCACCCCATGTCAAACCTCCCTCAGGAATACAAACAAGAAAGTGAGCCCAGAACGATGTCGGCACCTCTTCCAGAAGCCATCCTACAAGACATCCAGGTGGACGCGACCAAATTGGTAAAGGCAATAATCGAACCCCCTAACAGAGGGTCAGGTGAGGTCGTGTCCACAGGTACGTACAATGTTTCATATCACGCACAAACAGATGTACCCCATATTGTAAGACCAACACAAGATGATGTAACTGAGCTCGATCTGGCCAGGGTGATCTCAGTCCCCAATGGGAAGACTGACGATCAGGGAATCATTCCCGTCAAGGACAGTGCAATGCGCTGTCTCTTGTCCCGGACCGAATTGAGATCAATTATGTCCGAATTTCCTGATCCTGGGAAAAATCTAGCCAAATGCCAAAGGTTTATTAAAGAACTAGGAAACGCCACAGAACCCACCAACAAAGAGTGGCGGACAGTGCTGAGGGCATGTTTGCCCTCCAGGGTTGACCCTGAAAAATTCATTGCTGATTGTAAATTAAACATGGAGGTACCCTGTATGGAGGAACACAATCAGGAATGTATTAGGCAGATTAACCGACAGTTAGGAATATATTTCCCAACCACTGTCAAGTGGAGTGAAATTTTCTCCATAAGGCAAAACGAAAAGGAAAATGTTTCTAATTATTTCAATCGAGCACTGCAAATAATGGCTAGGAACACTGGGATCGCAGACATCAAGACAAATGCACAACATAAAGGAATAGCGGTTAAGGTATTAATGAATGGTTTAAAGGATGAATTAAAAACAAGGGTACAGACCACCAACCCAAACTGGAGAGAGATCTCGGTGGCCGCACTAAGAGAGGCCGTCATTAATCATGACCAGAATATCACCAGGTACAGAGAGTCACAAAGAGATAAGTTAATGGCAGCAAATATACAGGCCCAAACCACAAGACCACCCCAACAAAAGCCCCACACCCCTGCGAGAAACCCAGATATGGTAGTCTGTTACCATTGTCATAAAAAGGGACACATTGCAAGAGATTGTAGATCAAGAGAAAGACAACGACATAATCATGGTATCCAAGGAACCAGGGAAGTACAGGGGAAACGATTGATGATGATGAACATCCGAGCGTTTGAGGAGGCATCAAATCAACCAAAACCCCAGGCCATTGGCACATGGAGGAACTTAAGGATTTGTGATCTGTGCAAAAGAGAAGGGCATTATGCCAGTAACTGCAACAGCCCACATAAAATCAGACCCCCTAGACATGAAAATGAGCAAAAGTTATGACACACCAAATTACAAGCAGGGATCATATAGGAAGAATTTTGGGCCACACCCATAATATATAGTTAGGAAAGGTGATTATTAGGAATGGAGGCAAGCCTGAAGTAACGGTTAATGAAATGGGAGGTCATTCACTAAAGACACAGGAATGACCAGGTGAAAAGTTGTAAATGTATTTGTGAAAAATGTTTTTCTCTCCCTCTCTCTATCCCCATCTCTGACTAGTAGTGGTAAGAATTCACACATTGCATATCCACTTGGTCCTTGCAGAAGTCTACCAAACCCCAGCATGACCTCCGCCACAATGTATTTCTGGCCAGATACAGACAGTGGAGTAATGCAGGTGCTGGTGGGGAGGGACTGCTCAAGGAGACCAGTAGACACATAGATATGACAGCCTAATAAGTCTGACAATGTTTTTCTAATGCTAACAATGTTTTCTTACAATGTTTAAAAATGCTTTGTTTCTCTTTTCTTGTTGATGGTTATTGTCGAGTTATGTGATGTATATATGCACATGAATTGTTCTCTATCTCTTTTGTTTTTTTATTTTCTCTCTCTTCTCACTCATGTTTCCATGGTTTAAAAGATGCTATGTCACCCCTCAGTTGGACCAATGGTAATGCCAGATTTTTGCTCCTTACAGAAAGATCGTCGGTTAGGAAGGAATATTGCATCACCAGAATGATCGTTTTTGAAGACTGAGAGACAACACCTTTGAGAGGACAGCAGAACAAGAAGAACAACAAGACGAGAGAACTTATTATCGTAACGAGTTCTCTCCCCCTCAAACTGATTTTCTTATACCCCATTTACAAATTTCTTCTTTTCTCCTCCTGTAAGATGGACTTGCCCCAAGAGACTGTGATATGGATTTTTCCCGTTAACCATGATGTTGACCAGAGCAGTCTGTTTCGGTGAGAGTACCAGTGAGGTCGAGAAAGGATCCAGAAAGGTCCTGATGACTGAGACGGAGGTGTAAATTTCCAATAGCAACCCAATCACCAAGCAAAGGCGAGTACCGGGCACGATCTAACAACCATGTTATTTGTAAACAACTGTGAAGGAATGTTAGTTCAAAAAAGAAAGTTGTATCTGTAGGCTCTGTAACAAAGAAATGCCAATCCAGTTTTAATATCCATATGGACCGGCATCCATTGAGTGACTATCACTCTCTAGTGGGTAACGTGTTAAACCAAACAGATTGTTGGGTATGCTCTCAAGTACCTCAGGGTCACAGCAAATCAGGGCTAGTACCATTTCCTTTAACGTTAGGGGAGGTACTTGAGCTAAGTGGTGGGAGACCGGTGGACCGGAGGTTTAACATCTCCAGCCCTCCTAGTTTGAAGCTCCACCAATACCATGTGGATAGGTCCCTCTTATGTTTTAACATCTCCAATCCTAGAAAACCGGGAAATTGGGAAGTGTCATGGAGTAACCACACCATGACCTTTTCACACAGAGCAGATAGAATGCCTACAGATACAGAGCTCGTACGCCACATAGCCAGTAGAGGAAAATCTTTCCGGTATCGATATACCTTAGGAAATAGGATTACTAGAGTTGGAGAGGTATCACCAGGATACTGTGCACATATCGTACAAACCGATACGTGCATTAGGCAGATGGAAGAATTAGGGTCAGGAGATTTCACCTGGAAGGTTTGTAACATGGTCATGTCCTTCTCCGTCCCCTATGTTCTCCCCGATGACGCATATTTCATATGCGGGAGAAAGGCGTACAAGTGGCTTGCCCCAAACTCTGAAGGATTGTGTTACATTGGAAAAGTATTGCCTGAAGTGATGACTGTTACACATGACAAAATGAAGGACATACACCGTGGTGCCCAAGCTCCTTATACTCACACTCATTACGAGCACCGGGTTAAAAGACAACTGTCAGAAAGGTTAGAGCATCCGGCCTCTGATCTTATCCATGAATCCACCGGGATTCAGGTTCTGGTAGCGTTAGATTTCACTCGTACCGCTCGGGGAGTGATGAATTATAGATACATTTCCGCACTCGCCAATTTGTTAGATAATATCACTGAAATGTATGATGACACGTTTAGATACACTGGAAGAGAACTTCAAGCTTACAAAACAGAACTAGTTCAGCATAGGATGGTTCTTAATTATCTTACAGCAGTAACAGGCGGATATTGTGTTACATTGGCAACACAGTACGGCATAAAGTGTTGCACGTATATCACAAATAGCACCGAGGATCCGGTAGAGGTCATAGACCAAAAGATGGACGATATTCTCCAATTGAAGTGGGAATTTCGTCGAAAACACAATCTCACCCTTGCTGCTGTAGGTAATGAGCTGACTAGTTGGGTGTCATGGTTGAACCCGCGAAATTGGTTCTCCGGTTTAGGAGATTGGGCTCAAGGAGTCATAATGGATGTTGGAAAGTTTCTACTATGTATCTTGGGTGTCGTTATATCGATTGGATTGATATTTAGATGCGGGCAGGCTTTAATGAGGTGCAAACAAAGTACAAAAGTGATGAGCTTGAGGAGTGAGGAAACTGTAATTAACCTGGATTTGATTTATGACCCAATGATAGAAACCAGAATGTGATGAAAATGCGATTATACGGTCCGTTTCTTTCACCTGTTTTTCTGCTTTTCTCCCAGATACAAAGACCCCCTTGGACGAGGAAGCTGACGAGACGAGATGTATACAGACAACAGACAAGCACCAAAGAAGAAGATTTGACAACTTTAAATATGGACACTTGATGAACTTTGCCATGGATCCCCAGTTTCCCTAGTATCTTTAAACTCACGCTAGCCCAACATTTTTTGTAAATCTGATGGCTCAGACAAAGCTATTTGCTCATGCCTAAGGAGCAATACAGCGCAAAGAAGACGACTCTCAACAGATACCGAAAACAACTTCGACGACAGATGTACATTTCCCTGACATAGAATATCATTGCATTTTTCGTAAGTGTTCTTTATCTTCATCTCTACAACCCTCAGGTAACGACACACATAGACGATAGGGAATACAGGCACAGATATCAGCAACCACATACCTCCCCCATTCATGTATCATCAACTAAAATGTGCATCCCCATTTTGTTACAACCACAGCCGAAATGAGCTCGGTAAAGTTTGACAGCCCATCCACAGACCTGTACCACAGGATAAGAAGGAATTCAAATGTATACTTCGCAATACCTCGAAGCTTGATTTACAACACGTACGGCACGATGATACATGACCCCCCAAACATGGATTCATACACACATGCTTCTGCTATCTCACTAGGTCATACCCTCTTCACACCTTCTCCTCTCTCCTCCCCTACCCAACCATGGAAATCAATTAACCCCTGACTTACATTTTTCTCCTTAAATGTTTTGTGGCAGTTATTATTGACTGCCAAAGGGTGGACTGTCAAAGTCAGAAAAATGTCTCAATGCACGTTGCCATATTTGCACCGCACACTGGTCCGCGCTGCGCGTGCATGCGCTCTCCCGTGGATTCGCATACCCGCAATAACGTGCACTCGCAGGCGCGGTATGCGTATTTACGGTAGAGTTTATGTAGTCGTAGCGTGCGACTCATTCGTTACAAATGTTCACAATTAATGTAGTTTATAGATCATGGTCCCTTTGATAGATTCTGAAAGTTTGGTTAAAATACAATGTCCCAGAGCTGAGGAATCCCTCTTTATATCGTACGAAGGGTCTAACAGGAATCATACAGCAGTGTTTGGTACCCATCGGGAGAGTATTTAATTAGCAATATTCCGGTGTTGGTTTGGAGCGTATTAATCGCTCGTGCGAATAGTTATGGACATAAGAAGTTTATGTCCATTTCTATTAATTACACATACTCCGGTATGCGGCGGGAAACCCAGTTTCCCACCCACCTGAGCTGTTGGAAATCGTCACAGCCCACCTGTATGAATCACCCTATGACCTTTTGTTATGATGCAGGGCCGAATTCCTTCGGCCAATGGACAATGGGATTGTAGGACCAGGAGATTGCATTGTGTGTGGGGCATAAATAGGCAGGCCGACCACATCCAGCCCTCACTCTCTCATCAACGGTTATCTGCTGATAGCCGGGAGCTGGATATCGAGGCGCAGGCGATCATACCCTTTGTGCGTAAGTTTCTCTCCGTAATCATTGTCTTTCTGTGAGCCAATCTCTCTCTCTCTCTCTATCTCTCTCTCTCCTCTTTTCTCTTATATCTCTCATAGTATTATAGCATTGTATTGTATTGCATTTAGGTCAGAGTAGTATTGTCTTTTTGTATTTATTGTTTAGTTCTGTGGTTAGGAAGTCTCTGTTATATTGTAGTGTATCATTTGTACTGTTATCCCCTTTTACAAGTATATTAGATATAATACAGTTAATAGGCCTTGGAACCTAAACCAGTATCTGTGTATTTTCTATAGTGTTAAGTGTTCACTTGAGCGTCGGTGACGCTCAAACAGCTTTGTAGTTAGTCAGGTTACACAAGGTTGCACTTACACCCTGTACTCACATTAAGGTATTCAGTGTATTTCATTGGTATAAGGTTTTATCATAAAGGTATAGTGTTGTGAGCGTCTGCATCGCTGGTGACCTCCTCGTGGTCTCGAGCGTAAGCTACGCCATAGCGAATCATTACCCTAGACATAACCAATAACGTGTCCTGTGATCGCTGGGCCGTGAGCGAACGTGACGCTTGAGCGTCTCGCCTACGGCTGAGCGATCGTTACGCAACTAGCGTACCATTACGGTACTTCTTAAGTAAACAGCGTACAGTGTTCTTAGCTTCATAAAGGGTTGTTTATACGACAAGGGAATTTAGCATTGTCAGAACATAACAGAGTGAGTATACATATGAAGGTTGGGGGCTTTGAGGCCTCCGTGCTTAAAGGGATTTTGCAGTTTGTTTAGCGAAATTCTGGATTTTTTATGTTTCCATAGAAATCTAGAGGTTAGTTTGTCAAAGGTAATGAAGTCAGAGGTTTTCAAAGAGAGTGGCAACATTTGAATGAGGTAGAAGATTTTGGGGAATATAATACTCTTTATAGCCGCAAGGCGGCCCAATAGTGACAGTGGGAGATCTTTCCAGTTATCATACAGTGTAGCTATTTTTGTTAGTAGGGGGGTATAATTAAGTTTATAGATGTTAGCGGTGGATGGTGGAATTTTGATCCCTAAGTATTTTATACCTTCCCTGGCTATATGAAAAGTGGAAAGGGATGGGGTGATTTGAGTGATGGGGGGAGGGCCATTAATGGGTAGGATTTCGGATTTAGATATGTTTATTTTAAGACCTGCAGTTTGGCCAAACGCTGAGATGAGGGACATAACTTGGGGAACCGAAGAGGAAGGGTCAGAAAGAAAAAGAATCATGTCGTCTGCAAATAAAGAAATTTTTAATTCCAGTGGACCTAAAGCGATTCCAAGTATATTGGTCGAATTGCGAATAGCTATAGCGAGAGGTTCAATGGCTATGTTGAATAATAATGGTGATAATGGACACCCTTGTCTAGTGCCTCTAGCTATAGGGAAGGGGGGGGGGAGAGAGACCCATTACAGGAAATTTGGGATGTGGATTTGGAGTATAAGGCTGTAATTATATCAATAAATGATTTAGGGAATCCGAATTTGGAAAGTGTGTGATATAAGTGGGGCCATAGCACTAAGTCGAAGGCCTTCTCGGCGTCCAATGATAAGATAATGGCTGGTTTGGTGGGAGGAGAGATGTTCATACTTTGGACGACCGAGAAGACCTTCCTCAGGTTTATCACCGAGTGACGGACAGAAATGAAGCCTGTCTGGTCTTGATGAATTATGTGGGGCAATATCGGTTGGAGACGATTGGATAGAATTTTTGTCAGAATTTTGTAGTCAAGGTTGAGTAGAGATATGGGCCTATATGAGCTGGGGAGGGACAAGTCACGGTTTGGTTTGGGTAAAGTTTTTATTATTGCTGAGGTGAAGTAGAGTGGGGGATTGAGATTTATAAGGAGGTGGTTGTATAATAAAACTAAGGTGTCTATAATTTTGGGGGCTAGTAATTTGTAGAATTCGCCTGAGAATCCGTCAGGACCTGGGGCTTTGTCTCGATGAAGATGTTGGATAATTGAAAGGATCTCCTTGGCTGTGATGGGAGCCGTTAGAGAGTCAGAGAGGGGTTGCGGGATGGTAGGAAGAGAGGGATATTCCCAAATAGGGGTGGAAGAGAGTGTATTCTGTGATGGGGTGTTTGTAGGGGGGGGGGGAGAAGGTGCAGAGTATAGTGATTCGTAGAATGATTTCATCACCTCTGAGACTTGTTGATTAGAGGTTGTCATTTTACCATCAGGTGTTTTTAGAGGGCGTATAAAGGAAGGAGGGCGGGAACCATGAAGTAAGTTGGTCAAGAGCTTGCCTGTCTTGTTGCCAAATTTGTGATATTTAAAATTTATGTTAAAGAGATGTTTATCGCCTAGAGATTGGAGATGTATTTCAAAGTTATTTTTTGCCTTGGTGTATAAATCTTTGTTTTCAGGTGAGGGTGATGTTTTGAATTGTTGGAATGATGATGTTAGTTCTGATTGCAATTGTAAGTAGGTTGAGGCCAGTTGCTTTTTAGATTTAGAGGTGTATGAGATGATCATGCCTCTTAAAACTGATTTGGCTGTTTGCCAGAATATTGGGGGGTTGGAGGTGAGGTAAGATATATTGTTAGAGGCAAATTCATCCCATTTCGCTATTAGAGCTTCACAAAACAATTGTGAGCGTGATAAATGAGTTGGGAATCTCCAAATTTTCGTGACAGAAGGGTCATGTGAGAGTTTGAGATCAAACCAGATGAGGGCATGGTCCGAGAGAGAGATGGTTTCTATAGTGGTAGAAATTATATCGGGGATTAGAATATGGGAAATTAAAAAATAATCTATTCGGGATAGGGTGCCATGAGCGGCAGAGAGGCATGTGTATTCTCTGTCGATGGGATTGAAGGCTCTCCAGACATCAGTGGTTTGGAGAGGGGAGGCGAGGTGAGGAATACCAAATTTTGGTAAAGAGGTAGGTTTAGAGGAAGTGTTGGAGCGATCAAGAAGAGGGGAGGAGATTAGATTGAGGTCACCTCCAATGATTAGTCTTTCTTGGAGGAAGGGGGTTAATTTAGCTATCAGTGTGGAGAAAAAAGATTTATTGTAGTTATTGGGTGCGTATATGTTACACAATACATATGAAATGTCTTGTAAGGTAATGTGTGCTATGATGAATCTGCCATTAGGGTCGGGTGTAGTCCTAGAGACTTTAAATGGGAGAGAGGATCTAGCCAATATAATTACTCCACGGGCCTTGGAGGAAAAAGGAGCCGCCGCTACAACTGTCCAGCCTAGGGTTCCTAATTTTTTTTATTCCAGATCCGTTAAGTGAGTTTCTTGTAGATATGCTAAGTCTAAGTGTTGTTTATTTAGGTATTGCAGGATTCTACGACGTTTGGCTGGGGAATTTATGCCGCCCACGTTCAGAGAGCCAACCCTAAGGTGAGAGAGTGTCATATGTGGTATTTACCATGTGAGGAGGGGACAGAGATAGGGCATTGTGTAGGCCATATTTTGAGTATGTTGAGATGGAAAGGTAGAAGGAGAAAAGGAAGAATTGATAGAGGAAAGATAGCATTGAGAAGATAAACAAAACATAATGCAAAAAAGTCCTAGTTACGACAACACTAGGAAACAACCTAGTTGATCTGCGGCATGGCCAGCATACCAACTTTCGATTCATCGGAGTAAAGGAAGGTATAGCCTCAAGGGAGCCTTAGCTGCCCGGAACTAACCCACCAGGCTGAAACATATCGAAGGGGGTGAACCCATGGGGGATGGGGGAGGGGGGGGGGGGGGAGGGGAGGGGTGGGTGGGTGGTTGGGATGAGCAGGTGGGTGTATGTCATAGCTGCAGGCTGCGTGTCCTTAATGACCACAAGGGGCATCACATCAACCCATATACTATCTAGTTACATATATAATAATGTCATAAAATCAAAGGGTTTATCCTTAATAGTATTTGGTGTAGTATCGGAGATAGGCCTATTAGCCCTGCTTATAAGTGAAAAAAAAAAAAAAATCATGACAATAAACAGTGGTACGTGTCTACATAGCTGTCCTTCAGTGGTTGCGCTGGAGAGGTGAATAGCCCATCACGAAGGTTATCTAGGATGTTATGCAGTGTCAGAAATGTCCTCATGATGTCCTTGCGCTTCTTCTTTGAGGAATGCATCTGCGTCTCCAGGGGTGTTAAAGTCGTAAGATGTGTCTCCTGTGAATATGCGTAGTTTAGCTGGATATTGGAGGGCAAATTTCCTTTTCATCTGTATCAACTGAGCACAGATAGGTGAAAAAGCCTTTCTGGCTCGTGTGAGTTCAGGAGAGAAGTCTTGGAAGATAAGTAATTTATTTTTTTCCCATATCAGTGGGCGTACTTGTCTGGAAGCAATCCAAAGGGCTTGCTTGTGAAGGTAATTTAAGCAGCGGAAAATGACCACTCTGGGACGGGTATCTGCAGGACGTAGGTTGGGGCCAATTCTATGTACCCTTTCTATGACAATGTCTTTACAAGCGTCAGTGATATGCAGCAGCTGTGGTAGTGTGTGACTCACAAAGCGTTCCAGGGCTGCATCTTTCACTGATTCAGGGATGCCAATTATTCTCAAGTTGTTTCTCCTGGATCTATTTTCAATATTATCCAGCTTATTTAAAAGATGATAGTTTTCCGTTTGAAGGCGGATGATGTCGTGCTGTGCATCTGCCATGTCATGAGCTATCTTCCCTATTTGTGTCTCGGTTGTGGTCACCCTATGAGTGAGATTTTTGAACTGTGTGGAAATGTCAGTGACAGCCTGTGTCAATAGGGGCCCCATCGTGGCCGTTATAGCTTGGGCCAAATCAGCGTGTGTGATGGGAGAATCAGGGTGTCTCTGTGAGACAAACTTATCTGTTTCCGAAGCGGCTTTCTTGTGTGCCGGAGACGCTGGCGGCGAGTCTGTACCGGGCGCCATCTTTGGATCTGCTCGTCGCTTCTCCTGCCGAAACAGCTGCGTGCGGGCGGAGGTATTCGGAGCCAGAAATTTCTCCATACACTGGGGGGAAGGAGGGGAGGTTCGTCCCTTCTTGTTGGAGGCTCCGGGGAGCCGTAAAAAGCTTGTTCGCGGTGAGTGAGTCCCGGGAGCTGCACGGACATGCTGCTCACAGCATGAACCCGGAACCGGAAGTCGTAAAACGGTAACTTTAATGATATATCATGCCTCCAGGGCCGGACACCCTGTACCAGGTCTGGTCCAATAAACACCTAGCAGTGACGGCTCTGAAGAGCCACGATCAATCTGTAGCTCCACAGCTGGGCTTTTATCTTTTTCTGTCAATACTGCACAACAATTTCACCACTATTTAAGGAGGGTCACACATTGTCATATATCGAGACCCCTTTCTGCTGTGTACCCTTAACCCTTGTACATTATATTGCACTCTGAAGAGTCAATAATATATCAATACTCAGTCAGACATGTCACTGCTCTAGCAATGATCGCTATTTGTAAAGTTTGTTAAGATCAGCTTGTGGCCCCGTGGCTTCACAGAAATTACATTGAGGCCACCACCCCATATCCAGTAAGCCAGAGTTTCTCAAGTTTTGTCCAGGTTTTAAGGATATCCGTGCTTGGGCCCAAGTGACTTAATTAGCACCTCAGTAAATTTGATTTAACCATTTGGACTCAAGCATGGATATCCTTAAAACCTGGACTGTAATCGCAAATTTTGGAAAACTCTGCAGTAAACTCTGAAAAAACAATCACCTGTATTAATGCACTAAACTTCTCTAGTAGTGCAGATAAAGGAGTGTAATATATTTATTATATTTCATGCAGTAGTGTTGCAGAGCTCTAAAACAGCCGCCAGGTTCATTCACACATGAATGTACTCCATGAAACAGTGGCAGTGACAGAGATAAAGCTCAATTAGCTGGAGGGAGTCTAACGTTTTATGGCCAGGCCCGTTGTAAGTGTGTACCAGAAATTTATATAAAATAAAATACATTTATTTTTTTCCAGTCATCACAGGGAACAAATATGTTAAATAGATGCTTGGTTTCATCCTGTGCTTTATTGGAATTGCTTAAATTTGAAAACTACATTGAAAAAAAGTTACATTCTTTGCAAATTACCTTTTGCCCAGCCAATGGCAATCATGACTAGCCAGGCATCCTTAAAACGACTATTTGCTTGTGTAACTCCAGACAAAATCTTCCAAGTCCTGGTCACTTCCTTCATTGCAGCAGCAATGACTCGGAGAGGTAAGAAGCAGAAGCATTTGTAGAATAGATCCGAAGGAAAGTAATACACCGTGTACCTGAATGATGCGGAAATACATTGTAGTACTGTTTAAATAAATAAATAAATAAATAAATATAGATATATATAGATATATATATATATACACATACATATATACACACACATTTTTTTAATCTACAGTATATTTATATAAATGTAAACGTCCTCACTCACTCACTCACTGACTCATCACTAATTCTCTTACTTCCAAATATGTTAGGAAGCTGAAATCTAACATAGGTATTCTTAAGGTGGGAAGTGGGAAATTAGAATTTTAATAAACCTCCCCTTAGGGGATGAAAAGGGGGTTGACATAATGACATCATTACCGATGCATAGCTTGTGCTGCGGGAATTATAACGCCCAAACAGACATTCGGAACAAAATTTGGATTGCACCTCCAGTGTGTAGAATTTAATAAACTACAAAAATGGTCTCGTCACTTTTTACCATATCTGCTAAGGGTGCTTCTCGGATAACACCAAGAACAATGGATTAATATTTACTTACATTACATCTCTATAGATTTACAAAATTTTTAACACTGAACCGTGGAAATCAGAAACTCCCGTGCGAAGACCGGGTAGAACAGCTAATAAAATATTCATATAGTTCTCTAACTGAAACATATGGCAACAAATCTAATACTGTAATAAGAGAATGCAGACATGGTCAAGATGATCATTTGTTGTTCCAACTAAACACTGGAATTAGGAATAAATACAATGTAAGTAACTCTGACGATAGAATGATTTTTGGTGTCAGAAGGGTGGTTTCAATATTTCAGAAACCGCTCATCTCCTGGGCTTTTTCAAGACAACAGTGTAGCATTCACAGAAAATTGTGTTCAAAATTAAAGATACCCAGCAAAAGTATTGTAAACGCAAATGTCATGTTAGTGAGAGAGGTCAGTGGAAAATGGTCAAACTGGCTCAAGCTGTCTGGAAGAAAGAAGTAACTGGAATAACCATATGCTACTGTACAACAGTGATATGCGGAAGAGCAACCCTGAACGAGCAGCACATGGAGCCTTCAAGTGGCTGAGCTACAGCAACAGAAGACCACACCAGGTTCTACTCCTATCAGTTAACAAAGGAAAATGAGGTTACAGTTCGTATAGGCCCACAAAAACTGGACAGTATAAAACTGGTAAAACATTGCCCGGTCTATCATGCTAATGGCAGGTTCAGAATTAATCCATGGAACCATGTTGCCTTGGGTCAGTGGTTCATGCTGGTGGTGTTGGTGTAACAATGCAGGTGATGGGTCCCTTAATACCAGTTGTGCACTGTGTAATGCCACAGCCAACATGAGTGTTGTTTCTGACCATTTGTATCTTTTTATTGCAACAGCCTGAGAATTTTCTAATGCCTACTGCCAGCAGGTCACATACACACATCATCTCAAGCTGGTTCCAACAATATTACAATGAGTTAGCACTATAGGGTTATTCAGATGTGGCAGCAAACTAAAAAATCAAGCAACTGGGCAAAACCATGTTGCACTGCAGGTGGGGCAGATCTAACATGTGAAGAGAGATTTAGATTTGGGTGGGGTGTGTTAGAACTGAAATCTTAATTGCAGTGTAAAAATGAAGGTAATATTTGTGGGCTACATGCAAAAGCAGTCAGTGTCTACTCTGCATAGAAAAAAGTAAATGTATTTCCTCCCCTTGAAATGCAAAATGGTTTGTTCCAGATAAAAACTTACATGCTTTTCTGCCTTGCTTACAAATCCAAATCAGGCCATACAGTATATGCCAGTGGATTCAGTGTCACCAGAAGTTAATAGAGTAAAGCAGCTTTGGAATGTGGTAGATTGGGAGATTTGCAGCACGAGTGTGCCAATAAAACTGAAGCACTGGGGCGTGGCCTAACCTGCATACCAAGAGGACGCACTGCTGCAGAGCTCCCGGCTGGCGGCCCTTAATACACTGCTCTACACGCTGGGACGCCAGAGGTTGAGTGCTCCTACACCGCTGCGGCTCTCCTCAGTGGCTGGCCTACCGGTGTGAGGGGTCCGCTGAGCCGGGAGACACTCTTGCAGTGTCTTTGCGGGTTGCAGCCTACATGCGCCGGCGCGGAGCACAGCAGCACACTTCACGGTGGAGAGGCTCCTTCCTCTTGCCTTACTGGACCCAATCATCTCCTCCAGAGGTCCCACGTAGTAGCAGACTGCTTCCTGCTTGCTGTACAGGGTTGGTGAGAAGCTGCCTGGCGGCTCCTATTCCCAGCCTATGCCTGTCTCCCTTCCTCTCACCAGTAGTTGGCTGTGCTTAAAGTGCCTCTCTAGTAGTCCCCCCCAGGGCCCCTCTCCTGCTTCACTTTGGGCTTACTGATTGCTGCTGATTAGTAGCTTATTTTATTCACAAAGAAATAATACAAGTAGGCGCTAGTGTACTGACTATGAGACAATGATGATATTAATACTGACTGCAGCTTCACTTATTCGAGGTGCTGAGCCTCAAATAACACCAAAATGATAATAAAAACCACAAAGAGAAGCGTCACTAGAAGTATTAATATATTTTATTCAAATAACCTTAATCGCATTATTAAGAATTATAAGAAAACCTAGACATCCTGTGACTATAAAAAATGCTTTAGCAGCAAAACATCAATCATTAAAAAATGTAGCAATTCATATTCCTCACTGAGGACCTCCTTTGAAACAATGTATCGATCTACCCTCTAAATGATATATTGTAACTCTTATGGTTAAAAGGAATTCCTTGAGATAAGCTCCACGTGTGGTCTAATTGAAACACTTGAGACCATATACTGGTTGAGGGTTTGAGAGTTCATCTGTAGTGCGTATAGGAATTGTTCACAATGGTATTATCCGCTCAATTATTTGTGAGATCCCTGTTAGCCCTTAATCCCCAATGATGACGTCCAGAATTGACAAGCTTTTCTTAAGGAAGCTTATACAGGTTGAGTATCCCTTATCCAAAATGCTTGGGACCAGTGGTATTTTGGATATCAGATTTTTCCGTATTTTGGAATAATTGCATACCATAATGAGATTTCATGGTGATGGGACCTAAGTCTAAGCACAGAATGCATTTATGTTACATATACACCTTATACACACAGCCTGAAGGTAATTTTAGCCAATATTTTTTATAACTTTGTGCATTAAACAAAGTGAGTGTACATTCACACAATTCATTTATGTTTCACATACATCTTATACACACAGCCTGTAGGTCATTTAATACAATATTTTTAATAACTTTTGTATTAAACAAAGTTTGTGTACATTGAGCCATCAGAAAACAAAGATTTCACTATCTCACTCTCACTCAAAAAAGTCCGTATTTCGGAATATTCCGTATTTCGGAATATTTGGATATGGGATACTCAACCTGTAATAGCACAATAACAGATTAAGCATACACCGCTATTTGGAAGTCTGTTATTATGCTTAACCCAGCTTATGCAGTATGACAACAATTACTTTATGTCCGTGGGGCGCCGACTGCCCGCTCTTGGATACTGCAATAAGATGAACAGGGCTTGTGGGTAATAATAGGTGGAGCGCTCACAATCTCATTCAGAGCGGCATGAACATTCAGACACTAAAACGCTCTCTCACCACATTCCATAGAAACTCGTCAGGGACATGCTGTTGGCTATCATGAGCTGAATCTCCGTTTGGTGCGGTCAGCCAAGTGCCGAGCAAGTGCTGGGTGAGATGCTGAGCGACGGAAGCCGTCGGAGACGTGCTGCTGGGATCAGTCTCTGTTTGTAATAGTCAGCAGGATGCCGGGCAGAATGTCGGGCAGTGTAATTGGACGGGATGCTTGACGCGTTTCTCAGCCTCAATCCTGGGGCTGTTTCCTCAGAAGTACCGCCTCCAAAGCCCTTGGGCTCCTTTATACTCCTGTGTTCCTTGATTATCAATACACATGTCTGTTAGCAATCACATGAAATCAAATGGAGCTCGGCTGCAATCATTTCGTTTAATCTATTGATAACTTGCAGACTCCTATCTAAATAGTAACAAACAGGAAACCCCTTATCTACATATATCAGGACAATTACAGAGGAAAAGGAGTCAACTAAAGCTATTTAAAGTAATACATAAATATAAAAAACTTCATAATTATAAAAAGCAATGTCTCATAGCCAGAAATTACCCTAAATCCTTCATAAACCTACTAATTTTTATCTCCCTAATCAAAAAATGCTTGTAGTAAATTTCATTACCTTTAAAGCAACAAAACCCCACCGACACATATATTGATGCAAAATTATCCATATATGTCTGAAGAGATCCAAAAACATGGACAATATATATATATATGACCTAGGACCAGATAACACACTCCATAACTGCCAAAACTTCAAAATTTCTTATACCTGGATCCAAATGAGATCCCGTTAATAAGAATACAATAAATACATTTAGACCAAAACTTTATTAATACAAAGGGCATGAAAAGGGGTGGATTTTAGGGAATATATGGGGTGGAACGGATTGAGGGGGAAGAGGGATAAGGAGAAACTAAGCTGTACGGGGAGAGAAAGGAGGGGGAGAGTCACTGGCAACCACAACTCCCACCCTCCATTTTTAAATACTTTCATTCGATGGTATCATTAAGACCTGCAGGAACCATGGTTCCCAGTTTATAGATCCAAAAATGCCTCCTTGCGACAAAGCTTCTTAAATCTATCTCCCCCTCTCACTGATGGAGGGATCTGCTCGATAGCTTGAACTTTGATATCCTTGAGGATCCCCTTCGGACATGATCCAACATGACACGGTAAACTATGTGTTCTATTCCCTTTAATAAGAAATCTCCTATGCTCTAAGAACCGAACATTTAATGTTCTTGTGGTGCGGCCCACATACTGAATGCCGCACCCA
This sequence comes from Pseudophryne corroboree, assembly GCF_028390025.1. NCBI lineage: Eukaryota > Metazoa > Chordata > Amphibia > Anura > Myobatrachidae > Pseudophryne > Pseudophryne corroboree. The sequence goes on from NC_086444.1 coordinate 559,028,854, forward strand.
CAGGTGATAACATAAATGACATAACAAGACTGACAGTTAAGAAAAGATCTTAACTCATAAATTTCTTTATTACTGAACGATGTGATAATATTGCAACGATGTGCTGCATGATCACATGTATGGCACCTTGACTTGCCACACTTAAAGAAACCTTTGGGTCTTGGATTAGTGTCCAACCAGTTCCCCCACAGTTGGTGCTTTAGTAGAGTCTGGTCTAAGCATACTAGGTGCCAATTTTAATTTTAGATTATCAGCCTTCCTAAAAACAACTTTTTGCGTTCCTTGTATGTCATTTTTTAAATATTTATCCAATTTTAATAAACTATAATTTTTGTTAATAATACGTTTGATCTCAGTGGCTGATGTATTATATTTAGTAATAAAGGTCAACGAGCGTTTTGGGTTAGTTTCTCCATGAGTTACTGAATTTTGGATCTTATTTTTCTTAGGTATAAGCAGTCCTTTTCTATCCATCAAATTTACTTCTATAAGTGTTTTCTCTAATAGGTTCTTAGGATAACCCTGTTTCAAAAAAGATGCAACCAAATCCTCTGTCTGTGTGGTATAATCCACATCATTCGAACAATTCCTACGAATTCGCATAAATTGGCCTTCCGGTATGTTCGCCTTCCAGCTCTTGTGATGGCAACTATTAAAATGAAGATACTTGTTACAATCTACATCCTTAGTGAACGTGACTGTATGTAATTGATTATCAATCACTTTTACTGTGATATCTAAAAAATTTAAAGTGGTATCGCTTACATCATACGTAAACTTCAAATTAAACTCATTATTATTAAAACTCTGAATTAAATCTGTGACAGTGGTATAATCCCCATCCCAAATTATAAATAAATCATCAATATATCGCCCGAAGAAGACCAAGCTCGCCCCGTCTCCGCCACCCCAAATGTGGCGCTCCTCGAAGCGCCCCATATAGAGGTTGGCGAAACTCGGAGCGAACTTGGTCCCCATGGCTGTGCCCAGTGACTGTAAATAAAATTGTGATTCAAACAAAAAATAATTATAGTGGTAAGTGACCCTACACCAGAAATTATAGGCCGACCGGGTGGAGTGGTGATGTGTTTGTGAATCTTTGGTAAATTATAATAAAGGTTGAGTATCCCTTATCCAAAATGCTTGGGACCAGAAGTACTTTGGATATCGGATTTTTCCGTATTTTGGAATAATTGCATACCATAATGAGATATCATGGTGATGGGACCTCTATCTAAGCACAGAATGCATTTATGTTTCATATACACCTTATACACACAGCCTGAAGGTCATTTTAGCCAATATTTTTAATAGCTTTGTGTATTAAACAAAGTGTGTGTACATTCACACAATTCATTTATGTTTCATATACACCTTATACACACAGCCTGAAGATCATTTAATACAATATTTTTAATAACGTGTGTATTAAACAAAGTTTGTGTACATTGAGCCATCAGAAAACAAAGGTTTCATTATCTCACTCTCATTCAAAAAAGTCCGTATTTCGGAATATTTGGATATGGGATACTCAACCTGTATATGGGAATGACTGGGTGCAAAGAAAACAAAAAGTGCCATGTATCTTTAGATATAGTGCCATTCACAAGAGCTGTATCTAGAAGAGTTTTTAACTCCTTCTGATAAAGAAGGGTGGGGTCAGTGGTTAATTTTATATAGAAAGATGTATTATTCAACTGCCTTTGTGCTTCAAGAACATAATCCTTTCTATTTTGTATAACCAGACCACCACCCTTATCGGCCTGTCGAAAAATAAGGTCAATTTCAGCTGTCAGCTTCTTAACTGCTGTTCTCTCCTTTTTAGTGAGGTTATCCTTACAGAACCTATTCTTATTCCCTCTTAATTCTACATTTTGACATAGTTTTCTAAAATCCTCCATAGTAGTGGAGTAAAAGCTTTCCACAAAAGGTCCTGAAATTCTTGTTCGGAATCTTTGTTGAACTTCGTCCCTCCTCTACATCCTCTCTTTCTTCCTCCACCTCCTCTCTTCCCCTTTTTCCGTTCCATTTTATATCGTTTTCCTCCCTTCTTCGAAACTGTGGAGACCTTTGATGGTTCGTGTAATGGCCCTTTTCTAAAAAACCTGATTGTTGTCTATTGGATGGGGACTTCCTATTCTCCCCTCTATACGGAGAGGAGGGTCCAGGGGCCTGAGCTCCCATATCCATAAGTGGTTCAAATCGATTGTATGTAGAAACCTCTCTAGATTTGGGTTCTCTTCTATTGTAACTTTGGTACTGTCCCCGCCCTCTTCGTGAGGGATCCCTCTGTCTAAATTGTTGCTGTCTAGATGGACTTAGACTTTGTTTCCAATAATTCCTATTGGAGGAATAGTAACGGCCTCTCCATCAAAGGTCTCCACAATTTCGAAGAAGGGAGGAAAACGATATAAAATGGAATGGAAAAAGGGGAAGAGAGGAGGTGGAGGAAGAAAGAGGATGTAGAGGAGGGAGGAAGTTCAACAAAGATTCCGAACAAGAATTTCAGGAGGAGATAAGCCCCACTGGGGTGTTTAATCTCTCGGATAAATCTGTATCTGCTGATGAAATGACATTACTTAAAAAGGGCCTTAAATTTACCCCTTCAGCAAAACCTGACTTGTTCGGATTATTTGTTGACCTAAATAGATTTGTTAGGACCCTGAGCCGTAAAAGGTATTTTGCTATTAAGGAATTAAATAGAAAAGAGTGTATAGGGGATCCTATTGTACTAGATTCAAATGACCAAATCCCTTTAGAAATTTTGGAATCTCTCCTTTCTGAAAATACGGAAGGTCACGAAACATCTATACCCATCAAAAAGTTATATGATGTTAATAATAAAGGATCACCCTTTAAGAGACCATACGAATTCTATCCTCTCCAATATCAAGGACCTTTTGTGGAAAGCTTTTACTCCACTACTATGGAGGATTTTAGAAAACTATGTCAAAAGGTAGAATTAAGAGGGAATAAGAATAGGTTCTGTAAGGATAACCTCACTAAAAAGGAGAGAACAGCACTTAAGAAGCTGACAGCTGACACTGACCTTATTTTTCAACAGGCCGATAAGGGTGGTGGTCTGGTTATACAAAATAGAAAGGATTATGTTCTTGAAGCACAAAGGCAGTTGAATAATACATCTTTCTATATAAAATTAACCACTGACCCCACCCTTCTTTATCAGAAGGAGTTAAAAACTCTTCTAGATACAGCTCTTGTGAATGGCACTATATCTAAAGATACATGGCACTTTTTGTTTTCTTTGCACCCAGTCATTACCATATATTATCATTTACCAAAGATTCACAAACACATCACCACTCCACCCGGTCGGCCTATAATTTCTGGTGTAGGTTCACTTACCACTAATTTATCTTCTTTTGTTGATGCACATCTTCAAGGTTATGTAACGTCACTGCAGTCTTATCTAAGAGATGCACCAGATTTTCTAAATAAAATAAATCAAATTGTCTGGAAAGAAACATATAAGATCATAACGTGTGACGTCGAAGCACTGTATACCAATATCCCACATAAGGGGATACTGGCGGTGCAACATTATTTACAGGAAGATACTACAGTCACAGAGTCGTTGCGTAACCTTCTATTATCAATTCAATTTATATTATCACATAATTATTTTTTATTTGAATCACAATTTTATTTACAGTCACTGGGCACAGCCATGGGGGCCAAGTTCGCTCCGAGTTTCGCCAACCTCTATATGGGGCGCTTCGAGGAGCGCCACATTTGGGGTGGCGGACACAGGGGAAGCTTGGTCTTCTTCGGGCGATATATTGATGATTTATTTATAATTTGGGATGGGGATTATACCACTGTCACAGATTTAATTCAGAGTTTTAATAATAATGAGTTTAATTTGAAGTTTACGTATGATGTAAGCGATACCACTTTAAATTTTTTAGATATCACAGTAAAAGTGATTGATAATCAATTACATACAGTCACGTTCACTAAGGATGTAGATTGTAACAAGCATCTTCATTTTAATAGTTGCCATCACAAGAGCTGGAAGGCGAACATACCGAAAGGCCAATTTATGCGAATTCGTAGGAATTGTTCTAATGATGTGGATTATACCACACAGACAGAGGCTTTGGTTGCATCTTTTTTGAAACAGGGTTATCCTAAGAACCTATTAGAAAAAACACTTATAGAAGTAAATTTGATGGATAGAAAAGGACTGCTTATACCTAAGAAAAATAAGATCCAAAATTCAGTAACTCATGGAGAAACTAACCCAAAACGCTTGTTGACCTTTATAACTAAATATAATACATCAGCCACTGAGATCAAACGTATTATTAACAAAAATGATAGTTTATTAAAATTGGATAAATATTTAAAAAATGACATACAAGGAACGCAAAAAAGTTGTTTTTAGGAAGGCTGATAATCTAAAATTAAAATTGGCACCTAGTATGCTTAGACCAGACTCTACTAAAGCACCAACTGTGGGGAACTGGTTGGACACTAATCCAAGACCCAAAGGTTTCTGTAAGTGTGGCAAGTCAAGGTGCCATACATGTGATCATGCAGCACATCGTTGCAATATTATCACATCGTTAAAGTAATAAAGAAATTTATGAGTTAAGATCTTTTCTTAACTGTCAGTCTTGTTATGTCATTTATGTTATCACCTGTGGGTGCGGCATTCAGTATGTGGGCCGCACCACAAGAACATTAAATGTTCAGTTCTTAGAGCATAGGAGATTTCTTATTAAAGGGAATAGAACATATAGTTTACCATGTCATGTTGGATCATGTCCGAAGGGGATCCTCAAGGATGTTCAAGCTATCGAGCAGATCCCTCCATCAGTGAGAGGGGGAGAAAGATTTAAGAAGCTTTGTCGCAAGGAGGCATTTTGGATCTATAAACTGGGTACCATGGTTCCTGCAAGTCTTAATGATACCATCGAAATAAAGTATTTAAAAATGGAGGGTGGGAGTTGTGGTTGCCAGTGACTCTCCCCCTCCTTTCTCTCCCCCTACAGCTTAGTTTCTCCTTATCCCTCTTCCCCCTCAATCCGTTCCACCCCATATATTCACTAAAATCCACCCCTTTTTCATGCCCTTTGTATTAATAAAGTTTTGGTCTAAATGTATTTATTGTGTTCTTATTAACGGGATCTCATTTGGATCCAGGTATAAGAAATTTTGAAGTTTTGGCAGTTATGGAGTGTGTTATCTGGTCCTAGGTCATATATATATATTGTCCATGTTTTTGGATCTCTTCAGACATATATGGATAATTTTGCATCAATATATGTGTCGGTGGGGTTTTGTTGCTTTAAAGGTAATGAAATTTACTACAAGCATTTTTTGATTAGGGAGATAAAAATTAGTAGGTTTATGAAGGATTTCTAAACATAATGACTGAGAGCATTGTTATGTTTTAATTGTTATTTAGGGTAATTTCTGGCTATGAGACATTGCTTTTTATAATTATAAAGTTTTTTATATTTATGTATTACTTTAAATAGCTTTAGTTGACTCCTTTTCCTCTGTAATTGTCCTGATATATGTAGATAAGGGGTTTCCTGTTTGTTACTATTTAGTATTTAGTTAGGAGTCTGCAAGTTATCAATAGATTAAACGAAATGATTGCAGCTGAGCTCCATTTGATTTCATGTGATTGCTAATGCTAACAGACAGGTGTATTGATAATCAAGGAACACAGGAGTATAAAGGAGCCCAAGGGCTTTGGAGGCGGTACTTCTGAGGAAACAGCCCCAGGATTGAGGCTAAGAAATGCGTCAAGCATCCCGTCCAGTTACACTGCCCGACATTCTGCCCGGCATCCTGCTGACTATTACAAACAGAGACTGATCCCAGCAGCACGTCTCCGACGGCTTCCGTCGCTCAGCATCTCACCCAGCACTTGCTCGGCACTTGGCTGACCGCACCAAACGGAGATTCAGCTCATGATAGCCAACAGCATGTCCCTGACGAGTTTCTATGGAATGTGGTGAGAGAGCGTTTTAGTGTCTGAATGTTCATGCCGCTCTGAATGAGATTGTGAGCGCTCCACCTATTATCACCCACAAGCCCTGTTCATCTTATTGCAGTATCCAAGAGCGGGCAGCCGGCGCCCCACGGACATAAAGTAATTGTTGTCATACTGCAGAAAATGGGTTAAGCATAATAACAGACTTCCAAATAGCGGTGTATGCTTAATCTGTTATTGTGCTTCCTTAAGAAAAGCTTGTCAATTCTGGACGTCATCATTGGGGATTAAGGGCTAATAGGGATCTCACAAATAATTGAGCGGATAATACCATTGTGAACAATTCCTATACGCACTACAGATGAACTCTCAAACCCTCAACCAGTATATGGTCTCAAGTGTTTCAATTAGCCCACGCGTGGAGCTTATCTCAAGGAATTCCTTTTAACCATAAGAGTTACAATATATCATTTAGAGGGTAGATCGATACATTGTTTCAAAGGAGGTCCTCAGTGAGGAATATGAATTGCTAAATTTTTTAATGATTGATGTTTTGCTGCTAAAGTATTTTTTATAGTCACAGGATGTCTAGGTTTTCTTATAATTCTTAATAATGCGATTAAGGTTATTTTTTTTTTTTTAAATTCTTTATTTTTCATTTTGTAATATAAAACATTTTCCAAATATGTCAACATACATATCAAAAATAGAACGTATACAACAGTCGTATGCCTCAGCGGTTGTGTTTATAGACATCAGTAAGTGTTTGCAACAAAGGGGGATCAGCAGATTCAGTTATATTATCTTAAACCGTGTAACGTTCAATATAATTTGCAAAATCTAAAGTTAAGAGCAGCCCCAAGACGATATTGCTTATTAATATATCATGTATTTAAGGTAGGAGGCATTCGACATTTGGAACAAATAGATAAAGAAGATGACAAGGGGAAGAAGAAAGAGAGGGGGGGGAGAAGAATGGGGAGGGGAATGAGTGGGCCACATACGTTGAATATATCTAAGCTAAGACAGAGGCCTTAAGAACCTCCGTCAGCAGTGTTTGGTCAGGGTGCATAGTCAGCATAGGTCTTAGTAGTCTTGAATTCAATCCAAGGAAGCCAAGTAGCTATATAGTCTGAGTATTTGTCTAAGGCGGTAGAATAAACATCCTCCATATGCATGTAAAAATCAATGCGTTGGAACCATTCCCATATTGTCGGTGGATTAGTGGATCTCCAATGTACCGGTACTACAGCTCTTGCTGCGTTGTTTAGGTGTTTAATGAGGGATTTCTTGTAACGAGAGAGGGGTATATCTGAATGTGATAATAACCAAAAATCTGGGCCCAGCGGGACTGAGCCCCCCAGAATTTTTGTGGATAGTTCCATGATCTTTTTCCAGAATGGGGCAATTAACGGGCAGTCCCACCATATATGGATCAGTGTGCCCGTACCCGTATCACATCGCCAACACAGAGGGGAGACCGAGGGGTAGAATTTGTGTAGAAGTGACGGGCATCTATACCATCTCGTCAGTAATTTGTATTGTGTTTCCACAACGTCTAGACTAGTGGAGCATTGTGCCATAACTTTGCAGTGTGTGTCCCAGTGGATCTTGATTCCCCGATGTGTTAAGTCTTTATCCCAAGTGTCACAAAAAGAGGGGACAGTAGGAAACGAGCCCTGTTGAAGAATTTTGTAGATACCGGACACTACGTGCGAGGGGGTTATCCCTTGATTACACATGGATTCAAAGGGGGTAAGAGCTTTATAAAAATCTGTCGCCTCTCGTTGTGAGGTAACAAAATGGTGTACCTGAAGGTAAAACCAATAGTCTTTAGCGGGTATATCCCCCGTACTCTGTATTTCAGAAAACGTTTTGATTTTGCCATGTGCAAGCAAGTGTCCAACCCTAGTCACACCCGCTCTCTCCCATCTATAAGCAATCTTATTGGACCTCCCTGGGGGGAACAACGGGTTGTCAAAGATAGGTCTAAGGGCTGTTCGTCTAGACGACACTCCCATCTTGTATCGAAGCGTCCGCCATAAAGCTAAAGTAGGCCCCACTGTGGGATGTGATGAGCGGCTAAAACTAGGAAGCCAGGGCACTGTCTGTAGGTTAAGATTGGTAGAAGACGATTCCAGTTCAACCCACTGTTTTCTATGTGGGATGGGACGGGACCAGTCCACCACTCTGTGCAGTACCGTGGCATGGTAGTATGCGGAGATCATAGGCAATTGTTGTCCACCTTGGGATTTCAATCTAGACAAATGGCTATGCTTGAACCTAGGTTTCCTGCCACCCCATATAAAAGTGGCTTATCGCCTTGTGTGCTTCAGCTAGAAACTGAGAGGGAAGTTTCAAAGGAATAGTTTGAAAAAGGTATAGCAATCTGGGAAGAATGTTCATTTTTACTATATTTATGCGGCCTAGCCATGAGAACCTCTGTGTGAGCCAGTGCCTCATCTCATGTCTCAATTTTCGGAGTAGAGGGGTATGATTAATAGCAATCATAGTAGTAAGTGTCGATGGAATCTGAATTCCTAGATATGTGATATGGGATTTTTGCCATGTAAATTGGAACGATTGTGACAGGAGGGATGCCGTGGCAGATGGAAGCGTGATATTCATTGCCATGGATTTTGCATAATTGATTTTAAAATTCGACATATCTCCGAACCGTGCGAATTCCTTCACCAGGTTGGGTAGAGAAATCAGAGGGTTCGTTACGACCGCTAATAAGTCATCAGCAAAGAGGGCCAGGCGATGGTCAGCTTTACCTACTCGCAGTCCCGCAATGTCAGGGTTGTGTCTAATCGCACGTGCCAATGCCTCCATGCACAAAACAAAAATTAAGGGTGATAACGGACAACCCTGGCGTGTGCCGTTAGAGATTGAGATGGGCTCGGAGAGGACGCCATTCACCCTGACCCGTGCAAACGGGGCCCTATATAATGAGAGAATCTTTTGTAAGAAAACATCCCCCAGACCCAATCGCCGAAGCACTGCCTCCATGAAATCCCAATCCACCCGATCAAAGGCCTTTTCTGCGTCTGTGGAAAGGAGCATGAGAGGCGTGCCAGTCATCTGCGCGTGTGCTATCAGGTCAATGACTCTAATAGTATTATCTCTGGCCTCTCTGCCCATAACAAAGCCGACTTGATCAGGGTGGATTATATCCGGTAACAGCGGTTTAAGGCGATTAGCCATAAGCTTTGCAAATAACTTGACATCTACATTTAACAGCGATATCGGCCTATAGCTTGACGGGAGCGTTGGGTCTTTAGAGTCTTTTGGGATGACAGTAATATGGGCGCCTAAGGACTGGCTCGAAAAAGGAGCTATTGATGATATGGCATTACAGGCCTGTAGGAGAAGGGGGCTGAGTTTCTCCCGAAAGGCCTTATAATATGTGACCGGGAAACCATCCGGTCCCGGGCTTTTACCATTGGGCGACGCTTTTAGGGCAACTGTCAGTTCTTCCTCAGTGAAGGGGTCGTCTAGTGCCCGAGCAATGTCCGATGGAAGGGTCGGGAAAGAGATCTCATCTAAAAATTCTTGTATTTTATGTTTGTGATCGGCTCGTGCGGTTGTCGTCTGCTTAGAGGTCAGGTTGTATAAGGCTGAGTAATACGTATGAAAGATCGCCGCTATTTCCGTATCAGAGGCCCGGGATATCCCGTCAGCACCTGTGAGCTTAGGTATATATGTCAGAGATCTCTGAGCTCTAAGAGCACGTGCCAGAAGCTTACCGGGTTTATTTCCCCATATATGATATTTGTGTCGACATATACGGAATGCCCTACGGGTACCGTCACTGAGTAAGTTGTTAAGGGCCTGTCTCGCTGTTTGAAGTTCAACATAAGTGTCCGACGCCAATGTAGATTTAGGAGTCAATTCCAGTATTTTGATTTTCTCTAATAAGGTATTTCTGCATTCAGCCTTCTGTTTTTTCAGTCGTGAGCCCATTTGTATGCATTGGCCTCTAATCACACATTTGTGTGCCTCCCATAATACAACCGGAGATACATCTTCCGTCGCGTTCAGAGAGATGTAGTCGTCTATCGCTGTCTCAATTTGGCCTCGATAAACAGGATCTCGAAGGAGTTGTTCGTTAAATCGCCAGCGCCAATGTTTGGGGGGGGGATGACGGAGAGCAAGGGTTAGCGTAATCGGTGCATGATCTGACATTGTTATTTGGCCAATAGTTGCATCGACCAATAAATCTAGATGGGCATGGCTCACACAGAGGTAATCTATTCGAGAATATGAATTATGTGGGGGTGAGTAAAAGGTAAAATCCTTATCTGAAGGGTGCAAAAGACGCCAGGAGTCGATTAGCTGAAAGTCATGTAAAACGGTCCTAAATCTCCTAGATTCTCTAAGCGTATTTCGTGGGGACCCAGAGGAAGAATCCAAGCGAGGTTCAAGGACCCAATTAAGATCTCCACCCACCACCAGGGTACCCAGTATGTTTTGCTCAATTAGTTCCAACGATTCTCTAAGGAACCGGGTTTGGCCCTGGTTGGGGAGGTATAGGTTTACGAAGGTGAATGTCTGATGGGCTATGGAAGCTCTAACCAGTATCCCCCTTCCGTCACCAATCTGCGTTACGGAGACATCCTGCAATCTCAAATGTTTGGCGAAGAGGATGGCAACCCCCCTAGCCTTCGCACCAGAATAGGTCGTTAAAATAACCAGTGGGGAAATGACGAGAGCAAAGGCCGGGTGAAACCCCCTGTTTAAAATGTGTTTCCTGCAGGAAAACAACTTCCGCCCATCAGTATGTAAAGTATGTAGTAGGCCTGATCTCTTTTCAGGGACATTTAAGCCCTTTACATTGTATGAAATAATCTTTAAGCTAGCCATATATAAATGATAGCAGGTATCGACTTATTGAATGATTCATCTTGACTATGATTCTTACACATTCTTTTGCTATGAAACAGCTGAAAGTGGAAGTGGCGCAGGAGGGGGGGGGGGGGGGGGGGGAGGCGGGTGGACACATGAGGAAGGAAGGGGGAACATATGAATTGTAACTTAGAAAGAGAAATGGAAAGAAAAAACAACAAAAAAGAACAAAGAAAAAATAACATAGACCACAACATATAGTGGCAGTCTCTGCATTGATAGCCACGGGTATAGATTAAGCCTCCCATGGTCTAAGAAATATACAGCAGAGGGGGGGGTTCAGAGGGTGGTATCGGGCCCAACAATTTTTAGTAAGTAAATAAGTAAATACCATAACAATTCCAAGGGATACATCCTGGTCGACAAGGAAGTGGGTAGAAGGAGGCAAGACAGCCGTCTCCTCTCACTCCGTCATCTAGTCCCACATAGCCCATACAAAACCGCCCTGACTAATTACGTATACAATTTCTAATATTTAAGAAAAAAGCATGTGTTCACAGGGCAGTTGAAGCTCACATATTGATCAACCAGTAATAAGATCAATGCGAGCATGTAGTGGGGTAACCAGGAAGAAAAAAGATAACACAATATAGGCTGGTTGACGGAATCAGGAAACTCCCGATGCTTCATCCGGTTTCCCAGTCCGATTGCGTCGTCTGGAGACACCCACTGTTTTCCAAGGCTCTCTGCGGGGCAGAGCTGATGTGGGAAGTTGCAGGGGGTCCATCCAATTTGGCAATGAGATCAACGGCAGACCTAATGCAGAACAAAATGATGGAACACCATCATAGTCCTCAAGGACGAGTCTGTTTACATCCCGGGTGACTTGGATGCTCAAAGGGAAGCCCCAGCGGAATCTGATATCCTTCTTCCGAAGAGCTTCCGTAAGGGGATGGAGGAGACGCCTTTGCTGTAGGGTCATCCAAGAGAGGTCCTGGAAGATCTGTATGTGGTGGCCATTGAAATCTATGGTCGAGGTCTGTCTTGACTTCTGTAGTATAGTCTCTTTCACTTGGAAGTAGTGCAGCCGGCAGATGACATCCCTAGGCCGTTCTGTGGGTGCTCCTCTCGGCCGTAGTGCCCGATGTGCTCTATCAAATTCTATCTGGGAGCTGGGGTCGGCACCAATGAGGTTGTTGAATATTGTAGTCAGTGTCGTCACTAGGGCCTGGGGCTGCACTTCTTCAGGTAAACCCTTGACCCTCAGGTTGTTCCGTCTACCTCTGTTGTCTATATCATCCAGCCTACGCCTCATTTCAGTGGTGGAACGTGAGTATCGGGATACTAGGTCGTGAAGGTCGGCGAGTTTAGAATCCGTCGCATCTCTGTGTTCCTCCAGATCGACCACTCTGCTTGCTACTTGCGTGAGATCAGATTGGATGGTGGATAGAGTCGCCTGTAAGGAGTCCTGGATTCTTTTTTCCATATTAGACAAATCTTGTTGAATGTCTTGGCGAGTCGGAAGGGAGCGTAGTTGTGTGAGGACTGCCGCCATATCCGCAGAGTCTCTGCCCACAGGTCCGGTTTGTCTGTGTTTCGGAGAGGACGGGGCCCCGGTCTCCTCCATTATGGTTGACTGCGAGGAGTCAGGGAGAGGTGTAGAGATGGCGGGGTCAGGAACGGGGGGGCCAAATAAAGTATGAAAGGCTGCAGCTTGTGTAGTCGCGGGTTTAGCTTTTGACGCGTTGCCAGAGCGGCGGCGTCTTGTCATTTGTCTGAGTGAAGAGAGCAGAGTCAAGCACGGTGCCCCGAGGAAGCAAACATTTAGGATATATCCCAATCTGGAGTAGAACCCGCTATCCCCTCTGCGTGGCTTGGCCTTCTTATAGCATAATATACATCAGGCAAGCCTCTGCAAACTCTGGGGTCTGCATCATGGTGTCGTATAGAACACGGCGATTCATGTGTCGTTGTTGGTATTTACATCGCTCCGGTGGGGATATCTCACCGGCATCTGCGGTCATCTGGAGAATGGTCACCGCGGGATCACAAGGGCCGCAGGTCAGGCAATGTGCCCCTATTAGGCTTTACAAATGATTCACGGTTCGGAGGGGGCCACCACAGGTTATAGGAGGGTCAAGGCGGCATGCATGCAGCAGGAGGCCTCAGCGATCTGCAGGTGTATGGAAGATGTTCAGGTCCCAGCACAGCTGGGCTCCACCAGACCTATCGGGATGTCGCGGGTAGCTGTGTGGCCGCCTCTCGACTCTGAGACTGTGTGGGGCCCTAGATTCTTCCCAGCCCACGGCACATCAGAGTCCGGAAGCCTCTTTCGTTCTGCCCTGTTGAGCCGCAGCGGTGTGAGTGGGCCCTGGAGGTGAGGAAGGGGCTCAGAGAGGTGAGCACAGGTATACCGACTAATAGAAGAGGGTGGGGGCAGCCCCCTCTCGTCTGGGGGGTACTGTCGGAATCCGGTCCCCGGATACTGTAAAGTGTAAGGGCCTCGGCCTACTCCGCGGTTCTCTCCCTCCGCTGTCTAATGGCTGGGGTATGTGTGCCTGGGTACGGAGAGTCTCTGGGAGAGCTAGGGGAGGCAGTCACAGGGGCAGAGGTCGGGACCAGTGTAGGCCCGAGAGGGTACCTCTTACCTCCCTGCTGTCGGCTTTCGTCCCCAGCGATCGTCTGCTGCTGCGTGTATCCAGACCGCCGGGCGCCGCAGAGTCCGAGTCTCCAGGGGCCGCGGTGTCGGGTCAGGTGTCGCGCGTCCCCGTCCCGCCGCTCACCTCGAGTCTCGGCAAGATGGTGGACGCTCCCGTCACGGACCTCGCCGCCCGGGTCTCCAGAAGCCTTCAGCGCCGTGCGTCCCCCGAGACAACCAGTGTGGGGCAGGAATGTAACAGGCCCCGTTCAGGTACCCAAGGCCACCGGGGAAGGTAGAAGCGCAGCTCCCACAGCAACGATCGGATCCTTCATTAACTCCAGGTCCCGGCTTCAGTCTGGGGGGAGGGCCGCAACCCGCAGGAGCGCTGAAAAGCACTCCCCGATTCCGCGGGATCCCCCCAGAATATTCCAAGCCAGTTTATGCTCAGTAAGGTGGAAGGGTAGGAGCAGATGGGAGAGTTTCAGCACCTTAAAACTGGGTTTTAGGTAATTGTCCCTCAGGAGCTCTCAGGCTGCACTTCTTTCTTTTTCAGTAGCCAAGCCACGCCCCCCCGATTAAGGTTATTTTAATAAAATATATTAATACTTCTAGTGACAGCGCTTCTCTTTGTGGTTTTTATTAGCTTATTTTATTGCCTCTTAATATGCTGACTAGGGCGGCTGAGTTTGCAGCACTAGCAGGCACATTCAGCTGCTCTGCAGATTACCAATCCCTCTCACTCACTGCAGCTGTGAACTTTCTTCCACCTCTACACCCTGTCCCAGTGAACACCAGAGTGGATCACCCTCCCTGCTGAGACAAGGGAGGTGGCTCATCTGTTCATCTGACAGATGCTGGACACTGTGGGACAGGGACAAAAGCATGTCTTCTGCTGTTTAAGTCATATACTGAACACCAGTCTCCTACACCTCTCTACCTCAGCTGATGTTTACTTACTAAATGTGCTCCCCCTGCCTCGTACAACGATGTTCACCTCCTAACTCATGAAATGACCTGAGTCCACTCACAGGCCCAAGACGCACGTCTTTATCACCGATGTCTATCACTATCACTGTGTTTGTGTACATGTGACCGTGACTACTCTACTTTATTACTGAAGGAAGCCCCATACTATTTGCTTTGTCCTGTTACATTCAAATTTTTCTAGTCTGGTGCATGGTCCTGTGCACGGTATGCCACAAAAGTGCCAGAAGGTCCCTGCCCCTTCCAACCCAGTATTATAAGAGCATGGGAGAAAGATGGTTCTCTCCCGAAACATCTGCCTGAGGAAACAGGTACGTCAGACATGGCTGGCATGCTTTCAGCTGATGCCCCACTATCAGCTAACGATGTGAGTTCTACAATTACCAAAACAATTTAATCAGAGATGAGGTCGGCCCTAGCGGATTTCAAGTCTGAACTTAATGATCTTGGTTCCAGAACAGACACACTTGAGCAGAAGGTGGATGAAATCTGCCAATACCAAAATGTCATGAACCAGGAATTCACAGATCTTCGAGCCGACCTGGAGACCTATAAGGACCATCTTGAGGACAATGAAAATCGCAATCGGCGGTACAATATCCGCATATGTAACATTCCGGAAACAGAGACTAACGACTCTTTACCTGCCTATGTAGAGGGCCTGTTTCTCCACCTAGTTCCTGATATTTCCATGGATCTTCTGCACCTGGATCAAGCTCACAGAGCCCTCCATCCCAAACCACCATCTACCCAGCCTCCACGGGACGTCATCCTCCGTTTCCATTATTTTAAAGCAAAAGAGCGGATCATGGCCGCTGTAGGAGGACTTTCAACTGTCTACTACTCAGGTTTCCAAATTCAAATGTTCCAGGACCTAGCCACATCGACACTTAAGAAAAGGTGGGCTCTTCAAATGTCACTAAGACCCTGAGAACCCACTCTAAGAAATATAAGTGGGGCTTCCCTTTCCAGCTATTGGTTACTAGAAACGGTACAACACACGCTGTTAATACCCTCACCCAAGGCTATGAACTGCTCAAGTTGTTTGGTCTCCTAGACAAAGTTCCAGAAATATGCCGACCGCAAGCTGCTTCTTCTCATAAACCTGTGGCTCCATCTCAGGATTGGACCACGACCTGACTGTTGCTATGAAAATTATTACTTGATCTTTACTCAGTTTTAGGTTTGTAAAATTTTGAAGTTCCATCATTTTATGGTTGGCTCTGTTACTGGAACACCCCTATTCTCATTGTATATAACCCATGTTGTTTTTGCCTTTGATCTCTCTCCTCCAGGTTTGCTCAGTGAGTATTCATTTTTCTTTTATTGTTGGGTCTCGCATGGCTGATACCCCCTTTCACCCTTTTTCGCATGGCTGATACCTCTTTCACCCTTTCTCTATTATCAATGTCTAATTTTGGGCTACATTTACATTTGTTCATATAACACCCGCAGTTGTTCTACTATGTGTCATGTTTACACATTCTGTTCTGATTCTTTGGCTTCCTATGCACACTGTGGCTTTGCTTACTCCTGAATTCTTTAATCCATTGACCCCACAGGTGTTTATGGCCACGTCCTTTCCCTCAGGTCATCTCGTGCCTGCACCTACCCAATAGGTTTTCCACATCACGTCTTGTGTATGTTATTGTTATTTCTCTTCCACGTCTCGAGAAGACGGCAGTGTCTCCGGGACACTCTCTCTTTTTCCACCAGACCTGTCCCCGCTAAAGCAGTAGGTTGCCTTTCTTCTTTACTTGCTTTCTCTAGTTTCTCTCTTTTTGGCCCCTTTAGTGGCCTCCTCTTTAGCCAGTTAAGGTGTTGCATTCTTTTACTGCTTGGCCCACTGTATTTTGACCCACTATGAAGTTGACGGTTCTAACTCTTAATGTGAACAGCTTCAATTCACCCACTAAAAGAGCCATTGCTATTCAACATTTCCACTGACATAAATCTAATATAATCATGCTCCAAGAGACCCACCTCAAAATTCCTCACCCCTCTCTCTTCTAAACAATATCCCAATGTTTTTTACTCACCGATGCCTGCTAAACGACGGGGCACTGCGATCATGATTCACCAATATACACCTATCACTGTACATGATACTATCTCTGATCCGCAAGGCCGCTTGCTTATTCTAACAGGAACATTTAATCAAGCCCCTATTACTTTAGCCTCAGTGTATTCCCCTAATGGGCAACTGAGCTCCCTTTATGCTACCTTCTTCAGCCGCCTTGCCCGACTTTCCCGGGAACTTACTATTATTGGAGGGGATTTTAATACAATCTTGGATCCTAAACTTGAAAGGTCTCACCGCCAACCCCTTACAGAACTGAAGATGTGGTGAGGGAGACACCGACCCCCCTAGCAAGCGGGGGGCTGGTGTGAAGATAGCTGCAATGAGGAGGGAGTGCAGTATTAACTGCGCTCCAGGCTCAGAGGCACATGGTGCAGCGCTGTGAGGGGCGCCATGGGCCAGCGCTTACCCCCACACTGGTCCAGAAGCCTGTCGGGGTCCACGGATCTTAAACAGCACATTTTCCTCAGGCCAGCATAATCTATGAAGAGCGGAAAGACAGCGCCATTAAGGGGGCGGAGCTTCTCCTTAGAGCGGCCCCAGCAGCGCTCCAGCGCCATTTTCCTGCCTGCACAGCGCTGAGAGGAAGAACAGGTCCCTCCACAGTAACTCCAGCTATCTATACACGGTACCAGGGGGTTGTAGAAGGGAGGGGAGGCTGTAATAAGACTGTGTGATCTATAAAGGTGCACAGTCAGCGCTGACAAGGGGCTGTGTGTGGGTTGGCTCCAATCTCTGTGTCTCTCTTGCCATTCTTGGGAGGGAAACTCGGTCTGCTTTCACGTGTGTGTGTGTGTGTGTGTGTGTGTGTGTGTGTGTGTGTGTGTGTGTGTGTGTGTGTGTGTGTGTGTGTGTGTAATCAGGATAGCACTGGTTTAGCACAGATACCAGCAAGGGAGCCTGAGTGGTTTTCCTCTATCAAATCTTGGATTTCTCAGATTTCTGACAGGGTTGCAAGTAATGAATCTGCAACCCAGGTATTACAGAGTTCTATGGCAGTATGGCCTGTTTCTGGTACCTCAGGATGCCCCGCTATATACCCCCACAAACGTGCGCTTGTGCAGGTCACACAAGATGACACAGATACCGATTTTAACACTACAGACGGTGATGGGGATGTGTTGTGGGGGTCCGCATCTCTTGCAAAAGGGGTGCAATTGTTGATAGAGGCTATCAGGGACGTGTTGAATGTTAATGATACCACACCTGAGCAGGTTGAGGCGGCTTTTTTCACTGAAAATAAAAAAGCCTCGCTAACCTTCCCTGCGTCAAAGGAATTGAATGCTATATTTGAAAAGGCATGGGTAAACCCGGAGAAAAAAATTCCAGGTCCCTAAAAGGGTACAGGTTCCTTTCCCTGAGGAGGATAGGAAAAAATGGGAAAACCTGCCAATTGTTGACGCATCTGTGTCCAGACTCTCAAAGAAGGTGGTTATAAATAAATAAATAAGAAGTAAAATAAATAAATAAATAAATAAGTAAATAAAGAAATAAGAGCTGCTATCAAATTACAGCGCCCCTCTGCTGCACCGGGCTCTGACGGCTTTACTGCCCTTTATTCCAAAAAGTTTACTGAACCCCTACTTCCCATGCTTCGCCCCCTTTTCAACTCGCTGGTAGAGGGCGGTTCACTCAATGACGCCACCACCAGGGCCAACGTAATAGTCATCCCAAAACCCCAGAGGGACCCCACGGAGATTGGAAACTATACACCAATCTCTCTCCTGAAAGTTGTCCTGAAGCTTTTTACTAAAATTCTAGCCACGCGACTCGCCCCTATGCTGCCATCCTTGACCCATCCGGATCAAATGGGCTTCATTGCCAATAGACAAGCATCTGACAATACAAGATGACTGATAAACCTCATCCACTTAGCAACAAGCCGCTCGGTGTCCACCCTGGTGGTGGCGCTCGATGCTGAAAAAGCCTTTGACAGTGTAGCTTGGACTTTTCTACATCAAACTCTATCTACCATGGGATTTGAGGGCGCTTTTCTCCAAGGGGTTAATTCCCTTTATCATAATCCGACCGCTTCAGTTTTGGTAAATGGCCTTTCATTTGAACCCTTTAGAATTAATAACGGAACCCGTCAGGGATTCCCCCTTTCTTCTCTATTGTTCGCTCTCGTCATGGAACCATTGGCCGCGAAGATTAGGTTAAAAGGAGAGCTATGGAAGACACCATTGTTAACTCTCTTTCTGCGTGGTACATTGGGTTCCACAGGGAAAGTGGGGTGTAGAGTGGATCTTGATCCAGAGGCACCAACAGGCTAAAGCTTTAGGTTGTCCAGGATGCATTGAGGCCTCCTCTATAACCCTGTCTCCAGGCACTGTGAGCTCAGTTTCGTTAACCAGTCCAATGCAGGAGCAGGTAAGAGAGAAGGCAGATGTTAGTCACATAGAACCACATTCTCAGGACAGGAGAAGGGATCAGCGGCTAATGCCATACAAACCCATAGAAGCTAGGTGCGTCAGAGTGGGCGCCCTGTGGAACCCAATGTACCTCGCAGAAAGAGAGTTAACAATGGTAAGTCTACCATAACTCTCCTTTTCTGCAGCAGGTTACATTGGTTTCCACAGGGAAACATCAGGGATGTCCTAAAGCAGTTTCTCAAGGGAGGGGACGTGCCTTAGCGGGTATGAGAACACGGCATCCAAAGGAAGGATCCTGGGAGGCGGAAGTATCAAAGGCATAGAACCTAATAAACATGTTCACAGAGGACCACGTAGACGCCTTGCACAACTGTTCTGCGGACGCGCCACGGCGGGATGCCCAAGAAGGTCCAACAGACCAAGTAGAATGGCCATTAATAGCAGTAGGAGCTGGGAGACCAGCCTGTGCATAAGCGTGTGCAATCACAATTCTAATCCATCTGGCCAAGGTTTGCTTATTCGCAGGACGCCACGTTTGTGGAAATCAAACCAAACAAAAAGGGAATCTGACCTCCTGATAGAGGTAGTCCTCTCCACATATATACAGAGAGCCTGTACCACATCCAAAGACTGCTCTTTGGAGGACAAATAAGAAGGGATAAAGGCCGGAACCATAATCTCTTGGTTAAGGTGAAAAGATGACACCACCTTAGGTAAATAAGCTGGGCGAGTTCTAAGAACTGCCTGGTCACTACGAAATATAAGAAAGAGTGGACGACAGGACAATGCGCCTAAATCCAACACCCTTCTTGCAGAGGCAATAGCCAGTAAAAACAAGACCTTGGCCATGAGCCATTTAAGGTCCAACGTCTCAAGAGGTTCAAATGGAGACTCTCCTCACCTCTCAAATGGAGACAACCTCTTATTTCCTCTACTCACCTTCCCAGACTTTGCTAGTATACAATCCCGTTTTAATCTGCCCCACAGGGTCTTTCACCAATATTTACAAATTAGGCATTACTATCACTCCCTCGAGCGTCCTACCCCGACTATATCCACTTCAACTATTGAATCTTTATGTCATCACCATCAGTGATCTAAAGGGCTTATTTCATCTCAGTATCATCTCCTGTTGTCCCACAACCAAGCCCCCAAAGAATCTCATGAGTTGGCCTGGGAAAGGGATGTAGGCGAGGAGCTCACTCCTGCAGCATTGTCCTAAATCAAACAGGCAATATCGAAATGCTCGATTTCCGTGTGCATAAAAGAGAATGCATATAAGATCTATACTCGCTGGTACTTAGTTCCTACTCGCCTCCATGCTATTTATCCCAACATGCTGGCATCAATGTGGCCTAACGGGGTCTTTCTTACATATTTGGTGGACATGCCCTTATATTAGTCAATATTGGAAGGAAATACGCAAGTTGATTAAAAATATCACTGACTTTGACATGTTCTCTTCACCCTTATATTCACTTTTAACTAGACAATTACCCACCTCCCACGACCCACACATAAATTGATCACCCACATACTCAATACAGCTAAGTGCCAAATTGCAGCAGATTGGAAGTCGATCACTTCTCCCCCTTACCTACTACCATCAACGCTGGTCGACCTACAGACTAGAGCATATCCCCTCAGTTATTCACGATACTCTGACTCAATTTGTTCGCATTTGGTCACCTTGGACAACCTACTATGAGCCTGAACCCCCTCCAGCAATCATTTAACTTATTTATACCTTGCACTGATAAAGGGTGCACACCTCGGCTGGCTATCTTTCTTTCCTTTTTATTCTTCTATTTCTCTATTCTCCCATCCTTCTAGCCTTTTATTCTTCTCTTCTTCTATTTCACTGTTCCTCTTATCCTCTATTCCCTTCTTCCTTTCTTCTGTCTCTCTTTTCTCCTCTTCTACTTCTTTTTTCATATGCCTTTCTGGTTACTGATCTGATTGTTCTCCCCCATTTAGAAAAAATAAAATGATTCTGCTCGATTTCAGTATTTTGATATGTTATGCCTTTACTGATGTATCTTATTGCCTCCAAGATTTTAACTCCAATTGCTTATTGTCTACATTGTTGTGTATACTGTTTGAGTTATGGAGATTTTGGATATGACTGGTGTCACTTTTTTCTGCTATGCTCAATAAAATGTATTTAAAAAAAATACAAAACAATTAAAACTGAAGCACTGTGTGACTATCATGTCATCATGGACCAAAACTGCAATATTTCCAACATCTAGTCCAATCAATGTCACAAAGCTTTCAGGCTCTTCCAGATTAAAGGGACACCCTACCTAGCACAAGAAAGACATACCTTCTAAAACAACCCAGTCTTCATTAGATTTCCCCCATTATTTACCAGTATTTCTTTGTGCGTTTGCTTCAAAGTTGTTCTCATTGCCAAGGTAATAAATATCCAAATCAATAGGCAGCAGCAAGTTAAGAGTTCTTCACTGTGGGTATTTAGAATGACATTATAAAATGTTCAGAGATCTTAACTAAAAGTGAACCTCCTGTGATGTGTACAGATGTTACTGTCTACCCAACAGCTAAATCCCTCTGGAAAGGCTGCTAAAATGTTGGCAGGTATAATTAGGGTCTTGTGACTAATACATTACATGGCAAGGGTTTACAAATGGCAACTGTTCCCTCACAGGTGTTCGGATAGCATTAGTATAAACTTGAAAAGAGGTAACTGTAATTAAATTGGTACAGCACAAACTGAAAGCATATTCTGTGCGACATCTAGGAAAAAAGTCCCATCCCCTGATCTAACGATTGTTTAATAGCATACATGGCAAAACTATCCAACTGAATATATAACCAGTAACGCCTCTGCTTCCCTTCATTAAGTCTTTGTAACCGCTCTTTAACTGCTGCCACTGTTTCTTTTTTTTTTTTCCTTTATCATCTGGTCAACTCTACTATGCATTGTGTTCACTGTACTTGTGTATACTTTTTTTATGACTTTCTACACTTTAACAATTAACCATTAAAAAAAATTGAAGGAGGCAATACAGGAATGTATTTAAAAAATCAAAATGAATAATGTGTTTACTGTATTAAATTTTTATATCATTTATATGGGTTTAAGCAGTAGTAAGAAGACAGATGAGTAAGAATGAGGAGAGCATAGGGAAGTCTTAAGGTGCATACACACAGTGCAATTTTCCTTTCAATGCCGGTCTTGCGGCATCGACCTCGCAAGCAAAAATAGACTGTGCAGATAGCCCAACATTGACTATATCAGTGGTGTCACCTTAAGATTAACATAGCAATCTAGAACAAAATGATGAGTGTTAGATTTTCATTTAATTTCTATAATTTGTGTCCTTCTATTTATCAAATAAAAAGTACAACAAACGTACACTACTTCACCAGAAGCAATCGTCGGGTACAATCATGGCATAACATTACGGGGTATATACAATTCGTGCCGGTTTTTCCGACAGTCGGAAAAACGTAACTTTTCAAAAATTTTAGGTCGAATTTGCATTCGACCTATTCAATGAAAGTGCATTTTTTTTTCAACTGTCAAAAAAAAAAAAAATGTCACTTGTCGGAAAACACGAGGATCGGCGAGTATACGTGTTTCTGTCGAAAACATGGCTGTTTTCGATAGTTT
Organism: Pseudophryne corroboree; assembly: GCF_028390025.1. Classification (NCBI taxonomy): domain Eukaryota; kingdom Metazoa; phylum Chordata; class Amphibia; order Anura; family Myobatrachidae; genus Pseudophryne; species Pseudophryne corroboree. The sequence goes on from NC_086444.1 coordinate 559,051,387, forward strand.
GATGCTGATGCAGATTCATTAGTCGGAATGCTGTCCGTTTCCGGCCAGTATTGAATACTGACGTGTCTGATTCTCTCCATCGGAGAGGATCCGACATCAATTGAATACACCCTTATATCTACAAAGGATTGTTTCTTTATCGTCTGCTTAAAGAGACAGTATTTGGTGTTGCTGTATATAACTGTGAACTGCAGACCTGAATAACTGGTTTTCACTTAATTATATATTATCATTCTTTCATCTCTCATACCTCTGCCGCATGTTAGAAGGAATATGTGTATATAAATGAGCATAAACAGAAGGCCTCATAGGCCTGCACAAATGCACAGTACTGTATTACCCTTATCACATTGCCAAAATTTCCAGAGTTTTGCCGGGTCGACCTGGGTCGAGGTGCAGTGTTTAAGCACCACTGAACAATTTCCCAGGCCGATTGACCTGTAATTTCAACCTGGGATTAAAGCAGGGTTATACACGGGCACAACCCTAGCTGAAGTGCAGTGTGACCGTGTGCAGGGTCGATGTGGCCCGGGACCCGATCACACCATAGGAAAGCTGGCACTCATCTCCAAGCGCCAGCCCGGTGCACGTGCCAGGTGACTAAAAGGGCCCAAAGTCAGGACCGTGTTGGACCTGTGTACAAGGTCCCAGGTATGTACCGGCTTTGGCGATGTGAAAGGGGTATATGTGTTGCCAAATTTATACCCCTTTCACACTGCCAAAAATAACCTGAATTATTGCAAGTGAATGCACAGTAACCCGGGTTTTAGTGCAGTGTGAAAGGAGTCAGGGGAAATAACAAGGTATTTAAACCCTGGTAGCGAGCAGGGTTGAACACAAGTTCAACCCAGGGCGCTGTGCGGTGTGAACGGGTTGCTGGGTCAATGCGAGCCTGCTATCCATTCACTATATAGGAGCAGGATCTCCACACGCGTCACCAACATGGCAATATGCCGGCTGGGGACACCAGTCTGAAAGGGGTCTCAAGTGGGTCGCACCCTGGGAAGCACCCGTGCATGCACAAGTTCCATGTGCGACCTGCTAAATGCGTTGTGAAAGGGGTATTATAGAAATAAAAGCATGCATCTACTGCAGCAATAAATGGAGAGATAAAGTCACCCAAAATCCCAGAACACCTAAAACAATCTGAATGCGGCTCTCTCAAAACAAAGGGGACAGCCAGACCCCAAAACATCGATTTATTTAGCTAAAATAGCATAATCATACTGAGCAGTTAAAAGAAAAATACCAATAATCTGTTGCCACTGCGATAAACAAAATAACATGTGCACATGTAAATAAAGAAATGTATAAAAAATATGTACTGCTATGAGCATTCAAACCAGTCCACAAATGCAAAGAACTGTTGAATGAGGTATGTGCTCAAATTGTTGCGCATGTATTCTGCTGTAGCATCCATTCAGGCTTGTACTGTATAAGTCTACTCACATGACCAAACACTTGTCGACAAGGTCCTGGGTGCGTCCTGGCTTTGGCGATGTGAAAGGGATATATGTGTTGGCAAAAGGTCAACATAGAATAAGTAGACAGTAGAAAAGGTCGACAGGGTCTAAAGGTCAGCAGAGCCAATATGTCGACATGGAAATGGTCCACACAAAAAGGTAGACACGATTATTTTTGTTTTTTTGAGGTGGTTTGTCACTTTTCTGCCACAAACAAGCCACATTAGTGTACCACTTCGCTCGCCATGCTTCGGGCAAGGTAACTATTCCCAATTGTAGTCCATGTAGATGGTAAAGTATGAGAAGGATGAAAAAAAAAAATGTCTACCATATAGTATGTGTGACAACCATTGTCGTGTCAACCTTTTGACCCTGTCGACCTATTGATAGTAGACCTTTTTAGTGTAGATATATAAACCGGATACCCAGCAGATAAGTCCCAAGAAGATAAGCAGGAAGGAAGCTGCCAGTAACAGGTAACATGTAAGAAGAGAGTTGACCCTGCCCACACTATTTATTATCTGCACTTCACAGCTGTTCTGTACTGCAGAATTATGGTTACGGCTATCTTTCCAGAACAACACGCTGTGAACACTGCTAATGTGCACAATGAAATCTGCGCTGTTGAGCCTGCGGTAAAGGGTGGATTAACTTCACACTAATTGCATAAATCAGGTGTAATAATAAGATTTTACTCACCGGTAAATCTATTTCTCGTAGTCCGTAGTGGATGCTGGGGACCCCGTAAGGACCATGGGGAATAGACGGGCTTCGCAGGAGACTGGGCACTCTAAAGAAAGATTTAGTACTACTGGTGTGCACTGGCTCCTCCCTCTATGTCCCTCCTCCAGACCTCAGTTAAGGAAACTGTGCCCGGAAGAGCTGACATTATAAGGAAAGGATTTTGGAATCCAGGGTAAGACTCATACCAGCCACACCAATCACACCGTACAACTTGTGATAAACTTACCCAGTTAACAGTATGAACAACAACTGAGCATCAACCAATGGATGCCAACATAACATAACCCTTCATTAAGCAATAACTATATACACGTATTGCAGAAAGTCCGCACTTGGGACGGGCGCCCAGCATCCACTACGGACTACGTGAAATAGATTTACCGGTGAGTAAAATCTTATTTTCTCTGACGTCCTAGTGGATGCTGGGGACTCCGTAAGGACCATGGGGATTATACCAAAGCCTCCAAACGGGCAGGAGAGTGCGGATGACTCTGCAGCACCGAATGGGCAAACACTAGGTCCTCCTCAGCCAGGGTATCAAACTTGTAGAATTTTGCAAACGTGTTTGAACCCGACCAAGTAGCAACTCGGCAAAGCTGTAATGCCGAGACCCCTCGGGCAGCTGCCCAAGAAGAACCCACCTTCCTTGTGGAGTGGGCTTTCACTGATTTTGGATGCGGCAATCTTGCCGCAGAATGAGCCTGCTGAATCGTGTTACAGATCCAGCGCGCAATAGTTTGCTTTGAAGCAGGAGCACCCAGCTTGTTGGATGCATACAGGATAAACAGCGAGTCAGTCTTCCTGACTCCAGCCGTTCTGTAACATAAATCTTCAAAGCCCGGACTACGTCCAGCAACTTGGAATCCTCCAAGTCACGAGTAGCCGCAGGTACCACAATAGGTTGGTTCAAATGAAACGAAGACACAACCTTTGGAAGAAATTGCGGACGAGTCCGCAATTCTGCCCTGTCCATATGGAAAACCAGATAGGGGATTTCACATGACAAAGCCGCCAATTCTGACACTCGCCTAGCCGAAGCTAAGGCCAACAGCATGACCACTTTCCACGTGAGATACTTTAGCTCCACGGTCTTAAGTGTCTCAAACCAGTGGGATTTTAGGAAACCCAACACCACGTTGAGATCCCAAGGTGCCACTGGTGGCACAAAAGGGGGCTAGCACTCCCTTAACAAAAGTCTGAACCTCAGGCAGTGAAGCCAGTTCCTTCTGAAAGAAAATAGATAGGGCCGAAATCTGGACCTTTATGTATCCTAATTTTAGGCCCATAGTCACTCCTGACTGTAGGAAGTGCAGGAATCGACCCAGCTGGAATTCCTCAGTAGGGGCCCTCCTGGCCTCACACCAAGCAACATATTTTCGCCATATACGGTGATAATGCTTTGCTGTCACGTCTTTCCTAGCCTTTATCAGCTTAGGAATAACTTCATCCGGAATGCCATTTTCCGCTAGGATCCGGCGTTCAACCGCCATGCCGTCAAACGCAGCCACGGTAAGTCTTGGAACAGACAGGGTCCTTGTTGTAACAGGTCCTGTCTGAGAGGCAGAGGCCATGGATCCTCTGTGAGCATTTCTTGCAATTCCGGGTACCAAGTCCTTCTTGGCCAATCCGGAGCGATGAATATCGTTCTCACTCTTCTTTTTCTTACAATTCTCAGCACCTTTGGTATGAGAGGAAGAGGAGGAAACACATAGACCGACTGGAACACCCACGGTGTCACTAGTGCGTCCACAGCTATCGCCTGAGGGTCCCTTGACCTGGCGCAATACCTGTTTAGCTTTTTGTTGAGGCGTGACGCCATCATGTCCACCTGTGGGAGTTCCCATCGATTTGCCAGTAGCGTGAAGACTTCTTGATGAAGTCCCCACTCTCCCGGGTGGAGGTCGTGTCTGCTGAGGAAGTCTGCTTCCCAGTTGTCGACCCCCGGAATGAACACTGCTGACAGTGCTTGCACGTGATTCTCCGCCCACCGAAGAATCCTGGTGGCTTCTGCCATCGCCACCCTGCTTCTTGTGCCGCCCTGTCGGATGACATGGGCCACTGCAGTGATGTTGTCTGACTGAATTAGCACTGGTTTGTCTCGAAGCAGAGGCTCCGCTTGGCTTAGGGCGTTGTATATGGCCCTTAGTTCTAGGATATTTATGTGCAGACAAGTCTCCTGACTTGACCACAACCCTTGGAAGTTTCTTCCCTGAGTGACTGCTCCCCATCCGCGGAGGCTTGCATCCGTGGTCACCAGGACCCAGTCCTGTATGCCGAACCTGCGGCCCTCTAGGAGGTGAGCACTCTGCAGCCACCACAGAGGAGACACTCTGGCCCTGGGGGACAGGGTGATCAGCCGATGCATCTGAAGATGCGATCCGGACCACTTGTCCAATAGATCCCACTGAAAGATCCTGGCATGGAACCTGCCGAAGGCAATGGCTTCGTATGACGCCACCATCTTTCCCAGGACTCGCGTGCAGTGATGCACCGACACCTGTCTTGGTTTCAGGAGGCCCTTGACTAAAGTCACAAGCTCCTGAGCCTTCTCCTCCGGGAGAAATACCTTCCACTGGTCTGTATCCAGAATCTTGTCCAGGAAGGGTAGACGCGTCGTAGGGATCAGCTGCGACTTTGGAATATTCAGAATCCAGCCGTGCTGCCGCAACACTGCCTGAGAGTGTGCTACGCTGATCAGTAACTGCTCCCTGGACCTCGCCTTTATGAGGAGATCGTCCAAGTATGGGATAATTGTAACTCCTTGCTGCCGAAGGAGCACCATCATCTCCGCCATCACCTTGGTAAATATTCTCGGTGCCGTGGACAGGCCAAACGGCAGCGTCTGGAATTGGTAATGACAGTCCTGTACCACAAACCTGAGGTACTCTTGATGAGGCGGATAAATGGGGACATGCAATTAAGCATCCTTGATGTCCAGCGACACCATGAAATCCCCCTCTTCCAGGCTTGCAATGACCGCTCTGAGCGATTCCATTTTGAACTTGAATTTCTTCAGATAAATGTTCAGGGATTTTAAATTCAAGATGGGCCTGACCGAACAGTCCAGTTTCGGGACCACAAACATAGTGGAATAGTAACCCCTTCCCTGTTGAATGAGGGGAACCTTTACCACCACTTGCTGGAGATATAGTTTGTGAATGGCCGCCAATACTACCTCCCTTTCCATGGGGGAAACTGGCAATGCCGATTTTAGGAAACGGTGAGGGGGCGTCACCTCGAATTTCAGCTTGTATCCCTGAGACACAATTTGTATAGCCCAAGGATCCACCCGTGAGAGAACCCACTGGTGGCTGAAATTTCGGAGACGCGCCCCCACCGCACCTGGCTCCGCCTGTGGAGCCCCAGCGTCATGCGGTGGATTTAGTGGAAGCCGGGGAGGACTTTGGTTCCTGGGAACTAGCTGTATGGTGTAGCTTTTTCCCTCTACCCCTGCCTCTGGCAAGAAAGGATGCACCTCTGACTCTCTTGCTTTTTTGTGAACGAAAGGACTGCATTTGGTTATACGGTGCTTTCTTCGGTTGAGCAGGAATATATGGCAAGAAATTTGACTTCCTGTCACGGCGCCGCCGCGGTCCCCATACTTACCCCTCCGGGCGCGCTGGGTCTCCGTGCGGCCGTCCTCGCTGGCGGGTTCCGGCGTCCGGCGCTCCGGCCGGCCCGCCGGCGTGTGCGCCCGCCATCCACGGGAGGTGCGGGTGACGTCATCAGTCCGTCCTCCAATCAGGCCCTGGCGGGAAGTTCAAATTCAGACGCCGGGCAGTGCTCCGGCGCCTGAGTATCATCGTTGCTACTGTACCTGTTATCTCCAGTGCTCCCGTGCTTCCAGCGTCCCGTGCTTCCAGCACCTCCGTGTCTCCGCATCTCAGTGTCTCCAGCGTCTCCGTGCCTCAGCACCTCAGTGTCTCCGTGCCTCAGCATCTCCGTGCCTCATCACCTCAGGGTCTCCGTGCCTCAGCACCTCCGTGCCTCAGCACCTCAGTGTCCCCGTGCCTCAGCACCTCCGTGCCTCAGCATCTCCGTGCCTCAGCACCTCAGTGTCTCCGTGCCTCAGCACCTCCATGCCTCAGCACCTCAGTGTCTCCGTGCCTCAGCACCTCCGTGCCTCAGCACCTCCGTGCCTCAGCACCTCCGTGCCTCAGCACCTCCGTGCCTCAGCACCTCAGTGTCTCCGTGCCTCCAGCACCTCTGTGCCTCCAGCACTCAGCATCGCTGTGTCTCCGGCACCTCCGTGCCTCAACACCACTGTGCCTCCAGCACCTCTGTGCCTCCAGCACCTCTGTGCCTCAGCACTCAGCACCGCTGTGCCTCAGTACCTCAGTGTCTCCAGCACCCCAACATCACTCACAGTAAGCTTCTGGTACTCTCCACCAATTCATCAGCCCCTTTACAAGTCTTGTCTTTCAGGAGACCTTCAAGCATTCACCCGTGCCTCCTGTCTACCGTCTTAATCCTGTATGAGGAAGACCTACATCCGGCCATCTCTACTGCGACCCAGTAGCGGTTCCTCTTCCCGGTCACCGGAAGAAGCCCCGAGTCCACAACACTTCCCAACCAGGTCAGTGATAGTATACTCAGGCCACATGGACCCGGGGAATCGGAACACAGAGTCGAGCCCCATCCAAAGTTTGGCTTTCCGAGTTCAGTCTCAAGAGGCGACACAGGGTCAGGTGATGCAATATCTCCAGGAACTGTCCGGTCGATTGGATCAAATCCAAGCATCCTTAGCCTCCGCAATTCCGGCTCCAGCTCCCGTAACTGCTCCAGTTGCTGTTTCCAGTAATGTCCAACCTCGTCTTCAGCTTCCTACTCCTTCCCGCTATAATGGGAACCCAAAGAATTGCCGTGGTTTTTTAAATCAGTGCGAGGTGCACTTCGAGCTGCTCTCTCATAACTTCCCTACGGATCGCTCTAAGGTAGCGTATATCATTTCCCTGCTTGAAGGATCAGCGTTGGATTGGGTGTCTCCGTTGTGGGAACGATCTGATCCCGTGGTTTCCAACTACACCAACTTCATCACGTCCTTTCGAAGAATCTTCGACGAACCCGGCAGGATGACTACTGCTTCTTCCGACTTGCTCCGTGTTCGTCAGGGCTCCCGTTCCGTGGGTCAGTACGTGGTTCATTTCCAGACGAGATCTGGGCGCTGCGGAAGTAGAAGGGGACGCTCTATCGAGAGACCCTGAAGGTCTGAGGATCAATGCCGTCTGGGCCACGCGGGAGCGATCAGAAGTAGGATTCCTCCTTCTTGCTTGAACTTCCTTATTACTCTGGGCAGGAGTGACACTGGAGGGAACACATATGGCAGCTGAAAGTTCCATGGAATTGCCAGTGCGTCCACGAACTTTGCTAGAGGATCCCTTGTTCTTGCTCCGAAGACCGGAACCTTGTGATTGTGTTGAGACGTCATCAGGTCCATATCTGGAAGGCCCCACCTGTTCACAAGGAGTTGAAACACTTCTGGATGGAGGCTCCACTCTCCGGCGTGTACATCCTGACGACTGAGAAAGTCTGCTTCATAGTTTAGGACCCCTAGAATGAATACTGCCGATATGGCTGGCAGATGGCGTTCCGCCCACTGAAGAATCCTTGATACTTCCCTCATTGCCATGCGGCTTCGAGTGCCGCCTTGATGATTGATGTATGCCACCGTGGTGGCGTTGTCCGACTGTACTTGAACAGGTCTGTTCTGTATTAAATACTGGGCCAAGTTCAGAGCATTAAACACCGCCCGCAGTTCCAGAATGTTTATCGGGAGGAGAGACTCCTCCTTGGTCCAACGACCCTGAAGGGAGTGTTGCTCCAACACCGCGCTCCAACCTCTCAGACTGGCATCCGTCGTCAGAAGGACCCAGTTGGAGATTCAGAAGGGACAACCCCTGCTCAACTGTTGGTCCTGAAGCCACCAGCTCAGTGACAGAAAGACCTCCGGAGACAAGGAGATCATTTGAGACCTGACCCGGTGAGGAAGGCCGCCCCACTTGGCAAGAATCAGCTTCTGTAGAGGGCGGGAATGGAATTGAGTGTACTCCACAATCTCCAAAGCCGACACCATGAGACCTAGCACTTGCATTGCCGAATGTATCAACACTTGCGGACGAGATAGGAAGCATTGAATCCTGTCCTGAAGCTTCAGGACTTTCTCCTGAGACACTCACAACCGCTGGTCCGCAGGGTCTGTACCACCGAATTAAGAGTTTTTGCCTTCACCTGATCTGAAGGAACGTCTGTCAGGCAAAATCGATGAGCAGCACGATTCTTGAAGGATATGGCATAACCTCGAGTGACGACTTCCCGTACCCAGGCATTGGAAGTGGTCCTCAACCATTCCTGGGTATACCCTAGAAGTCGGCCCCCCACCCTGGGATCCCCCAGAGGGAGGCCCGCTCTGTCATGCGGCAGGCTTTTCAGTTTTGGAAGCAGACTGACGGGCAGTCCAGGCCCTTTTGAGTTTGGGCTTACTGGGTTTGGAAGTGCGAACCTGTTTCGGGTACGCCTGACCTTTTGCTTTCCCTGAAGGACGAAAGGAGCAAAATTTAATACTTTTAGCCTTCGGCACCGAAGGAGCAGTACTAGGTAGACATGCTGTTTAAGCAGAGGCTAAGTCAGCCACTATCTCCGAAAAGAATGTCTCACTTAAAAGGGAGTACCTCCAGGGTTTTCTTAGAGTCCAGATCCACAGACCAGGACCGTAACCAGAGAATCCGACGAGCCAAAATGGACGTAGTAGAAGCCTTGGCCGCCAGAATACTGGCATCAGAAGCCGCGTCCTTAATGAAATGAGAAGCTGTGACAATATAAGACAGACATTGTCTAGCATGATCAGAACCGTTGGAAGGCAACTCCACCTCCAGCTCCTGAACCCACGCTTCAACAGCCTCTGTAGCCCATGTCGCTGCAATGATGGGCCTATGCGCAGCACCAGTTATGGTGTAAATTGCCTTTAAAAACAACCCTCCACACGCTTATCCATCGGTTCTTTCAGAGACGTGATGGTAGTTACCGGCAGAGCTGAGGATACCACCAGCAGCGCCACCTGCGAATACACTGGCGGGGGTGTTTCCCAATTTTTACTTAGCTCTGCAGCAAGGGGGTAGCGAGCCAGCATCTTCTTGTGAGGCGTGAATTTCTTTCCTGGGAAAACTCCTGATGTACAGTATGTCAACTAAATGGTCAGAATGAGGTAAAACCACTTTCTGACGTTTAAACCTGTCCGGTTTCTTAGGGGCAGCATCAGGCTCCGTGTCATCAGTAATTTGAAGAATGGTCCTGATAGCCTCCAACAAGTCAGGAACATCCACCTGTGAGAAAGATTCCCCATCAGAAGCGTTGGGATCAGAATCTGTGGGGTCAGTATAAATGCCATGCTCATCAGACGAGGAGTCTGGGACGTTGGTGGATTGTGAGGAAGTAATGGCCCACTTAGAGGACCCCTTGGTCTTAGGCGGGCGAGGGTTAGACTTCTGAGTAGTCAGTGATTGGTTCAATTGCTGTAATTGAGCGGACAGTTAATCTGCCCATGGCGGGTTAACCGTGGGGACCATAAGTGGTTGTACCGGCACAGGAGGTCCCATAGGGCGCGTTAGTCTAGTTACCAGCGTATTCAATAGCGTGGAGAAGGTAGCCCAAGGTGGGTCATTTTGAACCCCTATTGCTACAGTCCCACTTGGGGGTAAGGATCCCCCAGAGCCTGAACCCTCAGCTGCTATGTTTTCCTCAAATGTGTCTGCAGCGTCACCACCACGCAATGTGGGATCAGCTCCAGCACCATTGCCCTTTGTAGCCGACATATCCGAAAGCTCGATACAAGGCAACATAGTACAATATCAGCAACACAATACCTGACAAGAACCCCCTGTGTAGTGTATCAGCATAAACAGGGAATTCAAGAGGTATGTGGTGACTAGAAATCACAGAAATAAATACACACTGAGTATATCGTGTGAAATACCTATATTAAAATGATAAACCTGACGCACTTAGCCCCCTCAGGTTATAGAATATAGGGATGGCAAGCTGAGCGAGATACACAAAATGGAGGTCACACAGCAGCTATATGCACACACAGAGTCACATTGTACAATACAGAAATTATGACATGCAATAAAACTGCACTGGACTAGCAATACTGAGTAGTACTATGTATAGCTATACATTCAATAGATATAACAATGCACAGTAAAGACTGGATGTATATCACAGGGTACTTGTTCTATATAACCCTGACTAAATGCACTCTTTCTTAACTAACACTGTCAGCAGACATGTAGAATACTTAAGTGTCCTGTAAAATGCACAGCGCTGACATGCAGGCGGCTTAACAGAGGAGGATTTGCCCAAACAGTCCCAGGATCAGCTTAAAATGCTAACAGGGAGTGAGGGAGAGAGAGATATGCAGCTCCAGGGCAGGAACATTTACTCTAAATGGCGCCCTGGGGCTGAGGGAGGGGCTACAGGTCAAAGCCTTATCCCCCCGCTGGACTTCACCACCGGGTACTGTGGGCTTATATAAATGGTTTATGAGAGAAAAACCGACCTGTGCCATTGTCCTGGTGGTCTAGTGGGGTCCCTGTACTACCACAGTGTCCACGCCAGCGCGCGCGGCCCGCCTCCCACCGGCCGCACGGGATCGCGATTTACAGCGGGTCCCACCGAGGGGACCCACTTACCTCCTCCCTGAATGCAGCCACACGATCCAGGAGAACAGCGGTCGTGTGTGTGACTAACTTTAAGAAAACTGGAGCCTCTGCTTTAAGTACCCGGCAACCAGGGCGCGGGAGTGTACAGCGCCGCTGGGGGAGGTGATGGAGCTGCAGCAGGAGATGTCTGACTGACATCTAACACAGTCAGTGTCTCTGCTGCAGCCCTTGAAGTCTTAATTTTTCTTTAAAAGCTTCTTCTCAGGGCTGCTGGAGCAGCCCCCCTGTTGGTACTGCATGGCACCAACTACAGAACTGAGTACCTGTGCACGGAGGCGGGGTTATAGAGGAGGAGGCGGCGCTATGCATTCTGGGAAGAAAGTCAAAGCTTTGAGCCTGTTGGTGCCTCGGCTCAAGATCCTTCTCTATACCCCAATGTCATTCCCTGTGGAGCCCAGTGTACCCCGCAGCAGAAAAATGATAGAGTGTAAGCTTGTGAGCAGGGAATTCCTACCTCTATGACTGTTTGTTATGACCAGCTTTATTTTATCACTGTTATTTCCAATTGTAAAGTGCAATGGAATTTGCTGCGCTATATAAGAAACTGTTAATAAATAGTAAAATAAATGATGAATGTGAGATTGATAGAGCAGGATGGTGATGACAATAAAGAGGACATGTGAGGTAGAGAAAAGGAAGGCGTAGGCTATGCTGATGCTGAAGGGGGCGGGTGACTAAGAAGGGAGGTGTAGCACAGAGAGTAGACCTGATGAGTGACAGAGAAGAATTTTGAAATGGGGACAGAAAAATAAGAATTTACTTACCGATAATTCTATTTCTCATAGTCCGTAGTGGATGCTGGGGACTCCGAAAGGACCATGGGGAATAGCGGCTCCGCAGGAGACTGGGCACAAAGTAAAAGCTTTAGGACTAGCTGGTGTGCACTGGCTCCTCCCCCCATGACCCTCCTCCAAGCCTCAGTTAGGACACTGTGCCCGGACGAGCGTACACAATAAGGAAGGATTTTGAATCCCGGGTAAGACTCATACCAGCCACACCAATCACACCGTACAACTTGTGATCTGAACCCAGTTAACAGCATGATAACAGAAGGAGCCTCTGAAAAGATGGCTCACAACAACAATAACCCGATTTTTGTAACAATAACTATGTACAAGTAATGCAGACAATCCGCACTTGGGATGGGCGCCCAGCATCCACTACGGACTATGAGAAATCGAATTATCGGTAAGTAAATTCTTATTTTCTCTAACGTCCTAGTGGATGCTGGGGACTCCGAAAGGACCATGGGGATTATACCAAAGCTCCCAAACGGGCGGGAGAGTGCGGATGACTCTGCAGCACCGAATGAGAGAACTCCAGGTCCTCCTCAGCCAGGGTATCAAATTTGTAGAATTTAGCAAACGTGTTTGCCCCTGACCAAGTAGCTGCTCGGCAAAGTTGTAAAGCCGAGACCCCTCGGGCAGCCGCCCAAGATGAGCCCACTTTCCGTGTGGAATGGGCTTTTACAGATTTTGGCTGTGGCAGGCCTGCCACAGAATGTGCAAGCTGAATTGTACTACAAATCCAACGAGCAATCGTCTGCTTAGAAGCAGGAGCACCCAGCTTGTTGGGTGCATACAGGATAAACAGCGAATCAGATTTCCTGACTCCAGCCGTCCTGGAAACATATATTTTCAGGGCCCTGACTACGTCCAGCAACTTGGAATCCTCCAAGTCCCTAGTAGCCGCAGGCACCACAATAGGCTGCTTTAAGTGAAATGCTGAAACCACCTTAGGGAGAAATTGAGGACGAGTCCTCAATTCTGCCCTGTCCGTATAAAAAATTAGGTAAGGGCTTTTATAGGATAAAGCCGCCAATTCTGAGACACGCCTGGCTGAAGCCAGGGCTAACAAAATATCTCACATGGAAAGTGGTAATGCTAAGTCCACAGTGGTGAGTGGTTCAAACCAATGTGATTTTAGGAATCCCAAAACTACATTGAGATCCCAAGGTGCCACTGGAGGCACAAAAGGAGGCTGTATATGCAGTACTCCCTTGACAAACGTCTGAACTTCAGGAACAGAAGCCAGTTCTTTTTGGAAGAATATTGACAGGGCCGAAATTTGAACCTTAATGGACCCTAATTTGAGGCCCATAGACAGTCCTGTTTGCAGGAAATGCAGGAAACGACCCAGTTGAAATTCCTCTGTAGGGGCCTTCCTGGCCTCGCACCACGCAACATATTTTCGCCAAATACGGTGATAATGTTGTATGGTTACATCCTTCCTGGCTTTGATCAGGGTAGGGATGACTTCATCCGGAATGCCTTTTTCCTTCAGGATCCGGCGTTCAACCGCCATGCCGTCAAACGCAGCCGCGGTAAGTCTTGGAACAGACATGGTCCCTGCTGGAGCAGGTCCTTTCTTAGAGGTAGAGGCCACGGGTCTTCCGTGAGCATCTCTTGAATTTCCGGGTACCAAGTCCTTCATGGCCAATCCGGAGCCACGAGTATAGTCTTTACTCCTCTCCTTCTTATGATTCTCAGTACTTTTGGTATGAGAGGAAGAGGAGGGAACACATACACTGACTGGTACACCCACGGTGTTACCAGAGCGTCCACAGCTATTGCTTGAGGGTCCCTTGACCTGGCGCAATATCTGTCCAGTTTTTTGTTGAGGCGGGACGCCATCATGTCCACCTTTGGTTTTTCCCAACGGTTCACAATCATGTGGAAGACTTCTGGGTGAAGTCCCCACTCCCCCGGGTGAAGATCGTGTCTGCTGAGGAAGTCTGCTTCCCAGTTGTCCACTCCCGGAATGAACACTGCTGACAGTGCTATCACATGATTCTCCGCCCAGCGAAGAATCCTTGCCACTTCCATCATTGCCCTCCTGCTTCTTGTGCCGCCCTGTCTGTTTACGTGGGCGACTGCCGTGATGTTGTCCGACTGGATCAACACCGGCTGACCCTGAAGCAGAGGTCTTGCCTGACTTAGGGCATTGTAAATGGCCCTTAGTTCCAGGATATTTATGTGAAGTGACGTTTCCATGCTTGACCACAAGCCCTGGAAATTTCTTCCCTGTGTGACTGCTCCCCAGCCTCTCAGGCTGGCATCCGTGGTCACCAGGACCCAATCCTGAATGCCGAATCTGCGGCCCTCTAGGAGATGAGCACTCTGTAACCACCACAGGAGAGACACCCTTGTCCTTGGAGACAGGGTTATCCGCTGATGCATTTGAAGATGCGATCCGGACCATTTGTCCAGCAGATCCCACTGAAAAGTTCTTGCGTGGAATCTGCCGAATGGAATCGCTTCGTAAGAAGCCACCATCTTTCCCAGGACCCTTGTGCATTGATGTACTGACACTTGGCCTGGTCTTAGGAGGTTCCTGACTAGGTCGGATAACTCCTTGGCTTTCTCCTCCGGGAGAAACACCTTTTTCTGTACTGTGTCCAGAATCATCCCTAGGAACAGCAGACGTGTCGTCGGAATCAGCTGCGATTTTGGAATATTTAGAATCCATCCGTGCTGTCGTAGTACTACTTGAGATAGTGCTACTCCGACCTCTAACTGTTCTCTGGACCTTGCCCTTATCAGGAGATCGTCCAAGTAAGGGATAATTAAGACGCCTTTTCTTCGAAGAAGAATCATCATTTCGGCCATTACCTTGGTAAAGACCCGGGGTGCCGTGGACAATCCAAACGGCAGCGTCTGAAACTGATAGTGACAGTTCTGTACCACAAACCTGAGGTACCCTTGGTGAGAAGGGCAAATTGGGACATGGAGGTAAGCATCCTTGATGTCCAGAGACACCATATAGTCCCCTTCTTCCAGGTTCGCTATCACTGCTCTGAGTGACTCCATCTTGAACTTGAACCTTTTTATGTAAGTGTTCAAGGATTTCAGATTTAAAATGGGTCTCACCGAGCCGTCCGGCTTCTGTACCACAAACAGCGTGGAATAATACCCCTTTCCCTGTTGTAGGAGGGGTACCTTGATTATCACCTGCTGGGAATACAGCTTGTGAATGGCTTCCAATACCGCCTCCCTGTCGGGGGGAGACGTTGGTAAAGCAGACTTCAGGAACCGGCGAGGGGGAGACGTCTCGAATTCCAATTTGTACCCCTGAGATACTACCTGCAGGATCCAGGGGTCCACTTGCGAGTGAGCCCACTGCGCGCTGAAATTCTTGAGACGGGCCCCCACCGTGCCTGAGTCCGCTTGTAAGGCCCCAGCGTCATGCTGAGGACTTGGCAGAAGCGGGGGAGGGCTTCTGTTCGTGGGAAGAAGCTGTTTGCTGCAGTCTTTTTCCCCTTCCTCTGCCCCGGGGCAGATATGAGTGGCCTTTTGCCCGCTTGCCCTTATGGGGACGAAAGGACTGAGCCTGAAAAGACGGTATCTTTTTCTGCTGCGAGGTGACTTGGGGTAAAAAGGTGGATTTTCCAGCCGTTGCCGTGGCCACCAGGTCCGATAGACCGACCCCAAATAACTCCTCCCCTTTATACGGCAATACTTCCATATGCCGTTGGGAATCCGCATCCCCTGACCACTGTCGCGTCCATAATCCTCTTCTGGCAGAAATGGACATCGCACTTACTCTTGATGCCAGAGTGCAAATATCCCTCTGTGCATCTTGCATATATAGAAATGCATCCTTTAAATGCTCTATAGTCAATAATATATTGTCCCTGTCCAGGGTATCAATATTTTCAGTCAGAGAATCCGACCAAGCCACCCCAGCACTGCACATCCAGGCTGAGGCGATTGCTGGTCGCAGTATAATACCAGTATGTGTGTATATACTTTTAAGGATATTTTCCAGCTTCCTATCAGCTGGTTCCTTGAGGGCGGCCGTATCAGGAGACGGTAACGCCACTTGTTTTGATAAGCGTGTGAGCGCCTTATCTACGCTAGGGGGTGTTTCCCAACGCGCCCTAACCTCTGGCGGGAAAGGGTATAATGCCAATAATTTTTTAGAAATTAGCAGTTTTTTATCGGGGGAAACCCACGCTTCATCACACACCTCATTTAATTCATCTGATTCAGGAAAAACTACGGGTAGTTTTTTCACACCCCACATAATACCCTTTTTTGTGGTACTTGTAGTATCAGAAATGTTCAAAACCTCCTTCATTGCCGTGATCATGTAACGTGTGGCCCTACTGGAAAATACGTTTGTTTCCTCACCGTCGACACTGGAGTCAGTGTCCGTGTCAGTGTCTGTATCGACCTGAGGTAACGGGCGTTTTATAGCCCCTGACGGTGTTTGAGACGCCTGTACAGGTATTAACTGATTTGCCGGCTGTCTCATGTCGTCAACAGTCTTTTGTAAAGTGCCGACACTATCACGTAATTCTTTCCATAAGACCATCCAGTCAGGTGTCGACTCCCTAGGGGGTGACATCACTAACACAGGCAATTGCTCCGCCTCCACACCATTTTCCTTCTCATACATGTCGACACAGCGTACCGACACACAGCACACACACAGGGAATGCTCTGACAGAGGACAGGACCCCACTAGCCCTTTGGGGAGACAGAGGGAGAGTTTGCCAGCACACACCAGAGCGCTATATATATACAGGGATAACCTTATATAAGTGTTTTTCCCTAATATAGCTGCTGTATATATTAATATGCCAATTTAGTGCCCCCCCTCTCTTGTTTTACCCTGTTTCTGTAGTGCAGGACTGCAGGGGAGAGTCAGGGAGCCTTCCTCCAACGGAGCTGTGAGGAAAAAATGGCGCTTGTGTGCTGAGGAGATAGGCTCCGCCCCTTTTTTGGCGGCCTTTCTCCCGCTTTTTTGTGGAAAACTGGCAGGGGTTAAATACATCCATATAGCCCAGGAGCTATATGTGATGTATTTTTAGCCATTTAAGGTATTTACATTGCGTCCCAGGGCGCCCCCCCCCCCAGCGCCCTGCACCCTCAGTGACCGGAGTGTGAAGTGTGCTGAGAGCAATGGCGCACAGCTGCGGTGCTGTGCGCTACCTTATTGAAGACAGGACGTCTTCTGCCGCCGATTTTCCGGACCTTCTGGCTCTGTAAGGGGGCCGGCGGCGCGGCTCCGGGACCCATCCATGGCTGGGCCTGTGATCGTCCCTCTGGAGCTAATGTCCAGTAGCCTAAGAAGCCCAATCCACTCTGCACGCAGGCGAGTTCGCTTCTTCTCCCCTTAGTCCCTCGATGCAGTGAGCCTGTTGCCAGCAGGTCTCACTGAAAATAAAAAAACCTATTTAAACTTTTACTCTAAGCAGCTCAGGAGAGCCACCTAGATTGCACCCTTCTCGTTCGGGCACAAAATCTTAACTGAGGCTTGGAGGAGGTCATGGGGGGAGGAGCCAGTGCACACCAGCTAGTCCTAAAGCTTTTACTTTGTGCCCAGTCTCCTGCGGAGCCGCTATTCCCCATGGTCCTTTCGGAGTCCCCAGCATCCACTAGGACGTTAGAGAAAGTGTTAATATGTGCATTAAAAGTGAGAGCTATAAAGAGTCTGGGAGCACCTAGGTTTACGGTCCACAATTTATTAATACACACCATCCCAAATATGATTTCAAATTTGCCTGGCTCCTAAACTCTCCAAGATTCTGAATAATTGCTGAGATCGGCCCAAGTTATAGTAAACTGTGCCCTATAACCCCCCGACATATAGCCAAAGAGAGAAATTTGAATGTAATCAGAAGTCACATTTATCCCGTTAGCATAAAGGCCCAAAAGAAATCAGCGCTAAGTGCAGCATGTGGGCTATAATTGAATAGCCAAGGCAAAACAATCAGCCCGTGGTTAAATAGCGCTGCTAATTGAATCCAGCCCCATATGTAATTATGCAGTGTTCCCGCTAGGTTGTTTCAGCAGGGCAACGTGCCCTGTCTGATTTTAAAATGGCAAAATGCGCCCTGACCTTTTGGCAGTGCCCCGCTGAAACAGCCTGCCACCACCCACGGGCTGCAATGTCCGCCGGGTGTGAAAATTTGCGGTTTCGCGCTCAATGACGGTGAACAGATGTCATGCGAATGCTCTCCTCTGTTTCTGATTAAATGCATGGGGCATTATCTAAAAGTAAGCTGTTTTGGGTTGCAGCTTATGTGATCGTACAGAGCCAATGTGTTGAAAGCAGACAGGTCGCTGAGATCGCAAAGGTTCTCAGGAGGGTACACACCTGCATGGGATGTTCAGAGGTTTTATTATAACTTCCTGAAAAATGTTAACTTTACTAGCTAAGCAACATCATTAATCTGACATTTTGAGTTATATGGTGTCTGTTTTATGTGTAGTTATCCTTCGGTGACAGATATACTTCTAAATGTCAGTTTAGATTATACTTTGTGGTTAATTACGTTCCTCATACTCAGCATGCTGCAATCAGTGCAGTGTTTCTAGGCACAAACACACATTTTTCTTAAAAAGCAGTAGGAATAATTCTAGTTTAAAAACCTAGGGGGTCAATTCAACAGCTGCACTTTACAGCAATTCATACTCACAAAATTTTGTAGGGCTACATACAAAATTGTGCACATTCAGAGGGCGGGGGGGAGAATGTGGTTCCATTGCCAGCATACCTGCGTCATTGCAACAGCAACTCACACCCTTTGCCCGCAACTGTGTCTACTAGAGGAAACATTATAAAGTTAAATCTATTAATTGGTTCCCCCCCACTGAATTAAATTGGCAAGTAAAAACTATGTTGCATTTTACATAAATATGTATTCTGGACAGTAAAGTTCTCCTATCCTGTTCCTACCAAAAACATGCATGGTGAGGTCACAACAGAATAGGGCAAACCTGGCATATTACAGAGTACAACACTCGGCAGAGCCAGGCTAAGCAAGACCAATTTTACATGATGATGAGAAGCTAAATAAGGTTAATGTATTGCCAATCATTACACAAAATTAACAAAAAAAAAAGAAAGACAAATAATGCAAATCTAGTAATGTTTGCTATTATAAAAATGGGTGGGTTTTTGGTGACTAGTCTGCTATAATAGCGATACACCAGCAGATGGCAGAGTAGTTCAAGAAAATGACAACAAATTTAAAAAATTGTTTTAATAATGTGCAATTCAGATTCAGCTAACTTTACCCATTTTACATCCGTGTTTTGATTGTGTAACAATATAAACCCTACGATTTGGTAAATGTGTATTCGGACTTAACAAGTATTAAAAAGAAAAAAAAAAGAAAAAGCCATGTTGACAAAGTGGCTATCAACCAATATATATATATATATATATATATATATATATATATATATATATATATATATATATATATATATATATATATATATATATATATACACACACATACACTGTTAACAAAAATAAAGGGAACACTTAAACAACACAATGTAACTCCAAGTCAATCACACTTCTGTGAAATCAAACTGTCCACTTAGGAAGCAACACTGATTGACAATCAATTTCACATGCTGTTGTGCAAATGGAATAGACAACAAGTGAGAATTATAGGCAATTAGCAAGACACCCCTAATAAAGGAGTTGTTCTGCAGGTGGTGACCACAGACCACTTCTCAGCTCCTATGCTTTCTGGCTGATGTTTTGGTCACTTATGAAAGCTGGCGGTGCTTTCACTCTAGTGGTAGCATGAGACGGAGTCTACAACCCACACAAGTGGCTCAGGTAGTGCAGCTCATCCAGGATGGCACATCAGTGCGAGCTGTGGCAAGAAGGTTTGCTGTGTCTGTCAGCGTAGTGTCCAGAGCATGGAGGCGCTACCAGGAGACAGGCCAGTACATCAGGAGATGTGGAGGAGGCCGTAGGAGGGCAACAACCCAGCAGCAGGACCGCTACCTCCGCCTTTGTGCAAGGAGGAACAGGAGGAGCACTGCCAGAGCCCTGCAAAATGACCTCCAGCAAGCCACAAATGTGCATGTGTCTACTTAAACGATCAGAAACAGACTCCATGAGGGTGGTATGAGGGCCCGACGTCCACAGGTGGGGGTTGTGCTTACAGCCCAACACTGTGCAGGACATTTGGCATTTGCCAGAGAACACCAAGATTGGCAAATACGCCACTGGCGCCCTGTGCTCTTCACAGATGAAAGCAGGTTCTCACTGAGCACATGTGACAGACGTGACAGAGTCTGGGGACGCCAAGGAGAATGTTCTGCTGCCTGCAACATCCTCCAGCATGACCGGTTTGGCAGTGGGTCAGTAATGGTGTGGGGTGGCATTTCTTTGGGGGGCCGCACAGCCCTCCATGTGCTCGCCAGAGGTAGCCTGACTGCCATTAGGTACCGAGATGAGATCTTCAGACCCCTTGTGAGACCATATGCTGGTGCGGTTGGCCCTGGGTTCCTCCTAATGCAAGACAATGCTAGACCTCATGTGGCTGGAGTGTGTCAGCAGTTCCTGCAAGACGAAGGCATTGATGCTATGGACTGGCCCGCCCGTTCCCCAGACCTGAATCCAATTGAGCACATCTGGGACATCATGTCTCGCTCTATCCACCAAGCCACGTTGCACCACAGACTGTCCAGGAGTTGGCGAATGCTTTAGTCCAGGTCTGGGAGGAGATAGTGGAAACAAAAAAGAAAAGATACTACTTCACCAGTGCCTGCCCCGTTTGTAGCGGAGCAATCCACCTCTTACTCTCCGATGATTTCTCCTAATTAGGAGTACTCATATCAGTAGGTAACCGGAAAGAGAGTAAAATGCAGAGAATAGTGTGATATCATAAAAACAAGTATTTAATTACAACATTCTTCTAAAAACACACAAAATGTAATTCCAATATGGAAGATACTGGTATAATGACACAGCATGTGTCACAATGGACAGAAACATTCACAAAAAAGAATCCACCCTCATGAGAGGAACAGAAGCAATGGCTGATTACCGATTCCTGGTGAACTGATTTGCGTCAGTTCTAAAGCGCATGTAAATCCAGGTGGTCTCTCCCAGCTGCAGCAAGGGGATCTCCCGGTCTCAGTTTTATCCAGGCGTAGGCTCAGTCCATAGGCATCAGTGTCAGCATGTGGGGGGTATGAAGGCAAGGTACCCACGCGTTCCGACCCGCCTCGGGTCTTTCTCAAGGTCTGCTGCCAAACTGGAAATCTGGGAGGAGATCCCTCAGGAGACCATCCGCCACCTCATCAGGAGCATGCCCAGGCATTGTAGGGAGGTCATACAGGCACGTGGAGGCCACACATACTACGGAGCCTCATTTTTACTTGTTTTAAGGACATTACATCAAAGTTGGATCAGCCTGTAGTGTGTTTTTCTACTAATTTTGAGGGTGACTCCAAATCCAGACCTCCATGGGTTAATAAATTTGATTTCCATTGATAATTTTTGTGTGATTTTGTTGTCAGCACATTCAACTATGTAAAGAACAAAGTATTTATTTTTTTGAGCAGTGTATGTATGTATGTATATATATATATATATATATATATATATATATTATATATATATATATATACACACACACACACACACAGGTTGAGTATCCCATATCCAAATATTCCGAAATACGGAATATTTTCCGAAATACGGACTTTTTGAGTGAGTGTGAGATAGTGAAACTTTTGTTTTTTGATGGCTCAATGTACACAAACTTTGTTTAATACACAAAGTTATTAAAAAATATTGTATTAAATGACCCTCAGGCTGTGTGTATAAGGTGTATATGAAACATAAATGAATTGTGTGAATGTAGACACACTGTTCAATGCACAAAGTTATAAAAAAATAAGAATTTACTCACCGGTAATTCTATTTCTCGTAGTCCGTAGTGGATGCTGGGGACTCCGTAAGGACCATGGGGAATAGACGGCTCTGCAGGAGACTGGGCACATCTAAGAAAGATTTAGGACTATCTGGTGTGCACTGGCTCCTCCCCCTATGACCCTCCTCCAAGCCTCAGTTAGGAACTGTGCCCGGAAGAGCTGACACAATAAGAAAGGATTTTTGAATCCCGGGTAAGACTCATACCAGCCACACCAATCACACCATATAACACGTGATAGGAACCCCGGTTAACAGTATGATAACAAATGGAGCCTCTGAAGAGATGGCTCACAACAAAACCCAATTTTTTGTAACAATAAATATGTACAGGTATTGCAGACAATCCGCACTTGGGATGGGCGCCCAGCATCCACTACGGACTACGAGAAATAGAATTACTGGTGAGTAAATTTTTATTTTCTCTGACGTCCTAGTGGATGCTGGGGACTCCGTAAGGACCATGGGGATTATACCAAAGCTCCCAAACGGGCGGGAGAGTGCGGATGACTCTGCAGCACCGAATGAGAGAATTCCAGGTCCTCCTCAGCCAGGGTATCAAATTTGTAGAATTTTGCAAACGTGTTTGCCCCCGACCAAGTAGCTGCTCGGCAAAGTTGTAAAGCCGAGACCCCTCGGGCAGCCGCCCAAGATGAGCCCACCTTCCGTGTGGAATGGGCTTTTACTGATTTAGGCTGCGGTAAGCCTACCGCAGAATGCGCCAGCTGAATAGTGCTACAAATCCAGCGCGCAATAGACTGCTTAGAAGCAGGAGCACCCAGCTTAGCGGGTGCATACAGGATAAACAGCGAGTCAGTCTTTCTGACTCCAGCCGTCCTGGAAATATAAATTTTTAGGGCCCTGACTACGTCCAGCAACTTGGAATCCTCCAAGTCCCTAGTAGCCGCAGGCACCACAATAGGTTGGTTCCCAAGGTGCCACTGGGGGCACAAAAGGAGGCTGAATATGCAGTACTCCTTTGACAAAAGTCTGAACTTCGGGTAGTGAAGCCAGTTCTTTTTGGAAGAAAATCGACAGAGCCGAAATCTGGACCTTTATGGACCCCAATTTGAGGCCCAACGTCACCCCTGCTTGCAGGAAGTGCAGGAATCGACCCAGTTGAAATTCCTCCGTCGGGGCCTTCATGGCCTCACACCAAGCAACATATTTTCGCCAAATGCGGTGATAATGTCTTGCGGTGACATCCTTCCTGGCTTTGATCAGGGTAGGGATGACTTCCTCCGGAATACCCTTTTCCTTCAGGATCCGGTGTTCAACCGCCATGCCGTCAAACGCAGCCGCGGTAAGTCTTGGAACAGACAGGGTCCCTGCTGCAGCAGGTCTTGTCTGAGCGGCAGAGGCCAAGGGTCCTCTGTAAGCATCTCTTGAAGTTCCGGGTACCAAGCTCTTCTTGGCCAATCCGGAACCACGAGTATGGGTTTTCACTCCTCGCCTTCTTATTATTCTCAGTACCTTGGGTATGAGAGGTAGAGGAGGAAACACATAAACCGACTGGTACACCCATGGTGTCACTAGAGCGTCCACCGCTATCGCCTGAGGGTCTCTTGACCGGGCGCAATATCTTTTCAACTTCTTGTTGAGGCGGGACGCCATCATGTCTACCTGTGGTTTTTCCCACCGGTTGACCAGCATTTGGAAGACTTCTGGATGAAGTCCCCATTCTCCCGGGTGGAGGTCGTGCCTGCTGAGGAAGTCTGCTTCCCAGTTGTCCACTCCCGGAATGAACACTGCCGTCAGTGCTAACACATGATTCTCTGCCCATTTGAGAATCCTTGTGGCTTCTGCCATCGCCATCCTGCTTCTCGTGCCGCCCTGTCTGTTTACATGGGCGACCGCCGTGATGTTGTCTGACTGGATCAGTACCGGATGGTTTTGAAGCAGGGGTCTTGCCTGGCTTAGGGCATTGTAAATGGCCCTTAGCTCCAGGATATTTATGTGAAAAGAAATCTCCTGATTTGACCACAGTCCTTGGAAATTTCTTCCCTTTGTGACTGCCCCCCAGCCCCGAAGGCTGGCATCCGTGGTCACCAGGACCCAGTCCTGTATTCCGAATCTGCGGCCCTCTAGTAGATGAGCCCTCTGCAGCCACCACAGCAGCGACACCCTGGTTCTGGCCGATAGGGTTATCCGCTGTTGCATCTGGAGATGGGACCCGGACCATTTGTCCAACAGGTCCCACTGGAACGTCCTTGCGTGGAACCTTCCGAATGGAATTGCTTCGTACGAAGCTACCATTTTTCCCAGGACTCGTGTGCATTGATGTACCGACACTTTTCCTGGTTTTAGGATGTCTCTGACCAGAGATGACAATTCCTCGGCTTTTTCCAGTGGAAGAAACACTCTTTTCTGGTCTGTGTCCAGAATCATTCCCAGGAACAGAAGACGTGTCGTCGGGACCAGCTGTGACTTTGGAATGTTTAGAATCCAGCCGTGCTGTTGTAGCACTTCCTGAGAAAGTGCCACCCCCACTATCAACTGTTCTTTGGACCTCGCCTTTATCAGGAGATCGTCCAAGTACGGGATAATTAAAACTCCCTTCTTGCGAAGGAGTATCATCATTTCGGCCATTACCTTGGTAAAGACCCTCGGTGCCGTGGATAACCCGAACGGCAGCGTCTGGAACTGATAGTGACAGTCCTGTACCACAAATCTGAGGTACTCCTGGTGCGGAGGGTAAATGGGGACATGCAGGTACGCATCCTTGATGTCCAGGGATACCATGTAATCCCCCTCCTCCAGGCTCGCAATAACCGCCCTGAGCGATTCCATCTTGAACTTGAACCTTTTGATATAAGTGTTCAAGGTTTTTAAATT
This sequence comes from Pseudophryne corroboree, assembly GCF_028390025.1. Lineage (NCBI taxonomy): Eukaryota > Metazoa > Chordata > Amphibia > Anura > Myobatrachidae > Pseudophryne > Pseudophryne corroboree. Next base: position 559,075,841 of record NC_086444.1, read on the forward strand.
TAAGATGGGTCTCACCGAACCGTCCGGTTTCGGTACCACAAACATTGTGGAGTAGTAACCCTTTCCTTGCTGAAGGAGGGGTACCTTGACGATCACTTTCTGTGAATACAGTTTTTGAATAGCCACCAACACTGCCTCCCTGGCAGAGGGAGTTGCCGGCAAGGCAGATTTTAGGAAACGGCGGGGGGGAGACGTCTCGAATTCCAGCCTGTACCCCTGAGATACTGCTTGAAGGACCCAGGGATCCACTTGTGAGAGAGCCCACTGTGCGCTGAAAAACCTGAGACGTGCCCCCACCGTTCCCGATTCCGCCTGCGCAGCCCCAGCGTCATGCTGTGGACTTACCGGACGCAGGGGAGGACTTCTGCTCCTGGGAACTAGCTGTGTGCTGCAGCTTTTTCCCCCTTCCTCTGCCCCTCGGCAGAAAGGATGAGCCTCTAGCCTGCTTATTTTTCTGGGGCCGAAAGGACTGTACCGGATAATACGGCGCTTTCTTTTGCTGTGGGATAGCCTGTGGCAAAAAAGTCGATTTCCCAGCAGTAGCTGTGGAAACGAGGTCTGAAAGACCTTCCCCAAAAAGTTCCACCCCTTTATAGGGTAAAACTTCCATGTGCCGCTTGGAGTCGGCATCACCTGACCATTGCCTAGTCCATAACCCCCGTCTGGCGGCAATGGACATAGCGCTTATTTTTGATGCCAGCCGGCGAATATCCCTCTGTGCATCACGCATGTATAAGACCGCGTCTTTTATATGGTCAATCGTAAGCAAAATATTGTCCCTATCCATGGTATCAATGTTTTCCGACAGGGAGTCTGACCACGCAGCAGCAGCACTGAACATCCAAGCTGATGCAATAGCGGGTCTCAATATAATGCCAGGGTGTGTGTATATAGCTTTTAGGGTACTTTCCAGCTTTCTATCAGCAGGTTCTTTTAGGGCGGCCGTATCCGGAGACGGTAGTGCCACCTTCTTTGATAAGCGTGTCAATGCTTTATCTACCCTAGGGGGTGTTTCCCAGCGTGACCTATCCTCTGGCGGGAAAGGGTACGCAGCCATTAACCGTTTAGAAATGATCAATTTCTTATCTGGGGAAGTCCACGCTTCCTCACACACCTCATTTAATTCGTCGGATGCAGGAAAAACTACTGGTAGTTTTTTCTCACCAAACATAATACCCTTTTTTGTGGTACCTGGGGTATCATCAGAAATGTGTAAAACATTTTTCATAGCCTCAATCATATAACGGGTGGATCTATTGGAGGGTACACTCGTCTCATCATCGTCGACACTGGAGTCGGTATCCGTATCGACATCTGGATCTGTCATCTGAGGTAGCGGGCGTTTTATAGCCCCTGATGACATTTGAGACGCTTGGACAGGCACAAGCTGAGTAGCCGGCTGTCCTATGTCGTCAAACCTTTTATGTAAGGAGCTGACACTGTCACGTAATTCCTTCCATAAGTCCATCCACACTGGTGTCGACCCCGCAGGGGGTGACATCACATTCACAGGCATTTGCTCCGCCTCCACATCATTATCCTCATCATACATGTCGACACAGCAGTACCGACACACAGCAGACACACAGGGAATGCTCTTACAGAGGACAGGACCCCACAAAGCCCTTTGGGGAGACAGAGGGAGAGTATGCCAGCACACACCAGGGCGCTATATAACACAGGGATATCACTATACAGAGTGTTTTCCCCTATAGCTGCCTATAATATATATATACTGCGCCTAAATTGTGCCCCCCCTCTCTTTTTTACCCTTTCTGTAGTGCAGGACTGCAGGGGAGAGCCAGGGAGCTTCCTTCCAGCGAAGCTGTGAGGGAATAATGGCGCCAGTGTGCTGAGGGAGTTGGCTCCGCCCCTTTTTCGGTGGGCTTTCTCCCGCTATTTTATCGTTTCTGGCAGGGGTTAATATACACCTATATAGCCTCTGGGGCTATATATGGTGTTAGTTTTGCCAGCCAAGGTGTTATTATTGCTGCTCAGGGCGCCCCCCCCCAGCGCCCTGCACCCATCAGTGACCGCAGTGTGTGGTGTGCATGAGGAGCAATGGCGCACAGCTGCAGTGCTGTGCGCTACCTTGGAGAAGACAGAAGTCTTCAGCCGCCGATTTTCCGGACCACCTTCTTGTTTCTGGCTCTGTAAGGGGGACGGCGGCGCGGCTCCGGGAACGGACGACGAGGTCGGGTCCTGTGTTCGATCCCTCTAGAGCTAATGGTGTCCAGTAGCCTAAGAAGCCCAAGCTACCACCACTTAGGTAGGTTCGCTTCTTCTCCCCTTAGTCCCTCGTTGCAGTGAGCCTGTTGCCAGCAGGTCTCACTGAAAATAAAAAACCTAAACTATACTTTCTTCTAGGAGCTCAGGAGAGCCCCTAGTGTGCATCCAGCTCAGCCGGGCACATAAATCTAACTGAGGCTTGGAGGAGGGTCATAGGGGGAGGAGCCAGTGCACACCAGATAGTCCTAAATCTTTCTTAGATGTGCCCAGTCTCCTGCGGAGCCGTCTATTCCCCATGGTCCTTACGGAGTCCCCAGCATCCACTAGGACGTCAGAGAAATATTGGCTAAAATTACCTTCAGGCTGGGTGTATAAGGTGTATATGTAACATAAATGCAATCTGTGCTTAAATTTAGGTCCCATCACCATGATATCTCATCATGGTATGCAATTATTCCAAAATACAGAAAAATCCGATATCCAAAATACCTCTGGTCCCAAGCATTTTGAATAAGGGATACTCAACCTGTATATATATTATATATATATATATATATATATATATATATATATATATATATATATATATATATATATAGTGCCTTGCTAAAGTACTCACCCCCATTGACTTGTTGCCTATTTTGCTACATTACAACCTGTAGTTTAATTATTTATCTTTGTAATCTGAATTTTATGTGCTGGATCTGCACAAAATAGTCTGGTGAAGTGAAATGAGAAAGTTTTATATAAAAAATAATTTTTATTAATAAAAATTTGAAAATTGGCATGTGCATATATATTCACCCCCTTTGCTATGAAGCCCCTCAATAGTTCTGGTGCAACCAATTACCTTTAGAAGTCACATAATTAGTGAAATGAAGTCCGCCTGTGTGCAATCTAAGTGTCACATGATCTGTCAGTATAAACACACCTTTTCTGAAAGGCAGAAGAGGCTGTAACACCACTAAGCAAGAGGCATCACACCATGAAGACCAAGGAGCTCTCCAAACAAGTCAGGGACAAAGTTGTTGAGAAGTACAAGCAGGGCCGTCTATTCGTATGGGCTCAATGGTTACTTGCCCAAGGGCCCCAGGAGTATAAGGGACCTAGGCTGATAGGTGAGGGTCAACTCTTTCAGGGGGTACCACATTTATTAAAATCGGACCTGGGGAACCGGAGATATCCTACTTCAAAGTAGTGGTCCCCATCCAAGCCTATTAATTGCTCTTCCCAGCCAGATATCTCGGGTTCTGTTTGATTTATAGTTTTTCTGAGGGTATATTCCAAAAATCTGGGACTCTCCCCTTTCGGTGGACACTGGCAGTTTGTCTCTACTACGCCCAGAACCAGAGATATCAGCCTTCCAGCAGCTGGTCCCTGCTCCAGCTCCACACGCCTGGTATGCAGTTTTATATTTTTGTTGGTGGATTGCTCTGGCTCCTGAACTCTGATCCCCAAGTCCCCTGTACCTCCTGAAAGGTGTCCCCAGTACCTCCTGAAAGGTGTCCCCAGTACCTCCTGAAAGGTGGGGCTCTCTAGTGTTTTATCCCATTCAAAGCTAAGAAAATAAGAATTTACTTACCGATAATTCTATTTCTCGTAGTCCGTAGTGGATGCTGGGAACTCCGTAAGGACCATGGGGAACAGCGGCTCCGCAGGAGACAGGGCACATCTAAAGAAAGCTTTAGGATCACCTGGTGTGCACTGGCTCCTCCCCCTATGACCCTCCTCCAAGCCTCAGTTAGGATACTGTGCCCGGACGAGCGTACACAATAAGGAAGGATTTTGAATCCCGGGTAAGACTCATACCAGCCACACCAATCACACTGTACAACTTGTGATCTTAACCCAGTTAACAGCATGATAATAGAGAAGCCTCTATAAAAGATGGCTCACTACAACAATAACCCGAATTTTTTGGTAACAATAATTATGTACCAGTATTGCAGACAATCCGCACTTGGGATGGGCGCCCAGCATCCACTACGGACTACGAGAAATAGAATTATCGGTAAGTAAATTCTTATTTTCTCTGACGTCCTAGTGGATGCTGGGAACTCCGTAAGGACCATGGGGATTATACCAAAGCTCCCAAACGGGCGGGAGAGTGCGGATGACTCTGCAGCACCGAATGAGAGAACTCCAGGTCCTCCTCAGCCAGGGTATCAAATTTGTAGAAGTTTACAAACGTATTTGCTCCTGACCAAGTAACTGCTCGGCAAAGTTGTAAAGCCGAGACCCCTCGGGCAGCTGCCCAAGATGAGCCCACCTTCCTTGTGGAGTGGGCATTTTAAGATTTTTGGCTGTGGCAGGCCTGCCACAGAATGTGCAAGCTGAATTGTACTACAAATCCAACGAGCAATCGTCTGCTTAGAAGCAGGAGCACCCAGTTTGTTGGGTGCATACAGGATAAACAGCGAGTCAGATTTTCTGACTCCAGCCGTCCTGGAAACATATATTTTCAGGGCCCTGACCACGTCAAGCAACTTGGAATCCTCCAAGTCCTTAGTAGCCGCAGGTACCACAATAGGTTGCTTCATGTGAAATGCAGAAACCACCTTAGGTAGAAATTGAGGACAAGTCCTCAATTCTGCCCTGTCAGAATGAAATATTAAATAAGGGCTTTTATATGATAAAGCCGCCAATTCTGACACACGCCTGGCTGAAGCCAGGGCTAACAGCATCGTCACCTTCCATGTGAGATATTTTAAGTCCACAGTGGTGAGTGGTTCAAACCAATGTGACTTTAGGAAACTCAACACAACATTGAGATCCCAAGGTGCCACTGGAGGCACAAAAGGAGGCTGTATATGCAGTACCCCTTTTACAAATGTCTGAACTTCAGGCACTGAAGCCAGTTCCTTTTGGAAGAAAATCGACAGGGCCGAAATTTGAACCTTAATGGACCCTAATTTTAGGCCCATAGACAGTCCTGTTTGCAGGAAATGGAGGAAACGACCCAGTTGAAATTCCTCTGTAGGGGCCTTCTTGGCCTCCCACCACGCAACATATTTTCGCCAAATGCGGTGATAATGTTTTGCGGTTACGTCCTTCCTGGCCTTGACCAGGGTAGGGATGACTTCATCTGGAATGCCTTTTTCCTTCAGGATCCGGCGTTCAACCGCCAAGCCGTCAAACGCAGCCGCGGTAAGTCTTGGAACAGACAAGGCCCCTGCTGGAGCAGGTCCTTTCTTAGAGGTAGAGGCCACGGTTCGTCCGTGAGCATATCTTGAAGTTCCGGATACCAAGTCCTTCTTGGCCAATCCGGAACCACGAGTATAGTTCTTACTCCTCTCCTTCTTATGATTCTCAGTACTTTTGGTATGAGAGGCAGAGGAGGGAACACATACACTGACTGGTACACCCACGGTGTTACCAGAGCGTCCACCGCTATTGCCTGAGGGTCCCCTGACCTGGCGCAATATCTGTCTAGTTTTTTGTTTAGACGGGACGCCATTATGTCTACCTTTGGTTTTTCCCAACGGTTTACAATCAGGTGGAAGACTTCTGGGTGAAGTCCCCACTCTCCCGGGTGAAGGTCGTGTCTGCTGAGGAAGTCTGCTTCCCAGTTGTCCACTCCCGGAATGAACACTACTGACAGTGCTATCACATGATTTTCCGCCCAGCGAAGAATCCTTGCAGCTTCTGCCATTGCCCCCCTCCTTCCCGTGCCGCCCTGTCTGTTTACGTGGGCGACTGACGTGATGTTGTCCGATTGGATCAATACCGCCTGACCCTGAAGCAGGGGTTTCGCTTGACTTAGGGCATTGTAAATGGCCCTTAGTTCCAGAATGTTTATATGAAGAGATGTCTCCAGGCTTGACCATAAGCCCTGGAAATTCCTTCCCTGTGTGACTGCTCCCCAGCCTCGCAGGCTGGCATCCGTGGCCACCAGGACCCAGTCCCGAATGCCGAATCTGCGGCCCTCTAGAAGATGAGCACTCTGCAACCACCACAGGAGGGATACCCTTGTCCCCGGTGACAGGGTTATCCGCTGAAGCATCTGAAGATGCGACCCGGACCATTTGTCCAGTAGGTTCCACTGGAAAGTCTTGCGTGGAATCTGCCGAATGGGATTGCTTCGTAGGAAGCCACCATTTTTACCCAGAACCCTTGTGCATTGATGCACTGAGACTTGGTTCGGTTTTAGGAGGTTCCTGACTAGCTCGGATAACTCCCTGGCTTTCTCCTCCGGGAGAAACACCTTCTTTCTGGACTGTGTCCAGGATCATCCCTAGGAACAGAAGACAAGTCGTCGGAACCAGCTGCGATTTTGGAATATTGAGAATCCAATCGTGCTTCCGCAACACTACCTGATATAGTGCTACACCGATCTCCAACTGTTCCCTGGATCTTACCCTTATCAGGGAATCGTCCAAGTAACGGATAACTAAAATTCCCTTCCTTCGAAGGAATATCATCATTACGGTCATTACTTCAGTAAAGACCCGGGGTGCCGTGGACCATCCCTACGGCAGCGTCCGAACTGATAGTGACAGTTCTGTACCATAACCTGAAATACCCTTGGTGAGAAGGGTAAATTTTGACATGAAGGTAAGCATCCTTGATGTCCCGAGACATCATGTAGTCCCCTTCTTCCAGGTTTGCAATCACTGCTCTGAGTGACTCAATTTTGAATTTGAACCTCTGTATGCAAGTGTTCAAAGATTTTAGATTTTAGATTTTAAAATCAGTCCCACCGAGCCGTCTGGCTTCGGTACCACAATAGTGTGGAATAATACCCCGTTCCCTGTTGCAGGAGGGGTACCTTGATTATCACCTGCTGGGAATACAGCTTGTGAATGGTTTCCAAAACTTCCTCCCTGTCAGCGGGAGACGTCGGTAAAACAGACCTTTGGAAACGGCGAGGGGGATACGTCTCGAATTCCAATTTGTACCCCTGAAATATTACCAGAAGGATCCAGGGGTCTACTTGCGAGTGAGCCCACTGCGCACTGAAATTCATTGAGAACGGGACCCCACCGTGCCTGAACTTGTAAAGCCCTAGCGTCATACTGAGGGCTTGGCAGAGGCGGAAAAGAGTTTCTGTTCCTTGGAACTGGCTGATCTCTGCAGCCATTTTCCTCTCCCTCTGTCACGAGCAGAAAAGAGGAACCCTTTTGTCCGCTTGCCAACCAGGCCTGCGCCTGATAATACGGCGTCTTATTTTGAGAGGCGACCTGGGGTACATCCCCTCTTTTAAGGCAATACTTCCAAATGCCGTTTGGAATCCGCATCACCTGACCACTTTACTGGTATAATTGGACAACGCACTTACTCTTGATGCCAGTCGGCAAATATTCCGCTGTGCATCATGCATATATAGAAATGCATCTTTTAATTGCTCTATAGGCAATAATATACTGTCCTTATCTAGGATATCATATTTCCAGTCAGGGAATCCGACCACGCCAACCCAGCACTGCACATCCAGGCTGAGGCGATTGCTGGTCGCAGTATAACACCAGTATGTGTGTAAATACATTTTAGGATACCCTCCTGCTTTCTATCAGCAGGATCCTTAAGGGCGGCCATCTCAAGAGAGGGTAGAGCCCTTGTTCTTACAAGCGTGTGAGCGCCTTATCCCCCCTAGGGGGTGTTTCCCAACGCACCCTAACCTCTGGCGGGAAGAGGTATACTGCCAATAACTTTTTAGAAATTATGAATTGTTATCGGGGGGAAACCCACGCATTTTATTTCTCAGATTCAGGAAAACTACAGGAAGTTTTTCCTCACCAACATAATACCCCTTTTTTTTGGTGGTATTCATATTATCAGAAAAGTGTAAACTTTTTTCATTGCCTCAATCATGCAATGTGTGGCCCTATTTGGAAATCACGGTTGTCTCTTCACCGTCGACACAGGAGTCAGTATCCGTGTCGGCGTCTGTATCTGAGGTAACGGGCGCTTTAGAGCCCCTATATGAGACGTCTGGACATGCACAAGCTGAGTAGCCGGCTGTCTCATGTCAACCACTGTCTTTTATACAAAGCTGACACTGTCACGCAATTTCCACAGTACATCCACTCAGGTGTCGACCCCCCAGGGGGTGACAACACTATTACAGACACTCTACTCCGTCTCCTCATCATTTTTCTCCTCATACATGTCGACACAAACGTACCGACACACAGCACACACACAGGGAATGCTCTGATAGAGGACAGGACCCCACTAGCCCTTTGGGGAGACAGAGGGAGAGTTTGCCAGCACACACCAGAGCGCTATATATATACAGGGATAACCTTATATAAGTGTTTTTCCCTTTATAGCTGCTGTATTGTTTATACTGCGCCTAATTTGTGCCCCCCTCTCTTTTTTAACCCCTTTCTGTAGTGTAGTGACTGCAGGGGAGAGCCAGGGAGCTTCCCTCCAACTGAGCTGTGATGGAAAATGGCGCCAGTGTGCTGAGGAGATAGGCTCCGCCCCTTTCTCGGCGTCCTTATCATCCGTTTTCTTGTATGTTTTGGCAGGGGTTAAATGCATCCATATAGCCCAGGAGTTATATGTGATGCATTTATTTTAGCCATAAAAGGTTTTCTAACGATTTATTGCGTCTCAGGGCGCTGCCCCCCCAGCGCCCTGCACCCTCAGTGACCGGAGTGTGAAGTGTGCTGAGAGCAATGGCGCACAGCTGCGGTGCTGTGCGCCTACCTTTATCTGAAGACAGGAAAGTCTTCTGCCGCCGATTTTTCCGGACCTCTTCGCTCTTCTGGCTCTGTAAGGGGGCCGGCGGCGCGGCTCCGGTGACCCATCCAGGCTGAACCTGTGATCGTCCCTCTGGAGCTAATGTCCAGTAGCCTAAGAAGCCCAATCCACTCTGCACGCAGGTGAGTTCGCTTCTTCTCCCCTTAGTCCCTCGATGCAGTGAGCCTGTTGCCAGCAGGTCTCACTGAAAATAATAAACCTAAACTAAAACTTTCACAAAGAGCTCAGGAGAGCCCCTAGTGTGCACCCTTCTCGTCGGGCACAGAAATCTAACTGAGGCTTGGAGGAGGGTCATAGGCGGAGGAGCCAGTGCACACCAGGTGATCCTAAAGCTTTCTTTAGATGTGCCCTGTCTCCTGCGGAGCCGCTGTTCCCCATGGTCCTTACGGAGTTCCCAGCATCCACTAGGACGTCAGAGAAATCTATTTCCAGGAAATAGAGATATCTGCAGTCAAGCAAGCTAACCTCCCCCCGGAAAATGATGAATATTAAGCCCACTCCACTATGCACCCCTCTCCTGCGTATTATTAAACAACCCCTACCACCCTGGAAGTCGTGTACCGGGGCCCTTTCATTCTGCCCAATGCCCCCTTCTACAGTTTAGTGTTCTCCCTCCCACAGCCTTCGTTGCCTAGAAAATGCCTCTGAGGCAGAGGCGGTCGCTGGGCGGGAGGGGGCTGGACGGCGGCCATCCAGCCTCAGAGAAAGTGCTTTGTATCGCACAGCACTGTATCGCATACAATATAGCACGTACACCACTTTAGCCAGATCGTGTGCGATATAGTAAAAACAAAAACAAAAAAACCCTGAACTTAGACTAAACTTTCAGATTCACCCCTTGCTTTGGATTTTGTGGTTTCCAGAAAAAAAAAGAAAACTGAGGATTATCGTTTATCGGAATACTGTCGCAAGGACAAACGCTTAGGACTGCAGGCGTAGATCTCAGCTTTATGTTGCTTGCTCATGAGTCAGCAGCCCAAGCATATTTTTGTGTTAATCCCTGAAGGAAAAACTGCAAATACTGTTTATAAAGACATTTTGTGATCAATATAAAATATATATCACAATATGTGATGCCATTGCTGTCTTTGTAAAATTAGTTCCACTATAACAGACATCCACGGTAGCGTAGCTGCAGGCAAAAACTAGTATACAATAATAAAAGGTAACTTGTGCCCCCTGTATTACAGTAATAACAACAACTAGTTGTTGTACTTGGTTTCAACTGGGCAAAAGTTTGTTGGGCAGAACATATTACCCCTTTTCACCCCCTTAGGTTTCGATAAATCGTTGCTTAGTGGGTGGCTGCAAATAACCATTACTGTTTCCAGACCGCCCAGCAAGTACACGGGGAGAGTTCACCAAATGTCACATTTTCTAGAGCACAGTGGTGATGATTATAAATGGCAGATGGGGGGCGTGGTCTGGCTGCTGAAGGAGGCAGCTGTGTGTTAGTGGAGCTCCCGGGACCCACAACAAAAAACACTTATTTATCACCTACCTAAACCCTCCTGCTTGCCCCAACACCTCCTCTGCCCCTCTTGTACCCCCTGCTGAGTCCCCCGAGGCACCGCGGAATCGGGGAGCAGTTTTAACTGCTCCTGCGGGTTGCGGCCTACGGGGATCACGGAAGCCGGGGCCTCGATTTGGACTTCAAGCCGGAGATAGTTCTGGGACCCGCTGCTCGGGCCGCGGACCTCCTCCGGAGCTCCGACCCTCCTGCTGCCGCTGACCGCGACTAAGCGTGTCTCCCCGCTCCCAGCTGTAAATACAACACTCCTGCCCGGCGGGGACCCTGAGACGCGTCGCGCGGGACGGCGCCGGCGGGCGCCCGGCGGCCATCTTGAAAATACCTCAGACACTGATTGTCTTTCTCCCGCTGGGCCACCAATTGTAATTGCGGCCCCAGGGCCAGTGACCTGTGATGCCCAAGTAAAAGAGAGGGGAGGGACATATATAAGGCTGTGACACACGGATCCTGGTGTCATACACTATCTGCCAGAGTGTCCCCCCCATCCATCCATCCTTGTATCTGCGTCAGCCGGCGCCCTGCTTAGTGGCTTCCACACAGCCCGCCACCGTCATTCATCTATAACACCGTGAAACGGTGTCAGGGCAACGTACTCTCTAACGTATAGAGTCCCGCAGATACACCTCAATTGGACCAAGTCGGATGTACTACCAATGTGAGTTGACGTATGGATCCCTAGCCATGCGCCTGCCTGATGTCACCCTAAGGCCACGCGGGGGCTTTTGCACGGTGTCGACCCACATGCTTTCCACTGCCGAGGATATGTGAAAGTGTAATTCTAAACTGCTATATTTGAAGACCGATCTCATGGTGAGAGGGATAAAGAAGAAAAAGGCCAAGACCAAGCCGGACGCGATCCCATCCCCCGCGAACCGACATTCGTCGGACCTACGTCAGTTCTTAACTACTCCAACCTCAATCCCCGCTACTTCCTCTTCTGTCCCGACCTCCCCGAATCTACACGGCCCGGTGGACGACATGGCATCCCCTGGGACTCCGTTGCCTCCACAGGCCCTCTCCCTGTCTGCGGAGATAAGCGAGATATTGTCTCATGTAAGGTCACTTCCTACGAAACAAGATTTCTCAGCTTTGGAGACTCGCTTGCTTTCCACCATCACTCAGGAAGTGACAGCGCTCCGACAAGATATGTCCCAAATTGCGACTCGAGTCGATGTCCTGGAACGCCATGAATCGTCTACTGTGGATTCTCTGATTAAATTTCGGGAGGTGAAATCTCACCAACGGGACGATATCTCTTTTCTAAAATCACGTATTGAGGATATGGATAATCGCGGCCGGCGAAATAATATCAGAGTCAGAGGCTTACCCGAGAGTGTCCAACAGGCTGACCTGACAGCCGCCTTATCTACGGTATTTGGAGAACTTATTGACCTGGATCCGAACAAGGACATTATATTTGATAGAGCTCACCGAGCCCTCCGTCCTCGCGGCCTACCCTCTGACAGACCACGAGACGTGCTTTGCAGGCTCCATTATTATGTCCAAAAAGAGGAAATAATGAGGTCGGCCCGTCAGCTGGACAGCATTGACTTTCAAGGGGACAAGATACAGATATTTCCTGACCTTGCCTGGTCGACATTACAACAACGTCGAGCCTTGAAACCTCTTACAGACTCTCTTAGGAAACTGGAGCTGAAATACAGATGGGGCTTCCCTTTCTCCCTCAAGGTTTCTCATGGTGGTAAAGTCGCGAGTCTCTCTAGACCTTCGGATTTACAGGCCTTCTTCACGATCTTGGGAATTCCTCCAGTACCGTTACCAGATTGGGACGCTTTTCACCACCTACCGGACCTGCCTGTTGTTCTCCCTCCAGACGACGCGTGGCAACAAGTTCGTTCCCCACGGATGCGGGGAGCAACTCCTGGTCCACGTTCTTTAGAGCCTCCTTGAATGAGAAGTTTCGTCACGAGCGGACGTAAATTTATTTGCTACCCATGTTTTATATTGAGGTTTTTTTTTCCTCTTAAATAGTGCTATGTGTTGCTCACACGTGAGATCGGTTTTTGGTAACTTAATAATAGAATGCAGTTGCCATGGTTTCATAGATAAGTGATGTGGTATCGTCGACATGCTATTTTGGCTTATTTTTATGCTGAATTCTTTATCTTGTTGTCGATACTCACATACATAACTGGTCAGCCTTCATGAAACCTGGTATGATTGTTTAAGGATTATATGTACACTTTTATATAAGCTTTTATATACTTTGTTTTCATATTTTGTTTCACTTGTGCCTTTGTACACATCTCGGTAATACCACATATTTGTTTATATTCTATCTTGTGGATGGTCACTGTCCTGGGCCTCCCGTAGGACCCCCACTATGCTGCATCCCCTGTTTCTTTGGACTGGGAGTCGGCAGGATTCCGCTCCTGTCCTTTTTGCAGCAGTCCTTTTTGTAGTATTATCATTTCTGTTTAATGTCAAAGTACTTTTCGGCGTGGTTTCCCACGCTGCATCTTTTTTTCTTCTTTCCTTAGCTTTTCCTTTTTTCCTATTTCCTTCATCTTCCCCGGTGTCTGCCGTAGGGAGGGCTAATGTGAAGCAACTAGGTCCGCCTGATTATGGGGGTGAATGATTTACATGTAACTACCCTTAACGTTAAAGGGCTGAATGTTCCTGAGAAAAGGTCTAAACTTCTTAAATGGCTTAGAGATGAGAAAGTTGACGTTGCTTTTATTCAGGAAACACATTTCAAGATGGGACACGTACCGTCCCTAAAATGTCACTATTATCCTCATGTTTTCTTTTCTAATAACTCTGCTGGTAAGACATTGGGAGTGGCTATATTGCTGGCTCGCCACCTGCCTGTCCTTAATGTTGCTTCCCATAGAATAGCTGAGGGTAGGGTGTTGCTGGTGAAATGCGACATACATGGTCAACGTTTTTCTTTCTTGAACATATACGCTCCTAACGCTAAACAACCTTCCTTTATATCCTCAGTTCTAGATAAAGTGGAACCTCTCTTGGAGGGGGTTGTGGTGATGGGAGGTGTTCTTAACTGGACCCTAGATCCCCACCAGGACAATTCTAAAAAGATCTCCTGCAGGCCAGAGAGGGAGCATAGGGGAATGAGACGCGCCCTGCTCGACCACCAGCTGATTGACACTTGGAGACTGACGCATCCTACTGAGTTAGATTACTCTTTTTTCTCACACCCACATCAGACATATTCCAGACTTGATTACTTGTTCCTGAGCCACCGGCACTTACACCTCCTTTCCGATGCCTCTATAGGACAGATTGTGTGGTCAGATCATGCCCCAGTTAACCTCACTTTACGCTTGCCTCCTAGTACACATCGCCAATGGTCCTGGCGTTTTAACGACACTTTTTTGCAGGACGCAGACTGTAGGTCTCGAATCAACAACGCTTTAGAGTCTTACATTTGTACCAATGACTTAGAGGATATTTCCAAAGTCTCAGTCTGGGAAGCTCACAAATGTGTCATTAGGGGGGTCTGTGTTCAGATAGGATCCTTCCGCAAAAAGCAGAGGGAGAAACTTCGGGGTGATTTATTGTCTAAAATACAATCTCTCGAGCTTCTACATAAAAAATCCCAAACCCCACAACATTATGCCGATCTCGAAGCCGCTAGGGCTGATCTGAATAAGTTACTCTCTGATAGAGTCAAGTTCTCTTATCGGAAGTGCCGTAGTAGATACTATCAATGGGGCAACAAACCTGGGAAATTATTAGCCAAAGCACTTAGAGAACAACGTGCTCTTACTTTTATTCACACAATTAAAAATAGTCACGGCCAATCCCAACACCAGACACCCCACATCGCTAGGGCCTTTAGGACATATTATTCCACTCTGTATAACCTCTCTGGTCCGACCGGAAGAACTGACAAATTGTCCCACCAAACAGCCATAGCTGACTATTTACGGGCCTTAGACTTCCCCACGCTATCCACAAAAGAAGTAGAAGATCTAGATGCCCCGTTTCCATTGAGGAGGTTACGAAAGCTATTGAATCCTCTCCCAAAGGCAAGAGTCCCGGCCCTGATGGATATACCATTGCCTATTACAAAGCTTTTAAAGATAAACTAGTCCCTATACTCACAAGAGCCTTTAATACCATATCGGAACAATCACCTTTCTCCCCACAATCTCTCAAAGCCCATATTACAGTTCTACCCAAGGAGGGTAAAGACCCCAGCCTTTGCTCCAGTTACCGGCCAATCTCACTATTAAACATAGACATAAAACTTTTTGCCAAACTGATTGCAAACCGCCTTAAACTATTATTACCTGGTCTGATACATGGAGATCAAGCTGGATTTGTCTTAGGCCGAGAAGCCAGGGATAATACCTCTAAAGTGCTTAACATGATTCACTATGCCGGCCAGCTTTTATCCCCTTCAATCATACTGTCGACCGATGCTGAAAAAGCATTTGATAGAGTGGACTGGGACTTTCTGGCTGGTATACTGAAGCATCTGGGACTCTGTAATGCCTGTCTTCACAGAATCCTGTCCCTTTATACCTCCCCGTCCGCCAAAATTAGGATTAATGGCTCCCTTTCAGACTCCTTTCCAATTTCCAATGGCACGCGACAGGGCTGTCCATTATCCCCATTGCTCTTTGTCCTTTGCATGGAAACATTAGCTCGAAGCACTAGGGCTAACCCGAGCATTTCGGGTTTGTGGGTAAAAGGGACTGAATACAAACTGGCTTTATATGCCGACGACCTACTTGCTATAATCACAAAACCGGTCACCTCTTTGCCAAACTTGATGGTAGAATTTGAGAAGTTTGGAGCCCTCTCTAACTTCAAAATAAACTATTCCAAATCTATTGCCATGAATTTAACTACTCCTCCTGATATAGTAGAGGGCCTGAAACATGCCTTCCCTTTTTCCTGGCATGATCACAAATTAAAATATTTAGGGGTGTTACTGACTAACGATTTATCCAAACTATTCTCCCTAAATTTTAACCCCTTATTGGCTAGGCTTCGCCTAGACTTCCTGAAATGGAAGAAACTAAGATTGTCTTGGTTCGGCAGGATTAACGTTGTCAAAATGAACGCCCTCCCTAGGATACTATTCTTTCTCCAGACCCTTCCGATACACATCCCCCTGCTTTGGCTCCGAGACGTCCAGAATCTTATTTGTGCGTTTGTATGGGGTTGTAAGACACCTAGGTTTAAACACGACATTTTATTTAGGAGAAAACATCAAGGGAGGCAACAACTCCCGCATATTCCTAACTACTACCACGCAGTGCACTTGAATAGGATTCTGGAATGGACGCGTGCTAATGACCGCAAACAATGGGTCCTACTAGAGGAGGGCTGTCTCCCACATTATATTGAAATTGCACCTTAGCTTCCTTCCCTTCCGAAGGTCTCACACCCCACGGTCTCCCCCACACTCAAATTATGGGCCACGTTGAGAACCCAGAGCCATATATCCTCTAAATGGTCCCCCCTAACCTCCCTTCTCCATAACTCCGAATTTGCTCCAGGTCTTCACGGGACAGCCTTCGCTCCATGGGCGGAAGCCGGGATTTTTAGAATCGGTCAGCTGGTGAGCTCGGGTAGGGTACGCTCTTTTTCAGATGTTCAGTCTTCTTGGAACCTGCATAGTGCTGAGTTTTGGAGGTTCCTGCAGGTTCATCATTTCATATCATCTTCTAGGAACCTCTCTGACATAACTAGGGATCTCACCGGGTTTGAAAGACTATGCACCTCTCCCAGTTCTCCCACACATACTATCTCACAAATCTATACGCTGATCATGGAAAACTTTTTTCCGCAACCTCCTACCTTTCTGGCTTCCTGGGAGAGGGAACTGTCAGGGCTACCTATGCAGATTAACGGGGATTCCGTATTTACAAACGCTCAGGCGAGTTCTTTATGCTTATCGACATTGGAGACCCTCTATAAACTTATATATAGGTGGTATAGGACCCCTCTTGTTCTCAATAAAATGTTTCCCTCTCTCTCGAATCTGTGCTGGAGATGTAAAAACGCCCCAGGGAGTTTTATACATATTTGGTGGGAATGCCCTCTTATAACTCCATTCTGGGCAGAGGTTTTTAAATGCACCGAACAGATAGTGGGAGATGAGATCCCGAAAGACCCAGGTTTTTGGCTTCTCAATCACACCCCTGCAGGAACACACTCTTACAAACATTCCCTGCTGAGACATCTTAGCAACGCAGCAAAAGCGGTTGTTCCAATCCTTTGGAGATCCACTTCTCCACCCTCGATTAAATTATGGCTCACAAAGGTCGATTACTTTTTAGATATGGAAGACCTTGTCTCCTTCTCATCCGGGAAAACCGTTAATTTTATAGCTATTTGGTTCCCCTGGTACGACTTTAAAGACACACCTTTGTATCGGTCCTACATGGCGACATAACCCCCTTCGTTTTCGTATTCATATTCATATCCACATTCATATTCATAGCCATATTCATATTCCGACAACGATGTCTCTCTAATGTGTCTCAGTCCCTTATGGGGTAGAGACCCCCCCCCCCCTCCGTCCCCCAAACAACCTTTCCCTACGCGCAGACTCTCACATCTGACTCTACCCGTCTTAATTTTCCCTCTCTTCTCCTTTTTCTCTCTTTTCTTCTCTCTCTTTCTCCTTTTTTCCATTTTCCTATGCTGTTTTGTTAAAATGTTCCTCCTTTATAAGTTCTGATGTTGTAAGCGAAGCAGACAAATTATTTTTCTACTTTGGATGCCCTATGTATAGTGTACTGACATACATGATATGTGATGTTTTTGTCCACCCCCTTTTTTGGAAAAGTATTGCTGTAATGTTTTGTCTGCTGATTTAATCAATAAAAAAAACAGTTTACACAAAAAATAAATGGCAGATGGACATCTTGCCAAATAACTCTAAAATGAAGCAACCAATTAGAACACCAATATAATTCTCCAAATCTATGGACCAAGACCTTTAATTTGGTAAATGATGTGCCCTGCTCAGGCATCATAGAATAAGTCACTTTATTATTAATAACAGAGTACACAAGCAAACGAGCAAAAGAAAAAAAAAGCACTTACAGTTTGAGACAATATATGACAAGTACAAGGTTTATACAGAAAACAAGGTGTTCGATGCCATCAAAAGGAATTATTGAGTATAAGATAGTGTAATTAAGATAAGGTAAGGCACACAAGGGGAGAAGGCCCTGCTCTTGTGAGCTTACAATGTAAAAGGGAAGGGCTAACAGACCGGGGTGACACAGAAGGGGTAGACCGTGAGCGTGGAAAAGAGGGTTAGGTGGACCGTTGGCTGAGTTTGGTGAAGTACTGTACGTCTTGAGAGACCGTTTGAAGTTTTGTAGAGAGATGGAGAGTCAGATGGGGAGAGGTAGAGAATTCCAGAGATCAGGCGCAGAACATGCAAAATCTTGTAGGTACTGTAGGAGTAGGAAGAGGTTTGCAGGAGAGATGGTGTGCATTAGCAGAGCTAAGAGGAGAGGTGGGAGTGTAGAGAGAGATGAGCTCAGAGATATAAGAGAGAGAAGAGTGGATGAGGGATCTGAAGGTGAGTGTGAGAAGCTTGATTTGAATTCTGGGAAGGGGAGCCAATGACGGGCTTGTAAGAGAAGGTATGTGGATGTAGTATGTTTGGGGAGGAAGATGAGACGGGCAGCAGCATTGAGGAGAAATTCTCCTGGGCTGCTCCTAACCTCTGGAATACCCTTCCCTCGCTCCATCAGACTTTCATTCAGCCTCCTATCATGCTAGTAAAACATTTTTATTTTTTTTATCATTCTAACTTGCCTCCGTCTAACCTTGCAGCCTCTGCCCTCTTCTCTTCATTGTCTCCCCTATGTCCCTTATAGCATCCGCTATTGTTGAACTACACATCCCAGTATGCCCTGCCACAGTTTTAGCATACCATAATAGCAAACCGGTGGTAGGGCATGCTGGGATGCGTAGTTCTGCAGCAGCTGGAGGGGCACTTGTTGAATATCCCTGCCCTATATCTTGTAAACTTGTTTGAGCAGGGCCCTTTCCCTTTGTCTTCTCTACATAATTATTGCTATATGCTCTGTATTTATATATCTACAGTATATGAAAACACTTGTGATGTCTAATACATTACAATACCAAGGAGGAATCAGATGAGTGGTTTAAACGTATACATTTCTTTCCAAATCTTTGTTTCTTTGTTTAATTAGCCATTAAATGATCAATTACTAAAATAAAATGTGACAAAGTGTAAAATAACAGTTCCTTTTTTCAGAACCTACATACCTATGAGTCAACATACCAATATAACTTACCAAATAATAGATGCAAAAATGATGTTAGTGCTGTTGGAAAGGACAGCCACGGGAGGCTCAGCTAGCATTATAGAAGATAAAATTCCTCCACCAAAGCAGTATAGCATGGCACTGAACCAGGAGGCCATAGGGCTTCGAGATGCCACAGCGACAGCTCCTACAGTAACAAAAAAGTAATAGCAGTCTTATCTAAGTCAAAACAAATCTGTAATATTAGCTGTAGAAATATATAAATGCCTCATGATCACATGACTAAAATCCCCATTAGGCATTAGGTGCCGCTGGGGGCATGCCTTGTGCTTCAGAAGTGCCAATGTCCCAATCCCACCTTCCTTATCCTACAAACAACCGTACATTGCTATGTATGCCACTGACAAACGCATGTAACAACCACCCATAGACATGACAGGGACAGTGCTTTTTAGCCTTTGCTATCAGGACAACTACCCAGATTCTAAAGTGTCACACCTAAACTGGGACATATGGGACGATTCAATTGTTTGATTTTTGGATGACTAGAGTAATGGGCACCCTTTGGAGCAATTATTTTTTGCTCCGATCAGGCGCCTACTTCTCAAAAGAATCCCGATTAAAGTCCCGGCCGAGACCCTTTTCTCACATTTCAGCCTGCCATCTCAAGAGACGGTGAGCGGAAATACACATACCCCACCTCGCAGCTATTTGCACCCAAACAGAGCATCAATAGAATTGCTGTGTTGGCAGATATGGGGTAAAACACTTAAATCTCCCTCTCTGAATTTCTCTTTGTAACAACTGAAAAAGAAACTGACCTGGCAAAAAATGTAGTCATCAGGAGTAAACTGTGACTCAGTTTGGAGTTGTGATAGCAATTCCCCTGGCAAGTTAGTTAAACTTTTACAAAGAGGAAAAATAAAAACTTGAAATTTTATTTTAGCTTTCTCTTATTTATTTGTTGGTATTTGTATACACATTTAATTGTTCAGCAATATATTTTCACATGTCAGCAGATTTTTAAATTATTTTCTTTTCATGGAAACCTTCTCCCCATGCCTTGTATGATATACGTATTAAAATATGGTGGCATTCCGCCTATTAGAGCTGCAGACAGGGTAGCTTTAATTATGGCATGCTGCTAGAGAGACTATTTTTGGTTAATTATATTTTTCCCTCTTTCGTCTATCTCTATTGCACAGCACAAATGGAATTCATGGGAATGGAGAATGCCCCCACTATATCTGGTTGCCTTGTCTACGCAGTGTGACACCATCTTTATTTTTTATTAACAAAACGTGGTTATTTCATAATGTGTATACAGGTGGCCCTACAGTAGAAGCCAGTCACAAGTTATAACTCTCTATATACACGTGATTTAATTATGGGGAGTTGAAGGGGGAACATGGTTTTCATTTATATATATTTATATTTATTAACAAAGGATGATCTGTTCTGATCATCATCAACACAGCTCTTTGCTCCAGGGGTCGAGCACCCGTAAGGAAGCCACCTCCTTACCGGAATATGCACAGATGGCTGACCTGAAATTGTGCAATTATGGAGGTCATTCCGACCCCATTGCAGCGTGCTTTCGCTCGCACAGCTGCGACCGTGTCACTACTGCGCCTGCGCAGGGGCTGTTACGCCGGGCAACAACGAAGGGAACGAAGAAAGCGATTGCAGCGGTGATAGCTTGAAGATAGACAGGCGGTGGGCGTTTCTGGGCGGCAACACAGCGTTCAGACCCGTTTTCTGGGAGTGGTAAGAAAAACGCAGGCGTGTTTGAAGAAACGCAGGCGTGTCCAGAGCAGGTGTTTGACGTCAGAGCCAGGACCGAACAGGCTGAAAACATCTCAGCTGGTATGTCTAGACCTACTTAGAAACTGCACACATTTTTTTCCCATAGCAGGGCTACACAAGCGAACGCAGCCTTGCTATGGGAAAAAACCCACCCCCATAGGCGGAGTATAGTTGATCACACAGGCTGCAAAAAGCAACTACGTGCTATCAACTCAGAATGACCCCCTATGTGACCACATGATTCTTGATCTCTGCCTATGTTTAACAGTCCCTTTACTCCCGACTCCGTCTCTCTAAGGAGACGTGTCAGATAAAACCAGATCTATAAATGGACATTATATTTATTGTTAGAAACACATAATCAGTTTTCCGTCAACATTTAGCTTTTAAATGCACTCTTATCCTATGAAGGAAAGGGTAATGTAGTAACCAAGAATACTAGAAAATATGTGGCCTAAAATAAACATACCATTCGTATAAAAGGTTGGAGGTTTATTTCATGTTTTGTCAGAACTTCACAACTATTTTAAAAATTAAAATATTAAGATAGACAAAATGTGAGCATCGATACGGACCATATTCAAGTCATATTGCTAATGACAATATTAAACATACTTTATTAAGGTACATGTGTATTAATCACTGTAAGACTTAAAACCATAATGAATGCAAACTAATGTCAAAGGAATCCTTGTAGTGATATTACTATGACCACCTGTTCTACCCATCAGTGTTATATTTAGCATAAATAAAATTAGTCTTATGTATTTTACACAGTCAGCAGTCATGACGTTTTTCCAGTTTCATAAAATGTTAATCAAACCAAACATTTATCATTTTTAGCAATACTTTAATAGTTAGATGAGTCAATTGACAGAATAGTACAAAACAATGCAGGACATGTACATGGTATATAAACATTTCATAACACTAAAATGAGCAGCAGGGTTGCAGAATCCAAGGGTTATGTGCTGTTATAGAGAGTATGAAGTAGATGACTGTATAAGTAAGGGAAGACAAAGGGGAAGAGGGCCCTGCTCATGAGGGCTTACATGGGGGTCGATTCTATTCGGCAACTAATTAATAGCGCCGGGAATTAGCTCCCGACGCTATTCAATTCAGCAACTAGTTACGTCGGCGATGGCCCGTTCTCGCCGACAAAACAGGTTGAATTGTCGGGAGAACGGGCATTCTCCGACTTAACTCCCCGGCGCGAGGCTGATTCCCGACAGAATCAGCCTCGCGCCGGCCGCGAGGCAGCACCTTTGTCAGGTTTCTCTTCTCATCCCCCGGGGATGAGAGAAGAATTCCCGACAATTGCAGGTAATTAGTTGCTGAATTGAATAGCGTCGGGAGCTAATTCCCGGCGCTATTCATTAGTTGCCGAATAGAATCGACCCCATTGTTAGAATGCAGGCAATGTACTATATATCGCACCGACAAACACAATATTTACATAATATTTTATGTCACATGAAAGTGGGAATGACAAATACAGATATAACATACTTAACTGAGTTTTCTGGAGACAATACCATAGGCTTGTACGGCACGATCTACTGCATGTCTCTCGCACTTTCCTTCCTAAAGCGTAAACCACCACCAGGCTACAGGGCAGGATAGTTACACTAGAACAGGTTATCCCCCCAAAAAAGCAGCCCCTCCCGAAACAATTAATAATCCTGCACTGACCCCCTGTAATTCCATTTTCACCACTTTAACAGAAAAACCCCTTGCTACAAAGTAAAATGAGAGCATTCTTTTTGCCAATCCAGATGGATCAAAATAAAAAATTATTATATCATGAGAACAGCCTACTACAAGCACATGCGACAAAATGACAGTGAATGGAATTGACACCGAGAAAGATTTGCCTCTAAGCTAATCAAAACCTGCTTACACAGACTAGCCACTTATGAATGGGCCATTCATTTCTATAAGGTTTCTACATGTAGTGTAAACACTATAAATCAGGGGCTAGATTCGTACATGATGTCGTTAGGAGACCGCCGGTCATAATACCGACGGCTACATCCCAACCCCTCTTAATTCTCGACAGTTGGAATGCCGACTAACAGGGACTATTCCACACCAAGCCCGCAGCGTTGTGAGGGCAGTGAGCCTGCAAGGGGCTTCATTGTGCACCCCCCCTGGCAATCTGCTGCCCGGATCCCCAGCACCAGTCAACCCTTTAGTGCTATACTGTGCTCGATCCCACTCCCTTTCCACTATGCCTGAAAATACAGCACACAGTTGTGTTTGGTGTGCCCAATGCAGAGCAGCAGTAAGCATCTCCCATCTGAGTCCATAGTGCAGTAGTTCTCAAACTGTGTGCTGTGGCACCCTGGGATGCCTCAGGACACTTGCAGGGGTGCCTTGGATTGGTAGTCCAGGACCAATTCAAGTTATTTATGGACCATGCAATAGCCAGAACCAGTGCTGGTGGCTGCCAATTATAAAATATGTGGACAAACAGAAGTGAATCCTGTCCCTCACCACATAACTGACCAGAAATGTATAAAGTGCCTTAAATTATTATGTAGACCCATAAAGACTACAATTAAAAAACACAAGGAACTGCTCTGCTTACTTCGCCCCTGGTAGTGTAATCTCCAGACAGGCCCTCTCTTTTAGCCCTCTTTGCCGTGGCCATGAAACTAGAGCTACAGCCATAAAATAGGATAATGCTATTGCTGCTACGGTTTGGGTTGGAATAGCACGTATCTCTATCCAGGAAGGATAAACTATTTTACTTGAATAACCTCATTTGGATAATTCTGTCCAGGGGTAGAAGCCAGCAATTATGTAGGAGTAGTAATTTAAATATTTCAGAATTAAGATGCACTGTGACGTTTCCAAACACTGGGGCAGATGTATTAACCTGGAGAAGGAAGTTATAAACCAGTGATAAATGCAAGGTGATAAACACACCAGCCAATCAGCTCCCATATGTAAATTAACAGTTAGGAGCTGATTGGCTGGTGCATTATCACCTTGCACTTAACACTGCTTTATCACTGGTTTATCACTTCCTTGTGCCTTATCCAGGTTAATACATCTACCCCATTGTTCCTATAACTTGGAACAAGTTAAGCAGTTGGGTCAGGCCACTTAAGAATTTTTATAGGGGTTAAAAAGTAACATTCTAAACGTTGATTTACCAACATCCCTGATACTCATAGGGCCAATGAGATCTGATGCATTATCCTTTTATATACAAGCAGCATATCATTCCCCTTAACCCCATATCTGTGCGAGCATGCTAAAGCAAGAAAAGAAATTTAACACTCAGCTATTTATACAGAATATTTGCAACAGTAGTGTCTGCTAAGGATGTATGCTAAACTGAGAATGAAACATGAGGCGTAATACTTCATATGGCTAAACAAGCAAAGTTTAGCCACTTTAATGGTACTGATGCAATTAAACAGTTGCATCAGAACAACCTCTTTTCATGACTGAAACTTGAAAGCAAACGCTCCACTAAAATCACATTTAAACCAATAGCCATGGATTTACTAAAACAGGCAATGAAAGACAGCCCTTCCTCAAAGTCAGAGATTAACAATATCCAGTTAGTAATTCATGACCTATACACTAAGATTTAACAGATTCCAATGTACCAACAGTACCCATGATTCACACAGCCATACATTTATTTTCCTTTCATATCAGGCTATTTTTAGTTTTATATACAATTAAAACATTTCATGAACTGAGTGGTTAATGAAAAAGAGGATTTCACTGTCAATTTCTAAATTATCATATAAGGGAGTAACTTATGAAAGTGTACCAATGATCTACTTAGTACATAGAAGGTTGTGGTGATTACAAATATGTGTAATAGGCTATGTTCAGTGTTTCATATAAAAGAAATATAAGATTTTACTCACCGGTAAATCTATTTCTCGTAGTCCGTAGTGGATGCTGGGGACTCCGTAAGGACCATGGGGAATAGACTGGCTCCGCAGGAGACTGGGCACTCTAAAGAAAGATTTAGTACTACTGGTGTGCACTGGCTCCTCCCTCTATGACCCTCCTCCAGACCTTAGTTAAGGAAACTGTGCCCGGAAGAGCTGACATTACAAGGAAAGGATTTTGGAATCCAGGGTAAGACTCATACCAGCCACACCAATCACACCGTACAACTTGTGATAACATACCCAGTTAACAGTATGAACAACAAACGAGCATCACTCAACGGATGCCACATAACATAACCCTTTAGTAAGCAATAACTATATACACGTATTGCAGAAAGTCCGCACTTGGGACGGGCGCCCAGCATCCACTACGGACTACGAGAAATAGAATTACCGGTGAGTAAAATCTTATTTTCTCTAACGTCCTAGTGGATGCTGGGGACTCCGTAAGGACTATGGGGATTATACCAAAGCTCCCAAACGGGCGGGAGAGTGCGGATGACTCTGCATCACCGAATGGGCAAACACAAGGTCCTCCTCAGCCAGGGTATCAAACTTGTAGAATTTTGCAAAGGTGTTTGAACCTGACCAAGTAGCTGCTCGGCAAAGCTGCAATGCCGAGACCCCTCGGGCAGCCGCCCAAGAAGAACCCACTTTCCTTGTGGAATGGGCTTTTACTGATTTTGGATGCGGCAATCCCGCCGCAGAATGAGCCTGCTGAATCGTGTTACAGATCCAGCAGGAGCACCCAGCTTGTTGGATGCATACAGGATAAACAGCGAGTCAGTTTTCCTGACTCCAGCCATTCTGGTCACATAAATATTCAAAGCCCTGACTACATCAAGCAACTTGGAATCCTCCAAGTCACGAGTAGCCGCAGGCACCACAATAGGTTGGTTCAAATGAAAAGATGATACCACCTTCGGCAGAAATTGTGGACGAGTCCGTAATTCTGCCCTGTCCACATGAAAAACCAGATAGGGGCTTTTACATGACAAAGCCGCCAATTCTGACACACGCCTAGCCGAGGCTAAGGCCAATAGCATGACCACTTTCCACGTGAGATACTTTAGCTCCACGGTTTTAAGTGGCTCAAACCAGTATGATTTTAGGAAACCCAACACCACATTGAGATCCCAAAGTGCCACTGGTGGCACAAAAGGGGGCTGAATATGCAGCACTCCCTTAACAAATGTCTGAACCTCAGGAAGAGAAGCCAATTCTCTCTGAAAGAAAATGGATAGGGCTGAAATCTGGACCTTTATGGAACCCAATTTCAAGCCCATAGTCACTCCCGACTGTAGGAAGTGCAGGAACCGGTCCAGCTGGAATTCCTCTGTTGGGGCCTTCCTGGCCTCACACCAAGCAACATATTTCCGCCATATACGGTGATAATGTTTTGCGGTCACGTCCTTCCTAGCCTTTATCAGCGTAGGAATAACTTCATCCGGAATGCCTTTTTCCGCTAGGATCCGGCGTTCAACCACCATGCCGTCAAACGCTGCCGCGGTAAGTCTTGGAACAGACAGGGCCCCTGTTGCAACAGGTCCTGTCTGAGAGGCAGAGGACACGGGTCCTCTGTGAGCATTTCTTGCAGTTCCGGGTACCAAGTCCTTCTTGGCCAATCCGGAACAATGAGAATTGTACTCACTCCTCTTTTTCTTACGATTCTCAGCACCTTGGGTATGAGAGGAAGAGGAGGAAACACATAAACCGACTGGAACACCCACGGTGTTACTAGTGCGTCCACAGCTATCGCCTGAGGGTCCCTTGACCTGGCGCAATACAGTTTTAGCTTTTTGTTGAGGCGGGACGCCATCATGTCCACCTGTGGCAGTTCCCATCGATTTGTAATCTGCGTGAAGACTTCTTGATGAAGTCCCCACTCCCCCGGGTGGAGGTCGTGCCTGCTGAGGAAGTCTGCTTCCCAGTTGTCCACTCCCGGAATGAACACTGCTGACAGTGCTTGCACGTGATTCTCCGCCCAACGAAGAATCCTGGTGGCTTCCGCCATTGCCACCCTGCTTCTTGTGCCGCCCTGGCGGTTTACATGGGCCCCTGCGGTGATGTTGTCTGACTGAATCAGCACCGGTTGGTTTCGAAGCAGAGGCTCCGCTTCACTCAGGGTGTTGTATATGGCCCTTAGTTCCAGGATATTGATGTGCAGACAAGCCTCCTGACTTGACCACAGCCCTTGGAAGTTTCTTCCCTGAGTGACTGCCCCCCAT
This sequence comes from Pseudophryne corroboree, assembly GCF_028390025.1. Taxonomy (NCBI): domain Eukaryota; kingdom Metazoa; phylum Chordata; class Amphibia; order Anura; family Myobatrachidae; genus Pseudophryne; species Pseudophryne corroboree. The sequence continues at coordinate 559,102,518 of NC_086444.1, forward strand.
CCTCGGAGGCTTGCATCCGTGGTCACCAGGACCCAGTCCTGTATGCCGAACCTGCGGCCCTCGAGAAGGTGAGCACTCTGCAGCCACCACAGAAGAGACACCCTGGCCCTGGGGGACAGGGTGATCAGCCGATGCATCTGAAGATGCGTTCCGGACCACTTGTCCAGCAGATCCCACTGAAAGATCCTCGCATGGAACCTGCCGAAGGGAATGGCTTCGTATGACGCCACCATCTTTCCCAGGACTCGCGTGCAGCGATGCACCGACACCCGTTTTGGTTTTAGGAGGTCTCTGACCAGAGTCACGAGCTCCTGAGCCTTCTCTGCCGGGAGAAACACCCTCTTCTGGTCTGTGTCCAGAATCATGCCCAGGAAGGGCAGACGTGTCGTAGGAATCAGCTGCGACTTTGGAATATTCAGAATCCATCCGTGTTGTTGCAACACTTCCTGAGAGTGTGCTAGGCCGATCAGCAACTGCTCCTTGGACCTCGCCTTTATGAGGAGATCGTCCAAGTATGGGGTAATTGTAACTCTTTGCTTTTGAAGGAGCACCATCATCTCCGCTATTACTTGGTAAATATTCTCGGTGCCGTGGACAGGCCAAACGGCAACGTATGGAATTGGTAATGACAGTCCTGCACCACAAACCTGAGGTACTCCTGATGAGGTGGATAAATGGGGACATGCAAGATAGCATCCTTGATGTCCAGAGACACCATAAAATCCCCCTCTTCCAGGCTCGCAATGACCGCTCTGAGCGATTCCATTTTGAACTTGAATTTCTTCAGATAAATGTTCAGGGATTTTAAATTCAAAATGGGTCTGACCGAACCGTCCGGTTTCGGTACCACAAACATTGTGGAATAGTAACCCCTTCCCTGTTGAAGGAGGGGAACCTTTACCACCACCTGCTGGAGATATAACTTGTGAATTGCCGCCAACACTACCTCCCTTTCCATGGGGGAAGCTGGCAGGGCCGATTTTAGGTAACGGTGAGGGGGCGTCGCTTCGAATTCCAGCTTGTATCCCTGAGACACAATTTGTATAGCCCAAGGATCCACCTGTGAGCGAACCCACTGGTGGGTGGCTGAAATTTCGGAGACGCGCCCCCACCGCTCCTGGCTCCGCCTGTGGAGCCCCAGCGTCATGCTGTGGATTTAGTGGAAACCGGGGAAGACTTTTGTTCCTGGGAACTAGCTGCATGGTGCAGCTTCTTTCCTCTACCCCTGCCTCTGGCAAGAAAGGATGCACCTCTGACTTTCTTGCTCTTTTGTGAACGAAAGGACTGCATTTGGTAATACGGTGCTTTCTTTGGCTGTGAGGGAACATATGGCTAAAAATTTGACTTCCCAGACGTTGCTGTGGAAACCAGGTCCGAGAGACCGTCCCCAAACAATTCCTCACCCTTGTAAGGTAAAACCTCCATGTGTTTTTTAGAGTCGGCATCACCTGTACACTGCCGAGTCCACAGGACCCTTCTGGCAGAAATCGACATTGCGTTTATTCTAGAGCCCAGCAGGCAAATGTCCCTCTGGGCATCCCTCATATATAGGACAGAGTCTTTGATATGCCCCAGGGTCAGTAAAATGGTATCCTTGTCGAAGGTATCCAGTTCCTCAGACAGATTATCCGTCCATGCTGCTACAGCACTACACATCCAGGCCGACGCAATCGCCGGCCTCAGTAGAGTACCTGAATGTGTATAAAGAGACTACAGGATACTTTCCTGCTTCCTATCTGCAGGATCCTTTAGGGCGGCCGTATCCTGTGACGGCAGGGCCACCTTCTTAGATAAGCGTGTCAACGCCTTGTCTATCCTAGGGGAGGATTCCCAGCGTAACCTATCCGTTGGTGGGAAAGGGTACGCCATAAGCAATCTTTTGGAAATCAGCACTTTCCTATCAGGAGAATCCCAAGCCTTTTCACATAACTCATTTAATTCATGTGAAAGGAGAAAAGTCACTTCTTGCTTTTTCTCCCCAAACATATAAACCCTCTTGTCAGGGACAGGGTTTTCCTCCGATATGTGCAATACATCCATCATTGCTATAATCATGTAGCGGATGGCTTTAGTCATTTTAGGTTGCAACTTTGCATCATCGTCATCGACACTGGAGTCAGAATCCGTGTCGATATCTGTGTCAACAATCTGGGATAGTGGGCACTTTTGAGACCCTAATGGCCTCTGAGCTGTAGGATCAGACATGGGTTGAGACCCTGACTGTCCCAAGGCTTCAGCTTTATCCAACCTTTTATGCAAGGAGCTTACGTTATCATTTAACACCTTCCACATATCCATCCAATCAGGTGTCGGCACCGTCGGCGGCGACACCACATTCATCTGCACTTGTTCTGCCTCCACGTATCCTTCCTCGTCAAACATGTCGACACAACGTACCGACACACCGCACACACCCAGGGAATGCTCTCTTGAGGACAGGACCCCCACAAAGGCCTTTTGGGGAGACAGAGAGTATGCCAGCACACACTCCAGCGCTATATAACCCAGAGATTACACAGTAACGTAGTGTTTACCCAGTAGCTGCTGTTTATGATAAATGCGCCTAAATTTATGTGCCCCACCTCTCTTTTTTACCCTTTTTCTACCTTGATACTGCAGGGGAGAGCCTGGGGAGCTTCCTCTCAGCGGAGCTGTGGAGAGAAAATGGTGCTGGTGAGTGCTGATGAAGAAGGCCCCGCCCCTTCAGCGGCGGGCTTCTGTCCCGCTTCTGTGTAAATATAATGGCGGAGGCTCGTACATATATACAGTGCCCAGCTGTATATATGTGTCTTTTTGCCAAGAGGTGTCCTAATTGCTGCCCAGGGCGCCCCCCCCCCCCCCCTGCACCCTACAGTGACCGGAGTGTGTGGGTAGTGTGGGCGCAATGGCGCACAGCTGCAGTGCTGTGCGCTACCTCATGTGAAGACAGGAGTCTTCTGCCACCGATTTCGATGTCTTCTTGCTTCTGCCGGCTTCTGTCTTCTGGCTCTGCGAGGGGGACGGCGGCGCGGCTCTGGGAACGGACGACCAAGGTTAAGATCCTGTGTTCGAACCCTCTGGAGCTAATGGTGTCCAGTAGCCTAAGAAGCGCAACCTAGCCGCAGTTAGTAGGTTTGCTTCTTTCCCCTCAGTCCCACGTAGCAGACAGTCTGTTGCCAGCAGAAGCTCTCTGAAAATAAAAAACCTAACTAAAATACTTTCTTATTAGCAAGCTCAGGAGAGCTCACTAAAAGCACCCAGCTCTGGCCGGGCACAGATTCTAACTGAGGTCTGGAGGAGGGGCATAGAGGGAGGAGCCAGTGCACACCAGTAGTTCTAAATCTTTCTTTAGAGTGCCCAGTCTCCTGCGGAGCCCGTCTATTCCCCATAGTCCTTACGGAGTCCCCAGCATCCACTAGGACGTTAGAGAAATAGGATTTTAATTACCTACCAGTAAATCCTTTTCTCGTAGTCCATAGAGGATACTGGGGTCCACTTAGTACCATTGGTATAGATGGGTCCACTAGGAGCCAAGGGCACTTTAAGAATTTGATAGTGTGGGCCAGCTCCTCACTCTATGCCCTTCCTACCAACCTCAGTCTAGGAAACTGTGCCCGAGGAGACGGACATACTTCGAGAGAAGGATAGATAAGGCTAGTGGTGAGATTCCGAACCAGCACACACAACAAGAGGAAAGCCAAGCTAACCAAACTTGAAACAGGAATACCAACGGCTGAATCAACATTACTTCACCAAGTAACAGTGCAGGAAGAACAAAGCACTGGGCGGGTGCCCAGTATCCTCTACGGACTACGAGAAAAGGATTTACCGGTAGGTAATTAAAATCCTATTTTCTCTTACGTCCTAGAAGATACTGGGGTCCATTTAGTACCATGGGGATGTACCAAAAGCTCCCAAACCGTGTGGGAGAGTGCTTAGGTTCCTGCAGAACTGATTGGCCTCTGAGGATCTTCAGTTTGGTCAAAGTATCGAACTTGTAGAACTTAGCAAATGTGACACAGAGACACCCCGGGCAGCCGCCCAGGAAGAACCCACCGACCTAGTAGAGTGGGCCTGTACAGATTCTGGACACGGCAGATTTGCCGTGGAATAAGCATGCTAGATAATAAGTCCGATCCATAGTGCAATTGTCTGCTTTGAAGCAGGACACCCAATCTTATTGGGATCATAAAGAACAAACAGCGAATCAGTCTTTCGGTGACTAGCTGTTCTGTTCACATACACCTTCAAAGCCCTCACAACATCCAAAGACTTTAAAGTAGCAGAGGTGTCGGTGACAATTGGAACCACAATAGGTTGGCTGATGTGAAATGCGGACACCACTTTAGGAAGAAATTGCTGACGAGTTCAGAGTTCAGAATTCAGCTCTGTCCTCATGGAAAATTAAGAAGGCAAGTTTGTATCTGCACACACTCAACTTTTTATATAGAGAAATGGAACTATGGCTCCAATAGAACCCCAATTTAATTATTGGTATCTACCATTATTGTGGGGGTGCTACCAACTACAGTTATAGTAAGTACAGTAGAGAAAGAAAAAAGACTGTATTGTCGGTGCACAAAAAGGGAGAGTGACCTGATACTCACATCTACCTCAATACTCATAAAATTTAACTTTTAATATTCTTGAATTAAAACAGTGTGACATTGACTAACACACAAATTGGAAAATTAAACAGGGACTTTTGTGAGACAAAGTCCCCAGCTCCGACACACGTCTTGCTGAAGCCAAGGCCAACAGTGTGACGGTCTTCCATGTAAGATATTTTACGTCCACCTCCTGTAAAGGCTCAAACCAGTCCGACTGAAGGAACTGCAGCACCACATTGAGATCTCAAAGTGCCGTAGGAGGCACAAAGGGAGGTTGGATGTGCAGAACGCCTTTCAAGAATGTCTGGACCTCAAGTAGAGAAGCCAATTGTTTCTGAAAGAAAATGGACAAGGCCAAAATCTGGACTTTTATGGAGCCAAGAAACAGGCCCACATCCTGCCTGCAGGAAAAGCAGGAAATGTCCCAGATGAAATTCCACCGCAGAATAATTTCTGCTCTCACACTAAGAGACATATTTCTTCCAAATACGACGGGAATGCTTAGACATTACCACCTTCCTGGCTTGGATCATAGTCAGGATAACCTTGTTAGGGATCCCTCTCCTGGCTAGAATCAGCCGTTCAACTTCCATGCCGTCAAATACAGCCGCAGTAGGTCTTGATAGCCGAACGGGCCCTGCTGCAGAAGATCCTCGCGAAGAGGTAGAGGCCACGGATCTTCGAGGAGCATCTCCAGAAGGTCCGCGTACCAGGCCCTTCTTGGCCAGTCCGGAGCAATGAATATTGCTTGAACCTTTTCCCTTTTTGTTTTAAAATTCTAGGGATCAGAGGAAGTGAAGGAAACACGTACACCATCTGATAGACCCATGGCGTCGTCAGAGCGTCTACCGCCACTGCCTGTGGGTCTCACGACCTGGAACAATACCGCCTGAGTATCTTGTTGAGATGAGAGGCACTCATGTCTATCTGTGGGTATCCCCATCAACTTGTCAAGCACCTGAACACTTCCAGGTGAAGGCCCCACTCCCCAGGATGCAGGGCGTGTCTGCTGAGGAAGTCTGCTTACCAGTTGTCTTCTCCCGGAATGAAGACCACTGACAATGCCACTGTGTTTCTTTCTGCCCAGAGAATTCTTGACACCTCTGACATTGCTGCTCTGCTACTCGTTCCGCCCTGTCTCTTTATGTACGTTACTGCCGTCACATTGATCGACTGGACCTGAATTGCCCGATCTTGAAGATGTGAGGCCTGCAGAAGGGCGTTGTATATGGGCCGGAGTTCCAGAATGTTGATTGGAAGGATGATTTCCTGACTTGACCATCTTCCCTGAAACTGCACCCCGTGACTGCTCCCCAACCTCTGAGGCTTGCGTCTGTTAACAGAATCCAGTTCTGAATTCCGAACCTCCATCCCGCGATGAGGTGAGAAGACTGTAGCCACCACAGGGAGATCCTGGTCTTTGGTGACAGACGGATCCTCTGGTCCATGTGAAGATCAGATCCGGACCATTTGTCCAACAGATCAAGATGGAAGGGCCTTGCGTGAATCCTTCCGTATTGAAGTGCCTCGTAACAGGCCACCATTTTCCCCAGAAGGCTAATGCACAGATGCACCGACACCCGGGTAGGCTTCAGGACATCCCGAACCATTGACTGGATTACCAATGCCTTGTCAACGGAAGGAACACCTTTTGTGATTCCGTGTCCAGTATCATTCCCAGTAATGGAAGCCTCCGTGATGGCTCTAGGTGAGATTTCAGTAGGTTCAGAATCCACCCGTGATCCTGGAGGAGTATGGTTAAGAGAGCAATGCTGTCCAGCAACCGTTCCCTGGATGGCGCTTTTATCAGGAGATCATCCAGGTACGGAATTATGTTCACTCCCTGCTTGCGGAGTAGAAACATCATCTCTGCCATCAACTTGGTGAACACCCTCTGTGCCGTGGAGAGACCAAATGGCAAAGCATTGAACTTTTAGTGACAGTCCTGCAGTGCAAACCTGAGATAAGCCTGATGAGGTGGCCAGATCGGAATATGAAGGTACGCATCCTTGATATCCAGAGATACTAGGAATTCCCCCTCCTCCAGACCTGAGATCACCGCTCTCAGAGACTCCATCGTGAACTTGAACACTCGTAAGTACAGGTTCAAAGACTTGAGGTTCAGAATTGGTCTTACCGAACCGTCCGGCTTCGGTACTACAAACAAGTTGGAATAGTACCCCTTGTTTAGCGGATGAGGTAGAACTGGAACAATGACCTAAGTCTGTACCAGTTTTTGGATGGCATGCTGTAAAGTTATACTTGCCTCTTGTGAAACTGGCTAGCCTGATTTGAAGAGTCTGTGAGGTGGGAGCTTTTGGAACTCCAATCTGTAGCCCTGGGAAATAAGATCTATGACCCAGGGATCCTGGCACGAATTTGATCAGATCTGACTGAAAAATTGTAGTCGGGCTCCTACCTGACAGCCTTCCAGGCATAGCAGTCCACCGTCATGCTGAAGTCTTTGAGGACGCAGAGCCTGAGCTCTGTTCCTGAGCACCTGCTGTTGCTGGTTTGCGTGGTTTACCTCTTGCGCCGCTGGAGGACGCAGAAGCACCTCCGGATTTGCCCTTGAACTTTGCCGTCCGAAAGGACTGTAACTTAGAAGCTGAATAAGTCTTCTTGGTGGGGAAGGGGGGGCTGCGGAAGGAAGATAAGTAGACTTATCCGCAGTAGCTGTGGAGATCCATTTGTCTAATTTATCTCCAAACAAGGCCTCTCCAGTGAATGGTAGGCCTTCCACACCTTTCCTGGAGTCCGCGTCAGCCACAAGCCCATGCGCGCCGACACTGCCATAGCGGTGGTGCTTGCGTTAAGCACGCCTATTTCCTTTATGGCTTCCACCATAAAGTTCACAGAGTCCTGTATATGCTGCAGGAGTAAGACAACATCCCCCCTAGATAAGGAATCTAACCCCTCAATTAGTTACCCGACCATTTAGCAATGGCTTTAGTGATCCACGCAAATGCAATAGTGGGTCTTTGGGCCACCCCAGCAGCTGTGTACAATGATTTGAGTGTAGTCTCAATTTTACGATCAGCCATGTCTTTCAGGGAGGCTGCACCAGGACCAGGCAATACAATTTTACATGACAGCCTAGAGACTGATGCGTCCACTATCGGTGGATTTTCCCATTTTTTCCTATCCGCCAGAGGAAAAGGAAAAGATGAGAGTAACATTTTAGAGATCTGAAACCTCCTATCAGGATTAACCCATGGTTCTTCAAACAGGGTATTCAATTCCTTTGACACAGGAAAAGTAACTGAGGACTTCTTTTTTTCATTAAAATAAGATTCTTCACACATCTCTGACACCTTATCAGGAATATGCAGAACATCTCTGATAGCCTTTATAAGAGCCTCTATTCCCTCTGTGACAGAGCTGCATCCCCCCCCTCTGAGTCCACCTCCCCTCCTCCATGTCTGACCTGTCAGTGTCAGAGTCAGACTGCAGGATATGGGGCAGAGATCGCTTTTATGGACAAATGGGAGGGGACTGTGAAGCTGTTTTGGGGATTGAGTCTCTGTCTGTATAGCGTCTCTTTCTCATTGTGGGACAATTTTTATGGAATGAGATCATTCCCTTAAGAGAATTAACCCATTCCGGTTCAGCCCCGCTAGTCTGTGAACCCTGAGTACCCAGTAGTGAGCCCCAAGGTGAAGAGGAACACTCTGCGGTACAAGAGACACACGCTTTGCCTGACATAATGTAAAATGTGACAGCGCACACACACACACACACACACACACACACACACACACACACAAGAAGGGTTAAGCACAATTAACCCACAAAGAGCCCTTCAGGGAGACACAGAGTTGTTTGGAGCCAGCCCTCACCGCGCCCTTATCACTAATGCCAAGCTTAGCCAGGTCACAGACTAAGTTCCCTGATAGGGGACTTCGTACACTAATAGTCGCTCCCTCCCCTGCTATGACCCCCTGGTACCACTCAGGTAATCTGGAGTCACACTGGAGGAGCTGCGCGTCCCTGTCCTGTCAGCGTCTGTGTTCACTGCAGAGGGAAAATGGTAGTGGTTAGCTGCTGGATCCTCTCATAGTGAAGCCCCACCCCTTCAATGGTATTCACACTTTTTTTATACTGGCTGAGGAATCTGGTGCTTAAAATGGAGAAACACGTTTTAAGGTTGTTGTGCCAGTATGGTAATGTGTACAGTGTACGGGGACACAGTTGTGTACTGTGTCCAGAGACCCATGTAGAAGCCGCGCGTCTCCGTACCCTCATGCCGCCATAATGGCCTCGCTAGCCGGGACGCCGGCTTAGTACTCACCACTCTTCATTCTTCTGGCTCTGTTAGGGGTGGCGGCGTGCTGCAGGAATGTATACTCGCCGTGGTGGGGCTTGCAAATAGTTCCCTCAGGAGCTGTGTCCTGTCAGCGGGGAACGGGACCATTAGCCCTTCATGAGGTTGGCCTGTCCCCCCCCCCCCCCCCCATTTTCTAAACCGAGTCTGGTAGGAGGGGCATAGAGGGAGGAGCCAGCCCACACTATCAAATTGTTAAAGTGCCCATGGCTCCTGGTGTACCCGTCTATACCCATGGTACTAAATGGACCCCAGTATCCTCTAGGACGTAGGAGAAAAATACCTACAGCTAATTATTCTATTGTAAAACTACTTAATTACTCCAGCGGATAGTTGTGTATCACAAGAATACATTCTCGTTAATTACCATACTGCATTGTATTATTCTAAAATGTTTAACATTCATTTTGAGAGCCCATAATAAACGTTCACTTTGCATCAACTCCTATGAAGCCCGCGCTTTGCACAATCAATAACATTAGGCCAGTATCCTATTAGGTGCAATTGTTTTATGGCCTGATAGCGCAATTTTTGCCCAATGGCCATTATCGCGCTATCCAATTATAGGCTGTTTTTATCGGATGAAAAAGGACCCGTCATCGTGCGATAACGCTTGGGATCTGGGACAAGTTCCAGATCCCATGTGTTATTGCGGCTCAGATGGCTGCTTATTGCAGATTATGCTTTGGATGCCCGAGGCATCCAAATGATAATCCCCGATACATGCTGCGTATCAGGGCTAATTGGATAACACTGGTAAAACCCATTAGCTGCAGTAAATTACCGCAACTACTGTTATTGGATTACCGGCCTATGTAAAATACGATCTATAGGAATGTTCACAGAACACTTCTGTAGGAAAATTTAAAGCTGCACTACCACCTACATATATATTTTTACTATGGTCCCCCTACCCCTAGCCAGAGCAGCAGGTGCTCCTGACATGAAGCCCTGTTTTTTGCCCTAGGCCCAGTCTGTTCAGTAATACAGAACCTGCAAATCACTTTTGTTCACCAACCTTAAATGGCAACAGAAGAGTTGAGTGTGACGGGGAGAAACATGGCTGCATGATGCAGCCCCCATGGGGCACCTTGATAAAAAAATACTTTGCTAGATCCTAGTGCAGTTCATGAACTGGCTACAAGCATGTACATCATCAATTTTCTATGTAAAAATGCATCTGCTAGCATTATTTTAGTAATAAATTATGTAATTGATTGAAAAGGAAGAGTGAATGGAAAAATAATATTTACTAGCATTTGTCCGCATTTGACTCTACACTAAAAAAATAAGAATTTACTCACCGGTAATTCTATTTCTCGTAGTCCGTAGTGGATGCTGTGGACTCCGTAAGGACCATGGGGAATAGACGGGCTCCGCAGGAGACTGGGCATCCTCTAAAAGAAAGATTAGGTACTATCTGGTGTGCACTGGTTCCTCCCTCTATGCCCCTCCTCCAGACCTCAGTTAGGGAAACTGTGCCGGAAGAGCTGACACTACAAGGAAAGGATTTGGAATCCAGGGTAAGACTCATACCAGCCACACCAATCACACCGTACAACTTGTGATAACCATACCCAGTTAACAGTATGAACAACAACTGAGCCTCAATCAACGGATGGCTCATAACAATAACCCTTTAGTAAGCAATAACTATATACACGTATTGCAGAAGTCGTCCGCACTTGGGACGGGCGCCCAGCATCCACTACGGACTACGAGAAATAGAATTACCGGTGAGTAAATTCTTATTTTCTCTGACGTCCTAGTGGATGCTGGGGACTCCGTAAGGACCATGGGGATTATACCAAAGTTCCCAAACGGGCGGTAGAGTGCGGATGACTCTGCAGCACCGAATGAGCAAACTCAAGGTCCTCCTCAGCCAGGGTATCAAACTTGTAGAACTTAGCAAATGTGTTTGAACCCGACCAAGTAGCAGCTCGGCAAAGCTGTAAAACCGAGACCCCTCGGGCAGCCGCCCAAGAAGAGCCCACCTTCCTTGTGGAATGGGCTTTTACTGATTTTGGATGCGGCAATCCAGCTGCAGAGTGAGCCAGCTGAATCGTGCTACAGATCCAGCGAGCAATAGTCTGCTTCGAAGCAGGAGCGCCAACCTTGTTGGCTGCATACAGAATAAACAGCGAGTCAGACTTTCTGACTCCCGCCGTTCTGGAAACATAAATTTTCAAAGCCCGGACTACGTCCAGCAACTTGGAATCCTCCAAGTCCCTAGTAGCCGCAGGCACCACAATAGGTTGGTTCAAATTAAACAATGATACCACCTTAGGGAGAAATTGGGGACGAGTCCTCAATTCTGCCCTGTACATATGGAAGATCAGATAGGGGCTTTTACATGACAAAGCCGCCAATTCTGACACACGCCTAGCCGAAGCTAAGGCCAATAGCATGACCACTTTCCACGTGAGATATTTTAGCTCCACGGTCTTAAGTTGCTCAAACCAGTGGGATTTCAGGAAATCCAACACAACGTTAAGATCCCAAGGTGCCACTGGTGGCACAAAAGGAGGCTGAATATGCAGCACACCCTTTACAAACGTCTGAACCTCAGGCAGTGAAGCCAGTTCCTTCTGAAAGAAAATAGATAGGGCCGAGATCTGAACCTTTATGGACCCTAATTTGAGGCCCATAGTCACACCTGACTGTAGGAAATGCAGAAAACGACCCAACTGGAATTCCTCTGTAGGGGCCTTCCTGGCCTCACACCAAGCAACATATTTCCGCCATATGCGGTGATAATGCTTTGCTGTCACATCCTTCCTAGCTCTTATCAGCGTAGGAATTACTTCATCCGGTATACTCTTTTCCGCTAGGATCCGGCGTTCAACCGCCATGCCGTCAAACGCAGCCGCGGTAAGTCTTGAAACAGACAGGGTCCCTGTTGCAACAGGTCCCGTCTGAGAGGCAGAGGCCATGGGTCCTCTGTGATCAACTCTTGTAGCTCTGGGTACCAAGTCCGTCTTAGCCAATCCGGAACGATGAGTATTGTTCTCACTCCTCTTTTTCTTACTATTCTCAGCACCTTGGGTATGAGAGGAAGAGGAGGAAACACATATACCGACTGGAACACCCACGGTGTTACTAGTGCGTCCACAGCTATCGCCTGAGGGTCCCTTGACCTGGCGCAATATTTTTTTTAGCTTTTTGTTTAGACGGGACGCCATCATGTCCACCTGTGGCCGTTCCCACAGATTTACAAACTGCTCGAAGACTTCTTGATGAAGTCCCCACTCTCCCGGGTGGAGGTCGTGCCTGCTGAGGAAGTCTGCTTCCCAGTTGTCCACTCCCGGAATGAACACCGCTGACAGTGCTTGCACGTGATTCTCCGACCAACGCAGAATCCTTGTGGCTTCCGCCATTGCCACCCTGCTTCTTGTGCTGCCCTGGCGGTTTACATGGGTGACTGCCGTGATGTTGTCTGACTGAATCAGCACTGGTTGGTCTCGAAGCAGGGGCTCCGCTTGACTCAGGGCATTGTATATGGCCCTTAATTCCAGTATGTTTATGTGCAGACAAGTCTCCTGACTTGACCACAAGCCCTGGAAGTTTCTTCCTTGAGTGACTGCCCCCCACCCTCGGAGGCTTGCATCCGTGGTCACCAGGACCCAGTCCTGTATGCCGAACCCGCGGCCCTGAAGAAGATGAGCACTCTGCAGCCACCACAGAAGAGACACCCTGGCCCTCGGGGACAGGGTGATCAGCCGATGCATCTGAAGATGCAATCCGGACCACTCGTCCAACAGATCCCACCGAAAGATCCTGGCATGGAACCTGCCGAAGGGAATGGACTCGTATGACGCAACCATCTGTCCCAGTACTCGCGTGCAGTGGTGCACCGATACATGTTTTGGTTTCAGGAGGTCTCTGACCAGAGTCACTAACTCCTGAGCCTTTTCCTCCGGGAGAAACACCTTCTTATGTTCTGTGTCCAGAATCATACCCAGGAAGGGCAGACGCGTCGTAGGACACAGCTGCGACTTTGGAATATTCAGAATCCAGCCGTGCCGTAGCAACACTTCCTGAGAGTATGCTACGCTGATAAACAACTGCTCCCTGGACCTCGCCTTTATGAGGAGATCGTCCAAGTACGGGATAACTGTAACTCCTTGCTTCCGAAGGAGCACCATCATTTCCGCCATTACCTTGGTAAAAACTCTCGGTGCCGTGGACAGACCAAACGGCAACGTCTGGAATTGGAAATGACAGTCCTGTACCACAAACCTGAGGTACTCCTGGTGAGGTGGATAAATGGGGACATGCAAGTACGCATCCTTGATGTCCAGAGATACCATAAAATCCCCCTCTTCCAGGCTCGCAATGACCGCTCTGAGCGATTCCATTTTGAACTTGAACTTTTTCATGTAAATGTTCAAGGATTTTAAATTTAGAATGGGTCTTACCGAACCGTCTGGTTTCGGTACCACGAACAGTGTGGAATAGTAACCCCTTCCCTGCTGAAGGGGGGTACCAGTATTATCACTTGCTGGAGGTACAGCTTGTGAATTGCCGCCAGGACTACCTCCCTCTCCGTGGGAGAAGCTGGCAAAGCAGATTTTAGGTAACGGTGAGGGAGGGTCACCTCGAACTCCAGCTTGTATCCCTGCGATACAATCTGTATAGCCCAAGGATCCACCTGTGAGCGAACCCACTAATTGCTGAAGTGTCGGAGACGCGCCCCCACCGCTCCTGGCTCCACCTGTGGAGCCCCAGCGTCATGCGGTGGACTTAGTGGAAGCCAGGGAGGACTTTTGTTCCTGGGAACTGGCTGCATGGTGCAGCTTCTTTCCTCTACCCCTGCCTCTGGCAAGAAAGGACGCCCCTCTGACTTTCTTGCTGTTTTGAGAACGAAAGGACTGCATTTGGTAATACGGTGCTTTCTTAGGCTGTGAGGAAACCTGTGGCAAGAAAGTTGACTTTCCAGCTGTTGATGTGGATACGAGGTCCGAGAGACCGTCCCCAAACAACTCCTCACCCTTATAAGGCAAAACCTCCATGTGTTTTTTAGAGTCGGCATCCCCTGTCCATTGCCGAGTCCATAAGACCCGCCTGGCAGAAATGGACATTGCATTTATTCTAGAGCCCAGCAGGCAAATGTCCCTCTGGGCATCTCGCATATACAAGACAACGTCTTTAATATGGCCAAGGGTTAGCAATACGGTATCCCTATCCAGGGTATCTAACCCCTCCGACAGAGTATCTGTCCATGCTGCTACAGCACTGCACATCCAGGCTGAAGCAATAGCCGGTCTCAGTAGAGTACCAGAGTGTGTATACACTGACTTCAGGATACCTTCCTGCTTCCTATCCGCAGGCTCTTTTAAGGCGGCCGTATCCTGAGACGGCAAGGCCACCCTCTTAGATAAGCGCGTCAGGGCCTTGTCTACCCTAGGGGAGGATTCCCAACGTAACCTATCCGTTGGCGGGAAAGGGTACGCCATTAGTATTCTTTTGGGAATCCCCACTTTCTTATCAGGGGAAGACCACGCTTCTTCACATAACTCATTTCATTCATGTGACGGGGGGAAAGTCACTGGCTGCTTTTTCTCCCCAAACATATTTACCCTCTTGTCAGGGATAGGGTCAACCTCTGAAATGTGTAATACATTTTTCATTGCAATAATCATGTATCGGATGGCCTTGGTCATTTTAGGCTGTAATTGTGCCTCATCATCATCGACACTGGAGTCGGACTCCGTGTCGGCATCCGTGTCAACCAAGTGAGATAGTGGGCGTTTTTGAGACCCTGCCGGCCTCTGAGGCGCCTGGGCAGGCCCGGGTTGAGAGCCCGGCTGTCCCCCGGCAGCAACATCATCAAACCTTTTGTGTAATGAGTTTACATTGTCATTTAAGACCTTCCACATATCCATCCAATCAGGAGTCGGCACCGACACCACATTTATCTGCACTTGCTCCTCCTCCACGTAACCCTCCTCATCAAACATGTCGACACAGCCGTACCGACACACAGCACACACACAGGGAATGCTCAGACTGAGGACAGGACCCCACAAGGGAGACAGAGAAAGAGTATGCCAGCACACACCACAGCGCTATATAACTCAGGGATATACACCACAAGAAGTGATTTCCCAATAGCTGCTTAATAAATACCTTTTGTGCCTAAATTTATGTGCCCCCCCTCTCTTTTTACCCTTCTAGCTTCCAGGAGACTGCAGGGGAGACCCTGGGGAGCGTCCTTCCAGCGGAGCTGTGAAGAAAAATGGCGCTGGTGTGCTGAGGAAGAAGGCCCCGCCCCCTCAGCGGCGGGCTTCTCCCGCTGTCTGTGACAGAAAAATGGCGGGGGATTTTACACATATACAGTACCAGACTGTATTATGTGTAGATTTATGCCAAAGGTACTCTAATTGCTGCCCAGGGCGCCCCCCCAGCGCCCTGCACCCTACAGTGACCGGAGTGTGTGGTGTGCAGTGGGAGCAATGGCGCACAGCTGCGGTGCTGTGCGCTACCTTAAATGAAGACAGGAGTCTTCAGCCGCCGATTTGACCGTCTTCCAGCTTCTGATCTTCTGGCTCTGCGAGGGGGACGGCGGCGCGGCTCCGGGAACGAACGATCGAGGACAGCTGCCTGTGTTCGAACCCTCTGGAGCTAATGGTGTCCAGTAGCCTTAGAAGCGCAACCTAGCTGTGAATAGGTACGTTTGCTTCTCTCCCCTCGGTCCCACGTAGCAGTGAGTCTGTTGACAGCAGAAGCTCACTGAAAATAAAAAACCTAACATACTTTCTTTAACTAGCAGGCTCAGGAGAGCCCACTAGGAGCACCCAGCTCTGGCCGGGCACAGATCCTAACTGAGGTCTGGAGGAGGGGCATAGAGGGAGGAGCCAGTGCACACCAGATAGTATCTAATCTTTCTTTTAGAGTGCCCAGTCTCCTGCGGAGCCCGTCTATTCCCCATGGTCCTTACGGAGTCCCCAGCATCCACTAGGACGTCAGAGAAATACTGACTTTTGCTGCAATACTTACACTGCTCAAAAAAATAAAGGGAACACTAAAATAACACATCCTAGATCTGAATGAATGAAATATTCTTATTAAATACTTTGTTCTTTACATAGTTGAATGTGAAGACAACAAAATCCCACAAAAATGATCAATGGAAATCAAATTTATTAACCCATGGAGGTCTGGATTTGGAGTCACACTCAAAATGAAAGTGGAAAAACCCACTACAGGCTGATCCAAATTTGATGTAATGTCCTTAAAACAAGTCAAAATGAAGCACAGTAGTGTGTGTGGCCTCCACGTGCCTGTATGACCTCCCTACAACGCCTGGGCATGCTCCTGATGAGGTGGCGGATGGTCTCCTGAGGGATCTCCTCCCAGACTTGGACTAAAGCATCTGCCAACTCCTGGACAGTCTGTGGTGCAACGTGGCGTTGGTGGATGGAGCGAGACATGATGTCCCAGATGTGCTCAATTGGATTCAGGTCTGGGGAACGGGCGGGCCAATCCATAGCATCAATGCCTTCGTCTTGCAGGAACTGCTGACACACTCCAGCCACATGAGGTCTAGCATTGTCTTGCATTAGGAGGGACTCAGGGCCAACCGCACCAGCATATGGTCTCACAAGGGTTCTGAGGATCTCATCTCGGTACCTAATGGCAGTCAGGCTACCTCTGGCGAGCAGATGGAGGGCTGTGCGGCCCCCAAAGAAATGCCACCCCACACCATTACTGACACACTGCCAAACCGGTCATGCTGGAGGATGTTGCAGACAGCACAACGTTCTCCTTGGCGTCTCCAGACTCTGTCACATGTGCTCAGTGAGAACCTGCTTTCATCTGTGAAGAGCACAGGGCGCCAGTGGCAAATTTGCCAATCTTGGTGTTTTCTGGTAAATGCCAAACGTCCTGCACGGTGTTGGGCTGTAAGCACAACCCCCACGTCGGGCCCTCATACCACCCTCATGGAGTCTGTTTCTGATCGTTTGAGTAGACACATGCACATTTGTGGCTTGCTGGAGGTCATTTTGCAGGGCTCTGGCAGTGCTCCTCCTGTTCCTCCTTGCACAAAGGCGGAGGTAGCGGCCCTGCTGTTGGGTTGTTGCCCTCCTTCAGCCTCCTCCACGTCTCCTGATGTACTGGCCTGTCTCCTGGTAGCGCCTCCATGCTCTGGACACTACGCTGACAGACACAGCAAACCTTCTTGCCACAGCTCGCATTGATGTGCCATCCTGGATGAGCTGCACTACCTGAGCCACTTGTGTGGGTTGTAGACTCCGTCTCATGCTACCACTAGAGTGAAAGCACCGCCAGCTTTCATAAGTGACCAAAACAGCAGCCAGAAAGCATAGGAGCTGAGAAGTGGTCTATGGTCACCACCTGCAGAACAACTCCTTTATTGGGGGTGTCTTGCTAATTGCCTATAATTCCCACCTGTTGTCTATTCCATTTGCACAACAGCATGTGAAATTGATTGTCAATCAGTGTTGCTTCCTAAGTGAACAGTTTGATTTCACAGAAGTGTGATTGACTTGGAGTTACATTGTGTTGTTTAAGTGTTCCCTTTATTTTTTTGAACAGTGTATATTTAAAAAATCCCTGATCTAGAGGATAATTATAACAATAAATTGCATATTTATATTCTAATACCCCTTTCACATCGCAAAAATAATCCGGTATCAGTGTGCGATGTGAAAGGGGCCTTGGAGAATTCTCGGGTCGCCTGACCCGGTAATTCAACCCGGGTAATAAGAATGGTTACTCCCGGGTTGAATACCGGGTCAGTGGCAGTGTCGATGCAACCCGGGACCTATTTACTATATAGGGAGAGGCGGCACGGAGATGAGCTCATATCTCAGCACCGCCTCCACCCCCCGCCGCTATGGCAACTGGCACGGCATATTGCCAGGTCAGGAAGTCAGCGTTGAGGCTCCAATGCCGGATCCCACCCTGGAAGTACTCGTTTCCAATTCCCGGGTGGGATCCGGCATTGGAGATGTGAAAGGGGTATTAGTCCCATTCATTTTGGTACTAATTCCCACTACACAGGAACAAAGACATTGCATTAGAGGCAGAGAAGACCATAGCGAATACATAAAATCAGTGTACTTTGTAATCTGTGTATTTACACCCACTAGAAAATATTAAATACAATGAAAATGGGGCATGTTGTATATCTGGTAATAAAGGTTCTAAAAATGTCATATTTATATCATAATAGATGTTGTTCCCGGCGCTGCCTAGGTTTTTTCTACTCCCTCTTACATCCTTATCTATCTTATCAACACTTTTTTTTTATTATCTTTTTTTTCACTTCTATTGCTCTATTTTAGGACGTCCTCATCTTTTCTCGTCTCTGAAAGCCTGTGCATCTCTGTGTGCCTTTTCCTTCTTTCTTCTATACTCTAATATTTTGTTGCGGATAATGTTGGATAATGTTATTGCTTGATTTTCATGAGTGTCTGTTTTCAGTATGAGGTGGTGGTATGTGATAAGTTTCTAATAACTGAGAATGGTATTGCGCTGCGGAGTGCACCCACCCTTCTTTATCAATGGCTTTCACTGCAACATTTGAGAGGGGAAAAAACGTAAGTGAAATCACTGACACTGGAGGTAGTGGTAAAGGATGTGTCCGTGAGGGGAAAACACAGACAAATCATATACTAGTAGTTGTGGTCGGCGTTGCCTGGGTATTTTCCTTTCCCCACTGCCAGGCCCCCTGTAGGCATACACCAGAGTACACAGTCTACTGTACGCCTGATATGCTTGCTCCCATCTGTATGCTTGCTCTGATCTTTTGCTTCTATTGTTAGTGTTTTCACCATTCGATGGCAGCTTTCCAATGGTAGCCGCCATCGAATGCTGTGGATGCGACGGCCATCTGATATTAAAATACAGCTGAATTCAGTTGCTTTTGCACATGCGCAAACAGGATTTTCTTTGCACACGCGCAAGTCATATGAATGTTTTTTTCATCTAATACTTTTGATGCAATGGTTATTACTATCGCATCGAAAGTTTTGATGGCGGAAGCCCAGCCATCATTTGCTACTGGGTTTCCACTGTCCATCCCTACCTTTGCACTCTCTATTCTTCCCATGTCAGTGTGTGCTCCTGTAGCACCTTCGGGTCCATGCTCCTAGTTCTGTGCTATCAGTGTTTGCTCTGGTTGGGAAAACCATTGAGCCTCTGTCCAACCTTAAATATGGGGGACTGAAGAGACCAGTGATTCCATCATAGATGGGGACCCTGTACAGCTTTGTGCTGCTCCTCCTTCAGGAGTCCAGGTGGAAGAAAGCTAGCAGCAGGTGTGCAAAGTGCACGTTAGGTCCATCCTTCACATCACCATGATGACGTATTTAATCATTGCTAAATTTTATTATATAGGAGACACTGAATCTTACCCCACTTCCCTCCAGACTACCATTTAATTCCTGAGCCCACCAGTGGCAGCTGTTATGCAGGGCAGCACTGAATCAGACATACAGCCCAATTTTTTGTGGGGCAAGATAGAAATTGGGTCTCTCCATCTACATTGGCACATCTGGGAGCTATGTGCCATGTTTACTGAACTTAATCATAACATGATTTTTCTTACGTCCTAGAGGATACTGGGGTCCACAGTAGTAGTAGTGTGGCCTGGCTCCTCCCTCTATGCCTCTCCTACCAGACTCAGTTTAGAAAATGTGCCCGGAGGAGCCGGTCACGCTTTGGAGAGCTCCCGAACAGTTTTCTGCTTTTATTTTAATTGTTTGTTATTTTCAGTCAGGGCTGTTTAGGCAACAGCCTGACTGCTTCGTGGGACTTAGGGGTGAGAATGGCCCAACTTCCTACAGAATTAATGGTCCCATTTCTCTGCTGGCAGGACACTGAGCTCCTGAGGTAGCTATTCGCAAGCCAGACCATGGTGTAGCGTACCCTCCCGCAGCAAGCCGCCACCCCCTAACAGAGCCTGAAGTTTTTAGAGTGGTGAGTACAGCGCCAGCGCCCTGCTTAGCGGGTCGCCGGCGGGAATGGTGGCACTAGGGTAGGAGCGCAGCTCTGAGTGCAGGCTGCGTTCCAGGGAGACTCAGACAGGGCACACGCTACGGCGGGGTCCTACTGTGAGGGGCGCGCTGAGCCACCCATCTTACCCACACTGGCCACACTTGCTAACAGATGTCTCTACATGTTGTTTAGCACAAACAAAATCCTCAGGGCCAGTATAAATATTATAAAGTGTGGGAAGCCGCGCACCATTTTAGAGGGCGGGGCTTCCCACTGAGCGGATCCAGCAGCTCTCCAGCGCCTTTTCCCTATGCAATTCAAGCACAGCAGCATTACAAGGGACGCGCAGCACCTCTAACTGGACCCCAGGTCTCCTCAGCGGTACCGGGGGTCTTAGTGAGGGGGGAGAGCAGTGTACATATTACAGGTTGAGTATCCCTTATCCAAAATGCTTGGGACCAGAGGTATTTTGGATATCAGATTTTTCCGTATTTTGGAATAATTGCATACCAGAATGAGATATAATGGTGATGTTACCTAAATCTAAGCACAGAATGCATTTATGTTTCATATACACCTTATACACACAGCCTGAAGGTCATTTCAGCCAATATTTTTTATAATTTTGTACATTAAACAAAGTGTGTCTACATTCACACAATTCATTTATGTTTCATATACACCTTATACACACAGCCTGAAGGTCATTTATTACAATATTTTTAATAACTGTGTATATTTAGTCATCAAAAAACAAAGGTGGGGGCGTGGTCTGGGTGCTGAAGGAGACAGACGTGCCTAGTGTGAGCTCCTGAGCACCATAGCCCAAACTGCATATCCTGCAGCCTTCTGCAACTTCTAAGCCACCCAATTCACATTGCTGCCCTCCTTGCACCCCCGGCTGAGACCCCTGAAGTGCCGCGGAATCGGGGAGCAGTTTTAACCGCTCCCGCGGATTGCGGCCTACGGGGCTAGGAGAAGCCGGGACCTCGAGTTAGGCCTTAGGCCGGAAGCGGCTCCGGGACCCGCTGCACGGGCCGCTGACATCAGCTGGAGCTCCGTCCTTTCCGCGACCGCTAGCCGCCGGCCGCGACTAGAGGCGTCTCCCTGTCCCCGGCCCTGACAGATACATACCCGCCCGGCGGAGACTCATAAACCCGGCAAGAGAGGCAGCGCTAGCAGACGCCCGGTGGCCATATTGGATCCACTACAAGACACTGAGATCTCACTGCGGCCAGGCTGTTGAACGGGGCTGCGGTCCCTAGAATACACTCTGAGGCGCCTAAGTGTGAGGGAAGGTAGGGAGGCCCATGAGGCTTGATGTACCATAAAATTAATAATAGCACTCCCTTCACCCATCCATCAATCCAGCCATCCATCCATCCACATATCAAATCTGCGTTGGCTGATAACTTGCTTGGCAGCCTGGGGTCACGCAGTTATACCCCCATCGAACCATATCGGATATACTACCACTGCAAGTGGACGAATGGGTCCCTAACCTCGTACATGTTTGCCTGATGCCACCCTAAGACCACGTGGGGGCTTTTGCACGGCGACGACCCTCATGCTTCACAGTGCCGAGGATATGTGAAAGGGTAATTCTACACCGCTTTATTTAAAGACCGATCTCATGGTGAGAGGGATAAAGAAAAAAAAGGCCAAGACCAAGCCAGACGCGATACCGCTCCCCGCGAACCGACGCTCATCAGATTTACGCCATTTCCTAACTTCCCCAACCTCATCCCCCGCTGCTTCTTCTACTGTCCCGACCTCCCCGAGTTTACACGATCCGGTGGACAACATGGCCTCTCCTGGGACTCCGGTGCCCCCACAGGCCCTCTCTCTGTCCGCGGAGATAAGCGAAATATTGTCTCATGTAATGACACTTCCTACGAAACAAGATTTCTCAGCCTTGGAGACTCGCCTACTTTCCACCATTACTCAGGAGGTGACAGCGCTCCGACAAGATATGTCTCAAATCGCGACAAGAGTTGATGTCCTGGAACGCCATGAATCGTCTACAGTGGACTCTCTGATCAAATTTCGGGAAGTGCTATTTCACCAACGGGATGATATCTCCTTCCTAAAATCACGCATTGAGGACATGGATAATCGCGGCCGGCGAAATAATATTAGAGTCAGGGGCCTGCCTGAGAGCGTCCAGCAAACAGACCTTGTAGCCGCGTTATCTAAGATATTTGGGGAACTTATTGACCTGGATCCGAACAAGGACATTATATTCGATAGAGCTCACAGAGCCCTCCGTCCTCGAGGCTTACCCTCCGACAGACCACGGGACGTGATTTGTAGGCTCCATTATTATGCCCAAAAATAGGGAATAATGAGGTCGGCCCGTCAACTGGTCAGCATTGACTTTCAAGGCGACAAGATTCAGATATTTCCCGACCTTGCCTAGTCGACCTTACAACAACGTCGCGCCTTGAAACCTCTTACAGACTCTCTCAGGAAACTCGAGCTGAAATACAGATGGGGCTTTCCTTTCTCCCTCCAGGTCTCTCATGGCGGCAAAATCGCAAGTCTCTCTAGACCGTCGGACTTACAGGCTTTCTTCACGATCCTGGGAATCCCTCCGGTTCCGGTGCCAGACTGGGACGCCTTTCACCACCTTCCAGACCTGCCTGTTGTACTCCCTCCAGACGACGCGTGGCAGCAAGTTCGTTCCCCACGGATGCGGGGATCCACTCCTGGCCCACGTCCTTCGAAGCCTCCCTGAATGAGAAGCCTCGTCCCGAGTCGACGTAAATTTGCCTGTTACTTATGTTATTCATTGAGTCTTTTTCTCTCTTAATAGTGCTATGTGTTGCTCACGAGTGAGATCGTTTTTTTTGTTTTTTGTTTTTGTTTTTATAGATGGATAATAGTGTGCAGATGCTATAGTTTCATGGTACCCGGTTTGATAATTTGAGGATTGCCTGTACACTCTTATACAAATTGATATACTTATATATCTATATACTTTTATTTTTCATGTTCCACATGTACCTAGTGCACACCTCGGTAATACTGTATATTAATCTAGTTTCTATCTTGGGAGTGGTCGCTGTCCTGAGCCCCCCGCAAGACCCCACTATGCTGCATCCCCTGTTTCTTTGGATCGGGAGTCGGCAGGATTCCGCTCCTGTCCTTTTTGTAGTACCACCGCTTCTGTTTAATATCAAAGTATTTTTTGGCGGGGATTCCCACGCCACAGCTTTCTTTTTCTCTTTCCTTGCTTTTCCTTCTTTCCTATCTCCCCCCCCCTGCTATTCTTCCCTCACCTTTCCCAGAGTCTGCCGAAGAGAAGACTAATGTGAAGCGATTAGATCCGTCTGATAATGGGGGTGAATGATCTACACGTAACTACCCTTAACGTTAAAGGGCTGAATGTTCCTGAAAAAAGGTCTAAACTTCTCAAATGGCTTAGACATGAGAAAATCGACGTTGCTTTTATTCAGGAAACACACTTCAAGATAGGACATGTGCCGTCCCTAAAATGTCACTATTACCCGCACGTTTTCCTGTCTAACAATTCTGCTGGCAAGACACTAGGCGTAGCCATATTGCTTGCGCGCCACCTGCCTGTCCTCAATGTTGCCTCCCACAGAATAGCTGAGGGTAGGGGGTTGCTGGTGAAATGCGACATATACGGCCAACGTTTCTCTTTTTTAAATATATATGCCCCTAACGCTAAACAACCTTCCTTTATATCCTCAGTTCTAGAAGACGCGGAACCTCTTTTAGAAGGGGTGGTCGTGATGGGAGGTGATCTGAATTGGACCCTGGATCCCCGCCAGGACAATTCTAAAAAGATTTCCTACAGGTCGGAGGGGGAGCATAGGGGGATGAGACGTGCCCTGCTCGACCACCAGCTGATCGACACATGGAGATTGACACACCCTTCTGATATAGATTACACCTATTTCTCACACCCACACCAGACTTATTCCAGGATTGATTACTTATTTTTGAGTCACCGACACTTGCACCTTCTGTCTGATGCCTCTATAGGACAGATTGTATGGTCCGATCATGCCCCAGTTAACCTCACCCTACGCTTACCTCCCAACGCACATCGCCAATGGTCCTGGCGTTTTAACGACACTTTCCTGCAAGACGCAGACTGTAAGTCCCGAATTGACAACGCTTTGGACTCTTACATTAGTACCAACGACTTAGATGACATTTCCAAAGTCTCAGTATGGGAAGCTCATAAATGTGTCATCAGGGGGGTTTGTGTTCAAATAGGATCCTTCCGCAAAAAGCAGAGAGAGAAACTCCGAGAGGATTTACTGTCCAAGATACAATCTCTCGAGCTTCTACATAAAAAATCCCAAACCCCACAACACTACGCCGATCTCGAAACTGCTAGGGCGGCTCTGAATAAGTTACTCTCCGATAGAGTCAAGTTTTCTTATCGGAAGTGCCGTAGCAGATACTATCAATGGGGCAATAAGCCTGGAAAACTATTGGCCAAAGCACTTAGAGAACAACGTGCTCTTACTTTTATTCATACAATTAAAAACGATCATGGCCAACCCCAACACCAGACACCCCACATAGCCAGGGCCTTCAGGACATATTACTCCACTCTGTATAACCTCTCCGGCCCAACCGGAAGAATTGACAGGCCGTCCCATCAAAAAGCCATAGCTGACTACTTACGGTCCTTACATTTCCCCACATTAACCACAACAGCAGTAGAAGATCTAGATGCCCCGTTTTCTACTGAGGAGGTTCAGCAAGTTATTGAATCCTCTCCTAATGGCAAGAGTCCCGGCCCCGATGGATATACTATTGCCTATTACAAAGCTTTTAAAGAGAAATTAATTCCTATACTCACAAGAGCCTTTAACACCATATCAGATCAATCGCCCTTCTCCCCACAATCTCTCGAGGCCCATATTGCAGTTCTACCCAAAGAGGGTAAGGATCCCAGTCTTTGCTCCAGTTACCGGCCAATCTCATTATTAAATATAGATATAAAACTTTTTGCTAAATTGATTGCAAATCGCCTTAAACTATTGTTACCTGGCTTGATACATGGAGATCAAGCTGGATTTGTTTTAGGCCGAGAAGCTAGGGACAATACTTCTAAAGTGCTCAGCATGGTTCACTGTGCCGGCCAGCTTTCATCCCCATCAATCCTTTTGTCGACTGATGCAGAAAAAGCTTTTGACAGAGTGGACTGGGATTTTTTGACCGGTATATTGAGGCATCTGGGACTTGGTAATGTCTGTCTTCACAGAATCCTATCCCTCTATACCTCCCCGTCCGCCAAAATTAGGCTTAATGGCTCCCTTTCTGACCCCTTTCCAATTTTCAACGGTACGCGACAGGGATGCCCGCTATCTCCATTGCTCTTCGTCCTTTGCATGGAAACATTAGCCCGAAGTATTAGGGCTAACCCAAGTATTTCGGGCCTGTTGGTAAGGGGGACCGAATACAAACTGGCATTATATGCCGATGATCTACTCGCAATAATCACGAACCCGGTCACCTCTTTACCAAACTTAATGGCAGAGTTTGAGAAGTTTGGAGCCCTCTCTAACTTCAAAATAAATTATTCCAAATCTATTGCCATGAATTTAACTACTCCTCCTGCTATAGTAGAAAGCCTGAAACAAGCCTTCCCCTTCACCTGGCACGATCACAAATTAAAATATTTGGGGGTGTTACTGACCAACGATTTATCCAAAGTGTTCTCCCTAAACTTTAAACCCTTATTGACTAGGCTTCGCCTAGACTTCCTGAAATGGAAGAAATTAAGACTGTCCTGGTTTGGGAGGATCAACGTAGTTAAAATGAATGCCCTCCCTAGGATTTTATTCTTTCTCCAGACCCTTCCGATACACATCCCCCTGCTCTGGCTTCGTGACGTCCAGAGGCTTATCCGTACATTTGTATGGGGTAGTAATACACCCAGGTTTAAACACGACATTTTGTTCAGGAGAAAACAACAAGGGGGGCAACAACTCCCACACATCCCTAACTACTACCACGCGGTACACCTGAATAGGATTCTGGAATGGACGCGTGCCAAAGACCGCAAACAATGGGTCCTCCTAGAGGAGGGCTGTCTCCCACATTATATTGAAATTGCACCTTGGCTCCCTACCCTCCTGAAGGTATCACACCCCACGGTCTCTCCCACGCTCAAATTATGGGCCACGCTGAGATCCCAGAGTCACATATCCTCCAAATGGTCCCCCTTAACCTCCTTTCTCTATAACTCCGAATTTGCCCCTGGCTTCCAAGGGACTGCTTTCGCCCCATGGGCAGAAGCCGGGATCTTTAGAGTCGGTCAGCTGGTGAGCTCGGGTAGGGTGCGCTCCTTTTCAGATGTTCAATCCTCTTGGAACCTACACAGTGCTGAGTTTTGGAGGTTCCTGCAGGTCCACCATTTCATATCATCTCCTAAGAACTTCTCTGACGTAACTAGGGACCTCACCGGGTTTGAGAAACTATGCACCTCCCCCAATTCACCCACGCATACTATTTCACAAATCTACACGATGATTATGGAAAACTTTTTCCCACAACCTCCTACCTTCCTGGCTTCCTGGGAGAAGGAATTGTCAGGGCTACCTACACAGATTAACTGGGATTCTGTGTTTAAGAACGCTCAGGCGAGTTCTTTATGCATCTCCACATTAGAGACCCTTTATAAACTTATATATAGGTGGTATAGGACCCCTCGTGTTCTCAATAAAATGTTCCCCTCCCTTTCGAATCTATGTTGGAGATGCAAAAATGCCCCAGGGAATTTTATACATATTTGGTGGGATTGCCCTCTTATAACTCCATTCTGGGCAGGAGTATTTAAATGCACCGAACAGATATTGGGAGATGAGATTCCGAAAGACCCAGATTTCTGGCTCCTTAATCACACCCCCGCAGGGTCACACTCCTACAAATATTCCCTGTTAAGACACCTTAGCAACGCAGCTAAAGCGGTGGTTCCAATCCTTTGGAGATCCACCTCTCCACCCTCGATTAAAATGTGGTTCACAATGATTGATCACTTTTTAGACATGGAAGACCTTGTCTCCTTCTCATCTGGGAAAACAGTTGACTTCATAGCTATCTGGTTTCCCTGGTATGACTTTAAGGACACACCGCTGTATCGGTCCTATATTACGACATAACCCCCTTCATATCTATAAACATGCTAATATTCATACTTGTATCATTATTCATATCCATACTCATATTCCGACAATGATGTCTCTATAATATGGTCCAGACTCATAATTGGTGGGGGAGGCCCCTCCGTTCCCCAATTGGTCTGCCCTTACTGTGCAGACTCTTACACCTGACTCTGCCCACCCTAATTTTCCCTTACTTCTCCTCTCTTCCTCTTCTCTTCTCTCTCTTGTTTCTCTTTCCCATTCATCAATGCTGTTTTGATAATATGTTTTCTTTTATAAGTTTTAATGTTGTCAGTAATGCAGACAGATATTTTTCTACTAAGGGCGCTTTATGTGTAGTGTACTGACGAATATATGTCACACGATATTTTTGTATGCCCTCCTTTTGTTTTTGAAAATATTTCTGTAATGTTCTGACTGCTGCTTTAACTAATAACTAATAAAAACAGTTTACACAAAAAAACAAAGGTTTCACTATCTCACTCTCACTCAAAAAAGTCCGTATTTCGGAATATTCCGTATTTCGGAATATTTGGATATGGGATACTCAACCTGTATAAGCACTACTTAGCTGCTTGGTTGTTGCAACCAAGCTTAGTTTTACTACGCCGTGTGGCTAGCTTTGTAATGTGTTTCTCTGAGACTCTGCCTACATATACTGTGTTTCACCAGTTGTGGGGGAGGGGAGGGGGGGGGAATCCCTTTCAATCATGTCCAGGGACTGTGTTTCTTGCACAGCTGTATGTCTCTCATCCCCTGGGGACTCACTATCCTGTACTCAGGATAGTGTTCACTCCCAGTCCAGTGGGGCTGAACCCCCGTGGTTGGCTTCCATTAAAGGGATAATTTCACATCAACTAAGCTGTCTAATAATGAAAATGAAACACAATTATTGAGGCAGTCTATGGATAACCCAATACATAGAGATTCAGCTCCCATGCCTGCACCCCAAGCTCTCGCCATTTGCCCACAAAAACGTACTCTGGCCCAAATCATGCGGGATGATACGGATCCTGATACATCAGATCCTGAGGAGGGTGAAGTGGATACGAGTGGGGGAGATCCCGTCCTGTCACAGGGAATACAGGCCCTCATTGAGGCTATTAGAACTGTCCTAAATATTCCTGACAAGACAGATGAGGTTGAAGAGGAATCTTATTTTAATACTAAAAAGAAATCCTTGGCTACCTTCCCTGTTTCAAAGGAATTAAATGCCCTCTTTAAAGAAATGTGGGTGAACCCTGATAAAAAGTTCAGATCCCTAAGAGATTGATTTCTTCCTTTCCTGCAGAGGATAGGAAGAAATGGGAAAACCCGCCGATAGCGGATGCATCTGTGTCCAGGTTGTCACGTAAGATAGTCTTACCGGTTCCCGGGGCCGCGTCCTTAAAAGACGCTGCTGATCGCAACATTGAGACAACTCTCAAACTTTATACACATCGGCTGGGGTGGCCCAGAGACCCACTATTGCTTGTGTATGGATCACTAGGGCCATTGCTGAATGGTCAGGTAATCTAATTGACGGTTTAGGTTCCTTAACCAGGGACGATATTGTTTTACTCCTGCAGCATATTCAAGATTCTGCTAACTTTATGGTGGAGGACATCAAAGAAATTGGTCTATTCAAGGCACGCGCCACTACCATGGCAGCGCCAGCACGCAGGGGCTTGTGGCTACGCCAGTGGACTGCGGATGCGGATTCCAAGAAAGTCGTGGAAAGCCTACCATTCACGGGTGAGGCTCTGTTTGGAGATGAACTGGATACGTGGATATCCAAGGCTACGGCAGGTAAGTCTACATACCTTCCTTCCGCAGCAACACCAAAAACCTACTCCGACCCAACTCTGCAGTCCTTTTGGACAGCAAAATGTAAAGGCAAATCCAAGGGTTCTTTTACAACCTTCAAAGGAAATAGAGGTAAACCCAGAAAACCCGCTGCTGCAGGTTCTCAGGAACAGGCCTCCGGGTCTGCTTCCTCAAAGCCTTCAGCATGACGATGGCGCACACTTCCTGGAAGACAGGCAGGTGGGAGCCAGGTTGCGTTATTTCAGTCACATTTGGGCAACATGCCAAGATCCCTGGGTAAAAGATCTTATCACACAGGGTTACAGACTGGAGTTTCAGGAACTCCTGCCTCTCAGATTCTTCAAATCTGGCTTACCAGCTTCTCCAGAAGCAAGTTTGACCTTTCAGGCAGCAATTCAGAAACTGGTACAGATCCAGGTCATTGTTCCAGTTCCAATTCTCCTACAAAACAAAGGATTTTATTCCAGCCTATTTGTGGTACCGAAACCGGACGGTTCGGTAAGGCCCATATTGAACCTCAAATCACTGAACCCGTATTTAAGGGTGTTCAAATTCAAGATGGAGTCTCTGAGAGCGGTGATCAAGAGTCTGGAGGAAGGGGAATTCCTGGTGTCTCTGGACATCAAGGATACGTAACTTCATGTTCCGATTTGGCCGCCTCATCAGGCTTATCTAAGGTTTGCATTGCAGGACTGTCACTACCAGTTCCAGGACCTGCCGTTTGGCCTCTCTACGGCACCAAGGGTGTTTACCAAGGTAATGGCAGAGATGATTTTTCTCCTCCGCATGCAGGGGGTGAACATTATACCATACCTGGACAACCTGCTGATCAATGCGCTGTCAAGAGAGAAGTTGTTGCACAGCATTGCCCTGTCGACTCGCCTACTCCAGGATCATGGCTGGATTCTGAACCTGCAGAAATCTCACCTGGACCCCACAATGAGACTTCCGTTCTTGGGAATGATACTGGATACTGAGGCACAGAAAGTATTTCTTCCGATGGAAAAGGCATTGGTGATCCAATCAATGGTGCGGGACGTCCTGAAACCGTCCCGGATATCAGTGCATATTTGCATCCTAGGACAGATGGTAGCCTCTTAAGAGGTACGACAGTACGGAAGGTTTCACGCAAGGCCTTCCAGCAGGATCTGTTGGACAAGTGGTCCGGATCGCATCTTCACATGCACCAGAGGATGCGTCTGTCGCCAAAAGCCAGGTCCTCCCTTCTGTGGTAGCTTCAGACATCTCACCTGACCGAGGGTCGCCAGTTCGGGATTCCAAATTGGATTCTGCCAACTACCGACGCAAGCCTCAAAGGTTGGGGAGCAGTCACCCAAGGGGAACAGTTCCAAGGAAAATGATCAAGTCAGGAGGCCATTCTTCCGATCAGCATTCTGGAACTAAGGGCCATATACAACGCCCTTCTTCAGGCGTCACATCTTCTTCAAGGTCAAGCCATTCAGGTTCAGTCGGACAACATGACGGCTGTAACGTACATAAACTGACAGGGAGGAACGAAGAGCAGAGCTGCGATGTCAGAGGTAACAAAAATTCTCCTCTGGGCAGAAAGACACGCGGTGGCGTTGTCGGCAACCTTCATTCCGTGAGTAGACAACTGGGAAGCGGACTTCCTCAGCAGGCATGACCTCCACCCTGGAGAGTGGGACCTTCACCCACAGGTGTTTGAGTCCTTAACACGCCGGTGGGGAATTCCACAGATAGACCTGATGGCCTCTCGTCTCAACAAGAAGCTAAAGCGCTATTGTTCCAGGTCGAGGGACCCACAAGCTGTGGTGGTGGACGCTCTGGTGACTCCGTGGCTTTACCAGATGGTTTACGTGTTCCCACCTCTGCCACTGATACAAAGAATTCTCAAAAGAATAAAAAGGGAAAAGGTTCATGCAATTCTCATTGCTCCAGATTGGCCGAGAAGGGCCTGGTACGCGTAACTCCTTGGGTTGCTCCTGGAGGACCCGTGGCCTCTACCTCTGTGAGAGGATCTTCTGCAGCAGGGGCCATTCGTCTACCAAGACTTACCGCGGCTACGTTTGACGGCATGGAAGTTGAGCGTCTAATTTTAGCCCGGAAAGGCATTCATGACAAGGTTATTCTGACCCTGATCCGAGCTAGGAAAGGTGTAACGTCTAAACATTACCACCGTATTTGAAAAGAATATGTCTCGTGGTGTAAAGACAGGAAATTTCCTGCACTAGTATTTCAACTAGGACGTTTTCTCTTTTTTCTACAGCCAGGTATGGATGTGGGCCTACGTTTGAGCTCCTTGAAAGTCCAGATTTCGGCCTTGTCCATTATATTCCAGAAACAATTGGCTTCCCTTCCTGAGGTTCAGACGTTCTTGAAGGGTGTTCTACACATCCAACCGCCCTTTGTGCCTCCCACGGCACCTTGCGATCTTAACGTGGTATTGTGTTTCTGCAATCGGACTGGTTTGAACCTTTACAGGAGGTTGATGTTAAGTTTTTTACGTGGAAGACTGTTACACTGTTGGCCTTGGCTTCCGCAAGGCGTGTGTCAGATCTGGGGGTGTTGTCTCTCAAAAGCCCCTATTTGCTTTTTCATGAAGATAGAGCTGAACTCGGCAGCAATTTCTTCCTAAGGGGTGTCTAAGTTTCAGATCAACCAACCTATTGTGTTTCCGGTGTTACGGACACCTCTGCTACCTCTAAATCCCTGGAGGTGGTGAGGGCTTTGAGGATCTACGAGAAGAGGACGGCTCGTTACAGAAAATGTGACGCGCTGTTTGTTCTCTATGATCCCAAGAAAATTGGGTGTTCTGCTTCAAAGCAGTCTATCGCTCGCTGGATCAGACTTACTATCCAGCAGGCTTATTCATCAGCAAGATTGCCAATTCTGAAAGTACAGGCTCACTCTACTAGGTCTGTGGGTTCTTCCAGGGCGGCTGCCCGGGGTGTCTCGGCTTTACAGCTCTGCTGAGCAGCTACTTGGCATAGCTTTCCTCTTGTTTGTGTGTGCTGGTTCGAATCTCACCACTGTTCAGTTTAACCCTTCTCTTGAAGTATGTCCGTCACCTCGGGCACAGTTTCTAGACTGAGTCTGGTAGGAGGGGCACAGAGGGAGAAGCCAGTCCACACTATTGATTTCTTAAAGTGCCCATGGCTCCTAGTGGACCCGTCTATACCCCATGGTACTAATGTGGACCCCAGTATCCTCTACGGACTACGATAAAAGGATTTACCGGTAGGTAATTAAAATCCTATTTTTCGGTATTTGAAATACTCATTTTTAAAGACTACAGTATTTAGTTTATACAGGTTGAGTATCCCTTATCCAAAATGCTTGGGACCAGAGGAATTTTGGATATCGGATTTTTCTGTATTTTGGAATAATTGCATACCATAAGGAGATATTATTGTGATGGGACCTAAATCTAAGCACAGAATGCATTTATGTTTCATATACACCTTATACACACAGCCTGAAGGTCATTTTAGCCAATATTTTTTATAACTTTGTGCATTAAACAAAGTGTGTGTACATTCACAGAATTCATTCATGTGTCATATACACCTTATACACACAGTCTGAAGTTCATTTAATACAATATTTTTAATAACTTTGAGTATTAAACAAAGTTTGTGTACACTGAGCCATCAAAAAACAAAGGTTTCACTATCTCAGTCTCACTCAAAAAAGTCCGTATTTCGGAATATTCCGTATTTCTGAATATTTGGATATGGGATACTCAACCTGTACAGCCAACAGAATAGCGACCCATGTAATAATTTAAAAGAAAAGCAGAGAAACAAAGATTGGGACTGTGCCTCGGCATTGTCTTCCTATCACATCAAAACTGCCCTCAAAGACTAAAGCTTGAAAGGATGATGCATCTTGCAATTGGCTCTGGTTGGTTAAAGGGTGCTCTGCAGCCACTATTGTGATACAGAAGCCCCAAGCCAGAGCCTGACAACTACAAGGTGACAGGTGCTGTTACCATGGTGCACAGACCTAAAGAGACACGCAGGCAGCAGGTCTCCTACGTGAAGTGGACCTGTGAGTGGGGGGGAACATTCAATCCCATATTAACAAACTGCTGGGAGTGATACAGGTGAGTGCTAACCTGTTCTGAGTGAACTGCAGGTATTACTGGTGAGTGATGTACTTGGGGTCTGCGGGTGACACTGGTGTCTGCTCCTCCTCCTCTGGCTGTGTGTTGGAACTCGGGAGTTAAGGTGAGTTTTATCGCAATGACGTAAGTATTATTATTATTCTTTATTTATATGACACCACATGGGATCGGCATCGCTCAATTACAGAGTTAACAAGTAAGCAAAACATGACAGTGACTTACAGTTCAATACAATATAGGACAAGTAGAGGGTATATAAACATAGCTGCGTCAGTAAACAGCACTGAAATAAGTATCAGGGTGGCAGAAAACCGAAGGATTTGGTGCAATCAAAGGGAGTATTAAAAAGATGATAGGTTAAGTAAGAGTCGTAAAAGCACATAAGAGAAGAGGACCCTGCTCATGAGAGCTTACATTCTAAAGGGGTAATACAAATCAGCAATAAGGTAAATATGCCAGGTAACATCTGTCCACCTCCTGCTTTGCCCTCCATTCAGTCCCCGTTGAATATATATATATAGCTTGTCGCACTAGTAGCATTTACAATCTGTAGGGCCCTTTAACACAGAAGCCATAAAAAAATTAAACAAATGGGAATTTACAAGTAAAGTTATTCCTGGGGAATTCTGAAAGTGAAAAAAATAGTGTTATTTATTAACATTTAGAAGTCCCCTGGATGCCACCTTACTTGTGTGTTTATGTATTAAAGCAGTTTTGTAAAGAGACTACCCATTTTCTAGGCCTGCACTCACAGATTGGGAGTCATGAGGGTCAATCCAAATAGGTGAGAGTTGGGCCTGGGAGCTGTCCTCGTGATGAACTCACCCTAAATTCCATACTTGTATTGATTTTCTAGATCAAATTTGCATTTATTTTGTGCCTACCCCCTCATCTGGTGAAAAGGTAGGTAAAATATTTATTCTAAGGTACAAAGATTGGGACACAGTGCAGAACCTTTAGTACAGCCTTCATTATTAATAATCCTGCATCTGAAGGGGGTTAAAAAGCATAATTTGGTCAATAAAGACACGTCAGTTTTCAGGTAATGTTCTCTAGAAACCTCAATAATGGGGTAAATGACGTGGGACAGTTAGGAGGAGGCGTTGTATTCACGGGAGATGGGATAACGAACTTGCACATACTGTAAGAAGTAAAACTGTTTATTTCAACTTTTTAAAAACTAGTAAAAAAAAAAAGAAAAATCACTGGAAAAGTACTATAAAGACATTTCTCTGTAACCCACAATGGTCGGTATCCTAGTACCCACCATAAAACATTGGTCGCTGCAACAGGAGCTGTCAGGAGCCGGCACCTGCTGCAGTACACAAAAGCCCCGATAAGCCGCAGCCCGTGCCGGCTTATATGGGATAGCCCTGAGCAATGTCATTACCCGTGGTAGTGTACAGCGGGTAATAGGATACCGCCCAATGCTGGAACGACCTCAGTTTGATGAAAACACTTGCTTGCTGTCATTTTTCATCCATTAATAAAAAAAGTACAAAAATCATCCATTTGTCGCCTTTTAAAAAACTCCAATACATTCCTTATGGTGGGTGGTCTTCAGGTTGTCGAATGTCGTGATCCCGGCGCACAGTATACCGGCGCCGGAATCCCGACACCCGGCATAAGGACACATATTCTCCCTCATGGGGGTCCACGACCCCCCTGGAGGGAGAATAAATAGCGTGGCGCGCCACCGTGCCCGCAGCGTGGCGAGCGCAGTCGGTATGTCGGTATGCTGGTCGCCGGGAGCCCGGCCGCCGGCATACCATACTACACCCCTTATGGTCACTGCTAGCCTTCTATAAAGAGACCTGGGGCGGGATGTATTAACATACATCGCCGCCCCTCGCCGGTTACCGCAGCGATGTTGATCGCATATGTACAAACATATGCGATCAACATCGCGATGCGGTGACGGAGCCCCCCCGCGATACCTGTTAGGTGGTCTGCGGGGGGTCTCCGTCACCTCCCCGGGGTCCCCACACTGGCTAGATGCCGGGAAGCAGCAGCAGGCTGCCCCCGGCACCTCCTCCTCCCCCCTGCAGCCGGAAGGACGTCCGGCTGCGTTGCTAGGGGGAGGAGGACACTACCTTCCGGGTCCAGGGCAGCCTGGAGGAAGGTAAGCCAGGGGGAAGGGGGGGTCGGCGTCTGCGGCGGGGGTCGACGGTGTCGGCGGGTTGCGGCGGTCGGCGAAAAGAAGCCCATAGGCTTCTATAGGGTTTCGCCATCCAGAGATGGCGAAACCCTGGACGCCGAAAACGCTGCGGTAGGGTCTTAGTAAATATGAAAATGCGGTAAAACCCCCGTTTTCGGGGGTTTTACCGCATTTTTGCTTTAGTACATCCCGCCCCTGCTGTCTCAGTTGCCACTTTTCAGGAGTCCAAGGTGCTTGCTCCACTTTGCCATGCACGTTTCCCTGGTCGCATTTAGTACAAGTCGCACAACCTCACCGCAAGTAACACAACTTGCATTTCTATTGGATCTCGCATTTCTCGGGTGCGCACATTCACGCGATATATGCTAGTTTCATGGAACACACTCACTTTCACAAACTCGCTGGACTGACCCCTGGACTAGATAACTTGGTAAATACGACAGTGTAGACAGGTTACATGTCAGCCAATAGTGATAATCTGACAGAGTATTTAGTAAACTTATTTACTCTGTACAAAGCTGCTGCAGCTTGTCACAGTAATAACATGTGACTCAGCATAAATACACCGCTAACATTAGTAAATACACACACAGTGAGTCCCTTCAGGAAAGCTTCTTAGTAATATACATGCGGCCGGCAACGCCAGCTGCTCCGTGCTCTCACCTTCCTGCTCTCTAGCTGACAGCACAGACACCAAGTAGTGAGCGCCATCGAATACAGGGAACATAGACAGGCTGGCGAACTGTACGGACACCTCAGTGATCAGCTCCATGCTGACAGCCGGCTACTCTCACTGACAGCCACCTGCCTCAGCTGCTCTCACATTCTGCTTCCCCTGCATCACCCACGCCGGCCCCCTTCCACTGACTGACTCCCGCGGCAACCAATCAATACAAAACTGACCAGTTTATACCGGAGCACAGCACACTGTTGTGAGAGAACAGACGCGATTGGCTGAGCTGCAATTGAAGTAGACTGGCTCTGTAGTGTGATAAGTTATATGTGTATATAAGAGAATACTCTGAGGTGTATGTAAAGGTGCTGGCCGGGAAATGACTGCAAGCAACAAACTGCAGAGAGTAATGCTGTTATTTAACAGTATTGCTACCCTGTGTGATCAACTCTGCTGCTGTTGTTGGAAAATTACAGTCAGGGCGTATTGTCCTAGAGCTGATGCTAATGTTGTGTTCTATTGCCACTTACAGTAAATACCTCTTGTAGCCATTTAAAAGTTAATGGCCCAGATTTATCAAGCCTTGGAGAGTGATAAATTGCACGGAGATAAAGTACCAGGGGAGAAATGTATTACCCTGTGATATGGGGGAGAAGCGGTATCAGCGCACTTTATGTGGGCACAACGACGGGTGCAATGCGCCCCTGTCCATATCGGCGCTGCTATCTATAAGATAGCAGGCCGATATGTGAGGGCAATGTATCAACGGTATGCATCGCTGACCATTCCTACACCTGCAGCCAGAGCCGGCCCTAACCAATATGATGCCCTAGGCAAGATTTTGGCTGGTGCCCCCTACAGTGGCGGTTCTTGCCACGGGCAAGCGGTACTTTTGCCCGGGGCGCCGCCTTCCGGAGGGCGCCAGCGCCATCCGGAGGGCGCCGCACCAGGGCAAGATCCGCCACTGTGCCCCCCGTAGTGCCCTGCTGTGCCCCCCCGCTTTGAAGGGAACCAGACGCGTAGCGTCTAGTTTCCCTTCATGGAGAGGACCTTAGTTGTGCGGTGCGCGATGACGTCATCGCGCACCGCACAGCAAAGGTCCTCTCCATGAAGGGAAACTAGACGCTACGGTCTAGTTTCCCTTCGTCTAGAGGACCTTTGCTGTGCGATGCGCGATGACGTCATCGCGCACCGCACAGCATAGTGGCACAGACACTAGGGGTCATAATTGACCTCTAGTGTCTATGCTGTTCTATGGGAGAGACGTAATAACGTCTCTCCCATAGATCGAAGAGAACAGAAGAGAGGAGAAGAGCAGCGCCGCCGGCGGAGGGGGTCTGGATCAGGAACGGGGATGGTAAGTATACTTTTTATTTATTTTTATTTTTTCTTTCAGCGCGCTGACCACGCCCCCAATCGAAGCCACGCCCCCATATTTTGCCCGGGGCGCCAGAAATCATAGAACCGGCCCTGGCCCCCTAGCACCACCGCTGATTCTGCTTCTGACCTTGCACCTCTTTCCCAGCACCATCACCCCTCACCCATAGCAGTCCTTGTATTCCCTATTTCTCTGACGTCCTAAGTGGATGCTGAGACTCCGTAAGGACCATGGGGAATAGCGGCTCCGCAGGAGACTGGGCACAACTAAAAGAAAGCTTTAGACTACTGGTGTGCACTGGCTCCTCCCACTATGACCCTCCTCCAGACTTCAGTTAGAATCTTGTGCCCGGCTGAGCTGGATGTACACTAGGGGCTCTCCTGAGCTCCTAGAAAGAAAGTATACTTTAGGTTTTTTATTTTACAGTGAGATCTGCTGGCAACAGACTCACTGCAGCGAGGGACTAAGGGGAGAAGAAGCGAACCTACCTAACTGGTGGTAGCTTGGGCTTCTTAGGCTACTGGACACCATTAGCTCCAGAGGGATCGACCACAGGACCCGACCTCGATGTTCGGTCCCGGAGCCGCGCCGCCGGCCCCCTTACAGAGCCAGAAGCAAGAAGTGTTCCTGAAAATCGGCGGCAGAAGACTTCTGTCTTCAACAAGGTAGCGCACAGCACTGCAGCTGTGCGCCATTGCTCCTCATGCACACCTCACACTCCGGTCACTGATGGGTGCAGGGCGCTGGGGGGGGGCGCCCTGAGGGCAATATAAGACACCTTGGCTGGCAAATCTACACCATATATAGTCAGGAAGGCTATATAGGTGTAATAATACCCCTGCCAGAATTCCAGAAAAAGCGGGAGAAGTCCGCCAGAAAAGGGGCGGGGCCATCTCCCTCAGCACACTGGCGCCATTTTTCCCTCACAGCTCCGCTGGAAGGACGCTCCCTGGCTCTCCCCTGCAGTGTCAAGCTACATAAGGGTAAAAAAGAGAGGGGGGGCACTAAATTTAGGCGCAGTATATATAATATAAGCAGCTATAAGGGAAAAACACTCATTTATAGTGGGATCCCTGTGTTATATAGCGCTCTGGTGTGTGCTGGCATACTCTCTCTCTGTCTCCCCAAAGGGCTTTGTGGGGTCCTGTCCTCTGTCAGAGCATTCCCTGTGTGTATGCGGTGTGTCGGTACGGCTGTGTCGACATGTTTGATGAGGAGGCTTATGTGGAGGCGGAAGAGATGCCGATAAATGTGATGTCACCCCCTGCGGGGTCGACACCTGAGTGGTTGGTTCTGTGGAAGGAATTACGCGACAGTGTCGACTCCTTGCATAAAAGGTTTGACGACATGCCAAATGTGGGACAGCCGGCTTCTCAGCCTGTGCCTGCCCAGGCGTCTCAAAAGCCATCAGGGGCTCTAAAACGCCCGCTACCTCAGATGGCAGACACAGATGTCGACACGGATACTGACTCCAGTGTCGACGACGATGAGACTAATGTATCTTCCAATAGGGCCACACGTTATATGATTGAGGCAATGAAAAATGTGTTGCATATTTCTGATGTTACCCCGGGTACCACAAAAAAGGGAATTATGTTTGGAGAGAAAAAACTACCAGTTGTTTTTCCTCCATCTGAGGAATTAAATGAAGTGTGTGAAGAAGCGTGGGCTTCCCCTGATAAGAAACTGGTAATTTCTAAGAGGTTACTAATGGCGTACCATTTCCCGCCAGAGGATAGGTCACGTTGGGAAACATCCCCTAGGGTGGATAAAGCGCTCACACGCTTGTCAAAGAAGGTGGCACTACCGTCTCCGGATACGGCCGCCCTGAAGGAATCTGCTGATAGAAAGCAGGAGGCTATCCTGAAGTCTATATATACACACACAGGTGTTATACTGAGACCAGCTATTGCTTCAGCATGGATGTGCAGTGCTGCAGCTGCGTGGTCAGATTCCCTGTCAGAAAATATTGATACCCTAGACAGGGACACTATATTGCTAACCGTAGAGCATATTAAAGACGCACTCTTGTACATGAGGGATGCACAGAGGGATATTTGCCGGCTGGCATCTAAAATAAGTGCAATGTCCATTTCTGCCAGGAGAGGGTTATGGACTCGGCAGTGGACAGGAGATGCAGATTCTAAAAGGCACATGGAAGTTTTGCCTTATAAGGGTGAGGAGTTGTTCGGGGATGGTCTCTCGGACCTCGTTTCCACAGCAACAGCTGAGAAGTCTACATTTTTACCCCATGTTCCCTCACAGCCAAAGAAAGCACCGTATTATCAGGTACAGTCCTTTCGGCCCAATAAGGGCAAGCGGGTTAAGGGCGTGTCCTTTCTGCCCAGAGGCAGAGGTAGAGGGAAAAAGCTGCAGCATACAGCCAGTTCCCAGGAGCAAAAGTCCTCCCCCGCTTCCTCTAAGTCCACAGCATGACGCTGGGGCTCCAGAGGCGGAGCCAGGTACGGTGGGGGCCCATCTCAAAAATTTCAGCGATCAGTGGGCTCGCTCATGGGTGGATCCCTGGATCTTTCAAGTAGTATCTCAGGGGTACAAGCTGGAATTCGAGACGTCTCCCCCCCCGCCGTTTCCTCAAATCTGCCTTACCAACAACTCCCTCAGGCAGGGAGGCAGTGTTACAGGCAATTCACAAGCTGTATTCACAACAGGTGATAGTAAAGGTGCCCCTACTTCAACAAGGACGGGTTTACTATTCCACAATGTTTGTGGTACCGAAACCGGACGGTTCGGTGAGACCCATTTTAAATTTGAAATCCTTGAACACATATATAAAAAAATTCAAGTTCAAGATGGAATCGCTCAGGGCGGTTATTGCAAGCCTGGACGAGGGGGATTACATGGTATCACTGGACATCAACGATGCTTACCTGCATGTCCCCATTTACCATCCTCACCAGGAGTACCTCAGATTTGTGGTACAGGATTGTCATTACCAATTCCAGACGTTGCCGTTCGGTCTATCCACGGCTCCGAGGGTCTTTACCAAGGTAATGGCCGAAATGATGATACTCCTTCGAAAGAAGGGAGTTTTAATTATCCCGTACTTGGACGATCTCCTGATAAAGGCGAGGTCCAGGGAGCAGTTGTTGGTCGGGGTAGCACTATCTCGGGAGGTGCTACAACAGCACGGCTGGATTCTAAATATTCCAAAGTCACAGCTGGTCCCTACGACACGTCTACTCTTCCTGGGGATGGTTCTGGACACAGAACAGAAAAAAGTGTTTCTCCCGCAGGAGAAGTCCAAGGAGCTGTCATCTCTAGTCAGAGGCCTCCTAAAACCAAAACAGGTGTCGGTGCATCACTGCACGCGGATCCTGGGAAAGATGGTAGCTTCCTACGAAGCAATTCCATTCGGCAGGTTCCATGCAAGAACTTTTCAGTGGGACCTGTTGGACAAGTGGTCCGGATCGCATCTTCAGATGCATCGGCTGATAACCCTGTCTCCAAGGACCAGGGTGTCTCTGCTGTGGTGGCTGCAGAGTGCTCATCTTCAAGAGGGCCGCAGATTCGGCATACAGGACTGGGTCCTGGTGACCACGGATGCCAGCCTTCGAGGCTGGGGGGCAGTCACACAGGGAAGAAACTTCCAAGGACCATGGTCAAGTCAGGAGACTTCCCTGCACATAAATATTCTGGAACTGAGGGCCATTTACAATGCCCTAAGTCAGGCAAAACCCCTGCTTCAAAACCAGCCGGTACTGATCCAGTCAGACAACATCACGGCGGTCGCCCATGTAAACGGACAGGGCGGCACGAGAAGCAGGACGCAGATGGCAGAAGCCACAAGGATTCTCCGATGGGCGGAAAATCACGTGTTAGCACTGGCAGCAGTGTTCATTCCGGGAGTGGACAACTGAGAAGCAGACTTCCTCAGCAGGCACGACCTCCACCCGGGAGAGTGGGGACTTCATCCAGAAGTCTTCCAACTGATGGTAAACCATTGGGAAAGGCCACAGGTGGACATGATGGCGTCCCGCCTTAACAAAAAGCTAGAAAAATATTGCGCCAGGTCAAGAGACCCGCAGGCGATAGCTGTGGATGCTCTAGTGACACCGTGGGTGTACCGGTCGGTTTATGTATTCCCTCCTCTTCCTCTCATACCAAAGGTACTGAGGATAATAAGGAGAAGAGGAGTAAGAACTATACTCATTGTTCCGGATTGGCCAAGAAGAGCTTGGTACCCGGAACTTCAGGAAATGATCTCAGAGGACCCATGGCCTCTGCCGCTCAGACAGGACCTGCTGCAGCAGGGGCCCTGTCTGTTCCAAGACTTACCGCGGCTGCGTTTGACGGCATGGCGGTTGAACACCGGATCCTGAAGGAAAAGGGCATTCCGGAGGAAGTCATTCCTACGCTGATTAAAGCTAGGAAAGAAGTAACCGCAAACCATTATCACCGCATATGGCGAAAATATGTTGCGTGGTGTGAGGCCAGGAAGGCCCCAACGGAAGAATTTCAGCTGGGCCGTTTCCTGCACTTCCTACAGTCAGGGGTGACTTTGGGCCTAAAATTGGGTTCCATTAAGGTCCAGATTTCGGCTCTATCGATTTTCTTCCAGAGAGAACTGGCTTCACTACCTGAAGTTCAAACTTTTGTTAAGGGAGTGCTGCATATTCAGCCCCCTTTTGTGCCTCCAGTGGCACCTTGGGATCTCAACGTGGTGTTGGATTTCCTAAAGTCGCATTGGTTTGAGCCACTTAAAACCGTGGAATTGAAATATCTCATGTGGAAAGTGGTCATGTTGTTGGCCTTGGCTTCGGCCAGGCGTGTATCAGAATTGGCGGCTTTGTCATGTAAAAGCCCTTATCTGATTTTCCATATGGATAGGGCAGAATTGAGGACTCGTCCCCAATTTCTCCCTAAGGTGGTATCAGCCTTTCATCTGAACCAACCTATCGTGGTGCCTGCGGCTACTAAAGACTTGGAGGCTTCCAAGTCATTGGATGTAGTCAGGGCCCTGAAAATTTATGTTTCCAGGACAGCTGGAGTCAGAAAGACTGACTCGCTATTTATCCTGTAAGCGCCCAACAAGTTGGGTGCACCTGCTTCAAAGCAGACTATTGCTCGCTGGATCTGTAGTACGATTCAGCTTGCACATTCTGCGGCTGGACTGCCGCATCCTAAATCAGTGAAAGCCCATTCCACGAGGAAGGTGGGCTCTTCTTGGGCGGCTGCCCGAGGGGTCTCGGCACTTCAACTTTGCCGAGCAGCTACTTGGTCGGGGTCAAACACGTTTGCTAAATTCTATAAGTTTGACACCCTGGCTGAGGAGGACCTAGAGTTTGCCCATTCGGTGCTGCAGAGTCACCCGCACTGTCCCGCCCGTTTGGGAGCTTTGGTATAATCCCCATGGTCCTTACGGAGTCCCAGCATCCACTTAGGATGTCAGAGAAAATAAGAATTTACTCACTGGTAATTCTATTTCTCGTAGTCCGTAGTGGATGCTGGGCGCCCATCCCAAGTGCGGATTGTCTGCAATACTTGTATATAGTTATTGTTTAACTAAAGGGTTATTGTTGAGCCATCTGTTGAGAGGCTCAGTTGTTATCATACTGTTAACTGGGTATTGTATCACGAGTTATACGGTGTGATTGGTGTGGCTGGTATGAGTCTTACCCGGGATTCAAAATCCTTCCTTATTGTGTCAGCTCTTCCGGGCACAGTATCCTAACTGAAGTCTGGAGGAGGGTCATAATGGGAGGAGCCAGTGCACACCAGTAGTCTAAAGCTTTCTTTTAGTTGTGCCCAGTCTCCTGCGGAGCCGCTATTCCCCATGGTCCTTACGGAGTCCCAGCATCCACTACGGACTACGAGAAATAGAATTACCGGTGAGTAAATTCTTATTATTTTAAATAGTAACAGTTCGCACATTTGACGCACAGCCCAAAAAGGGGCATCTTCTTGCTGGGAAGGGGCATGGCCACACAATAGTAACCCCAATTCCAATTACGCCACACAGTACTGCAACTTTATTCACATTTTATCTTGCGATAGTGTCCATAATTCATATTACATCCCACAGTAGTATCACTTTACCTTATAAACGTTACTCCTCACAGTAGAGCCCCTTATTCACATTACATCACACCTTATTGCTCTTTATTCACATTAGAGGACACAGTAGTGCCCTTTCTATATGCAACACCACATAGTAGAGCACCTTATACACATAATGCCACACATTAGTAATGCATTTATACACAATTCCACACAATAATGCCCCTTACACATATGAGACACATTAATGTCCTTATAAACATAATGCACCTTACACATTATGACAACCTTTATTAATGCCCTTTTACAATTAATGTCCCTTACACATATGCCGAACATT
Source organism: Pseudophryne corroboree (assembly GCF_028390025.1). Taxonomy (NCBI): domain Eukaryota; kingdom Metazoa; phylum Chordata; class Amphibia; order Anura; family Myobatrachidae; genus Pseudophryne; species Pseudophryne corroboree. The sequence continues at coordinate 559,146,028 of NC_086444.1, forward strand.
ATTAATGCCCTTATACACATAACGACACACATAGTGCCCACTACACATTTGCTGCACATTATTAGTGCCCCTATACACATAATGACACACATACAGTAGTACCCTGTTACACATATGCCGCACATTATTAATGCCCTTATACACATAATGACACACATAGTGGCCCTTTACACATATGTTGCACATTATTAATGCATTTTTACATGACACACATAATGCTCCTTACACATATTCTGAACACTACTGCACAACCAACCCACTCACATGCACACAGCACTCACACTGCCACTAACACTGTGACCTCTGCCTCTGCTTGAATACAGATGTGTCCTCACAAATCTTGCATCAATGCTAACGTCGGGCACCTTTTTTTTTATGAAAATGCATCTCATTTGCATTGCTATGTGGCTAGGATGCACAAGCAGCTTCTGCTGATTAAACTGATATGCAGCATGCCTATATACTGTGTGAGACTGTGGCTGTATCTGCATATGAAATGCTACATACAGAATATAGGCATGCAGCATATAATTTTAATCAGCAGAAGCTGATGATGCCCCTAGGCATATCAAATGCCCTAGGCAATTACCTAGTTTGCCTATGCCTATGGCCGGCTCTGCCTGCAGCTGTCGATTTCGACAGCTACAGGCGGCAATGCCAATAGAACACAGCAGGGACGGAGCTGTCCCTGGCTGTGGCAGGTGCCGGCTCTGGAGTGCGCCGCAAGATCCCGCGCATGTGCAGTGGAGCCAGCCGGGACAGGGAGACACATTGCTTCAGCACTGAGCTGAAGCGCTGTGTGCTCAGGGGGACATCGCCGTAGGCGGCAGACAAGATGTAAATACATCTTGTCGATGTTCCATCCTGCTTCACCTCAGTAGTGAGGCAAAGCAAGAAGTGTTATAGCGGCATGATACGAGAAACCATAATACATTTACCTACAGGCAAGCAGTTCCTAACTGTCATTTTTCAAACACAGCCAATAACATGTCAGTTATGAGCTGAAAATGCAGCCGCTTGCACGATACGCCCATGAGACAGCCTTTTTTGCATTCACTTCAAGCCACCTCACAATCATCACCCAAGATTACCCATGGTTTTAGCTTGCCATTCCTAATACCCAAGGGGTTAAAGTAGGGCGGAACTGCGTTCCGTCACGAGTTATTGCAGGTGCAACACGTTCTACCTCTTTCCGCCCACCATACCCGGCCACAACTAAGTATAGACAGCTACTGCTGCCTGATATGAAGGAGTTCGTAGAACCTCGCTGCCCCACTGTGTGTCCTGCCCAGCGCTACGTTGAATAATGGGCAATGCCGCCTGCAGTCCCCCTCCAATGGCGGCAGTGGCGGGAATGAGACGGCACAGTCACATCATCTTGTGCCTTTCTCTCCTAGATCTTGCTGCGCAGAGGAGGACTTAGAGGTCCCGAGCGCCGAGCGGATGTTTAATGAGAAACAATGTGAGTCAGTGTGCAGAATTGTATACTGGAGTGGACTCACTCACTCCAGTCACCAGAGCACCCCGCAGTGCAGGCAGTTTGTGTGAGCAGAGCCGGATTAATGGGAGGCAAGTACCCCGGGCCCTCATGGTTTAGGGGGCCCCCTGACAGAGCAGCTATGCCGCAGTGTGGGGACTCACTGATTCTGTAATTCCCCCCCCCCCCCCCCCCCCCGCTCCTCGTTCTGCCAGCAGCAGTATTGTGCTCCAGCCAGCACACGCTGCTGTGTGCTGGCTGGTCTGTGATGGTGAAGGGTGGCTGCTGCCTCTTACAAGCAGCAGCCTCTTCTGCCTGTGCATGGGAAAGTGATCACACTGATCGCAGTCCCCTGTGGATTTGACCCTGGGTGGGTGGGCAAATCTATGAAAAAATGTAGTTTCTCATAATTTGCATAAGGGGCGTATCCACACAGGGCGCGATTGGGCCACGCCCCTTAAACTTTCAGCTAAGTGTGCTAGTCACTGGCAAAGGGGGAGGGGGGGCCTCATGTCTGATAATGCTGATTTATCCTTAGGAAAGAAAGCTATACCTTAAACACACCTTAAATACACTTTACCATGGAGCCACTGCGGCCGCTGTACTTAACACACACTCTGCGCACTTTGTACGCTATTAGCGTACAAAGTCCCGTACTGCATACGGACTTCGCGTACAAACGCCGCGCTGACGGTACAAAGTACTCACAGCACGTACACACCCAGAGATACACGACAAACCCTGAACAGTTATGCAATGCAATGAAAATACGCTTTAATAATAATAATAATAATAATAATTTTATTTATATAGCGCTCTTTCTCCAATAGGACTCAAGGCGCTTAACAGATACATAGCATAATATAGTACAGAAAATAATGAAGTACATTTTCATAAAATACAGAAGCATGAAGATACTAAAAGGGACACTATGGAAATGCTTGAGTAAACAGAAAAGTCTTGAGTCTACTTTTGAAGGATTCTATAGTTGGGGCCTCTCGCACTGTGCGGGGAAGTGAGTTCCATAGAGTCGGAGCCGCATGACTAAAAGCTCGACCCCCAGATAATTTACGGTAGATTCTAGGTACTGCTAAAAGTCCTTCATCTACAGATCGCAGTAATCGAGTGGGGCAGTATGGGGTCAGAAGCTGTTTCAGGTACCTTGGGCCTTGGTCATGTAATGCTTTGAAACTCAGTAAGCCAATCTTGAAGATGATTCACCATCTTACAGGCAGCCAGTGAAGGGAGTAGAGGATGGGTGTTATGTGGCTAGAACGGGGCTGGTTGGTTAATAGCCTGGCAGCTGTGTTTTGCACCAGCTGTAAGCGTTGCAATTCTTTTGCTGGTAGACCAAGGTAGAGAGCATTACAGTAGTCTAAACGAGATGATACAAATGCATGTATGACTTTTGGCATATCATCTGAGGGAATTAAGTGCTTGATTCTGGCTATATTCCTCAGGTGAAAGAATGAGGATTTGATAGTGGCTGATATCTGATGTTTAAGTGTCAAGCCACCATCCAGGACAACGCCAAGATTCCGCACACGATCACTGGTCAGTAATTCTGAATCCCCAAGTGTAATTCCAGTTGGTTGGCTATGCTGCAGTCTTGTCCTTTGATGTTGCGGTCGTATCAAAAGGACCTCTGTTTTATCCGGGTTCAGTCGCAGCCAACTGGCGCTCATCCACTCCTGTAGTTCAGCTAGACAGCCATTTAGGGTTGCTATTGGGTTATCAGTGCCCGGAGCAAAGGACAAGTACAGTTGTGTATCATCTGCATAGCAGTGGTAGACCAGGCCATAGCGCCTGATTATTTCGCCCAATGGGAGCATGTATACTGCAAAAAGCATGGGGGATAGTATAGAACCTTGTGGGACACCACATGGCAATGGCACTGGTGGTGATGAGTATAATCCAGATGATACTCTCTGTGACCTGCCTGTGAGAAATGATTTGAACCAGCTTAGGACTGTGCCATCCAGACCACAGAAATGTATCAGTCGCTCAATCAGAAGCCCATGGTCCACGGTATCAAATGCTGCCGAGAGATCCAGAAGGATTAATATTGAACAGTCACCTCTGTCTTTTGCCATCAGAAGATCATTTAACACACACACCAGGGCTGTTTCAGTGCTATGTCTTCTCCTGAATCCTGATTGAAATGGATCATAAGTATCATGGGTTGTCAGGTGGGTTTCCAGTTGATTTGCAACGACTTTCTCAATAACCTTTCCTAGGAAAGGAAGGTTTGATACCGGTCTATAGTTGGTCATGCAGTCGGGATCTAAATTAGGTTTTTTAAGAAGCGGTGTAACAATTGCTTCCTTTAGGGGTCCAGGAAAAATGCCTGCCTGCAAAGAGCATTGAACAATTTTTGTAAAGACAGGACCAATTATATCCATACAACCTATTAGAAGCTTGATTGAGGCTGGGTCCAGATCACAGGTGGTGGGACGCAAAATCCGAGCAATTTCAGCAGTGTCCTTTACATCCACTGGGTCAAAGCTGGTCCATGAAGGCAGGTAGCTTATATTGGCAGGCTTTGTAGTTTGGCACTCCTTTGATGGCACTGTGGAGATTCCAACCCGGATGGTGGATAAACCTTAGCAGGGCAACGAAGACACAACACCAATTGTGATTTTACCGCTGGGTTCCAACACCACAGTGGATTATTGCTGAAAGGGGGTTACAATACAAATAATACAATATAATATAACAGAGTAAATGGCTACATTCAATGGTACATACGTGAGTGGATAAGCGTGCGCAACCCGGTCCGGTCCTCGGTCATCTGATAGATAACCTTGTGAGTCTTGTCTCTGACCAGGCCTGCAACAGGCTCTCATTATACAATTCTTCCAAAAGCAATACAATGGATACTGTAATCTCTTTGTCCATTGGACACAGGAATGCACATTTACAGTACAGGAGAGGTCATAGGTCGGTTTGAATAGGTAGGCGATGTCTTTTCCAACTGCTCTTGTGGGTGGTCTCCTCTGGATTCCCGCCGCATACATAATGTACAGTAAATACAGTTTATATCTATATTCTGCTCCTGCACATAACTATCCGCAGGAACATGCGATCTTTCTCAAACCAACACCGGAATGTTACCCTTAAAATACCCTTCAGCTGGATACCAAACACCACCTTATGACCTTGTTCTGTCCCTTCCTATTCTGTAAAAATGAATCCCTTTGTTCTGAAACCATTCAAACTGTTGTTACTTTCTGATGTGGTGCAGGGATACTATGTGTACATTGTGCACTATTTGGATTAAATATGTATTGTGTTTTGATAGCTTTCCATGCGTTCACAAACTCTACCATAAATACCCATACCATGCGCTAATGCGCATGACCGCGGGAGCGACCATACGCAAATTGCGGATATGTGCACGCACAGCAGAGCAAGTACGCGCACAGAGGCCATCTGTGTGTGGTTTGTACTTGGTGTGTGTGTTGCAATATTTTTCGACTTTGACAGTCCACCCTTTGGCAGTCACCAATAACTGCCACTATCTAATCACTAAAAACAGAAAAATATCTACACAATATCTACAGAAGCTTGGAGTTGTCGGAGGAGAATTGTAGGTGGGAAATGTATGACCTAGTGGGATAGTTAAAGTATGTATGTATGAATCCATGTTTGAGGGGCATGTATCATCGTGCCATATATGTTCTAAATAAGCTTCGAGGTATTGCAAAGTATACATTAAGTCCTTCTCATCCCGTACTAAGGGTCTGTAAATGGGCCAACAAACACTACCAAGCTCTTTTCGGCTTCTTGTTCCAACAAATGGGGTGCACATTTATTTGATGATACATGGAGGGGGAACATATGTGAGTGCTAGTATGTGGATATCACCTGTTGACTATGTGTGCCATTAACTGGAGGTTGCAGAGATGAAGATAAGACACATATCTAAAATACATTCACAAAGACATTTTGGGTAGGGCAGATGTCTTTTCCGGATGGATGTATCTGGGCAGAGGGGGAAACAAAAGAAAAAAGGGTGAAAGAAACAGGCCATGAAATTCATTTACAATCCTTATCATATGTCTCTATGGATGGGTCATAAATTAAATCTTCTGCTATAACAGTGCCCTCGCTCCTTAGACTCATCCATTTTGTGCCGTGCTTGCGCAGCGTCAGAATTCGAACACACCTAAATATCAGACGACTCCCAGGATACAAAGGAGAAACTTCCCTACACTCATAATAACATTTTGAGCCCACTCTCCTAAACCTGAGAACCAATTCCGTGGGTTCAACCATGAGACCCAGCCGGTCAGTTCATTACCCACAGCCGCCAAGGTAAGGTTGTGTTTACTCCTGAACTCCCACTTCAACTGCAAGATATCATCCATCTTTTGATTGATAATCTCCGTTGGGTCGTCAGTACTGTTCGTAATATACGTACAGCACTTCACCCCATATTGAGTTGCCAGAGTAACACAGTACCCACCTGTCACGGCTGTGATATAATTTAGGACCATCCTGTGCTGAATCAATTCCTTCTTGTAAGCTTGTAACTCCCTTCCCATATACCTGAAGGTGTCGTCATACATCTCAGTGATATTATCTATCAAGTTCGCTAGCGCATGGATATACCTATAATTTATAATTCCTCTGGCAGTACGGGTGATGTCTAATGCGAGAAGGAATTGAATCCCGGTGGATTCGTGGATCAAATCAGAGGGTGCGTGCTCTGTTCTATCTATGAGGTGCCTCTTGATGATGTGTTCATAGTGAGTTAGAGCATAAGGAGCCTGAGCACTGCGGTGAACGTCTTTCATCTTATCATGGGTTATGGTCATGACCTCTGGCAGTACTCTCCCAATATAACATAATCCCTCTGATCTTGGGGCAAGCCACTTGTACGCCTTCCTCCCACATATGAAATAGGAATCATCTGGGAGAACATAGGGGACAAAATATGACCTCACCATATTACAAACTTTCCAAGTAAAGAAACCTATCCCTAGTCCTCCCATCTGCTCAGTACAAGTATCGGGCTGGATGATATGAGCACAGTACCCTGGCGATACTTTTCCAACCCACATGGTCTTGCTTCTACGAGTATACCTATACCGGAAATACCTCCCACTGATGGCTATTTGGCGTACAAGTTCAGAGTCTATGGGTATCCTATCAGCTCTGTGTGAAAAGGTCATTGTCTGGTTATTCCACGTCACTTCCCAATTTCCCGGTTTTCGGTAATTGGAAATATTAAAACATAATAAGGATCTGTCTACATGATACTGGTGGAGCTTCAAACTAGGGGGCCTAGAGATATTGAATTTCTTGTCCACCAGTCTCCCACCCCGTAATTCGAGTATCTCATCTATTGCTAAAGGATACGGTACTAATCCTGACTTGCTCTGACCTTGAGGTACCTGTGAGCTGGGTGTAAGCATTCTGTCTGGTTTAAGACCTTACCCACTAGTGAGTGGTAATCACTCAACGGATGACGGTCCATGTCGATATTAAGGTTGGACTGACATCTCTGGATGCACCCATCCTCAACTATATTCTCACAATTCCTACAAATACAATATTCATCAGACAATAACCCCTCACAGTGCCTCTGAGCTCCCTGACTACCAGAGCGCTTACTGATGCCAGCCTTTACTGAAGGGATGTGCTGCTCCTGTGATCCGACAAATTCGTACTTGCCATCAGAACCCATTCCAGATCCCTGCTCGACCTCTCTGGGACCCTCACAAAAACAAACTGTCCTTATCAAAACCAGAATTACTAATAGAACCCGAAACGCAGTCTCTTGTGATCGATCCATTTCGTTAGGGGAAAGGAGGAAAATAAAAGGAGGAAAGAAAGGAAAAATGCAGGGGGAGGTGAAAAAAAAGTGGTACGACACCCGTTCTCTCTCTTGTTACTCTCTGTGCTCAGATGCCCTTCAACAGTCCTACCTCTCAACTTTCCCGGAACAGACACTCCAGTGATACGAGATTCTCTACACTCTGCTCTTTGTCACGAGTTCTCTCCGGGTCAGCGACCTTCTTGCAGTGGGACGAGTGGACCCAAGTCTCTCTTTCGGCGACCTTCAATGCTGTTGTGCTGGTTAACAAGACTTGATACGGTCCTTCCCACCTGTCTATGAGGCAACCTGAGCGTAAGAAATTTCGAATCATCACATAATCCCCAGGTTCAATGTCATGACAATTACTGTTTGGTAGGTCAGGAATCACCAGCTTTAAATTTCTTTGTTGATTTCTCAGCTGCTGGCTCATCCCAACCAAATATTTCACAGTCACTTCATTATTACATTTCAAATCATCCTGGGGGTCTATCATTACATGAGTTTGTCGACCAAAAAGGATTTCAAAGGGTAATAGGTTAAGGGGAGACCTGGGAGTGGTTCTGATGCTGTACAACACTAGTGGCAAAGCTTCTGGTCACAACAATCCAGTCTCAGCCATCAGCTTGCTCAGCTTGTTCTTAATAGTGCTGTTCATTCTCTCCACCTTTGCACTCGCCTGTGGACGGTACGGAGTATGCAGCTTGCTATTAATTCCCATCAGTTTGCACATGACCTGAAAGACTTCACCTGTAAAATGGGTACCCCTATCACTTTCAATTATTCTAGGGATACCATATCTACACACAAATTCCTGCACAATTGTCTTTGCAGTAAACGTAGCAGTATTTGTGGCAGCAGGGAACGCTTCTACCCAATTTGAAAATACGTCAATACAAACTAACATATTTTAAATTCCTACAGGGTGGTAACTGTATGAAATCGATTTGTATTACCTGAAAAGGGCCGTCTGTCGGAGGGATATGGGATGGCTCTGTTGGTATTGACTTTCCAATATTCTTCCTCAAGCAAGTAAAACATGTCATTGCTCTCTTACCTGCATGAGAAGAGAATCCTGGCGCACACCAGTAGGCTCTCACCAGCTTACACATACCCTCTTTACCCAGATGAGTCAGACCGTGTGCCGCCTCAGCTAAGCTTGGAAGATATACTATGGGGGCTACTGGCTTACCTTGTCCACCTGTCCACAGTCCCGAGGATTCCTGGCCATATCCCTTTGACCTCCAGACTGCCTTTTCCTGTAATGAACACAAATCTTGCATTTCAATTAATTGTTGTGTGTTGATTGTGTTAAATGTAATCAGTGGTGTGATGTTCGTTTGTATGGGGGTGCTGGCTGCTGATCTAGCAGCTTCGTCTGCCCGGCTGTTACCAAGTGAAATTGGGTCTTGGTTGTAAGTATGTGCTTTGCACTTGATAACAGCCACTCTGTCTGGTTCTTGTATCGCTGTTAAAAGTCTTTTTATGTGGGACGCATGCGCTACAGGTGTGCCAGCTGCCGTCATGAAATTTCTGAGGCGCCATAGGGCCCCGAAATCATGCACCACTCCAAAGGCATACCTAGAATCTGTGTATATGTTAGCTGACTTACCCTTGGCCAATTCACATGCTCTGGTTAGGGCGACCAGCTCAGCAACTTGTGCTGAGTGCGGTGGGCCCAGGGGTTCAGCTTCTATGATACCTTCGTCATCTACAACTGCATATCCAGTGCACAAGTCTCCCGATTCTGTCTGTCTGTGGCAACTACCGTCAGTGTAGAATGTAAATTCTACTCCTTCCAGTGGGTTGTCACTGATGTCAGGTCTCGCAGTGAAAGTCTGATTCAGGTATGCAATCATGCGTATCAGTGTCTGCACTAAATCCTCCTTCACCATCATTCTCATCCTCCACCCTTTGTGCCTGTCCAGGCACACTTGGCAAGTAAGTTGCAGGATTTAGTGAGCTGCATCTCTTAATGGTGATGTTTACAGGGGCCATCAGTGATAATTCCCACTTTGTAAACCGAGCAGATGAGACATGTTTGGTTTGGGCGGAGTTCAGTAAGGCTGATACTGCATGAGGTGTATGGATGGTCAGGTCATGTCCTGACACTACGTCCTCGCTTTTATTTACCAGCAAAGCTATCGCTGCAACACTTCGCAAGCAAGTGAGGAGAGACCTTGCTACAGTGTCCAATTGTGCACTGTAGTATGCTACCGGCCTGCTGGCATCACCATGTCTCTGTGTTAAAACTCCTGCTGCGCACCCTGCACTTTCTGTACCATATAATTCAAAGGGCTTCCCATAATCTGGCATACCTAATGCAGGTGCCTGTGATAGGCACTGTTTGAGTCTCTCAAATGCCAGTTCGGACTCATCTGTGTGCGAGACCCGTTCTGGTTTGTTTGAAGAGACAATTTCTTGCAAAGGTAAAGCCAGTATGGAGAACCCTGGGATCCAGTTTCTACAGTACCCACACATTCCAAGGAAAGTGCAGATCTGTTGCCCAGTTTGTGGCAGAGTTATGTCGCGAATCGCCTGTATTCTATCAGCGGTGAGGTGTCTAAGTCCTTGAGTCAAGCAATGTCCCAAATATTTTACCCTGGTCTGGCATAACTGCAACTTATCCTTTGAAACCTTGTGTCCCATTTGGGAAAGATGAAACAGAAGCTGTTTCGTATCTTTCAAGGACGATTCGAGTGAGTCAGAACACAACAATAAGTCATCGACATACTGTATTAGCACTGATCCACTCTCAGGTTGAAAGGATTGTAAACAGTCATGCAAGGCCTGGGAGAAAATACTCGGGCTGTCAATGAAGCCTTGGGGAAGACGAGTCCTGGTGTACTGTACTCCCCTGTATGTAAAAGCAAAAAGATATTGGCTGTCAGGGTGCAGAGGGACAGAAAAGAAGGCAGAACAGAGGTCGATGACAGTGAAGAATTTTGCAGTAGAGGGAATTTGCATGAGGATGACAGCTGGATTGGGCACTACGGGGAATTGGCTCTCAACTATCTTGTTTATCCCCCTTAGATCCTGCACTAGCCTGTAACCCCTCCCCCCACTCTTTTTCACAGGGAAGATGGGACTATTGGCAGTGTTGGACGTCCTGACTAGGATGCCCTGTTGTAGCAACCGCTCTATGACGGGGTACACTCCTAATTCTACCTCTGGCTTCAGAGGATATTGAGGGATTTTTGGAGCTATCCTACCATCTTTTACTTGCACTACTACTGGAGCTACATTCGCCATCAATCCAGTGTCTTGTCCATCTTTGGTCCAAAGGGAACCCGGTATTTGTGAGATCATTTCCTCTACCTTTGATGGACACTTGTCTATAACAGCAGAGTGCGACATTAGCCTTTGAGGGGTGTCTAATATATCTTGTACTTCTTGAGCGTGGTTCCCAGGTATATCCAAGAAGACACCCTCAGGAGTACAGTATATGACACACCGCATTTTACACAATAAATCTCTCCCGAGTAGATTAGTCGGAGCCGACAGGAAAGAATGTTTGGTTTGCAAGGGCCCTATCGTAATCTCTGCAGGTCTACTCAAAGGGTATTGTTGCACAGTTCCTGTTACTCCTATTGCCGAAATTGTTTTACCCGTGGTTTTTATACCTACTGTCAAATTTAACACTGACCTGTCCGCCCCTGTATCTACAAGAAAAAGTAATGGTACACCAGCTACATAAACCGTGACCTCAGGTTCACTACCAAGGCTAGCAATCAACTTCACTGGCTGCAGACTACAGGTGTGGCCCAACCCCTATTGTGTGGTGAGACCCTCCCGCAGCGCATTGGCAGCTACAATATGTGAGGGGGGTAGCTGTGAATTTTCGGAGGCCTGCCAGTCTCTCCTTGGTGGGTACCTCCTTGTTTCCCCTGTATGTGGCTCATAATTTCTCCTAGGTGGTCCCTGATCCCAATTATGTGCATTGTAGTGAGGTTCATATCCTGGTCTAGGGGGTTGGTATACATTATGTGTACCTTTATTCCTACAGTCCCTTGCAAAATGTCCTACCTTGTGACAAGTATAGCATGTTACTACACGTGACTTACCATCAGGGGTCTGGGGTTTTGGCTGATATGGCCTTTTTGTAAGTGCGTCTATACTCACTGTCATCAGCCTTTCCCCCTGTAACTCCCTGTGCTTAATGATGTTCCTATCATGCTCAACAGCAGACTCTCTCAATGCAGCCACCGAGATACCTCTCCAGTTTGGTAGAGAGGTCTGTACTCTTGTTCTTAATGCCTCTTTTAACCCGTCCATTAATACAGTAACAGCTACCTCCCTATGGTGCACATTATCTTTTATGTCCTCGATCCCAGTGTATCTAGACATTTCCTGTAGTGCTCGATGGAAATATTCGGATGCCGTTTCACCTTCCTTTTGTCTTATGGAAAAGATTTTATTCCATTTGACAACAGTAGGGAAATATACTCCTAATTGCAGATCGATTTGCCGTACATTCTCCTGATTGTATTCATCAGTGAGGGGTACTTCTGCGTCGTACTTAAAATCGGTTATGAATTTTGCGGAGTCAATATTTGAGGGTAAACATACCCGTAGCACTATTCGCCAATCTTTGTTCGTGGGTTCGTTGGCATTACTTATCTCTTTAATGAACCTCTGGCATGCGACTAGATCTTTTCTGGGATCGGGAAATTCTGACATAATTGACCTTAACTCTGCCCGGGACCAAGGACAATGCATGGCAATGTTCCTGATGGGAGTGACTCCCTGAGCGTCAGTCTTCCCATTGGGGACTGCAATCACCCTGACAGGATTTAATTCAATTACATCATTCTGGTTTGATTCTACAATGTGAGGTGCTATTGTTTCTGCATAATGTACGGTACCGTACTTACCTGTGGACACAACCTCACTTATCCCTCCGCTAGGGGGCCTTACTACTGCTCTTGTTGGTTGGGCCGTGCCCACCTGAGTGTCTTGTATGGTGGCTGCTAGAGAGAGTGCCGATATCGTGCTGAGCTCATCTTCCTGCTCGCAGTCCTGGGGAAAATTCAAAATGGGATACAACTGGCAAGGGTTAGCGTTAGTACATTTATCAATTACTCTCCTATCCTGTACCAATGTACCATTGTCTGTAGCCACTTTCTCCCCCACAATATATGGTGGTGGTGGTGGTGCGGTCGCCATTGTTTTCCCGCTTGGCTTGGAACCTGCTGCGCGAGCTAATTCTCTTTGCACATCTCCCTCCTGTTGCCATAAATTTAAACAATCTGTATGTCTAATCCTTTGTTTCTTGGATTTTATCAGACATATCCTTATCGTTAAGTTCTGTAATACCTCTGGTTCAAAGCTGCCCACCCGAGGGAATGGTACTCTATCTTTATCAGTCATACATACCCATTCATTGCAAAAAGCCTCCGTGTGTGATCCATACTTTTCACACATAATAAACCTTGCCGACGCTTTTGGTCGCACCTCTTCAGCCTGAACTCTAGCTACAAAACACCCACTGCTTGTGCAATTGGATCCCATCGCGGACTTTTTGCCAATAAACGCAATCGCCAAATGCACAATACAATAGACGGTGAAAGACACCTAGCGCTTTCACTCGCTCCTTCTCCGCTGAATACCACAACTCACTCCAATAATGAACACTGCGTACCCAGTGAGGCCCTATCTGGTTTCAGTTTACTGGAAATGTTTAGGAGTGACTTACCTATTCCAGTAAATATCTGCCACTGGAGATTTTCCTGAGAGAGACCAGCGAAAACTCCCTATAACCTTATACACAAATCGCACTTGCGTATGCTCTATACAGCGCCAATGGTACCGCGATTTTACGCAAAAGCTCGTAAAGGGGTATCCAGTTGCGCTATATATCTCGCATTCACAAATGTGCAGTCCAATCGCACAGCATATAGGTACTTGTTATCTATCTGCCGTACAACCACGGGTCAATGTACAAACTGTGACCCTCAGCCCAGAGCGTAACAAAAACCTTTTTACTTCAATACTTCGCAATACAATGCACTATCACGCTCCACTACAAACCACCTCACGATTTGCGTATTTCAATCTATATTAACGTGAGTCAGCCACCTCACACCACCAAGCCTCCTCTTACTTGATGTACCACGGGACCCGACTTCCGGAGTTCAAATCCACTCACTCCTGCGTTCGTTCGTTCGTTCGTTCGTTCGTTCGCTCACTCACTCACTCGAATAAACTTTGTTTTTTTCTGTACAGAAAATATCAATTCAGTCAGATAGTCAGCTTTACGCCAGAGGCAATAAAAAAAATAAAAAAAATATTATTACTAAATTTTGCTTTTATACTAAATTTCTTTAGAAACCGGGTAGTTTGGTGCTATTGTAGCGTAGCTACTGTCCCATCTTTAAACTAAACGAACTATCGTGTGGTTTTATTATGCGCACACAACCCTACGAAGTGTGAAAAAGCTGCCATCGCCACCATCACCAGTGCTCCACATCACAACAGGATCCAGATATGGACTTATGACAATTTATTTTGGAACACCTGCCTTGGAATTGTTCTCTGTGGGACATATCAATTACAGCACCAATCGGAGAGACCCAGCTTGAATACAAGTGATACAGCTTGCCTGCTGTTTTCAAAAGCATTTGGAAGCCTCCGCTCCTATGGGTAAAACCAGCTGTATTTATTTCTCTTCCCCAGGGAACTTTTGTCCAGTGTTCCAGTCCGGGATCCTCAGTGGACACTCATTTAGCAGCTTATTTGAATTTTTTCTCAGCTCCATATATGCCCTATAACTTCATATGAATGTGTGAATTTTATATTTTATTCATGTTTTTAATTACTAATTAGTGTTTAGCTAATAAATACAAGTGTTTTCAATCATCCATAGTTGTTTTAATTATTGGAAAGACAGCCAGCGCCGGCTTAAGTGCCTTTTGTTGTAACAACCCTACGCAAGCTTGCGTAATTACGCAACTGTGCGTACCTCTATGCCATGTGTGCGGCTTTGCGCCACGTGCACGTTTTTTTTACGCTGTCCTCACGTTCCGTACCATGTGTACCAATGTGCGTACGCAATAAAACAAATCACACAATGTCTATAAATGTGAGCAATACTAACTATATTCGCTCACTTAACACAACACAGTTTCTTTCTGTATAAACCTTTACAACTAGGCTAGAGTGTGTTTGTGCTTTACACTTACTTCCTTAAACATTAATTTTAGTTTTAACTATATAGCAACAAATATCTCCGGTTTCACACAGGTCTAAATGAATCTAGCAATCTGAATGTTATGGCAACAATGGCCCTCATTCCGAGTTGTTCGCTCGCTAGCCGCTTTTCGCAGCAATGCACACGCTAAGCCGCCGCCCTCTGGGAGTGAATCTTAGCTTAGCAGAATTGCGAACTAAGTATTTGCAATATTGCGAAAAGATTTTTCTATGCAGTTTCTGAGTAGCTCGAGACTTAGTCTTCCAGTGCGAACAGTTCAGTGCTTGTCGTTCCTGGTTTGACGTCACAAACACACCCAGCGTTCGCCCAGACACTCCCCCGTTTCTCCAGCCACTCCTGCGTTTTTCCCAGAAACGGCAGCGTTTTTCCCAGAAACGGCAGCGTTTTTTCACACACTCCCATAAAACGGCCAGTTTCCGCCCAGAAACACCCACTTCCTGTCAATCACACTACGATCAGCAGAACGAAGAAAAAACCTCGTAATGCCGTGAGTAAAATAACAAACTTCTTAGCAAAAATTTACATTGCGCATGTGCAGTTAGCGGAAAATCGCACCGATGCGAAGGAAAATAACGAGCGAACAACTCGGAATGAGGGCCTATGTGAGAGAGTATGCAAAGTATGGGTGCCCTTTTGTGTACGCTTTTGGTGGCCAAAAAAATTTCACAGATTTTAAATAGCTTTTTTTCCTGTTGTACTACGGGTTCTACCAGCACCTCTACAAACCATACAGAGCAGACGCCATCTAATCAGCATACAAGTAGGGTTTTCAGTGTCTCCAACGACCACGAAAGGGTTACGTAGGATACTTTCCTGTCCACCCTTTGCTGATAGATAAAGTCTGCTGTGACCTGTTAGGTAGTAAGAATGTGGAAAACCGGAGGAGCCCCCAATTGATAATGCTGATTTATCCTTAGGAAAGAAAGCTATACCTTAAACACACCTTAAATACACTTTACCATGGAGCTGCTGCCGCCGCTGTACTTAACACACACTCTGCGCACTTTGTACGCTATTAGCGTACAAAGTCCTGTACTGCGTACGGACTTCGCAGACAAACGCCGCGCTGACGGTACAAAGTACTCACAGCGCGTACACACCCAGAGATACACCACAAACCCTGAACAGTTATGCAATGCAATGAAAATATGCTTTAAACCTTAGCAGGGCAATGAAGACACAACACCAATTGTGATTTTACCGCTGGGTTCCGACACCACAGTGGATTATTGCTGAAAGGGGGTTACAATACAAATAATACAATATAATATAACAGAGTAAATTGCTACATTCAATGGTACAAACGTGAGTGGATAAGCGTGCACAACCCGGTCCGGTCCTCGGTCATCTGATATATAATCTTGTGAGTCTTGTCTCTGACCAGGCCTGCAACAGGCTCTCTTTATACAATTCTTCCAAAAGCAATACAATGGATACTGTAATCTCTTTGTCCATTGCACATAGGAATGCACATTTACAGTACAAGAGAGGTCATAGGTCGGTTTGAATAGGTAGGCGATGTCTTTCCCAACTGCTCTTGTGGGTGGTCTCCTCTGGATTCCCGCCGCATACATAATTTACAGTAAATACAGTTTATATCTATATTCTGCTCCTGCACATAACTATCCGCAGGAACATGCGATATTTCTCAAACCAACACCGGAATGTTACCCTTAAAATACCCTTCAGCTGGATACCAAACACCACCTTATGACCTGGTTCTGTCCCCTCCTATTCTGTAAAGGTGAATCCCTTTGTTCTGAAACCATTCAAACTGTTGTTACTTTCTGATGTGGTGCAGGGATACTATGTGTACATTGTGCACTATTTGGATTAAATATGTAATGTGTTTTGATAGCTTTCCATGCGTTCACAAACTCTACCGTAAATACCCATACCATGCGCTAATGCGTATGACCGCGGGAGCGACCATACGCAAATTGCGGATATGTGCACGCACAGCAGAGCAAGTACGCGCACGGAGGCCATCTGTGTGTGGTTTGTACTTGGTGTGTGTGTTGTAATATTTTTCGACTTTGACATGTCTTAAGTGCCCTGTGCCCCCTGAAGCCATTATCCGGCCCTGTGTGTGAGTGTGGGCAGTGTGTGTGTAGGGCACTCAGCGTGTGTTGGTGGGGCATTTACATATGTGTATCACTGATACTGTGGGCATGTGTATAATGGGCACTGCTACTGTGAGCATGTGTATAAGGGGCACTGAAACCGTAGGCATGTGTATAAGGGGCACTGCTACCGTAAGTATGTGTATAAGTGGCACTGCTACTGTGGGCATGTGTATAAGCGGCACTGCTACCGTAAGTATGTGTATAAGTGGCACTGCTACTGTGGACATGTGTATAAGGGGTTCAGTATGATTTACCAACGGGCACAATACTGACGGTCATAATCCCGACCGCCATTGGCCTACAGTCAAACTACCGACACGGCCAAAATACTTCATTATACCGACATGTTCAAAATGCCGACATATTCAGAATACCTACATTTTAAATGCCGACATGTCAAAATACCGACATGAGTTTTTTGCGGGGGTTGTGTCAATGTCAACATAGGTTGACATGGACACCTTTTAAGTGTACCACGTCCCCTCGGATTCTTCGGACATGGTGCCTCGCTGTTTTGGGGCAAAAAATCCTTAAAAACGCATGTCGGCATTTTGACATGTAGGCATTTCAAATATCGATATTCTGACTATGGGGTAACTCAGAGTTGATCGCAGCAGCAAATTTGTTAGCAGTTGGGCAAAACCAAGTGCACTGCAGGTGGGGCAGATACAGTGGCAGAACTAACGAGCGGTGGGCCCAGGTGCGAAAAAATGCTTTGGGCCCCCATCCCATCCAAGTCCACCCCCTCACCCCTGGAGAGGATCTGGTGCTGGTGAGGGGGACCTGCTCAGGGCCAGAGAAATGGATACCTAGCAACAGTGCCATAACTAGACATTTTAGCACTGTGTGCAAGAAATTTCATCGGAGCCCCACCCCTTCATGCAAAACAGGGGCAGTGCGCGCTGTAGGCGTGCGCGAAAATACATAGTGGCGTGGCTTCGTGGGGAAGGGGTGTGGCCACAAAATAATACCAATTCGTAAAACGGTGCACAGTAGTCTCCATTATTCAAATTACACCACACAGTAGCACCACTACACCAGGTAGAGACCCTTTTACACCTTACGGCGGACAGATTCCTCTTTTTACACATTACGGCAGACAGCGTCCCCTTTTTACACATTACGGCAGACAGTGTCCCCCTTTTTACACATTACGGCAGACAGCGTGCACTTTTTACACATAACGGCAGACAGCGTCCCCTTTTTACACATAACGGCAGACAGCGTCCCCTTTTTACACATAACGGCAGACAGCGTGCCCTTTTTACACATAACGGCAGACAGCGTGCCCTTGTTACACATAGCGGCAGACAGCGTACACTTTTTACACATAACGGCAGACAGCGTGCCCTTGTTAAACATAGCGGCAGACAGCGTACACTTTTTACACATAACGGTAGACAGCTTCCCATTTTTACACATTACGGCAGACAGCGTGCCCTTGTTACACATTACGGCAGACAGCGTCCCCCTTTTTACACATTACGGCAAGCAGATTCCCCCTTTTTACACATCACGTCAGGCAGATTCCCCCTTTTTACACATTGCGGCAAAGATTCCCCCTTTTTACACATTACGGCAAAGATTCCCCCTTTTTACACATCACATCAGGCAGATTCCCCCTTTTTACACATTACGGCAGACAGATTCCCCCTTTTTACACATTAAATCAGGCAGATTCCCCCTATTTACACATTGCGGCAGGCAGATTCCCCCTTTTTACACATTGTGGCAGGCAGATTCCCCCTTTCTACACATTGCGGCAGGAAGAAGAATTATACTTACCCTCTCCGCTGGCTCAGGCTCCTCGGTGCAGCTTCTGGTCATGATTCCCGGGCAGAAGAGAAGGAGAAGGGAGCCGCAGCAGCACTGTGTTATTGGTGGAGGCGCTGCTGCTGCTGTCCCTCTGCTTCACTATAGGCTGTTCTCGGAAGACAGCCTATAGTGAAGCAGAGGGACAGCAGCAGCAGCGCCTCAACCAGTAACAAAGCGCTGATGCGGCTCCCTCCTCCACCTCCCTCCTCCTCCTTTTCCCCCATGGCCGCTGCAGTGCACTCCTCTCCTCTCTGGGCGGCTGTGTGCTGCGGGCAGCCGTTGCCCGCAGCACACAGCGGCATGAAATGAGTCAGTTTGACTCATTACATGCTTTGGGCCCCTGGACAGAGGCGGGCCCCAGTGCAACGCACTGGTTGCACTGGCGGTAGTTCCGCCTCTGGGCAGGTATAACATTTGCAGAGAGAGTTAGATTTGAGTGGGTTATTTTGTTTCTGTGCAGGGTAAATACTGGTTGCTTTATTTTTACACTGCAATTTAAATTTCAGTTTGAACAAACCCCACCCAAATCTAACTCTCTCTGCACATGTTATATCTGCCCTCCCTGCAGAGCACATGGTTTTGCCCAACTACTAACAAATTTGCTGCTACAACCAACTCTGAATTACCTCCTATGTCAGCATATTGAATGTCAATGGCTGTCGGGATTATTACCATCGGTATTGTGTCCGTCGGTAAATCAACTGCTACCCGTGTATAAGCGTCACTGCTTCCGTGGGCATGTGTATAAGCAGCACTGCTACTGTGGGTATGTGTATAAGGGGCACTGATACTGTGGCCGTTATGTGCATGAGCGGCACTGATACTGTGGACATTATGCATATGAGTGGCACTGATACTGTGGCCATTATTATGTGTATAAGTGGCACTGATACTGTGGGCATGTGTATAAGGGGCATTGCTACTGTGGACATGTGTATGAGCGGCACTGATACTTTGGCCATTATTATGTGTATAAGCGGCACTGATACTGTGGACATGTGTTTAAGCGGCACTGATACTGAGGGTATGTGTATAAAGGGCACTGCTACCGTGGGCATGTATATAAGTGGCACTGATACTGTGGACATTATATGTATAAGTGGCACTGATACTGTGGCCATTATTTGTATAAAAGGCACTGATACTGTGGCCATTATGTGTATAAGCGGCACTGATACTGCAGTGATTATTATTTATATAAGGGGCACTGTTACAGTGGGCATGTGTATAAGGGGCACTGCTACAGTGGACATGTGTATAAGCAGCACTGATACAGTGGGCATGTGTATAAGGGGCACTGCTACCATGGGCATATATATAAGCAGCACTGATACTGTGGGCATTATTATGTTTATAAGCAGCACTGATACTGTGGACATGTGTATAAGCGGCACTGATACTGTGGGCATGTTTGTATATAAGTGGCAAAGATACTGTGGGCATTATTATGTGGATAAGCAGCACTGATACTGTGGGATGTGTATTAGGGGCACGGCTACGTAGGGCATGTGTATAAGTGGCACTGACACTGTGGGCATTATGTGTATAAGGGATACTGCTACCGAGGGCATTGTGTATAAGCGGCACTGATGCTGTGGGCATGTGTGTAAGGGGCAGTACTGTGTGACGTAATGTAAGGGGCACTAATCTGTGCTGTAATATTAAATTAGGGGCACTATGTGAGAAGTAATGAATGATTGGTGCTGCTATGTGGCGTGATTTGAATTGAGGGTACTATTGTGGGGCCACACCTCCCCTTTCTTGTGATACCACACCCTGTTTTTGCGATGTGCGGCGTCGGCGTGCACTGTTCCTTTAGGCAGTACGGGGGTTAGGTCACAAATTTGTTGTTTTCAGGCGGGTGCTGAACACCTTACCATCGGCCCTGGCTCCTCATAACGGGAGGGGAGTAGGTGGCTGGGAAATTAGTTCCATCAGCTCTCCAGGACCACTTTAACCCTGCTAATATCAGCAAACCCATATGCAAAAGCATAGAGTCCACCAAACCTGTTTCTGTGACATGACATTATCACCGTACACCTCAACAAGCTGACGATGAATTTCAGCTGCTGACATGCCCTTTAGATGCAGAAATCTGATCACACTACACACCTCAGTGTTTGACTATGTTTCTGCCAGCTCAAACATCTTACATCTGATATTGGGACAGCATTACTGATACAGTATGAGGTGCAGTGTAATGGCCATGAGGTCTTCCTGCTCTGGCAGGAAATTACAATGAAATACAGAACATTACACTCCTGAGAGGTCTTGTTATCTTACTTATTGAGCCACCCGTGTATATTGTTAATTTCTACTTACTGAATTCCAGGATGTGTTCTACCCAAAAAATAGTGTTATTTTATTGGCTTAGTGTGATTCTATATTACCTCTATTTACTACTTCATATTGAAGAATTCTAACCCAAATCATATATGCTTGACTCTATAGTCATTTGACATTAAAACTGTTCTCTGTGTACTGTAGTCCCTGTGCTTAGGTAACCTGATTTAGACCAAAAAGTTGTCCATCAGACACAGGGGTCTATTTACTAAGCCTTGGATGGAGATAAAGTCGCTGGAGATAAAATACCAGCCAATCAGCTCCCAACTGTCATGCCACAGGCTGGGTTTGAAAAATGACAGTTAGGAGGTGATTGGCTGGTACATTATCTCCAGCGACTTTATCTCCATCCAAGGCTTAGTAAATAGACCCCTAATATTCAGATTTGGATCTTGGAGCTACGGAGTGAAGATTTTAAAGGGGGTGGATCACCAGTCTTGTATGATCTTCGGGAGGTGAATTATTTTGCTGGGCAGTTGAGACTATTAGTATACAATGTGCGTTGACAATTCTCAATTGATAATCATACTTATCAACATAAGTAATTTCCATGTGCCCGAAAAGGGGTCGTGGCCTTGTGAGGAGCTGGTGTGGTCTGTCAGCATGCCCCCCTTTTTTGTCACTCCGGGGTCGTGCTCAGTACTCCTGAAGATGGCAGGCAGCCCCCAAGTTCTCTCTGCACACTGAACAGATGCCATGCCCAAGTGCTTGGCATCTGATCTGTTCACCTGCTGTTCTGCAGAGTGACAGTGAGACTGACTGCTGCTGCTTCCCCCCAACTTTCTACCCCCACTGTACACTGGGCCTACGGGTGGGTATGCGGGACAGTCCCCGAAAAATGGGACTGTCCCACCGATAATAGGATAGTTACTGTAGGAGGTATGGACTAGGTGAGTCTTTTAACTACCATGCACTTTCCAGAAAAGAATCCGAATCCTTTTCTGATGCTGCTTGTTTTTCCCCCCTTTGTATATGAATACAACTATGATACTTCTGTCAGATTATCTCTCTGTGGTTATCTTCATGTGATGCATGTCAGGTTATTTGAAGAAGTCTTTATCACAATTATTAACTACATGTGATATTTTTGTGTTATATCAATAACTTGTTTGACATCACTTTCTGTTAACAAGTTATGACTATTATTGAGAAGGCAGCAGCGTGTCAATTAGTAATCCCAATATCTTGCGCCCAACTTTGGGTGTCATTCCGAGTTGTTCGCTCGTTGATGATTTTCGCTATGCTGTGATTTGTTGCAAACTGCGCATACGCAAGGCACGCAGGGCACATGCGCTTAGTTATTTAACTAAAAACTTAGCAGATATGCTGTGGATTCTGCGACGCTTTTCAGTCGCACTGCTGTTCGGTAAATGATTGACAGGAAAGGGGCGTTTCTGGGCGGCAACTCAGCGTTTTCCAGGCGTTTGCAAAAAACGCAGGCGTATCAGGGAAAAACGTGGGAGTGGCTGGGGAAACGGGGAGTGGCTGGCAGAACGCAGGGCGTGTTTGTGACATCAAACCAGGAACTAAACGGACTGAGCTGATCGCAATCTGTGAGTAGGTCCGGAGCTACTCAGAAACTGCAAAGAATTATTTAGTAGCAGTTTTGCTAATTTTTCATTCGCTATTCTGCTATGCTAAGATACACTCCCAGAGGGCGGCGGCCTAGCGTGTGCAATGCTGCTAAAAGCAGCTAGCGAGCGAAAAACTCGGAATGAGGGCCTTTATATGTATCTTCTGATTTCATTGAATAGCTCTGGGAACTTAACCTGGAAGCTAAAACCCTGTGGTAAGTCCATAACTAATTGAATACAGAGTGATTCAAAAGTCGCAGTACACCCTTTTGTTTAAAAAAGTGTGCAGGAAATAGGAAAACTGAATACTCCAGTAAGGTATGGGTGAGGTGGGCTATCTTTAAGGGTATGTACCGAACATCGGCACCATCTTGAATCTAAGTCAGTTTTTTCAAATGTAAAGGGGGTCATGTAACATATGAAACAACATCAGAATTTTCTGAAAAGTTTGATTTGAAATAGTAGTTATGGTTCAAAAGTTACAAAACTTTTTGTTGTTGCAGGTAACTGAAGATAGCTTTGACAAAAGAGAGCATTGAGGTCATTTTGATGTCTGAAGAATGAACATTGGGGGTCATTCCGAGTTGATCGCTCGTTGCCGATTTTCGCAACGGAGCGATTAAGGCAAAAATGCGCATGCGCATGGTAAGCAGTGCGCATGCGGTTAGTATTTTAGCACAAAACTTAGTTGATTTACTCACGTCCGAACGAAGATTTTTCATCATTGAAGTGATCGGAGTGTGATTGACAGGAAGTGGGTGTTTCTGGGCGGAAACTGGCCGTTTTCTGGGAGTGTGCGGAAAAACGCAGGCGTGCCAGGGAAAAACGCGGGAGTGTCTGGAGAAACGGGGGAGTGGCTGGCCGAACGCTGGGCGTGTGTGTGACGTCAAACCAGGAACGAAACGGCCTGAGCTGATCGCAGTGTAGGAGTAAGTCTCGAGTTACTCAGAAACTGCTAAGAATTATTTAATCGCAATTCTGCTACTCTTTTGTTCGCAATTCTGCTAAGCTAAGATACACTCCCAGAGGACGGCGGCCTAGCGTGTGCAATACTGCTAAAAGCAGCTAGCAAGCGAACAACTCGGAATGACCCCCATAGAGCGGTGGATTAACTTGCTATCAAGTACAGTATTAAAACAACAGAAGTGCAAATGTCATATAACAATAAATTTGTATATAATCAAATATTGCCTTTTGTTTTGTAAATAATTAAGAAAAACACTAAAAGTGGCCACACGCGGTACGATGTGTACTGATAATGTGACTGAGGGTTGACATATCAGGCGGTCCCTACACACGTATCGATCCGATGCCCGACCATCCGTTATGCTGCCCCCCATCTAACATATTAGCGCATCGCTGTCGCTATGGGGTATACACACGGAGAGATCTGTGCTTAACTTCTAAGCAATCTAGTCAGATTGCTTAGAATTTGAGCACTGATCTCTCCGTGTCTACCCCCCTTTACAAGCAGCTTCTCATATGGATGCTCAGTATCCAGGCTTATAGTGGATGCATCAGTATCCAGGCTGTCACGGCTGTCACGGAAAATTGCATTGCCTGTCCCTGGTGCAGCCTCCCTAAAAGACACAGCTGATCGTAGAATTGAGAATACACTCAAATCTTTGTATACAGCTGCTGGGGTGGCACAGAGACCCACTATAGCATGTGGGTGGATTACTAAGGCCATCGCAAAATGGTCGGGTAACCTAATTGAGGGGTTAGGTACCTTGCCTAAGGGAGAGATTATTTTACTCCTGCAGCATATACAGGACTCTGCAAATGTTATGGTGGAAGCCATAAAAGAAATAGGCTTGCTTAATGCACGCACCACTGCTATGGGAGTGTCAGCACGCAGAGGTTTATGGCTACACCAGTGGACTTCAGGAAAGGCGTGGAAGGCCTGCCCTTCACAGGAGAGGCCTTATTTGGAGATAAACAAGACAAATGGATAAAGGACAAAACCAGAGGTTCTTCTACAGCCACAAGAGGTGCTAGAGGTAAACCACGAAAACCAGCAACTGCAGGTTCACAGGAACAGAGCTCAAGTTTGCTTCCTTTAAAGCCTTCAGCATGATGCTGGACCGCGATGCCTGGAAGACCAGCAGGTGGGAGCCCGACTAAAATTTTTCAGTCACATCAGGACAACATCATGCTAGGATCCCTGGGTCATAGATTTTATTTCCCAGGGCTACAGACTGGAGTTTCAGGAGCTCCCACCTCACAGATTCTTCAAATCAGGCTTACCAGTTTCACAGGAAGCAAGTATAACCTTACAGGACGCCATTCAAAAACTGGTACATACTCAGGTCATTGTTCCAGTTCAACCTCATCTGCAAAACAAGGGATATTATTCCAACTTGTTTGTAGTACCGAAACCGGACGGACCGGTAAGGCCGATTTTTAACCTCAAGTCATTGAACCTGTACTTACGAGTGTTCAAATTCAAGATGGAGTCTCTGAGAGCGGTGATCTCAGGTCTGGGGTATCTCTGGATATCAAGGATGCATACCTTCACATTCCGATCTGGCCGCCTCATCAAGCTTATCTACGGTTTGCACTGCAGGATTGCCATTACCAGTTCCAGGCCAGGCCATTTGTTCTCTCCATGGCACCGAGGGTTTTCACCAAAGGGATGGCAGAGATGATGTTGCTACTCTGCAAACAGGAAGTGAACATAATTCCATACCTGGACGATCTTCTGATAAAGGCACCGTCCAGGAAGCGGTTGATGGACAGTATTCGCCTCTCAACGAGACTACTCCTGGATCACAGGTGGATTCTGAACTTACCAAAATCTCACCTGGAACCGACGCAAAGACTTTCCTTTCTGGGAATGATACTGGACACGGAATCTCAGAGAGTGTTCCTTCCCGTGGAGAAGGCTATGGAAATCCAGTCGATTCTTCGGGCTGTCCTGAAACCAACCCAGATCTCGGTGCATCGTTGCATTCGTCTTCTGGGGAAAATGGTGGCCTCTTACGAGGCACTTCAGTACGGAAGGTTTCATGCGAGACCCTTCCAGCTGGATCTGTTGGACAAATGGTCCGGATCACATCTTCACATGCACCAGAGGATCCGTCTCTCGCCAAGAGCCAGAATCTCCCTTCTGTGGTGGCTACAGACTTCTCACCTCATCGAGGGTCGGTGGTTCGGGATTCAGAATTGGATTCAGCTAACCACGGATGCCAGCCTCAGAGGTTAGGGAGCAGTCACCCAGGGGGTGCAGTTTCAAGGAAGATGGTCAAGTCAGGAAGTCGTCCTTCCAATAAACATCCTGGAACTCAGGGCTGTCTACAACGCCCTTCTGCAGGCCTCATCTCTACTTCAGAATCAGGACATTCTAAGTTGAAAAATGTAATGGCGGTAACGTACATAAACCGACAAGGTGAAACGAAAAGCAGAGCAGCAATGTCAGAGGCGTAAAAAATTCTTCTCTGGGCGGAAAAACACACCGTGGCGTTGTCGGCGGTCTTCATTCCGGGAGTAGACAACTGGGAAGAAGACTTCCTCAGCAGACATGACCTGCACCCGGGGGAGTGGAGCCTTTACCCGGAAGTGTTCAGGTGCTTGACACGTCGGTGGGGATATCCGCAAATCGACATGATGGCCTCTCATCTCAACAAGAAGCTCAAGCGGTATTGTTCCAGGTCGAGAGACCGACAGGCAGTGGCGGTAGACGCTCTGACGACTCCATAGGTCTACCAGATGATGTACGTGTTTCCTCCACTTCCTCTGATCCCAAGAAGTCTAAAAAGAATAAGAAGGAAAAAGGTTCAAGCAATACTCATTGCTCCGGACTGGCAAAGAAGGGCCTGGTAAGTGGAGATACTCCTTGAAGATCCGTGGCCTCTGCCTCTCCGCGAGGATCTTCAGCAACAGGGCCTGTTCATCGATCAAGACTTACCACGGCTATGTTTAACGGCATGGAGTTTGAACAGCTGATCCTAGCCAGGAGAGGGATTCCTGACAAGATCATCCCGACTATGATTCAAGCCAGGAAAGGAGTAACGTCTAAACATTACCACCGTACATGGAAGAAGTATGTCTCTTGGTGTGAGAGCAGACAATATTCCGCAGCGGAATTTCATCTGGGACGTTTCCTGCTTTTTCTGCAGACGAGAGTGGATGTGGGCCTATGCCTAGGTTCCATTAAAGTCCAGATTTCGGCTTTGTCTATTTTCTTTCAGAAACAATTGGCTTTTCTCCCTGAGGTCCAGACGTTCTTGAAAGGTGTTCTGCACGTCCAGCCTCCATTTGTGCCTCCCAGCGCACCTTGGTATCTCAATTTGGTGCTGCAATTCCTCCAGTTGGACTAGTTTGAACCGTTACAGGAGGTTGACGTAAAGTACCTTACATCAAAGACCGTCACACTAATGGCCTTGCCCTCAGCAAGACGTTTGTTGTGTCAAAGTCAAAAATATCATGATTCACCATTGCCTTGTACTAACCCAAATGCTCATGCCCGCTGCTCGTACATTCAGTCTGCTGTACGTGCACATGTCCGCAAAGTGCGTACGCTCGCTCCGGCGAGTACGCGCGGTATATGCGTATATACGGTAGAGTTTATGTGCGTCTAGCGAGTGACTCGATCGCTACATATTTAACAAATATAATGTGTTTTGTAGGTAATAATCCCCTTTATAATATCTGAAAGTATGTTTAGTGTAACTGGTTCAGGGATAAAGGAATTCCTCTTTGCATGATACGAAGGGTCAGACAGGGTCTGAGCGGTGGTGTTTAGTACCTAACTAAAGAGTATTTTATTAGAAACATTCCGGTGTTGGTTAGGTAGAGATTAATCGCTCCTGCGTATAGTTATGTCTATAAGTAGTTTATGGACATTTACTGTATTTGCGGTTCATTATCCATGCGGCGGGAATCCTGAGAATCCCTCCCATCTGAGCAGTTTGGAATAGTCACAACCCACCTGTTCAAACTAACCTATGACCTTTTGTTATAATGCGAAGACAGGTTTCTGTGTCCAATGAACAATAAGATTGTAGGGCCCTTTGTAGTGTACTGTACTGTGTGTATATAAGGCAGCCAGCCTGGGCCAGCTCTCTCACTACTCTCCAAAAGGTTTTCATCACTGATTAACTGAGAGCTGGATATCCAGGACTGCGCAGCGATCATTCCCACGTGTGTAAGTTTCTCTGTGACCAACTTATTCTCTGTCTGTATTTGCCATACTCTCTCTCTCTCACTGTTATTGTATAGGATTAAGACGCTATTGTATATTTATGTCCAGTTATTCTGTTTAGGTGTTTTATGTTAGTGCTGTAGTGTATAAGCTGTTAACTGTTTTCCCCTTTTTACATAACTAAATACCGTTAGTAAAGGTGTTGGAACCTCAGCAAGGTGTCTGTGTTTCTCTAGCTAGTATAGAGGGTTTCTGAGCATCTCAGCCGCTCAAACAGCTTTCACATAATAGAGGTTAATCAGTGTTACATTGTGTTAACATTACAAGACCAAGGTTTACAGTATAAGCTTATCCTTTCTGTGTGTTGCATACAAGGTTTACTGTGTGTCATCCTGTAAGCGTCCGCGCCGCTCGTGTTCTTCTCGTGGGCACAGCGTCCGCTACGCTAGTAGCGTAGCATTACGGTACTCGGGCCGCCTATAGCGTGCTCGATACCCAGCGTAAGCCGTGAGCAAACATGCCGCTCGTGCGTCTCGACCACGGCCTAGCATCGGCTACGCTAAGTGCGTATCATTACGGTACCCCGTACGCCCATTGCGTACTGAGTCTCTCACCAATATATAGTGAATGTTATAAGATAAATAATTAGCTTTATCAGTTGGAACTAGGGGCGTTGTCTCACAAGATTCCCTACTTAATTTTCTATGAGGACAAAGCTGAACTCAGAACTCGTCAGCAATTTCTTCCTAAGGTGGTGTCCGCTTTTCACATCAACCAACCTATTGTGGTTCCGGCTGTGATGGACACCTCTGATACTTCAAAGTCTTTGGATGTTGTGAGGGCTTTGAAGGTGTATGTAAAGAGAACAGCTCATCACAGAAAATCTGACTCACTGTTCATTCTCTATGATCCCAATAAAATTGGGTGTCCTGCTTCAAAACAGTCCATTGCACGCTGGATCAAGCTCACGATCCAGCATGCTTATTCCACGGCAGGATTGCCGGTTCCAAAATCTGTAGATGCCCACTCTACTAGGTCAGTGGGTTCTTCTTGGGAGGCTGCCCGGGGTGTCTCGGTTTTACAGCTCTGCCGAGCAGTTACTTGGTCAGGTTCGAACATGTTTGCAAAGTTCTACAAGTTCGATACTTTGGCCTCTGAGGACCTTCAGTTTGGTCAGTCAGTTCTGCAGGAACCTCAGCACTCTCCCACCCGGTTTGGGACCTTTGGTACTTCCCCATGGTACTAAATGGATTCCCAGTATCCTCTAGGACGTAAGAGAAAATAGGTTTTTAATTACCTACTGGTAAATCCTTTTCTCGTAGTCCGGAGAGGATACTGGGTGCCCGCCCGGTGCTTCGTTTTTTCCTGCACTGTTACTTGGTTAAGTATTCTGGTTTGTTCAGCTGTTGCTGTTCATGTTTCAAGTTTGATTAGCATGGCTTCCCTATTGTTCTGTGTGTGCTGGTTCGTAATCTCACCACTTTTCTTATCTATCCTTCTCTCAAAGTATGTCCGTCTCCTCGGGCACAGTTTCCTAGACTGAGACTGGTAGGAGGGGCATAGAGGGAGGAGCCAGCGCACACTATCAAATTTCTTAAAGTGCCCAAGACTCCTAGTGGACCAGTCTACACCCCATGGTACTAAATGGATTCCCAGTATCCTCTACGGACTACGAGAAAAGGATTTACCGGAAGGTAATTAAAATCCTATTTTTTAAATCAATGGAAACCCTTTAATTATACATTGGTGGACTCCAATGTCAGCAATTACAGTCTGTTTTTATTTGTGATTATTTGACATTATCGGGTATTTTCAGTTGATCAGTGGTAGGAATTTCCAAATATAAGGAGCCGCGTGTCGCTGCCATTTTCACTCGTGCTTTGGAGATGATAGCGAGAGGACGTGGCTGCGTTCTCTCAGTTTCTGTGTTCAGTGTGCTGTAAATATCTGTGCTCAGTGTGCTGCAAATATCTGTGCTCAGTGTGCTTGCAAATATCTGTGCTCAGTGTGCTGAAAATATCTACGTTCTCTGCCTGAAAAACGCTCCATATCTGTGCTGCATTGTAGTATTTAGTAGGAGGACAGTGCAGAATTTTGCTGACCACCAGTATATATATAGCAGTACGGTACAGTAGTCCATTGCTCTACCTCTGTGTCGTCAAGTATACTATGCATCCATACCTGTGCTGCATTTTAGTTGTGCGCAGTATATAGTAGGAGGACAGTGCAGAATTTTGCTGACCACCAGTATATATATAGCAGTACGGTACAGTAGTCCACTGCTCTACCTCTGTGTCGTCAAGTATACTATCCATAGCTGTGCTGCATTGTAGTTGTGCGCAGTATATAGTAAGAGGACAGTGCAGAATTTTGCTGACCACCAGTATATATATAGCAGTACGGTACAGTAGTCCACTGCTCTACCCCTATGTCGTCAAGTATACTATCCATCCATACCTGTGCTGCATTTTAGTTGTGCGCAGTATATAGTAGGAGGACAGTGCAGAATTTTGCTGACCACCAGTATATATATATATATATATATATATATAGCAGTATGGTACAGTAGTCCACTGCTCTACCTCTGTGTCGTCAAGTATACTATCCATCCCTACCTGTGCTGCATTTTAGTTGTGCGCAGTATATAGTAGGAGGACAGTGCAGAATTTTGCTGACCACCAGTATATATATAGCAGTACGGTACAGTAGTCCACTGCTCTACCTCTGTGTCGTCAAGTATACTATCCATCCATACCTGTGCTGCATTTTAGTTGTGCGCAGTATATAGTAGGAAGACAGTGCAGAATTTTGCTGACCACCAGTGTATATATATATAGCAGTACGGTACAGTAGTCCATTGCTCTACCTCTGTGTCGTCAAGTATACTATCCATATGTGAGCTGCATGTGCTGTTTGGGGACTATTTTTTTAAGTGCCATCCTGTCTGACACTGCAGTGCCACTCCTAGATGGGCCAGGTGTTTGTGTCGGCCACTTGGGTCGCTTAGCTTAGCCATCCAGCGACCTTGGTGCACCTCTTTTTTTCTTTGCATCATGTGCTGTTTGGGGACTATTTTTTAAATCTGCCATCCTGATTGACACTGCAGTGCCACTCCTAGATGGGCCAGGTGTTTGTGTCGGCCACTTGGGTCACTTAGCTTAGCCATCCAGCGACCTTGGTGCACCTCTTTTTTTCTTTGCATCATGTGCTGTTTGGGGACTATTTTTTAAATCTGCCATCCTGTCTGACACTGCAGTGCCACTCCTAGATGGGCCAGGTGTTTGTGTTGGCCACTTGGGTCACTTAGCTTAGCCATCCAGCGACCTTGGTGCACCTCTTTTTTTCTTTGCATCATGTGCTGTTTGGGGACTATTTTTTAAATCTGCCATCCTGTCTGACACTGCAGTGCCACTCCTAGATGGGCCAGGAGTTTGTGCCGGCCACTTGGGTCACTTAGCTTAGTCATCCAGCGACCTCGGTGCAAATTTTAGGACTAAAAATAATATTGTGAGGTGTGAGGTGTTCAGAATAGACTGGAAATGAGTGGAAATTATGGTTATTGAGGTTAATAATACTATAGGATCAAAATTACCCCCAAATTCTATGATTTAAGCTGTTTTTGAGGGTTTTTTGTAAAAAAAACACCTGAATCCAAAACACACCCGAATCCGACAAAAAATTTTCAGGGAGGTTTTGCCAAAACGCGTCCGAATCCAAAACACGGCCGTGGAACCGAATCCAAAACCAAAACACAAAACCCGAAAAATTTCCGGTGCACATCACTAATTTTTATCAATTAACAAAATGGAAAGTGAAGGAACAGAAGAGAAATCTAAATCAAATCAATATTTGGTGTGATCACCCTTTGTCTTCAAAACAGCATCAATTCTTCTCTGTACACTTTCACACAGTTTTTGAAGGAATTTGGCAGGGAGGTTGTTACAAAACATCTTGGACAACTAATCACAGATCTTCTGAGGATGTAGGCTTGCTCAAATCCCTCTGTCTCTTCATGTAATCCCACACAGACTTGATGATGTTGAGATCAGGGCTCTGTGGGGGCCATATCATCACTTCCAAGACTCCCTGTTCTTCTTTATGCTGAAGACAGTTCTTAATGACAATGGCTGTATGTTTGGTGTCATTGTCTTGCTGCAGAATAGATTTGGATCAGATGCCTCCCTGATGTTACCTGCCTGTATTTTTTAGCATTGAAGCACAAAGAAATGGGCAACATTGTGGACCATAGACGCAGTGGTCGGCCAATTGAAACTTAGATGAAAGACACATCATGATCACTTCCCTTTGAAATATATTATGTGGGTATCTTTGCTGCCTGGTATATTATCATGTGGGTGTCCTGCTGCCTGGTATATTATCATGTGGGCGTCCTGCTGTCTGGTATATTATCATGTGGGCGTCTTACTGGCTGGTATATTATCAAGTGGGTGTCCTGCTGGCTGGTTTATTATTATATGGGTATCTTTGTTGGCTGGTATATTATGTAGTAATCTTTGCGGCCTGGTATATTATCACGTGGGCATCATGCTGGCTGGTATATTATCATGTGGGTGTCCTGCTAGCTGGTATATTATCATGTTTGTATCTTTGCTGCCTAGTATATTATCATGTGGGCATCCTGTGACTGGTATATTTCATGTGAGTGTCCTGCTGTCTGGTATATTATTATATGAGTATCTTTGTTGGCTGGTATATTATGTGTGCACCTTTGCTGGCTCGTATATTATCATGTTGGTATTCTGCTGGCTGGTATATTATCATGTTGGTATTCTGCCACCTGGTATTTCTCCTGTATCCACTAGGGGACACTGGAGTATATACAATGGGGAATAGACGGGTGATAAGTGAAGCCTGGCACTTTAAATTTCTCTCAAATTGTAGTTGGCTCTCCCCATCTATACCTCAGACGACTTCAGTTTTGATTGAGTGCCCAAGGGAGCTGGGTGCTTGTAAGGGCTGTCTCCTGCCCTTTTTATTACATTTTATTTGAATTTTATTTGACGTGACATCTATCAAGGCTTCAACATGCAGACTGCCTGCTGCTTCAGTCTGTCTACATCATTGGATGCCACCGGAAGGGATTAGTCACAGCTGCTTGCTGTCCAGCTCAACAATAACATTGCCGTAGTCCTCCAAGCTTAGGCAGCCGCTATTACTGCCAATTATTTAAAAAGAGCGAGCATCAGGATGGGGGCGGGGCTTTGCTGCACGGTCAACCTGCACCGCCGCCTGGATGGCTGTGTCGGGAGGCTCCTGCTACATGGGAGCTACCTTAAACCAATCATTTCACAAGCCCAGTATGAGCCAGAACTCTGTCTCTCCTTCAATGGTCACATGCGCACGCAGCCACTGTTGTTCTGCAAGACGCGGCAAAGCAGCTTCCAGCAGACCATGTCCATGCATGTGTGTATGGCTATACATACTTGTTCTGTAATGCAGACGGTTATACTGTTCTTCTGTAAACATTCAAACTGTATGTATGGGCTGCTAACACTGTTCCTGACTTTATGGTCTTATAACTCCTACGGAGGCAAGTGTTATTAACTTTGCTGAATGTGATGACACTTACCCTTCAGCACTCTGTTTTTTCAGTATTTGAAGTAAGGTTAACTGCTTCTGCTGCAGCTGCTGATACAGTATGTTTCTGTTGGCTAGCTTGCAAAAGGGTAGCCCCAGATTTAAGGTGTAATGTAACTGAATACTAACAAGGTAGATGCTGTGGCTCAGCATGTTAGTGCTAGAGCACAGTAAGTACAAGGACCAAGTATCGAGTCCAACTATGGTCAGAAAATGTTATGCCTGCTGTATATTTTAGAGGGCAGCTATACGTACAAGACTGTAGGGAAGAGTCCCGGGTTTCTTCCCGCAGATACTGTATTGGGAGGGGCTGAACACCGGTCACAATACCAATGCAGAAATCCCGGCATCTGAAAATCCCAATGGTCACCATGCCGACCAACAGGGACTATTTCCACCAGTGGGTGTCCACGACACCTATAGAGTGGGAATATAACCTTTGGCGAGCACAGTGAGCCACCGAGCCCACTGTGTGGCGAGCGCAGTGAGCCCGCAAAGGGGCTTCGTTTTGCTTGCCCCCCGCCAGCCATCCAACAGCCGGGATCCCGCTGCCGGTATTGTGACCGGATGTCTCCTGATCACCGGTCACACATACCCAACACAAAATATCAGGTGTTGTAGGCAGTAGCGGATCTTGCCACAGGCAAGCAGGACTTTTGCCCAGGGCGCCGCCTTCCGGAGAGCGCCGGCACCATCCGGAGGGCGCCGCACCAGGGCAAGATCCGCTGCTGCTGTGCCCCCCGCTGTGTCCCGCTGCCGCTGCCCGCTGTGAAAGGAAACTAGACGCTATGCGCCTAGTTTCCCTTCGTGGAGAGGACCTTTACTGTGCAGTGCGCGATCACGCGATGACGTCATCGCGCACCGCACATCATTTCAGTGGTGCTACTACTGTACAGGGGGCGTAACTGACCACGCCCCCTGTATGAAGCCACGCCCCTATTGCCGCCCAGGTCGCAAAAAGCCCCTGAACCGGCCCTGGTTGTAGGCTAGCTTTTCTTAAGCATTCCTATATGTCTGAGGGTTTGGTGAAACGACTGGCACGCGTGGCCTAGTGGGTAAGGTGGGCACCTTACATAGCAGGCCAACCAGTGTAAATCATACCTAAGTCTATTTATTCATCAGGGTGTGAAAAAATAATGATTTTGACTGCACCAAACCAAATGTGGAAAATATTCTTTCTACTGAAGCTGATGATGCTGCCGCTGTTAGCAATTGCTCTATTGCTACCATGATGTTTTCATTACCAGCTACAGTTTCTGAACCAATGTGTATCTTCCACTATGTGCCACTGTTGACACAACAATGTGGCCAAACAAGAGATCATTAAACAGGGATGCTTTTCCCTGGAACTTGACTAGTGTTGGTAGAAGGGTATTTGAATGTGGATGTTTTTCTTTGGCAAACTTAAGGGGCATACACTCGAGAAGATAAAAGTGGACGATATGCACGATAAAGTTAAAGACGTGCATATCCAGGCTTGGACTGGCCCACAGGGTTACAGGGGAAGCCACTGGTGGGCCCCACTGCCTGGGGGCCCACCTCCTGCTCTAAGGATCAGGTTCAGACTGTGCACTTGAATTATGCATTAGACATGTGTTACCTTATACTGGACTATGGTGTGTTTTTTTACAGTGTATTGCTGTTATTAATCTGTTATTAATCTGATACATTATCATTAGAGATGTGCACCGGAAATTTTTCGGGTTTAGTGTTTTGGTTTTGGATTCGGTTCCGCGGCCGTGTTTTGGATTCGGACGCATTTTGGCAAAACCTCCCTGAAATTTTTTTGTCGGATTCGGGTGTGTTTTGGATTCGGATGTTTTTTTTCAAAAAACCCTCAAAAACAGCTTAAATCATAGAATTTGGGGGTAATTTTGATCCTATAGTATTATTAACCTCAATAACCACAATTTCCACTCATTTCCAGTCTATTCTGAACACCTCACACCTCACAATACAATTTTTAGTCCTAAAATTTGCACCAAGGTCGCTGGATGACTAAGCAAAGCGACCCAAGAGGGCGGCACAAACACCTGGCCCATCTAGGAGTGGCACTGCAGTGGCAGACAGGATGGCACTTAAAAAAATTGGCCCCAAACAGCACATGATGCAAAGAAAAGAGAAAAAGAGGTGCACTGTGGCCGCTGGACGGCTAAGCTAAGCGACACAAACACCTCAATATCACAGGAATTATTTGTTCTAATCAATGGTATTATTGGTCCAAATCACTGGAAGAAAATGACAAAATCACTGGAATTATTCATTCTAATCAATGGTATTATTGGTCCAAATCACTGGAAGAAAATGACAAAATCACTGGAATTATTCGTTCTAATCAATGGTATTATTGGTCCAAATCACTGGAAGAAAATGACAAAATCACTGGAATTATTCGTTCTAATCAATGGTATTATTGGTCCAAATCACTGGAAGAAAATGACAAAATCACTGGAATTATCCATTCTAATCAATGGTATTATTGGTCCAAATCACTGGAAGAAAATGACAAAATCACTGGAATTATTCGTTCTAATCAATGGTATTATTGGTCCAAATCACTGGAAGAAAATGACAAAATCACTGGAATTATTCGTTCTAATCAATGGTATTATTGGTCCAAATCACTGGAAGAAAATGGAATGGATGGATACTTGCAGTGACACAGAGCTGCAAGATACAGCAATGGCCTACTGTACAACTATATACTGTTAGTCACCAAAATGCTGCACTGTAATACTAGAAGCTATAGAAAAGTAGATATATTATTGTATATATCAGTACAGAACGGTGTAACTGTGACACATGTGTCCTGACAAGCAGTATAGAAGCTATAGAAAAGTATATATAATATTACTGTATATCAGTAAAAAGGAATAAAAAAGTTAATATTGGGTGTATGCTATAGGCCGCCTGGTATCAACGCATCTGATGATGAATTGTTACTAAAGCAAATTGAAAGAGCAGCAGGAGTAGGAGACATAGTAGTGATGGGAGATTTTAACTATCCAGAGATAAACTGGAAAAAACGATTCATGTGATACTGCTAGGGGCAATATGTTTTTAAACACACTTAATGATAACTACTTAGTCCAACTAATTGAGGAACCAACTAGGTACAATGCAATCTAAGACCTGGTATTAACAAACAATGGGGATTTGGTATCAGGTATTATAGTAGGGGAACCCATAGGAAACAGCGACCACAATATGGTCACATTCAATATCAGTTTCTATAAACAGCCCTATACTGGCTCAACTAGGACTTTAAACTTTAGCAAAGCAAATTTTGAAAAGATGAGGGTATTTTTCAGGGATAATGAATGGGAAGGTTTGTTTTTAGGAAAAAATACTACGGAGAAATGGGAGGTACTAAAATTCCTGCTAGCTAAAAATACACTCAAATGTATTCCTATGAGTAGCAAAAAAAAGGAATAAAAATCATAAACCGATGTGGCTTAACAAAAAGATTAAGGAACTTATGGGCAAGAAAAGGCGAGCATTTAAAAAATACAAATCTGACGGGGAAGCAGAGTCATTTCAGCACTATAAGGAATGTAACAAAATTTGCAAAAAGGAAATAAGAGCGGCTAAAGTAGAAACTGAAAAACTAGTAGCAAAGGAAAGCAAAGCGAATCCCAAAAAATTCTTTAAATACATTAATAGCAAGAGATTAAAGAAGGAGAGTATAGGCCCTTTAAAAGACAAGTTGGGAGTCTTAAGCAAAAATGATAATGACATAGCGGACACACTAAATGAGTTTTTTTCAACAGTATTCACTCGAGAGGACCCAATTCAGGGACTAACACACAATCTCAATAATGAGAATATCACACTGATAGGTACTTATTTAAGCAAGGAAGTAGTCTGTGACCGATTAAAACATTTAAAGATTAATAAATCACCAGGGCCCGATGGTATTCATCCAAGGGTTCTAATGGAGCTTCACTCTGAACTGGCAAAACCGCTATCTTTGATCTTTAAGGATTCAGTTATATCAGGTATGGTTCCCAAAGACTGGCGTATAGCGGAAGTAGTGCCTATATTCAAAAAGGGAAGTAAAGCTGAACCAGGTAATTATAGACCAGTTAGTCTTACATCTATAGTGGGGAAAGTATTGGAAGGTATTCTAAGAGATAGTATTCAGAAGTTCCTTGAAACCAATAAGGTCATTAAAAGGAATCAACATGGGTTTATGAAGGACAGATCCTGTCAAACCAACTTACTTGGCTTTTATGAAACAGTAAGCGCAAACCTAGATCAGGGTAAAGACGTGGATGTAATCTTTTTAGACTTTGCCAAAGCGTTCGATACTGTGCCACACATGAGACTTATCTACAAGCTGCAAGAATCAGGTCTAGGAAGCACAATATGCACTTGGGTCAAAAACTGGTTAGATAATAGGAAGCAGCGTGTTGTGGTTAATGGATCTTTTTCAACTTGGACTGAAGTGCTAAGTGGTGTGCCGCAAGGCTCAGTATTAGGACCGCTATTGTTCAATATTTTCATTAACGACCTAACAGAAGGTCTAGAGAGCATGGTGTCAATTTTTGCAGATGATACCAAATTGTGTAAGGCTATAAATACAGAGGAGGATGCCGAGTCTCTACAGAACGACTTAGTTAAATTAGAAGCATGGGCAGCCAAATGGAGAATGCGCTTCAACACAGACAAGTGTAAGGTAATGCACTGTGGTAACAAGAACAAAAATTACACCTACCTACTAAATGGGGTAAAATTAGGGGATTCTGTACTGGAAAAGGACTTAGGTGTCCTCATAGATAGCAAGCTAAGCAGTAGTACCCAAAGTAGGACTGCAGCAAAGAAGGCTAATAAGATATTAGCATGCATAAAACGGGGTATTGATGCTAGGGACGAGAGTATTATACTCCCGTTATATAAATCACTAGTGAGGCCACACCTTGAATACTGTGTACAATTCTGGGCACCGTACTACAAAAAGGATATCCTGGAGCTTGAAAAGGTACAGAGGAGGGCGACCAAACTAATTAAGGGCATGGAGACGATGGAATACAAGGAAAGGCTTGAAAGACTAGGCATGTTTACA
The DNA here is from genome assembly GCF_028390025.1 of Pseudophryne corroboree. Lineage (NCBI taxonomy): Eukaryota > Metazoa > Chordata > Amphibia > Anura > Myobatrachidae > Pseudophryne > Pseudophryne corroboree. Next base: position 559,184,200 of record NC_086444.1, read on the forward strand.
TTGGAAAAGCGGAGACTAAGAGGGGATATGATCAACATCTACAAATATATAAGGGGACAATACACAGAGCTTGCGCGGGACCTGTTTTTGGTTAGATCAACACAGAGGACTCGTGGACACTCGCTCAGGTTAGAGGAGAGGAGATTCCGCACAATACGACGTAAAGGCTTTTTCACGGTAAGGACAATACATGTTTGGAATTCCCTGCCCGAGGGAGTTGTAATGGCGGAATCTGTCAACACCTTTAAGAATGGGTTAGATAAATTCCTAATGGATAAGGATATCCAGGGGTATGGTGCATAGTCATACATTATAGTTACTATAAATAGGGATAAAATGTAACGGCTGACAGCAGCATCAGTCAGAAAATAAGATTTTACTTACCGATAAATCTATTTCTCGTAGTCCGTAGTGGATGCTGGGGACTCCGTCAGGACCATGGGGATTAGCGGCTCCGCAGGAGACAGGGCACAAAACTAAAGCTTTAGGATCAGGTGGTGTGTACTGGCTCCTCCCCCTATGACCCTCCTCCAAGCCTCAGTTAGGATACTGTGCCCGGACGAGCGTACACAATAAGGAAGGATATTGAATCCCGGGTAAGACTCATACCAGCCACACCAATCACACCGTATAACTTGTGATCTGAACCCAGTTAACAGTATGACAAACGTCGGAGCCTCTGAACAGACGGCTCACAACAATAACAACCCGATTTTTTTGTAACAACAACTATGTACAAGTATTGCAGACAATCCGCACTTGGGATGGGCGCCCAGCATCCACTACGGACTACGAGAAATAGATTTATCGGTAAGTAAAATCTTATTTTCTCTGACGTCCTAAGTGGATGCTGGGGACTCCGTCAGGACCATGGGGATTATACCAAAGCTCCCAAACGGGCGGGAGAGTGCGGATGACTCTGCAGCACCGAGTGAGAGAACTCCAGGTCCTCCTCAGCCAGGGTGTGCCCCTGACCAAGTAGCAGCTCGGCAAAGTTGTAAAGCCGAGCCCCCTGGGGCAGTCGCCCAAGATGAGCCCACCTTCCTTGTGGAATGGGCATTTATATATTTTGGCTGTGGCAGTCCTGCCACAGAATGTGCAAGCTGAATTGTACTACACATTCAACTAGCAATCGTCTGCTTAGAAGCAAGAGCACCCAGTTTTTTGGGTGCATACAAGATAACAGCAAGTCAGTTTTCCTGACTCCAGCCGTCCTGGAAATCTATATTTTCAGGGCCCTGACAACATCTAGCAACTTGGAGTCCTCCAAGTCTCTAGTAGCCGCAGGTACCACAATAAGCTGGTTCAGATGAAACGCTGACACCAACTTAGGGAGAAACTGGGGACGAGTCCGCAGCTCTGCCCTGTCCGAATGGACAATCAGATATGGGCTTTTGTGAGACAAAGCCGCCAATTCTGACACTCGCCTGGCCGAGGCCAGGGCCAACATCATGGTCACTTTCCATGTGAGATATTTCAAATCCACAGATTTGAGCGGTTTAAACCAACGTGATTTGAGGAATCCCAGGACTACGTTGAGATCCCACAGTGCCACTGGAGGCACAAAAGGGGGTTGTATATGCAGTACTCCCTTGTAAAATTTCTGGACTTCAGGAACTGAAGCCAATTCTTTCTGGAAGAAAATCGACAGGGCCGAAATTTGAACCTTAATGGACCCCAATTTGAGGCCCATAGACACTCCTGTTTGCAGGAAATGCAGGAATCGACCGAGTTGAAATTTCTTCGTGGGGCCTTCCTGGCCTCACACCACGCAACATATTTTCGCCACATGTGGTGATAATGTTGTGCGGTCACCTCCTTCCTGGCTTTGACCAGGGTAGGAATGACCTCTTCCGGAATGCCTTTTTCCCTTAGGATCCGGCGTTCAACCGCCATGCCGTCAAACGCAGCCGCGGTAAGTCTTGGAACAGACATGGTACTTGCTGAAACAAGTCCCTTCTTATCGGCAGAGGCCCTGAGTCCTCTGTGAGCATCTCTTGAAGTTCCGGGTACCAAGTCCTTCTTGGCCCATCCGGAGCCACGAGTATAGTTCTTACTCCTCTACGTCTTATAATTCTCAGTACCTTTGGTATGAGAAGCAGAGGAGGGAACACATACACCGACTGGTACACCCCTGGTGTTACCAGAACGTCCACAGCTATTGCCTGAGGGTCTCTTGACCTGGCGCAATACCTGTCCAGTTTTTTGTTCAGGCGGGACGCCATCATGTCCACCTTTGGTCTTTCCCAACGGTGCACAATCATGTGGAAAAAACTTCTCGATGAAGTCCCCACTCTCCCGGGTGGAGGTCGTGCTGAGGAAGTCTGCTTCCCAGTTGTCCACTCCCGGAATGAAAACTGCTGACAGTGCTATCACATGATTTTCCGCCCAGCGAAGAATCCTTGCAGTTTCTGCCATTGTCCTCCTGCTTCTTGTGCCGCCCTGTCTGTTTACGTGGGCGACTGCCGTGATGTTGTCCCACTGGATCAATACCGGCTGACCTTGAAGCAGAGGTCTTGCTAAGCTTAGAGCATTGTAAATTGCTCTTAGCTCCAGTATATTTATGCGGAGAGAAGTCCCCAGACTTGATGAGAAGGGCAAATTTGGACATGGAGGTAAGCATCCTTGATGTCCAGGGACACCATATAGTCCCCTTCTTCCTGGTTCGCTATCACTGCTCTGAGTGACTCCATTTAGAATAGGTCTCACCGAGCCGTCTGGCTTCAGTACCACAATATAGTGTGGAATAATACCCCTTTACTTGTTGTAGGAGGGGTACTTTGATTATCACCTGCTGGGAATACAGCTTGTGAATTTTTTCCAATACTGCCTCCCTGTCGGAGGTAGACGTTGGTAAAGCAAACTTCAGGAACTTGCGAGGGGGAGACGTCTCGAATTTCCAATCTGTACCCCTGGGATACTACTTGTAGGATCCAGGGGTCCACTTGCGAGTGAGCCCACTGCGTGCTGAAACTCTTGAGACGACCCCCCACCGCACCTGTTTGTACGGCCCCAGCGTCATGCTGAGGACTTGGCAGAAGCGGTGGAAGGCTTCTGTTCCTGGGAATGGGCTGCCTGCTGCAGTCTTCTTCCCTTACCTCTATCCCTGGGCAGATATTATGGGGACGAAAGGACTGAGGCTGAAAAGACTATGTCTTTTTCTGCTGAGATGTGACTTGGGGTAAAAAAGGTGGATTTTCTAGCTGTTGCCGTGGCCACCAGGTCCGATGGACCGACCCCAAATAACTCCTCCCCTTTATACGGCAATACTTCCATGTGCCGTTTGGAATCTGCATCACCTGACCACTGTCGTGTCTATAAACATCGTCTGGCAGATATGGACATCGCACTTACTCTTGATGCCAGAGTTTCGCATATATAGAAATGCATCTTTTAAATGCTCTATAGTCAATAAAATACTGTCCCTGTCAAGGGTATCAATATTTCCAGTCAGGGAATCCGACCAAGCCACCCCAGCGCTGCCCATCCAGGCTGAGGCGATCGCTGGTCGCAGTATAACACCAGTATGTGTGTATATACTTTTTAGGATATTTTCCAACCTCCTATCAGTTGGCTCCTTGAGGGCGTCCGTATCTGGAGACGGTAACGCCACTTGTTTTTATAAGTGTGTGAGCGCCTTATCCACCCTAAGGTGTGTTTCCCAACGCGCCATAACTTCTGGCGGGAAAGGGTATACCGCCAATAATTTTCTATCGGGGGAAACCCACGCATCATCACACACTTCATTTAATTTATCTGATTCAGGAAAAACCACATGTAGTTTTTTCACACTCCACATAATACCCTTTTTTGTGGTACTTGTAGTATCAGAAATATGTAACATCTCCTTCATTGCCCTTAACAAGTAACGTGTGGCCCTAAAGGAAAATACGTTTGTTTCTTCACCGTCGACACTGGAGTCAGTGTCCGTGTCTGTGTCTGTGTCGACCGACTGAGGTAAAAAGGACGTTTTAACGCCCCTGACGGTGTTTTAGACGCCTGGACAGGTACTAATTGGTTTGCCGGCCGTCTCATGTCGTCAACCGACCTTGCAGCGTGTTGACATTATCACGTAATTCCTTAAATAAGCCATCCATTCCGGTGTCGACTCCCTAGAGAGTGACATCACCATTACCGGCAATTGCTCCGCCTCCTCACCAACATCGTCCTCATACATGTCGACACACAAGTACCGACACACAGCACACACACAGGGAATGCTCTGATAGAGGACAGGACCCCACTAGCCCTTTGGGGAGACAGAGGGAGAGTTTGCCAGCACACACCAAAAACGCTATATTATACAGGGACAACCTTTATATAAGTGTTTTTCCCTTATAGCATTTTAATATATATATACATATCGCCAAATAAGTGCCCCCCCTCTCTGTTTTAACCCTGTTTCTGTAGTGCAGTGCAGGGGAGAGCCTGGGAGCCTTCCCACCAGCATTTCTGTGAGGGAAAATGGCGCTGTGTGCTGAGGAGAATAGGCCCCGCCCCCTTTTCGGCGGGCTTCTTCTCCCGTTTTTCTGAGACCTGGCAGGGGTTAAATACATCCATATAGCCTCCAGGGCAGAGGCGGATTGGCTATAGGGTTTACAGGGAAGATTCCCGGTGGGCCGACGCACCCGTGGGGCCTGTTTTGTTTGAGGACTTGTGGTCCTTTTTATAGACATAATGAATAAGATACAAAATAATTTGCATATATGAAAATGACTTTGCCACTTAGCCTGTGATTGCAGATGATCTAGTGTATGCTCTGTCTGCCTGCTTGGCTGACATATAAGATTGAGTGAATAGTGATTGGGATACGGTTGGTGTAATAAGCAAGAAAATATATCTTTCTAAAGAATGATATAGTTTCCTAAATTCTGAAGGTGTATCATATAATCTGCTCATAATATTTAATTTTATTTCTTTTTAACTTCCCCCTTGATGCTGGACATCCCCACTATCTGGAAAGTCTTGGGGGGGAGGGTTCTGCTGCCATGGCCCATGGCTAGACCATACACCTCTGGTGCTGCCCATGTGGGGCCACTAGTACAAATTTTTCCAGGGCTGTTTTTTGTTCCCAATCCACCCCTGCTCCAGGGGCTATATGTGATGTATTTTTAGCCAGAATAAGGTATTATACATTGCTGCCCAGGGCGCCCGCAGCAACGCCCTGCACCCTCCGTGACCGTTGGTGTGAAGTGTGTGACAACAATGGCGCACAGCTGCAGTGCTGTGCGCTACCTTCATGAAGACTGAAAAGCCTTCTGCCGCTGGTTTCTGGACCTTCAATCTTCAGCATCTGCAAGGGGGGTCGGCGGCGCGGCTCCGGGACGAACCCCAGGGTGAGACCTGTGTTCCGACTCCCTCTGGAGCTAATGGTGTCCAGTAGCCTAAGAAGCCAATCCATCCTGCACGCAGGTGAGTTGAACTTCTCTCCCCTAAGTCCCTCGATGCAGTGAGCCTGTTGCCAGCAGGACTCACTGAAAATAAGAAACCTAAAAACTTTTTCTAAGCAGCTCCTTAAGAGAGCCACCTAGATTGCACCCTGCTCGGACGGGCACAAAAACCTAACTGAGGCTTGGAGGAGGGTCATAGGGGGAGGAGCCAGTACACACCACCTGATCCTAAAGCTTTAGTTTTGTGCCCTGTCTCCTGCGGAGCCGCTAATCCCCATGGTCCTGACGGAGTCCCCAGCATCCACTTAGGACGTCAGAGAAATTTTAGTCAAATCATCATGCATAGGAGACCACAAATAGGTTGAACTCGATGGACAATTGTCTTTTTTCAACCTCAGATACTATGTTACTAGTACAGAGCGGTGTAACTGTGACACATGTGTCCTGACAAGCAGTATAGAAGCTATAGAAAAGTATATATAATATTACTGTATATCAGTACAGAGCGGTGAACCTGTGACCCATGTGTCCTGACAAGCAGTATAGAAGCTATAGAAAAGTATATATAATATTACTGTATATCAGTACAGAGCGGTGTAACTGTGACACATGTGTCCTGACAAGCAGTATAGAAGCTATAGAAAATAAGAAAAGTATATATATTATTGTATATATCAGTACAGACAGAGCGGTGTAACTGTGACCCATGTGTCCTGACAAGCAATATAGAAGCTATAGAAAAGTATATATAATATTACTGTATATCAGTACAGAGCAGTGTAACTGTGACACATGTGTCCTGACAAGCAGTATAGAAGCTATAGAAAAGTATATATATTATTGTATATATCAGTACAGAGCTGTGTAACTGTGACCCATGTGCATCCTGACAAGCAGTATAGAAGCTATAGAAAAGTATATATTATATACTGGTGGTCCCCAGTCCCCACATGGCAGCACACTGATCAGATATTTGCAGCACACTGAGCACAGATATGGAGCGTTTTCAGGCAGAGAACGTAGATATTTTCAGCACACTGAGCACAGATTATTTGCAGCACACTGAGCACAGATATTTGCAGCACACTGAGCACAGATTACGGAGCTTTTCAGGGAGAGAACGCAGCCACGTCAAGTGAAAATGGCGGCGACGCGCGGCTCCTTATATAGAATACGAATCTCGCGAGAATCTGACAGTGGGATGATGACGTTCGGGCGCGTTCTGGTTAACCGAGCAAGGCGGGAAGATCCGAGGCTGCCTTGGAACCGTGTAAAAATAAGATTTTAAACCTACCGGTAAATCTTTTTCTCCTAGTCCGTAGAGGATGCTGGGGACTCCGTAAGGACCATGGGGAATAGACGGGCTCCGCAGGAGACATGGGCACTATAAAGGAACTTTAGAATGGGTGTGCACTGGCTCCTCCCTCTATGCCCCTCCTCCAGACCTCAGTTAGATAAACTGTGCCCAGAGGAGACGGACAGTACGAGGAAAGGATTTTGTTAATCCAAGGGCAAGATTCACACCAGCCCACACCATCCACACCGTATAACCTGGAATATACGAACCAGTCAACAGTATGAAACAGAACAGCATCAGTCTAAGACTGAACAAAACTGTAACATAACCCTTATGCAAGCAAATAACTATATACAAGTCTTGCAGAATGTTGTCCGCACTGGGACGGGCGCCCAGCATCCTCTACGGCAGTGTTTCCCAACCACGGTCCTCAAGGCACACTAACAGTCCTGGTATTAGTGATATCCAGGCTTGAACACAGGTGACTTAATTAGTAGCTCAGTTATTTTGATTTAACCATCTGTGCTGAAGCCTGGATATCACTAAAACCTGCACTGTTGGTGTGCCTTGAGGACCGCGGTTGGGAATGCCTGCTCTACGGACTAGGAGAAAAAGATTTACCGGTAGGTTTAAAATCTTATTTTCTCTTACGTCCTAGAGGATGCTGGGGATTCCGTAAGGACCATGGGGATTATACCAAAGCTCCCAAACGTGCGGGAGAGTGCGGATGACTCTGCAGCACTGATTGAGCAAACATGAGGTCCTCCTCAGCCAGGGTATCAAACTTGTAGAATTTAGCAAAAGTATTTGAACCCGACCAAGTCGCCACTCGGCAAAGCTGTAATGCCGAGACGCCTCGGGCAGCCGCCCAAGAAGAGCCCACCTTCCTAGTGGAATGGGCCTTCACCGAATTAGGTAACAGCAATCCAGCCGTAGAATGAGCCTCCTGAATCGTGTTACAGATCCAGCGAGCAATAGTCTGCTTAGAAGCAGGAGCGCCAACCTTGTTGGGTGCATATAGGACAAAAAAAGACTCTGTTTTCCTTACCCTAGCCGTTCTGGCTACATAAATTTTCAAAGCCCTGACCACATCAAGGGACTCGGCCAGGTCCCTTGTAGCCACAGGCACCACAATAGGTTGGTTCATATGAAAAGAGGATAAATTGAGGCAAAAATTGAGGACGAGTTCGCAACTCAGCTCTGTCAACATGGAAAATCAGATAGGGGCTTTTGTGAGATAAAGCCGCCAACTCAGACACTCGCCTTGCAGACGCCAAGGCCAACAACATAACCACTTTCCAAGTGAGATATTTTAATTCCACGGTTTGAAGAGGCTCAAACCAATGAGACTTAAGGAACTGTAACACCACGTTAAGGTCCCATGGGGGGCACAAAAGGAGGCTGGATATTCAGCACTCCCTTCACAAAAGTCTGAACTTCTGGTAGAGAAGCCAATTCCTTCTAAAAGAAAATAGACAGAGCCGAAATCTGTACCTTAATGGAACCTAATTTTAGGCCCAAATTCACTCCAGTCTGTAGGAAGTGGAGAAAACGGCCCAGATGGAATTCTTCCGAAGGAGCATTCTTGGTCTCACACCAAGACACATACTTCCTCCAGGTACGGTGATAATGTTTCGCTGTCACCTCCTTCCTAGCCCTTATCAGAGTAGGAATTACCTCATCCGGAATGCCCTTTTCAGCTAGGATCCGGCGTTCAACCGCCATGCCGTCAAACGCAGCCGCGGTAAGTCTTGGAATAGACAGGGCCCCTATTGCAACAGGTCCTCTCTGAGAGGAAGAGGCCACGGATCTTCTGTGAGCATTTCCTGCAGCTCCGGATACCAGGCCCTTCGAGGCCAATCTGGAACAATGAGAATTGCCTGTACTCCTTTTCGTCTTATGATTCTCAATATTTTTGAGATGAGAGGAAGAGGAGGGAACACGTAGACTGACTGAAACACACACGGAGTCACCAGGGCGTCCACTGCTACCGCCTGAGGGTCCCTTGACCTGGCACAATACCTCGGGAGCTTCTTGTTGATGCGTGACGCCATCATGTCTATTTGAGGCAGTCCCCACTGACTTGCAATCTCTGCAAAGACTTCTTGGTGAAGTCCCCACTCTCCTGGATGGAGATCATGGCAGCTGAGGAAGTCTGCTTCCCAGTTGTCCACTCCCGGAATGAAGACTGCTGTCAGAGCGCTTACATGATTTTCCGCCCAGCGAAGAATTCTGGTGGCTTCCGCCATTGCCACCCTGCTCCTTGTTCCGCCTTGGCGGTTTACATGAGCCACAGCCGTGACGTTGTCTGACTGAATCAGAACCGGTAGGTCGCGAAGAAAATTCTCCGCTTGACGTAGGCCGTTGTATATGGCCCTCAATTCCAGTACGTAGATGTGTAGACAAGCCTCCTGGCTTGACCACAGACCCTGGAAGTTTCTTCCCTGTGTGACTGCTCCCCAGCCTCCGAGGCTCGCGTCCGTGGTCACCAGAACCCAGTCCTGAATGCCAAACCTGTGACCCTCTAGAAGGTGAGCACTCTGCAGCCACCACAAGAGAGATACCCTGGCCCTGGGGGACAGGCTGATCATCTGATGAATATGTAGATGTGACCCGGACCACTTGTCCAGAAGGTCCCACTGAAAGGTCCTCGCATGGAACCTGCCGAATGGAATGGCCTCGCAAGACACCACCATCTTTCCCAGAACTTGAGTGCATTTATGGACCGACACCCTTTTTGGCTTTAACAGGTCCCTGACCACGTTCTGGAGTTCCTGGGCCTTTTCCATCGGGAGAAAAACCCTTTTTCGTTCCGTATCCAGAATCATGCCTAAGATAGGCAAACGGGTCGTTGGAACCAACTGTGACTTTGGTAGATTGAGAATCCAGCAGTGCTGTTGCAACACCCTCAGGGAGAGTGATACGCTGTTCAGCAACTGTTCTCTCGATCTCGCTTTTATTAGGAGATCATCCAAGTACGGAATAATTGTGACACCCTGCTTGCACAGGAGCACCATCATTTCCGCCATTACCTTGGTGAAAATCCTTGGGCCGTGGAAAGCCCAAACGACAACGTCTGAAATTGGTAATGACAATCCTGTACAGCAAATCTCAGGAACGGCTGATGAGGAGGATATATGGGGACATGAAGGTATGCATCCTTTATGTCCAGGGACACCATATAATCCCTCCCCCCTCCAGGCTGGCGATGACCGCTCTGAGCGATTCCATCTTGAATTTGAACCTTTTCAAGTATAGGTTTAAGGATTTTAAATTCAGAATGGGTCTGACCGAACCGTCTGGTTTCGGTACCACAAACAGGGTTGAGTAGTACCCTGTCCCCTGTTGAAGCAGGGGAACTTTGACCACCACTTGTTGAAGACACAGTTTTTGAATTGCATTTAAAACTACTTCCCTCTCCGGGGAAGAAGCTGGTAGGGCCGATTTGAAAAACTGGCGAGGAGGCACCTCTTCGAATTCCAGCTGGTAACCCTGGGAAACAATGTCTATTGCCCAGGGATCCACCTGTGATTGAATCCAGACGTGGCTGAAAAGTCGAAGACGTGCCCCCACTGGGGCGGACTCCCTCAGCGGAGCCCCAGCGTCATGCGGTGGATTTTGTAGAAGCCGGGGAGGACTTCTGTTCCTGGGAACTCGCTGTAGTTGGCAGCTTTTTCCCCCTGCCCTTACCTCTGGCGAGAAAGGAAGATCCCCGTACTCTCTTGGATTTATGCGACCGAAAGGACTGCATCTGATAATGTGGCATTTTCTTTTGCTGTGAGGAAACATAAGGTAAAAAAGTGGATTTACTTGCAGTAGCTGTGGAAACCAGGTCCGTGAGACCTTCCCCAAATAATTCCTCACCCTTGTAAGGCAAAACCTCCATATGCTTCTTTGAGTCGGGACTTTTCAAGGAAATCTTTATCAAGGCAAAATCTTGTCATGTGCATGCCCCTTATTAAGAGCGTTGAACTTTTCTTCTGCAGTTAAACAACTACCACAGTAACGTGAGTCCATCAAATCAGCGAGAAAATGTGCAGGTCCCAATGCTTGATTATAGAGGTACAAAAATGTCTTCATGCTTGGTTTGTCGAGATTGAATTCCTTCAAACTATCCTCCAACTCTTTCCACACATGTATATCATTGGAGACAAAAAAAATTATGGGATTTAAATCAATGATTTTTTATTTAAATCGTGATTTAAATCAAGTTGATCTAAATCAGCACACCCTGTTATGCATAATTACTGATTGCTGCCTATAGAGCTGCCCTTACAAGGTTACTGTATCATGAATTTTGGCTCTCTACCCTTGGGGCTTTCCTATATATTTTGGGCCAAATGTATTGCGGTGTGATTTTGCACAAATGTGCGAGTTTAGCGCTAATCTCGTACATTTTGCAAAGTCGACCAATGTAATGGGATGCGGAAACATGCAAAATCGTATGTTTACTGCAGATTAAAAAAACGCAATTGCAAAACTCGTATCCAGATGTTTTGCCATTGCAAACATACAACTTGGGTAAAGTAATAGGAGTTCACAACTCGTACCTAAAACATTACCAAAAAATCGCCAATAAATAGTCCAGCTTCTGGCTGGCGAGATTGACAGAAGCATGTACAAATCAGTGAGATCCATGTATGCTTCTGTGTGTAAAAGTAAAGAAACAGTGAAAAATGAGTTAAAAAGAGTGTAGAGTCATATCTCCTTTCCCAGTCCCATTTATGATCTAAATTTGCACCTTGTAATGCAACTCGCATTACAAGGTGTGAATTTAACCAATAGGTTTCAGGTCTATTTTTTTGCCATATCTCGCAAGCAGGTTAAGTTTTTTACTAAAAACTTGCACTGCATTACATTTGCGAGTTGCGCCGCCAACTCGCACCTTCTCAAAGTGCGAGAAGGTGCAAGTTGGCTTGTGTGTAAAAAATCTCACACCATTATATCCAGCTCTAAATGTTTACATATATATAATTGCAAGGCGCCCTAACTTTTTACGCACCCAAACCTGATTACTGTGGGCGCAATATGTGCGATAACAGGGCTCACTTTAGAAAGGAGATTGGGCATGATATATCAATTGAATATCGCCTAAGTATTTAATCCGTTCTTACAGGTGTGATGGGCATTATTCTTCTCCACTATATCTAATTGCCTCAGCATCCTCCATTCTGTACTGGTAGGACATTCCAGTCTATCTCTGCTTATTATGGTGAAATTATAAAGATATTTTCAACCAGACCTAGCTGTCAAATCACCAGAAATTCTCCATGCATATACAGAATTTCCTCGATAACTCCAGGGACTTTCAGAAATACGAGTAAACGTCCCACTAACATAAACTCCACCAAGGATATTCATCCATGGGGTGGTATACGATCACTTCATCACATGGAATCACTTAAGGCGCATACACTATATATTCAAAATTGTAAGAAAAGTCAGCACATATCGCACCGTGTACCAATGTCCCAACCTGATACCAATGCAGTGCACGCTCCTGCGGGGTTGGTATCGCAAGAAAAAATAGACTGTGCAGGCAAGGAAATTTTGACTGTATTGTGTACAATCACCGTGTGTATAGTGAATATCAGTGGTTCGGGCCCCGGGGAGTTCAAGGGAAATCGCATAGTCAAAATTGCCATTTAGTCAAAATCTCACCGTATGTATGCACTTTTAGTGAGACTCTGCCTTTGGGCTAAAAGCTCAAGTGTAGTATCTGCTCTTATCAGTTTAATATCTGGTACGCCCCTGTCTGAGAGGCCATATATTAAATGGATTTTTAGAACAGGGAGATGGAAGAAGAGCTTGCTATGTCCACTCCATGCTTTGACCCAGTATTGCAGTACCTCCAGGACTGGTGCAAAACATAAGATAGTAGATTTGCTCATATCCAAACTTACATGGGGTACATGTATGGTATAGTGTCATAGATATTTAAAGAGGTCTTATCTATTTTATTCTTTATGGTTTCAGGTTTTGTCTGACATTCCCTATTCCTCCTTCAGGTATGGTTACTATTTTCTGATGTACGCTGTACGTGGAGCATCTCTTAGTCGCTGTCCCTCCTTAGGGGGGTTACTATCATCCTACGTACGTTACAGTACTAGTATTTATAATGTGATATCAGCCCATTTAATGTGAATACAATATATATATATATTTTCAAATATAATATACACAAGTGAAACTCCTTTGTTACGAGCTGTATACCGGGGTCTATTCCCTAATCCAGTGGTTCTCAAACTTTTTTGAACCACGGTGCCCTAGAGTATCAGAATTGTTTTTACGGCACCTCTATGCCAAAAGTTTTTCATTGAGAAATTTAGAAAAAATATAAAATTAAGTAAATTGTGTTTGTCATCCTTATGTAATACCCCATGGTTATTGTATTAAGGATAAAAAATGGGACCCTCTGTTTTTTTTCCCTCCCCACAAGTAGTGCTGCCTCAATCCAATCCCATGGCAGCATGTAGGGTGAACTTAAATTGATCCTGTCAGGCTAGGGGATAGGGAGTTTGGTGCCACCCCTAGGAAAAGTTTCCCCTTGGCCAGCAACAGAGGATTGAATGTTTGGATTGCAGGGCAGAGGAGTGCAGGGGCTGGCTGTTACCACAGGACCTCAGGCCAGTGGGAGAATGCAGACCCTGAGGCAGAAGCGGACCAAGCAGCAGCAGCAGCAGGAGGGATAAAAAGAAGCAGCTGAGGGAAGAGAGGGAACTCAGAGATGGGAAGTGTACCTGTGCAGGAGCAGCCATGTAGTTCAGAGAGACACCCGGATAAGAGCCTGCCTGTGAGGAGTGCAGTAATGTAGCCACCAGTAAGGCAGAGTGGGGTCTGGCAAGGAGAGTGGGTGACCAGCGGCCAGGAGGACAGAGATGGCAGAAGAGGTCTGAGAGTCAGCAGCTGTGGCACTGTCATGGAACTGCTGCAGTGTGAGGATCCCGGCTGCGTGGAGACAGTGCAAGGACCCAAGAGGACCTGTGTTGAGATATCCTGAAGGAGGCAGGCAATGCTGTGGACACCCCCCTTGCTGGCTGCAGGACCCCTTCAGCACTGCTATACACAGGCGGGCAGTTCGGAGGACCACATGTCAGCTTCTGAGAGGTCCCTGGGCTCTGAAGGACCCATTGCAGTGACCTGGACTCCTGGAGTAAAGCTGCAGGGTGGTGAGATACAATGTTTAATGCCCTTCCACTGCCAACTCAGGGGTAATTGTGATAGGACTAAGGGGGTAGACTCCCCATTTTGGTAAACAAATAAAAGGGATTAGGCTGCCCTCATCATTAGTGCCCCGGCTGCATAAATAAAAGGGGGTAGGCTCCTCATCTCTTATGGTGTTTTGAAATGTTAAAATGTGGTAAAACAAATGTATTCTGTGTTATGCTAAAGCAGTTATGCTGAAGTAAAGCACCCGTTGCTGTCAGATAATTAATAGAGTTGAACGCCTTAATGCAAAAGTGTATTGATGCAAATGTATGTCGTACAAATGCTAATGTGTTCAGGCCAAAGTTAATGGTTTAAAATGCAGACAGGTTAAAGTAAAGGTGTGCACACAAATGTTGAATGTGATGAAGCAAACATATTTTCTTATGCTAATGTTTTCACTATCTAAAATACAGGACTTGGTTATATTGTTTGTGCGTTTCTAATGCTGGACTCTGTATGCAAAGAGCTGTACTTGCAGAGACTTTGGAGCTAATAATTCAGAGTTGATCGCAGCAGTAAATTTGTTAGCAGTTGGGCAAAACTGTGGGGGTCATTCCGAGTTGATCGCTCGCTAGCTATTTTTTGCAGCGCTGCGATCAGATAGTCGCCGCCTATGGGGGAGTGTATTTTCGCTTTGCAAGTGTGCGAACGCTTGTGCAGCTGAGTGGTACAAAAAAGTTTTGTGCAGTTTCTGAGTAGGTCTGAACTTACTCAGTCGCTGTCATCACTTCAGCCTGTCCGGTCCCGGAATTGACGTCAGACACCCGCCATGCAAACGCTTGGACACGCCTGCGTTTTTCCAAACACTCACAGAAAACAGTCAGTTGACACCCATAAACGCCTTCTTCCTGTCAATCTTCTTGCGATCATTTGTGTGAATGGATTCTTTGCTAAATCCATCGCCCAGCACCGATCCCCTTTGTACCCGTACGATGCGCCTGCGCAATGCGGTGCATACGTATGCGCAGTTTTGCCGAGTTTTGACCTGATCGCAGCGCTGCAAAAAATAGCTCGCGTGCGATCAGGTCGGAATGACCCTCTATGTGCATGTTAGGTGTGGCAGATATAACATGTGCAGAGAGACTTAGATGTGGGTGGGTTATATTGTTTCTGTGCAGGGTAAATACTGCCTGCTTTATTTTTACACTGCAATTTAGATTTCAGTTTGAACACACCCCACCCAAATCTAACTCTCTGCATATTTTTTTGTTGTTTTTTAACTGTTTCATTATAGTTTTTTCAATAAAGGTTAATGAACAGACAGTACAGTAATCCTGACAGCCAATAAAGGTCAAACAGATATGATTGGACACTCCAAGGTAACGATCCTAACCTCTCTGCATATGTAATATCTGCCCCCCCCCCCCCTGCAGTGCACATGGTTTTGCCCAACTGCTAGCAAACTTGCTGCTGCAATCAACTCTGAATTACCCCCTTTATGCTTACACTTATGCTCTTTTAATGCCGGACTCTTTATGCTAAGAGCTACCCTTGCAAAAACTCATGCTAATGCTTATGCTCTATGGAGGTCATTCAGATTTGATCGCTGGGCTGGTAATTTTGCTGTCCTGCATTCAGATAGTCGCCGCATACATGGGGAGTGTATTTTCTCCGTACAAGTGTGCGATGCTATGTGTACGCCGAGCTGCTAAAAATCAGTGTGTGCAGTCTCTGTGCAGCCCAGGACTTACTCCTCCAGTGCGATCACATCAGACTGATCGGGGCCGGAGTTGACGTCAGACACCCTCTCTGAAAACGCTTGGGTACGCCTGCGTTTTTCCAAACACTCCCAGCAAATGGTAAGTTACCACCCACAAACGTCTTTCTCCTGTCAATCACCTTGCGAACGCCCATGTGAACATACTTTTCGCACCATCCCGTCGCTCACTGGCGATATCCCTTGTTGTTGCCCGACATGCATGCGCATTGTGGTGCATAGGCATTCGCTATTATGACCTGATTGCCCGCTGTGCAAAAACGCACAGTAGTGATCAGATCTGAATGACCCCCTATAAACGCTCGTTTTCCATTTTCCAAAGCATTGGACTGTGCACGTGAACTGTTTATATTGCAGGGAATGTATTTTCTAATTAAACTCTGAGTTAGGTCATTTAAACTGTTTCAGCATTGCCATTGCTAAATTGAAGTATCTTGTGGTGAGAAGTAAAGTTGCTACTTTGTTTGTTTTATGTATAAATAAAATGGAGTTGGATCCTGTGTTTGTGTGTGGTCATTGTGTCTGAGGGGTCTACCAGTTCTGCCTCTCTGACTTAACCGAACCTGTTTCAGTTACACCACACACTCAATTTTAAGTTACGGCACTGGATTTGTGGGTGTTACACTTAGGTTCAGTTACGACTACAAGGTGAGGGACAGGATTTGCTTCTGTTTATCCCCATATTTTATCATTGGCAGCCACTAGCACTGATTTTGCCTATTACATTGACCATAAATAATTTGATTTGGTACTGGACTACCAACCCAGGGTACCCCTGCAAGTGTCCCGAGGCACTCTGGAGTCTGGGGTGCCACAGCACACAGTTTGTGAACCACTACCCTAATCCATTTATGTTTTAGCCTGACAATACTCTAGGGGGTTGGGTATGTGTGACCGCCTGTCACAATACCGATCCAGGGATCCCGGCTGTTAGATGGCCGGCGGGGTGGGGGGGGGGGGGGGACACAAAGAAGCGCCTTGCAGGCTCGCTGTGCTCACCACACAGTGGGCTCAGTGGCACAGGTTCTATTCCCACTCTATGGGTTCGTCGATACTCACGAGTGGGAATAGTCCCTGTTGGTCGTCATGTCGACGGGTGGGATATTCAGAGGTAGGGATCCCGGCGTTGGTATTGTGACCGCTGGTCACATAACCACATCCCTATTCTAGATATGTGCACTATGGTTATTCTGTTAAGCATAGAGTGTGGTCTATTCTATAACAATGCAGGTCTCCGCTGGCACCCCTGTTTCTCTGACGTCCTAGTGGATGCTGGGGACTCCGTAAGGACCATGGGGAATAGACGGCTCCGCAGGAGACTGGGCACACTAAAAGAAAGATTTGGTACTACCTGGTGTGCACTGGCTCCTCCCTCTATGCCCCTCCTCCAGACCTCAGTTAGATTTCTGTGCCCGGCCGAGCTGGATGCACACTAGGGGCTCTCCTGAGCTCCTAGAAAGAAAGTATATGTTAGGTTTTTTATTTTACAGTGAGACCTGCTGGCAACAGGCTCACTGCAACGAGGGACTAAGGGGAGAAGAAGCGAACCTACCTGCTTGCAGCTAGCTTGGGCTTCTTAGGCTACAGGACACCATTAGCTCCAGAGGGATCGACCGCAGGACCCGTCCTTGGTGTTCGTTCCCGGAGCCGCGCCGCCGTCCCCCTTACAGAGCCAGAAGCATGAAGATGGTCCGGAAAATCGGCGGCAGAAGACTTCAGTCTTCAACAAGGTAGCGCACAGCACTGCAGCTGTGCGCCATTGCTCCTCATACACACTTCACACTCCGGTCACTGAGGGTGCAGGGCGCTGGGGGGGGCGCCCTGAGCAGCAATAAAAACACCTTGGCTGGCAAAATAATCACAATATATAGCCCCAGAGGCTATATATGTGATAATTACCCCTGCCAGAATCCATAAATAAGCGGGAGAAAAGTCCGCGAAAAAGGGGCGGAGCTATCTCCCTCAGCACACTGGGCGCCATTTTCTCTTCACAGTGCAGCTGGAAGACAGCTCCTCAGGCTCTCCCCTGTAGTTTTCAGGCTCAAAGGGTTAAAAAGAGAGGGGGGGCACTAAATTTAGGCACAATATTGTTTATACAAGCAGCTATTGGGGAAAATTCACTCAGTGATAGTGTTAATCCCTACGTTATATAGCGCTCTGGTGTGTGCTGGTATACTCTCTCTCTGTCTCCCCAAAGGGCTGTGTGGGGTCCTGTCCTCAGTCAGAGCATTCCCTGTGTGTGTGCGGTGTGTCGGTACGGCTGTGTCGACATGTTTGATGAGGAGACTTATGTGGAGGCGGAGCAGATGCCGATAAATGTGATGTCGCTCCCTGTGGGGCCGACACCAGAGTGGATGGATAGGTGGAAGGTATTAACCCACAGTGTCAACTCCTTACATAAAAGGCTGGATGACGTAACAGCTGTGGGACAGCCGGCTTCTCAGCCCGCGCCTGCCCAGGCGTCTCAAAGGCCATCAGGGGCTCAAAAAACGCCCGTTACCTCAGATGGCAGACACAGATGTCGACACGGAGTCTGACTCCAGTGTCGACGAGGTTGAGACATATACACAATCCACTAGGAACATCCATTGCATGATCTCGGCAATAAAAATTGTGTTACACATTCTGACATTAACCCAAGTACCACATAAAAGGGGTTTTATGTTTGGGGAGAAAAAGCAGCCGGTGTTTTGTTCCCCCATCAGATGAGTGAATGAAGTGTGTGAAGAAGCGTGGGTTCCCCCGATAAAAAAAATTACTGCTGGCGTACCCTTTCCCGCCAGAGGATAGGTCACGTTGGGAGATATCCCCTAGGGTGGATAAGGCGCTCACACGTTTGTCATAAAAGGTGGCACTGCCGTCTTAGGATACGGCCACTTTGAAGGAGCCTGCTGATAAAAAGCAGGAGGCTATCCTGAAGTCTGTATATACACACTCAGGTATTATACTGAGACCTGCAATTGCCTCAGCATGAATAGTGCTGCTGCAGCAGGGTCTGATACCCTGTCAGATAATATTAATACCCTAGACAGGGAGAATATGGTGCTAACATAGAGCATATTAAAGACGTAGTCTTATATATGAGGGATGCACAGAGGGATATTTGCCGGCTGGCGTCCAGAATAAATGCAAGGTCCATTCTGCCAGGAGGGTATTAGAGACCCGGCAGTGGACAGGTGATGCTGACTTTAAAAGGCACATGGAGATTCTGCCTTATAAGGGTGAGGAATTGTTTGGGGATGGTCTCTGGGACCTCGTATCCACAGCAACAGCTGGGAAGAAAAATTTCTACCTCAGGTTTCCTCACACCCTAAGGAAGCACTGTATTATCGGGTACAGTCCTTTCGGCTTCAGAAAAGCAAGGGGGCCAAAGGCGCTTCCTTTCTGCACAAGGGAAGAAGGAAAAAGCTGCACAGACAGCCAGTTCCCAGGATCAAAAATCTTCCCCCGCTTCCTCTGAGTCCACAGCATGACGCTGGGGCTCCACAGACAGGTGCGGTGGGGGCGCGTCTCGGGAACTTCAGGGACCAGTAGGCTTGCCCACAGGTGAATCACTGGGTTCTGCAAGTAGTATCACAGGGATACAAGCTGGAGTTCGAGGCGACTCCCCCTCGCCGTTACCTCACATCAGCCTTGCCGGCTGCCCTCGGATATAGGGAGTTAGTACTGGCGGCAATTCACAAGCTGTACTTCCGGCAGGTGAAATCAAGGTACCCCTCCTTCAACAAGGCCGGGGTTACTATTCCAAAAATGTTGTGGTACCGAAACCAGACGGTTCGGTGAGACCCATTCTAAATTTGAAATCCTTGAACACTTATATACGAAGGTTCAAGTTCAAAATGGAATCGCTCAGGGCGATTATTGCAAGCCTGGAGAATTTCAGGGTATCACTAGACATCAAGGATGCTTACCTGCATGTCCCTATTTACCCTCCTCACCAGGAGTACCTCAAAATTGTGGTACAGGATTGTCATTACCAATTCCATACGTTGCCGTTGGTCTGTCCCCGGCACCGAGGGTATTTACCAAGGTAATGGCCGAATGAATTATCCAGTACTTGGACAATCTCCTTATAAAGGCGAGATCCAGGGAGCAGTTGTTGTTAGAGTAGCACTATCTCGGGAAGTGCTACAACAGCACGACTGGATTCTGAATATTCCAAAGTCGCAGCTGGTTCCTACGACGCATCTACTGTTCCTGGGGATGGTTCTGGACACAGAACAGAAAAAAGTGTTTCTCCCGCAGGAGAAAGCTAAGGAACTGTCATCTCTAGTCAGAGGCCTCCTGAAACCAAAACAGGTGTCGGTGCATCACTGCACGCGAGTCCTGGGAAAATTGGTAGCTTCCTACGAAGCAATTCCATTCGGCAGGTTCCATGCAAGAACTTTTCAGAGGGACCTCTTGGACGGGATCGCATCTTCAGATGCATCGGCTGATAACCCTGTCTCCAAGGACCAGGGTGTCTCTGGTGTGGTGGCTGCAGAGTGCTCATCTTCTAGAGGGCCGCAGATTCGGCATACAGGACTGGGTCCTGGTGACCACGGATGCCAGCCTTCGAGGCTGGGGGGCAGTCACACAGGGAAGAAATTTCCAAGGACTTTGGTCAAGTCAGGAGTCGTCCCTACACATAAATATTCTGGAACTGAGGGCCATTTACAATGCCCTAAGTCAGGCAAGACCCCTGCTTCAAAACCAGCCGGTACTGATCCAATCAGACATCACGGCAGTCGCCCATGTAAACCGACAGGGCGGCACAAGAAGCAGGATGGCGTGGCAGAAGCCACAGGGATTCTCCGATGGGCGGAAAATCACGTCTTAGCACTGTCAGCAGTGTTCATTCCGGGAGTGGACAACTGGGAAGCAGACTTCCTCAGCAGACACAACCTACACCCGGGAGAGTGGGGACTTCATCCAGAAGTCTTCAAACTGTTGGTAAACCGTTGGGAAAGGCCACAGGTGGACATGATGGCGTCCCGCCTCAACAAAAAGCTAAAGAGATATTGCGCCAGGTCAAGGGACCCTCAGGCGATAGCTGTGGACGCTCTAGTGACACCGTGGGTGTACCAGTCGGTTTATGTGTTCCCTTCTCTGCCTCTCATACCAAAGGTACTGAGAATAATAAGAAGGCGAGGAGTAAGAACGATACTCGTGGTTCCGGATTGGCCAAGAAGAGCTTGGTACCCAGAGCTTCAAGAAATGATATCAGAGGACCCATGGCCTCTACCGCTCAGACAGGATCTGCTACAGCAGGGGCCCTGTCTGTTCCAAGACTTCCCGCGGCTGCGTTTGACGGCATGGCGGTTGAATTCCGGATCCTAAAGGAAAAGGGCATTCCGGAGGAAGTCATTCCTACGCTGATAAAAGCCAGGAAAGAAGTAACCGCAAACCATTATCACCGCATTTGGCGAAAATATGTTGCGTGGTGTGAGGCCAGGAAGGCCCCTACAGAGGAATTTCAGCTGGGTCGTTTTCTGCACTTCCTACAGTCAGGAGTGACTATGGGCCTAAAATTGGGTTCCATTAAGGTCCAGATTTCGGCTCTGTCGATTTTCTTCCAGAAAGAACTGGCTTCACTGCCTGAAGTTCAGACTTTTGTAAAGGGAGTGCTTCATATTCAGCCCCCTTTTGTGCCTCCTGTGGCACCTTGGGATCTCAATGTGGTGTTGAGTTTCCTAAAATCACATTGGTTTGAACCACTTAAAACCGTGGATCTCAAATATCTCACGTGGAAAGTGGTCATGTTATTGGCCTTGGCTTCGGCCAGGCGTGTGTCAGAATTGGCGGCTTTGTCATGTAAAAGCCCTTATCTGATTTTTCATATGGATAGGGCAGAATTGAGGACTCGTCCCCAGTTTCTCCCTAAGGTGGTATCAGCTTTTCACTTGAACCAACCTATTGTAGTGCCTGCGGCTACTAAGGACTTGGAGGATTCCAAGTTACTGGACGTAGTCAGGGCCTTGAAAATTTATGTTTCCAGGACGGCTGGAGTCAGGAAAACTGACTCGCTTTTTATCCTGTATGCACCCAACAAAATAGGTGCTCCTGCTTCTAAGCAGACTATTGTTTGCTGGATTTGTAGCACAATTCAGCTGGCGCATTCTGCGGCTGGATTGCCGCATCCTAAATCAGTGAAAGCCCATTCCACGAGGAAGGTGGGCTCATCTTGGGCGGCTGCCCGAGGGGTCTCGGCTTTACAACTTTGCCGAGCTGCTACTTGGTCAGGGGCAAACACGTTTGCTAAATTCTACAAATTTGATACCCTGGCTGAGGAGGACCTTGAGTTCTCTCATTCAGTGCTGCAGAGTCATCCGCACTCTCCCGCCCGTTTGGGAGCTTTGGTATAATCCCCATGGTCCTTACGGAGTCCCCAGCATCCACTAGGGCGTCAGAGAAAATAAGATTTTACTCACCGGTAAATCTATTTCTCGTAGTCCGTAGTGGATGCTGGGCGCCCATCCCAAGTGCGGATTGTCTGCAATACTTGTATATAGTTATTGCCTAACTAAAGGGTTATTGTTGAGCCATCTGTTGAGAGGCTCAGTTGTATTTCATACTGTTAACTGGGTTAAATATCACGAGTTATACGGTGTGATTGGTGTGGCTGGTATGAGTCTTACCCGGGATTCAAAATCCTTCCTTATTGTGTCAGCTCTTCCGGGCACAGTATCCTAACTGAGGTCTGGAGGAGGGGCATAGAGGGAGGAGCCAGTGCACACCAGGTAGTACCAAATCTTTCTTTTAGTGTGCCCAGTCTCCTGCGGAGCCGTCTATTCCCCATGGTCCTTACGGAGTCCCCAGCATCCACTACGGACTACGAGAAATAGATTTACCGGTGAGTAAAATTTTATTTTTGCTCTAAAACTTTTATCAGTTTGTCTACACAGGACGCTTTTCTACTTGATAGTTCCAGTCCAATGATTCAGAGCACACCGTGGGTACTAGCTGCACCAAGACTCTTATACTATCTATGGCCTCAAGGTGCTTCAGTCGAACAGGTTCAAAATAGATCAGTTCCTCTACAAAGGTCCACGTCCTCTTTTATTTTCCTTAATGGAAGTTGCCAGGACTATTCTGGCATATTATCCTGCTGCCTGGTACATTATTATATGGGTATCTTTGCTGGCTTGAATATTATGTGGGTATCTTTGCTGCTTGCTATATTACAATGTGGGTGTCCTATTTTCTGGTATATTATTAGGTTAGTGCCCTGCTACCTGGTATATTATTATAAGGATACATTTGCTGGCTGGTATATTATCTTGCTGCCTGGTATATTATTATATGGGTATATTTACTGACTGGTATATTATGTGGGTATCTTTGCTGTTTGGTATATTATAATGTAGGCGTCCTGCTGTCTGGTATATTATCATGTTGGTATCCTGCTGACTGATATATTATCATGTGGTCATCCTGCTGGCTGGTATATAATCATGTGGGTGTCCAGCTGCCTGCTATATTATTATATGGGTATCTTTGCTGGCTGGTATATTATCATGTGGGTTTCCTGCTGCCTGCTATATTATTAAATGGATATCTTTGCTGGCTGGTATATTATGTGGTTATCTTTGCTGGCTGGTATATTATCATGTGGGTGTCATGCTGGCTGGTATATTATCATGTGAGTGTCCTGCTGCCTGGTATATTATGATATGGGTATCTTTGCTGGCTGGTACAGTATATTATCATGTTGGCGTCATACTGGCTGATACATTATATGGGTGTCCTGCTGGCTTGTATTTTATTATATGGGTGTGCTACTGCCCAGTATATTATTATATTATTATATTGGTACATTTGCTGGCTGGTATATTATCATGTGGATGTACTACTACCTGGTATATTATTATATGGGTTTCTTTGCTGGCTGGTATATTATTATGTAGGCGTCCTGCTGCCTGGTATATTATAATGTTGGTATTCTGCTGGCTGGTATATTATCATGTGGGCATCCTGCTGGCTCATATATTATCGTGGGTGTCCTGCTGCCTGGTATATCATTATATGGGTATCTTTGCTGGCTGGTACAGTATATTATCATGTTGGTATTCTGCTGGCTGGTATATTATCATGTGGGCATCCTGCTGGCTCATATATTATCGTGGGTGTCCTGCTGCCTGGTATATTATTATATGGGTATCTTTGCTGGCTGGTACAGTATATTATCATGTTGGCATCATACTGGCTGATACATTATGTGGGTGTCCTGCTGGCTTGTATATTATGTTAATATTCAGCTGGCTGGTATATTATCATGTTGGTATCCTGCTGCCTGGTATATTATTATATGGGTATCTTTGCTGGCTGGTATATTATCATGTAGTGGTCCTGCTGCCTGCTAGCGAGGTCTTCTGTCTTCTGTACATGCAGGTCAATTTTGGCTATGTTGTTGACATAAGGTGCATATCGTTCAGTGTGTTCGCTATGAACAACGAAAGACCCCCATGAAATGCCTATACAGTAGCTGAAAAACCCAGAGTATCACATGACTCCTGTATATCTTTGGTCTTTTGTAAAAAATTGCTCAATATAATATTCCGGGACTCCAGAAGTCGGATGCAAGGGAAATCGGTCAACGATATCGCTCATGGAGCGTATTGTCTGGTGTGTACCCAGCTTTAAATTTATACCTTTGTAAGGAAATGGAAATTTGATAGGAATATCTAAAGATAAGCATCTTTAGATTTTTCATAGATGCTACTTTGAAACTTTACAAATGACTGAAACAGTAATCATGTGAAGCTGCATATATATTGCTCATTTTTAGTAATGTAGCATCTAACATTTAGTCAGTTTCATTTTATATTCTCAAAGGATTTATGAAACATTTTTATTTATAAATCTTAAGGAATGATGTTTAAAATCTATCTTTAGGATCTTATGGTAATATCCAGTGTTTCTGTACACTTGCATACTGCTTTAAAGCATTTTACTTACATTATTTGAGACATCAGGTACAGTGCCTGTACTGTTTACTTTCATTGTAGTTTGTGCCGTTCTCCACTGAGTGGCAGCAGACACATTTCTATAAATGTTTTATACACATGCCTGAGGGGTCTGTTTATTAATGTTATTTTTCCTATAAAAAACCTCACCATTTTCACATTATTTTAGTATCACTCAAGTGTGTTAAAGAGCTTTTGAAGCAGTTTTCGTAAAAAAAAACTGCTCCAAATCCTTTCATTCACTTTTTTTAGTACTTATAATCAGAAATGCAATCTGGGCAAATTTACTTTAAAAAAATGTACTTCTACACAGCTTTCTCTGCTCCCAGGAAGAGAAAGCTGTGCGGGGACAGTGGCAAACGCAGGATTTGCATGGGGGAGTTTACAGAACTGGGTGGAGCCAATCACGGGGGTGGGGACTGAGGTGACCCAGTATATGCTGGGTCCGTAAAACTAATGTGTGTGTGTGTGTGTGTGTGTGTGTGTGTGTGTGTGTGTGTGTGTGTGTGTGTGTGTATATATATATATATATATATATATATATGCACAAATACGGAAAGGAGGAAGCGGCACTCGGCGTGCTGAAACAGGCAAAAAGTGTATTCAACAACACATCTACAGGACCTGTAGATGTGTTGTGAATACACTTTTTGCCTGTTTAAAGACGCAGAGTGCCGCTTCCTCCTTTCCGTATTTGTAAGTATTTGTTTCAAGAGGGCACCGGTGCTTACTGTGGCCATCAGTGGGAGTACCGATCCACCTCCATATATATATATATATATATACACACACATATATATACCGTATATACACACACACACATATATATATATATATATATATATATATATCTACACATATATATACCGTATATACATATATATATATATACATATACACATATACATAGCATATTAAACATGCATACATATATATATATATATATATATATACATATACATACATACAGTACACGTCTACTGTATATACACATGTATATATATCATATGTGTGTGTGTGTGTGTTTATATGTATGTATGTATGTATGTATATACATGTGTATATATGTATGTACATGGATATATATGTACTATAATTAAAATAAACTTTTATTAAGCACTTACAAGTGCCACCAGGAAGACAGCAGGCTGCAGAGGACGCTAGACAGCCATTAATAATACTCATGCAGCTAAAAAAAAAAAAATTTTTTTTTTTTGGTGGAGGGCGGTTTCTGGGTGCTCGGAAATCCCCCTGGGTGCGCCACTGGGGGACTGGGCTCCGGGGATCAGCTCTGTGTGTATGATGGATAAACAGGCTGATCACAGTTAAGAAATAAATGTAAAAAAGTATATATAAAAAAAACAAAACATACTTACCAGTGCTAGGAGCTGGCGATCGGTGCTCAGGTGCGGGCTGCCAGTCATTTGATCCTCCTGTGCGCTGCTGTAAAGTGATACTACAAAATGGCATCTCATTTTTCAGCACTGGGGTCACAGCAGTGAACAGCAGTGCCCTGCAAGCGCACCTATAACCAGCTCCTGTGACTAGTAAGTATAACAGTGGGGGGGTCTCTGTGCGGGCGGGAGCTAGTCACGACAGGGATGGGTATGTGGCATTAGTGCCGACGCGGAGACGCATGCTCAGCAGGAACTCGGGGTATCTTTTCAGAAAAATACCCTTATACTGCTGGGGGGGGCATTCACAGGGACAGAGCTTTCTTGCAAGCTCTGTCCTTGCATGCAAATATTGATACATCCATGCAATGTATACAATAATCGCATTGCAAGTTTGGACAATTTTATCACATTCCATCCTCATCTGAAGATACGGATGGTGATAAATCGGCCCCTGAGTCTTTTGATGCAATTATTATTACTGGGACTCATAGTTTAACTTTTATCTTTTAAGGGAATATAGGTTGACTATCCCATATCCCAATATTCTGAAATATGGAATATTCCGAAATACATATTTTTTTGAGTGAGACTGAGATGGTGAAACCTTTGTTTTCTGATGTCTCAATGTACACAAACTTTGTTTAATACACAAAGTTATTATACATATTGTATTAAATGACCTTCAGGCTGTGTGTATAAAGAGTATATGAAACTTAAATGCATTCTGTTCTTAGACTAAAGGGCCCCATTCACTAGAACGATATGTCTGAGGCTGAAGTCAGAGGCGATTTCCCTTGAACTCTTCCGGGAGCTTCCCGGGAGTGGTTCCATACGATTCCAAATGATTGGGTACATGTGTGACTCTTTTTGCATGCGATATATCGCCAGCGATATGTCACGTGGCGACATATCGCAGGCGATTTATCGCAATGCATTCACATGTATCATAAGATATATCTGATGGGCTGGTTTAGGGTGCTAGGGGAGCTGGCCCAAAGGCATATTATAACTAGCAGCAGCCATTAGCCCTGTGGACACTACAGCTATAGAATATGTGATTGGCTGGATTGGTGCTAGGGGGGTGGGCTAAATAGGCATATAAATAGCAGCAGCCATTTTAGTCATGTGCACACTGCTGCTCTGTGATTAGTGAGGCTGGTTTATACCTTCCGAGCGTTCCACATTGCTAGTGTGCTTTGATTTGTTTGTTTTTTCTGAACAAAGTGCTCTTTATCCTGTTCTGTGATGGATTCCTACAGGTATCAACTTCTGTTAGCCTATGGCTATCTGAAGCTGAAACGTGACAGGGATCTGAAATGGAAGAGGCAGAGGTCTGTTTGGAGCAAGGAGTGGCTGATGAAGAGGGGTACTCTCTCTCACATGTCGCTCCTGACCGAGATTAGGGAGAACAACCCCGAGGACTATTGGAACTACCTGCGAATGGATGACTCTACCTTCCAGGAGTTGTTGGGCCTTGTGACTCCCTACATCGAGAGGCAGGACACCAAGATGTGGAGGGCCATCACTGCTGAAAAGAGGCTGACTGCTACGCTGAGGTTCCAGGCTACAGGGCGGTCGTTGGAGGACATGAAGTTCGGGACCCTCATCTCCCCCCAGGCTTTGGGTTGGATAATCCCTGACACCTGCAAGGCCATTGTGAAGGTGCTGCAGGACCAGTATTTAAAGGTAAATAAAATACACACCACACCTGTTTAGTTACTTTTAAACTGTTTATAGAAAAAAAGTGTTTTTTGTTTTTTTTTAACCAACTGTGCAAATTTATGCAATTATTTGCCAACATGGCACATAGAACTTTATGCAATTATTTGCCAACATGGCACATAGAACTTTATGCAATTATTTGCCAACATGGCACATAGAACTTTATGCAATTAGTTGCCAACATGGAACATAGAACTTTATGCAATTAGTTGCCAACATGGCACATAAAAATGTAAAGAAACAGCATATCACAATTTGTGAGAGGACGGCGGTTGAATAGTACGACATCATCACGGAGTTTGGATTTTCGTGCTTTGTTCAGCATCTTTAAATTGAGACGCTGAATCTGCTCCGCTTGACCCGGGGGTAGGTTTCACATTGCAGATGCCATAAATTCCCCAAATTTGGAGTAGTGGCTGGGAGGGGAGGGGGGGCAGGGCAAGTCTTGACTTTATTTCCTCGAATGTGAGGTCTTCGGCCTCCTGGGTGGTGTTTTTTTTGGGGGGGCTTCTCTTCCGGGGGCGCGGTGGAGGAGCTTGTTCTGCAGAGGTATCAGGGGTAGCAGGTGTTTCAGGGGTAGGAACTTGGGGCTGGGATTCCTCCGTATCCTGGATGCTGCTGAGGTCTGGGGTGGCGGGAATCTCCACACTTCCAATCTGTAGTAGATTTAAAAAAATACACTGTTGAAATACATGTTTTAATTTTTTATTTCTATTTTTTTTATAGCTCCCTGCAAGTACATCAGAATGGCAAGCCGTGGCAGAGGAGTTTGCCACTACCTGGCATTTTCCAACTGTGGAGGAGTGATAGATGGCACATCCGTATCAACCAGTACCGGATCTTGCCATGGGCAAGCAGGACTTTTGCCCAGGGCACCGCCTTCCGGAGGGTGCCGGCGCCATCCGGGGGGTGCCGCACCATGGCAAGATCCACTACTGCTGTGCCCTCCGCTGCCCGCTGTGTCCCCCGGCTGTGTTCCCCTGTGAAGGGAACTAGACGCGTAGCATCTAGTTTCCCTTCATGGAGAGGACCTTTGCTGTGCGGTGCACGATGACGTCATCGCGCACCGCTCAGCATTTCAGCGGCGCTACTACTGTACAGGTGGCATAACTGACCACGCCCCCTGTACGAAGCCACGCCCCTATGCACTGCCCGGGGCGCAAAAAGGGTTCGAACTGGCCCTGGTATCAACCCTCCTGCAAACAGCGGATCCCTTTATTATAATTATAAAGGGTATTTCAGCATCGTGCTGATGGCAGTGGTGAATGCCAACTATGAATTCATCTTCATTGACGTTGACAAAAACGGACGTGCATCAGACGGTGGGTCGCTGAAGAATATCACCTTCTACAAGCGGCTCACTACAAAGACCCTGAACTTGCCATCTAGGGAGCAAACCCAGCACGGCCTCAATTTTGTTTTCGTGGCTGATGAGGCATTCACACTCCACAAGAACATTATGAAGCCATACCCCCAAAGGCACCTGACAAGGGAGAAGCGTATCTACAATTATAGGCTATCCCGGGCACGACGAATTGTAAAGAACACTTTTGGCATCTTGTCTAGCCGCTTCCGCATATTCCTAACGGCTATCAATTTGCATGTGGAGAAGATAGATTGGGTGGTGACTGCGTGCTATGTCCTGCATAACTATTTGTGCAGCAAAACCACCCAGCATAGGATACTGCCCAGAGAAGCGCCAGGAGACCCAGACCCTGAACACCCAGAAAATACTTCACCATTTCCCTCTGTGGAACCACCTCCACTCCATTTTAGGGCGAGTCTATGGGCAAAACAGATCAGTGATGAGTACCTGGCCTATTTTAACGGGGCAGTCGATTGGCAAGAGGCCCACATTTAATTAGTGTACTGTGTTGCAGAGCCGGCCCTAACCAATATGATGCCCTAGGCAAGATTTTGGCTGGTGCCCCCTAGCACCACCGCTGGTTCCGCCTCTGACCTTGCACCTCTTTCCCAGCACCATCACCCCTCACCCATAGCAGTCCTTATTTTGGTGTTTGTACCCCCTATATTTTAAATAGGAACAGTTTGCACATTTGGTGCACAGCCCAAAAAGGGGTGTGTTTTTGCTGGCAAGAGGCATGGCCACACAATAGTAACCCCAATTCCAATTACGCCACACAGTACTGCACCTTTATTCACATTTGATCATGTGATAGTGTCCATAATTCATATTACATCCCACAGTAGTATCACTTTAGCTTAAACGTTACTCCTCACAGTATAGCCCCTTATTCACATTACATCACACTGAATTGCTTTTTATTCACATTACACCACAACATATTGCTCTTTATTCACATTAGATGACACAGTAGTGCCCTTTCTATACGCAACGTCACATAGTAGAGCATACCTCCCAACATGACCCTCTCCAGGAGGGACACAATGCTCTACTTCTGGACTTTTCTCTTAATTTATGATTGCCGGTACCTGTATTGAACTAGTTAATGGATAAGAAAGGTGTTGCAGCACAGGTGATGGCAATCATACATTAAAAGAAAAGTCCAAGAGCAGAGCATTCTGTCCCTCCTGGAGAAGGTCATGTTGGGAGGTATGGTAGAGCACCTTATACACATAATGCCACACATTAGTAATGCATTTATACACATAGGCCCTCATTCCGAGTTGTTCGCTCGGTAAAAATCTTCGCATCGCAGCGATTTTCCGCTTAATGCGCATGCGCAATGTCCGCACTGCGACTGCGCCAAGTAAATTTGCTATGCACTTAGGAATTTTACTCACTGCATTTTCATCGTTCTGGCGATCGTAATGTGATTGACAGGAAATGGGTGTTACTGGGCGGAAACAGGCCGTTTTATGGGCGTGTGGGAAAAAACGCTACCGTTTCCGGAAAAAACGCAGGAGTGGCCGGAGAAACGGGGGAGTGTCTGGGCGAACGCTGGGTGTGTTTGTGACGTCAAACCAGGAACGACAAGCACTGAACTGATCGCAGATGCCGAGTAAGTCTGAAGCTACTCAGAAACTGCTATGAGGTGTGTAATCGCAATATTGCGAATACATCGTTCGCAATTTTAAGATGCTAAGATTCACTCCCAGTAGGCGGCGGCTTAGCATGAGCAAATCTGCTAGAATTCACTTGCGAGCGAACAACTCGGAATGAGGGCCATAATTCCACACAGTAATGCACCTTACACATATGACACACATTATTAATGTCCTTATAAACATAATGCACCTTACACATTATGACAACCTTTATTAATGCCCTTTTACACATAATGTCCCTTACACATATACCGTACATTATTAATGCCCTTATGCACATAATGATACACATTGTTAGTGCCCCTATACACATAATGACACACATACAGTAGTACCCTGTTACACATATGCCGCACATTATTAATGCCCTTATACACATAATGACACACATAGTGCCCCCTACACATATGTTGCACATTATTAATGCATTTTTACATGACACACATGCTCCTTACACATATTCCGAACACTACTGCATGCACAACCAACCCACTCACATGCACATAGCACTCACACTGTTATTAACACTGTGACCTCTGCCTCTGCTTGGATACAGATGTGTCCTCATAAATCTTGCCTCAATGCTAACATCGGGCACCTTTTTTTATGAAAATGCATCTTATTTGCATTGCTATGTGGCTAGGATGCACAAGCCTATATACCGTGTGAGACTGAGGCTGTATCTGCATATGAAATGCTACACACAGAATATAGGCATGCCGCATATCATTTTAATCAGCACAAGCTTCTGATGCCCCTAGGCATATCAAATGCCCTAGGCAATTGCCTAGTTTGCCTATACATATGGCCGGCTCTGCTGTGTTGAACTGATGGTGGAACTTGTAAAAACTTAAAAACGTAATAAAAAATATATACTTACAGAATAGATGCCAACAGAGATAGGTCATCGTCTTCAGGCTCTGGTGTGGCAGTCCAAGGGAGGGAGGTGAAACCTGTCCGGGTAGCCTCCTGGTCCAGAACAAACTCCAGCATGGGGTAGTACCAGAGCGAGGTCTTGTAAATCTGGGAAGAACCTGCTCCAGACCTTTTAGACTGTTCCATTTATTTGTGTTCTTTGAGGAACACTGTACACAGGTTCTGGATCTTTTTCTTGACCCATTCTTTGTTAGCACCGGACACAAAGGGCCTGCATTACTCCACTAGCTCCTCCAAGGCCAAATTCCATTGCACTTTATCAGAATAGCCCTTGGCTTTGATCTTCCATAAACCCTCAAATCCACGGTACATTTCTAGTAGGCCAGTGATGAAGTCAATGTCTGAATCTAGAGACATATCTAAATTGAAAAAAAAAGTGGTGCACAAACTCTTATATTTTGTGCTTTACAAATGGTTTTACTTAAGGTATATGGTTAAATGGTTATATGGTTATATGGTTTTTTTTTGTTAAATGGTGTTTAAATTTGTATAATATATGTTTTTTAAATACTTTCTTCTTTACACAAACATCAATGGTGCAGCATTGGGGGACACAGAAACACAAGGTGCAGCATTGGGGTACAGTGGCGGTGAAAACACATGGCTTTGGGGGGTAAAAATTACTTTGGGCACACACAAATAAATAAAATGTGAACAATAATTTATAATACATTGATGGTCAGTGTGATTACATTGATGGTCAGTGTGATTACATTGGTGGTCAGTGTGATTACATTGGTGGACAGTGTGAAAGGTGGACAGTGATTGTTGGTCAGTGTGGAAATACATACTTGGGCCAATAAAATATCTGATTTGATTGTATTTATCTGATGATGCTGCTGCCGCTGATGGGAGTGTCCTGAGAATGCCAGTCAAACTTCCTACGATATATTGCAGGCGATATATCACAGGCACAAAAAAACACACCTTTTCCCATACGATTCCAGGCGATTACGATATATCACGAGTGCAGCACTAGTGACCTAGGGGATCCGATCCGACACTCATGGGAACGCGCATCGTATCGGAAACACCTCCAAAATACCCGATTTCACCCAATATATTGGCCCGAACGCCCTAAATTGGCTGAAATTGGGCATTATCATTCTAGTGTATGGGTCCCTTTAGGTCCCATCGCCAGGATATCTCATTATGGTATGCAATTATTCCAAAATACGGAAAATTCGATATCCAAAATACTTCTGGTCCCAAGCATTTTGGATATGGGATATTCAACCTGTATCATGCATTTTTACATGTAGTTTACAATATTTGTAATGTTCGATATGATGCTTGCACGTGCAATCAAGATAGATTCTGGTTGGCAACAATATCGTGCATATGCTTTACTTTAGGCACACATAGACTTTTACATCCTACTTGCATCCCTGTTTATTTTAATATGCAAAAAAAGGCAATTTGTTGTTACCCAAAATTAAAATTGTTAAAACTTAATTTGAATACTACCGAAACATGTATGCTGTAAAAAATACACAAAAAAAATGTATGCTTAAATATGCTCTATAAAACATATTGCATGCCTGAGTGACAAAGACATCAGCATTCAGTGTTAGAGGAGAAATTGCAAATATCATATCTAAAGTGGTTCGCCAGGGCTAACCGGCATATAAGTCACTCAGCACCAACACATTATCTTTACCATTATTCTTATCTATAAACTGTTCTACTCCATCTCTGCATGCCCTCCCTTCCACATCCTTGTGTCACTCAAATATTGTGGTCCTCTACCACACACTGGACATCTACCCTGACTACATTTAAGGGGGGTACACACGGAGAGATCCGTGCTTAAAATCTAAGCAATCTTGCTAGATTGCTTAGATTTTAAGCACAGATCTGCCGTGTGTATGCCCTCCAGCGATAGTGATGCGCGGCCCCGCGCATCGCTATCGCCGATGCTAGATTGAGCTGCATGCAGGCTCAATCTAGCGGGTCGCTCACTTCACCGTTGTGTGAAGTGAGCGGCCCCCCGTTGGCTTTCCCCCTCGCTCAGCACATCGCGCTGTGCTGAGCGGGGTGAGAGATGTGTGCTGAGCGGTCTGTGTTAAGATCGCTCAGCACACATCTCTCCCGTAAGTACCCCCCCTTTACAGGGCCAGATTAAGCCTTGGGGGGTCCCGGGACATTTAAGACAGGGGGGGCCTAGGCTGAAGGGGGTGTATATTAGATTGTGCATACCTCCTAAGGGGAAGCGGTTAAAATACCACTAATTGGGATCCCGGCGGTCAAAGTGCTGACGCCAAAATCCTGACTAGCGGTGAAGCCCGCTGCTGGAATACTGGCGTTACAGGCTTTTCTCCCTCTGTGGGTGACCATTTCAGGAGGGACAAAATGCTCTCTACCTGGGCTTCCCTCTTGATATATGATTGGCGTTACCTGTGTTGAACTATTTAATAAGAAAAATATTTCATCAGATGATGATTGCAATCATAAACTAGGAGGGGAGTCCAGGTACAGTAGAAAGCATTTTATCCCTCCTGGAATGGGTCATGTTGGGAGGTATGGATTGTGTATGTTAAGTTTAAGCCAATGGTGTTATACGATTTAAACTAATAGTTTAATAATGTCTGGGTACTGTTAACAGGTCACACAGGACCCAGACACCCTGGCATGAAGTAGGTGTCTGGGTCCTGTATAACCTATCTATCTGTCTGGTCAGGACGCTCCATTGGTATCTCATGAAACCTGATACTCCTGTGTCTCTGCCTGTACTGCATACTGTCCTGCTTACATTCTGGCTTCTGGTTCTGCTGTTGCACAAGAGGGAGAGCTAGAGATGTCAGTGTGCTCCGGCCGGGGATGGGGTTGGGGGTTTCTGGAGCCCCGACAGAGGGGCGCCGGGATACGGTATGCCCTGTGCCTCCTCTCCTTAATCTGGCTATGCATATTTACCACTACTACTTATCCACAGAAACTTGCTTTCTCTTACGTCCTAGAGGATACTGGGGTTCCATTTAGTACCATGGGGTATAGACTAGTCCACTAGGAGCCATGGGCACTTTCAAAACTTGATAGTGTGGGCTGGCTCCTCCCTCTATGCCCCTCCTACCAGACTCAGTTTAGAAAATGTGCCCGGAGGAGCCGGTCACACTTATGGAAGCTCCTGAAGAGTTTTCTGCATTTATTTTATATGTTTCTTATTTTCAGGCAGGGCTGGATGGCACCAGCCTGCTTGCTTCGTGGGACTTAGGGGGGGAACGGTCCAACCTCTTGAAGGGTTAATGGTCCCGTTCCCCACTGATAGGACACTGAGCTCCTGAGGGTACTATTCGCAAGCCCCACCACGGCGAGCGTACATTCCCGCAGCACGCGCCACCCCTAACAGAGCCATAAGAATGAAGAGCGGTGAGTACTAAGCCGGCATCCCAGTTAGCGGGACACCAGCCATTAGGGCAGCATGAGGGTACAGAGGCGCACCGCTTCTAACCGGGCGGAATGCGTCTCCAGACACAGTACACAGCTGCGTCTCAGTACACTGTACACAGTACCCACACAAACAGCCTTAAAACCGTTTTCTCTCCATTTTAAGCACCAGATTACCTAAGCCAGTATAAAAAAAGCAGGAAAACCGCACGCCATTGAGGGGGCGGGGCCTTCACTATGAGCGGATCCAGCAGCTCACCAGCGCCATTTTGCCTCTGCAGTGGACGCAGACGCTGACTGACAAGGATGCACAGCTCCTCTGGAGTGACTCCAGTTTACCTCAGCGGTACCAGGGGGCCATAGCAGGGGGGGGGGCGATTATTAGTGTACTAAGTACCCTATCAGGGAACTTAGCCTGCTACCTGGCTAAGCTTGGCATTAACAATAAGGGCGCAGTGGGGGCTGGCTCCAAATAACTCTGTGTCTCCCTGAAGGGCTCTTTGTGGGTTAATTGTGCTTAACCTTTTCGTGTGTGTGTGTGTGTGTGTGTGTGTGTGTGTGTGTGTGTGTGTGTGTGTGTGTATGTGTGTGTGTGCTGTCACATTTACATTATGTCAGGCAAAGAGTGTGTTTTTTTGCACAGTGGAGTGTTCCTCTTCACCAGGGAAATCACTACTGGGTACTCAGGGCAGTGCACCTTCCCAGAAGAGCGGGGCTGAACTGGAGTGGGTTCATTCCATTAAAGGAATGATCTCCAATATTTCTACGAAATTATCCCACAATGAGAAAGAGATGCAATACTTAAGACAGACTGTGGATGAGTTTATGAATAGAGACTCAGTCCCCAAATCAGCGTCTCAATCCCCTCCCATTTGTCCGCAAAAACGATCTCTGGCCCATATCCTGCAGTCTGATGCTGACAGGTCAGACATGGAGGAGAGTGAGGTGGATCTGGAGGGGTAGATGCTACTCTGTTACAGGGAATAGAGGCTCTTATAGAGGCTATCAGAGTTGTTCTGCAAATTCCTGATAAGGTGTCAGAGTAGTGTGAGGAATCTAATTTTAATGTAAAAAAGAAGTCCTCAGTCACTTTTCCTGTGTCAAAGGAATTGAATACCCTGCTTGAAGAACAGTGGGTTAATCCTGATAGGAAATTTCAAATATCTAAAAGGTTGCTCTCATCTTTTCTTATTCCTCTGGAGGATAGGAAAAAATGGGAAAATTCACCAATAGTGGACGCATCAGTCTCTAGGCTGTCACGAAAAAATGTATTGCCTGTCCCTGGTGCAGCCTCCCTAAAAGACACGGCTGATCGTAAAATTTAGACTACACTCAAATCATTGTACACAGCTGCTGGGGTGGCCCAGAGACCCACCACTGCATGTGCGTGGATCACAAAAGCCATTGCTAAATGGTCAGGTAACCTAATTGAGGGGTTAGATTCCTTGTCTAGGGGGGATGTTGTTTTACTCCTGCAGCATATACAGGACTGTGAACTTTATGGTGGAAGCCATAAAAGAGGTAGGCTTGCTTAATGCACGCACCACCGCTATGACAGTGTCGGCAAGCAGAGGCTTATGGCTACGCCAGTGGACTGCTGATGTGGACTCCAGGAAAGGCGTGGAAGGCCTACCATTCACAGGAGAGGCCTTGTTTGGAGATGAACTAGACAAATGGATCTCCAAAGCTACTGCGGATAAGTCTACGTACTGTATCTTCCTTCCGCAGCTCCCCCAGCCAGGAAAGCTTATGCAGCTTCAAATTTACAGTCCTTTCGGACAGCCAAATTTAAGGGAAAATCCAGAGGTACTTCTACGTCCTCCAGAGGCGCAAGAGGTAAACCATGCAAACCAGCAACTGCAGGTGCTCAGGAACAGAGCTCAGGCTCTGCTTCCTCAAAGCCTTCAGCATGACGGTGGAGCGCGATGCCTGGAAGGCTGTCAGGTGGGAGCCCGACTATAATTATTCAGTCACATTGGTCAAGTTCGTGCAGGGATCCCTGGGTCATAGATCTTATTTCCCAGGGCTACAAACTGGAGTTCCAAGAGCTCCCACATCACAGATTCTTCAAATCAGGCTTACCAGTTTCACAAGAGGCTAGTATAACTTTACAGCATGCCATTCAAAAACTGGTACAGACTCAAGTCATTGTTACAGTTCCACCTCATCTGCAAAACAAGGGGTACTATTCCAACTTGTTTGTAGTACCAAACCAGACGGTTCAGTACGGCCGATTCTGAACCTCAAGTCCTTGAATCCGTTCTTAAGACTGTTCAAGATGGAGTCTCTGAGAGTGGTGATCTCAGGCCTGGTAGAAGGGGAATTCCTGGTGTCTCTGGATATCAAGGATGTGTACCTTCACATTCCAATCTGGCCACCTCATCAGGCTTATCTACGGTTTGCACTGCAGGACTGTCACTAATATTTCCAGCCCCTGCCATTTGGTCTCTCCACGGCACCGAGGGTGTTCACCAAAGTGATGGCAGAGATGATGTTTCTACTCCGCAAACATGGGGAGTTCCGTACCTGGACGATCTTCTGATAAAGGCGCCATCCAGGGAGAGGTTGCTGGACAGCATTGGTCTCTCAACCAAACTTCTCCAGGATCACGGGTGGATTCTGAGCCTTCCGAAATCTCACCTAGAGCCAACACGGAGGCTTTCATTCCTGGGAATGATACTGGACACAGAGTCACAGAAGATGTTCTTTCCGTTGGAAAAGGCATTGGTAATCCAGTCAATGGTTCGAGATGTCATGAAGCCAACCCGGATATCGGTGCATCTATGCATTCACCTTCTTGGGAAAATGGTGACCTCTTACGAGGTGCTTCAATACAGAAGGTTTCACGCAAGACCCTTCCAGCTCGATCTGTTGGGCAAATGGTCCGGATCGCATCTTCACATGCACCAGAGGATCCGTCTGTCGCCAAAAGCCAGGATCTCCCTTCTGTGGTGGCTATAGACTTCTCACCTTGTCGGTGGTTCGGAATTCAGAATTGGTTTCTGTTAACCACGGGCGCAAGCCTCAGAGGTTGGGGAGCAGTCACCCAGGGGGTGCAGTTTCAAGGAAGGTGGTCAAGTTAGGAAGTCATCCTTCCAATCAACATTCTGGAACTCAGGGCCATATACAACGCCCTTCTGCAGGCCTTATATCTTCTTCAAGATCGGGCCATTCAGGTCCAGTCAGACAATGTGACAGCAGTAACGTACATAAACCGACAGGGCGGAACGAAAAGCAGAGCAGCAATGTCAGAGGTGTCAAGAATTCTCCTCTGGGCAGAAAAAAATGCTGTGGCATTGTCAGCGGTCTTCATTCTGGGAGTAGACAACTGGGAAGCAGACTTCCTCGGCAGACACGACCTGCACCCGGGGGAGTGGAGCCTTCATCCGGAAGTGTTCACGTACTTGACATGTCTATGGGGATACCCACAAATCGACATGATGGCCTCTCGTCTCAACAAGAAGCTCAAGCGGTATTGTTCCAGGTCGAGAGACCCACAGGCAGTGGCGGTAGACGCTCTGATGACTCCATGGGTCTATCAGATGGTGTACGTGTTTTCTGCACTTCCTCTGATCCCAGGAATTCTAAAAAGAATAAAAAGGGAAAAGGTTCAAGCAATACTTATTGCTCCGGACTGGCCAAGAAGGGCCTGGTACGCGGACCTTCTGGAGATGCTCCTCGAAGATTCGTGGCCTCTACCTCTTCACAAGGATTTTCTGCAACAGGGCCCCTTTGTCTATCAGGACTTACCGCGGCTACGTTTGACGGCATGAAAGTTGAACAGCTGATTCTAGCCAGAAGAGAGATCCCTAACAAGGTTATCCCGACTATGATCCAAGCCAGGAAGGCGCTAACGTCTAAACATTACCATGGTATTTGGAAGAAATACGTCTCTTGGTGTGAGAGGAGAAATTATTCTGCGGTGGCATTTCATCTGGGACGTTTCCTGCTTTTTCCGCAGGCAGGTGTGGATGTGGGCCTACGTCTGGGCTCCATAAAAGTCCAGATTTCGGCCTTGTCCATTTTCTTTCAAAAACAATTGGCTTTTTTCCCTGAGGTCCAGACGTTCTTGAAAGGTGTTCTGCACATCCAACCTCCCTTTGTGCTTCCCACAGCACCTTGGATTCTCAATTTCATGCTGCAGTTCCTCCAATCGGACTGGTTTGAACCGTTACAGGAGGTGGACGTAAAATATCTTACATGGAAGACCGTCACACTGTTGGCCTTGGCTTCAGCAAGACGTGTGTCAGAGCTGGGGGCTCACAAAAGGCCCTATTTAATTTTCCATGAGAACAGAGCTGAACTCAGAACTCGTCAGCAATTTCTAAAGTGGTATCTGCGTTTCACATCAACCAACCTATTGTGGTTCCGGTTGTCACCGACACCTCTTCTACTTCAAAGTCTTTGGATGTTGTGAGGGCTTTGAAGGTCTATGTAAAGAGAACAGCTCGTCCAGAAAATCGAACTCGCTGTTTGTTCTTTTATGATCCCAATAAGATTGGGTGTCCTGCTTCAAAGCAGTCCATTGCACGCTGGATCAGGCTCACTATCCAGCATGCTTATTCCACGGCAGGTTTGCCGGTTCCAAAATCTGTACAGGCCCACTCTACTAGGTTGGTGGGTTCTTCCTGGGTGGCTGCCCGGGGTGTCTCAGCAATGCACCTCTGCCGAGCAGCTACTTGGTCTGGTTCAAACACGTTTGCTAAGTTCTACAGGCCTCTGAGGACCTTCAGTTTGGTCAATCAGTTCTGCAGGAACCTCAGCACTCTCCCATCTGGTTTGGGAGCTTTGGTAAATCCCCATGGTACTAAATGGAACCCCAGTATCCTCTAGGATGTAAGAGAAAATAGGATTTTAATTACTGGTAAATCCTTTTCTTGTTGTCTGTTGGATAATTTCTGAAACACCTCCACATCGAACACACCTACACAGTCGAGCCACATTATTATGACCACCAGCTAATAGCCAGAGTAACCGCCGTGTGCAGCACGGACAGCAGTTACACCGGCTGAACTGTCTGGTAGCCCCCAGGTTCATTTTGACTTTGAGCTGCTTCACTGCAGCATGTCGGTCAGCCCTCCTGCACCTTCGTAGCAGATGTTCACCTCTCGCATACAGTTTCCACGTCGGGTATTCGCAATGGTGCTATTTGTCCAGTCATGATACACCTTCACCACAGCAGCATGCGAACAGTTCACAAACTGCGCTGTTTCAGAAATACTGCCACCATTGGCCCATAGCATGATCTGTGTGCAGACGGCCTATAGCACACCTTTTATACCCACCATGCCAGCACATAATACGTGACATACTTCATGGGCTACGTGCTGCTGATGTCAAATATAGGAGGTGGTCATAATTATGTGACTGGACCACATATATATCAGAGCATTGAGCAGTCGCATGTGTGTTGCATTTTACTGCAGTAATAATTATGCTTGTTACACGGGCTTGCTTTTTGCAGCCACCACCTCCCCGTCACCACTCCTCTTGACATCCCAGTTTGTCCTTAAATAGTAATGTATCTGATAATTAGCAGCAGGGCTTGTGCTTACCACAAAACACTGCTTCATCTAAAATGAAAACAACAGTCATTGTATTACTTACTTCTTCTTCTTTTTTTTTTTTTTTTTTTTTTGGGGGGGGGGGGGGGGGGGGGGTTAAAACAACTTCTAAGATGTGATTATGGATGTAGGATTATCCCTTGTCCTTTGTCACCTCCCAAGCCAGCAGCCAGCAGTTACGTCAACATCACTATCACAGGGAGTGTGTATACTAGCCACGTTTATCTGTCATATTGGTATACAAGATGATGAGGTGTGAAGCAGATTCTACTGCCACCTTGTGTCATCTTGGGGAGGAGAAATTCCTGGCTTTCTGCAAATAACAGTGAGCGTCAATGGTACACATATTGGGCCTAATTTAGACCTGATCGCTGGGCAGTGATTTTTGCAGCCCTATGATCGGATAGTCGCCGCCCATAGGGGAGTGTATTTTAGCTGTGCAAGTGTGCGAACGCATGTGTAACAGAGCTGCACAAACTGATTTTGTACAGTCTCTGCGCAGCACAAGACTTACTTAGCCACTGTGATCACTTCAGCCTGTCTGGGACCGCACTTGACGTCAGACACCCTCCCTTTCAACGCTTGGACACACCTGCGTTTTTCCAGACACTCCCTGAAAACGGTCAGTTGCTACCCACAAACACCCTCTTCCTGTCAGTCACCTTGCGATCACCCGTGCGATCGTTTTTTTTGCACCATCCCGTTGCTATGCACCGATCCCCATTGCTGTGGTCTGTCGTGCCTGCGCATTGCAGTGCATGCGCAGTTCAGACCTGATCGCAGGCTGTGAGAAAACACAGCCTAGCAATCAGGTCTGAATAACCCCCATTGTCCTACGTCAAATGGGAAGAAATTGATCTATATTTGGGTATAGAAAAGATTTCCACTCTGTCAATATGCAGGCTGTTTATGATACATCTCTTCAGATCTGCAGTATTGTGGTGAAATTCCCGGGTTTTATGTTGGCAGCCCTCTTGGCACCACATTTTGGTGCATATGTACTCATTATAGTGCAGCAAACGTTTATTAGTACACATGCATATAAAGGTTTTCTACTAAAATAAATAAGGTTTACTTAGCAGCCATTTTAGTGAAGGATTTCTGCTAATGGCTGTGAGTGCAGTAGTGTGTGGAGGCTGTGTCAGATACAAGCATCAGGGCAGCAAGCTTCACACAAGAGAAACTGCTGCTCCTCTTGCAGTTTATGGATGAAGAGCTAGTGATGGTTATGCTATACTTTAGCCATTTCTAAAAAGCTATGAACATGCATACACCAGGAGCTCGGCTCACAATGATCCATAGCGTAACTCC
Organism: Pseudophryne corroboree; assembly: GCF_028390025.1. Lineage (NCBI taxonomy): Eukaryota > Metazoa > Chordata > Amphibia > Anura > Myobatrachidae > Pseudophryne > Pseudophryne corroboree. The sequence continues at coordinate 559,226,102 of NC_086444.1, forward strand.
TACAATGCTGGATTAACATTCAGAGGAGCATCCAGAGCTACTAGTGAAGCTCCACAGGAACATTTGCCAGCAAATGCAGATAAAGGTGGTGGTTAATTAGCCTTTGACACTAGTTTGCATAGTACAATAATAGAGGAGCCATGAAAGTATGATTTCTAAATGTGAGCTAAAGGTCACGCTCCAAACATGTTGTATGTCTTATTTATGCCAACATATGAGTTTAAAATATATAATCTACTATTAAACTCAAACATTCTGAGAAATATGGCTTGTGTAGCAGTGAATATAGCCACGTATAATAAGGACGTGTAATTTTAGATACTTTAAAATTAGCAGCTGACATCTACCAAATGGGAAGTGTATGTAACTAGTCCTTCATGGTTTTATGTCCTGTAAATTGTAAATCTTTGATACACAAGAATAGATGTTATCTATTGCATATAGGTCCACCAGATTGCAAAGGTTCTTTGTGGGCTGTATGCAGGGGCGGATTGGGAACAAAAAGCGGCCCTGGATAAATTTGTACTAGTGGCCCCACACGGGCAGCACCAGAGGCGTAAGGTCTAGCCATTGGCCATGGCAGCAGCACCCTCCCCCTAAGACTTTCCAGATAGTGGGCATGTCCAGCATCAAGGGGGAAGTTAAAAGGAAATAAAATTAAATATTATGAGCACATTATATGATACACCTTCAGAATTTAGGAAACTATATAATTTTTAAGAAAGATATATTTTCTTTCTTATTACACCAACCATATCCCAATCACTATTCACTCAGTCTTATATGTCAGCCAAGCAGGCAGACAGAGCATACACTAGTTCATCTGCAATCACAGGCTAAGTGGCAAAGTAATTTTCATATACTGTATGCAAATCACTTTGCATCTTATTCATTATGTCTATAAAAAGGACCACATGTCCTCAAACAAAACAGGCCCCATGGGTGCGTCAGCCCACCGGGAATCATCCCTGTAAACCCTATGGCCAATCCGCCTCTGGCTGTATGATATGATCACACATATTGGCCTTGGGTTAGGAGGTATCGAAAGTGAAGAAAGAGAAAATATGTGAGGATATGAGTGGACTCGACTCTACCATGGGGAAGTAATTGGATAGGAAAGTTTATGAAGGTTATACTTATACTTAAGGTAATTTGCTTGGATTTTAAAGACTTCTACGTCTGAGCAACTTTTGTGAATACATCTCATCCAACCCTAAGAAATATTTTTAAGCCATATAATGTGATAATTGCTATCCTTATTAATAAATTAGTTGCTGTCTGTCGGTTTGGACTAATATTTTGTTTTTCTGTTATCTAAAGTCTAAAATATTAATGCTGGTCTTATTGATATCAATAGGTAAATTTAGAGTGAGACTTTTAGGTAGTCACAGAATTTAATTAATCCTTCCTCTGTATCCTTCCTGTTATAAACTGTTTAAAAGTAAACCGATGGACAATAAGTCAGTTGCGCAGTTTCCTCAATGTTACGCTAACTGTTTAGACTTTATTCCTAGCTATGGGCGTACCTATGCGTAGCGCCACTTAGTGTACCTTTTGAGCATTGTGACGCTCTCGTAATACCATGGTGAATATATATATATATATATGGCTACAGCAATATAACACACTTAAACCTTAGTATAGTGTCGGAAGCGTCCCTGACGCTTCGCCAGATTAACAAAATAACTTAGTCGAGACAGAGTGGTAAATTTGGATTAAAGGTCTAACCCAATAACCATATATATTAGTCCCTAGCGGACACAAGAGGATAACAATGCTACACTGTAGCAACACAATACAGTTCAAAGATACAATAATATGTACATTAATATAAAACAGACACAGGGGAAATAAATGGGAGTACAATTAGTAATACAACTATACCAATACAATAGTAACAGTTACTGACATACATACGCTAGTTTCCCTGGTGCAGGCAGCCAGTCATCAGAGCAGAGTGTGTGTGTGTGTGTGTGTGTGTGTGTGTGTGTGTGTGTGTGTGTGTGTGAAAGTATATGTGTGATAGTTCTGAGATAGGTGAGTTCTCTACCTGGGCCAGGAGTGTGCTCTTTTATGCAATAGTTCAAAAGGTCCTACAATAGGGAATGTATGCTCTTCTTCCATTGGTCCGGGGGTGGGACATATCCAGTACACTGGGGATCATTGGTTGACTCAACCGGTGGGCGATGACTAAGTCCTGAGATGTGATTACTGTTTGTTTACATCTGAGTTCCTGCCCCAAGACCCGTCAAACACACCACATTATCTTACAGTAATATACATGAATCCAGTATTGCTAATAACTTGTTGCCGAAATATGTGATAATATTCTCGCAACCACCGAATTACTGCTTATGTGACCCTGAACAATTTGATCCCACACATGGTATTCTTACACAGTGTTCTTGATATTTAATGGAACAATACCTATATATATATATATATATATATATATATATATATATGTGGTTTCCTGCTATTACAATTACGTTATGAAATATATATAGACTGTGGGTTAGATGTGTTTATGTGTGGGAGAATGTAAATATTATACATGTGATATATCATACATGTCTGGTCTGTACGATATTGAGTGTCACCTTTTAGTGGTCTTGAAAGGTATTAAGCAAACAAGGGTCTGGCTTGTGTTTGTGTATGTTATATTGTGTTCTTGTTTGTTCTGACCTCTAGTGTAACAATGACAGTCCAGTATCTATTGACTCAAAATACAACTCTCAATTGTTCTTGGTTACAGTCAGGTACACATAAAGTATTTACCTTCCCAACAAAGAAATCTTATGAGTATTTGTATTCCTGGAGATACCACATTTGAGTGTGTGTAAGAGAGATTTGCTATTTTGTGACAGTATGACATTTATTAACAAATGCATCTTCTACCATATTGACGCAGGCATCATAGATGCATCCATTAATAAATGTCATAGCGTATTCTAAATATTGAAATATGCAATTTGACTTTGACATTCCATATAAGGAAGATGTTATCTATATAACTTATCCTTTCCACAATATGCTTTAAGTGAGTGTTATTTTCCCAAACTGTACTTTCCTCCTATGCACCCATAAACATGTTTGCATAGGCTGTGGCAAAATGTGTTCCCATAGCCTCAGAGCAGGTTGATATCTGAGTAGTAAGTAACACCCTCTTCTTACTGCTAACTGGGGACCTACCAGTCCCTTCTGCACTCTCCAAGTACTTGCAAGTTGTTCCTAAATGATTTGAGAAAGAGATCCTGCCATGATTGTAGTAAGTCAGTTGTAAGGCCTATGTGTTTTGATTTAAAATCTTTCTTGAAAAAGATTTTAAATCGAAACGCGTTTGCTGTGGGCAGCTATACCTTTTGGAGGATGATTACTTTGGACCCTTAAACACTAGAGGTATTTATTTGAGCCACATGACTGATACAGACAGCTATATTTAAGCCACTTACAAGGTCTATACTATAGTTGCTGGGAAACCATTGATTGATACCTAATGCTAAAATTGTATTTTTCATTTTAATTTATATTTTTATTCGTGTGGTTGGTACTTATTGGATGGAGTAAATTGTGTTTTACCACATATGACTACCATGAGGCTCAATTAGAAATTATTGGGGACACCATGAAGCCTGAAAGATGCCTTTATATGAAAGATCAGCTACTTCAATGAGTGAGTAGAGTACTCATTATATATGAAGATACATCCTGTATGTAACATACCTTTATGTGCACATAACTAAGTCCTTTTAAGCGAGGTGGGTAGTTTGCTTAATCTATCCACACTGGGTGCAAATTACACCGTGGGTGTCAGATATTGGGAATATCCATAGTGTGCATTAAAGAAACCTTTATGTACATGTTAAGAATATATCTTGAAGTGAGTATGGTACGTCACTTTACTACCTAGATTTGGAAATTCAAGCTTATTTTGGGGAATATACCTGCTATATACACCCATTCATTTTCACATTTTATGTGTAAAAGAATAAATTATTGAAGAAAATAAAGTACATTATTGTTTCTTTTTTCCTTTTCATGTTATCAATCCTTGATGAAAAAAAAGGTTAAGGAAATAATTGTGTCAATACTACAAGAATTCTTGGACTTTACTGAATATGTTATTGTGGTTTAAATATAAATGGGTAGCACTTTTTGAATCTTACTCTATTGTTTGCTTTTACAATTACTTTCTTGATTCATAGAAAACTAACAATGACATCGGGGGGAGATTAATTTAAGGGAAAATCAAAAGCAAAGTGTTCTGTTCCATAATAGTTGGAAATGTGTGCATAAGAAGCCCACTGTGGGATGATCCTATGGTATGCCACTTTTAGAATCTCATGAACCGACTAATATTATTATTATGGGTAGCAAGGTGGCACAATTAATTGCTAATTAGCTTGCTGAGGTCTTGGGTTCATGGGTGTATATGCTTCCTATGATTCCATGGGTCTCCTCAAGGCACTCAAATTTCCTTCCACAATCCAAAAAGTTTTTGCCCCTTCTTGATTTCTTATATTTTGTATTTGTCACTTTTATTTATTTCAGATCTTCAAACAAAACAATATGAGACAAATACAATCTTAGTAAACACAAAATATAGTTTCTAATTAATCATTTACTTTATTGAAGGAAAAAGTTATCCAACACCAATATCATAACTGCTTGTGCCACCTTTAGCAACAACAACTACAACCAAAAACTTCTGATAACTGGAGATCAGTCTTTCACATCAATATGGAGGTATTTTGGATCATTTTTCTATTCAGCCACATTGGAAGTTTTCGAACATGAACTGCATGTTTAAGGTCCTGACACAGAATCTAAATTGGATTCAAGTTGGTACTTTGTCTAAGCCACCCCAAACCCTTAATTCTGTGTCTTAGAGCCATTCAGAGGTAGATGTGCTCCTGTGTTCCGGATTGTTGTCTTGTTGCATAACCCAATTGTGCAGTGAGATCATGGACTGGTGACTGGAAATTCTCCTGCAAAATTTTCTTGTAGAGAGCAGAATTCATGATTCCATCAATTATAGCAAGTTGACCAGGTCCTGAGGCAGCAAAGCATCCCTACTCCATCACACTACCACCACCATGTTTGATTGTTAGTATGATGTTCTTATTGTGGACTGCTGTGTTAGCTTTATGCCAGATGTAACGGGACCCATGTCTTCCAAAAAGTTACATTTTTGACTCATCAGTACAGAGAACTTTTTTTTTTTTGGCAAATGTGAGATCAGCCTTTGTCCTCCTCTAGGTTTAAAACTCTACCGAAGATACCATTTTGTGCCCAGTCTCTGTCTTATGGTGGAATCACCAATGCTGACATTAACTGATGCGAACGAGGCCTGCAGTTTCTTTTGTGACTTCTTGTATGAGTCACTGATGCGCACTTGGAAGTATTTTGGTAGGGGTGCCACTCCTGGGACGATTCACTACTGTTTCTAGTCTTCCCTACTTGGAGCTAATCGCTCTCACTGTGGTTTGCTGCGGTCACAGAGAATAGAAATGGCTTTGTAATCATTTCCATACTGATATATTTCAATAACTTTCTTATCTATTCTGAAATTTATTTTGATCGCTACATACTGTGCTACCAATTGAGACCATTTAGGTAACATTGCTGATGCTTAGATTTAACAGGGCTGGCATGAAGCAAGCCTGATTGTGTCTTGTGTGATTGGACCCAATTCAGTTTGGTTCATTGGTTGAATGTGTCACTAACAGAGCAATTATTATCTCAGGCAGAGGCAGTTGTATTGGATAACTTTTTCCTTCAATAAATGAAATGATTAATTGAAAAATTGTATGTTGTCGTTATTTAAGTTGTTTTTGTCTTATATTCAATTTTGGTTGAAGATCGGAAACAAGTGTGACAAACTAACAAAAATAGAAGAAATAGGAAGGGAGCAAATATTTTTTCATGCCTCTGTAGGTTAATTGGCTTATGACAAATATGTAACCCTAATATATGTGTGAGTTTACCTGTGGTAGGAATAGATTGTAAGTTCCACCGGATCATAATACAGTTACATTCATTGCATTCAATGGCAATGAAAAGAAGGTACCAAAATAAATTTACAGTATCATTAAGGAGTGTGCGGAACAATTGATGCATAAAGTAGCAGAATAACAGTTACAGCTGTTGGTACCATAAGTGTGTGTGGCTGAAAAATCTATTTAGATGGAACCACAGTCATAATAGTTGAAGCAGTCTCAGGGAATATTACCCTAAAGCAGTGGTTCTCAAACTGTGTGCCGTGGAACCCTTGGGTTCCTTGGGACACTTGCAGGGGTGCCTTGGATTGATGGTCCAGGAACAATTCTAATTATTTATGGTAAATGTAATAGGCAAAACCAGTGCTGGTGGCTGCCAATCGTAAACTATATGGACAACAGAAGCAAATCTTGTCCCTCACCACACAACTGAACATAAGGATGACATATAAACACAATTAACTTAATTTAGTATTTATTTCTAAATTTCTCAATAAGAAACTTTTGCCCTAGGGATGCCATGAAAAAATCTGATACTCTAGGACGCCATGATTCCAAAAAGTTTGGGAACCACTTCCCTAAATTCATTATACTGAAAAAAGTCAATGTGCATCTTTTCTTCCAAAGGAGTATATTAAACCCCAAAGAAGGGGGTTTTATTTCTGCCAACAATCTGACATGTTTCTCCAATACCTTGACCTCTAAAGTTATGCATGCAGGTTACTGTTTGAGTGGACATTTAACTTGCCAGGAATGTCCAAATAGCAATTTATGAAAGCAGAAAAGTAATATGCCTATGCTCGATTTTCCCCTTATTTTTCATGGTACCAGCTGCATAGCAATACTAATACCATATATGTATACAGAACAGGAAGACAGTTGTCAATACATCTTTGACTCTGTGAGCATGCAAACCGTACATTTTGACAGATCAGATTTTCTAGTCACCTAGCTGGGCACAGGTGTATAACCACCTTTCACATTTTCCAGACCACCTAGCTGGGCAAATGCGTATGACCAACTGTCACATTTTCCAGACACCTAGCTTTGCACAAGTATAGGACCAACTCAGTGACGGAACTACCGCCACTGCAAGCAGTATCAAGTGTCACTTGATACCTGGGGTATATTTACTAAGCTCCCGATTTTGACCGATTTGGTGTTTTTTGATCAAAGTGTCATCTCGGGAATTTACTAAACTAAAATCTCGGCAGTGATGAGGCCATTCGTATTTTTTTGGTAGTCAAAGAAAAAGAATACGAATGAATACACCATCGGTCAAACGCGGCTGTTTAGGTATACAACTCAGTAATTTACTAAAAATTGTATTTCACAAACACTGCCGGCAATAGCCAAACACTGCCGTGAAAAAATACAATTCGGAAAAAAAAGCAGTTTTAAAACAGACCTGCTTTTTTTTACCGTGTTCTGATAGTCATGCACGGATCCATGAGATCCGTGCATGTTTATCAGTGGGAAGAGGTGGGAAACTATTAAAAAAAAAATTAAAAAAATGCGTGGGGTCCCCCCTCCTAAGCAAAACCAGCCTCAGGCTCTTTGAGCCGGTCCTGGTTGTAAAAATATGGGGGGGGAAATGACTGGGGTTCCCCCATATTTAAACAACCAGCACCGGGCTCTGCATCCGGTCCTGGTGCAAAAAATACGGGGGACAAAAAACGTAGGGGTCCCCCGTATTTTTTGAACCAGCACCGGGCTCCACTAGTCAGAGAGATAATGCCACAGCCGGGGGACACTTTTATATCGGTCCCTGCGGCCCTGGCATTAAATCACTAACTAGTCACCCCTGGCCGGGGTACCCTGGAGGAGTGGGGACCCCTTAAATCAAGGGGTCCCCCCTCCAGCCACCCAAGGGCCAGGGGTGAAGCCCGAGGCTGTCCCCCCCATCCAAGGGCTGCGGATAGGGAGCTGATAGCCATGTGTAAAAATAAGAATATTGTTTTTTGTAGCAGTACTACAAGTCCCAGCAAGCCTCCCCGCAAGCTGGTACTTGGAGAACCACAAGTACCAGTATGTGGTGGAAAAACGGGCCCGCTGGTACCTGTAGTACTACTACAAAAAAATACCCAAATAAAAACAGAATTCACACACCTTGAAAGTAAAACTTTATTACATACATGCACACCTACATTCACACATACTTACCTATGTTCACACGAGGGTCGGTCCACTTCTCCAAGTAGAATCCATGGGGTACCTGAAAATAAAATTATACTCACAAAAATCCAGTGTAGATCGGTCCTCTTCTGAGCTTATAATCCACGTACTTGGCAAAAAAAACAAACCGAAAAACCCGAACCACGCACTGAAAGGGGTCCCATGTTTACACATGGGACCCCTTTCCCCGACTGCCGAGACCCCCCGTGACAGACAGAGGGTCCCTTTAGCCAATCAGGGAGCGCCACGTCGTGGCACTCTCCTGATTGCCTGTGCGCTCCTGAGCTGTCAGTCAGACTGCGCACGGCAGAGATACAATGTAGCGCATAGGCGCTACATTGTATCCAATGGTGGGAACTTTGCGGTCAGCGGTTGACCGCGAGTAACCTCACCGCTGACCGCAAAGTTCCCACCATTGGATACAATGTAGCGCCTATGCGCTACATTGTATCTCTGCCGTGCGCAGCCTGACTGACAGCTCAGGAGCGCACAGGCAATCAGGAGAGTGCCACGGCGTGGCACTCCCTGATTGGCTGAAGGGACCCTCTGTCACGGGGGGTCTCGGCAGTCGGGGAAAGGGGTCCCTTTCAGTGCGTGGTTTGGGTTTTTCGGTTTGTTTTTTTGCCAAGTACGTGGATTACAAGCTCAGAAGAGGACCGATCTACACTGGATTTTTGTGAGTATAATTTTATTTTCAGGTACCCCATGGATTCTACTTGGAGAAGTGGACCGACCCTCGTGTGAACATAGGTAAGTATGTGTGAATGTAGGTGTGCATGTATGTAATAAAGTTTTACTTTCAAGGTGTGTGAGTTCTGTTTTTATTTAGGTATTTTTTTTGTAGTAGTACTACAGGTACCAGCGGGCCCGTTTTTCCACCGCATGCTGGTACTTGTGGTTCTCCAAGTACCAGCTTGCGGGGGAGGCTTGCTGGGACTTGTAGTACTGCTACAAAAAACAATATTCTTATTTTTACACATGGCTATCAGCCCCCCATCCGCAGCCCTTGGATGGGGGGGACAGCCTCGGGCTTCACCCCTGGCCCTTGGGTGGCTGGAGGGGGGGAACCCCTTCATTTAAGGGGTCCCCACTCCTCCAGGGTACCGCGGCCAGGGGTGACTAGTTAGTGATTTAATGCCAGGGCCGCAGGGACCGATATAAAAGTGTCCCCCGGCTGTGGCATTATCTCTCTGACTAGTGGAGCCCGGTGCTGGTTCAAAAAATACGTTTGTCCCCCGTATTTTTTGCACCAGGACCGGACGCAGAGCCCGGTGCTGGTTGTTTAAATATGGGGGAACCCCAGTCATTCCCCCCCCATATTTTTACAACCAGGACCGGCTCAAAGAGCCCGAGGCTGGTTTTGCTTAGGAGGGGGGACCCCACGCATTTTTTTATTTTATTTTTAACTCTTTAAACACTTTTTTAAGGTACACAATGAAGCCCTGCACGGATCTCACAGATCCGGCCGAGATTCATTGTGTTAATGTCGGCAGTGTTTTACTAATCACTCACGTAAAACACTGCCCGACATTACGAATGACATCGACATCGGAAAAAAGGAAAATGCAGAATACGACAGCATAGTAAATGAGGCGTAAAAAAAACTAAAAAGTTGCAAATTCACACATTCGATGTCATTCGTGTTTGAACTTTAACCTCATTCTGAAAAATACGAATTTTAGTAAATATACCCCCTGGATGCACTGCACATTTCACTAGATGGTTGAATGAATCAGAGTTTTTCCTGTGAAACTTTCTCACGATTGTGACGTCCTAAGTATCATATGCCTTTTATAGACACAATCAGGCAACAATACTCACCTTTTCAGCTGCGTGAGGCCTGTTTGATGGAAAATAGTGTCTACAAATATTGCCTTAGGAAAGCATATGTTTGATGAAGATACACCCCGATGAAGTCTATCTGATGAAACGTGTTGGATATTCTATTATGTTCTGATGTAACCTCCAACCTGTATCATTGGAAGGAGAATCTGATGAAAGAAGCAATCTGTTCATCTATGAGAAATCAAACCTCCATGTTATGTGAGGAGGCTGTCATCTGTTAATGCATCTAAGGATATAAGGACATTATTGATATTTTAGCAATGTTTTAATAAAAAAATCTGTATATTGGAACTCACTGTGTATTTTATGCTCTTGTAAGATATATTGAAAGGGATATTAACAAAAGAGGGGTCAGGAGTATACCTCCCCTAGGGCGCCAATTTCACTATGGTTGTGTCTGTTGTTTGCTTTGGTTCTGACTAGCAGAGAACCTAGTGTAATGAGGCAGCCCACAAATCCACATATTTTTTAATATTGCACAATAAGGGAGATTGTGTTCTATTTATCTATATATATATATATATATATATATATATATATATATAATACGGAGCATGCAAAGAATCTCTAATTTGGGGTTGGTGGGGAGGGGGGTGGATTTGGACTGGATGAGGGGGGGAAGCATTTTGTTGCACCTGGGCCCACCACTCGGTAGTTCCACCACTGGACCAACTGTCACATTTTAAAGATCTAGAGGTGACCTGGAAAAGATGAACTGAGTTTAATAACCACTGTATCCCTAAAAAGTTAGCATCTAAAACTCTGTGCAGAGGGCCTGATTCAGAGCTGGAAGCAAATGCCGTCATAGCTGCGATCCCGTAGTCAGTGACTATGTGAAAATATGCAAATGGTAGTTGTATTTAGGCATCCCCTGGAAGCATCTCAGATCCGCTGCTTGTGCAGAAAGATGCAACCATCGTACGCACATCAGTCAATCATCGGCCTTCTGGTAACCCTATGGTCACGTAGACTGGCCAATGGAACTGAAATTCTCAAAATGTTTGTGACACACCTGCATTTTAATAGCCATCCCACTTTTACTGCTAACGGCCCCTGTCAATCACTATACATATAAAACCTCTCTGTGACCGCTGCACATGTGCCGCATGGTACATTGCAGTGCGACTCATAAACACATCTCTGAGTCAGACCCAGAGTCCCATGGCAACAGACTACTGGCAAGCATATTCAGCTCTAAGGGAAATGCGGTTGCTATAGGTGAAGCCACAAGTATCCTGATATTTGGTGTATACAAGAATGGTTCCTAAGGGCTGATCTTTACTATCAAATACAATATTGTCCTGGTGAAGGTGCCATGACTTCAACAAAGTGAATTCAAATGTCTTATTGGCAAAGTAATCTGTGAACTTCATTTTATGTGGTTTGGCTGCTGCTGTGAATAAGGGGGTCATTCAGATCTGATCACAGCGTGCGATCAGATCTGAACTGCGCATGCGTGTGAACCGCTATGCGCAGGCACGTTGCACAACAGCACCGGGCATCGGTGCCTAGCGATGGAATGGTGCAAAAAATCCAAACGCATGGGCGTTCGTAAGAAGATTGACAGGAAGAGGCCGTTTGTGGGTGGTAACTGACCGTTTTCCAGGAGTGTCTGGAAAAACGCAGGCGGAATCAGGTGTTTCGAGGGAGGGTGTCTGACGTCTGCTCCATCCCCGATCAGCAGCAAGACATTGCAACGGCTGAGTAAGTCCTGGCCTGCGCAGAGACTGCACAAACTGATGTTTGTTCAGCTCTGCTAATGAAGCAGAGGCGGTCGCTGGGCGGGAGGGGGCTGAACAGCGGCGGTCCGTTGGGGGGGGGGCAGTCAGCGGTGGCTGCGTGACGTCACACGCAGCCGCTGCGGGCCGGGGAGCGACAAGTAGCTCCCGGCCAGCACACTAAGCACTAAATTTAGCACAGCTACGATCAACTCAGAATGACCCCCAATGTTGTTCTGTAATCTCATATATGTTATGCTACTTTATGTGTTTTCTTGGCCATTTGGAATACTGGAAGATACAATATGCCGTTGATCTGTTCTTACAATGTATTTCAAACTGTATCTTTGTTGTAAAATATCATCTTTCTATACCAAGTTGTGACAATGCAATTACAGGCTGCTGCAGTATCCTCCATAAAGGAAAAGTAGCAGTTGACTACATTACATTGGTGTAAACAACGTATAGTGCTGTCCTCCCCATTTAAACTTGAAATAGTTTTTTAACACTCCAAATTGTCAAGAGCTTTGTAGACTTCCCAGTAAGTGCTGTGTTCACTAAAACAGAGGATTTTTTTAACCAACTTGAACTTATTGTCTTTCTCCCTTTCCTCTCCCTCCGTACAGCCCCTTGAGCCACGTTCATCTTGTCTTTCCTTTTGCAAAGAGCCCGTGTCTAGATTTATGAAGTTAAAATTTGCATAATCAGATTAACTGCAGTGTTGTACACTGGAAAGAAAAGGGTGATGGAAACAAAGTGTCCCACACAAGGGGAGAGGTACTAATGCACAGAGAGAGAGGGAGGAAAGAGGTGGATTGGCTTGCTATCATTGTACTGAAAGACTGCACCTGCAATATTGTAAAGTTCTCTTCTAAGGACTCTTAGATGCTATTACAACCTCGATCTACAGAGAAATGTAAAGGGTGGGTGCATAAACATAAAGACAATGTAAGAGAAATGAAAACAGCTCTGCATCACATTAATTGATTTATCTGGCTGAAGATTGGGCAGTTTACTCACAATGTGCTAAAAAAAAAAAAAGGCACGTCTTTTGATTTGCACTCCGTTTGGAGAGCAGATCAGCCAAGTAATCTGCTCTTTGCAGATAAGAGAGTTAGAGAATCTGCAGCACACTGATAAGGCAAACGCTAATTCTCTGCAATCCATGATTTCAGTCCTGGTGGGTTTTTCCCTTGTTGGTGAGGCCCTGAGAGTTGGTGTAGAAAACACGATTTGAAGATCATCAATAATGATACTGTAATTGCTTGTTTACATGTAATTGATGATTTTAAAAACTGTGCTTTATGTTTTAGATTTTAAGTTTTGACATGTAGTCATCTTATCGCTTTGGATGTTGTACTATGTAACTATTTCATGAAGGTGTTTATTTCAAATGTAATAGAGCTAAATAAACTGGTATGCAGTGCCTTAAAGAGCTAAATAGACTGGTATGCAGTGCCTTAGTTTACTTATAATTGCACCCACTAAGCAGCATGGAACATTGTGGATATCTACATCAGATGAGCACAAAAGGCGCTATTTCCTGTATAGTGGCAACATGAGCCTTTGTTGCTCACGGATTAGCATGGCATTAACAGTAGAAACACATTATTTACAGTCTATGGGTCTAATGAGATTGGTCTGATGAAAGAAAACAGTATGAACCCAAGTTAGCATAACACTTAACGTGGCTATTTGCAGTGATAAGAGATATTGTATCTGTGCAATTTAACAATCTTTCATGCCAAGACAGCTGCTTTTCTAAACGTTAATCGCAGTAGCAAAAGATGACTTTTCTTGATTCTGATGCCATCAGTCAGTAGATGCTATCAGAGAGAAATCTGAAGGTGTAGCTAATAGGGTACAATGACTAACTATGGGGAAATGCCTCTCCAGTGAAAATGTAGTCTATTAACTATAATAGCTAATTCCATCGTCAACAAAAACAAAATTCCAAAAATCAAAGTTTTATTTACACAGTTATACACAGGCATACCTTACATTTTTTGGTTGTTGCAATTTAAACAAGATCAGACACACCACTGCTTTATGCTTGATCACACTAAATGGTGTGGCCATGTCATGTTGTGTCATACCATGGGGTATATTCAATTAGGGTCGGATCCATTCCGACATGCATTTGTCGGAATGGATCCAATAACCCCTATTCAATCTCATCTCAATTTGACTTTTATAAAGTCGAATCGAGATGAGGGACCCAGATGAGGAGAGGGGGGGGCGAGCCGTGGGGAGACCAGCGGGGACAGCTGTGGGCAGATGGAGGAGATCAGCGCTAACAGCAGCGCTGCAGGAGGATGTCACACAGCCGCCCAACCTCACGGCAGTGTCCACCAGGCTCCAGCAAGCGTGACCTCACTTGCTGGAGACGGGTGGACGCTGCCGTGAGCGGCGCGGCTGTGAGACATCCTGCTGCAGCGCTGTGCTGTAGGTATGATTTCCCCTGGCTGCCCGCGGTTGTCCCCCATCTCCCCGCGGATCTCCCCCCTCTCCTCCTCTGGGTCCCACATCTCAGTCCAACATTTTTTTATGTCGGACTGAGATGGTCGAAAAGGGGGCCAAAACAAGCATGTGGATCGGCAGCTATTCCGCCGATCCACGTGCTTTTCGACAGGTCAAATTCCTTGACTTGTCGAATATATTGAATAGGTTGGAACCCCTTCCGACCTAAAAAAAAGTTGAAAACTGACATCTTTTCGACAGACGGCAGCTTTCGACGTCAATTGAATATACCCCCATGTCTCCTTTGTTTGCCCAGCACTTCCAGAGCACTAGGGCAACCCCAGCACAATGTTCTAAAACCAACCATTCAATGCACTACATTAGTATCATGTTTAGTGGGATATTTATGCTTGGAGAGAGATAAAGTGGAGAGAGATAAAGTACCAGCCAATCAGCTCCTAACTGCCATGTTACAGGCTGTGTTTGAAAAATGACAGTAGCTGATTGGTTGGTACTTTAACTTTCTCCATTTTATATCTTTTTTTTTTTTATTCAATAATTTTTTTAACATTTTTAAATTATATAAACACAAAAACAAACACCAAACAAATATGTAGACATAAAACAAAAACAAACAATAAACCAGATATTACAAAAGCTTTGTGTGTGGATTCAATTCGTCATACAACGAATACATGAATAAAGTGGTAGAACAGAGCAGGCATAGTATCCCATATTAATGTAACACTATCTTTCCTTACATTTAGCAGGTTAGCAATCATCAGAAAGAGGGAGAAATATATACAGGATGTCCGATCATTCAAATAATCACGTGTGTGACCGGCCACAGGCCGTCAGCCATTTCCAAACAAAAACAGACAAACAAATCGATATAAACCTCATTTTCCTATCAGGAGTCACAAGAGGGCGTGTTAAGTCAAAAAATCAGTCCCGTCGACCTGTCGAGTAAGGGACTCAAGCCACCTACCCCAAATATCATAATATTTATTTTGCGCTTTCCTAGCCACGTATACAAACTTCTCATGAGTTGCCGTGTCATTGACACGTGTCTTCCAACACTGCAGCTCCGGGGCCTCACCGGCAAGCCACAGTCTAGCAATACAAACCTAGAGGCGTCCCGAGTCACCCCCTCCACAGCCGACAGGACACACACTGCAGGGGTAAAAACAGCCGATGGAAGGCCCGTTGACACTAGGGTATCAATAACACCAGTCCAGAATGCTGCTACAAGAGGACATAACCAGAGTAAGTGGCACAAATCGGGATCGAAGGAGCCATATTTAGGGCATTTTGTGGAATGGGTACCCCCAAAATGAAATGTTCTCACCGGTGTGATATACACTTGGTGAAGTACAAACAAGTGAATCTGTTGGTATCTGATACTAGTGGTAGGGGGGGGGGGGGGACCTAAGGCACACTCCTAGGTCTCATCCGTAAGAGGACCTATATCTAATTCCCGTTTAGTTCTAAGAGTGGAAAGTGTGTCCGAGTGATGAGACTGGATTATAGCCATATAAATACCAGAAATCAAATGCCCATTTCCTCAGCTTTGCAACAAAGACTTGACTGGGGAGTCAATAATCAGCGGTGGGGACTCAGAAAACTGAGCATTAATTGCATGTCTCAATTGCAAAAACTGATAAAAATAGGAGGAGGGCATACAATAGTCCTGTTGGAGTTGTTGAAAAGTTTTAAGAATGTCCCCATTATATAGCTGCCTCGACGCCCTGACCCCGTAAAATGGAGTGCACCGATTTCCAAATAAGTATATCCTGCTTTATCAAGGGGACCTTAGACATTTTGTTCTGTCCGCACAGAACATTTGAATGGAGGTGCCACCCGGGTACTCCTGCAATGTCAGTTGTGAGTGTAGAGCAAGAGGGTCGGAAACATTAACCCAGTCCCAGATGTGCGCCAGCTGAGCTGCATAATAATAAAATCTAAAAACAGGAAGGGCCAAACCACCAGACAATTTGGGCCTAGATAAGGTATCAAGTTTCAATCGCACCCTCTTGTTAGCCCATATCAATGATGATAATAAACCGTCAATTTGTTTAAATATTTTTAGGTTAATGTACACAGGAGATTGCTGAAGAACATAGAGGAGCTTTGGCTGAAAAACCATTTTAATCAGGTTGATCCTGCCAGTGACAGTCAGGGGCAATTTTCCACAAACCTTAACTTTAGAGCGAAGATAAGCTATCTGCGGTACAATATAAAGAGGGATATAAGTAGTAGAGCTGTTCGACACCCACACTCCCAAGTATTTAAAAGAAACCACCCACTTAAGTGGAAGGGGGAGTAAAGGAAACTCCGTAGGTTCACCCTTGAGCGGAGTGATGCAGGATTTATCCCAATTTATTTTAAGTCCAGAGTAGCGTCCAAAGGCTAGGGCATACACTAGTCAGATAAGCTGGGCACTCAGCAGGGGGAGAGAGAGAGAGAGCCGGTCGAGCAGCAGCAGCAGGAGCACCACCGCACCAGAGTCCCCAGAACACAGTAGTGAAGGGAACCAGCGGGTGGGGAGAAGCTCGGCCCCTAGATAGCAGCGGGGATGAGCAGCTCGGGTCCCGGAGGGAAGCAGGCAGTGGAGGGAGCCGATGAGAGGAGGCCAGCAGAGTTACAGTGCAGCGGTGTGCAGGGAGCTCCATGTGACCCTGCCGTCCCCAGGTCACACCAGCAGCGGCAGCAAGGAAGCCAGTGGGTGGGTTGAAGCCGATCTGCAGCTGGCAGTGGGGACCAGAGACGCAGGTACTGGAGAGACGGAGGCAGCAGAGAGGGCTGGTGAGAAGGATCTGGCAGGTTCAAAGCGCAGCGGCAAGGCGTCCCACGTGGCGCGTCTTCCTCTCAGGCTGCACATACGAATCCTCCCACAGCAGGCAGCAGGGGCCAAATCCACATAAAAACAGGCACCAAGTGGCAGCAACTGATCATCCAGGGGTGGACCAACTTGTAGCCCTGGGGCAGGGACGTGCAGTCAGGGGAGGCAGTGCCTCCCCTGTCATTAATGAGTAAAATAATACAAAGAAGATACTTATGACACATAAGTATCTTCTTTATTATTTTACCTATCATTAATGTGTGAAAATCAGTTTGGGAGGCACCGATCGTGGTGCCTCCCGTAGTGATTGGGAAAGGTATGGGGAGCGGGGGGCGGGCGCGGGCGGGGCCTAGCAATGGGCAGGAAAAGCCCATTGAAATAACATGGGAAAGCGGCACCATTAGTGGTGCCGCTTTCCTACAGGGACGTGCTTTCAACCTATGAAAGCACGTCCCTGTGAGTGAAGCCACAGTGATTGGCCAGCGGATCCGTCACTGGATCCGCTGTCAATCACTGTGTGGGCGTCGTACCAGCGGAGGTGCGGGCGGCGGAGGTGCGGGATGCGGCGGGCCGGGCGGCGGAGGTGCTGGCGGCGGAGAGGCGGGCGGCGGAGAGACGGGCGGCGGTAGCGGCGGCGGGGCGCGGTATTCAGGCCCCTTGTGCAGAGTTTGGAAGCGGAAGCGGTACCCATTTCAAAAATGGCGCCTCAGCGTCATTTTTGAAATTCAAGATGGCCGCCGCGAGCCAATCATGGCTCGCCGCGTCATCGCCCCGCCCCCTCCCGCTGACTTATATAAGTCAGCGCGAGGCAGCGGCTGTCAGTCCGACGGCGGAGGAGGAGCGGAGAAGAGCTCCTGAAGACTGAAGACGCCGTGGAAGTCCTGGATGGGCGGCGGCTATGCAAAAGAGCTTAGCAGCCGCCGCCCGCCAGGTGAAGATGCTGGAAGTCCTGGGAAGGCGGCGGCCATGCAAAAGAGCTTAAAGGCCGCCGCCTCCCAGGTGAAGACGTCGTGGAAGTCCTGGATGGGCGGCGGCTATGCAAAAGAGCTTAGCAGCCGCCGCCCACCAGGTGAAGACGCCGGAGCAAGACCCCAGAAGCCCTGGGGAGGTGGCGCCCCCCCAGGTGAAGACGCCGGAAGCCCTGGGAAGGCGGCGGCCATGCAAAAGAGCTTAAAGGCCGCCGCCCCCAGGTGAAGACCCAGTTTAATAAAGGATTTTTTAAAGAATGTGTCGTGGTTTTTTTTCAATATTTTCTTTACAGGTGGACTACAGGTGCCAGCGGGCCCTTTATGTCCGGGCATGCTGGCACTTGTGGTTCTCCAAGTGCCAGCATGCTGGGGCAGGCTTGCTGGGACCTGTAGGCCACCTGTAAAGAAAAAATATTACTATTCTTTGCAGGTGGACTACAGGTGCCAGTGGGCCCTTTATGTCCGGGCATGCTGGCACTTGTGGTTCTCCAAGTGCCAGCATGCTAGGGCAGGCTTGCTGGGATCTGTAGGCCACCTGTAAAGAACAGAACATACAATGAACCCCGCACCCACCGCCACCAGGGGTGCGGGGCATAGCACTGGTTTGGGGGGTGTTTAATGGCATGGCAGGGGGACCCCACACTGAGTGTCTCCCCTGCTATGGCATTATCCCCCCTGGCTGGTTCTGCCTGGTGCTGGTTTTAGTGGTGTGGGGGGACTGCACTTTTTTTTTTTCGGGGGGGGGGGGGGGGGGTGTTTAGCTGCAGTGCCTCCCCAGGCCCTGACCTCACCGCACGTCACTGCCCTGGGGGGGGGGGGGGGGGGGGGGGTCTCAGGATGTAATATGAGGATGATGAAGCTGGAGAGCTACACAGCTCGTGTGCTACTCCATACCCGTCGTAGCCACCATCTGAGCTGAGCGAGGGGGGATGACAACGGGGGGCTGCTCACTTCACACAGTGCTGAAGTGAGCATCCTGCTAGATTGAGCCTGCATGCGCGAGGCCGCGCATCGCTATCGCTGGGGGCATACACACAACAGATCCGTGCTTAAAATCTAAGCAATCGAGTCAGATTGCTTAGATTTTAAACACGGATCTCTCCGTGTGTACCCCCCTTTAGTACAGGGATCTCCTTGTCCTTTATATGATAACTCCTCAGCACTACCAAACAATGACGGCTCCAGAGGTGGGGCTGCAGCACAGTCCAAAGTTAAAATGAGGAGCCACGCCAACTGCCAGTGAGTCAGTTTGGGATGACAGTTAGTGGCTGTTGGTGTGGCTACCCTATTTGATATTTGGACTGCGCTGCAGCCCCACCTCTGCAGCCGCCACTGCTACCACGTATATTTCTCCACTGCCATCACACATTTGCAACTGAGTAATATGTGTAATGGTGCGTACACACACTGAGACTTTGGCTTATGGCCGATATTGGCTAGAAACTGCCCGGAGTCATGAGCCCCAATCTAGCCAATATCAGCACTGCCTGCACAGTCTATTTTTTTCTTGAGATGCTGATCCCACAGAACCGCGCATCGGCATCGCAAGAGCATACACATGGTGCAATTTGCACTAACTTTTCTTACGATTTTGACTATATAGTCAAAATTGTAAGGACTAATCGCACCATGTGTATGCAGCTTAAGAAGATGTAGATGTGGGAGGTGGGCAGAGAGCTGATATAAAGCACAGCCATTACCTACTGACCATGGTATGCCCCACTGAAATATACGTGGTCATTATTTCCCCCCCTAATATATTAATAAAATTATATTTGTCCCATTAGAGAATTATCAATGTTATCTGCCTCATAGTCAATGCCAGGGCAACCCAGCAAGCTAATCCATGCAGTATGATCACATGGTTGCACTGCAACAAATCAGCACAAAGGTTGTTTCGCTCATCAGGAATCTTCTGTTTGGCTCCTTGCTCTTTGTAGTGTAAACAGATATGTCTCTCTTACTGGTGACTAATGCTAGCCATACATCAGACCAACTTTCCTCCAACCATCCAACTGACCAACCATCCAACTTTTTTGTCCAACTAAAACTCTGCCCCACACATCAAACCAACTTTTTCATCTGACCAGCCAACCTGCAAACTTTTTCATCAGACCAGCCAACTTCTCTTCAACTTGTGATATCACAGAAGTAGGCGGACAGTGTCTGCCTACTTCTGCATGTTTAAAAAAAAAACTTGCATGTCTATTTATTCCAGTAAAAGCTTTTTCTTTCTTTCTTTTCTTCCACACCAAACATTAATTGGTATAGAGACAAATATTTTATTATGTTAAAAAAGGAAGTTGCATCCACATCAAGTGATTCAATAAAGAATGTGCCTAGCAGACTAAAATACTAATTATATGGCAATATATAAATGTCAGATAATAGAATAAAATTTAAATGTTGCAATTGATTGAAACATTTATATGCTGTGCAATAACGAAACTAAGATGTCATATCCTAAAAGAAATCTTTTGCACATAGGATAGAAATATATATCATCCTATAAGGGAATGAGTGCACTTAAAATCATAAGTATTTTGACGTACGTGGGGGTGGGAGGGGGATTGGAGGTGCCATCTGTTGTAGGGGGGGAATCGGAAGTGTTACCTGTTAAGAGGAGGGTGAGGGTGCAGGTGAGGTTGTAAAAATAATAATTTCTATGACGGATATTGCATTGTCCGTAAAGTGCCCTCCAGGGAAGACCCACAGCTGGCGCTGATGACAGGGGGACCCACAGCTGGCACTGATGAAAAGGGGACCCAGAGCCGGCACTGATGACAGGGAGGACCCACAGCCACCGCTGATGACATGCGGGGACCCACAGCCGCCGCTGATGACAGGGGGACCCACAGCCGACGCTGATGACAGGGGGACCCACAGCCACCTCTGATGACAGGGGGACCCACAGACGCCGCTGATGACAGGGGGACCCACAGCCGCCCACATATGTTTTATATTTATGGTTGGACCTTACCTGTCAAGTGATACATAGTTGCTGGCACTGTATGTGGGGGATGGCTGCCAGGGGAGACAGTGTTGCTGCAGTATGTGTGGACCAGGTGCTGCTGGCATGGCAGACTGCTGCTGCAGCTTGAGCTTTTCAACACAGGTCCCTACCAGCAGGAGGATGGAGTGCAGTAAGGAGGCCTTTGCAGCCGGAGGGGCCTCCTGCAAAGACCCCGCTACTGCACCCATAGCTTCCTGTAACTGGACGGACGATGCTTTGGCGGCCCGACGTCCTAACGCGCCAGCCCATATCTGTGATGCTCCCTCCCCTCCCCCTACCAATGATGTATTCCCGAACCCGGGCAGCACAGCTTTTCCAAACCAGGTAGTGAAAGTGCTGCTGCCAGAGCCGATATATATATATGATATATATGTATATACATATATATATATATATATATATATATATATACACATCCAAAGAGATACCAGATACACATATCACATATACATATGTACATTAACGCACACATACACTAATATGCATATGTACTCACACTGTATATAGAAATTTGGTTCCAGCAAGTGCATACCGTAGTTGGCTCCTAGAAAGGGGCAGAGGAGGGCGACCAAACTAATTAAGGGCATGGAGACGATGGAATACAAGGAAAGGCTTGAAAGACTAGGCATGTTTACATTGGAAAAGCGGAGACTAAGAGGGGATATGATCAACATCTACAAATATATAAGGGGACAATACACAGAGCTTGCGCGGGACCTGTTTTTGGTTAGATCAACACAGAGGACACGTGGACACTCGCTCAGGTTAGAGGAGAGGAGATTCCGCACAATACGGCGTAAAGGCTTTTTCACGGTAAGGACAATACATGTTTGGAATTCCCTGCCCGAGGGAGTTGTAATGGCGGAATCTGTCAACACCTTTAAGAATGGGTTAGATAAATTCCTAATGGATAAGGATATCCAGGGGTATGGTGCATAGTCATGCATTATAGTATAGCAGCAGTGGGGAAGCCTGTGCGTGACTGGGAGCAGGGGAGCGGCGGGCCCTACAGACATCAAGGGCCCCTAGCAGCTGCATCGCCTGCACCTATGGTAGTTACGCCACTGGGGTGCGGGCATGGGGACACTTGCTGTAGGTGGTGATCGTGCCTAAAGGGGGAGGGAGGGGAGGTGCTTGGTGACCTCTAATGGGTTTCATGCTGCAGTCCAGTGGGAAGGCTGACCATGGGTGCTGGCAGGAGGGGAGGGGGGTTTGTGAGAGAGGTGACAGGGAGACTGACATACAGCAGCAGCTCCTGTCCTCCTTCCGCTCCCTGCCGGCGTGACAGGAGCAGCCCCAATGATGGTGACAGAAGTAGGCGCACACTGCTGGCCAGTGTCCGCCTACTTATCGCTCAGTTGGGTGGAAAGTTCCCCTACACCTGAACAATCAGTTAAGAAAAATCAAACAGGTTTGATTTTCCCAACAAGTTGAGACGACCATTTTTGTGCGTTTTTCAGCGTGTGGAAGCAAACGGCTGATTATCGTTTGCTTCCACACACTGCCCAACTATCGTTCAAACCAGCCAACTAGTTGGCTGGTTGGAACAAAATCGTCTTGATATATGGCTAGCTTAAGAGGTCTATTTACTAAGCCTCAGGTGGAGATAAGGTAGACGGAGATAGAGAGCCAGCCAATCATCTCCTAACTGTCATTTTTCAAACCCAGTCTCTGACATGGCAGTTAGGAGCTGTTTGGCTGGTACTTTATCTCCAGCCACTTTATCTCCATCTAAGGCTTAGTAAATAGACCCCTAAGGCTGCCCATTGAGGCACCGGCCATGAATTGGTTCACGATGCGCATTTGCAATGGATCAAATCTGCGGCCAGAATGTGCAAATAGAAAAAGACACCATTAAACCCCATCGGGACCCTAACATTCATGATATAAAGTCAAACAGAAAAAGGTATACAACAACAGTAAATGCGCAATGAAAAATTCTAGGCAGCCTTGCTCCTACACATGAAGGGAAAAACACATGAAATCCCTGAAATTCATACGCAACAAAATAATATGTGTGGCGTGCATTGGCGCTCAGAATTTAAAGATGCATCCCTAAAATGAATAGGGATATATGAATCCACAGATTTAAATGGACCAGATGGTTTATTCCCATAGATAAAAATTTGTTTATTAAAACCAATTAAAAAATGACTGACATACATATAAAGTGCGATCCGTGACTTGGCAGCAGAGGCTAGTGAAAGTGACCGTGCAATTAGTAAACACAAGATCTCTCACCATGTGATAAAGCTGCGGTGGGCTAGCTTATATTTAAGCAGTATGGTCCAAGGCTGAAAGTAGCCCGGCACCACCGCAGTAGGCTTAATTCAGCATGTGAGTCCTTCCACTGGTATCACTGCTCCTCGTCCAATCCGTCCTCTGTCCAAAAACAACGCGTTTCGGTCACTATCCTATGACCTTTTTCAAGTATTGAATAGAGGAACTTGTCATGAGTCCATATTTATACCCATTTACCTAATTAAAACATCTAACACATGTGGCTACAATCATCCGCGTCATTTCGAGCGCACTGGGCCGGAAGTGACGCGGTGTGCGTTCTAGTCGTGCCGGAAGTGACGCGCTCCGTATTTCCCCACCTTCCAAAACCGGAGGTGACGTCCTATGCGTTCCAGCGCCGGGCGGAAAACAACCATGCGTTCCATTGTACCCCCCGAGTTTCTATTGTAAACATCACACTGTATTTGATCCTGAACGGCTCCATTTAGATAATCCTTTTGGAGATAAACAAAGACACCTTCCGCAAAATCCTCTTAGTCAAAGTCCATAACGGAATAGGTAGATGGACCATTTCAACGGAAGCCATCCCCGCCATCTTAATTGAGGGAAAGATAGCTTTCTTCTGTCACGATCCGGGTATCTGGACGCCATTACTTACCCTTCAGATGCCTCCTAAGGCTGGCTCAGCATTCCAGGACCGGATCCCGCTGTTTCTGAGTTTCCACATGCAGAATGTCAGAGTGGTGATTTCATCAGCCGCGGCCTCCGCTGTGCCCGCGTGGTTAAATGTGCGCTTGTCAGTCTGGCGTCTCCTGTCTCCTGTGGCCGGCGTCGCCATTACTGTTTCAATTCTCACATGGATTACAAACCAAACTTCCCTCCTAGTGTCTGCATGGGCGCAGCCATCTTGGTTTTTATCATCTGATCATTTCCACCAATCTGCTGTCTGTATTGTTGATTTGCATAATTGCCTAGCCAACCCCTTCCTTGCTGCAGGTATAAGTAAGCTGTGCCTGAACAAGGAAGGCGTCAGTGCTTTGGTTGTCTAACCTAGTTCCAGTTTGTCTCTCTCCTGTGGTTGTCTTCCAGGTTCCAGCTCCTGTCTCCAGACTTCTGCTATAGAGACCCGCACCAGCATTCCATCTGCGGTGTAGCCTGACTCTCCGATCCATTCTGGACTCACCTGTTTCCAGCTACAGCAATCACCTGCTTCCAGCCGAGCTTCCAGCAGTGTACAACTTCTCTTAAAGGGCCGGTGTCCTTTCTGCAGTTTACCACTCTCCACCGGTATTATTATTTCATCGCTCTCAAGTCAATCACCTGCTTCCAGCCCAGCTTCCAGCAGTGTACAGCTTCCCTTAAAGGGCCGGTGTCCTTTCTGCAGTTTACCACTCTCCACCGGTATTATTATTTCATCGCTCTCAAGTTCGTTTATTATTTAACTGGTTCCAGACAGTATCCACTCCGTACCAACAACAGTCTGGTTCCAGCCAGTATCCACAGCAGCCGTTTTATCTTCAGCAGCCCAGCCTTTCCTGGAACACCAGCTGGTACGATCCTGGGTTCTCTCCATTGCTACAGTCAGGCCTGGTAAGGACTTTCCAACTAGAAGATTATTAGAACTGTCTCACACTACCAGTGCCTGTGGCCCTTGCCACCCTGTAGTACCCAGGAATTGTATTTATCCTCTGTTGACTTTTATGTTTCCTTTACTGCTGCTGTGTTACGGAGTTTGTCATAATAAACATCATTGACTTTTATCCTGGTTGTCGTGGTCACGCCTTCGGGCAGTTATTCTACATGTTACTTACATGTCTAGGGGTCTGATACAACCTCCCAGGTTCCGTTACATCTCAGCCCCTACAACTGAGGCTGCCTCCCGTCAGCTCAGGCCCTCAGTTGTGACAGTAAGCACTGACCTAATGAATCCAGCCGGAGACCAGGATCAAGCGGCCAGGCCGATGCAAGAACTGGCAGCCCGACTTGAACATCAGGAGGCTGCACAGGGCCACATCATCCGCTGTCTCCAGGATCTCTCCACACGGCTGGATGGGATTCAAACGACCCTCCGTGGACCTGGCACGTCCGGTGGGTCCACTACAGTGACACCAGCTGTAACCCCACCCACCTTACCCATTTCCAGTCCACATCTTCATCTTCCAACGCCAGCAAAATTTGATGGATCTCCAAGGTTCTGCAGGGGATTTCTCAATCAATGTGAAATCCACTTTGAGCTTCTACCTGGCAATTTCTTCAGTGACCGTACCAAAATTGCCTATATCATCTCCCTTCTCAGTGGCTCAGCCCTTGACTGGGCATCACCTTTATGGGAGAAGTCTGATCCCCTGCTATCCTCCTATACTGACTTTGTAGCTACATTCAGGCGCATCTTCGACGAGCCAGGCCGGATAACATCTGCTTCATCTGAGATTCTTCGTTTACGCCAGGGAACACGTACTGGGGGACAGTATCTTATACAGTTTAAAATCCTGGCATCCGAACTGGCATGGAACGACGAGGCCCTGTATGCTGCATTCTGGCATGGCTTATCAGAACGCATCAAGGATGAGTTAGCTACCAGAGACTTGCCCTCTAAGTTGGATGAGCTAATTTCTCTTTGCACGAAGGTTGATCTACGTTTTAGAGAGAGAGCAACCGAGCGAGGAAGATCATCTACTCCTAAATCTTCTGCTCCTCCTTCTCGTCAACCATCTCCATCCAAGGATGAGCCTATGCAAATTAGTCGTTCCCGTCTATCTCCTGCTGAGCGCCGAAAACGTCTCTCTGAGTCTCTCTGTCTCTACTGTGCAGCTCCGTCGCACACTATCAATGCCTGTCCCAAACGTCCGGGACTCCAGATCCTAGCTCGCCAAGGAGAGGGCCGGCTAGGAGTGATGATCTCCTCTCCATCTCCTCATGACTGTAACCTCCCAGTGTCGCTCCAAATTGCTCAACGTTACAGGAACGTCATTGCCCTCCTTGATTCCGGAGCAGCTGGGAATTTCATAACCGAAGCTTATGTTAAACGGTGGTCCCTACCCACCGAGAGACTGTCCTCGTCCATCTCTTTGACTGCCGTGGATGGCAGCAAGATTTTTGACGCAGTCATTTCCTTAAGGACTCTTCCAGTTCGTCTGAGAGTGGGAGTTCTTCATTCTGAGTATATTTCTTTTTTAGTGATTCCAAGAGCCACACATCCAGTGGTTTTAGGCCTTCCATGGCTCCGTCTCCACAACCCATCAATTGACTGGACGACTACACAAATACTGGCATGGGGTCCCTCCTGTGCTGAGACTTGTTTAGCCAAAGTTCTTCCTGTTTGTTCTTCCTTCCCCAGGTCAACTGATGTTCCGCCTCCTCCATATCAAGACTTCACGGATGTGTTCAGTAAAGCCTCTGCTGATATCCTTCCTCCTCATAGAGAATGGGACTGCCCAATCGACCTCATTCCAGGGAAGGTTCCACCGCGAGGCCGAACTTATCCGTTGTCTCTGCCCGAGACACACTCCATGGAAGAGTACATCAAAGAGAACCTGGCGAAGGGTTTCATCCGACCATCTTCTTCTCCAGCCGGCGCAGGCTTCTTCTTCGTTAAGAAGAAAGACGGTGGTCTGCGTCCGTGCATCGACTACAGGGGTCTGAACGACATTACCGTCAAGAACCGATACCCTTTACCCCTGATTACTGAGCTCTTTGATAGAGTTAGTGGTGCAACCATTTTCACAAAGCTGGACTTGAGGGGTGCCTACAATCTCATCCGAATCCGTGAGGGTGACGAGTGGAAGACCGCCTTTAACACCCGTGACGGACATTATGAGTACCTCGTCATGCCCTTCGGATTGAGCAACGCTCCAGCAGTCTTCCAGCACTTCGTGAATGAGATCTTCAGGGACATCTTGTACCGCCATGTCGTGGTTTATCTAGACGACATCCTCATCTTTGCTAATAATCTCGAAGATCATCGTTTCTGGGTAAAAGAGGTTCTTTCCCGTCTCCGTGTCAATCACCTCTATTGTAAATTGGAGAAGTGTGTGTTTGAAGTTAAAACCATTCCGTTTCTAGGTTACATTGTGTCCGGTTCCGGACTAGAGATGGATCCTGAGAAACTCCAAGCAATCCAGAATTGGCCTATACCCTTAAGCCTCAAAGGGGTCCAGAGGTTCTTAGGGTTCGCCAATTATTATAGAAAATTTATACGAGACTTTTCCACCATTGTGGCGCCTATCACTGCATTAACCAAGAAAGGTGCTAATCCGTCCAAGTGGTCCGAGGAAGCTACACAGGCCTTTCACCTTCTGAAGCAACGGTTCATCTCTGCACCAGTTCTGAAACAGCCTGACACCGACTCTCCTTTTATCTTAGAGGTAGATGCCTCCTCCGTTGGAGTAGGAGCAGTGTTATCCCAGAGGGCCAAAGATGGACATCTACATCCTTGCAGTTTCTTCTCCCGGAAGTTCTCCCCAGCTGAGCGCAACTATGCCATTGGCGATCAGGAGTTGCTAGCCATCAAGCTCGCTCTGGAGGAGTGGAGATACCTGTTGGAGGGAGCTTCCCACTCAATCACCATACTTACCGACCACAAAAATCTTTTATATCTCAAAGGCGCACAATGTCTCAACCCTCGTCAGGCCAGATGGGCACTTTTCTTTTCCAGATTTGACTTTAAACTCCAGTTCTGTCCGGGTTCTCAGAATCGTAAGGCCGATGCCCTTTCCCGCTCATGGGAGCAAGAAAATGAGTCCGAGTCTGCAGACAAGCATCCTATTATTAATCCGTTGGCATTCTCCACGGTAGGGATGGACTCTACGCCTCCACCAGGGAAAAGTTTTGTTAAGCCAGTTCTAAGGAAGAAGCTCATGCATTGGGCCCATGCTTCCCGTTTTGCTGGACATACAGGCATTCAGAAAACCCTTGAATTTATTTCTAGGTCCTACTGGTGGCCAACTCTGAAGAAGGACGTTATGGAATTTATTGCCTCCTGCCCAAAGTGTGCCCAACACAAAGTCTCCCGCCAGTCGCCTGCGGGGCAACTGGTTCCATTATCTGTTCCCCGTCGACCATGGACCCATTTGTCGATGGACTTTGTTTCCGATCTACCTATCTGCAACAAGTTTAATACCATCTGGGTGGTAGTTGACCGGTTCACCAAGATGGCACATTTCATCCCTCTCACCGGTCTTCCGTCAGCTTCCAAGTTGGCTCAAGTGTTTATACAAGAGATCTTCCGACTTCACGGTCTTCCTGAAGAGATCATCTCGGATCGTGGAGTACAATTTGTAGCCAAATTTTGGCGAAGTTTGTGTCAAGCCCTCCAAGTCAAGTTAAAGTTTTCCACGGCTTACCATCCTCAGACCAATGGTCAAACCGAGAGGGTGAATCAGGACTTGGAGGCCTTCCTCCGTATATATGTGTCTTCCTCTCAAGATGACTGGGTTCAACTCCTTCCTTGGGCCGAGTTCAGCCACAACAATCAATACCATTCCTCATCTTCTTCTACACCATTCTTCATTAATTATGGATTCCACCCTAAAGTCCCAGAATTCCAACCGCTTCCCGCAACTTCTGTTCCAGCAGTGGATGTCACCTTGCGTCAGTTTTCAAATAACTGGAAGAACGTCCGCGCAGCCCTGCTTAAAGCCTCATTCAGGTATAAAAAGTTTGCCGATAGGAAGCGTAGAGCGGTTCCTGCTCTCAAGGTGGGTGATCGTGTGTGGTTGTCCACGAAGAATTTGAGGTTGAGAGTTCCCAGCATGAAATTTGCACCTCGCTACATCGGACCCTTCAAGATTGAACAAGTCATCAATCCTGTTGCCTACAGGTTACAGTTACCATCCTTCTTGAAAATACCCAGGACATTTCATGTTTCTTTGTTGAAACCGCTGATCCTGAATCGGTTTCATTCCGCACTTCCTCCAGCTCCCAAAGTTCAGACTCAACGGGGAGTCGAGTACGAGGTGGCCAAGATTTTGGACTCACGTTTCCGTTACGGTCAGTTACAATACCTCATTGACTGGAAGGGCTATGGTCCTGAAGAACGCTCTTGGACCAATGCCTCAGACGTCCATGCTCCTGCCTTGGTCCGAAATTTCCACGCAAAGTTTCCTTTAAAGCCTAAGAAGTGTCCTGGGGCCACTCCTAAAGGGGGGGGTGCTGTCACGATCCGGGTATCTGGACGCCATTACTTACCCTTCAGATGCCTCCTAAGGCTGGCTCAGCATTCCAGGACCGGATCCCGCTGTTTCTGAGTTTCCACATGCAGAATGTCAGAGTGGTGATTTCATCAGCCGCGGCCTCCGCTGTGCCCGCGTGGTTAAATGTGCGCTTGTCAGTCTGGCGTCTCCTGTCTCCTGTGGCCGGCGTCGCCATTACTGTTTCAATTCTCACATGGATTACAAACCAAACTTCCCTCCTAGTGTCTGCATGGGCGCAGCCATCTTGGTTTTTGTCATCTGATCATTTCCACCAATCTGCTGTCTGTATTGTTGATTTGCATAATTGCCTAGCCAACCCCTTCCTTGCTGCAGGTATAAGTAAGCTGTGCCTGAACAAGGAAGGCGTCAGTGCTTTGGTTGTCTAACCTAGTTCCAGTTTGTCTCTCTCCTGTGGTTGTCTTCCAGGTTCCAGCTCCTGTCTCCAGACTTCTGCTATAGAGACCCGCACCAGCATTCCATCTGCGGTGTAGCCTGACTCTCCGATCCATTCTGGACTCACCTGTTTCCAGCTACAGCAATCACCTGCTTCCAGCCGAGCTTCCAGCAGTGTACAACTTCTCTTAAAGGGCCGGTGTCCTTTCTGCAGTTTACCACTCTCCACCGGTATTATTATTTCATCGCTCTCAAGTCAATCACCTGCTTCCAGCCCAGCTTCCAGCAGTGTACAGCTTCCCTTAAAGGGCCGGTGTCCTTTCTGCAGTTTACCACTCTCCACCGGTATTATTATTTCATCGCTCTCAAGTTCGTTTATTATTTAACTGGTTCCAGACAGTATCCACTCCGTACCAACAACAGTCTGGTTCCAGCCAGTATCCACAGCAGCCGTTTTATCTTCAGCAGCCCAGCCTTTCCTGGAACACCAGCTGGTACGATCCTGGGTTCTCTCCATTGCTACAGTCAGGCCTGGTAAGGACTTTCCAACTAGAAGATTATTAGAACTGTCTCACACTACCAGTGCCTGTGGCCCTTGCCACCCTGTAGTACCCAGGAATTGTATTTATCCTCTGTTGACTTTTATGTTTCCTTTACTGCTGCTGTGTTACGGAGTTTGTCATAATAAACATCATTGACTTTTATCCTGGTTGTCGTGGTCACGCCTTCGGGCAGTTATTCTACATGTTACTTACATGTCTAGGGGTCTGATACAACCTCCCAGGTTCCGTTACATCTCAGCCCCTACAACTGAGGCTGCCTCCCGTCAGCTCAGGCCCTCAGTTGTGACATCTTCTTTATTATTCAAGCGGTACTCCTTTCTGACCAGGGATTTTTTCCATTTCAGGGGTAATTTTGCTTTGTGGGAAAAAGGGACCCCATCTGACCAAGCTACGTGGTACTTAGTATTCCCACTAGTCCATCCCTATAACCCGATAAGGGTCCCCCTTCCCTTAGAAATGTTGCATAGAGATTTCCACAGGCAATATGTTCATACATGCAGTTTCCATAATTTGTGTATATAAAAGAGAATTAAACACAGTTTTAGGACAAACATGAAAATATTATAATAAAAGTACATCATTAATCTAAAAACCATTTTAATTCGAAATCAACATTATGACCATTCGGTCTCAAGGAATTTAAATCAAATATCCAGCGCATCTCGTTTTGTGCAAGTCGTTTATCGAGATCCCTATTCTTCCAATTAGATTTTACTTGTATCCCCAGATATCTCACAATATGACCCTCGCATTTTTTATGTATTTTGTTAAAATGTTCCGAGAAAGGGTGACTATCCAAACCCTTGCGAATATTGTACACATGTTCCGCCATTCTAGTTTTCAGGGGTCTGGATGTTTTTCCCACATATATCTGTCCACACCTGCATTCAAGCAAATAAATAATGTTTCTCGAATGACAGGTTATGAAATCCCTAATTTTGTACTTCTTACCATTCACTGTAAATTCTGTAGTTTTGCGAGGGATATCTTTTCTGGTAGTCGTCCTGCACATCAGACATGCCCCACATCTATGAAAACCCTGGTTACATGTTCTCGCCAGAGAATTCTCAGGAAGGCTACTCTTCACCAGTCTATCTTTGAGGGTTTTGGCTTTTTTATAGATAAACATTGGTTTTTTGGGGATAATATCCCCAATGATTGGATCGTCCTGCAGGATCCTCCAATTCTGTTTGAAGATCTTCTCAATTTTTCTATGGTGTGCACCATATTGGGTGATGAAAGCCCATTCATATGGATTTCCGCTGCGTTCAGAGGTTGTCTTCTCTGTTAAAAGGTCTTTTCTATCTGTACTTCTCACTTGTGCCTCTGCTCTCTCTAATATGGATTCTGTATATCCCTTTTCTCGGAAGCGGTTCCCCATCTCCTTCATCTGTACTTCCAATACTTTGGAGTCTGTACAGTTACTTTTTAAACGCTTATATTGGCCTACTGGGATATTCTCCAACCATTTCTGGTGATGCTCGCTATCTATATTAATATAGGCATTGGAATCTGTTGGTTTACGATGTGTCTGTGTGCAGACGTGGTTATCTTCAATATAGATTTTTAAATCTAGAAAGACCAGCTCTCTTTTACTCTGGGTGAAGGATAATTTGATATTAAAATGGTTCTGATTAAGAGATTCTAAAAAAAGTTGCAGACTTTCGTCTGTCCCCCTCCAGATAAAAAATATATCGTCTATAAACCTCCACCATGACACCAGGCTCGCTCTCAGTGCTCTAGCGGCATCCACAGTTTGCATCTCCCAATAGGCCATATACAGATTAGCATAACTGGGAGCGAACCTGGTGCCCATGGCGGTGCCCCTAATTTGGAGGTAATAGACACCATTGAAATAAAAATAATTGTTATTAAGAATAAAATCAATGGATTCTAAAATAAAGGTTTTCACCACTTCTTTATACTCACTTTTCTGTAGGAAATATTCAATCGCCTCCCGACCCTCACTCCAATCAGTAATAGTGTAGAGAGTACTAGCGTCTGCACTCACCATAGTGCACCCCTCACTCCAAGATACTCCCTCCAATTTCCTCAAAACATCACCAGTGTCTTTCAAAAAAGCAGGGGTATTTAAAACTAAAGGTTGAAGGAATGAATCCACCATTGCCGACAAATTGGACGACAGGCTATTTGTGCCTGTGATAATTGGACGTCCAGGGGGATTCTTCTGGTCCTTATGGACCTTGGGTAGGACATAAATAGTGGGTGTGGATGGATTATCTATATGGATGAAATCACGTTCTTCAATCGATATAGCTTCACTTTCCACAGCCCTCTTTGTCAGATCTTCCAACTTTTTAACCATATTGACAAAAGGGTCTACCTTAAGTTTCCTGTAGGTCTCTTGATCCCCTAATTGTCTATCGATTTCCTTCATATAGTTTTCTCTACTCATAATTACCACTCCCCCCCCCCTTGTCAGCAGGTTTGATAATAATATCTTTATTGTTCTGCAAGGCTAATAAGGCCGTTCTCTCCTTTTTCGTGAAGTTACTTTTCTTAGATCTGGGAATTTGCCGAAGTTCCTTAGTGACAATGGAATTAAAGCACTCTATACTACCCCCTTTTACGTGTTGGGGATAGAAATGAGATTTCTTTTTAAATCCATTTCTGTCTCCCACCGGGGTGTCCTTATTAGAATCTTTCCCCTGAAAGAACTTTTTAAGGCTTAGTTTTCTTATATACTTTTGTAAATCCACAAACATCTCAAAGGAGTTGGGGTCACTTGAGGGGGCAAACTTAAGTCCCTTCATAAGAACAGATTGTTCAACATCAGATAAGACATAACTGCTAAGATTAAATATCTTACTGGTGGGTGTGACTGGAGACATACTTACGTCCCCTTTCTCTTTGCCCCCTTTAGGATAGTTCTCCTTGGGTGCAGGGATGATATTTTTCATTTTCTTTTTTGGGACACCTCCTCTCTTGCCACGCCTAGTGGGTTTGTATTCTATTTCTTTCTCCTCTGGGACCAAAGTCCCCGGTCTAAAAAATCCGAATTCCTTCGTGGTGTTTGCCATACACATTCCCTTTCTGATTCCCTTTCCCTTTCATAGGGTAAATTTCTTCTCTGATAGATCTCCCTTTGGGGTTTGGGTTCTTCCTGATAGGTTTTATGTGCCTGATGCCACTTATTAGATGTCTCCCAATGGGCGTCCCCCCTATCTTGCAACCTTTTTTCCCCCCAAGGTTTCCTGCTGAAATTTACTCCCTCATCCTGGAAGGTTGGTTCATGGGGACATTTTTCTTTCCTAGAGTGCCTATCTGTGTAGAATTTTTGAGAATGAGCCAATCTCTCTTCCCCAAATCTCTCCTGTTTATAGCTGAATTTTTTCCCTCTTTTACGCCATGTTGGAGTTCGAGTAGGCTCCCTCACGGTGGGTGATGGGTCCATTGCTCCTTTCATAGAATCTTCCTGTGGGTTCTCTTTTTCTTTTAGGTCCCTAAAGAACTTCTTCTTTTTCCTAATTTTCAATTCATTGGTTTCCTTCTCTAATTTGGTAAGGATCAGTTTCTCTTTTAACTTTACCTCCTTCAAATCACAGAAAGGATCAATAAAGGTTTTCAACATTTCAATTTCTCTATTGGCCTCTACCAGATTTTCCTTTCTCTCTTTAATAATTAATTCTACTAGTGACAAGCCGCAATGTGAGAGGATTTTTCCCCACTCTTTACAAAATGATTCGGTACTATTAGAAAAGGAGTTTTTTTTAAAAATCCATAGCCCCTTAGGAATAAGATGATGGGATAGATGATGCTCAAGTGCTGTGACCTCCCACCACAAACGATTTTCCTTAAGCATGATTTTTTCTAATTTAGTGAGTATTGTAGTGAGATCCTCATCTGCCACATTAATATCCTCTGAATTCTCATTCAGAAAGATTTTGGATGAAGATCTTTTCTTTTCTCTACATGCGAACATCTTTGCAACAAACTGTCTTGTACTGGTGTTTTAGAAATGCAATAGTCAAACAGAAAAAGGTATACAACAACAGTAAATGCGCAATGAAAAATTCTAGGCAGCCTTGCTCCTACACATGAAGGGAAAAACACATGAAATCCCTGAAATTCATACGCAACAAAATAATATGTGTGGCGTGCATTGGCGCTCAGAATTTAAAGATGCATCCCTAAAATGAATAGGGATATATGAATCCACAGATTTAAATGGACCAGATGGTTTATTCCCATAGATAAAAATTTGTTTATTAAAACCAATTAAAAAATGACTGACATCTGACATACATATAAAGTGTGATCCGTGACTTGGCAGCAGAGGCTAGTGAAAGTGACCGTGCAATTAGTAAACACAAGATCTCTCACCATGTGATAAAGCTGCGGTGGGCTAGCTTATATTTAAGCAGTATGGTCCAAGGCTGAAAGTAGCCCGGCACCACCGCAGTAGGCTTAATTCAGCATGTGAGTCATTCCACTGGTATCACTGCTCCTCGTCCAATCCGTCCTCTGTCCAAAAACAACGCGTTTCGGTCACTATCCTATGACCTTTTTCAAGTATTGAATAGAGGAACTTGTCATGAGTCCATATTTATACCCATTTACCTAATTAAAACATCTAACACATGTGGCTACACTCATCCGCGTCATTTCGAGCACACTGGGACGGAAGTGACGCGGTGTGCGTTCTAGTCGTGCCGGAAGTGACGCGCTCCATGTTTCCCCACCTTCCAAAACCGGAGGTTCCAGCGCCGGGCGGAAAACAACCATGCGTTCTATTGTACCCCCCGAGTTTCTATTGTAAACATCACACTGTATTTGATCCTGAACGGCTCCATTTAGATAATCCTTTTGGAGATAAACAAAGACACCTTCCGCAAAATCCTCTTAGTCAAAGTCCATAACGGAATAGGTAGATGGATCATTTAAATGGAAGCCATCCCCGCCATCTTAATTGAGGGAAAGATAGCTTTCTTCTTTATTATTCAAGCGGTACTCCTTTCTGACCAGGGATTTTTTCCATTTCAGGGGTAATTTTGCTTTGTGGGAAAAAGGGACCCCATCTGACCAAGCTACGTGGTACTTAGTATTCCCACTAGTCCATCCCTATAACCCGATAAGGGTCCCCCTTCCTTTAGAAATGTTGCATAGAGATTTCCACAGACAATATGTTCATACATGCAGTTTCCATAATTTGTGTATATAAAAGAGAAAAAAACACAGTTTTAGGACAAACATGAAAATATTATAATAAAAGTATTCATGGTATAAAGCAAATAGTGATGGATATTGAAGTCTAACGGCAGGATGTATCAAACTTTGTAAAGAGGACAAGTTGAGTAGTTGCTCATGGCAACCAATTAGCTTCTAGCTATCATTTGTCAACACATTATATACAATGATAGCTAAAAAGTGAATGATTGATTCAGACAACTTCTCTGCCTGTTCCTCATCAGGAAGTTTAATACATTTCTCCCAGTGTGAGGCTGCTCAGGAAATGGGAGGCAGATCAGCTGTCCAAGGAGAATACTATGTAGAAAGGACTGTGTTTATTTCCAATCTTAGATGATTGAGATATATATATATATATATATATATATATACATATGAGTTTTCTTTTGTTGCTGCGTCTATGGAGGTTGGCTACAGTCCCATGGGGTTTAAATGTCTTAATAATATTTGCAACTGTAGTTACTGGAACATCAGGATGATTGGAGATGATCATCTAATCTTTACATTTAACATGCTTGTCTATAATTCTCTTACTTATATGGCATGTTAATTGTGTAGTTTATCAAAATTATTTGACTTTCAGTATTCTCATGCTTAGAGGGTGCACCTGCATTTTTCTTTTTCCTGCATGGTTCTGAAAGTCTTAGCATGGTAGAACCTCGAAATATGTTTAAAATTAGGGTGTGTAGTCCTAGCTACCTCCCCCCTTTACATCATAGGTGCATGTAGCACCACTTTGTTTTAGACATTTATGTGTTTTGAAATTGACATTTATGTGTTTTGACATTTTAGACATTTATGTGTTTTGAAATTGCTCACCTGGAAGCAATGTGAATAATGTAACAAAGCGATTGAAACTATGTATAATAGGTGTGTGGTGTTTGTAACCATTTGTATATAAAAGGATAGTGCAATACCCGAAAAAGAAGGGAGTTAGTAAATGCTTACAGCCCTTTTTATAAATGTGCTGCGGTCTCCAGATGTAAATGGAGAGGTTCCTCCGGCTGGTTCCCCCGCTCCATGTTGCTGCTCTCTCCGGCCGCTGTTTTCACGGACTCCAAATAGACTTTTATTCACTCCACTTTGCTTTACCAGCACGCTGCTGGTTTCTTTTCAAGCCGCTTCACAGACCGGGACAGTAATCAGTCATCCAGCGCCGCACGGCGCAAGTGAGTAGCGGCCGGAGAGAGCAGCAAGACAGAGTGGGGGAACCAGCCGGAGGAAGACGGACGTCACCACCTTGATAAGGTTGGTAGTATAGTGAAAGTTAGGATACCGGGACTCTCCTTATACGAACCTCCCTCAAACGGCATATATGGAACCTCTTCATTTACATCTGGAGACCCCAGCACATTTATAGAAAGGGCTGTAAACATTTACTAACTCCCTTCTTTTTCAGGTATTGCACTATCCTTTTATATACAAATGGTTACAAACACCACACACTTATTATACATAGTTTCAAGCGCTTTGTTACATTATTCACAATCTATTTAAAAATACAGAGCAGCTAAAGCACCAAAATCCCAGATACAGCGCGGTTATTTTTTATTTATTTATCACCTGGAGGCAAGCCAAGATCCTCCAATATGGCACCACATTGGGGATCTCTTTAACAAACACTTTGATGGGCAGCCCAGTGCAGTTTAAGTCACATAAAAGTCTGACCTCCATTCACTTTAGAACAACATCTTGCAATAAAAATGTTAAAAATACTTCTCAGTTTCGCCTCCTTTATAGAACCATTAAAGGTGTGGAATGAAACTCAATCTCCTCTAGCTCACACCTGTTGCAAAATTCTAATCTTTTTATAGAGTGAAAACGGCTGTATTTCCCCCCACCCCCAACAACCCCAACCCCCTGCAATGATTGTCCCAACTAAGGGGGTAATTCAGATCTGATCGCTGCTGTGCGTATTCACACAGTGGGCGATCAGATCCAGACTGCTCATGTGTATGCAACGCAATGCGCAGGCACGTCGGACAGCTACAATGGGCATCGCCAGTCATTGATGGGATGGTGCAAAGGAGCCATTCGCACGGGCGTTCCCAAGGTGATTGACAGGAAGAGGCCATTTGTGGGTGGCAACTGACCGATGGGAGTGCCCGGAAAAATGCAGGCGTGTCCAACCGTTTTGAGAGAAGGGTGTCTGACGTCAGCTCTAGCCCCGATCAGCAGGGCTGCGCAGTGACTGCACAAACTGATTTTTAGCAGCTCTGCTAACACATAGGAAGGAACGCACACTTGCACAGCAAAAATACACTCCCCCTGTAGGCGGCAAGTATCGGATCGCAGGACAGCAAAAACCACAGCCCAGCAATCAGATCTGCATTACCCCCATAGTGCACTCATTTCCTCTACTCCACTGAGTAGCTGAGAACAGTGCAGAGCAGAAAACTGACCCCTAGTAGCCTTTTCCTTGACTAGCTATGAGCATGCAGTCCCTGCCTAGCACTGCAGCTGATTGAATTCAGTGGGGCTGCAATCAGCCTATGTAACAGATAATCTGATAACATTTGTGTAAATAGAAAAATAATAACCTGTGACATCTGTAGCAATATTTCATTTTTGAAAATACATGGGTGATTATAAGAAAAAGTATAACACTCTACACAGCAACGAGAACATTTTTGAATTGGCTTAGGCTTTATAGACAGCATTAGTGTAAATGGGAAACTAGCTGTTCAGGAAAAGAAACAAGGCTTGTGTGAAAATAATGTCTGCATCCCATACTCATCAGTCCTCCCTAAACAATAATTTAAAACACCCTAGTAGCGCCCATTGATTCGCATCATTCATTCACCATAAAGGATATTAAACTTTTCTGCCCCTCATGGGAAACCTCATGCCCAGTAATAGAACATATATTTTATTGAGGTCACTCTAATCTTGTATTAAGTTGGAAAGCTAAGCTACGATGTTCACCTTTTGAGACTTTGTAGTATTTGGTATCTAAGGGGTCACACTGCAGCTGCTAAAATTGCCTAAAAGTATTTAATTCATTCAGTGTCTTGGATGTAGATCCCCAGATTTACATACCAACATTGTTATGCCCATATGAAATGTAAGTAATACTTGGAGCTGACCTTTGACCTGTTAGGTCAGTAGTTAAGCTGTCCATTCTCTTTTTCTTTCATCACTCGACCATCAAGTAACAAAAGTCAATTGTAATTAGTTCAGGCCCACTTTTGCTTTTCACATGTCTGTACATTTGTAGCAATGTGGCAATAGTTGTACCCACATACTCTTGTATATGTTGCATCAAAGGTGTATATTTGATATTAAAAGAAATGAACACTTCAGGACTAGGATGTGATATGTGTGTTGTGCAATACAGTAACAGCCTTTGGCCCCCCTTTTAAATGGAATTTTGCGTTGGAAGCCATGTGGAGGACAGTACCATGCACTTGGTGGAGACATTGTCTGGATTAGTGATTTCCTTTATATAATCACCATGCAGAATGAGATTCATTTAAAGAGAGATTGACAGCATAGGCAAAGTCATTTGATGTAGATGCCACCTGACAACATGCTATGTAAATACGTTTTATAGACTGGTCTACATTCAGTGTGCTGTTGTCAGGATTTTTTTTTCTTTGTGCTTACTGCAAGCTAAATACACAATAGGCACATGCGATTTATATCAGTATATCTCTACTTACTATTGCATAATATATTATACAGTATGTGTGCACATTTGACCACCACTGAGTGTAGGGATATGACTAGGCGTAAAGAGTATTGCTATTCAGTTCATCCACTGAATCTTCTGAACATAAGTATTTCAAATTCTGCTTTAGAATCCACCCATGAACTAATTAGCTAATTTAATGGGCATATCATAAGATATGGGCTGACTTTATATGGATTGCTCAACAACCCATCAATTTCTGTCCTGACAGGTGGTGTTTCCTAGTATTTTGTATAGAGCATAAATGAATCACTGTGAAACTTGGTAACACAAGCTGATAGAATCTCTGCCATTCATTGAGCTACTTTTCAGCAGCAGTAGTACAGTGTGTCGGTTGAGAAAAATTGACTACTAGTTTAGAATTTGCTTTGTGTACTTAGTGCTAGATTTGGGGCTCTTTGTAAAGTACCCACCAAAATGTATGCTAGTATCAGAGTGGGGTCTGCACTGTATACTAGCCAAATGTGAATTGTGTACTGGTACAGTGTATACTAGTAGCTACCAAGTCTAGATTCAAAGGGCGGTATTCAAATGATATATCACACCCGATTTCCTTTCTAAAGTGATCCCCGTTATTGCGCATATTGTGCCCATAGTAATCAGGTTTAGCTGCATAAACTGTTGGGCACCCTCGCTTCCCCGGCAGTAGTGAGCTAAAATTATTATACCACTCCGATCAGCAGAAACAGAACGGGTGTGGAAGGGGGTGAAAAGAATTGAATACCGCCCATTGTGTAAATAGTCTCCAGATTCAGGTGATAGTTGTATATAAAACATCAAATTTTGATCTGCTTTGTACACTACTCCCCAGATTAGAGGTTTGATTTTATTACTATTCATTAACTAAACACAAGACCAAAGTCTGCTTTGTGTACTACACAACATAATGTTTTCAGTTCCATGTAAAAGACATCATACCCATAGACGTTTCTATAATGGGTGCAGTGTGTACGGTGCACATGGGCCCTAGGTCCAGGTGGGCCCACACCAAACACACTGTCTGTACCCATATAGTATACTTACCCCTCTGGAGTCCCGTGGTGGTGGCCCTGCAGTGTGGGCACAAATCACTTTGAAAATGGCCGTCGCAGTCATTTCTGAGTGATTTGCGCATGCGCACTGAAGATGTCCCCAGGAACAAGGTGCGGACGCCATGTTCATGGAAACCTGCGCAGTACATTCTCGCATTCTGCCAGACTCTACTAGCTGCCGGAGAGGAGGGGGCCGCGGCGGAGGCTGCACGCCGGTCCCCTCCTCTCTTAAAATTCCCCTAACCAGACCACTATGTGTTTTGTACATTTTTCACTAGAACATGCTGTGAATTGCAGCAGATCATATGATGTGGCTCTGCATTATATTTTGTCATCAGATTTAGCTCTGTGTAGTCTACCTACTGCCTGGCCATCAAATGGAGATGCATTCCACACTTGCAAGTAGAGACTGCGTGTCTATCCATAACTGTAGAACCTAAAGGGGGGTACACACGGAGAGATCCGTGCTTAAAATCTAAGCAATCTTGCTAGATTGCTTAGATTTTAAGCATGGATCTGCCGTGTGTATGCCCTCCAGCGATAGCGATGCGCGGCCCCGCGCATCGCTATCGCCGATGCTAGATTGAGCCTGCATGCAGGCTCAATCTAGCGGGTCGCTCACTTCACCGTTGTGTGAAGTGAGCGGCCCCCCGTCGGCTTTCCCCCTCGCTCAGCACATCGCGCTGTGCTGAGCGGGGTGAGAGATGTGTGCTGAGCGGTCTGTGTTAAGATCGCTCAGCACACATCTCTCCCGTGAGTACCCCCCTTAAGACACACACAGCAATTGTCCTTATCTCAGCAATTGTTAGGTTTACATTTTGCTCACTGCGATGCTACAGGGGGAGCATCTCCTGAGGACAACTGTATATCTGTATACAACATTTTGGCCATTATTAGGCATAATACCCTAGTGTTTTTTTGGCCACTGTGGAAATAGTATACTGGTTATAAATTAATGTGCTCGGAACTAACATACATTTTGCCCATTATCGCTATACAATAACTGATTTTCAAAGGTTATTGGGTTTACACTGGTGAGCCTAGATGGTCAGAAGCATTACATCACAGTCCAACCCCCATTCACTTTAGAACAACATCTTTCATTAAACACTTAAATAAAATACTGCTCAGTTTAGACTCATATATCAAGCCCAATAAAGTGTGGGATAAGCCCCAATCTCTGCTAACTCAAGCCTAGTACAAAATTTGAATCCATTTACAAAGTGGATATTACTGTACACATTTCTCCCAGCACGACATATTTGACACAATGGCCCCCATTTATCAAGCCTTGGAGAGTGATAAATAGAATGGAGATAAAGTACCAGCCAATCAGCTCCTCACTGTCATGTCACAGGCTGTGTTTGCAAAATGACAGTTAACAGCTGATTGGCTGGTACTTTATCACCGTGCTATTTATCACGCTCCAAGGCTTGATAAATCTGTGCCATTATGTTCTCTCCATCACATTTATCTCGTTAAATAATTTCACTCTACAAAATGAGGTTTGAATTTTTTTTTACAGATGTACAAAACCAAGAAAATCAATTGTGTATTTAGCAAAGAACATTTTTTCACTGAATTAAACATATTAGTCACAGAAATAAACATATTATAAAACACTGTGCTTTACTTTACCTCAGAAAGTCCCATTCTTTCTACAGTACA
Organism: Pseudophryne corroboree; assembly: GCF_028390025.1. Lineage (NCBI taxonomy): Eukaryota > Metazoa > Chordata > Amphibia > Anura > Myobatrachidae > Pseudophryne > Pseudophryne corroboree. Next base: position 559,268,108 of record NC_086444.1, read on the forward strand.
TATAAAAATTGTAAAAAAAATTCGGACTATCCCGAAATCACCTTTTTGACAAAATCACTTTTGAAAAATATACTCCCAGATCAAATCCTGTACCTTTACTGGGTATGGCAAAGAAGCATATTTAAGCACACTGCAAAACAAGTAAATACACCATACAGTACAATAGGCAAGTAGATAAAGAAATCGCTTTCCACTATAAGAAGCAGACCATAAACATGGAGATTGGCAATCCTGGACTGAAACCTTTGTCAAACCAGTTGTCCCAGTATAGCAGGAGTGGGGAACCTTTGGCCCTCCAGCTGTTGTTGAACTACACATACCAGCATGCCCTGCAAAGGTTTTGCTAATTTGGCCATGCTAAACTGTTGCAGGGCATGCTGGGATATGTAGATCAACAACAGCTGGAGGGCCAAAGGTTCCCCAACCCTGCAGTATAGTATACAGGGGAGGCTACTGTACCAGAAGACAGAAGAAAGCCAAAATAGAAGAACTCAGTTTTAAAATAAACTTACTTTTAATAAATGATCACCAAAATCCTAATTCACCACTTTGTTATAGGTGGAAGTAACCAAGACTCCCTTTTACCAGTCAGCTACTCACAGGATATTGTTATTTGCAGTACAGTGAGGTTAAGTCGAGGTTAAGTCCTGCTTACTTCAGCCCATTGTATTTCTCTAGTTAGGCCGTCATATGTGTGCGAGTTGGTCTTTTTGATGGGGATTATTAGGAAATTCCATTTTAACTGTCACAGATCAATAAAAACAAAAATAAGATTTTGATTTTCACTGTTGGCTGGAAATCTCATGGTCATAGTCTTCCTGGGTGTCTAGCACTGGGGCTGCTTACGGATTTGAGTGTATTCTTGCCATTTATTTATATCATATGAACATATGCACTATCTATAAGAGAAAGATATACTAGTTATGGGTATACCACATAAGAGTCACTGATAGAAAACTACAAAATAAGACTATGTAACAAGGGATATCATATCAGTTATTTATTTTACTGATTTATCTATATGGTGATCAGCTATCACCTGGACAAGTGCTAATCTCTGACTATTTTAATTATCCCTCGTTTTCTCCATGTATGCTTTTTCTTTGTTCTAAATATTTTGCTACCAAAGTTAATGTACAGTACCTATATTTTATATATTACTATTGAAAATTAAGTTTAAATTCACATGACGGATAAGTGCACCATAGTACTAACAATAGTTTTTCTTCATGGAGTATGAATATATAAATATGAAGTTGGCGTGTCACCTCTCCACTGGAAAAAAATAAAAAATAAAATAAATAAAAATATATATATATATATATATATATATTCTGTATGTATGCTTATATCTAGGACATAGGAGAGCCTATCGAGGATCCCTGATGAACATTTGCTATCCATACTTACAGATATAGCCATGCTCATTTTTGCTGCGATGTGGCATACTGCACGGCGTGTCGGGCTGCGGCTATTTGCAGCTGGTGATTGCTCCATTAATTCCTAATGAAATTAATGGAGCAGTAGCCGTCTGTGAATAGTCTCGGTCCAGCGCAGCATGCCGCATTGCAGCAAAATGAGCATGGCTAAATCTGTACTACAGTTTTCTTGTGCCCTATCAGAAAGGTATGTGGTCATGTAAACGTGTTTGTTAAATGTCACACAATATATCATTTATCTACTCAATTATGACTGAAAGAAAATATCTGTAGCTACAATCTGCTATAATGTTCCATGTTGGAGCTTGTAGGGGTTTCGGCATTGGTGAAATACTGCTAGAAAAGAAGGGATAGGCAATAATTAATAGTGTAATAAGGGTGGGCACTGTTGATACTATCACTGTTTACTACAACATCATTGCCTGCTTTGCATTTATTGTCATTATAAATTTTGAAGAGTGGAGCGCATCTTACATGTTATCACACTGTGCTTGCTCCAGAACCAGGAGTTTGCAATACATCAATAGCATCTCCACCAGCCATAGAAGCGGTATAGCTCGACTGTAATGGGGTTGTTTTCATGTGGGCAAAGTTCAATGACTACGTGCTGATGGAATTGCCAGCCATGCAGCGTTGGATGGAAGCAAAAATATCTGTGTTTTCAGATGGATCTATTGCAACAAGTATAGGCTGCTGTAAGTGTGCCCCAATGATCATGACAGCTATCAAACTGAGCATATGAGGCCTTCCTGTGGGAAAAGCTATAGACGTTGAGGAGCAAATCTATGGCATAATCCAGTCTACGCAATGGCATTCTTCACTGTATTGATACATTTCCATTTTGCTGCTATAGTCTATGCATAGTGCTGTGATGATGACGATCAGCTCATTCTGCTATGTGATATGACTAATACAGGACTTGGACAATCCTGTCAGTGAAATGCAAAGAGGAATATTTCCTGAAACACATTCAAAATATGTGTTCATGTCTACTAGTAGCAGAAGCAATATTCAATCATCATTGTTACTGACACAACTTCTTGTTTTAATGACAAGTTTGAAAAAAACTTTAATAATTTATTGGAATATGATAACAAATAAATACAAAATATTAATTTCACACATTTTCAAGAAACTCTTTGGTAAGTGCAGTTACAGCAATGTCTAGTTATTTTAACTGGATACAGATTTTCATTAGCAAATCAAATAATAGTAACAGCTAAATTGTTATAGTTAGCTAGTGGCAATGTTTTTGCAAAGTTTACATCTGTAAAATTATATTTTTATAGTAAGGATCCCATGTGTTTCAGTTTACATTGGATCCACTGATTGCTTTCCAACTACAAGCCGTAAACTCACAATGTTGTTTCTTTAAATTTACACTTTACTTAATTGGAAAACTGATGTTCACAGGGGGTACAGAAAGAGGTTCCAGTATGTCTGAAATTATTTGGATTTTATACCTTGAAATTTTTGTTCACATAGATGCTCCAGTTTGTCTATTCAAAATTACAGAAACCTTGTTTTGTAGTCTTAGGTAGAATTAATGAACTAATGCAGGTTACTGTGCATTTCTGTAATTTTTTTTGAAAGGAAAATAAAAACGAAGTGTAAAAACATGAAGTGGCTAAATGAGCAACACCTACAGAGCCACAGTTTGCCTTCCCAGCAATATTGAGAGATGTTGATCCATTACAAGCCGGAGGAAATTCCAAAGTATGTTACCATGAAAGATGCTCAGCTCTTACTTGCATCTAACTTTATATTACAAAGATCATTTTTTTCACATCATGTACATGTCTGTAAAGGAATTGGATATAATTACCTATCACTTCCAAATCATCATTTCTGTAACATACTTTGTATAATATTGGCCATATTTGTATGTAATTTATATTGAATTTACATTATTAGCTGATTGGCACATTCAGCTATGTGGACATATTCATTTTTTTTTTAAACAAACTGTGTAATAATATTAATCATTCACAATAAAGTTAAAAAAAATTTGAACTTAAAACTTCCATCATTGTCGTTTTTGTAATCTTTTGTATGCTTCTAAATTAAGTGCTATAAAAATATCAAAAATAAAAAAAATTCAGAACATAATAATACAAGCACCTCTGAAATCATCTATGAATACATTTTAGTGCAAAGGAAAAACAGAGATTTTTTTATGTATAACTTGTTTTCAATTAATTTAAAAAAACATTCCAGTAATTTTTGAGGTTACATCTTACTAAAGACTGTCAAATATTTAAACATATAATAAAATTTTCTAAAATGTTAACATTTTATTATACTGTATAGTAAGATCAGTTCATTGCTTTTTCCTTGCTCGCTGCCTGCTCCAATTTAAAACCTTTGGTAAAAGGAATTTTAATATGAATTAAATAGATGTATATATGTATGTATGTATGTATGTATGACAAATAAGATCCAGTTGTACATTTTTGTGTTTTTCACCTCAGAAATGTATTAGAATATAATTCCCTTGCTATTGTTGAATTATATCAGATGGCTGACAGGTTGAAAGTTATGGAAGTAGCTATAGCTCAATTCCTAGGTCAAACATGACTGCAATCTAAGATCTAAATATATGGAAGTGAAATGAACATATGTACATGTTCGGTATTTAGAGTCTTCATATAATGCCACTAACAATGATAAGTGTCCTACAAATACAAGTCAGGTGATGGGCATGTAGGTTAATAATTTTACTGTTTTTATTTAGTAGTCCAAGTCAAGTGCATCTTGAGTATTCTATGTGTTCAGTGTATTAAAAAATAGCTATTCAGGGCAATTGCGCAACAGAGTTTAACTTGATCTTCCCAAAACCTTCCTTTGCCAGCTTGTTCAAGAGGTATAAAATATAAATAATAGACAGCTATATAATACATTAGGTAGACACGCAGAAACACCAATTTTTTAAACAGGCAAATAACGTTTGACCAATTCAATCAGTTCTATGGTGAGGGGGCTAATGACCAGCAGTCCTGGGTGTCACTGCTTGTCCCAGGAGAAGAGTCACTGCTGGGATCCATCACAGTCCATTCTCCTATGCTTTGTGGCTCAGGTTCAAAGATGCCCAATATATTTGCTTGGGAAGCTGCTCCAACTTTAGTTATACCCTGGTCTCCAAGGATGTCAATGAGAAAGTTGATATATCTCATGGCCAATCTCAGAGTTTCATTCTTGCTTAGCTTCTTGTCTGGTGGGTGTGTGGGAATGAGTTTCCTCAGCTCAGCAAAAGCACTATTAACATTCTGCTGCCTCCACCTCTCCCTGGTGTTGGTAAAGATCTTGCGTGTCATTTTCTCAGCAGACCGTCTACAAGGGATTACTACAAACAATAAAACTGTGTTTAGTATCATTGTTTAATCCTATGTAAAAAGGAAGAACAGCACAACAAAAAGTAAGCTTTAGAATAAACCCATACTGCTAGCTAAATGTTTAACATACAAGTATTATTTTACCATTTCAAACACAATTGCATCCAATTTAGGAGTGGATTATTTTGGTTAATGAAATTTCAGAGCTTTAAAAAACACACAAAAATATATCACAAATATTTTCCACACTTTTCAGATTATATGCAATACAACATACATTTGTGGTAATGTCATGGGTAGCTCAAACTGAAACATTTTTCATTATTCAGTAAAAGAAAATACACCACAGTTTTGTATTTTACAAGGGGTAAAATACAGCTGGCAAAAATTCCCAAGGAAATATAGAATTATTTTCATTACACTAGTTAATTGCCAATAAAGACATTGTTGAGTAATATAACATTTCATAGAATAAAAAAATCAAAGTGCACTAACATTACAGTGCATGACGCCAAATGAATTAATGTATGAGATATAATATATCACAGTAAATGTTTGTTCTGGTCTGGAAATCCAAAGGATATTGTACAACCGATCATTATGCCAAATACTGTATTATGCCTAATTTCAATAAAATCACACTTTAGTAAGAATTGAAAAAAAAAACCCCAACAGTATGTAATAAAAATATTTTTTTGTTTTGCTGGCATTTAATTTCAATAATACATTTTCTCTTGGGAAAAATTGCTTTGTATATATCAAGAAACAATAATATGAGCTTTGTAATGTCATACGATAATTATAATATAATCAATATCTTTTTATTATAAATCACATTTGTTATATGATTTTTAGTGCTGGAAAATGTTTTGCATTTAAAAATCAAAATGTCAGACCAAAAAGAACATAAAGGATCAAACTTCAAATGCAATTAAAATTACGAAATAATGACAAACAGATATAATAGATAAATACAGTTATATATGATCACGTAGTCTAGCAGGTTTACTGCTGCATCATTAATCTGTATTTGATACAAGTTTCATTTCTGTGCAGTATTGCATTTATATATAAAGCTATGATATTTAAAATGATAAGTACTGTATATTCAAATATAGGATGCATGGTATAAAGTTAAAGTTATAGCTAATGTATCTAGCAATTCCATTAAACACCAGTCATATGTTTTTGTAATACACTTACTGTTTTGGTGAAATCCTCAGTATGATCAGCTTTGTTGTGTATGTTCAGTTGAACATTATGCACCTTTACATATAGTATACACAGTTGTATCTAGGCAGTCCTGTCAGTGTCTGCCTAGTGTGTCAAGCACTGAATGTGAAAGGCTCAGCCACATTTATAGGAAGCCTGCCTCTTTGTCCAACGTGTGTCACTGCTGGTCCCAGAGATGCTTGTGTATTTTTTTTTTCGTCCTCCTGGGAGAGCAGCGATCCACACTGATCCCTCCCTAGCATCCCCCTGCACTGTACAGGTATAACAGCAGAATTGCAGGGCTGTTTTTGCCGGTTGATAGTGATAGAGAAATATTTTGGGGACATTCAATAGAACAGTTTTGAGCTAAGTAGTGTATTAGCATATTGTAGTTGCGCCCTTTCAACAATGGCTCATTATAGACCGAATCTGCATAGAGATGGTTAGGATTGTACAATTAATGTTTCCTGGTAGCACACTGTTTTTAACATGAGAAATTGTATGGGGAACATTTTTTGCGTAACATGAAAATAAGTCAAAACAATTACAAATATAAATATTAGCTTTTGAAAAAGTGAATCTTATACTGTACAATGATTGACCCTGATATTAGTGATGGGTTATTATTGCTATCCTTTAGAAATATATCATCATATTCTGCAATGTTATACAGACTATACGTTTGGGCACATAATCCATAACCAAGTAGAGTTTGCAATCTAGTGTACCTACCGCAAGCTCACACACCTATACATGTCAGGGACAATGACGTTAGCAACCAGTTACGTACCTGTATGTCTGAGGAGTGTGACAGAAAACTGGGGGAAAACTAGAATAAACATACATGAAAGGAATGACAATCACCACATGGATAGCTGCTTATTCAGAGAGTCATCCTAAAGCTTCAGTGCTGAATTGTGTTTTCCACATCATATTGCAGAGCTGCATTTTAATCATGTGGGTACAGTACGTACTATTCATAAATACGTACAGTAGCATTCTGTAAATCAGTTATTAAACTGTATTTGTTATAAAGACTATGAACTTGAATACTTCTATTTGAGGCATGAGATATCTTGAGGCATACTGTAAATGGTCTATTTTATTCATTTGTCTACCTATGTGTATATAATAATAATAATAATAATAATAATAATAATTTTATTTATAAAGCGCTCTTTCTCCAACAAGACTCGAGACTCTTTACAGACATTAAAAACAATGCACATAATACAGATGATTTAAGTAATACAGCAATAGATAAGCCACACAGACATAAAAGAAAACCTTAAGCACACAGAAAGCATAATGCATGATTGGTGTAGGCATTTTGAGTAATAACTTCCAAGGGTTGTGTATTACACCCTCACAAGGTACCAGGTGCAGCAGCCATCTTGGGCGCACAGTTTAGGATTACCCAGGGTGGAATAGTCTACCCCTGGAAGAGATGACACAAAATGGGGGTGATTTCAGAGTCCTAAAGTTCAGAGTAGGGTTCCATCAAAACCACCAGGTTTATGTATTTTTCATCCCATCCACAAGCGTACCAGATGAGGCAGCCATGTTGGGCGCAATTCAAAGGTTACACTGTATGTGGGGAGCCATACAAGGTCCCAGTGCATATATGGGAAACTATTACACTTGTGTAGTAGAATGATGTACCCTGTATGTAAGGCGCAGTGGCAGGGTGTGCAATCAGTGGAGCTAAACATTACAGGAAAAGCACACAGTGTGGTGGAAGAGAGAAAAAAAACCCACAACAACAGGGAGGAATAAACAATAGCAGAAAACCAGTGGCAGAAGGAAAATTGGGATAACATTATTTTAATAAGATCATAGTACACGTGGGTATGAGGATGTGGGGAGCACACCCAGAACCGATGGAGATGTCCCTGCTGAGCCTGGTCCTGGTGCTCTCCCCCCACAGTTCCCTGCTCATCTTGAGGGTTAGACTTGATGTTCTCAGCCGGAGAGGTGGTAAGCCTGATCCTGGAGATCTCATGGTAGAGGTGAAGAAAGGCCACATAATGATCCTATGTTTTGTGGTTGCAACACAGTCCTTCTGTGTTATTGTTGGTTTGTTTGCCTTCTGTTTAACACAGGTATAATACAGCCATTGATTTTAGCTGTCATTTTCTAATTAGCTACTTCATATACTAGGCACTGCAGCGTCCAAAAGGACTGGCGTCCTTACCTATACTGAATAAATAAGTCTACAAACACATGTTCATCCTGATTACAACCCCTCCCCCCAGTGGCGGATCCAGGGGGGGGGGGGGGGGGGCACGCGGGGCCGTGCCCCCCCCCCCCCCCCCCCCCCCTGTCATTTGTGGCAGCTCTTTTTTTTTTTTTTTTCTATTGGAGAGTAGCAGCCACAGCTCTGCTGCAATCTCCACCTGACAGAGCCGGCGGGCACTAGGGAAGTTGTCCTCGGAGGCTCGGCAGCTGCGTGCTGTTAATGTAGCAGGCTGAGTGCAGCGAAGTGCACCTAGCCTGCTGTGTGCGCAAACTCAATCCCGGAGCCGCGGTAGTCCCAGGAGGCCCGGCGGCTGCGTGCCGCCGCCATACTGTTAATGTAGCAGGCTGGGTGCAGCGGAGTGCACCTAGCCTGCTGAGTGCTCAAACTCTCTCCCGGACCCGCGGTAGTCCCAGGAGGATCGGCGGCTGCCTGCTGCCACAATACAGCGGGGTGCTGTTATGTGCCTGGACCCGCTGACTATCATGCTGGGTACTGCTGGGGAGCATTACTGGAGTCCGCGGGAGTGGGCTCTGTGCTGTGGGAGACCTATCCCAGGGAAGGTGAGTGAGTCAGTGAAGTGTGTGTGTTGTTTATGTGAATGTGTTATATCATGCATGATGATGACAGACTTTTTTTGTATTAAAAAATGTAAACTTTTTTTTTTTAAGTGTGCTCCTTTCCCTCCCCACTTATACTGTATGTGTGTCATAGGGGCCCACATTACACTTAGTCATATGTCACCCTCTCCCTATTGCCTACTGCCAGTCTCCCTGACACCCATTGCCAGTCATCCTCTCGCTGTCACCCACTGCCACTCTCCCTGTCACCCACTGCCAATCACCCTCTCCATCACCCTATCCCCCCACTGCATGTCACACTCTCCTTGTCACCCACTGCCAGTCACTCTCTCCACCACCCACTCTCTATCACCCACTGTCAGTCACTCTCCCAGTTACCCTCTCTCCCACTGTGTGTCACCCACTGCCAGTCACCCTCCACGTCACCAACTGCCTGTCACTCTCCATCAACCACTAGCTGACACGCACTGACTGTCACTCTACCTGTCACCTACTGTAAGTCACTCTTTCCCTGTCCTGTGAAACCACGCCCCTTGTAGTGGAGACATACCCCATGTAGTGGAGACATAAGCCACACGCAAATGTACTTGCCCCTTCCATGGTGCCCCCCCTGTCATTTTCTTCTGGATCTGCCCCTGCCTTCCCCACACAGCAACCCTCCACCTTCAGCAAAAGGTGGTAGTCAAATCTAACAAATGTAAAGTCAGTAAACCACACTCTATCACCTTAAGTTCTTTGCATAGTACAGTTATAGGGGTGGTCTTCAGTATGCCGGCTGTCGGGATCCCGGCGCACAGTATACCGGCGCCGGAATCCCGACAGCCGGCATACCGACACTTATTCTCCCTTGTGGGGGTCTCGACCCCCCTGGAGGGAGAATAAAATAGCGTGGCGTGCGTAGCGCGCCACCGTGCCCACGAGGGGCTCATTTGCGCTCGCCACACTGTCGGTATGCCGGCGGTCGGGCTCCTGGCGACGGTATGCTGGTCGCCGGGAGCCCGACCGCCGGCATACCATACTACACCCTAGTTATAGATCCACTTAGAACAGCTTTCTAAAGTTTTAACCATGCAATGTAAGTTGGAATAGTCTTCAATATTGTTTACCTAGTAATATTTCAGTAAAAGCAGTTGCAATAATTATTGTTTACCTGTTGATGAGAAGGGGAGAGGAGGAGTCAATATCCAATCGATAAGAGTTGAAGATGTAACTATTGACATTCAGGTATAACACAGCCATTGATTTTATCTGCCACTTTATAACTAGCCACTTCATATATTGGGCACTGCAGCGTCCATAAAATATATGATCTACCAGTGTGTTTGGCATCATGCTGATGGATGTCATGGTTAAGTTACTGTGAATTCTAAAGCGCAAGTAATTTATAGCACAGTACAGAGCAAGATCATTGCCACACTAGGTGTAAGGCACAGTACCAACATTTATTCTATGAAGCTATTTTATTCTTATAGTCTCAAATTAAGCATTTATGTCACAGTATGAGTGTCAACTGAATGTCAGCCCAATAGCAAATTACACTGAATTCTGGATATTTATTAGGCCAGGGTTCTTGGTAATATTGTACAGCCATCTTAAGTAAATGCAGGATGGTAAAAAGAAAAAAGTATTCTTCTCTAGAACGTCAACCTGCCCCCCTTCTTGTACTCAGACACAACTTAGTGATGTCTGAGAGTAAATCAATGGCACAGTAAAACAAATGATAATCAAAAAATTAAATGGAAGAGACTAGAACTCCAACCAGTAATCAATCACCTACAAGGGTACAATGGGAAACCCCCAGTGGGCCCAACTGCCGGTGAAGGGGGGGGGGGGGGAGCTCCCCCTCCTCCGGGGATCAGGTTCTAGACTGTACACTTTAATTATACAGTATACGTATGTTACCTTATACTGCACAGTACTATGGTGTATTTTGTACAGTGCATTGCTGATATTTGTCTGGTATATTATCATACATGCAATAGCAGTATTTCTGCAGCAGGGTACACTGGGATTCCACAGGGAATACATCGGGGTGTAGAGTTTGATCTTGATCCGAGGCACCAACAGGCTGAAGCTTTGACTGTTCCCAGGATGCATTGCACCGCCTCCTCTATAACCCCGCCTCCAGGCACTGGAGCTCAGTTTGTAAGTTGGTGCTGCAGTGCAGGTCACTAACAGGTGGGGCTGCGCTAGGCAGCCCTGAAAAGGGCTTTTTAAGAAGACTTCAAGGGCCACAGCACTATTTATGCCAGTCTGACATTCTGTGCTGCGGCTCCATCACCTCCCCAGCAGTGCTGCAGCGGAGGCGGTCAGAAAAAGACCAATTAAAAAAGACACAAAGATAAAAACTAATAAAATAGATAGTAATAATGCAAAAGTGCTTAACTTGAAGAAGAAGAAGAAGAAGAAGAGCATGGAACAAGTATCACCCAACGCGTTTTGTCCTGTTTTATTAGTTTTTGCCTTTGTGTCTATTTTAATTGGTCCTTTTCTGACCCCTAGAATGTTACCTTAGGACTAACCTAGAGGTTGTCCTTCTAATTTATTCACATCTTTTTAAGTGATTTTATCCTTGCTAACTGTTAGTGCTAGTGTTTTAATAAATGTGGATATATTTTTAGACAGTCTATTTATTTATATGTCACCAGCGGTCGCTTTAATTTACCCTATCCATTTTACCTGTTCTATTTCAGTAGCACACATACTAGTGCTGTCTTTATTTAGGGTATAGCTGACACTTTCCATACATTAAGGAGTGACATAGACTAGTTGCATTTAAGGCATCAATACGAACCAGTTCTATTTGTGGTAGTACTAGGTACCGCCCCTTGGCACTGTTAGCCTTCCTTGTATGTATGTATGCATGTATATATATATATATATATATATATATATTTATCAAGGGTACCAGACTATGGCCTAATTCAAGGTTGATTGCAAAACAACTTTTTCCTCTAATGAGCAAAACCATGTGCATTGCGGGGGGGGGGGGGGGGGGCAGAAATAACGTGCAGAAAGAGTTAGATTTCAGTGGGTTATATTGTCTCTGTGCAGGGTAAATACTGGCTGCTTTATTTTTACACTGCAATTTAGATTTCAGTTTGAACACACCCCACCCAAATCTAACTCTCTCTGCACATGTTATATCTGCCTCCCCTGCAGTGCACATGGTTTTTTCCATTAGAGTACAATGTTGTTTTGCAATCAACCTTGAAGAGAGGGACTGGCCACACATGGGCCTCTACCACTGCATTCCCCCAGAGGGCCCTTCATCCCCCAGTCTGACACTGCATGTCATTGAAGCCAAGGTAACCATAAATTCATTAATTTTGCAAATATATAGTGGGATATTTGCTCCTATGTACTCTACTTTGTAAACCGAGGGCAACCACTTAAAATATGTACTGAGAAATTGCATGCCTGCCAACAGCAGTCATTTTTTCATTAGGAATGATGTGTACATGGTATTCTTGAATTGAGGTTTGTTCTATAAAGTTACCTGTACTCGTCCTTTAAGCACAGGAAAGTATCAGAACAGAAGGATGTGAGAGTTTCTGGATACAATGGTTAACAAAGAGTCCCTTCATACCACTATAACGTACGTACAGTACATACACATTCCTAGGGATCTTTTGTAGGTGTGTTCTCTTTTTGAACATATGGATTTGACCGAATTGCATAGGTTCCTTTAAAACAGTAATAAAGGTATTTGCAAATTATAAGCTTAAAGATCCTGAACATCACATTCTATACGTTTATCTTAATTTTTGCCTGAAAAGTCATGCTAGAAAGTGGCTACCAGCCTAGCTCTTGAGGCCAATGTACGATATTAAATGCCAGTGTTTAAATAATAAATGGCTAGCAATTGTAGAAAACAATACATCTGGCTCAGCTAACTGCATTGAAGGCAGCAGTCTTATGATGAATAAGTTTATTTCTCAATGGAATGAGGATGAATTTAAAGCTTCCTCATAGGTGTGTGAGTAAAACAATGATATATGTCATGTCAGAAATGTTCCAAGATGAAGTATCTAAGATGTTGTTAAAATTAGCCTGCGCTTTGATTTAGGAACCACAACATGCCTGTCAGGGCCGGATCTTGCCCTTGTGGCGCCCCGGGCAAAAATGGGGGCGTGGCTTCATATGGGGGCGTGGTCAGTTACGCCCCCATTTGTGCCCCCTGTAGCGCAGCTGAAAAAAATAATAATAAATAAATAAAAGTATACTTACAATCCCCGCTCCTGATTCCAGACCTCCTCCTCCGCCGGCGCCGCTCTTCTCCTGGACTCGGATGGTTGTGTCTGTCCTCGGATCTATGGGAGAGACGTCATTACGTCTCTCCCATAGCACAGCATAGACACTAGAGGTCAATTATGACCCCTAGTGTCTCTGCCACTATGCTGTGCGGTGTGCGATGACGTCATCGCGCACCGCACAGCAAAGGTCCTCTTCATGAAGGGAAACTAGACGCTTCGTCTAGTTTCCCTTCATGGAGAGGACCTTTGCTGTGCGGTGCGCGATGACGTCATCGCGCACCGCACAGCACAGTCCTCTCCATGAAGGGAAACTAGACGCTTAGCGTCTGGTTCCCTTCAAAGCGGGGGACCAGCGGCGGGCACAGCGGGGGGCACAGTGGCGGATCTTGCCATGGTGCGGCGCCCTCCGGAGGGCGCCGGCGCCCTCCAGAAGGCGGCGCCCCGGGCAAAAGTGCTGCTTGCCCGTGGCAAGATCCGGTACTGATGCCTGAATATCTTCACAATATTATGGTGGCAAAAGTTGAGACTGGCTGAACAGGTGTAGGTATAACAGGTGCGGGAACAGAGTTAGCACCAGTAAACTGAGCTACTTGTAGCAAGTGACACCTGAAAGGAATGCAAGCAGGAATACCAGCCTTGCAGTAAGTGAATATGGTTACTTGTGTTCAGGGCTGTTTCTAGCCAATTTGGCTCCCAGTGCGAGATTTAAAAATGCGCCCCCCATGACATAAAAAAATTGCCCCCCCCCCCCCACACACACACACGCATACCTAGATGGAAAAAAAAAACTTGTGTGCGCCCCCGGCGAGGGGGCGTGGCCTCATCTGAATGGGTGGGGCCTCATTTAAATGGGCATGGCCTCGTCTGAAAAGACTACCTCACAATCCAGTTTTTGACCCTGCTCCAACAGATCACGACCACCACAGGAAAAAAAAAATCTATCATATTAAGCCCCACACAGTAATGCCCCCTGCACCATATTATGCCACACACCGCAATGCCCTTGATACATTAAATCCCCACACTACGGCAGGCAAGAGTCCCCATTTCACACATTACGGCAGGTGTCCCCAATTTACACATTGAGGGAGAGAGAGAGAATACTTACAGAGTCGATTACCGCTCTTCGGCCCGCCTCACCAGTCGCTCCTCGCGCCAGCCTTTCCCTCTTCCTAACTTGGATCCCCCTCTGTACTCCGCTCGGGGGAGCGGAGTTTCGCAGAGTGACAGGGTTGTGTCGTGACGTAACAACGCAACCGCGTCATTCCGTGAAACTCCGCCCCCCGAGCGGGTTACTCGGGGAGAAAAAGGAGGGGGAAGCAGGGAGCCACAGTTAGTGCCGCGGCGGGCGCCCAGTGCGGTTGCACTGCTCGCCTGCCCCAAGAAACGGCCCTGCTTGTCTTTCTTCTTTTCCATCTATTTTACAGGTCCATTATGGCTGAAATAGGTAACATAACATCAACATGTCCATGGCCTGAGTAATCTGTCAGTGTACCATGTCACCGAGGATTCTGCCTCGGAATTTGGCTGAAGAATACCTGTGCAGTGCCACTAGCTATTGGCATTGGCAAACCTGAGGCAACCAGTCTCCTAACTTTATCTGGGGCCTATGTAAGCAAGTGATTTACTTTGCAGCAAGGAATCCACAGTTTAGGGTTCCCCAGCAGAGGCGTAACTAGGGTAGGGCGAGCAGGGCGCGTGCCCTGGGTGCCGTGGTGGACACAGCTGAGGGGGGCGCCCGCACCACCATCCAGAGCATCGATCCCGCCCACGCACCGACAGCTGCCACCGCCTGACCACCCGCCCACAGCCGCTGTCCACAGCCGCCGCCACTGCCTGCACCTGACACACACATTTTCGTCGCCGAGCAAGTCCCACTGTGGTGCTCGGCGGCATTACTGCAGCAGCAGCTCCTAGCCTCTCTCCTTGCTAGGGCTGCTGCCAGGAGCGTGGCTGCGATGCCAGCGTCACGCTCCCTGAGCTTCTGTCTGCAGCCAGCCCTCACCATTGCTGCCGGCTCAGTCCCTGCTGAAGCTGAGAGGTGAGGAGGGGGGGGGAACACTAGACACACAAAGAGACAACCCTCCCCCCCTATTCTATGCCTCTCTTTATGTATAGTATACCCCCCCTCCCGCTATTCTATGCCTCTCTTTGTGGTTAGTATACCCCCCCACCTTCCTCCCTATTCTATGCCTCTCTTTATGAGAGGCATAGACTAGGGGGAAGGGGGGTATACTATACACAAAGAGAGGCATAGAATAGGGGGGTATACACAAAGAGAGGCATAGAATGGGGGGGTATACACAAAGCAGAGGCGAGTTGCCCCCGCTACTATAGATCTGCACCATCCGTCAGCTTCGTTGTGGGTGGCTGGTTGTACAGCCCAGCCCACCCGTCGTCATAGTCACACCGCGCGCTCTCCCTCCCTTCCTTCCTTCCTGCCCACCCTGCGCTACCGCTGTTCTCTTGGCTCCCGCCCGCAGCCCCGGCGACAGAGGGGGCAGCTGCAAAGTGGACAAGAGTATAGTTCCCCGAGGGACAGAGGGGCCCCGTGGATCAGGAAATTAAAAAAACGGGTCCGCACCAATCTCCACTACCCCGCTGCTCCTCCTCCCTTACCATGTCACTTGGTCCGGGGACGGTCCCTCCCTGTGGTGATGCTGTGTTGCGCCGGCGCTTCTCGCTGTCTTCAACCGCAGCTGCCACCATGGAGAAGCACTTAGCCAGCTCAGCAGTAATGCCATTGGCTAGCCTCCCGCCGACGCCAGACACAACAAATGTCTATGTGACAGACAGTCTGTGGGGGCATACAAGCAGCAGCATCCGCACGCAGCCCCCCTGTCCATACACACACAGAGACAGGCTGTGGTGAGTTCCTCCTTTTGACTCACTCTGTGTGGTATAATGTGAATTTTGTCTCATTCTGTGTGCTTTAATGTGAATTTTGGCTCATTTTGTGTGCTATAATGTGAATTTTGGCTCATTCTGTGTGCTATAATGTGAATTTCGGCTCATACTGTGTGCTATAATGTGAATTTCGGCTCATTCTGTGTGCTATAATGTGAATTTCGGCTCATTCTGTGTGCTATAATGTGAATTTCGGCTCATACTGTGTGGCGTAATGTGAAAGGTCTAGTACTAGATAGTATAAGGGCAGGGCTGGTGCTAGGGTGTTCGGCGCCCCCCTGCAAACTATAAATTTGCGCCCTCCCATATTCCACAAAGGGTTAGCGCACGCCTTTGGCGTGTGCCAGGAAAAGGGGTGTGGTCTCACAAGTAAGGGGCACAGCCACACAATAGTACCCCCATTTAAAATTACGCCACACAGTAGCACAATCTTATTCATCTTATACGTAATGCCCCACCCATAGTAGTATCGTTCTAATATGTAATGGACCCCAGTAGTAGTAGCATCCTTATACACAATGCCCCCCCAGTAGTAGTAGCATCCTTATACACAATACCCCTCCCAGTAGTGGTAGCATCCTTATACACAATGCCCTCCCAGTAGTAGTATCGTCCTTATACGTAGTGCACCCCCAGTCATAGAAGCATCCTTATACATAATGCCCCCCCAGTAGTAGTAGCGTCCTTATACGTAGTGCACCCCCAGTAGTAGAAGCGTCCTTATACGCAATTCCCCCCTTGTAGTAGTCTCGTCCTTATACGTAATGCCACCCCCGTAGTAGTAACGTTCTTATACGTAGTGCACCCCCAGTAGTAGAAGCATCCTTATACGTTATTCCTCCCTAGTAGTAGTATCGTCCTTATACGTAGTGCACCCCCAGTCGTAGAAGCATCCTTATACATAATGCCCCCCCAGTAGTAGTAGCGTCCTTATACGTAGTGCACCCCCAGTAGTAGAAGCGTCTTTATACGCAATTCCCCCCTAGTAGTAGTATCGTCCTTATACGTAATGCCCCCCCCCCCGTAGTAGTAACGTTCTTATACGTAGTGCACCCCCAGTAGAAGAAGCGTCCTTATACGTAATTCCACCATAGTAGTAGTAGCGTCCTTATACGTAATGCCCCCCCACAGTAGTAGTAGCATTGTTATGCGTAATGCCGCCCCCAGTAATAGTAGCGTCCTTATACGTAGTGGCACCCCAGTAGTAGCGTCGTTATACGTAATGCCCCCCCTGTAGTAGTAGCGTCCTTACATGTAATGCCCCTCCCCAGCAGTAGCGTCCATAACGCGCAGGCACACAGACATACCTCACACACACACACAATTCACACACATATATATATATATATATATATATATATATACACACACACACACCATACACACACACACACGTCCCCACCATACACACATACATACATTTCTCTCTCACCCTCCACTTACCTAAGTCTGGCTGGCCGTCACTGCAATTACTCTGCCTCTCTCTGTACAGCAGCCTGGTCCATGTAGCTCCGCCCCTTTCCCCCCTTTAGCTCTGCCCCCTCCTCTGAGCCGTACACAGCCGCTGTCGCACAGGGGAGGAGACTTTTCATGCTGCCGCCGCCGCTGCCTGTCATACAGCGACAGGTACAGCAGCTGGCAGCAGGGGGGACAGGACGGCGCAGCAGCAGGGAAGGGATGCAGAGAGGGGGAGCGCCTCTCCGTCCCAGCGCCTCCCTGCACTGCATCCCTTCGCTGAGCGGGTAGCGCTGGGCCTGTATAAGGGGTAGTATAAGGATAGTATAAGGTCTAGTATTAGTATAACCAGTACTAGATAGTATAAGGGGTCCTACTACACTGAAGGACACGCACCCTTTTGAGTGGCCACGCCCCCATAATTACACCCTTCACTTTTCCATACCCCCACTTCAAAACTTCCACTTCGACCACTTCATCTACATCTATACATACACACCCTGACATCTTTATACACAGTGACACCCATTTGTGCAGGAGATGATGATGGTAAGGTGCATGTGGAATTAAAAAGAATGTTCCCAGTATGACATGAAACAGCTGGCGTGTCATGTTAGCACATCCTATTTTCAGTGTCCCACGCCCCCTTCTGGCATGTGGCCATGGCTATTTTTCTCAGAGTGCGCCAGTGGCGTGAGCACGTACTTTCCTTTGGTTTTTTTTGGTTTTTTTTGTTTGTTTGTTTTTTTTTTGGGGGGGCGCCATTATTGAACTTGCCCTGGGCTCCAAATACCCTACTTACGCCTCTGTTCCCCAGGTTAACAGGTAGATATTAAAGGAAAACAGGACGATCAAAAATGGAATATCAGACAATAAGTAAAGCACAAGTGGCAATGTAAACAGGCACAATGCTGTGCACTAAGCACACTTGATCCTAGAACCCTAAGTGCAGCAGTACACAGATGAAAGAACAGCAGCGGTACAGTATAGACTGCACTGCTAGTAGCCCTAGAGCTCCGCTTTCTGTGTATGCGGAGAGGTTTCGGATCATAATGCATTGAAGCAGAAGCTACTAAGATGATGAGTTACACTTTGACATACATGTATTATTTAGAGTGAACTTATTATTGTAAATTAATATTTTAAATACCCGTATTTGCCGGCGTATAAGACGACTGGGCGTATAAGACGACCCCCAACATTTCCACTCAAAATATAGAGTTTGTTATATACTCGCCGTATAAGACTACCCCTTTCCACACACCAAATAAAATGTAAAAGAACATCAGATTTGTGACATACTGTATATTATGACCTGATAAGAGATTTGGATAGGGAGTATTTATCAAGGTATGCATAAGAAGGGGGGAGGGGACGAGGAGAAAGTTGTAAAATGTATAAAAGTATACCCCTGTGTGCATTTAGTGTTACCGGTTTCACATGAGTGCCATTAGTATTAGTATTAGTGCCATTACAGTACCTGTCATTGTCACCATTGTACGGCCACAACGCGACTGCAGCGCCTCCGGCAGTCCCTGCAGCTCCCTGTAATTGGCACTAGTGACCCGCCGCGGCCGCACTGGATATCGCGCGATACTGGATGGTGAGTAGAATGAGGTGGGCGGGCATCGGGAGGCCACTATGGGCACCGGGCGAGTATCGGAAGGCCACTATGGCAGCTATGTCTATCCCAACTGAAGTGCACCCGGCGTATAAGACGACCCCCCCACTTGGAGGCATGTTTTTCAGGGCAAAAAAGTAGTCTTATACGCCAGCAAATACTGTATATATATATATATATATATATATATATATATGTCCAATAACTATCTTATATAATAAAAGGCTAATGCTGCTCCTCACCTCTATGGGGGGATTCAAGTGTTGCACGCCGACGGCCACTAAATGGTGTTGCTCTGTTAGAGTGCACACAGAGGTGCCAATGACATTACTGTTATGTTGTCCCATCATTTTGATGGGCTGGTAGCTAGAATATAATAATACGTTCTGTAGTTGATTCCAACTATTTCTTACAATTAAGTTTTTTCTATATGTTTCTTGCCATTTTCTTCCTATTGAGAGAGCATAGGCATAAAGTAGGCAACCCTTATGGGTCTGATTCAGAGTTGTATGCAAGAGATCCACCCTAACTCAGTTACAGTTGTTGGCCTGTTACGCTAATTCAGTTGCTAGTGAAGATGTGACTGAGATGCGTACAACTTGCCTACTTTTGGAAAAGCATTTCATGGTGATTGTGTAAGTAAACATTCATGGAGAGTTGGCAAGTATGATGCCCAGTGAGAAAAATCACAAGATTCGTAAAATCAGGGCTAATTCAAGGTACAGTTCAAGCAGTGCAGCCGTATGAGGCACTGAGACTTAGGGGGTCAACACTATGGGTCAGTTCAATTAGTAGTGAGGGGGGAGAGTTGGAGTGGCGCAGAAACACCAGCAATGGGAGTAGAACTAGCCCTCCTCGTTGCCCAATCTCACCCCTATGGGGCTGCAAACAAATATTCAAGAGTCCGGCAGTACCGTAAGTGAAGCATACAGATGTGTCCTCATACATCTTGCCTTAATATGCCACGCAGCAGGAGATGCCTGGAGTGAGTGAGCTGACTGGTCCCGTGCAGCTCCATCAGTGTTGGGTATCTTTTTTGGCGAAAATGCATCTTATTCACATCGCTATGTAAAAGGACGCACAAGTAGACTCTTTCTTGGTAAAACACTGTAGTGTAACATTTCTTATGCAGATACAGCCACGGTTTCACGCAGAATATAGGCATGCCACAAAAGCTGCTTAGAAATCATATTCGCATTGTTTTGCAAAGACGCATGTTAATGGTAAAAGTTACATGAAAAGACACTTGGCACTACCAAGTCACAGCACGACATGGGGGGTCATTCCAGATTTTAGCAGCATTGCACGCACTAGGCCGCCGCCCTCTGGGAGTGTATCTTAGCTTAGCAGAATTGCGAACGAAAGATTAGCAGAATTGCGAAAAGAAAATTCTTAGCATTTTCTGAGTAGCTCCAGACCTACTCCTACACTGCGATCAGCTCAGCCCATTTCGTTCCTGGTTTGACATCACAAACACGCCCTGCGTTCGGCCAGCCACTCCCCCGTTTCTCCAGACACTCCCACGTTTTATCCTGGCACGCCTGCGTTTTTCCGCACACTCCCTGAAAACGGTCAGTTTCCGGCCAGAAATACCCACTTCCTGTCAATCACACTCCGATCACTTCAACGATGAAAATTCTTAGTTCGGACGTGAGTAAATCTACTAAGTTTTGTGCTAAAATACTTAGCGCATGCGCACTGCGTACCATGCGCATGCGCATTTTAACCTTAATCGCTCAGTTGCGAAAATCGGCAACGAGCGAACAACTCGGAATGACCCCCATAGAGTGATTAGAAGAACTGTTTAACGTGCAGGGAGGCTAGAAGTAAGTGGACACATCTATATATAACTGCACTTACAGTATTTGTGGGCACAACATAGTTGAGCCTTTTTGAATTGAGCCCTTTGATTTATTTGAACCCAGAGGTGGCTCTAGGCACCCAGCAGTGGGGTCATACAAACATATTGTCTGGCAGCCACCGCTAATAAAATTCTGCGGTGGTGGGCCAGGCAAAGTATTTGTGTCCATACTACACAATGTGACGCTGCTGTCACCATCAATATCATCCAGAGATACAATGCAGAGGAGACAGCAGTGGAGGAGGACAGCTAAGGTAAGTTGAGGGGTTTAGAGAGACACTGTGTGAGTATATGGGAAAGGGGCACCGCTGGGGCAATATGTGGTACTACTGGGGGCATATGGTGCACTGACGGATGGAGCATATAGGGAGCTCAAAAAATGATCACACGGTGTGCTATTAAAATCCAGGACTGGTCCTGCGTAAGTTGCACGCAACTTTGTTTAACCACATATACTGTATGTCTCAAGGAGCATCTGTAACTGTAAAGGAACAGTTTAAAACATTTTTTAGGGCAGTCCCATCTATCTTGATATTTTTATGGGTTAGTTTTGTATTTGTAAAATGATCAGATATAACAGAAGCCTATATGTCTATATAAAACCTGATCCATGCTTGCTCTCCAAATGCGTGCAACTCCTACAGTATATGGCTTTATATTTATGTCCAGTACCATGCAGTATGGCTTTTGATGAGATATGCATGAGGGACTTCCCTATTCAATTAGAGGGCAGGTTCAGGGACATTGTATTTCTGTGCTCTTTACCAAACTATAGGCCTTTGCTTATGCCCCAGAGGCCACCTGCTCTGAGTAGAGTGGAGGCCTCAGGGACTTCTGATAGGGAGTGGGGATATACTGTAGGTCCTTGGATTGAAGGTACTGGTATCGCCGATCCCCCTTTCACCTTTGGGCCTGTAATGTATACACCAAAATTATTTCCACTGAGCAGGTTTAAAAACTAATCCAAATGTATGTATATTAATAGAATAGCTAGACTATTGAATAATATGAAATCTGTCTCCACAAGGAATACAGCATCACAAACATTTAATGAAAATAATATAAATACAGCATATACATCATAAGATGTATACACACTTAATGACATTGGCCCGATTTACAACATATCGACCAGATCGTTCAGAGAGTACCCGAGATTACGCGCTCCTGTGGGTCGTTATCTTCCGGTTGGCATGCTACATGACCGAAGTTATCTTGTACGGTGCCGATCCTACATCGCATCATCACATCCTGTATCATGCAAGTGTGTGTGCACTGCACGATGTAGGGTCCCGTTGGTTGTCGGAACGGCTCGGTATACATTGTTCTAGTGTGTACCCAGCCAGAGAATAATTTAATTTATAAGAACTGGGATGATAATGCACAATATTACTTAATATATACAGTGACATATAGGTGCAAATTGAAGACTCTTGAAATGTATATTAACAAAAAATGGCTATAAAAGTATTTACTCCCTATACAGTATATAGTAACAAATTGACTATAAAATTCATTACCTTTAGCAATTCTTTCATTTCATTTCCTCACAGACAGAATTCAATACAGCACAATTCAGTTCAGGGTGATACAGATGGAGTTCATGCCAATAGAGTTGTACAGTAAAATTGGCACCATTTGGATGATTAATATCCGGTGATGTGTGCAGTCAAACATCTCACTGAATTGAAATCACCCCTTAATATCTCAAGGTACTGTCAAGTCAATCAAAAAGAAATGGAGAGAAAATTGCACAACTGTGAATTTGTCTGCAACCAACCATCTTACATAACCTAACCGTCAGAAGCCGCTGACAACTCTGACAGACCTATGATTTTCAGGGAGAAGTATACAAAAAGTAACTATAATCAGGTGCTAAAAGGTTTTTCCCAAGCAGCTGTTAAATATGGGGATAGCCAGTGCTAGAATCTTGTCTTGTGGACTCATTATACATTAATACTCACAAAAACCAGATGGATTGAATAAAAACATATGTTTAATAAAACTTAAAATATATATATATATATATATATATATATATACTGTGTGTGTGTGTGTATATATATATATATATATATATATATAATTTTTTCCATAATTGTTTTGATTTTACTTGATATTAGAGTATTCACACACCCCACCCCCCTTGGCTTTTTACCTATTTTATTACATTACAACCTGTAATTTCATTATTATTTTTTGTATCTGAATTTTATGTGATGGATCTGCACAAAATAGTCTAAGTTGGTGAAGTAAAATGAGAAAAATGTATATAAAAAATAATTTCTATAAATATAAATGTGAAAATTCTGGTGCAACCAATTACTTTCAGAAGTCACATAATTAGTGAAATGAAGTCCACCTGTGTGCAATCTAAGTGTCACATGATCTGTCAGTATAAACACACCTTTTCTGAAAAGCCCCAGAGGCTACAACACCACTAAGCAAGAGGCATCACACCATGAAGACCAAGGAGCTCTCCAAACAAGTCAGGGACAAAGTTGTTGAGAAGTACAAGTCAGGGTTGGGTTATAAAAAATCATCCAAATCTTTGATGATTCCCCGGAGCACCATCAAATCTATCATCTTCAAATGGAAAGAACATGGTACCTCAACAAACCTGCCGAGAGAGTGCAGGCCACCAAAACTCACAGACCGGGCAAGTAGGGCATTAATCAGAGAGGCAGCACAGACACCAAAGGTAACCCTGAAGGAGCTGCAGAGTTCCACAGCAGAGACTGGTGTGTCTGCGCATGTGACCACAATAAGCCGTACACTCCATAGAGCTAGGCTTTATGGAAGAGTGGCCAGAAAAAAGCCATTACCTAGTGTTAAAAATAAATAGGCACGTTTTGAGTTTGTCAAAAGGCATGTGGACTACTCCCCAAATGTATGGAGGAAGGTGCTTTGGTCAGATGAGACTAAAATAGAATTTTTCAGCCACCAAGGAAAATGCTATGTCTGGCGCAAACCCAACACATGCCATCTCCCCAAGAACACCATCCCCACAGTGAAACATGGTGGTGGCAGCATCATGATGTGGGGATGTTTTTCAGCAGCAGGGACTGGGAAACTGTTTCGAGTCCAGGGAAAGATGGATTGTACTAAATACAGGGATGTTCTTGAGCAAAACCTGTTTCAGTCTGCCTGTGATTTGAGACTGGGACGGAGGTTCACCTTCCAGCAGAACAATGACCCGAAGCATATGCTATTGCAACACTCGAGTGGTTTAAGGGGAAACATTTAAACGTATTGGAATGGCCTAGTCAAAGCCCAGATCTCAATCCAATTGAGAATCTGTGGTCAGACTTGAAGATTGCTGTACACAAGCAGAAACCATCCAACATGAAGGAGCTGGAGCAGTTTTGGCTTGAGGAATGGGCAAAAATCCCAGTGGCAAGATGTGGCAAGCTCATAGAGACTTATCCAAAGCAACTTGCAGCTGTAATTGCCGCAAAAGGTGGCTCTACAAAGTACTGACTTTAGGGGGGTGAATAGTTATGCATGCTGAAGTTTTCTACTATTTTGTCCTATATGTTGTTTGCTTCACAATAGAAAAACCCAAAACATCTTCAAAGTTGTAGCCATGTTCTGTGAATGAAATGATGCAAACCTTCAAACAATCATTTTAATTAGAGATGTGCACCGGAAATTTTTCGGGTTTTGTGTTTTGGTTTTGGATTGGGTTCCGCGGCCGTGTTTTGGATTCGGACGCGTTTTGGCAAAACCTCCCTGAAAATTTTTTGTCGGATTCGGGTGTGTTTTGGATTCGGGTGTTTTTTTTTCAAAAACCCCTCAAAAACAGCTTAAATCATAGAATTTTGGGGTAATTTTGATCCTATAGTATTATTAACCTCAATAACCAGAATTTCCACTCATTTCCAGTCTATTCTGAACACCTCACACCTCACAATATTATTTTTAGTCCTAAAATTTGCACCAAGGTCGCTGGATGACTAAGCTAAGCAACCCAAGAGAGCGGCACAAACACCTGGCACATCTAGGAACGGCACTGCAGTGTCAGACAGGATGGCACTTAAAAAAATTGGCCCCAAACAGCACATGATGCAAAGAAAAGAGAAAAAGGTGCACTGTGGTCGCTGGATGGCTAAGCTAAGCGACACAAACACCTCAATATCACAGGAATTATTTGTTCTAATCAATGGTATTATTGGTCCAAATCAATGGAAGAAAATGACAAAATCACAGGAATTATTCGTTCTAATCAATGGTATTATTGGTCCAAATCACTGGAAGAAAATGACAAAATCACTGGAATCATTTGGCAAGATCACTGTAATTAATAATTAATTATAAATCACTGATATTAATTGGTAAAATCTCGCTATCGCCTGCCTAGTGAAGTGGAATCTAGATGGGATTTTGTACCGGGTACACAATAACTTCATCAATTGTCTAAATCCCAATGCACTAATGGCGGAAAACGGACGCACGTCTAACAGCGCACTGATTATACTGAGAACTGATTATACTGAGCACTGATTTTACTGAACACTGATGATACTACGGAGAACTGACACTGAGCAGCGAGAACAGCACTGGACTATTGTACTGTAGTATACTGGTCACCACAATGCTGCACTGTACTACTATATACTGCTCACAACAATGCAGCACAGATATGGATACTTGAAGTGACACGGAGCTGCAAGATACAGCAATGCCCTGCTGTACTGTACAACTATATACTGTTGGTCACCAAAATGCTGCACTGTACTGCTATATATACACTGCTCACAAAAATGCAGCACAGATATGGAATGGATACTTGCAGTGACACAGAGCTGCAAGATACAGCAATGGCCTACTGTACTGTACAACTATATACTGTTGGTCACCAAAATGCTGCACTGTACTACTATATATACTGCTCACAAAAATGCAGCACAGATATGAAATGGATACTTGCAGTGACACAGAGCTGCAAGATACAGCAATGGCCTACTGTACTGTACAACTATATACTGTTGGTCACCAAAATGCAACACACTGAGCACAGATATTTGCAGCACACTGAGCACAGATATGGAGCTTTTCAGGCAGAGAACGTAGCCACATCCTCTCCGTTCAATCTCCAATGCACAAGTGAAAATGGCGGCGACGCGCAGCTCTTTATATAGAATATGAATCTCGCGAGAATCCGACAGCGGGATGATGACGTTCGGCCTCGTTCGGGTTAACCGAGCAAGGTGGGAAGATCCGAGGCTGCCTCGGAACCGTGTAAAATAGGTGAAGTTCGGGGGGGGGGGGGGGGGGGCGGGGGGTTCGGATCTCGACGAACCGAACCCGCTCATCTCTAATTTTAATACCAGGTTGTGAGGCAACAACACATGAAAAATGCAAAGGGAGGTGAATACTTTAGCAAGGCACTGTATGTATATGTATATGTATATATATATATATATATATATATATATATAGAGTCAAAATATATTATCACAGCCTCAAGCATACAAATGCACTTAATATCCCATTATATGAGGTAATGTTAGTTGGTGCTGCCTGGTCTCATTTAGGACTACCACTGTTTCAGTTACAAAGTGAGATAGTTCTTTTAGTGGGAAAGACAAAGTCCAGTAACAATAAATATTTACTATATCCGTTTAGAAGTTAACGGGTTCTTTTAGCAAAGATGCTCTATGCCCAGAAATGGATCCTCCTTAAATTAACAGTGAATTTAAGCTGGATTGTCCAAATTTTACAAACAGGCACCAATAGTGAAACTCCGTAATCGTTGAGGGATATAGAGACTGAGAGTGCCAGAGAACCAGGCACCACCAACTAATATTATCGCATACAACTGGATATTTAGTGCATTTCTATGCTTGAGGCTGTGACTAAATAAATATACAGTATGTTATATATATATATATATATATATATATATAACAAAACAAAAAATCAACCCTAATATCTTGCGCTATACCTCTAGTCTCAAACCAACAAGAAATACCCTCTGTCAGATAAGGTATTAAAAGTAGATTACAAATAGAAATGGATTCTCGTGGGAGCCAATATGCCTTTTGTATGACAATAATTAAAAGTTTTTATTGTACAGAAACAAACGATATTTATCCTAAGCGTTCGTTATTGACACAACCTTCTAAAAATTCATATAAAACAATATTACAATCTTATACATAAATTACAGTTGGATGTGAGGATTTTACAGCCAGGTGATCACAGTCAGAACTCGAAATGGATGTATCTCCAACCAGATGTTTGTGATAAGGACTTTGTTAACCAGACGTTGCAAAACCCAACGCGTTTCGTCCGTTAGGACTTCATCAGGGGTTTGGAATCTGGATAGTTACAAATGGAAATATATAAATCATATAGTCTTCATTAATAAGACATATTATTATCCAGGTAAGTATTCCATTGAAATCTATTGTGGATTAACATACATACCAGTTCTTATAGTAGGAGTGATTACCATTGATTAGAAAGGTTTAGAATATCCAATGATTACATCCAATCACATATTCAATTCGATAAATATAATATCTGAAACATTATCGTTATAATAATCAATAAACATTATCCTTATACAAATGATAAAAGGAAGAGGGAGGGAGAGTCAAAAAAAGAGAAAAGGGAGGGAAAGTCGAAAGAATATTATGAATGTCAATATAAATCAAATAGCTCCGTATTTATCCACATAATCAACATCAATTCAGCTGATGGAAATGATACAAAGGGCAGGGTCTACAAGTATCAGAAACTACCAATAGTTATAGAACACTCCAATTAAAGTCCACATAAAACTTCAAATTCACAATATACACACAATTATATCCACATTACAGCTCATTGTACAATACATACCTAGATAGACTTTAAAAAAAATATATATAAATTTGGTTGAAATTAGATGATGTTACGTTCCCTAAAAGGGATAAAGATAAAATAGTTTTTTGTCACTCAAATGATTGTTAATAGGAAATGTTCCTGTAACATCCTGTTTACCATTAAAATAACATAGATGCTACCAACAAATCAGAGAAGATATAACAACAACTTCCTCAATTGATTATAAGAAACCATGCTGATGTCAGTATTTAATGTAAGGTATTTAAGGTGATTCAAATAGAAGAACTTTTTTATCCCAAACTAATTAATAAATGATGTCTTTAATCTAACATGCAATGGGGAGTGGTATATTCAATCAATCATTAGAGAGCCAATTAAGTTCACAGCTGTAATTTATAACCAGCAAGAATAACTTTTTAACATCTGAAATACTAATCTTAACATCATATGGTATTTAATATTTGCACTAAATTAGTCTGGTTCTTACCTATTTTCAATCAAGAATGGTGGAACCTTATAGTCTACCTCTGTTTATACATGTCACCAGAGAACTTAGGAAAATTTCAAATCCTGAACGAAACTATTCCCTGTGGACAAGTAAATCTAAATCAGTATATTACAATCATACTAAAATTAAGTAGTTACTCTTAAATTAAGGAATCCATTCATCTAATAAATTTTCAAAAAGACCATCCAATAACTAAGTTCCAAATATACAATTATAGTACTCAAACTTACTTTTTACAGGAACAAGTGCAACCTCACTGAATCCCAACTACAGAATGAGAGGCAATATAAGGACATCCCTTTATAGCTCCCTTGATATTACATCACTTCCTGCTGGCTGATTAATTAATTTAGTATTAGTTAGTGATGTGTTAAGACCTCATAGTACTATGTGGAATGCCATTCTTACTGGTTACCTAACAGATCCCCTAAATGATGTCTTTAATCTAACATGCAATGGGGAGTGGTATATTCAATCAATCATTAGAGAGCCAATTAAGTTCACAGCTGTAATTTATAACCAGCAAGAAGAACTATTTAACATCTGAAATACTTATATATATATATATGTGAAAAATAATAATACAGCGCCACATGTGAGGTGGGATCTCAGTAAAACTATATATGTATAGATAATCTGCTAAAAATGCTGTAGGATTATCATAAAAAAAAGCACACATAACCTTATTATAGGTGTCAGCCAGCCCCTTAAAATGCAATACTGGTATAGTACTGCTAGGTGTATGAGAAATGGAGGGATAGGGGTATCGGCGACAAGTGTTGCTAAAAAGTAGATAACAAAACTTATAATTTAAGAGCCAAAAAATGTATAAATATTAAAAAAGTTGAATACATATGAGAGTAAAAAAAGGTTCCATTAAAAAAGTCATATTTTTTTTTTCATATAGAAGACCATATGAAAACAAATGTACATAGATTAAAAAAGGATAGGAGGTCAGATTTAGCTTAAAATCAGTAGGGGGTCAGTGCCGGAAAACCAACGCATTTCGTCTCATCAGACTTTTTCAAGAAGAAGTCTGATGAGATGAAACGCGTTGGTTTCCTGTACTTACCCCCTACTGATTTTAAGCTAAGTCTTATCTCCTATCCTTCTGTAAATCTCTGTACATTTGTTTTCATATGGTCTTTTATATGAAAAAAACTATTTTAATGGTAAAAACTTTTTAATGGATTTTTTTACTCTCATATGTATTAACTTTTTTAATATTCATACATTCTTTGGCTTTTAAATTATAAGCTTATTAACCACTTTTTAGCCGATACCCCTATCCCTCCATTTCCTATACGCCTAGCAGTACTATACCAGTATTGCATTTTAGGGTCTGGCTGACACCTATAATAAGGTTATGTGTGCTTTTTTATGGTAATCCTACGGCACTTTTAGCAGATTATTTATACATATATATAGTTTTACTGAGATTCCATCTCACAAGTGGCGCTATATTATCCTTTTATATATATATATATATATATATACATACCAAAAGAACCCGGCACTCACTGTGGGGAATTCCAGTAAAGGGCTGCAGTGCCTTCCATAAGTCCCAAAAGACCTGGATAGAAACAGCGGTAATTGCGGCACTCCACAGACTTGAAGACGTTAAAACAACTTTTTCTTTATTAGGTCCTACGCAGTTTCGGGTAACAACCCGCCGTCAGGGACAAGCATGCTTGTCCCTGATGACGAGTTGTTAGCTGAAATGGCGTAGGACCTAATAAAGAAAAAGGTGTTTTAACGTCTTCAAGTCTGTGGAGTGCCGCCATTACTACTGTTTATATATACAGGTTGAGTATCCCATATCCAAATATTCCGAAATACGGAATATTCCGAATACGGACTTTTTTGAGTGAGAGTGAGATAGTGAAATCTTTGTCTCTGATGGCTCAATGTACACAAACTTTGTTTAATACACAAGGTTATTAAAAATATTGTATTAAATGACCTTCAGGCTGTGTGTATAAGGTGTATATGAAACAAATGTATTGTGTGAATGTAGACACACTTTGTTTAATGCACAAAGTTATACAAAATAATGGCTAAAATGACCTTCAGGCTGTGTGTAAAAGGTGTATATGAAACATAAATGCATTCTGTGCTTAGATTTAGGTCCCATCACTATGATATCTCATTATGGTATGCAATTATTCCAAAATACGGAAAAATCCGATATCCAAAATACCTCCGGTCCCAAGCATTTTGGATAAGGGAGACTCAACCTGTATACATATATATATATATATATATATATATATATATATATTTTTTTTTTTTTTTTTCCATAAATGTTTTTATTTTACTTGAATTTAGAGTATATTTTGTTCTGATTAGCGGTAGTAATTTTAGGATACCATAATACCGTTTTGCTTCATAAGAAAATGGCTGAAAATTAATTATAGCCACTGTAGTTAGGTTGAGAGCCTCCATTTTTGTTAGAGTGTGCTAAAAAGAGAAGTTATAAAGAAACCATTAAGGTGAAATGACATTCCTTATTTATATAAATATATTTGTTGGTAAGGTGAAAAGATATTCCTTATTTATATAAATATATTTGTTGGTAATTTTAGCGTTCATTATATATTGCTGCACATGTGACTACATTATATCCCTCTTTACTCATGCTTGAGCTGTACTTAGTGGGCTAGAAACAGCTCTTCCTCAAAGTACTATTAAATAATAGTAAACTATCTGTACACACAGCAATCAATGGATCACACCTTTTTACTGGCCTGAGACAATTTCTCAGTCTAGCCATCTACTTTGCTGGTAATGGAGTTCTACTATTTGTTAAGTGTAACATATTACATTAGACATGGCCTCTTAGCAGGATTTGTTATGCTTTTCCCTGTGTTCAATGAGTGGGGGAGGTTGTGAGGGAAAAGAGGTGAGGGCGCTGAAGTAGGAATTTGCATAATCTGATTAAATGGGGATTATTTAGTGGCCGCTAAACAGGCTCAATATGGTTGAGCTGCAAACCTTTATTATTCATTGCTCTCACAACGCTATGGAGAAACTGCACCTGCAGCACTACTGCCTAAAAGTCTTCTGGGATCTCCACAGTGTGGAGCCATGGGAGGAGTTCAGAGGCACCATCCTTCATGTGTATATAGCGCATAATTGATCTGTCTGGATTAGTCTCAAGCAGGCCAGAAAATAAAAGATAGGCCAGTTAGCCCTGTCACTTAGGGTCATCGCGTTCTGGAAAAGGCTAACTTGTGCAAGTTTTTATTCCCTTCTGGCACATTCAGTATCCAGATAATAAGCTCTTCCCTATATGTGTATATGAAATATAACTTTTTTTAAAGGTAACTTTACATTTTTAGTTGCAATTTCCCATGTTAGGGATTACAAGATAGATACATTGAAGGATAATACTTGCATAGTTATGCCTACCCTGTTTAATTTATAGTAAACATGTAATAGTAATAACTACTCCCTACCATTCATAGTATATATTTCTTGAGATACATTGTCCATGCTAACCAATTATTAGATTTGGGTCTTTTCCTGTTAAAAGAACCTTCACCATTTTGCATAATGTAGTATAATTTGATGACTGTGTATAAGGGTCAATGCTTGCCATTCTTTTACACGGGGTGTACTACCAACAAGACGGTTGAGTAATCTACAAGTCAATAATTATTCCCATCTTGATGTGTAAAGGTTAATTTCCCCCCCAAAATAACATTGTCATTCTAACAAAATACAATGGAGGAGAACTTAATTCTGCACAATGCATGTAATGTACTCTATCGGACCAGCACTTTGCCCACGAGCGTCACAAGTTTTCCCTTGCTTCCCATAAAACTTGCAATCTCAGCCCTACAGTACCATATATGGCCTATATTTGCACAGTCAGCATCGCGGCACATAGTGTAGAATTTAATTTTCCCCAATGAGTAATGAGTTTGACACCAAAACGATGGTAGAACATCATTTTATATGAATCAGATAAGAATCAGTGGACACAAAATCTCTAGTCTCTGATAATTTGAACATTTATTTTGGTTACAAAATGATATACAAAAACTACAGTGCCGACCATCCATCTTATTAGACATATTGTTCCCAGTACTTATATTCTTTAATTAAAGAACTGGCTTCCAAAGTTATATCATGTCTGGTCATTAACAGTCAGACTTAGGGGTATATTCAAATACAGTCGAAACTGCCTTCTTGTCCGAAAGACGGCAGTTTTCAACTTTTTAAGGTTGGAAGGGGTTCCGACCTTTTCAATCCCCCCCTCAGTTTTCCGACAAGCTGGGAAATTCGACTTGTCGTAAGCACGTGGATTGGTGGAATAGCCGCCGAACCGCGAGCTCCTGTCAGAAACGGGGCCAAATCCAACAGGTTTTGGCCCCCTTTCCGACAATCTCAATTTGACTTTAAAAAAAGTCGGATTGAGGACATGATACGGGGGAGCGTGGTGGCGGGCTATAGAGGCAGCAGGGCACAGGTACCTCTATAACAGGGCTTCCCCCCGGCTAGGCTCCTCATTCCGGCAACGCTCCCCGCCGCCACTGACCGCGCTCCCTGCCGCCACTGACCTCGCTCCCCGCCGCCACTGACAGCAGCAGCAGAACTGGACACCAGAACAGCCAAATCCGACAGTCGGATTTGGCCGCTCCTTGAATAGGGCTTGTTGGATCGATTCCGATAAATGCATGTCGGAATGGATCCGACTTTAATAAGAATATACCCTTAGTCTTAAACAGAGGGTAGAGTTAAATTGTTATAACATTAGCAAGATGATCTACTCACTTTCTAGCACTAAATAAACAGATATTAAAGTGGCACTTATCTAACTGAACAGTAACTGAACACAGTAATCCTACTGTTACATGGGACACATACACACAAATTACAATGTTTACCTTTTCACTTTTATTATGTCTTATTATATCCCTCCCATCCGGAGATAACTGCCATCTGCATAACTACTACATTTTGTACAAAAGTGTAGACCAGTGGTTCCCAAACTGGGTTCCGAGGGGTAGTTGCAAGGGTGCCACAGGATGGAGGTCCAGTACCAAATCAAATTATTTATAGTCAATGTGACAGGCATAACCAGTGCTGGTGGCTGCCAGTCATAAAATATGTGGCAAACATAAGTGCACCCTTTCCACCACCACATAACTGAACCTAACGATGACATATAAGTGCAATTAACTCAATTTAACAATTTGTTCTCAATTTCTAAATAAGAAACTTTAACATAGGGGTGCAGTAAAAAAATACTGATACTCTATGGAGCATTGATTTACGAGAGCTTGGGAGCCACTGGTGTAAACCCTCATTAAGTATAACAGTGACCCTAGATAGTGTATAACATAACAAAAATATTGTAATTCATAAAAACATAACTTATGTTTACTTATGTGCTATAATTTATTTATCTTATTTATAGGGTGTGGACATATTACTCATGGCTTTACAGAGAGAATCATTCTCATCATACTCCTTACCACATGGACATATATACACATAGGGGGTCATTCCGACCCGATCGCTCGCTGCAGTTTGTCGCAGCGCAGCAATCGGGTCGGAACTGCGCATGCGCCAGCTCCGCAGTGCACCAGCGCATGGCAGCTTTCGTTACCTAGCGATCGCCTCTGAGACGGTCGCTAGGCGGGAGGGGGCTGAACGGTGGCGTTAAGCCGCTGTTTAGGGGGAGCGGTCCGGCCAACGCAGGCGTGGCTGGACCGTTGGGGAGGCGGGCCATGGCGGCTGCGTGAGGTGTCACGCAGCCGCTGCGGCCAGCGGGAGCGATGAGCAACTCCCGAACAGCCGCAGGAGCTGCGCTGGCCGGGAGTTACTCCTCAAATACAAAGGCATCGCCTCTGTGCGATGCTTTTGTATTTGTGCGGGGGGGCCGGCACTGACATGTGGGGCGGACTAGCCCTGTGCTGGGCGTCCCCCCGCATGTCTGAGTTAACGATCGTAGCTGTGCTAAATTCAGCACAGCTACGATCAACTCGGAATGACTCCCATAGGGTATAGTTTTATGTTAGAGGTACAAGCAGCCGAGCAATAGTAAGAAATTCATGCAAACACAGGTAGAACATAGTGCCAATGGTCAGAAATTTAACTCATGACCTCGGTGTTGTAAGGATGTAATTGTAATTTATACAATTTATTAACAAGCAAAAATATGTACAATGTTTTCTGGAAAAATGATACTTGCCCATATGCCTCTAAGCATGCATATATGTGTGGCCACACAATCCCTATCCATATGTTTTTTCAAATAACCATCATTATTATTAGTGTGTATTTACACCAGCCATCTGACACTCAGCAGGCATTCAGTTCCATCTACATAGCCTTGAAAACATCCTCACTAATACCCCTTTCACACCGCAGCTTGTACCCGGTAATTTGCCGTTTTTATTAACTTCCTAAACGGTTCGAGCTGCGATGTGAAAGGGTCACCTTCAATTTACCGTTTACAAAATACCGGTATTTTGAAACGGTAAAAAAGCAGGGTCCTACCCGTTTCAGACCCGTTTCATTGTGCAGTGTGAAAGGGTCTGAAACGGTATTTGCAAGCCCCAGAAGGTGATAGGCTGTCTCCATGTGTGATGTCACTAGGCAGAAGCAGGAAATAAACATTTTAAATGACAACCACTGTTTTGTATGGGTGAAACGGGTTCAGTGTGAAAGGTACCAAAACAGTAATGAAATGGTAATATACTGGTTACAACATGCAATGTGAAGGGGGTTTAACTGCTCAGACCCGTTTTAAGAACCGTTTAAAGAACCGTTTCAAAAGCAGGTTTTGCGATGTGAAAGCAGCATTAATGTAACCCACATGTGGACGTCCTGTTACGTCTATACAGCGTGTGCTCTACTACAAAGCTCACATAATGCTAAAAATTGCAAGATACGTCCACAAAAAGATTTGCGTGCAACTCTGAATTAGTCCCAGTATTTTTGTGGCTAGAGGGGTTTGCAATAATCTGGAGCCCATCAATTCACGTTAAAAACCCAGCATAAGAAATCAGCTGTAACATAAGATCAGCAATGTTTACTGTAAAAATTGTTTTTCTAGGACATTCAAAACTATAAAAGGGCAAAAGACACAAAAAAAGTCTCAATATATTGGCTAAAAGTAAAGGGGTTTATTGCAGTATTGTCTTTCTTATATGTTTAATCTCCACAACCCAAGGTTTATACCTCTAGTAAGCACCAAAAGTGTAGCTACTTGCCTGTATTATACAACTATCTGTTGGTGTTTCCCGAAAAACCCACAAATACATACTGAGGCAGTAAAAAATATTTGTAGATATATTCTTCTATACATTTTTGCAAAAAGAGAGAGACTAGTATCTAGCATTGTGGGCTGAAGAAGCCTCTTATTCCTAAAAGAATAAAAACAGCCCTCTCACACAGCAGTTATTTTTCACACTATAAATCTCACCAGGAGACAAGTCAGTGGAGTACTGTGCCAGGGGCCCAGAAACACATTTCCTAGGGAATACTATCAAGCCTAAACAAATGTTTGTCCCTTCCAGTCTACAAATGGCTGTATAGAAGATGTAATGGCTTTATAATTACAGCCTCAGTGCTAGGTGCTTTATGTAGAAATATAGAAATCAGCACATTTAGCAAATTTCACCCCCAAAAAATATATATATATATACAGTATATATATATATATATATATATATATAAATAATGAATGCATAAACCAAATTTACAAGCCACGTTCATGTAATATGTGCACAAAGATTTCGAGCCAGTTCTCCCTGCTTGCCAACTTCAGTGCTCTGTTTGTTTGAAGACAGCAGAGAGGACGGTTTACCAAGGTTTACAATCATGTGGCTTTTGATTCTGCTTTTCCCTGCAAAAAAAAAAAAAGAAGAAAAAAAATCACTACAGCAGACTGTTCAATGGAGATAAGGATTTGAAGCAGTCTGCATGAGTGTGATAAGACTGGGTCCCTTCACTGGAAGATTATTTGTTAAGAACCTGTGTTAAATGAAATACAGTCAAAAGGCTTAGCACTATCACTCAATTTCATCCCTGCACCCTCCTGGTCTTACTGAATTTTCTCATGAATAATGCTCTGCTGATTTCTGCATGCATGTTTGCTAAATAGTCACTGTGAGCACACCATTTGCAACATGGGAACAAATATATGAACACAATTGTTTTTTAGATGTTTTGGTTTAGTCATGGCGTTATTTTTGGTGGGACAGTCACGCTTTTTGGGCACTGGCCTTCCCTCCCATCTGTGGGCTGCAGTATCCCATGGGGTGTTGATTTTGGGAGGGCACTCTCTCCCCGCTGCATTGATGAATCGATCCACACTGTAGAGAGAGGCTGGGGTCAGCCCTGCAGCTTGGGAAGCACTGGGCATACTCCTAGCGTAACAAGCATCAGGGGGCATGACGTACAGCATGGGAGTGATTCCAACCTCCCGATATCACCCCCTCCAAAATTTTGGGAGGTATGCAAAAAGAGCTGCTCTGCTATTTTGTTATCACCCCCTTGGTTAGCAGGGACGTGCAGTCAGGGGAGGCAGGGGAGGCAGTGCCTCCCCTGTGATTAATTATTACAATTATACAAAGAAGATACTTATGACACATAGTCTGTGTCATAAGTATCTTCTTTATTTAATTGTAATAATTTGATGCATTTAAATGCATTTGGGAGGCACTGATAGCGGTGCCTCCCATAGATAATGGGAACGGGGGCAGAGCAGGGGGCGGGGCCAAGCACTGGGCTGTATAAGCCCATTCAAATAGATAGGGAAAGCGGCACTGAAAGAAGTGCCTCGCTGACAGGGACACCACCCCCATGTCAGCGAGGCACCTGCGATTGGGCAGCGGATCCAGTGCTGGATCCGCTGTCCAATCACCCACGCGACGCTGGAGGCCGAAGAGGCGGCGGGACCCGGCGTTGGAGTGTCGGGGCTGAAGTAGTGATGAGCGGGTTCGGTTTCTCGGAAACCGAACCCCCCCGAACTTCACCCTTTTTACACGGGTCCGAGCCATACTCGGATTCTCCCGTATGGCTCAGTTAACCTGAGCGCGCCCGAACGTCATCATCCCGCTGTCGGATTCTCGCGAGATTCGGATTCTATATAAGCAGCCGCGCGTCGTCGCCATTTTCACTCGTGCATTGGAAATGTTAGGGAGAGGACGTGGCTGGCGTCCTCTCCGTTATTGTTGAACTTGATTGTGCACTATTGCTTAATTGTGGGGAGGGCTGGGGAGCAGCTGTATAATATAGGAGGAGTACAGTGCAGAGTTTTGCTGATCAGTGACCACCAATTATCCGTTCTCTGCCTGAAAAAAAACGCTCCATATCTGTGCTCAGTGTGCTGCATATATCTGTGCTCACACTGCTTAATTGTGGGGACTGGGGAGCAGCTGTATTATATAGCAGGAGTACAGTGCAGAGTTTTGCTGACAGTGACCACCAGTATACGTTGTCTGCCTGAAAAACACTCCATATCTGTGCTCAGTGTGCTGCTTTATTGTGGGGACTGGGGACCACCAGTATATTATTATATAGGAGGAGTACAGTGCAGAGTTTTGCTGACCAGTGACCACCAGTATATAATATATAGCAGTACGGTACAGTAGGCCACTGCTGTACCTACCTCTGTGTCGTCATTAAGTATACTATCCATCTAGATTCTATACCTGTGGTGCATTTCAGTTGTGCAGTTTGCTGACACAGTGACCACCAGTATATATAGCAGTACGGTACGGAAGGCCACTGCTGTACCTACCTCTGTGTCATCATTAAGTATACTATCCATCTACATTCTATACCTGTGGTGCATTTTAGTTTTGCAGTTTGCGGACACAGTGACCACCAGTATACTATATATAGCAGTACGGTACGGAAGGCCACTGCTGTACATACCTCTGTGTCGTCATTAAGTATACTATCTATCTACATTCTATACCTGTGGTGCATTTTAGTTTTGCAGTTTGCTGACACAGTGACCACCAGTATACTATATATAGCAGTACGGTACGGAAGGCCACTGCTGTACCTACCTCTGTGTCGTCATTAAGTATACTATCCATCTACATTCTATACCTGTGGTGCATTTTAGTTTTGCAGTTTGCTGACACAGTGACCACCAGTATACTATATATAGCAGTACGGTACGGAAGGCCACTGCTGTACCTACCTCTGTGTCGTCATTAAGTATACTATCCATCTACATTCTATACCTGTGGTGCATTTTAGTTTTGCAGTTTGCTGACACAGTGACCACCAGTATACTTTATATAGCAGTACGGTATGGAAGGCCACTGCTGTACCTACCTCTGTGTCGTCATTAAGTATACTATCCATCTACATTCTATACCTGTGGTGCATTTTAGTTTTGCAGTTTGCTGACACAGTGACCACCAGTATACTATATATAGCAGTACGGTACGGAAGGCACTGCTGTACCTACCTCTGTGTCGTCATTAAGTATACTATCCATCTACATTCTATACCTGTGGTGCATTTTAGTTTTGCAGTTTGCTGACACAGTGACCACCAGTATAGTATATATAGCAGTACGGTACGGAAGGCCACTGCTGTACCTACCTCTGTGTCGTCATTAAGTATACTATCCATCTACATTCTATACCTGTGGTGCATTTTAGTTTTGCAGTTTGCTGACAGTGACCACCAGTATATATAGCAGTACGGTACGGAAGGCCACTGCTCTACCTACCTCTGTGTCATCAAGTATACTATCCATCCATACCTGTGGTGCATTTCAGTTGAGTGCAGTATATATAGTAGTAGGCCATTGCTATTGATAGTTACTGGCATGTAATTCCACACATTAAAAAATGGAGAACAAAAATGTGGAAGTTAAAATAGGGAAAGATCAAGATCCACTTCCACCTCGTGCTGAAGCTGCTGCCACTAGTCATGGCCGAGACGATGAAATGCCATCAACGTCGTCTGCCAAGGCCGATGCCCAATGTCATAGTAGAGAGCATGTAAAATCCAAAAAACAAAAGTTCAGTAAAATTACCCAAAAATCTAAATTAAAAGCGTCTGAGGAGAAGCGTAAACTTGCCAATATGCCATTTACGACACGGAGTGGCAAGGAACGGCTGAGGCCCTGGCCTATGTTCATGGCTAGTGGTTCAGCTTCACATGAGGATGGAAGCACTCATCCTCTCGCTAGAAAAATGAAAAGACTTAAGCTGGCAAAAGCACAGCAAAGAACTGTGCGTTCTTCTAAATCATAAATACCCAAGGAGAGTCCAATTGTGTCGGTTGCGATGCCTGACCTTCCCAACACTGGATGGGAAGAGCTTGCGCCTTCCACCATTTGCACGCCCCCTGCAAGTGCTGGAAGGAGCACCCGCAGTCCAGTTCCTGATAGTCAAATTGAAGATGTCACTGTTGAAGTACACCAGGATGAGGATATGGGTGTTGCTGGCGCTGGGGAGGAAATTGACAAGGAAGATTCTGATGGTGAGGTGGTTTGTTTAAGTCAGGCACCCGGGGAGACACCTGTTGTCCGTGGGACGAATATGGCCATTGACATGCCTGGTCAAAATCCCAAAAAAATCAGCTCTTCGGTGTGGAATTATTTCAACACAAATGCGGACAACAGGTGTCAAGCCGTGTGTTGCCTTTGTCAAGCTGTAATAAGTAGGGGTAAGGACGTTAACCACCTCGGAACATCCTCCCTTATACGTCACCTGCAGCGCATTCATCATAAGTAAGTGACAAGTTCAAAAACTTTGGGTGACAGCGGAAGCAGTCCACTGACCACTAAATCCCTTCCTCTTGTAACCAAGCTCCTGCAAACCACACCACCAACTCCCTCAGTGTCAATTTCCTCCTTACCCAGGAAAGCCAATAGTCCTGCAGGCCATGTCACTGGCAAGTCTGACCAGTCCTCTCCTGCCTGGGATTCCTCCGATGCATCCTTGAGTGTAATGCCTACTGCTGCTGGCGCTGCTGTTGTAGCTGCTGGGAGTCGATCGTCATCCCAGAGGGGAAGTCGGAAGACCACTTGTACTACTTCCAGTAAACAATTGACTGTACAACAGTCCTTTGCGAGGAAGATGAAATATCACAGCAGTCATCCTGCTGCAAAGCAGATATCTCAGGCCTTGGCAGCCTGGGCGGTGAGAAACGTGGTTCCGGTATCCATCGTTAATTCAGAGGCAACTATAGACTTGATTGAGGTACTGTGTCCCCGGTACCAAATACCATCTAGGTTCCATTTCTCTAGGCAGGCGATACCGAAAATGTACACAGACCTCAGAAAAAGACTCACCAGTGTCCTAAAAAATGCAGTTGTACCCAATGTCCACTTAACCACGGACATGTGGACAAGTGGAGCAGGGCAGACTCAGGACTATACGACTGTGACAGCCCACTGGGTAGATGTATTGCCTCCCGCAGCAAGAACAGCAGCGGCGGCACCAGTAGCAGCATCTCGCAAACGCCAACTCGTTCCTAGGCAGGCTACGCTTTGTATCACCGCTTTCCAGAAGAGGCACACAGCTGACAACCTCTTACGGAAACTGAGGAAGATCAGCGCAGAATGGCTTACCCCAATTGGACTCTCCTGGGGATTTGTGACATCGGACAACGCCAGCAATATTGTGCGTGCATTACATCTGGGCAAATTCCAGCACATCCCATGTTTTGCACATACATTGAATTTGGTTGTGCAGAATTATTTAAAAAACGACAGGGGCGTGCAAGAGATGCTGTCGGTGGCCTGAAGAATTGCGGGCCACTTTCGGCATTCAGCCACCGTGTACAGAAGACTGGAGCACCACCAAACATTCCTGAACCTGCCCTGCCATCATCTGAAGCAAGAGGTGGTAACGAGGTGGAATTCAACCCTCTATATGCTTCAGAGGATGGAGGAGCAGCAAAAGGCCATTCAAGCCTATACATCTACCTACGATATAGGCAAAGGAGGGGGAATGCACCTGACTCAAGCGAGGTGTGAGGTGTTCAGAATAGACTGGAAATTATGGTTATTGAGGTTAATAACACTATGGGATCAAAATGACCCCCAAATTCTATGATTTAATCTGTTTTTTAGGGTTTTTTGTAAAAAACACCCGAATCCAAAACACACCCGAATCCGACAAAAAATTTTCGGTGAGGTTTTGCCAAAACGCGTCCGAATCCAAAACACGGCCGCGGAACAGAATCCAAAACCAAAACACAAAACCCGAAAAATGTCCGGTGCACATCACTAGGCTGAAGCAGGAGCGAGGGGGGAGTTAGTTTTCTATTTGTTTTTGTCCCCGCAGTGCTCACCTCTCCACTGGGCCGTCCGCCTCCAGATCCCCTCTCTACAGCCTCCGCTCAGACTGCTTGTTGTTGCCAGGCATCCAGTTACTAAGCAACGGGCCAGAGCGACAAGTGAGAGTCTCTCTCTCTCTCTCTCTCTCTCTCTCCTCTTCCCCCCTCTGTAACTACTTATTTTCATTCACTTTTACAGGTGCCCCTATTGGATTCTAGTGGACATGACCAGCGTGGGATGTAGGTAAGCAATCTGTCTCTCCTTTTTACAGGTACCCCTATTGGATTCTACTGGACAAGTGGACGTGATTCTCGGCGTGGGATGTAGGTAAGTATGTGTGAGTGTGTAAGTGTGTTATAATAAAATTTTACTTTCACGGTGTGTGTGTTGTGTTTTTATTTGGGTATTTTTGTTGTTGTAGAACTACAGGTACCAGCGAGCCC
Organism: Pseudophryne corroboree; assembly: GCF_028390025.1. Taxonomy (NCBI): domain Eukaryota; kingdom Metazoa; phylum Chordata; class Amphibia; order Anura; family Myobatrachidae; genus Pseudophryne; species Pseudophryne corroboree. The sequence goes on from NC_086444.1 coordinate 559,310,066, forward strand.
GTTATTTCCCCGCATGCTGGTACTTGAGGTTCTCCAAGTACCAGCAAGCGGGGGAGGCTTGCTGGGCCTTGTAGTTCCACAACAAAAAACAATATTCTTTTTTTAACACTCATGACTATCAGCCTGGCACCCACCCAGAGGTGCTGGGGACAGCCTCGGGCATCCCCCCTGGCCCTTGGGTGCATGGAGGGGGGGTGACCCCTTGATTTAAGGGGTCCCCACTCCTCCAGGGAACCCCGGCCAGGGGTGACTAGTTGGGGGGGGGGGTAATGCCACGGCCGCAGGGACCTACGTAAATGTGTCCCCCGGCTGTGGCATTATGTCCCTGGCTAATGGAGCCCGGTGCTGGTTTTAAAAATACAGGGGACCCCTACATCTTTTGTCCCCCGTATTTTTGGAACCAGGACCGGACTAAGAGCCCGATGCTGGTTGTCTAAATACGGGGAACCCCTGTCCAATTTTTCCCCAGTATTTAAACAACCAGGACCGGCTCAAAGAGCCCGAGGCTGGTTATACTTAGGAGGGGGGACCTCACGCATTTTTTTTTTAATTTTTTTAACCCATTCAGACCCTTCTCCATTAAGTTAATGGAAGCCCTGGACAACAGAATTGCATTCATGTCCTCCTCCCACTCCCTTCCCAGTCCCACTCATTTTTTTTTCTATAAAAATGTACAATATATAACAAGTATGATGAGCAGGCAGGCAGCGGGCATTGGCGGCATTGGAGTGAGATGCAAATTAGTGGCGGAGGACTGGGTCAGTTTATGGTGGGCGAGTTTGTAAGCCGGTGGCGGTGGCAGCGGGCATCGACTCAGGGGCAGTAGCGGGCATTGGCTCGGCGGCGGTAGGGGTCATCGGCAGATTCGGCGGACATTATGGCTGTAGTGCCTCACCAGCCACTGACCTCACCGCACGCCACTGAGGTGCAGCAGTATAAACTCCTTGAAATTTGGTGAGTTTTGATCAGAGATGTGCAGAAAAGTTACCCAGGTGTGGCACTGCCTCACCTGCCATAAACTTTTTACTCCAGAGTTTTGGCTATAAAAATGATTAGAATAACGCAAAGAAGATATTTCTAACATATTCTTTGTATTTTTCATTTACTTTATACAGTCAAAAGTCTGGCACAAACATTACTATGACAGGAAAGGCTCTGCCTCACCCCACCGCACGTCACTGCTCTTGGATGGCGTCACCGACAGGGCCGGAGCTTCCACTAGGCAGCTTAAGGCAGCTGCCTAGGGGCGCCGGGACCAGAGGGGGCGGCCTGCTACAGTTGCCTGAAAAAGGTTGCATGGTCCTACCTTTCACAGCCGCTGCAATCCCCCAGAACTCTTATCTTACAGTAGCCGCGACTGCTAAGCTCCCGTATTGCAGCCTCCAGCTCCACCTCCACCCGGCACAGGCAGTAACTTTGACAGCTCCTGGAGTCCTGGCTAGGGGTGACATGCAGCACTGCTCTTCATTCCAGGCTCTTTCACAGACTACTCAGGGGAAGATTTATTAATCTCGGTGAAGTGATAATGTGGAAGGTGATAAAGGACCAGCCAATCAGATTTTAACTTCCATGTTACAGGCTGGGTTTGAAAAATGACAGTTAGGAGCTGAATGGCTGGTCCTTTATCATCTTCCACTTTATCACTTCACCCACAGTCCCAACTCTGCACTGCAGCATGCAGGTACGGTGGCTGTACAGTGCATTCTCTGCATTGATAAGAAAAGAGGGCAAGAGAAGCAGTGTGGTGGAGGCGGGGGGGGGGGGGGGGATGAGGAGCAGGCATGCACACAGTCTGGTGGGATGAGCAGCACCATGCACACAGATGGTGGGGTGGGATAGAACAGCAGACATTTATCAGAGTAAGGGGGAGGGGGTGAGAGCAGCATGCCTTTCATCTGAAGGGTGGGTAGGGGGAAGGGGCAATAGGCAGAAGTTTTGCCTAGGGTGCCGAGAAACCTTGCACCGGCCCTGGTCACCGAGCAGCAGTGATGGATGACGCATGCATGCGCGCATGTTCCACTGTGGCAGGAGGGGTTTAAAAGTAAGCATTTTGCAATGATTAGGTCCTTGAGAGACACAGTTTCAGTGGTGCAATGCATTTCCTGATGCAACTGACGGCTGACTCACGAAAATTAGTAATTAATAGATCTCATATTTTTAAACATTTTACCCTGAAATTAGAGCCCTCAATTGGTTAGGGTTTGCACATTTTTGGGGTATATCCTACTTCTATTATATATACTGTACGTAATATTTTGCACATACATACACAAAATAGCAAGAAGGTGTGATTACATACAAGATTTGGAAAATAGGTATTTTATATATGGTAACCAACATATTGGCTCATAGTGGGAAACAATGAAATGTCACTAGTATGGTGATGCTCCAAGTGTAACATCTTGGGACCCTACAGCTCACCAGCAAACAGTAGAAGCATTTACACTTCTATCCAGGCCTGTGCCTTAACTGGGGGTTCAACTTCTGAGTTGGGATAAGTTTTTCTCATACTGTGGATTTGTCATGCAGTATTTACATTGATATAGTTCTACTTTCTCTCAGTTAACCATTAACCCCTACATGAATTATCAGTATACATAAACACTAATTCACCTTTTGCTCTTTTTTTAAAAGCCTCTCACCATTGGCCAGTTGGAACTCACATGTGGAGTTTATGTTAAAGTGGTAATATCTTTTTACTGTTTCCACTACAGTCTAACACCAGAGTGTGTTCTCCTTATACATATTATCAGAGTCACACCGATTGTATTAGGAAAATATGACAAGACTTTAGGCTGCATAAATTAGTTTGGAACAATTGGTAATTATTCAAATATTTACAGTCATTCAAGAATACCAGAGACCTGTAAGTGATTGTACATATTATTTGTAAGAGATTGGCAGCCTCAGGGTTAGCACTATAGGGCAGATGTATTATTAATCACAGTCTACATGAAGATGTATTATTAATCACATTTAATCATTGTGAAAATAAAGGACTTTTCACCCAAATTTATAAAATTAAATTAAAATTTGAAAAGTGTATTTTCGTCAAAAATAATTTAAACATGGCCGCAGATAGGGAAGCCAATCTCATGATCCCGTCTGAAAAGGGGACTTGATTTCACAGTTAGGGGTGTGACCTTGTGCACACCCTCACCCTGTTTTTGGTACTCTGGAGGTGTGAACATTTTTGTGGCAGATATCTAATGCATTAACGGTTTAATACTACATGTCATTAAAAATAAATGAGCATAAAACTTTTCACAAAAATTTAATTGATACTGTTAGAGGAACTAGGACCCAGCAGCTCTCCATGACCTTAAACATGCACTTTTTTCCCCATTCGCGGCTTCTCAGGGTGTTCGTTCCTCTGGAGTCCTGTATGAATGGACATTCCCCTGAGTAGTCCCACATGTGAAAGTCCTCATGAAACCCAATAGTCCACCATATCACCACTGCTGTATTTATAGCCTTACAGTGTGGTACTACCCTGGCGCACCAATACACCCAGCATAACCCTAAAGTTTCTGGCTGCAGCTGGTTAATCCTTGTAACCTGTAGGCTACATGTTGTTAACCCTGTGTTACCTGTCCCTGTTTCTGTCTGGTTAATATAACCCACCCTCTGTTTAAGTCATCTGCCATATAGACTAACCTCCATATGCACACTGCTGCCACCTACAACCATGGTGACTGACATTATTGGGTATATAATATTAAGTTGTTTTATTGTATATATCATTAGTCTAAATTCTAAAATGTTGCCGAAATAAGAGTTTTGTCTCTTGCTTCTTTTGCAATTTCTAATTATATACATACACACAGAGGGGAGGATTAACTTACTGTAATTACATGCTGCGTATTACAGCACTACGCATGCTCTGTGGTCAGACACACATATCTACAGGTAATTTGCAGTCATACTCCACTTATTCGAATCTCAATTTGTTCATTAAAAGTAGGTGTAACTGGGCATTTGGCATTAAGTTAAGTGAGGGTTTGTAGACAGAACAGCAAGCTACACACATATGTGCATATGTAGAGAGCTGTCTGTTTCAAATGAACCTTTTGCACCAAGGATTGGACTGGAGCAAATCTGCAGACTCTACACAATGTAAAAAAATATATATAAAAAAAATAGTTTTTAAAATAGAAAAAAATATCAATTTGATATCAATTTCAATGGAAATTCTTTTTTTTTTAATTTAATTAAATAAAGGCTTTTTCTACCTGTATCACACTTTGCTATCCCAATCCTGAGATGGGGAAAGTGATCAAAAGATTGCGGCACATACTCAGGGCAATTTTAACAGCAGTGGTAGGGGATGCTATCAGTGGTGTCCCGCGAGCGGTAGGGGTAGTTCTGTCTTCCGGTCAGCATGTAGGACCTGCAGCAGTAATTTCTGCTAATTACTCCTTTACTGCACAGATGGTGGGAGATAGGGTGGGGGGGGGGGAACACTAAACTATAGAAGGGGGATTGGGCTGAATGAAGGGGCCCTGGGACATGACTTCCAGTGTGATAGGGGGTGTTTAATAAACAGAGGAGGGGTGGATAGTGGAGTGGGCTTAATGTTCATCATTTTCTGGTGGGAGGGCAGTTTGCTTGACTGCAGATATCTTCAGTTCCTGTAAATAGATTTATTAGCTTTCAATGGGATAAAAAATTTTTAGAGAGTCCCACCTTTCAGGAGGTACTGGGGACTTAGGGATCAGAGTTCAGGAGCCTGAGCAATCAGTCGATGAAAATTTAAAACTTCATACCAGGCGTGTGGAGCTGGAGCAGGGTCCAGCTGCTGGAAGGCCGATATCTCTGGTTCTGGGCATAGTAGAGATAAGCTGCTAGTATCAACCGAAAGGGGAGAGTCCCAGATTTGGTGTATACCCTCAGAAAAACTCTACATCAAACAGAACCTGAGATATCTCACTGGGAAGAACAATTAACAGGCTTGGATGGGAACCACTGCTTTGAAGTTGGTTATCTACGGTTCCCCAGGGCCGATTTATTAAAATCTGGTACGCCTGGAAAAAGGCCCTTATACTCCAGGAGTATAAGGGCCCAAGGGTGTTTTACAGGCTGTGTTTAAAAAAATGACAGCTAGAAGCTGATTTGTTCATATTTTATCTCTCTCCACCTTATCCTTCTCCAAGGTGTGTAACTGTACAGGTTGCAATGTATAGCATAGTCCCATTTAGTATCAAAAATTCCACAACAGTGCTTAAGTGTATGGGAGTCAGTGTTCGCTCCATATAAAATTATGACACAAAATACAGCAACAACTTAAGCACTCCAGTTATGATATCTATATTCTGACAAGTCTGCCAAATCTCCCATCACAGATCTGCTGCAAAAGGTACTAGTTAGAGAGCATATTAGCTAATGGACACAGTAAGTATAGGAGGCTGTATGGGTTCTCTGTGCTGTACTATTGCTAGAATAGTCATCTGAATCCTGCCATTTCTCTTTCTAATCAGTGTTTTACATTTTTTTTAACTTTTGAATCATGTTACTAAGGGCCCATGTGCAGTGTCTGTGCGGGCCACCATCCCTACCAGCCCACTGTGTCGACCTGCCATGTTCTCAGGGACACCAGAGAGGTACTGTAATTATGAGGTGTGGGTGCAGGGTACGCAGTGTGGGCTTTCCTGCACCCACTATAAATATGCTTATGTATGTCACATTATATGAATTTTTCTGCATGACACAAGAGGATTCTAATTACATGGCAGAAAGCTTTGTGCTCTGTGAATGTACATTAAGCAGGTGATATGGGGGCCCGGCTGTATGATGAGTGAGAGGAAAAGCAGAACTCTAATATTCTCTTAAAGTATGGGTGTCCGTTAAATGCAACTTGCTAAGTCTATTCAGCTTTCTGTACCTATTCTGTAGGTTGTTTCTAAGAACATCATGAAAATTGGGATCCAATTTATAACCCCCAGGCTCACAGAGGCACTGGCAGAGGATTCTGTCATCAAACTTTGTTTTTACTAAATTAATTAGGATTATATTTTATTATTGTTAGGGTTATAAAAACTAACCCTTGCCACAACCGTACCCCTCCAAAAGAGCCAACCCCTTGATATGTAAAAATAAGAAGATTCATAATAATCATCAGCATCATCATCTTAGCACAAACTGCCAAAAGGTGAAACGGTGGACACTAAGGTCTCTATTTAAAAAGAAAAGTGGCATAAAAATTATGCGTTTTTTGCTTTCTTTTTTATCTCTGTATTTGTGAAGCAGCGAAAAGAGTGGTCTATTTGTGAAGCAGTGAAAAGAGTGGCTAAGTGAACAAGTGGAGAAGTTACCCATGGCAACCAATCATCATAGATGTAACATTAAGAATTTGCATACTATAACATTATGCAGAGCAGCTGATTGGTTGCCATGGGCAACTTCTCAACTGGCTCACTTCTCCACTATTTTCACTGTTTCATGAATAGACCCCCAAATTGTTATGGGATGCCAGAACAGTCCTAATGGGTAAGGTCTGTCCTGGCAAGGACATAACAGAGCCCAATGCCATCTATCGCAGACAGAAAGACAGCATTTACCCTGTGCTCGTGCACCCCCCTGCTTAAAGGAATGAAGGGTGCAATGCAGTATGAGAGAAAGCGGGAATGGAGCGGTCTCTACCGGCTTATGTTGTAGAGAGAAGCTTCGCTTCTCATAGTTGAGCACAGCTCTCAATGAAACCTACAGGGGCTACAGCACTGTTATTAGAACAAAGACACGGTAGATAAATCATTTAATTCTCTGCACTTTTCTTTATTGTAAATACTGAAAAATAAAATTAAAAGCAGGAGAAAAGCCTTAATTTAATTTACTAAATAGTCCCCTATTTTTTAATGTAGCAGCCTTTAGAATATTTGTCTTAAATACTACAGTTATTACCAGTAAATAGCAGTAGATGTGGAACTGTCACGATCCGGGTATCTGGACGCCATTTCTTACCCATCAGATGCCTCCTAAGGCTGGCTCAACGCTCCAGGACCGGATCCCATCTGTTATCCTGATGTGTACATTCCTGTATCCTCTCCTGTCACTCTGGGACGCTGTCACAGTAAACGCCTTATTACACCTGGCATGGCGTCTCCCGCGGCCTCCGCCGCCGTCCCTGAACTTCTGCATGCAGAGTGTCTGAGTGGCGATTACGTCAGCCGCGGCCTCCGCTGTGTCCGCGTGGTTGGATGTGCATCTGTCAGCCTGGCGCCTCCTGTCTCCGGTGGCCGGCGCCGCCATTACTGTTTTCATTACCACATGGATTACAAACCAAACTTCCCTCCAAGTGTCTGCATGGGCGCAGCCATCTTGGATTCTGTCAGCTGATCATTTCCACCAATCTGTTCTCAGTATTGATAATCTGCATAATTGCCTAGCCAATCCCTTCCTTGCTGCAGGTATAAATACACTGTGCCTGAGCAAGGAAGGCGTCAGTGCTTTGGTTGTCAAACCTAGTTCCTGTTTGTCTCTCTCCTGTGATTGTCTTCCAGGTTCCAGCTCCTGTCTCAAGACTTCCACCATAGAGACCCGCACCAGCATTCCACCTGCGGTGTAGCCTGACTCTCCAATCCATTGTGGATTCATCTGTTTCCAGCTACAACATTACCTGCTTCCAGCTCAGCTTCCAGCAGAGTACAGCTTCCCTTAAAGGGCCGGTGTCCTTTCTACACTTTACCACTCTCCACCGGTATTATTATTTCTCCGCTCTCAAGTTCTACATTTCAGTTCATATTTCATCGCTCCCAAATTCATTTATTATTTAACTGGTTCCAGCCAGTATCCACTCCGTGCTAACAACAGTCTGGTTCCAGCCAGTATCCACAGCAGCTGTTTTATCTTCAGCAACCCAGCTTTTCCTGGAACACCAGCTGGCACAATCCTGGGTTATCTCCATTGCTACAGTCGGGCCTGGTAAGGACTTTCCATCTAGAAGATCATAAGAACTATCTCACACTACCAGTGCCCTGTGGCTCCTGCCATCCTGTAGTACCCAGGAACTGTATTTATTCTTTGCTGACTTTTACGTTTTCTTTTACTGCTGCTGTGTTGCGGAGTTGTCATAATAAACATCATTGACTTTTATCCAAGTTGTCGTGGTCACGCCTTCGGGCAGTTATTATTCATGTTACTTACATGTCCAGGGGCCTGATACAACCTCCCAGGTTCCGGTACATCTCAGCCCCTACAACTGAGGCTGCCTCCCGTCAGCTCAGGCCCTCAGTTGTGACATTAAGCACTGACCTAATGAATCCAGCCGGAGACCAGGATCAAGCGGCCAGGCCGTTGCAAGAACTGGCAGCCCGACTAGAACATCAGGAGGCTGCACAGGGCCACATCATCCGCTGTCTCCAGGATCTCTCTACTCGGCTGGATGGGATTCAGACAACTCTCCGTGGATCAGGCGCGTCTGGTGCGTCAACCACAGTGACTCCAGCTATAACCCCACCCACCTTACCCATTTCTGCTCCACGTCTTCATCTTCCAACGCCAGCAAAATTTGATGGATCTCCAAGATTCTGCAGGGGATTTCTCAACCAGTGTGAGATTCAGTTTGAGCTACAACCTGGCAATTTTTCCAGTGACCATACAAAAATTGCCTACATTATTTCTCTTCTCAGTGGCTCAGCCCTTGATTGGGCATCACCGTTATGGGAGAGGTCCGACACCCTGCTATCTTCCTACACTGCCTTCGTGTCAACATTCAGGCGCATCTTCGACGAGCCAGGCCGGGTAACCTCAGCTTCATCCGAGATTCTCCGTTTACGCCAGGGGTCACGTACTGTAGGACAATATCTGATACAGTTCCAGATCCTGGCATCCGAACTGGCATGGAACGACGAGGCCCTGTATGCTGCATTCTGGCATGGCTTATCTGAGCGTATTAAAGATGAGTTAGCTACCAGAGACTTACCTTCTAAGTTAGATGAGCTAATCTCACTCTGCACGAAAGTTGATTTACGTTTCAGGGAGAGAGCAACTGAGCGTGGAAGATCATCTGCTCCAAAATCTTCTGCTCCTCCTCCTCGTCAACTGTCACCATCTAAAGATGAGCCCATGCAACTTGGCCGTTCCCGTTTAACTCCTGCTGAGCGCCGAAGACGTCTCTCCGAGTTTCTCTGTCTCTATTGTGCAGCTCCGTCTCACACCATTAATGCCTGTCCCAAACGTCCGGGAAACTCCAAATCCTAGCTCGCCAAGGAGAGGGCCGGCTAGGAGTAATGATCTCCTCTCCATCTCCTCAAGATTGTAATCTCCCAGTCTCGCTTCAAGTTGCTCAACGTTATCGGAACGTCATTGCCCTCCTTGATTCCGGAGCAGCTGGGAACTTTATTACCGAAGCCTATGTTAAACGGTGGTCCCTACCCACCGAGAGACTTCCTTCGTCCATTTCTTTAACTGCCGTGGATGGCAGCAAAATTTTTGATGCAGTTATTTCTTTAAGGACTCTACCAGTTCGTCTGAGAGTGGGAGTTCTTCATTCCGAACTTATTTCTTTTTTAGTGATTCCAAGAGCCACACATCCTGTGGTCCTGGGCCTTCCATGGCTCCGTCTTCACAATCCTACAATTGATTGGACGACTACGCAAATCCTGGCATGGGGTTCCTCCTGTGCTGAGACATGTTTGTTTAAAGTATTGCCTGTCTGTTCTTCCTCCCCCAGGTCGTCTGATGTTCCACCTCCTCCATATCAAGATTTCACGGATGTGTTCAGTAAAGCTTCTGCTGATATCCTTCCTCCTCATAGAGAATGGGACTGTCCGATTGATCTCGTTCCAGGGAAGGTTCCACCTCGAGGCCGAACTTATCCGTTGTCTCTGCCTGAGACGCATTCTATGGAGGAATATATTAAAGAGAACCTAGCAAAGGGGTTCATTCGACCTTCTTCTTCTCCAGCCGGCGCAGGCTTCTTTTTTGTAAAAAAGAAAGATGGTGGTCTGCGGCCGTGCATCGACTACAGAGGTTTGAACGACATTACCATCAAGAACCGTTATCCTTTACCCCTGATTACTGAGCTCTTTGACAGAGTTAGCGGAGCTACCATCTTTACAAAGCTGGACTTGCGAGGTGCATACAATCTCATCCGGATCCGTGAGGGTGACGAGTGGAAGACCGCCTTTAACACCCGTGACGGACATTATGAGTACCTCGTCATGCCCTTCGGATTGAGCAATGCTCCAGCTGTCTTCCAGCATTTTGTCAATGAGATCTTCAGAGACATTCTATACCGTCATGTCGTGGTCTATCTAGACGATATCCTCATTTTTGCCAACGATTTAGAGGAACATCGTTTTTGGGTTAAAGAGGTTCTGTCCCGTCTCCGTGTCAATCATCTCTATTGCAAATTAGAAAAATGCGTCTTTGAAGTCAAGTCCATTCCGTTTCTAGGGTACATTGTGTCCGGTTCCGGACTAGAGATGGATCCTGAGAAACTACGAGCAATCCAAAATTGGCCGGTACCCTTAACCCTCAAAGGGGTCCAGAGGTTCTTAGGGTTCGCCAACTATTACCGAAAGTTTATACGAGACTTTTCCACCATTGTGGCGCCTATTACTGCTTTCACTAAGAAGGGTGCTAACCCGTCCAAGTGGTCTGAAGAAGCCATGCAAGCATTTCATCTTTTAAAACAAAGGTTCATCTCTGCGCCTGTTCTGAAACAGCCTGACATCGACTCTCCTTTCATCTTAGAGGTGGATGCCTCCTCCGTTGGAGTAGGAGCGGTGTTATCTCAGAGGGCTAAAGATGGCCATTTTACACCCTTGCAGTTTCTTCTCCCGGAAGTTCTCCCCAGCTGAGCGCAACTATGCCATTGGCGACCAGGAGTTGCTAGCCATCAAGCTCGCTCTAGAAGAGTGGAGGTATCTGTTGGAGGGAGCTTCTCATTCAATCACCATACTTACAGACCACAAGAACCTTTTATACCTGAAGGGCGCACAATGTCTCAACCCTCGTCAGGCCAGATGGGCACTTTTCTTTTCCAGGTTCGACTTTAAACTCCAGTTCTGTCCGGGCTCTCAGAATCGCAAGGCCGATGCCCTTTCCCGCTCATGGGAGCAAGAAAATGAGTCAGAGTCTTCAGACAAGCATCCTATTATAAATCCGTTGGCATTCTCCACGGTAGGGATGGACTCTACGCCCCCATCAGGGAAAAGTTTTGTGAAGCCGATGCTAAGGAAGAAGCTCATGCATTGGGCCCATGCTTCCCGTTTTGCCGGACATACAGGTATCCAAAAAACCCTGGAGTTTATCTCTAGGTCCTATTGGTGGCCAACTCTGAAAAAGGACGTCTTGGAGTTTATTGCATCTTGCCCAAAGTGTGCCCAACATAAAGTATCCCGCCAGTCGCCTGCGGGGCAACTGGTTCCACTATCCGTTCCCCGTCGACCATGGACCCACTTGTCGATGGATTTCATTACAGACTTACCCATGTGCAACAAGTTCAATACCATCTGGGTGGTAGTTGACCGGTTCACCAAGATGGCACACTTCATTCCTCTCACCGGTCTTCCGTCAGCTTCCAAGTTGGCTCAAGTATTCATACAAGAGATCTTCCGACTCCACGGTCTTCCTGAAGAAATTATCTCAGATCGAGGAGTTCAATTCACAGCCAAATTCTGGCGAAGTTTATGTCAAGTCCTCCAAGTCAAGCTAAAGTTTTCCACGGCTTACCATCCTCAGACCAATGGTCAAACCGAGAGGGTGAATCAGGACTTGGAGGCCTTCCTCCGCATCTATGTGTCCTCCTCTCAAGATGACTGGGTTCAATTACTTCCCTGGGCCGAGTTCTGTCATAACAACCAGTATCATTCTTCATCTGCTTCAACACCATTCTTCACTAACTTTGGATTCCACCCTAAAGTCCCTGAGTTCCAACCGCTTCCAGCAACTTCTGTTCCCGCAGTGGATATCACCTTGCATCAGTTTGCCAATATCTGGAAGAGCGTACGATCAGCTCTGCTCAAGGCATCGTTCAGGTACAAGAAGTTTGCGGATAAGAAGCGTCGAGCAGTTCCTGCTCTCAAGGTGGGTGATCGGGTATGGTTATCCACGAAGAATTTGAGGTTAAGAGTTCCCAGTATGAAGTTTGCACCTCGCTATATCGGTCCTTTCAAGATTGAACAAGTCATCAATCCTGTTGCTTACAGACTCCAGTTGCCTCCCTTCTTAAAAATACCCAGGACATTCCATGTTTCCCTGTTGAAACCGCTGATCTTGAATCGGTTTCATTCCTCACTTCCTCCAACTCCGAAAGTCCAAACTCAACGAGGCGTTGAGTATGAAGTGGCCAAGATCCTGGACTCACGTCACCGTTACGGTCAACTACAATATCTTATTGACTGGAAGGGTTATGGTCCTGAGGAACGTTCATGGACCAATGCTTCTGATGTCCATGCTCCTGCCTTGGTCCGGAGATTCCATTCCAAGTTTCCTCAAAAGCCAAAGAAGTGTCCTGGGGCCACTCCTAAAGGGGGGGGTGCTGTCACGATCCGGGTATCTGGACGCCATTTCTTACCCATCAGATGCCTCCTAAGGCTGGCTCAACGCTCCAGGACCGGATCCCATCTGTTATCCTGATGTGTACATTCCTGTATCCTCTCCTGTCACTCTGGGACGCTGTCACAGTAAACGCCTTATTACACCTGGCATGGCGTCTCCCGCGGCCTCCGCCGCCGTCCCTGAACTTCTGCATGCAGAGTGTCTGAGTGGCGATTACGTCAGCCGCGGCCTCCGCTGTGTCCGCGTGGTTGGATGTGCATCTGTCAGCCTGGCGCCTCCTGTCTCCGGTGGCCGGCGCCGCCATTACTGTTTTCATTACCACATGGATTACAAACCAAACTTCCCTCCAAGTGTCTGCATGGGCGCAGCCATCTTGGATTCTGTCAGCTGATCATTTCCACCAATCTGTTCTCAGTATTGATAATTTGCATAATTGCCTAGCCAATCCCTTCCTTGCTGCAGGTATAAATACACTGTGCCTGAGCAAGGAAGGCGTCAGTGCTTTGGTTGTCAAACCTAGTTCCTGTTTGTCTCTCTCCTGTGATTGTCTTCCAGGTTCCAGCTCCTGTCTCAAGACTTCCACCATAGAGACCCGCACCAGCATTCCACCTGCGGTGTAGCCTGACTCTCCAATCCATTGTGGATTCATCTGTTTCCAGCTACAACATTACCTGCTTCCAGCTCAGCTTCCAGCAGAGTACAGCTTCCCTTAAAGGGCCGGTGTCCTTTCTACACTTTACCACTCTCCACCGGTATTATTATTTCTCCGCTCTCAAGTTCTACATTTCAGTTCATATTTCATCGCTCCCAAATTCATTTATTATTTAACTGGTTCCAGCCAGTATCCACTCCGTGCTAACAACAGTCTGGTTCCAGCCAGTATCCACAGCAGCTGTTTTATCTTCAGCAACCCAGCTTTTCCTGGAACACCAGCTGGCACAATCCTGGGTTATCTCCATTGCTACAGTCGGGCCTGGTAAGGACTTTCCATCTAGAAGATCATAAGAACTATCTCACACTACCAGTGCCCTGTGGCTCCTGCCATCCTGTAGTACCCAGGAACTGTATTTATTCTTTGCTGACTTTTACGTTTTCTTTTACTGCTGCTGTGTTGCGGAGTTGTCATAATAAACATCATTGACTTTTATCCAAGTTGTCGTGGTCACGCCTTCGGGCAGTTATTATTCATGTTACTTACATGTCCAGGGGCCTGATACAACCTCCCAGGTTCCGGTACATCTCAGCCCCTACAACTGAGGCTGCCTCCCGTCAGCTCAGGCCCTCAGTTGTGACAGGAACTTAGTGAAGTCCCCACTGAATTCTAATAGTAACCTACTGATTCTGAAACAGGTAAAACAGCTCTTACAACCAATAACGGGATGCAGTCAAGATCCCGCCGGACGGAATCCCGGCAGTCGAAATTCTGACACCGGGATCCCGACTGTCACAATCCCGACATATTTTCCCTCGGTGGGTGTCCACGACACCCATAGAGGGAGCATAAATTACCCAATAACACTGCTAAAACTGCATCTTTCTTAGCACAGCATAAGCACTTTGACTGTATACTGTAGTACTGTACTGTATGTCTCACTGGCAAGCAGAGGATTAGTCATTGTCTGACCAGTGATTATGACCAGCTAGTTTTTTGCTTTAATTCTTTTTAGGCATTCACTTAGGCCAAAGGTTAAAGCAACATCCACACGCACAGTTGCTACGCATTTAATGGAGACTAGTAAAAACACACCTGCTGTGTCTCTGCATGGCCCAGACACTTCACGATTTATTGGTGTGACTTCTGCCTTGGAGGTCACTGTATTGTCTTGTCATTACAGTGTAAATGGGCTCACATTCAGAATTTCAATAACAGTAGCGATGGAGATGGAAATAAGACGACAGCAGAAAAAGAATATTCTATTTTACTTGCTTAGTGAATTTGTTCACTATACAAACAAGTTCAAGGTTAACAATATCCTGTGAACTTCAAACTTGCCTATCGTTTTGCTACAATAATGTAGCAGAGGAACCTACACATAACAATGCATGAGGCAAATTGCATCCATTTTGTGAAGCATTTTGTAAATTGTCAACTGTGTATAACTATAGCGCAGTCTTCATCTGTGCAAAAGCAGAGAAAGGGGAAAGTAATACAGCGTCTGTATATTGTGGGGATATGGGATAGTGTCCTGAATACATAATAGTAAAGGATTAGCAGTTCAGAATCCATTGTCCTAGTATAAAGAGAAAACACGGAAAAGTGACCCTGTCATTGTCCGCTGTGAAATTACTATTATTGGGGGGGTGGGTGGAAAGCACAGACACAAATATGTAGTGATGAGCGGGTTCGGTTTCCGAGAAACCGAACCCACCCGAGCTTTACCTTTTTTTACACGGGTCCGAGCAGACTCGGATCCTCCCGCCTTGCTCGGCTAACCCGAGCGCGCCCGAACGTCATCATCCCGCTGTCGGATTCTCACGAGATTCGGATTCTATAAGCAGCCGCGCGTCGCCGCCATTTTCACACGTGCATTGAGATTGATAGGGAGAGGACGTGGCTGGCGTCCTCTCCGTTTATACGAGACACTACAGTTGATCTGATTGCTTTGCTTGTTTATTTTACTATTGTGGGGAGGATTGGGGAGCAGCTGTTAGGAGGAGTACAGTGCAGAGTTTTGCAGATAGTGACCACCAGTTTTTTATCCGTTCTCTTCTCTGCCTGAAAAAAACGCTCCATACCATATCTGTGCTCAGTGTGCTGCATGATATATCTGTGCTGAGTGCTCACACTGCTTAATTGTGGGGACTGGGGAGCAGCTATAGCAGGAGTACAGTGCAGAGTTTTGCTGACAATGACCACCAGTATACGTTTGTCTGCCTGAAAAACACTCCTGTGGCTTTTTTTTTTATACTAGTAGTTTTTTAGCAGTTTGCTGACAGTGTCCACCAGGTCCATTATACTGTATATAGCAGTACGGTAGGCCAGTGCTGTACCTACCTCTGTGTCGTCACTCGTCATCCATAAAGTATACTATCCATCCATCTACATTGTATACCTGTGGTGGCTTTTTTTTTATACTAGTAGTTTAGCAGTCTGCTGACAGTGTCCACCAGGTCCATTATACTGTATATAGCAGTACGGTAGGCCACTGCTGTACCTACCTCTGTGTCGTCACTCGTCATCCATAAAGTATACTATCCATCCATCTACATTGTATACCTGTGGTGGCTTTTTTTTTATACTAGTAGTTTAGCAGTCTGCTGACAGTGTCCACCAGGTCCATTATACTGTATATAGCAGTACGGTAGGCCACTGCTGTACCTACCTCTGTGTCGTCACTCGTCATCCATAAAGTATACTATCCATCTATCTACATTGTATACCTGTGGTGGCTTTTTTTTTTTATACTAGTAGTTTAGCAGTCTGCTGACAGTGTCCACCAGGTCCATTATACTGTATATAGCAGTACGGTAGGCCGCTGCTGTACCTACCTCTGTGTCGTCACTCGTCATCCATAAAGTATACTATCCATCCATCTACATTGTATACCTGTGGTGGCTTTTTTTTTTATACTAGTAGTTTAGCAGTCTGCTGACAGTGTCCAGCAGGTCCATTATACTGTATATAGCAGTACGGTAGGGCACTGCTGTACCTACCTCTGTGTCGTCACTCGTCATCCATAAAGTATACTATCCATCAGTGCTGTAACAAGACGTTTTAGCGCTGTGTGCAAGATAGGGCATCAGCGCCCCCCCCCCCCTTATGCAAAACATAAGGTAGGCGCGCGCAAAAAATATAGGGGCTTGGCTTCATGGGGAAGGAGCGTGGCCACACAATAATACCAATTCATATTACATATTATAGTAGTCTCCATCATTCAAATTACGCTGCTCAGTAGCGCCACTACACCAGGTAGAGCCCCTTCTACACATTACGGCAGACAGCGCCCCCTTTTTACACATTACGGCAGACAGCATCCCCCTTTTTACACATTACGGCAGACAGCGTCCACCTTTTTACACAATACGGCAGACAGCGTCCCCCTTTTTACACATTACGGCAGACAGCGTCCACCTTTTTACACATTACGGCAGACAGCGTCCCCCCTTTTTACACATTACGGCAGACAGCGTCCACCTTTTTACACATTATGGCAGACAGCGTCCCCCTTTTTACACATTACGGCAGACAGCGTCCACCTTTTTACACATTACGGCAGACAGCGTCCACCTTTTTACACATTACGGCAGACAGCGTCCCCCCTTTTTACACATTACGGCAGACAGCGTCCCCTTTTTACACATTACGGCAGACAGCATCCCCTTTTTACACATTATGGCAGACAGCGTCCCCTTTTTACACGTTACGACAGACAGCGTCCCCCTTCTTACACATTACGGCAGACTGCGTCCCCTTTTTACACATTACAGCAGACAGTGTCCCCTTTTTACACATTACAGTAGACAGCGTCCCCCTTTTTACACATTACGGCATGGGGAGGGGGGAGAGGCATGGGGAGTGGAGGGGGGGAGAGGCATGGGGAGGGGAGGGGGGGAAGAGGCATGGGGAGGGGAGGGAAGAGGCATGGGGAGGGGAGGGAAGGGGGGAAGAGGCATGGGGAGGGGAGGGAATGGGGTGGGGAGAGGCATTGGGAGGGAAGAGACATGTAAGGGAGAACGGCCCTGCACACAGCCACATATAAAACACACAAACACACTCACATATAACATATACTGTGTACACACACACACACACACACACACACATATACACAGCCACATATAAACACACATAGCCACATATATACATAAACACACACAACCACATGCTGTATATGTACACACACACAGCCACACACAAACATCCACATGTATACATATACACACACTCATCAATATATATAGTTATACAAACACAGCCACAGATATTCAATCTCTCCCTACCCCGTCACTCTCCCCTGTCAGTCCCATCTTCTTACCAGCTCTTCATGCAGCTGCCGCTCCGCTGCTGAACCTGCTGCTGCGTGTGGGAGCCGGCCAGCCGGGGTGTCAGGAGGCGATAGCCAGCGGGGGTGTCGCGGTGCGAGCAGGGCAGCCGGAGTAGTGTGGGGGCGGGAGCCGGCCAGTCGTATTGTCAGGATATGGGACTAGGGAGCGGTGCGGCCAGACTAGTGTTGTCTGGGGCGGAAGCTGTACACAGTGTACAGCGGGGTTGTCTGGGGGCGGCCAGTGAATGTAACTGGCTGGCGGCAATGGAGCAGGTGCCTCTTCTCTGCTGGAGGCTCCCGGCGGTAACCAACTGCATGGACTCCGGGACTTCCGCCCCTGCACAGACACAGACTGTTTGTAACTACGGTACTGTATATTAGCAGCGCTGCCTCCGGCAGGGTAGGAGCCGGGCGCAGCGCTACTAATGTACACTACAGTGCACTACAGCGGGCAGCACTGCAGCTTAGGCGGCCAAAGTGTGGATGCGGATGGTGCGCTCACAGAGACACTGCGCTGTGTGCAACGCCCCTTCCGCACACACCTAGTTACGGCTCTGCTATCCATCCATCTACATTGTATACCTGTGGTGGCTTTTTTTTTATACTAGTAGTTTAGCAGTCTGCTGACAGTGTCCACCAGGTCCATTATACTGTATATAGCAGTACGGTAGGCCACTGCTGTACCTACCTCTGTGTCGTCACTCCTCATCCATAAAGTATACTATCCATCCATCTACATTGTATACCTGTGGTGGCTTTTTTTTTTTATACTAGTAGTTTAGCAGTCTGCTGACAGTGTCCACCAGGTCCATTATACTGTATATAGCAGTACGGTAGGCCACTGCTGTACCTACCTCTGTGTCGTCACTCGTCATCCATAAAGTATACTATCCATCCATCTACATTGTATACCTGTGGTGGCTTTTTTTTTTATACTAGTAGTTTAGCAGTCTGCTGACAGTGTCCACCAGGTCCATTATACTGTATATAGCAGTACGGTAGGCCACTGCTGTACCTACCTCTGTGTCGTCACTCATCATCCATAAAGTATACTATCCATCCATCTACACTGTATACCTGTGGTGCCTTTTAGTTGTGCGCATTAAAATATGGAGAACAAAAATGTGGAGGTTAAAAAAATAGGGAAAGATCAAGATCCACTTCCACCTCGTGCTGAAGCTGCTGCCACTAGTCATGGCCAAGACGATGAAATGCCATCAACGTCGTCTGCCAAGGCCGATGCCCAATGTCATAGAACAGAGCATGTAAAATCCAAAACACAAAAGATCAGTAAAATGCCTCAAAAATCAAAATTAAAAGCGTCTGAGGAGAAGCGCAAACTTGCCAATATGCCATTTACGACACGGAGTGGCAAGGAACGGCTGAGGCCCTGGCCTATGTTCATGGCTAGTGGTTCAGCTTCACATGAGGATGGAAGCACTCATCCTCTCGCTAGAAAAAAGAAAAGACTTAAGCTGGCAAAAGCACAGCAAAGAACTGTGCGTTCTTCGAAATCACAAATCCCCAAGGAGAGTTCAATTGTGTCGGTTGCGATGCCTGACCATCCCAACACTGGACGGGAAGAGCTTGCGCCTTCCACCATTTGCACGCCCCCTTCAAGTGCTGGAAGGAGCACCCGCAGTCCAGTTCCTGATAGTCAAATTGACAATGTCACTGTTGAAGTACACCAGGATGAGGATATGGGTGTTGCTGACGCTGGGGAGGAAATTGACAAGGAGGATTCTGATGGTGAGGTGGTTTGTTTAAGTCAGGCACCCGGGGAGACACCTGTTGTCCGTGGGAGGAATATGGCCCTTGACATGCCTGGTCAAAATACAAAAAAAATCAGCTCTTCGGTATGGAATTATTTCAACACAAATGCGGACAACAGGTGTCAAGCCGTGTGTTGCCTTTGTCAAGCTATAATAAGTAGGGGTAAGGACGTTAACCACCTCGGAACATCCTCCCTTATACGTCACCTGCAGCGCATTCATCATAAGTCAGTGACAAGTTAAAAAACTTTGGGTGACAGCGGAAGCAGTCCACTGACCACTAAATCCCTTCCTCTTGTAACCAAGCTCCTGCAAACCACACCACCAACTCCCTCAGTGTCAATTTCCTCCTTACCCAGGAAAGCCAATAGTCCTGCAGGCCATGTCACTGGCAAGTCTGACGAGTCCTCTCCTGCCTGGGATTCCTCCGATGCATCCTTGAGTGTAACGCCTACTGCTGCTGGCGCTGCTGTTGTTGCTGCTGGGAGTCGATCGTCATCCCAGAGGGGAAGTCGGAAGACCACTTGTACTACTTCCAGTAAGCAATTGACTGTCCAACAGTCCTTTGCGAGGAAGATGAAATATCACAGCAGTCATCCTGCTGCAAAGCGGATAACTGAGGCCTTGGCAGCCTGGGCGGTGAGAAACGTGGTTCCGGTATCCAACGTTAATTCAGAGCCAACTAGAGACTTGATTGAGGTACTGTGTCCCCGGTACCAAATACCATCTAGGTTCCATTTCTCTAGGCAAGCGATACCGAAAATGTACACAGACCTCAGAAAAAGACTCACCAGTGTCCTAAAAAATGCAGTTGTACCCAATGTCCACTTAACCACGGACATGTGGACAAGTGGAGCAGGGCAGACTCAGGACTATATGACTGTGACAGCCCACTGGGTAGATGTATTGCCTCCCGCAGCAAGAACAGCAGCGGCGGCACCAGTAGCAGCATCTCGCAAACGCCAACTCGTTCCTAGGCAGGCTACGCTTTGTATCACCGCTTTCCAGAATACGCACACAGCTGAAAACTTCTTACGGCAACTGAGGAAGATCATCGCAGAATGGCTTACCCCAATTGGACTCTCCTGGGGATTTGTGACATCGGACAACGCCAGCAATATTGTGCGTGCATTACATCTGGGCAAATTCCAGCACGTCCCATGTTTTGCACATACCT
This sequence comes from Pseudophryne corroboree, assembly GCF_028390025.1. Classification (NCBI taxonomy): domain Eukaryota; kingdom Metazoa; phylum Chordata; class Amphibia; order Anura; family Myobatrachidae; genus Pseudophryne; species Pseudophryne corroboree. The sequence goes on from NC_086444.1 coordinate 559,330,501, forward strand.
TGAATTTGGTGGTGCAGAATTATTTAAAAAACGACAGGGGCATGCAAGAGATGCTGTCGGTGGCCCGAAGAATTGCGGGCCACTTTCGGCGTTCAGGCACCGCGTACAGAAGACTGGAGCACCACCAAAAATACCTGAACCTGCCCTGCCATCATCTGAAGCAAGAGGTGGTAACGAGGTGGAATTCAACCCTCTATATGCTTCAGAGGATGGAGGAGCAGCAAAAGGCCATTCAAGCCTATACATCTGGCCACGATATAGGCAAAGGAGGTGGAATGCACCTGTCTCAAGCGCAGTGGAGAATGATTTCAACGTTGTGCAAGGTTCTGCAACCCTTTGAACTTGCCACACGTGAAGTCAGTTCAGACACTGCCAGCCTGAGTCAGGTCATTCCCCTCATCAGGCTTTTGCAGAAGAAGCTGGAGACATTGAAGGAGGAGCTAAAACAGAGCGATTCCGCTAGGCATGTGGGACTTGTGGATGGAGCCCTTCATTCGCTTAACCAGGATTCACGGGTGGTCAATCTGTTGAAATCAGAGCACTACATTTTGGCCACCGTGCTCGATCCTAGATTTAAAACCTACGTTGTATCTCTCTTTCCGGCAGACACAAGTCTGCAGGGGTTCAAAGACCTGCTGGTGAGAAAATTGTCAAGTCAAGCGGAACGTGACCCGTCAACAGCTCCTCCTTCACATTCTCCCGCAACTGGGGGTGCGAGGAAAAGGCTACGAATTCCGAGCCCACCCGCTGGCGGTGATGCAGGGCAGTCTGGAGCGAGTGCTGACATCTGGTCCGGACTGAAGGACCTAACAACGATTACTGACATGTCGTCTACTGTCACTGCATATGATTCTCTCACCATTGAAAGAATGGTGGAGGATTATATGAGTGACCGCATCCAAGTAGGCACGTCAGACAGTCCGTACGTATACTGGCAGGAAAAAGAGGCAATTTGGAGGCCCTTGCAGAAACTGGCTTTATTCTACCTAAGTTGCCCTCCCTCCAGTGTGTACTCCGAAAGAGTGTTTAGTGCAGCCGCTCACCTTGTCAGCAATCGGCGTACGAGGTTACTTCCAGAAAATGTGGAGAAGATGATGTTCATTAAAATGAATTATAATCAATTCCTCCGTGGAGACATTCACCAGCAGCAATTGCCTCCAGAAAGTACACGGGGACCTGAGATGGTGGATTCCAGTGGGGACGAATTAATAATCTGTGAGGAGGGGGATGTACACAGTGAAAGGGGTGATGAATCGGACGATGATGATGAGGTGGACATCTTGCCTCTGTAGAGCCAGTTTGTGCAAGGAGAGATTGATTGCTTCTTTTTTGGTGGGGGCCCAAACCAACCAGTCATTTCAGTCACAGTCGTGTGGCAGACCCTGTCGCTGAAATGATGGGTTCGTTAAAGTGTGCATGTCCTGTTTATACAACATAAGGGTGGGTGGGAGGGCCCAAGGACAATTCCATCTTGCACCTCTTTTTTCTTTCATTTTTCTTTGCATCATGTGCTGTTTGGGGAGTATTTTTTTGAAGGGCCATCCTGCCTGACACTGCAGTGTCACTCCTAGATGGGCCAGGTGTTTGTGTCGGCCACTTGGGTCGCTGAGCTTAGTCACACAGCTACCTCATTGCGCCTCTTTTTTTCTTTGCATCATGTGCTGTTTGGGGACTATTTTTTTCAAGTGCCATCCTGTCTGACACTGCAGTGCCACTCCTAGATGGGCCAGGTGTTTGTGTCGGCCACTAGGGTCGCTTAGCTTAGTCACACAGCTACCTCATTGCGCCTCTTTTTTTCTTTGCATCATGTGCTGTTTGGGGACTATTTTTTTGAAGTGCCATCCTGCCTGACACTGCAGTGCCACTCCTAGATGGGCCAGGTGTTTGTGTCGGCCACTTGTGTCGCTTAGCTTAGCCATCCAGCGACCTCGGTGCAAATTTTAGGACTAAAAATAATATTGTGAGGTGTGAGGTGTTCAGAATAGACTGAAAATGAGTGGAAATTATGGTTATTGAGGTTAATAATACTATGGGATCAAAATGACCCCCAAATTCTATGATTTAAGCTGTTTTTTAGTGTTTTTTGAAAAAAACACCCGAATCCAAAACACACCTGAATCCGACAAAAAATTTCCGGTGAGGTTTTGCCAAAACGCGTCCGAACCCAAAACACGGCCGCGGAACCGAACCCAAAACCAAAACCCGGAAAATTTCCGGTGCACATCACTACAAATATGTGGTAGTACAGTACAGATGTGTGGAGTGGACATACGTATGCCATGAGATTATGTATGGTAGGGAGGAGTGCCTCTGAGGCATCAAGAACAATGAGCATGTTTCAGGAGGTAGAAGAGTAAGAACAATTGCCGTTCGGATTCCTTTCACAGAATGGTGGCCCTCAGCAAGCCACAACTGGTGAAAAAATAAAAGTTCATAAGGAATGACTGGAGCCTATTATAGATACATTTCATACACCACAACTTTGTAAACAATGCAGTTTTCTGCTGCTAAATTTACTTTATATACAGTATATACAAAACAGTTCACATAAGTATTAAAAACCAAAAGAGCGTAAGAATAATGTTCTCATCACTAATATTAAACAGAATATTTTTCAGGGGATCCTTGACCCTGGATTTCCTTGCTTAATTTGTCACGGAATGGAAACAGACTGATTCACTGACTGCTACTTCGCTGAGCATAGAAAGGTGAGATTGGAGGAAGTAATGGGAGTGGTAGGTTGATGGCAGCTGGTAGACCTATACACCGATTGGGCTTATAGGTAAATCATGCAGTGTAAGCTTATTGGTATTTGTCTGTAACAGAATAAATAAACAAATTGCTCTTTTAATGATAAAATATTTATACCTAAACTTACGTCTAAAATGTACATATTGGTCTTAGTTGGTAAAAGTGAATCTTGGGTGTCAGAGGTAGGGTGGTTCAAGCGGGGCACATGTCTTGAGATCTGTGGCAGGTCCAACAGAGGGGGGGGGGGTGTGTGTGTGTGTGTGTGTGTGTGTGTGTGTGTGTGTGTGTGTGTGTGTGTGTGTGTGTGTGTGTGTGTGTGTGCCGCTACCAGAGCAGTGTGCTCACCAAAGTGTTAATGACCACTGCTGCTGGTGGGGATCCCGGCATACTGACCTCCCCACCCCACCTCCATGTCCCCTGATACTGTGCTCAGCCTCCACTCTGCACCGTACAGGCTCCTAGTGCCATCTCTGAAGAGTGTGGACATCACAGGGGAGGGCGGGGAGCCTGGAAGGTGGGCAGTTGTCATGGAGAGTCGGTGTGTAGACGGATTGCCACAGGTGTGTGTCATAGCCCTATAGCCTATCACTGCTCCACACCAGTGACGTGCGGTGGGGTCAGTTGCTTACACACTACAACTTAGGTGAGTGTTTATATCGTACACTATTTCCCTATTCTACCACTCATTCCTCACACACCTCACAGGTTTGTGTGTGTGTTGTGCCCACTTTCCCCTTTAACTTTTGCCAGTGCAGCTCTCTTTTTATCTCTCTTGTCATCCCTCCCCTCTCCTCTTTCCCCTTTCCTCTCTCTCTCACACAGGTGTGGTATAGAAGATCTACATTCATTAGGTCTACAGTCATTAGGTCGACTCCATATGGTCGACAGGCACAATGTTGACATGGACAAAAGGTCAACATGGAAAAGAGGTCGACAGATGAAAGGTCGTCAGTGGAAAAGGTTGACAGGGTCAAACGGTCGACATGATAATGGTCGACCGACTTTTTTTTTTGCATTTTTGGGGTTAGTGTGGACATTTTTTTTTCATCTGGGACCACCATTTTTAGATAGGCATCTCTTTGCGGGCTTGCTTCAATCACCAAGCTTTGGGCATGGTGGCTCACTCCACTTTGCAAGGTTACTAAAGGTTATGATTTGTGATATGTATAGTCAAGGAAGGAACAAGTCCAAAAACATGGGGGGGGGGAGACACACACGTGCTGACCATGTGTGTGTCGACCAGGGCCGGACTGGGACTAAAAATAGGCCCTGGCATTTTCGAAGCACACAGGCCCACCTCTGTGACTCCTCCCATTACTATTCCTGACTCCTCCCACTTATTAGTCTATGCTCTTACAAATATAATTAATATTCTAACAACATACAAGTGTACATTATTCTCTATTAAAATACACACAACCAGTGGTTGAAGTGGAAATTTTTAAGTGGGGGTATGGAAATGTGAAGTTTGTAATTATGTGCGCGCCGAAGGAGCGCGCGCTCCGGAAAAGGGGGCGTGGCCACTCAAAAGGGGGCATGGCCTTCAGTGTAGTTTACCACACCATACACCCCTTATACGCATTATGCACCACAATAGTAGGACCGCTTATACTATCTAGTACTGGTGCCTCTTTCACATTATACCACACAGTATGAGCCAAAATTCACATTATAGCACTCGGTATGAGCCGAAATTTACATTATATGCCCCCAATAGTGCAGTGCCAGATCCACAATTGCCCCCACAGTACCAGGTATACAAATGCCCCACAGTGCCAGGTATACAAATGCCCCCACAGTGCCAGGTATACAAATGCCCCCACAGTGCCAGATCCACAAATGCCCCCACAGTGCCAGATCCACAAATGCCCCCACAGTGCCAGGTATACAAATGCCCCCACAGTGCCAGGTATACAAATGCCCCCACAGTGCCAGATCCACAAATGCCCCCACAGTGCCAGATCCACAAATGCCCCCACAGTGCCAGGTATACAAATGCCCCCACAGTGCCAGGTAAACAATTGCCCCCACAGTGCCAGGTATACAAATGCCCCACAGTGCCAGCCAATTGCTCCCACAGTGCCAGGTATACAATTGCCCCCACAGTGCCAGGTATACAAATGCCCCACAGTGCCAGCCAATTGCCCCCACAGTGCCAGCCAAGTATACAATTGCCCCCACAGCAGCCAGTGCTGCAGCTGCTTACCGCTGCTGCACTGCTGCTGCTGCTGCTGCTCCTCGTCCGGGCTCCGGCTGTGAGGGACGGGTGAGTCAGGAGAGGTAGCGCCCGCCAGCGCGTCTGTGTCTGCTGCGGCGGCGTATGGCGGACTTCGTTCAAACCAGCTGCCAGTTCGTGAGCCAATCAGAGCTCGCGGACCGGCGGCTTCTGATTGGCTGCCGGTCCGCGAGCTCTGATTGGCTCACGAACCGGCGGCTGGTTTGAAGTCCGCTATACGCCGCCGCGCCAGACACAGCCGCGCTGGCGGGCGCTCTCCTCTCCTGACAGCTGAGACATGCTGCCGCCGGACTGAGCGGCAGCGTGTCTCAGTCAGCGCTGGACCGGCCCACGTGGCCATCGGCCCTTCTGGCATTTGCCAGAAGTGCCAGATGGCCAGTCCGGCCCTGGTGTCGACCATTGTTATGTTGACCATATAAACATGTCGACCTCTTGAACCAGTCAACATTTTCAGGTGTCGACTTTTCATATGTCGACCTTTTTTCCATGTTGATCTTGTGTTTGTCGGACATATGGGGTCGACCTAATGTATGTCGGCCTAAAGTGCAGATCCCCTCCCTCACTATGGTATATTTCTCTCTGCCCCTATTGTGTTTGTGTATGGAAAAAATATCAATCTAAAAAATAGGTTACATTTATTTTACTTTCTCTGACGTCCTAAGTGGATGCTGGGACTCCGCAGGAGACTGGGCACAACTATAAAGAAAGCTTTAGGTCTAACTGGTGTGCACTGGCTCCTCCCACTATGACCCCCCTCCAGACCTCAGTTAGAATCTTGTGCCCGGCTGAGCTGGATGCACACTAGGGGCTCTCCTGAGCTCCTAGAAAGAAAGTATATTTTAGGTTTTTTATTTTACAGTGAGATCTGCTGGCAACAGACTCACTGCAGCGAGGGACTAAGGGGAGAAGAAGCGAACCTACCTAACTGGTGGTAGCTTGGGCTTCTTAGGCTACTGGACACCATTAGCTCCAGAGGGATCGACCACAGGACCCGACCTCGATGTTCGGTCCCGGAGCCGCGCCGCCGGCCCCCTTACAGAGCCAGAAGCAAGAAGTGTTCCAGAAAATCGGCGGCAGAAGACTTCTGTCTTCAACAAGGTATCGCACAGCACTGCAGCTGTGCGCCATTGCTCCTCATGCACACCTCACACTCCGGTCACTGATGGGTGCAGGGCGCTGGGGGGGGGGGGCGCCCTGAGGGCAATATAATACACCTTGGCTGGCAAATCTACACCATATATAGTCAGGAAGGCTATATAGGTGTAAAAATACCCCTGCCAGAATTCCAGAAAAAGCGGGAGAAGTCCGCCGGAAAAGGGGCGGGGCTATCTCCCTCAGCACACTGGCGCCATTTTTCCCTCACAGCTCCGCTGGAAGGACGCTCCCTGGCTCTCCCCTGCAGTGTCAAGCTACATAAGGGTAAAAAAAAAAGGGGGGGCACTAAATTTAGGCGCAGTATATATAATATAAGCAGCTATAAGGGAAAAAACACTCATTTATAGTGGGATCCCTGTGTTATATAGCGCTCTGGTGTGTGCTGGCATACTCTCTCTCTGTCTCCCCAAAGGGCTTTGTGGGGTCCTGTCCTCTGTCAGAGCATTCCCTGTGTGTATGCGGTGTGTCGGTACGGCTGTGTCGACATGTTTGATGAGGAGGCTTATGTGGAGGCGGAGCAAATGCCGATAAATGTGATGTCACCCCCTGCGGGGTCGACACCTGAGTGGATGGTTCTGTGGAAGGAATTACGCGACAGTGTCGACTCCTTGCATAAAAGGTTTGACGACATACCAAATATGGGACAGCCGGCTTCTCAGCCTGTGCCTGCCCAGGCGTCTCAAAAGCCATCAGGGGCTTTAAAACGCCCGTACCTCAGATGGCAGACACAGATGTCGACACGGATACTGACTCCAGTGTTGACGACGATGAGACTAATGTATCTTCCAATAGGGCCACACGTTATATGATTGAGGCAATGAAAAATGTGTTGCATATTTCTGATGTTACCCCGGGTACCACAAAAAAGGGTATTATGTTTGGAGAGAAAAAACTACCAGTTGTTTTTCCTCCATCTAAGGAATTAAATGAAGTGTGTGAAGAAGCGTGGGCTTCCCCCGATAAGAAACTGGTAATTTCTAAGAGGTTACTAATGGCGTACCCTTTCCCGCCAGAGGATAGGTCACGTTGGGAAACATCCCCTAGGGTGGATAAAGCGCTCACACGCTTGTAAAAGAAGGTGGCACTACCGTCTCCGGATACGGCTGCCCTGAAGGAATCTGCTGATAGAAAGCAGGAGGCTATCCTGAAGTCTATATATACACACACAGGTGTTATACTGAGACCAGCTATTGCTTCAGCATGGATGTGCAGTGCTGCAGCTGCGTGGTCAGATTCCCTGTCGGAAAATATTGATACCCTAGACAGGGACACTATATTGCTAACCGTAGAGCATATTAAAGACGCACTCTTATACATGAGGGATGCACAGAGGGATATTTGCCGGCTGGCATCTAAAGTGCAATGTCCATTTCTGCCAGGGAGGGTTATGGACTCGGCAGTGGACAGGAGATGCAGATTCTAAAAGGCACATGGAAGTTTTGCCTTATAAGGGTGAGGAGTTGTTCGGGGATGGTCTCTCGGACCTCGTTTCCACAGCAACAGCTGGGAAGTCTACATTTTTACCCCATGTTCCCTCACAGCCAAAGAAAGCACCGTATTATCAGGAACAGTCCTTTCGGCCCAATAAGGGCAAGCGGGTTAAAGGTGCGTCCTTTCTGCCCAGAGGAAGAGGTAGAGGGAAAAAGCTGCAGCATACAGCCAGTTCCCAGGAGCAACAGTCCTCCCCCGCTTCCTCTAAGTCCACAGCATGACGCTGGGGCTCCACAGGCGGAGCCAGGTACGGTGGGGGCCCGTCTCAAAAATTTCAGCGATCAGTGGGCTCGCTCACGGGTGGATCCCTGGATCTTTCAAGTAGTATCTCAGGGGTACAAGCTGGAATTTGAGACGTCTCCCCCCCGCCGATTCCTCAAGTCTGCCTTGCCAACAAATCCCTCAGGCAGGGAGGCAGTGTTAGAGGCAATTCACAAGCTGTATTCCCAGCAGGTGATAGTAAAGGTGCCCCTACTTCAACAAGGACGGGGTTACTATTCCACAATGTTTGTGGTACCGAAACCGGACGGTTCGGTGAGACCCATTTTAAATTTGAAATCCTTGAACACATATATAAAAAAATTCAAGTTCAAGATGGAATCACTCAGGGCGGTTATTGCAAGCCTGGACGAGGGGGATTACATGGTATCACTGGACATCAAGGATGCTTACCTGCATGTCCCCATTTACCATCCTCACCAGGAGTACCTCAGATTTGTGGTACAGGATTGTCATTACCAATTCCAGACGTTGCCGTTTGGTCTATCCACGGCTCCGAGGGTATTTACCAAGGTAATGGCCGAAATGATGATACTCCTTCGAAAAAAGGGGGTTATAATTATCCCGTACTTGGACGATCTCCTGATAAAGGCGAGGTCCAGGGAGCAGTTGTTAGTCGGGGTAGCACTATCTCGGGAGGTGCTACAACAGCACGGCTGGATTCTAAATATTCCAAAGTCACAGCTGGTCCCTACGACAGGTCTACTGTTCCTGGGGATGGTTCTGGACACAGAACAGAAAAAAGTGTTTCTCCCGGAGGAGAAGGCCAAGGAGCTGTCATCTCTAGTCAGAGGCCTCCTAAAACCAAAACAGGTGTCGGTGCATCACTGCACGCGGATCCTGGGAAAGATGGTAGCTTCCTACGAAGCAATTCCATTCGGCAGGTTCCATGCAAGAACCTTTCAGTGGGACCTGTTGGACAAGTGGTCCGGATCGCATCTTCAGATGCATCGGCTGATAACCCTGTCTCTGCTGTGGTGGCTGCAATGTGCTCATCTTCAAGAGGGCCGCAGATTCGGCATACAGGACTGGGTCCTGGTGACCACGGATGCCAGCCTTCGGGGCTGGGGGGCAGTCACACAGGGAAGAAACGTCCAAGGACTATGGTCAAGTCAGGAGACTTCCCTACACATAAATATTCTGGAACTGAGGGCCATTTACAATGCCCTAAGTCAGGCAAAACCCCTGCTTCGAAACCAGCCGGTACTGATCCAGTCAGACAACATCACGGCAGTCGCCCATGTAAACCGACAGGGCGGCACAAGAAGCAGGACGGCGATGGCAGAAGCCACAAGGATTTTCCGATGGGCGGAAAATCACGTGTTAGCACTGTCAGCAGTGTTCATTCCGGGAGTGGACAACTGGGAAGCAGACTTCCTCAGCAGACAGGACCTCCACCCGGGAGAGTGGGGACTTCATCCGGAAGTCTTTCAACTGATTGTAAACCGTTGGGAAAGGCCACAGGTGGACATGATGGCGTCCCGCCTAAACAAAAAGCTAGAAAGATATTGCGCCAGGTCGAGAGACCCTCAGGCGATAGCTGTGGACGCTCTAGTGACACCGTGGGTGTACCGGTCGGTTTATGTGTTCCCTCCTCTTCCTCTCATACCAAAGGTACTGAGGATAATAAGGAGAAGAGGAGTAAGAACTATACTCATTGTTCCGGATTGGCCAAGAAGAGCTTGGTACCCGGAACTTCAAGAAATGATCTCAGAGGGCCCATGGCCTCTGCCGCTCAGACAGGACCTGCTGCAGCAGGGGCCCTGTCTGTTCCAAGACTTCGGCTGCGTTTGACGGCATGGTGGTTGAACACCGGATCCTGAAGGAAAAGGGCATTCCGGAGGAAGTCATTCCTACGCTGATTAAAGCTAGGAAAGAAGTTACCGCAAACCATTATCACCGCATTTGGCGAAAATATGTTGCGTGGTGTGAGGCCAGGAAGGCCCCAACGGAGGAATTTCAGCTGGGCCGTTTTCTGCACTTCCTACAGTCAGGGGTGACTATGGGCCTAAAATTGGGTTCCATTAAGGTCCAGATTTCGGCTCTATCGATTTTCTTCCAGAGAGAACTGGCTTCACTACCTGAAGTTCAGACTTTTGTTAAGGGAGTGCTGCATATTCAGCCCCCTTTTGTGCCTCCAGTGGCACCTTGGGATCTCAACGTGGTGTTGGATTTCCTAAAGTCACATTTGTTTGAGCCACTAAAAACCGTGGAATTGAAATATCTCACGTGGAAAGTGGTCATGTTGTTGGCCTTGGCTTCGGCCAGGCGTGTATCAGAATTGGCGGCTTTGTCATGTAAAAGCCCTTATCTGATTTTCCATATGGATAGGGCAGAATTGAGGACTCGTCCCCAGTTTCTCCCTAAAATGGTATCAGCTTTTCATCTGAACCAACCTATCGTGGTGCCTGCGGCTACTCGGGACTTGGAGGACTCCAAGTTGTTGGACGTAGTCAGGGCCCTGAAAATCTATGTTTCCAGGACAGCTGGAGTCAGAAAGACTGACTCGCTATTTATCCTGTATGCGATCAACAAGTTGGGTGCACCTGCTTCAAAGCAGACTATTGCTCGCTGGATCTGTAGTACGATTCAGCTTGCACATTCTGCGGCTGGACTGCCGCATCCTAAATCAGTGAAAGCCCATTCCACAAGGAAGGTGGGCTCTTCTTGGGCGGCTGCCCGAGGGGTCTCGGCTTTACAACTTTGCCGAGCAGCTACTTGGTCGGGGTCGAACACATTTGCTAAATTCTACAAGTTTGACACCCTGGCTGAGGAGGACCTAGAGTTTGCCCATTCGGTGCTGCAGAGTCATCCACACTCTCCCGCCCGTTTGGGAGCTTTGGTATAATCCCCATGGTCCTTACGGAGTCCCAGCATCCACTTAGGACGTCAGAGAAAATAAGATTTTACTCACCGGTAAATCTATTTCTCGTAGTCCGTAGTGGATGCTGGGTGCCCATCCTAAGTGCGGATTGTCTGCAATACTTGTATATAGTTATTGTTTAACTAAAGGGTTATTGTTGAGCCATCTGTTGAGAGGCTCAGTTGTTGTCATACTGTTAACTGGGTATTGTATCACGAGTTATACGGTGTGATTGGTGTGGCTGGTCTGAGTCTTACCCGGGATTCAAAATCCTTCCTTATTGTGTCAGCTCTTCCGGGCACAGTATCCTAACTGAGGTCTGGAGGGGGGTCATAGTGCACACCAGTTAGACCTAAAGCTTTCTTTATAGTTGTGCCCAGTCTCCTGCGGAGCCGCTATTCCCCATGGTCCTTACGGAGTCCCAGCATCCACTACGGACAACGAGAAATAGATTTACCGGTGAGTAAAATCTTATTTTTTTAACCTCTTGTCTGGTGGTAATAGGACCCTTCCCTTCTCCCTAGTTGTCATAAATCCCAATGTACATTTACATACCATCCAACTGTACCTTTTTGTCTGGTACAGTACCATTTTTTATGGTCTGTACCGGCCAAAAAGGGCTTTGTACCGATTTTTTATTCACTAAATCTCCATAGAAAGTATAGGAAAGGGGGCGTGGTCACGCCCCCTTTGCCTGTGGCCACACCCCTTTCCCTAATTTGTACAGCTTTTCGAGGGTACAATGGCACACCCCTTTCCCTAATTTGTACAGCTTTTCGAGGGTACAGTGGGTGTCATTCCGAGTTGATCGCTCGCTCGCTAGCTACTTTTTGCAGCGCTGCGATCAGATAGTCACCGCCTATGGGGGAGTGTATTTTCGCTTTGCAAGGGTGCGAACGCTTGTGCTGCTGAGTGATACAAAAACTGTTTGTACAGTCTCTGAGTAGCTCTGAACTTACTCAGCCGCTGCGATCACTTCAGCCTGTCCAGTCCTGGAATTGACGTCAGACACCCGCCCTGTAAACGCTTGGACATGCCTGCGTTTTTCCAATCACTCACAGAAAACGGTCAGTTGACACCCATAAACGCTTTCTTCCTGTCAATCTTCTTGCGATCGGCTGTGCGAATGGTTTCTTCGTTAAATCCATCGCCCAGCACCGATCCGCTTTGTACCCGTACAATGCGCCTGCACATTGCGGTTCATACGCATGCGCAGTTTTGACCTGAACGCATCGCTGCAAAAAAAAGCGTGTGATCAGGTCGGAATGACCCCCAATGTTGGAGGGTATGCATTAAACCCCCCCTCCCCACACACACACACACACACACACACACACACACACACACCACAATAAATCCCCCTTCCCTCTTCCGCATACAGAGAGCAACAATGCCCCCAGGATTAATAATAAACCCTACAGTGCCCCCACTATGACATACAGTGTCCCCAGTATAATATATTATGCACCACAGTGCTTCCAATATTACATATTATGTGCCACAGTGCCCCCTCCAGTGAATATTATGACCTACAGTACACTCATTATGCCACACAATGTCCTCCGTATTATATTATACACACAGTGCCTCCAGTATAGACAAATTCATACATTACTTTAAAGAACAGTTTTTAAGGGGCACCAGTTTTATATTTGCGCTGGGTGTCATCAACCCTAGTTATGCCTCTGTTGGGTGCGCCAAATAAAACTGCTTCACGTTATATCTGATGCACATTTGTTGACCCCTGCTGTATGGTATACATATGTAGGGAGCAAAGGGGTGAACTTTATGACTGTTTGGGTCATAAAATAGGAAGAATTACAACTAGCACCCTAGCATACAGAACAAAAGATGCAGCAGTGTGCAGCCTCTGCCCCATTCCTACTCTCCCCCACTTACACCCAACACTCCACAGTGCTCCTGCAGCCTCATCAACTCTCCCTTCCATCCATCCCTCCCTCCCTCTCTCAGCCCCCACCCCCCTCCCGCCCCTCCAGATTTCCAGGTTAGTTTGGTCCCTCTTTGCAATCATGGAAACTGTGCAATCTCCAAGTGACACCACCTCTCCAGTTGGGAATGTAGAACAGGGACATGGTCTGAATGACAGAATGTACATCCAACATGTCAACATAAACAACTGACATAATGTCGACAGATAGAATATTGACACCTGATTTTAGGGTAAATCTGCAATTAGGGTTAGAATTAAATTAGGCTTAGACATAGAAAAAAAACTAAATGGGAATCCATTTGACAACATGCAGTGTTGGCATTGTGAATGTCGACATTAAGAATATATCGGCATGCTGTCAACATTCTCAATGTTGACAAAATATACAGTACCACACCCTGCTACTTCCCTTTCACTTACCCACACTGCCAGACCCAGTGGTAGTCATGGTGGCAGTGACTTTCTATCCACCATTGCACCTCTATGTCACTCCCCCTGACCCTCCCCTCTGCTCCTTTGAGGTGTACTTAAGATAACTCTTCCATCCTGTCCTCCTTCGCACTGCCACTATTTATCATTCTCCATGTATGGCACTTTGGGTCTGATTCAGGTTTGTTAGCAAAGCAAAAAGGCACAAAACTGGGCAAAACCATGTTTTACTGCAGGTGGGGCAGATATAACACGTGCAGAGAGATTTAGATTTGGCTGGGGTGTGTTCAATCTGAAATCTAAATTGCAGTGTAAACATAAAGCTGTCTAACATGTTTGGGCTACATGCAAAAGCAGCCAGTATTTAGCCTGCACAGAAACAATATAACCCACCCAAATCTGCAGTGCACATGGTTTTGCCCATTTTATGACTTTATTGCTTTGCTAACAACCTGAATCAGGCCTTTTGTTATATATTGCACTTGCCTATTACATGGCATGTTGTTTATGACGGCGCACAGCCTGATGAAGGGTTTTTATTCCCTGAAACTTCAATTAAATACCCATTTGTATCACCTGCATAGACAGTCTTGAAGTGTTGCCTCATTGTTCTCAGTGCATTAGGGGGCATGTTTTTTTTACTTATGACACCCAGACCTGGTATGTCTGTGAAACAGTAGCCAATAGAGTGCCGGTTTTGTTTATACTGTATATATATACACACACACACAAGCAAGCAATTCTTGCTTGTTGCACACGATATTTATATCGGACGCACTTCAGCTATCACTTTCTACTGCACAGGGCAGGGGCTCTTCAAGAGAGGATTAGGCCTGTGTGCAGTCTCCGTCCAGCCCCCCTCCTCTCGAGCCGGCTGAGCTGTAGACTCTGTGCACTAAGGGACCCTAGTGCTGTCCCAGAATATAGTGCGCATGTGCAGGTCTCTGGGCAAAATGCTCAAAACCTTTATTGGCACACTAAATATGCACATGTGAGCAGGGCCGGCTCCAGGCCTACTAGCACCCTGAGCGAAAGCATGTAAAAGCCCCCCCCCCCCCATTATGCGCGCGCTCCAGGAAAAGTGGGCGTGGCCTCTTGGGAAGTGGACGTGGGCGTGGCCTCATAACTTCATATTATTAGACTATAAATAAATATGTTTTCACACCCCCTCTACGCACACAATTAGCAGCCTTACACATAACAGCCACAGTAGTGTTCCTTACACACAATGTCTCCAGTATAGTGTCAGATACACATAATGTCTCCAGTATAGTGCCAGATACACAATGTGCAGTGCCAGATAGACATGATATGCCCCCCAGCAGTGCCAGCTACACACAATATGCCCCCCAGCAGTGCCAGCTACACAATAGTGTTCACTTTTTAGGGCAGGGAGGGCACATTTTTAAGTTAGGAGGGCAAAATGATGTACATACTGTAATGCTTGGTGCTCATCTACCTACATGGTAAAGCATGGACAGTGCGCGCCGAAGGCGAGCAGCAAAAATTTAGGGGCGTTGCTTCGTGGGGAAGGTGCGTGGCCACATAATAGTGGCAATTCGCATTACACCACACAGTAGTGCAGTTAATACACATTGCACCAGGTAGAACCTCCTAGACACTTTGCGCCAGGCAGAGCACGTTAGACACTTTGCGCCAGGCAGAGCACGTTAGACACTTTGCGCCAGGCAGAGCACGTTAGACACTTTGCGCCAGGCAGAGCACGTTAGACACTTTGCGCCAGGCAGAGCACGTTAGACACTTTGCGCCAGGCAGAGCACGTTAGACACTTTGCGCCAGGCAGAGCACGTTAGACACTTTGCGCCAAGCAGAGCACGTTAGACACTTTGCCTAGCCACAGACGCCTAGCGGGAACACTACATGATATGCTCCCCAGCCGTGCCAGCTACACATGACATGGCCCCCAGCAGTGCCAGCAACACATGACATGCCCCCCAGCAATGCCAGATACATAAATGGCCACACAGTGCCAGATATGTAGATACAGAAAAGCCCCCACAGTGCTAGATAAATGCCCCCACAGTGCCAGATAAATGTCCCCACAGTGCCAGATAAATGCCCCCACAGTGCCAGATAAATGCCCCCACAGTGCTACATAAATGCCCCCACAGTGCCAGATAAATGTCCCCACAGTGCCAGATAAATGCCCCCACAGTGCCAGATAAATGCCCCCACAGTGCCAAAATGTCCCCATAGTGCCAGATAAATGCCCCCACAGTGCCAGATAAATGCCCCCACAGTGCCAGATAAATGCCCCCACAGTGCTACATAAATGTCCCCACAGTGCCAGATAAATGTCCCCACAGTGCCAGATAAATGCCCCCACAGTGCCAAAATGTCCCCATAGTGCCAGATAAATGCCCCCACAGTGCCAGATAAATGCCCCCACAGTGCCAGATAAATGCCCCCACAGCCACAGTGCCAGATAAATGTCCCCACAGTGCCAGATAAATGCCCCCAGTGCCAGATAAATGCCCCCAGTGCCAGATAAATGTCCCAACAGTGCCAGATAAATGTCCCCACAGTGCCAGATAAATGTCCCCACAGCGCCAGATAAATGCCCCCAGTGCCAGATAAATGTCCTCACAGTGCCAGATAAATACCCCCACAGTGCCAGATAAATGCCCCCACAGTGCTACATAAATGCCCCCACAGTGCTACATAAATGCTCCCACAGTGCTACATAAATGTCCCCACAGTGCCAGATAAATGTCCCCACAGTGCCAGATAAATGCCCCCACAGTGCCAGATAAATGCCCCCACAGTGCCAAAATGTCCCCATAGTGCCAGATAAATGCCCCCACAGTGCCAGATAAATGCCCCCACAGTGCCAGATAAATGCCCCCACAGCGCCAGATAAATGTCCCCACAGTGCCAGATAAATGCCCACAGTGCCAGATAAATGCCCCCAGTGCCAGATAAATGTCCCCACAGTGCCAGGTAAATGCCCACAGTGCCAGATAAATGTCCCCACACTGCCAGATAAATGC
Source organism: Pseudophryne corroboree (assembly GCF_028390025.1). Classification (NCBI taxonomy): domain Eukaryota; kingdom Metazoa; phylum Chordata; class Amphibia; order Anura; family Myobatrachidae; genus Pseudophryne; species Pseudophryne corroboree. The sequence goes on from NC_086444.1 coordinate 559,346,667, forward strand.
CCCCACAGTGCCAGATAAATGTCCCCACAGTGCCAGATAAATGCCCCCAGTGCCAGATAAATGTCCCCACAGTGCCAGATAAATGCCCCACAGTGCCAGATAAATGCCCCCAGTGCCACAGTGCCAGATAAATGTCCCCACAGTGCCAGATAAATGTCCCCACAGTGCCAGATAAATGCCCCCAGTGCCAGATAAATGTCCCCACAGTGCCAAGTAAATGCCCCCACAGTGCCAGATAAATGCCCCCAGTGCCACAGTGCCAGATAAATGTCCCCACAGTGCCAGATAAACGCCCCCACAGTGCCAGATAAATGCCTCCACAGTGCCATCCATAAATGATTCACTCAGCCGCCCCCCCCAAATACCTGCAGCGTTGGAGGGGGAGGAGTACTGCTGTCCGGGTGCGGCAGTGCAGGTCCGGGTGCGGGGGTGCTGGCGGGCGGGCGGCCAGGAAGCCTCCAAGTCCAAGGCGCTTGAGTGCGCTGTGCGCGCTGCGCGGCGCCGGCGTCTGACGTTAGACACCGGCGCCGCTCAGCGCGTATAGCGCACTCAAGTCACACGATGCTGCAGAGCAGGGCCGGCTCCATGTTCGAATATGGCGGCGCCAGCGCGCGGCGCCCATTAAGAGTGGCGCCCTGCGCGGCCGCTCTATTCGAACATGCCTAGAGCCGGCCCTGCATGTGAGTGCAATTCCAACCTTTAATTAGGATTTCAAGAGGGAAAAATAATTTGTATTTCTACTTTTCTTTATAATGCATATTCATCTGAAAATGTTGAGAGATTGATGACATTGGTCTGACCAACTAGTGGATATAATACCATTGTAAGCTCGCAAGAGCAGGGCCTTCTCCCCTCATGTGCCTTTCCTTTTCTTACTGTACTTACACTATCTTATACTCCTTACTCCCTTTGATGGCACCTCACCCCGGGTTTTCTATACCTGTCCTATATTGTCTTGAACTGTAAGTGCTGTTTTCTTGTTTGCTCATTTGATTATGTACTGTGTATTGGGCGCTGCGGATCCCTTGTGGCGCCATATAAATAAAGGATAATAATAATAATAATAGACTGTGACTCATTCCAAGTATAGTATTACGTATAGAGATGAGCGCCTGAAATTTTTCGGGTTTTGTGTTTTGGTTTTGGGTTCGGTTCCGCGGCCGTGTTTTGGGTTCGAACGCGTTTTGGCAAAACCTCACCGAATTATTTTTGTCGGATTCGGGTGTGTTTTGGATTCGGGTGTTTTTTTCCAAAAACACTAAAAAACAGCTTAAATCATAGAATTTGGGGGTCATTTTGATCCCAAAGTATTATTAACCTCAAAAACCATAATTTACACTCATTTTCAGTCTATTCTGAATACCTCACACCTCACAATATTATTTTTAGTCCTAAAATTTGCACCGAGGTCGCTGTGTGAGTAAGATAAGCGACCCTAGTGGCCGACACAAACACCGGGCCCATCTAGGAGTGGCACTGCAGTGTCACGCAGGATGTCCCTTCCAAAAAACCCTCCCCAAACAGCACATGACGCAAAGAAAAAAAGAGGCGCAATGAGGTAGCTGTGTGAGTAAGATTAGCGACCCTAGTGGCCGACACAAACACCGGGCCCATCTAGGAGTGGCACTGCAGTGTCACGTAGGATGTCCCTTCCAAAAAACCCTCCCCAAACAGCACATGACGCAAAGAAAAAAAGAGGCGCAATGAGGTAGCTGTGTGAGTAAGATTAGCGACCGTAGTGGCCGACACAAACACCGGGCCCATTTAGGAGTGGCACTGCAGTGTCACGTAGGATGTCCCTTCCAAAAAACCCTCCCCAAACAGCACATGACGCAAAGAAAAAGAGATAGTATACTCGTAACTAGTATGTATGTATAAAGAAAGAAAAAAAAAAACACGGTTAGGTGGTATATACAATTATGGACGGGCTGCCGAGTGCCGACACAGAGGTAGCCACAGCCGTGAACTACCGCACTGTACTGTGTCTGCTGCTAATATATAGACTGGTTGATAAAGAGATAGTATACTCGTAACTAGTATGTATGTATAAAGAAAGAAAAAAAAACCACGGTTAGGTCACTGGTATATACAATTATGGACGGGCTGCCGAGTGCCGACACAGAGGTAGCCACAGCCGTGAACTACCGCACTGTACTGTGTCTGCTGCTAATATATAGACTGGTTGATAAAGAGATAGTATACTCGTAACTAGTATGTATGTATAAAGAAAGAAAAAAAAACCACGGTTAGGTCACTGGTATATACAATTATGGACGGGCTGCCGAGTGCCGACACAGAGGTAGCCACAGCCGTGAACTACCGCACTGTACTGTGTCTGCTGCTAATATATAGACTGGTTGATAAAGAGATAGTATACTCGTAACTAGTATGTATGTATAAAGAAAGAAAAAAAAACCACGGTTAGGTGGTATATACAATTATGGACGGGCTGCCGAGTGCCGACACAGAGGTAGCCACAGCCGTGAACTACCGCACTGTACTGTGTCTGCTGCTAATATATAGACTGGTTGATAAAGAGATAGTATACTCGTAACTAGTATGTATGTATAAAGAAAGAAAAAAAAACCACGGTTAGGTCACTGGTATATACAATTATGGACGGGCTGCCGAGTGCCGACACAGAGGTAGCCACAGCCGTGAACTACCGACTGTACTGTGTCTGCTGCTAATATATAGACTGGTTGATAAAGAGATAGTATACTCGTAACTAGTATGTATGTATGTATAAAGAAAGAAAAAAAAACCACGGTTAGGTCACTGGTATATACAATTATGGACGGGCTGCCGAGTGCCGACACAGAGGTAGCCACAGCCGTGAACTACCGCACTGTACTGTGTCTGCTGCTAATATATAGACTGGTTGATAAAGAGATAGTATACTCGTAACTAGTATGTATGTATAAAGAAAGAAAAAAAAACCACGGTTAGGTCACTGGTATATACAATTATGGACGGGCTGCCGAGTGCCGACACAGAGGTAGCCACAGCCGTGAACTACCGCACTGTACTGTGTCTTCTGCTAATATATAGACTGGTTGATAAAGAGATAGTATACTCGTAACTAGTATGTATGTATAAAGAAAGAAAAAAAAACCACGGTTAGGTGGTATATACAATTATGGACGGGCTGCCGAGTGCCGACACAGAGGTAGCCACAGCCGTGAACTACCGCACTGTACTGTGTCTGCTGCTAATATATAGACTGGTTGATAAAGAGATAGTATACTCGTAACTAGTATGTATGTATAAAGAAAGAAAAAAAAACCACGGTTAGGTCACTGGTATATACAATTATGGACGGGCTGCCGAGTGCCGACACAGAGGTAGCCACAGCCGTGAACTACCGCACTGTACTGTGTCTGCTGCTAATATATAGACTGGTTGATAAAGAGATAGTATACTCGTAACTAGTATGTATGTATAAAGAAAGAAAAAAAAACCACGGTTAGGTCACTGGTATATACAATTATGGACGGGCTGCCGAGTGCCGACACAGAGGTAGCCACAGCCGTGAACTACCGCACTGTACTGTGTCTGCTGCTAATATATAGACTGGTTGATAAAGAGATAGTATACTCGTAACTAGTATGTATGTATAAAGAAAGAAAAAAAAACCACGGTTAGGTCACTGGTATATACAATTATGGACGGGCTGCCGAGTGCCGACACAGAGGTAGCCACAGCCGTGAACTACCGCACTGTACTGTGTCTGCTGCTAATATATAGACTGGTTGATAAAGAGATAGTATACTCGTAACTAGTATGTATGTATAAAGAAAGAAAAAAAAACCACGGTTAGGTGGTATATACAATTATGGACGGGCTGCCGAGTGCCGACACAGAGGTAGCCACAGCCGTGAACTACCGCACTGTACTGTGTCTGCTGCTAATATATAGACTGGTTGATAAAGAGATAGTATACTCGTAACTAGTATGTATGTATAAAGAAAGAAAAAAAAAACACGGTTAGGTCACTGGTATATACAATTATGGACGGGCTGCCGAGTGCCGACACAGAGGTAGCCACAGCCGTGAACTACCGCACTGTACTGTGTCTGCTGCTAATATATAGACTGGTTGATAAAGGGATAGTATACTCGTAACTAGTATGTATGTATAAAGAAAGAAAAAAAAACCACGGTTAGGTCACTGGTATATACAATTATGGACGGGCTGCCGAGTGCCGACACAGAGGTAGCCACAGCCGTGAACTACCGCACTGTACTGTGTCTGCTGCTAATATATAGACTGGTTGATAAAGAGATAGTATACTCGTAACTAGTATGTATGTATAAAGAAAGAAAAAAAAACCACGGTTAGGTCACTGGTATATACAATTATGGACGGGCTGCCGAGTGCCGACACAGAGGTAGCCACAGCCGTGAACTACCGCACTGTACTGTGTCTGCTGCTAATATATAGACTGGTTGATAAAGAGATAGTATACTCGTAACTAGTATGTATGTATAAAGAAAGAAAAAAAAACCACGGTTAGGTCACTGGTATATACAATTATGGACGGGCTGCCGAGTGCCGACACAGAGGTAGCCACAGCCGTGAACTACCGCACTGTACTGTGTCTGCTGCTAATATAGACTGGTTGATAAAGAGATAGTATACTACTAATATTATATACTGGTGGTCAGGTCACTGGTCACTAGTCACACTGGCAGTGGCACTCCTGCAGCAAAAGTGTGCACTGTTTAATTTTAATATAATATTATGTACTCCTGGCTCCTGCTATAACCTATAACTGGCACTGCAGTAGTGCTCCCCAGTCTCCCCCACAATTATAAGCTGTGTGAGCTGAGCAGTCAGACAGATATATAATATATATAGATGATGCAGCACACTGGCCTGAGCCTGAGCAGTGCACACAGATATGGTATGTATGTGACTGAGTCACTGTGTGCTGTGTATCGCTTTTTTCAGGCAGAGAACGGATTATAAATAAAAGTGGTGGTCACTGGTCACTATCAGCAAAACTCTGCACTGTACACTACTGAGTACTCCTAATGCTCCCCAAAATTAGTAAATCAAGTGTCTAAACGGAGAGGACGCCAGCCACGTCCTCTCCCTATCAATCTCAATGCACGTGTGAAAATGGCGGCGACGCGCGGCTCCTTATATAGAATCCGAGTCTCGCGATAGAATCCGAGCCTCGCGAGAATCCGACAGCGTCATGATGACGTTCGGGCGCGCTCGGGTTAACCGAGCAAGGCGGGAAGATCCGAGTCGCTCGGACTCGTGAAAAAAAACATGAAGTTCTGGCGGGTTCGGATTCAGAGAAACCGAACCCGCTCATCTCTAATTACGTATTCAATTTGTGGGGTAGTGTTCCCTTTAGTGAATCCAGCGGCATATTTATTGAACGTATGGGATACATTTCTATATATTTTAGTCATGCAATGTAATTCTGGGCTAGGAATTGTTGGACAGTTATCATTGGCTACTTCAGTTCCAATTATGATATATAGGGCCTAATTCAGTATGAGACGCATCAGCGATGTGTTCACATACTGAAGCCCCTGTACTGTGTGTGCACGTGCATGAGCCTTGATAGTGAATTTACGTACAATTTTATCGTGTGATTTATTTTGTTAGAATGGGCCCACCCCAACAGATTGCCTAGTATTGGCTGGTGGAGGTGGTGGTGGTGTGGGGGGTATAGGTATGGACCCTTTATCAATGGTAGCACCTTAATAAAGACATTTTAATTGAAATGGGTTGGTATATAGGTATGTGCTGCAAGGGGTCCAGATGAGGGTGGTTTTCTCCTGATGCCACTGGCTTTGAAGGACCCCAAATGTTTGCCTTTACATGTGAGAGGAGCTTTTGATTTCACCTCTCTGGTGTATTGAATATGTTAAGCTGACATTGAATCTATATTCAAGGAGGCATCTAAATTTGTGATATGCATACTCACAAAAAGACAAATTGTGAGTAATTTGGTGAAAACATACTGATAAATTCTCCATGACCAGGCATCTACACATGCATTTTACTGTTTCTGAAGGTAACCAGCATATCAACTGACCAGCTACATCTGGACTCTTTGTATCCCAACAGGAAAGCCCTTGAAAAGTATTTTTATCTTCATAAATGTGGTGTGTAATTTAATTTGGCAGTTAATGGTAAGGTAAACTAATATAGTGGAAAGTGTAGTGCGGTGTAAGGCTGGCACTGTTATATGGCAGTATTTGTGGTAAGGGGATGTAGTTATGTGACCGGCGGCCAGTCACAATTCCTCCCCTACATCCCGCACCCTCGGCATGCCGACCAACAGGGACTATTCCCACTCGTGGGTGTCCACGACACCCATAGACTGGGAATAGAACCCATGGTGATCGCATGTCACCACCGCGCCCACAGTGTGGCGAGTGCAGTGAGCCCGCAAGTGGCTTGTTGCACTCGCCCCCCCTGCTGGCATTCCGCTACCAGGATCTCGGTGGAGGTATGCTGACTGGCGGTCTCCTGACTGCTGGTCACGAATACCACACCCATGGTAAGGTATGCTAATATAACAGAGAGTGTAGTGCGATGTAAGGCTGATCCTGTAATATGACTGTCTGTGTGTTCTAATTCTAAACCAGGGGAAGGTTAGATAGGAAGTTTGATAATGGAGTAAGGGATGCAAATTTGGGCTTTCATTTTAAATGAGTGGGATATCAGATCCGGGGTCTTAATTTATTACAGTTACAGATATTTTACATATAGAGTATGACTTTACTAAGCACATTTATTAAGCATACTTTTTATGACTTAGAATAGTCACTGCATTGAATATCGGTCACTAGAATGGTTTCTGCATTACATATCAGACACTAGAATGGTCACTGCATTGCATATCAGTCACTAGAATGGGATCTGCATTGCATATCGGCCACTAGAATAGGATTTGCATTGCATATCGGCCACTAGAATGGTCTCTGCACTGAATATCAGCCACTAGAATGGTCTCTGCACTGCATATCGGTCACTAGAATGGTCTCTGCACTGCATATCGGTCACTAGAATGGTCTCTGCACTGCATATTGGCCACTAGGATGGTCTCTGCACTGCATATAGGCCACTAGAATGGTCTCTGCACTGCATATCGGCCACTAGAATGGTCTCTGCACTGCATATCGGCCACTAGAATGGTGTCTGAATTGCATATTGGCCACTAGAATGGTCTCTGTATTGCATATCGGTCACTAGAATAGTCTCTGCACTGCATATCGGTCACTTGAATGGTATCGGCACTGCATATCGGTCACTAAAATGGTAGGAGTAACATCAAGGTTTTTTTTTTGTGTGTGGAGAGAGAGAGAAAGAGAGAGAGAGATAAAAATGGGATTTTGGTACTTACCAGTAAATCCTTTTCTCTGATTCCACAGGGGACATTGGAAGAATTTACACTGGGGTATCGGGGTGTCGTTAGTGGGAGCTGGTCACTTTACAAAATGTAGAAGTTTGAGGCTCCTTCCCCTCTAATACCCATCAACCCCTTAGTTAGAAAAATGTAGACTGAAAGGAGAATAGAAGGATGGAGACAGGATTACAACATACATACAACAACCAGAACACTCAAAACTATATACAAAGATGGCAGGTAAGACAGTGCAGAGGAGGGCGTCCAGTGTCCCCTGTGGAATCAGAGAAAATGATTTACCAGTAAGTACCAAAACTAAGGTAAAAATAAGGTATGGAGGCTTGCACGACAACGCCACCCACTTCCGATACCCAACGCGCAGATGCCAGAGCCATAAGGAGACCGTCTTTCACAAAAAGGTACTTTAAGTCAACCTCTTCCAAGGGTTTGAACATTGATGATTGAAGGAAGTTAAGTACCATATTAAGATCTCACAGAGCTGTAGGTGGAACGAAAGGCGGACGTAATCTGAGAGCTCCCTGAAGAAACGTTTGAACTTCAGGTATAAGGGCCAATCTTCGGTGAAAGAAAATTGACAGGACGGATATCTGTACCTTTAAGGAAGCCAGATGGAGACCTGTATCCAATCCATTTTGTAGGAAAAGTAATAACTGGGAGAGGCGAAAAGTCCTGGTTGGAACTCCTTTTCTTTCATACCATGAAATGTAAGCGTGCCAAATGCTGTGATAATGACCTGCAGTCACAGGCTTTTTGGCCTGGAGCACAGTAGGAATAACTGCCTCTGGAATTCCTCTGCTTCTTAAGATAGCGGTTTCAACAGCCACCACGTCAAATGCAGCTGCATTAAACTGGGGTGCACCAACGGACCTTGTTGCAAAAGACCATAGCAAAGTGGGAGCGTCCATGGTTCGTCTGACAGTAACATTCGCAGATCTGAAAAGCAACTTCTTTGAGGCCAATGTGTTGCGACCAGAATGACTGTGCCTGACTCGTGTTTTATCCTTTTTAGGACTCGATGCAACAGTGGAATTGCTGGAAAGAGGTAAACCAGGTCGTAATCAAAGGGAATCGTTAGAGCATCCACTGCTTCCGCCGCTGGATCTCTTGTTCTTGACACGTATCTTGAGAGTTGATGGTTGTACTGTGATGCCATCAAGTCTATCTGAGGACATCCCCACCTTCGTAATGGCCCTGAAAAACTTCTGGATGTAGAGCCCACTCAGGGATGAATGTCCTGTTGGCTAAAGTAGTCCGCCTTCCAGTTGTCCACTCCTGGAGTGAACACTGCGGATAGGACAACCTGATGTCTCTAGGACCATTGCAGAATCCGAGTGGCCTCTTGCATTGCCATGCGACTTCAAGTATCGCCCTGTCTGTTAATGTAGGCGACTGCCGTTGCATTGTCCGACTGTATCCTTACTGGTTGGGCACGAAGGTGAGTAGCCTCTAGCAGTGCGTTGTAAACTGCCCTGAGTTCCAGAACATTTATGGGCAACCTGCTTTCCTGTATTGACCACCTTCCCTGGAAGTGATAATCGAGGACTACTTCGCCCCATCCCCTGAGACTTGCATCGGTCATTAGAACTATCCAATTCCAAATTCCAAATCTCGGACCCGCTGTCAGATTGTTGGTCTGAAGCCACCAGAGTAGAGACAACCTGGCCTGCGGAGACAATGTTACCTTCCATAGGTATAGATGACATCCTGACCATTGAGATAGGAGGTCCAATTGGAACGGTCTGGAGTGGAAGCGTCCCCATTGAAGCGCCTCAAACGCAGCTACCATCTTCCTAGTAGGCGATTAGTGTAATAAAATAAAAGTGTAATAAAACTCTCTTCAGTTTGAGGCCCTTCTGGACCATCTGACGAATGTCCAGAGCCTTGTCTATCAGCAAGGAAACACAAAGAATTTCTTTATCCAGGATCAGTCCTAGAAATTTAATCCTTTGAGATGGTAGCAGGTTGTATTTTTTTAAGTTGACAATTCACCCATGTTGTATCAGAGTCTGGTATGTCAGTAAAGCATGCTCCACAAGCTTTTCTTCTGATGGTGCTTTGATCAGTTGATCGTCTAAGTACGGAGCTATGGTGACACCCAGTGATCTGAGAAGTGCAATCATGACTGACATCAGCTTGATGAAGATCCTGGGAGCCGTCGATAATTCGAACAGCAATGCCCAAAACTGATAATGTTCATGTAAAATTGCGAACCGTAGAAAAACCTGATGTGGGTCCCAAATGTGTACAAGAAAATACGTGTCCTTGATGTCCAAGGAAATCAAGTACTCATCCTGCTCCAAAGTTGCAATTACTGATTGAATCACTTACATCTTGAATTGTTAGAACGCTAGGTATTTATTTAAGGATTTCAGGTTTAGGATTGGCATTACTGATCCATCTGGTTTCGGTACTACAAAGAAATTGTAGTAGAATCCCCACCCTCTTTGGTGTAACGTTACTGGTATCAAGACCTCCGATAAGAGAAGGGACTGGATTGCCTCCTGTAGTACCACTAATCTCTCCTGGGACACCGGTAGGCTTGTTGTAAAGAACTGGTTTGGCAGTAAAACTGCAAAATCTATTTTGTAGCCTTCTGACACTAAATGGTGAATCCATGGAAGTTTGTGTCCAGACGTGTCGGAATGCCTGTGGACGAGCACCCACCTGTGGATCGCCCAAAGTGGGCCAGAAGACTGCCATGACACCTGATTTTCAGCAGGCTTGATCTCCGGGTGGCATGCTATGGTTTGCGGATGACCCCTTCATCTGCCGCCTCTACCTTGCATGGTAGCAACTCTGCCTCTGCCACAAAAGATATGTGAGGCCTGAAAGGACTGAAAAGATGGACTTGTTTAAGTTTTTCTGGCAGGCAGAGGCGTCAAAGGTAAAAAAGCTGATTTACCCCCTGTGGCATAGGACATCCATTTATCTAATTCCCGGCCAAGCAGCATGTCTCCCGTAAATGGGGGTGGGGGGGTGGGGGTGTCTCCCACTTTTCCATCATAGAGGACTGAAAAGGATAGACAGAAAATAATCTTTTGGGGACCTGGAAATGCTTGTCTGGTTGTTTCCACGCAGTCGACAAATGATCATGCATCTGTTGTTAAAACTGATTTTTGCTACTTACCAAATAAGTCATATTTCTGAGGTTCCGATACTGGTTCCTCTGGAAAATTTTAAACTTGTCTCACTGCAGTAAATAATGGTTCAACTCTATGAGTACTGGACTCCAAGTCATGTGGTAGTTCTTCCTGACTTTCTTCCCATTCACCCTCCTCCGCCTCCTCTGGAGGGAGGTCTTCATTGTCCAAATCATCTGATTGGAGTACAGGGGGTAGTGGACACTTCTGTCTAACTGAAGGAATTGGGAGAGATCTATTAGCTGAACCCATCAAATTTACCAGTCCCTATAAAAAAAACCTAGCCAGGCCTGTCATCCTGGGTGGCTCAGATTTATGAGACTCAACTAATTCTGCCGACAAATTAGTCACGGCTTCTGCAGGGACTGAGGTCCAAGACGGGAAGGGAGGAGTATCCCCAGTGTCATCTGCTGCATCACATAATGAGGACTTTCCCTCTGTGTACATTTATTAATGCACTTTGGGCCTAATTCAGTAAGGATAGCAAATTCTGCTAACCAGCAGAATTTGGTATCCTTTTGCACGCATGCTGGGGGCCGCCCAGCATGCTGACCAGCGCCTTTCCCCCTGCTACAAGCAGAAATTGCGATCGCCTCTCAATTTCTGCTTGTCAGCAGAAACTAAGATTGACTCCTGCTGGCGCAGCTTAGCTGTGGCCGCAGGAGTCCCAGCGCCATCTTACCTATGGCCTACATCTTACTTATCGCGGTGGCTGCGTGTGACGTCACGCAGCCACGCCCCCGACACGCTCCTGTTCGGCGTGCACAACCCACCATTCGGGTTTCCCCGCCCCCTCAACGCTCCGTTTCTTCCCTGAAAATGGAGCGTTTCCGCCCCGCAACCGCCTCTGCCTGATTGACAGGCAGAGGCGACCACATTTTCTGCGGCCCGCCACAGAAAATGCGGATACAAGCGCAGTAGGGCCTGCTGCACATGCGCCCGCGGCACCCCCGCAATAATTCTGGGTGGATCGCGATTTGCGATCCAACATGAATTAGCCCCTTTATGCAATTAAACAGTTTTTGAGAAGCCTTAGTATTTGACCGTCCAGTCATACTGTCAATGGGTTACACTTGGGTTGATAGCTTGTGGCAAAAAGATCTCTTCAGGACTGCAGCATGTCTGGAGCAGTGCTTAGATGCCTATGTATTGGAGTCTGTCCTCTCCTGCAATTGATAAAGGAACAGTGTTCTGTAAAGTAGGGATGGCCATGGGTATATTTGCCATCAATGGCGATATGGAAAGTAACCATTGATGGCTGCCAACTATGCAGTGGATAACCATCGATGGTTCCCACTATCAATGGTCACCCATGGGTCAATCAGAATACAGGGTTGAGGCTTTGTGTGTTGGGGTGGGGCTATGCTCCGTGTCCCTCCACCAGATTAAAAAAATAAAAAATATTTGGTTATACCTTTCCATCAATGGAGGGAAACCATCTGGTTCTCCCCCATCGATGGCAAAAGTATTCTACATTGGCCATAAACCATAAATGATTTTGAATCGTCAATGCCCATCCCTACTGTAAAGCCCTTGAAACAGAGCATACTAAGCCCTGGCTATGTGAGACCTGTGTACTGTACTCCAATGCCTCCTGTGTAAATCTGCAATGCCGTATAGTTAAAATGGCTGCCGCGCATATAATGTATCTCTGCAGAGCGGAAACGGAGTATAAAGCCTCACACTCTTAAGTGACATCGCGGGAGGACGCGCTGTGCAATGAACCAGGGAGTGGGATGAAGACAGCGCTGCTTCCACTCCCGTCACCCCGCTGGTCCAAATGTAATGCCGTACCGATGCCTGGAAGAGTGGGGTGGATAGAGGAGAGCAGCGTGCAGCGGGCGAGACCCCGCCGGTAGGCATGGAAATGTACAAGGGAGTGGGAAGAAAACTGTGCTGAAGCGCTGCTCCCGCTCACGTCCTATAAGCCCCGGAGTACTAACGGTCTCCTCACTGTTGGTGCAAAGTCATGTGGGACTGCAGTTGTTTCCACTAAGTGTGCAGCTCCTTTCACAATAGGCGCTGGCCCCCGTCTGACCATGGTCAGAGCACCTCTTACCCGGATCCCTCCTTTTTAGAATAAACTGGGATGGGTATATAATCAAGAATAAAACAAAATAAACTAAAATAAAGTAAAATTAACTAACCTAATACTGGAGCATGGTCCAGTATGACCAGCTCTCAGGGCACATTTTTCTGAGGGGTTGATGGGTATTAGAGGGGGAGGGGCCCCACACTTCTACATTTTGTAAAGTGCCCATCTCCCACTAACCACACCTCTATACCCCAGTGTAAATTCTTCCAGTGTCCCCTAGTGGATGATAGAGAAATAATAGGATTTTAATTACCTGCTGGTAAATCCTTTTCTCGTAGTCCGTAGAGTATGCTGGGGTCCATATTAGTACCATGGGGTATAGATGGGTCCACCAGGAGCCATTGGCACTTTAAGAGTTTAAAAGTGTGGGCTGGCTCCTCCCTCTATGCCCCTCCTACCAGGCTCTGTCTAGAAACTGTACCCGAGGAGACGACATACTTCGAGAGAAGGAATTACACAGAAAGTGGTGAGATTCATACAAGCTCACACAAACATGCAAATCCGGCCAACATGCCGGAACAACTCAGCAACAGCTGAAACATAAATAATGCAGAACTTACCTAGGAACCAGGTAACACTGAACCATAAACTCAAGGCAGGAAAACGAAGCGCTGGGCGGGCGCCCAGCATCCTCTACGGACTACGAGAAAAGGATTTACCGGCAGGTAATTAAAATCCTATTTTCTCTTATGTCCTAGAGCACAGGTTCTCAAACTCGGTCCTCAGGACCCCACACAGTGCATGTTTTGCAGGTCTCCTCACAGAATCACAAGTTAAATAATTAGCTCCACCTGTGGACCTTTTAAAATGTGTCAGTGAGTAATTAATACACCTGTGCACCTACTGGGTTACCTGCAAAACATGCACTGTGTGGGGTCCTGAGGACCGAGTTTGAGAACCACTGTCCTAGAGGATGCTGGGGTCCATATTAGTACCATGGGGATGTACCAAAGCTCCCAGTACGGGAGGGAGAGCGCGGAGGCTCCTGCAATACTTCCTGACCAAACTTGAGGTCATCAGAGGCCAGAGTATCGAACTTGCAAAACTTGGCAAACGTGTTCGAACCAGACCAAGTAGCAGCTCGGCACAGCTGTAAGGCCGAGCACCCAGGCAGCCGCACAGGAAGAACCCACTTTACGAGTAGAGTGGGCCTTAACCGATTTCGGACACGGCAATCCTGCTGTAGAATACGCATGCTGGATAGTGAAACTGATCCAGCACGAAACGACTGCTTGGAAGCAGGACACCCAATTTTCTTGGGATCGTAGAGGACAAATAGAGAGTCATATTTCCTATGACGAGCAGTCCTCTTCACATAGATGTAATGTGCTTACCCCTCAATTTGTTATCACTAATTGTCTGTATGGTTTTAGGTACAATATAACCTACACAGGAAGGTGATATATGAGACAATAACTTTTATAGTTGACCAGTGTCATTTATAAAGTATAGTATATACCAGATCGTGGATGAAATAATACTGTGGCAACTGTATTTTTTAAGTGCTAAGCTCCGTTTATTTAGGCAATTTAGTCCAGTATTGTCCATATCATTTCTCAATGTCACCCTTTCTTAATGCGGCGTCCCGCATGCAAGTTTCACCAGATTCTACTTGGTACAGTCTTTTGAGTACTCAATTGCTTCTGCAGTAATACTGTAAAAGGTACTTGAGTCTTCACGGTGTGGAGCACTCAATGTTCATTCATATGGTACACAGACACAGTGGTTTCCTCCGGACTGGCTTCCTCCTCTCACCCTGGCTGTCCGTGGTGCGTCCTGCTTCGGACGTTCCCCGTGCGCCAGTCGGTTCGATTGAGCAGCCTGTCTGAGGCAAGGGAGTCCGGGGGGCGCTCTACGGAGCTGCTCACCAGGCTAACCCCGCCTCATACGGACACTCACCTGTTGTCTTTTCCCGATGATGACCCGAGTTCCGACACCGACTTCTTCCTCCGTTCCTCGTCCTGCGGTTGCTTAGTTACGAGCGCGCTCTCTGAATGTCCGGGTCACGTGACCAGTTCTTTCATGGATCGTCTCGTCCCCTCTGCTCCATGCGGCAATGATAAATGAAATGTGGATAATAAAATCAGTGGTGCCTCCAACGCGTTTCAGCCTCTGTCAGGCCTTCCTCTGGGAGAATGGTGTATTCAATTAGTGAATTGTTCTGATTTTTAAAGGGTGAATGGGATGTCTTTTCCGGTCATGTGGTCTTCATATGCTGCTCCTATTGGTCTAGACTCCTTTCTATTTAGTGTATAGGATAACCTGATTGATCTGATTGTTCTAAAGGGTCCTGATTAAATATTTATCCCTTTATCTTAAAGTCTGATTTTCCTTTAAATTGATAAATAAGAATTGCTGATGTGGATAGATGTAAATAGGTTATGCACAAATGCCAAATCTGGATTAAATGTTAGGGAATCCTATCTTAAAAGTGACAGATATGTTCATTTTTTACAAATAACTGATTTCACTTCATTATGTTTATTTAGTCCAAAAGGGGCCAGTGTCTTCATTTCATACATCCACCTTAGTTCTATTTTATTGATTTTTTCAATAAAGTCACCTCCCCTCCAGTTAGGGTGAACCTCCTGTATCCCTATGAATTTTAATGATTTTGAGTTACTCTCATGGTGATCTTTAAAGTGTTTTGATAAATTGTGTTCCTCCAGTCCCCTTTTGATATTACGAATATGTTCACTAATTCTGGTTTTCAATGGGCGCGTGGTTCGTCCTATGTATTGTTTTTTGCATCCACATTCTAATATGTAAATAACCCCTTTGCTATTGCATGTCAGTCTGTCCTTGATATTATATACTTTATGTGTGTTGGTGGAACTGAAGCTGTTTACTGGTTTGGTGCTCTGCGGTCCTCCATTTCTGCATCCCAAACAGGTCCCACAATAGTAGAAACCTGTTCTGGGTTTGGATTGATTGATGTGTGTTTGTATCAATGTGGTTGGTTGTAGATGACTATGTACCAGTTTCTTCTTTAGATCTGGTGCTTTTCTAAAGATGACTTTTGGTTTTGTGTCTAAAATGTCGTTCAGAATTTCATCCTCCATGAGAAGTGGCCAGTGTTTCTTGAGTATGTGCTGTATAGATTTGGCTTGTTGTGTGTATTCCGTGATGAATATAACTTCCTCCAAATGTTTTTTGTCTTTCTTATCTCTATACTCGAGTAACTGTCCTCTATCTGTTTCCCCCACCTGTTTGTATGCCTGTTGTATACTGTCCTCCTTATACTTTCTTTCTCTGAATTCTGTAATTAATTCTTCTCCTTGAATTGTATAATCTGATTTCTTAGAACAATTTCTCCTGAGTCTGGTAAATTGTCCTTTTGGAATTGACTCTAACCAACTGGGATGGTGTCCGCTTGTTGATAAGATGTAGCTATTTACATCCACGTTTTTCTTGAAGGTTTTTGTATGTATATTGCCTCCCTCTACAAAAATGTTTAAATCTAGGAAACTGACATTGGTCTTACTGTAGGTAGTGGTAAATTTAAGGTTGTTGCTGTTCCTATTCATATACTCTATAAATCCATTCAGTGTGTCCTCCTCTCCTTGCCATATGAAAAAAATGTTGTCTATGAATCTGGTCCAGAGCACGAGACTCGCCCCAAGTCCCGTCCCCCCCCACACGAACCGGTCCTCCCACCAGCTCATGAAGAGGTTGGCGTAACTCGGGGCGAATCTCGTGCCCATCGCTGTCCCCGTGGTCTGGAGGTAAAAGGTGCCTCCAAACCACACATAATTATGTTTAAGGATGTAGATAATACTGTCGATGATGAATTGTCGTTGTACCTCTGTCAGACCTGTGTCTTGATCTAGATGGTATTTAATACTTTCCGTCCCCTGGTCGTGGTCAATTATTGAATATAATGATGTGACATCAGAAGTGACTAGCCACATGTCTTCTTTCCACTCTATTCCTTGTAATTTCTTGAGTATATGAGTGGTGTCTCCTAGATAGGATCTTTGTTTCTGCACATAGGGTTGCAAGAATGTGTCCAAATATTCTGATAATTGAGATGTCAAGGAACCTATCCCCGATATAATTGGTCTACCTGGTGGATTTTGTGTGTCTTTGTGCATTTTTGGAAGGTAATAAAAAACCGGAATAATTGAATGTTGAGTTTGTATGTACTGATGTTCAAATTTATTGAGAATCCCCTGGTCTGCTCCTTTTTGTAGGTGAATGTCTAGTTCTTTTTGAAATGTTACTGTTGGATCTCTTTGCAATTTCTGATATGTATTTGTATCATCTAATATGCGATTAGCTTCTTTAATGTAGTCTGTTTTATTAAGCAAGACTATTCCACCACCTTTGTCTGCCGGTTTTACTACTATGGAGTTGTTCTCTTGTAATTCTTGTAGGGCTTTCTTTTCCTGTCTAGTCAAGTTATTTGAGGATTTGGTTACATCAAGTTTTTCAATGTCTCTTTCTACCATTTTGATGAACGCATCAATTTGTGTGCCCTTCAAGTGACTTGGGTAGAATGTGGATTGTGGTTTGAGTTAACTGTGTCTGTATTGGTCTGGTTCAGTATGGTTTCTTACCGCTGCAGGTGTTGTGGTAGCAAAATATTTTTTCAATGTCAGTTTGCGTGCAAATTTGTGAAGGTCGAGATAGGTGTTGAATTTATCCATTTTGTTTGTGGGTGCGAATTTCAAACCTTTATCTAAAAGTTTTAGATCACTGTTGGTTAATTGTGTATCACTTAGGTTAAAGATTCCTTTGCCTAGTTCCTCTACCTCTATTTGTTGTCTGTTTTTGTTATTTTCTCCCCCTCTGACTCCTCGCCTAGTTCTTCTAACTTTCTTTTCATTTTTTAGGTGGGTATATTGTTGTTGTTCGTGTGGCGTCCCTCCGAGTTGGTGACCCCTAAAAAATGATTGATGCACATGCTTGTGTCAATTCTGTGTCTACTTGTTTGCTAGTAAATGATGTTAATATACTTTTATCAAGTATTAATTGAGTAGTGCTTGGTTGATCTTGTACCTGTTGTGTGCGTGCCCTTTCTGTGATGAAACCACTCACTTGATTCTGATCGGCCCACCCTGTCTCCAGAGATAATCTGGCTAGACTTTCGTATTCCACGTCTTCCTCTATTTCATGTATGGAAAATGAAACCTCTGATTCTGTATCTTCCTCTGAGGAGTCAAGCGACTGGTTAAGATGATTCCCTATATTCTTGTTCTCATCTATTTGGTGTATTTTTGACATGTATTGCTGGTATGTAAGGTTAAGTTTCTTGTAGATGGAATTTGTTTGGTTGTACTGTTTAGGTGCAAAAGTGGGTGCTGTTCTAGGTTTCTCAAGTAGTGGTTGTTTTGATTTTTTTCTTTGGTATACGTGATCTATTAACCCCGAATTTGTCCCTAAGGATTTTTCTCTTTTTGATTTCTATTAATTGATTTTCTCGTTTTAATATTCTTTGTGCTGTCAGTTCTGAAAGGTTCTTAAATTCTTGTTCTTGCTTGTGTGGTCCTAATTGTGTATCTAATGTTGTAATACTCTGTCCTATTTGTTCTAGTTCAGATGTATTGTTCTTGATGATTAATGTTATCAATTTGTTTGAGCATTCTTTTAGAATGTTGTTCCACTCAGTCATAAACGATGTATTTTCTCTGTTGTGTGTGGGTATTTTCTTTACCTTCAGCCCCTTGGGTACTAGTTCATTTTGTAAATACCAGTTGAGTGTATGTGTATCCCACCATAAATTGGTTTCTTTATTAATCAATCTCTCTAATTGTAAAAAAACATTACAGAAGGTGTTGCTATCACTTGTCTATAACTATAAAAGTTATTGTCTCATATATCACCTTCCTGTGTAGGTTATATTGTACCTAAAACCATACAGACAATTAGTGATAACAAATTGAGGGGTAAGCACATTACAATCACCAGGATTGAGCGCAGCACAAATTTGTATTTTTTGTTTCTATTTGGAGGTTGGTCACCTTTAAGTGCGGCAGCTTATCCGAACAAAAAGGGACTCAGTGCGCAGTTAAGCAAACAAATTTTGATTTACAGTCTTGACTAATTATCTGCAGCAAGAGACCCCACATGGGATTGATTGAACTACGAGAAAACAGAGCCACTAGGGCAGAACTGATATTTCAAGATTTAGTGGGACTAAACACTCAGACAAGTGATAGCAACACCTTCTGTAATGTTTTTTTACAATTAGAGAGATTGATTAATAAAGAAACCAATTTATGGTGGGATACACATACACTCAGAGGCGTAACTAGGGTTTTTGGAGCCCAGGGCAAGATCAATAATGGCGCCCCCCCCCCACAAAAAATAATAATAATAATAAAAATAATAAATAAATAAAATGATAATAAAATGATAATTAAAAAAAAAATACAAAAGGAAAGTATGTGCAGACGCCACCGGTGTCACTGCATATAAAGATGTCAGGGTGTGTATGTACAGATGTAGGTGCAGTGGTCGAAGTTGAATTTTTGAAGGCGGAATGAAAGAGTGCAGATAGCAATTATGCGCGCGCCGAAGGCGCGCGCGCTCCGGAAAAGGGGCGCGGTCACTCAAAAGGGGCGTGTCCTTCAGTGTAGTAGGACCCCTTATACTATCTAGTACTGGTGCCCCTTTCACATTATAGCACACGGTATGAGCCGAAATTCACATTATAGCACACAGTATGAGCCGAAATTCACATTACTCCACACGGCATGAGCCGAAATTCACATTATAGCACACAGTATGAGCCGAAATTCACATTACCCCACATGGTATGAGCCAAAATTCACAGTATAGCACACGGTATGAGCCAAAATTCACATTATAGCACACGGTATGAGCCGAAATTCACATTATAGCACACGGTATGAGCCAAAATTCACATTACTCCACATGGTATGAGCCAAAATTCACATTACCCCACATGGTATGAGCCGAAATTCACATTATAGCACACGGTATGAGCCGAAATTCACATTACAGCACACGGAATGAGCCAAAATTCACATTACCCCACATAGTATGAGCCGAAATTCACATTATAGCACATGGTATGAGCCAAAATTCACGTTACAGCACATGATATGAGCCAAAATTCCCATTATAGAGTTAGGGGATCCTACCCCCAGAATTAACATGGCCTGTGGGGCACTATGATGAGGGGAGCCCACCCCCTTAATAGACTAATTGCAGAGTTTAGCAGCGGAAGGGCTGCAGCGGTTTCTCACCCCAAGCTGCGGCGCTTCTGCCACCTCCGACACTCCACATCTTCGGCACCACCCGGGATGCAGAGCACCGCTCCGGGTATGCACCTTTTTCAGTGAGGTCTGCTGCGCTCCGAAGGGGTTCTTGTTTCATGCTGCAGGATCCCGATGTGCGCCTTCCTCCCCGCTGTTACTGTCACGGTAAGCATTAGTATCGTTTACCGCAGAGGCCATTTTCTGAGGCATATGTGTTAAACCTCAGGAACTGAGATGCCCTTCTCACCATACAGCTGTGTGGCCGAGCCGGGCGGGGGGACAGCCAGCAGCAGCATGCCGGATATCAGCAGCAGAGGGTGCGGGCTGTACATACTTGAGGCAGCTGGATATTCAACAGTGCTGAAAGCCTCCGGAGCCCGCACCCCCGGAGCTGCAGTACACCGGCAGAGGACACCCATCCCCCGAACCCTGCGTAGCCAAAGCCGGAGATCAGCAGCATGTTGAACGCGGAAGCAGAAGCTGCTTATTGCCGGTCAACATGCTGCTGATCTCCGGCTTTGGGCTCCGCACGTGCCTTACAGCCCCCACCCTCGGCTGCTGATATCCGGCATGCTGCCCCTGCTGCTGGCTTTCCACCCGCCCGGCTCGCCCACCCAGCTGGATGGTGAGTGAGCAGGGCATCTCAGTGCCCGTGGTTTAATACATATCTCTCTTCGGTAAATGGCCATTATTACATCCCACACACACTAATTACACACACACAGACTGGCCACCCCCAAATCCTACACACACCCACTCAGACTACACACACACATTCTCATACTTTCCTCTCCGCCACACACATACTGGACTGCAAAAATGTACACACACTGACACTGTTCCACACACACACAATTAACACACACTCACTGTCCCACACACACAATTAACACACACGCACACTGTCCCACACACCAGTGGCGTGCGGTGAGGTCAGTGACGTGCGGTGAGGCACTACAGCCATAATGTCTGCCGAATCCTGCCGATGACCCCTACCGCCACCGAGCCAATGCCCGCCACTGCCTCTGAGCCGCTGCCCGCTGCCACCACCAATGGCTTACAAACTCGCCCACCATCAACTGACCCAGCCCTCCGCCACTAATTTGCAACTCAGTCCAAAGCCGCCAATGCCCGCTGCATGCCTGCTCATCATACTTGTGATATATTGTACATTTTTATAGAAAAAAATAATAATTTGTGTTTGGGACTGGGAAGGGAGTGGGAGGAGGACATGAATGCAATTTTGTTGTCCAGGGCTTCCATTAACTTAATGGAGAAGGGTCTGAATGGGTTAAAAATGTAAAAAAAAACTGCGTGAGGTCCCCCCTCCTAAGTATAACCAGCCTCGGCTCTTTGAGCCGGTCCTGGTTGTTTAAATACTGGGGGAAAAATTGGACAGGGGTTCCCCGTATTTAGACAACCAGCATCGGGCTCTTAGTCCGGTCCTGGTTCCAAAAATACGGGGGACAAAAGATGTAGGGGTCCCCCCGTATTTTTAAAACCAGCACCGGGCTCCACTAGCCAGGGACATAATGCCACAGCCGGGGGACACATTTATGTAGGTCCCTGCGGCCGTGGCATTACCCCCCCAACTAGTCACCACTGGCCGGGGTTCCCTGGAGGAGTGGGGATCCCTTAAATCAAGGGGTCACCCCCCCTCCAGGCACCCAAGGGCCAGGGGTGAAGCCCGAGGCTGTCCCCCCCATCCGTGGGCTGTGGATGGGAGGCTGATAGCCATGTAAGTAAAAAAAGAATATTGTTTTTTGTTGTGGAACTACAAGGCCCAGAAAGCCTCCACCGCTTGCTGGTACTTGGAGAACCTCAAGTACCAACATGCAGGGAAATAACGGGCCCGCCGGTACCTGTAGTTCTACAACAGAAAAAATACCCAAATAAAAACACAACTCACACACCGTGACAGTAAAAATTTATTAAAACACACTGACACACTCACACATACTTACCTATATCCCACGCCGGTCACGTCCACTTGTCCAGTAGAATCCAATAGGGGTAGCTGTAAAAATGAGAGACACATTACTTACCTACATCCCACGCCGGTCACGTCCACTTGTCCAGTAGAATCCAATAGGGGAATCTGTAAAAATGAGAGACAGATTACTTACCTAAATCCCACGCCGGTCACGTCCACTTGTCCAGTAGAATCCAATAGGGGTACCTGTAAAAATGAGAGACAGATTACTTACCTAAATCCCACGCCGGTCACGTCCACTTGTCCAGTAGAATCCAATAGGGGTACCTGTAAAAATGAGAGACAGATTACTTACCTATATCCCACGCCGGTCACGTCCACTTGTCCAGTAGAATCCAGTAGGGGAATCTGTAAAAATGAGAGACAGATTACTTACCTACATCCCACGCCGGTCACGTCCACTTGTCCAGTAGAATCCAATAGGGGTACCTGTAAAAATGAGAGACAGATTACTTACCTACATCCCACGCTGGTCACGTCCACTTGTCCAGTAGAATTCAATAGGGGTACCCGTAAAAATGAGAGACAGATTACTTACCTACATCCCACGCTGGTCACGTCCACTTGTCCAGTAGAATCCAGTAGGGGAATCTGTAAAAATGAGAGACAGATTACTTACCTACATCCCACGCCGGTCACGTCCACTTGTCCAGTAGAATCCAATAGGGGTACCTGTAAAAATGAGAGACAGATTACTTACCTGCATCCCACGCTGGTCACGTCCACTTGTCCAGTAGAATTCAATAGGGGTACCTGTAAAAATGAGAGACAGATTACTTACCTACATCCCACGCTGGTCACGTCCACTTGTCCAGTAGAATCCAGTAGGGGAATCTGTAAAAATGAGAGACAGATTACTTACCTACATCCCACGCCGGTCACGTCCACTTGTCCAGTAGAATCCAATAGGGGTACCTGTAAAAATGAGACACAGATTACTTACCTACATCCCACGCCGGTCACGTCCACTTGTCCAGTAGAATCCAATAGGGGTACCTGTAAAAATGAGAGACAGATTACTTACCTAAATCCCACGCCGGTCACGTCCACTTGTCCAGTAGAATCCAATAGGGGTACCTGTAAAAATGAGAGACAGATTACTTACCTACATCCCACGCTGGTCACGTCCACTTGTCCAGTAGAATTCAATAGGGGTACCTGTAAAAATGAGAGACAGATTACTTACCTACATCCCACGCTGGTCACGTCCACTTGTCCAGTAGAATCCAGTAGGGGAATCTGTAAAAATGAGAGACAGATTACTTACCTACATCCCACGCCGGTCACGTCCACTTGTCCAGTAGAATCCAATAGGGGTACCTGTAAAAATGAGAGACAGATTACTTACCTACATCCCACGCCGGTCACGTCCACTTGTCCAGTAGAATCCAATAGGGGTACCTGTAAAAATGAGAGACAGATTACTTACCTACATCCCACGCCGATCACGTCCACTTGTCTAGTAGAATCCAATAGGGGTACCTGTAAAAATGAGAGACAGATTACTTACCTACATCCCACGCCGATCACGTCCACTTGTCCAGTAGAATCCAATAGGGGTACCTGTAAAACTGAGAGACAGATTACTTACCTACATCCCACGCCGATCACGTCCACTTGTCCAGTAGAATCCAATAGGGGTACATCTAAAAATGAAAATGATACTTACAAACTTCAATCCACAGGAGGAGAGAGAGAGAGAGAGAGAGAGAGAGAGGGGGGGGGAGGAGGAGGAGGAGGGGGGGGGAGAGAGAGACTAACCTGCTGCTGCTGCTGCTGGGGAGACCACACACTGCAGGGCCACGACGGGAGGACGAAGCTGGCGGAGGAGGGGGAGAGCCTCACACCGCCGCACCTGTCAGCGGCAGCGGAGGAGGACGGGGCGCACACTACAGACGCCAATAACCGCCGGGACAATTAACACACACACACACAATTAACACACACGCACACTGTCCCACACACACACACACACAATTAACACACACGCACACTGTCCCACACACACACACAATTAACACACACGCACGCACACTGTCCCACACACACAAATAACATACACGCACACTGTCCCACACACACACAATTAACACACACTCACACTGTCCCACACACACACACAATTAACACAACCACACAATTAACACACATTCACACTGTCCCACACACACAATTAACACACTCACACTGTCCCACACACACAATTAACACACTCACACAATTAACACACACTCACACTGTCCCACACACACAATTAACACACCCACACAATTAACACACATTCACACTGTCCCACACACACACAATTAGCACACATTCACACTGTCCCACACACACACAATTAACACACTCACACTGTCACACACTCACACAATTAACACACACTCACACACAATAAACACACACACACTGTCCCGCACCCCCCTCTCCCGACAGAAAAAATATATAAACATATAACATAATTGTAAAGCCCGCTCACCTGTTAAGGCCGCAAACGCGCGCGCGCGCACCTCCGATGTCGCGGTCGTGCGCACGCGCGATCGCGTTACAGTTACAGTACAATGTGCAGGGAGGAGGGGGGGGGGATGAGGGGAGGCTCCTGGCTGCCGCTGCCTGTCAAGTGTGACAGGCACAGCAGCCGGGGAGACAGGGAGAGCGCCGCAGGTAGCGCCGACGGAATCCCTGTCGCATGGGGTGAGCGGGCCGTGCCGGTGGCGCCCCCTCTATTGGGGCTTCCACGGCGCCCAGGGCACGTGCCCTGCTCGCCCCGTGCTAGATACGCCTCTGCATACACTCAACTGGTATTTACAAAATGAACTAGTACCCAAGGGGCTGAAGGTAAAGAAAATACCCACACACAACAGAGAAAATACATCGTTTATGACTGAGTGGAACAACATTCTAAAAGAATGCTCAAACAAATTGATAACATTAATCATCAAGAACAATACATCTGAACTAGAACAAATAGGACAGAGTATTACAACATTAGATACACAATTAGGACCACACAAGCAAGAACAAGAATTTAAGAACCTTTCAGAACTGACAGCACAAAGAATATTAAAACGAGAAAATCAATTAATAGAAATCAAAAAGAGAAAAATCCTTAGGGACAAATTCGGGGTTAATAGATCACGTATACCAAAGAAAAAATCAAAACAACCACTACTTGAGAAACCTAGAACAGCACCCACTTTTGCACCTAAACAGTACAACCAAACAAATTCCATCTACAAGAAACTTAACCTTACATACCAGCAATACATGTCAAAAATACACCAAATAGATGAGAACAAGAATATAGGGAATCATCTTAACCAGTCGCTTGACTCCTCAGAGGAAGATACAGAATCAGAGGTTTCATTTTCCATACATGAAATAGAGGAAGACGTGGAATACGAAAGTCTAGCCAGATTATCTCTGGAGACAGGGTGGGCCGATCAGAATCAAGTGAGTGGTTTCATCACAGAAAGGGCACGCACACAACAGGTACAAGATCAACCAAGCACTACTCAATTGATACTTGATAAAAGTATATTAACATCATTTACTAGCAAACAAGTAGACACAGAATTGACACAAGCATGTGCATCAAATCATTTTTTAGGGGTCACCAACTCGGAGGGACGCCACACGAACAACAACAATACACCCACCAAAAAAATGAAAAGAAAGTTAGAAGAACTAGGCGAGGAGTCAGAGGGGGAGAAAAGAACAAAAACAGACAACAAATAGAGGTAGAGGAACTAGGCAAAGGAATCTTTAACCTAAGTGATACACAATTAACCAACAGTGATCTAAAACTTTTAGATAAAGGTTTGAAATTCGCACCCACAAACAAAATGGATAAATTCAACACCTATCTCGACCTTCACAAATTTGCACGCAAACTGACATTGAAAAAATATTTTGCTACCACAACACCTGCAGCGGTAAGAAACCATACTGAACCAGACCAATACAGACACAGTTAACTCAAACCACAATCCACATTCTACCCAAGTCACTTGAAGGGCACACAAATTGATGCGTTCATCAAAATGGTAGAAAGAGACATTGAAAAACTTGATGTAACCAAATCCTCAAATAACTTGACTAGACAGGAAAAGAAAGCCCTACAAGAATTACAAGAGAACAACTCCATAGTAGTAAAACCGGCAGACAAAGGTGGTGGAATAGTCTTGCTTAATAAAACAGACTACATTAAAGAAGCTAATCGCATATTAGATGATACAAATACATATCAGAAATTGCAAAGAGATCCAACAGTAACATTTCAAAAAGAACTAGACATTCACCTACAAAAAGGAGCAGATCAGGGGATTCTCAATAAATTTGAACATCAGTACATACAAACTCAACACCCAAGTATTCCGGTTTTTTATTACCTTCCAAAAATGCACAAAGACACACAAAATCCACCAGGTAGACCAATTATATCGGGGATAGGTTCCTTGACATCTCAATTATCAGAATATTTAGACACATTCTTGCAACCCTATGTGCAGAAACAAAGATCCTATCTAGGAGACACCACTCATATACTCAAGAAATTACAAGGAATAGAGTGGAAAGAAGACATGTGGCTAGTCACTTCTGATGTCACATCATTATATTCAATAATTGACCACGACCAGGGGACGGAAAGTATTAAATACCATCTAGATCAAGACACAGGTCTGACAGAGGTACAACGACAATTCATCATCGACAGTATTATCTACATCCTTAAACATAATTATGTGTGGTTTGGAGGCACCTTTTACCTCCAGACCACGGGGACAGCGATGGGCACGAGATTCGCCCCGAGTTACGCCAACCTCTTCATGAGCTGGTGGGAGGACCGGTTCGTGGGGGGGGGGCGGGACTTGGGGCGAGTCTCGTGCTCTGGACCAGATTCATAGACGACATTTTTTTCATATGGCAAGGAGAGGAGGACACACTGAATGGATTTATAGAGTATATGAATAGGAACAGCAACAACCTTAAATTTACCACTACCTACAGTAAGACCAATGTCAGTTTCCTAGATTTAAACATTTTTGTAGAGGGAGGCAATATACATACAAAAACCTTCAAGAAAAACGTGGATGTAAATAGCTACATCTTATCAACAAGCGGACACCATCCCAGTTGGTTAGAGTCAATTCCAAAAGGACAATTTACCAGACTCAGGAGAAATTGTTCTAAGAAATCAGATTATACAATTCAAGGAGAAGAATTAATTACAGAATTCAGAGAAAGAAAGTATAAGGAGGACAGTATACAACAGGCATACAAACAGGTGGGGGAAACAGATAGAGGACAGTTACTCGAGTATAGAGATAAGAAAGACAAAAAACATTTGGAGGAAATTATATTCATCACGGAATACACACAACAAGCCAAATCTATACAGCACATACTCAAGAAACACTGGCCACTTCTCATGGAGGATGAAATTCTGAACGACATTTTAGACACAAAACCAAAAGTCATCTTTAGAAAAGCACCAGATCTAAAGAAGAAACTGGTACATAGTCATCTACAACCAACCACATTGATACAAACACACATCAATCAATCCAAACCCAGAACAGGTTTCTACTATTGTGGGACCTGTTTGGGATGCAGAAATGGAGGACCGCAGAGCACCAAACCAGTAAACAGCTTCAGTTCCACCAACACACATAAAGTATATAATATCAAGGACAGACTGACATGCAATAGCAAAGGGGTTATTTACATATTAGAATGTGGATGCAAAAAACAATAGATAGGACGAACCATACGCCGATTGAAAGCCAGAATTAGTGAACATATTCGTAATATCAAAAGGGGACTGGAGGAACACAATTTATCAAAACACTTTAAAGATCACCATGAGAGTAACTCAAAATCATTAAAATTCATAGGGATACAGGAGGTTCACCCTAACTGGAGGGGAGGTGACTTTATTGAAAAAATCAATAAAATAGAACTTAGGTAGATGTATGAAATGAAGACACTGGCCCCTTTTGGACTAAATAAAGATAATGAAGTGAAATCAGTTATTTGTAAAAAATGAACATATCTGTCACTTTTAAGATAGGATTCCCTAACATTTAATCCAGATTTGGCATTTGTGCATAACCTATTCACATCTATCAACATCAGCAATTCTTATTTATCAATTTAAAGGGAAATCAGACTTTTAGATAAAGGGATAAATATTTAATCAGGACCCTTTAGAACAATCAGATCAATCAGGTTATCCTATACACTAAATAGAAAGGAGTCTAGACCAATAGGAGCAGCATATGAAGACCACATGACCACCCTTTAAAAATCAGAACAATTCACTAATTGAATACACCATTCTCCCAGAGGAAGGCCTGACAGAGGCTGAAACGCGTTGGAGGCACCACTGATTTTATTATCCACATTTCATTTATCATTGCCGCACGGAGCAGAGGGGACGAGACGATCCATGAAAGAACTGGTCACGTGACCCGGACATTCAGAGAGCGCGCTCGTAACTAAGCAACCGCAGGACGAGGAACGGAGGAAGAAGTCGGTGTCGGAACTCGGGTCATCATCGGGAAAAGACAACAGGTGAGTGTCCGTATGAGGCGGGGTTAGCCTGGTGAGCAGCTCCGTAGAGCGTCCCCCGGACTCCCTTGCCTCAGACAGGCTGCTCATTCGAACCGACTGGCACACGGGGAACGTCCGAAGCAGGACGCACCACGGACAGCCAGGGTGAGAGGAGGAAGCCAGTCCGGAGGAAACCACTGTGTCTGTGTACCATATGAATGAACATTGAGTGCTCCACACCGTGAAGACTCAAGTACCTTTTACAGTATTACTGCAGAAGCAATTGAGTACTCAAAAGACTGTACCAAGTAGAATCTGGTGAAACTTGCATGCGGGACGCCGCATTAAGAAAGGGTGACATTGAGAAATGATATGGACAATACTGGACTAAATTGCCTAAATAAACGGAGCTTAGCACTTAAAAAATACAGTTGCCACAGTATTATTTCATCCACGATCTGGTATATACTATACTTTATAAATTACACTGGTCAACTATAAAAGTTATTGTCTCATATATCACCTTCCTGTGTAGGTTATATTGTACCTAAAACCATACAGACAATTAGTGATAACAAATTGAGGGGTTAGCACATTACAATCACCAGGATTGAGCGCAGCACAAATTTGTATTTTTTGTTTCTATTTGGAGGTTGGTCACCTTTAAGTGCGGCAGCTTATCCGAACAAAAAGGGACTCAGTGCGCAGTTAAGCAAACAAATTTTGATTCTCTTCACATAGATCTTCAAAGCCCGTACAACATCCAATGCCTTTGTAGCAATTGAGGAGTCAGTAGCCACTGGCACCACAATAGGTTGGTTGATATGGAAAGCCGATGCAACCTTAGGTAGGAACTGTGGACGAGTCCTAAGTTCCGCCCTGTCTTCATGGAAGATCAGATAAGGACTTTTGCAAGATAAAGCCCCCAATTCCGACACGCGTCGAGCAGAAGCCAAGGCCAACAGAGTGACCACCTTCCACGTGAGAAACTTGATGTCAGCCTCCAGTAGAGGCTCAAACCATGCTGATTGTAGGAACTGCAACACCTCATTTAGATCCCAGGGTGCCGTGGGTGCCACAAAGGGAGGCTGGATGTGCAGAACCCCTTTCAAAAAGGTCTGAACCTCAGGGAGGACAGTCAATTGTTTTTGAAAGAAGATGGACAAAGCAGAGATTTGGACCTTGATGGATCCCAATCTCAGGCCCATATCCACACCTGCCTGAAGGAAAAGGAAAAAACGTCTAAGTTGAAACTCTACCGCAGGAAACTTCCTGGCTTCACACCAAGAAACATATTTCTTCCAAATACGGTGGTAATGTTTAGACGTCACCCCCTTCCTAGCCTGAATCAGGGTAGGAATGACCTCACTTGGAATACCTTTCCGAGCTAAGATCTGGCGTTCAACCGCCATGCCGTCAAACGTAGCCTTGGTAAGTCTGGATAGGCGAACGTCCCCTGCAGCAGCAGATCCTCCCGAAGAAGTAAGGGCCTTTGATCTTCCAGCAGAAGATCCAGTAGATCCGCATACCAAGCCCTCCTTGGCCAGTCCGGAGCAATGAGGATTGCCAGATCCTTTGTTCTTCTTACCAGCTGAAGAACTTTTGGAAACAGAGGAAGTGGAGGGAACACATACACTGACGGGAACATCCACGGTGTTACTAGTGCGTCCACCGCCACTGCCTGTGGGTCCCTCGACCTGGAACAGTACCTCCCCAGCTTCTTGTTGAGGCGGGAGGCCATCATGTCTATGTGAGGAACCCCCCACCAACCGGTTAACTCCTCGAACACCTTCGGATGGAGGCCCCACTCCCCTGGATGGAGATCGTGTCTGCTGAGGAAGTCTGCTTCCCATTTGTCTACTCCCGGAATGAAGATTGCCGACATCGCTACAGCATATCTTTCTGCCCAGAGGAGGATTCTTGACACCTCTGACATGGCAGCCCTGCTCTTCGTTCCGCCTTGTCGATTTATGTAGGCCACTGTGGTCACGTTGTTCGACTGCACCTGAACAGCCCGATCCTGTAGAAGGTTTGCTGCTTGCAGAAGGGCGTTGTACTCGGCCCTTAGCTCCAGGATGTTTATTGAGAGAAGAGATTCTTGATTCGACCACCCTCCTTGGAAGGTTTCCCCTAGAGCGACTGCTCCCCAACCTCTTAGACTTGCATCTGTGGTTAAAAGGATCCAGTCCTGAATTCCGAACATTCAGCCTTCCAGAAGGTGAGGAAGTTGCAGCCACCAGAGGAGTGAAATCCTGGCTTTCGGAGACAGGCGTATCCTCTTGTGCATGTGTAGGTGAGAGCCCGACCACTGGTCCAATAGGTCCAGCTGAAAAGGACGAGCATGAAACCTGCCGTACTACAGAGCCTCGTAGGCGGCAACCATCTTCCCCAGAAGGCGTATGCATTGATGAACCGATACCCGGGTAGGCCTTAGGACATCCCGGACCATTGCTTGAATCACCAACGCTTTCTCCACCGGGAGAAATACCCTCTGCACTTCCATGTCGGGGATCATTCCCAGGAAATACAGCCGCCTTGTCGGTTCCAGATGAGACTTTGGAAGGTTTAGGATCCAACCGTGCCTCCTGAGCAGTTCTGTCATGAGCGCGATGGACCGCAACAACCTCTCCCTGGACGACGCCTTGATCAGGAGATCGTCCAGATATGGAATTATGTTCACCCCCTGTTTGCGGAGGAGAACCATCATCTCCGCCATCACCTTGGTGAAAATCCTCTGTGCTGTGGAGAGGCCAAACGGCAGCGCCTGGAACTGATAGTGATCGTCCATTAGAGCAAACCGGAGATATGCTTGATGCGGCGCCCAAATGGGAATGTGGAGGTAAGCATCCTTGATGTCCAGAGACACCAGGAACTCCCCCTCCATCAGTCCTGAGATGACAGCTCTCAGAGATTCCATCTTAATTTGAACTCCCTGAGATAAGGGTTCAAAGATTTTAAGTTTAGAATAGGCCGTACCGAACCATCCGGTTTTGGTACCACAAAAAGGTTTGAATAATAACCCTTGTTCCACTGCTGAAGTGGGACCGAAACAATGACCTCTGACACCACCAATTTTCTGATGGCCTCCAGAAGAATTGTCCTGTCTGCCAGCAGGGCTGGCAAGCCTGACTTGAAGAAGCGGTGAGGCGGGGGATCTTAAAACTCCAGTCTGTACCCTCTGGACACTATATCCAGTACCCAGGGGTCCAGACCCGACGACACCCAGACGTGGCTGAACTGCCGGAGTCTTGCCCCCACCTGACTCCCCTCCGGGCCTAGCTGTCCACCGTCATGCGGAGGACTTAGGGATATCAGAAGTGTGCTTCTGGGTCTGGGAACCTGCGGTAGCAGGCTTCTTTCCTTTGGCACAGTCACCTCTGAAGAAGGTGTTTGAAGGCTTATTCTTTCTAGGCCTCGAGGGCCAAAAAGACTGTAACGTGGTAGATTAAAAAGGCTTCTTCATAGCCGGTGCAGCTGAGGGGAGAAAAGGAGACTTACCCGCGGTAGCAGTGGCAATCCACGCATCCAGCGCCTCCCCAAAAAGAGCCTGACCCTTGTACGGTAGGCCCTCCACACACTTCCTGGATTCCACGTCCTCAGACCAGTTGCGCAGCCAGAGACCCCTGCGAGCCGAGATGGACATGGAGGAGATCCTCGCAGCCATGGAATCCAGGTCTTTCATGGAATCCAACAGGAACCCTGCAGAATCCTGAATATTACGTCAAAATATATCAACGTCACCTTTGTCCAGCGTAGTCGATTCCTCCTGCAGAGTGATTGACCACCTGGCAATAGCTTTAGCAATTCAAGCACAGGCTATAGTAGGCTACAATATAGCCCCTGAAGCCGTGTAAATGGATTTCAGCGTAGCATCCACCTTGCGATTTGCCGGGTCCTTTAACGCGGTAGATCCCGGAACCGGTAATACCACCTGTTTGGACTGCCTGGAAACAGAGGCGTTGACTATCGGCGGGGACTCCCATCTCTTCCTATCTTCCTCTGGGAAGGGAAAAGCCACCAAGACTCTCTTGGGAATCTGGAATTTCTTTTCCGGAGTTTCCCATGCCTTTTCAAAGATAGCATTCAATTCTTTTGACGCCGGGAAGGTAAGGGGGCTTCTTATTATCTGTAAAGAAGGCCTCCTCCACCTGTTCTGGAGCGGTGTCCGAAATGTGTAAAACATCCCTGACAGCCTCAATCATCAACTGCACCCCCTTGGCAAGTGATGCTGTCCCCCTCAGCACATCCCCGTCACCGTCTGCAGCGGCAGAGTCGTTGTCCGTGTCATCCTGTATAATTGCAAGTGCACATTTGTGAGAATGCACCGCAGGGGAACCCGAGGTGCAGTATCAGACCATACAACCATAGAGGACCGGAGGACCTGAGTGGCATGCTCAGTCCTAGCAACCCTATCGGAAATCTGAGAAATAGTCCCGCTCAGAGAGACTAACCATTCTGGCTCTCTACTGGGATCTGCGCTAAAACAGTGCAATCCTGATTACATGGAATGGAGTCTTCCTGGGAAGACAAATACTCTGCAGCATATATACATAGTGTCCCTAGACATGTTGTCACATACCCTCAAACACCCCACAAACACACAGGGTACTGGGCAGACAGAGTTTCCCCCCAAGAATGGCAGAGAGACACAGAGATTGGAGCCAACCCTCACACAGCACTGTTAGAGTATAGGGAGACCCTAAACCCGCACTGTGTCCCTTAATAGGTGACACAGCCTTAACACAGTCTCCTCCCCCTTCTACAACCCCCTGGTACCGTACAGATAGCTGGAGTCGTTCAGGAGGGACCTGGCATCCACTGGCAGTGAGCTGCAGGCTGAAAAATGGCGCTGAACGCTGCTGGGTCCGCTCTGAGAAGCTCCACCCCCTCAATGGCGTTGTCTTCCTGCTCACTGAAGATTATGCTGGCCGGAGGGATTTATGCTGGCCTGGATCCACAGAACCCGACAGGCTGCTTGTTGTCAGTGTAGGGTCCGGAGTTGCTTCAGAACATCATTAAACTTGTTCAGAAATCAGAACATTAAACGTACCCTTGTGGGCTCGCCTCGCTCACCACATGTTACTATTCCCAGTAGAGGTCCACGTGGATAGTAAAAATGCTAGACCAGGGGGTGACATCTACTATTCCGAGTAGATGTCCACGTGGATAGTAAAAATGCTAAACCAGGGAGTGCCATGTTCTGAACTTGAGACACATACATATACATATATATATATATTTATTTCTAATTCTCTTACTTCACGATATGTTAGGAAGATGAAATTTAACATAGGTATTCTGCAGGTGGGAAATAGGAAAACAACATAATTAGAATTTTAATAGACCTCCTCTAAGCCCTAAGCGGATGAAAAGGGGATTGACATAATGACATCATTACCGATGCGTGGCTTGCATTGTGTGAATAATAATGCCTAAATGGACAGTTGGATCAAAATTTGGATTGCACCTCCAGTGTGTAGAATTTAATAAACTACAAAAATAGTCCTATCACATTTTACCGTATCTGCTACAGGTGCTCATCGGGTAATGCCAAGAACCATGGATTAATATTTACTTACATTAATACGTCTCACATTTACAGCTCTATATATTTACCATATTTTTAACAGTCATTTATATTTACAACCATGAAAATCAGAAACTCCTGTGTAAAGAACGGGTAGACCTGGATGGATGGATGGATGGATGGATGGATGGATGGATGGATGGATGGATGGATGGATGGATGGATGGATGGATGGATGGATGGATGGATGGATGGATGGATAGATAGATAGATAGATAGATAGATAGATAGATAGATAGATAGATAGATAGATGTGTGTTCTTTGATAAATACAAAATTGTATTTAAAGGTCAATAATATAACAGGTGGTGGGGCATGCTTCATATAAACAAAAAGGGGAGAGACTGACATGATTGGCGGTAGGTGGTAGTTATGCCCTCCATGTCGTCAGCCACACCCCACCCCATTTGAATATCACACTCTTGCCATGCTAGTCTTACCCCCTGTGGCAGCACGCTATTGGCCCTTCATAAATTTCAGCTCCAGACCCAAGTGGACTTTGATCTGGCACTGGTTGGGAGGGGTCGCCAGTGTGGTCTCTCACCCAGAGCACCGAAATTTCTAGCTAAGTCTATGTAGATAGATGTTCCCTTCTCACCAAGATTCGGCCTATCCACAACCCAATATCTGAACAAATTAATAAGACTCACTCATGGCTTCAGCAGGACAAAAGGTTATCAAGTAAATCTGCCACACATATCAAATAAAATATAAGAAAAGTATCCTGTGTAATGCCACAAAATCCTTTTCTTAAACTTTGAAACCTTAGCAACATGCATTAACATTCACCTTGCATATATTTCCCTTACAGATCCTCTTTGAGAAATTCCCCTTCCCCCCATCTCACCACAATGGTCTGCCCCCTCCTTGGTTACTCCTCTCACCGATTAGATTAGTTACAGTTCTAGAGAAAGTATATTTGTTTGATGTTCTGCATTACGACCATTTGATCCATTGTACACATCATGCTGATCAGACACTGTTAAAATAAAAATATATTTTCTTTGTTATGATGTCTAGACTTAAGCCTTTCTCCTCCATATGAATAATATGAACCCAGGACATAGCTAGGCATTTTGGTGCCAGAAACCATATTTTAAATAGGTATACTTAAAAAAAATAAAAAAAAAAGGGGGTGACCTCACAGGAAGGGACGTGGTCACACAAAAGTACTGCATCACATTACACCACACAGTAGTGTCCGTTATTCACATTACACCAGACAGTAGTGTCCGTTATGCGGATTCCGCCACACATTAGTTCCCGTTAGTCACATTACACCACACAGTAGTGTCCGTTATTCGCATTACGCCACAGTA
The DNA here is from genome assembly GCF_028390025.1 of Pseudophryne corroboree. NCBI lineage: Eukaryota > Metazoa > Chordata > Amphibia > Anura > Myobatrachidae > Pseudophryne > Pseudophryne corroboree. The sequence goes on from NC_086444.1 coordinate 559,381,978, forward strand.
GTGCCCATTAGTCACATTACACAGCACAGTAGTGTCCGTTATTGACATTACACAGCACAGTACTGTCTGTTATTCACATTACACCACATTGTAGTATCCGTTATACACATAACACTGCACAGTCTTGCCCCTTAGCGATATGGAAGCATTACCAGTATTGTAAGGGTGTCTGCAAAGGGGGGGTGGGAAATCATAGTGGGCATAGCTACATACCTACACACACATACAGTCTCTTTTCTTTCTATCGAATGGCTAAAAATCAGCAGGTTTAAATCCTTGAGCCATGTGATCAATAAAACTAATGTATAAGGCTTAAGCACCAGACAAAAGGGACTGTCATGAGATAAGGGATGAGGTGTACTGCTGCCAGCCCAGGAGCTCTGAATCTGGATAGATGGTAAATTCTTTTTCTGCCAACTTTTTCTTCTTTTCCTCTCTTTTGTCAGTTCTCTGTTCTTTCCAGAGGTTCTGACCATGTCTGTTTCTTTCTTCTGATGCACAAGTTCCTCTATATCATTTACTTATCTCTGTTTCTGATGCATTCCTCATCTTTTTTACACTCTTTTTTCTAGTGACAAAGCTTTACCCTCTCCCTCTAAACACTCTTTCCTCTCCCGACCATTATCTTTGTACTGCATACCTTTTTCTTTCTCAGGAACAGGCTGCGGCAGGGAGTAAGAGCCGGGTGGCAGCTCCACGATGATGGCGAGTGTCATCTGCATCTCATGTGTCCTCCCTCATCCTGTAAGGGCTGTGTAGGGAAGATAAACTCCCAAGAGACACTGATGGACCAGGGAGCGGGGGAGCCGGGAGAGGGCAGAGAACAGGGATGGGCAGCTGTAGCTGTATGTAGCGTTGCACCCAACAGAGGAGCCGGGCGCAATGCTCCATACATTACAGCGGGCAGCGCTGCAGCTGATGTCATTGGCACATAGACCATTGCGTGTGGATGCCGACGGTTCTGATCAAAGGGCATATGCGCTGTATGCTGAGCACAGTCGGCACCACCCGTGTTACAGCCCTGTATAAATCATACATAAGTGGTTTTAAGAAAATTCTGACAGCTAAAATACAACAAGGAAAATTTTAAATTTGGGCTAACTAATGTGCAAAGACCAGCCTCAATACGCAAAGATGTTATAAAAGGCTAAATAGTATCACATGCAGTGGATATGTGAAAGTATGAAGCTGTGGTACCTTGCCCCTGTGTATTACATATATCCAACATGTAGTAAATTGTCTTTTTGGTGCTTTGTAGCGCAATGATCTTATCGAGGGTACTAACTATTGTCCCAGTTTCAAACTGCACATCAATTAACTATACCATATTATGTACTGATTAAAGTATTACTACACCAGTTTATGTGGCAATGATATACTGAGCAGCACTGTTCAATCATTGAAAACAATATGAACTACTATATCTAATTATTAATAACAATGAAACAGAGGACAGGCAAACTGTGTTATACAGCCAAGATCAAAACAGTTGTCTGCAAGTAGGATTCCCTTCCTGAAATGTAATCTTGAAGATTTTGATATTATTTTGTATATAGTTTTTTTTTTTACTGCGTTTATATATTAGAGGGCATTTTCTAAGTTGTAGTATTATTACTACTTGTGAATTAATGATGTATGAGCTGCTGCACCCCTTATTTTTTTACTTCAATTTTATATTCTCTATACCCTCTGACAAGTAATTTTCTCTCATGTCATCGATCTGTTCTTTTTATATAACTTCATTGCTGCAGTTTTCTCTTAAATCTCATGAATTGGCTTCTGGGATCTACTCAGGGGTTCCATATTCTTCGTAACTGCTGGTGTCTATTGGTTTCTTGTAACACTTTGGATTTATCCTTCCGCAATATAAATGGTTAGATCCAAAAAATGACATGTAGTGTTACGTATATTGAATGTCAAGGTAATTGTGGTGAGAGGGTTTGTGTCTCACCACAATTGCCCACATTCTGGTGGGATCAGCTCCCTCCAAAGGGGAAGAAAACAAGACCTGCACATTCTGCACCTGCAGTGGAGATTTTTAACTCTGGGCTTTCTGAATTGCACAGCTGCAACTGGAGAAACAGATGCCTGGGTTTTCCAGCTCACCCAGAGACAGCAGGAAGTCAGAAGCAGGAGAGAAGTTTAAAAGTCCCATTCACCCAGAGTTCTGGGCTGTCGAAGTCGGAAAATATTACAAACCCGCACTACACATACAGACACCATTCAGAGTGGCTTCTGTGCGGTTGCGTATTAGCACACCCGGACGCTGCATACATTGGCTCGTGAAGCCCTGCGTATTAGCGTGGGGTGTAGGTAAATACGGTGACATACGCAGTCGCATAGAAAGGCCCCCAAAGCCATGTTCCATATTCAATCCTTATAGTACAGAATTTGTACAGACTGTAATCTTCAAAGGCAAGTTACTGTTCACACACAAGCTAATCAAACCACACATACACATTCTTCTAAAACAATGTCTTGAATATATCAAGACATGTCTTGTTTACGCAAAGGTTTGTGATCATGAAACAGGCACCCTGATCTGTGAGGAAAGGAAATATCTCTAGTTATCCTTATTGTTTCAGAGTGTATACTGAAGACAACACAAACCGAACAAGTCATCGTTTGGTGGGAGCCAGAACAATGGGAGACAAATATCCCAATAGATACACATAAGCCTGCGTTTTCAAATTATTAACTACAGGCAGCCTGCAGTCTAGAAAACCTTTGATATAATAGCAGGGAAACACTTGTGGATATATATATATATATATATATATTTGTGTGTATCTTGAGAATGGTTGGTCATTTCATGTGTAGGATCATGTTGCTTGGAGATAGCATGACAGGGTAACATAATGAACATGGAAATATCTGTCACACATTGCATGTTTCCCAAACTTGGTGCACACATTGCACATAGTCTCCCCTTTCCCCTCATGCAACTTTTACTTATTTGCAAGGCACAACAAGGGAATTATACACCTTTACAGTATGCAAGGGGACAGTAACTGATCAGAGCATCATGCATGGTATCTACGTGTTCGGATAATTATGAGTAATAATCCGGTGTTGGTATGGAGAAGATCGCATGTCGTTGCGAATAGTTATTCGCAAAGGCAGATTAAAGGTATATTTGTGTTTATTATGTACTTGGTATGCGGTGGGAATCCAGAGCTGACCAGTAGTACACACCCCTGGATCAAGGCATCGCCCATATCTTCAAACCGACCAATGACCTCTCCTGTACTGTAAACGACCATCCCTCCAACCAATCGGTGGAGAGCATACAACCCCATTGTATTGTATTTTGGGCAAGGGTATATAAACCTTGCACCTGGGCCGGTCGCTCTCTCTCTCTCTTGCTCTAAGGTCATCTTTCCAGATCGACTAGAGGACCGGATCCGGGTTGCGCAGGCGAACAAACGTACGTATCATTGGGTGTGACTCTCTCTCTGTGATTGGATTGAATTGTATTGTGTTGTACCATATATATTTTAACTTATTGTAATCCCCTTTTACAAATATATTATTACTTGTTGCTGCTTTGGACCACAACATACAATCAAATACTGGTGTCGCATCCAGTTTCTGTTGAGCATTTGTATAGTGTAATTGCCACACCTAGAGCTGCCTCGTGCTCTCAGCGTGTCGGTCTGTGTGTATGCACTGAGTGTAAGCTGCACGGCTATTCCGGCGTGTGTACGCAAAGTTAGTGCACAGTACGGAACTGTGTACGCTAACTGGGGACAGAGTACGTAGGTAAAGGATTTATTACAGCGGCCGCAGCGGCTTCAGTTACAGTGTGCAATAGGGGTTAGTGGCTACTTTCCAAGAAGTCTATCGAACTTCTCAGTTGAGGGCATCGTCCGGCTCGTCTCATACCCGGCTTTTGCACAACATTACAGGCGCTTGCCAGCAGCAAGGGTGGATTAGCATTATTATATTGTGTTGAGCTATCTTGTGCTGCTGAACCGCGCCTGTACTGCATTGGTTAGGGATGCTGGCGTGAACCGCAAGGACAAAGGAAAAAAAAAAGCCATTTAAAAGTTTGTTGTTTTTTCTTTTGCATATGTAACCTTGCGTAAAGGCGCACACAGCGTACCCATACTTTGCATCCATCCCACATATTGTTGCCATAGGTTATAACGGTCATTTATAGGTTTGTGTGAAACCGGATACATCTATGTTGCTATATACATTTGAAGTAACTGTGTTAATGATATAGTTGTAAGAACACAAAACGCAGCTCTGGCCTAGTCTTTTAGGTTAAAACAGAGCAATTGTGGGGTGTGTTCGTGAGCGACAATAGTTTATATCGCTCACATTTATACTGTGTGATTTGTTTTAGTGCGGGTGCACTTTTGTACACGTGGCCCGGACAAAGTACTTGAGCACGCACAAGCGTGAAAAGGCACATGCGGTTGCGTAATTACGCAAGTTGCGTAAGATCGCTAACGCCAAGGACAAACCACACAATAGTTCAATTTAAAGCGGAGTAGTAGATGTTTATCTACAAATAGCACATAACTTTCCGGTTTCAAACGCAGATTAGAATAACATTGATAAAGTGTGTTACCTCTGGGGAAAGCTATCAGTTAACAGGAAAGGATATTTTTCTGATCAGAAAACTATAGAGTGTTAGTGTGGGCTGAAAAAGGTGTGAATGTATTGAACCCCGCTTGGTGAACTTGGTGAACTCGGTGAAACTCGGTGAACTTGGTGAGCACGGTCTAGGTGAACACGTGCAACGGAGTGTGATAAAGCTTTGTGAAGTTGTTGTTTTAAAGGTTTTTTTTCTTGGTATTACACTCCGGCTGTTTTGGAGCACAGTGTGAAGACTCCAGTGATCCTACTACTTATAGATAGCAAGTGTCTATAAGCGGTACGATTGGACCGCACGGTTGTGTGAGCGATACGTGGCGCAACGTGATACGAAGTTTTGCATATTTGTGCATAAATCTCGTCATCATACGCGTTGTGTAAAGCACATGCAAGCGTGATTTGTGTAAAAATTGTCTTTTAGGCAGATATTCACTGGGTACGGTAAGTTACTCCTAAAGGCCCAGGGGATATAGGCCAAAGTAGGACCTGCACTGGCTACGCGTGTCTGCTAAATAGGGCGGATCCGTGGTACTCGGAGCAGAAGAAGTTAGTGGAAGAACTTTGAGGACTTCCACCGTTAGACTACTGTGTTTGGAGCATTTTAGGAAGTTTTCCCGTGTTAAAAGGGTCCACAATGGGAGCCAAGTGCACAACACAGGGACGTTCCTCAGTCAGGGTTCAGCAGCAGAATTGAGACCCAGGGGGTCAGCTCGGTTGGTAATGTGGGGGAAGTATGGTCCCCACACTGAGACCTTTTGTGATGAATGGACACGAATGACTGTGGGGGATAAAGCATCATTTCCTGGGATAGGTAGTTTTGATCCAGAGGTACTACACAATGAAAGGATTATAATATGTCTGCTCAAATCCAGAAAGCAAAGGGTAAGGCATACAGATTGTTTAAACTTGTGCAACAAGAGGGGGATGTGCAAAGGGAGCTTGCTCGCACAGCAAGTTCCAAACCAGGCAGAAGCGTGAATGCGACAGCACCACCACCACCATATGTTGATGGAGAGAAGAGTGTCACCACCAATGATACAAAGGTAGAGATCAGGGAAATGCGCAGTGAATGTATTAAAACTAACGCTTGTACCTTGTACCCTGTTTTACCTTCTCCCCAAGATTACAGCAACGTAGAGGATGAGCCTAGCATGATCTCAGCCCTTGCTCTGGCTGCCACCATACACGACACAAGGGTGGGCATTGCCCAACCACCAAGGGCAGTGGCCACATCAGCCGGTGAGGGGGCAGATGAGATCGTGGCGACTGGTAAGTACGGTACCGTCCATTATGCAGAAACAGTGACTCCCCGTATTGTAGAGACAAACAAGAAAGATGTGGTTGAGTTGCATCCAGTTAGGGTGATTGCAGTCCCTAACGGGAGAACTGACACTGAGGGGGTGACCCCAATCAGGAACATTGCAATGTACTGTCCCTGGTCCCGTATGGAGCTGAGGACAATTATGGCAGAATTCCCTGACCCCAGAAAGGATTTAGTCGGATGCCAGAAATATATAAAAGATTTAGGACTTTCCCAAGAACCCAGAAACAAAGATTGGCGGACGGTGTTGCGAGCGAGTCTCCCCTCTAACATTGATATCCCAAAATTTATTACAGACTGCAACCTAGATGCAGAAGTGCCACTCACTGATGCTTACAATCAGGAGAATGTCAAGCAAATCAATATACAACTAGGTTTGTATTTCCCAGCCGTAGTTAGATGGAATAAGATTTTTTCCATAAGACAGAAAGAGAATGAACTGGCATCCGAATATTTCCACAGAGCTTTGATGGAAATGGCTAAATTCACTGGGGTTGAGGATATTAGAGACAATGTCAACCACAGGGAAGTAGCTGTCTCTGTATTAATGGAGGGATTGAAGGAGGCACTGAAAACCAGGGTGCAAACTTCTATGCCAAACTGGAGGGGTATTACGGTGACTGCACTTAGGGAATCAGCACTGGAGCACGACCGTAATATCCAGAAAACCAGGGAGGCACAAGGGGAGCGGTTGATGGTGATGAGCATCCAAGCACTGGAAGGAGCACCAACTCGACCAAAATCCCAGGCCCCTGACACATGGAAAAAGCCAAGAGTTTGTTATCTGTGTAAAAGGGAAGGGCATTATGCCAGCAATTGTAACAGCACACAAAAATTCAGACCCCCTAGACAAGAACACGAGCAAAGTAATTATACACATAGAGGAGATCAGGGATCATACAGGAGAGAGTACGAGCCGCATAGAGGGGAAACAAGGAGGTACCCACCACGGGAGGACTGGCGAGCCCCCTAAGACTTACCGTTATCCCCCTCACATATCATAGCCGCCAACGCCCAAAGGGTGGGTCCACGGCCCCAATAGAGGTTAGGCCACACCTGTAGTCTGCAGCCTGTGAAGCTGATTGCTGGCCATGGGAATGAACCTGAGGTCTTGGTCAAAGTAGCAGGAACACTACAACCATTTCTTGTAGATACAGGGGCGGCCAGATCTGTACTCAAAGCTCCAACCAATTTACTGACCACGGGCAAAACAATTTCGGCAATGGGAGTAACAGGAACATTGCAACAATACCCTTTGAGTAGACCTGCAGAGATTACGATAGGGCCCCTGCAGACCAAACACTCTTTTCTGCTGGCTGCATCGGCTCCGACTAATCTGCTCGGCAGAGATTTATTGTGTAAAATGGGGTGTGTCATATATTGTACTCCTGAGGGTGTCTTCTTGGATATACCCGAGAATCACGTTCAAGAAGTGCAAGATATATTAGACACCCCTCAAAGGCTAATGTCGCACTCTGCTGTTATAGACAAGTGTCCATCTAAGGTAGAGGAAATGACCTCACAAATACCAGGTTCCCTTTGGACCAAAGATGGACAAGACACTGGATTGATGGCGAATGTAGCTCCAGTAGTAGTGCAAGTAAAAGATGGTAGGATAGCTCCAAAGATCCCTCAGTATCCTCTGAAGCCAGAGGTAGAATTAGGAGTGTACCCCGTCATAGAGCGCTTGCTACAACAGGGCATCCTAGTCAGGACGTCCAGCACTGCCAATAGTCCCATCTTCCCTGTGAAAAAGAGTGGGGGGAGGGGTTACCGGCTAGTGCAGGATTTAAGAGGGGTGAACAAAATCGTTGAGAGTCAATTCCCCGTAGTGCCCAATCCAGCTGTCATCTTGATGCAGATCCCCGCAACCTCTTCATACTTCACTGTCATTGATCTCTGTTCTGCCTTCTTTTCTGTCCCTCTCCACCCCGACAGTCAGTACCTTTTCGCCTTCTCTTACAGGGGAGTACAGTACACCTGGACTCGTCTTCCCCAAGGCTTCATTGACAGCCCAAGTATCTTCTCCCAAGCACTGCATGACTGTTTGCAATCCTTTCAACCTGAAAATGGCTCAGTGCTAATACAGTATGTTGATGACTTATTGTTGTGCTCTGACTCATTTGAAACGTCTTTGGCAGATACGAAGCAGCTGCTGCTTCACCTCTCCCAGACAGGACACAAGGTTTCAAAGGATAAATTACAGTTGTGCAGTAAAAGGGTGAGGTACTTGGGGCATTGCTTGACACAAGGACAACAACACCTCACTGCTGATAGGATAGAAGCGATTCGCAACATGACTCTGCCACAAACCCAGCAACAGATCCGCACTTTCCTAGGAATGTGTGGGTACTGCCGAAACTGGATCCCAGGGTTCTCCATACTGGCTTTACCTTTGCAAGAGATGGTCTCTTCAAACAAAGCAGATCGGATTTCGCACACAGATGAGTCCAAACTGGCATTTGAGAGACTCAAACAGTGCCTATCACAGGCACCTGCATTAGGTATGCCAGATTATGGGAAACCCTTTGAATTGTATGGTACAGAGAGTGCTGGGTGTGCGGCAGGTGTTTTAACACAGAAACATGGTGATGCCAGCAGACCAGTAGCATACTACAGTGCACAGTTGGACACTGTAGTACGGTCTCTCCCCACATGCTTGCGAAGTGTTGCAGCGATAGCTTTGCTAGTGAGTAAGAGCGAAGACGTAGTGTTAGGATACAACCTGACCGTCCATACACCTCATGCAGTATTAGCCTTACTGAACTCTGCCCAAACCAGACATGTCTCATCTGCGCGGTTTACAAGGTGGGAATTATCACTAATTGCCCCTGTTAACATCACCATTAAGAGATGCAGCTCACTAAATCCTGCAACTTATCTGCCAGGTGTGCCTGGACAGGCACAAAGGGTGGAGGATGAGAATGATGGTGAAGGAGGATTTAGTGCAGACACTGATACGCATGATTGTATGGAATATCTGAACCAGACTTTCACTGCGAGACCTGACATTAGTAACAACCCACTGGAAAACGTAGATTTTACTTTTTACACTGACGGTAGTTGCCACAGACAGACGGACTCGGGAGACCTGTGTACTGGATACGCAGTCGTAGATGACAGAGGTATCATAGAAGCTGAGCCCCTGGGCCCACCGCACTCAGCACAAGCTGCTGAGCTGGTCGCCCTAACCAGAGCGTGTGAACTGGCCAAGGGTAAGTCAGCTAATATATACACAGATTCTAGGTATGCCTTTGGAGTGGTACATGATTTCGGGGCCCTATGGCGCCTCAGAAATTTCATGACAGCAGCTGGCACACCCGTGGTGCATGCAACCCACATCAAAAGATTGCTATCAGCAAGACAAGACCCCGACAGAGTGGCTGTTATCAAGTGCAAAGCCCACACTTACAGTCAAGACCCAGTGTCACTTGGTAACAGCCGGGCAGACGAAGCTGCCAAGGCAGCAGCAAGTTCAGCCACACTAACCAACATCACACCACTGATGACATTTAACACAATAAGCACACAACAACTCATTGAAATGCAAAATTTGTGTTCCCTGCAGGAGAAGTCCGTCTGGAAGGCGAAGGGATATGGAAGAGAGTCTTCAGGCCTCTGGACAGATGGGCACGGTAAGCCAGTGGCCCCCAAGGCATATCTTCCAGTCCTAGCGGAAGCAGCTCACGGCCTGACCCACTTGGGCAAGGAAGGTATGTGCAAACTGGTCAGGGCATACTGGAGTGCACCAGGGTTCTCATCTCATGCAGGTAGGAGGGCAATGGCTTGTATCACCTGCATGAGAAAGAATGTTGGGAAGACAATACCGACGGAACCATCCCATATCCCTCCTACGGACGGACCCTTCCAGGTAATACAAATAGACTACATACAGTTACCACCCTGTAGGAATCTGAAATATGTCCTAGTGTGTACAGATGTCTTTTCAAATTGGGTAGAAGCATTCCCCGCTGCCACAAATACTGCTACGTTCACTGTAAAGAAAATTGTGCAGGAATTTGTGTGTAGATATGGTATCCCTAGAATAATTGAAAGTGATAGGGGTACCCATTTTACAGGTGAAGTCTTTCAGGTCATGTGCAAACTGATGGGTATTAATAGCAAGCTACATACTCCGTACCGGCCACAGGCAAGCGCAAAGGTGGAGAGAATGAATAGCACTATTAAGAACAAGCTTAGCAAAGTGATGGTTGAAACTGGATTGTTGTGGCCAGAGGCATTGCCACTAGTGTTGTACAGCATCAGAACCACTCCCAGGTCACCACTTAACCTATCACCCTTTGAAGTTCTTTTTGGGCGACAACCTCACGTAATGATTGACCCCCAGGATGATTTGAAATGTAATAATGAAGTGACTGTGCAATATTTGGTTAGGATGAGCCAGCAGCTCAGAAATCAACAAAGAAATCCCTGACCTACCAAACAGTAATTGTCATGACATTGAACCTGGGGATTATGTGATGATTCGAAATTTCTTACGCTCAGGTTGCCTCATAGACAGGTGGGAAGGACCATACCAAGTTTTGTTAACCAGCACAACAGCATTGAAGGTTGCCGAGAGAGAGACTTGGGTCCACTCGTCCCATTGCAAGAAGGTTGCTGACCCGGAGAAGACTCGTGACAAAGAGCAGGTGGAAGAGAACCTCGTATCACTAGAGTGCTTGTTCCGGGAAAGTTGAGAGGCAGGACTGTTGAAAGGCATCTGAGCACGGAGAGTAACGAGAGTTAGAACGGTTGTCGTACCATTTTCTTTTTTCACCTCCCCCTGCATTTTTCCTTTCTTTTCTCCTTCTTATTTTCCTCCTTTCCCCTAACGAAATGGATCGGTTACAAGAGACTGCGTTTCGGGTTCTGTTAGTGACTTTGGTTTTAATAAGGACAACTTGTTTTTGTGAGGGTCCCAGAGAGGTGGAGCAAGGATCTGGAGTGAGTTCTGATGGAGAGTACGGGTTGGTAGAACCCCAGGATCAGCGTATCACTTTCACCAAGGCTAGCATCAGAAAAAAGGAAATCCACAAACCGGAAACCCAACTCATCAATAACCAAAACTGTCATTTTATTGTTGTATGTACCATTACATGTCTTCTGTTCATCTCTGTAGGGCTAGGTTAGTGAAACACACATAGTCATCAGATAATTGGGACACATAATTGCTCACACATATGGATCCCCACGATGTATCATCAGATAAATGTGCTCCCCATTTATCATATAGCTCGGTGGAGTTTGTTGGACCATGTACAGACCCTTAATACGGGATGAGAAGGAATATAATGAATACTTCGCAAAACCTAGAAGCTTACACTGCACGATGATACATTCCCCTCAAGCATTTACTCATACATACACGCTTTTTCCTATCACAATAGGCCACACATTTTCTCACCTATGACTTTTTCTCTCACTTGAAGGTGCATACTCTAACACTGTACCTATGTATTATTATGTAAATATTTTCTGCATATTAATTATGGCAGTTATTGTTGACTGCCAAAGGGTGGACTGTCGAAGTCGGAAAATATTACAAACCCGCACTACACATACAGACACCATTCAGAGTGGCTTCTGTGCGGTTGGTATTAGCCGTGCGTGCGCACACTCGGACGCTGCATACATTGGCTCGTGAAGCCCTGCGTATTAGCGTGGGGTGTGCGTAAATACGGTGACATACGCAGTCGCATAGAAAGGCCCCCAAAGCCATGTTCCATATTCAATCCTTATAGTACAGAATTTGTACAGACTGTAATCTTCAAAGGCAAGTTACTGTTCACACACAAGCTAATCAAACCACACATACACATTCTTCTAAAACAATGTCTTGAATATATCAAGACATGTCTTGTTTACGCAAAGGTTTGTGATCATGAAACAGGCACCCTGATCTGTGAGGAAAGGAAATATCTCTAGTTATCCTTATTGTTTCAGAGTGTATACTGAAGACAACACAAACCGAACAAGTCATTGTTTGGTGGGAGCCAGAACAATGGGAGACAAATATCCCAATAGATACACATAAGCCTGCGTTTTCAAATTATTAACTACAGGCAGCCCGCAGTCTAGAAAACCTTTGATATAATAGCAGGGAAACACTTGTGGATATATATATATATATATATATATATATTTGTGTGTATCTTGAGAATGGTTGGTCATTTCATGTGTAGGATCATGTTGCTTGGAGATAGCATGACAGGGTAACATAATGAACATGGAAATATCTGTCACACATTGCATGTTTCCCAAACTTGGTGCACACATTGCACGTAGTCTCCCCTTTCCCCTCATGCAACTTTTACTTATTTGCAAGGCACAACAAGGGAATTATACACCTTTACAGTATGTGAGGGGACAGTAACTGATCAGAGCATCATGCATGGTATCTACGTGTTCGGATAATTATGAGTAATAATCCGGTGTTGGTTTGGAGAAGATCGCATGTCGTTGCGAATAGTTATTTGCAAAGGCAGATTAAAGGTATATTTGTGTTTATTATGTACTTGGTATGCGGTGGGAATCCAGAGCTGACCAGCAGTACACACCCCTGGATCAAGGCATCGCCCATATCTTCAAACCGACCAATGACCTCTCCTGTACTGTAAACGACCATCCCTCCAACCAATCGGTGGAGAGCATACAACCCCATTGTATTGTATTTTGGGCAAGGGTATATAAACCTTGCACCTGGGCCGGTCGCTCTCTCTCTCTCTTGATCTAAGGTCATCTTTCCAGATCGACTAGAGGACCGGATCCGGGTTGCGCAGGCGAACAAACGTACGTATCATTGGGTGTGACTCTCTCTCTGTGATTGAATTGTGTTGTACCATATATATTTTAACTTATTGTAATCCCCTTTTACAAATATATTATTACTTGTTGCTGCTTTGGACCACAACATACAATCAAATACTGGTGTCGCATTCAGTTTCTGTTGAGCGTTTGTATAGTGTAATTGCCACACCTAGAGCTGCCTCGTGCTCTCAGCGTGTCGGTCTGTGTGTATGCACTGAGTGTAAGCTGCACGGCTATTCCGGCGTGTGTACGTAAAGTGCGTGCACAGTACAGGACTGTGGCCCTCATTCCGAGTTGTTCGCTCGGTATTTTTCATCGCATCGCAGTGAAAATCCGCTTAGTACGCATGCGCAATGTTCGCACTGCGACTGCGCCAAGTAACTTTACTATGAAGAAAGTATTTTTACTCACGGCTTTTTCATCGCTCCGGCGATCGTAATGTGATTGACAGGAAATGGGTGTTACTGGGCGGAAACACGGCGTTTCAGGGGCGTGTGGCTGAAAACGCTACCGTTTCCGGAAAAAACGCAGGAGTGGCCGGGGAAACGGTGGGAGTGCCTGGGCGAACGCTGGGTGTGTTTGTGACGTCAACCAGGAACGACAAGCACTGAACTGATCGCACAGGCAGAGTAAGTCTGGAGCTACTCTGAAACTGCTAAGTAGTTAGTAATCGCAATATTGCGAATACATCGGTCGCAATTTTAAGAAGCTAAGATTCACTCCCAGTAGGCGGCGGCTTAGCGTGTGTAACTCTGCTAAATTCGCCTTGCGACCGATCAACTCGGAATGAGGGCCCGTGTACGCTAACTGAGGACAGAGTACGTAGGTAAAGGATTTATTACAGCGGCCGCAGCGGCTTCAGTTACAGTGTGCAATAGGGGTTAGTGGCTACTTTCCAATAAGTCTATCGAACTTCTCAGGGCGCTGATGTCTGTTAGAGACAAGTGAGCAGGGAACAGCTTATAGTGCCAGGGGCAGTAGACATTGGCTGCGCCAGAAGAGCATGGTGTGTGTGGATGCAAGCCACTGCTGCAGATTAACTATTGAACACAAGGAGTGCTAGAACTTTTTATGCTTGTTTGCTTATTTTTCAGTTATGTACCTGTGTGACCAGGCCTAAGCCTGTAGATGCTGTTCTACAGTGTCTGATGCCAGTAAAGAAACTGTGTTTTAACTGGGGCAGTATGGATGGTGTAATGGGTACCAAGTTACTGCCTCACAGCACTTGGTTCCCATTACACAGCACTGAGGTCATGGATTCGATTCCCACCATGGCTCTACCTGTGCGGAGCTTGTATATTCTCCCCGTACTTGCATGGATTTCCTCCAGGTACTCCAGTTTCCTCCCACAATCCAAAAAATATACTGGTAGGTCAATTGGATCCCAACACAAATTAACCCTAGCATGAATGTGTGCTCGTGTACATGTGGTAGGGAATACAGATAGTAAGCTCCACTATGGCAGGGACCAATGTGAATGGGCAAATAGACTCTTTAAAGTGCTGCAGAATATGTGTGCGCTATATAAATAACTGGTAATAAATAATAAATAAATAAGACCTGCCTCATGAATCCTTTTTTCCAGTACCCATTTTACATAATTAATTTAAATTATTGTTTAGAAAGGAACAGAAAGTATTGAGGTCTTCTTCCAGTCCTTTCCAGAAAAGCAGAACATCATCGATGTACTGATACCAGGATAGCAAGTTCAACCACCAAAGTGGATTGTTCCATATATTGTCTTCACCCTACTTGGTGCTGAATAGATTTTAATAACCAGGGTGAACGTGGTACCCATTGCTGTGCCAATTCACTGAAAGTATTAGTAACCGTTAAAAAATAAGATTTTACTCACCGGTAAATCTATTTCTCGTAGTCCGTAGTGGATGCTGGGACTCCGTAAGGACCATGGGGATTAGCGGCTCCGCAGGAGACTGGGCACAACTAAAGAAAGCTTTAGGACTACCTGGTGTGCACTGGCTCCTCCCACTAAGACCCTCCTCCAGACCTCAGTTAGGATACTGTGCCCGGAAGAGCTGACACAATAAGGAAGGATTTTGAATCCCGGGTAAGACTCATACCAGCCACACCAATCACACCGTATAACTCGTGATACTATACCCAGTTAACAGTATGAAATATAACTGAGCCTCTCAACAGATGGCTCAACAATAACCCTTTAGTTAGGCAATAACTATAAACAAGTATTGCAGACAATCCGCACTTGGGATGGGCGCCCAGCATCCACTACGGACTACGAGAAATAGGTTTACCGGTGAGTAAAATCTTATTTTCTCTGACGTCCTAAGTGGATGCTGGGACTCCGTAAGGACCATGGGGATTATAACAAAGCTCCCAAACGGGCGGGAGAGTGCGGATGACTCTGCAGCACAGAATGAGCAAACTCTAGGTCCTCCTCAGCCAGGGTATCAAACTTGTAGACTCTTACAAAAATGTTTTAACCCGACCAAGTAACAGCTCGGCAAAGTTGTAAAGCCGAGACCCCTCGGGCAGCCGCCCAAGAAGAGCCCACTTTCCTCGTGGAATGGGCTTTTACAGATTTAGGGTGCGGCAGTCCAGCCGCAGAATGTGCAAGTTGAATCGTGCTACAGATCCAGCGAGCAATCGTCTGCTTAGAAGCAGGAGCACCCAGCTTGTTGGGTGCATACAGGACAAATAGCGAGTCAGTTTTCCTGACTCCAGCTGTCCTGGAAACATCTACTTTTCAGGGCCCTGACTACGTCCAGTAACTTGGAATCCTCCAAGTCCCAAGTAGCCGCAGGCACCACAATAGGTTGGTTCACATGAAAAACTGATACCACCTTAGGAAGGAATTGGGAACGAGTCCTCAATTCCGCCTTATCCATATAAAATACAGGTAAGGGCTTTTGTATGACAAAGCCGCCAATTCTGATACCCCCCTGGCCGACGCCAAGGCCCACAGAATGACCACTTTCCATGTGAGGTATTATAGCTCCACGGATTTAAGTGGCTCAACCCAATGCGACTTCAGGAAATCCAACACCACGTTGAGATCCCACGGTGCCACTGGAGGCACAAACGGGGGCTGACTATGCAGCACTCCCTTAACAAAAATCTGAACTTCAGGCAGTGAAGCCAGTTCAATTTTGGAAGAAAATTGATAGAGCCGAAATCTGGACCTTAATGGAACCCAATTTTAGGCCCATAGTCACCTCTGACTGTAGGAAGTGCAGAAATCGACCTAGCTGAAATTGCTCCTTTGGGGCCATCCTGGCCTCACAGTACGCAACATATTTCCGCCATATGCGGTGATAATGGTTTGCGTTCACTTCTTTCCTAGCTTTAAATAGCGTAGGGATAACTTCCTCCGGAATTCCCTTTTCCTTCAGGATCCGCCTTCAACCGCCATGCCGTCAAACGCAGCCGCGGTACGTCTTGGAACAGACAGGCCCCCTGCTGCAGCAGGTCCTGTCTGAGCGGCAGAGGCCATGGGTCCTCTGAGATCATTTCTTGGAGTTCTGGTTACCAAGCTCTTCTTGGCCAACCCGGAACAATGAGTATAGTTCTTACTCCTCTCCTCCTTATTATTCTCATTACCCTGGGTAAGAGAGGCAGAGAAGGGAACACATACACCGACTGGTACACCCACGGTGTTACCAGAGCGTCCACAGCTATCGCCTGAGGGTCCTTGACCTGGCGCAATATCTTTGTAACTTTTAGTTGAGGCGGGACGCCATCATGTCCACCTGTGGCCTTTCCCAACGGTGTACAATCATTTGGAAGACTTCTGGATGAAGTCCCCACTCTCCCGGGTGGAGGTCGTGTCTTCTGAGAAAGTCTGCTTCTCAGTTGTCCACTCCGGGAATGAACACTGCTGACAGTGCTAACACATGATTTTCCGCCCACCGGAGAATCCTTGTGACTTCTGCCATCGCCATCCTGCTTCTTGTGCCGCCCTGTCGGTTTACATGAGCGACCGCCGTGATGTTGTCTGACTGGATCAGCACCGGCCCGTGTTGAAGCAGGGTCTAGCCTGACTTAGGGCATTGTAAATGGCCCTTAGTTCCAGAATATTTATGTGTAGGGAAGTCTCCTGACTTTTCCATAGCCTTGGAAGTTTCTTCCCTGTGTGACTGCCCCCCAGCCTCGAAGGCTGGCATCCGTGGTCACCAGGACCCAGTCCTGTATGCCGAATCTGCGGCTCCCTAGAAGATGAGCACTCTGCAGCCACCACAACAGCGACACCCTGGCCCTTGGAGACAGGGTTATCCGCCGATGCATCTGAAGATGCGACCCGGATTACTTGTCCAACAGATCCCACTGGAAAATCCTTGCATGGGACCTGGCGAATGGAATTTCTTCGTAAGAAGCTACCATCTTTCCCAGGGCTCGCGTGCATTGATGCACCGACACCTGTATACGTATTAGGAGGTCTCTGTCTAGAGACTCCAACTCCTTGGACTTCTCCTCCGGGAGAAACCCTTTTTATCCTGTTCTGTGTCCAGAACCATACCCAGGAACAGTAGACGCGTCGTAGGAACCAGCTGCGACTTTGGAATATTCAGAATCCAGCCGTGCTGTTGTAGCACTTCCCGAGATAGTGCTAATCCGACGAACAACTGCTCCCTGGACCTCGCCTTTATAAGGAGATCGTCCAAGTACGGGACAATTATTTCGGCCATTACCTTGGTAAATACCTCGGTGCCGGGGACAGACCAACGGCAACGTCTTGGAATTGGTAATGACAATCCTGTACCACAATTCTGAGGTACTCCTGGTGAAGAGGGTAAATAGGGACATGCAGGTAAGCATCCTTGATGTGCAGTGATACCATGAAATTCTCCAGGCTTGCAATAATCGCCCTGAGCGATTCCATTTTGAACTTGAACCTTCGTATATAAGTGTTCAAAGCTTTCAATTTTAGAATGGGTCTCACCGAACCGTCTGGTTTCGGTACCACAACATTTTGGAATAGTAACCCCGGCCTTGTTGAAGGAGGGGTACCTTGATTTCACCTGCTGGAAGTACAGCTTGTGAATTGCCGCCAGTACTATCTTTCTCCGAGGGCAGCAGGCAAGGCTGATGTGAGGTAACGGCGAGGGGGAGTCGCCTCGAACTCCAGCCTGTATCCCTGTGATACTATTTGCAGAACCTAGGGATCCACCTGTGGGCAAGCCCACTGGTCCCTGAAGTTCCCGAGACGCGCCCCTACCGCACCTGTCTCCACCTGTGGATCCCCAGCGTCTTGCGGTGGACTCAGAGGAAGCGGGGGAAGATTTTTGATCCTGGGAACTGGCTGCTGGTGCAGCTTTTTCCTTCTTCCCTTGTTTCTGTGCAGAAAGGAAGCGCCTTTGACCCGCTTGCTTTTCTGAAGCCGAAAGGACTGTACCTGAAAATACGGTGCTTTCTTAGGCTGTGAGGAAACCTGAGGTAAATTTTTTTCTTCCCAGCTGTTGCTGTGGATACGAGGTCCCAGAGACCATCCCCAAACAATTCCTCACCCTTATAAGGCAGAATCTCCATGTGCCTTTTACAGGCAGCATCACCTGTCCACTGCCGGGTTTCTAATACCCTCCTGGCAGAATGGACATTGCATTAATTCTGGATGCCAGCCGGCAAATATCCCTCTGTGCATCCTTTATATATAAGACGACGTCTTTAATATGCTCTGTTAGCAAAATATTATCCCTGTCTTAGAGTATTAATATTATCTGACAGGGTATCAGACCACGCTGCAGCAGCACTATTTATGCTGAGGCAATTGCAGGTCTCAGTATATAACCTGAGTGTGTATATACAGACTTCAGGATAGCCTCCTGCTTTTTATCAGCAGGCTCCTTCAAGGTGGCCGTATCCTAAGACGGCAGTGCCACCTTTTTTGACAAACGTGTGAGCGCCTTATCCACCCTAAGGGATATCTCCCAACGTGACCTATCCTCTGGCGGGAAAGGGTACGCCATCAGTAACTTTTTAGAAATTACCAGTTTCTTATCGGGGGAACCCACGCTTCTTTACACACTTCATTCATTCATCTGATGGGGGAACAAAACACTGGCTGCTTTTTCTCCCCAATAAATAAAACCCCTTTTATGTGGTACTTGGGTTCATGTCAGAAATGCGTAACACATTTTTCGTTGCCGAGATCATGTAATGGATGTTCCTAGTGGATTGTGTATATGTCTCAACCTCGTCGACACTGGAGTCAGACTCCGTGTCGACATCTGTGTCTGCCATCTGAGGTAACGGGCGTTTTTTGAGCCCCTGATGGCCTTTGAGACGCCTGGGCAGGCGCGGGCTGAGAAGCCGGCTGTCCCACAGCTGTTACGTCATCCAGCCTTTTATGTAAGGAGTTGACATTGTCGGTTAATACCTTCCACCTATCCATCCACTCTGGTGTCGGCCCCACAGGTGGCGACATCCCATTTATCGGCCTCTGCTCCGCCTCCACGTAACCTTCCTCATCCAACATGTCGACACAGCCGTACCGACACACCGCACACACACAGGGAATGCTCTGACTGAGGACAGGACCCCACAAAGTCCTTTGGAGAGACAGAGAGAGAGTATGCCAGCACACACCAGAGCGCTATATAATGCAGGAATTAACACTATAACTGAGTGATTTTTCCCCAAATAGCTGCTTGTATACATATATTGCGCCTAAATTTAGTGCCCCCCCTCTCTTTTTAACCCTTTGAGCCTGAAAACTACAGGGGAGAGCCTGGGGAGCTGTCTTCCAGCTGCACTGTGAAGAAAAAATGGCGCCAGTGTGTTGAGGGAGAAGCCCCGCCCCTTTTTCGGCAGACTTTTCTCCCGCTTTTTTATGGATTCTGGCAGGGGTAATTTATCACATATATAGCCCTGGGACTATATATTGTGATGATTTGCCAGCCAAGGTGTCTTATATTGCCCTCAGGGTGCCCCCCCCCCCCCAGCGCCCTGCACCCATCAGTGACCGGAGTGTGAGGTGTACATGAGGAGCAATGGCGCACAGCTGCAGTGCTGTGCGCTACCTTGGTGAAGACCGAAGTCTTCTGCCGCCGATTTTCCGGACTCTTCATGCTTCTGGCTCTGTAAGGGGGACGGCGGCGCGGCTCCGGGAACGAACACCAAGGTCGGGTCCTGCGGTCGATCCCTCTGGAGCTAATGGTGTCCAGTAGCCTAAGAAGCCCAAACTACCACCTGTTAGGTAGGTTCGCTTCTTCTCCCCTTAGTCCCTCGCTGCAGTGAGTCTGTTGCCAGCAGATCTCACTGTAAAATAAAAAACCTAAATATACTTTCTTTCTAGGAGCTCAGGAGAGCCCCTAGTGTGCATCCAGCTCAGCCGGGCACAAGAATCTAACTGAGGTCTGGAGGAGGGTCTTGGTGGGAGGAGCCAGTGCACACCAGGTAGTCCTAAAGCTTTCTTTAGTTGTGCCCAGTCTCCTGCGGAGCCGCTAATCCCCATAGTCCTTACGGAGACCCAGCATCCACTTAGGACGTCAGAGAAAATAAATTTAAGGTATACTTAATACAGTCACCAAAGTGTTTGTTACAATGTATTTATGCAGCTCATGGAACTCCGATAACACTGGTCAACATTTTTTTCACATGAAAACTAAATAGTACCTCTGGTGCAGTTTTACATTTTGAATTCAAATATGTGATTAGAATTTTTACATCAGGTATAGTGTGTTTGTGACAGTTACTTTTCTTTTTTCAGATTTTAGTGTTCTTTATAGCCCGGCATACACACGCAGACGAACAGAAGCCTAAACAATGGCCTAAACGTGAATCTTATTCCAGGACAGAAAAAAAACAACGTGTTAAATACCCCTTTAGTGGATCCTGAAAAAGTTTATTTACCTCCACTGCATCTTAAACTAGGACTGATTGTAAAAGCAATTGATGAAAACTCTGCTGCATTTGAAATCTTATTTTCCAAAAGTATGTGATGCAAAACTGAAAAAAAAGGATTTTTGTATAGGGCCACAAATAAGATCAGTAATGGATGATGAAAATTTTCACGAACTGTTAAATCCACTCGAAGAAACAGCCTGGTTGTCATTCAGAAATATCTGTTCTTGTTTTCTTGGAAATTATAAAGTAGAAAATGATTAGGCTATAGAGAGTGATCTAATGAATTCATACAAAGCTATGGGGTGCAACATGTCTTTAAAACTTTACTTCTTGACTCCCACCTAGACTTCTTCCTATAAAATCTGTCAGTTATGAGCATGGTGAGCATTTCCATCAGCAGATTTCTACGATGAAAATGATATACCAAGGCAAATGGAGTTCTGGTATGCTGGCTGACTATTGCTGGACCATGAAGAGACATCCCAAAGGCAAAATATGCCCAAAAATCATCATCTACAACTTGTTAGGTCAGTCAGAATGAGGTGTATATTTATCACTTTTGCAAGTACTAATTTTATAAAGCTTTAAACGTATATAACACTAAAAAATTCTGCCTAATGGAAAGAATCTGAATGCATATTCGAATTCAGCATGAAAAATGCATTTAGATTCAGTTTATTTAGTTCTTGTGAAAAAAAAGCTTATTTTTGTAGACCAGTGTAATTTGTATTCTTATATTTCATTGCTGGAGGTGCATTATTCCCAAACTAACATAAGCAATCATTTTTTTGACAAAGAAACAGTTCAGTAGTTAATTTCCATTATAATAACTAGTGGCATAGCATACCCAAGTATCTAAGGGACCACACAACCCGCAAAGCTGCACAAAATATGGTTTGTCTATTTGAAACTTTATTTTAACTGTGGTCAAGAAGGAACAATAATGTATGTATTTTTGAACTTCAACATTTCAATACACTATGAACCTCGGATGACTCTTCACCTGTATCCTATAGTGCTCTAGCTTCCTGACCCATAATTGTTAAGTTTTAAGTAATCTTAATTGCAACTTGGACTGCTATTGCCCAAAATTTGAAATCTACCAGTAGTTAAAAAATCTGCTCTAAGGTCCAATTTAATTTTCAACTTGGGATGGCCTACTCCCCGATTATAAAATGGTTCCCCTGGCATGAAACCTTACAGATGGAGAAGCTGTCCCCTGGTCTCATTCTACACATTTAGACCTCTCCATCATTCAGTTTAACCTCATCTCTGAGTTAACAGACATCAGCTTTTCTTTTCCAGCACTATGCACAAGTACACTGTGGCAGGGACACTGAGTCTCATCGTAATTTTAACTATAACATACCTGGTCAAAAAGTTCCAGTACTGGTCAGGCAAAGCCTTTAACCAGGTCTGGAGAGTAACCCGCACCGAGATTTATGTATTATGTTGTGAATCTGTTGGAGTGCCTATAATTAATTCTCATTAAACCCTACTGTAGGGATTCATATGCATGCATGCAAGGTTCAAAGGCTCATAAAGGTGCTACCAACTGGTTTGAACAAGAATATGGAGTCAAATCCCCATAGGAGGGGGAAAAGAAAAAGAAACCAGATACATTTAAGGTGCACTCATCCAACTACTGAATCATTAATACAATTATTATTATGACACACATATATCCCCAATAATAGTATCAAGTAGGGGCTTGAATGCTCAGTGATCTTAATTACTATAGAGGTTTATTTAATTGTGTATTTATACGGGACTCAATTGTCCTTTATTGAAAATAGAGCGAAATATTAAAATTCATAAAATAAAGAATAAATAGAGGGTGACAGAAAGTAAACTAATGTGAATAAAGATTTAAAAACAAAGCTAATGTGTGTCTCCCTTCATATATTTTATTGTGTTTATTACAGTTGTGCACTTGCACACATATATTTGCGCAGCACTGTAACAGTGCTATACTTATATGAGACCTGCAGTTTTTGTATTCATTTGAGCCTGCTATGCTGTGATAGAGGGAGATATGCTGTCTCGCTAGAAAGTTGCAAACTGTTACATAAATTGTAACCAGATTATATTTAAGTAAGAATATGCAACACAAGATCTCCACTCCTGCCCCTTAGGCTGTGAATATGGTTACTTGTTTCTGATATTATGAATTAAGGAGTGAAACAAGGTTGCTGAATATGTAACCTTTGCCTGAAACTCTGAGATGTCATATGGTGCAGGAAATGCTGATATATTATTGTGTTAGAGGGGACTAATAGGGATAATTCCACTGACCTTTATTCACAGCTAACTATTGCAATTAAAGTGCTCTCTGACCTCAGTTACTATTGTTACTGATGCTCAGATACATGTACAAGGTAAATGGATTAAACTATATCCCATGTGATGTTAATACCATAGTGTTCCACACTGTTCATGTGAGATGGTATAACGTATGTATTTAAGCAGCAGTCATTACTGATGCTCTGCAAGAATTAAATTATGTCCATGCTGGGCATGTTAATAACATTTAAGTATTAGAGGTCATAATCAGATATGTTATAGATTATACATGTCCCAGAGGGTCATGCCCCAATTTGTCAGCAGACTGCAGTGTACATACAATGACGTTAAATATCCACTAAATACAGGGACAATCCAGTGCCTGGCATTGACACCTGTGGTCACACTTATTTATTATTAATATCAGCTCTCCCACAGCACTCAAATTAACAGTGTATGAATATATTTTCAAACTGATCTCTAACCCCTAAGATCTCTATTATCTATTAATAGTGTCAGCTATCCCACAGTATATAAAAGGAGCTTCAGGTATATAAATGTATTAGCAGACTCCTCTCTACTATATGCAGGTTTGGCTTCTATTGCCACACTATAGGTCTCATAGGTATACTATATATCATTAGCACAACATTAAACATGAATACTGAAACGGGAGCACATAGCTAAAGCTTAATTCATAATATCAGAAACAAGTAACCATATTCACAGCCTAAGGGGCAGGAGTGGAGATCTTGTGTTGCATATTCTTACTTAAATATAATCTGGTTACAATTTATGTAACAGTTTGCAACTTTCTAGCGAGACAGCATATCTCCCTCTATCACAGCATAGCAGGCTCAAATGAATACAAAAACTGCAGGTCTCATATAAGTATAGCACTGTTACAGTGCTGCGCAAATATATGTGTGCAAGTGCACAACTGTAATAAACACAATAAAATATATGAAGGGAGACACGCATTAGCTTTGTTTTTAAATCTTTATTCACATTAGTTTACTTTCTGTCACCCTCTATTTATTCTTTATTTTATGAATTTTAATATTTCGCTCTATTTTCAATAAAGGACAATTGAGTCCCGTATAAATACACAATTAAATAAACCTCTATAGTAATTAAGATCACTGAGCATTCAAGCCCCTACTTGATACTATTATTGGGGATATATGTGTGTCATAATAATAATTGTATTAATGATTCAGTAGTTGGATGAGTGCACCTTAAATGTATCTGGTTTCTTTTTCTTTTCCCCCTCCTATGGGGATTTGACTCTATAACATACCTGGTGTATACAGTATTTACATAGAGAACTGTAATTTTCCTTGCCTGGTACTCCTTACTCTTTTCTTTATCCCCTTCCACCTTGTTGTAAAACTTTAAAATAAATATTTATTGATATAAGCTTTTTTTTCTCATTCAAGCTACATTTAAAAATATATACTACAGGTTGAGTATCCCATATCCAAATATTCCGAAATAGGGACTTTTTTGAGTGAGAGTGATATAGTGAAACCTTTGTTTTTTGATGGCTCAATGTGTACAAACTTTGTTTAATACACAAAGTTATTAAAAATATTGTATTAAATGACCTTCAGGCTGTGTGTATAAGGTGTATATGAAACATAAATGAATTGTGTGAATGTACACACAAAGTTATGAAAAATATTGGCTAAAATTACCTTCAGGCTGTGTGTATACGGTGGGTCTGGGACTGAGGGTCGACAGCACAAAGGTCGACACACCTTATGTCGACGTCAATTGGTCGACACACCTTATGTCGACATGGACAAAAGGTCGACAGGAACAAGGTCGACATGAGTTTTTTATGTTTTTTTGGTGTCGTTTTCTTCGTAGTGTGACCGGGAACCCCAATTAGTGCACCGCTTCGCTCGCCATGCTTCGGGCATGGTGCCTTCGCTCCGCTGCCGCTTCGCTCGGCACACTTTACAGTTCCAATCGTAGTCCACGTGGATCGTTAAGTATGAAAAGGTTCAAAAAAAAAGAAAAAAATCGTGAAAAACTCATGTCGACCTTTTTCCATGTCGACCTTGTTCCTGTCGACCTTTTGTCCATGTCGACCTTTTGTCCATGTCGACTTAAGGTGTGTCGACCAATTGGCGTCGACCTAAGGTGTGTCGACCTTTGTGCTGTCGACCTGGAGTCCGGATACCGTATACGGTGTATATGTAACATAAATGCATTCTGTGCTTAGACTTAGGTCCCATCACCATGATATCTCATTATGGTATGCAATTATTCCAAAATACGGAAAAATCCCATATCCAAAATACCTCTGGTCCCAAGCATTTTGGATAAGGGATACTCAACCTGTACTAGCATTTGCCCACGGCTTTGCTCACAAGGATGTCTGTTATTGCTTAGCAGTACTAATTTTACAAAGACAGTAGTGCCATATAATATTGTGATGTATATTTTATATTGTATACATTGATCACAACATTTCTTCGGAAACAAACAATATTTGCAATTTTTCCTTCAGGGATTAACACAAAAAGAAGCTTGGGGCTATTAACTCGTGAGCAAGTCACGTAAAGTTGCTGATGGGAGAAGCAGCTGGTCCTGAGATCTACATCTGCAGCCCCGGGCATTTGCCCCGAGTGTCAATCGTCTGTTTTTTCCTTTACTGCTCCTCTCCCATCGACATCATACATACCTCAGTTTCTTTCTAGGTCACAACATGATGCCAAAACGGACAGACAAAAATTCTGAAATTGATTTTATATATATATATATATATATATAGATGAAGCTAACTTTTTGTTCAGCACTAACATTGCATTCCAGTGCAGCTGTTAAAAAAACAAGTATAACTGCCCCACTCCATAAAAGACAGGTGATGATCCTCCCGCATCTTTCTTCACTTTGTCTGCTACAGGCTAAAAAGTGGAGCATACAGTCGTCTGTGTTGCTACTGGCACTGCCAGTGTGTGTTGATACAATCCACTCACTGCATTTCTGTAAATCATGTTTACCAGGCTGTCAATAACCATGTTCTGCTAAAGAAACATCTCCAGCCTAGCATGGCAACCTGCTGCAAATTAGTGAAATAGAGCATAGTAGTCTTGTTTAGTTATGAATAAACACTACAGTTATTACATGTATAGTATGTTGGCTTTTAAATGCATTAACATCATTTTCATCTCTATGTAATTGTGTATTTTTATGAGGGAAAGATCAGTCAGCTGTCTTGTGTGAAGGTGCAACAATGACTGGGCTGGAGCAGAGCTGATGCTGGGTGTGTTATTACCAGAACAATGTCTGACTGAGGTGAATCTGGACAGTAAAAACTAGAGCATTTTATCTTTATTGGTCATGGAACATGGCCACCATAGGGAAATACATTATTGTCTCTGATTGATAGTCAGACATAGACAAATATAAAACACAGCTTTCACAAGTGTTTATGTATACATAAATTATATTTATAATTTAATACTAGGCAGTATATAGTAAAATATTCTTGTTTCTCTGCTCATAGCATATTTTTTCCCTGAAGACTTTTATTACGCCAATAAACTATGTAAGAAAAAAAAGCCAATCAGTTATAGGAAACATAAGGATGTACAGTAAGCAAGAACATGGGACTAGTGTTGTGGAATAGCAGAGATCCAGACTCCACAAGCCACTTGGCATTATTGAGATACATGGAAATTATAATTGTGGGTATTTATAGTAAGTATAAGCAAGTAAATCAAAACACATAATTATACAGTAAATCTTTGCAAAAGTGCAAAGTTACCTAAATTGTATTTTTTTATTTTTAGTTAATATTTTAATTATGTACATAAAAGATGTACATGAATACAAAGTAAAAAGCCACACAGCACTGGGGGAAAACAGGATTTTGGTACCGTATATACTTGAGTATAAGCCGACTTTTTCAGTACGTTTTTTTGTGCTGAAAAAGCCCCCTCGGCTTATACCCGAGTCAGTGGAAGGAGGGACACGGAGGGCACAGCGCGCGGCTCTCCTGTGTCCCTCCTGCGTCTCGTGTGTGTGTGTTAAATGAACTGCCCGTTCGTGAGCTCTGATTGGCTCACGAACCGGCACTTCATTTAATACACACACGCCGCCGGAGACGCAGGAGGGACAAAGGAGAGCCGCGCGCTGTGCCCTCCGTGTCCCTCCTTCAGAAGACAACGCGGGAGCGATGGAGGGTAAGTACCCTTCCTGGCACTGTGGGGCATATCTGGCAGCATGAGGGCACATCTGGCAGCATGAGGGCACATCTGGCACTGTGGGGCATATCTGGCAGCATGAGGGCACATCTGGCACTGGGGCATATCTGGCAGCATGAGGGCATATCTGGCACTGTGGGGCATATCTGGCAGCATGAGGGCATATCTGGCACTGTGGGGCATATCTGGCAGCATGAGGGCACATCTGGCAGCATGAGGGCATATCTGGCACATCTGGCACTGTGGGGCATATCTGGCAGCATGAGGGCATATCTGGCACTGTGGGGCATATCTGGCAGCATGAGGGCATATCTGGCACTGTGGGGCATATCTGGCAGCATGAGGGCATATCTGGCAGTATGAGGGCATATCTGGCACTGAGGGCTGTGTACGGCTAGACCTGCATTTCCCATCCTAGGCTTATACTCGAGTCAATGAGTTTTCCCAGGTTTTTGTAGTAAAATTAGGTGCCTCGGCTTATATTCGGGTCGACTTATACTCGAGTATATACGGTACTTACCGATAAATCCCTTTCTCAGGGGACACTGGAGTGCAGTACCATGGGGTGTAGATGGGGTGATCAGGTGAGCCGGCACTTTAAATTTTCAATGTGTGTGACTAGCTCCTCCCCCTCTATACCCCTCCCCAGACCAGTTAAAAAACTGTGCCTGAGGAGAGACGGCAATCCGAACAACAGAGGAGGAGGTAAGCAAAACAGCCAAGAGAATCCGTAAAACAGGAACCTCAAAAATACACAGATACACAGAACCAGACCAAAAAAACAATAATCAAAATAACAGTAACACAAGGAAACCTTGAAACCAGATCCCAAGAATACCCAGCCACCCGGAACTACAGGGGCAACCAGGGTTATAACCACACCGCCGGAATAGAGCAGTGCAGGGTGGGTGTCCAGCGTCCCTTATGGACTCAGAGAAAGGGATTTATCGGTAAGTACCAAAAATCCTGTTTTCTCCATCATCCATAGGGGATACTGGAGTGCAGTACCATGGGGACGTCCTAGAGCCTCCCAGGCAGGAGAGCGCTGAGAATTCTGGAAAACTGCACAGTCCAGGCATGACTCAAGGTCACCACCAAGAGACTGTGGAGTGTGACAAAAGGATGTCAGGCAACGCAAGATGCAGGATGACCCAGAGGCAACCGATACAGAGACCCAAGACAACTGGGATAAATATATTGTATGGGATACATATATATCGTACGAACAGCCCTGCCAGCGAACAAGACAGCATGTCGAGTCTGGCCAGGCAGATACTGAACCCAAGGTGGAGCCATCATGGTTACGCAAATACCAAAACCACAATCCGGCCCTTAAATACCCATTGACTGCAGGGGCTAACCAGACAGATTGCATCACTGTAATATCAATTGAGATCCGAAGGACTAAGGCGAAATGTTGAAGGCCAACAACGCCCTGATCAAGCAGCTGAATATCCGGTAGAAAGCGCCATAGAGAAGAGCAACAAACGAGTCTTTACTTTAAAGAAGTACAGTCAGAGACCTGCTGTGCACCTCAGGCAACATCTGCCATCCGATAGGATAGAAATGCATGCGGCCATAGATGCAGCTGAGTAGGTTATGTAAAATGAGGGATCTATCATGCTGAGCTATCAGAGTTCCCCGCATTCCATCACCACACCTTGAACAGCCAATCTGTGAAATGTAGGTGCCAGAACAAGCCCGAACGCAGAGGTAATATACCAGGGTCACTCGCGAGAAGGACCAGCAGATCTGGAGACCAAGACCTGCGAGGCTAGTCGTATATTGTTTACACTGCATGAGGAAAAAAAAGAAAGTGAGCAGAAAATCAGTTAACACCCAAGCGAACTGGAAAAACCACAGCGCAGACAAGGTCGCCCTCACTGGAGTAGAGAAAAAAATTAGGAGGACCTTAGCAAATTTTGTATAGAAAACCCCTTCCCACTAAGATAAGAGTTGTCTACTGCAAGGACTATGGTTGAGAAGACGTCCTGTGGATAAAAAACCAAAGGTGGCATAGCACAATATGGTGACTCCTTACTTTTATAAGTATGCTACAGTAGAAGAGTAGAGCATAATCCGTGTATTCTTAATCCTAAGAGTATGCAACAGTAGGAGTGCAGTTCTGATCTGACTGAAGGAACTCATTCTCAAAGGGAGAGACGATGTGACCCAGCGCTTTTAAGTAGTCCTGGGTTCGGTACCTCAATAGGCAGTGCAGAATTCTAAGGGAATACCTGCACTGGTCAGAAGAGATAAATTGGGTTATACAACCAGAACATGGTAAAAATCCGCAACTAAGGAAATGTGACCTGCTTGTAGGAAAAATCCAGTCCCTGTGAAAAGGGGATCCAAAAGGTAAATGGCAAGGGCTTTACGGGAAGTCCTATTGAAGGTCATCCAACACTTCCAGAAGGAAAAAACACTGGATGAGCCGAGGACTCAGCAAGAGAACCCTTACTCTCAAGGAGAGTATCCCATGGAGCCTACACGTTCAGACTTAGGGGTATATGCAATTGCGGTCGAATTCCCGAAATTGTCGAATTTCGGGACTTTTTCGACCCCAAAAAAAAATCGCCAATGCAATTCAGTACTTTCCGTCCAAAAAACGGACTTTCAAAATTCGACTTTTTGAAATTCGACTTTTGTCAAATTCGACTTTTCTGCAATGATACAAGTGCTGCAATTCGACCAAAGTATATTCAATTGAAGTTTGGAAATTCGACAACAGTGCTTTAAGACAGTAAATTCGACTTTTTCAATCCGCCACACTTTGGTGGGTGAAACTAATAAAAAAAATTTAAAACATGTTTTTTTTATTGATAATAGCATATCTATTTATATTAGAAGGGATTAGGTACTTGGTTTGTCTTTTTTGGAGGCACAAGTATTATTTATATATTTTTTAAAATAATATATATATATTTTTTTTAGATGGAATGGTAAAATTCAGAAAAAAAATGGCGTGGGGTCCCCCCTCCAAAGCCTAACCAGCCTCGGGCTCTTCGAGCTGGTCCTGGTTCTAAAAATGCGGGGGAAAAATGGACAGGGGATCCCCCGTATTTTTAAAACCAGCACCGGGCTTTGCGCCTGGTGCTGGTGCAAAAAATACGGGGGACAAAAAGAGTAGGGGTCCCCCGTATTTTTTACACCAGCATCGGGCTCCACTAGCTGGACAGATAATGCCACAGCCGGGGGTCACTTTTATACAGCGCCCTGCGGCCGTGGCATTAAATATCCAACTAGTCACCCCTGGCCGGGGTACCCTGGGGGAGTGGGGACCCCTTCAATCAAGGGGTCCCCCCCCAGCCACCCAAGGGCCAGGGGTGAAGCCCGAGGCTGTCCCCCTCATCCAAGGGCTGCGGATGGGAGGCTGATAGCCTTGTCAAAATTGAAAGAATATTGTTTTTTCCAGTAGTACTACAAGTCCCAGCAAGCCCGCCCCGCAAGCTGGTACTTGGAGAACCACAAGTACCAGCATGCGGGAGAAAAACGGGCCCGCTGGTACCTGTAGTACTACTGGGGAAAAATACCCAAATAAAAACAGGAGACACACACCGTGACAAGTACAACTTTATTACACACTGCCGACACACACATACTTACCTATGTTGACACGCCGACTGCCACAGTCTCCGACGATCCGAGGGTACCTGTGAAAAAAATTATACTCACCTGCCAGTGTCCAGAGATAAATCCACGTCCAGAGATAAAATCCTCGTACTTGGCCAAAAAAAAAACACGAACACCCGTACCATGCCGGACTGAAAGGGGTCCCATGTTGACACATGAGACCCCTTTCCACGAATGCAGACACCCCCATGACAGCTGCCACCGCTACCCGTAAAGTTCCCACCATTGAAAGTAATGGAGAGGCTTTGCGATGCGCTGTCTGAGGTCACACGCGCACAGCCAATCAGGTGAGCACCACGGAAGTAGCGCTTCCTGATTGGCTGAAGGGACCTCAGTGACAGGAGTCACGTGATGTCCCGGCATTCGGGGAAAGGGGTCCCATGTGTCAACTTGGGACCCCTTTCAGTCCGGTGGTACGCGTGTTCGTGTTTTTTTTTTTTGCCAAGTACGAGGATTATCTCTGGACGTGGATTTATCTCTGGACACTGGCAGGTGAGTATAATTTTTTTCACAGGTACCCTCGGATCGGCGGAGACTGTGGCAGTCGGCGTGTCAACATAGGTAAGTATGTGTGTGTCGGCAGTGTGTAATAAAGTTGTACTTGTCACGCTGTGTGTCTCCTGTTTTTATTTGGGTATTTTTTCCCCAGTAGTACAACAGGTACCAGCGGGCCCGTTTTTCTCCCGCATGCTGGTACTTGTGGTTCTCCAAGTACCAGCTTGCGGGGGAGGCTTGCTGGGACTTGTAGTACTATTGGAAAAAACAATATTCTGTCATTTTACTCAAGGCTATCAGCCTCCCATCCACAGCCCTTGGATGGGGGGGGACAGCCTCGGGCTTCACCCCTGGCCCTTGGGTGGCTGGGGGGGGGGACCCCTTGATTGAAGGGGTCCCCACTCCCCCAGGGTACCCCGCCCAGGGGTGACTAGTTGGATATTTAATGCCACGGCCGCAGGGCGCTGTATAAAAGTGACCCCCGTCTGTGGCATTATCTGTCCAGCTAGTGGAGCCCGATGCTGGTGTAAAAAATACGGGGGACCCCTACTCTTTTTGTCCCCCGTATTTTTTGCACCAGCACCAGGCGCAGAGCCCGGTGCTGGTTTTAAAAATACGGGGGATCCCCTGTCAATTTTCCCCCCGCATTTTTAGAACCAGGACCAGCTCGAAGAGCCCGAGGCTGGTTATGCTTTGGAGGGGGGACCCCACGCCATTTTTTTCCGGGCTTTTCCCGTTTTTTTAAATCGCGGCAAAATCCGGCAAATCGGCCGTTTTTCGCCCGCGGAACTGTCGAATCCGTTTTTCATTGAATATGGTGAATTCCGGAAGCCACCAGCCGGAATTCACCTGTCGAATTGTGTCGAATTAAAAAACGGCGATAATTTGCCGCGATTCGCCGCTAATTGCATATACCCCTAAAATGGAAACAGAAGCATTATTCAAATCTTTCTCTAGATTATGCCTAGAGTAATAGGCCATCCAGCTAAGGGACGATGCCAATAAGTTGAGTTCACTCCCTGAGCCGCGGGGCGTCAAGGGGAAAACATATTAAAAGCTGAAAGATGAATAGAGGACTAAAAACCGAGTTACTGAAGAAGAATCTGTCAGTAGGGAACAAGGAGGAAAAATCTAAAGACATTTAGGAAAATCCCCCTTCACCAGGTCCAAACTAGGATATAAACACTGAGGTCCAGAGGAGACTGTGACTGTAATACAGGACCCTATATCACGTGGTGTTACTAATGTTTTTTAAAAATGTTTTATTTTTTAACTGTAAACAATCGGTATGTTAGCTGAAAGCTTGACGTCCGAATTAGTGCCTTGAGGCCCAGGACTCTTTACTGTAACCTACCGGAATGATGATGCTGAGAGAAGCCAGGTATCTGAAAACTGAGTATCCTTGACTGTAAGCAATTGAGATATATACCCTATAAATGTGGAGTCCTTAATCCCAATCATGAAAAAGAGTGAGATGGGAGGTAATGTTATTTGCAGGAAAAAAACGACCGTGCCCACAACCTGATAGATATATACGTACAAACACATCTGCACATAAATATACTTATCCAGATGTTTGAAAAAGGGTGGTCCAGACAAACTTCCTTGCTGGACAGGAGACGGAATACTACCATGGCGTAGATTTCCATCCATAAATAGGGGAGAAGACTGGAAATCGGTAAATCGATAGCAGAGAGTTGTCAGACGTTTTTGTCAACATCCTCCATTCTCCCTATCCTGTAGGAATAGGAGGTATGCAGATACATACAGTATACACTGACTTATACAGGCATGTAATGTATATATTCAAAATAATTGGAAGACAATGGCAGGATATAAAATGACACAAAGTGTAAATTTCTCCCTTCCAGATACTCCTCAACCTTACCAGCAAACCTGCTTATGGGAATAAAAATAAAATAAATAAACTGCACTTCACAGCTTTCCGAGCTTCCGTTAGTGGGCGGCTCCGTTGTAAGGAGACGCTTGAAAAACTTGATGTGCTTAAGTGGAAAACTGCCGCCTTACACCTGTCAGTGATAGGTTGAGCTCCGGGAGTGTATCAGGAAGCTATAACCGCCTCTCAGGCGTCTATTTGTGCTGTGCAGAATCACAATTTTGCGAAAAAGTGGAACAAAAAGTGGAACATACCTTTAACTATCTTCTATACAAATTCCTGTCTAATCAGGTTCTGATGAGCTTCAATTACTTCCCTGTTCATTGTAGCTAAACTCAGCTGGACAGAGAAAACCGATTTGACCGTAGTCAAATGGACACTCCAACAGATGCCGGTATTGTAGGAATCTGTTGGAAATAAAGGTCATTATAGACAGTACCGACTGGAATACATCTTAGTGAATGTTCCCAGGTATTGCGCATGTTTGCAATAAGAATGATAGAATTTTATAAAACTCAAATCTGTGACTACATGTAGTCTGTATAGACGCATAGGATTTAAATGACATAGGGGATCATTCCGAGTTGATCGCTCGCTAGCAGTTTTTAGCAGCCGTGCAAACGCATTGTCGCCGCCCACCGGGGAGTGTATTTTCGCTTTTCAGAAGTGCGAATGCCTGTGCAGCAGAGCGCCTGAAAAAACATTTTGTGGAAAAACAAGACCAGCCCTGGACTTATTCTTCGTGTGCGTTGGAGGGTTGGCTTTTGACGTCACACACCCGCCTAGCCACGCCTGCATTTTTTTCTAACACTCCCAGAAAACGGTCAGTTGACACCCAGAAACGCCCCCTTCCTGTCAATCTTCTTGCGTTGTGCCGTGCGACTGAAAATTTCGCTAGAACCTGTGCAAAACCACAAAGGACTTTGTACCCGTACTTTGGGGGTCATTCCGAGTTGTTCGCTCGGTAAATTTTTTCGCATCGCAGCGATTTTCCGCTTAGTGCGCATGCGCAATGTCCGCACTGCGCCAAGTAAATTTGCTATGCAGTTAGGAATTTTACTCACGGTTTTTTCTTCGTTCTGGTGATCGTAATGTGATTGACAGGAAGTGGGTGTTTCTGGGCGGAAACTGGCCGTTTTATGGGTGTGTGCGAAAAAACGCTACCGTTTCTGGGAAAAACGCAGGACTGGCTGGAGAAACGGAGGAGTGTCTGGGCGAACGCTGGGTGTGTTTATGACGTCAAACCAGGAACGACAAGCACTGAACTGATCGCAGATGCCGAGTAAGTCTCGAGCTACTCAGAAACTGCACAGAGATGTCTTTTCGCTATATTGCGAATCTTTCGTTCGCAATTTTAAGAAGCTAAGATTCACTCCCAGTAGGCGGCGGCTTAGCGTGTGTAAAGCTGCTAAAAGCAGCTTGCGAGCGAACAACTCGGAATGAGGGCCTTTGCACGTGCGCATTGCGGTGCATACGCATGCGCAGAAATGCAGATGTTTAGCCTGATCGCTGCGAACAACTGCAGCTAGCGATCAACTCGGAATGACCCCCATAGTTCCACCGGTGGAAGTGTTTTACCAGGTTAATGCGTAGAATGGACAGAGTAACTTCTTCCATCACCTGTCCAAAATCCATTCAATAAATGCATTATACATACATACATCTCTCCGATAGAGGTGTATCAGATATTAAACTGATAAGAACATATACTAGACAAGAAAAACAAAAAGATTTTTCCCACGCACTCTGTGGGCTATTAGTAACAAGAACTGTATACTATATAATCATAGAAAATTTAGAGCTCTTCGTTACATATATTTTGCAAAAAATATGATAAGCCTTCAGGCCAGTTCACGGTGGCTCTATTGCTGGAGGTCCTTAATACTAAGCATAAGTCCAGGGCGTGGACCCCACAAAGTCGGCTCAGGCCCAACCACCCCAGGGCCCAGGTATACAGTTCTTGTTACTAATAGCTATCTATCTACATATCTACATCTATCCTTAGAATATACACTGCTCAAAAAAATAAAGGGAACACTAAAATAACACATCCTAGATCTGAATGAATGAAATATTCTTATTAAATACTTTGTTCTTTACATAGTTGAATGTGCTGACAACAAAATCACACAAAAATTATCAATGGAAATCAAATTTATTAAACCCATGGAGGTCTGGATTTGGAGTCACCCTCAAAACTAAAGTGGAAAAACACACTACATGCTGATCCAACTTTGATGGAATGTCCTTAAAACAAGTCAAAATGAGGCTCAGTAGTGTGTGTGGCCTCCACGTGCCTGTATGACCTCCCTACAACCCACACAAGTGGCTCAGGTAGTGCAGCTCATCCAGGATGGCACATCAATGCGAGCTGTGGCAAGAAGGTTTGCTGTGTCTGTCAGCGTAGTGTCCAGAGCATGGAGGCGCTACCAGGAGATAGGCCAGTACATCAGGAGACGTTGAGGAGGCCAACAACCCAGCAGCAGGACCGCTACCTCCGCCTTTGTGCAAGGAGGAACAGGAGGAGCACTGCCAGAGCCCTGCAAAATTACCTCCAGCAAGCCACAAATGTGCATGTGTCTACTCAAACGATCAGAAACAGACTCCATGAGGGTGGTATGAGAGCCCGACGTCCACAGGTGGGGGTTGTGCTTACAGCCAAACACCGTGCAGGACGTTTGGCATTTGCCAGAGAACACCAAGATTGGCAAATTCACAACTGGCGCCCTGTGCTCTTCACAGATGAAAGCAGGTTCTCACTAAGCACATGTGACAGAGTCTGGAGACGCCAAGGAGAACGTTCTGCTGCCTGCAACATCCTCCAGCATGACCATTTGGCAGTGGGTCAGTAATGGTGTGGGGTGGCATTTCTTTGGGGGACCGCACAGCCCTCCATGTGCTCGCCAGAGGTAGCCTTACTGCCATTAGGTACAGAGATGA
Organism: Pseudophryne corroboree; assembly: GCF_028390025.1. Taxonomy (NCBI): domain Eukaryota; kingdom Metazoa; phylum Chordata; class Amphibia; order Anura; family Myobatrachidae; genus Pseudophryne; species Pseudophryne corroboree. The sequence continues at coordinate 559,418,000 of NC_086444.1, forward strand.
GATCCTCAGACCCCTTGTGAGACCATATGCTGGTGCGGTTGGCCCTGGGTTCCTCCTAATGCAAGACAATGCTACACCTCATGTGGCTGGAGTGTGTCAGCAGTTCCTGCAAGATGAAGGCATTGATGCTATGGACTGGCCCGCCCATTCCCCAGACCTGAATCCAATTGAGCACATCTGGGACATCATGTCTCACTCCATCCACCAACGCTACGTTGCACCACAGACTGTCCAGGAGTTGGCGGATGCTTTAGTCCAGGTCTGAGAGGAGATCCCTCAGGAGACCATCCGCCACCTCATCAGGAGCATGCCCAGGCATTGTAGGGAGGTCATTCAGGCACGTGGAGGCCACACACACTACTGAGCCTCATTTTGACTTGTTTTAAGGACATTACATCAAAGTTGGATCAGCCTGTAGTGTGTTTTTCCACTTTAATTTTGAGGGGGACTCCAAATCCAGACCTCCATGGGTTAATAAATTTGATTTCCATTGATAATTTTTGTGTGATTTTGTTGTCAACACATTCAACTACGTAAAGAACAAAGTATTTAATAAGAATATTTAATTCATTCAGATCTAGGATGTGTTATTTTAGTGTTCCCTTTATTTTTTTGAGCAGTGTATATATCGGGGTGCCAGCTTCTTTAATGCAGCCCACAGTGTGGTAGCGAATGGTGCCATGGGACAGTTCACACATTTAATACATTTACTAATAAATTTATTACAGATGTAATTGATCCTGTCCCAACATGGGCAGGAAGTGAGAACCCAGGTCCCCAATCCTGACCTTATCTGGCCATGAAGTGATATTGTCCAGATCTGGACAGGAACCCAGGTCTCACATACTTAAATTCCTAGACAGTCAGATATAATGTGTAAAGTTCATGTGCCGCCGAAGCGCGCACACGTTGTCTGTGGAGGGGCTAGATTAGTGTCTTCTTTATTGAGCCTAGCTCCGCCCCCACCTGCATGGCGCCGAAATTTTAAAATGCTTTTGTGTAAATGGCGCGTCGTGAATGCTGTACTGCATGGCACCCCATTCCCGAGCACCATGCTGGAGGCCAGAATAATAGTTATCCACAAAGAGGGTAGAGACCCTCGAGATTGCGCTAGCTATCGGCCGATATCCCTTTTGAATCTGGACATTAAGCTCTATGCCAAAATTTTAGCTACCCATCTCAACGGTGTGCTCCCTGGCCTGATCCATTATGATCTGGTCGGTTTTATTCCTGGCCGTCAGGCCAGAGATAACACTAGAAGAGCGATAGACCTAATACAACGACTGAACTGCAGACACACCCCGTCTATTGTCCTTTCACTGGACGCTGAAAAGGCATTCGACCGCATATCGTGGCCCTTCTTGTTTCAGACCCTACAGGCGTTTGGGATATCGGCAGAATTATTGACGGGGGTCTCTGCTCTCTACTCCTCCCCTATAGCTAAGGTCCTCACTAACGGAGTGCTGTCCGCTCCCTTCCCATTATCCAACGGTACGAGGCAGGGTTGCCCTCTCTCCCCCCTAGTGTTTGCCATGGTCATAGAACCCCTGGCTGCTGTAATAAGGAACTTTGGTAGAATCCGGGGAGTGAGGGTGGGCTCGCAGGAGTTTAAGATCTCACTTTCTGCAGACAATGTACTGCTGTCCCTCACTCAGCCACGGTCTTCGCTCCCCGCCTTGTATCAGATTATAGAGGACTATGGTTCCCTATCGAGATATAAAATTTATTTTGTTAAATCTGAAGCTATGTTATTACATATTTCAGGAGATCTTAAACGTGATCTACAGTCCTCCTATGACCTTCGCTGGCAAACCAATAAGATCAAGTACTTAGGAGTCTATATCACATCTCACTATAGCTCCCTATATTCTGAAAACTTCCCACGCATGTTCGCTAAGATTAAATGTGACCTGGCGAGATGGAAGTCCCATATCATATCCTGGCTGGGTAGGATAGTTGCCCTCAAAATTACAGTCATGCCGCAACTTCTCTACATCTTTCAAACTTTACCTGTCAAGGTCCCAGAGAGGGTTCTTAGGGATGCCCAGACCTCATTTGTGAAGTTTGTATGGAACGATAAACCTCCAAGAATAGCTTTTGCAGTTCTTCGACTCCCTCGTTCTGCAGGTGGCCAGGGATTCCCGGACGTCAGGTTTTATTACCTGGCTAGCCACCTGAACCAAATAGTGGCTTCCATTGTACCCCGTGGCTCTATTGCCTGGGTGGACATGGCGGCTCTCTCCTTGGGGATCCGTTCATTGGCTTCGCCTTGGGGCTGGGAAAACCGTACCAGCTCACTCTGACGGACTCTTCTCCTTCTCTCAAATTCCATCTATCTATCTGGCATAACTCCCTCACGAAATATAAACTGTCCTCCCCCTGCGGGATAATCCTGCTTTTCCCACTGGGGTTTCAACCCTTCGCTTCACCCCTTGGGCTAGTGCGAGAGTTCATGTGGTACATGATCACTGGATGACGATAACCGATATCAAATGTAAGTTTTCCACTCTCTCCCCTCCCTTCTTTGAATATTTCCAGATCCGACACTTCCTATTCTCCCTATCTCAACCCGAAGTTCAGCGGGATCTTACCCCCTTTGAATCCCTTTGCACCACAAAACCTATATGTAGAGGTCTAATTTCGCGAATATACTCGGTTAGTTGGGGCTTCCTCGGGCCCGCAGACTCGCCATGAACGGGAGTGGGAGAGGGACCTGGGCCCCCCCGCCGGATGATGCCTGTTGGGAGGAGGCACGAGAGGGCATAGCTAAAAGCTCTATCTCAACTCGACTTAAGGAAACATCCTATAAACTGTATTACCGGTGGTATTACACCCCGGATAAATTGTCTAGGATGTTCCCTTCTGCCACCCCGGAGTGCTGGTGAGGATGTGGACATCGGGGAACCCTCCTCCATATTTGGTGGACCTGCCCCCGTATAGCTCACTTCTGGAATAAGGTGCTTGACTTATTAAAGTCCCTCTCTGGCCTTCCCCTCGCGTTGGACCCTTGGGTATTTTTTTTGGCGCGGCCGTACCCGGATCTTGACCCGCTTCTGAATAAGCTGTTTTCCCATATAGTGGTGGCAGCTAAATCCCGAAGTCTCCCGATGCCCCTACTGTTTCTGCGCTAAATAATTACATTTGGTTTGTCGCTAACATGGGAAGGATCACTTATTATCTGCATGACTGTCCACACAAATTTGAACTCGTATGGAGTCCCTGGTTGCTTAAGATGTCCCCCCCCTACTTGATACCCTAACTGCCCCCCTGTTCAGACCTTCTGAAACTGTTCGCCACGTTGCACCTGGCTCCTCCCTCCGGACACTTACCTACCGTTTCTAGCAGTCTCTCAGTGAATAGGTAGTAACTTTCTTACATGTACATTTGTACACTGTTATATTTATACACTGCATATTGATATGTTTGGTATAACTTTCAACTTATGGCTTAGTTCGGCCTGGTTTGGCTCGATTGTGTTTGCCCTTTTCTCCTTCTCCTCCCCTCCCCGTTTCCTCCTCTCCCTCTTCTGCTGCTCCCCTTCATTTTCTTCCCTGTCTGTCTGTCTGTCGTCGTCCCCTCCTGCTGTGTCTTCCCCCCCCCCACCACTTCTTATGTGTTGAATTTATTCTTGAAAAATCTTTAGGAGAACTTTTTGTACTATGTTGTACGCCTTATTGTATTTTGCGCACTTGATTGTTTCTCCTATTATAAATAAAGAGTTAAAAAAAAAAAAAGGCGCGTCGTGCTGTTTTAACTTAATGTTGGCTATCAGCCGTGTGTGCCGCATCTGTGCGCTGGTGCACCCAGAGGAGGGTACAATGCGCTGGAAACAGCCGCTCCGCCTGAGGTGGAGACCCTGGAGTGCATCCGCCATGCTCCCGTCCCGGCACTGGTTTATGCCAGTACCAGCCTTCCATATGCCTTGTATATCCTGTGCTGAGTGCGGGAGTGTGCTCTTTTAAATGGTTACACCTGCCTCCCTACTGTGATCGCCAGTGAAGACGGGATCAAAATCCGCTGTACTATTGCTCCTGCACTTAGTGTGTGGAAGGGACAGCTCCCGGAGTGCAGCATCAGTTTTGCTATGTAGCGGCGCGCAGTCCTCATAGATGCTGCGGATCTCTGACAAGGTGCAGTGCTGCCACAGTCTTCTGGCCGCTAGTAGTGAGAAAGAGAAACAGAAGCCTCTGTAGCGCCTTTTCTCCTCCTGTGTGCATACCAGGAGCTATTTGTACAGCCGCCATTTAACCCAGGCACCCCGCTAACCGGGACCCGGGCTATACATTACCATATGTAGCCTTCCGCCATGCTGCCGGTGGCGGCGGGCTGCTTGGGGCGTCATGTCAGCAGTAAACTGCTGGATGCAAGACACCCGGGAACGGATGTCCTTGCAGCTGGGAACTCTGGCTCCAAACCCTGCAGGGTGGGACAGAGTACCCCCGGCAGCTCCCATGTAGCAGGCTGGCAGGGGCAAACTGACAGACTGTTGCAGAGTTGTAAAAGTTATAAATTAAAATAAAAGAATATAAATATATCTCTGGAGCTCCAGAGGAAGTGACCGGCTCTCCCGGGCACATTTCTAAAACTGGTCTGGGGAGGGGTATAGAGGGGGAGGAGCCAGTCTCACACATTGAAAATTTAAAGTGTCGGCTCGCCTGATCACCCCATCTATACCCCATGTTACTGCACTCCAGCGTCCCCTATGGATGATAGAGAAATATACTGTACAACTTGCATGTCAGTAGTGTATATGCTTCCATCAGTAGTATAGCGAATTGCAAAACTGATGGGACAAGTAATGTTACATGGCATAAACTCAAACAATAAATATATAACCTTAGATTTCTTTTTATTCTTTTTTTTCTTTTTTTAGAAACGACTCAAGACTCCAGGTTTTCCCTCACTGACAGCTAAACCCATGTTCCTTGTAACAGCAATAGGAAGACAGCCTCGCTCACCATGCTGCACCATACCTCCAAAGCTATTACATTTTTTAAAGAATCAGTAAAGAAAGTAACTTGAAATTGTATTTTCACATTAAATTACATTAGCAGTACGATACAACAGGATTGGGGTATTTTCGAATATAAGATCCCTTCAATTGGGTTCTTCTTAATAAAACATAAAGGTGTCTCTTATTCTGGAGACAATAATTAACCAGTGGGATCTAAGGTCACTAATATCCCTTTTACTCTGGGCCTCTGACACAGTGTATTACCTGGGGTGACAGGTCTCAGTGTGAAAGGGCTTGACCCAGGTTGTGTGTCCCAGGTCCATGGGACAGGTTATTTCCTGGACAGACCCGGGTAAGCTGCAGTGCGAAAGATTGGACCCAGGTCCCACTAAAAGGAGCTGATTGGTGACACTGGCAGACTGCAGTCACCACCCATTTTTCATGACCTCATTTTTGTGTGGCAAAAAAAATGTCCAGTTCTCATGCCTCACACATTCTTCAGTGTGAAAAGGGTTGACTCTGGGATAACCCGGGTCCAGGGTGCAGTGCACAGACCTTTAACACGGGTTGACACCAAATTCAGTAGATGGGTCGAAGTTGGGGCTTCAGTGTGAATAGGGGGTATAAATTTGAAGTCACAGAAACTCAATGAAATAAAAACGAAAGGTTTGTGCCAGTTACGTGATAACCATTGGCCAATGCAATAGAATACTTTTGTCACAGTCAGAATAGCCTCAATCAAAGCTTATAAATAAGTAAAGTTTCAGTATAATGTCATGAGAGACTCCTCTATATGAAATTTGTGATGGAAAATATTCAAAGTTATATTGATAAATCCAAATCTTATTAGCCCAATGACACTTATTTTTTTTTTTAAACTTGTCCACTAGTGTAACTGAATGACCTCATCCCACTCATCCACTGGCCACATTCCATTCGGCTGTACATTGGATGGGGAATGTTTCCAGTCCCAGACTTTAAGAGGAACATCCCAATTCTTGCCATAATTGGCTTCCACATAATCTAGAGTCTCACATGGTACATGAACCTTTAGTCCTAAAAACTCTGTCCAGCAAAGTGTAAATTTCGGGAACAGATATCTGAAATGATATAATGAACAATGGATTACGTTCTCTCAATTTATATTTAGAGGACAATATACCAAACAAGCCTTCCTCTTCTGTAAAGTATGTAAAGAAGTGTAAATGTATTTATATTAATATACAGTAGAACATGTATCACTTATTGGGTTGTCTTCCTGCTGTAGACTTGTACTTCATGGGGAGAACTAAATTAAGTCTTCAAGCTGAAATGGAGTTTACAGATTGTATATGACTTACTATACAGTAAGATGAAGTTTTCTCTGTATCAATTACTGCTAAATATGGTCTCTTCTACAGGATAAAAGGCCAGATTTATTAAGTGATGGCTTTTGCATTTAATATTATTGCTGATAATCGGCAGCTTGCAAAAACCACCGTTTAGTAAATCTAGATCAAGTATCCCTTGATAAACCATAATCCCACAACCTCCAGGCTTGCATGGGTTAAACACACTAATGATTTCTAGTCAGATGCATATAGTAACTATGTACAGAGGGTTTGTGTACAAAGTGTGGTTTCCATCTATGAGGGGGTATTCAATTGGTGCCGGTTTTTCCGACAGTTGGAAAATTTTCACTGTTTTTAGGTCGAATATGGCCTATTCAATGAAAGTGACGTTTTCTCGACTGTTGAAAAAACCAGCACTGTCAAAAAACACGTGGATCGGCAAGTTAGTCGCTGATCCACATAGTTTTGTCAAAAACGCGTCTGTTTTCGACACTTTACCGCTGATGCAGATTTGACTTGTTATCAAGTCTAATCTGCATTGTCGGAATGCTGTCCGGAAACGGCTGGCATTGTATAGTGCAGTCTCGGATCCTCTCCGTCGGAGAGGATCCAACTTCAATTGAATACACCCCTATAAGTAAGCTCTTGCCCCTGTGCATAAGAAGCATATCCAGTCTTCCCAAATAAATACTTTTGTGTTCCTGTATAAACTGTTAGCCGCTTAGATAATAAGTATGCTGTGGCAAGCTGTGTGTGATAGGTGAGGAGAGAGCAGAATGCTTTTTTGCAAAGGTACTTTTACCAGTATTATCAACATTAAATATATCATTAAAAAACTACCTCATTATCTTCTTTTCAACTACAAAGCCGTATATTCTATATACACCATAGCAAGATTGTTTTTTGCTAAAGAGAAATTAAAAACATATATATATATATATATATATATATATTCATACTTAAATTTCTTGCCACTTTTGGCTTGTGTGCCCCCATTCCACATATAATCCTCTTCTTCATAGAAGAAAAATATGTCAAGCTTCACATCTTCTCTTCCAAGAAATGAAAGTTCCAAACTATCTTCCACCTGAAAGCCAAACAAAAAGTAACACAATAACTGTCAGGATCCATCACAGATCTGATCCCAAACTAGGGTATTATTCGAATTGTATGTTGGATCAATGTATATTGTTTATGGAAAATGTAATTTTTAAAACTGAACAGGGACATTTCAGACTTCCTATCTCTCTTCTGCTAGGATTGGAAAAAGTTAATGTTTATTATAGACCACAGTGGGGTCTATAATAAAGCTGGCCCTATCTTTCCCACCATCCCACTGAGGAGAAAAGACGTTCATAGGAGGTGTCAAACTCTTTTGAAAAGGAGCTGTTAGAACTCTCTCAAGGAGGCATCTGGTCAGAGAATCTTTCCTGACTAAAGGGGGGTACACACGTAGAGATGTGTGCTGAGCAATCTATCACAGACCGCTCAGCACATATCTCTCCCCCCCGCTCAGGACTCGGCGTGAGAGGGTTAGTTAAGTTGTAAAGAAAGACAATGTAGTGAAGTTTTTTTTTTTACTATTGCCAAGTGTACAGTTTTGCAGTGCAGATTCTGAATCCCAGGTATTATTGTAACCAGCAAAGACAATCATCTCTCCATCCAACATAAACAGGGTGTCACATGATTCTTCTGTGATAAGCAAAACCCCTTCATTTATTTCCACACAGTAACAGAATGTTGTTGTTACATTATGCATTTACGGCCTAATGAAGCAGGTTTAGGTTGCAAGATTTTATTCGGTTAGCCAAATAAAGTTTGCTTTAGGTTTTTGGATAGACAATTCATGTGAGATAAAAAGAAGACTATTCTTGAATTTGGTGATGGGACACTGAAAGACTGGATCCAAACTCAAACTAGTTTTCCTTTGGAAATTCTAATAGGCATCTTTAAAACATAATTTTTTTACTTTCTATTATGAAAACAAATTAACATTAGAAACAAATCTTACACCGAATTTACAAATAATACTACTGAATTTGTAAGCAAAACAAATGGTGAAAGAAATAGTTTTTCTACAAATCTTAAAATAAAACCGACTGTAAAATCTGATTATTAGGCAAAAAAGAGCTTTAGAAACTGCAAACTTTTTGAATTCCTTCACCTGGTCAAATCAGCGCGATAATAGCCACGCTGTACGGCAGCCCGGTTTCACACAAAAGTGTTCACTGCCCAATAGGGTAGTGAGTACTTTTGTGCGCATCTGACAATCGTCCGGGTGCAAGGTGCGAGATGGGGTGCAGTTGCCGGCATATTAAATACAGCAGCAACGGCAATTCACACCCTTTGCTGGCAATTTAATTCTCCTCTAGGTCTCTATAACTAATAATTCATTAGTTTAATTCATAGGTAACAATGTACCCTGCTAGCTGCTAACAAGTAAATAATAACATAGAAAGTTACAAATTATACTGACAAAAAAAAAAGATTTAATATATAATTAAATACATTATTATTTTAAGAAACCTGAAGCTTTAACCCTGCAGTCTACTGTAAGTTGTACTTTATATTCTCTTTTCCCTTTGCCAATTTTATTGCTGCAACAAATACCTGTAAAATATATGTACATTTGTTTATATATTTACCAACTATTTAGAGATCTGGAAAGAAAACATCTCAGTACAATGGTTTCACCTATTTGTAGCAACATTGTACGAGTACTGCTTCTCAACTCTATGGATATTAAGACAATAACATCTTCCTCTATACATGTTGGCAAACATTACATCTAAAACATATATAAATGTAACAGTGCTTAATTCAAATCCTTTTTCCGACAGAGATGCCAGTATCAGTGACAAAACATAGAAGCTGACATTACAACTATTACGTGACACTGCCATCTACTGGGAAACTTTAAGATAACCCTTGTGTAACAGCATCAACCATTTTTGCAGGGAAATAAGGATCTTCTTGAATAGAAATTAATGACTTGCCATCCATGTCACATTTATAGCAAACTGTACTTAATATTTATTTATTTCGGGAGTCACTGAAGTCTCGCAAATTTCATTCTTTCATAACTTAACCATTTCAGAGATCCCTTTGTGTGAAAACTGTGATGTACTGCATGTAACACAGAAAACCAGCTAGTAGTGTGTTTACCATGCAGGTCTAATTAAATGCCAAGATGCAGCCTTTTTGTATTTTAATAATTTCTTCAGGAAGCAGGTAGTCTCTCTCTCATGTGATTTCAAACTAAGAAATATTTATTTCAAGTCAATTAATTTATTCAAATTATGCTAATGGCATAGCAAAATTTATATCAAAGCGCTATAAGTGGAAGGGGAAGGGGAGGGGAGGGGGGAGGGGGAGATACCAGTATGTTTACAGCTCTTTTTTGAGTTGATAAGATGAGTGTCCGGATTTTTTAATGAGTGAATTTGGATTCCATATAATTGCCTTGTGGGATATCCTCAGCAGGTAGTAATGGGCTAAACTGTCCCTATCTGTACCTTGCTGTGTTGGTAATTTCTAGTTTCCGTGGCTGGTTTCCAAACTTCTGCCTCACAGTCTTCACGGCCGAGTTGCGGGTTTTTGCAGCACTTCCGGTCGCGGCAATGACGTACTTCCGGTCACACGGTCCAACGCGTTTCATGCCTCAGCACTTAGTCATGGATAAGGTGGATTGCATGAGATGCTCTATTTATTGGATTAGATCTAAAAAACTTTATTTATAAAACATTTAAAAAACGGAAATCCTTTGTTTATAAAACAGGAAGTGATGTCATATTTTGGTGGGAACCTCATGCTTTTTTCTTTTACTGGTATCATTGGGGGATTAATGTGTAAATAAGTTATGTGAAGTTAATATATGTTAAAATATTATAAAAATATATTTTAAAAAGAGGTTATCTTTATTTATATAGGATATCTTTATAAGAATCTGAGTACTTTACTCTAAAAAAGTTTTTAAATTTATATCTATATTGAGACCATTCGGTTGCAAGGTTTTTAAATGGTATATCCATTTTGTTTCATTCTTTAACAATTCTGCTACATTATTTCCACCTCTCCAATTTTTTTGAACTTTTTGTATACCCATAAATGAGAGGTTGGAAGCATCTTTGCTGTGATGTTCCAGATAATGTTGGGATACACTATGAGTCGTTAGTCCTTTCTTTATATTGTATAAGTGTTCTGAGATGCGAATGCTTAATTTTCTTTTTGTTTGGCCTACATATTGGTAGCCACATGGGCATTCAATCAGGTAAATCACTCCCTCGGAATGACAGGTTATTTGACTTTGAAGATCATATTCCTTATTCGTTATATTTGATTTAAATTTGGTTATCGGTTTCATTCCTTTCTTTTTTGTAATTTTGCAAGCATTGCACTGTAAACAATGGAAATAACCTTTTGATCCAGTTCGTGTTTTTTCTTCAGTTGGGGTCAAAACTTCTTGTTAGATCTTGTCTTAAATTTTTTGCTTTTCTATAAATTATTTTTGTTTTTTTCGGAAGAATTTTATTCAATTGGTCATCCAGGTTCAAAATGTGCCAATGTTTTTTCAGCATTTTTTCTATTAAATAGTGGTCACTGCTATATTGGGTTATAAATGACAATTGATGCTCTGATTTTATTTCTTTTTGTTTATATTGGAGCATTGTTTCTCTATTCATATCTTCTACTTTCATTATCTCTTGTTCCAATGTCTTTTCGTTATAACCCTTTTCTTTGAATTTTCTTTTTATTTCCTGTGCTTGTTTCTGAAAAATCCTTTTATCTGAGCAGTTTCTTCGTATTCGTCTGAATTGTCCTCCTGGGATATTCTGTAGCCATAAGTGATGATGATTACTTCTCGTGTCAAGGGCGGTGTTCCCGCTAACCTTTTTTATGTGTGTACATGTTTGTATGTTGTTATTCTGAATAGAAATTTCCAGATCTAGATATACTATACGTTCTTTACTGAAAGTTGAAATAAACTCCAACCCATATTCATTTCGGTTCATATATTCAAAGAAGTCCTTCAGTTGCGTATCTGATCCTTCCCATATGAAAAAAAGATCATCTATGTACCTATACCATTGTTTTAGATTTTTTGCATATGGGTTGTTATGCCATATTTTTTCTTCTTCCCAGCTTGCAACAAAAAGGTTTGCATAGCATGGTGCAAAAGATGTGCCCATAGCGGTGCCCTTGCTTTGGTTGTAGAAGTTCCCTTTATACCAAAAATAATTATGGTTAAGAATAAACTCTATTCCATCCATTATAAAGTTCGTTTGATCCGTTGGGATATCTGTCATTGTTGTTAGGAACTTTCTTGTTGCTGCACAGCCTTGCTCGTGATTAATGCATGTATATAAGGATCTTACGTCACTTGTACATAAGATGAACTCTTGTTTCCACTCGACTTCTTTTATCTTCGATAGTACATCCATGGTGTCCTTTAGGAAGCTTTTTTGCTTGCTTACAAGATCTTGTAAAAATGTATCGATGTATTTTGAAAAATTAGCCGTTAACGAATTAATGCCAGAAATGATTGGCCTTCCCGGAGGTTTGTTTTCACATTTGTGCAACTTTGGTAGCTGGTATATGGTCGGAATCTTTGGATACTTATTGTACAGAAAGTCAAATTCTTTTTGGTTTATGATTCCAATGTCTCTACCCTCCTCTAGTATCTCTAGCAGTTCTTTCTGAAATTTCTTAGTTGGATCCTCAGCCAATTTTTTGTACGTTTGTTCATCTGATAGGATATTTGACATCTCCTCCTCGTATTGTTCTTTATCCATTATTACTAGCCCTCCTCCTTTATCTGCCGGCTTAATTATTCGTGAGGAATCCTCTTTCAATTGTTTTAGAGCTTCTTTCTCTCCTTTAGTTAGATTATATCGTATCTTTCTTGTATCCGGTAGCTTCTCTATTTCTTCTTCCAAGAGTCTCTGAAAAGTATGTATATGGGCCCCTTTTATATGTGCTGGATAGAACGTTGACTTTGGTTTCAGTCCAGTATGTTTATATCCATTTTTCTCTTCCACCAACTCGTCACTATTTGCTGTTGAGAAAAATTTCTTTATGCACAGTTTTCTTATATATTTCTGAGTGTCCATATACAGATCGAATTTGTTCAATTTGGCATGGGGTGCAAATTTCAATCCTTTCCTTAGTAAAGATATTTGGTCTTCTGTTGATTTCTTTTTGCTCAGATTGTAAATGCCAGCTTCCTTGATATTTTCAATTCTTTCATTTTTCAAAACTTTTTTCTTCTTTCTCCCACCCCGGACACCCCTTCTCCTGGCGATTGTTCGTCCCTCTTTTTCTTTTTCGGTACCTCTGTCCAATCCGGTGGGTCTTCTTCTTCCCACATCTCGTCTAAAAAATCAGTGTCATACTCTTCCTCATTTTCAGTATCCAGTGTTCTTTTTCTCTGGATTCCTCTCAATCTTTCCGTTTTTTTGCTATTTTCTATTTTCTCCATTAGGGCTTGATGGTCGTTTTTTTCTTCCATCTCTGCTGCCTTTACTCCATTTCTAAAGGACTCTCTTATCATTTTGTAGGGGTTCCCTTTATTATATTCAAAAAATTTTGGATTGTATAATGGATATCTTTTATTACCCACTGTTGACGGTTTTTCCTTAATTAGTGGTTCTCGTTTATCATTGTTTCTGTTCCCATTATTTTGCCATTTATTGCTTTGCCATCTGTTGTTTCTTGCGGGATTTGCCTGACTGGATGTTCTAGGATTTCCAACATTCCTTCGTTCAGTTTTACTGATCGTTTTGTTTTCTTCCAGATCTCTATAGAACTTTCGTTGTTTTTGCTGAATAATTTCATCCTCTATTTTTTCCATTTTTTTAGATAGAGGATGAAATTATTCAGCAAAAACAACGAAAGTTCTATAGAGATCTGGAAGAAAACAAAACGATCAGTAAAACTGAACGAAGGAATGTTGGAAATCCTAGAACATCCAGTCAGGCAAATCCCGCAAGAAACAACAGATGGCAAAACAATAAATGGCAAAATAATGGGAACAGAAACAATGATAAACGAGAACCACTAATTAAGGAAAAACCGTCAACAGTGGGTAATAAAAGATATCCATTATACAATCCAAAAAATTTTGAATATAATAAAGGGAACCCCTACAAAATGATGAGAGTCCTTTAGAAATGGAGTAAAGGCAGCAGAGATGGAAGAAAAAAACGACCATCAAGCCCTAATGGAGAAAATAGAAAATAGCAAAAAAACGGAAAGATTGAGAGGAATCCAGAGAAAAAGAACACTGGATACTGAAAATGAGGAAGAGTATGACACTGATTTTTTAGACGAGATGTGGGAAGAACAAGAAGACCCACCGGATTGGACAGAGGTACCGAAAAAGAAAAAGAGGGACGAACAATCGCCAGGAGAAGGGGTGTCCGGGGTGGGAGAAAGAAGAAAAAAGTTTTGAAAAATGAAAGAATTGAAAATATCAAGGAAGCTGGCATTTACAATCTGAGCAAAAAGAAATTAACAGAAGACCAAATATCTTTACTAAGGAAAGGATTGAAATTTGCACCCCATGCCAAATTGAACAAATTCGATCTGTATATGGACACTCAGAAATATATAAGAAAACTGTGCATAAAGAAATTTTTCTCAACAGCAAATAGTGACGAGTTGGTGGAAGAGAAAAATGGATATAAACATACTGGACTGAAACCAAAGTCAACGTTCTATCCAGCACATATAAAAGGGGCCCATATACATACTTTTCAGAGACTCTTGGAAGAAGAAATAGAGAAGCTACCGGATACAAGAAAGATACGATATAATCTAACTAAAGGAGAGAAAGAAGCTCTAAAACAATTGAAAGAGGATTCCTCACGAATAATTAAGCCGGCAGATAAAGGAGGAGGGCTAGTAATAATGGATAAAGAACAATACGAGGAGATGTCAAATATCCTATCAGATGAACAAACGTACAAAAAATTGGCTGAGGATCCAACTAAGAAATTTCAGAAAGAACTGCTAGAGATACTAGAGGAGGGTAGAGACATTGGAATCATAAACCAAAAAGAATTTGACTTTCTGTACAATAAGTATCCAAAGATTCCGACAATATACCAGCTACCAAAGTTGCACAAATGTGAAAACAAACCTCCGGGAAGGCCAATAATTTCTGGCATTAATTCGTTAACGGCTAATTTTTCAAAATACATCGATACATTTTTACAAGATCTTGTAAGCAAGCAAAAAAGCTTCCTAAAGGACATCATGGATGTACTATCGAAGATAAAAGAAGTCGAGTGGAAACAAGAGTTCATCTTATGTACAAGTGACGTAAGATCCTTATATACATGCATTAATCACGAGCAAGGCTGTGCAGCAACAAGAAAGTTCCTAACAACAATGACAGATATCCCAACGGATCAAACGAACTTTATAATGGATGGAATAGAGTTTATTCTTAACCATAATTATTTTTGGTATAAAGGGAACTTCTACAACCAAAGCAAGGGCACCGCTATGGGCACATCTTTTGCACCATGCTATGCAAACCTTTTTGTTGCAAGCTGGGAAGAAGAAAAAATATGGCATAACAACCCATATGCAAAAAATCTAAAACAATGGTATAGGTACATAGATGATCTTTTTTTCATATGGGAAGGATCAGATACGCAACTGAAGGACTTCTTTGAATATATGAACCGAAATGAATATGGGTTGGAGTTTATTTCAACTTTCAGTAAAGAACGTATAGTATATCTAGATCTGGAAATTTCTATTCAGAATAACAACATACAAACATGTACACACATAAAAAAGGTTAGCGGGAACACCGCCCTTGACACGAGAAGTAATCATCATCACTTATGGCTACAGAATATCCCAGGAGGACAATTCAGACGAATACGAAGAAACTGCTCAGATAAAAGGATTTTTCAGAAACAAGCACAGGAAATAAAAAGAAAATTTAAAGAAAAGGGTTATAACGAAAAGACATTGGAACAAGAGATAATGAAAGTAGAAGATATGAATAGAGAAACAATGCTCCAATATAAACAAAAAGAAATAAAATCAGAGCATCAATTGTCATTTATAACCCAATATAGCAGTGACCACTATTTAATAGAAAAAATGCTGAAAAAACATTGGCACATTTTGAACCTGGATGACCAATTGAATAAAATTCTTCCGAAAAAACCAAAAATAATTTATAGAAAAGCAAAAAATTTAAGACAAGATCTAACAAGAAGTTTTGTCCCAACTGAAGAAAAAACACGAACTGGATCAAAAGGTTATTTCCATTGTTTACAGTGCAATGCTTGCAAAATTACAAAAAAGAAAGGAATGAAACCGATAACCAAATTTAAATCAAATATAACGAATAAGGAATATGATCTTCAAAGTCAAATAACCTGTCATTCCGAGGGAGTGATTTACCTGATTGAATGCCCATGTGGCTACCAATATGTAGGCCAAACAAAAAGAAAATTAAGCATTCGCATCTCAGAACACTTATACAATATAAAGAAAGGACTAACGACTCATAGTGTATCCCAACATTATCTGGAACATCACAGCAAAGATGCTTCCAACCTCTCATTTATGGGTATACAAAAAGTTCAAAAAAATTGGAGAGGTGGAAATAATGTAGCAGAATTGTTAAAGAATGAAACAAAATGGATATACCATTTAAAAACCTTGCAACCGAATGGTCTCAATATAGATATAAATTTAAAAACTTTTTTAGAGTAAAGTACTCAGATTCTTATAAAGATATCCTATATAAATAAAGATAACCTCTTTTTAAAATATATTTTTATAATATTTTAACATATATTAACTTCACATAACTTATTTACACATTAATCCCCCAATGATACCAGTAAAAGAAAAAAGCATGAGGTTCCCACCAAAATATGACATCACTTCCTGTTTTATAAACAAAGGATTTCCGTTTTTTAAATGTTTTATAAATAAAGTTTTTTAGATCTAATCCAATAAATAGAGCATCTCATGCAATCCACCTTATCCATGACTAAGTGCTGAGGCATGAAACGCGTTGGACCGTGTGACCGGAAGTACGTCATTGCCGCGACCGGAAGTGCTGCAAAAACCCGCAACTCGGCCGTGAAGACTGTGAGGCAGAAGTTTGGAAACCAGCCACGGGAACTAGAAATTACCAACACAGCAAGGTACAGATAGGGACAGTTTAGCCCATTACTACCTGCTGAGGATATCCCACAAGGCAATTATATGGAATCCAAATTCACTCATTAAAAAATCCGGACACTCATCAACTCAAAAAAGAGCTGTAAACATACTGGTATCTCCCCCTCCCCCCTCCCCTTCCCCTTCCACTTATAGCGCTTTGATATAACTTGTATTGTTTAATTTGGAATCAAAATCAAAGCAGCTTACATATACAGGCGCAGATCTGGGATTTTTTAAACCCCATAGCAAAATTTATGGTAAACGTCAGCTGCCAAAGGCAGTAATGTACTATATGCATCAGAAAACACACACAGTGGTCTTGCATAATGCACACACTGCTACAAAAAGCTGTTCGCAGCAGCTTTGTAATTGCAGTCCCTAGTATACCACCTTCTCCCTGCATTTGCGATGCGATCGCTTCTCAGATGGTCGCGATGTTCATCTCCGACGACAGGCTGAATAAGCCTAAGCTTTCTCAGCCTTGCCGTCACAGAGTGGCTTCCGAGGCCAAGGTAACTGCGTCTCACGACATAGTCCTTGGCCTCGCCACTCCCAGAAAACAGGGGCGGCGCCCCAATTTTCCCTAATGCCAGCCACCCCCGTCTCTCCCCACGAATGCCTCTGCCTGTCAATCAGGCCAAGGCGTTTGCATATCCGCGCCGCAATCACAGGACTCGTTCTGCACATGTGCAGAATGGGTCTTGTTCAGGACTCAAACATCTGGGATATGCGGTAAGGATCGCATCAGCAATCCTTACTGAATTAGCCCCTTAGATCCTAGCCATGAGCATAACAAACTAAAATGTGGATCAGTATAAATTGGAGGGTTCTGCGCACTGAGTGTCTTTATTCTATAGCTAGCCGGGGTGTGCTGCTCGTTCTGATGGGTGTTCCAACCCACCTATATGTAAATGGAGAAGCTTAGTGGATATACCACAATAGAACTGCGCTCAACCCCTAAGGTGTGTGTGTTTAGCTAACGAATGCACATCAGATGTAATAAAGGATAATGTATGAACAGACCCAAATTCGAGTTTGCACTTGGATATAGAAATCACAAAAATAACAATATGATGCGAATTAATTGTTGTGAGCCACTGTATTTATTGTATACTGGCCAATCTAAAGGTGTGCGGTTAATGCCCAGGGTGGGCGATATTGTCTCTTATAAAGTTCATGCAGGTTATAATACAGACTGCGGCGTCCCGCACATCTGCTGTTGAAAAGTCTTTAGGAAAAAAATAATAATAATAATAAATGCTGGTGTTGGTAACAAATCTTTAAAACCTTCACGATGCCCTGAGCTTACGGTGGTGGCATAAGTGGGGTAAAAAGGGGTCTCCAGACTGGTTCCCCTCTCTACCCCTGCTGCCCGTGGTGCGTCCTTGTTCAGACACTCCCCGGGTGCAGGTCGGTCAGAGAGGTGGACCTGTCTAGCGGCGGGGAAAGGATTCAGATGCCGCTCTGCAGAGCGGCTAGCGGCGCCTCTCCCACCGCTTACAGAGAACTCACCCGTCGCCCGCTCCAGCCGCACTCCATCACCGGCTTCCTTCGCTGTCTGGTATCCTAGCAGCGCTGCTGGCTTCCGGGTTGGTCCGGTCACGTGACCGGGTCTTTTCGACGTGGGAAAGAGTCTTCCTGATGAAGTTTTTGAATCTGTAGTGGTTCTTTCTTTGTAGTTCCTCCAACGCATTTCAACCTTTCGGTCTTCCTCTGGGAGTCTCCAGAGTGACCGGACCAACCCGGAAGCCAGCAGCGCTGCTAGGATACCAGACAGCGGAGGAAGCTGGTGACGGAGCGCGGCGTGCGGCTGGAGCGGGCGACAGGTGCGTTCTCTGTAAGCGGTGGGAGAGGCGCAGCTAGCCGCTCTGCAGAGCGGCATCTGAATCCTTTCCCCGCCGCTAGACAGGTCCAGTCTTTAGGAAAAAAATAATAATAATAAATGCTGGTGTTGGTAAAAAATCTTTAAAACCTTCACGATGCTCAGGGCATCGTGAAGGTTTTAAAGATTATTTACCAACACCAGCATTTATTATTATTATTTTTTTCCTAAAGACTTTTCAACAGCAGATGTGCAGGACGCCGCAGTCTGTATTATAACCTGCATGAACTTTATAAGAGACAATATCGCCCACCCTGGGCATTAACCGCACACCTTTAGATTGGCCAGTATACAATAAATACAGTGGCTCACAACAATTAATTTGCATCATATTGTTATTTTTGTGATTTCTATATCCAAGTGCAAACTCAAATTTGGGTCTGTTCATACATTATCCTTTATTACATCTGATGTGCATTCGTTAGCTAAACACACACACCTTAGGGGTTGAGCGCAGTTCTATTGTGGTATACCCACTAAGCTTCTCCATAAAATGTGGATCAGATGCAGTCAGTAAGATTAGATTAACGCACACATAACAATGAATGAGAACAAGGAGAAAATCTTAAGGGGTGTACTGACGGGAGAGATATGTGCTTAGCGATCTTAACACAGACCACTCAGCACAGCGCGATGTGCTAAGCGAGGGGACGGATGGACGGGGGGCCGCTCACTTCACACAGCGCTGAAGTGAGCGACCCGCTAGATTGAGCCTACATGCAGCTCAATCTAGCACCGGCGATAGCGATGCACGGGGCCGCGCATCGCTATCGCTGGGGGGCATACACACGACAGATCCATGCTTAAAATCTAAGCAATCTAGTCAGATTGCTTAGATTTTAAACACGGATCTCTCTGTGTGTACCCCCCTCTCTCTAAACAGCCCAGCACATATTATGACAAGAACATACTTGGAAAGAAAATGGTAGTATTTTCTTAGCTAATATGTTAAATAGAATGAGTCTATTTTATTTTTGGTATAGTTTTAAATATTGCTCTCATGAAAAAAATCTTACAGAAAAGGAAGTTACACAAGTATAAAGAACCTATATACTAAATATGTAGGAAAATCATTTTTACAGAAACGGAGACTTCTAGCAAATACAATACTGACCTTGCCAAATTTGTGCTTGAGTGGGAGCCCAGCCTTCTGAAATGCTGGGATTAGTTCAGGCTTGTAGTTCTGTATAAATATCCCCAAGTCCACATCTTTACTGTATGGAATAATGTTACACTGTCTATACCATCCTGAAAAATAAAAGCACAGTGTACTAAAAAAAAAAAAATAAGAGAAAAATGCTAGCTTAAATGAAATATAATACTGCTAAAATTTTTATAATGTTTAGATCCATCTTGATTCTATACATTAGTTGTGTCTGAGGCAGTTATAAAAGAAGTGATAAAGTAACAATATATACCTAAACAAGTACCACTGCTGATCCAGAAACTCACACCCAAAGCATCCAAAGTGGAAGCTGCCAACTCTAATAGTGCTTTCGATCTCTTTCGGAATTCAATCCCTTCAAGCGAAATGTCATCAGGATAGAGCTTGAGGGAAACAAAGAATTTAATGAAAAGAAACCTGGAAATGGTCCTATTTGTTTAAATTTAGCATCTGGCACATGAAAAGCCTCTGTATTATTTACATATATACATGAGGGGGAAAGAAAGTCTTCTATTCCTTTTTGATTTCCTGTTGAGCACAGTGGAACCCATATTATAATGCACCAAAGGGACACATATTAAGTAAACACTATAAGATATATTGATACTTTTTTGGCTAAAAACGTATATACTTTCAAATATCTTTGAGCATAAAAAAATGTACAGGTATATTTCTGAAAGTTAGAAGACCACTGTTGTATAATTTAGCATTTACTGATCAATGGTATGGAAGCTTCTAAAATCTGCTCCAAACCATGTACTGGAGTTTGACACCTCCACTAGAATGGTATTCATGTGACCGACGGTCACATGACCACCACCGACATCCCACCTCCTCACCATCCCGATGGTCGGCATGCCAACAGACCAACAGGGACTATTTCCACACGTGGGTGTCCACGACACCCATAGAGTGGGAATAGAACCCGTGCAGGTCGCCACCGAGCGCGCAAGGGGCTTGCTGCACTCGCCTCTCCCCGCCGGGATCCCGGCGTTGGTATGCTGACCGGCGGTCTCCTGACCGCCGGTCAGACATACTGCACCCCTCCACTAGTCTTGGCCAATACATTCATAGAATGAAAAGGATATTCTAGGATGTCACTTCAATGAGTAGACTCAACAGGAACCAATCACAACGCATTGTAAGATGTTAATAGAAGCAGCTCTATAAAACTTCGTTTACATTGAAGAATATCATATTGGCTAAAGTCCAACTAAACAGTTATAATTTAACAATGATCACAAAAGAAACCTGAAATTACATCCCAATCACAACCTACACTTGGAAGAGCTAGCTCACATTTTATGCAATATAATGGGCTTGCACTATTAAAAAAGTAGAATCTTGAAAAGGTGTATTTAATCCTTAAATTGTCCTTTATCCCCCTTCGTAACGGTCCTAAAATAAATATATTTCATAATGCTACTTAAGAAAAAAAAAAGTTATAAAGCTAACCAAAACAATTTTAAAAGTGTTGCAGAGGCCTAAACATTATACATTGAGCTATTGGCTTGCAGCCTCCAGAGTTAAAATAAGAATTTACTTACCGATAATTCTATTTCTCGGAGTCCGTAGTGGATGCTGGGGTTCCTGAAAGGACCATGGGGAATAGCGGCTCCGCAGGAGACAGGGCACAAAAAAGTAAAGCTTTACTAGGTCAGGTGGTGTGCACTGGCTCCTCCCCCTATGACCCTCCTCCAGACTCCAGTTAGGTACTGTGCCCGGACGAGCATACACAATAAGGGAGGCATTTTGAATCCCGGGTAAGACTCATACCAGCCACACCAATCACACCGTACAACTTGTGATCTAAACCCAGTTAACAGTATGACAACAGAAAGGGCCTCTTAAAGATGGCTCCTTAACAATAACCCGAATTAGTTAACAATAACTATGTACAAGTATTGCAGATAATCCGCACTTGGGATGGGCGCCCAGCATCCACTACGGACTCCGAGAAATAGAATTATCGGTAAGTAAATTCTTATTTTCTCTATCGTCCTAAGTGGATGCTGGGGTTCCTGAAAGGACCATGGGGATTATACCAAAGCTCCCAAACGGGCGGGAGAGTGCGGATGACTCTGCAGCACCGAATGAGAGAACTCCAGGTCCTCCTTTGCCAGGGTATCAAATTTGTAAAATTTTACAAACGTGTTCTCCCCCGACCACGTAGCTGCTCGGCAGAGTTGTAATGCCGAGACCCCTCGGGCAGCCGCCCAAGATGAGCCCACCTTCCTTGTGGAGTGGGCTTTTACAGTTTTAGGCTGTGGCAGGCCTGCCACAGAATGTGCAAGTTGAATTGTGTTACAAATCCAACGAGCAATCGACTGCTTAGAAGCAGGTGCGCCCAACTTGTTGGGTGCATACAATATAAACAGCGAGTCAGATTTTCTGACTCCAGCCGTCCTTGCAATGTATATTTTTAAGGCTCTGACAACGTCCAACAACTTGGAGTCCTCCAAGTCGCTAGTGGCCGCAGGCACCACAATAGGTTGGTTCAGATGAAATGCTGATACCACTTTAGGGAGAAAATGCGGACGAGTCCGCAGTTCTGCCCTATCCGAATGGAAGATTAGATAAGGACTTTTATAAGATAAAGCCGCCAATTCAGATACTCTCCTGGCAGAGGCCAGGGCTAGTAACATAGTCACTTTCAATGTGAGATATTTCAAATCCACCTTTTTCAATGGTTCAAACCAATGGGATTTGAGGAAATCTAAAACTACATTTAGATCCCACGGTGCCACCGGAGGCACCACAGGAGGCTGTATATGCAGTACTCCCTTGACAAAAGTCTGGACCTCAGGGACAGAGGCCAATTCTTTTTGGAAGAATATTGACAGGGCCGAAATTTGAACCTTAATGGATCCCAATTTGAGACCCATAGATAATCCTGATTGCAGGAAATGTAGGAAACGACCCAGTTGGAATTCCTCCGTCGGAACCCTCCGATCCTCGCACCACGCTACATATTTTCGCCAAATGCGGTGATAATGTTTCACGGTGACTTCCTTCCGTGCCTTAATCAAGGTAGGAATGACTTCTTCTGGAATGCCTTTCCCTTTTAGGATCTGGCGTTCAACCGCCATGCCGTCAAACGCAGCCGCGGTAAGTCTTGAAAAAGACAGGGACCCTGCTGTAGCAGGTCCCTTCTCAGAGGTAGAGGCCACGGTTCGTCCGTGAGCATCTCTTGAAGTTCCGGATACCAAGTCCTTCTCGGCCAATCCGGAACCACTAGTATTGTTCTTACTCTTCTTTGCCGTATGATCTTCAATACCTTTGGTATGAGCGGCAGAGGAGGAAACACATACACTGACTGGTACACCCAAGGAGTTACCAGTGCGTCCACAGCTATTGCCTGTGGATCTCTTGACCTGGCGCAATATTTGTCCAGTTTCTTGTTGAGGCGAGACGCCATCATGTCTACAATTGGTCTTTCCCAACGGTCTATTAACATGTTGAAGACTTCTGGATGTAGACCCCACTCTCCCGGATGAAGATCGTGTCTGCTGAGGAAGTCTGCTTCCCAGTTGTCCACGCCCGGGATGAACACTGCTGACAGTGCTATCACGTGATTCTCCGCCCAGCGAAGAATCTTGGCAGCTTCTGCCATTGCACTCCTGCTTCTTGTGCCGCCCTGCCTGTTTACATGGGCGACCGCCGTGATGTTGTCCGACTGAATCAACACCGGCTTTCCTTGCAGGAGAAGTTCCGCCTGGCTTAGAGCATTGTAGATTGCTCTTAGTTCCAGAATGTTTATGTGAAGAGACTTTTCCAGACTCGTCCATACTCCCTGGAAGTTTCTTCCTTGTGTGACTGCTCCCCAGCCTCTCAGGCTGGCGTCCGTGGTCACCAGGATCCAATCCTGAATGCCGAATCTGCGGCCTTCTAATAGGTGAGCCTTCTGCAACCACCACAGAAGTGACACCCTTGTCTTTGGTGACAGGGTTATTCGCAGGTGCATCTGCAGATGCGACCCTGACCATTTGTCCAACAGATCCCTTTGGAATATTCTTGCATGGAATCTGCCGAATGGAATTGCTTCGTAAGAAGCCACCATTTTTCCCAGGACTCTTGTGCATTGATGTACTGACACTTTTCCTGGTTTTAGGAGGTTCCTGACCAGATCGGATAACTCCTTGGCTTTTTCCTCTGGAAGGAAAACCTTTTTCTGAACCGTGTCCAGAATCATTCCTAGGAACAGCAGACGAGTTGTCGGGATTAAATGGGATTTTGGAATATTCAGAATCCACCCGTGTTGTCTTAGCACCTCTTGAGATAGTGCTAAAGCTGTCTCCAGCTGTTCTCTGGACCTTGCCCTTATTAGGAGATCGTCCAAGTATGGGATAACTAATACGCCTTTTCTTCGAAGAAGAATCATCATCTCGGCCATTACCTTGGTAAAGACCCGAGGCGCCGTGGACAATCCGAACGGCAGCGTCTGAAACTGATAGTGACAGTTTTGAACAATGAACCTGAGGTACCCTTGGTGTGCGGGGTAAATCGGAACGTGTAGATACGCATCCTTGATGTCCAAGGATACCATAAAGTCCCCTTCTTCCAGGTTCGCTATCACTGCTCTGAGTGACTCCATCTTGAACTTGAACTTTTTTATGTAGAGGTTCAAGGACTTCAGATTTAGAATAGGCCTTACCGAGCCATCCGGCTTCGGTACCACAAATAGAGTGGAATAATACCCCTTTCCTTGTTGTAATAGGGGTACTTTGACTATCACCTGCTGAGCGTACAGCTTGTGAATGGCTTCCAACACCCTCTCCCTTTCGGAAGAGACGGTTGGTAAGGCAGACTTCAGGAAACGATGAGGAGGATCCGTCTCTAATTCCAACCTGTACCCCTGAGATATTATCTGCAGGATCCAGGGGTCTACCTGCGAGTGAGCCCACTGCGCGCTGTAATTTTTGAGACGGCCCCCCACTGTCCCCGAGTCCGCTTGAGAGGCCCCAGCGTCATGCTGAGGTTTTTGCAGGAGCCGGGGAGGGCTTCTGTTCCTGGGAAGGAGCTGCCTGTTGGTGTCTCTTCCCTCTTCCTCTGCCTCGTGGCAGGTACGACAAGCCCTTTGCTCTCTTATTTTTGTAGGAGCGAAAAGGCTGCGGTTGAAAGGTCGGTGCCTTTCTCTGTTGGGGAGTGACTTGAGGTAAAAAAGTGGATTTCCCGGCAGTAGCCGTGGCCACCAAGTCTGATAGACCAACTCCAAATAACTCCTCCCCTTTATACGGCAAAACCTCCATGTGACGTTTTGAATCCGCATCGCCTGTCCACTGTCGTGTCCATAAGGCTCTTCTGGCTGAAATGGACATAGCACTCACCCGAGATGCCAGTGTGCAAATATCCCTCTGTGCATCACGCATATAGATAAATGCATCCTTTATTTGTTCTAACGACAGTAAAACATTGTCCCTATCTAGGGTATCAATATTTTCAATCAGGGATTCTGACCAAACTACTCCAGCACTGCACATCCAGGCAGTTGCTATAGCTGGTCGTAGTATAACACCTGCATGTGTGTATATATTCTTTTGAATAACTTCCATCTTTCTATCTGATGGATCCTTAAGTGCGGCCGTCTCAGGAGAGGGTAACGCCACTTGTTTGGATAAGCGTGTGAGCGCCTTGTCCACCTTAGGGGGTGTTTCCCAGCGCGCCCTAACCTCTGGCGGGAAAGGGTATAATGCCAATAACTTTTTTGAAATTATCAACTTTTTATCAGGAGCAACCCACGCTTCATCACACACGTCATTTAATTCTTCTGATTCAGGAAAAACTGTTTGTAGTTTTTTCACACCATACATAATACCCTGTTTTACGGTATCTGTAGTATCAGCTAAATGTAACGTCTCCTTCATTGCCAAAATCATATAACGTGTGGCCCTACTGGAAAATACGTTTGAATTTCTACCGTCGTCACTGGAATCAGTGCCCGTGTCTGGGTCTGTGTCGACCGACTGAGGCAAAGGGCGTTTTACAGCCCCTGACGGTGTTTGAGGCGCCTGGACAGGCATTAATTGATTGTCCGGCCGCCTCATGTCCTCAACTGACTGTTTAAGGGAAGATAAACCATCACGTAATTCCACAAATAAAGGCATCCATTCTGGTGTCGACCCCCTGGGGGGTGACATCTGCATATTTGGCAATTGCTCCGCCTCCACACCAATATCGTCCTCATACATGTCGACACCACGTACCGACACACACCGCAAACTCACAGGGAATGCTCTAATGAAGACAGGACCCACTAGCCCTTTTGGGGAGACAGAGGGAGAGTCTGCCAGCACACACCACAAAGCGCTATATATACAAGGGATATCCTTATATTAAGTGCTCCCTTATAGCTGCTTTAATATATATATATATATATAGCCATTAATGTGCCCCCCCTCTCTGTTTTACCCTGTTTCTGTAGTGCAGTGCAGGGGAGAGACCTGGGAGCCGTTCTGACCAGCGGAGCTGTGACAGAAAATGGCGCCGTGTGCTGAGGAGATAGGCCCCGCCCCTTTTTCGGCGGGTTCTTCTCCCGCTATTTTTCCAGTCAGGCAGGGGTTAAATATCTCCATATAGCCCCTATGGGCTATATGTGAGGTATTTTTAGCCTTGTATAAGGTTTATATTTGCCTCTCAGAGCGCCCCCCCCCAGCGCTCTGCACCCTCAGTGACTGCCCAGTGAAGTGTGCTGAGAGGAAAATGGCGCACAGCTGCAGTGCTGTGCGCTACCTTATGAAGACTGAGGAGTCTTCAGCCGCCGGTTTCCGGACCTCTTCACGCTTCAGCATCTGCAAGGGGGTCGGCGGCGCGGCTCCGGGACCGGACTCCACGGCTGGGCCTGTGTTCGATCCCTCTGGAGCTAATGGTGTCCAGTAGCCAAGCAGCAAATCCACTCTGCATGCAGGTGAGTTTACTACTTTCCCCCTAAGTCCCACGTTGCAGTGATCCTGTTGCCAGCAGGACTCACTGTAAAGAAAAAAACCTAAACTAAACTTTCTCTAAGCAGCTCTTTAGGAGAGCCACCTAGATTGCACCCTTCTCGTTCGGGCACAAAATCTAACTGGAGTCTGGAGGAGGGTCATAGGGGGAGGAGCCAGTGCACACCACCTGACCTAGTAAAGCTTTACTTTTTTGTGCCCTGTCTCCTGCGGAGCCGCTATTCCCCATGGTCCTTTCAGGAACCCCAGCATCCACTTAGGACGATAGAGAAAAATAGTCAGTGGAGATGAATGGAATTGAAGAGATGAAGGTTTTGAGTCACATTAAAGGCTGCTTATACAATGACAACAAGCTGCATGATAGTAGCATATTATTACACTTCACTTTCAACAAATCACTGTAAGAAATGGAATGCTACACAGAACAGTGCATACTACATGAATTATTCATATATTAATGTTTGTTCACATAATGCAATGATAGGTTTACCAAATATCCTAACTACAAGAAAGCAAAGAGAACTAACCTGGAAAAAGGTCCGAGCCTCTTTGTATCTGCACTCAAGAAACTTTGAGTGTAACATCTCCGCTAAAAATTGTGAAGGATCTTTTGGGATCTGTACTTTCAATCCATCAGCTGTAATATGGATCAGGTCAGCTCTAAAACAAATCCAAAACTGCATTTGATGTATAAGTATCCCAATATATTATATATAAGTATTCCAGGGCAGCCATGATTAATGTCAGACCATGGTACAAAGGTGAAAAGAGGAGGGTGAATGGGGTTGAAATGGTCACATCATTTTGGGGATGTGGCTGCCACCAATAGGCGGCATTAATGTGTCAGCCCTAACTATAATCATCTGGATCAGCAGAAACCAATCCCAGCAGTTTTCCTGGGGGTGGGGCGAATCAGCAGTGACGCTGGTGGCAGCTCCAATCCAGCAACCCCATATCATCCACCAGCCCCTAGAGAGAGGGGAGTGCCCTGTGCCAGGGGTGTGTGGCTACGTCATACACATCTCTCACCAAGACCCTGCGCATGGCTATGCCTCTGTAGATTTATTTTCCAAGATGGTCACGCTAACTTTGTTGAACATATAGCACATTTTTAATACTAGACATTAGTGTGGAATCTGAAGACCACATTTATACTACTGCATTATCATAATGGTTATTGTTACTGCATTATTAGTGCCTATTTAATCCAGATCCTGAAATATAAAGAAATGGCTACTATTGTACAGGTAATGTTTTCTGTGGCAATCATAAAAATATAAGTAGTTATGGTAGACTTACCGTCGATAACTCTATTTCTCTGAAATCCACAGGATAACATTTGGATATAAGGTAGCGTCAGCGGAATTGCACCAATCGATCAAAGCTTTCGGCCTCCCAGAATACAACAAGCCAGTCTCCTAAAGCCCCGGCTCAGGAAATTCAGTTATTTTCCAAAGCTCAAGGCAGGACCATCATAGTGAGCCCTAATCAGGCAAGAAGAACACATACACACACTTCCACACAAGAGGGAAGAGGTTAGTAAGTGTAAAGATCCTCAAATCAGGTGCGTCAGGGTGGGATCCTTGTGGATACTGTGGACTTCGGAGAAATAGAGTTATCGGCGGTAAGTCTACCGTAACCACTTATTTCTCCTGCAGGGTCCACAGATTATCCGCAGGATAACATTGGGATGTCCCAAAGCAATATTAGTGGAGGGGACGCTCCTGACTGGACAGGAAAATCCTTCGCCCGAATGCAGCATCCCGAGAGGCAAAGGTATCAAAGGCATAGGGGTATATGCAATTAGCGGCGAATCGCGGCAATTTTTCGCCCGTTTTTTAATTCAACACAATTCGACCGTCTAATTTCGGCAAGTGGGTGCCGAAATTGACCATATTCAATAAAAAACGGATTCGACAGTCCCGCTGACGAAAAACGGCCGATTTGACGGATTTTGTTCCGATTTTTAAAAAACGGGTAAAAACGGGAAAAAACACGAAAAAAATTGCGTGGGGTCCCCCCTCCAAAGCATAACCAGCCTCGGGCTCTTCGAGCTGGTCCTGGTTCTAAAAATCCGGGGGAAAAATGGACAGGGGATCTCCCATATTTTTAAAACCAGCACCGGGCTCTGCGCCTGGTGCTGGTGCAAAAAATACGGGGGACAAAAAGAGTAGGGGTCCCCCGTATTTTTTACACCAGCATCGGGCTCCACTAGCTGGACAGATAATGCCACAGCCGGGGGTCACTTTTATATAGCGCCCTGCGGCATTAAATATCCAACTAGTCACCCCTGGCTGGGGTACCCTGGGGGAGTGGGGACCCCTTCAATCAAGGGGTCCCAGCCACCCAAGGGCCAGGGGTGAAGCCCGAGGCTGTCCCCCCCCCATCCAAGGGCTGCGGATGGGGGGCTGATAGCCTTGAGAAAATGACAAGAATATTGTTTTTTCCTGTAGTACTACAAGTCTCAGCAAGCCTCCCCCGCAAGCTGGTAATAAAAACAGGAGACACACACCTTGAGAGTAAAACTTTTTTTCACACCTGCCGACACACACATACTTACCTATGTTGACCCGCCGACTGCCACGTCTCCTGATCAGACGATCCGGGGTACCTGTGAATAAAATTATACTCACCTCAATCCAGTGTCCAGATATAAATCCTCGTACTTGGCAAAACAAATAAACGAACACCCGGACCAGCGGACTGAAAGGGGTCCCATGTTTTCACATGGGACCCCTTTCCCCAAATGCCGGGACCCCACGTGACTCCTGTCACAGAGGTCCCTTCAGCCAATCAGGAAGCGCTACTTCGTTGCACTCACCTGATTGGCTGTATGCGCGTGAGCTCAGACAGCGCATCGCAAAGCCTCTCCATTACTTTCAATGGTGGGAACTTTGCCGTCAGCGGTGGGGTTACCCGCGGTCAGCCGCTGACCGCGGGTGACCTCACCGCTGACGCAAAGTTCCCACCATTGAGTATAATGGAGAGGCTTTGCCATGCGCTGTCTGACAGCTCAGACGTGCAGCCAATCAGCAGAGTGCCAGGACGTTGCGCTCGCTGATTGGCTTAAGAGACCTTTCTGTGACAGCAGTCACGGGGGGGGGGGGGGGGGGGGGAGGTCTCTGCATTCGGGGAAAGGGGTTCCATGTGTAAACATGGGTCCCCTTTCAGTCCGGCTTGGTCAGGTGTTCGTTTATTTGTTTTGCCAAGTACGAGGATTTATATCTGGACACTGGATTGAGGTGAGTATAATTTTATTCACAGGTACCCCGGATCGTCGGATCAGGAGACGTGGCAGTCGGTGGGTCAACATAGGTAAGTATGTGTGTGTCGGCAGGTGTGAAATAAAGTTTTACTCTCAAGGTGTGTGTCTCCTGTTTTTATTTGGGTATTTTTTTTCCAGTAGTACTACAGGTACCAGCGGGCCCGTTTTTCTCCCGCATGCTGGTACTTGTGGTTCTCTAAGTACCAGCTTGCGGGGGAGGCTTGCTGGGACTTATAGTACTACAGGAAAAACCAATATTCTTGTCATTTTCTCAAGGCTATCAGACCCCATCCGCAGCCCTTGGATGGGGGGGGGGGGGGACAGCCTCGGGCTTCACCCCTGGCCCTTGGGTGGCTGGGGGGGGGGACCCCTTGATTGAAGGGGTCCCCACTCCCCCAGGGTACCCCGGCCAGGGGTGACTAGTGGGATATTTCATGCCGCCGCCGCAGGGCGCTGTATAAAAGTGACCCCCGGCTGTGGCATTATCTGTCCAGCTAGTGGAGCCCGATGCTGGTGTAAAAAATACGGGGGACCCCTACTCTTTTTGTCCCCCGTATTTTTTGCACCAGCACCAGGCGCAGAGCCCGGTGCTGGTTTTAAAAATACGGGGGATCCCCTGTCCATTTTCCCCCCGGATTTTTAGAACCAGGACCGGCTCGAAGAGCCCGAGGCTGGTTATGCTTTGGAGGGGGGACCCCACGCCATTTTTTTCCGGGATTTTACCATTCCATCTAAAAAAAATAAAAATATTTTTAAAAATATATAAATAATACTTGTGCCTCCCAAAAAGACAAACCAAGTACCTAATCCCTTCTAATATAAATAGATATGCTATTACCAATAAAAAAAAAAACCCCAAAAAAACATGTTTTACATTTTTTTTATTAGATTCACCCACCAAAGTGTGGCGGATTGAAAATGACAAATTTACTGTCTAAAAGCACTGTTGTCGAATTTCCAAACTTCAATTGAATATACTTTTGTCGAATTGCCGCATTTGTACCATTGCAGAAAAGTCGAATTTGACAAATGTCGAATTTCAAAAAGTCAAATTTTGAAAGTCCGTTTTTTGGACGGAAAGTACTGAATTGCATTGTCGATTTTTTTTTTTTTGGCGAAAAAGTCCAGTTTTTCGACAATTTCGGGAATTCGACCGCAATTGCATATACCCCATAATGTCTTATGAATGTGTTAATGGAAACCCATGTGGCTGCCTTACATATCTTTCAGCTGAGGCACCATGTTGTGCTGCCCATGAAGGACCTACCTTACGAGTAGAGCGAGCAGAAACATTGGGGGTCATTCCGAGTTGATCGCTCGCTAGCAGTTTTTAGCAGACGTGCAAACGCTATGCCGCCGCCCACTGGGAGTGTATTTTAGCTTAGCAGAAGTGCGAACGGTTGTATCGCAGAGCGCCTGCAAAAAAATTTTGTGTAGTTTCAGAGTAGCTCAAAACCTACTCAGTGCTTGCGATCACTTCAGACTATTCAGTTCCGGATTTGACGTCACACACCCGCCCAGCCACGCCTGCGTTTTCCCTGGCACGCCTGCGTTTTCCCTGGCACGCCTGCATTTTTCCGAACACTGCCTGAAAACGATCAGTTGCCACCCAGAAATGCCCACTTCATGTCAATCACTCTGCGGCAACCAGTACGACTGAAATGCATCGCTAGACCCTGTGCAAAACTGCATCGTTCGTTGCGCCCGTACGTCACTCGTGCGCATTGCGCCGCATGCGCAGAACTGCCGTTTTTTTGCCTGATCGTTGCGCTGCCAACAAATGCAGCTAGCGATCAACTCGGAATAACCACCATTAGCTGGAATTGCGAGATCAGCTTGAGAGTATGCTTCTGAAATAGTCATCCGAAGCCACCTCGCCAGTGTCTGCTTGTCAGCAGGCCATCTTCTCTTGTGAAATCCGTAGAGAACGAAGAGAGTGTCTGTCTTTCTGATGGCACTGGTACGATTCACGTAGATCCTTAACGCATGGACTACATTCAATGATGCATCTCCCTCAGAGAAGTCCGGTCCCTGAAAAGCCAGAACAACAATCTCTTTATTAAGGTGTAATTTAGAGATCACCATAGGAAGTTAACCAGATCTACAGATGGAGCCTCCGTTTTCTTTGCCTGCCTAGTCGCAGGCATGCACTCCCAGCGTGACTAGGCGATCTGTCCGCCTAGTCACGCCGGGAGTGCACAGAGACGCTCACATTCAGAGCGTCTCTGTCCGGGCGCACGGATGGAGACAGTCTCCATACAAGTTAAAGGGGCGCATCTCAGTCAGGGCGTGTGCGCCGGTACAGACGGAGACGCTCACAGTGACTACGTGCGCCCAGGCGGGTGCGCCTAGTCACAGAAGAAGGCAAGATAACGGAGGCTCCATCTGTAGTTCGGAGAACTGCTCTATCGGGATGAAATATCAGAAAAGGAGGGCGACATGATAACGCCCCTAAATCTGAGACTCTTCTAGCTGAGGCAATTGCCAGTAGAAAGAAAACTTTTGCCGTCAACCATTTCAAATCCACTTTATTCAGTGGTTCAAATGGGGCAACTTGAAATGCCCTAAGGACTATTTGAAGATCCCAAGGGGCTGTCGGGGGAACGAAAGAAGGCTGAATGTGAAGCATTTCTTGAAAAAAGGTGCGAACATCCTGTAGGTTAGCAATTTTCCTTTTGGAACAACACAGTTAGTGCCGGCACTTGTACTTTTAAGGAATACACACGTAGACCTTTATCCATTGTTGCTTGAAGGAATGCTAGAACTCTTGAAACTCTGAAAGACCTTGGGTCATAATTTCTGGCAGCGCACCACTGAATATAAGCCGAGGATGGTTTCCTTGCCCTAAGCATTGTTTAAATTACGTATTGTGAAAATCCTTTTGCTTTCAGGATGGATGTCTCAAAAGCCACTCCGTCAAAGACAGCCAATCCAGGTGTTTGTAATGACAAGGACCCTGAGACAATAGATCTGGACATTGAGGCAGTAGAAATGGAATATCCCCGGACAGCCTCTGCAGATCTGTGTACCAATGTCTTCTTGGCCATGCCGGAGCTATTAGTAACATGGCGCCCTTTCCTTGTTTGATTTTCCAAATCACCCTGGGCAACAGGTAATTGGCCAGATGAAACACCCATCTCACTGACAGAGCATCCACGCAGATTGCTTTGGGATCCTTTGTCCTTGACCAGTATGCAGGAACTATGTTGTTCTGATGAGAAGTCATGAGGTTTACGGCAGGCCCCACTTGTCTACCAGAATCTGGAAGACTTCTGGGTGTAAGGCCCATTTGATAACATGAATGGCAAGTTGACTGAGAAAATCCACTTCCCAGTTTTGGACTCCCGGAACGAACACTGTGGACAAGGCAGGATGATGAAGTTCTGCCCACCTTAACGTGCGGCATACTTCCTGCATTGCCTTTTGGCTGCGAGTCCCTCCCTGATTATTGAGGTATGCTACTGCCGTCGCATTGTCCCAGCGAATCTGAACTGGTTTTCCTTGAAGTATGTAGTTTACCTGAGTGAATGCCATACATATGTCCCGAAGTTCCAATATATTTATTGGCAGGCAACTTCCTTTCTTGGTCCACTGCCCCTGGAAGCAACACTTTTCTGACACGGTTACCCAGCCCTGAAGATTGGCGTCCGTTGTCAGAATTTCCCACTCTCAGATCCAAAAGGGTCGCCCTTTGTCCAGATGGGATGTCTGCAGCCACCATGCTAATGACCTCCGTACTTCCTGAGGAAGGACCAAAGTCTGGGTTTTTATCGTCTGATACAGTCCATTCCATCAGAAAAGCATCAGACGTGGAAGGGGCCTTGAGTGGAATTAAGCATATTCCCCCATGTCGAATGTTGATTCCATAGATCCTATCACTCGCATTGCTGCATGAATGGATACTCTTCGACTGTGTAGTAGCTCCTGAATCCTTGTCTGTATTATGGATATTTTGTTCAGAGGTAGATAAACTCTGAAGCCTGGAATCCAATACAGCCCCCAGGTACGTCATGTGTTGTGACGGAACCAGGGAAGACTTCACTCAATTTAAGAGCCTACTTGAAAACCATCTCTTTTCCTATCCGTTACATCATTGACATATGTTGAAGGCAGAGGTAATGCAGATTTACGCACTATCCCTCATACGCATCTACTTTGGGAGCAACCTCCCTATTCAAACAATCCCCAGCCTGCAGAGAATACTTCTTACTGGGTGTGACCCAAGCCTCTTGCCTGATTTCCGTCTGCCGCTCTGACTCCGGAAATTCAGTCCTGACTGTTTTGGGACGTGTAAACACAGGTGCCTTGAATTTTAACAAAAGGCTCTGCTATCTCCTCTAAGGATAGAATGGCTTTCATAGCATTAACTAGCTCAGATATACCTACCAAGCTGGAACCTGCGTCCTCATCTCTGTATGCAGACCCAGAATGTGAGGATCATCTCCGAAGTGTCCCCTTCCAAAACATGTGTAGACTGTGAAGATGTTACATGTCTGTGTGATTTAATTACCACAGGCCTTTCAGCCTGTTTTTGTTGAAAGGCTGCAGTTTCCTGAACTGGATGTGTCATAATCCAGGGGGAATGTTGCATGTAAGTGTTAATGGGGAAACCTATACCTGGTACTGGAGCTGGCACTATTCGCTCAGCTATATTAGATAATGTTTGTGCAAATGATGCCCATGAAGGTTCTGCCTGAACCTGAGCCTGCCTTGGCATGTTAAGGAGGCTTTGATGGAAGCTACAACACTTTGTACATAACCCATTTTGAACCAGATCTTCAGAGGTTAACCCTGCTTTGCATGACAACCATGATATCAAAGTAGGTACAGCTGTGGAGAGTGTATCCTCCTTACCCATGCCTCTCTTTGACATGATAAACAAATCACACAGCTGACTGGTGTTAACAAGACAATTTGTGACTGAAATCACTTTAATGCTTGCTAAAGTGATATACAATCCGCCCCCTCCCTGCTTTGCACCAGCATTGAGGATTAGATATATGAGAAAGCAAAAATGACAGAAACACAGTATAAGTCAGCAGCCACACTAGCAATCAGTTACATTGTTATACATTAGTATACATTGGTAATATGAGCACATATTCAACTACAGATACATTTCAGGTATGTAGAAAAAAAAACATATTACTGCATTACCTTATATAGGACTTTTAATGTATTCAGTCGCAAAGTTGAAAGAAACAGCAGTAAACGTTTACAAGACTCATATGCAACAGGCACTTATACAACTACTCATACCCCAATAGTAGGCAGAGACTCAATGCTGTATCACCTGCCTCAGGAGAGCGGGATACAGGGAGACTTAACCCCACTTCCAGGATCAATCAATACGCTAGCAAATGCTGAGTGGATCCAGATGCTAATAGTGAACACAGACGCCCAAGTGAACACATCAGTTGTAGTGAACAGACGCACCAGTGAACACAGCCGCCTAAGCTGCGACTGGGTTAGTTAGTAACTAGCGTCTCAGACGAAAGCAGGAAATCAGTTCATGACAGAAGATTCAGAGGAAACTGGTCATGAACCGGGAGGAGGGGCGACCAGGGGAGCGTCTTACTCCCCAATGCTGACATCAACCCCAGGGATCGCGGTCTCATACTAACCCCTGGAGCCTATGATCCCTGAGGCCTAGCGCTGGTGCACCCGAGGTGGCACCCGCGTCAGCGACTATTCTGTAGTCTCCATCCCGAAAACAGTGCTGCCGTGTCTCTCGTCTCCCTTGCTAAGCGGAACCAACGCCTTACCTCCTCCCCGTGTTCCGGCCACAGCCTGGTAACGTCTGCTGGACTTGCTAGTACATACTACACAGACGCCCGCCGAACGCCGAAACAGCACTGTACAAGTGGGTAAGCGTTGTCGCGACCCGGCGGGGAGCTGTTGGAGCGACTCTTTCTAAGGTATGTATAAGACGCTTTTTAGAAAGATCGCTCAAAAAGAATAAGACTATAAAAATAAAATACTAAAAAGCTTATGGCTGCTAAAAACCAGCAGCCCACTGACCATGGTCCGGCTCCTGCAGCACCAAACAAAAAACTGAATTGCCTGAGCCAGGAGGCAGGGATATAGGAGACTGGCCCGTTGCATTCTGGGAGGCCGAAAGCTTTGATCGACTGGTGCCATTCCGCTGACGCTACCTTATATCCCAATGTTATCCTGTGGATAATCTGTGGACCCTGCAGGAGAAATATAGAATATATATTTTATATATATATATATATATATATATATATATATATATATATATATATATATATATATATATATATATATATATATATATATATATATATATATAAATGCGAAAGCCCTCACTCACTCACTAATTCTCTTACTTCCCGATATGTTAGGAAGATAAAATGTAACATAGGTATTCTCCATGTGGGAGATAGGAAAACTATGTAATTAGAATTTTAATAAACCTCCTCTAAGGGTATGAACGGGGGTTGATAGAATGACGTCATTACCAATGCTTGGCTTGCGTAGCGTGAACGATAACGCCCAAACAGACCAAAATTTGGATTGCATCTCCAGTGGGTAGAATTTAATAAACTACAAAAATGGTCCTGTGACTTTTTACCGTCTCTCTCACTCACTGACTGACTGACTGACTCATCACTAGTTCTCTTACTTCCCGATATGATAGGAAGATGAAATTTAACATAGGTATTCATAGGTCACTTTTTACCGTATCTGCTACGGGTGCTCCTCGGGTAATGCCAATAACCATGGATTAATATTTACTTACATTAAGACGTCTCAAATTTACAGCTCTATAGATTTACCAGATTTTTAACACTCAATTATATTTACAACCGTGAAAATCAGAAACTCGAGTGCGAAGAACGGGTAGAACAGCTAGTCTGGCTATAAAAACTGGTTCACACCATAAATTAAAATTAATATAGAATGTTTCTTTAATTTAAAGCATGTTTTGGTTATCATTTACATAATATTCTTACAGTGTGGGGTATATGTATTAAATGGCATTATGGGAGAGAAGTGGCGCTGATGTGCGGGGCAATGTATGAACGGTCAG
The DNA here is from genome assembly GCF_028390025.1 of Pseudophryne corroboree. Lineage (NCBI taxonomy): Eukaryota > Metazoa > Chordata > Amphibia > Anura > Myobatrachidae > Pseudophryne > Pseudophryne corroboree. The sequence goes on from NC_086444.1 coordinate 559,454,792, forward strand.
TGCGGGTATAATACATATACCCCTGTATTTCATTTGATAATGGAAGCAGCAAAGCAAGGAAAAAATAGGTGGGATTTTATTTATCATCATTCCCTATGGTTAACTAAGAAAAATACAGGTTGAGAATCCCTTATCCATAATTCAAAATAACACATTTTTGGTTCCCCTACTGAGATAATGACACAAATATATATGTATTAGATTATTTATCTATATAATATATCTATAGATACACATAATATATATGTCATTATCTCAGTAGGGGACCCAAAAATGTGGTATTTTGAATTTTGAATGAGGGATATGCAACCTGTATTGGCATTTAATATTGTCCTTGGTTAATTTGTAGTTCTACATAGTTACGCCCCATCATCACATTCTGTGATCTGTCAGTCTGTGTGTTTGCGTTACTGGCAGCCATACTCTGCACCTTCCAGGGAGAATTTGAAAATTAAATAATGATTTGTTGAAGAACAGCTAAAAAAAAAAAAATCACATGCATTTTTTAACAATTATTCAACTCGTTAATAAAAAGAAATAAAAAGAAAACTTCTCTCTGGGATTGTGACTTTAACCTTACACATGTTGCAAAATTAAAAATATATATTTTAGAGAATAAATTCAATACTCTTAATTCCTAACTGTATAAAAGACAAGCATTTTTAAAAAGTTAACTAGTTTATACACAGCCAAATACATACAGAATATTGAATCTGTAACATGGATATTACCTATTGTAGGCTCCAGAATGACGACCAAATTGAAGTTTCCGAAAAGCTACAAACTTTCTATCCATATTTCTCTTTAGCAGTAAAGGACCGTGCCAGAGATAGTTGCCACTCCTTTCATAAAACACTACTAAATGAATTGTGTGAGCAGCCATTTTGAATAAATAATGAAGAGGTATTTCTGTGCTTGAAAGGTCATCCATTCCTTCCAGACGGGGATCTTTCCCTTCATATTTCTGCCACTGAAATCCCATTTTCTCTACAGCTCGAAAAACATTCCCCTGAAAGTAGCACAGAGATATATAAAATACAGATTTTTTTTTGTTTTTAAGTGCAATTGTCATAGATGACAGTGTCAATGGAACAACTTCAAACAACAAAATGAGATTTTACTCACCGGTAAATCTATTTCTCGTAGTCCGTAGTGGATGCTGGGACTCCGTAAGGACCATGGGGATCAGCGGCTCCGCAGGAGACTGGGCACAACTAAAGAAAGCTTTAGGACTACCTGGTGTGCACTGGCTCCTCCCACCAAGACCCCCCTCCAGACCTCAGTTAGGATACTGTGCCCGGAAGAGCTGACACAATAAGGTAGGATTTTGAATCCCAGGTAAGACTCATACCAGCCACACCAATCACACCGCATAACTCGTGATACTATACCCAGTTAACAGTATGAAATATAACTGAGCCTCTCAACAGATGGCTCAACAATAACCCTTTAGTTAGGCAATAACTATAAACAAGTATTGCAGACAATCCGCACTTGGGATGGGCGCCCAGCAACCACTACGGACTACGAGAAATAGATTTACCGGTGAGTAAAATCTTATTTTCTCTGACGTCCTAAGTGGATGCTGGGACTCCGTAAGGACCATGGGGATTATAACAAAGCTCCCAAACGGGCGGGAGAGTGCGGATGACTCTGCAGCACCGAATGAGCAAACTCTAGGTCCTCCTCAGCCAGGGTATCAAACTTGTAGACTCTTACAAAAATGTTTTAACCCGACCAAGTAACAGCTCGGCAAAGTTGTAAAGCCGAGACCCCTCGGGCAGCCGCCCAAGAAGAGCCCACTTTTCTCGTGGAATGGGCTTTTACAGAATTAGGGTGCGGCAGTCCAGCCGCAGAATGTGCAAGTTGAATCGTGCTACAGATCCAGCGAGCAATCGTCTGCTTAGAAGCAGGAGCACCCAGCTTGTTGGGTGCATACAGGAGAAATAGCGAGTCAGTTTTCCTGACTCCAGCTGTCCTGGAAACATATACTTTTCAGGGCCCTGACTACATCCAGTAACTTGGAATCCTCCAAGTCCCAAGTAGCCGCAGGCACCACAATAGGTTGGTTCACATTAAAACAAATATACCACCTTAGGAAGGAATTGGGAACGAGTCCTCAATTCCGCCTTATCCATATAAAATACAGATAAGGGCTTTTGTATGACAAAGCCGCCAATTCCGATACACGCCTGGCCGACGCCAAGGCCCACAGAATGACCACTTTCCACGTGAGGTATTATAGCTCCACGGATTTAAGTGGCTCAACCCAATGCGACTTCAGGAAATCCAACACCACGTTGAGATCCCACGGTGCCGCTGGAGGCACAAACGGGGGCTGACTATGCAGCACTCCCTTAACAAAAGTCTGAACTTCAGGCAGTGAAGCCAGTTCAATTTTTGGAAGAAAATCGATAGAGCCGAAATCTGGACCTTAATGGAACCCAATTTTAGGCCCATAGTCACCTCTGACTGTAGGAAGTGCAAAAATCGACCTAGCTGAAATTTCTCCTTTGGGGCTTTCCTGGCCTCACAGTACGCAACATATTTCCGCCATATGCGGTGATAATGGTTTGCGTTCACTTCTTTCCTAGCTTCAAATAGCGTAGGGATAACTTCCTCCGGAATTCCCTTTTCCTTCAGGATCCGGCGTTCAACCGCCATGCCGTCAACGCAGCCGCGGTACGTCTTGGAACAGACAGGCCCCCTGCTGCAGCAGGTCCTGTCTGAGCGGCAGAGGCCATGGGTCCTCTGAGATCATTTCTTGGAGTTCTGGTTACCAAGCTCTTCTTGGCCAGCCCGGAAAAATTTGTATAGTTCTTACTCCTCTCCTTCTTATTATTCTCATTACCCTGGGTAAGAGAGGCAGAGAAGGGAACACATACACCGACTGGTACACCCACGGTGTTACCAGAGCGTCCACAGCTATCGCCTGAGGGTCCTTGACCTGGCGCAATATCTTTGTAACTTTTAGTTGAGGCGGGACGCCATCATGTCCACCTGTGGCCTTTCCCAACGGTGTACAATCATTTGGAAGACTTCTGGATGAAGTCCCCACTCTCCCGGGTGGAGGTTTCTTAGTTGTCCACTCCGGGAATGAACACTGCTGACAGTGCTAACACATGATTTTCCGCCCATCGGAGAATCCTTGTGGCTTCTGCCATCGCCATCCTGCTTCTTGTGCCGCCCTGTCGGTTTACATGAGCGACCGCCGTGATGTTGTCTGACTGGATCAGCACCGGCCGGTGTTGAAGCAGGGGTCTAGCCTGACTTAGGGCATTGTAAATGGCCCTCAGTTCCAGAATATTTATGTGTAGGGAAGTCTCCTGACTTTTCCATAGCCTTGGAACTTCCTTCCCTGTGTGACTGCCCCCCAGCCTCAAAGGCTGGCATCCGTGGTCACCAGGACCCAGTCCTGTATGCCGAATCTGTGGCCCCCTAGAAGATGAGCACTCTGCAGCCACCACAACAGCGACACCCTGACCCTTGGAGACAGGGTTATCCGCCGATGCATCTGAAGATGCGACCCGGACCACTTGTCCAACAGATCCCACTGGAAAATCCTTGCATGGGACCTGGCGAATGGAATTTCTTCGTAAGAAGCTACCATCTTTCCCAGGGCTCGCGTGCATTGATGCACCGACACCTGTATACATAATAGGAGGTCTCTGTCTAGAGACAACAACTCCTTGGACTTCTCCTCCGGGAGAAACCCTTTTTATCCTGTTCTGTGTCCAGAACCATACCCAGGAACAGTAGACGCGTCGTAGGAACCAGCTGCGACTTTGGAATATTCAGAATCCAGCCGTGCTGTTGTGGCACTTCCCGAGATAGTGCTACTCCGACGAACAACTGCTCCCTGGACCTCGCCTTTATAAGGAGATCGTCCAAGTACGGGATAATTATTTCGGCCATTACCTTGGTAAATACCTCGGTGCCGGGGACAGACCAACGGCAACGTCTGGAATTGGTAATGACAATCCTGTACCACAATATTGAGGTACTCCTGGTGAAGAGGGTAAATAGGGACATGCAGGTAATCATCCTTGATGTCCAGTGATACCATGAAATTCTCCAGGCTTGCAATAATCGCCCTGAGCGATTCCATTTTGAACTTGAACCTTCGTATATAAGTGTTCAAGGCTTTCAATTTTAGAATGGGTCTCACCGAACCGTCTGGTTTCGGTACCACAACATTTTGGAATAGTAACCCCGGCCTTGTTGAAGGAGGGGTACCTTGCTTTCACCTGCTGGAAGTACCGCTTGTGAATTGCCGCCAGTACTACCTTTCTCCGAGGGCAGCCGGCAAGGCTGATGTGAGGTAACGGCGAGGGGGAGTCGCCTCGAACTCCAGCCTGTATCCCTGTGATACTATTTGCAGAACCTAGAGATCCACCTGTGGGCAAGCTCACTGGTCCCTGAAGTTCCCGAGACGCGCCCCTACCGCACCTGTCTCCGCCTGTGGAGCCCCAGCGTCATGCGGTGGACTCAGAGGAAGCGGGGGAAGATTTTTGATCCTGGGAACTGGCTGCTGGTGCAGCTTTTTTCCTTCTTCCCTTGTCTCTGTGCAGAAAGGAAGCGCCTGTGACCCGTTTGCTTTTCTGAAGCCGAAAGGACTGTACCTGAAAATACGGTGCTTTCTTAGGCTGTGAGGAAACCTGAGGTAAAAAAATTTCTTCCCAGCTGTTGCTGTGGATACGAGGTCCCAGAGACCATCCCCAAACAATTCCTCACCCTTATAAGGCAGAATCTCCATGTGCCTTTTACAGGCAGCATCACCTGTCCACTGCCGGGTTTCTAATACCCTCCTGGCAGAATGGACATTGCATTAATTCTGGATGCCAGCCGGCAAATATCCCTCTGTGCATCCTTTATATATAAGACAACGTCTTAAATATGCTCAATGTTAGCAAAATATTATCCCTGTCTTAGAGTATTAATATTATCTGACAGGGTATCAGACCACGCTGCAGCAGCCCTATTTATGCTGAGGCAATTGCAGGTCTCAGTATATAACCTGAGTGTGTAAATACAGACTTCAGGATCGCCTCCTGCTTTTTATCAGCAGGTTCCTTCAAGGTGGCCGTATCCTAAGATGGCAGTGCCACCTTTTAACAAACGTGTGAGCGCCTTATCCACCCTAAGGGATATCTCCCAACGTGACCTATCCTCTGGCGGGAAAGGGTACGCCATCAGTAACTTTTTAGAAATTACCAGTTTCTTATCGGGGGAAACCACGCTTCTTTACACACTTCATTCATTCATCTGATGGGGGAACAAAACACTGGCTGCTTTTTCTCCCCAAAAATAAAACCCCTTTTATGTGGTACTTGGGTTCATGTCAGAAAATGCGTAACACATTTTTCATTGCCGAGATCATGTAACGGATGTTCCTAGTGGACTGTGTATATGTCTCAACCTCGTCGCCACTGGAGTCAGACTCCGTGTCAACATCTGTGTCTGCCATCTGAGGTAACGGGCGTTTTTTGAGCCCCTGATGGCCTTTGAGACGCTTGGGCAGGCGCGGGCTGAGAAGCCGGCTGTCCCAGAGCTGTTACGTCATCCAGTTGACACTGTCGGTTAATACCTTCCACTTATCAATCCACTCTGGTGTCGGCCCCACTGGGGGCGACATCCCATTTATCGGCCTCTGCTCCGCCTCCACGTAACCTTCCTCATCCAACATGTCGACACAGCCGTACCGACACACCGCACACACACAGGGAATGCTCTGACTGAGGACAGGACCCCACAAAGTCCTTTGGGGAGACAGAGAGAGAGTATGCCAGCACACACCAGAGCGCTATATAATGCAGGGATTAACACTATAACTGAGTGATTTTTCCCCAAATAGCTGCTTGTATACATATATTGCGCCTAAATTTAGTGCCCCCCCTCTCTTTTTAACCCTTTGAGCCTGAAAACTACAGGGGAGAGCCTGGGGAGCTGTCTTCCAGCTGCACTGTGAAGAGAAAATGGCGCCAGTGTGCTGAGGGAGAAGCCCCGCCCCTTTTTCAACTGACTTTCTCCCGCTTTTTCTGGAATACTGGCAGGGGTAATTTTACATCTATATAGCCTCTAGGACTATATATGATGTAGATTTGCCAGCCAAGGTGTCATATATTGCCCTCAGGGCGCCCCCCCCCAGCGCCCTGCACCCATCAGTGACCGGAGTGTGAGGTGTACATGAGGAGCAATGGCGTACAGCTGCAGTGCTGTGCGCTACCTTGGTGAAGACCGAAGTCTTCTGCCGCAGATTTTCCGGACTCTTCATGCTTATGGCTCTGTAAGGGGGACGGCGGCGCGGCTCCGGGAACGAACACCAAGGTCGGGTCCTGCGGTCGATCCCTCTGGAGCTAATGGTGTCCAGTAGCCTAAGAAGCCCAAACTACCACCTGTTAGGTAGGTTCGCTTCTTCTCCCCTTAGTCCCTTGCTGCAGTGAGTCTGTTGCCAGCAGATCTCACTGTGAAATAAAAAAAAAACCTAAATATACTTTCTTTCTAGGAGCTCAGGAGAGCCCCTAGTGTGCATCCAGCTCAGCCGGGCACAAGAATCTAACTGAGGTCTGGAGGGGGGTCTTGGTGGGAGGAGCCAGTGCACACCAGGTAGTCCTAAAGCTTTCTTTAGTTGTGCCCAGTCTCCTGCGGAGCCGCTGATCCCCATGGTCCTTACGGAGTCCCAGCATCCACTTAGGACGTCAGGGAAATACTAATGTAAAATGGTAATGTAAACTTCAGACTGTCGACATTCAATATGTCCACAATGACATGATGTCAATATGAAATGTGGACATAGGAGGTTATTCAGGTTTGTTAGTAAACCAAAAAAAATCACACTAATGGGCAAAACCATGTGCACTGCAGGAGGGACAGATGCAGAGAGAGTTAGATTTGGGTGAGTTATATTGTTTATGTGCATGGCAAACCTACTTTATTTTTACACTGCAATTTAGATTTCAGATTGAACACACCCCACCCAAACCTAAATCTCTCTGCACGTTACATCGGCACCAATTCGTCATGTTTGTGGGGATTCGGTATGAAATCCTGACTGTCAGGATTCCCGTGGTCGAAATACAGACGCCGGAATCCCGACCTCGAGCGCAGTGTGTCCCCTCACGGGCTTGCAGTGCAGCACGCTTCGGGCACGGTGGTGACATCTATTCCCCCTTGGGGGGTGGCTTGATCCGAAAATAGGACAGGGAAATCCAGGGCGGAGGACCAGACGAACGGTGAGGGAATTGCTGCAGTAGCCGTGGAAATACAAACCCCCATGCTCTTAAGTACTGCCGCAAGACAGTTATCACCTACCTCTGGTAATTATTGCCCATTGTTGGACTCTCTGTGTGGATACCTATATGCTGCTACATTTGTTTTATTGTATGTGATTTTATATTAAAATCTTTTAAACTGTGCTTCACTATATGTACTTTATCTTTCTTTTTGCTGGATATTATTCCATTGAAACCATTTGTGAGGACCTACATCGCAGTGGGTCCATGACGGAATTGTATTTTTTGCAAATATAGCTGGGTAGATAATGAAGGTCCTCAGTAGTCCTCAGCAGTCAAGGGCCAACGCGTTTCAGACCTCCTTGGGTCCTTTATCAAGGCTATCATTTTCCCTTTTTTAACTACTTTTATCACGTCTCAACACATTGAAAGTTTTTTACCATTGAATGTTTTTCACGTACTGTCTGTTTTATATTAAACTATCCAATCAGAAACACTCCAGCGCCAGGTGGTTTATAATTACCTATTCTCAAAAAAGTAATGTAACCCACCAGCTCCAATTTTGATGAAATCTTTCACATATGCTCCTCCAATCCAGCTAGGAAGCAATCCCAAATTTAAATTTAATATAACTGAGTTTTTTGTTGTAAGGATTTAAAGTTAGACAAAGAACGGTAAAAATTGTTGCTTGGGTGAGAAACTGGGTTCAACTTTTTTCCTATAATTTTTTTTTTATAAACATTCCTCTCAAAGATAATATAAAGCAGAAATATTGTCCACTGCTGCTTCTTTTCATGAAGAATCCCGAAAAAAAAAATATATATATTATTTTAATGTGGGAAATAGTTACTGTAAACAAATAAATAAATACAACTTACTTTGTGGTCCCATATCTTATCCAGAAGTCCAAATGTGGTGACATCTCTGTGCTTGCAGAAATACTGACATTCAGAAGGTCTCGTGTCTGGTGAGCTTCTCAACTGTTCCAAGTCTTTAGCCAGTAGTTCTAAAACCACGGAGTCCATTAGAAACACTGGCACATTGTGATTGGAAATCACACTTAAAAAATTCTTAACCACTCGCTGTATAGGAGAAATGAAAAAGCAGTGTAGTAGGTTTGAACTATATAAAATGGTTCTTTAACCATTCTGCATATTCTCACTAATTTACATTTATAACCATATTTTTGTTATTTATTTTAACGTCTCAATTACACCATCCCAGCAGATGTTATATGCTCTCCAATGAATGGATAGACCAGGCCTAGCCAACCTGTGGCTCTCCAGCTATTGTGAAACTACATATCCCAGCGGGATATGGTCATTAGGTCGACTGCACTTAGGTCGACATATATTAGGTTGACCACTATTGGTCGACATGTATTAGGTCGACATGGTCAGTGGGTCGACATGGAAAAAGGTTGACATGAGTTTTTCACATTTTTTCTCATATTTTGAATTGTTTCATACTTAAGATCCACGTGGACTACAATTGGGAACGGTAACCTGTGCCGAGCGCAGTGGTAGTGGAGTGAGGCACCTTGCCCGGAGCATGGCGTGCGAACATGGTGCACTAATTGGGGTTCCCTTTCACTTTATGAAGAAAACGACACCAAAAAAGTAAAAAAAACTCATGTCGACCTAGTGACTGTACAAGTATATCTGCTTTACCTCATTGTCCTCTCATTTGATTCCTTTTTCTCAATTCTGTTTTGCTTACCCCCTTCCTTTTTTAAAATCAGTATAGTATTATTAATAACTATGCTAGATAATTCTTAAAATGTAATTAACTAATATCTGAAATAGTAGTAGAATTTAAATTAATCTCTCGTGCTACATGTTATTTACCTCAGTTTTCCAAGTGATTCATTAATTATAAAAAGTTTCAGCAGCCATGAGTGTAAAACTGTTAGCCTAAAAGTAAATTGGCTTAATAAGCCCAATAAGTGTACGATAGCCCTGTCACAATTCAGAAAGCTAAATGCACAGTCTTCTATCTAGAGAACTATTACCCACCATTTACAGGAAAGCAGTTCTCCCAATGGCCCATTCTCAACGTAAGGTGTTTTCCATTATGCACCGACTACCCATCACAGCACATTTATTTATCAGTATTCTTTGATTGATTTTTTTTAAAGTGGGACTTTCTCTAAATGGCCCAAAAACTTGTGTACTATACTCAAGATATTTAACTTGTAGGATACCTGTGGTGATATGTAATAGGGTGTGAGAATCAGGTTGTGAGAGATTTTTTTTTTTTTTTTTAAGTGGTGATATTTTACATGGCAAAACCAGGTTGATTTTGTCACTTTAAAAAAAACAGGAAAACCCTCTCAAAATCTGTGATTCTCACACCCTATTAACATTCCCCCTGGAGATCTAAATATAGGGTAGCCAGAGAATATACACAATACCCCATCCCTCACAATATTTACACCTAAAAGGATCTAATTTATGCCAGCGCTTCACTAAACCCACAAAAATCTCAGACATCAGGATCATTCCCACTTCATGGGAATGAGATCCTGCAGCTACCTCAGTCTAGATGGACCAGGGAGATGACCCCCACCACCACCGCAGCTACCTCAGTCCAGATGGACCAAGGAGATGACCCCACCACCACCGCAGCTACCTCAGTCCAGATGGACCAGGGAGATGACCCCCACCGCCACCCTAATTGCAGGACTAAACCTGCAGAACAGAACATGTGTCAGTACTTACCCCACCTGCTTCCACAGACCAAAAACCTCAAAACATGACTTGTAGGGAAAGCTTGAGAATTGCAGTTGAGAACCACTGGTGTAGATGACTCAAACTTATGTAACCGCTCATATGTCAATGAAATTGGCCAAGTCATGTCTGACTTTTTGATCTCAACGTCACTGAAAATGTTTAATAGGCAACAATCTGGGAGGCATAAGATCACTATTGGAAGCAGCTAATCGATATCTGTGCCACATATGATTCAATTAAGTAATAGTGGAACGGTTTGCTGTTTTTATGCGGTACTTTATAATCAAAAACTACTGCAACCGTCCTCATTTATCTTTAAAGCAATTTCAATTTACTAAAGCGTTTAGCAGAGTGGGCTGGACCTTCATGTAAAAACATGAGCTATCATAGGCTTCAGTGGTAGCTTTCTAAAAGGGAATCTAGAATTATATCACAATTCTTAAGCACACGTTTTCTTCCACAGCTTATCGCCAGTTCTTTTTCAGATATCGTTATGTGATCCCGGCGTACGGGATGCTGGCTGTTAGTATACCGACAGCGGTATCCCGTTCGCCAGAATGCTGACAGCAGGGCGAGCGCTAGGAAGCCCCTTGCTGGCTTGTTGTGGACACCCACAGAGGGAGAATCACCTACCTAGTCGGTATTCCGGCAGGGGGGATTGTTCCCCTGTTGGTATAATGGCGGCGGTATTGTAACTGCATACTCTTTTTCAGAGTGTAAAAGAGCACAATTGGATTGAATATACAAAACATATGTAAAGGCATAGCAATTGGACTGTTTCTATAAAGGAGGCTGTCATCCTAGTAACCACATGGACTAATATTTGTGCATAATCTAGATTGCTGCAGAGATGTACAGGGCAACGACCAAGATTACAAATCTGAACCACGATCAATATATCATCTTCACCTTCATGGTTAACTGGTACAGTTGTGCTAGGGTAAAATTGCCAGCTTAATGAGCTGTTGGAAACGTGACATTTTCCTAGACAGACCAAACATACCCACAAACTGGATAGGATCAGAAGAACAATCTCATAAATGGTTAATAATCTACACAGTTTGTAATTCCACAAGCTTGTATTACTATCTGCAATGCAAGTCAGATAACCAAATTCTACTGTGGGGCACGGAATGCGAGGGACATCAAATGAATTTGGGATCATCCTGGACTGGAAATAGCAAAGTACTTAAGATTTGGCAAAAGTTACTAAAAGGGGGAACGGTTTATCAAGAAGCAAAGGCACAACTATGGTACATACAGATGGGATCTCCTACATGCTGCAGTCACGTTAAACAGCCCTTCCAGTCACACCATGCCGTGGAGTGACTCTGTAGCGCTGAGTGTTTTTATGTGTGACTTTTTCAGTTTAAACGTATCTAAGTCGCATTGCTGTGCGAATAGGATGCACAAGCAGCTTGTGTCGATTAAAATGATATGCATACGAAACAGTACATAACAGTGTTTCCCTGAAAATCACTGTAACTTAGCATTGCATATGCAGATACAGCCACAGTCACATACAGAATATAGGCATGCCACGTGTTATTTTAATCAGCAGAGTCTGCTTGTGTGTCCTAGTCACACAGCGATGCAAATTCATTTTTGGGGAAAAAGACGCCAGACCTTCGAGTTGCCCGGTAGCTGTTGGCTGATTCACGCCAGGCATCTCATGCTGCATGATGTATTGAGGCTAGATGTATGAGGACACATCTTTATGGTCATACTCTTATTTTTCTATCTCTGATACTAAGAAAAGACTCTTCATATGAACCAGGAGTAGCAATAACAATACAGTAGTGCAGATCAGAGGAGAAACAAGATCAATCTATCCAGCAACTTGAAATAATGAAAACGCTAATGAGAAATTTGAGGACACAGGTGGTGAGAACTACGGGGGTAATTCAGAGTTGATCGTAGATGTGCTAAGTTTAGTACATCTACGATCATTTACTCTGACATGCGGGGGGGACGCCCAGCACGGGAATAGTCCGTCCGCGCATGTCAGCCCCCCCCCCCCCCCTCCACCCCCACCCTACCCCCCCACAAATACAAAAGCATCCTGGGTCACAGCTGCTGAATGTGACGTCACGCAGCAGCCACGGCCTGCCCCCCACACCCCCAAAATGGCGGCCAAACGCCGCTGGCCCGCCCCCTCCTGCCCAGCGAACGCCTTTGCCTGTCAATCAGGCAGAGGTGATCACTAGGCTGGGATGCTGATAGCATCTCTGGCATGCACATGCGCACTACGGTGCATGCGCAGTTCAGACCTGATCGCCCGCTATGCAAAAACGCACAGCAGCGATCAGGTCTGAATTTGCCCCAATGACACTCTCGCAGGTGTCAGGGTTAAAAAATAAAATAAAAAAAATGCTCTCTTGGTAGCAAGCATAGCAAAGTGAGGGGAAAAAAATCAGCCCAGTTGTTGAGGGGTTAAGTAGAAAGGTGGAGCTGAATCCCACTAGTTATGGATCTGAATGTTTAAAATCACGCACCGCCTTTCAAAAGCACCTTAGTGTGCATACAGTACATGTATCCAGTATCCAATAGTAAAAATAGTAGTGCTTGGCACATCAGGCCACGTCCTTTATAGACTGGTTTGGATTCAGTGCAGTTACAGCTGCAGCTCTCACAATACAAAAACATCAATGACACTAATACCGCTTTCAGACCAGAAATGCAGGGTCTTACCCGGGAATACGGTCCCGGGATCATGCAGGAACATTCCCGGGTAAGACTCCTTGCATACCGCAGTCAGTAGCCCGGCATATTGCCGGGTTGCTGACGTCAGCGGTGACGCGGCAGGGGCGGCGCTAGAGATTACATGATCTCCAAGCGCCACCTATACATAGAGTGAACGGGAGCCGGGGCACATTGACCCGGCTCCCGTTCACACCGCACAGTGAGCCGGGTTGAACGCGGGTTCAACCCTGCTCAAGAGCAGGGTTGAAATACCGGGTCACTGGACCCGGTATTGCAGCCCGGTACCCTTTCATACCGCACATGAACACGGGTTATGCGCGTTCATGTGCCAATAACCCGTGTTCAGAGGTGCTGGTGTGAAAGGGGTATTATAATGCAATACAGAGATCCAACTAAAACTTAATCTAGACTTTTACATTTACAAACCACTTCATTACAAAATCTTGTAATGTACACTTACCCAATGTGTATTGTCTTGTGCAGACAACCCTCCTTTCAGCTTAGAGAAGGCAGGTCCACTCTAAATAAAACAGATAGTAAGAATAAGGGAGTGTACAGGCAAGGCAATAACATTTGATTCATTTCTCTCCTGCAACAATTATACATTGTTATCATAGGCAAGTGTTATATTTTTATTTACCGTATTTTTCAGACCATAAGACGCGCCGGACCATAAGACGCACCTAGTTTTTAGAGTAAGTAAACTGGAAAAAAAAGAGCCAGCATACACAGACAGACAGACACAGACACACACACACACACACACACACACACACACACACACACAGAGCCAGCATACACATATCAGAGCCAGCATACACAGACACACACACACACACACACACACACACATATATATTGTAGACAGTACCAGTGGTTCCCCGCGTCCAGGCTCTCAGCTAACGCTTGCCCCGGGTGCACTCCTGAGGACCAAGGAGGTGTGGGGTAGATGCCGGGCTCTGCTGCTGGGCTCTGAGATGCGCCGCGCTCTGCTGATGACGGCGCAGCAGCAGCATCCAGGACCCGCCGGTTCCCCCATGTCCAGGCACTCAGCTAACACTGCCTGCAGGGAAACTCCTGAGGAGGGAGGAGGTGTGGGGGAGCGGGGGGGGAGTCACATGATGCCGGGCTCTGCTGCTGGGCTCTGAGATGTGCCGCGCTCTGCTGATGACGGCTCAGCAGCAGCAGCAGCATCCAGGACCCGCCGCTACACGCGAACTCCATCTGCATCTGCTCTTATTCGCTCCATAAGACGCACATACTTTTTCCCCCACATTTTTGGGGAGAAAAAGTGCGTCTTATGGTCCGAAAAATACGGTACTTTCAAAAACTTAAAGTAAACAGACTCCCCTCCAAAAAATAAACTACTCCTCTTAATTATACTACACCGTGGGGCAGATGTATTAACCTGGAGAAGGCATAAGGAAGTGATAAACCAGTGATATGTGCACGGTGATAAAGGCACCAGCCAATCAGCTCCAATATGTAAATTAACAGTTAGGATCTGATTGGCTGGTGCCTTTATCACCTTGCACATATCACTGGTTTATCACTTCCTTATGCCTTCTCCAGGTTAATACATCTGCCCCCATATGTACTATTATAAAATGCTTCAACTCTAATGTTCAACTCTAACATGTATTCCCTTTATACTGTATATTTATAGAATCCTCTGACCTCCAAATCAATGATGCAGCATGACTGGATCACACATCCGCACTATGGGGCTGATTTAGAGGTGGACGTTAATGGCACAGCCGCAACAAAAAGTAAGAAATCACATGTACATAAGTATTCACAGCCTTTGCCATGAAGCTCAAAATTTAGCTCAGGTGCATCCTGTTTTCACTGATCATCCTTAAGATGTTCCTACAGCTTAATTGGAGTCCACATGTGGTAAATTCAGTTGATTGGACATGATTTGGGAAGGCACACACCTGTCTATATAAAGGTCCCACACTTGACAGTGCATGTCTAAGCAAAAACCAAGCATGAAATCAAAGGAAGTGTCTGTACACCCCAGAGACAGGATTGTCTCGAGGCACAAATCTGGGGAAGGGTACAGAAAAATATCTGCTGCTTTGAAGGTCCCAATGAGCACAGTGGCCTCCATCAGCCGTAAATGGAAGAAGTTTGGAATCAACAGGACTCTTCCTAGAGCTGGCCAGCCGTCTAAACTGAACGATCGGGGAAGAAGGGCCCTAGGCAGGGAGGTGACCAAGTACCCAATGGTCACTCTGTCCGAGCTACAGCATTCCTCTGTGGAGAGAGGAGAACCTTCCAGAAGGACAACCATCTCTACAGCAATCCACCAATCAGGCATATATGGTAGAATGGCCAGACGGAAGCCACTCCTCAGGAAATAGCACATGGCAGCCCACCTGGAGTTTGCCAAATTACACCTGAAGGGCTCTCCGACCATGAGAAACAAAATTCTCTGGTCTGATGAGACAAAGATTGAACTCTTTAGCGTGAATGTTTGGGGGAAACCAGGCACCGCTCATCACCAGGCCAATATCATCCCTACAGTGAAGCATGGTGGTGGCAGCATCATGCTGTGGGGATGTCTTTCAGCAGCAGGAACTGGGAGACTAGTCAGGATAGAGGGAACGATGAATGCTGCAATGTACAGAAACAATCTGGATGAAAACCTGCTCCAGAGCGCTCTTGACTTCAGGACGCATCTGTACTTTTTACAATACCAACACAGGAATATGCATTTCCAGCAAGTAATGGATCCTGACAGTGTATGGCTGCAAAGCATTCTGATTTATTCTTTAAAAATTTACATTAGCTCAACTTCAGTACATGGAGCTGATATTTCCAGATTCCCTGTTCTAGGTCACCTGTTACCTGTCAGATGAGCAAGCTCAACTATGAAAACAGGTACAAAAAACAAACAAACAAAAAAACAGCCCATAAAACAAATACATATAAGTTCTGGTAAATAGTACCTTTGCAGATATATAGTATCGATAGTAGAATAGCTGAAAAAGAAGAAACAAGGAACTTGCAGCTGTTAGTACAGCCAGTAACACGTTTTTGTTGATTCGCTGCATCATTCTCGACATATTTTAACCCAATTACAGGTCATATCACCCTTTGCCATCTTTCTCTGGCTACGCAGAGAATGCTGCCAATCTGCAAATATATAGGAATAAAATCAACTGTCAAATTAAGTACAATTAATGCTAATCCCGTTCATAATAATCTGAAGACTCAAAGTAAAACAAATAGAAAAAAACACAAACCGTTAGGTCTCACAGAGGTTACATAAAAACAAGACCGTTAGGTGTGTGTTATAAATGAAAGTAAATGGGACTAAACAAAAGTTTACTTAATAAGGCACGGATTCGGTCACGGCATGCATTCAGTACAGCCTATATGTGCCATTAAATTTAGTTTGCAGACGTTGTTCCAGAAAATCCATAACTGCTTGAAAGGGCAGCAGATATTGTGACTGAAAAGGTAACATCAGTGTCTTGCCCATAAAACCATTGGACAGCTGCATGTGCTCCTCTGTGAATGGGCGCATTGCCACCTGGAAGATACCCTACCAGTCCAGAAAGCACTATTATTATTATTTATATATAAATATATATGTATATCCTCATTTTTCTTGCTCTCCATAGAGGTGCACAGGAAAAGGAAGGTTGCCAATACTCCCTGTAATGAGTGGACACTGCAGCAGCACATTACTGAGAGGCTGAGCAGAACTGACACCCTGGAACACATCCTGTATACAGAGCATGACAGGCAGGTACAGTGGACATATACCTTACTGTACATAACACTGCAAGGAGACATGTAGCAGCACTAATCCTTTGCTCATAAGTTCAGGACAGCGGGTCCTGAAACAATATGTATAACATGTATGCTTATAAGACACCTATGCATGTATACCACCTCTACACCGACCTTATTACTGAGCCACCCTCTTACGATGATCCTGCATACCACCCGGAAGCGTTACCCGGACCCTATGGTACTGTGATTCTCCCTCCGAGCCACAACATAGTGCAAAATATATACACTACAGTCGCTGCCGTAAAGCAAAGTAGTGCAAAGCTTAGGGGGTGTCGTCATCTGCTGAGGGTCACTGATGCGAGAGCTGTGCCGGGTTGCTAGGTAACACACAGCCCGTCATTCTCGTCATCGTACTATGTTTAACCTGCGGCGGCCTCTAGCTGTGTGTGCGCGCGCATAGTTCCTCCCGTGTCACAGGAGTCAGAGTCTCGCAGTAGCCAATCCAGATGCCTCTATGAGCTGCGTTACATGCTGCAGCGTTTGCTAGAAGACGAGTTACTGGCTGTCACGGAAAGACGGGGATAAAAGTAATGGCCCTCATTCCGAGTCGTTCGCTCGGTAATTTTCATCGCATCGCAGTGAAATTCCGCTTAGTACGCATGCGCAATAATCGCACTGCGACTGCGCCATGTAATTTTACAATGAAGATAGTATTTTTACTCACGGCTTTTTCCTCGCTCCGGCGATCGTAGTGTGATTGACAGGAAATGGGTGTTACTGGGCGGAAACACGGCGTTTTCGGGGCGTGTGGATAAAAACGCTACCGTTTCCGGAAAAAACGCAGGAGTGGCCGGAGAAACGGGGGAGTGTCTGGGCGAACGCAGGGTGTGTTTATGACGTCAAACCAGGAACGACAAGCACTGAACTGATCGCAGATGCCGAGTAAGTCTGAAGCTACTCTGAAACTGCTAAGTAGTTTGTAATCGCAATATACAATATTGCGAATACATCGGTCGCAATTTTAAGAAGCTAAGATACACTCCCAGTAGGCGTGGGCTTAGCCTGAGCAACTCTGCTAAATTCGCCTTGCGAGCGATCAACTCGGAATGAGGGCCAATATACAGTAGTATACAAAATACACAGTATTTTACCCACCCAGTGTTTGCTACAAGTGTTCAAGTTAGCATTACATGGAGGAGAAGGCGAAGTAGGGCAGTCACTCTGCCACTGCGGTCACATAGCACACCTGAAGGTGGGAGGACTCGGAGAAGCTTTGTAGATTGACATCAGGAGTCCGGAATCCGGAGGAATATAATTTGAATATGTAGCTGAAGCATATTTTTATGTCTCATATATATATATATATATATATATATATATATATATATATATATATATATATATATATATATATATGCAAATTTGGAACGCACACACCTTCAATCGTTTTGTCAGGGTGCTCGGTCCAATGTTAACATCCAAACGTTGTGACCAAGATCCACAAAAACCAGCACACCTTATGTAGCAATAAACAATTTACTTCAGTAAATTGTTTATTGCTACATAAGGTGTGCTGGTTTTTGTGGATCTTGGTCACAACGTTTGTATATATATATATATATATATATATATATATATTTCTCTATCGTCCTAGTGGATGCTGGGGTTCCTGAAAGGACCATGGGGAATAGCGGCTCCGCAGGAGACAGGGCACAAAAAGTAAAGCTTTAGGATCAGGTGGTGTGCACTGGCTCCTCCCCCTATGACCCTCCTCCAAGCCTCAGTTAGGTTTTTGTGCCCGGCCGAGAAGGGTGCAATCTAGGTGGCTCTCCTAAAGAGCTGCTTAGAAAAGTTTAGCTTAGGTTTTTTATTTTACAGTGAGTCCTGCTGGCAACAGGATCACTGCATCGAGGGACTTAGGGGAGAAGAAGTGAACTCACCTGCGTGCAGGATGGATTGGCTTCTTTGGCTACTGGACATTAGCTCCAGAGGGACGATCACAGGTACAGCCTGGATGGTCACCGGAGCCTCGCCGCCGGCCCCCTTGCAGATGCTGAAAAGAGAAGAAGGTCCAGAATCGGCGGCAGAAGACTCCTCAGTCTTCTTAAGGTAGCGCACAGCACTGCAGCTGTGCGCCATTGCTCTCAGCACACTTCACACGGCAGTCACTGAGGGTGCAGGGCGCTGGGTGGGGGCGCCCTGGGCAGCAATGAAAATCCTTTTTTTGGCAAAAAAATACCTCACATATAGCCTCCGGGGCTATATGGAGATATTTAACCCCTGCCAGAATCCATTTTTAAGCGGGAGACGAGCCCGCCGAAAAGGGGGCGGGGCCTATCTCCTCAGCACACAGCGCCATTTCCTCACACAGTTCCGCTGGTCAGGAAGGCTCCCCGGCTCTCCCCTGCACTGCACTACAGAAACACGGTTAAATCAAGAGAGGGGGGGCAAAATTTGGCGAAATTGTGATTTTATAAAAGCAGCTATAAGGGAGCACTTATTATAAGGCTATCCCTGTAAAATATAGCGCTTTGGTGTGTGCTGGCAAACTCTCCCTCTGTCTCCCCAAGGGGCTAGTGGGGTCCTGTCCTCTATCAGAGCATTCCCTGTGTGTGTGTGCTATATGTCGGTACGTGTGTGTCGACATGTATGAGGACGATGTTGGTGAGGAGGCGGAGCAAATTGCCTGTAATGGTGATGTCACTCTCTAGGGAGTCGACACCGGAATGGATGGCTTATTTATGGAATTACGTGATAATGTCAACACGCTGCAAGGTCGGTTGGCGACATGAGACGGCTGGCAAACAAATTGGTACCTGTCCAGGCGTCTCAAATACCGTCAGGGGCGTTAAAACGTCCTTTTACCTCAGTCGGTCGACAGACACAGACACGGACACTGATTTCAGTGTCGACGGTGAAGAAACAAACGTATTTCCCTTTAGGGCCACACGTTACTTGTTAAGGGCAATGAAGGAGGTGTTACATATTTCTGATACTACAAGTACCACAAAAGAGGGTATTATGTGGGATGTAAAAAAACTACCTGTAGTTTTTCCTGAATCAGATAAATTAAATGAAGTGTGTGATGATGCGTGGGTTCCCCCCGATAGAAAATTATTGGCGGTATACCCTTTCCCGCCAGAAGTTAGGGCGCGGTGGGAAACACCCCTTAGGGTGGATAAGGCGCTCACACGCTTATCAAAACAAGTGGCGGTACCGTCTATAGATAGGGCCGTCCTCAAGGAGCCAGCTGACAGGAGGCTGGAAAATATCATAAAAAGTATATACACACATACTGGTGTTATACTGCGACCAGCGATCGCCTCAGCCTGGATGTGCAGAGCTGGGGTGGCTTGGTCGGATTCCCTGACTAAAAATATTGATACCCTTGACAGGGACAGTATTTTATTGACTATAGAGCATTTAAAGGATGCATTTCTATATATACGAGATGCACAGAGGGATATTTGCACTCTGGCATCAAGAGTAAGTGCGATGTCCATATCTGCCAGAAGATGTTTATGGACACGACAGTGGTCAGGTGATGCAGATTCCAAACGGCACAAAGGTGTATTGCCGTATAATGGAAGAGGAGTTATTTGGGGTCGGTCCATCGGACCTGGTGGCCACGGCAACTGCTGGAAAATCCACCGTTTTTACCCTAAGTCACATCTCTGCAGAAAAAGACACCGTCTTTTCAGCCTCAGTCCTTTCGTCCCTATAAGAGTCATATCTGCCCAGGGATAGAGGAAAGGGAAGAAGACTGCAGCAGGCAGCCCATTCCCAGGAACAGAAGCCTTCCACCGCTTCTGCCAAGCTCTCAGCATGACGCTGGGACCGTACAGGACCCCTGGATCCTACAAGTAGTATCCCAGGGGTACAGATTGGAATGTCGAGACATTTCCCCCTCGCAGGCTCCTGAAGTCTGCTTTACCAAGGTCTCCCTCCGACAAGGAGGCAGTATGGGAAACAATTCACAAGCTGTATTCCCAGCAGGTGATAATCAAATTACCCCTCCTACAACAAGGAAAGGGGTATTATTCCACACTATATTGTGGTACTGAAGCCAGAAGGCTAGGTGAGACCTATTTTAAATCAAAAAAATTTGAACACTTACAAAGGTTCAAATCAAGATGGAGTCACTCAGAGCAGTGATAACGAACCAGGAAGAAGGGGACTATATAGTGTCCCGGGACATCAGGGATGCTTACCTCCATGTCCCAAATTTGCCCTTCTCACTAAGGGTACTTCAGGTTCGTGGTACAGAACTGTCACTATCAGTTTCAGACGCTGCCGTTTGGATTGTCTACGGCACCCCGGGTCTTTACCAAGGTAATGGCCGAAATGATGATTCTTCTTCGAAGAAAAGGCGTCTTAATTATCCCTTACTTGGACGATCTCCTGATAAGGGCAAAGTCCAGGGAACAGTTGGAGGTCGGAGTAGCACTATCTCGGATACTGCTACAACAGCACGGGTGGATTCTAAATATTCCAAAATCGCAGCTGATCCCGACGACACGTCTGCTGTGCCTAGGGATGATTCTGGACACAGTCCAGAAAAAGGTGTTTCTCCCGGAAGAGAAAGCCAGGGAGTTATCCGAGCTAGTCAGGAACCTCCTAAAACCAGGAAAAGTGTCAGTGCATCATTGCACAAGGGTCCTGGTAAAAATGGTGGCTTCCTACGAAGCAATTCCATTCGGCAGATTTCACGCAAGAACTTTTCAGTGGGATCTGCTGGACAAATGGTCCGGATCGCATCTTCAGATGCATCAGCGGATAACCCTATATCCAAGGACAAGGGTGTCTCTCCTGTGGTGGTTACAGAGTGCTCATCTTCTAGAGGGCCGTAGATTCGGCATTCAGGATTGGATGCTGGTGACCACGGAGGCCAGCCCGAGAGGCTGGGGAGCAGTCACACAAGGAAAAAATTTCCAGGGAGTGTGATCAAGTCTGGAGACTTTTCTCCACATAAATATACTGGAGCTAAGGGTAATTTTATAATGCTCTAAGCTTAGCAAGACCTCTGCTTCAAGGTCAGCCGGTATTGATCCAGTGGGAAAAACATCACGGCAGTCGCCCACGTAAACAGACAGGGCGGCACAAGAAGCAGGAGGGCAATGGCAAAAACTGCAAGGACTTTTCGCTGGGCGGAAAATCATGTGATAGCACTGTCAGCAGTGTTTCATTCCGGGAATGGAAACTGGGAAGCAGACTTCCTCAGCAGGCACGACCTCCACCCGGGAGAGTGGAAACTTCATCGGGAAGTTTTTCCACATGATTGTGAACCGTTGGGAAATACCAAAGGTGGACATGATGGCGTCCCGTCTGAACAAAAAAACGGGACAGGTATTGCGCCAGGTCAAGAGACCCTCAGGCAATAGCTGTGGACGTTCTGGTAACACCGTGGGTGTACCAGTCGGTGTATGTGTTCCCTCCTCTGCTTCTCATACCTAAGGTACTGAGAATTATAAGACGTAGAGGAGTAAGAACTATACTCATGGCTCCGGATTGGCCAAGAAGGACTTGGTACCCGGAACTTCAAGAGATGCTCACAGAGGACTTATGGCCTCTGCCGCTGAGAAGGGACTTGCTTCAGCAAGTACCATGTCTGTTCCAAGACTTACCGCAGCTGCGTTTGACGGCATGGCGGTGGAACGCCGGATCCTAAGGGAAAAAGGCATTCCGGAAGAGGTCATTCCTACCCTGGTCAAAGCCAGGAAGGAGGTGACCGCACAACATTATCACCACATGTGGCGAAAATATGTTGCGTGGTGTGAGGCCAGGAAGGCCCCACGAAGAAATTTCAACTCGGTCGATTCCTGCATTTCCTGCAAACAGGAGTGTCTATGGGCCTCAAATTGGGGTCCATTAAGGTTCAAATTTCGGCCCTGTCGATTTTCTTCCAGAAAGAATTGGCTTCAGTTCCTGAAGTCCAGAAGTTTGTCAAGGGAGTATTGCATATACAAACCCCTTTTTGTGCCTTCAGTGGCACTGTGGGATCTCAACGTAGTTCTGGGATTCCTCAAATCACATTGGTTTAAAACCAGTCAAATCTGTGGATTTGAAGCATCTCACATGAAAAGTGACCATGCTCTTGGCCCTGGCCTGGGCCAGGCGAGTGTCAAATTGGTGGTTTTTTTCTCAAAAAAGCCCATATCTGTTTGTCCATTCGGACAGGGCAGAGCTGCGGACTCGTCCCCAGTTCTCTCCCTAAGGTGGTGTCAGTGTTTCACCTGAACCAGCTTATTGTGGTGCCTTGCGCCTACTAGGGACTTGGAGGACTCCAAGTGGCTAGATGTTGTCAGGGCCCTGAAAATATAGGTTCCAGGACGGCTGGAGTCAGGAAAACTGACTTGCTGTTATCCTGTATGCACCCAACAAACTGGGTGCTCTTGCTTCTAAGCAGACTATTGCTGGTTGGATGTGTAGTACAGTTCAGCTTGCACATTCTGTGGCAGGCCTGCCACAGCCAAAATATGTAAATGCCCATTCCACAAGGAAGGTGGGCTCATCTTGGGCGGCTGCCCGAGGGGTCTCGGCTTTACAACTTTGCCGAGCGGCTACTTAGTCAGGGGCAAACACGTTTGTAAAATCCTACAAATTTGATACCCTGGCTAAGGAGGACCTGGAGTTCTCTCATTCGGTGCTGCAGAGTCATCCGCACTCTCCCGCCCGTTTGGGAGCTTTGGTATAATCCCCATGGTCCTTTCAGGAACCCCAGCATCCACTAGGACGATAGAGAAAATAAGAATTTACTTACCGATAATTCTATTTCTCGGAGTCCGTAGTGGATGCTGGGCGCCCATCCCAAGTGCGGATTATCTGCAATACTTGTACATAGTTACAAAAATCGGGTTATTATTGTTGTGAGCCATCTTTTCAGAGGCTCCGCTGTTATCATACTGTTAACTGGGTTCAGATCACAGGTTGTACAGTGTGATTGGTGTGGCTGGTATGAGTCTTACCCGGGATTCAAAATCCTTCCTTATTGTGTACGCTCGTCCGGGCACAGTATCCTAACTGAGGCTTGGAGGAGGGTCATAGGGGGAGGAGCCAGTGCACACCACCTGATCCTAAAGCTTTACTTTTTGTGCCCTGTCTCCTGCGGAGCCGCTATTCCCCATGGTCCTTTCAGGAACCCCAGCATCCACTACGGACTCCGAGAAATAGAATTATCGGTAAGTAAATTCTTATTATATATATATATATTTCTATTGTGTATATTTAAGTATTTAATGTTGGCCTAAATAAATTGAAAATGCATGGGCAGCCAACAGTAGCTACAGCCATAAAATATCACCTGTGCCCATAGGCTGCAGTGACTACATGCCCTGCAGAAGGGTTCAGGATGGTATTCCGGCGGTCGGGCTCCCGGCGACCAGCATACCGGCACCGGGAGCCCGACCGCCGGCTTACCGACAGTGTGGCGAGCGCAAATGAGCCCCTTGCGGGCTCGCTGCGCTCGCCACGCTACGGTGGCGCACGTTATTCTCCCTCCAGGGGGGTCGTGGACCCCCACGAGGGAGAATAAGTGTTGGTATGCCTGCTGTCGGGATCCCGGCGCCGATATACTGTGCGCCGGGATCCCGTCAGTCGGCATACTGAAGACCACCCCTGCAGAAGCTCTGTGTGCATACTAGGCAGTGTGCTATCACTATGGGGTCTATGTACTAAGGGCCTTATTCAGGATTGTTAGCAAACCAAAAAAGTAAGCAACTGGGCAAAACATGTTGCACTACAGTTGGAGCAGATGTAACGTGTACAGAGAGCAGGGACGGTTCTTGCTCTTGTGGCGCCCCGGGCAAAGTATAGGGGCGTGGCTTCAAATGGGGGCATGGTTAGTTACGCCCCCATTTGTGCCCCCTGTAGCGCCGCTGAAATAAAAATTAAAAAAAGTATACTTACTATCCCCGTTCCTGATCCAGACTGCTGCAGACCTCCTCTGCCGGCGTCGCTCTTCTCCTCTCCTCGATCTATGGGAGAGACGTTATTAGGTCTCTCCCATAGAACATCATAGACACTAGAGGTCAATTATGACCCCTAGTGTCTGTGCCATTATGCTGTGCGGTGCGCGATGACGTCATCGCGCACCGCACAACAAAGGTCATCTCCATGAAGGGAAACTAGACGCTACGCGTCTGGTTCCCTTCAAAGCGGGGGGCACAGTGGCGGATCTTGCCATGGTGCGGCGCCCTCCGGAAGGCGGCGCCCCGGGCAAAAGTCCTGCTTGCCCGTGGCAAGATCCGCTACTGACAGAGAGTTAGATTTGGGTAGGGTGTGTTCAAACTGAAATCTTAAGGATGGACACAACCTCCCAACTGGGCACACACACAAAAGGCTGGAAAATGCTCAGTTTGGCGAGGCCACGCCCTATGATCGAGGCCACGCCAATTTCCGTATCGCCACGCGATAGTCCCGCTTCCGTGGAAGCTAAAGTTGGGTATGGATGGAGAGGCCAACTTACCATCGACCCGCATTGTTGCCAACCAATATCAGACGAGACCATGGGGATCATTCCGAGTTGTTCGCTCGGTAAAAATCTTCGCATCGCAGCGATTTTCCGCTTAATGCGCATGCGCAATGTCCGCACTGCGACTGCGCCAAGTAAATTTGCTATGCACTTAGGAATTTTACTCACGGCTTTTTCATCGTTCTGGCGATCGTAATGTGATTGACAGGAAATGGGTGTTACTGGGCGGAAACAGGCCGTTTTATGGGCGTGTGGGAAAAAATAAGATTTTACTTACCGATAAATCTATTTCTCGTAGTCCGTAGTGGATGCTGGGGACTCCGTCAGGACCATGGGGATTAGCGGCTCCGCAGGAGACAGGGCACAAAAATAAAGCTTTAGGATCAGGTGGTGTGCACTGGCTCCTCCCCCTATGACCCTCCTCCAAGCCTCAGTTAGGATACTGTGCCCGGACGAGCGTACACAATAAGGAAGGATTTTGAATCCCGGGTAAGACTCATACCAGCCACACCAATCACACCGTACAACTTGTGATCTGAACCCAGTTAACAGTATGACAACGTAGGAGCCTCTGAACAGACGGCTCACAACAAGAACAACCCGATTTTTTTGTAACAATAACTATGTACAAGTATTGCAGACAATCCGCACTTGGGATGGGCGCCCAGCATCCACTACGGACTACGAGAAATAGATTTATCGGTAAGTAAAATCTTATTTTCTCTAACGTCCTAGTGGATGCTGGGGACTCCGTCAGGACCATGGGGATCATACCAAAGCTCCCAAACGGGCGGGAGAGTGCGTATGACTCTGCAGCACCGAATGAGAGAACTCCAGGTCCTCTTTAGCCAGGGTATCAAATTTGTAGAATTTTACAAACGTGTTCTCCCCCGACCACGTAGCTGCTCGGCAGAGTTGTAATGCCGAGACCCCTCGGGCAGCCGCCCAGGATGAGCCCACCTTCCTTGTGGAATGGGCCTTGACAGATTTAGGCTGTGGCAGGCCTGCCACAGAATGTGCAAGTTGAATTGTGCTACAAATCCAACGAGCAATCGTCTGCTTAGAAGCAGGAGCACCCAGCTTGTTGGGTGCATATAGTATAAACAGCGAGTCAGATTTTCTGACTCCAGCCGTCCTTGAAATATATATTTTCAATGCCCTGACAACGTCCAGCAACTTGGAATCCTCCAAATCGCTAGTAGCCGCAGGCACCACAATAGGCTGGTTCAGGTGAAACGCTGACACCACCTTAGGCAGAAAATGAGGACGCGTCCGCAGTTCTGCCCTGTCCGAATGGAAAATCAGATATGGGCTTTTATACGATAAAGCCGCCAATTCTGACACTCTCCTGGCTGAAGCCAGGGCCAGTAGCATGGTTACTTTCCATGTAAGATATTTCAAATCCGCCGATTTGAGTGGCTCAAACCAATGGGATTTGAGAAAATCCAAAACTACATTAAGGTCCCACGGAGCCACTGGGGGCACAACCGGGGGCTGTATATGTAGTACTCCTTTTACAAAAGTCTGGACTTCAGGAACTGAAGCCAATTCTTTCTGGAAGAAAATCGACAGGGCCGAAATTTGAACCTTAATGGACCCCAACTTGAGGCCCATAGACAATCCTGTTTGCAGGAAATGTAGGAATCGACCCAATTGAAATTCCTCCGTGGGGGCCTTCCTGGCCTCACACCACGCAACATATTTTCTCCAAATGCGGTGATAATGTTGTGCAGTCACCTCCTTCCTGGCTTTAACCAGTGTAGGAATGACCTCTTCTGGAATGCCTTTTTCCCTTAGAATTCGGCGTTCAACCGCCACGCCGTCAAACGCAGCCGCGGTAAGTCTTGGAATAGACACGGTCCCTGCTGAATCAGGTCCCGTCTTAGAGGTAGAGGCCACGGATTTTCCGTGAGCATCTCCTGAAGTTCCGGGTACCAAGTTCTTCTTGGCCAATCCGGAGCCACGAGTATCGTTCTTACTCCCTTTTGCCGTATAATTCTCAGTACTTTGGGTATGAGAGGCAGAGGAGGAAACACATACACTGACTGGAACACCCACGGTGTTACCAGAGCGTCCACAGCTATTGCCTGAGGGTCTCTTGACCTGGCGCAATACCTGTCCAGTTTTTTGTTGAGGCGAGACGCCATCATATCCACCTTTGGTTTTTCCCAACGGTTCACAATCATGTGGAAGACTTCTGGATGAAGTCCCCACTCTCCCGGGTGTAGATCGTGTCTGCTGAGGAAGTCTGCTTCCCAGTTGTCCACTCCCGGAATGAACACTGCTGACAGTGCTATCACATGATCTTCCGCCCAGCGAAGAATCCTTGCAGCTTCTGCCATTGCTCTCCTGCTTCTTGTGCCGCCCTGTCTGTTTACGTGGGCGACTGCCGTGATGTTGTCCGACTGGATCAACACCGGCTGACCCTGAAGCAGGGGTTTTGCCAGGCTTAGAGCATTGTCTCTTAGCTCCAGTATATTTATGTGAAGAGACATCTCCAGGCTTGACCATACTCCCTGGAAGTTTCTTCCCTGTGTGACCGCTCCCCAGCCTCTCAGACTGGCATCCATGGTCACCAGGACCCAGTCCTGTATGCCGAATCTGCGGCCTTCTAACAGATGAGCACTCTGCAACCACCACAGAAGAGACACCCTTGTCCGTGGCGATAAGGTTATCCGCTGATGCATCTGCAGATGCGATCCGGACCATTTGTCCAGCAGATCCCACTGAAAAGTTCGTGCGTGGAATCTGCCGAATGGGATTGCTTCGTAAGAAGCCACCATCTTTCCCAGGACTCTTGTGCATTGATGCACAGACACTTTTCCTGGTTTTAGGAGGTTCCTGACAAGTTCGGATAACTCCTTGGCTTTCTCCTCCGGAAGAAACACCTTTTTCTGAACCGTGTCCAGAATCATTCCCAGGAACAGCAGACGTGTTGTCGGGGTCAACTGAGATTTTGGAAAATTCAGGATCCACCCGTGTTGTTGCAGCACTACTTGGGTTAGTGCTACTCCGTCCTCCAGCTGTTCTCTGGACCTTGCCCTTATCAGGAGATCGTCCAAGTAAGGGATAATTAATACGCCTCTTCTTCGCAGAAGAATCATCATTTCGGCCATTACCTTGGTAAAGACCCGAGGTGCCGTGGACAATCCAAACGGCAGCGTCTGAAACTGATAATGACAGTTTTGCACCACGAACCTGAGGTACCCTTGATGTGAAGGGCAAATTGGGACATGCAGGTAAGCATCTTTTATGTCCAGGGACACCATAAAGTCCCCTTCTTCCAGATTCGCTATCACTGCTCTGAGTGATTCCATCTTGAACTTGAATTTTTGTATGTACAGGTTCAAAGATTTCAGATTTAGAATAGGTCTTACCGAGCCGTCCGGCTTCGGTACCACAAATAGCGTGGAGTAATACCCCTTTTCCTGTTGTAGGAAGGGTACCTTGACTATCACCTGCTGAGAAAACAGCTTGTGAATGGCTTCCAATACCGTCGCCCTGTCTGAGGGAGACGTTGGCAAAGCAGACTTTAGGAACCGGCGAGGGGGAGACTTCTCGAATTCCAACCTGTAACCCTGAGATACTACCTGCAGGATCCAGGGGTCCACCTGTGAGCAAGCCCACTGCGCGCTGAAATTCTTGAGTCGACCCCCCACCGTTCCTGAGTCCGCTTGTAAAGCCCCAGCGTCATGCTGAGGGCTTTGCAGAACCCGCGGAGGGCTTCTGTTCCTGGGAAGGAGCTGCTTGCTGCCCTCTCTTACCCTTTCCTCTGCCTCGGGGCAGATATGACTGTCCTTTTGCCCGCTTCTTATAGGACCGAAAGGACTGCGGCTGAAAAGACGGTGTCTTTTTCTGTTGGGAGGGGGTCTGAGGTAAAAAGGTGGATTTCCTGGCAGTTGCCGTGGCCACCAAATCCGATAGACCGACGCCAAATAATTCCTCCCCTTTATACGGCAATACTTCCATATGCCGTTTGGAATCCGCATCACCTGACCACTGTCGTGTCCATAAACTTCTTCTGGCAGATATGGACATCGCACTTACTCTCGATGACAGAGTGCAAATATCCCTCTGAGCATCTCGCATATAAAGAAAAGCATCCTTTAATTGCTCTAAAGTCTGTAAAATACTGTCCCTATCCAGGGTATCAATATTTTCAGTCAGGGAATCCGACCAGACCACCCCAGCACTGCACATCCAGGCTGAGGCGATGGCTGGTCGCAGTATAACACCAGTATGTGTGTATATACTTTTTAGGGTAGTTTCCAGCCTCCTATCAGCTGGATCCTTGAGGGCGGCCGTATCAGGAGACGGTAACGCCACTTGTTTTGATAAGCGTGTGAGCGCCTTATCCACCTTAGGGGGTGTTTCCCAGCGCGCCCTAACCTCTGGCGGGAAAGGGTATAATGCCAATAACTTTTTTGAAATTAGCACTTTTCTATCTGGGTTAACCCACGCTTCATCACATACATCATTCAATTTCTCTGATTCAGGAAAAACTACAGGTAGTTTTTTCACCCCCCACATAATACCCCTTTTTGTGGTACTTGTAGTATCAGAGATATGCAAAGCCTCCTTCATTGCCGTGATCATATAACGTGTGGCCCTACTGGAAAATACGTTTGTTTCTTCACCGTCGACACTAGATTCAGTGTCCGTGTCTGGGTCTGTGTCGACCGACTGAGGTAAAGGGCGTTTTACAGCCCCTGACGGTGTCTGAGACGCCTGGGCAGGTACTAACTGGTTTTCCGGCCGTCTCATGTCGTCAACTGATTTTTGTAATGTGCTGACATTATCACGTAATTCCATAAACAAAGCCATCCATTCCGGTGTCGACTCCCTGGGGGGTGACATCACCATTACCGGCAATTGCTCTGCCTCCACACCAACATCGTCCTCATACATGTCGACACACACGTACCGACACACAGCAGACACACAGGGAATGCTCTATTGAAGACAGGACCCCACTAGCCCTTTGGGGAGACAGAGGGAGAGTTTGCCAGCACACACCCAAGCGCTATAATATATATGGGAACAACCCTATATAAGTGTTGTATCCTTATAGCAGCTTAAATATAGTAATATCGCCAAAAAAAGTGCCCCCCCCCTCTCTGTTTTACCCTGTTTCTGTAGTGCAGTGCAGGGGAGAGTCCTGGGAGCCTTCCTCACAGCGGAGCTGAGCAGGAAAATGGCGCTGTGTGCTGAGGAGAATAAGCCCCGCCCCCTATTTCGTCGGGCTCTTCTCCGGAGTTTGTGAGATCTGGCAGGGGTTAAATACATCCATATAGCCTCAAGGGCTATATGTGATGTATTTTTTAGCCATAAAAAGGTATTATACATTGCTGCCCAGGGCGCCCCCCCAGCGCCCTGCACCCTCCGTGACCGCTGTGTGAAGTGTGCTGACAACAATGGCGCACAGCTGCAGTGCTGTGCGCTACCTCAGGAAGACTGAAAAGTCTTCTGCCGCCTGCTTCTGGACCTCTTCCATCTTCGGCATCTGCAAGGGGGGTCGGCGGCGCGGCTCCGGGACCGGACTCCATGGCTGGGCCTGTGTTCGATCCCTCTGGAGCTAATGGTGTCCAGTAGCCTAAGAAGCCAATCCATCCTGCACGCAGGTGAGTTGACTTCTCTCCCCTAAGTCCCTCGATGCAGTGAGCCTGTTGCCAGCAGAACTCACTGAAAATAAAAAACCTAAAAACTTTTTCTAAGCAGCTCTTTAGGAGAGCCACCTAGATTGCACCCTGCTCGGACGGGCACAAAAACCTAACTGAGGCTTGGAGGAGGGTCATAGGGGGAGGAGCCAGTGCACACCACCTGATCCTAAAGCTTTATTTTTGTGCCCTGTCTCCTGCGGAGCCGCTAATCCCCATGGTCCTGACGGAGTCCCCAGCATCCACTAGGACGTTAGAGAAAACGCTACCGTTTCCTGAAAAAACGCTGGAGTGGCCGGAGAAACGGGGGAGTGTCTGGGCGAACGCTGGGTGTGTTTGTGACGTCAAACCAGGAACGACAAGCACTGAACTGATCGCAGATGCCGAGTAAGTTTGAAGCTACTCAGAAACTGCTACGAGGTGTGTAATCGCAATATTGCGAATACATCGTTCGCAATTTTAAGATGCTAAGATTCACTCCCAGTAGGCGGCGGCTTAGCATGAGCAAATCTGCTAAAATTCACTTGCGAGCGAACAACCCGGAATGACCCCCCATGTACATTGGACGTTAGGCTGAAGTTAGCTTCTTATGTGGCCAGCTTCTTATTCACTTCTTATTCAAGCTTCAACTTCTTATTCAAGCTCCAGCTTCTTATTCAGATCATTCAGTTTTGCAAGGGTTAATGAGTCTCGGGCAACAAATTTGACACCTGAAATCAACAGAGGAGGGTCCCTTTCATATGACCCACATGTACTTTGCCTTGCCCAACGCTAGTTTGGGCATGAAATTCGCTGGCAAAGTGGGCATATACACCATAAATTACCATTTTGAATAAGTAGTAGTTTTGAATAAGTAGCTGTAGTTTTGCAAGGGTTAACGAGTCTTGGGCAACAAATTTGACACTTGAAATCAACAAAGGGTGGTCAATTGCATATGACCCACATGTATTTTTGCCTTGTCCAACACTGGTTTGGCCTGTAAATACGCTGGCAAAGTGGGTACCTAAACACCATAATTTTCTATTATGAATAAGTAGCTGCAGTTTTGCAAGGGTTACCGAGTCTCGGGCAACATATTCGACACCTGAAATCAACAGAGTGGGATCACTTGCATATGAACCACATGTATTTTTCTTTGCCCAACACTGGTTTGGGCATGGAATATGCTGGCAAAGTGGGCACCTTAACATCATAATTTTCTATTATGAATAAGTAACTGTATTTTTACAATGGTTAACGAGTCTTTGGCAACAAATTTGACACCTGAAATCAACAGAGAGGGGTCAATTGCATATGTCCCGCATGTATTCTGCCTTGCCCAATGCTGGTTTGGGCATGAAATACACTGGCAAAGTGGGCACATACACCATATTATGATTTACTATTTTGAATAAGTAGCTTCAGTTTTGCAAGGGTTAACAAGTCTGGGGCAACAAATTTGAATCCTAAAATCAACAGAGCTGTGCGGCCACATCCCCTTGCTAGGAAGCCATCCTCCTTTTTCCCAGAGCTGCACCATGTGCCACAGGGCTCAGGGAATCCCCTGCCCTGGGCATTTGTGGGGCATGCCTCCAAAGTCCGAACGAGACTGTGCAGGTATGCTTCCAATCCTTGTGAGCTGACTACTTAAGGCATTCTGAGTAAAGCTGGCATTCAATTCTCTAGGTTACAGAGTTGCTAGTATTATCAAGTGCTGCTTCCGCCCATAAATTAAGCAACAAACCGCATACCTCCCAACTTTTGATCCTTGCAGGTCGGGACGCTTGTGCGCATCCAAAGAAAGGTGCGTGGCCTCGGGTGGGAGGGGCGGTCATGGCTGAGTGGGCATGGCCGCCCGCCGAGGACCCGTTTTCAGTCATTTTGGGGGCATGCCCAGCGCTCCCTGAGCAGCTGGGAAGCCCCCGGTTCACTCGCCGCACTGAATAGATGGGACGTCTCCTGCTTTTTCTGCAGTCGGGAGTGGATGTGGGCCTACGTCTAGACTCCATAAAAGTCCATATTTTGGCCTTGTCTATTTTCTGTCAGAAACAATTGACTTCTCTTCCTGAGGTCCAGACGTTCTTGAAAGGAGTTTTGCAAATCCAACCTCCCTTTGTGCCTCCCACGGCACCTTGGGATCTCAATTTGGTGCTGCAGTTCCTCCAATCGGACTAGTTTGAACCGTTACAGGAGGTTGACGTAAAGTGCCTTACGTGGAAGACCGTCACACTGTTGGCCTTGGCTTCAGCAAGACGTGTGTCAGAGTTGGGGGCGTTGTCTTACAAGAGCCCCTACCTAATTTTCCATGAGGACAGAGCTGAACTCAGGACTCGTCAGCAATTTCTTCCTAAGGTGGTGTCCGCGTTTCACATAAACCAACCTATTGTGGTTCCGGTTGTCACCTCTGCTACTTCAAAGTCCTTGGATGTTGTGAGGGCTTTGAAAGTGTATGTAAAGAGGACAGCTCGTCACAGGAAATCGGACTCACTGTTCGTTCTTTATGATCCCAATAAAACTGGGTGTCCTGCTTCAAAGCAGTCTATTGCCTGCTGGATCAGGCTCACTATCCAGCATGCTTATTCCACGGCAGGCTTGCCTTTTCCAAAATCTGTACAGGCCCACTCTACTATGTCGATGGGTTCTTCTTGGGCGGCTGCCCGGAGTGTCTTGGCTTTACAGCTCAGCCGAGCAGCTACTTGGTCAGGTTTGAACACGTTTACTAAGGTCTTAGTGACTTGTCCTCTATCGTCAATCTGGTGGATGCCATTATTCTTAGATATGTATCTGTTCTATTGGAATCTGGAACTTATCAATTAACAGTTTACTCCCTTCCCTACATGACCCATCCAACTGCCTTTATCCTCATCTTCAGCTACATCAAGATCTTCTTCATCAGGTACCATGTCTACACCCATTTCTCTGACGTCCTAGTGGATGCTGGGAACTCCGTAAGGACCATGGGGAATAGCGGCTCCGCAGGAGTCTGGGCACATCTAAAGAAAGCTTTAGGATCACCTGGTGTGCATTGGCTCCTCCCCCTATGACCCTCCTCCAAGCCTCAGTTAGATTTCTGTGCCCGACGAGAAGGGTGCACACTAGGGGCTCTCCTGAGCTCTTTGTGAAAGTTTTAGTTTAGGTTTATTATTTTCAGTGAGACCTGCTGGCAACAGGCTCACTGCATCGAGGGACTAAGGGGAGAAGAAGCGAACTCACCTGCGTGCAGAGTGGATTGGGCTTCTTGGCTACTGGACATTAGCTCCAGAGGGACGATCACAGGTTCAGCCTGGATGGGTCCCGGAGCCGCGCCGCCGGCCCCCTTACAGAGCCAGAAGAGCGAAGAGGTCCGGAAAATCGGCGGCAGAAGACGATCCTGTCTTCAGATAAGGTAGCGCACAGCACCGCAGCTGTGCGCCATTGCTCTCAGCACACTTCACACTCCGGTCACTGAGGGTGCAGGGCGCTGGGGGGGCAGCGCCCTGAGACGCAATAAATCGATAAAAACCTTATATGGCTAAAATAAATGCATCACATATAACTCCTGGGCTATATGGATGCATTTAACCCCTGCCAAAACATACAGAAAAACGGATGATAAGGACGCCGAGAAAGGGGCGGAGCCTATCTCCTCAGCACACTGGCGCCATTTTCCCTCACAGCTCAGTTGGAGGGAAGCTCCCTGGCTCTCCCCTGCAGTCACTACACTACAGAAAGGGGTTAAAAAAGAGAGGGGGGCACAAATTAGGCGCAGTATAAACAATACAGCAGCTATAAAGGGAAAAACACTTATATAAGGTTATCCCTGTATATATATAGCGCTCTGGTCTGTGCTGGCAAACTCTCCCTCTGTCTCCCCAAAGGGCTAGTGGGTCCTGTCCTCTATCAGAGCATTCCCTGTGTGTTTGCTGTGTGTCGGTACGTTTGTGTCGACATGTATGAGGAGAAAAATGATGTGGAGACGGAGTAGAGTGTCTGTAATAGTGTTGTCACCCCCTAGGGGGTCGACACCTGAGTGGATGTACTGTTAAAATTGCGTGACAGTGTCAGCTTTGTATAAAAGACAGTGGTTGACATGGGACAGCCGGCTACTCAGCTTGTGCATGTCCAAGACGTCTCATACAGGGGCTCTAAAGCGCCCGTTACCTCAGATACAGACGCCGACACGGATACTGACTCCTGTGTCGACGGTGAAGAGACAACCGTGATTTCCAATAGGGCCACACATTGCATGATTGAGGCAATGGAAAATGTTTACACTTTTCTGATAATATGAATACCACCAAAAAAGGGGTATTATGTTTGGTGAGGAAAAACTTCCTGTAGTTTTCCTGAATCTGAAAAATAAAATGAGGTGTGTGATGATGCGTGGGTTTCCCCCCGATAACAATTGATAATTTCTAAAAAGTTATTGGCAGTATACCTTTTCCCGCCAGAGGTTAGGGTGCGTTGGGAAACACCCCCTACAGGGGATAAGGCGCTCACACGCTTGTAAGAACAAGGGCTCTACCCTCTCTTGAGATGGCCGCCCTTAAGGATCCTGCTGATAAAAAGCAGGAGGGTATCCTAAAATGTATTTACACACATACTGGTGTTATACTGCGACCAGCAATCGCCTCAGCCTGGATGTGCAGTGCTGGGTTGGCGTGGTCGGATTCCCTGACTGGAAATATTGATATCCTAGATAAGGACAGTATATTATTGCCTATAGAGCAATTAAAAGATGCATTTCTATATATGCATGATGCACAGCGGAATATTTGCCGACTGGCATCAAGTATAAGTGCGTTGTATTCTACCAGTAAAGTGGTCAGGGATTCCAAACGGCATTTGGAAGTATTGCCTAAAAAAAGGGGATGTACCCTAGGTCGCCTCTCAAAATAAGACGCCGTATTATCAGGCGCAGTCCTGGTTGGCAAGCGGACAAAAGGGTTCTTCTTTTCTGCTCGTGACAGAGGGAGAGGAAAATGGCTGCAGAGATCAGCCAGTTCCCAGGAACAGAAACCCTTTTCCGCCTCTGCCAAGCCCTCAGTATGACGCTAGGGCTTTACAAGTTCAGGCACGGTGGGGGCCCGTTCTCAATGAATTTCAGTGCGCAGTGGGCTCACTCGCAAGTAGACCCCTGGATCCTTCAGGTAATATTTCAGGGGTACAAATTGGAATTCGAGACGTATTCCCCTCGCCGTTTCCAAAAGTCTGTTTTACCGACGTCTCCCGCTGACAGGGAGGCAGTTTTGGAAGCCATTCACAAGCTGTATTCCCAGCAGGTGATAATTAAGGTACCCCTCCTGCAACAGGGAACGGGGTATTATTCCACACTATTGTGGTACCGAAGCCAGACGGCTCGGTGAGATCGATTTTAAAATCTAAAATCTTTGAACACTTACATACAGAGGTTCAAATTCTAAATTGAGTCACTCAGAGCAGTGATTGCAAACCTGGAAGAAGGGGACTACATGATGTCTCGGGACATCAAGGATGCTTACCTTCATGTCAAAATTTACCCTTCTCACCAAGGGTATCTCAGGTTATGGTACAGAACTGTCACTATCAGTTCAGACGCTGCCGTAGGGATGGTCCACGGCACCCCGGGTCTTTACTGAGGTAATGACCGAAATGATGATATTCCTTCGAAGGAAGGGAATTTTAGTTATCCTTTACTTGGACGATTCCCTGATAAGGGTAAGATCCAGGGAACAGTTGGAGATCGGTGTAGCACTATCTCAGGTAGTGTTGCGGCAGCACGATTGGATTCTCAATATTCCAAAATCGCAGCTGGTTCCGACGACTTGTCTTCTGTTCCTAGGGATGATCCTGGACACAGTCCAGAAAGAAGGTGTTTCTCCCGGAGGAGAAAGCCAGGGAGTTATCCGAGCTAGTCAGGAACCTCCTAAAACCGAACCAAGTCTCAGTGCATCAATGCACAAGGGTTCTGGGTAAAAATGGTCGCTTCCTACGAAGCAATCCCATTCGGCAGATTCCACGCAAGACTTTCCAGTGGAACCTACTGGACAAATGGTCCGGGTCGCATCTTCAGATGCATCAGCGGATAACCCTGTCACCAGGGACAAGGGTATCCCTCCTGTGGTGGTTGCAGAGTGCTCATCTTCTAGAGGGCCGCAGATTCGGCATTCGGGACTGGGTCCTGGTGACCACGGATGCCAGCCTGCGAGGCTGGGGAGCAGTCACACAGGGAAGGAATATCCAGGGCTTATGGTCAAGCCTGGAGACATCACTTCACATAAATATCCTGAAGCTAAGGGCCATTTACAATGCTCTAAGCTTAGCAAGACCTCTGCTTCAAGGTCAGCCGGTGTTGATCCAGTTGGACAACGTTACGGCAGTCACCCACGTAAACAGGGTGCCACAAGAAGCAGGAGGGCAATGGCAGAAGCTGTAAGGATTCTTCGCTGGGCGAAAAACCATGTGATAGCACTGTCAGCAGTTTTCATTCCGGGAGTGGACAACTGGGAAGCAGATTTCCTCAGCACGACCTCCACCCGGGAGAGTAGGGACTTCACCCAGAAGTCTTCCACATGATTATAAACCGTTGGGAAAAACTCGACAGGTATTGCGCCAGGTCAAGGGACCCTCAGGCAATAGCTGTAGATGCTCTGGTAACACCGTGGGTGTACCAATCAGTGTATGGGTTCCCTCCTCTGCCTCTCATACCCAAGGTACTGAGATTGATAAGATGGAGAGGAGTAAGCACTATATTAGTGGCTCCGGATTGGCCAAGAAGGACTTGGTTACCGGAACTTCAAGAGATGCTCACGGAGGATCCGTGGCCTCTACCTCTAAGAAGGGACCTGCTCCAGCAAGGACCTTGTCTGTTCCAAGACTTACCGCGGCTGCGTTGACGGCATGGCGGTTGAACGCCGGATCCTGAAGGAAAAAGGCATTCCGGATGAAGTCATCCCTATCCTGATAAAAGCCAGGAAGGATGTAACCGCAAAACATTATTACCGCATTTGGCGAAAATATGTTGCGTGGTGCGAGGCCAGTAAGGCTCGACGGAGGAAATTCAACTGGGTCGATTCCTACATTTCCTGCAAACAGGAGTATCTATGGGCCTGAAATTGGGGTCCATTAAGGTTCAAATTTCGGCTCTGTCAATTTTCTTCCAAAAAAGAACTAGCTTCAGTCCCTGAAGTTCAGACATTTGTTAAAGGGGTACTGCATATACAGCCTCCTTTTGTGCCTTCAGTGGCACTTTGGGATCTCCAGGTGGTTTTTGGGTTCCAAAAGTCACATTGGTTTGACCCACTTAAATCTGTGGAGTTAAAATATCTCACAGAAAAAGTGGTCATGCTGTTGGCTCTGGCCTGGGCCAGGCGCGTGTCAGAATTGGTGGCTTTATCCTGTAAAAGCCCTTATCTGATTTTCCATTCGGACAGGGCGGAATTGAGGACTCGTCCTCAGTTTCTCCCTAAGGTGGTTTCAGCGTTCACCTGAACCAAACCTGTTGTGGTGCCTGCGGCTACTAGGGACTTGGAGGACTCCAAGTTGCTAGACGTTGTCAGGACCCGGAAACTATATGTGTCCAGGACGGCTGGAGTCAGGAAATCTGACTCGCTGTTTATCCTGTATGCACCTAACTAGCTGGGTGCTCCTGCTTCTAAGCAGACGATTGCTCGTTGGATTTGTAGTACAATTCAGCTTGCACATTCTGTGGCAGGCCTGCCACAGCCAAAAATCTGTAAATGCCCACTCCACAAGGAAGGTGGGCTCATCTTGGGCAGCTGCCCGAGGGGTCTCGGCTTTACAACTTTGCCGAGCAATTACTTGGTCAGGAGCAAATACGTTTGTAAAATTCTACAAATTTGATACCCTGGCTGAGGAGGACCGGGAGTTCTCTCATTGGGTGCTGCAGAGTCATCCGCACTCTCCCGCCCGTTTGGGAGCTTTGGTATAATCTCCATGGTCCTTACGGAGTTCCCAGCATCCACACTAGGACGTCAGAGAAAATAAGAATTTACTTACCGATAATTCTATTTCTCGTAGTCCGTAGTGGATGCTGGGCGCCCATCCCAAGTGCGGATTGTCTGCAATACTGGTACATAATTATTGTTACCAAAAAAATTCGGGTTATTGCTGTAGTGAGCCATCTTTTCTAGAGGCTCCTCTATTATCATGCTGTTAACTGGGTTCAGATCACAAGTTATACGGTGTGATTGGTGTGGCTGGTATGAGTCTTACCCGGGATTCAAAATCCTTCCTTATTGTGTACGCTCGTCCGGGCACAGTATCCTAACTGAGGCTTGGAGGAGGGTCATAGGGGGAGGAGCCAGTGCACACCAGGTGATCCTAAAGCTTTCTTTAGATGTGCCCAGACTCCTGCGGAGCCGCTATTCCCCATGGTCCTTACGGAGTTCCCAGCATCCACTACGAACTACGAGAAATAGAATTATCGGTAAGTAAATTCTTATTATTTGAGTTGGTTGGCTTTGATGACTTGGTTCTTGAAACCAAGATATTGTGAGCCAAGGGGCTTTCCACTCTATAATCTATAAAATGTATGTTATAAACTTTAGTGTTCTCCAGAATTGCCTACTTATAAATTCTCCTCTCCAGGAAAAAACTGAAAGGAGATGCAGCAGACTACTTCAGGACTCGTGTAATTAAGCCCCATTCACATCAAGATAAAATGTTGTGAACTGGGGGTCATTGGGTATGAGAGTTGATTTAAAATGACATCATTTTAACGACATTTCTTACATATGTACCCACAGTTCCCGGTATTATCTCTCGATCCTGCTCACTTCATAGGGAAGTAGACTTGATGCAGGAGATCTACTCACTAATCTGGGGGTGTGGGTGACTACCTGAAGACTCTCCAGCACCATCATGCGAGTATGTGTCTGATATGTGCTATCAGTTGTTTAAAATCTAAAACAAAACACAATAATGAAACTGCCACTTCAATGTTTTTGAATTTTGTTTTACCGTTTTCTTTTGCAACTGCTTATATATCCATCTGTCCAAGTACTAAGTACAGTTTGGATGTTCCCAAGGTCATCACAACTGTGGAAAATAAATCATAATGTTGATGCTAAAATAAATTAATGATATTTTAAAATCCATGAATTTATTGAATTAGTTACCAGTCCATCAAAATGACTGTAAATTGTTGTGCCTGTGAAAAGTCCTGTTTGAGCGTTCACACGGGTCGCTTTTCATTTATTTTCAGCTTAGGGAGCTGTGAGCAGTAATGTCAGTGCCTGTGGCTGTGCAGTTGTGTTACTTCATTGGGCACCGGGCCGATTCAGACCTGTTCACACAGGTCCAAATTTGGCCCCGTCCCCAATGGTGGGGGCCTGCGCATGCGCATAGGTGCTAATGCGCATGTGCAGGCCCCCGCTGCGTGCGCCTTTGGCAACATTTTCATTTCCCGGGGCGCTAGCTGCCTGATTGACAGACAGGGCGTGTTCCAGGGTAGAGACCCGGCGTTTCCTGGCGTGCCCATAGAAACGCTGAGCCCGTCCCAGGGAATGCAGACGTTTCCCTGCCTGTTCGGGGCAGGTGGATGATGTCGCATGATGTCAGCGCCCCCTCCGATTTCAAACAAATACGTCCAGCCGTCGAGTGAG
Organism: Pseudophryne corroboree; assembly: GCF_028390025.1. Classification (NCBI taxonomy): domain Eukaryota; kingdom Metazoa; phylum Chordata; class Amphibia; order Anura; family Myobatrachidae; genus Pseudophryne; species Pseudophryne corroboree. The sequence goes on from NC_086444.1 coordinate 559,494,896, forward strand.
TCCTGGCTCACGCAGCGGCTGCAAGCGCCGGAGCCAGGAGGCAAAATCCTTCGATGGTAAGTAATAATCGAAGGATTTCTCCTCTGTGCGGGCACAAGCGAACGGATGTGTATGCTGACACATCCGTTCGCAGTCCTGCACAGGCGCTTGGGCGCCGAGGGATGCGTGCATTCGGAGGGGCCGCGTTAACCTGCTTGCTATGCTCCGAACATACGCAGCCTAGCGAGCAGGTCTGAATTACCCCCACCATGTAGTGTCCACCAGCATGTAAAACACAAATTCCCACCATAAAAGTTAGGAGCAGCATTAGCCTGATAGATAGATAGATAGATAGATAGATAGATAGATAGATAGATAGATAGATAGATAGATAGATAGATAGATAGATATGCAGTACTGCATTGAAAAAATCTGCACCGCTCTCCACTGTCTTTCTGCCCCTACTACTCCACTCTCTACGAATTACCTCTCTACTTCAACCCCTCTCCTCTCTCTCTCACCCCAATCCCTATCTGCCCCCAATCCTTCTCTTTCCAGTTCCTATCTGCCCCAACCCTGCCACACTCTCTTTCTCACCCAGTTCCGATCTGAGGAGGAGCAGACTTGTGGGGCCTGCACACGTAGCGATTTTTACCTATTTTCTAAGCAATCTGACTAGCATGTGTGCTGAGCGATCTGTGCTTAAGTGCGTTGCTCAGCATGGGGCTGAAGTCGCCCCATATGTAGGCTGCTTTAGAATTTTATTATATAGGACAATGATGGCTTGGAATGCTATTGCCATGTTTCAGGAAAATTATTGGGGCAATTCCATTGTTTTCATTGAACAATTACTTTTACCTAAAATGTTATATAACTAAAATGCAATACAAAACCTTTACCCATTTGGAATGTAGTCAAAATGTGACAATGACAAATTTAACATTCAATATGTCAACAGTTATGATGCCGACATTATTAAAAATTTCAACATGCGATATGTTGACAATCTCAGAACATTAGGGTTAGACTGCTGGCCACACATTAGGGTAACGCTGCAGGGTGGAAGGTTAGGGTTTAGCTGCGAGGGGATGTTAGGATTAGGCTGCAGGGGGTAGGGTAAAATTGAAAGGGGGTGGGGTTATGGATAGGGAAGAAAATCATGGAGGATCAGAGAACTGCAGCAGAAGTCACAGTCACATGACCATCGTGTCCTGTAAGCTGTGGTAGAGTTGCTACAGCCACCACTGGGCCACCAAGAATGATATGTAGACATTTTAATTTGTCAACATTTCATCACTGTCTACATGGAATGTTGACATGGTCAATGTTTACACTATGACCATGTCGATATGATGAATGTCAACATAATGACTGTCGACAAATATCTCAAACACATATTTAAATGATAGAAAGAAAGAAAAGGAAAACATTCTTACCAAATTTCAAGAAGATTGGTGGATCTATTGGTAACTGGCTCTGGGCAGAAAGGTCCACTGCAGATAGACTCAACTGTTGTTGTAAGTAGAGAATTTAAATGACATACAACCAAATCCTCTTCACTTCCATATGCGTCCTACACCGTTCGGCCTTGAAATCTATTTAGGTGCTTTAACCATTCAATTTTTCCTTTAATCCAATCTTTCCTCTGAAAATGCTGATGGACCTTCAGTAATGTATTGATGCTTGAATCCTGTGTTTTTAGACCATCTAATTTATTTAAGATCCAATCATATTTCCATATTGCCATGTGAGTTATAAAAAGCAAATTGTCAACGGTTCATGTGTTGCATAGGATAATAGTCTTTCTAAGTTTCCCTTTCCCGGACCATGCGGGACAGTTTGCTTGAGACACTTGTTTTGAAGATTTTGGTGTTGGTGGCTGGTAGTTTACCTACTTTTTTTCTTTTCTGCCACTTTTCTAACTGGGTAAGATGTTCCTGCTGTGATCTATCACTGATATTTTTCAGTCTCAAATTTTTGTACAGATTTGAAAAACTTCAAACCAATTTCTCTCATTCTTCCCTGCAAAAACTCATACATACACTGTAGAAAATCTCCTGGCCTTCAATAAAGTCTATCATTTAAAATCGCCTACTTCGTAGTTTTGAACCAATTTTCAACTGTTGCATTAGTGTTACAAGTTTTAAGAAGACTTAGATTTTTTTAACATTATTCCGCTCCACATTGGGATTGTGGCAACATATTACTGAAGCAGGGTTATTAATGTTGGACAGTATAGCACATTATCAGCTGCTGTTGCACTATCATTATCACCTATTTTTGTTTTTGTTTGTGTGAACATTTTAGAAAATTTCTTTGAAAATGGTGAACCCCTCTTGATATACCATTCTTCATTTGGTTTATTATCCAAATCTTCATTTGTCCCAGTCTCTGTAATGTTTTCCATCCCTTAAATTTTCTGAATGTTTATGGCTTCCTACAATTCTGCAATGTGTGTTTTGCATGCATTGGTTTCTTTCTGCACTCAGAAAACATACGTCATCCGTAATAGTTGAATCTCAATTTCACCAAGACTATCTGCATTTTGTAGTAATGCAAATAAGTAAAGGAAAAATAGTTTTGTGGATTTGCTTGCCTTCAATTTTGACAGCTTGATGCTCATAAGTTTCATCATATGTGGAGCACCTATATGAAGAATTGTAAAATTACACAATGGGGGTCATTCCGAGTTGATCGCTAGCTGCCGTTGTTCGCAACGCAGCGATCAGGCTAAAAATCGGCATTTCTGTGCATGCGTATGCACCGCAATGCACTGGCGCATCGTACGGGTACATTGAGCATCGTGGGTTTGCACAGGGTCTAAGGAAGATTCCAGTCGCACGGCCGAACGCAGGAAGATTGACATGAAGTGGGCGTTTCTGGGTGGCAACTGACAGTTTTCAGGGAGTGCTTAGAAAAACGCAGGCGTGGCTGGAAAAACGCAGGCATGGCTGGGCGAACCCTGGGCGGGTGTGTGACGTCAAAAGCCGCCCCTCCGTCATTAGATTCAACGCACACGAAGAGTAACTACAGGGCTGGTCTTGTTTTGCACAAAAAGATTTTGCAGGCGCTCTGCTGCACAAGCGTTCGCACTTCTGCAAAGAGAAAATACACTCACCGGTGGGCGGCGACAATGCGTTTGCTCGGCTGCTAAAAACTGCTAGCGAGCGATCAACTCGGAACGATCCCCAATATTTTTCCTTCGCAAACGAGGATACATTTCTTTAAATAGTTCATTATGTTGTTTTGATTGAAAGTCTGTGTTGATGCATGGATTAGAGCCCAGCTAAAATCTATTTCAACCTTTTATGGACTAACCTTTCTCTTGCATACTTTACGACATAAAACAGGATAGCCAATGCAGAATAGTTGGTGTGCTTTGATTTAAAGACAGCATTTCTGCAAAAGGGATGGTGGATCTTGTTTCACTGGTCAAAGAAATACAGAGTGCGTAGTACAGAATTTTGTTTTGAATGTCTTTTGGCTTCATTACTACAGACAGGGCCAGATTAACAATGGGGCGGATGGAGCTACAGCTCCAGGCCTCCACATAAAAATAGGCCCATGATCATGGCAGCATGATGATGACCAGCCATCAGCTGGACACATAGTTGGCCATAAATCATATCTCTTAAGATTCTATTTCTATTTTTCCCACAAAATGATGCAATTTTACTCTTTTTACATAATTAGGGAGACAATGGGGCTTATATTGTAGGGAAGTACATGCCCATATGGCTCCTGCAACACCCACACAGCACTTGTCACACCTTCACGATTCTCACACACCCCGACTCTCACAATAGGCCCTTGATTATCTTTAGCTCCAGGCCCATGTGGCCCTTAATCTGGCCCTGACTACAGAGACAGTTGCATCTAGGTACAGAAAACATTGCCCTGCTGCTTGCAAATCTTTCAACATATGCAACTGTGATTCTGAATACATATGGAGAACAAATGAGCTCATGCCTATGTGCTGTATGTAAGCATGCTTTGTGGCAACTGTATTTAATTATTTTTCATCAAGTTTTTTTTGGATTAACATACAATTCCAGTATTCATTTGTGTCAAGACTATTTTCAAGGTTGTTTTCACTTGATATTTTCTTAAGAACATTAATTGATTTAATTTCATCCTTGTTTCCTGCAATTAGCTGTTCCGTGTCAGCATTAGCCAGCTTCTTGGTGTGCAATAGCATTGGTCTCATTTCTCTTAGTTTATCCCTCCCTTCCCTTCACGTGTGCCTTTTGAATGTTTGGGTGCACTTATGATTTATTGAGCCATTAACCTCTACGGACATAAACACTTGACAATGCTTTTTACTTGGTTTTCGGGGTGGTGTAATATTGTACAATGTCCCCTAACACGCCAGTACACACAGTGCCTTTTTCTGGAACCAGCTTGTCTCATGCGATTGTATTTGAAAGTTACAATACAGAACTTAATTTTCTTTATTTTATTGCATTTTGTCTCACTCCAACCACTTTTAAGGACACGATAACCTGTCCTGTTTTCTGGTTTTATTTGGTTCCATTCCTCAGTTGATAGAGAAATTGTGAAATTAGATGGACATGTTTCATTCATGAATTCCTTCATATATGATCTGCTTTAATCATGGACTGAATTGTGTCTTTTTTTTTTTTAATATTAGGTAGCAGTGATTTTTCTTGATAAATCGCACTATTTATATTGCTGCATTCCTCTTGCAATGCAATGATTCTGTTATGTTTTGCTCATTTTCTAAGGACACACTTCTGTTATTAGTATTACTGGAACATTATCAACTTCATCAGCTAAAGATAATCTTGTTACATCAAATGGAATTTCATCACAAGAGGAAAAATCTAAGGTAAACTGTAAGGCTTTAGTACGCAGTTTTCGACGGTCTTCTTTCCAAATTTGGTGAAGCCACTTTTGAATTATATTATTTGCAGATAGCAAACATGCAATTTCCTCCCCATACAGAATTTTCTCTGCTATAACTTTTCTGATTTAAATTAAATTGCTTTTTTTTTTTAAATAGTTCAACTATCTTTTTTTTTTTCTGTTGCTTTTGGATCAGGAAACAGTCTCAAAGACATTGTGCAGTTTGAAAAATGCTAAGTGCAAAGGTATGGCCATTTACAGGAAATAAAACCACATGTATGTGTAGGAATTATGATTAAAAAGTGAACCTCTAATAATAAAGTAATCACCTTAAATACCATCCAGTCTTGAGACAGTGAACTCTGCAAATGCCTGTAAGCTGAGGGCTGCACTACTCCTGCTATAAGATTCACCCAGTAGTGCTGTAAATTACTGATGCTGGGGAGGGTCAGTCAAGTCAGATGACCTCACCTTAAAGCAACAGTCTAAATCAGAGGTTCTCAAACTCGGTCCTCAGGACCCCACACAGTGCATGTTTTGCAGGTAACCCAGCAAGTGCACAGGTGTATTAATTACTCACTGACACATTTTAAAAGATCCACAGGTGGAGCTAATTATTTCACTTGTGATTTTGTGAGGAGACCTGCAAAACATGCACTGTGTGGGGTCCTGAGGACCGAGTTTGAGAACCTGTGGTCTAAATCACAGGTTCTCAAACTCGGTCCTCAGGACCCCACACAGTGCATGTTTTGCAGGTCTCCTCACAGAATCGCAAGTGAAATAATTAGCTCCACCTGTGGACCTTTTAAAATGTGTCTGTGAGTAATTAATACACCTGTGCACTTGCTGGGTTACCTGCAAAACATGCACTGTGTGGGGTCCTGAGGACCGAGTTTCAGAACCCCTGGTCTAAATTATCAACTTTCAGTTATATATACTGTAGGCTTACCAGGCTTTAAACCAGGACACTCATAAATTACACAGGTTCTGTGGCTGTCTGATTTCAAGCCTGAATTTCACTTTGTTTCAATCAGCCACAGAACCTGTATAATTCATGTGTGTCACTGTTTAAAGGGATAGTATGTTAAACCTATCTATATATAATTTATTTAATTTATTAAAAGTTTCTTACATAGTGCACTAAGGGTCTTATTCAAGTCCGGTTGTAATTTTGCTAAATCGCAGATTGCTCAGTTATGGACTGTATGCACATGTGTTGTGAATCTATTGCTTGTGTGCAACCTGTGATTTGAATTTCATTCTGACGGGATGTGATCGCAGATTGATTGAGAGATGATGGGCGTTTATGTGTGTTTGCAGGGAGTGGTTGAAGAAATGCAGGAGTGTTCAGCACATGCATCTGACGTCAGCTGCAATTGCTGTGACTTAAAACATGGTGTCCAGTGCGACTGCATATGCAACTTTCTGAGTGGCCCGGTGTCAACCAAAATTGTCAAAGGTACTTATTATTTGTGACGCAACTGCGAACGCTTTGGTGGGTGGATTGTCCTGTGCTGGACATAATTTTTACATGCTGTGTGCTGAATGGGGAGAGAGGCAGCTGCAAAGGCAGTCAGCGTCCTTTCCCTGACTGATGTGAGCCCCTTGTAGCGGTCATGGGCGCACCCCTTCCCCCGCCCCCATTCCCCTCCCTATGCAGAGTGTTCGGCCACTATGGTTGCTACCAGAGGAGGCTGCTGACCCTGGGCTGCAGCGCCGACCAAGTATTCCAGGGGGTGATCACAGAACACATATATACATGCATGTTATCATGCATGTAATATATGTGCTGGATCGATCCCCAGCGATCCACAGCGCTGCCCGGGAATCAGCATAACCTATTAAGTGTTAATCCTGCCCCCTCGCCAATAAAAGTCCAGGGGGTGGGCTTAACACTACACTGGCTTATGCTGATTCCCATGCGCTGCAAGGCACCCGATGCAAGCTCTGGTGATCCCCAGCAGATCAATCCAGCACATATATTACATGCATGGTGCTCTGTGATCCCTCCCCCCCTGCACTCCTTGGTCGGCGCAGCAGCCAGCTGCCTCTGGTTGCTACTATTTTCACATGAGGAGGGACTGGACACACTCTCCTGTGTTGGCCACTCCCCCTCTCATACCCAAGCCCGGCAGAGCTGTCGGTGCCCCTAGGGATAGAAAGTATGTAAAAACACAAACTCTTTTCGCAACATTAGTTAGGTTTGTTAAAAAAAACAAATACAAAAAAAAAAATCACTAATATCGCTCTTATACCAAAATCCCATGTTGAGGTGTGGATTATTAGATAGACAGTGTCTAGATAGACAGTCAAAAGGTCTACCCCAAAAGGTCAAAATGCAATAGGTTAACAGGGTCAAAAGGTCGTCAGGGTAAAAACATTGACATGCAAAAGGTCAACAGGGTCAAAAGGTCACTATGAAAAAGTTATTTTTTTGGTGTCAAAGTTGACAACTGTCAACATGGACCCCAATTAGTGTAAAGCCTACCCTTGCATGGCTTGATAAACCCGGTATTCTTCGGGCACACTGTTGGAATCTCACTCTATACCCACATGGATCATAAAGTAAGAACAAGTTGGTTAAAAAACCATGAAAAACACATGTTGACCCTTTCCTGTGTCGACCTTTTTATTGTCAACCTTTTGCTTGTGTTTAACTTTTGTCAATGTTGACAAACTATGTGACCTTTTTGATGTGTGGACCTATGGCCTGTCGACCAGTAGTGGTTGACTTATTGACACTGTCGACCATTGACCGGATACCGGTAGGATATATGCCCACTTTGCCAGTGTATTTCATGCCCAAACCAGCATTGGGAAAGGCAAAATACATGTGGGTCATATGCAATTGACCCCACTCTGTTGATTTCAGGTGTCAAATTTGTTGCCCAAGACTCGTTAACCCTTGCAAAAATACAGCTACTTATTCATAATAGATAATTATTGTTTTAAGGTGCCCCTTTGCCAGCGTATTTCATGCCCAATTCAGTGATGGGCAAGGCAAAATACATGTGGGTCATATGCAAGTGATCCCCCTCTGTTGATTGTAGGATTCAGATTTGTTTCCCGAGACTCTTTAACCCTTGCAAAACTGAAGCTACTTAATCAAAATAGTAATTCATAATATGGTGTTTGTGCCCACTTTGCCAGTGTATTTCATGCCCAAACCAGCATTGGGAAAGGCAAAATACATGTGGGTCATATGCAAGTGACCCCACTCTGTTGATTTCAGGTGTCAAATTAATTTGTTGCCCGAGACTCGTTAACCCTTGTGAAACTACAGCTACTGATTCAAAATAGTCAATTATAGTGTATGTGCCCACTTTGCCAGCGCATTTCATGCCCAAACCAGTGTTGGCCAAGGCAAAATACAAGCGGGTCACATGCAATTGACCACCCTCTGTTGATTTCAATGGTCAAATTTGTTGCCCAAGGCTCGTTAACCCTTGCAAAACTACAGCTACTTATTCAAAATGGTAATTTTGGTGTACATGCCAATTTTGCCAGCGTATTTCATGGCAAAACCAGCGTTGTGCAAGGAAAAGTACATGTGGGGCATATGAAAGGGACCCTTCTCTGTTGATTTCAGGTGTCAAAATTGTTGCCCAAGGCTCAATGACCCTTGCAAAACTGAATGATCTGTATAAGAAGCTGGAGCTCGAATAAGAAGTGAACAAGAGGCTTCCTGCTCCGCCTCTGAGATGTGAGGTTGCACTCCAGAACTGCTCTGAACCGCTCTAAATAGCATTTCAAAGCTGTTTTACAGCCTCCAATACGGCCTCGGGAACCCCCGTAACACCCCCCAGAGATCCTACCTCGCATGGAGAGATATTTTTCTCCCTTGATGCCCGGAAAAAACAAACAGAAGTCCCAGCAAGGTGGCCAAAAATCCAAGATGGCACCAGACACTGCAGGCATTGCTGATGAGGCTGAATCTGCTGCTTCCTCTCCTCACCAGACACCTCAGGTGAGCAGAAACACCACTAACCATTCCCCAAATAGAGTTATTCCTTCCCCAGACACACCAGTTACATATGGGGATATGATAGTGGCAATCAGAGAGGCTATAGGTCCCTTGCTGCAACAACAAACAGCCAGCATTACAGAGCAGTTGAACCAACTAACACAGAAAGTGAAAGTAAATGAACAGAGAGTGGGAGAGTTATTCTCAGATATGGCAGCACTCAAGGTGATCCATGTTAAACAGAACCGCATTCAATCTCAAATTTTAAACAAATTAGATGACCTTGAGAACAGATTGAGGAGACAAAATTTGAGGGTAGTGGGGCTCCCCGAAACTCTTATAGGACTGGCATTGCTGGACTTTCTCAAAAATTCACTTCCCAGCTTATTGCAAATTACGGACTCCTGCTCCGACCTCGTAATAGAATGAGCACACAGAGTGGGACCGCTACGCACCCACCCTGGAGCAAGACCACGTGTAGTTCTTTTTAGATGCCTGAACTTCCTGCATAAGGAGGCGTTCTGGAGAGCATCGAGAAAATGTTGTGATCTTGTTTGGGAAGGGAACAAGATATTTCTGTTCCAAGATTTCTCTGCTGAACTGTCTAAAGCACGCAAAGATTTCTCACCGCTGTGCTCGCAGCTAGTTCAAAGGAGAAGAAAGTTTGCTCTATTATACTCTGCTCGCCTCCGGATATTTGATGGGAACAGTTACGTCGACTTTACTAATGTTGACGATGCTTCTACCTACCTAGAGGAAGAAGATGCTCGCCTATCACGTAATACAGACCCAAGCTGAATTTTGATTGCTCACATGCAGTAATATGTTTTCCCTTTTTCATATTTTTTTGCAGCTATGCATTCCTACACTGTTAACAGCTCTTTCTTGCTGTCGCTGTCAACGGTATTACACTTATCCCTCAAAGATATATGCTGCTATATAATATGATTAGTTAGTAATGTGTTTATTTGTGCTCACTAGATGCATATTTATGTTCGGTTTCTTCATACAAGTTATACTTTTGTTTTTATTGCTGCTCAAGGATCTTCTTTAAAGTTATTCTAGACATACCTTTATTACTGAATAACAATGTTTAGATTTTGGGCGTTAGTGGCTAGGAGCAAGTCTCCAATGATGATTATTATTATTATTATTATTATTATTATTCATCTTTCTTCTTCTTCTTCTTCTCTATATATTATGCTGATGCTCCTGTTTTTGACATTTGTATTTTTCTCGTGTGATATAGAATGGCTTGTTGGAAGATGGAATCCTGGAATATAGGAGGTGTTAACTCCCCCCAGAAACGCAAGAAAATTATCATTTAATGCTAATAAAATGAAATTAGATATGCTTCTCCTTCAAGAAACACATTTGATATCATCAGAAATATTAAAACTAAACACTTTGAGATGGAAGGTGTTAGCATCTGCCCCGTTTAATTCAAAGGCAAGAGGGGTGGTTATTTTGGTTAAACAGCACTTAGATATAGAGTTAATCTCCTTTAACGCTGATCCGGATGGTCGCATTCTTATATGTAAAGTTTTAATGGGCAAATTCAAGTTGACTCTTTGTAATATATACGCCCCTAACATATATTCCAGGTCCTTCTTCCAGACATTATTAACCAAACTTTTACCGAAAGTGGACACCCCACTGATTATTTGTGAGGACTTTAATTTGATCTCGTCTACCCAGTTAGATAAACAAAGGCCTTCAGTAGGAGACGTAAACCCCCGAAAATAGGGGTGCCTTATTTCTCCAAACGACTACAACTACTAGATATTTGGAGGTTACACAACCCTACACAAAAGGAATTCTGCCTATCTGCGGCGACTGGTCTGATGTCCTGAATTGACTATGTCTTATGTTCTCATACCTTGATCAATAAAATACCTAATATGCAAATGGAACCTATTAGCCTCTCAGACCACGCACTGATTTGGTTTGAAGTACATACAAATATTGAACAAAGCCCTTTTAGATTGTGGAAATTTCCCACGGCTCTTTCTAATTCACAAAAATTTGAGAAAAATTCGAAGATGCCTGGCAGTCGTATAGATTAAACAACCTTCCCTTCGCATCAGATAATCCTGTATTATTGTGGCAGACGTCCAAGGCCGTACTCCGAGGTAGCATTATTTCTTATGTGTCATCAGCTAGGAAATCTCTGAGGGATGATCATGTCAAGGCCCAACAAGCTTTGACAGATGCGTTTCAAACATGTAAATCCCACCCTAATTCAACTACTAAGTGTCACGATCCGGGTATCTGGACGCCATTATTTACCTTTCAGGTGTCTCCTAAGGTTGTCCCAGCGTCCTAAGCCCGGTTCCCTCCTATGTGGCTAGCATCCATACGTCATGTCTCATCTCTGCTGATCCGTGGATATTGCCTTTCTAATGCCCGGGCGACTGGCATGGCGTCACCTGCCAGCGGGGCCTCGGGCATCATCTCCATATTCTCAACGCATTACAAGGTATGTGGCACTCCTCACCTACTGCGGCCGCGGCCGTCCAAGCTGAAGGTTTGAGACGCAAGTCGGCGTTCTCTGTGTTCACCGCCGCCATTACAGAGGAATCTCCATGTGGTGTTACAAACAAGGTTTCCCTCCACTGGCCAGTATGGGCGCAGCCATCTTAGTTTCAGTCACATGATCCTGACCTCCAATCCATAGCTCCGCTGGAGTCTGCCTAATTGGTCATCCAATCCCGGTATACCTAAGGGTATAAAGGGACTGAGCCTGCACTAGGAAATCGTCAGTGCTTTGGTTGTCAAACCCTGTTTCCAGTCTCTCTCTCTCCTGTGGTTGTTTTGTTCCAGGTTTCCAGCTCCTGTCTCCAGCTACCACTAAGAGACCCGCACCAGCTTACCACCTTGCGGTGCAGCCTGACTCTGCAGTCTTCTATGACTACTCCAGCTTCCAGCTACAGATCCATCTGCTTCCAGCGGTCAGCTTCCAGCAGTGATCAACTGCCTTAAAGTGCCGGTGCTTCTCCAGCGGATACCTACATATCATCGGTACCCGCAAACCATCGGTACCCGTATATCATCATTTCCCATATCTTCGCTCCCTAGCTTCATTCTACTACCTGGCTGGTTCCATCCAGCATCCACTCCATGTTTTCAACACCTGGCTGGTTCCATCCAGCATCCACAGCAGTCACCTCAACTACAGTGTTACCAGCTTCCAGTGATACATCTGCTGGTGTGTTCCTTGGCTACTCTCACTACTACGGACGGGTCTGGTAAGGACATTCCATCTCTGGGACATTAAGAACTGTACCTTATCCTACCAGTACCCTGTGGCTCTTGCCAAGCTTATAGTGATCCAGGAACTGTTTCATTTTAACTACTGCATATCTCTATTCATTTACCACTGCTGTGAATACATGGAGTTCTGTTAATAAACTTTTATTGACTTTTAAATCCTGGTTGTCATGGTCACGCCTTCGGGCAATCTTCCTACACCGTACTTACATGTCTAGGGGTCTGATTAAACCTCCCAAGTTTAGTTTCACCTCAGCCCCTACAACTGAGGCTTCCTCCCGTCAGCTCAGGCCCTCAGTTGTGACAGTAAGCACTGACCATATGAATCCAGCCGGAGATCAGGATTCAAGCGGCCAGGCCGATGCAAGAACTGGCAGCCAGACTCGAACATCAGGAGGCTGCACAAGGCCACATTATCTGCTGTCTCCAGGATCTCTCTACTCGGCTGGATGGGATCCAAACGACTCTCCGTGGATCGGGGCGTCCGGTGCGTCCACCACAGTGACACCAGTTGTGACCCCACCCACCTTACCCATTTCTGCTCCACGTCTTCATCTGCCAACGCCAGCTAAATTTGATGGATCTCCAAGATCTTGCAGGGGATTTCTCAATCAATGTGAAATTCATTTTGAGCTACAACCTGGCAGTTTCCCTAGTGATCGCACTAAAATTGCTTATATTATTTCCCTCCTTAGTGGCTCAGCCCTTGATTGGGCATCACCTTTATGGGAGAAATCCGATACCCTGTTGTCCTCATATACTGACTTTGTAACGACATTCAGGCGCATCTTCGACGAGCCAGGCCGTGTAACTTCAGCTTCTTCTGAGATTCTCCGTTTACGCCAGGGAACACGTACTGTGGGACAGTACCTAATACAGTTCAAGATCCTGGCATCCGAACTGGCATGGAACGACGAAGCCCTGTATGCTGCATTCTGGCATGGTTTATCTGAACGCATCAAGGACGAATTAGCTACCAGAGACTTGCCCTCTAAGTTGGATGAGCTAATATCTCTTTGTACAAAAGTTGATCTACGGTTCAGAGAAAGAGCAACTGAGCAGGGAAGGTCATCTATCCCAAAACCTTCTGCTCCTCCTCCTCGTCAACAGTCTCCATCCAAAGATGAGCCCATGCAAATTGGTCGTTCCCGTCTATCTCCAGCTGAGCGCCGAAGACGTCTTTCTGAGTCCCTATGTCTTTATTGTGCAGCTCTGTCTCATGCAATCAATGCCTGTCCCAAACGTCCGGGAAACTTCAAGTCCTAGCCCGCCAAGGAGAGGGCCGGCTAGGAGTAATGCTCTCCTCTCCATCTCCTCATGATTGTAATCTCCCAGTCTCGCTTCAAATTGCTCAACGTTATAAGAACGTCATTGCCCTCCTAGATTCCGGAGCAGCTGGGAATTTCATAACTGAAGCATATGTTAAACGGTGGTCCCTACCCACTGAGAGACTTCCCTCGTCCATTTCTTTGACTGCCGTGGATGGCAGTAAGATTTTTGACGCAGTTATTTCTTTAAGAACTCTACCAGTCCGTCTGAGAGTTGGAGTTCTCCATTCAGAATTTATTCTTTCCTAGTGATTCCAAGAGCCACACATCCAGTGGTTTTGGGCCTTCCATGGCTTCGTCTCCATAACCCATCGATTGACTGGACGACTACTCAAATCCTGGCATGGGGTCCTTCCTGTACTGAGACCTGTTTTTCCAAAGTGCTTCCTGTTTGTTCTTCCTCCTCCAAGTCGTTGGATGTTCCACCTCCTCCGTATCAAGATTACGTGTTCAGTAAAGCTTCTGCTGATATCCTTCCTCCTCATAGGGAATGGGACTGTCCAATCGATCTCATCCCAGGGAAGGTTCCACCTCGAGGCCGAACCTATCCGTTGTCTTTACCAGAAACGCATTCTATGGAAGAATATATTAAGGAGAATCTGGCAAGGGTTTCATTCGACCTTCTTCCTCCCCAGCTGGCGCAGGTTTCTTCTTCGTTAAGAAGAAAGACGGTGGCGTGCGGCCATGCATCGACTACAGAGGCTTGAACGACATCACCGTCAAGAACCGATATCCTTTAGCCTTGATTACAGAACTCTTCGATAGAGTCAGTGGAGCAACCATCTTCACGAAATTAGATTTGAAGGGTGCCTACAACCTCATCCGGATCCGAGAGGGTGACGAGTGGAAGACCGCCTTTAACACCCGTGATGGACATTATGAGTACCTCGTCATGCCTTTCGGATTAAGTAACGCTCCAGCTGTCTTCCAGCATTTCGTGAACGAGATCTTCAGAGACATCTTATATCGTCATGTCGTGGTTTATCTAGACGATATACTTATCTTTGCCAATAATCTGGAGGAACATCGTTTCTGGGTAAAGGAAGTTCTGTCCCGTCTCCGTGTCAATCATCTCTATTGCAAATTGGAGAAGTGTGTTTTTGAAGTCAAATCCATTCCGTTTCTAGCCTACATTGTGTCCGGTTCCGGACTAGAAATGAATCCTGAGAAATTACAAGCAATCCAGAATTGGCAGATACCTTTAACCCTCAAAGGGGTCCAGAGGTTTTTAGGATTCGCCAATTATTACAGAAAGTTTATACGAGACTTTTCCACCATTGTGGCGCCTATCACTGCGTTAACCAAGAAGGGTGCTACTCCGTCCAAGTGGTCTGAAGAAGCTATGCAAGCCTTTCATCTGTTAAAGCAACGATTCATCTCTGCTCCGGTTTTGAAACAGCCCGACATTAACTCTCCTTTCATACTGGAGGTGGATGCCTCTTCCGTTGGAGTAGGGGCGGTACTTTCTCAGAGAACTAAAGATGGTCATCTACATCCTTGCAGCTTCTTCTCCCGGAAGTTTTCTCCAGCTGAGCGCAACTATGCCATTGGCGATCAGGAGTTGCTGGCAATCAAACTCGCTCTGGAAGAGTGGAGATACCTGCTGGAGGGAGTTTCTCATTCGATCACAAGAATCTTTTGTACTTGAAAGGCGCACAATGTCTTAATCCTCGCCAGGCCAGATGGGCACTTTTCTTTTCCAGGTTCGACTTTAAACTCCAGTTCTGTCCGGGCTCTCAGAATCGCAAGGCCGATGCCCTTTCCCGCTCTTGGGAGCAAGAAAATGAGTCGGAGTCTTCTGACAAGCATCCTATTATTAATCTGTTGGCATTCTCCACGGTAAGGATGGACTCTACGCCCCCACCAGGGAAAAGTTTTGTGAAGCCGGTGTTAAGGAAGAAGCTCATGCATTGGGCACATACTTCCCGTTTTGCCGGACATACAGGCATTCAGAAAACCCTTGAGTTTATCTAGGTCTTATTGGTGGCCAACTCTGAAGAAGGACGTCATGGAGTTTATTGCTTCTTGCCCAAAGTGTGCCCAACACAAAGTCTCCCGCCAGTCGCCTGTGGGGCAACTGGTTCCATTATCTGTTCCCCGTCGACCGTGGACCCATTTGTCGATGGACTTTGTTACAGACCTGCCTATGTGCAACAAATTTAATACCATCTGGGTAGTGGTTGACCGGTTTACCAAGATGGCACATTTCATTCCTCTCACCGGTCTTCCGTCAGCTTCCAAGTTGGCTCAAGTATTCATTCAAGAGATCTTCCGATTTCACGGTCTTCCCGAGGAAATCATCTCCGATAGAGGAGTACAATTTGTAGCCAAATTTTGGCGAAGTTTGTGTCAAGCCCTCCAAGTCAAATTAAAGTTCTCTACAGCTTACCATCCTCAGACCAATGGTCAAACTGGGAGGGTGAATCAGGACTTGGAGGCCTTCCTCCGTATATATGTGTCTTCCTCTCAAGATAACTGGGTTCAACTCCTTCCCTGGGCCGAGTTCAGCCATAACAACCAATATTATTCCTCATCTTCTTCAACACCATTCTTTATCAACTATGGATTCCACCCTAAAGTTCCAGAATTCCAGCCGCTTCCAGCGACTTCTGTACCAGCAGTTGATATCACCTTGCGCCAGTTTTCAAATAACTGGAAAAATGTCCGAGCGGCTCTGCTCAAAGCATCATTCAGATACAAGAAGTTTGCAGATAAGAAGCGTAGGGCAGTTCCTGCTCTCAAGGTGGGTGATCGTGTGTGGTTGTCTACGAAGAATTTGAGATTAAGAGTTCCAAGCATGAAGTTTGCACCTCGTTACATTGGCCCTTTTCAAATTGAACAAGTTATCAATCCTGTTGCTTACAAACTCCAGTTACCCCCATTCTTGAAAATTCCTAGGACATTCCATGTTTCCCTTCTGAAACCGCTGATTCTGAATCGATTCCATTCTGCATTCACGTTTCCGCTATGGTCAGCTACAGTATCTTATTGATTGGAAGGGCTATGGTCCTGAGGAACGCTCTTGGACCAATGCTTCAGATGTCCATGCTCCTACTTTGGTCCGGAATTTCCACTCCAGATTTCCTCAGAAGCCTAAGAAGTGTCCTGGGGCCACTCCTAAAGGGGGGGGGGGGGGGGGGGGGGGGTGCTGTCACGATCCGGGTATCTGGACGCCATTATTTACCTTTCAGGTGTCTCCTAAGGTTGTCCCAGCGTCCTAGGCCCGGTTCCCTCCTATGTGGCTAGCATCCATACGTCATGTCTCATCTCTACTGATCCGTGGATATTGCCTTTCTAATGCCCGGGCGACTGGCATGGCGTCACCTGCCAGCGGGGCCTCGGGCATCATCTCCATATTCTCAATGCATTACAAGGTATGTGGCACTCCTCACCTACTGCGGCCGCGGCCGTCCGAGCTGAAGGTTTGAGACGCAAGTCGGCGTTCTCTGTGTTCACCGCCGCCATTACAGAGGAATCTCCATGTGGTGTTACAAACAAGGTTTCCCTCCACTGGCCAGTATGGGCGCAGCCATCTTAGTTTCAGTCACATGATCCTGACCTCCAATCCATAGCTCCGCTAGAGTCTGCCTAATTGGTCATCCAATCCCGGTATACCTAAGGGTATAAAGGGACTGAGCCTGCACTAGGAAATCGTCAGTGCTTTGGTTGTCAAACCCTGTTTCTCTGACGTCCTAGTGGATGCTGGGACTCCGTCAGGACCATGGGGAATAGCGGCTCCGCAGGAGACAGGGCACAAAATTTAAAAGTTTGACCACTAGGTGGTGTGTACTGGCTCCTCCCCCTATGACCCTCCTCCAAGCCTCAGTTAGGTTTTTGTGCCCGTCCGAGCAGGGTGCAATCTAGGTGGCTCTCCTAAAGAGCTGCTTAGAAAAAGTTTGTTAGGTTTTTTATTTTCAGTGAGTCCTGCTGGCAAAAGGCTCACTGCAACGAGGGACTTAGGGGAGAAGAAGTGAACTCACCTGCGTGCAGGATGGATTTGCTTCTTAGGCTACTGGACACTAGCTCCAGCGGGACGATCACAGGTACAGCCTGGATGGGTCACCGGAGCCGCGCCGCCGACCCCCTTGCAGATGCCGAATAGAGAAGAGGTCCAGAAACCGGCGGCAGAAGACGTCTCAGTCTTCATGAGGTAGCGCACAGCACTGCAGCTGTGCGCCATTGCTCTCCGCACACTTCACACCAGCGGTCACTGAGGGTGCAGGACGCTGGGGGGGGCGCCCTGGGCAGCAATGTAATATACCTATTCTGGCTAAAATATATCACATATAGCCCCTGGGGCTATATGGATGTATTTAACCCCTGCCAGGTTCCAAAAAAACCGGGAGAAGAAGCCCGCCGAAAAGGGGGCGGGGCCTATTCTCCTCAGCACACAGCGCCATTTTCCTGCCCAGCTCCGCTGCGAGGAAGGCTCCCAGGACTCTCCCCTGCACTGCACTACAGAAACAGGGTAAAAACAGAGAGGGGGGGCACTTATTGGCGATATTTATAATATTTGAGCTGCTATAAAGGGAACACACTTATTAAGGTTGTCCCTATATATATTTATAGCGCTTGGGTGTGTGCTGGCAAACTCTCCCTCTGTCTCCCCACAGGGCTAGTGGGGTCCTGTCTTCTATCAGAGCATTCCCTGTGTGTCGGTACGTGTGTGTCGACATGTATGAGGACGATGTTGGCGTGGAGGCGGAGCAATTGCCTGTAATGGTGATGTCACCCCCTAGGGAGTCGACACCAGAATGGATGGCTTTGTTTATGGAATTACGGGATAGTGTCAGCACGCTACAAAAGTCGGTTGACGACATGAGACAGCCGGCAAACCAGTTAGTACCTGTCCAGGCGTCTCAGACACCGTCAGGGGCTGTAAAACGCCCTTTACCTCAGTCGGTCGACACAAACCCAGACACTGACACTGAATCCAGTGTCGACGGTGAAGAAACAAACGTATTTTCCAGTAGGGCCACACGTTATATGATCACGGCAATGAAGGAGGCTTTGCATATCTCTGATACTGCAAGTACCACAAAAAGGGGTATTATGTGGGGTGTGAAAAAACTACCGATAGTTTTTCCTGAATCAGAGGAACTGAATGAAGTGTGTGATGAAGCGTGGGTTACCCCAGATAGAAAACTGCTAATTTCAAAGAAGTTATTGGCATTATACCCTTTCCCGCCAGAGGTTAGGGTGCGCTGGGAAACACCTCCTAGGGTGGATAAGGCGCTCACACGCTTATCAAAGCAAGTGGCGTTACCGTCTCCTGATACGGCCGCCCTCAAGGATCCAGCTGATAGGAGGCTGCAGAATACATTAAAAAGTATATACACACATACGGGTGTTATACTGAGACCAGCAATCGCCTCAGCCTGGATGTGCAGTGCTGGCGTGGCTTGGTCGGAGTCACTGTCTGAAAATATTGATACCCTGGATAGGGACAGTATTTTACTGACTATAGAGCAGTTAAAGGATGCATTTCTTTATATGCGAGATGCACAGAGAGATATTTGCACTCTGGCATCAAGAGTAAGTGCGATGTCCATATCTGCCAGAAGAAGTTTATGGACGCGCCAGTGGTCAGGTGATGCGGATTCCAAACGACATATGGAAGTATTGCCGTATAAGGGGGAGGAATTATTTGGGGTCGGTCTATCGGATCTGGTGGCCACGGCAACGGGCGGAAAATCCACCTTTTTACCCCAGGTCACCTCCCAGCAGAAAAAGCCGCAGTCCTTTCGTTCCTATAAGAACAAACGAGCAAAAGGACATTCCTATTTGCCCCGAGGCAAAGGAAAGGGTAAGAGACTGCAACAAGCAGCTCCTTCCCAGGAGCAGAAGCCCTCCCCGGCTTCTACAAAGGCGTCAGCATGACGCTGGGACCTTACAAGCAGACTCAGGGGCGGTGGGGGGTCGCCTCAAACATTTCAGCGCACAGTGGGCTCACTCGCAGGTGGACCCCTGGATCCTGCAGGTAGTATCTCAGGGTTACAGGTTGGAATTCGAGAAGTCCCCTCCTCGCCGTTTCCTAAAGTCTGCTTTGCCAACGTCTCCCTCCGACAGGGCGACGGTATTGGAGGCCATTCACAAGCTGTATTCTCAGCAGGTGATAGTCAAGGTACCCCTCCTACAACAGGGACAGGGGTATTACTCCACGCTATTTGTGGTACCGAAGCCGGACGGCTCGGTAAGACCGATTCTAAAGAGAAGGCGTCTTAATTATCTCTTACTTGGACGATCTCCTGATAAGGGCAAGATCCAGAGAACAGCTGGAGGTCGGAGTAGCACTAACCCAAGTAGTGCTCCAACAACACGGGTGGATTCTGAATTTTCCAAAATCCCAACTGATCCCGACGACACGTCTGTTGTTCCTAGGGATGATTCTGGACACTGTTCAGAAAAAGGTATTTCTTCCGGAGGAGAAAGCCAGGGAGTTATCCGATCTAGTCAGGAACCTCCTAAAACCAGGAAAAGTATCTGTGCATCAATGCACAAGAGTCCTGGGAAAAATGGTAGCTTCTTACGAAGCGATTCCATTCGGCAGATTCCATGCACGAACTTTTCAGTGGGATCTGCTGGACAAATGGTCCGGATCGCATCTGCAGATGCATCAGCGGATAAAATTGTCCACAAGGACAAGAGTGTCTCTGCTATGGTGGTTGCAGAGTGCTCATCTGTTAGAGGGCCGCAGATTCGGCATACAGAACTGGGTCCTAGTGACCACGGATGCCAGCCTGAGAGGCTGGGGAGCGGTCACACAGGGAAGAAACTTCCAGGGCGTGTGGTCAAGCCTGGAGACGTCTCTTCACATAAATATACTGGAGCTAAGAGCAATCTACAATGCTCTAAGCCTGGCAAAACCTCTGCTTCAGGGTCAGCCGGTGTTGATTCAGTTGGACAACATCACGGCAGTCGCCCACGTAAACAGACAGGGCGGCACAAGAAGCAGGAGGGCAATGGCAGAAGCTGCAAGGATTCTCCGCTGGGCAGAAAATCATGTGTTAGCACTGTCAGCTGTGTTCATCCCGGGAGTGGACAACTGGGAAGCAGACTTCCTCAGCAGACACGATCTGCACCCGGGAGAGTGGGGACTTCATCCAGAAGTCTTCCACATGATTGTGGTCCATTGGGAGAGACCAATAGTGGACATGATGGCGTCCCGCCTCAACAAAAAACTGGACAGGTATTGCGCCAGGTCAAGAGACCCTCAGGCAATAGCTGTAGACGCTCTGGTAACACCATGGGTGTACCAGTCAGTGTATGTGTTTCCTCCTCTGCCTCTCATACCAAAAGTACTGAGAATTATACGGCAAAGGGGAGTAAGAACGATACTCGTGGCTCCGGATTGGCCAAGAAGAACTTGATACCCGGAACTTCAGGAGATGCTCACGGAAGATCCGTGGCCTCTACCTCTAAGACGGGACCTGCTTCAGCAGGGACCGTGTCTATTCCAAGACTTACCGCGGCTGCGTTTGACGGCATGGCGGTTGAACGCCGAATCCTAAGGGAAAAAGGCATTCCGGAAGAGGTCATCCCTACCCTGGTAAAAGCCAGGAAGGAGGTGACTGCACAACATTATCACCGCATTTGGAGAAAATATGTTGCGTGGTGTGAGGCCAGGAAGGCCCCGACGGAGGAATTTCAACTGGGTCGATTCCTACATTTCCTGCAAACAGGATTGTCTATGGGCCTCAAATTAGGGTCCATTAAGGTTCAAATTTCGGCCCTGTCGATTTTCTTCCAGAAAGAATTGGCTTCAGTTCCTGAAGTCCAGACTTTTGTAAAAGGAGTACTACATATACAGCCCCCGGTTGTGCCCCCAGTGGCACCGTGGGATCTTAATGTAGTTTTGAATTTTCTCAAATCCCATTGGTTTGAGCCACTCAAATCGGTGGATTTGAAATATCTTACATGGAAAGTAACCATGCTACTGGCCCTGGCTTCAGCCAGGAGAGTGTCAGAATTGGCGGCTTTATCGTATAAAAGCCCATATCTGATTTTCCATTCGGACAGGGCAGAACTGCGGACGCGTCCTCACTTTCTGCCTAAGGTGGTTTCAGCGTTTCACCTGAACCAGCCTATTGTGGTGCCTGCGGCTACTAGCGATTTGGAGGATTCCAAGTTGCTGGACGTTGTCAGAGCATTGAAAATATATATTTCAAGGACGGCTGGAGTCAGAAAATCTGACTCGCTGTTTATACTGTATGCACCCAACAAGCTGGGTGCTCCTGCTTCTAAGCAGACGATTGCTCGTTGGATTTGTAGCACAATTCAACTTGCACATTCTGTGGCAGGCCTGCCACAGCCTAAATCTGTCAAGGCCCATTCCACAAGGAAGGTGGGCTCATCTTGGGCGGCTGCCCGAGGGGTCTCGGCATTACAACTCTGCCGAGCAGCTACGTGGTCAGGGGAGAACACGTTTGTAAAATTCTACAAATTTGATACCCTGGCTAAGGAGGACCTGGAGTTCTCTCATTCGGTGCTGCAGAGTCATCCGCACTCTCCCGCCCGTTTGGGAGCTTTGGTATAATCCCCATGGTCCTGACGGAGTCCCAGCATCCACTAGGACGTCAGAGAAAATAAGATTTTACTTACCGATAAATCTATTTCTCGTAGTCCGTAGTGGATGCTGGGCGCCCATCCCAAGTGCGGATTGTCTGCAATTCTTGTACATAGTTATTGTTACAAAAAAATCGGGTTGTTATTGTTGTGAGCCGTCTGTTCAGAGGCTCCTACGTTTGTCATACTGTTAACTGGGTTCAGATCACAAGTTGTACGGTGTGATTGGTGTGGCTGGTATGAGTCTTACCCGGGATTCAAAATCCTTCCTTATTGTGTACGCTCGTCCGGGCACAGTATCCTAACTGAGGCTTGGAGGAGGGTCATAGGGGGAGGAGCCAGTACACACCACCTAGTGGTCAAACTTTTAAATTTTGTGCCCTGTCTCCTGCGGAGCCGCTATTCCCCATGGTCCTGACGGAGTCCCAGCATCCACTACGGACTACGAGAAATAGATTTATCGGTAAGTAAAATCTTATTTTCCAGTCTCTCTCTCTCCTGTGGTTGTTTTGTTCCAGGTTTCCAGCTCCTGTCTCCAGCTACCACTAAGTGACCCGCACCAGCTTACCACCTTGCGGTGCAGCCTGACTCTGCAGTCTTCTATGACTACTCCAGCTTCCAGCTACAAATCCATCTGCTTCCAGCGGTCAGCTTCCAGCAGTGATCAACTACCTTAAAGTGCCGGTGCTTCTCCAGCGGATACCTACATACCATCGGTACCCGCAAACCATCGGTACCCGTATATCATCATTTCCCATATCTT
Source organism: Pseudophryne corroboree (assembly GCF_028390025.1). NCBI lineage: Eukaryota > Metazoa > Chordata > Amphibia > Anura > Myobatrachidae > Pseudophryne > Pseudophryne corroboree. The sequence goes on from NC_086444.1 coordinate 559,517,631, forward strand.
CGCTCCCTAGCTTCATTCTACTACCTGGCTGGTTCCATCCAGCATCCACTCCATGTTTTCAACACCTGGGTGGTTCCATCCAGCATCCACAGCAGTCACCTCAACTACAGTGTTACCAGCTTCCAGTGATACATCTGCTGGTGTGTTCCTTGGCTACTCTCACTACTACGGACGGGTCTGGTAAGGACATTCCATCTCTGGGACATTAAGAACTGTACCTTATCCTACCAGTACCCTGTGGCTCTTGCCAAGCTTATAGTGATCCAGGAACTGTTTCATTTTAACTACTGCATATCTCTATTCATTTACCACTGCTGTGAATACATGGAGTTCTGTTAATAAACTTTTATTGACTTTTAAATCCTGGTTGTCATGGTCACGCCTTCGGGCAATCTTCCTACACCGTACTTACATGTCTAGGGGTCTGATTAAACCTCCCAAGTTTAGTTTCACCTCAGCCCCTACAACTGAGGCTTCCTCCCGTCAGCTCAGGCCCTCAGTTGTGACACTAAGAAAATATATTTTGAAGCTAAATCACATTATGATGGCATGTTTATTAAGATGGAAGAATGTTTTTCCTTTAAAAAAGACCATAGAGCCTACAAATATGGCAACAGAAGTGGTAAACTTTTATCTACCATTTTAAAAGGACAAAAACCTCCGATGGTGGTTAGACCATTAGCTAAGCCTGATGGTACCTTCACAACTACCAATGCGCAGATAGCTCATATTATGACTAAATTCTACGCCTCATTGTACTCACAACCGCCCGCCTCTCCTGCAGCAGAAGTTGCAAGGTTCTGGGAAGACTTACCTATCCCTCGAATCCCGGAACAATTAGTAGAATCCCTTATAGGCTCTATCACTGAGGAAGAAGTATCTTGTGCTATTAAACGTTTAAAAAATGGCAAGGCACCAGGCCCTGACGGGTATACTGCAGAATATTTAAGATATTAGCACCCTGAATTGTCCCTCAATTAACGCTATAACTCACTTTTGACATTAGAAAAGGTCCCGGATCATTTTAATTCAGCCACTATAAACATCATCCCCAAACAAGGTAGAGATCTGGCAGATCCGGGCTCCTATCGCCCAATATCACTTTTGAATGCCAATTATAAAATGCTTACTAAAATTTTTGCAGAAAGGGTAAAATATATCCTCCCGCTTATAATTCATAAAGATCAGACGGGGTTTATAATTGGCCGGAACTCGACAGTAAACATCCAAAGAGTATTGGCAGCTACATTTCAGATGCACAGAACTCTAACAAGAAGACACCACAAGCTATCCTTGCCCTAGATGCTGAAAAGGCATTTGATAGAATACATTGAGACTATCTGTATCTATCGCTTCGGAAATTTGGTTTCCCTGATAGATTCGTTAATATTCTGAACCTGTTATATTCTTAATCAAATTCTAAGATTCTATGTAATGGCTATCTTTCTGACTCTTTTCAAATTTATACGGGGACGAGATACGGATGTCCACTCTCACCGTTACTCTTTGCAGTAGCCCTAGAACCACTTGCAATAGCCGTCAGACAATCACCCCTATATCAAGGAATCATGGTAGGAGGAGTAGACTTGCGTCTTTCTCTATTCGCTGATGACATGTTATTGTTTATGTCACTCCCCAATTATTCTTTACCCATTATCTTAGATATTATAACACAGTTCGGCTCTTTTTCTGGATATAAAATAAACCAGAAATGATATAATAAATAAATCAGAAATGTTCTGGATATAAAATAAACCAGAAATGATATAATAAATAAATCAGAAATGTTGCAGTTGGCCACCGACACATCATATGACATGTCATCAGCATTACTCAAGGAAATTAAAGTAGTGAAATCCAAATTTAAATATTTAGGAATTAATTTTCCGAGCCATTTATCTCACCTATACGCATATAATTTCTCTTACGTCCTAGAGGATGCTGGGGACTCCGTAAGGACCATGGGGGTATAGACGGGCTCCTCAGGAGACATGGGCACTCTAAAGACTTTAGAAGGTGTGTGCACTGGCTCCTCCCTCTATGCCCCTCCTCCAGACCTCAGTTAGATCCTGTGCCCAGAGGAGACTGGGTGCACTGCAAGGGAGCTCTCCTGAGTTTCTCTGAAAAATACTTTTTGTTAGGTTTTTTATTTTCAGGGAGCACTGCTGGCAACAGGCTCCCTGCATCGTGGCACTGAGGGGAGAGAAGCAGACCTACTTGAATGATAGGCTCTGCTTCTTAGGCTACTGGACACCATTAGCTCCAAAGGGTTAGAACGCAGGTCTCACCCTCGCCGTTCGTCCCGGAGCCGCGCCGCCGTCCTCCTCACAGAGCCGGAAGATAGAAGCCGGGTGAGTATTAAGAAGAAAAGAAGACTTCACAGGCGGCAGAAGACTTCAGATCTTCACTGAGGTAACGCGCAGCGGTAACGCGCAGCGGTAACGCTGCGCGCCATTGCTCCAACACAGACACACACAGCGGGCACTGTAAGGGTGCAGGGCGGGCGCCCTAGGCAGCAATACAAAACCTCTAGGGACACTGGCATATAAAGTAGATACTGCGGAGGCAGTATATTAATAAACCTTAGCCAGTATAAATAATTTGAACGGGACCGAAGCCCGCCGGTGAGGGGGCGGTGCTTGGTCCTCCAGCACTAACCAGCGCCATTTTCTCCACAGCACACTGCAGAGAAGCTGGCTCACCGGACTCTCCCCTGCTGAACAGGGTAACAGAGGGCAAAAAAGAGGGGGGGGGGGGCACATTTCATTGGCGCAGTGAGTGTATTTATATATTTATATAAAAGCGCTGTACTAACTGGGATTTCATCCCAGTGTCCGGTGGCGCTGGGTGTGTGCTGGCATACTCTCTCTCTCTTATTGGGGGACTGTCTCCATATAGATATATCCCTGAGTGTGTGGGAGTGTCGGTACGTGTGTGTCGGCATGTCTGAAGCGGAAGGCTCATCTAAGGAGGAGGTGGAGCAGATGATTGTGGTGTCTCCGTCGGCAACGCCGACACCTGATTGGTTAGATATGTGGAATGTTTTAAATACAAATGTGGCTTTATTACATAAGAGATTGGACAAAGCAGAGTCCAGGGATAAAACAGGAAGTCAATCAATGGCTTTGACTGTGTCACAGGGCCCTTCAGGGTCTCAAAAACGTCCCCTGTCCCAAGTAGCAGACACTGATACCGACACGGATTCTGACTCCAGTGTCGACTACGATGATGCGAGGTTACACCCAAGGGTGGCCAAAAGTATTAATTATATGATTATTGCAATAAAAGATGTTTTACATATCACAGATGACCCCTCTGTCCCTGACACGAGGGTATGCATGTTTAAGGAAAAGAAACCTGAGGTAACCTTTCCCCCATCTCATGAGCTGAACGCGTTATTTGAAAAAGCTTGGGAAACTCCAGACAAAAAACTGCAGATTCCCAAGAGGATTCTTATGGCGTATCCTTTCCCTGCACAGGACAGGATACGGTGGGAATCCTCGCCCAGGGTGGACAAGGCTTTAACGCGCTTAACCAAGAAGGTGGCGCTACCGTCTCCAGACACGGTGGCCCTCAAGGATCCTGCTGATCGCAGACAGGAAACTACCTTAAAATCAATTTATTCACATACGGGTGCTTTGCTCAGACCGGCAATAGCATCGGCTTGGGTTTGTAGTGTGGTAGCAGCTTGTACAGATACCTTGTCAGCTGACATTGATACCCTAGATAGGGATACCATTTTATTGACCTTAGGTCACATTAAAGACGCAGTCTTATATATGAGAGACGCTCAGAGAGACGTTGGGCTACTAGGTTCAAGAGCCAACGCCATGGCGATTTCTGCTAGGCGAGCCCTGTGGACCCGCCAATGGACGGGTGATGCCGACTCAAAGAGGCATATGGAAGTTTTGCCTTATAAGGGTGAGGTGTTATTTGGGGAAGGTCTCGCGGCCCTGGTTTCCACAGCTACCGCGGGTAAATCTACCTTTTTTGCCTTATGTTCCCCCACAGCAAAAGAAAACACCACAATATCAGATGCAGTCCTTTCGGTCGCATAAATCCAGAAGAGGTCGCGGCTCTTCCTTCCTCGCCAGAGGTAAGGGTAAAGGGAAAAGAATTCCTGCCACGGCTAGTTCCCAGGAGCAGAAGTCCTCCCCGAATTCTACTAAATCCACCGCATGACGCTGGGGCTCCACTGAGGGAGTCCGCGCCGGTGGGGGCACGTCTTCGACTCTTCAGCGACGTCTGGGTTCAGTCAGACGTGGATCCTTGGGCGATGGAAATTGTATCCCAGGGCTACAAGCTGGAATTCGAAGAGGTGCCTCCGCGCCGATTTTTCAAATCGGCTTTACCAGCTTCTCCCCCAGAAAAGGAGATAGTTTTAGCTGCAATTCAAAAGCTGTGTCAACAGCAAGTGATTGTCAAGGTTCCCTTCGTTCAACAGGGGAAGGGGTACTATTCAACCCTGTTTGTGATTCCGAAACCGGATGGCTCGGTCAGACCCATTCTAAATCTAAAATCCCTAAACCTGTACTTGCAAAAGTTCAAATTCAATGCAATCTCTCCGGGCAGTTATCTCCAGCCTGGAAGGGGGGGATTTTATGGTGTCACTGGACATAAAGGATGCATACCTTCATGTCCCCATATATCTCCCTCATCAGGCGTACCTGAGATTCGCTGTACAGGGCTGTCATCAGTTTCAGACGTTGCCGTTTGGGCTTTCCACGGCCCCGAGGATTTTCACCAAGGTGATAGCGGAAATGATGGTGCTCCTGCGCAGGCAGGGAGTCACAATTATCCCATACTTGGACGATCTCCTGATAAAAGTGAGATCGAGAGATCAGTTGCTGAAAAGCGTGTCGCTCTCCCTGAGAGTGCTCCAGCAGCATGGCTGGATTCTAAATCTACCAAAGTCACAGTTGGTTCCAACGACTCGGCTAGGCATGATTCTGTACATAGAACAAAAGAGGGTTTTTCTCCCGATGGAAAAAGCCCAGGAACTCCAGAACATGGTCAGAGACCTGTTAAAACCGAACAGAGTGTCAGTTCATCAATGCACTCGAGTAATGGGAAAAATGGTGGCGACCTATGAGGCGATCCCCTTCGGCAGGTTTCATGCGAGGACGTTTCAGTGGGACCTTCTGGACAAGTGGTCGGGGTCCCATCTTCAGATTCATCAGAAAATAAGCCTGTCCCCCAGGGCCAGGGTGTCTCTCCTGTGGTGGCTGCAGAGTGCTCACCTTCTAGAGGGTCGCAGGTTCGGCATTCAAGACTGGGTTCTGGTGACCACGGACACGAGCCTCCGAGGATGGGGAGCAGTCACACAAGGAAGAAATTTTCAGGGACTATGGTCGAGCCAGGAGGCTTGTCTACACATCAACATTCTAGAATTAAGGGCCATATACAACGGCCTACGACAAGCGGAGAATCTTCTTTGCGACCTACCGGTTCTGATTCAATCAGACAACGTCACAGCCGTGGCTCATGTAAACCGCCAAGGCGGGACAAGGAGCAGAGTGGCAATGGCGGAAGCCACCAGGATTCTTCGCTGGGCGGAAAATAACGTAAGCGCTCTGTCAGCAGTCTTCATTCTGGGAGTGGACAACTGGGAAGCAGATTTCCTCAGCAGACACGATCTCCATCCAGGAGAGTGGGGACTTCATCAAGAAGTTTTTGCAGACATAACAAGTCTTTGGGGACTTCCTCAAATAGATATGATGGCGTCACGCCTCAACAAGAAGATTCGGAGGTATTGTGCCAGGTCAAGGGACCCTCAGGCAGTAGCGGTAGACGCCCTGGTGACACCGTGGGTGTTTCAGTTGGTCTATGTGTTCTCTCCTCTTCCTCTCAAAAATATTGAGAATCATAAGACGAAAAAGAGATTGGACAATACTCATTGTTCCAGATTGGCCTCGAAGGGCCTGGTATTCAGATCTTCAGGAGATGCTCACAGAAGATCCATGGCCTCTTCCTCTCAGGGAGGACCTGTTGCAGCAGGGGCCCTGCGTATTCCAAGACTTACCGCGGTTACGTTTGACGGCATGGCGGTTGAACACCGAATCCTAGCTGGGAAAGGTATTCCGGAGGAAGTCATCCCTACTCTGATAAAGGCTAGGAAGGAGGTGACGGTGAAACATTATCACCGTATCTGGAGGAAGTATGTCTCTTGGTGTGAAGCCAAGAATGCTCCTACGGAAGATTTCCACTTGGGCCGTTTTCTCCACTTTCTACAGACAGGAGTGGATATGGGCCTGAAGTTAGGCTCCATTAAGGTACAGATTTCGGCCCTATCTATATTCTTTCAGAAGGAATTGGTTTCTCTCCCAGAAGTCCAGACTTTTGTAAAGGAAGTGCTGCACATCCAGCCTCCTTTTGTGCCCCCAGTGGCACCTTGGGACCTTAACGTGGTGTTACAGTTCCTAAAATCTCACTGGTTTGAGCCTCTTCAAACAGTTGAATTAAAATTTCTCACTTGGAAGGTGGTCATGTTGTTGGCCTTGGCATCTGCAAGGCGGGTGTCCGAATTGGCGGCTTTGTCTCACAAAAGCCCCTATCTGATTTTCCATGTGGATAGAGCAGAGTTGAGGACGCGTCGTCAATTTTTGCCTAAGGTGGTTTCGTCGTTTCATATGAGCCAACCTATTGTGGTGCCGGTGGCTACGGGAGACTTGGAGGATTCCAAGTCCCTGGATGTAGTCAGGTCCTTAAAAATTTTACGTAGCCAGGACGGCTCGGATTAGGAAAACAGAGGCACTGTTTGTCCTGTATGCAGCCAACAAGGTTGGCGCTCCTGCTTCTAAGCAGACTATTGCTCGCTGGATCTGTAACACGATTCAGCAGGCTCATTCTATGGCTGCATTGCAGTTACTAAATTCGGTAAAAGCCCATTCCACTAGGAAGGTGGGCTCTTCTTGGGCGGCTGCCCGAGGCATCTCGGCGTTACAGCTTAGCCGAGCAGCTACTTGGTTGGATTCAAACACCTTTGCAAAATTCTACAAGTTTGATACCCTGGCTGATGAGGACCTCATGTTTGCTCAATCGGTGCTGCAGAGTCATCCGCACTCTCCCGCCCGGTTTGGAGCTTTGGTATAATCCCCATGGTCCTTACGGAGTCCCCAGCATCCTCTAGGACGTAAGAGAAAATAAGATTTTAAACCTACCGGTAAATCTTTTTCTCCTAGTCCGTAGAGGATGCTGGGCGCCCGTCCCAGTGCGGACATATTTCTGCAAGGCTTGTATATAGTTGTTGCTTACATAAGGGTTATGTTACAATTAAGATCAGTCTATGGCTGATGCTGTTTTATTCATACTGTTAACTGGTTGCGTATATTCCAGGTTATACAGTGTGGATGGTGTGGGCTGGTATGAATCTTGCCCTTAGATTAACAAAAATCCTTTCTTCGCACTGTCCGTCTCCTCTGGGCACAGTTTCTCTAACTGAGGTCTGGAGGAGGGGCATAGAGGGAGGTGCCAGTGCACACCCATTCTAAAGTCTTTAGAGTGCCCATGTCTCCTGCGGAGCCCGTCTATACCCCCATGGTCCTTACGGAGTCCCCAGCATCCTCTACGGTCTAGGAGAAAAAGATTTACCGGTAGGTTTAAAATCTTATTTTTACTCCACTGATAAACTCAATTATCACTTTATTATAGAGATGTGCACTTGAAATTTTTCGGGTTTTGTGTTTTGGTTTTGGGTTCGGTTCCGCGGCCGTGTTTTGGGTTCGACCGCGTTTTGGCAAAACCTCACCGAATATTTTTTGTCGGATTCGGGTGTGTTTTGGATTCGGGTGTTTTTTTCAAAAAACCCTAAAAAACAGCTTAAATCATAGAATTTGGGGGTCATTTTGATCCCAAAGTATTATTAACCTCAAAAACCATAATTTCCACTCATTTTCAGTCTATTCTGAACACCTCACACCTCACAATATTATTTTTAGTCCTAAAATTTGCACCGAGGTCGCTGGATGACCAAGCTAAGCGACCCTAGTGGCCGACACAAACACCTGGCCCATCTAGGAGTGGCACTGCAGTGTCACGCAGGATGGCCCTTCAAAAAAATACTCCCCAAACAGCACATGACGCAAAGAAAAATGAAAGAAAAAAGAGGTGCAAGATGGAATTGTCCTTGGGCCCTCCCACCCACCCTTATGTTGTATAAACAGGGCATGCACACTTTAACCAACCCATCATTTCAGTGACAGGGTCTGCCACACGACTGTGACTGAAATGACGGGTTGGTTTGGACCCCCACCAAAAAAGAAGCAATTAATCTCTCCTTGCACAAACTGGCTCTACAGAGGCAAGATGTCCACCTCATCATCATCCTCCGATATATCAACGTGTACATCCCCCTCCTCACAGATTATCAATTCGTCCCCACTGGAATCCACCATCTCAGCTCCCTGTGTACTTTGTGGAGGCAATTGCTGCTGGTCAATGTCTCCACGGAGGAATTGATTATAATTCATTTTAATGAACATCATCTTCTCCACATTTTCTGGAAGTAACCTCATACGCCGATTGCTGACAAGGTGAGCGGCGGCACTAAACACTCTTTCGGAGTACACACTTGTGGGAGGGCAACTTAGGTAGAATAAAGCCAGTTTGTGCAAGGGCCTCCAAATTGCCTCTTTTTCCTGCCAGTATAAGTACGGACTGTCTGACGTGCCTACTTGGATGCGGTCACTCATATAATCCTCCACCATTCTTTCAATGGGGAGAGAATCATATGCAGTGCCAGTAGATGACATGTCCGTAATCGTTGGCAGGTCCTTCAGTCCGGACCAGATGTCAGCATCAGCAGTCGCTCCAGACTGCCCTGCATCACCGCCAGCGGGTGGGCTCGGAATTCTGAGCCTTTTCCTCGCACCCCCAGTTGCGGGAGAATGTGAAGGAGGAGATGTTGACAGGTCGCGTTCCGCTTGACTTGACAATTTTCTCACCAGCAGGTCTTTGAACCCCAGCAGACTTGTGTGTGCCGGAAAGAGAGATCCAAGGTAGGTTTTAAATCTAGGATCGAGCACGGTGGCCAAAATGTAGTGCTCTGATTTCAACAGATTGACCACCCGTGAATCCTTGTTAAGCGAATTAAGGGCTCCATCCACAAGTCCCACATGCCTAGCGGAATCGCTCTGTGTTAGCTCCTCCTTCAATGTCTCCAGCTTCTTCTGCAAAAGCCTGATGAGGGGAATGACCTGACTCAGGCTGGCAGTGTCTGAACTGACTTCACGTGTGGCAAGTTCAAAGGGCAGCAGAACCTTGCACAACGTTGAAATCATTCTCCACTGCGCTTGAGACAGGTGCATTCCACCTCCTATATCGTGCTCAATTGTATAGGCTTGAATGGCCTTTTGCTGCTCCTCCAACCTCTGAAGCATATATAGGGTTGAATTCCACCTCGTTACCACTTCTTGCTTCAGATGATGGCAGGGCAGGTTCAGGCGTTTTTGGTGGTGCTCCAGTCTTCTGTACGTGGTGCCTGTACGCCGAAAGTGTCCCGCAATTCTTCTGGCCACCGACAGCATCTCTTGCACGCCCCTCTCGTTTTTTAAATAATTCTGCACCACCAAATTCAAGGTATGTGCAAAACATGGGACGTGCTGGAATTTGCCCATATTTAATGCACACACAATATTGCTGGCGTTGTCCGATGCCACAAATCCACAGGAGAGTCCAATTGGGGTAAGCCATTCCGCGATGATCTTCCTCAGTTGCCGTAAGAGGTTTTCAGCTGTGTGCGTATTCTGGAAACCGGTGATACAAAGCGTAGCCTGCCTAGGAAAGAGTTGGCGTTTGCGAGATGCTGCTACTGGTGCCACCGCTGCTGTTCTTGCGGCGGGAGTCCATACATCTACCCAGTGGGCTGTCACAGTCATATAGTCCTGACCCTGCCCTGCTCCACTTGTCCACATGTCCGTGGTTAAGTGGACATTGGGTACAACTGCATTTTTTAGGACACTGGTGAGTCTTTTTCTGACATCCGTGTACATTCTCGGTATCGCCTGCTTAGAGAAGTGGAACCTAGATGGTATTTGGTAACGGGGGGCACACTACCTCAAGAAATTGTCTAGTTCCCTGTGAACTAACGGCGGATACCGGACGCACGTCTAACACCAACATAGTTGTCAAGGCCTCAGTTATCCGCTTTGCAACAGGATGACTGCTGTGATATTTCATCTTCCTCGCAAAGGACTGTTGGACAGTCAATTGCTTGGTGGAAGTAGTAAAAGTGGGCTTACGACTTCCCCTCTGGGATGACCATCGACTCCCAGCAGCAACAACAGCAGCGCCAGCAGCAGTAGGCGTTACACGCAAGGATGCATCGGAGGAATCCCAGGCAGGAGAGGACTCGTCAGAATTGCCAGTGACATGGCCTGCAGGACTATTGGCATTCCTGGGGAAGGAGGAAATTGACACTGAGGGAGTTGGTGGGGTGGTTTGCGTGAGCTTGGTTACAAGAGGAAGGGATTTACTGGTCAGTGGACTGCTTCCGCTGTCGCCCAAAGTTTTTGAACTTGTCACTGACTTATTATGAATGCGCTGCAGGTGACGTATAAGGGAGGATGTTCCGAGGTGGTTAACGTCCTTACCCCTACTTATTACAGCTTGACAAAGGCAACACACGGCTTGACAAATGTTGTCCGCATTTCTGTTGAAATACTTCCACACCGAAGAGCTGATTTTTTTGGTATTTTCACCAGGCATGTCAATGGCCATATTCCTCCCACGGACAACAGGTGTCTCCCCGGGTGCCTGACTTAAACAAACCACCTCACCATCAGAATCCTCCTTGTCAATTTTCTCCCCAGCGCCAGCAACACCCATATCCTCCTCATCCTGGTGTACTTCAACACTGACATCTTCAATCTGACTATCAGGAACTGGACTGCGGGTGCTCCTTCCAGCACTTGCAGGGGGCGTGCAAATGGTGGAAGGCGCATGCTCTTCACGTCCAGTGTTGGGAAGGTCAGGCATCGCAACCGACACAACTGGACTCTCCTTGTGGATTTGGGATTTCGAAGAACGCACAGTTCTTTGCTGTGCTTTTGCCAGCTTGAGTCTTTTCATTTTTCTAGCGAGAGGCTGAGTGCTTCCATCCTCATGTGAAGCTGAACCACTAGCCATGAACATAGGCCAGGGCCTCAGCCGTTCCTTGCCACTCCGTGTGGTAAATGGCATATTGGCAAGTTTACGCTTCTCCTCCGACAATTTTATTTTAGATTTTTGAGTCCTTTTTTTACTGATATTTGGTGTTTTGGATTTTACATGCTCTGTACTATGACATTGGGCATCGGCCTCGGCAGACGACGTTGCTAGCATTTCATCGTCTCGGCCATGACTAGTGGCAGCAGCTTCAGCACGAGGTGGAAGTCGATCTTGATCTTTCCCTATTTTTGGAACCTCAACATTTTTGTTCTCCATATTTTAATAGGCACAACTAAAAGGCACCTCAGGTAAACAATGGAGATGGATGGATACTAGTATACTTATGGATGGACGAGCGACTGCCGACACAGAGGTAGCTACAGCCGTGGACTACCGTACTGTGTCTGCTGCTAATATAGACTGGATGATAATGAGATAAAATTAAAAAAAATATATATATATATATATCACACTAGTACTGCAGCCGGACAGGTATATATATATTATGTAATGACGGACCTGCTGGACACTGTCTGTCAGCACTGCAGACTCCTAAAGTAAGCTACTAGTATCAAGAAGATAGAAAAAAAAAAACCACGGGTAGGTGGTATACAATTATGGATGGACGAGCGACTGCCGACACAGAGGTAGCTACAGCCGTGGACTACCGTACTGTGTCTGCTGCTAATATAGACTGGATGATAATGAGATAAAAATAAAATATATATATATATCACACTAGTACTGCAGCCGGACAGGTATATATTATGTAATGACGGACCTGCTGGACACTGTCTGTCAGACTCAGCACTGCAGACTCCTAAAGTAAGCTACTAGTATCAAGAAGATAGAAAAGAAAAAAAAACACGGGTAGGTGGTATACAATTATGGATGGACGAGCGACTGCCGACACAGAGGTAGCTACAGCCGTGGACTACCGTACTGTGTCTGCTGCTAATATAGACTGGATGATAATGAGATAAAATTAAAATATATATATATCACACTAGTACTGCAGCCGGACAGGTATATATTATGTAATGACGGACCTGCTGGACACTGTCTGCAGAATGCGTTTATAAAAACACCACACGACGAGTGTTTAACTTTTTCAGGCAGACAATCACAATATACTGGTGGTCAGCAGACAATCACAATACTGGTGGTCAGTGGTCACTGGTCAGTCACACTGGCAGTGGCACTCTGGCAGCAAAAGTGTGCACTGTACTTAAAATATGTACTCCTGCTATAACTGCTCCCCAGTCTCCCCCACAATTAAGCTGTGTGAGCAGTGAGCACTCAGCACAGTCAGATAATGATATACAGCAGTGGTTCCCAAACTGTGTGCCGTGGCTCCCTGGGGTGCCTCAGGACACTTACAGGGGTGCCTCGAGTTGGTGGTCCAGAACCAATTCAAAATCTGCATGGTCAATGTAAAAAGCAAAACCAGTGTTAATGGCTGCCAATCATAAAATATATTGACAATCAGAAGCAAATCTGGTCCCTCACCACATAAGGATGACATATAAAGACCAATTTACTTAATTTAATATTTTTTTCTACATTTTTCATTAAGAAACTATTGGCTTAGGGGTGCCGTGAAAAAAATTCTGATACTCTAGGGTGCCGTGATTCAAAAAAGTTTGGGAACCACTGATATACAGTATTACATATGATGCAGCACACTGGGCTGAGCACAGATATGGTATGTGACTGTGTCACACTGTGTATCGTTTTTTTTCAGGCAGAGAACGGATTAATTAAACTGGTGGTCACTGGTCACACTATCAGCAGCAAGTAGTACTCCTCCTAATAATATGCTCCCCAAAATTTGTGTCTCTCTCTAGTACTCTAGTCTAAACGGAGAGGACGCCAGCCACGTCCTCTCCCTATCAATCTCAATGCACGTGTGAAAATGGCGGCGACGCGCGGCTCCTTATATAGAATCCGAGTCTCGCGATAGAATCCGAGCCTCGCGAGAATCCGACAGCGGGATGATGACGTTCGGGCGCGCTCGGGTTAACCGAGCAAGGCGGGAAGATCCGAGTCGCTCGGCCCCGTGTAAAAAAACCTGAAGTTCGGGCGGGTTCGGATTCCGAGGAACCGAACCCGCTCATCACTACTTTATTAGAGAGTTGGAATGCATTACCTTTGTCCCTAATGGGAAGGATAGCAGTATTAAAGTCTGTCATTTTTCCGAAGCTATTTTATACGATGCAGATGCTCCCAATTTCTATCTCTACCCGGGATATTAAAAAATTATACAGAGAATTTCAAAAATTCATTTTTAAAAATGGACGCCCTAGAATTTCCAGAGCCAAATTACACGTTGCGCTCGGATGGCGGTCTTGGACTTCCAGACCTACTGAAATTCACATATTCTATATTTTTCCGTTATATTGCAGATTGGAAAGGGATACCTACTCTGTGTATGCCTTAGATTGTGCTACTTGTGCCCCGTTCTCCCCAGGTGCCTTGCTACATATACCGAAAAAGCTTCTCCCACCTTCTGTACTTAATAATATTTTCTTTAGAGACACCTACCATACTTGGTGGGCCCTTAAACTGTTCAAGAGAAACCCTTGCCGCACTGACGTGATCCCGTTTTGGGGCAACCCTTTGTTTAAACCAGGGCTAGAAAATCTAACTTACCTTAGACTGAAGACAAAGGGCATCAGAAACACTGCTGACGTTTTTGACCCTGTAGGCAAGATTCTTTCTTTTTCTGATTTGCAAACGAAATATAATCTAAGTAATCAACATTTCTTTTCATACCTTCAGATTAGGCACTACATGGAGTCACTTCCTAATGCCTTATCTTCACCTGAAGAAGACGATGTTCTGATGTCTTTGTTGTCTTTCATTAAACAAATTAAATATAAAACTAAATACCTTTATCAAGATTTAGTCAAATTGAACTCCCCCAACTGTGGACTCATGTCACTGCGTTATGGAAGAATGATGTTCCTTCCTTAAATAATGAACCGATCTTCTGTAAAAACCATGAGACTGCATTGAAAGCACTTCATCCTATTTCTCTAACGTCCTAGTGGATGCTGGGAACTCCGAAAGGACCATGGGGAATAGCGGGCTCCGAAGGAGGCTGGGCACTCTAGAAAGATTTAGGACTACCTGGTGTGCACTGGCTCCTCCCACTATGACCCTCCTCCAAGCCTCAGTTAGATTTTGTGCCCGGCCGAGGTTGGATGCACACTAGGGGCTCTCCTGAGCTCTTAGAAGAAAGATAGTCTTAGGTTTATTATTTTCAGTGAGACCTGCTGGCAACAGGCTCACTGCAGCGAGGGACTAAGGGGAGAAGAAGCGAACTCGCCTGCTTGCAGCCGGATTGGGCTTCTTAGGCTACTGGACACCATTAGCTCCAGAGGGATCGACCGCAGGCCCAGCCTTGATGTTCGGTCCCGGAGCCGCGCCGCTGTCCCCCTTACAGAGCCAGAAGCAAGAAGATGGTCCGGAAAATCGGCGGCATGAAGACATCAGTCTTCACCAAGGTAGCGCACAGCACTGCAGCTGTGCGCCATTGCTCCTCTCACACTTCACACTCCGGTCACTGAGGGTGCAGGGCGCTGGGGGGGGGGCGCCCTGAGGCAGCAATAAAAACACCTTGGCTGGCAAAAATACCTCAATATATAGCCCCAGGGGCTATATATGAGGTAAATACCCCTGCCAGATTCCATAAAAAAGCGGGAGAATAGGCTGCGGAAAAGGGGCGGAGCTATCTCCCTCAGCACACTGGGCGCCATTTTCCCCTCACAGTTCCGCTGGAAGGAAGCTCCCTGGCTCTCCCCTGCAGACTACTCTACAGAAAAGGGTAAAAAAGAGAGAGGGGGGGCATTTAATTTGGCGCAGTATATAGTATATATTAAAAAGCAGCTATAAGGGACATAACTCAGTTAGTCCCTGCCTTATATAGCGCTCTGGTGTGTGCTGGCATACTCTCACTCTGTCCCCCCAAAGGGCTTTTGTGGGTCCTGTCCTCTATATTGAGCATTCCCTGTGTGTGTGGAGTGTGTCGGTACGGCTGTGTCGACATGTTTGATGAGGATAATGAGGTGGAGGCGGAGCAGGTGCCTTTAGAAGGGATGTCACCCCCTGGGGGGCAGACACCTGAGTGGATGTGCTTATGGAAAGAAATGAGTGCACGTATAGACTCATTACATAAGAAATTTGACGACATGCCGACTGCGGGACAGCCGAGTTCTCAGCTCGTGCCTGTCCAGGTGTCTCAAAAGTCATCAGGGGCTCTGAAACGCCCGCTATCTCAGATGGCACAAGTAGATGTCGACACGGATACTGACACCAGTGTCGACGACGAGGAGTCAAATTTAATGCCCATTAAGGCCATTCACTGCATGATTGAGGCAATGAAAGAGGTGTTAAATATCTCTGATTTACATCCAGGTACCACAAAAAAGGGTATTATGTTTGGGGAGAAAAAACTACCTGTAGTTTCTCTATCGTCCTAGTGGATGCTGGGGTTCCTGAAAGGACCATGGGGAATAGCGGCTCCGCAGGAGACAGGGCACAAAAAGTAAAGCTTTTCCAGATCAGGTGGTGTGCACTGGCTCCTCCCCCTATGACCCTCCTCCAGACTCCAGTTAGATTTTTGTGCCCGGCCGAGAAGGGTGCAATCTAGGTGGCTCTCCTAAAGAGCTGCTTAGAGAAAGTTTAGCTTAGGTTTTTTATTTTACAGTGAGTCCTGCTGGCAACAGGATCACTGCAACGAGGGACTGAGGGGAGAAGAAGTGAACTCACCTGCGTGCAGGATGGATTGGCTTCTTGGCTACTGGACATTAGCTCCAGAGGGACGATCACAGGTACAGCCTGGATGGTCACCGGAGCCGCGCCGCCGGCCCCCTTGCAGATGCTGAAGTTAGAAGAGGTCCAGAATCGGCGGCTGAAGACTCTGACAGTCTTCTAAAGGTAGCGCACAGCACTGCAGCTGTGCGCCATTTTCCTCTCAGCACACTTCACACGCTGTCACTGAGGGTGCAGGGCGCTGGGGGGGGGGGCGCCCTGGGAGGCAAATGTAAACCTATATACTGGCTAAAAATACCTCACATATAGCCCCCAGAGGCTATATGGAGATATTTAACCCCTGCCAAACTTCACTAAAGAGCGGGAGACGAGCCCGCCGTAAAAGGGGCGGGGCCTATCTCCTCAGCACACAGCGCCATTTTTTCTCTCACAGAAAGGCTGGAGAGAAGGCTCCCAGGCTCTCCCCTGCACTGCACTACAGAAACAGGGTTTAAACAGAGAGGGGGGGCACAAATTGGCGATATAAATATATATTAGGGAGAAACACTTATATAAGGTTGTCCCTATGTAATTATAGCGTTTTTTGGTGTGTGCTGGCAAACTCTCCCTCTGTCTCTCCAAAGGGCTAGTGGGGTCCTGTCCTCTGTCAGAGCATTCCAGGTGTGTGTGCTGTGTGTCGGTACGTGTGTGTCGACATGTATGAGGACGATGCTGGAGGAGGCGGAGAAATTGCCTGTAATGGTGATGTCACTCTCTAGGGAGTCGACACCGGAATGGATGGCTTATTTAGAGAATTACGTGAGAATGTCAACACGCTGCAAGGTCGGTTGACGACATGAGACGGCCGACAAACAATTAGTAACGGTCCAGGCGTCTCAGAAACACCGTCAGGGTTTTTTTATAAAAAACGCCCATTTACCTCAGTCGGTCGACACAGACACAGACACGGACACTGAATCCAGTGTCGACGGTGAATAAACAAACGTATTCCTCATTAGGGCCACACGTTAAGGGCAATGAAGGAGCTGTTACATATTTCTGATACTACAAGTACCACAAAAAAGGGTATTATGTGGAAGTGAAAAAACTACCTGTAGTTTTTCCTGAATCAGATAAAATAAAATGAAGTGTGTGATGATGCGTGGGTTTACCCCGATAGCAAATATTGGCGTTATACCCTTTCCCGCCAGAAGTTAGGGCGCGTTGGGAAACACCCCTTAGGGTGGAAAAGGCGCTCACACGCTTATCAAGTGGCGTTACCGTCTCCAGATACGGCCGCCCTCAAGGAGCCAGCTGATAGGCAGCTGGAAAAATATCCTAAAAAGTATATACACACATACGGTGGTTATACTGCGACCAGCGATCGCCATCAGCCTGGAGATGCAGTGCTGGGTTGGCTTGGTCGAATTCCCTGACTAAAAATATTTTATTGATATAGAGCATTTAATAGGATGCATTCTATATATATGTATGCGAGATGCACAGAGGGATATTTGCACTCTGGCATCAAGATAAGTGCGTTTTCCATATCTCCCGGAAGATGTCATGGACACGACAGTGGTCAGGTGATACAGATCCCATACGGCACGTGGAAGTATTGCCGTATAAAGGGAAGGAGTTATTTGGGGTCGGTCCATCGGACCTGGGGGCCACGGCTACAGCTGGGAAATCCAACCTTTTTACCCCAAGTTACATCTCAGCAGAAAAAGACACTGTCTTTTCAGCCTCAATCCTTCCGTTCCCATGTGGGCAAGCGGGCAAAAGGCCAGTCATATCTGCCCAGACATAGAGGAAAGGGAAGTAGACTGCAGCAGGCAGCCCCTTCCCAGGAAAAGAAGCCCTCCACCAGTGGGGGGGTAGTCTCAAGAGTCTCAGCGCGCAGTGGGATCACTCGCAAGTTGACCCCTAGATCGTACAAGTATTATCCCAGGGGTACAGATTGGAGAGTCGAGACATTTTTTCCTCGCAGGTTCCTGAAGCCTGCTTTACCAACGGCTTCCTCCGACAGGGAGGCAGTATTGAAAAAAATTCACAAGCTGTATTTCCAGCAGGTGATAATCAAAGTACCCCTCCTACAACAAGGAAAAGGGTATTTGTCTTCCACACTATATTGTGGTACTGAAGCC
This sequence comes from Pseudophryne corroboree, assembly GCF_028390025.1. NCBI lineage: Eukaryota > Metazoa > Chordata > Amphibia > Anura > Myobatrachidae > Pseudophryne > Pseudophryne corroboree. The sequence continues at coordinate 559,535,678 of NC_086444.1, forward strand.
AGACGGCTTGGTGAGACATAGTCTAAATCTGAAATCTTTGAACACTTACATAAAAAGGTTCAAATCAAGATGGAGTCACTCAAAGCAGTGATAGAGAACCGGAAAAAAGGGGACTATATGGTGTCCCTGGACATCAAGGATTACCTCCATGTCCAAATTTGCCCTTCTCAACAAGGGTACCTCTGGTTCGTGATACAGAACTGTCAATATCAGTTTCAGACGCTGCCGTTGAATTATCCACGGCACCCCGGGCCTTTACCAAGGTAATGGCCGAAAAGATGATTCTTAAAAGAAGAAAGGCATCTTAATTATCCCTTACTTGGACGATATCCTGAAAGGGGCAAGTTTCCAGAGAACAGTTGGAGGTCGGAAAAGAACTATCTAAAGTAGTTCTACGACAGCACGAGTGGATTCTAAATATTCCAAAAATCGCAGCTGTTTTCCGATGATACGTCTGCTGTTCCTAGGAATGATTCTGGGCATAGTCCAGAAAGAGGTATTTCTCCTGGAGGGGAAAGCCAGGGAGTTATCCGACCTAGTCAGAAACCTCCTAAAACCAGGCCAAGTATCAGTGCATCAATGCACAGGAGTCCTGGGAAAAATGGTGGCTTCTTACGAAGCGATTCCATTCGGCAGATCTCACGCAAAAACTTTTCAGGGGGATTTGCTGGACGAATGGTCCGGATCGCATCTTCAGATGCATCAGCGGATAACCCTGTCTCCAAGGACAAGGGTGTCTCTTCTGTGGGGGCTGCAGAGTGCTCATCTTCTAGAGGGCAGCACATTCAGCATTCAGGACTGTGTTCTGGTGACCACGGATGCCAGCCTGAGAGGCTGGGGAACAGTCACACAAGGAAGAAATTTCCAAGGAAGTGTGGTCAAGTCTGGAGATTTCTCTCCACATGAATATACTGGAGCTAAGGGCAATTTACGATGCTCTGAGCCTAGGAAGACCTCTGCTTCAAAGTCAACCGGTGCTGATCCAGTAGGACATCATCATGGCAGTCGCCCACGTAAACAGACGGGGCGGCACAAGAAGCAGGAGGGCAATGACAGCAAGGATTCTTCGCTGGGCGAAAGATCATGTGATAACACTGTCAGCAGTGTTCATTCCGGGAGTGGACAACTAGGAAGATTTCCTCAGCATAAATGAATTCCACCCGGAAAAGTGGGAACTTCATCTGGAAGTTTCCACATGTTTGTAAACCGTTGGGAAAGACCAAAGGTGGTTATGATGGCGTCCCACATGAAGCGCCAGGTCTAGAGACCCTCATGCAATAGCTGGGACGCTCTGGTAACACCGTGGGTGTACCAGTCGGTGTATGTGTTCCCTCCTCTGCCTTTCATACCCAGTGTATGGAGAATGATAGGAAGGAGAGGAGTAAGAACTATACTCGTGGTTCCGGTTTGGGCCAAGAAGAACTTGGTACCCGGAACTTCAAGAGATACTAGAAAGGATCTTGATTCAGCAAGAATCATGTCTGTTCCATGACTTACCGCAGCTGCGTTGACGCCAGGGCGGGTGAACGCCGGATCCTAAGGGAAAAAGGCATTCCGGAAGAGGTCATCCCTACCCTGGTCAGAGCCAGGAAGGAGGTGACCGCACAACATTATCACCGCTTAGGTGAAAATATGTTCCATGGTGTGAGGCCAGGAAGGCTCCACGGAAGAATTTCAACTAGGTTAATTCCTACATTCCTGCAAGCAGGAGTGTATATGGGTCTCAAATTGGGGTCCATTAAGGTTCAAATTTCGACCGGTCGATTTTCTTCCAGAAAGAAATTGGCTTCAGTTCCTGAAGTCCAGAAGTTGTTAAGGGAGTACTGCATATACAACCCCTTTTTGATGTCTCCAGTGGCACTGGGCGATCTCAACGTAGTTTGGGATTCCTAAAATCACATTGTTTTAAACAACTCAAATCTGTGGATTTGATATATCTCACATGGAAAGTGACCATGCTGTTGGTCCTGGCCTCGGCCAGGCGAGTGTCAGAATTGGCGGCTTTATCTCACAAAGCCATATCTGATTGTCCATTCGGACAGAGCAAAGCTGTGGACTCGTCCCCAGTTTCTCCCTAAGGTGGTGTCAGCGTTTCACCTGAACCAGCTTATTGTGGTGCCTGCGGCTACTAGGGACTTGGAGGACTCCAAGTTGCTGGATGTTGTCAGGGCCCTGAAAATATAGTTTCCAGGTCGGCTGGAGTCAGGAAATCTGACTTGCTGTTTATCCTGTATGCACCCAACAAGCTGGGTGCTCCTGCTTCTAAGCAGACTATTGCTCGTTGGATTTGTAGTACAATTCAGCTTGCACATTCTGTGGCAGGCTTGCCACAGCAAAAAATATGTAAATGCCCATTCCACAAGGAAGGTGGGCTCATCTTGGGCGGCTGCCCGAGGGGTCTCGGCATTACAACTCTGCCGAGCAGCTACGTGGTCGGGGGAGAACACGTTTGTAAAATTTTACAAATTTGATACCCTGGCAAAAGAGGACCTGGAGTTCTCTCATTCGGTGCTGCAGAGTCATCCGCACTCTCCCGCCCGTTTGGGAGCTTTGGTATAATCCCCATGGTCCTTTCAGGAACCCCAGCATCCACTAGGACGATAGAGAAAATAAGAATTTACTTACCGATAATTCTATTTCTCGGAGTCCGTAGTGGATGCTGGGCGCCCATCCCAAGTGCGGATTATTCTGCAATACTTGTACATAGTTATTGTTACAAAAATCGGGTTATTGTTGTAGGAAGCCGTCTTTCAGAGGCTCCTTTTGTTATCATACTGTTAACTGGGTTTAGATCACAAGTTGTACGGTGTGATTGGTGTGGCTGGTATGAGTCTTACCCGGGATTCAAAATCCTCCCTTATTGTGTACGCTCGTCCGGGCACGGTACCTAACTGGAGTCTGGAGGAGGGTCATAGGGGGAGGAGCCAGTGCACACCACCTGATCTGGAAAAGCTTTACTTTTTGTGCCCTGTCTCCTGCGGAGCCGCTATTCCCCATGGTCCTTTCAGGAACCCCAGCATCCACTACGGACTCCGAGAAATAGAATTATCGGTAAGTAAATTCTTATTTTTTCCCCCGTCAGATGAATTAAATGAAGTGTGTGAAGAAGCGTGGGCTTCCCCTGATAAGAAATTGGTAATTCCTAAGAAGGTACTAATGGCGTTCCCTTTCCCGCCAGAGGATAGGTTACGTTGGGAAACACCTCCTAGAGTGGATAAAGCGCTCACACGTTTGTCTAAAAAGGTGGCACTACCGTCTCAGGATACGGCCGCCCTTAAGGAACCTGCTGATAGAAAGCAGGAGGCGATCCTGAAGTCTGTATATACACACTCAGGCATTATACTTAGACCAGCTATTGCGTCAGCATGGATGTGCAGTGCTGCCGCTGCGTGGTCGGATAAACTGTCAGAAAATATTGACACACTAGACAGAGACACGATTCTGCTAACAATTGACCATATCAAAGACTCAGTCTTATATATGAGAGATGCACAGAGGGAAGTCTGCCGGCTGGCATCTAAAATAAGTGCATTGTCCATCTCTGCTAGGAGATCCCTGGACATCAAGGATGCTTACCTGCATGTCCCCATTTACCATCCTCACCAGGAGTACCTCAGATTTGTGGTACAGGATTGCCATTACCAATTCCAGACGCTGCCGTTTGGACTCTCCACGGCACCGAGGGTATTTACCAAGGTTATGGCGGAAATGATGATACTCCTTCGAAAAAAGGGAGTTTTAATTATCCCATACTTGGACGATCTCCTAATAAAGGCACGATCCAAGGAACAGTTGTTAGTGGGAGTAGCACTATCTCAGGAAGTGCTGCGCCAGCACGGCTGGATTCTGAATATCCCAAAGTCACAGCTGGTCCCGACGACACGTCTAATGTTCCTGGGAATGATTCTGGACACAGTCCAGAAAAAAGTGTTTCTCCCGGAGGAGAAAGCCAGGGAGTTGTCTTCTCTAGTCAGAGACCTCCTAAAACCAAAACAGGTATCGGTGCATCACTGCACGCGGGTCCTGGGAAAGATGGTAGCTTCTTACGAAGCAATTCCATTCGGCAGGTTCCATGCCAGGATTTTTCAGTGGGACCTGTTGGACAAGTGGTCCGGATCGCATCTTCAGATGCATCGCTTGATAACCCCTGTCCCCAAGAACCAGGGTGTCTCTTCTGTGGTGGCTGCAGAGTGCTCATCTTTTGGAGGGCCGCAGATTCGGCATACAGGACTGGGTCCTAGTGACCACGGATGCCAGCCTACGAGGCTGGGGGGCAGTCACAAAGGGAAGAAACTTCCAAGGACTATGGTCAAGTCAGGAGACTTCCCTTCACATAAATATTCTGGAACTAAGGGCCATTTACAATGCCCTAAGTCAAGCAAAATCCCTGCTCCTACACCAGCCGGTGCTGATCCAGTCAGACAACATCACGGCAGTCGCCCATGTGAATCGACAGGGCGGCACAAGAAGCAGGATGGCAATGGCAGAAGCCACAAGGATTCTCCGATGGGCGGAAAATCATGTACTAGCACTGTCAGCAGTGTTCATCCCGGGAGTGGACAACTGGGAAGCAGACTTTCTCAGCAGGCACGACCTCCACCCGGGAGAGTGGGGACTTCATCCAGAAGTCTTCCAAATGATTGTAAATCAGTGGGGTCGTCCACAGGTGGACATGATGGTGTCCCGCCTAAACAAAAAACTAGAGAGGTATTGCGCCAGGTCAAGAGACCCTCAGGCGATAGCTGTGGACGCTCTAGTGACACCGTGGGTGTACCAGTCAGTTTATGTGTTCCCTCCTCTACCTCTCATACCAAAGGTATTGAGAATAATAAGAAAGCGAGGTGTAAACACAATTCTCGTGGTTCCGGATTGGCCAAGAAGAGCGTGGTACCCGGAACTTCAAGAGATGATCTCAGAGGACCCGTGGTCTCTGCCGCTCAGACAAGACCTGCTACAGCAGGGGCCCTGTCTGTTCCAAGACTTACCGCGGCTGCGTTTGACGGCATGGCGGTTGAACGCCGGATCCTGAAGGAAAAGGGCATTCCGGAGGAAGTCATTCCTACGCTTATTAAAGCTAGAAAAGAGGTTACAGCAAATCATTATCACCGCATATGGCGGAAGTATGTTGCATGGTGTGAGGCCGAAAAGGCCCCAACAGAGGAATTTCAACTAGGTCGATTTCTGCATTTCCTGCAAGCAGGAGTTAATATGGGCCTAAAACTAGGCTCCATTAAAGTACAGATCTCGGCTCTGTCGATTTTCTTTCAAAAAGAACTAGCTTCAGTACCTGAAGTTCAGACATTTGTGAAAGGAGTGCTGCATATTCAGCCCCCATTTGTGCCTCCTGTGGCACCTTGGGATCTCAACGTGATGTTGAGTTTCTTAAAATCACATTGGTTTGAGCCACTAAAAACCGTGGATCTGAAATATCTCACGTGGAAAGTGGTCATGTTATTGGCTTTGGCTTCAGCCAGGCGTGTGTCAGAATTGGCGGCTTTATCATGTAAAAGCCCTTATCTGATTTTCCATATGGATAGGGCAGAATTGAGGACTCGTCCCCAATTTCTCCCAAAGGTGGTGTCAGCGTTTCACCTGAACCAGCCTATTGTGGTGCCTGCGGCTACTAGGGACTTGGAGGACTCCAAGTTGCTAGACGTTGTCAGGGCCCTGAAAATATATGTTTCCAGGACGGCTGGAGTCAGAAAATCTGACTCGCTGTTTATCCTGTATGCACCCAACAAGCTGGGTGCTCCTGCTTCTAAGCAGACTATTGCTCGCTGGATTTGTAGTACAATTCAGCTTGCTCATTCTGTGGCAGGCCTGCCACAGCCAAAATCTGTAAATGCCCATTCCACTAGGAAGGTGGGCTCATCTTGGGCGGCTGCCCGAGGGGTCTCGGCTTTACAACTTTGCCGAGCAGCTACTTGGTCAGGGGCAAACACGTTTGCAAAATTCTACAAATTTGATACCCTGGCTGAGGAGGACCTGGAGTTCTCTCATTCGGTGCTGCAGAGTCATCCGCACTCTCCCGCCCGTTTGGGAGCTTTGGTATAATCCCCATGGTCCTTTCGGAGTTCCCAGCATCCACTAGGACGTTAGAGAAAATAAGAATTTACTCACCGGTAATTCTATTTCTCGTAGTCCGTAGTGGATGCTGGGCGCCCATCCCAAGTGCGGTTTATCTGCAATACTTGTACATAGTTATTGTTAACTAAATCGGGTTATTGTTGAGCCATCTGTTGAGAGGCTCAGTTGTTTCATACTGTTAACTGGGATTCATATCACGAGTTGTACGGTGTGATTGGTGTGGCTGGTATGAGTCTTACCCGGGATTCAAAATCCTTCCTTATTGTGTACGCTCGTCCGGGCACAGTGTCCTAACTGAGGCTTGGAGGAGGGTCATAGTGGGAGGAGCCAGTGCACACCAGGTAGTCATAAATCTTTCTAGAGTGCCCAGCCTCCTTCGGAGCCCGCTATTCCCCATGGTCCTTTCGGAGTTCCCAGCATCCACTACGGACTACGAGAAATAGAATTACCGGTGAGTAAATTCTTATTTTTTTTACAAGAAACCCATATAAAATTAATTCATAGAGCATACATTTCGCAGGCTCAGCGCAAACACTTTGTACCCGCCGAAACAGGGCAATGCCCTAAGTGCAAGGCCTCATCGGCTACCTTTTTTCATAATGTATGGTCTTGTGGAACAATTAAAAAGTTTTGGAACAAGATTATTTCATATATTAATACCACATTTAGTTTAAAAGTGTCATTAGATCCTGCAGCATTGTTGTTTGCTAATTTCAAAAACTGGACTCTAGGTGCTGAGTCCTTTCTTAATTGTACTGGTCACTGTTGCCAAAAAAGTAATATTGACACAGTGGATACACCGTTCACCACCCAGATTAGATATGGTCCACTGCATGCTTCTTAAAACCATGTATTTAGACAGATACTCCACGCTCCCTAATGTTGAAAAAGGTATTACAGGTTGAGTATTCCATATCCAAATATTCCGAAATACGGAATATTCCGAAATACGGACTTTTTTTAGCGAGAGTGAGATAGTGAAATCTTTGTTTCTCTAACGTCCTAGTGGATGCTGGGAACTCCGTAAGGACCATGGGGAATAGACGGGCTCCGCAGGAGACATGGGCACATTAAGAAAGAATTTAGATTCTGGTGTGCTCTGGCTCCTCCCTCTATGTCCCTCCTCCAGACCTCAGTTTGAATCTGTGCCCGGACGAGCTGGGTGCTGTTCAGTGAGCTCTCCTGAGCTTGCTGTAAGAAAGTATTTTGTTAGGTTTTTTATTTTCAGGGAGCTCTGCTGGCAACAGACTCCCTGCATCGTGGGACAGAGGGGACAGAAGCAGCCCTACTCTCTGAAGCTAGGTCCTGCTTCTTAGGCTACTGGACACCATTAGCTCCAGAGGGATCGTACACAGGATCTCACCCTCGTCGTCCGATCCCAGAGCCGCGCCACCGTCCCCCTCGCAGAGCCGGAAGACAGAAGACAGAAGCCGGGTGAGTATGAGAAGCAAGAAGACTTTGAAATCGGCGGCAGAAGACTCCATTCTACACATGAGGTAACGCACAGCACTGCAGCTGTGCGCCATTGCTCCAAACACACCTCACATACTCCGGTCACTGTAAGGGTGCAGGGCGCAGGGGGGGGGCGCCCTGGGCAGCATATGGACCTCTTTTGGCAAAAGTACACATATATACAGTTGGGCACTGTATATATGTATGAGCCCCCGCCAAGAAAAGGTATATTTAAGCGGGACAGAAGCCCGCCGTCGAGGGGGCGGGGCTTCTTCCTCAGCACTCACCTGCGCCATTTTTTCTCCACAGCTCCGCTGAGAGGAAGCTCCCCAGGCTCTCCCCTGCAGGTACATGGTAGAAGAGGGTAAAAAGAGAGGAGGGGCACATAATTAGGCGCAAAAATCTATATAACAGCAGCTACTGGGTTAACATTAAGTTACTGTAGTCAATGAAAAAATTAATTTACTGCGCTTGTTAAATAAATGAGCTGCTTTCTTGGAGAATGGTTTTATAATAAAGAATGGAAAGCGCTATAGAGAGTAAGTAATTATATATGAAAAATAAAAAGAATAAAATGTTAACAAAAATATGCGGTGCCTGTAAATGAAATTTTTTTGTTAGATAGAGAATGTTTACACTCCTTTGAGTGAATATGTAATGGAGTAGCCAGCACAATGAGTTTGAATAACCTGGTTTACATGTGATTATCCTACCTTTCCCTGCGCTACGATGTTCATGAGCCGCTGCGGCTCTGATGTATGTTGCCGTGCGGCGGCCGGTGAGGCTGGCGGCTCTGATGTTTCTTGCCGTACGGCGGCCGGCGGGGCTGGCAGCGTTTCAAGTCCCGCTGCGTCCAGCGGGGCTGTGCGCTGCTGTAGTCTCTCTCCTGGCTCCAGGTGCAGCCGTTGTTTCCTGCTCGTGCTGTGGCCGTTAGCAAGGCCGTGCTGAAAGCTTCCTCCTTGTTAAAAAAGGGACTCTCCAACGCGTTTCATGCAATAAAATGCACTTTTTCGAGGAGTAGAAATGAATTAAATGTCTTTATTAAATTAGATTTTTTATATTAAAAATACCGGTACTTCCGGCCAGAAATGACATCACTTTTTTTTGGTGGGAACCATATGTTCCGTTTAGCACTTATATAGAAAATTTAAAAGTGAAAATAAAATCTCTATTTAAATAAAATGTTAAAACATTATATCAGGTACCGCACGAATGAGATTATTGTATCTTTATTCTCTAGTTTATTTTATAAGAACAGAAATAATTTTAAATTACTATATACGAAGCGTTAATAAATTAATTTTATTTGTAAGTTTATTATTGGTCTTAATAGTTTTCATGCTGTTATTTTCGAAGAAATGGATTTAGTTCAATTTCTACATTCAGGCCTTTTGGAGTCATAGTTTTTAGGTCAAAGATCCATTTTGTTTCTGCCATTTTTAGTTCCTCTGAAATGTTTCCACCTCTCCAATTAGGTTGAATTTTTTTAATCACCATAAATTTTGTTCCTGTAGGATTTTTATTGTGGACTTCTGAATAATGTTTTGAAACGTTATGTGTAATCAGTCCTTTTTTGATGTTATTAATATGTTCTGCAAATCTAACCTTTGCTTTTCTTTTTGTTTGTCCCACGTATTGAAGTTTGCATGGACATTGTAGGAGGTAGATAACTCCTTCTGTATCGCAGCTTAGCACTTGATTAATATAATATGATTTTCCTGTTGCTGTGGATGAGAAGTTGGTGATGTTTTTCGTTGTTCTATTGCTTATACCGCATGCTTTACAATTTAAACATTGTCTGTATCCTTTATTAGTGAGATCATGGTCTTTTTTTCCTTGCTGATGTAAGTGGCTTTTTACAATTGTTTGTTTGATGGATTTAGCTCGTCGATAAATGATCTTGGGTTGTTCTGGTATTATGTGTTTGAGTGTCTCATCTAATTGTAGGATGTGCCAATGTTTGCGTATCATCTTCTCCACCGCTGTTGTATTGCTGCTGTATTGAGTGATAAATGGCAGTTCAAAGGAATTTTCTTTTTTATCTTTATATTTGATCAGTTCTTTTCTGTCCGTTTGTTTCAACTTATCAATGTGTTTTTGAATCTCAAAGTCCGAGTATCCTTTTTCTACGAAGTTCTTTTTCATATGTTCACTTTGTTCTAGAAAGATGTTATCATCCGTGCAATTTCTTCGTAGTCGTTGTAGTTGTCCTCCAGGAATATTTCTGATCCATTGTCTGTGATGATTACTATGAGTGGGTAGTGTGTTATTGCCATTGACCTCTTTAAAATGTGTTTTGGTCTTAATTTTTTGATGTTCAATGAAGATTTCCAAATCTAGGAAAATGACTTGTTCCTTGCTGGTGGTTGTGGTGAATTCCAAATTTAATGAATTACTATTGATGTACGTAATGAATTGTTGTAGTTTTTCTTCTGGTCCGTCCCAGATGAACAGCACATCATCTATATAACGATACCATCCAATTAGATTTTTTGAAAAAATATTTTCTGTCCAGATGGTATCGTCCTCCCATTTTGACATGAAGAGATTGGCATAACTTGGGGCTAAAGGCGTGCCCATGGCTGTTCCGCATTTTTGAAGGTAGAATTTGTCGTTGTACCAGAAATAGTTATGTTTTAATATGAATTCAATGTTTGCCATAATGAAATTGATTTGTTGGTTGGGAATTGTGGTTTGGGTGGAAAGATAATGTCTGGTGTGCATGCATCCTGCTTTGTGTTCGATGCAGGTGTATAGTGATTTTACATCCGCAGTTCCTAAGGTGTATGATGTTTTCCATGTAACATTTTTCAAAATTTGAAAAATATTAATGGTGTCCTTGAGGTAACTTTTTTTGTTGAGTCACCAAATTTTGTAAAAAATGATCTGTATATTTGGATAAATTTGATGTGATGGAATTTATGCCAGAAATGATGGGTCGTCCAGGTGGATTTGTGAGATGTTTATGGATTTTTGGCAAGAAATAAAACGTAGGAATTTTTGGGTTTGGTTGTATAAGGTATTCAAATTCTTTTTTGTTGATAATGCCTATTTCTAGGCCTTCTTCAAGATGTTCTTGCAGCTCTCTCGTGAATTCTTGTGTAGGATCTTGCTTTAAAATAATGTACGTTTCTAGATCCCCTAATAGGCGTTCTGCTTCTGCTTCATACATGTCTCTTTGCATTATGACGATCCCTCCGCCTTTATCTGCGGGCTTGATGACTATCGTTTCATCCTTTTTTAGTTCCATCAAGGCTGTATTTTCTTCTTTTGTTAAGCGGCTCATGAACATCGTAGCGCAGGGAAAGGTAGGATAATCACCTGTAAACCAGGTTATTCAAACTCATTGTGCTGGCTACTCCATTACATATTCACTCAAAGGAGTGTAAACATTCTCTATCTAACAAAAAAAATTCATTTACAGGCACCGCATATTTTTGTTAACATTTTATTCTTTTTATTTTTCATATATAATTACTTACTCTCTATAGCGCTTTCCATTCTTTATTATAAAGTTACCGTAGTGTTCACTCTAGGCTGTTTTAGCAGGGCGCCGCGCCCTGCCCGTTTTTTAACAGGCAAAACCCGCCCTGCCCCTTTTGCGGCGCCCTGCTAGAACAGCCGCCCGCTCCCTGCCCTCCCGGCGTGTATAGATGCCGTGCGCATGCGCGCGGCATCCATTCACGCATTGGGAGAGGGCTGGGGGAAGCCCAGCACCGACGGAGGTGCTGGGCACGCCCCCAACAGTGACGTCGCCGGCCACAGACGCTCTCTATAGTAGCGTCTGTGGGCCGCACCGCCCCCTAAAATTACAGAGGCGTGGCCACGCCCCTAATTTGCGTGGCCGCCCCCCCATTTCGGACGCGCACATGTGCCCCCTTGAGTCCGGCGCCCTGCCCCTTTTCACTCCTAGAGTGAACACTATTACTGTGTTATTCCTGGGTTTATAGCGCTGGGGTGTGTGCTGGCATACTCTCTGTCTGTCTCTCCAAAGGGCCTTGTGAGGGAATTGTCTTCAGATGAGCATTCCCTGAGTGTGTGGTGTGTCGGTACGTGTTTGTTGACATGTCTGAGGTAAAAGGCTCCCCTAGGAGGAGATGGAGAAAATGTGTGTGTGAGTGGTGTCTCCGTCGACAACGCCGACACCTATTTGGATATGTGAAATTAAGTGCTAAGGTAAAATTATTGCACAAAAGATTAGAGAACAGACAGGGAATCTACCCATGTCTGTCCCTATGTCGCAGAGGCCTTCAGAGTCTCTCAATGCTCACTATCCAAAATAATAGACACTGATATCGACACAGAGTCTGACTCCAGTGTCGACTACGATAATGCAAAGTTACAGCCAAAATGGCAGGAAAGTATTCAATATATGATTATTGTAATAAAAAATGTTTTGCATATCACTGATGACTCATCTGTCCCTGACACAAGGGTACACATGTTTAAGGGGAAGAAAGCTGAGGTAAATTTCCCTCCTCTCATGAAGAAAAAGAGCGGGAATCTCCAGACAAGAGACTGCAGTTTCCCACAAAGAATTCTCAGGGAGTATCCTTTCCCTACTAGGGCCAGGATACGATGGGGATCTTCCCCTAGGGTGTCACATTTGCCCAAAAGGTAGCGCTGACTTAACAGCTATCCTCAGGGATCCTGCAGATAGCATGCAGTAAAAGTACTTTGAAGTCCATTTACACACATTCTGGTACTCTACTCAGACCGGCGATTGTGTCGGCATGGGTTTATAGCGCTGTAGCAGCGTGGACAGATACCTTATCAGCAGAGATTGAGACCCTAGTATGTATATATATATATATATATATATATATATATATGTATATATATATATATATATATATATATATATATATATAAAAGATGCTGTCTTAGATATATATATAAAACATGCCCAAAGAGACATTAGTCTACTGGGTTCTAGAGTCAACGCTATGTCGATTTCTGCTTGACGTGTCCTGTGGAACATGCAATGGACAGGTGATGCCGACTTAAGAGGCATATGGAAGGTTTACCTTACAAGGCTGAGGATTGTGTGGAGAAGGGATCTCGGACCTGGTCTCCACAGCTATAGCTGGTAATTCTGATCTTTTGCCTTATATTCCAGCACAGCCTAGGAAAGCACGACATTATCAAATGCAGTCCTTTCGATCACAAAGAAACAAGAAAGTCCGAGGTGCGTCCTTTCTTGACAGAGGCAGGGGCAGAGGAAAGAAGCTGCACAACACAGCTAGTTCCCAGGAACAGAAGTCTTCCCCGGCCTCTACAAAATCCACCGAATGTCGCTGGGGCTCCATAGGCGGAGCTAGGCCCGGTGGGGGCACGTCTTCGAAATTTCAGCCACAAGTGGGTTCACTCCCTGTTGGATCCCTGGGCAATAGATATTGTGTCTCAGGGATACAAGCTGGACTTCGAGGAGATGCCCCCTCACCGAATGCCGTGCCGGCTTCCCCCCACGAGAGGGAAATAGTGTTAACTACAATTCACAAATTGTATCTTCAACAGGTGGTGGTCAAGGTTCCCCTCCTTCAACAAGGAAGGGGTTATTATTCGACCATGTTTGTAGTCCCGAAACCGGACGGTTCGGTCAGACCCATATTGAATTTAAAATCCCTGAACATATGCCTGAAAAGGTTCAAGTTCAAGATGGAATCGCTGAGAGCGGTCATCGCAAGCCTGGAAGGGGGGGATTTTATGGTGTCTCTGGACATAAAGGATACATACCTTCATGTCCCCATTTATCCACCTCATCAGGCGTACCTCATTTGTGGTACAGGATTGTCATTACCAATTTCAGACGTTGCCGTTTGGTCTCTCCACGGCACCGAGAATAATTACCAAGGTAATGGCGGAAATTATGGTACTCCTGCGGAAGCAAGGAGTCACAATTATCCCATAATTGGACGATCTCATAAAAGCAAGATCAAGAGAGCAGTTGCTGATCAGCGTAGCACTTTCTCTGGAAGTGTAACGGCAACACGGCTGGATTATAAGTATTCCAAAGTCGCAGTTGGTTCCTAGGGCTCGTCTGCCTTTCCTAGGCATGATTCTAGACACAGACCAGAAAAGGGGTTATCTCCCGATAGAGAGAGCTCATGACACTGGTCAGGAACCTATTAAAACCAAAACAGGTATCAGTGCATCACTGCACTCGAGTCCTGGGAAGGATGGTGGCATCATACGAGGCCATTCCCTTCGGCAGGTTCTATGCGAGGACCTTTCAATGGGACTTATTGGACAGGTGGTCCGGATCGCATCTTCAGATGCATCGGTTAATCACCCTATCCCCCAGGGCCAGGGTGTCTCTCCTGTGGTGGCTGCAGAGTGCTCACCTTCTCGAGGGCCGCAGATTCGGCATTCAGGACTGGGTCCTGGAGACCACGGATGCAAGCCTCCGAGGGTGGGGAGCAGTCACACAGGGAAGAAATTTCCAAGGTCTGTGGTCAAGTCAGGAGACTTGCCTTCACATCAACATCCTGGAACTAAGGGCCGTATACAACGCCCTACGTCAAGCGGAGACCGTGCTTCGCGACCAACCGGTTCTGATTCAGTCAGACACCATCACCACAGTGGCTCATGTAAACCGACAAGGCGGCGCAAGGAGCAGGGTAGCGAGCCACCAGAATTCTTCGCTGGGCGGAAAATCACGTAAGCGCACTGTCAGCAGTGTTCATCCCGGGAGTGGACAACGGGGAAGCAGACTTCCTCAGCAGATACGACCTCCACCCGGCAGAGTGGGGACTTCATCAGGAAGTCTTCGCACAGACTGCAAGTCGGTGGGTACTGCCACAGGTGGACATGATGGCATCCCGCCTCAACAAAAAACTACAGAGGTATTGCGCCAGGTCGAGACCCTCAGGCGATAGCTGTAGACGCTCTGGTGACACCGTGGGTGTTCCAGTCGGTCTATGTATTTCCTCCTCTTCTTCTCACACCAAGGTGCTGAGAATAATAAGAAAAAGAGGAGTGAGAACGATACTCATTGTTCCAGATTGGCCACGAAGGACTTGGTATCCAGATCTACAAGAAATGCTCACAGAGGACCCGTGGCCTCTTCATCTAAGACAGGACTTGTTGCAACAGGGGCCCTGTCTGTTCCAAGACTTACCGCGGCTGCGTTTGACGGCATGGCGGTTGAACGCCGGATTCTAGCGAAAAAAGGCATTCCGGAGGAGGTCATTCCTACGCTGATAAAGGCTAGGAAGGACGTGACAACTCAACATTATCACCGTATATGGCGAAAATATGTTGCTTGGTGTGAGGCCAGGAATGCCCCTATGGAGGAATTCCAGCTGGGCCGTTTCCTTCACGTCCTACAGTCAGGAGTGAATTTGGGCCTAAAATTGGGGTCCATTAAGGTCCAGCTTTCGGCCCTATCCATTTTCTTTCAAAAGGAGTTGACTTCTCTAACTGAAGTTCAGACGTTGTAAAGGGAGTGCTGCATATTCAACCCCCTTTTGTGCCTCCAGTGGCACCTTGGGATCTTAACGTGGTGTTGAGTTTCCTGAAATCCCACTGGTTTGAACCACTCAAAACGGTGGAATTGAAATGTCTCACGTGGAAGGTGGTCATGCTGCTAGCCTTGGCTTCGGCTAGGCGTGTGTCAGAATTAGCGGCTTTTGTCACATAAAAGCCCCTATCTGGTTTTCCATGCGGATAGAGCAGAGTTGCGGACCCGTCCACAATTCCTGCAAAAAGTGGTTTCATCTTTTCATATAAACCAACCTATTGTGGTGCCTGTGGCTACTACTGACTTGGAGGATTCCGAGTTGCTTGATGTGGTCAGGGCTTTGAAGGTTTATGTAGCCAGAACGGCTAGAGTCAGGAAAACAGACTCTTTGTTTATCCTGTATGCTTCCAACAAGCTTGGTGCGCCTGCTTCACAGCAAACTATTGATCGCTGGATCTGTAACACGCTTCAGCAGGCTCATTCTGCGGCTGGATTGCCGCTGCCTAAATCAGTTAAGGCCCATTCCACTAGGAAGGTGGGCTCTTCTTGGGCGGCTGCCCGAGGGGTCTCGGCAATACAGCTGCGCCGAGCGGCTACTTGGTCAGGTTCAAACACTTTTGCAAAGTTCTACAAGTTTGATACCCTGGCTGAGGAGGACCTTGTGTTTGCTCATTCGGTGCTGCAGAGTCATCCGCACTCTCCCGCCCGTTTGGGAGCTTTGGTATAATCCCCATGGTCCTTACGGAGTTCCCAGCATCCACTAGGACGTTAGAGAAAATAAGATTTTACTTACCGGTAAATCTATTTCTCGTAGTCCGTAGTGGATGCTGGGCGCCCGTCCCAAGTGCGGACTTCTTCTGCAATACTTGTATATAGTTATTACTGCAATAAGGGCTATGTTATGGTTGCATCAAGGTTGAACTGATGCTCTGTTGTTGTTCATACTGTTGACTGGGTAAGTTTATCACTATTTATACGGTGTGATGGGTGTGGCTGGTATGAATCTTGCCCTGGATTACCAAAATCCTTTCCTTGTACTGTCAGCTCTTCCGGGCACAGTTTCTCTAACTGAGGTCTGGAGGAGGGACATAGAGGGAGGAGCCAGAGCCAGGGCCGGTGCAAGGTTTCAAGACACCCTAGGCAAAGCTATACAATACCGCCCCTGCTTTCCCCAATACCCTCCATCCAGCCACTCACATACATAATTGACTTCTTTAAATATTATATTCATTTTTAGATTTACACTATAAAAAGTAATAACAATAACACTGTCTGCAGGACCACCATGTAATACTAAGAGCATTTTAATGACCGCCAGATAATACGGAGAGCATTTTAATGGCGGGCAGACAGTACAGAGAGCATTTTAGTGACCATAAGACAATGCAGAGAGCATTTTAGTGGTGGTCATACAATACAGAGAGCATTTTAGTGACCGCCAGACAATACGGAAAGCAGTTAAGTAAACACCAGACAATACAGAGGGCATTACTGTGACTGCTATACAATACTGACAGCATTTTAGTGACTGGCCCACAACACTGAATACAGGAAAATGGACACAATTCTCAGAGTGAGGAGCAATATATAAAACATCCCTGCATTGTGACAGGAGGGGTAATGCCCTATGTGCCATCAGTGATTATAAATATATAACATGGTGATGACATGGATTAGCTGTCCACTGGTTACTACTGCTTGGGCCTCATGAACACTTATCTCTCTTGCAATAATTCATCTGGATAGTGGGGGTCATTCCGAGTTGTTCACTCGCTAGCTGCTTTTAGCAGCATTGCACACGCTAAGCCGCCGCCCTCTGGGAGTGTATCTTAGCTTAGCAGAATAGCGAATGAAAGATTAGCAGAACTGCTACTAAATAATTCTTTGCAGTTTCTGAGTAGCTCCAGACCTACTCCCAGATTGCAAGCAGCTCAGTCCGTTTAGTTCCTGGTTTGACATCACAAACACGCCCTGCGTTCAGCCAGCCACTCCCCCGTTTCTCCAGCCACTCCCGCATTTTTCCCTGACACCCCTGCGGTTTTTTTGCAAACGCCGGGAAACCGCTGAGTTGCCGCCTAGAAACGCCCCTTTCCTGTCAATCATGTACCGAACACCAGTGCGACTGAAAAGCTCCGCAGAAGCCACAGCAAAACAGCTAAGTTTTGTGTTAAATAACTAAGCGCATGCGCCCTGCGTACCATGCGCATGCGCAGTTAGCAACAAATCGCAGCATAGCGAAAATCGGCAATGAGCGAACAACTCGGAATGACCCCCAGTGTGCTGGCTCTTAGTGATGTACAGATTTAATGATCTCTCCCACCCTTTAAATATTTCCCCCCTCTCACCCCCACCCTTTATATATTAAATGAAGTTCTCACCCCACACTATAAAATATATTTAATGATTTTCTCCCCCTCACTGACCTCAGAGCTGGCTTGTGGGTCCCAGCACGGTCAGGCAGATTCAGAAATCAACCCAAGTCTCCTGAGTCCCGCACCTCGTCGCCTTCTTAGGGGATTAGATGTCATGACGTCTCATCCCCCAGTGCCAGTAGCACAACGCCATCTACTAATCACTGGTCCCACTGGAGGAGGGAAACAAGCAATGCTGTGGGTATATAGACACAGGTGCAGGTGTAGGAGATGATTCCACTCTCTTCCAGGTATATAGGTGTATGTATGTATATATATATATATATATATATATATATATATATATATACAAAAACAGAACGTAAAATGGTAAATTAATTGGTAACAGAAAAAAAATACAGCCTGTTTTACTTTGCGTTGGGTAGAGAATGCCGGTGCTAGGGATGCTGGCGGTCAGAATACCGACCGCGGAATTCCGATGTTAAGAATCCCGACAGGAGAAGGTAAGTATACTTATCTTCCCCTAACCCTCCCTCCCCGCAGCCTAACCCTAACCTCTCCCCCGTGGCGCCTAACCCTAACCCCCCTCCCCACAGCCTAATCTCCACACACCCCTGGACTGTAGCTCAACCCTAACCCTCCTCCCCACAGCCTAATCTCCACACACCCCTGGACTGTAGCTCAACCCTAACCCTCCCCCCACAGCCTAATTTCCACACACCCCTGGACTGTAGCTCAACCCTAACCCTCCCCCCACAGCCTAATTTCCACACACCCCTGGACTGTAGCTCAACCCTAACCCTCCCCCCACAGCCTAATTTCCACACACCCCTGGACTGTAGCTCAACCCTAACCCCCCTCCCCACAGCCTAATCTCCACACACCCCTGGACTGTAGCTCAACCCTAACCCCCCTCCCCAGAGCCTAATTTCCACACACCCCTGGACTGTAGCTCAACCCTAACCCCCCTCCCCACAGCCTAATCTCCACACACCCCTGGACTGTAGCTCAACCCTAACCCCCCTCCCCACAGCCTAATTTCCACACACCCCTGGACTGTAGCTCAACCCTAACCCCCCTCCCCACAGCCTAATCTCCACACACCCCTGGACTGTAGCTCAACCCTAACCCCCCTCCCCACAGCCTAATTTCCACACACCCCTGTACTGTAGCTCAACCCTAACCCTCCTCCCCACAGCCTAATTTCCACACACCCCTGGACTGTAGCTCAACCCTAACCCCCCTCCCCACAGCCTAATCTCCACACACCCCTGGACTGTAGCTCAACCCTAACCCTCCTCCCCACAGCCTAATCTCCACACACCCCTGGACTGTAGCTCAACCCTAACCCCCCTCCCCAGAGCCTAATTTCCACACACCCCTGGACTGTAGCTCAACCCTAACCCTCCCCCCACAGCCTAATTTCCACACACCCCTGGACTGTAGCTCAACCCTAACCCTCCTCCCCACAGCCTAATCTCCACACACCCCTGGACTGTAGCTCAACCCTAACCCTCCCCCCCACAGCCTAATCTCCACACACCCCTGGACTGTAGCTCAACCCTAACCCTCCCCCCACAGCCTAATCTCCACACACCCCTGTACTGTAGCTCAACCCTAACCCCCCTCCCCACAGCCTAATTTCCACACACCCCTGGACTGTAGCTCAACCCTAACCCTCCCCCCACAGCCTAATCTCCACACACCCCTGGACTGTAGCTCAACCCTAACCCCCCTCCCCACAGCCTAATCTCCACACACCCCTGTACTGTAGCTCAACCCTAACCCTCCCCCCACAGCCTAATTTCCACACACCCCTGGACTGTAGCTCAACCCTAACCCTCCCCCCACAGCCTAATCTCCACACACCCCTGGACTGTAGCTCAACCCTAACCCCCCTCCCCACAGCCTAATCTCCACACACCCCTGGACTGTAGCTCAACCCTAACCCTCCTCCCCACAGCCTAATCTCCACACACCCCTGTACTGTAGCTCAACCCTAACCCTCCCCCCATAGCCTAAACCTAACCTCCCTTCTCCCAGCGGCTTACCTCTTCAGTGTCCCGATGCTTCTTCGTTCGGGATCCCAGCGGCCGGGATTCCGTCTCTGGGCTGGTGACCCTGTCGGGATTCCGGCATCGGTATATCGACTGCCGGGATCCCAACTGGATCCCCTCAGTTTTGCTGACAGCAAAGACAGGCTGTGATGACACATGCACAAAACAGGAGAGAAAGCCTGCACTTTCCTCTATGGCTCTCCTCCGAAACACACAAACTAAAGAAGCTGAAAGGGATTCCACCTCCTTCTTCCCTACAGCCTGCCAGTCATGGAGCCACAGGCTGCTTAACTTACTATTGGACAGCTCTGGTTCGTTGCTCAGCAGCCGCAGACCATCACTGCTCCGCGAAGCCGGCAGCATGTCAGTGGGGAGCCGGAAGCACTGATTGTACCGCGGATCGGATCAATAACAGAGAGCAGATCCGATCTGTGGTGGGTGGAAGATGTGGACAGAGGGATGCAATCGCAGAGTGAAGGTTGTAGTCTCGCGCACGCAGGGGGTGTAGTGTGCAAAATGCAATCGTGCGGGGTGGGGAGCGGCAGCGGGAGGCTGAATTCATGAGGGTGCGGGTGGAAATATGCCGGTGCTGTCGGGGGCGGCAAGGGGACGATTCAGGGAGGAATGCAGACAGAGCAGTGACAGTGCTGGTGATAGCAAGAGCCAGCTTATCACCAGCACACATGCTGCTTACTTTATGTGCATGGAGCTGGGTTACATGTACGCTGACGCTGTCAGTGCCGGCTGACTGTTGGGTGACCTCAGCATCACTGCTCCTCGTTTCTTAGGGAAGAGGAGGAGCAGTGAGCAGTGCACAGCTAAGGGATTAATAAATTAACCATTCATCTGAAGTGTGCGACCCCGCCCTCCAGTGGCCGGCGCCCATAGGCAGCTGCCTAAAGCTGCCTAATGGTGGCGCCGGCCCTGGCCAGAGCACACCAGAATCTAAATTCTTTCTTAAAGTGCCCATGTCTCCTGCGGAGCCAGTCTATTCCCCATGGTCCTTACGGAGTTCCCAGCATCCACTACGGACTACGAGAAATAGATTTATCGGTAAGTAAAATCTTATTTTTTTGATGGCTCAATGTACACAAACTTTGTTTAATACACAAAGTTATTAAAAATATTGTATTAAATGACCTTCAGGCTGTGTGTATAAGGTGTATGTGAAACAAATTAATTGTGTGAATATACACACACTTTGTTTAATGCACAAAGTTACAAAAAATATTGGCTAAAATGACCTTCAGGCTGTGTGTATAAGGTGTATATGTAACATAAATGCATTCTATGCTTAGATTTAGGTCCCAACACCATGATATCTCATTATGGTATGCAATTATTCCAAAATACGGAAAAATCCGATATCCAAAATACCTCTGGTCCCAAGCATTTTGGATAAGGGATACTCAACCTGTATAACCTTTCACCGTAAATGGGGCAACTTTATTGATATACTGCCAGATCATACCAAAGAAAAGATTTTTAAAATATTTGAAAATACGGAATTTAGATTTCAGTTTGAACACAGCACACCCAAATCTAACTCTCTCTGCACATGTTATATCTGCCCCACCTGCAGTGCACATGGTTTTACCCATGAGCTACCAAATTTGCTGCTGCGATCAGATCTGAATTAGGCCCATAGTCAATGACCACCACAATGAGCAATAAGGACTCAGGCAATTTCTAATCTCAAGTCACCAGATGTAGAAAGTGAATGCCCTAAGCATTAAATCCCCAGTCAGTTCACCTGTAGCTAATGTGGTTCTGATGGACACAGATACTTTAAGCCAATGTTTATCCCTAAAGTGAACGGTATCCGTTTGATAGATAGACAGTGTCTAGTTAGACAGTCAATAGATAGACACCATATGTTAGACAGACATTAGGTCGACAGGGTCAAAAGGTCAACATGAAAAAGGTCGACATGGTCAAAAAGGTCGACTTAAAAAGATAGACAAATGTTTATTTTTAATGTAACATATTTTTGGACTATTTCATAATTTCTCTATCCATGTCGGCATAGAGTTGGTTATAAACCTTGTGACAAGCGCAGCGAGCCACCGTGCCCAAAGTGTGGCGAGCGAAGCAAGCCCCGCGAGGGTATGCCTTTGTACAATTGGGGGTCCCAGATGACAAAATTATCCACACAAACCACAAAAATGCAAAAAAAATGGTGTCTACCTTTTTCATGTCGACCTTTTGACCCTGTCGACCTAATGTCTGTCTAACATATGGTGTCTATCTATTGACTGTCTAACTAGACACCATCTATCTTTCATACCGAAACCAAAGTGAACTGGGCATACACTATACAATTATCTGGCTGGTTGGAATGAAAAGTTGGTAATGGATGAGCGCAAATAACAATTGACCATTTGCTCCAAAACACTGAAAAAACTGTCAAAAACTGTTGTTCATGCAATTTGGTTAAAGTGATTTAACCAATTTGTCTGAACGTCAGGTTTTGTCCATTTCCCAGTGTTTGGGAGCAAATGGTTGACGTTCGGCATTCTGGGCGGCGGGATTTCCTACCGATCCCCCTCATACAACCACTTCACACTAAATCGCTACCATTGCTTTAATCACTGGAAAGGTTGCAAAAGCTGCAGATATTTTCTAGAGAATAACACAAAAAAATAAACCTGACAAAGAGGTCAATCCAATTATGTACGTGTTGGGTCCATTTGCAATTCAATTCCATACTTGCATTGATTTTTTAGATAAAGTTTGCTTTTTTTTGTGTGCGTACCCCCTAAACAGGAAAAAGGGTAGGAAAAATCTTTATTCTAAAGGTACAAAGTACCTTCCCAATGAATAATCCTGCACTTGGAGGGGTTTAAATAGGAAATAATTTGGCCAATAAAAACATGTCTGTTTTCATGTTGAATTTCTTTAAAAAGCTTAATAATGGGTTAAATGATGTGAGACAAGTACATAGAGGTGTTGTATTGATGGGAAAGAGGTTCTGAACTTGAAAGAGGTAAAACTGAGAGGTATAAGTGTTCATTGTAACTTATCTCAAACTTGTATAAAACGTTGAAAAAGTACTATACAGACATTTTTCTGTACCTCAGAATGCTGGAAAAATAATCATTAGATAAAATTTTTTAAAAAGAACAAACGCTTGCTGTTATCTTTCAACCATTAATAAAATATCATCCATTTGACACCTTTTCAAAACCTTTTATAGTACAGGTTGTGATTTCGAAAATCAGAATATTTAGGCCCTGTAGTGACGTCATGATGAAGCCGGCATCATGACATCACTGAAGCCGGTGGCCAATCACAGACAGGTGAGGGAGTGGCTTTTTTCCCCCTTCACCGTCGCAGCTACCAGGACCTGCCTCGGACTCCCCCCCAGAAACATTGGACCTGCCGCTGACCCCCGGAAACCACCCTGCCGACGTGCTGGATCCACTGCGGACCCTCGGGACCCACTTGCTGACACTCCAGACCCACTGCGGACCCCCGGCAACCATCCGGATAACAGGTATTCTGTTATATGGAAAAAAAAATGTATCCGGAATGCTCCTGGTCCCGAGCATTCTGGATATGGTATACTCAACCTGTACTTTCCTTATGGCCACTAACAGCCCTGCTATCTCAGATGTCATATTTTGGGGGTCCAGGATGGTTTCCCCACTTTGTTATGCACTTCTCCCAGGTCATATTTTGTAGAAAAGTCACACAACCTCGCAGCGAGTACTGCAAATTGACATTTCTAATTGGATTACACATTGCTCAGGAGCGCGCATTAGTGTGATGTATGTAAATTCATGATACAAATTCATGATAGGGTGGGAGAGTAAGGTTTAGGCTGCAGGAAGGGAGGTTTAGGGGCCATTGGGGAAAGGTTAGTATAATTACCTTGCCCCTGTAGGGATTCCGTGGTCAGTATTTTGACTGCCAGCAGGCATGACGCTACCTACTCAGCAAAGGGATGCAAAGCAGGAAGGCGCCTGACTGGAGAGGCGCTCTCCCTGCTCTGCATCCTCGTTGCTGCGCCTGGGAACCCTGCATCTGCTGTGACTGTCACACTGTTTGACAGGCAGTGGCACCGGCAGTTTGAAGCTTCCCCCTACCCCCCTGCAGTGTCTGTCAGTGTCCTGGGCTCTGATCAAAAAGGGGGTGGAGCTAAATGGTGCTGAGAGGTGGAGCTACACGGGACCAGGCTGAAAAGGACAGAAACTGCTACAAATCCAGCCAGATGGTATGTTGAAGGAGCGTGAGAAAGTGTGTGTGTGTGTATCTGTGTATGTATCTACAGTATGTGTGTATGTATATGTGTTTGTGTATCTAAGGGTGTATGGCACTGTGGGGCAATGTGTATCTGGCACTGTGGGGGCACTGTGTATCTAGCACTGTGGGGCACAGTGTATTTGGCACTGTGGAGCATATCTGACACTGGGGGCATGTGTGTATCTGCCACAGTGACAATACACAACTCTGAGGTCAGCTCACAGGAGAAATTGTGATTTCCCTGACACAGCCTTTAATGGTTCACTATGTAGGACACTCTTATGTACCACAGGTAGACACATGTCTACTCTCCATAGCATCTTAGATGGGGATGTCAAAAGTGCGGTTTATGATGTGGTTTTAAAACAGTCATCACCCAGAGGCGGTTTTCAAACACAATTGGTACTATTTATTAATCTGCAGTAAAATTACATCCAATGTGTGATGGTTGTAAAAGACAAAAAACATATGCTGAAGATTGCAAACCGAACATCATTCAAAACTTGGCCTGCAAGCATTTGTTAAGAATGCATTTGTAGGATGTATTTCAAGGATGCAGTTAGAACTGGAACTGAAATCCCATCTCACCTTTCTTCAGAGGTAAAAACCATCTTCATGTTTATATATACAGTATGTATGCATATATATGTTTGTCACCCCTCTCTGGCTGCACTTTTCAAACCCCAAGAAAGTTTGTCTGCAACTGTGATCCTGTCTTTAATGCAAAATGCTCTGTTAATAAGCTGAAGATCCTGATGATCACACCTCCCTCTGCCAGCTGATAGAGTGTGTAGTATTTAAGAGCAATATTGTCAAGGCCTGCAAGCATTTGTTAAGGATGCAGTTAGAACTGGAGTTTGAACCGGATTTGGACTACTCTATAATATCTAATTAAACTAGTTTCAAACACTGCAGCTCAGGATTATATGGCCTCTCCTCACCTCTGCCATGAGAACACCAGGACCAAGTCTACCACCCCTCCGTCTGAGAATATCAGGACTGCCCCAGGGCCTACCCCTCAAGCATTGCAGGGAACTGAGGGGGTGAGCACCAGGACCCTGCTCAGCAGGGACATTTCCATCAGACATTAGTGTGCTCCCCACTTTATCACTCCCACCCTCACTGCTCCCATGACATCAGAACATTTATAATTTTATCAAAATAATGTTATTACAGTTTTCCTCTGACCAATGGTTAGCATTGGGCTCTTGTATAGGTTACTTCCCACAGTGTAACCTTCATTTCTCATACGTCCTAGAGGATGCAGGGGTCCACTTCAGTACCATGGGGTATAGACGGTTCCGCAGGAGCCATGGGCACTTTAAGACTTTTCAAGGGTGTGAACTGGCTCCTCCCTCTATGCCCCTCCTCCAGACCTCAGTTTTAGAAATGTGCCCAGGCAGACTGGATGCACTCTGAGGAGCTCTACTGAGTTTCTCTGAAAAGACTTACGTTAGGTTTTTTATTTTCAGGGAGAACTGCTGGCAACAGTCTCCCTGCTTCGTGGGACTGAGGAGGCAGAAGTAGGAACCAACTTCCTAAAGAGTTTCATGGCTCTGCTTCTGGCTGACAGGACACCATTAGCTCCTGAAGGGAACTGAATGCTAGCCGTGCCTAGATGCTCACTCCCACAGCACGCCGTCACCCCCCTCACAGAGCCAGAAGACCGGTGTTAGAAAACTTGTCATTAGACATTGACACAATAGATGGAGACGAGATACTCCTAACGTTAGGTCATATCAAAGACGCTGCTGCGTACGTACTAGAAACCATGAAATATATTAGTTTCTTGGGATCAAGAACCGCTATCATGGCAGTATCGGCTCGGAGGGCATTGTGGATTCGCCAGTGGAATGCTGATGTAGATTCCAAAAGAGATATGGAGGCTCTCCCATATAAAGGTGAGGCCTTGTTTGGTGATGGGCTGGATGCGTTAGTCACGGCGGCTACCGCAGGTAAGTCGACATTCTTGCCTTATGCTCCTACACCGGTGAAAAAGACACATCACTCTCACATACAGTCCTTTCAGCCCAACAAATACAAAAAGGCCAAAGGTCTCCCCTTTTTTGCAGGTAGGGGAAGGGGAAAAGGAAAGAAATCTGCAGCGTCTCCCGGATCGCAGGAGCAGAAGTCCACCCCTGCTTCTGCCAAATCTGCAGCATAACACTGGGGCTCCCTTGTGGGAGTCCGCTCGGGTGGGAGCACGTCTAAAACTTTTCAGCCAAATCTTGAATCAATCTGGCCTGGCCCAATGGGTCTTACAAATAGTGTCCCATGAGTACAAACTAGAGTTTCAAGACGTCCCCCCATGCCGCTTTTTCAAATCGCCCTTGCCAGCTTCTCTTCCGGGAAGAGAGGCAGTAACAACGGCAATTAAAAATTTATGCCAGGATCGGGTCACAGTAAGGAGAAGGTTTTTTATTCAAGCCTCTTTGTAGTTCTGAAGCCGGACGGCTCGGTCAGACCGATTTTAAACCTGAAAAATCTGAATCTCTACCTGAAAAG
The DNA here is from genome assembly GCF_028390025.1 of Pseudophryne corroboree. Lineage (NCBI taxonomy): Eukaryota > Metazoa > Chordata > Amphibia > Anura > Myobatrachidae > Pseudophryne > Pseudophryne corroboree. Next base: position 559,561,858 of record NC_086444.1, read on the forward strand.
GTTCAAGTTCAAGATGGAATCCCTGAGGGTAGTGATTTCCAGTCTGGAAGAGGGGGACTTCATGGTGTCAGTAGACATAAAAGATGCTTACTTGCATGTTCCCATTTATCCTCACCAAGCTTATCTGAGATTCGCAGTACAGGATTGCCATTACCAGTTTCAGACGTTGCCGTTCGGACTCTCCACAGCACCGAGGGTATTCACCAAGGTGATGGCGGAGATGATGGTCCTCCTTCGTTAAAAAGGAGTCAATATAATTCCTTATCTGGACGATCTCCTGATAAAAGCGAGATCCAGGGAACAGTTGGTGCAGAACATCGCACTCTCCCTGTCAATACTTCAACAACGCAGTTGGATCATGAATTTTCCAAAGTCGCAGTTGGAACCGATGACAAGATTGTCCTTTTTAGGGATGATTCTGGAAACAGAAATATGGAGAGTATTTCTTCCAGTGGAAAAGGCTCTGGAAATCCAGAAAATGGTCAAATAAATGTTGAAACCAACAAGCGTGCCGATCCATCAATGCATTCGGTTGTTGGGGAAAATGGTAGCGGCCTACGAGGCCATACAGTTTGGCCGATTTCATGCCAGAGGATTCCAGTGGGACCTGTTGGACAAGTGGTCCGGATCCCACCTACACATGCACCGGAAAAAAATCCCCCAAAGCCAGGATTTCGCTCCTGTGGTGGCTACACAGTTCTCACCTACTAGAGGGACGCAGGTTTGGGATTCACGACTGGGTCCTAATAACCACGGATGCAAGTCTCCGAGGGTGGAGAGCGGTCACACAGGGGGAAAGCTTCCACAGAAACTGGTCAAGTCAGGAAGCCTGCCTTCACATAAACGTTCTGGAATTGAGAGCCATTTACACCGGCCTTCTACAAGCGGTACATCTTCAAGATCCCGTGCAGATCCAGTCGGACAATGTAACAGCAGTCGCGTACATAAACAGGCAAGGCAGAACGAAAAGTAGGGCGGCAATGGCAGAGGTGACAAGGATTCTCGTCTGGGCAGAAAGACATGTTAGAGCTCTATCAGCAATTTTCATTCCGGGAGTGGACAACTGGGAAGCAGACTTCCTCAGCAGACACGATCTCCATCCAGGAGAGTGGGGCCTCCACCAAGAAGTCTTCGCAGAGGTGACAAGTCTTTGGGGAGTTCCTCAAGTAGACATGATGGCATCTTGTCTAAACAAGAAGCTTCAGAGATATTGTTCCAGGTCGAGAGACCCTCACGCAATAGCAGTGGATGCACTGGTGACCCAGTGGGTGTTTCTGTCGGTATACGTTTTCCCTCCACTTCCACTGATTCCAAAAGTTCTCAAAATAATAATAAGAACAAGAGTTTGAGCAATCTTCATTGCCCCAGACTGGCCAAGGAGGGCTTGGTATCCAGATCTTCAGGAGTTGCTCATAGAAGATCCTCGGCCTCTTCCTCCTCGAGAGGACCTACTACAGCTGGGGCCGTGTGTGTATCAAGACCTAACGCAGCTACGTTTGACGGCATGGCTGTTGAGCGTCGGATCCTAGCCCGAAAGGGTATTCCCAAGGAAGTCATCCCCACTCTTATTCAGGCCAGGAAAGGAGTAACGTCTAAACATTACCACCGTATTTGGAGAAAATATGTGTCTTGGTGTGAATCTAAGAAGGCTCTGATAATGTCAAATATTACCTTAAAACATAAAGCTATATACTATTACCGTGGAGCCGCTATGGCCGCTAGACTTATTACACACACTACGGACTAAGTACGCTATTTTCGCACTGAGTACCGTATGGGTACGCACTTAGCGTAGCAGAAGCTAAGCCGTGGGCGCGACGCACGAGCGGCACGTACGCTCACGGATTCACGCTTCGTACCAAGCACGCTATTGGCGTACTGAGTACCGTACTGCTACGCTATTAGCGTAGCAGACGCTGCGCCGTGGACGTGAGACACGAGCGGCACGGACGCTCACAGAATGATATACAGTAAACCTTGTTAATAAAACAATGTAAGGATATGCTTATACTCTAAACCTTAGTAGTCAAATACTGCAACGATGTAACGCCTAAAAACCTTAACAATGCTTATGCTGTTATAGCGATTAAGACGCTAAGAAAGCCCTTTGCAGGAAAGTGAAAACACAACACCGGGTTTTGCTAAACCATAGGGCTCTAACGCCGCCGTGGATTATTCAGAGAAAAAGGTTAAACAGTTACAAGTTATACACTACAAGCTAACAAGGAAATCTAACAGAATAAGAGAATAATGATGATGATGACTACAGAGCAGTGTTTCCCAACCTCGGTCCTCAAGGCACACTAACAGTCCTGGTTTTAGTGATATCCAGGCTTGAACACAGGTGACTTAATTAGTACCTCAGTTATTTTGATTTAACCATCTGTGCTGAAGCCTGGATATCACTAAAACCTGCACTGTTGGTGTGCCTTGAGGACCGCGGTTGGGAATGCCTGCTACAGAGAATATACATACGTGGGGAATCATTTGCAAGCGCAACCTGGATCCAGTACTCAGCTATTCAGGTAGAAAGCCTTCAGAGTCTTGTCTCCAGCCAGGCAACAGTGGTCTTTATGTACACAACATACATTCACAATACAATGGTCCCTGTAATCTCATTGTTCATTGGACACAGGGATGTGTCTCTACATTACAGCAAAGGTCATAGGTGGATTTGAACAGGTGGGCTGTGTCTTTCCCCAACTGCTCTTGTGGGTGGTATCCTCTGGATTCCCGCCGCATGTGTAATTTACAGCAAATACAGTTAATGTTCATAATCTACTTCTGTACATAACTACGCAGGAGCGAGCGATCCTTTCCTAACTAACACCGGAATGTTACCCTTAAAATACCCTACAGCTGGATACTAGACACCACCTTTCAACCTTTATCTGACCCTTCCTATCATGCAAAGAGGAATCTCTCTGTCCAGGAACTGTTTAAACTAATCATACTCGCTGACACGGTCTAGGGGAATAATATCTACAAAATGCACTATTTGGGTTAAATATGCTACGTTCGAGTCGCACGCTACACGCTCACAAACTCCGCCGTAAATACACATATCATGCGCACGAGTCGCTAGAGCGTCTCACGCAACTTGCGGGTATGTGTACGCACGGGGGACCAGGTGCACGAGCAGCGTGCATGTGCATGAGGGGTTAGTACAAGGGATATGTATCATATTTTTCGACTTTGACAGTCCACCCTTTGGCAGTCAACAATAACTGCCACTATCTAAACAATTAAGCAGAAAAATATACAATACAATGAAATACCTATAAATGATTTGGGGGAGGGAGGAGAGGAGAAGGTGGGAAATGTATGACCTAGTGGGATAGTAAAAGCATGTATGTATGAAATTCATGTCTGAGGGGTCATGTATCATCGTGCCGTACATGTTCTAGATAAGCTTCGAGGTATTGCGAAGTATACATTAAATCCTTCTTATCCCGTATTAAGGGTCTGTAAGTGGGCCAACAAACACTACCGAGCTCTTTTCGGCTTCTTGTTCCAACAAATGGGGTGCACATTAGTTGATGATACATGGAGGGGGAAAACATGTGAGTGCTAATATATATACCTATATCACCTGTCGACTATGTGTGTCACTACCTGAAGGTTGTAGAGATGAAGATAAGAAACATATGTCACAAATACATTCATATGATAATGTGTGCAATTGTCCTTGGGTGGCTGTTGAAGTCTTGTCCGGATAGTTGTATCCTTGCTGTGGGTGATAAGCAAAGTCTTTCAAGTGTCCATACGAAGTCTTTTAAAGTCTCTAAAGTGTCTTGCAAAGTCTGTGGAAATGTCCATCAAAGGCCTGTAGAAATGTTCATCAAAGGTCTGTAGAAATGTTCATCAAAATCTTCTTCCGAGTGGATGTCTTTTTACCTTGGAGAAAACCAAAGGAGAAACGGACCGTGGAATCACGTCTTATCACAGCATTGTCTCAATTGATGGATCATAAATTAAACCAGTTGTTGTAACAATGCCCTCGCTCCTCAAACTCATCACTTTGGTACTGCGCTTGCACTGCATTAAAATCCGAACACATCTAAATATCAAACCAATCATTATGACAACTCCCAGGATACAAAGGAGAAATTTTCCTACATTCACGATAACATTTTGAGCCCATTCTCCTAAACCTGAGAACCAATTGCGTGGGTTCAACCATGAAACCCAGCCAGTCAGTTCATTACTCACAGCAGCAAGGGTAAGGTTGTGTCTCCTTCGGAACTCCCACTTCAACTGCAAGATATCGTCCATCTTTTGATCTATGACCTCGGTTGGGTCATCAGTGCTGTTTGTGATATATGTACAACACTTCACACCATACTGAGTTGCTAGGGTGACACAATACCCGCCTGTCACCGCTGTGATGTAATTGAGAACCATCCTGTGCTGGATCAGTTCCGTTTTGTAAGCTTGCAATTCCCTCCCAGTATACCTGAAGGTGTCATCATACATCTCTGTGATATTGTCTATCAGGTTCGCTAGCGCATTAATATACCTAAAATTTATAATTCCTCTGGCAGTACGAGTGATATCTAGCGCGAGTAGGAATTGAATCCCGGTGGATTCGTGGATCAAATCAGAGGCTGCATGCTCTGTCCTATCTATGAGGTGTCTCTTAACAATGTGTTCGTAGTGAGTGTGAGGAGCATGAGCATTGCGGTGAACGTCTTTCATCTTATCATGGGTAATGGTCATTACTTCTGGCAACACTCTTCCAATGTAACACAATCCCTCTGAGTTTGGGGCAAGCCACTTATACGCCTTCCTCCCACATATGAAATATGCATCATCGGGGAGAACATATGGGACAGAATATGACATCACCATATTGCAAACCTTCCAGGTGAAAATTCCTATCCCTAGCTCTCTCATCTGTTCAGTACACGTATCAGGCTGTATGATATGCGCACAGTATCCTGGTGATACTTCTCCAACCCACATGGTCCTACTTCCTAGAGTATACCTATACCGAAAATATCTCCCACCGTCGGCTATTTGGCGTATAAGTTCTGAGTCTACGGGCATTCTATCGGCTCTGTGAAAATGCCATGGTTTGGTTATTCCATGTCACTTCCCAATTTCCCGGCTTTCGGGGATTGGAAATGTTAAAACATACTAAGGACCTATCCACATGATATTGGTGGAGCTTCAAACTAGGAGGCCTAGAAATATTACATTTCTTGTCCACCGGTCTCCCACCCCTTAATTCAAGTACCTCATCTATTGTTAAAGGATATGGTACTAGTCCTGACTTGCTCTGACCTTGAGGTACTTGTGAGCACACCCAGCATTCCGTTTGGTTTAAAACCTTACCCACTAATGAGTGATAGTCACTCAATGGATGATGGTCCATGTTGATATTAAGGCTGGACTGACATCTCTGGATGCACCCGTCCTCAACTATGTTTTCACAATTCCTACAGATACAATTCTCCTCAGCTAACAATCCTTCACAATGTCTCCTAGTGTCATGACTACCAGATCGTTTTCTGATACTCTCCTTTGCTCGGTGACTGTGTTGCTCTTGGAATTCTACTAATCCGTCCCTGTCATCAGAACCCATTCCAGATCCTTTCTCGACCTCTCTGGTACTCTCACCGAAATAGACTGTTCTGGTCAACAACAGGGTCAACAGGAAAACCCGGAACGTAGTCTCTTGGGGTAAGTCCATCTTGCAGGAGGAGAAAGAAAGAGTGGTAATGGGAGGTAAAGAAAATAATAGAAGGGAAAGAAAAACTGGTACGATAACCGCCTCTAGTCTTGTTGTTCTCCTTGCTCAGATGTCGTCTCAACAGTGCTGCCTCTCAGTCTTCCCGAAACGGACACTCCAGTGATACGATATTCTTTCCGAATCAGCGACTTTTCTGTAGGTAGCATAAATCTTGCATTACCATTTGTTTAACTGTTGTGTGACATACCATCCGTAGAACATGAAAAAACAAAAAGAGAGGGAATAATAGAAAAGAGAAAAATTGTCAGATTTCCGTTCACCATCAGGCTGTCACACCAACATGTCTATCGGTATCTCTGCACAGTCTCCCCCACCAGTATTTCCACTCTCCACCCTCTGTGCATGGCCAGGCACAATGATGCTGGTAAGATATACTGGGGTTGGGCAGACCTCTGAAAAGACCAAACAGACATGTGACGTTTGAGCTGTAGTTCTGCTGGTGAACGTCAGAGATGAAGAGGAAACATTTAAAGATAAATCACAGAGTTTACCTGGCCGCCCCTGTATCTACAAGATATGATCTACCAACTATACTTCACTGGCTGCAGACTACAGGTGCGGCCCAAAATTTTTCCTATATGATCCCTGATTCCAATTACGTGTGTCATAACTTTGCTCGTGTTCTTGTCTAGGGGGTCTGACTTTATGTGTGCTGTTACAGTTGCTGGCATAATGCCCTTCCCTTTTACACAGATAACAAACTCTTGGCTTCCTCAATGTGCCAGGGGCCTGGGGTTTTTGTCGAGTTGATGCCTCTTCCAGTGCTTGGATGCTCATCACCATCAACCGCTCTCCCTGTGCTTCCCTGGTTCTTTGGATATTACGGTCATGCTCGATAGCGGACTCTCTTAATGCAGCCACCGAGATACCTCTCCAGTTAGGTTGAGTGGTTTGTACCCTGGTTCTCAACGTTTCTTTTAAACCTTCCATTAATACGGACACAGCTACCTCTCTATGATATACATTATCCTTAATGTCTTCGATCCCAGTATATCTAGCCATTTCCTGCAGTGCTCGATGGAAATAGTCAGAAGCAGTTTCACCTTCTTTTTGTCTAATGGAGAAAATTTTATTCCACTTGACAACAGTTGGGAAATATATTCCTAATTGCAGATTGATTTGTCGTACATTCTCCTGAGTGTATTCCTCAGTGAGAGGTACCTCTGCATCTAATTTACAATCAGTAATTAATTTTGCAGGGTCAATATTGGAGGGTAGACATACTCGTAGCACTGTTCGCCAATTCTTTGTTTGTGGGTTCGGTGGCATTACCTAATTCTTTAATAAACTTCTGGCATGCAACTAGATCTTTCCTGGGATCGGGAAATTCTGATATAATTGTCCTCAATTCTGCCCGGGACCAGGGACAATGCATAGCAATGTCCTTGACGGTAGTGACTCCCTGAGCGTCAGTCCTCCCATTGGGGACTGCGATCACCCTGACAGGATTTAGTTCAATTACACCATTTTGTGTTGACTCTACAATGTGAGGTGCAATTGTCTGTGCATAATGTACAATACCGTACTTACCTGTGGACACGACCTCACCTGACCCTCCGTTAAGGGGCTTTACTACTGCTATTACCGATTGGGCCGTGCCCACCTTGGTGTCCTGTATGGTGGCTGCTAGAGAAAGTGCCGACATCGTGCTGGGCTCACTTTCTTGCTTGTAATCCTGGGGGGAAGTTTAAAATGGGGTGCAACTTGCACGGGTTAGAATTTATACATTTATCAGTTTTACTCTTATCGTCATTAATACATTTATTACGTTTACTCTTATTGTCATTAATACATTTATTAAGTGCACTATTATCGTCATATACCAGTATGCCATTCTCTGTAGCCATCATCTCTCCTGTAGTGTACGGTGGTTGTGCAGTTGCTATCAGTTTCCTGCTAGGGTTAGAACCATCTGTGTAAGCTAGTTCCCTCTGCATATCACTTTCTTGTTGCCATAAATGTAAACAGTTTGTGTGTCTGATCCTCTGTTTTTGGGATTTTATCAGACAGATCCTAAGCCTTAGATTATGCAATACCTCTGAGTCAAAACTACCTATCCCAGGAAATGGTGCTTTACCCCCCACAGTCATTCTTGTCCATTCATCACAAAAGGTCTCAGTGTGGGGACCATACTTCCCCCACATTACTAACCGAGCAGACCCCTGGGGTCTGAACTCTGCAGTCTGAACCCTGACTGCTGAACGTCCCTGTGTTATGCACTTGGTTTCCATTGTGGACCTTTTTAACACTTCCTAAAATGCACCAAACACAGTAGTCTACGGTGGAAATCCTTAAAGCTCTTCCACTGAACTTCTTCTGCTCCGAGTATCCCCGATCCGCCTTCTTTAGCAGACACGTGTAGCCGTTGCAGGCCCTACCTCGAGATTTTCCTGAGAGACCAGCGAAAATTCCCTAAACCTTTACTTTACACAAATCACGCTTGCATGTGCTTCCTACAACGCGTATGATAACAAGATTTACGCACAAATATGCAAAACCTCGTATCACGTTGCGTCACGTGTTGCCCATACAACCGTGCGGTCCAATCGTACCGCTTATAGACACTTGCTATCTATAAGTGGTAGGATCACTGGAGCCTCCCTACTGTGCTCCAAAACAGTCAGAGCGTAATACCACGAAAAACTTTATCACACTCCGTCGCACGTGTACACCTGGACCGTGCTCACCACGTTTTCACCTAGACCGTGCTTCACCAAGACCACTAAGATCACCAAGACCACCAAGCGGGGTTCAATACATTCACACCCTATTCAGCCCACACTAACATTCTATAGTTTTCTGATCAGAAAAATCCTTTCCTGTTAACTGATAGCTTTCCTCAGAGGTAATACAGAAAAAAAGTTTTTTAAACTAAATATTGGATACTGATCAATTTGTGCTATTATCGCGTGGCTACCGTCTCGCCTAAACTGAAACAATGCTATTGTGTGATTTATATTTAGTGGGCGTATCTGTACGCACGTTGCGTAAAATACGCCACGTGTGTATGCCTTTGCGTTGCGTACGGTCTCGCACGCTGTCCGAGACACGTGTACAAAGGCCGGATACGTCCGCAGCAATACAAATAACACGCTTCTATAAATGTAAACGATATTCAACTATAATCGCTTACCAACACCACACAGTATCTCCTGTATAAACCTTTATAACTAGGCCAGGCTGCGTGTGTGTTTTACATGTACTCCCTTAAATATTACTCTATACATTTAACTAAATAGCAACAAATTTCTCAGCACGGGTCAAAATGCATCTAATAATCAATGCTAATGGCAACAAGCGAATAGATATGCAGTATACACAAATAAATACAGGCGTGTGCGTGTGTTACGTGTTTTGCGTGCGCAGTTGGCACCAAACAGAAATTTAACAGATTTTAAAAAAACAATAGCTTTACGTTCTTACCTTTCGGATCCCACCAGCATCCCTACAAACCATGCGGAGCAGCCGCTTATCTAATCAGCATCAATGTATCCCCGACCACAAAAAGGGTAACAGAGGATACTACTTTCCCGCCCTTTGCTGATAGATAAAAGTCTGCCTTGTCCTCCTAGGCTGCGGATATAAGGACCGGACGATGCCCCCAATTGATAATGTCAAATATTACCTTAAAATATAAAGCTATATACTATTACCGTGGAGCCGCTATGGCCGCTAGACTTATTACACACACTACGGACTAAGTACGCTATTTGCGCACTGAGTACCAGATGGGTACGCACTTAGCGTAGCATACGCTAAGCCGTGGGCGCGACGCACGAGCGGCACGTACTCTCACGGATTCACGCTTCGTACCAAGCACGCTATTGGCGTACTGAGTACCGTACAGCTACGCTATTAGCGTAGCAGATGCTGCGCCGTGGACGTGAGACACGAGCGGCACGGACGCTCACAGAATGATATACAGTAAACCTTGTTAATAAAACAATGTAAGGATATGCTTATACTCTAAACCTTAGTAGTCAAATACTGCAACGATGTAACGCCTAAAAACCTTAACAATGCTTATGCTGTTATAGCGATTAAGACGCTAAGAAAGCCCTTTGCAGGAAAGTGAAAACACAACACCGGGTTTTGCTAAACCACAGGGCTCTAACACCGCCGTGGATTATTCAGAGAAAAAGGTTAAACAGTTACAAGTTATACACTACAAGCTAACAAGGAAATCTAACAGAATAACAGAGAATAATGATGATGATGACTACAGAGAATATACATACGTGGGGAATCATTCGCAAGCGCAACCTGGATCCAGTCCTCAGCTATTCAGGTAGAAAGCCTTCAGAGTCTTGTCTCCAGCCAGGCAACAGTGGTCTTTATATACACAACATACATTCACAATACAATGGTCCCTGTAATCTCATTGTTCATTGGACACAGGGATGTGTCTCTACATTACAGCAAAGGTCATAGGTGGATTTGAACAGGTGGGCTGTGTCTTTCCCCCAACTGCTCTTGTGGGTGGTATCCTCTGGATTCCCGCCGCATGTGTAATTTACAGCAAATACAGTTAATGTTCATAATCTACTTCTGTGCATAACTATACGCAGGAGCGAGCGATCCTTTCCTAACTAACACCGGAATGTTACCCTTAAAATACCCTACAGCTGGATACTAGACACCACCTTTCAACCTTTATCTGACCCTTCCTATCATGCAAAGAGGAATCTCTCTGTCCAGGAACTGTTTAAACTAATCATACTCGCTGACATGGTCTAGGGGAATAATATCTACAAAATGCACTATTTGGGTTAAATATGCTACGTTCGAGTCGCACGCTACACGCTCACAAACTCCGCCGTAAATACACATATCATGCGCACGAGTCGCTAGAGCGTCTCTTACGCAACTTGCGGGTATGTGTACGCACAGGGGACCAGGTGCACGAGCAGCGTGCATGTGCATGAGGGGTTAGTACAAGGGATATGTATCATGATATTTTTCGACTTTGACAGCTCCTACGGAAGAGTTTGAGTTGGAACGTTTTCTCCATTTTCTGCAGGCTGGTGTGGAGGCGGGCCTTAGATTGGGGTCAATCAAGGTCTAGATTTCGGCCTTATCAGTTTTCTTTCAAAAACAATTGGCCTCCTTTCCAGAAGTTCAGACGTTCGTAAAAGGGGTTCTGCACATCCAGCCTCCATTTGTGCCTCCAGTGGCACCATGGGACCTTTAATGTGGTGTTGCAGTTCCTTCAGTCAGATTGGTTTGAACCTCTGCAGGAGATAGAATTGAAGTTTCTCACTTGGAAAGTGGTGACGCTTTTGGCCTTGGCATCCGCAAGGCGGGTGTCGGAGTTGGGGGGCCCTTGTCTCACAAGAGCCCTTACCTGATCTTCCATGAAGATAGGGCAGAGTTAAGAACTCGTCAACAATTTCTTCCAAAGGTGGTTTCGTCCTTCCACATAAACCAACCTATTATGGTGCCAGTAGCTACTGACACTTTCACTGAGTCACAGTCTCTAGATGTGATTAGAGCTTTGAAGATTTATGTCGCAAGAACAGCTCGATTACGGAAAACAGAGGCTCTGTTTGTCCTGTATGATCCCAGCAAGATTGGGTGTCCTGCGTCTAAGCAGACTATTGCACGCTGGATCAGACGGACAATTCAGCACGCTCATTCCACGGCAGGCTTGCCGGTACCGAAGTCGGTGAAGGCCCATTCTACTAGGAAAGTGGGCTCATTCTGGGCGGCTGACCGGGGCGTCTCGGCTTCCCAACTTTGCCGAGCAGCTACTTGGTCAGGGTCAAACACATTTGCTAAATTTTATAAGTTTGACACCTTGGCCGATGAGGACCTCAAGTTCGGTCAATCGGTACTGCAGGGTCATCCGCACTCTCCCGCCCGTACTGGAGCTTTGGTATAACCCCATGGTACTGAAGTGGACCCCAGCATCCTCTAGGACGTATGAGAAAATAGGATTTTAATACCTACCTTTCTCCTAGTCCGTAGAGGATGCATACTTTACCTGCAGTTTGTTCTTTATAGTTACACAAGTTGTGTATCATTTGTTTTCAGCATGTTGCTGTAAATGGTTCATGCCTGTTGGCGTGTGTCATGTTGAATGCCATGTTGTGCGGCATGGTTGAGGTGTGAGCTTTTATGAATCTCACCATTAGTATAAAAGTAAATCCTTTCCTCGAAATGTCCGTCTTCCTGTGCACAGTTCCTATAACTGAGTTCTGGAGGAGGGGCATAGAGGGAGGAGCCAGTTCACACCCTTGAAAAGTCTTAAAGTGCCCATGGCTCCTGCAGAACCGTCTATACCCTATGGTACTGAAGTGGACCCCAGCATCCTCTACAGACTAGGAGAAAAGGATTTACCGGTAGGTATTAAAATCCTATTAGTGCGCCCAATATGGCTGCCTCATCTGATATGTTTGTGGATGGGATGAAAAATACATGGATGTTTTGTTGGGACCCTAATCTGGGCGCTTGGACACTGAAATCACCCCATGTTGTGTCATCTCTTCTAGAGAAAGACTATTTCACCCAGAGTAATCCTACGCAGCACACCGATGATGGCTACTTCACCTGGTTCCGTGTGAGGGTGGAATACACAACCTGTGGAAGTTATTACCCAAAATGCCTACACCAATCCTGTATTATGCTTACTCTGCACTCTAGAATTTATTTTTTATATGTCTGTGCAGCTTGTCTATTGCTGTATTAATTACATCTTCTGTATTATGTGCATTGTTTTTGATGTCTGTAATGTCAAAGTCAGAAAAATATCTCTATGCACACTACCATATTTGCACCTCACACAGGTCCGTGCTGCGCGTGCGTACGCTCTCCCGTACGTGCGCATACTCACAGTCGCGGGCACCCGCAGGCGCATGGTATGCGTATTTACGGTAGAGTTTATGCGATCGTAGCGTGCGACTCAATCATTACATATTTTCACTATATAATGTATTTTGTAGATCATGGTCCCTTTGATAGATTCTGCAAGTTTGGTTAATATAGAATGTTCATGAACAGAGAAATCCCTCTTTGTTTGATACGAAGGGTCAGACAGGAGTAATACAGTGGTGTTTAGTATCCATCGGAAGAATATTTAATTAGAAATATTCCGGTGTTGGTTTGAAGCAGATCAATCGCTCGTGCGAATAGTTATGGACATAAGAAGTTTATGAACATTTACTTTATTTGCACCTTATTACCCATGCGGCGGGAAACCCAGTTTCCCTCCCACCTGAGCTGTTGGAAATAGTCACAGCCCACCTGTATGAATCAACCTATGACCTTTTGTTATAATGCGAAGCCGAATTCCTGTGTCCAATGAACAATAAGATTGTAGGGACCATTGAATTGCATTGTGTGTGGGGCATAAATAGGCAGGCCGACCATATCCAGTTCACTCTCTTCAACGGTTCTCATTGCTGATAATCGGGAGCTGGATATCGAGGCGCATGCGATCGTTTCCCCTTGTGCGTAAGTTTTTCTCCGTAATCATACTGTTTCTCTCTTGTTATTGTGGGCCAATCTCTCTCATTCTCTCTCTCTCTCTCCTTCTCTTTCTCTCTCATTTTCCTTTAAATTGTATTGTATTTCCTGTGTAGTTATCTGGTTAGGTAGTCTATGTTATATTGTAGTGTATGACTTGTATTGTGTTTAACTCTTTTGCAAGTATAGCATTCATAATATATATTTTAGGCGTTGGACCCTGAGTACGGTATCTGTGTGTTTCTTATAGTATTAAGTATTCTCAGAGCGTAGGTGACGCTCAAACAGCTTTTAAGGTAATAAGGTTATACTGTGTTGCATTTACTCTCTAGCATTACACTAAGGTTTTACTGCACAATACACTGTTTATGGTTTAGATACAAAGGTTTAAAATAGTGAGCGTCAGCGCCGCTGGTGATCTCCTCGTGGTCCCGAGCGTTCGCTACGCTATAGCGAATCATTACGTTAGTTAACAGCCAATAACGTGCCTGCCTGTGATCTCTTGGCCGTGAGTGAACGTGACGCTTGGGCGTCTCGATCACGGCAAAGCGATTGTTACGCAACTAGCGTACCCTTACGGTACTTCATACATAAATAGCGTACAGTGTTCTTAGACCTCATAAAGGGTATTATACGATAAATATTTAGCTTTATCAATTGGCGGCTCGCCCTGTCCTTCACATATCTGCACTAGGTAATTTCAGCAGACATTATCCAGCAGCAAAGGGCGGGAGATCATATTCCTCGTAGTGCTGTTTGGATAAGCGTCTGCTTCTCTTAGTAAAGGGTGCTGAAGGAATCCGGGAACCGGAGGTAAGAACAAAACAATAGTGTCTTTTTAAAACTGTTTATTTTTCTGTCTTGCGTACACACGCACGCACACATATATATCTGCATTTCCTTTTCATTGGTGTATTTTCGTATGTCACTCTCCTGTTTGCCAGCTCTATAGTTGATAAACGTATAAATTGTGTTACGGTGGATCTTTGCTTTGCGTACACGTGTTTTTAACAAAAGACTGAGACTTGCGTACGCAATCCAAGGGCCGACGCACACAGCGTATATTACGCAACGGAGCGTACGGGTACGCCCACGTAACTCAAATCACAAGTTTTTTTTCTCTCCTCTCAACGCGATAAGTAGCGCCACGCGGTAAATAACGCCAGGCGATAAATCGCGCCAAAAAAAAATTTTTTTTTAATTCCAAATTTAAATTAATAGATCCTTCTCCTAATTTGTAACACATCTGGTCTAAAGAGAAATTTCTGCGCAGAAATAGAAATAGAAACAAAAGTGTATATGCGGTGAGTGAGTGTTTGTTTTTACAATTTTTAAGGTTGAACCACAAGAAAAGTCGAGTACTCGTGAGGTACATGCGTGTAAGTGACGTACATGATGGCTAGGGAGGCATCCCTGGTTAAATATACAATTTGAGCATTAGAGTGTAGCAGACCAGGAGGTCATACTGTAACAGACCAGGAGGTCATAGCAGACCAACAGGTTCAGGTACAGCAGACAAGGAAGTCCGCTATACAGTCCACAGGCACAACACCAAGAAAGGGTTGGTGCAACACCCATATAGGCCATATAAGCTCTGGCTGAAGGAATTCGCAGCCGAAATTTTCGATTCCACTGGTCGCTCAGTACATAAGATTAGTTGCTTGTGTACTAAACGATTGTACCGCACGTAATTGTGTGCATTAGTAAACCTGACCGGTACTATTTGTGTACGAAGGTCATAAACGCTATTTGTACATTCTAACGTGATTTGTGTAATTTTTTTTTATTTTAAGGGAAGTTCGCTGCTCACTCAGGAACTATCCAGCAACCAATAGTTACTGGAAAGAGTAAGTGTTCTTCGGAGCACCCTCACAGGTTCCAGTAAATAGAGGTTCAGGTCGCAGGGGCCCTAGGTCGAGTACGCCAGCACCATATCGGTGTGATCAGGTCGTATTGGTCGGCGTGGGCGAGTGAGTGGGGTACTCGGTAAACCGCCACCGTCAGCCTATTTTGGACATTTGGTTTGCGTAAGGGTTGGTTAAATAAAGCAACACCTTCGAACTATGGGGGCCACTTGTTCAGGTAGGGGGCGATCAACCTCGGTTCGGGTTGATTCAGTGAACCGACCAATTGGGTCGGCAAGGTATGTAATGTGTGAGAAATACGGAAGTCACACAGAAGCTTTATGTGATGAATGGGAGAGAATGACAGTACATGACGGGGAGAAATTCCCAAGAGTAGGTAGCTTCAGCACAGAAGTGTTAACGAATTTAAGGAGAAGGATTTGTCTCATTAAATCAACAAAGAGACGAATCAAACATTACGATTATTTGCAGTTGTGGCAGCAGGAAGGTGACATACAGAGAGGATTGGCTCAGGCGGCGGGATCTGGCTCAATCAGAAAACTGATAGCCACGGCCCCACCGCCACCATACATATCAGGAGAGAAATTGGTTGCGGAGAATGACGCACTAAGGTGTAACACACAAACACTTAGCAACTGTATAAATGTTAAAGATAATGTTAACCAATTAACCAATGCAAGTATTAACCCGTGCAAGTTGTACCCTGTTTTGAACTTTCCTCAGGAGTGTGATCAAGAAGACGAATCGGCAACAATTTCAGCGCTCTCTCTAGCAGCCACCATAGCAGAGACCACAGTAGGCACAGCTCCACCCACGAGATTAGTAACAAAGGCCCCTAGCGGAGGGATAGGTGAGGTCGTGTCTACAGGTAAGTACGGCACCATACACTATGCTGAAGCCATTTCACCACAGGCTGTAGAACCCACACAGAGTGATGTTGTTAGAGTTAATCCTGTTAGGGTAATAGCTGTTCCAAATGGGAAAACTGACACAACAGGGGTCACCCCTGTGAGGAACATTGCCATGTATAGCCCATTTTCCAGAATGGAATTAAGGACCATCGTGTCTGAATTCCCTGACCCTAGAAAAGATTTAGTTGCCAGTCAAAAATACATCAGAGACTTAGGTAACACTGTAGAGCCCAACAATAAAGACTGGCAGATATTGCTGAGAGCATGTTTACCCTCCAATGTTGACGCAACTCAATTTTTAGCTGATTGCGGATTAGATCAGGATGTACCTCTTACAGATGTGTACAACAAAGACAATGTAAAAAGAATAAACTTACAGTTAAAAGAATATTTCCCAGCGGTAGTCAGATGGAACAAGATATTCTCCATTAAACAGAAGGAGTCAGAGACAGCTGCAGAGTATTTTCACAGAGCATTATCAGAAATGGCAAAATACACAGGCATAGAGGACATTAAAACAAACATAAACCATCGAGAAGTAGCAGTATCGGTACTGATGGATGGTTTAAAAGAGTCATTGAAGACTAGGGTACAGACCACACAACCATGTTGGCGAGGTCGGTCTGTGGCTACTTTGAGAGAGGCTGCTATTGATCACGATAGGAACATCACCAGACACAGGGAACAACAAAGTGATAAGTTAATGGCCGTAAGTATACAGGCCCTGACCACAAGGCAGTCTTTGTTTGTATCACCAAACCCTGTGGGTAAGTCAAGTGTGGTTACTTGTTATTCTTGTCATAAACAGGGACACATGGCACGAGATTGTAGAGTAAAGAATGTACGAAACTCATACCAACCCCCTAGACAACGACACGACACACGACATTGGGAGCAAGGTCCGCAGAAACGGAGTTATGAGCCACATGCAGGGGAAACAAAAAGATACCCCCCAAACAGAGATTGGCAAACCTCTGGTAGTTCCCAGCTAACTCCCTCACAAGTAGTTGCTGCTAGCGGGATTCAGGGAGGTCACCATACCCAATAGGGGTGTGGCCATACCTGTAATCTGCAGCCAGTAAAATTGATTGCAAGTCTTGGAAGTGAACCGGAAATTGCAATCAATGTAGCTGGTAAATCATTAAACTTTCTTGTAGACACAGGGGCGGCCAAATCAGTGATAAATTCGACAGTGGGCATGAGGACCACTGGTAGGACAATTCCAGCCGTGGGAGTAACAGGAGTAGTCCAGCATTACCCTGTTAGCAAACCAGCAGAGATTACAATAGGGCCTTTACATACCAAGCATTCCTTTTTGCTGGCTGCATCGGCACCGACTAATCTCCTGGGAAGAGACTTACTGTGTAAAATGGGGTGCGTCATTTATTGTACTCCTGAAGGTGTATTCTTGGACATACCTGAGAATCACGCTCAGGAAGTACGAGACATGTTAGACTCCCCGTCAAAATTAATGTCACATACCACTATGACAAATAGGACTCCCTCCCAAGTAGAAGAAATGACATCTCAGATACCAGAGTCACTTTGGACTAAAGATGGACAGGACACTGGATTAATGGCAAACGTAGCTCCGGTAGTTGTACAAGTAAAAGATGGTAGGATAGCTCCAAAAATCCCACAGTACCCTCTGAAGCCAGAGGTGGAGTTAGGAGTTTACCCAGTAATAGAGCGCTTGCTACAACAGGGCATTCTGGTAAGAACGTCCAGCACTGCTAATAGTCCCATCTTCCCTGTGAAAAAGAGTGGGGGGAGGGGTTACCGGCTAGTGCAGGATCTAAGGGGGATTAACAAAATAGTTGAGAGTCAGTTCCCCGTAGTGCCAAATCCAGCTGTCATCCTAATGCAAATCCCTCCCACTGCAAAATTTTTCACTGTTATTGACCTCTGCTCCGCTTTCTTTTCGGTACCTCTGCACCCTGACAGTCAATATTTGTTCGCATTTACATACAGAGGAGTCCAATACACATGGACTCGATTACCACAAGGATTCACAGATAGCCCAAGTATATTTTCTCAGGCTTTGCATGATTGTTTACAGTCTTTCCAACCAGTGAGTGGATCAGTATTAATACAGTACGTGGATGATCTACTACTGTGTTCTGATTCATTGGAGGCATCCCTGAAGGATACGAAACAGCTCCTGTTTCATCTTTCAGACACAGGACACAAGGTTTCCAAAGACAAGTTGCAATTATGCCAAACTAAGGTAAAATATTTGGGATACTGTTTAACACAAGGACTGAGACACCTGACCGCTGATAGAATTCAAGCAATTAGAGACATGACTCTGCCACAAACCCAGCAACAGATCAGAACATTTTTAGGAATGTGTGGGTATTGCCGTAATTGGATCCCAGGGTTTTCCATTTTAGCGTTACCTTTGCAGGAAATGGTCTCCTCAAACAAACCTGATCAGATTTCGCATACAGACGAGTCTGAGGCAGCATTTGAGAGACTTAAACAGTGCCTAACGCAGGCACCAGCATTAGGTATGCCGGACTATGGGAAACCCTTTGAACTATACGGAACAGAAAGTGCTGGTTGCGCGGCAGGCGTACTAACCCAAAAGCACGGTGATGCCAGCAGGCCAGTAGCATATTACAGCGCTCAGCTAGACACGGTAGCGCGATCCCTCCCCACATGCTTGCGAAGCGTTGCTGCGATAGCATTGCTAGTAACGAAAAGCGAAGACGTCGTGCTAGGTCACAACCTCACAATTCATACACCGCATGCAGTGTCAGCCTTGTTAAATTCTGCCCAAACCAGGCACGTCTCATCAGCACGGTTTACAAGATGGGAATTGGCACTAATGGCCCCCGTAAACATCACCATAAGGAGATGCAGTGCATTAAATCCTGCAACATATCTCCCAAGTGTGTCTGGACAGACCCAAAGGGTGGAGGATGAGAGTACTGGGGAAGGAGGATTTAATACAAAGGAAGATACTCATGATTGTATAGAATATTTGACCCAAAATTTTACCGCAAGGCCTGACATCAGTGACAACCCACTGGAAGATGCAGAACTTACGTTCTACACGGACGGTAGTTGTCATAGACAGTCAGACTCGGGAGACTTGTGTACTGGATACGCAGTCGTAGATGACCAAGGCACCATAGAAGCGGAACCGCTAGGCCCACCTCACTCAGCCCAGGTTGCTGAACTGGTCGCCCTAACCAGAGCATGTGAATTGGCTAAGGGCAAATCAGCCAATATCTACACCGATTCTAGATACGCATTCGGGGTAGTCCATGATTTCGGAGCCCTATGGCGCCTCAGAAATTTCATGACGGCAGCTGGTACACCGGTAGCGCATGCAGCTCACATAAAAAGGCTTCTAACAGCGATACAGGAAACCGACAGAGTGGCTGTTATCAAATGTAAAGCACATACATATAGCCAAGACCCAGTATCGCTTGGTAACAGCCGAGCAGACGAAGCAGCTAAGTTAGCAGCTGCTACCCCCAGACAGACAGACACCACACAACTGATGGTATTTAATACCATCAACACACAGAAGTTGTGTGAGATGCAAAATTTGTGTTCCACACAGGAAAAGGCAGTCTGGAAGGCAAAGGGATATGGCCAGGAGTCCTCAGGACTCTGGACGGATAGACATGGTAAACCAGTGGCCCCCAGAGCATATCTTCCATGTTTGGCTGAAGCAGCTCACGGGCTGACTCATCTAGGCAAGGAAGGGATGTGCAAGTTGGTAAGAGCATATTGGTGCGCCCCAGGATTCTCCTCTCATGCGAGTAAAAGAGCCATGTCGTGCCTTACCTGTTTGAGAAAGAATATTGGAAAGGCAATACCTACAGAACCATCCCATATCCCACCTGCCGGCGGCCCTTTCCAGGTAATACAGATTGACTTCATTCAATTACCCCCTTGTCGAAATTTGAAATATGTACTTGTTTGTATAGATGTTTTCTCAAATTGGGTCGAAGCATTTCCGGCGGCCACAAATACCGCTATGTTTACTGCTAAGAACATTGTGCAGGAATTTGTATGTAGATATGGTATCCCTAGAATTATCGAAAGTGATAGGGGTACCCATTTTACAGGTGATGTCTTTCAAGGAATGTGTAAATTGATGGGAATTGATAGCAAGCTGCACACTCCATACCGTCCACAGGCGAGTGCGAAAGTGGAAAGAGTGAACAGCACTATTAAAAATAAACTGAGTAAAGTGATGGCAGAGACAGGATTGACATGGCCAGAAGCTTTACCCATTGTACTGTACAGCATCAGAACCACTCCCAGGTCCCCTCTTAATCTGTCTCCCTTTGAAATCTTGTTTGGTCGACAACCGCATGTTATGATTAACCCTCAGGATGATTTGAAGTGTAACAATGAAGTAACTGTAAAATACTTGATTAACATGAGTAAACAGTTGAGGAATCAAAATGATAATCTGAAGTTAGTGATTCCTGATTTACCAGATAGTAATTGTCATGACATTGAACCTGGGGATTATGTAATGATACGGAATTTTCTACGCTCAGGTTGCCTTATTGACAGATGGGAAGGACCATACCAGGTCTTATTGACTAGCACTACAGCATTGAAGGTTGCTGAGAGAGAGACTTGGGTTCATTCGTCCCACTGTAAAAAGGTCGTTGATCCAGAGAAGTCCTGTGATAAGGAACAGACGGTAGAGGTTGTATCACTAGAGTGTCTGTTCCAGGAGGACTGAGGCGGCACCTGAGCATTGAAAATCACAAGACCAAAAGCAGTTGTCGATCCCCTGTTCCCTTTTATTGTTTTTCTCCAATTTCCCATCCCATCTCCCTCAATTATTTTTTCCCCCTCTCATTTTTCTTCGTCTCCTCCTATAAGATGGACTTGCCCCAAGAGACTGTGATCCGGATTTTCCTGTTGACCATGATGTTGACCAGAGCAGTCTGTTCCGGCGAGAGTACCATGGAGGTCGAGAGAGGTTCTGGAATGGGTTCTGATGATAAAGATGGAGGCGTAGTTTTCCGAGAACAACATAATCAACAAGCAAAGGCGAGTATCAGAAAACGATCCGATAGCATTGACCATAGAAGGAATTGTGAAGGATTGTTAGCTGAAGAAAACTGTATCTGTAGGCTCTGTAACAATGTCATTGAGGATGGGTGCATTAAGAAATGCCAATCCAGTTTTAATATCCATATGGACCGGCATCCATTGAGTGACTATCACTCCTTAGTGGGTAATGTGTTAAACAAAACAGATTGTTGGGTATGCTCTCAAGTACCTCAGGGTCATAGCAAATCAGGGCTAGTACCATTTCCTTTAACGATAGAGGAGGTACTTGAGTTAAATGGTGGGAGACCGGTGGACCGGAGGTTTAATATCTCCAGCCCTCCTAGTTTGAAGCTCCACCAATACCATGTGGATAGGTCCCTATTATGTTTCAACATCTCCAATCCCCGAAAGCCGGGAAATTGGGAAGTGTCATGGAGTAACCACACCATGACCTTTTCGCATAGAGCAGATAGAATGCCTACAGATACAGAGCTTGTACGCCACATAGCCAGTAGAGGAAAATCTTTCCGGTATAGGTATACCTTAGGAAATAGGATTACTAAAGTTGGAGAGGTATCACCAGGATACTGTGCACATATCGTACAACCTGATACGTGTACTAAGCAGATGGAAGAATTAGGGTTAGGAGATTTCACATGGAAGGTGTGTAACATGGTTATGTCCTACTCCGTCCCATATGTTCTCCCCGATGATGCATATTTCATATGCGGGAGAAAGGCATACAAGTGGCTTGCCCCAAACTCTGAAGGATTGTGTTGTATTGGAAAAGTACTGCCTGAAGTAATGACTGTATCACATGACAAAATTAAAGACATACACCGTGGTGCCCAAGCTCCTTATACTCACACCCATTACGAGCACGTTGTTAAAAGGCACCTGATAGAGAAGACAGAGCATCCGGCCTCTGATCTGATAAGTGAATCCACCGGGATTCAATTCTTAATCGCGTTAGATTTCACCCGCACCGCTAGAGGAGTGCTGAATTATAAATACATTTCTGCGCTCGCCAATTTGTTAGATAATATCACTGAAATGTATGATGACACGTTTAGGTATACTGGAAGAGAACTTCAGGCTTACAAAACAGAACTGGTACAGCATAGAATGGTTCTCAATTACCTCACAGCAGTGACAGGCGGATATTGTGTCACACTGGCAACACAATACGGCGTGAAATGTTGCACATATATTACGAATAGCACCGAGGATCCGGTCGAGGTCATAGACCAAAAGATGGACGATATTCTCCAATTGAAGTGGGAATTTCGCAGGAGACACAATCTCACTCTTGCTGCTGTAGGTAATGAGCTGACTGGTTGGGTGTCATGGTTGAACCCGCGAAATTGGTTTTCTGGTTTAGGAGACTGGGCTCAAGGAGTCATAATGGATGTTGGGAAGTTTCTCCTATGTATCTTAGGTGTTGTCATATCGATTGGATTGATATTTAGATGCGGTCAGGCTTTAATGAAGTGCAATCATCGTACTAGGGTAATGAGTTTAAGGAGTGAGGAAACTGTAATTAACCTGGACTTGATTTATGACCCAAATGTAGAAACAATGATGTGATGAAAATGCGATTTCTACGGTCCGTTTCTTTCACCTGTTTTTCCGTTTTCTCCAAGGTAACAAGACCCACTTGGACGAGGAATTTGATGAGCCGATATACAGACAACAGAGGGATTAAAGAAGAAGTTTGACAACCTGATACACAGATTTTTGATGAACTATGTCATGGATCCCCAGTTTCCCTAGAAATTTTAAAATTACGCTAGCCCAACACTTTTGTAAATCTATGGACATTGACAGCTTTTGCTCGCACCTTATGGGCAAAAGCACAAAGAAGACTGCATTCAACAGACACCAAACAAGACCTCAATCGACGACTGTACATTTACCTGACATAGAATACCACCGCATTTACCGTAATTATGTCTTTTCTTCATTTCTACAACCCTCAGGTAATGACACACATAGACGATAGGGAATACAGGCACAGATATCAGCAATCACATATCTCCCCCATTCATGTATCATCAACTAAAATGTGCTCCCCCATTTTGTTACAACCAAAGCCAAAAAGAGCTCGGTAAAGTTTGACAGCCCATCCACAGACCCGTACCACGGGATAAGAAGGAATTCACATGTATACTTCGCAATACCTCGAAGCTTGATTTAAAACACGTACGGCACGATGATACATGACCCCCAAGCACGGATTCATACACACATGCTTCTGCTATCTCACTAGGTCATACCCTTTTCCTACCATCTCCTCTCCTCCCTTACCCAACCATGTAAATGTATTAACCCCTAACATGTATTTTTCTCCTTTTGAAATGTTTTCAGGAAGTGGCAGTTATTGTTGACTGCCAAAGGGTGGACTGTCAAAGTCAGAAAAATATCTCTATGCACACTACCATATTTGCACCTCACACAGGTCCGTGCTGCGCGTGCGTACGCTCTCCCGTACGTGCGCATACTCACAGTCGCGGGCACCCGCAGGCGCATGGTATGCGTATTTACGGTAGAGTTTATGCGATCGTAGCGTGCGACTCAATCATTACATATTTTCACTATATAATGTATTTTGTAGATCATGGTCCCTTTGATAGATTCTGCAAGTTTGGTTAATATAGAATGTTCATGAACAGAGAAATCCCTCTTTGTTTGATACGAAGGGTCAGACAGGAGTAATACAGTGGTGTTTAGTATCCATCGGAAGAATATTTAATTAGAAATATTCCGGTGTTGGTTTGAAGCAGATCAATCGCTCGTGCGAATAGTTATGGACATAAGAAGTTTATGAACATTTACTTTATTTGCACTTTATTACCCATGCGGCGGGAAACCCAGTTTCCCTCCCACCTGAGCTGTTGGAAATAGTCACAGCCCACCTGTATGAATCAACCTATGACCTTTTGTTATAATGCGAAGCCGAATTCCTGTGTCCAATGAACAATAAGATTGTAGGGACCATTGAATTGCATTGTGTGTGGGGCATAAATAGGCAGGCCGACCATATCCAGTTCACTCTCTTCAACGGTTCTCATTGCTGATAATCGGGAGCTGGATATCGAGGCGCATGCGATCGTTTCCCCTTGTGCGTAAGTTTTTCTCCGTAATCATACTGTTTCTCTCTTGTTATTGTGGGCCAATCTCTCTCATTCTCTCTCTCTCTCTCTCTCCTTCTCTTTCTCTCTCATTTTCCTTTAAATTGTATTGTATTTCCTGTGTAGTTATCTGGTTAGGTAGTCTATGTTATATTGTAGTGTATGACTTGTATTGTGTTTAACTCTTTTGCAAGTATAGCATTCATAATATATATTTTAGGCGTTGGACCCTGAGTACGGTATCTGTGTGTTTCTTATAGTATTAAGTATTCTCAGAGCGTAGGTGACGCTCAAACAGCTTTTAAGGTAATAAGGTTATACTGTGTTGCATTTACTCTCTAGCATTACACTAAGGTTTTACTGCACAATACACTGTTTATGGTTTAGATACAAAGGTTTAAAATAGTGAGCGTCAGCGCCGCTGGTGATCTCCTCGTGGTCCCGAGCGTTCGCTACGCTATAGCGAATCATTACGTTAGTTAACAGCCAATAACGTGCCTGCCTGTGATCTCTTGGCCGTGAGTGAACGTGACGCTTGAGCGTCTCGATCACGGCAAAGCGATTGTTAGGCAACTAGCGTACCCTTACGGTACTTCATACATAAATAGCGTACAGTGTTCTTAGACCTCATAAAGGGTATTATACGATAAATATTTAGCTTTATCAGTAAAGTGCCTTGAGTCCTGTTGGAGAAAGAGCGCTATATAAATAAAATTATTATTGATATTATTATTAAAACTCATTTGCTCCAGATTTAGGGTCAGATGCATCATCGCTTGGAAAGTAATAAAATGGAGAGTGAAAAAGCACCAGCCAATCAGCTCCTAACTGCTATTTTTCAAACAGCTTATGACATGGTAGTTAGGAGCTGATTGGCTGGTGCTTTTTTACTCTATAAATTGTAAATCGTAATGTAGGCTTTATACAGTTTCATCACTCTCACCAATGAAATCTACAATATGTTTAAAACATTATTGTATTTTTGTGTCCTTTTTCTAAAAAAAATGCACCTTGATAATGTACATCCCTTGCTTAGTGCAATTCAGGTGATAGTTTTAAAAATACTATGGAAAAAGGAAAGATTATCATGTAAATAAAGGTATATTAGTGGAGGCAGGGGAGAAGAACAAGCGCCATATGGTGTAGTATTTTAAATGAATAGGAGTGGTAGATACGTATATATAATGTATATAATAAAGGTATATTAGTACTTATAGTATTCTAATACATACAGTATGTCTTGAATAAGCCAACATGGTTCCCAAAAGCTAAGGGTAATATTCTCGAGGGTTGTCCAGTTTGACAAAAGACTACTGAAAATTTGCTATTTTGGGTTCATTTCTGCAGCCGGTTACATTGCTTTCCACAGGGAAACATCGGGGGGTAGAGTGGATCTTGATTCAGAGGCACCAACAGGTTAAAGCTTTAGGCTGTCCCAGAATGCATTGGGGCGGCCTCCTCTATAACCCCACCTCCAGGCACTGTGAGCTCAGTTTCAGTTGGTGTCTGCAGCAGCAGGTCACTTAACAGGTTGGCTGCACTGGAAAGCCCTGAAAAAGCTTTTTCTAACAGAAAATTTCTTCAAAACTGGGCTGTCAGCTCTGTATGTCATGGTGACACTTCAGTGCTGCAGCTCCATCACCTTCCAAGTGGCATTGCATACTCCCGTGGCCTGTTCCTGATTACTTGCGGCGGAGACACTCCGGCTTTAGGCACATGGTCGCAGATGCTCTCCTGGTTCTCGTGGCTGCTACGAGGAGGAGGTAAGAGAGTCCACCAGGCGGGACCCACCATTAAATTGCGTTCCTGACGTGGTCTAGGGAGATAGACCGCAATGCTGGCATGGACACTGTCACCGAGCAGGGACCCCACTAGACTGCCAGGGCATAGGAGTACAGGTTGGGTGTACTAACACCCCATTTAATAAGGCTCACTAGTACCTTGGGTGGAAGTCCAGCATAGGGCACTTGACCAGCTGGCACTTGACCTGTAGCCCCTCTCCTGGCCCAGGGTGCCTCTACCGCAGATTGTCCCACCCTGGAGCCTTCTCACACTCTCCCTCACTCCCTAAGATGCTGGGTGTATATTTTCCTGCTTAGAAAAAACCCTCCCTTTCAAGCACCTGAATATCACTAAGCTAACTGAGCATCTGCCACTATATATGCTTGTTGTGAGAGGCAGAAATGGCCTTGCATTAGGAGGAGATGCAGGTCCTGATATGCCATACGGAGCATTATGGGGTTGCTCCAAGTTAGGTAGCTTTTTATATTGTAGCAGGGAGCCATTATGTGGATCCTTGCTGGTTAATGGTTAATCATAGACCCAGATTGGGGTTGTGGAGGTGTGAGATGTGGTGCCCCTGGATTGGCTGAGCTGGATGGCTTTAGTGTGGCATACCCTTACACTCTATTAACACTTATCACATACTAATTTCTTTAACACTATTTATTTTAATTACATCTCATTTTTATATCATTTTTTCAATAGCTTTGGCTTCTTAACACTAATCTATTAACATTATAGTTTTTTCACTGGTACGCTGCCCTGGGCTGTCTGGCGGGTTCACTACGATATGCCGGCGGTCAGGCTCCCGGCGACCAGCATACCGGCGCCGGGAGCCCGACCGCCGGCTTACCGACAGTGTGGCGAGCGCAAATGAGCCCCTTGCGGGCTCGCTGCGCTCGCCACGCTACGGGCACGGTGGCGCGCCACACTATTTTATTCTCCCTCCAGGGGGGTCGTGGACCCCCACGAGGGAGAATAAGTGTCGGTATGCCGGCTGTCGGGCTCCCGGCGCCGGTATGCTGGTCGCCGGGAGCCCGACCGCCGGCATACTGAAGACCACCCCTGTCTGGCTTATGCTGATTTTTGGGGTGCCACAACCTGCACCTAGATATAGCACTAGGGACCCCCAATATATACAGAGAGGCCTTGACGTGGCTTGGGGGCTTATACATACATTTGTGCAGATATATGTAACCAAGATCTCTGAATTATAAGATATTGTATGGTATTTAAATCTGGTTACTGCTATTATTCAGGGTGCTCGGGGAAACCAATTTTTTTTTCCTATTAATTATCTGCATTGACTGTGTGTGCCTGTATCTGCTGTGTGGTTTCACTTTCAGTGTTTCCCAGATATATCTATCACTAAGGGGGTAATTCAGAGTTGATCGCAGCAGCAAATTTGTTAGCAGTTGGGCAAAACCATGTGCACAGCAGGTGTGGCAGATATAACATTTGCAGAGAGAGTTAGTTTTGGGTGGGTTATTTTGTTTCTTTGCAGGGTAAATACAGGCTGCCTTATTTTTTACACTGTAATTTAGATTTCAGTTTGAACACGAGCCACCCAAATCTACCCCCCCCCCCCTTCCCCCCCCTGCAGTGCACATGGTTTTGTCCAACTGCTAACAAATTTGGTGCTACAATCAACTCTGAATTAGGCCCTATATTCTGTACACTAATGGACTAGGTGCGTCTGGGTCATATATATAGTGCATTACAGTATTTACCCATTACGTGTATTCTACTGTGTACTCAGTCACATAATACTGACAAAAATATACTCCAGGTCACTCTAGTGTCTCTGGGTCACCGAAGCGGGCTGCTTCCTCCTCACAATCCACAAATCTCTCAGATGTTTCATCTGAAGAGGAGGGGGAGCATATTGTCCTGTCAGACACTGAATCAGGTGTTTCTGACAAGGATTCTCGATTGCAAATTGATGTCCCTGCCCTAGTGGTTGCTATTAAGCAAATCCTATAAATCACTGATGATGAAGATTCCACTACTGTGGCTAAGAAAACTGATATGTGTAAACGGCAGAAGGTGGTTAAGAATCTATTACCCCATTTTGACCATTTGGTTGACATCAGGCAGGAACGCTGGTCTAATCCAGGGTAGAAATTCCTTCTGTCTAAATGGGCCTTGACTCACTATCCTCTCCCTGCAGAGTTATATAAAAAGTGGGAATATTCACTGCCGGTGGATTCTCATGTCACCCACCTAGTGGTGTCGTTCACTCTGCTTGTCACCACTGTCACTTTACTAGAGGAACCGACAGATAAGCGTGTGGAGGGATGCCTGAAATCTATTTACTCCCTTACAGGTGCTGTACATGGACCCACTATTGCAGCCTCTTGGGCTGCAAAAGGTATTGAAGCATGGGTTCAGACATTAGAGGAAGAGCTGCCCAAGGATATATCTGACAATACCGGTCTCGTATTACCACCGCCGCCTATTATGCTCAGGAGGCATCCTCTGAGGCGACTGTGTTGGCAGCCAAGGCGTCGACTACGTCTGTCCTGGTATTCTGTGGTTGAGGTCATGGAAGGTAGACCTAGACTCCAAAAAGACCTTGGAGGTGCTCCCCTTTAAGGGGGACATTGTTTGGGGAAAATTGGCGGCTGCTATGACTGCCTTTCTCCCAAATACTAATCCTTCTGCACAGAAGGCTACAGATACCACTTTTTGTTCCTTTCGGCATCAAGGGAAAGCTAAAGGTCAGGCATACCTGAGACAATCTCGTGCTCCCAAAACCACTAAGCCCAAGGCAAAGCAGTCCTGGGTGGCCTGTCAACCTGCTTCTAAACAAGACAAGCATGCTGCATGACAGGGTGGGCCTTCCCCTGAGGGACCCCATGGTGGGAGGCCGACTTCTGCAGTTCACCCAGGTCTGGTTAAAGACCACTTCAGACGCATGGGTGCGAGAAGTTGTCTCTCACGGGTACGCAGTCTCCTTCAAGAGACGTCCCCCTCGCCAGTTTTGCACCACAGTTATCCCTTTGGATCTGTTAAAGGCGCAAGCTTTGCAAAAGGTTGTGTGTTCTCTCCTGAATGCAGGAGTGGTAGTGCCGGTTCCACTGGCCTAAAGAGGCAGAGGTTACCACTCAACCCTGTTTCTAGTTCCGAAACCCAATGGGTCTTTCCAGCCTATACTCAACCTCAAATCACTGTAAAAGTTTGTGAGAGTGTCCAAGTTCCGTATGGGAACACTGCGCTCAATTGTAATGGCTATGTAACCCGGAGACTATATGGTATCCCAGGATGCGTACCTGCATATACCTATTGCCATGTCGCATCAGCAGTATCTGCGGTTTGCTATTGGCAACCTCCACTATCAGTCCCAGGCTCTGCCATTTGGACTGGCTACAGCTCCGCGGATCTTCACCAAGGCTGTAATGGCGGCCCATCTACATCGCTAGGGAGTCAAGATCCTGATGTATCTGGACGACTTGCTGATTCTGGCAAACTCCCAACATATCCTCCTCCGTCATTTACAGCTGACGGTAAGCTTCCTACAAGCCCACGGGTGGCTCATCAATTGGAAGAAATCCTTGCTGGTCCCAGCTCAGAGCATGGTGCCCCTCGGGGGCACTCCTGGACACACACAGTCAATGACTGTTTCTGTCTCCAGAAAAAGTCCTGAGACTTCAAGCAGGATAAGATGCTTCCTCTGTCGCCCTAGAGTGTCAATATATTCGGCGATGCAAGTACTTGGCCTGATGGTGTCTGCATTCGACATGGTAGAGTACGCTCAATTTCATTCTCACCCTCTGCAGAGTTTAATACTATCCAAGTGGGATGGCCTACCTCATCGGATCAGATTTCACATGATCACTTTGACTCCGGAAGTTCGTCTGTTGCTGACCTGGTGGCTACAGGACCAGCAATTGAGCAGGAGCCATCCCTTCTGGATCCCCGACTGGGTCCTGCTGACAACGGATGCCAGTCTGAGGGGATGGGGTGCGGTGTTGGAGCAACACTTTTTTTCAGGGTCGCTGGACCAAGGAGTCACTCCTCCCAATAAACATTCTGGAGTTGCAGGCAGTGTTCAATGCATTGACTCTCGCCCTGCCTCTGGTACAGAACAGGCTGGTTCAAGTACGGTCAGACAATGCCACTACAGTGGCATACATAAACCATCAAGGTGGCACTCGAAGCTGCATGGCTATGATGGAAGTGTCAAAAATCCTTCACTGGGCGGAACACCATCTGCCAGCAATATCGGCAACGTTCATTACGGGTGTACTAAACTGGGAAGCGGACTTCCTCAGTCGCCATGACGTGCACGCTGTAGAGTGGAGTCTTCATACAGAAGTCTTTCACCTCCTAGTGGACAAGTGGGGCCTACCATACGTAGACCTGATGGCGTCTCGACACAATCACAAGGTTATGGTCTTCAGATCAAGGACCAGGGATCCTCAATCAGCGTTCATGGACGCACTGGCAATTCCATAGAACTTCGGCTGCCCTATGTGTTCCCTCCAGTGTCACTCCTGCCCAGGGTCCTGTGGAAATTCAAAAAAGGAGGATTTCTACTTCTAGTCGCTACAGCGTGGCCCAGGCGGCATTGGTTCTCAGACCTGCAGGGTCTATTGACAGAGCATCCTCTTCTACTTCCTCAGCGCCCAGACCTCCTTGTACAGGGCCCTATTCTGTATCCAGACCTGGCCAGGCTGGCTTTGACGACGTGGCTCTTGAGGCATCACTCCTGAGAGCCCACTGGATTCTCTGAGGCGATCATCCAAACTATGTTAAAAGCCTGCAAACTGGCATCTGCTTGGATTTATTACAGGGACTGGAATTCTTAATTCACCTGGTGTGCTGATAAGAATTATGATGCATACAGATTCAGAACTTCTGGGTTTTCTGCAAAGAGGTCTGGACTCAGGCCTTCGTCTGGCCTCCCTCAAGGTTCACATATCTGCCTTGCTGGTATGGTTTCAGAGAAAAATTGTGTCTATACCTGACGTTCATATATTCACTCAGGGTGTCTTACAGATTCAGCCTCCCTATGTCCCTCCTGTGGCTCCATGGGATCTGTCTGTTGTCCTGAATGCTCTGCAAGAGTCTCCATTTGAACCTCTTGAGACAGTGGACCTTAAATGGCTCACGGTCAAGGTCTTGGTTTTACTAGCTATTGCCTCTGCAAGAAGGGTGCCGGACTTAGGCGCATTGTCCTGTCGTCCACCCTTTCTAATATTTCATTGTAACCAGGCAGTTCTTAGAATTCACCCAGGTTATTTACCTAAGGTGGTGTCATCTTTTCACCTTAACCAAGAGATTGTGGTTCCGGTCTTTATCTCTTCTGATTTGTCCTGCAAAGAGCAGTCTTTGGATGTGGTATGGGTTCTCCGTATATATGTGGAGAGGACTGCCTATATCAGGTCAGATTCCCTTTTTGTACTGTTTGGTTTTTACAAACGTGGCTGGACTGCGAATAAGCAAACCTTGGCCAGATGGATTAGAATGGTGATTGCACAAGCTGGTCTCCCAGCTCCTATTAATGCCCATTCTACTCAGTCTGTTGGACCTTCTTGGGCAGCACGCCGTGGTGCGTCCGCAGAACAGTTGTGCAAGGCAGCTACGTGGTCCTCTGTGAACATGTTTATTAGGTTCTATACCTTTGATACTTCCGCCTCCCCGGATGCTTCCTTTGGATGCTGGGTTCTCATACCCGCTAAGGTGCGTCCCCTCCCATGAGGAACTGCTTTAGGACACCCCCGATGTTTCCCTGTGGAAACCAATGTAACCTCCTGCAGAAAAGGAGAGTTATGGTAGACTTACCATTGTTAACTTTCTTTCTGCGAGGTACATTGGTTCCTCAGGGCGCCCACCCTGACGCACCTAGCTTCTATGGGTTTGTTTGGCATTAGCCGCTGGTCCCTTCTCCTGTCGTGAGAATGTGGTTCTATGTGACTAACATCTACCTTCTCTCTTACCTGGTCCTGCATTGGACTGGTTAACGAAACTGAGCTTACAGTACCTGGAGGCGGGGTTATAGAGGAGGCCCCAATGCATCCAGGAACAGCCTAAAGCTTTAGCCTGTTGGTGCCTCTGGATCAAGATCCACTTTACCCCCCGATGTTTCCCTGTGGAACCCAATTTACCTCGTAGAAAGAGTTAACAATGGTAAGTCTACCATAGGTCTTCTTTTCTATGAAAAAAAAAACCTAATGGCCTTTAAAGAAACTTTTCCTATAAATTTACTTAGCAATGGAAATTGCAGAGTTACACAATATTTGTAAGGCCTGGCCAATTTATTTTGTAGCCCATATATTTGTAACATTAGGGCAGCACAGATATTGCTACTTGCCTAATAATTACATCACTGCTGACATCAGATCTAGGCCAT
Organism: Pseudophryne corroboree; assembly: GCF_028390025.1. Classification (NCBI taxonomy): domain Eukaryota; kingdom Metazoa; phylum Chordata; class Amphibia; order Anura; family Myobatrachidae; genus Pseudophryne; species Pseudophryne corroboree. The sequence continues at coordinate 559,594,155 of NC_086444.1, forward strand.
ACTGTATGTGTAAAATGCGTCATTATTACATAATCAATGTGTAAAATGCGTCACTATTACATAATGTCATGTTGTGTGATTCCAGCAATTATCTCTATATTGTTGTATAGATCTTAGAATACAATAGCTGTAAAAAGAAAACATGCACTCAGTGTTAGGCTAAAAGGATAGACACATCAGTACTTATGGTTCATATGGAGCCCTGAAAATACATAGAGATGTTTACATGCTTGAAAATAACATTCATATATTACCCACACAGTAATAGGCTGCCTCCTCCAGCTGTAGTGGATGTTGTGCATCATATAACACAATTGGAAATTAATCAGTAGAACAGCTACACAGGATACATTGGTACTTTATAGGAAAGTAATGCAGATTTATCTAGTATACTAGATAGTATACAAAGGTCTGCATGTCTGTAGGTCCCTGATGCACCTAATCATTAATACTGCTTAACTGATACGGTTGCTTGAGGAGCATTGCAATCCTCATTTATAGGGCAGCAGGGTTTAGGATTATATAAATCTATGATGTGGGTCGCACTGCTAAAGTCTGTCCATGTCATCCTATTGTACCTAGTAAATACTGACTGTGGGTAAGACCAGGTCATGTTACTCTGTGCAAACAAATTTACTGCCCATTGATAAAGTTGTGCCATTGGTAAAACAAGATGACCTGCGATTCCCCTATTAATTGTTTTACATTATTTGGCAATACTTAGCAAACCAATGTGGTGATGTGCACATGACGACTGCTGGAGATGACGTAACATTAGCCAGTCCCCAAAATACCTATTCTCCTGCTCTGAATGTTGATTTTTGTCAGTTTTCTATTAAAATAAGTCCATGTATTATGAGATTCTAAAAACGTTGCGATTCGTCTTCCCTTTAGCTGAGAACCACTTTCCTCCAAATTATTATTTAGAGATGTACGCAATTTGTGTCTAAGCGCAAATATACTGTAAATTGGTTGCAAATTAGAGATGAGACCAACTCCACATAGCTAGCAAATAAGCCCCCCACCTTCCCCCTGCAAATCACAGGGGCAGAAGCGTCAGGATTATAATAGGGGAGGTGTGGCTTGACTGTACATACACAAGTTGGGCCATAATTCATACACATTACATAAAGTGGCTGGAAAGTGCAGGTGATAAGTAGACAATTAGTTTGGAGCATGTTATTACCAAATGAAGCAAAACGCAAAAATTAAATTTCAACTTTCCCACACTAATTGCCTTCCCCTTCCCAGAGTAGGAATTCTGTTCAGTACACTTTAACCATGCTATAAGAACACAGCCACAGCAGATAGATATGGTTGACAAATCAGAAGTGGCCAGCGGCCATCATAATTATCAGCTTGCACCTTACACCAGTGGTTGAGTACCCACAAGTCACCCCCTCCAACAAGCACATCTGTTAGGTGGCTACTTTCAACATACACCTCCAACCCTGTCTCTGCCCCCTTCATACAGGAGTGGTAAATGTGAAATGTGGCTAAGTCTGCAGAGCAAACAATGAAATAAATATAAAAAACAAGTAGCAGGGACATAAAACCTTGCATTTACGACCAACTCTGAATGCGGTCCACAGGTCATTAAAAACAAAAACAATAAACACATAAAATATGTATTATGCACATAATTATCTCCTATGTCTTCTTTTAAATAACATGATACGTGTCAGTGCTGACTTCAAGCAATCAACAGCTGGCCCGGTGAGGGGCCTACCTAACTGCTGTACAGCTGGGGGATAATAAGTAGGTTGAGGGTTCTCGGGAAATAGGAAAACTCTGTTCAAGAAGGGAACCAAAATGTATGTGATAATGAGTCAACATATTGTTAATATTTATAAATAACATGTCACACGGCCTTTGTTTATTTGGGCATAGATACAACATACATCTCCGTTTCAGAGTCAAGGTGGTTGGATTCTGTTTTTCATGGTTTTGATTTTTTTGCTTGGTCAGTCTGTGCTGTATGTAACTGCATTAAACACAAAGCTTTTCATTGCATCTTGGGGGTCATTCCGACCCGTTCGCACACAGCGGTTCTTCGCTACGGTGCGAAAGGGTCGGGGCTGCGCGGGCGATGGCGCCGCCAGCACAGAAAGTGATTGCAGCCGCGATCACATGAAGACTGACAGGCGGGAGGCGTTCCGGGACGTCAACTGACCGTTTTCAAGGCGTGGTGAGTCGAACGCAGGCGGATCCAGCCGTTTGGAGGGCGGATGTCTGATGTCAATCCTGGGACCTTCGTCGCTGGATCCGTCGCACAGGGTAAGTAACTCTTACCCTGGTCTTGTTTTGCAGGAAACTTTTTTAGCATAGCAGGGTTGCACAAGCGATCGCAGCCCTGCTAGGCTAAAATACACTCCCCCATAGGCGGCGTCTAGTTGATCGCACAAGCAGTAAAAAGTTGCTACGTGCGATCAACTCGGAATGACCACCCTTGCAGTTGAATTTCACACTTCCCTCAGCATATTTTGGTCCTCTGGATGGATTAATCCTTCAAATCACATCAGTGTATACTCAACCTCCCTAAGTCTAAGTTAATATAGGCAATTGTTTATTTTTATTAGCAGATGCCACTACAAAATTTTCGGTGAGCTGAGCACCGGTGTTGGTGCCCAGCATCAATATTACCATTAGGACTTGCAAACAATATACAGCAGAAGCATTTCACTTCTGTAGTCTGAGAATATTAACAACAAATTAAAAGGGACGCATCCTTTTTTAAAACCACATTTGCTCTACAGAACACTGTGTCCCAGCCAATAAGCAGAGAGGTGGTAGTGTGTAGAGATTCAAAATCAAGTCATTTAATATGCCTAGGATAAGTTGCATGGGTTGCATCCATGGGTACAAAAACCACCATGGCATACTGTTCGTTTTCTGCCCACTTAGCCATGTCTTGTTAAAACATTTGTAACAGATGCTAACATCAAATCTGAGCAGCAATGGTCAGGCAGCAAGGACACTGCAAGCGTCAGAGCAGCAAGGGGCGAATAACCAAATGATCAGTTTGCTCCTACTTTTGGTGAACAGCACCGTAATGTTACTAAATAAAAAATAATTAGCAATCCACTCCGACCAGAGCAAATGTTCCCTCCTATAAATTCAAAGTGTCATGTTATTGAGCGACACTGGTTAAGCTGCTAGAAGAACCGCTCATCCCATTTTCAGTCTTCTGAAGTGTTCTGACAGCACTTGGAACCTGTAGTCCTGTATACAATGTGATCCCGCCACACCATACCTGCAAGCAGAAAGAATTATAATAAATTTCAACTGGAATAATAAAATGTTCCAATTGTATTATTACAATAAATGTATATAGTGTTTCTGCCTCAGTTGTAGTAGCTCATGACTTTTCAGCGTGCTGCAAAATAACTAACTGTATGGAAAGTAATCTGTTTTATGCCTAAGAATTCAGAATCAGGCTTAGGCTCATAACTACAGTACACACATTATTTAGATGCATATAATCGTGTTCTCATTGGTAGCACAAAGCATGTAAACAAATCTGATGGGAGGCGATTACGAGACCGCGGCCACAATGCCAACGCTGGAATCCCGACAGGCGGTGAAATGCAGCCGCCGAAATCCTGCCGCCACAGGCTTTTCTCTCTCTATGGGTGTCGTGGCGAGCGCAGCCAGCCACTATACCCGCAGCATGGCGAGCGTAGCAAACCCGCAATGGGCTTTCTAGCTCTCGCCCTGCTTCCGGCATACTGGTTGCCGGGATCCCGCTGTCGGGATCATGACAGCCAGGATCCCGGCCATCAGTATTACGTATGTTTTCCGAATCTGACATTGAAACCCAGTGCTTACAGTGTTAGCATACCTACTGGTGTTTTAGTGTGAAGCTTAGTTGCTGATTCCGCAGCGCTTTCTGCTCCTTAAATATGTTTAATGCACGGAGGTCAACGGAGTGACTTCCAATGACCTTCTGAAAGTGAGGAGTTTGTCATTCAGATTCACTTGTCTTATTTCCCCTTAAATCTCAAGTGAAACACCAGTGGATATCTGTCCTAGGTGCATTAATAGATTAAGACATATAACCAACTGAGGCCTAGCTGATGTGAAATGCCATTACATACAAATGTAGCAGCCGCCAGTTATGCTATGGCAAATGCTGTGCCTGCATCTTACTACGCCGGGCTGCGACCATTCGCAGCCCCAATGCATTCCTATGGATGTGCACGCTAGCAACGCCAGCTTTGCCATGACTAGGACGCACGTCGGCAAAGCTTAGTGCGGCTGTTATGAGTTGCTGCCGCAGCTCATTTCTGTTTATGTTTCTGGCTGTCTCCTAGCAACCTGGAAGCTGGCTACTGTGTGTAGCAGCACACCTGTTTGGGAATGCTTTGTTACCCGACTCCAGCCTGTTGACTCTTGTGAAAGTAAGGAGGCTGGTGGATGTGCAGCAGAGCAGCTGCAGAGAGTTGGTAACTGGGGGAGGCTGGCTGTGCTGTGACTATCATTGGCTCTTGTCTCCTATATATGTGTTCTTTGTCTCTTACTCCCTGCAAAACATAGTTCCTGGTTGCAGCAGGAGCCCTTGTCACTAGGTTCTAGTATTAGCCGTGGATACCTTTGTCTGGTTATTCTGCTACCATCCTCTGCAGTATTCCTGTGTCCAGCTCAATGTCAGTTGCATAATTATCAGCATCCCACTCTGCCTCATTTGCATAATCTGTTGTATTGCATTTGTTATTTCTGCTAATATTACTCCTCATTTTCTTGCTATACAGTCTAGTGTTTCCTCTGTTATCTATCTCTCCTGCATACCTTCAGTACTCCCACTGTCAGTGGCTCTGTCTCTTTGTTGTTTTGTCTAACTTCTTTCTCTGGTGTATTCTTTGTTTGCGTACTTTATGTACTCTCCTCGCCCGAAAGCTATCCAGAGTTTGGGAAAGTTCTGTGCTTAATTGTCTATTGTTTGTTCTCATGTCTCTTGTCTGGAGCAGCTCCTATCTTCTTTCAGTCTTTCGCTCCATCGACATTGACCCTGGTCGCTCTGAGGTTAAGCTCACACTACCACCAGTGGCGTAAATCCTGGTGGCATCCCAGTACCAGCAGGCACATCACAGCTTATGGGAAAAGCGGCTATTACAGGCAAGAAGACGGTGAGTTCTGCGAGTTTTAACCCGGGGTGTACAAGGGTCACTGCCCAGAAGATCTACAGAAGTCACAAACCCTTTGGAAAGAGGATCCTTCAGTTGTGACAGGTTACATCTGTATAAAGGGTGGGCCAGTAAATGACTGCATATCAATTTAAAAAAAACAAAAAAACTTTTTGCTGTCACGCATCAAAGTCCTTTTAGTCTACCCTTACAAACAGGAAAATCTGCAAGCCAATAAGACCTACATGGAGTCTGTCATGGACTGGGGACTCACCTCCGGTGATGGTCTCCAGGGGCTCTCTGTCAGATGGCTAGCGCTGTGGCGGTGGAGGTCTGTGAGGGAGGCTGGTGTGCTGCAGCTGAGAGGGAGCTGGTGACTGTGCGGCCTGCTGTCACTGGAGCACTGTGCAGGGAGGCTGCCTGTATAAGATCCCATGCTCTGGAGCACTGTTCAGGGAGGGTGCCTGACCAAGATCCCCTTCTCTGGCGTGTCTGCAGTACTGGGGGCTGCCATGTTGGAGACCAATTCATAGTATGCCAATGGGTTTAGTCTGTGGTCTCCTCCAGCCAATCACAGTCTGAGCTCTCTGGTAAAAGGGGGCAGTCCGGTTTCAACCTTGCCAGTGCTTTATGTTTCTGTCCCAGTACAGGTGTATTAGCTCTGCGATCCCACAGGTCCACCTGTGTGCCTATCAGTGTCTCTTGGATTTTCATCTCCACGGAATTGTCACCTCAGCTGTCGTTTGCTGCACAACTGCCAGTGGTTACTCCGGCCCCGCGGGTCACAGCCTGCCACTTAGGACAGTGTCTCCTTGAGTTCTATCCGTAGAGGATTCCCCAGTAGTCCTGCAGTGCTCTTCAGTCACGTCTAATAATCATTCATTCCGCAAAACTCCTTCAGTGTTCTTCAGCCATGTCTAATAATCATCCATTCTGCAAAACGCTGTCAGTGTTCTTCAGTCACGACAATTAACTATCCAACGTACAAACTCTTTCAGTATTAACTAGCCATATCAGACAATCATTTATTATACGGACTCTTTCAATAACTCTGCCCATGAATACTCTGCATCCTAATCTTTTGGAATTCTTCGTCTTTGTTCTTTAAATACTTGCTCTAATATGTCTTTTCGTTAATAAAAGTATATGAGAAGAAACTACATTTGTCCTCCTCATTTTCTCCTCGCAGAGGCATGCACTTCTACCGCTAGCATACATCCAATGGATTCTCAAATTCTACCGGCTATGACAGTAAGGCTTGGCCACACGGATTCGACGCGTGAGCAAGCATCTGGAGGTGATGCCATGGCCGATATCCTGTCTCGTCTAGGTGAACAAGAATCCATGCAAGTACAACTGGTTCAAGCCATGCAGTCTATGTCTGCTCGCCTCTATGCGCTTCATGTTGCTATTACGTCACCTCAGGTTCCAGCTCCTGTAACTTCTCCTCCAGTGTCAACACCGCCAGCGCCAGTTCCAGTATCTTGCCTACTATTACCACCTCCTAGTAAATTTGATAGGAACCCGAAGTTATGCAGAGGATTCTTAAATCAGTGCGAGATTCAATTTGAATTACAGGCTGACAGTTTTCCGTCTCCTCGAACAAGAGTTGCCTATATCATTTCTCTATTGACCGGTCAAGCATTGGAGTGGGAGTCTCCTTTATGGGAAAGAGCCGATCGTATTCTTTCCAACTACTCTGCGTTTGTACCCTCTTTCCGCAAGATCTTCGATGAGCCAGGCAGAACTACTTCAGCCTCATTGGAGACTCTTCGTCTTCGCCAGGGATCTTGCTCTGTCAGTCAGTACATGATTCAGTTTCGCACCTTGTCCTCCGAACTAAAATTGGAATGAAGAGGCGTTGGTTGCCGTGTTTTGGAACAGGTTATCTGATAAAATCAAAGACGACTTGACCACGCAAGATGTTCCTGCCAAGTTGGATGATTTAATATCCGTGTGCAACAAAGTAGATCTTCGATATAGGGAACGACGCTTAGACAAGTCCAAGTCAGAGCGCCCCAGCTCTTGGTTACGTTCAAGACTCCAGCAGGACTCTCCTGTGCGACAGCGCTCACCTCCCACGGAGGAGCCAATGCAAGTCAATCGATCTCGTCTTTGTAATGAGGAGCGCCTACGCCGTCGCCAGGAAAATCTCTGCATGTACTGCGGATCATCCCATCATTTCGTTAAATTCTGTAGCCTGCGGCCAGGAAACTAGCACTCCTACCTTATTCAGGAGAGGTTAAGCTAGGAGATCCATGGAATCATGTGTAAGGAAGGAACCTGTCTTGCCCATTTGCCTGGAAGTCCCATCTTCTTCCTTCGAGATTTCTGCACTGCTCGACTCTGGTGCTGTGGAGAACTTTGTCTCTTCTGCTCTAATTCAGCACGCCAGAATTCAGACAATCCTTTTGGATTGGGCTGTTTCCATCACAGCAGTGGACGAAAGTCGTATTCCGGACGGTGTCATTACCCTTCGTACTGTCCCACTCAGAGTCAAGGTGGGGGCACTGCATTCCGAAGTCATCTCCTTTCTCGTGATTCCCAATGACTCTTATAACATTATCCTAGGGCTTCCCTGGTTGCGAAAACACAATCCACAAGTTGACTGGCAGACCATGGAGATTGTTTCCTGGGGTAAAACCTGTTTCGACGCTTTAACAGTAGTGGCACCACTGTGCACAACTCAATCCTCTGAATTTTCTCTGGCTTACTGGTCCTTTCTAGATGTCTTCAATAAGCACGGGGTGGACATTCTGCCACCTCATCAGAAATGGGACTGTCCAATCGACTTGATACCGGGTAAAAATCCTCCCAGGGGCCGAATTTATCCTTTGCCGTTACCAGAGACACAAGCAATGTCAGAGTATATCCAAGAAAATTTAGCTAAGGGCTTTATCAGGCCATCTTCCTCCCCTGCAGGAGCAGGATTCTTTTTTGGCCCTGCATTGACTACCGGGGACTCAATGATATAACTCTCAAGAATCGGTATCCCCTGCTGCTCATTCCAGAATTGTTCAACTGGTTGAAGGGGGCTTCGATATTCACAAAGTTAGATCTACGAGGAGCCTACAACCTGTTTCGCAATCGCCCAGGGGATGAGTGAAAGACAGCCTTCAATACTCGGGACGGGCATTACAAGTATTTAGTAATGCCTTTTGGGTTGTGTAATGCCCCGGCTGTTTTCCAGAATTACGTGAATTAATTATTTAAAGACTTGCTTTACAAGTGTTTGGTGGTTTACCTGGATGACATTTTAATATTCTCTAAAGATCTGGAGACTGGTCGAGCTCAAGTGAGGGAGGTGCTAACTAGACTGAGGAAGAACAAGTTATATTGTAAACTTGAGAAATGTACCTTCGAAGTTCCTTCCATTCTTTTCCTTGACTACATTATCTCAGGTAACAATTTACAGATGGATCCAGCTAAAGATCAGACAATTCACGACTGGTCCATACCCTCTACTTTGAAGGGTATTCAGCGGTTCCTGGGGTTCGCAAATTTCTACAGAAAATTCATCAAAGGTTATTCGTCCATTGTGGCTCCCATTACTGCCCTCACCAGAAAAGGAGCGAATCCATCCTGCTGGCCGCCAGAAGCAATAGCAGCCTTTGAAACCCTGAAACAAGCTTTTACATCAGCTCCCATCCTTCATCAACCTGATCTGAATCGACCCTTCATACTGGAGGTGGACGGTTCCACAGAAGGTGTAGGAGCAGTACGGTCTCAAATCTTTGAAGATGGGAAGATTCATCCAAGTGGTTACTTCTCGCTAAGGTTCTCATCCGCTCAGCGAAATTATGCCAATTGTGAGCTGGAATTGCTAGCTATTAAGTTGGCTTTTGAAGAGTGGAGATACTTGTTAGAAGGAGCTTTACATCCTATTGCTGATTACACGATCATAAGAATCTGTTATATTTTCAGACAGCTCAGTGTCTCAATCCACGGCAGGCCAGGTGGGCCCTTTTCTTCATATGATTCAATTTCAAGCTCTTTTATTGACCTGGTCCTTTAAACAAGATGGTGGACGCTCTCTCTCTCTCTCTCTCGTTCTTTAAGCTCCAACAAACCCTCAGATTTCTCAGAAAAAACTCATCTTGGATCCAGCCTATTTCTGTGCAACTCAGCTCACTCCAACTCCTCCACCAGGAAAAATTTTCGCAGCCCTCGAACTCCGGAAGAAACTGGGCACGTAATTCCTCCTTTATGGGTCATGCAGAGAGACTTAAGACCCAAAAATTCATTCATTGTTCTTATTGGTGGCCCCAGCTGTGAGCAGATGTACAAGATTTCATAGCTGTCTGCCCAAAGTGTGCACAGCCTAAGAGTCCAAAAGGTTCACCTCCAGGTCTTCTGCATCCATTACCCATACTGACTGATAATGTCGATTATCTTTACAGGAATGAAAGCTATACCTTAAACACACCTTAAATACACTTTAAACCTTTAGCCGCTGTGGCCGCTATACTTAATTCACACTACGCACCTTTTACGCTATTAGCGTAAAAGGGTTCCGTAGTGTACGGACTTTGCGTACACACGCCGCGCTGATGGTACAAAGTACTCGCAGCGCATACACACCCAGAGATACACTTTAAACCTTCCACAGCAATGCTATGCAATAATAGTAATAATACACTTTAAACCTTAGCAGGGCAATGAGCACACGACACCAATTGTGAGTTTACCGCTGGGTTCCGACACCACAGTGGATTATTTCTGAAAGGGGGTTTACAATACAAATTATACACTACAATACAAGACAATATATATAACAGAATAATGGCTACAGGTCAATGATACATACGTGAGAATATTCGCGTGCGCTTCCTGGTCCAGTCCTCCGTAATCAAATAGATAACGTTGTGAGTCTTGTGTCTGGCCGGCCTGCAGCAGGCTTTATTTATACAAGTCTTCCAAAAGCAATACAATGGGTACTGTAATTCCTTTGTCCATTGGACACAGGGATGCACCTTTACAGTACAGGAAAGGTCATAGGTTGATTTGAAAAGGTAGGCGATGTCTTTTTCAACTGCTCTTGTGGGTGGTCTCCTCTGGATTCCCGCCGCATACATAATATATAGTAAATACAGTTTATATCTATATTCTGCTTCTGCACATAACTATCCGCAGGAACATGCGATCTTCCGCAGACCAACACCGGAATGTTTCCCTTAAAATACCCTACAGCTGGATACCAAATACCACCTTATAACCTTAGTCTGTCCCCTCTTATCCTGTAAAGGTGAATCCCTTTGTTCTGCAACCATTTAAACAGCTATAACTTTCTGATGTGGTGCAAGGAGACTATGTGTACATTGTGCACTATTTGGATTAAATATGTAATGTGTTCTGATGGCCCTCCATGCGTACACAAACTCTGCCGTAAATACCCATACCACGCGCCGATGCGCAGGACCATACGCAAAGTGCGTACATGTGCACGCACTGCAGAACAAGTGCACGCGCAGTGGGCATGTGTGTGCAGTTTGTGCGTGATGTGTGTTCTGTAATATTTTTTGACTTTGACATGACTCAAACCTGGACTCATATCTCTATGGACTTTTAATCTCCTTCGAAAGGATGACACACCATTTGGGTTGTTGTTGATCATTTTTCAAAAATGGCACATTTCATAACCCTGACAGGTATTCCATCTGCACCTCAGTTATCAAAGTTATTTATTTCAGAAATCTTTAAGCTACATGGAATGCCCACCAAAATTGTTTCTGATCGTGGACCACAATTTGTTGCCCGATTTTGGAAATCTCTCTGCTCTTCTTTTGGAATAAAGTTGAATTTTACATTTGCCTATCATCCCCAATCAGACGGACAAACAGAAAGAGTAAATCAGGATCTGGAGGCCTTCCTACGTTTGTTTATGTCTTCCTCGCAGGACGATTGGCTGGATTTCCTGCCACTAGCAGAATTTGCTCATATCAATTTATACCATACTTCTTCGGGATCTACTCCATTCTTTACTAACTACGGCTTCTATCCTCAAGTTCCAGGCTTTACCAGCTTTAGAGGTTCCTGCCACGGATCAGGCACTCAGACAGTTTTTTGAGAATTGGAAACAAGTACGTAAAGCTTTGATCAAGTCATCTGCAAGTTACAAGTCTTTTGCTTATAGAAAACGGAAAGCCATTCCCAGCTTTACAGTAGGGGATTAAGTCTGGATCTTCACACGCAATTTACGTCTCAAAGTTCCTTTAAAAAATTTGCTCCTAGATTCATTGGAGCACTGTGCAGGGAGGCTGCCTGTGTAAGATTCCATGCTCTGGAGCACTGTGCAGGGAGGCTGCCTGAGCAAGATCCCCTTCTCATGTGGCGTGTCTGCCGTACTGGGGGCTGCCATGTTGGAGACCAATTCATAGTATGCCAATGGGATTTGGTCTCTGGTCTCTTCCAGCCAATCACATGCTGAGCTTTCTGGTAAAAGGGGGCAGTCCGGTTTCAACCTTGCCAGTGCTTTATGTTTCTGTCCCAGTACAGGTGTATTAGCTCTGCGATCCCACAGGTCCACCTGTGTGCCTATCAGTGTCCCTTGGATTTTCATCTCCATGGAATTGTCACCTCAGCTGTCGTTTGCTGCACAACTGCCAGTGGTTACTCCGGCCCCGCGGGTCACAGCCTGCCACTTAGGACAGTATCTCCTTGAGTTCTATCCATAGAGGATTTCCCAGCAGTGCTGCAGTGCTCTTCAGTCACGTCTAATAATAATCCATTCTGCAAAACTGCTTTGGTGTTCTTCAGCCACGTCTAACAATCATCCATTCTGCAAAATCCCTTCAGTGTTCTTCAGTCACGACAATTAACTATCCAACGTACAAACTCTTTCAGTATTCACTAGCCATATCAGACAATCATTTATTATACGAACTCTTTCAATAACTCTGCCCATGAATACTCTGCATCCTAATCTTTTGGAATTCTTCATCTTTGTTCTTTAAATACTTGCTCTAATATCTCTTTTCGTTAATAAAAGCATATAAGAAGAAACTACATTCGTCCTCCTCATTTTCTCTTCGCAGAGGCATGCACTTCTACCACTAGCACACATCAAATGGATTCACAAGTTCTACGGGCTGTGACAGAGTCCAAATCAGTGTAATCTGATTAACTATTCTTTACCCTAATACAGTGGTTTCCAAACTTTTTTGAATCACGGCGCCCTAGAATATCAGAATTTTTTTCACGGCACCCCTAAGACAAAAATTTCTTATTGAGAAATTTAGAAAGAAATATTACATTAAGTAGATTGCGTTTATATGCCATCCTTAGGGTCAGTTGTGTGGTGAGGGACAAGATTTGCTTCTGTTTGGCCACATATTTTATGACTGGCAGCCGCCAGCACTGGTTTTGCCTATTATATTGACCATGAATAATTTGAATTGGTCCTGGACCACCAACCCAGGGCACCCCTGCAAGTGTCCCGAGGCACCCCAGGGAGCCACGGCACACAGTTTGGGAACCTCTGCCCTAATACATATGTTGTGAATTCACTGGCCCAATTTAATATTGTGTGAATCCATACAGATTAACAATGAAGGAACTGATTTGATTTATTGTCTTAATTACGAAGTGATTGCAAGACTATTATATGATCTGTCTCCATAAAAATGCATTAAAACAGATTTTGCTCTGTGATGATGAGATAGATTACCCAGAAACCTGCTATACAGTAAGCCATGGTGCTTTGTATGAGAATAATGGCAGGCATTCTACTAACCATAAATCCAGGGACAACTGGCTGTGTAAACTTTGTTTTGAAGCTATGAAGTAGCTGCTTCGTGTCTGCGTTGTAAAATGAAAGTTGACCTGAAGAGAAAAAAACAAAAAAAACAACAAACAAACATAATTTTAGCAGAATAATTGCTGAAAACATTAAATGAGACATAATTAATCTAAAGAAGATGACAGAGGCAACGATGCAGAAGAAATGTGTGCATAATAAGTATTTGTTTTGAAGTAGCTGGTAATTATCCAATGTTATTACAAGACAGTCACAAGGGTAAATTATACAGATTTATAGAGTAACTGTGGCAACAAATAAAAAAGGCGCGATGCGCCTGCACATTGCGGTGCATGCGCAGATGCAGTTCTGACCTGATTGCAGCGCTGCACAAAAAGCTAGCGTGCGATCAGGTCTGAATGACCCCCATAGTTGTAGCATTCCTATACTTGTCTTGCCTCTCACCCTTTCAGTAATATATATCAAATATGAGAAAGGGCACACTAAGGGGTCTATTTACTAAGCCTTGGATGGAGATAAAAGTACCAGACAATCAGCTCCTAACTGTCATGTTACAGGCTGGGTTTGAAAAATTACAGGTAGGTGCCGATAGGCTGGTACTTTATCTCCATCCACTATATCTCCACCCAAGGCTTAGTAAATAGACCCCTAAGTTACCTAATTAGATCAGGAAAAAATGACTAATCTAATCTATACAGTATAATATATATATATATATATATATATATATATATATTTATTTATTTATATATGTAGTAAATGATCATTTATAGGTATAATTTATATCATAATAGTTGTTTTGTAAATTACTGTGTCTTCAACAAACCAGACAACAATACAATCATTACACAATATATAAATGTATTATGCTATGATCAATGTTGACAGAGCTAATAACAGCAAAAATATTTGTTATGGTAAAACTTACCGTTGATAACGTTATTTCTCCTAAGTCCACAGGATCCACAGGATAACACTGGGATATGATGACGCGACAGCGGATTTGCACCAATCGGGCAAAGCTTTCGGCCTCCCAGCATGCAACAGGCACGTCCATATATATCCCTGCCTCCTGGCTCAGGCAAATCAGTTGTTTTTACAAAGCTCAAGGCAGTAGCATCATAGAGAGCCCTAATCAGGTGAGAACACACACGCACACCATAACGTACAAGAAAGAAGAAGTTAGTGAGTGAAAGGATCCTCAAATCAGGTGCGTCATGGTGGGATCCCTGTGGACTTAGGAGAAATAACGTTATCAACGGTAAGTTTTACCATAACGAATATTTCTCCGGCAGGGTCCACAGGTTATCCACAGGATAACATTGGGATGTCCAAAAGCAATTTAGTGGTGGGGACGCCCCTGATTGGACAGGAGAATCCTTCGCCCGAATTCAGCGTCCTGAGAGGCAAAGGTATCAAAAGGCATAATGTCTAATGAATGTGTTAATGGAAGACCATGTGGCTGCCTTACATATCTATTCTGCAGAAGCACCACGTTATGCTGCCCATGACGGACCTACCTTATGAGTAGAGTGAGCAGAGACATTAGCCGAAACATAGATCCTTAAGGCACGGACTACGTCCAACGATGCATCTCCCGCGGAAAGGTTCGGCCCCTGGAAAGCCAGGACTAAAATTTCTTTGTTAAGGTGGAATTTAGACACCACCTTAGGAAGATACCCAGATTTGGTTAGGAGAACCGCTCTATCTGGATAAAAAATCAGAAAAGGAGGGCGACATAACAATGCCCCTAAATCTGAAACTCTTCTAGCTGAAGCAAAAGCCAGTAAAAACTTTAGCTGTCAACCATTTAAGATCCACTCGATTAAATGGTTCAAATGGGGCAACTTGAAGAGCCTTTAGGACTAAACTTAAGTCCCAAGGCACTGTAGGAGGAACAAAAGGAGGTTGGATGTGCAGCATTCCCTGGAAAAAGGTGCGCACATCCTGTAGGTTAGCAATTTTCTTTTGGTACCATACAGTTAATGCTGACACTTGCACTCTCAAGGAAGCCACCCGTAGACCTTTGTCCATTCCTGTCTGAAGGAATGCCAGGACTCTGAAAACTCTGAACATCTTAGGGTCAAATTTCCAGTCACTGCACCATTGAATATAGGCTTGCCATATTCAGTGATAAATGCGAGTTTAGGAAGTTTTCCTTGCTCTGAGCATAGTTTGAATTACCTGGTGTGAGAATTCTCTTGCTTTCAGGATGGAAGTCTCAAGAGCCACGCCGTCAAAGACAGTCGATCCAGGTGCTTGTGATAGCAAGGACCCTGGGACAGTAGATCTGGACCTTGAGGGAGTAGGAATGGAGCATCCATCGACATTCTCTGCAGATCTGTGTACCAATGTCTTCTGGGCCAAGCCGGAACTATTAGTATCACGGTGCCCTTTCCTTGTTTTACCTTTCGCATTACCCTGGGTAACAGAGCGATTGGTGGAAACACATAGGCCAGACGAAAGTCCCACCTCACTGACAGGGCATCCACAAAGATCGCTCTGGGATCCTTTGTTCTTGAACCGTATGCGGGAACTTTGTTGTTCTGGCGTGACGCCATGAGATCAATCTCCGGTAATCCCCATTTGTCTACCAGATTTTGGAAGACCTCTGGGTGTAAAGCCCATTCGTTTGCATGAATGGCGTGTCGACTGAGAAAATCCACTTCCCAGTTTAGGACTCCCGGAATGAACACTGCGGACAAGGCTGGAAGATGAAGTTCTGCCCACTTAAATGTGTGACTTACCTTCTTCATTACATTCTGGCTGCGAGTTCTTCCCTGATGGTTGAGGTATGCTACTGCTGTTGCATTGTCCGAGCGGATTTGGACTGGTTTCCGCTGAAGGATGTCCTTTGCCTGAATAAGTGCCATATATATGGCCCAAAGTTCCAATATATTTATTGGCAGGCAACTTTCTTCCTTGGTCCACTGCCCCTGGAAGCAACTCCTTCCTGACACTGCTCCCCAGCCTTGAAGACTGGCATCTGTTGTCAGAATTTCCCAACCTGATATCCAAAAGGGTCTCCCTTTGTCCAGATAGGAAGTCTGTAGCCACCTAGGCTAATGACCTCCTTACTCCCAGAGGAAGGACCATAGTCTGCGTTTTTATTGTCTGATGACAACCATTCCATTTGGAAAGGATCAGAAGTTGCAGAGGCCTCGAATGGAACTGAGCATACTCCACCATGTCGACACCATCAACCCCATCACACACACTGCGGTGTGAATGGATACCCTTTGACTGTGTAGCAGATCCTGAATCCTTGACTGAATTTTGGATATTTTGTTCAGAGGTAGAAATACTCTCTGAAGACCTGAATCCAGCACAGTCCCCAAATGAGTCATCCGTTGTGACGGAACCAGGGACGACTTTGCCCAATTTATGAGCCAACCGTGTCTCTGTAAACAAGCAATCGTCTGTTGCCGATGACACTGAAGCAATTCCTGAGACTGTGCCAGGATTAACAAGTCGTCTAGGTATGGAAAAATCCTTATCCCCTGCTGATGGAGATAAGATGCTATCACCATCATAATTTGGGTGAATACTCTGGGAGCTGTGGCTAGTCCAAAAGGTAGGGCCTGAAACTGAAAATGATGCTGGAGGATAGCAAACCTGAGATAGCGCTGATGGACAATGCTATAGGAACATGTAGGTAAGCATCCTGGATATCCAAGGATACCATAAAATCCTCCGGCTCCATGGCCAAAATAATGGAATGTAAAGTCTCCATATCACCAGCATTGAGGATCAGAATACACAAAAAAACTGACAGAATTATAGTAAAGTCAGCAATCACACTAGCAATCAGTCACAGGTTATACATTAGTATAATAAGCAATATGAGCACATAATCAACTACAAATACATTTCAAGTATGTAGGAGAAACATATTACTGCCTATTACCTTATATAGGAGTTTTAACCTTATTCAGTCGCACAATTAAAGAAAACAGCAGCAATAGTTTACAGACTCGTATGCATCAAGCACTTATCCAACTATTCATACTCAAAGGTAGATAGAGACCCGGCTCAGGAGTGTGATACCCGGATACAGGGAGAGTTATCCCGATATAGTGAGACTTCACCCCACTTCCAGGATCGATCAATACGTTAGCGAATGCTGAGTGGATCCAGACGCTAATAGTGTACACACTCGCCCCGTGATCCTACAGTGAACACAGACGCCTAAGTGAACACTGACGCACCAGTCACATAGCCGCCTATGCTGCGACTGGGTTCTTTTAGATACACAACGTCTCAGACAGAAGCGGGAATTCAGTTCATGGCGGGAAACTCAAGAGGAAACTGGTCATGAACCGGGGGAGGGACGTCCGAGGGAGCGTCGGACTCCCCACTGCTGACATCAACCCTAGGGATCGCGGCCTCATACTACCCCTGGAGCCTATGATCCCTAGGGCCTAGCACTGGTGCACCCTAGGTGGCAGCCACGTCAGCGACTGTTTGGTAGTCTCCTCCCAAAATAGTGCGGCTGTGTTCGTGTTCCCCCTCTAAGCAGAACCGATGCCTTACCTTCTCCCTGTGCTCCGGCCACAGCCTGGTAACATCTGCTGGACTTGCTAGTACATCCTACACAGACGTCCGCCGAAACAGCACTGTACACGTGGGTAAGCGTTGTCGCAACCCAGCGTGGAGTTGTTGGAGCGACTCTTTCTAAGGTATGTATAAGATGCTTTTTAGACAAGATCGCTCAAAAAAAATAAGACTATAAAAATAAAATAAAAAAGCTTATGGCTGCTAAAAAAACAGCGGCCCATTGACCATGGTCTGGCTCCTGCCGCACCAAACAAAAAACTGATTTTCCTGAGCCAGGAGACGGGGATATATGGACGGGCCCGTTGCATGCTGGGAGGCCGAAAGCTTTGACCGATTGGTGCAAATCCGCTGTTGCGTCATCATATCGCAATGTTATCCTGTGGATAACCTGTGGACCCTGCCGGAGAAACAGCTAGTTGTGGACTAAGTATATTATCTTAATTAACGTAAACATAAAAGTATAAAACTAGAAGCGCTGGTAAGTTGTGAGCCCAATAAAGCATTTGGCCTCTGCCGTTAAGCATGTCTATACGCTGTGTAATACAGCTGCAATACACAAGATGAGAAGACATCATCCGCTCCTATATGGCCTTTATGTGCTGATAACATAGTGCACAAAATATATATTTAATACCTTGCTTGCATGGGTAGACGTCATTTAATACAGCATGCTCTAAATGTGTTAAGCTTTCTCCAAGGCCACATTCTCAACATTACATTAAGAGAGCTTTAACGCAATGTGAAATCTGGCCCTGGGAGGGGAAATAGCAAAAGCTGATTACTCACCACGAAAGCGGAATTGTGCTAGCGGCTTAGAGTAATATATGCTCTAGCCAGGAATAATGGGGTATTTAGGAACCCGATCCTTTGTGTCTTGCCGAACATAGCATTATGTAATTACATAGCATTACGTAATAACATAGCATTACGTAATAAATTAATTCATTATTTCATGATAAGCCATGTGGAGCCTGGTAACAGGTCCTGTGTGTTCACTTGTAATTGCAGCCTGCTCACATTATATAACTAGTTAGGGATGTGTTATCCGGTGTCTTTCACTACCTAGGCAAAACCAATGATTAAAATTAAAATGGTGCAACATATTTACAGATAAAGCTTGCTAGTTTTAGACAAACAGGCCAATGAGGCATTCTCTGGTGCATTTAAGTCCGCTATGGCTAGAGTGCTTTCTTTCTGCAGCAAAAATCTTCATCTACATGGGGATACATATGATATCTGTCGAAGTCAGAAAAATGTCTCTATGCACGTTGCCATATTTGCACCGCACACTGGTCCGCGCTGCGCGTGCGTGCGCTCTCCCGTGGAGGCGCATACCCGCAATAGCGTGCACTCACAGGCGCGGTATGCGTATTTACGGTAGAGTTTACGTAGTCGTAGCGTGCGACTCATTCGTTACATATTTTCACAATTAATGTAGTTTATAGATTATGGTCCCTTTGATAGATTCTGAAAGTTTGGTTAATATAGAATGTCCCTGAACGGAGGAATCCCTCTTTGTATTGTGCGAAGGGTCTAACAGGAGTCAGACAGTGGTGTTTGGTACCTATCGGAAGAGTATTTAAATAGCAATATTCCGGTGTTGGTTTGGAGCAGATTAATTGCTCGTGCGAATAGTTATGGACATAAGAAGTTATGTCCATTTATTCATTATTATTTGTCCTTACTTAGTCATGCATCTGAACAGTTGGAGACAGGCATCAGTAGGTCTCAAATGTCTCTTTGACCTCAGAGATTCCCCAAACAATAGTTTGCATGTTAAGAGGGCCTCATCTCTACACATGCATAAGGTAAACACAGGAATAGTAATTGAAGATCAATTGTACTCCAAATCAGTATCTTTCCCGCAGACGGAGTACAATAGTCTTTAATTACACTGAGCTTTTGAGACTCAATGAGGAGGGTCAACACCTGTGTTTACAAATGGGGCTGGATTTGTATACAGGAGAATGAGGGCTGAGATGTCATTGTCTCAACTGAAAGTGGACATCATGAATATAGAACAGAACCCAGACAGGATTCTGTTTTGTATTCGCCAAACAATACCCCCTCCAGAAGACAGGAATGTGTTAGTTATCACCCATTGTTTTGCATAACCAGGGCCACTGATATGAATCAACTTGTGACCTTTGTTATAATGCGAAGCCGAGTTCCTGCGTCCAATGGACAGTGAGACTGTAGGGACCAATAGATTGCATTGTGTGAGTAGCATAAATAGGCAGGCCGACCACATCCAGCTCACTCTCTCATCAACGGTTATCTGCTGATAGCCGGGAGCTGGATATCGAGGCGCAGGCGATCATACCCTTTGTGCGTAAGTTTCTCTCCGTAATCATTGTCTTTCTGTGAGCCAATTTCTCTCATCTCATCTCATCTCTCTCTCTCTCTCTCTGTTCTGTTCTCTCATATCTCCCCTAGACTAGGCTAGTATTGTATTGTATTAGATAGTATTGTATTGTATTGCATTTAGGTCAGTGTAGTATTGTCTTTTTGTATTTATTGTTTAGTTCTGTGGTTAGGAAGTCTCTGTTATATTGTAGTGTATCATTTGTACTGTTATCCCCTTTTACAAGTATATTAGATATAATACAGTTAATAGGCCTTGGAACCTAAACCAGTATCTGTGTATTTTCTATAGTGATAAGTGTTCACTTGAGCGTCGGTGACGCTCAAGCAGCTTTGTAGATAGTCAGGTTACACAAGGTTGCACTTACACCCTGTACTCACATTAAGGTATTCAGTGTATTTCATTGGTATAAGGTTTTATCATAAAGGTATAGTGTTGTGAGCGTCTGCATCGCTGGCGACCTCCTCGTGGTCTCGAGCGTATGCTACGCTACAGCGAATCATTCCCCTAGACATAACCAATAACGTGTCCTGTGATCACTGGGCCGTGAGCGAACGTGACGCTTGAGCGTCTCGCCTACGGCTGAGCGATCGCTACGCAGATAGCGTACCATTACGGTACTTCTTAAGTAAACAGCGTACAGTGTTCTTAGCTTCATAAAGGGTTGTTTATACGACAAAGGAATTTAGCATTGTCAATTGCGGGCTCGTCCTATACTTCTCACATCTGCACTAGGTAGATCAGCAGACATTATCCCCCAGCAAAGGGTGGGAGAGATTGTCTCATAGTGCTGGCGGGATAAGCGTCTGCTTCGCTTAGATAAAGAGTGCTGAAGGAATCCGGAGACCAGGAGGTAAGAACAAAACGCTTGTGTCTTTTAAAACTGTATTTTTCTTCTGTCTTGCGTATATACGCACGTATACATATATATCTGCATTTCTTTTCCATCCGTGTATTTCATTTTTTTCGTATATCACTATCCTGTTTGCCAGTTTTATAGTTGATAAATGTGCTGAGAGAGATTTGTCGCTATTTCAATAATTTAAGTAGAAGCAACATAGTTAAAATATAGACAAACACACAGCTTTGCCAAGAGACAAGGTCAGTGTGGTGCGCGGTAAATGATCAAGGATCATCTACATTGATAAACGTATAAATCGTGTTACGGTGGATCTTTGCTGTGCGTACACGTGTCTCTAACAAAAGACTGAGACTTGCGTACGCAACCCAAAGGCCGACGCACGCAGCGCAACGGAGCGTCCGTGTACGCTCATGTAACAAATCACAAATGTTATAATTAAAAAGCAATAAGTAGCGCAACGCGGTAAATAACGCAAAGCGATAAATAGCACAAATTGATTTCAGCTTTCCAAAACTTAGTTTAAATACCTTACTTTACTGTAATACCTCTGGGGAGAGCTATCAGACTACGGGAAATGATTTTTCTGATCAGAAAACTATAAGAATGATATTGGGTTGAAAACGGTATGAGTGTATTGAATCCCGCTTTGTGGACTTTGTGATCTATGTGATAATCCCGCTTTGTGAACTTTGTGATCTATGTGGAACGTGATGAGCACGATCTGAGTGAAAACGTGCAACAGAGTGTGATAAAGTTTTCGTTGTATTACGCTCTGGCTGTTTTGGAGCACAGTAGGGAGACTCCAATGATCCTACCATTTATGGGCAACAAGTGTCTATAAGTGGTACGATTGGACCGCACGGTTGTATGTGTGACCAATAACGCAACGTGATATGAGGTCGTATATCCATGCGTAAATCTTGCCCTCATACGTGTTGTAGGGAGCACATGCAAGCGTGATTTGTGTAAAGAAAAAGGAAGGGAATTTTCTCAGGAAAATCTCTAAAAATAGGGCCTGCAACGGCTACACGTGTCTGCTAGAAGGCGGAACGGAGATACCCGGAGCAGAAGAAGTTCAGTGGAAGAGCTTTAAGGATTTCTGTGTTTGGTGCATTTTAGGAAGTTTTTTCTGTGTTAAAAAGGTCCACAATGGCAGCCAAGTGCACAATACAGAGACGGTCGGAGGTCAGGATTCAGACTCCAGAGGCTTGCAGACCCCGAGGGTCTGCTCGGTTAGTAATGTGGGGGAAATATGGTCCCCACTCTGAGACCTTTTGTGATGAATGGACACGAATGACTGCGGGGGATAAGGTACCATTTCCCGGGATAGGTAGTTTTGACTTAGAGGTGTTGCATAATTTAAGGCGGAGGATCTGTCTCATAAAATACTTGAAACTACGGGTTAAACATGATGATTGTTTGCAGTTATGGCTACAGGAAAGTGAAATACAGAGAAATGTAACTTACATACCTAACTTTCATCTTGAGAGGAGAAACGTGGCAGCAGGGAGAATTATGATTGCGGAGAAAAGCACAGGGGTGAACAATATAAACGCTCTTAGCAACTGTAGTATAGATGATAAGAATAAGTGTAATAAATGTAACAAAGATAATTGTAATACTGTTGAATGTACAACTATTAACCCATGCAAGTCGCACCCCATGTTAAACTTTCCTCAGGAACACCAACCAGAAAGTGAACCCAGAACGATGTCGGCACCTCCTCCAGAAGCCATCACACAAGACATCCAGGTGGACGCGACCCAATCGGTAAAAACTGTAATCAAACCCCCTAATGGAGGGTCAGGTGAGGTCGTGTCCACAGGTATGTATGGTATTATACATCACGCACAAACAAATGTACCTTATATCATAGAATCAATTCAGAATGACATTACTGGACTTAATCCTGTTAGGGTAATTGCAGTACCAAATGGGGAAACTGACTCTTCAGGAATCACTCCTGTCAGGAACATCGCCATGTACTGCCCTTTTTCCCGAACAGAATTAAGAGCAATTCTGTCTGAATTTCCTGATCCCAGGAAAGACTTAGTTGCTTGTCAAAGATACATTAGAGTGCTAGGACATACTGCAGAGCCAAGTAACAAAGATTGGAGGACAGTTTTGAGGGCATGTTTACCCCCCGATGTTGATTCATTGAAATTTATCACTGATTGTAAGCTAGATGAGGAAGTGCCACTAACAAACAAGTATAACCAAGATAATGTAAAAAGAATCAACCTACAGTTGAAAGAATATTTTCCTACAGTAACAAAGTGGAATAAAATCTATACAATAAGACAAAAAGAAGGTGAATCCGCAGAAGAGTATTTTCACCGGGCTCTGCAGGATATGGCTAGGTACACTGGTATAGATGACATTGAAACTAATGTACACCACAGAGAGGTAGCTGTGTCCGTATTAGCGAGCAACTTGAAAGACACACTAAAAATTAGGGTACAAACTTCAATACCTCATTGGAGAGGTATCTCGGTGGCGGCATTAAGAGAGTCCGCTATCGAGCATGACCGAAATATCCAAAGAACCAGGGAAGCGCAGGGAGAGCGGTTGATGACACTGAACATCCAAGCACTAGAGGATGCATCAAGTCGACCGGAACCCCAGGCCCCTAGCACATGGAGAAAGCCAAGGATTTGTTACCATTGTAGAAGAGAAGGGCATTATGCCAACAACTGTAATAACCCACATAAAGTTAGACCCCCTAGACCAAGAAATGAGCAAAATTACAATACACACCATTATAATCAAGGATCACATAGGCAGGAAAGGTGATTATTAGGAATGGAGGCAAGCCTGAAGTAACGGTTAATGAAGTGGGAGGTCATTCACTAAAGACACAGGAATGACCAGGTGAAACGTTGTAAATGTATTTGTGAAAAATGTTTTTCTCTCCCTCTCTCTATCCCCATCTCTGACGATTATTGGTAAGAATTCAAACATTGCATATTCGCTTGGTCCTTGCAGAAGTCTACCAAACCCCAGCATGACCTATCCACCACAATGTATTCTGGCCAGATACAGACAGTGGAATAATGCAAGTGCTGGTGGGGAGGGACTGCTCAAGGAAACCATTAGACACGTAGATACGACAGCCTAATAGTCTGACAATGTTTTCTTAATGTTGACAACGTTTAAAAATGCTTTGTTTCTCTTCTCTTATTGATGGTTATTGTCGAGTTATGTAATGTATATATGCACATGAATTGTTCTCTATCTCTTTTGTTTTTATTTTCTCTCTCTTCTCACTCATGTTTCCATGATTTAAAGATGCTATGTCACCCCTCAGTTGGACCAATGGTAATGCCAGATTTTTGCTCCTTACAGAAAGATCGTCGGTTAGGAAGGAATATTGCATCACCAGAATGATCGTTTTTGAAGACTGAGAGACAACACCTTTGAGAGGACAGCAGAACAAGAAGAACAACAAGACGAGAGAACTTATTATCGTAACGAGTTCTCTCCCCCTCAAACTGTTTTCTTATACCCCCTTTACAAATTTCTTCTTTTCTCCTCCTGTAAGATGGACTTGCCCCAAGAGACTGTGATATGGATTTTTCCCGTTAACCATGATGTTGACCAGAGCAGTCTGTTTCGGTGAGAGTACCAGTGAGGTCGAGAAAGGATCCAGAAAGGTCCTGATGACTGAGACGGAGGTGTAAATTTCCAATAGCAACCCAATCACCAAGCAAAGGCGAGTACCGGGCACGATCTAACAACCATGTTATTTGTAAACAACTGTGAAGGAATGTTAGTTCAAAAAGAAAGTTGTATCTGTAGGCTCTGTAACAAAGAAATGCCAATCCAGTTTTAATATCCATATGGACCGGCATCCATTGAGTGACTATCACTCCTTAGTGGGTAATGTGTTAAATAAGACCGATTGTTGGGTATGCTCTCAAGTACCTCAGGGACACAGCAAATCAGGGCTAGTACCATTTCCTTTAACGTTAGGGGAGGTACTTGAGCTAAGTGGTGGGAGACCGGTGGACCGGAGGTTTAATATCTCCAGCCCTCCTAGTTTGAAGCTCCACCAATACCATGTGGATAGGTCCCTCATATGTTTTAACATCTCCAATCCCAGAAAACCGGGAAATTGGGAAGTGTCATGGAGCAACCTTACCATGACCTTTTCACACAGAGCAGATAGAATGCCTACAGATACAGAGCTGGTACGCCACATAGCCAGTAGAGGAAAATCTTTTCGGTATCGATATACCTTAGGAAATAGGATTACTAGAGTTGGAGAGGTATCACCAGGATACTGTGCACATGTCATACAAACTGATACGTGCATTAGGCAGATGGAAGAATTAGGGTCAGGAGATTTCACCTGGAAGGTTTGTAACATGGTCATGTCCTTCTCCGTCCCTTATGTTCTCCCCGATGACGCATATTTCATATGCGGGAGAAAGGCGTACAAGTGGCTAGCCCCAAACTCTGAAGGATTGTGTTATATTGGAAAAGTATTGCCTGAAGTGATGACTGTTACACATGACAAAATGAAGGACATACACCGTGGTGCCCAAGCTCCTTATACTCACACTCACTACGAGCACCGGGTTAAAAGACAACTGTCAGAAAGGTTAGAGCATCCGGCCTCTGATCTTATCCATGAATCCACCGGGATTCAGGTTCTGGTAGCGTTAGATTTCACTCGTACCGCTCGAGGAGTGATGAATTATAAATACATTTCCGCACTCGCCAATTTGTTAGATAATATCACTGAAATGTATGATGACACGTTTAGATACACTGGAAGAGAACTTCAAGCTTACAAAACAGAACTAGTTCAGCATAGGATGGTTCTTAATTACCTTACAGCAGTAACAGGCGGATATTGTGTTACATTGGCAACACAGTACGGCATAAAGTGTTGCACGTATATCACAAATAGCACCGAGGATCCGGTAGAGGTCATAGACCAAAAGATGGATGATATTCTGCAATTAAAGTGGGAATTTCGTCGAAAACACAATCTCACCCTTGCTGCTGTAGGTAATGAGCTGACTGGTTGGGTGTCATGGTTGAACCCGCGAAATTGGTTCTCCGGTTTGGGAGACTGGGCTCAAGGAGTCATAATGGATGTTGGAAAGTTTCTACTATGTATCTTGGGTGTCATTATATCGATTGGATTGATATTTAGATGCGGGCAGGCTTTAATGAGGTGCAAACAAAGTACAAAAGTGATGAGCTTAAGGAGTGAGGAAACTGTAATTAACCTGGATTTGATTTATGACCCAATGATAGAAACCAGAATGTGATGAAAATGCGATTATACGGTCCGTTTCTTTCACCTGTTTTTCTGCTTTTCTCCAAGATACAAAGACCCCCTTGGACGAGGAAGCTGACGAGACGAGATGTATACAGACAACAGACAAGCACCGAAGAAGAAGATTTGACAACTTTAAATATGGACACTTGATGAACTTTGCCATGGATCCCCAGTTTCCCTAGTATCTTTAAACTCACGCTAGCCCAACATTTTTGTAAATCTGATGGCTCAGACAAAGCTATTTGCTCATGCCTAAGGAGCAATACAGCGCAAAGAAGACGACTCTCAACAGATACCGAAAACAACTTCGACGACAGATGTACATTTCCCTGACATAGAATATCATTGCATTTTTCGTAAGTGTTCTTTATCTTCATCTCTACAACCCTCAGGTAACGACACACATAGACGATAGGGAATACAGGCACAGATATCAGCAACCACATACCTCCCCCATTCATGTATCATCAACTAAAATGTGCATCCCCATTTTGTTACAACCACAGCCGAAATGAGCTCGGTAGAGTTTGACAGCCCATCCACAGACCCTTAGTACGGGATAAGAAGGAATTCAAATGTATACTTCGCAATACCTCGAAGCTTGATTTACCACACGTACGGCACGATGATACATGACCCCCCAAACATGGACTCATACACACATGCTTCTACTTTCTCACTAGGTCATACCCTTTTCACACCTACTCCTCTCTTCTTCCTTACCCCACCATGGAAATCAATTAACCCCTGACTTACATTTTTCTCCTTAAATGTTTTGTGGCAGTTATTATTGACTGCCAAAGGGTGGACTGTCGAAGTCAGAAAAATGTCTCTATGCACGTTGCCATATTTGCACCGCACACTGGTCCGCGCTGCGCGTGCGTGCGCTCTCCCGTGGAGGCGCATACCCGCAATAGCGTGCACTCACAGGCGCGGTATGCGTATTTACGGTAGAGTTTACGTAGTCGTAGCGTGCGACTCATTCGTTACATATTTTCACAATTAATGTAGTTTATAGATTATGGTCCCTTTGATAGATTCTGAAAGTTTGGTTAATATAGAATGTCCCTGAACGGAGGAATCCCTCTTTGTATTGTGCGAAGGGTCTAACAGGAGTCAGACAGTGGTGTTTGGTACCTATCGGAAGAGTATTTAAATAGCAATATTCCGGTGTTGGTTTGGAGCAGATTAATTGCTCGTGCGAATAGTTATGGACATAAGAAGTTATGTCCATTTATTCATTATTATTTGTCCTTACTTAGTCATGCATCTGAACAGTTGGAGACAGGCATCAGTAGGTCTCAAATGTCTCTTTGACCTCAGAGATTCCCCAAACAATAGTTTGCATGTTAAGAGGGCCTCATCTCTACACATGCATAAGGTAAACACAGGAATAGTAATTGAAGATCAATTGTACTCCAAATCAGTATCTTTCCCGCAGACGGAGTACAATAGTCTTTAATTACACTGAGCTTTTGAGACTCAATGAGGAGGGTCAACACCTGTGTTTACAAATGGGGCTGGATTTGTATACAGGAGAATGAGGGCTGAGATGTCATTGTCTCAACTGAAAGTGGACATCATGAATATAGAACAGAACCCAGACAGGATTCTGTTTTGTATTCGCCAAACAATACCCCCTCCAGAAGACAGGAATGTGTTAGTTATCACCCATTGTTTTGCATAACCAGGGCCACTGATATGAATCAACTTGTGACCTTTGTTATAATGCGAAGCCGAGTTCCTGCGTCCAATGGACAGTGAGACTGTAGGGACCAATAGATTGCATTGTGTGAGTAGCATAAATAGGCAGGCCGACCACATCCAGCTCACTCTCTCATCAACGGTTATCTGCTGATAGCCGGGAGCTGGATATCGAGGCGCAGGCGATCATACCCTTTGTGCGTAAGTTTCTCTCCGTAATCATTGTCTTTCTGTGAGCCAATTTCTCTCATCTCATCTCATCTCTCTCTCTCTCTCTCTGTTCTGTTCTCTCATATCTCCCCTAGACTAGGCTAGTATTGTATTGTATTAGATAGTATTGTATTGTATTGCATTTAGGTCAGTGTAGTATTGTCTTTTTGTATTTATTGTTTAGTTCTGTGGTTAGGAAGTCTCTGTTATATTGTAGTGTATCATTTGTACTGTTATCCCCTTTTACAAGTATATTAGATATAATACAGTTAATAGGCCTTGGAACCTAAACCAGTATCTGTGTATTTTCTATAGTGATAAGTGTTCACTTGAGCGTCGGTGACGCTCAAGCAGCTTTGTAGATAGTCAGGTTACACAAGGTTGCACTTACACCCTGTACTCACATTAAGGTATTCAGTGTATTTCATTGGTATAAGGTTTTATCATAAAGGTATAGTGTTGTGAGCGTCTGCATCGCTGGCGACCTCCTCGTGGTCTCGAGCGTATGCTACGCTACAGCGAATCATTCCCCTAGACATAACCAATAACGTGTCCTGTGATCACTGGGCCGTGAGCGAACGTGACGCTTGAGCGTCTCGCCTACGGCTGAGCGATCGCTACGCAGATAGCGTACCATTACGGTACTTCTTAAGTAAACAGCGTACAGTGTTCTTAGCTTCATAAAGGGTTGTTTATACGACAAAGGAATTTAGCATTGTCATATCCCAGCAGACGGGATTCAGGCTGTCACTATACTGACAGCGGCATCCCGTCTGCCGGAGTCCTGGCGCAGCAAGTCCCCTCACAGGCTTGCTGCAATCACCACGCATTCTATTCCCACTCGGTCGGTGGCGTGGACCCACCAACCGAGTGGGAATAGCCGGCAGTGGTCGAGATTCTGGCATCGGTCTCCTGAACGCCGGGATCCTGACAGCCGGTATATTGACTGCATTCTCTACATGATATGTGACCCGTACCAAATACTAACAGTACTACACCAGGATTCAGAGTTGTTCTAACAAATCAAAAGATAAAACATTACCTATAAATAAAACATTACCTCCATCGAAGTCACAGTATATGCCTATTGTATATGGTACTGGTACTTCCAGGGCTCTAGCCTTATTATTATGCTTTGCAGCAAACGATGCCTGCAGCCAGTTGTTCACATGTAGGCACCAGCTTGTGTTTGTCTTTCCTAGCTGGTCAAATTTCCCAATGGTTTTATACGAGATGCCCATGCTGTAGGATTTGCAGTCCTTCTGAGCTTTAACTTCCCAGTAATGCTGTCCACTTTCAATTGTTGTGTCACCTGTTTAAATAACCATTTAATAATCGTTAGTAATCAATTTGTGTAAATGATTCTATGATTATAGTTATTTTCACACTACAATAAAATGTACAAAAGAAACAAATTATTTTCATAGTGCATCATTCCTACAATATGCAGTCTTCCGTCCCCTTCTAATGGAGTTAGGTGGCAGACCCTTCCTTACTACAGCAAACATAACATTCCAAATGCCAGCAGTGTCTATTGTTTTGTAACTAGATTGTAGGAAAATTCAAATTCCACATAGGGAGACTGTGTGGTGAGAGATTCAAGCACATCAATTCCGGTCCCAGACAGGCTGAAGTGATCGCAGTGGCTGGATAAGTTCTGGGCTGCGCAGATTGCACATAATCTGTTTGTGCAGCTCTGCTACACATGCGTTCGCACACTTGCACAGCTAAAATACACTCCCCCTGTAGGCGGTGACTGTCTGATCGCAGCAGTGCAAAAATCGCTGGCCAGCGATCAGGTCTGAATTAGCCCCTAGGAACCAATCAGCTTTTACCTAGCATTTATGAAGTACATTCTATAAAAACATTTCCCCCATAGGTTTGAATCTTACCGTTCAGGAGGAAACCTCCAGCACTGAACCTTGCATTTATAGCTATCTCTACAGCCTTTCCAAACACTTATTCTGGAAGTCCCCAACCAACTGATATATAGGATAGAGGCATACTACATAGTTAGTTCTCAGTGGACAATCCCTAAACAGTTAGTTAGTTAGTTAGTTAGTTAGTTAGTGGATAATCCCTAAAGACATTTCAACTCTGAAACAAACCTCAAGCAGGTTCAAAACAGGTTTGTCGTGACATAGATACCTTGCTAAACATTAATACTACATTTACTCCAGAGCAAATGAGAACAGGTATTACCCAACACTGTATAAGATTCTCCTGTGAAGCGATCTCTGCTCCCCCTCCCCATAGATGGCCGAGAAGTGACAGATGTTCTTTTTGGAGATGGTGTTGCACTTCTACAAGACAGATACAAAATGTGAGCAAAGGGTACAAAAGACAAAACCATGGACAAGGTAAAGAGGCAATACACCCAACTACAGAACTAGAATATCAGTTTGAGGTTTATTGAACTGGTTTAGCATACAATATAAATTACAGTATATAGTATGGATGGCTGTGTTCCTCATGCATTCATCAAAGCTGGGATTTTGTCCTGACCATTACATTCATGTATTTTCTAACACACTGGCTAAAATGGATGATACAGGGACCATACTGTATTATCAGGAGATTAAGATATACAGTAAGAGCTAAAACATCGGTGGCCAACCTGTGGCTCTTGAGCCGCATGTGGCTCTTTTATTCAAATGTGGCTCCCAACACTCTAAATCATGTGACCACAACAGATACAGAAACCGCTGCACTCCAGCCAGACACGCAGCAGCACTACAGGGACTGAAAACTGAAGGAGCCAGATACTAGAGGTGAGACACCCACAAGCAAACAGAGGACACATAAGGGACTACTGCAATGGCATGAGTTGATGGGTGTGTGTGTGTGTGTGTGTGTGTGTGTGTGTGTGTGTGTGTGGAGGGGGGGGGGCTGTAGCGATACATGAGGGTGGGCTAGAGTGACACATGGCAGAGCTGGCTGGAAAGACACAGGAGGGTCCTGGCAGGAGTGACGCGGCAGGGTGCTGGAAGTAGTGACACATGGGAGAGCTGGCTGGAGTGACATAGGAGGGTGGTAGAAGGAGTGACACATGGGAGAGCTGGCTGGAGTGACATAGGAGGGTGGTAGCAGGAGTGACACATGGAAGAGCTGGCTGGAGTGACAGGAGGGTGTTGGCAGGAGTGACAATTGGGAGAGCTGGCTGGAGTGACATAGGAGGGTGGTAGCAGGAGTGACACATGGGAGAGCTGGCTGGAGTGACATAGGAGGGTGGTAGCAGGAGTGACACATGGGAGAGCTGGCTGGAGTGACATAGGAGGGTGGTAGCAGGAGTGACACATGGGAGAGCTGGCTAGAGTGACACGGGGGAGCTGGCTGGAGTGACATAGGAGGGTGCTAGCAGGAGTGACACATTGGAGAGCTGGCTAGAGTGACACGGGGGTGCTGGCTGGAGTGACATAGGAGGGTGCTAGCAGAAGTGACACATGGAAGAGCTGGCTGGAGTGACAGGAGAGTGTTGGCAGGAGTAAAACAAGGGGGAGCTGGCTGGAGTGACACAGCAGGGTCTTGGCAGTAGTGACACAAGAAGGGAGACCTGGCTGGAGTGACACAGCAGGGTCTTGGCAGTAGTGACACATGGAAGAGCTGGCTGGAGTGACACGGGGGGAGCTGGCTGGAGTGACATAGGAGGGCGCTAGCAGGAGTCACACATGGAAGAGCTGGCTGGAGTGACAGGAGGGTGTTGGCTGGAGTGACACAGCAGGGTCTTGGCAGTAGTGACACATGGGAGACCTGGCTGGAGTGACACGGGGGAGCTGGCTGGAGTGACATAGGAGGGTGCTAGCAGGAGTGACACATGGGGGAGCTGGCTGGAGTGACACATGGGGGAGCTGGCTGGAGTGACATAGGAGGGTGCTAGCAGGAATGACACATGGGGGAGCTGGCTGGAGTGACACATGGGGGAGCTGAAGTTTATTATGTTAAAGTGACTTTTTCAATGGATTTGGCTTTAAAAAAATTATTTTAGGTCATTCTGGCTTTTTCAATGAATTTTATACCAGGGGTGTGGTATAGCAGGCACAAGGCCACATTCCATTTTTGCATGCGTGCCATCGGCTCGATGTCGGCTCTTTGACACACCTAACAAGGTTTTTTGGCTCTTTGTCACTGACTGGATGGCCACCCCTGAGCTAAAATAAGGTTATCCCTTAGACCAGAGGTTCCCAAACTGTGTGCCGTGGCTCCCAGGGGTGCCTCGGGACACTTGCAGGGGTGCCCTGGGTTGGTGGTCCAGGACCAATTCAAATTATTCATGGTCAATATAATAGGCAAAACCAGTGCTGGTGGCTGCCAGTCATAAAATATGTGCCCAAACAAAAGCAAATCTTGTCCCTCACCACACAACTGACCCTAAGGATGACATATAAACCCGATCTACTTAATGTAATATTTCTTTCTAAATTTCTCAATAAGAAATTTTTGACTTAGGGGTGCCATGAAAACAAATTCTGATATTCTAGGGCGCCGTGATTCAAAAAAGTTTGAAAACCACTGAATTAGACTGTCATTTTTGCCTCTCAGTTAACTAACTCTTGTCCAAAATCAGTAGTGCACACAGTTCAACTAAAATAAAAATACTTTTATATTAATTAATTATTTTATTAAGGGCACTTGGCAGGGCAGGCAGTAGCTGTGCATGGTGCTGTCACTGACTCCAGGTGCGTGTCACATATCTCGGGGGTGAAGAGGAGGCTGGTGGTCATTACATTCTGTTCCTGTAACTGCAGCAGTGTATCACGAATCACCGACTCCGCCTTAACCTTGGCTGTGTTTCAGGATCAATTATACAATGTTCTATATTTAAGGCACTCACCCTTAATCTAGGAGAAGATCTCAGAGAGAATTTATTATATGCAAAATACCTAAGTACTGAAGGTACCATTATAACTATTCTCCCTGTTTGGTTAAGGATACCAACTTTTTTGCACTAAACTTACACGAAGGGTGCTCCTACACCAATCGTTGCATGTTTAAAATTGCACTCACGGCACAAAAAATTATCATCACCCTCACCATATGTAAATTAAATACTACACTATCATTGTCCATCTATTTGTTTTCTACACCTTGGCTGGCGTACTGGATCATTGGAATCCTCCGGGAGTTTGACTAACCAGGATGAATACAACGCAGAAAGGCTGTATATACTGATTGAAATCACAATTGTTTCCAGTACGCATATCGATTTACTATCCACACTAGGAAAAATAAGAATTTACTTACCGATAATTCTATTTCTCGTAGTCCGTAGTGGATGCTGGGGACTCCGTCAGGACCATGGGGAATAGCGGCTCCGCAGGAGACAGGGCACAAAAATAAAGCTTTAGGATTAGGTGGTGTGTACTGGCTCTTCCCCCTATGACCCTCCTCCAAGCCTCAGTTAGGATACTGTGCCCGGACGAGCGTACACAATAAGGAAGGATATTGAATCCCGGGTAAGACTCATACCAGCCACACCAATCACACCGTATAACCTGTGATCTGAACCCAGTTAACAGTATGACAACGTAGGAGCCTCTGAACAGACGGCTCACAACAATAACAACCCGAATTTGTTTGTAACAATAACTATGTACAAGTATTGCAGACAATCCGCACTTGGGATGGGCGCCCAGCATCCACTACGGACTACGAGAAATAGAATTATCGGTAAGTAAATTCTTATTTTCTCTAACGTCCTAAGTGGATGCTGGGGACTCCGTCAGGACCATGGGGATTATACCAAAGCTCCCAAACGGGCGGGAGAGTGCGGATGACTCTGCAGCACCGAATGAGAGAACTCAAGGTCCTCCTCAGCCAGGGTATCAAATTTGTAGAATTTTGCAAATGTGTTTGCCCCTGACCAAGTAGCAGCTCGGCAGAGTTGTAATGCCGAGACCCCCCGGGCAGCCGCCCAGGATGAGCCCACTTTCCTTGTGGAATGGGCCTTGACAGATTTAGGTTGTGGCAAGCCTGCCACAGAATGTGCAAGTTGAATTGTGCTACAAATCCAACGAGCAATCGTCTGCTTAGAAGCAGGAGCACCCATCTTGTTGGGTGCATACAATATAAACAGTGAGTCAGACTTTCTGACTCCCGCCGTTCTTGAAATATATATTTTCAATGCCCGGACCACGTCCAACAACTTGGAATCCTCCAAATCGTTAGTAGCCGCAGGCACCACAATAGGCTGGTTCAGGTGAAACGCTGACACCACCTTAGGCAGAAAATGAGGACGTGTCCGCAGTTCTGCCCTGTCCGTATGGAAAATCAGATATGGGCTCTTATATGATAAAGCCGCCAATTCTGATACTCTCCTGGCTGAAGCCAGGGCCAGTAGCATGGTTACTTTCCATGTAAGATACTTCAACTCCACCGATTTGAGCGGCTCAAACCAATGGGATTTGAGAAAATCCAAGACTACATTAAGATCCCACGGTGCCACTGGGGGCACAACCGGGGGCTGTATATGTAGTACTCCTTTTACAAAAGTCTGGACTTCAGGAACTGAAGCCAATTCTTTCTGGAAGAAAATCGACAGGGCCGAAATTTGAACCTTAATGGACCCCAATTTGAGGCCCATAGACAATCCTGTTTGCAGGAAATGTAGGAATCGACCCAGTTGAAATTCCTCCGTGGGGGCCTTCCTGGCCTCACACCACGCAACATATTTTCTCCAAATGCGGTGATAATGTTGTGCAGTCACCTCCTTCCTGGCTTTTACCAGTGTAGGAATGACCTCTTCCGGAATGCCTTTTTCCCTTAGAATTCGGCGTTCAACCGCCATGCCGTCAAACGCAGCCGCGGTAAGTCTTGGAATAGACACGGTCCCTGCTGAAGCAGGTCCGGTCTTAGAGGTAGAGGCCACGGATCCTCCGTGAGCATCTCTTGAAGTTCCGGGTACCAAGTTCTTCTTGGCCAATCCGGAGCCACTAGTATCGTTCTTACTCCCTTTTGCCGTATAATTCTCAGTACCTTTGGTATGAGAGGCAGAGGAGGGAACACATACACTGACTGGAACACCCACGGTGTTACCAGAGCGTCCACAGCTATTGCCTGAGGGTCTCTTGACCTGGCGCAATACCTGTCCAGTTTTTTGTTGAGGCGGGACGCCATCATATCCACCATTGGTTTTTCCCAACGGTTCACAATCATGTGGAAGACTTCTGGATGAAGTCCCCACTCTCCCGGGTGTAGATCGTGTCTGCTGAGGAAGTCTGCTTCCCAGTTGTCCACTCCCGGAATGAATACTGCTGACAGTGCTATCACATGATCTTCCGCCCAGCGAAGAATCCTTGCAGCTTCTTCCATTGCTGTCCTGCTTCTTGTGCCGCCCTGTCTGTTTACGTGGGCGACTGCCGTGATGTTGTCCGACTGGATCAACACCGGCTGACCCTGAAGCAGGGGTTTTGCCAGACTTAGAGCATTGTAAATCGCTCTTAGCTCCAGTATATTTATGTGAAGAGACATCTCCAGGCTTGACCATACTCCCTGGAAGTTTCTTCCCTGTGTGACCGCTCCCCAGCCTCTCAGACTGGCATCCGTGGTCACCAGGACCCAGTCCTGTATGCCGAATCTGCGGCCCTCTAACAGATGAGCACTCTGCAACCACCACAGAAGAGACACCCTTGTCCGTGGCGATAAGGTTATCCGCTGATGCATCTGCAGATGCGATCCGGACCATTTGTCCAGCAGATCCCACTGAAAAGTTCGTGCGTGGAATCTGCCGAATGGAATCGCTTCGTAAGGAAGCCACCATCTTTCCCAGGACTCTTGTGCATTGATGCACAGACACTTTCCCTGGTTTTAGGAGGTTCCTGACAAGTTCGGATAACTCCCTGGCTTTCTCCTCCGGAAGAAACACCTTTTTCTGAACCGTGTCCAGAATCATTCCCAGGAACAGCAGACGTGTCGTCGGGGTCAACTGAGATTTTGGAAATTTCAGAATCCACCCGTGTTGTTGCAGCACTAGTTGGGTTAGTGCTACTCCGTCCTCCAGCTGTTCTCTGGACCTTGCCCTTATCAGGAGATCGTCCAAGTAAGGGATAATTAATACGCCTCTTCTTCGCAGAAGAATCATCATTTCGGCCATTACCTTGGTAAAGACCCGAGGTGCCGTGGACAATCCAAACGGCAGCGTCTGAAACTGATAATGACAGTTTTGCACCACGAACCTGAGGTACCCTTGATGTGAAGGGCAAATTGGGACATGTAGGTAAGCATCCTTTATGTCCAGGGACACCATAAAGTCCCCTTCTTCCAGATTCGCTATCACTGCTCTGAGTGACTCCATCTTGAACTTGAATTTTTGTATGTACAGGTTCAAAGATTTCAGATTTAGAATAGGTCTTACCGAGCCGTCCGGCTTCGGTACCACAAATAGCGTGGAGTAATACCCCTTTCCCTGTTGTAGGAGGGGTACCTTGACTATCACCTGCTGAGAAAACAGCTTGTGAATGGCTTCCAATACCGTCGCCCTGTCTGAGGGAGACGTTGGCAAAGCAGACTTTAGGAACCGGCGAGGGGGAGACTTCTCGAATTCCAACCTGTAACCCTGAGATACTACCTGCAGAATCCAGGGGTCCACCTGTGAGCAAGCCCACTGTGCGCTGAAATTCTTGAGTCGACCCCCCACCGCTCCTGAGTCCGCTTGTAAGGCCCCAGCGTCATGCTGAGGGCTTTGCAGAACCCTGGGAGGGCTTCTGTTCCTGGGCAGGGGCTGCTTGCTGCCCTCTCTTACCCCTTCCTCTGCCCCCCGAGGCAGATATGACTGTCCTTTTGTCCGCTTGTTCTTATAGGACCGAAAGGACTGCGGCTGAAAAGACGGTGTCTTTTTCTGTTGGGAGGGGGTCTGAGGTAAAAAATAAGATTTTACTTACCGATAAATCTATTTCTCGTAGTCCGTAGTGGATGCTGGGACTCCGTAAGGACCATGGGGAATAGCGGCTCCGCAGGAGACAGGGCACAAAATAAAAGCTTAAGGATCAGGTGGTGTGCACTGGCTCCTCCCCCTATGACCCTCCTCCAAGCCTCAGTTAGGATACTGTGCCCGGACGAGCGTACATAATAAGGAAGGATATTGAATCCCGGGTAAGACTCATACCAGCCACACCAATCACACCGTACAACTTGTGATCTGAACCCAGTTAACAGTATGATAAACGCAAAGGAGCCTCTGAAAAGATGGCTCACAACAATAATAACCCGAATCTTTGTAACAATAACTATATACAAGTATTGCAGGCAATCCGCACTAGGGATGGGCGCCCAGCATCCACTACGGACTACGAGAAATAGATTTATCGGTAAGTAAAATCTTATTTTCTCTGACGTCCTAGTGGATGCTGGGACTCCGTAAGGACCATGGGGATTATACCAAAGCTCCCAAACGGGCGGGAGAGTGCGGATGACTCTGCAGCACCGAATGAGAGAACTCCAGGTCCTCCTCAGCCAGGGTATCAAATTTGTAGAATTTAGCAAACGTGTTTGCCCCTGACCAAGTAGCTGCTCGGCAAAGTTGTAAAGCCGAGACCCCTCGGGCAGCCGCCCAAGATGAGCCCACTTTCCTTGTGGAATGGGCTTTCACTGATTTTGGCTGTGGCAATCCTGCCACAGAATGTGCAAGCTGAATTGTACTACAAATCCAACGAGCAATCGTCTGCTTAGAAGCAGGAGCACCCAGCTTGTTGGGTGCATACAGGATAAACAGCGAGTCAGATTTTCTGACTCCAGCCGTCCTGGAAACATATTTTCAAGGCCCTGACAACGTCAAGCAACTTAGAGTCCTCTAAGTCCCTGGTAGCCGCAGGTACCACAATAGGTTGGTTCATGTGAAATGCAGAAACCACCTTAGGTAGAAATTGAGGACGAGTCCTCAATTCCGCCCTGTCAGAATGAAAAATTAAGTAAGGGCTTTTATATGATAAAGCCGCCAATTCTGACACACGCCTGGCTGAAGCCAAGGCTAACAGCATCGACACCTTCCATGTGAGATATTTTAAGTCCACAGTGGAAAGTGGTTCAAACCAATGTGACTTTAGAAAACTCAACACCACATTGAGATCCCAAGGTGCCACTGGAGGCACAAAAGGAGGCTGTATGTGCAGCACCCCTTTTACAAATGTCTGAACTTCAGGTACTGAAGCCAGTTCTTTCTGGAAGAAAATCGACAGGGCCGAAATTTGAACCTTAATGGACCCTAATTTTAGGCCCATAGACAGTCCTGTTTGCAGGAAATGAAGGAAACGACCCAGTTGAAATTCCTCTGTAGGGGCCTTCTTGGCCTCACACCACGCAACATATTTACGCCAAATGCGGTGATAATGTTTTGCGGTTACGTCCTTCCTGGCTTTGACCAGAGTAGGGATGACTTCTTCTGGAATGCCTTTTTCCCTCAGGATCCGGCGTTCAACCGCCATGCCGTCAAACGCAGCCGCGGTAAGTCCTGGAACAGACAAGGCCCCTGCAGTAGCAGGTCCTTTCTTAGAGGTAGAGGCCACGGTTCGTCCGTGAGCATCTCTTGAAGTTCCGGGTACCAAGTCCGTCTTGGCCAATCCGGAACCACGAGTATAGTTCTTACTCCTCTCCTTCTTATGATTCTCAGTACTTTTGGTATGAGAGGCAGAGGAGGGAACACATACACTGACTGGTACACCCACGGCGTTACCAGAGCGTCCACTGCTATTGCCTGAGGGTCCCTTGACCTGGCGCAATATCTGTCCAGTTTTTTGTTTAGACGTGACGCCATCATGTCCACCTTTGGTTTTTCCCAACGGTTTACAATCAGGTGGAAGACTTCTGGGTGAAGTCCCCACTCTCCCGGGTGAAGGTCGTGTCTGCTGAGGAAGTCTGCTTCCCAGTTGTCCACTCCCGGAATGAATACTGCTGACAGTGCTATCACATGATTTTCCGCCCAGCGAAGAATCCTTGCAGCTTCTGCCATTGCCCTCCTGCTTCTCGTGCCGCCCTGTCTGTTTACGTGGGCGACTGACGTGATGTTGTCCGATTGGATCAACACTGCCTGACCCTGAAGCAGAGGTTTTGCTTGACTTAGGGCATTGTAAATGGCCCTTAGTTCCAGAATGTTTATATGAAGAGACGTTTCCAAGCTTGACCACAGGCCCTGGAAATTCCTTCCCTGTGTGACTGCTCCCCAGCCTCTCAGGCTGGCATCCGTGGTTACCAGGATCCAATCCTGAATGCCAAATCTGCGGCCCTCTAGTAGATGAGCACTCTGCAGCCACCACAGGAGAGACACCCTTGTCCTTGGCGACAGGGTTATCCGCTGATGCATCTGCAGATGCGATCCGGACCATTTGTCCAGTAGATCCCACTGAAATGTTCTTGCATGGAATCTTCCGAATGGAATCGCTTCGTAAGAAGCCACCATTTTCCCCAGGACCCTCGTGCACTGATGCACTGAGACCTGTCCTGGTTTTAGGAGGTTCCTGACTAGCTCGGATAACTCCCTGGCCTTCTCCTCCGGGAGAAACACCTTCTTCTGGACTGTGTCCAGAATCATTCCTAGGAACAGTAGACGTGTCGTTGGAATCAGCTGCGATTTTGGAATATTTAGAATCCACCCGTGCTGACGTAACACTACCTGAGATAGTGCTACTCCGACTTCTAACTGTTCCCTGGATCTTGCCCTTATCAGGAGATCGTCCAAGTAAGGGATAATTAAAATGCCTTTTCTTCGTAGAAGAATCATCATTTCGGCCATTACCTTGGTAAAGACCCGAGGTGCCGTGGACAATCCAAACGGCAGCGTCTGAAACTGATAATGACAGTTTTGTACTACAAACCTGAGGTACCCTTGGTGAGAAGGGTATATCGGGACGTGGAGATAAGCATCTTTGATGTCCAGAGACACCATATAGTCCCTTTCTTCCAGGTTTGCTATCACTGCTCTGAGTGACTCCATCTTGAATTTGAACCTTTTTATGTAAGTGTTCAAGGATTTCAGATTTAAAATTGGTCTCACCGAGCCGTCCGGCTTCGGTACCACAAACAGCGTGGAATAATACCCCTTTCCTTGTTGCAGGAGGGGTACCTTGATTATCACCTGCTGGGAATACAGCTTGTGAATGGCTTCCAAAACTGCCTCCCTGTCGGAGGGAGACTTTGGTAAAGCAGACTTCAGGAAACGACGAGGGGGAAACGCCTCGAATTCCAGTTTGTACCCCTGCGATACTACCTGTAGAATCCAGGGATCCACTTGCGAGTGAGCCCACTGCGCGTTGAAATTCTTGAGACGGGCCCCCACCATATCTGAGTCTGCTTGTAAAGCCCCAGCGTCATGCTGAAGACTTGGCAGAAGCAGGGGAGGGCTTCTGCTCCTGTGAAGCGGCTGCATGGTGCAGTCTTTTTCCTCTTCCTCTGCCCCGGGGCAGAAAAGAATGGCCTTTTGCTCGCTTGTACTTATGGGAACGAAAGGACTGAGTTTGAAAAGACGGTGTCTTTTTCTGATGTGGAGTGACCTGGGGTAAAAAGGTGGATTTTCCAGCCGTTGCCGTGGCCACCAGGTCCGATAGACCAGCCCCAAATAACTCCTCCCCTTTATACGGCAATACTTCCATGTGCCGTTTGGAATCCGCATCCCCTGACCACTGTCGCGTCCATAACGCTCTTCTGGCAGAGATGGACATAGCACTTACTCTTGATGCCAGGGTGCAAATATCCCTCTGTGCATCACGCATATATAGTAATGCATCCTTTAAATGTTCTATAGTTAACAAAATATTGTCCCTATCCAGGGTATCAATATTCTCGGTCAGGGAATCCGACCATGCGACTCCAGCACTGCACATCCAGGCTGAGGCGATTGCTGGTCGCAGTATAACACCAGTATGTGTGTATATACTTTTTAGGATATTTTCCAGCCTTCTATCAGCTGGTTCTTTGAGGGTAGCCGTATCAGGAGACGGTAACGCTACTTGTTTTGATAAACGTGTGAGCGCCTTATCTACCCTAGGGGGTGTTTCCCAACGCGCCCTAACCTCTGGCGGGAAAGGATATA
The DNA here is from genome assembly GCF_028390025.1 of Pseudophryne corroboree. Classification (NCBI taxonomy): domain Eukaryota; kingdom Metazoa; phylum Chordata; class Amphibia; order Anura; family Myobatrachidae; genus Pseudophryne; species Pseudophryne corroboree. The sequence goes on from NC_086444.1 coordinate 559,635,040, forward strand.
ATGCTAATAATTTTTTAGAAATCAGCTGTTTTTTATCGGGGGAATCCCACGCTTTTTCACACACCTCATTTATTTCCTCTGACTCAGGAAAAAATATTGGTAGTTTTTTCTCACCCCACATAATACCCTTCTTTGTGGTACTTGTAGTGTCAGAAAGGTTCAATGCCTCTTTCATTGCCGTGATCATGTAACGTGTGGCCCTACTGGACATTACGTTTGTCTCGTCACCGACGACACTAGACTCAGTATCTGTGTCAGGGTCTGTGTCGACCCACTGAGGTAACGGGCGTTTTAGCGCCCCTGACGGTGTTTGAGACGCCTGGACAGGCACTAATTGATTTGCCGGCTGTCTCATGTCGTCAACAGTTTTTTGCAAATTGCTGACATTATCACTTAATTGTTTAAATACAATCATCCAGTCAGGTGTCGACTCCCTAGGGGGTGACATCACCAACACAGGCAACTGCTCCGCCTCCACATCATTTTCCTCCTCATACATGTCGACACACGCGTACCGACACACAGCACACACACCGGGAATGCTCTGATAGAGGACAGGACCCCACTTAGCCCTTTGGAGAGACAGAGGGAGAGTCTGCCAGCACACACCCAGCGCTATATATATATATACAGGGATAACCTTATATAAGTGTTACTCCCTTATAGCTGCTGTTAATATATTTATTTGCTGCCAAACGTGCCCCCCCTTCTCTTTTTTACCCTGATTCTGAAGCAGGACTGCAGGGGAGAGTCAGGGAGCCGTCCTTCCAGCGGAGCTGTGAGGGAAAATGGCGCTTGTGTGCTGAGGAGATAGGCTCCGCCCCTTCACGACGTCCTTATCTCCCGCTTTTTTGTGTAAAATGGCAGGGGATTAAAATACATCCATATAGCCCAGGAGCTATATGTGATATATTCTGTTTTGCCACCTAAGGTATTCTGTTATATTGCGTCTCAGGGCGCTCCCCCCCCCAGCGCCCTGCACCCTCAGTGACCGGAGTGTGAAGTGTGCTGAGAGCAATGGCGCACAGCTGCGGTGCTGTGCGCTACCTTAGTCTGAAGACAGGATGTCTTCTGCCGCCGATTTCACCGGACCTCTTCGTCTCTTCTGGCTCTGTAAGGGGGACGGCGGCGCGGCTCCGGTGACCCATCCAGGCTGAACCTGTGATCGTCCCTCTGGAGCTAGTGTCCAGTAGCCTAAGAAACCCGATCCACTCTGCACTCAGGTGAGTCCGTTTCTTCTCCCCTTAGTCCCACGATGCAGTGAGCCTGTTGCCAGCAGGACTCACTGAAAATAAAAAAAAACCTAACTAAACTTTTATTCTAAGCAGCTCAGGAGAGCCACCTAGATTGCACCCTTCTCGGCCGGGCACAAAAATCTAACTGAGGCTTGGAGGAGGGTCATAGGGGGAGGAGCCAGTGCACACCACCTGATCCTTAAGCTTTTATTTTGTGCCCTGTCTCCTGCGGAGCCGCTATTCCCCATGGTCCTTACGGAGTCCCAGCATCCACTAGGACGTCAGAGAAAGGTGGATTTTCCGGCAGTTGCCGTGGCCACCAGATCCGATAGACCGACGCCAAATAATTCCTCCCCTTTATACGGCAATACTTCCATATGTCGTTTGGAATCCGCATCACCTGACCACTGTCGCGTCCATAAACTCCTTCTGGCAGATATGGACATCGCATTTACTCTCGATGCCAGAGTGCAAATATCTCTCTGAGCATCTCGCATATAAAGGAAAGCATCCTTTAATTGCTCTATAGTCAATAAAATACTGTCCCTATCCAGGGTATCAATATTTTCAGTCAGGGAATCCAACCAGACGACCCCAGCACTGCACATCCAGGCTGAGGCGATGGCTGGTCGCAGTATAACACCAGTATGTGTGTATATACTTTTTAGGGTAGTTTCCATTCTCCTATCAGCTGGATCCCTGAGGGCGGCCGTATCAGGAGACGGTAACGCCACTTGTTTTGATAAGCGTGTGAGCGCCTTATCCACCCTAGGGGGTGTTTCCCAGCACGCCCTAACCTCTGGCGGGAAAGGGTATAATGCTAATAACTTTTTTGAAATTAGCATTTTTCTATCTGGGTTAACCCACGCTTCATCACATACATCATTTAATTCCTCTGATTCAGGAAAAACTACAGGTAGTTTTTTCACCCCCCACATAATACCCCTTTTTGTGGTACTTGCAGTATCAGAGATATGAATTGGGGTAGGAAAAAAGACAAAGAGAAGTCTGTACTGTTGACGCACTTGAGACGAATGATTATATACTAAAAAGTAACCTTTATTAGATATGTATTAAAAATGAGATGAACATATGTATGTTTTATCCCAAACTTGCAGTGAAACATAAGGTTTAAAATCACAAAACAAACATATAAGTGAATAAAGAAAATAAAGAAATGTGAATGAAAGATTAAAAGGCGTGTCCACGTGTGATTCCTTATTCTGCCACCTTCACGACATTATCCTGTATGTGGCCAGATTATTGATGTGAACAATTCTGCGATGTGGTACTATTGGTGACACAATTATGAAACTGATCAATTACTGATCTAAATAATTCTATAATATGGTGTTATGAGTGACACGGTTGTGAAACTGACCAATCGTCAGGGATCACTATATCTCTATGTCCCTTAAAGCTATATTCCCGATTATATTTCCACAGACAGATGGATTCAATATATGTAATATAAGGAATAGATCTCAAGAGTTGGGATATTATATGTTTGTCGTTATCCTGGAAGGGAAAAAGTTGCTCCAATTCAATTATAGGGTCTATTTATTCGATAGAGTGCTTGCAAGTGAAATTGCTTCTAAAAAATGTGGCAATTCCAGTGGCCAAGTATAGCCCTCTTCCTTTGAATAGTGTACTTCATAATATTGTATATTATAGATTCACAGCACTGAGCGCTCTCTTTAGAATCATGTCTATATTTAATTTGACAAGGGATTTAGAGAACAGAAGAGATAAGTTGAAAAACGATATTGACTCTATTTTTAATGCTAATCCCAGTCAACAGGACGTGAATGATCCGAATTGGACTGATGATCTCTATAGTCTTAAAACAGCCCTCATGAAACAAAGTAAAACAAGTTGGAACAAAAGTACTTTCGATAACTATCTTCGCAACAAATTGATTCCGAGGGGTCTGAGACCGAAACTATTTCCAGCGTATGAATTAGCGGATGAGACATTAAAGAAAGAATGGGAAGGGGTCTTGACCCAATGTTCAAATGATTTAATAAAAATTCTCATCAAGCATGATGAGATAATACTTACCCAATTGAATCAAGAAATCACCCTCTTAGGAGAAAGATTGAAAAAGTTTGAATCATTAGAGCAATTTCAATCCCGATACGAAAAATATAAAAAGGACGTAGAAGAATTCGAGAAAGAGATTATTGAAAAGAAACGTAGGAAATTCCAGAGAGATAAGACTGACTACGCCAACAATCGAGTATTCAAATGGAATACATTTACACAGCGCAATAGAACTAAATGGTCCACCAACTACTCCACTTCTGAAATGGACTCTTCAGAAAGTGAGAGCCCTAATAATAGAACCACCAACAATGTGTTTAGGCGGGATTTTTTAGAGAAGGCCCCAAGGCACCCCAGAACAAATTCAAATATGGGTGGCGAAAAATTAGGAGGGGCAAGAGGAGGCAGAAGAAAGAGAGACGATTTGGACTGGCGGGAGGAACCGAGAGAGAGGAGACAGTACAGGAAGTGATATCATCACCAGAAATGAACATGGATGATAAAACAGAAGACCTGAAAATCATTAATCTAACTGAAAGGATACGAACCCCTAACCAAATATCCGTATTAAGTCGGGGGTTATCGTTCTCCCCAGCACAAAAACCTGATCGTTTCGAATGCGAAAAAGATCTTCACCTTTTCACTAGAAAAATTCTCCTAAAGAAATTTTTCTCTAATCAAGAACGTAGGAGAACCAATTTATCAGCATCCAATTTTGATACTGAGGATCTCTCGGCTATACAAATGCTGGAAGAACTCTCTATGGAATCACATCCTATACACATTGTAGGTGATGGAAAGGAAAATAAATCCAGAATAACTAAAAAATCCTCATTTTTTCCAGACACAAAAATATGTCCTCAAGTGGAGGTTTTTCAAAAACTTGTATCCAGAGATCTTGACCAACTTTATTCACAGAATAAGAACTTTGTGGATAACCTAACAAGGGAGGAGAGATCTGCCCTTAATGAGATCGCCAAGTGGCAAGATACCATCATAAAGCCCTCTGACAAGGGGGGCAATATTGTATTATGGTCAAGAACGATGTACCTAGAGGAGCTAAACAGACAACTGAGTGACGAGAGTTGTTACAAAAGACTCTTTTTCAATCCCACCAGTACATTTCTCCAACAATACAACAGTATTGTACAAATGGCACATAACAATAATACTATCACCAAAAAAGATCTTGATTTCTTGACCATACATAAGCCTAAAATACCAACACTATACCTCTTACCCAAGGTACATAAAAACAATAAAAAGCCACCAGGCAGACCCATTCTATCCAGAATGGGTAGTCTAACGGAAAATGCCAGTATCTATGTAGACCATTACCTACGTAAACATGTAGTCACGCTTCCTTCCTATGTTCGTGACACAATGGATGTCCTCAATAAACTGAACAATCTTAGCGTCAACCCTGGAGTATGGCTCGTCACATGTGACGTCGAAAGCCTCTATACTAGTATCCATCATGATCATGGTATTGAGGCGACCAAATACTTTCTTAATATGGAGGCTCAGAGTGAACACAGTGAATTCCTTATAGATCTATTAAAATTCATACTGTCTCACAATTACTTCACGTGTAACGAGCGCCATTATCTCCAGGTAAGAGGGACGGCCATGGGGACGGCATATGCCCCCACGTACGCCAACCTCTACCTGGGGTGGTGGGAGAGGGAGATGGTCTTCCAGGAATCATTGGAAAAGTATACCAATAACATACTGGGATATTTACGATATATCGATGATATCCTAATGCTGTGGGAAGGCCCCTCCAGAGATTTAAGTGACTTCATTAACATCCTGAATTCTAACAAATTAAACTTAAGATTGACCTTAGAAGCCAGTCAGAAATCCATCAACTTTCTGGATATAACCATCCACATTGACACCGATGGAAATATATCGACAGACTTGTATAGGAAACCAACAGCCACCAACAGTCTACTACACTCAACCAGCTCTCACCTCCCAGCAACCATCAGAGGAATCCCTAAAGGTGAACTACTAAGAATTAAAAGAAACTGCTCGACTGAAGATGCCTTTCATATGAGACAGAATGAACTCACTACACGCTTCAAAAAAAGAGGGTATAGTAATCGTTTGATAAATAAATCAATCAAACAAGTGGAAACATATCCACGAGACTCCTTACTAATTCCTAAGATCAAATCCAAACAAGAGGAACCCATTAGATATGTAGGCACCTTCAATGTGTATTGGAAGGAAATTAATAATATCCTAACCAAACACTGGTCCATACTCCACACAGATGATGACTTGGCCAAAATACTCCCATGCAAACCACAAACGAGTTGGAGAAGGTCACCAAACATAAGAGATAAGGTAGTACACAGTCACCTATCTCAACCCATGGTGAATGAATTAGACAAGAGTGGTTCCTACCCCTGTGGAAAATGCAGGGCATGTAAATTTATGATCCCCACCAAGCATTTTTTTGACAGATTTGGCAAAAAATGGATGATATTTTCTAAAATTACATGTACCACCATAGGAACCGTATATCACCTTGAATGTCCTTGCCAAAAAATCTATATTGGGAAAACATCTAGACCGTTAAAGGTCAGAATTCTAGAACACATTGGGAGTATCCGAAATGCCAAGAAAGAACAGGCCAGATTCAAACCTCTACCTCCGGTAGCCAGACATTTTTTGAACCATCACAATGGGGACCCAAAGGGTCTCAAAGCCTTCGGCATTAAACACATACAACTTGGCATTAGGGGGGGAGATTTGGATCAAGCCCTACTGAAATTCGAAACTAAAATGATCTTCTTATTAAACAGCATACATCCATTGGGCATGAACGAATCCAACAGCTATACTCCGTTTTTACAATAAATCATCTATACAAAGCTATGATTCATGACAATAAGGAATAATGTAGGCTTAGATATCCCATTAGGATATAATTTACACCAATGTATTCTCATGCATTCAATGACTCATGTCACTTCACTCAATATAGCTCATGTTTAATTGGCATGAATGAATCCAACAACCATACCCTGCTCTTACAACAAGTTACTCATATAAAATTATAACCTATGACAACAGGAATAGTGAAGACCCAAATACTCCACCATGACTTTTTAATCCACATGGGTATATTCTTATGTATACAAATATACATGTCACCTTACTTATATGATTCACATATATCTAAGTATCCATGCAAGATGATATAGCACTCTTTCATCACTCACAATACGTTTTTCAGTCACATTAGTCACATATATCTTTCATTAAAACAATAGGAAACAGTAGGCACCACTCGGATCTAGGATATTTTCTGTTTTCACAACACTAGAGATTTTCACTAAATTTATTTGAACTTAGTATCAAACATGCTTGCACTTGCACATTCTTCACGTTTTACAATTCCATAGACCTAATTGATGACTAGATTTTTCATGACTCGCCATCAGAGTCGCATATCTATAATGTCACTTCACTTTTCTTTTTCTCTCCTTTTTTCTCTTGATATAATCACAATGGTTTATTTCTTCTTAATCTTTTAATTCTTGACATGTAGAGTATACATAATGGGATATATATTTTACTTAGATGTCATCATATTATATTCATACATACTATATATTGAGGTCCTTAGATATTGTAGTAGGATAATGCTGACTTTGCCTTATCAGTTTAGGACAATATCAACATAAAGTATGTAGGATGAGGGAGCAATATACTTCCTCTCTTTGGTACCTCAACACTGTTCCTCCATCGTATAGAGTTTTGATAGAAGTTACAATAGACGAACAATAGAAATATCCAGTAGGTTGGTAACTCAAAGGTGACTGGCGTAAGAACATATATGACTGATGGATGGAAACGAATCCCCTAAAATCTGTCATCTAACAAAACCACTATATATAATGTACTCTGTGTAAATCCCCTGAACAAATAAGAAACAATTTTATATATACATAAAATCTTATGAAAGAAAAATTTTGTCTGATACTCACCCATGAGAATACTTACCTGTGTAATGGAACATATATCATCGAATTATACATAGATATGTTTTACATGAAGGATGACAATAATTTAAAGTCAAAAGGAATATCCCATATCTCTTATAAAAGTGACCATATATCAGTGTTATAATATTCTCAACCTATCCTTGCTAATGAATTATTCCTATCAACTCTATAAGATCTGGAATGTAGAATTGATTATACAACCCAATCTAAATTTTAATCAGCACAAACCATTTTAAGATATAATTACAATAATAACACGTAGAAATAGATTTTATAACATACACATGGCAGGGTTTCACACGAAAAGGAAGATCCGGAAGTATGTGTATGTAATATAGGATTTAATTCAGAGGCATGGTTATTGGGAAACCTGATGTATGCCAGTCAACTTAAGCTACGATTCAACATCATGAAAGATATTTATATCAATACAAACTTATAAGAAGATCTGGTGATATGATTATAATGTCTATTAGAATTATCCAACTAATATATACAGAGGACGGGGTACGAGGGTACCGTCCTATACATCCCCGCTAGTTCAGCATACAATCTATCCGCAAAGGTAAACAAACAGCGTGATTGGATAGTGGCGGCACATGGGACCGATAAGCGGTTCCTATTGGTTAGCGGCTGCGGGTGACGTATTGGGATGCCGCCGATCAGTGATTGGCGGACGTCCCCGTGTGAAGAGATACCAGACGCTGATTGGGCTATGCAAATAGGATATATTCATGCCTAATGGAGCCGCTCGTGTTGCTCCCTGACGAAGCTGCCATAGACACAGTGAAACACGCGTGTAGGGCACGGCGTGTCCACGTGTGCCTTATTCTATGAAATGTTGAAAATGACTACATATGATTACAATACGCTATTTAGTAATTTCCACCAATAGAAAAACTGACATTGAGTTTGATAGGAATAGATTAGTGGCAAGTTTAATTTGATCTAGTTTAGGATATAATAGAAAGAAATGCCTAATTGAACTGCTATAAAGATTCACTAAACATTATATGGACTGCATTACTTCCTTGCACTATTAGCTGTATCACTGTGCTAACCACAATATATTTGCAAGGCAGCTCTATGTCTCAGCAAGATATGCATATATAAAAACACAGTGTAACAAAATCCTTTCTGGTAACATTGAAAGGCTGAGAAGCAGCTGCATATTTCACTAGTAATAGCATTTGCAACAGTATCTTTACCAGCTGCTGCATTTGCAACAGTATTCTTATTTAAGACTGTTAAAAACAGATACATCTTTCCAAGTGAATCAAGCAGCTGGGTGTCTCAGCAGCATATAACAGTTTATATTCTGTAACAATTTAAGAGCAATAGAGAATGAATCAAGCAGCAATAGCAAACTTTATTGAACTATTTTCTCTGACACAGTGTTGAAATAAATCAATTTTATTTAGAAAATAATTAAGACACAATTATATGAAGCTGATCACCGCTATATTCCCAAATATACATTATATTTAAGCATATGATTTATATTAATAGATGGTAATATTGGAGGAATAGATGATAGATTTTTTCCATAGATGGTAAAATTCATTCTATGAATTGATTTAAGATAGTTTAATTTGCTCCCATACAGCCAGGGTCTATTCATTATATATTAAGACACGAGCCATTTTTGGCCCCCTTCTTCCTTTTCCCCTGTTATATAATAGGTCAATATCTATTTCCAGGACCTACTAGGACCATCTCATATATATAACAAACAGAATTAATATAGATCACACTGATAGAATCGCACTGTAAAATAATAAGGAATATTCCTTCAACAGTGCAGTGAGAAGCTCATAAAACCTCAAATATATGTAACACAGTGGATGTCAATGATTGAAATGAGGTAGGACGAATTATATCGTCTGCTTTCTAAGATATTAGAGTTTGCCATACCTCTTAAGAAAGCAGTACCGCCTATGCCAGCTCACACCGATAGAATCGCACTGTAAAATAATAAGGAATATTCCTTTAACAGTGCAGTGAGAAGTTCATAAAACCTCAAATATATGTAACACAGTGGATGTCAATATTTGACATGAGGTAGGACGAACTATATCGTCTGCTTTCTAGGATATTAGAGATTGCCATACCTCTTAAGAAAGCAGTACCGCCTATGCCAGCTCACACTGATAGAATCGCACTGTAAAATAATAAGGAATATCCCTTTAACAGTGCAAGTGACAAGTTCATAAAACCTCAAATATGTGTAACACAGTGGCTATCAGTAATTGACATGAGATAGGACGAATCATACCGTCTGCTTTCTAGGATATTAGAGATTGCTATACCTCTTAAGAAAGCAGTACTGCCTATACTCTACCTGTCAATAATAGCTGACACGAAATTAGACGAAGTAAGCTGTTTTAGTAATTATATGTGTTTCCCAGTAGATTTGAGATTGCTATATCTCTAGGGAAAACAACATCGATCCTATTAAAATCAGACTGAAAAGGGTCTGACTATTATTACAAAGGAAGAGGGCTATACTTGGCCACTGGAATTGCCACATTTTTTAGAAGCAATTTCACTTGCAAGCACTCTATCGAATAAATAGACCCTATAATTGAATTGGAGCAACTTTTTCCCTTCCAGGATAACGACAAACATATAATATCCCAACTCTTGAGATCTATTCCTTATATTACATATATTGAATCCATCTGTCTGTGGAAATATAATCGGGAATATAGCTTTAAGGGACATAGAGATATAGTGATCCCTGACGATTGGTCAGTTTCACAACCGTGTCACTCATAACACCATATTATAGAATTATTTAGATCAGTAATTGATCAGTTTCATAATTGTGTCACCAATAGTACCACATCGCAGAATTGTTCACATCAATAATCTGGCCACATACAGGATAATGTCGTGAAGGTGGCAGAATAAGGAATCACACGTGGACACGCCTTTTAATCTTTCATTCACATTTCTTTATTTTCTTTATTCACTTATATGTTTGTTTTGTGATTTTAAACCTTATGTTTCACTGCAAGTTTGGGATAAAACATACATATGTTCATCTCATTTTTAATACATATCTAATAAAGGTTACTTTTTAGTATATAATCATTCGTCTCAAGTGCGTCAACAGTACAGACTTCTCTTTGTCTTTTTTCCTACCCCAATTCTAGCCTACAATTACTGTAGTTGACTGCACCCCCTCCTATATAGAGTATTTTTTGTTACTAAGAAGAAGGGGTTTTTTCGCCAAGTGGGTTTATGGTGACGAAAAACATACACCCACAATATAGCAGTACTAAATTGAGTGTGCAGATACTATATCTTTGTGCGTATCAGAGATATGCAAAGCCTCCTTCATTGCCGTGATCATATAACGTGTGGCCCTACTTGAAAATACGTTTGTTTCATCACCGTCGACACTAGATTCAGTGTCTGTGTCTGGGTCTGTGTCGACCGACTGAGGTAAAGGGCGCTTTACAGCCCCTGACGGTGTCTGAGACGCCTGGGCAGGTACTAACTGGTTTGCCGGCCGTCTCATGTCGTCAACTGATTTTTGTAATGTGCTGACATTATCACGTAATTCCATAAACAAAGCCATCCATTCCGGTGTCGACTCCCTGGGGGGTGACATCACCATTATCGGCAATTGCTCTGCCTCCACACCAACATCGTCCTCATACATGTCGACACACACGTACCGACACACAGCAGACACACAGGGAATGCTCTTATCGAAGACAGGACCCCACTAGCCCTCTGGGGAGACAGAGGGAGAGTTTGCCAGCACACACCCAAGCGCTATAATATATATGGGAACAACCTTATATAAGTGTTGTTCTTTATAGCAGCTTAAATATATCAAAATATCGCCAAAAAAATGCCCCCCCTCTCTGTTTTACCCTGTTTCTGTAGTGCAGTGCAGGGGAGAGTCCTGGGAGCCTTCCTCACAGCGGAGCTGAGCAGGAAAATGGCGCTGTGTGCTGAGGAGAATAAGCTCCGCCCCCTATTTCGGCGGGCTTTTCTCCCGTAGTTTTAGATAACTGGCATGGGTTAAATACATACATATAGCCTCAATGGCTATATGTGATGTATTCTTTTGCCATAAAGGTATTAAATATTGCTGCCCAGGGCGCCCCCAGCAGCGCCCTGCACCCTCCGTGACCGCTTGGTGTGAAGTGTGTGACAACAATGGCGCACAGCTGCAGTGCTGTGCGCTACCTTCATGAAGACTGAAGAGCCTTCTGCCGCCTGTTTCTGGACCTTCAATCTTCAGCATCTGTAAGGGGGGTCGGCGGCGCGGCTCCGGGACGAACCCCAGGGTGAGACCTGTGTTCCGACTCCCTCTGGAGCTAATGGTGTCCAGTAGCCTAAGAATCCAATCCATCCTGCACGCAGGTGAGTTGAAATTCTCTCCCCTAAGTCCCTCGATGCAGTGAGCCTGTTGCCAGCAGGACTCACTGAAAATAAAAAACCTAAAAACTTTTTCTAAGCAGCTCTTTAGGAGAGCCACCTAGATTGCACCCTGCTCGGACTGGCACAAAAACCTAACTGAGGCTTGGAGGAGGGTCATAGGGGGAGGAGCCAGTACACACCACCTAATCCTAAAGCTTTATTTTTGTGCCCTGTCTCCTGCGGAGCCGCTATTCCCCATGGTCCTGACGGAGTCCCCAGCATCCACTTAGGACGTTCGAGAAATACGCATCACTGAAGGCGCTGGGTCCTACCACTATTCTATATCTTGCACTTGGACTTTGAAATATGGTCTAACCTAAGAGGACTTTTCTACAGCGGCCATCTTAACTTAAGAAGTGATTTGTTAAGGCTTATTTTGTTATATAAAAAGTCTTATTAATTGTATATATTTTTGACACGTTAGACTTGGTTAATAGGTAGCAGCGCTAATTACACCACTATCTTGATATATATAAATGTATTTATCAATGTAAGAGTCAACAACAAAGCACACTACAAACCACAAATATAAGCTGCAACATTCAAACTCACGAATTGATTCTGGTTCTATATACAAATGTACCTCGCAAATGTTTAATTCATCAGACTAGTTTACAGTTTTTGGGCCTCTAAACATGAGGAATATGAAAGCATTTTAACCAGTGAGGGGCATTAATTTTGTCTTTGATTTCCACTTTGAAAAGAGTAATTATCGCACATCATACAGTACTTAGCTCTGTATGATCATACAGCTGTATATTTGTGAAATCCCTAAAGCATGCACAGTTAAAAAAAAAAAATTGGGGGGTTTGCAAATAACCAAAGTCATGGAACCAACATAAATGGTCATCTAATCTGACAGAACTAAACAAAATTTGTAAATAAGTACATAATACAAAACTATGGCAATAAGCTTACTTCTGTATGGGTATACAGGGAAATAGCTGAGCTTTGAAAAGGGAAAGGAGGTAGAAATACGCTAGCAGCTCATCACCAATTGGTAGAACTTGGGGATTTACACCTACTGCTCTGAACAGTGTAATCAAAATAACTCTTGGACGGGTAAAATAAAAAAAATAGCATTTCCCCAGAAATTTTATAAAGTAAAATGGCTGTTCTTCAATATAAACGTATGTGCATTTACAGCAAATTTGTTTAAGATGCCACTGTACTTATTGTTCCAGTCACCATATATAGATATGTCTACATCAGTGGTTCTCAATCTCAGTCCTCAGGACCCCACACAGTTCATGTTTTCCAGATCACCTAGCGGTTGCATTCATTACTCACTGATACAGTTTAAAACATCCACAGGTGAAGCTTGTTATTTCACTTGTGGTTCAGTGAGGAGACCTGGAAAACATGAACTGTTTAGGGTGCTGAGGACCAACTTTGAGAGCCTGTGGTCTACATACACCTTTGTTCCTTACATATGCTTCTTAGATGCAAAGAGTACTGGGGCTAGCATTACATGTACTTTTGTGTGCGAATAAGTTGAACACAAGAGAGAGGCAAAAGACAGGGTTGATATGAGAAGATGACTGTCTGAGTGGGACTACTATGGTGACTGTCTCTTTGTTACTTGTGACCACACTGATCCACAGCGCTCAGCTTGTTTCAGCTACTCATGGTACTTGAGCACATTTCAAAATGCACTTAAAGACCCTAAAAGAAAAATAAAATACTTCTGGGAGGATATACGTATACTCACTAATGCTTGGCAACGCATCTCCTTAGTTTATAGGTGATTTCAACCTTTTGTAATTTTGTTACTATTATTCTTTGTTGCTTTTATTGACCTCACTGATTGTTATGGCTTTGCATTTCAGTTGTTACAGTCAGTGCTTCCCAAACTGGGTGTCATGGGGCACTTGCAGAGGTGCCTTGGGTTGATGGTCCAGGACCAATTAAGATTATTTATGGTCAATGTAATAAGCAAAACCAGAGCTTGTGGCTTCCCATCATAAAATATGTGGACAAACAGAAGGGAATCCTGTCCCTCACCACATTACTGAACCTAAGCATGACATATACACACAATAGACTTAATATAGTTTTCAGAATGGCACAATTGTAAACTTTTGGCCGAGAGGTGCCATGAAAAAAAAAAAAGTAGCAACATTGGGACAGTCGGGAGGTTTATTTTACCTGCTCATTTAGCTGGCTATGTTGAAGAAGTAACCCCATTTTTACATATAAATATAGGTATATAATTTAACTTTTAAGTCATAGTTGTGTTGTTAGCTCGTAAACGAAAAAGAGGGGTGTGTATTTTCCAGCCACTGGAATTGTCTAATCATAGAAGAAGATAACCACTGTGGTAGCAGTGACATACTGCTCAGACCAATGACAAGTTTAATAACACATCTAGAAACATCAGCAGCATTCAAAATACATCACCAGGCAAGATGCAAAGAAAGCCATTCAGCAAACAGAGGGAACTCAGGCAAACTGCTTCCAAACTTATAATAAGTGCTTCGAAAGGTAAACTAGAACAAAAAGATTAAGCAGGAAGTACTTACCAAAATAAAGTGTTGCATATGAAAGCATGAAAAAGAAATAAAACAAAATACAAGCCAAGCTAAGAACAAAAACTTTTCTGCATATTTTTGCAATACAGTCTGTGAGCCCTCCTCGGGGGACTTCGACCTTCCTATACAAGATGAAAGCAGAACCTCCAGGGGCCCCCCTAATATAGATAAACTGTCATTTATGGACAAGTACTCCCCAGAATTTTAGTTATACCCCTTTCACACTGCCATGAATATCCCGGGATATTGGATATGAATGCGCAGCAACTGGCATTTCAACCCGGGGAGCAAGTAGGGTTGAACACAGGTTCAAATCGGCTCACGGTGCAATGTGAATGGGTAAGCAGCACCAGTTTACTGCATAGGAAGAGGCTGCGCTTGGAGATCCTTTCATCTCCAAACACCGTCTCGGGACACTTCGACGGTGATGTTACCAATCCGGCAATAAGCTGGATCCAGCCACCATTCTGAAAGGGGTCGCAGCTGCGTCTCACCCATGTACAAAAATCCCTGGGGCGACACGGCTCTGCGGTGTGAAAGGGGTATTACAGTTTATGATAACATTATACTTTATAACAGAAAGCTAAGCCCATTAATCTTATAATGTTGCCCATAAATGACCAATGCAAACACACAAAGAAAAAAAGAATTATATGTCCAGCAAACAAAATCCAGCAGCCTATCAGTGATAAAAGAAAGCGCATTTGAGTATTTCTTATTTTAACTACAGTAGCAAAGTAAAGTGTCTATAAAAAGCTGCAAGTACCCCATGTGCATTATAATGTTATGCTGATGACCAGCTGTAATGCCGATAAATTATTTACATCTTTTCATTTGGTCACCTGACTATGAGCTAACAAGGATTTATTTAACCCATTACATACGGTAGTGTTTATGCACATTTCCAAGCTTCCTGAATTATATTTCAACCAAACCATTGCAAAAATCTTCGTGCTTTATATGCAATGAGAATACAAATCAGGTCCTGTCTAAACTGTTAGGCACAGGGGAGATGTATTAAGCAGTGATAAGTGCAAGGTGATAACGCACCAGCCAGTGAGCTCCAATATGTAACTTTACAGTTAGGAGCTGATTGGCTGGTGCGTTATCACCTTCCACTTATCACTGCTTTATCACTTCTCCAGGCTTAATACATCTGCCCCATGTCCCTTTTGCAGTCTATCTAATAAAGAAAGGTCATTAGTATTGCTATGGACAATATTGGTCTTCTACTATATTCAATATCACAAACATTTATGACTATAGAGGGATGAATGCTTTCTGTGATCTCAGGAAAGGCTGGCTAGATTGCTTGCATTAAGTTAGTGTTAGAAATAGTTGTATGCTAGAGATTCCAGGCAAGGCAGGAAAGGTCCTAAGTGCTACTCAGATCTACATTATCTTCACCTGGGACTGTTCTTCAGGGTGACATGGCCACTGTCAGACAACGGAGATAAGCAAAACGGTGAGTTATTTGGTGTGCAGTATACAAGAGATGTGTGATGATAACAGGGGATGTGTCAGTTTGTAATCCAGTTCTCCCTGCAAATTGATCTCTAAGTACCAACAGTTTTGTGTTTATTGCTTTACAAAAATGCATTGATTGCAACTATTTTAAACAACATGTTATTTATATGACTGTACTTGAAAGTGAGAGCAACAATATCTAAAAGATAAAGGTGTCAGGGAGTGAAAGTAAGAGGATCATAACTATTGATAAAAAGAACTATGATGTCAGCATTTACACTTTAGATTTAGTAAAAGAGTATTATGTATTTACTTGTCCTATTTTTATACTTACTGCTGGACAAAACTTTTTTTTTCCATTTTTTATAGATTGGCTCAAATGCTGACAGCTAACGAAACAATACATTGGTTAGTGGGTGCACCAGCTGTTGGCCAATAACTACTAGCAACAGGATGGTTTACAGTGTAGCAGGGGGACCCCACTCTGCTGTTCCCCTTTTACAAGGTGATGAGCCCAGCCTGGCAAAGCCTGGTGCTGTGTGCCACTTATGCAGGAAAACTGCATGCTCCTTCTTCCATGCTTTAGCGGTAAGCAACAAATCCATAGCCCTTCTGCTGATCATTTGGGGGATGAGAGATTGCACAGCATTTAAACCCCCCCCAGAGGTGCAGGTAACTTGCAATTTTACATTTAAATAACTATGTTCAGTGTCTCAAAGCACAGTTTTTTGGTTGTAAAAAAGAAATTCCATCCACGTGAAGCTTAGTGTAAGTAAGTGAATGTAAAACAAGCTATTTTTAAAATGCTATTTAGAAAGTGGAATCCTGAAATATTCTTGTTGGTGAAATATTGGCAACAATGTTGTCATGGATTATTTTGGTACAAACTGACATATTCCCATAACCAAAAATGTACAATAGTAGAATAAGGTGAAACACAGAGAATATAGTAAGAAATCCACGCTTACCTGCCTTTATTTTCTTTTCCTTTCACCTTACTTTCTTGACTTTTACCAGCCATTGGATCCCATTCTACATAGGAGTCTTCCACTTTCAGGTTAAGATGGGAACATGTGTTGTCAAGGCTAAAGGTCAGCGCTGCAGCACAACAAAAAACAGGTTTGATGTTATGTATGAACTTTGCCTCAAACATTTGAGCTCACAATTGTTTTACAGCAAATTGGCATCTTCCTTTACTGCTCTGAGCTGCTGAAACTCTAAGGGTGGGTACACACTTAAACAGTATCTGCCCAGTTTGTCAAATCAGAATCAAAACGACATGTCAGGCATATTGTTAAGTGTGTATGTCCGATTTCTTGGGGGCGTGGCCACGACGGCTAAGGAGTAGGCAGCAGGTCTCGGGAGCTCCCCGGCCACCAAACTCCTGATACCCATCCTTAATCCCTCTGGTGCTCCTACCCGGCCGAATCGCTCACCCTGCACTGCTGGGCACTGCCGGGCGTCCCTGTCCGTGCTCTCCGGGTCCCGTAGACGCGGCTCTCACCGACATCCGGCCCTGCGGCCTACAAGGTCTCCGGATCCCCGGCCTCGATTTTGGCGGCCTCGATCGCGGGACACCCGGAGCTTGAGCGGCGGGCTGCCGCTGTTGCTGGAGCCCGCAAAAGGACTGTGGGGGGGAGATAGCCTCTTCTCTGCCTCCAGGGCTGCAACCTGGGTCCCTGAAGTGACCCTGAAGACGGGTGAACAAACAGGTACTCCTGGGGAAGGGGAAGGGGAAGGGACACTGCGGCCATTTTGGGAGTGAATGATAAAGGCTGCTGCTAATGCCTGCACGTTTGATGGGCTGCCTGATGGAACTCTCCTGTGACCAGTGAGCCTTTGTTATTTGGGACCTCACTATCAATGCTCACTCACTCTCAGCCTCTCAGTATCTATAATACCTCTATGCTAATACCTACCTGAGACTGGAGACAAACTCAGCTATTTATTGTGCACCGCCCTTCCAATATAACATACTGGAACTGTACTTAAATCAGATCTGCCTACACTGCTGTGCTGCACCAATTTCTCACAGTGTACTACGTACCATCATCCTACTTTACTATTCTGACATATTGACTGTACGCGGCTGATTCCCGCCACTGATTATACGGGCCTGGCTGCGTCCGTCATCTAGCCACAACCCTATACTATAGCCTTCATCTGGGAAGTGTGTGACTGCTCCTGCTCAGCATGGTGGGGGGCGGCCGGAGTGCGGCCACGGCCAAACTTGAAAAATTTACCAGACAACCCAACCCTAGGGCTGCACCGGCTCCTTCTCAAGAAGCTTCTCCAACACACTCGACCTTCCCTCCTGAGGCAGCGGTTGATTCCCCGGAGGTAGTGGGGGCCCCGTCTATTCAACAAGTGCTGGAGGCTATAGCCGGCAGTGAACAGCGTCTCTCCGATAAGATGGAAAAGGTGCAGTGCGATCTCTCCTTGCTCCGCCAAGATGTACAGCGTATCCGAGAGCGAGTGGGTGAGGCGGAGACACGGGTCTCCAACCTGGAAGATTTATGTGGTCCCCTCAAGCAATCTGTATCTGGGGTGACCCAGCAGGTCTCCTCACTTCAAACCAAGCTCCTAGACATGGAGGGACGGCTGCGTAGGAACAACGTCAGATTCGTAGGCCTGCCTGAAAAAGAAGAGGGTCCGCAGCCGGAGGAATTCCTCGAATCCTGGCTTAAAGAACTATATGGCGCTGAGTCCTTTACGGCCCATTTTACGGTGGAGCGTGCACATAGGATACCATCTCGGCCTTTACCCCCAGGTGCCCCTCCTCGCACCTTCATCGCTAAATTCCTGCACTATAAAGACCGTGACTCGGTTCTCCGTTTAGGTCGCACGAAGGGCCCGCTGGTCCGCAATGGAGTTAGGGTTTCGGCCTTTCCGGACTTTGCCGCAGACGTCCAGAAGGACCGTGCCCAGTTTATGCCCATCAAAAGACGGCTGCGAGACCTCAACATTTCATACTCTATGCTGTTTCCCTCAAGGCTCCGAGTTGTGGCGGATGGGGAGACCAAGTTTTTCAACTCCCCTAGAGAGGCGGCCCAGTGGCTGGACAGATATGCACCGGGTGCTCGGCAACTGGCTCCGGAGTGATCTCCTACGAAAACAGCCCGGGGTTTGATCCACCGGAGGCTTGATCATGGTTCGGGGAGCCCCCTCTCTTTGCACTGGTGGCTCAAGACTTGTACGGCCAAGCGGCGTTGGCCAGAGAAGGGTTGGAGGTTCAGTTAAGAATCTAGCCTTCCTAGCGCTTGGCAGCTAGCTTGATTGTTCGGGATATAAGTATGCCGAAGTTGGGGGTGGTATACGGGGAGGGAATGGTTATTTGGGAAACTGCTAGTTGCGTTTCCTTTTGCTATTTTTGGGGTTTTATTTTTTTCTTTAGTTTGTTATTTTTCTTATTCAAGTATTTACGGAGGCAAGAATGTTTCATATTTAGATGCTGTGGCTTACAAAGCAGGGCTCATATACGTCATGTTTTATGGGTATTGATAATGCTTATACTCAAAATGTATTTTGGGAGAGGTCCATCCGGGAGGTGTATAGAGTTTATAGGGGGTCATGATTAATCTGAAAATTCTGGCATGGAATGTTCGAGGTCTGAATAACAACATCAAACGCTCTTTGATACTAAATATGATTAAGAAATATGACCCGGATATTGCATGCCTCAGTGAGACCCACTTGGAGGGACAGAGGTTACTGTCCTTACGACGGGCCTGGGTGGGTTGGGCCTATCATGCCTCCCACTCTTCCTTTTCTAGGGGGGTCTCAGTTTTGATTAAGAAGACAGTGCAATTCGAGTTGATATCGATTAAAACTGACCCGTATGGAAGATATGTATTTATAGAGTGCAAGCTGAACTCCCAGCCCTATTACATATTAGCAGTGTATGTCCCCCCTCCTTTCTCATACAATGTGCTGCAACAAGCTGCGTCCTTCATAGCCCCCTCCCCTAATACCCCAGTGATATGCTTGGGGGATTTTAATAATGTCCTGGATCTGTCTATGGACCGATGGCACTCCCCACAGGCTGCGCTGGCGGGAGGTGGTCCTACCAAGTTTGCGGATTTTTTAAATAGTTTGCAATGGGTAGATGTATGGCGACTTCGTCATCCTGCGGTTCGTCAGTTCTCCTGCTTCTCCAGTACTCATGGCTCCTTCTCCAGAATTGACCTGATGCTGGTGTCCCCCACCCTCGTCCCTAGGATAATTGACGTCCACTACGAGGCTCGAGGGGTCTCTGATCACTCTCCTCTGATGATGACTCTTGCTGTGGAAAGTCAGAGGGGGCATTCCTATTGGAAATTACACCCCTCCTGGCTGACCCAGCTGGGGGACTGCGGTGACTTGGAGACTCAATGGGAGGGGTTCTTTGGCGACAATATAGGGTCTGCCCCGGGTACAGTAGTTTGGGACTCGTTTAAGGCGTTCTTGAGAGGCTCATATATTGGACGGATAGCGGCTCATAAAATGGCCTCTAGGGAGAGAGAACAGGCCCTTGAAAAAGATGCTAGAGACCTAGAGTCCCAATATTTGTCTGACAACGCCCCCGCGACAAAGACACGATGGCTGGTGGCTCAGTCAGTTTGGCTGGCCCACCTGTCTGATAGAAACTCTCGCTCCCTTCTTTTCAAAGCTACTAATATATATATGCAGGCTGATAGGACGGGGGGCCTTCTGGCCCGCCTTATACATTACGATCGCCCTGGGACCACGATCACCCAAATGTTCGGAGCGGATGGCTCCTTTGCCGACACCACACCGGACATCGCGTTGTTATTCCGATCTTACTTTTCTGAGGTTTATAATTCTCAGTTGCAGCGCTCTGCTTCTGATCTTTCACGCTACATGGGGGGTGTCCCGCTGCCTGCACTCTCCTCTGAGGCCTGCGAGTTGCTGGAGGCACCTTTAACGCTTGAGGAGGTGACTGCGGCCATTGGTATGTCCCCTAATGGCAAGGCTCCGGGATGCGACGGAATTCCCTCCGAGGTATATAAGAATCATATTGATTTTTTTGGCCCCAAGCTGCATGCCCTATATCTAGATATATTTGCCAAAAACGATCTCCCCCCCTCCATGTCAGAGGCAGTTATAATAGTGATCCCAAAACCCGGTAAAGACCCCAAATCTCTGGACTCCTATAGACCGATATCCCTAATTCCCACCGACGCCAAGATCCTGGCAAAGATACTGGCAATACGGCTTAACACAGTGATAACCTCCCTCATTCACCCGGATCAGACTGGCTTCATGCCAGGAAAGTCCACGTCTATTAATTTACGAAGATTGCATACCATTTTACAGCTCCCACACGAATTCCCTTCTGACTCGGCTGTGGTCTCGCTGGACGCGGCCAAGGCCTTTGACAGCATTGAGTGGGCTTATTTGTGGGAGGTGTTGGCTCGTATGGGATTTGGACCCAATTATATAAAATGGATTAAACTACTGTATCAACATCCGAGTGCCAGGATCTTGGTGAACGGTTATGTATCCCCATCTTTTCAATTGACCCGAGGTACTAGACAGGGTTGCCCCCTGTCCCCTACGTTGTTTGCCTTGGCCATAGAGCCCCTGGCATGCTTGATTAGATCACACCCGGATATTGTGGGAATATGTACAGGATCACGTGAGGATAGGATAGCTCTTTATGCCGATGACATGTTGCTGTTTTTGCAGGATTACACCAGGTCAATGCCCATCCTGCTGCGTGTGATAGAAAGATTTGGAGATCACTCGGGCCTTAGAATTAACTGGCCTAAATCATACATTATGCCAGTCATAGGCCCCCCTCCTACTGTTTCCAGAATCCCCCTACCACTGTGCTGGACGGTACAGTTTAAGTACCTTGGAATCCAAATAACTAATGACCCTTCTGATTTTGTCCCCCTGAATCTGGATCCGACCATGCAGTGGGTCATGGGCAAATCTAAGACTTGGTGTAAGCTTCCACTAACGGTCTCTGGCAGGGTTAATCTCATTAAAATGATTATACTGCCTAAACTCCTATATATTATTCTTCAATCCCCGGTATATATCTATCCAACATTCTTTAGAAAATTGAATAGCGTTCTGTCCTCACTGATCTGGGCTAATAAAAGACCTAGGATACAGTTAAATACCCTTACCAGACAGAGATCTGACGGTGGCCTGGCTCTACCTAACTTTCAGATATATTACTTTGCTGCTCAGCTGACTCATATCACTATATGGGCACAAAACTCTGAGACTGACTCTCTACATTGTGAGTTTATCCGTTGTTACTTTCCCTACCTCTCTCCCATGCAGGTGTTACTGAGTGGGAACATGGCTAGGTTTCTTCCCCCTATCATTTTTCAGGCCCTAAAGATTTGGAGGGCCCTGAGAGACCTCCTGAGATATGACGACCTTGACCCGGACACTCCCCTGTGGTACTCTGACTGGCTCCCTGAATTGCATGCGCTTGAGGGGCGGGAGGTGTGGGCTCCTAGATCAGTGATCTCTGTCTCTCAACTTTATCTAGATACTACATTAAAATCCTTTCAACAGCTGAGGGATGAGTTTGACCTACCCAATTCCTACTTCTTCAGATACCTCCAGCTTCGTCATGCCCTCCAGACCCAATTTGCTGAAACACCCCCGCGAATCCTCCCATTTCCCATCAAGACATTTGTGACCACTTTGGGTCAGGCTAGGATGGTCTCACTTGCGTATGGATATCTTCTCACCAAGCTCCATGCGGACCCCTTGACGCGTCTCCGTGGAAAGTGGGAGGAGAATCTGGGTCCAATAAATGAGGAGGATTGGGTCCTCGCTTTAGAATACCCTGCTAAGGTTACTAAGTCCCTTAGGTATCAACAGATTCAATTCTTCATTTTACACAGAACATATATGACCCCAGCTAGACTGGCTACGTTTGGCACGGGCAGATCTCCTCTCTGTCCTAAGTGTGGGGGGGCGGTGGGAACATACTGGCATTTAGTGTGGGACTGTCCGAGGTTGGGGGTGTTCTGGTCGGGGGTCGGGTCAATTCTGGAGAGTACGGGGGTGCCTGGCGGACTGCTTACCCCACAATTTTGTATATTGGGAATGGGGTGCCTTGCTCCTGAGTCTGGTTCAATGGGTCTCTATGCTCTAAATGTATGTGCCTTGGCTAAGGTTTGCATTGCAAGAGTGTGGATGGCCCCTAAAGGTCCGTTAATATCTGCACTTAAGGCCTTAATTAATGATACTATAATTAAGGAGAGATATGTTTACATGAAGCAAAACGCATCAGCTAAGTTTGAAAAAGTTTGGTCTCCATGGCTAGACTCCCCCCACTCTCATCCTGTTCCCCAAATATAGTAGACACTAAAGTGCAAGCATGTCAATAAATTACTATGACTGAAGTGTATTGAGACGATGACGGCTGGGCCCTGCGAGCCCACATGCTCACACACGTGTATGACTAGTGGAGCCCTGAATCTAAATACTCCTTCTTAATTTGCCTCCCTTGCCTTTTTCTTTGGTTGTTTGTTATTTTTCTATAGTTTAGATTACGGGTTTAAATATAAAAAATAATGAGGACTAATATAGATGGGTGCGGATTTTGTAGGTCATGAAGGTTAGAGCATTAGGAAATCCTAGTATACATCTATACTGAAAATGTATTGATATCTTTTTTTTTTATGTAAGATATGTGTAAAACATGACTTGACATGCTATAAATGGATGTAATGCTTGAGACATGATTATGCTCTACAATGTATGTACCTTAATCTCCAGACTGCTGAATAAAAATTACTTTATTAAAAAAAAAAAGTGTGTATGTCCGATTCTGCACCACTCCTGCGGGTCACATGCTATATCTTCCGGTCGGTTGTGCTCCATGCCAACCAGAAGATGTTCCCTGCATCATGCAGTGTGTACACACTGCATGATGCAGGGTTCTGACGCCATTGGATTGACTGGGTAGACATCGTATCAAAGTTTGGAGAAAGAAAGCAGAGAGTGATAAAGTACAAACCAATCAACTTCTGTCATGTTACAGGCTGTGTTTGAAAAATGACCAGAGCTGATTGGTTTGAACTTTCTCTCTCTCCAAGCTTTGATACATCTCTCCCTGTGCTGGTTGCACTATCCTACTTGCTGAGGTGGACCATTAAGTACTCTAAGTACTGCATTTGTAAGTAAAACAATTAAATCAAGCAACTGGGCTAAACCATGCTGAACTGCAGGTAGGGAAGCTGTAACATGTGCAGAGAGATTTAGATTTGGGTGGGGTGTGTTCAAAGTGAAATCTAAGTTGCAGTGTAAAATAAAGCTATCATTTGTGGGCTACATGCAGCCAGTATTTACCCTGCACAGAAAAAAATATAAGCCAAACAAATCTAAATCTCTTCACATTATTATTATCCTTTATTTATATGACGCCACAAGGGATCCGCAGCGCCCATTTCACAGTACATAATCAAATGAGCAAACAAGAAAACAGCACTTAAAGTACAGGACAATATAGGACAGGTATAGAAAACCAGGGTTAGGTGCCACCAAAGGGAGTATGGAGTATAAGATAGTGTAAGTAAGAACAGGAAAGAAGTCCCTGCTCTTGCGAGCTTACACGTCATGTTACATCTGCCCCACCTGCAGTGCAGCATGGTTATGCCCAGTAGCTTGCTTTTTTTGCTTTTCTTACAAACATGAATCAGGACCTACAGTATATATACAAGTGTGAATAACTATATAAAAGGACCACTAAACCGAACTGCAGTGGCTGCGGTATGTGGAGGAAAGTGCTTTCCTCCAGAACTACAATATTATCTGAAACATCTGCAGTTATGGTTTATAGAAATATTGTAACTGTTATTAGGTAACCGGTGTTTCAGATTTGGTGATTTCAAAAATGGCAAAAGCTAACAAACAGAGAGATGGAAAATAAATGGTCTCTTCTCTGAGGGCTTCCAGTGCTCTCTCAGTTCCCCTGTACTAATGAGAAGTGACTATATGGCGTGAATGCTTGAGACAAGCTGACATGTCTCTGCCTATTCCAGTTCCCCCAGTATCACAGCCTTAGTACGGAACTTAAGACAAAATTCTTCAGGGTAAATCAGTTTCTATGGAAGACAATTTATAAATTCCCCAGGTCACCAAAGGACTTGCTCGCTACTTTCTATTAATGTTTATAGTATTGGGAATACAAAGAAGACAAATACCTACAAATGCTCAAAAAATGTAACTACTGTGAACATGTGGGAGTCATTTAACCTGTATAAAAGTAATGGTCTATAGCAGTGATATTCAACATATGGCCCTCCAGTTGCTGTGGAACTACACATCCCAGCATGCCCTATGCCACACTTTAAGAAAGCTCTAATAGCAAAAACGTGGCAGGGCATGCTGGGATGTGGAGTGTCACAGCAACTGAAGGGTCGCATGTTCAATACCCATGGTTTATATCCTTGTGATTTTATAGGTCACAAGTACCCAATGACTTTACTGTCCATATAATTGACAGTATTCCTTATACTGTATTACACTTTTGAACCATGAATTGATGACATCAGAACTATTCATTGTCACATACAGTACATCCGGAAAGTATTCACAGCGCTTGACTTTTTCCACATTTTGTTATGTTACAGCCTTATTCCAAAATGAAATAAATTAATTTTTTCCCTCAAAATTCTACACACAATACCCCATAATGACAACGTCAAAAACATTTTGTTTTGTTTTTTGAGATTTTTGCAAATTTATTAAAAAGAAAAAACTAAGAATTCACATGTACATAAGTATCCACAGCCTTTGCCATAAAGCTCAAAATTGAGCTCGGGTGCATCCTGTTTCCACTAATCATCCTTGAGATATTCCTACAGCTTAATTGGAGTCCGCCTGTTGTAAATTCAGTTAATAGGAGATGATTTGGAAAGGCACACTCCTGTCTATATAAGGTCCCACACTTGACAGTGCATGTCTGAGCACAAACCAAGCATGAAGTCAAAGGAATTGTCTGTAGACCCCCGAGACAGGTTTGTCTCGAGGCACAAATCTAGGGAAGGGTACAGAAAAATATCTGCTGCTTTGAAGGTCTCAATGAGCACAGTGGCCTCCATCATCCATAAATGGAAGAAGTTCGGAACCACCAGAACTCTTTCTAGAGCTGGACGGCTGTCTAAACTGAGCGATCGGGGGAGAAGGGCCCTAGTCAGGGAGGTGACATAGAACCCGATGGTCCCTATGTCAGAGCTACAGCATTCCTCTGTGGACAGAGGAGAACCTTCCAGAAGGACAACCATCTCTGCAGCAATCCACCAATCAGGTCTGTATGGTAGAGTGGCCATACGGAAACCACCCCTTAGTAAAAAGCACATAACAGCCCGTCTGGAGTTTGCCAAAATGCACCTGAAGGACTCTTAGGCCATGAGAAACAAAATTCTCTGGTCTGATGAGATGATGAGACAAAGGTTGAACTCTTTGGTGTGAATGCCAGGCATCACGTTTGGAGGAAACCAGGCACTGCTCATCACCAGGCCAATACCATCCCTACAGTGAAGCATGGTGGTGGCAGCATCATGCTGTGGGGATGTTTTTCAGCAGCAGGAACTGGGAAAACTAGTCAGGATAGAGGGAAATGAATGCAGCAATGTACAGAGACATCCTGGATGAAAACCTGCTCCAGAGCACTCTTGACCTCAGACTGGGGTCACGGTTCATCTTTCAGCAGGACAACAACCCTAAGCACACAGCCAAGATATCAAAAGAGTGGCTTCAGGACAACTCTGTGAATGTCCTTGAGTGGCCCAGCCAGAGCCCAGACTTGAACCCGATTGAACATCTCTGGAGATCTGAAAATGGCTGTGCACAGACGCTTCCCATCCAACCTGATGGAGCTTGCTAGGTGCTGCAAAGAGGAATGGGCAAAACTGCCCAAAGATAGGTGTGCCAAGCTTGTGGCATCATATTCAAAAAGACTTGAGGCTGTAATTGCTGCCAAAGGTGAATCAACAAAGTATTGAGCAAAGGCTGTGAATACTTATGTACATGTGATTTTAGTTTTTTATTTTAAATAAATTAGCAAAAATCTCAAAAAAACTTTTTCCACATTGTCATTAATGGGGTATTGTGTGAAGAATTTTGAGGGGAAAACGAATTTATTCCATTTTGGAATAAAGCGGTAACATAACAAAATGTGGAAAAAGTGAAGCGCTGTGAATACTTTCCGGATGCACTGTATACTAACAAAGGATTTCATTGGGTATTTACATATTATAATATAGTTTAATTAATCGTACACAATAAATTACGTAAAGTAAATTAATCCATAAAATAATTATGATGTACAATATGAGAGTCTCTAGCCCAGTGTTTCCCAACTGCGGTCCTCAAGGCACACTAACAGTCCAAGTTTTAGTAATAGCCGTGTTTGAGCACAGATATGTACAAGTATAGGTTTCCTTAAAACCTGGCCTATGAGGGGTATATTTACTAAAGTGCTGGTTTTTAGAAGTGGAGATGTTGCCAGTGGCAAACAGATTGTACTTATTTATCTAGCACCTTCTAGAAGATAATAGCTTCCATCTGATTGGTTGCTATGGGCAACAGCTTCACTTCTAAAAACACACTTTAGTAAATATACCTCTCATAGGCCACACACCCCTTAGCATGCCCTGAGTACCATGGCTGGGAAACACTGCTCTAGCCAATATATTATGTAAATGTAGCTGAAATGACAAATTTGCTATCTACTTAAAACTGAAGATCTCAAAAATGGATAGCTTGTCGGCCATACACTGTAGATTCTACACAAGCACAATTATGTTGTGCATGCTCATATTAAGCACATTTATATTTCTCTATGCTTTGCTAGTGTTTATGGATTTTATGCTGTGACTCTAATGTAAACTTCAAAAATATCCCGACTACTACAGCTTATGTACCGCCCCCTAATTCATCTAAAAATAAGAATTTACTTACCGATAATTCTATTTCTCGGAGTCCGTAGTGGATGCTGGGGTTCCTGAAAGGACCATGGGGAATAGCGGCTCCGCAGGAGACAGGGCACAAAAAGTAAAGCTTTAGGATCAGGTGGTGTGCACTGGCTCCTCCCCCTATGACCCTCCTCCAAGCCTCAGTTAGGTACTGTGCCCGGACGAGCGTACACAATAAGGAAGGATTTATGAATCCCGGGTAAGACTCATACCAGCCACACCAATCACACTGTACAACCTGTGATCTGAACCCAGTTAACAGTATGATAACAGCGGAGCCTCTGAAAAGATGGCTCACAACAATAATAACCCGATTTTTGTAACTATGTACAAGTAATGCAGATAATCCGCACTTGGGATGGGCGCCCAGCATCCACTACGGACTCCGAGAAATAGAATTATCGGTAAGTAAATTCTTATTTTCTCTATCGTCCTAGTGGATGCTGGGGTTCCTGAAAGGACCATGGGGATTATACCAAAGCTCCCAAACGGGCGGGAGAGTGCGGATGACTCTGCAGCACCGAATGAGAGAACTCCAGGTCCTCCTTAGCCAGGGTATCAAATTTGTAGGATTTTACAAACGTGTTTGCCCCTGACTAAATAGCCGCTCGGCAAAGTTGTAAAGCCGAGACCCCTCGGGCAGCCGCCCAAGATGAGCCCACCTTCCTTGTGGAATGGGCATTTACATATTTTGGCTGTGGCAGGCCTGCCACAGAATGTGCAAGCTGAATTGTATTACACATCCAACTAGCAAAAGTCTGCTTAAAAGCAAGAGCACCCAGTTTGTTGGGTGCATACAGGATAACAGCAAGTCAGTTTTCCTGACTCCAGCCGTCCTGGAACCTATATTTTCAGGGCCCTGACCACATCTAGCAACTTGGAGTCCTCCAAGTCCCTAGTAGGCGCAAGACACCACAATAAGCTGGTTCAGGTGAAACACTGACACCACCTTAGGGAGAGAACTGGGGACGAGTCCGCAGCTCTGCCCTGTCCGAAAGGACAAACAGATATGGGCTTTTTTGAGAAAAAAAAAAAAACCACCAATTTGACACTCGCCTGGTCCAGGCCAGGTCCAAGAGCATGTTCACTTTTCATGTGAGATGCTTCAAATCCACAGATTTGACTGGTTTTAAACCAATGTGTTTTGAGGAATCCCAGAACTACGTTGAGATCCCACAGTGCCACTGGAGGCACAAAAGGGGGTTGTATATGCAATACTCCCTTGACAAACTTCTGGACTTCAGGAACTGAAGCCAATTCTTTCTGGAAGAAAAATCGACAGGGCCGAAATTTGAACCTTAATGGACCCCAATTTGAGGCCCATAGACACTCCTGTTTGCAAGAAATGCAGGAATCGACCGAGTTGAAATTTCTTAGTGGGGCCTTCCTGGCCTCACACCACGCAACATATTTTCGCCACATGTGGTGATAATGTTGTGCGGTCACCTCCTTTCTGGCTTTGACCAGGGTAGGAATGACCTCTTCCTGAATGCCTTTTCCCTTAGGATCCGGCGTTCCACCGCCATGCCGTCAAACGCAGCTGCGGTAAGTCTTGGAACAGACATGGTACTTGCTGAAACAAGTCCCTTCTTAGCGGCAGAGGCCATAAGTCCTCTGTGAGCATCTCTTGAAGTTCCGGGTACCAAGTCCTTCTTGGCCAATCCGGAGCCATGAGTATAGTTCTTACTCCTCTACGTCTTATAATTCTCAGTACCTTAGGTATGAAAAGCAGAGGATGGAACACATACACCGACTGGTACACCCACGGTGTTACCAGACCGTCCACAGCTATTGCCTGAGGGTCTCTTAACCTGGCGCAATACCTGTCCCGTTTTTTGTTCAGACGGGACGCCATCATGTCCACCTTTGGTAATTCCCAACGGTTTACAATTATGTGGAAAACTTCCCCATGAAGTTCCCACTCTGCCGGGTGGAGGTCGTGCCTACTGAGGAAGTCTGCTTCCCAGTTTCCATTCCCGGAATGAAACACTGCTGACAGTGCTATCACATGATTTTCCGCCCAGCGAAAAGTCCTTGCAGTTTTTGCCACTGCCCTCCTGCTTCTTGTGCCGCCCTGTCTATTTACGTGGGCGACTGCCGTGATGTTTTATCCCACTGGATCAATACCGGCTGACCTTGAAGCAGAGGTCTTGCTAAGCTTAGAGCATTATAAATTTACCCTTAGCTATATTTATGTGGAGAAAAATCTCCAGACTTGATCACACTCCCTGGAAATTTTTTCCTTGTGTGACTGCTCCCCAGCCTCTCGGGCTGGCCTCCGTGGTCACCAACATCCAAAACTGAATGCCGAATCTGCGGCCCTCTAGAAGATGAGCACTCTGTAACCACCACAGGAGAGACACCCTTGTCCTTGGATATAGGGTTATCCGCTGATGCATCTGAAGATGCGATCCGGACCATTTGTCCAGCAGATCCCACTGAAAAGTTCTTGCATGAAATCTGTCGACTGGAATTGCTTCGAAGGAAGTCACCATTTTTTTTTACCATGGCCCTTGTGCAATGATGCACTGATTTTAGGAGGTTCCTGACTAGCTCGGATAACTCCCTGGCTTTCTCTTCCGGGAGAAACACCTTTTTCTGGACTGTGTCCAGAATCATCCCTAAGCACAGGAGACTTGTTGTCGGGATCAGCTGCGATTTTGGAATATTTAGAATCCACCCCTGCTGTTGTAACAGTATCCGAGATAGTGCTACTCCGACCTCCAACTGTTCCCTGGACTTTGCCCTTATCAGGAGATCGTCCAAGTAAGGGATAATTAAGACGCCTTTTCTTCGAAGAAGAACCATCATTTCGGCCATTACCTTGGTAAAGACCCGGGGTGCCGTAGACAATCCAAACGGCAGCGTCTGAAACTGATAGTGACAGTTCTGTACCACGAACCTGAGGTACCCTTAGTGATAAGGGCAAATTTGGGACATGGATCCCGGTTCGTTATCACTGCTCTGAGTGACTCCATCTTGATTTGAACCTTTGTAAGTGTTCAAATTTTTTTAGATTTAGAATAAGTCTCACCTAGCCTTCTGGCTTCAGTACCACAATATAGTGTGGAATAATACCCCTTTTCTTGTTGTAGGAGGGGTAATTTAATTATCACCTGCTGGGAATACAGCTCGTGAATTTTTTCCCATACTGCCTCCTTGTCGGAGGGAGACCTTGGTAAAGCAGACTTCAGGAGCCTGCGCAGGGGAAACGTCTCGACATTCCAAACTGTACCCCTGGGATACTACTTGTAGGATCCAGGGGTCCTGTACGGTCTCAGCGTCATGCTGAGAGCTTGTCAGAAGCGGTGGAACGCTTCTGTTCCTGGGAATGGGCTGCCTGCTGCAGTCTTCTTCCCTTTCCTCTATCCCTGGGCAGATATGACTCTTATAGGGACGAAAGGACTGAAGCTGAAAAGACGGTGTCTTTTTCTGCAGAGATGTGACTTAGGGTAAAAAACGGTGGATTTTCCAGCAGTTGCCGTGGCCACCAGGTCCGATGGACCGACCCCAAATAACTCCTCTTCCTTTATACGGCAATACACCTTTGTGCCGTTTGGAATCTGCATCACCTGACCACTGTCGTGTCCATAAACATCTTCTGGCAGATATGGACATCGCACTTACTCTTGATGCCAGAGTGCAAATATCCCTCTGTGCATCTCGCATATATAGAAATACATCCTTTAAATGCTCTATAGTCAATAAAATACTGTCCCTGTCAAGGGTATCAATATTTTTAGTCAGGGAATCCGACCAAGCCACCCCAGCTCTGCACATCCAGGCTGAGGCGATCGCTGGTCGCAGTATAACACCAGTATGTGTGTATATACTTTTTTTTTGATATTTTTCCAGCCTCCTGTCATCTGGCTCCTTGAGGACGGCCCTATCTATAGACGGTACCGCCACTTGTTCTGATAAGCGTGTGAGCGCCTTATCCACCCTAAGGGGTGTTTCCCAACGCGCCCTAACTTCTGGCGGGAAAGGGTATACCGCCCATATTTTCTATCGGGGGGAACCCACGCATCATCACACACTTCATTTAATTTATCTGATTCAGGAAAAACTACGGTAGTTTTTTCACATCCCACATAATACCCTTTTGTGGTACTTGTAGTATCAGAAATATGTAACACCTCCTTCATTGCCCTTAACGTGTGGCCCTAATAAGGAATACGTTTGTTTATTCACCGTCGACACTGGATTCAGTGTCCCTGTCTGTGTCTGTGTCGACCGACTAAAGTAAACGGGCGTTTTAAAACCCCTGACGGTGTTTTTGAGACGTCTGGACCGGTACTAATTGTTTGTCGGCCGTCTCATGTCGTCAACCGACCTTGGCGCGTGTTGACATTATCACGTAATTCCCTAAATAAGCCATCCATTCCGGTGTCGACTCCCTAGAGAGTGACATCACCATTACAGGCAATTGCTCCGCCTCCTCACCAACATCGTCCTCATACATGTC
The DNA here is from genome assembly GCF_028390025.1 of Pseudophryne corroboree. Taxonomy (NCBI): domain Eukaryota; kingdom Metazoa; phylum Chordata; class Amphibia; order Anura; family Myobatrachidae; genus Pseudophryne; species Pseudophryne corroboree. The sequence continues at coordinate 559,667,197 of NC_086444.1, forward strand.
GACACACACGTACCGACACACAGCACACACACAGGGAATGCTCTGATAGAGGACAGGACCTACTAGCCCTTTGGAGAGACAGAGGGAGAGTTTGCCAGCACACACCAAAAACGCTATAATTATATAGGGACAACCTTATATAAGTGTTTTCCCTTATAGCATCTTTTTTATATATTTCTAACGCCAAATTAGTGCCCCCCCTCTCTGTTTTAACCCTGTTTCTGTAGTGCAGTGCAGGGGAGAGCCTGGGAGCCTTCCCTCCAGCCTTTCTGTGAGGGAAAATGGCGCTGTGTGCTGAGGAGATAGGCCCCGCCCCTTTTTCGGCGGCCTCGTCTCCCGCTCTTAACGGATTCTGGCAGGGGTTAAATATCTCCATATAGCCCCCGGAGGCTATATGTGAGGTATTTTTAGCCAAAAAAAGTTTTCATTTGCCTCCCAGGGCGCCCCCCTCCCAGCGCCCTGCACCCTCAGTGACTGCCGTGTGAAGTGTGCTGAGAGGAAAATGGCGCACAGCTGCAGTGCTGTGCGCTACCTTAAGAAGACTGAGGAGTCTTCTGCCGCCGATTCTGGACCTCTTCTCGTTTCAGCATCTGCAAGGGGGCCGGCGGCGAGGCTCCGGTGACCATCCAGGCTGTACCTGTGATCGTCCCTCTGGAGCTAATGTCCAGTAGCCAAGAAGCCAATCCATCCTGCACGCAGGTGAGTTCACTTCTTCTCCCCTAAGTCCCTCGTTGCAGTGATCCTGTTGCCAGCAGGACTCACTGTAAAATAAAAAACCTAAGCTAAACTTTTCTAAGCAGCTCTTTAGGAGAGCCACCTAGATTGCACCCTTCTCGGCCGGGCACAAAAATCTAACTGAGGCTTGGAGGAGGGTCATAGGGGGAGGAGCCAGTGCACACCACCTGATCCTAAAGCTTTACTTTTTGTGCCCTGTCTCCTGCGGAGCCGCTATTCCCCATGGTCCTTTCAGGAACCCCAGCATCCACTAGGACGATAGAGAAATACTCTTAATACTTTCATTTAATCCTGTTCTTGACACTATATTACTCCAAAAATGTAAGCAGCTATTACCACCATTGCCCAAGATAGGTCTGCACACTTCATCTTCTGTACAACATGCCACCTTGATGTACATACTGGGGTGTATCCTTAGACAAACCAAGGAAAGGGCTGCAGTATCTTATTCATATCATTACATGACCTGAATTTAATATGCTCAACAATGTTTTTTTCATTTGGTCTATATTTAAATGTTGCAAACAATGTTGAAAATTCATGCGCCAATCTTTGTTCCAGACAGTCCATAAAATTCTGAACAGAGTTGCTCCAGATAATTCTACTTCGTTTCAGACATGTAAAATAATCACAGCATAAACTACTGATTAGATTAAATCTCCCATAAATGAGGTTGAAGGGTAAAGAAAAATGAAGGTTGTAGACAAATAACCAAGGGTATCACCCGGATGGTGTGATCAGCAATCACCAAACACACCACTTTTTGATGATGATGATGATGTCCGCTGAGACGAAGTAGAATGATCTGGAGCAACTCTGTTCAGAATTGTATAGACTGTCTGGAACAAGATTGGTGCATGAATTGATTATCAACATTGTTTGCAATGATTTATTTCTGTACAAGATTAGATAACTTGTTTATGATAATTGTCTACTGCCTTTTGGTAGCGCCTGGGCGGGTCACACACATTTTTCTTATCTTTACATGGTACTTTATATCAAAGTGTGTCATAGCTAAAAAATAAAAAAATTACACTATAAATATATATCAGCACACGTATAGTATGTTGTATTCATTTAGAGGATTCTTGTTTGCACCATAATAGGAATTGGAACAGTAACATATACATGACTGCAAATCAGTCATGGACAAATCAGATTATCTTTTGAAACTATAAAATTGTACATGTAAATATATATGTCACTTATAAGTCATGGACAACATCATGTTAAAAAAAAATCTAAGGCTACAAAACAAAAACAATTTACTGTGGTTGAGTCACGGTCACAATTGTACATTTTAGGCGATTAGCACGTCTACATATATTAACACTACCAGTCTGACGCTGTAAGCGGCTTGTACAGACTACAGAAGAATGGCATGAGCAACATGATCACAAGGAATGAGGTTAACGTGTTGTGAAACCTGCAAAAATCGAGATTTATGGTAAGAACTTACCGTTGTTAAATCTCTTTCTGCGAGGTACACTGGGCTCCTCAAGGAATAACATCGGGGTGTAAAGTAGGATCTTGATCCGAGGCACCAACATGCTCAAAGCTTTAGACTGTTCCCAAGATGCACAGCGCCGCCTCCTCTATAACCCCGCCTCCATGCCAGTGAGCTCAGTTTAGTTAACCAGCCCAATGCAGTAGCAGGTACCAGAGACGACAACCGCTCGTAGCCAATTACACCACACACTCGCCACAGGAGAGGGTGTCAGCGGCCATGCCAATACCAACCCAAAAGAGCAAAGTGCGTCAGGGTGGGTGCCTTGTGGAGCCCAGTGTACCTCGCAGAAAGAGATTTAACAACGGTAAGTTCTTACCATAAATCTTGTTTTCTGCTGCGGGGTACACTGGGCTCCACAAGGAATAACATTGGGGATGTCCAAAAGCAGTTCCTTATGGGAGGGGACGCACTGCAGGCACAAGTACCCGGCGTCCAAAGGAAGCATCCTGGGAAGCGGCAGTATCAAAGGCATAAAACCTAATAAACGTGTTCCTTGAGGACCATGTAGCCGCCTTGCACAACTGTTCAAGGGTCGCACCACGGTGGGCCGCACAAGAAGGTCCAACCGATCGAGTAGAATGGGCTTTTATGGTAGCAGGAACCGGACGACCAGCCTGTACATAAGCATGTGCAATCACCATTCTAATCCATCTGGCCAATGTCTGCTTAGAAGCAGGCCAGCCACGTTTTTGAAAACCAAACACAAAAAGAGAATCGGATTTCCTAATGGAGGAAGTTCTCTTCACATAGATACGGAGAGCCCGTACCACATCCAAAGACCGCTCTTTGGAAGACAACTCAGGAGAATTAAAGGCCGAACCACAATCTCCTGGTTAAGGTGGAAAGAAGACACCACCTTGGGTAAATAACCTGGGCGTGTCCGAAGAACCGCCCGGTCACGGTGAAAAATCAAATAGGGGGACTTATAGGAAAAGGCACCCAAGTCCGAGACCCTTCTGGCCGAAGAAATAGCCAGCAAAAACAACACCTTAAGGGAAAGCCACTTAAGGTCAGCAGAGGTAAGTGGCTCAAACGGAGACTCTTGTAGAGCCTCCAAAACCACCGACAGATCCGAAGGGACCACAGGTGGCACATAAGGATGCTGAATCCTCAGCACACCCTGAGTGAATGTATGAACATCAGGTAGGGTAGCGATCTTTCTCTAAAACCAAACCGACAAGGCCGAAATGTGAACCATGAGGGAGGCCAGACGCAGGCCTAAATCCAGGCCTTGTTGTAGAAAAGCCAATAGTTTGGCCGTACTAAACTTGAAAACGTCATGATTGTGAGACGCACACCAATTAAAGTAAGCATTCCAGACCCTATGGTATATCCGAGCAGAAGCCGGCTTACGGACCTTCAACATAGTTTGAACGACCGCCTCAGAAAAACCCTTGGCGCTCAGGACGGAAGCTTCAAAAGCCATGCCGTCAAAGCCAGACGGGCCAAATCCTGGTAAACACAAGGGCCCTGAACGAGGAGGTCTGGTCGTTGTGGAAGTAGAAGGGAACGATCCAACGAGAGAACCAGTGCCGCCTTGGTCATGCTGGAGCAACTAGAAGTAGTTTCCTCCTTCTTGCTTGAACTTCCGTATTACTCTGGGCAGTAGTGACACCGGAGGGAACACATACGGCAGCCGAAAATTCCACGGGATTGACAGAGCATCCACAAACGCTGCTTGAGGATCCCTTGTCCTTGCTCCGAAGACCGGAACCTTGTGATTGTGTCGAGACGCCATCAGGTCCACATCTGGGAGTCCCCATTTGTCTACGAGAAGTTGAAACACCTCCGGATGTAGGCTCCATTCTCCGGTGTGCACGTCCTAACGACTGAGATAGTCCGCCTCCCAGTACAGAACGCCCGGAATGAACACTGCTGATATGGCCGGCAGATGGCGATCTGCCCACTGAAGAATCCTTGACACTTCCCTCATTGCCATGCGGCTTCGAGTGCCGCCCTGATGATTGATGTACGCCACCGTGGTGGCATTGTCCGATTGTACTTGAACAGGTCTGTTCTGTATCAGATGCTGAGCCATTGTTAATGCATTGAACACTGCCCGCAGGTCCAGAATGTTTATCGGGAGTAGAGATTCCTCCTCGATCCACCGACCCTGAAGAGAGTGTTGTTCCACCACCGCGCCCCAACCTCTCAGACTTGCATCCGTCGTCAGCAGGACCCAGTTGGATATCCAGAAGGGACGGCCCCTGCTCAATCGTTGGTCCTGAAGCCACCAGCTCAGTGACAGACGGACCTCCGGAGATAGGGAGATCATGTGAGATCTGATCCGGTGAGGCAGGTCGTCCCACTTGGACAGAATCAACTTCTGCAGAGGGCGAGAATGGAATTGAGCATACTCCACCATGTCGAAAGCCGACACCATAAGACCTAGCACTTGCATCGCCGAATGAATCGACACTTGCGGACAGGATAGGAAGATTCGGATCTTGTCCTGAAGCTTCAGGACTTTCTCCTGAGACAGGAACAACCGCTGGTTGTGGGTGTCCAATAACGCTCCCAGGTGTACCATGCTCCGAGCCGGAACCAAGGAGGATTTCTTCCAGTGGATCAGCCATCCGTGGGCTTTCATGCATTGGATTGTCAAATCGAGATGACACAGGAGAAGTTCTGGGGAATTCGCCAGGATCAACAAATCGTCTAGGTATGGGAGTATCCTGACCCCATGACGGCGTAGCGTGGCCGTCATGACCGTCATAACCTTGGTGAAGACTCATGGAGCCGTTGTCAAACCAAAAGGTAACACCCGAAATTCGTAATGAAGGTTGCCCACTGCAAACCGCAGGTACCGCTGATGAGATACCGCAATAGGAATATGAAGGTAGGCATCCTGTATGTCCAGGGAGACCATATAGTCCCCAGGCTCCATGGCCAGAACAATAGAGCGCAGCATTTCCATACGGAACTTGGAAATTCGCACATGCTTGTTCAAGGACTTTAGATTGAGAATGGGCCGCGAGGACCCGTTCGGTTTCGGGACTAGAAACAGCGGTAAATAGAACCCCTCGCCCCTCTGAGTCAGAGGCACCTGTACCACCACTCCTGTGGACAGGAGGGAATGTACCACCGAGTGCAACGTGTTTGCTTTTGCCGAATCAAGAGACACATCTGTTAGGCAAAATCGATGAGGGGGCGATCCTTGAAGGGTATGGCGTAACCTCGAGCAACGACTTCCCTCACCCAGGTATCCGAAGTGGTCTTCAACCATTCCTGGGTAAAACCTAGAAGTCGGCCCCCCACCCTGGGATCCCCTAGAGGGAGGCCCGCCTCGTCATGCGGCCGGCTTATCAGTTTTTGAAGCTGGCTGACGGGCGGCCCAAGCACACTTCGGTCTGGGCTTGGCAGGTCTGGAAGTACGGGCTTGCTTCGGGTACGCCTGACCTTTTGCTTTACCTGGAGTACGAAAGGGCAGAGGGAAAGTACTTTTAGCCTTCTGCGCAGAAGGAGCCGTACTAGGTTGGCAGGCTGTTTTAGCAGTAGCCAGGTCAGCCACAATCTTATTGAGGTCTTCTACAAAGAGAATGTCTCCCTTGAAATGAAGTACCTCCAGGGGTTTTCTGGAATCCAAATCCACCGACCAGGATCTCAACCAAAGGATATGTCTGGCCAAAACGGACAGAGAAGCCGTGGCAATATACGAGAGACATTGTCGAGCATACTCAGAAATATCAGAAGGCAGTCCCGCCTCTAGTTCCTGAGCCCACGCCTCAACAGCTTCACCAGTCCAAGTCACTGCAATAGTTGGCCTTTGAACAGCCCCAGACAGGGTATAAATTGCTTTTAAACAGCCCTCCACCCGACAATCCGTCGGTTCCTTCAGAGAGGTGACGGTAGTTACTGGCAGGGCAGAGGAAACAACCATATGCGCCACATGAGAATCAACAGGCGGAGGGGTTTCCCAATTTTTACACACCTCCGCAGAGAGAGGATAGCGAGCCAACAGTCTCTTATTCGGTGTAAACTTTGTCCTCGGATTTTCCCAGGATTCCTGACGTATGTCAATCAGGTGTTTAGAGTATGGTAGAACCTGCTTAACCACCTTATTACGCTTAAACCTATCAGGTTTCTTGGAGACAATTTCAGGCTCAGAATCATCAGCCACCTGAAGAATGAGCCGTATCGCCTCAATCAAATCCGATACATCCACGGACGATTTCCCCTCCCCATCTGAAACATCAGCGTCAGTGTCCGAGGGGTCAGTATAAGCATCGTCCTCCTCGGAGGACGTGTCAGTTAAGGCCGCAGATTGGGAGGAGGTAATGGCCCTTTTAGAAGACGACTTAGTCTTATGCGGGCGAGAGTGACCCTTAGATTTGGACATGGATCAGTTCAAATGCTGTAACTGAGTGGAAAGCTGATCCGCCCATGGCGGGTTCACAGCGGGAACCATAATCTGTGATAGCGGCACAGGTGGTCCCACAGGGGGCATCAGTTTAGTTACAAGCGTGTTTAACAATGTGGAAAATGTAGCCCAAGGTGGATCTTGTGTTGCCCCGAGTGCTCCGACCCACTGGGGGGCAAGGAAGCCCCTGAACCTGAACTCTCAGCTGCCAAATTATCCTCCATGCCGTCAGTGGCCTCACTACCATGCAGTGTGGGAGAGGCCCCAACGTCGTTGCCATGTGTAGCAGACATAACAATGCGCACAGTAATGGGCAACTTGGTACAAGCAGTATGTTATATTTAGCAGCACTGTACCTAGTGAGAACTCTCAGAATAACAGCCGCAGCTGGCACAGACTGAGGGTTCAATAGGAATAAAATATATATATAGTGACTATAATTCACAAGTAAAAAAATACTCCAGTAGTATATCTTGTGAGACAAACCTATATTATCAGAGAAAAACCTGAAACACTTGGCACCCACAGTATAGTAATATAGGGATAGCACGCTGAGTGAAATACCCTGCAATAAGGCAGCTACATGCACACACACGTATATAGTCACAAACGTACCATGCAGAAATTATGTACCATAAACTGCACTGGACTAGCAATACAAAGTAATACTCAGTATGGCTATATGTGATAATGATGGATATAACAAACACAGTAAGCACTGGATGTATATCACAGGGTGTTTGTACCACACAACCCTGACAGTACGCACTCTTTCTAAACTAGTACAGTCGCAGTGAGGGGTAGAATACTCAAGTGTCCTGTAGGAAGCACAGCACTGGCAGTCAGGCGGTTCCACAGAGGAGGATTTGCCCCAGCAGTCCTAGAAACAGCTCAGCTCAAACTGTGATGGCCGCTGATCAGGAGTGAGGGAGAGATATGCAGCTCCAGGGCGGGAACATTACAGAAATGGCGTCCTGGGGCTGGGGGGAGGGGCATCAGGTCCGGCCTACTCCCCCTGCTGGCATCCCCACCGGGCGTGCGAGCAGTAAAAGAAGCGGGGGGTAATGGTACAAGTGTCCCCCCTGACCTGTGCCCCTATAAAAACACCCTGGTGGCTAGTAGAACAGCAGCCCAGTAATCTGTGTCCACGGCCGTGCGGGATCGCAGTGTACAGCGTGGCACAGAAGCCCCTTACCTCCCCCTTGACAGCAGCCCCGTGATCCGGGAGACGGCGGCGTGTGTTTGACTCACAAGGACAGAGGAAGAAAAGCCGGCGCCTCCGCTGTAGTGACCTGGCAACCGCGGCGCAGGAGTATACAGCACCGCTGGGGGTGATGGAGCTGCTGCAGGGACGTCTTGTCTGACACAGCCTGCTGCAGCCCTGTGGTAAAAATAGGATTTTGGTACTTACCAGGTAAATCCTTTTCTTTGAATCCATAGGGGGCACTGGAGTACTCTTGGGATATGGACGGCGTAGCAGAAACAAAGGCACTGAATATTTAAATTTAGAACTCTCCACCCCTCCATATCCCAGAGTACCTCAGTGTACGAACCCAGTGTTTTTACTGAGCGAACTACTATAGAGAGGTTGACAATGGAGAATTCCTATAACATAACGGACAACAACAAAGTTGACCCATAACGTTAATGTCAACTAAACAGTTGACAGCATAACCGATAGACCTTTATAGTTTGAACCAATCGGTGAAAATGTGTTACCATAAGCTCCTTTGAGCTTAATACAAACCAGGTAAAACGTGTTACCCTAAGCTCCTCTGAGCTTAAAACAACCCAGGTAAAACTGCTCTGGGTGGGCGTCCAGTGCCCCCTATGGATTCAAAGAAAAGGATTTACCTGGTAAGTACCAAAATCCTATTTTCTTTTTCATCCACTAGGGGTCACTGGAGTACTCTTGGGACGTACCAAAGCTTCCCTCGTGGGCGGGAGAGCTGTTTGACACTTGTAACAGTAGGCGGCCAAAGCTAGATGCTGATGCCGCAACCGTTTCATAACGTGTAAATGTGCACAAACGTGTGCACTGAAGGCTATGTAGCCGCGTCGTAGACGCTCCACGACCAGCTGGTCTTGACATTCCCACAGAACCTGTGGAATGAGCTATTAGTGACGTAGGCTATTGTAACCTAGCCTTAAAGTAAGCCTGACTTGTAGTCATTTTTATCCCACTGGATAATTTCTGCTGAGAAACTGGCTAACCCCAGTTGGCAGCATCATAGAGAACAACCAACGTATCCGTATTACGTACTGTAGACGTTCGGGACATATAGACGCGTAATGCGTGTACCACATTCAGAATTCTAGAATGTGCTGTCAACACAAGAACCACTGTTGGTGTATTGATGTGAAGAATAAGAAGTCGGAATTCGTCCGAATTTCTGCTTTGTTATGAGAAAACTGAAATACGGTGGCTTGGAATACAAGGCACCGAAAAATTAAAACAAAACCCTTGCCGAAGCGAAGGCTAGAAGACAACGTTTTCCAAGTGAGAAACTTAATCCCAATTTGTTGTAAGGGTTCAAAATATGAAACTGTAAGAAAATCTGAACCCAACCTCAAAGTCGCCTGGCGCTGTAGGTAGGATAAATGGAGGCTGCCCTTTGATGACACCTGGTAGAAAGGTGTGTACCGATGCAATAGATTCAAACGTCTTTGAAAATAACTTGACCACACAGATACCTGCACCCTCAGTGCAGATAAACGCAGTTCTCCATTCCACCCCGTCTGTAAAATAACAGAATACGGGTAACTGGAAAGATGATGTCGGAAACTTCCGATCCTCACCACCTATATAGGAACACCAAATTTTTTAATAATGAGCTGCCGTAAGCGGCTCCTAGCTCGTAACATGGATGGTATAACCGATACTGTAATGCCCTATTTCTTTTCTTAAGATGGCAATCTGAACCCCCCACCCCGTTAACCGCAGCCGCGGTACCTAGGTAAATAGGGGTAAAAGAACGGTCCCTGTTGTAACAGGTTGGACGTATTATGAGCAAGCCAAGATCGTGTGCAAGTATTCCTTGGAGCTTCGAGAAGCAAGCTTTCCGAAGCCCATGAGATCTCACTAGTATGACTGTGACGAACTGTCTTATGATCCGTTTTAGCAACGGAGAGAGCAGCGGAAAACGGTGGAGCCAAATACACAAGGCTGTACTACCACGCGAATGTGAGAACCTCCACCGCCACTGCTCTTGTGATCTGTCGTTCTGTACACATACTGAGCGTTTGTAATTGTGGCGAAATGCTATCATGTACACCTGAGGGTAACCCCACCTGTGGACCACATGTGACACACCTCTGGATTTAATGGCCAGTTTTCTGGATAAAAATCCCGACGGGTGAGATCATCTGTCTAACAGATGTCACTCCAGGAAAGAACCCTGTCGACAACATCACCTTATGGTGTTCTGGGCAATTGAGGATGCGAGTTACCTCCCGCATTGCCATGCGGCTGTATGCAACTGCCGTTGCGTTGTTTGACTGCACTTGGACAGACTGAAAGCGAACATGTAGTGCATTGTAAATTGCACGGAGTTCCAGGACATTTATAGACAGCAATCTGTCGTGATCCGTTTTCGAACCCCTGTCGCTGATCTTTTTTAACTACAACTCCTTAAACTCTGAAACCCTCGGCCAGAGTATAGACACCCTCGCCCCCCTGTGGGAAAATGCGAGTGAAACCCAGCGAATTAAAACGCTTCGAAAACACATAATTGTTTCTAATAGGCGAACACCCAATGTACCGCTAGTGTGCGTGGCGTTTGCACTAATTGTACTAGATGGTTCTGGTGTAGTAGGAAAATCTGTTTGATTTACCCTATCTATAAATTATACCTAGGAATTGAAGTCGTTTGAACTTGACACTGCAACCGTGGTGTACGTTAGCAGCGCAAGTAAGAGGAACCTCTGTTGAGACAGAGTTCTTATGAGCAGATCGTCTAAGTATGGAACGATTGTTACTGCCAGGACTCTAAGATGAGCTATTATCACCAACATCACTTTTGTGAATACCCGAGGCGCTGACAAGAGGCCAAACGGTAGAACCTGAAACGGTTAGTGGTTGTGGCGTGTTGCAAAACGCAAGAACCTGTGATGCAGTGACCAAACCGGAATGGGTAAATACGCATTTGGAAAATCAAGCGCAATTTTGCAATCTTGTGGCTCCAAATATGCAAATACTAACCGCAGAAATTCATTTTCAATCTGTAGTAAGTGACTTGCTGATTGAGACTGCGATGGAGCCCTCCGGCTTTTGTACCCCAAACAGAGGGGAATAAGTAACCCTGAGTCTGTTGGTGTACCAGGCCTGGAAATAAAAACAGCTGAAAACCAGCAGAGACTGAATTCCAACCTGCCAAAACGCCTAATTGCGTCCGACAGAGGCAGTCTTGTCCTTAACCTTTAAATAGTGGATACATCCATGATTGGCTGTCTGGTCACCCGGCAAATGTAACGTGTAAAGGCGCGCTTCCACAATTGGAAATTCGAGATGGCCTAAGAGGCCGTCAAGCCGCTGGCTTGTTGACTTTTTAGCGCCCTGGCGTTACAAGTCGTGACTGTTTTTGTACCACAGCCTTGAAAAGACTGAAGTCTAAAGACTTTAAACACCGGACCAAAGAATTTCCGTTTTGATACCGGAGGAGGCAATTTATATGATGCATTGCTGACCTTTTGGCTGCAGGACTGCTTTAGATGCAGGAGTTGCGTTAGCGTGTGCTCCCGAATACTGCTCAGCTCAGCTTGCTGTCTGCGCAGTTTGATTAATAAGAGTGTCAGCTCCTCAGGCAGGAGTGCATCATAAAGAAGCCAGAGAAAATAGGATTTTGGTACTTACCAGGTAAATGCTTTTCTTTGAATCCATAGGTGGTTGGCCAAACCCCCTACTATCTGACTGCTGGTCTAATGTACCCTTCTCACGAGTAGTTATTGCTGTGAGGTCTGACATAGAATTTGTCATTCTGTATTAAATGATAAGACCAGTTAAATTAACACCCAAAAGGAAGCTGGACCTTTGGAAAGTCTGAGACTCCTCCATTAGAGCTGGCGGAGTAACTTCGGAGACTCCGATCTTACCGCTTCTGTCGAACGGAGTCATTTTGAATTGCCAATGCTTAACATAGGTCTGGGAATGAACAGGCTTCCCCTGAATATCAAATATAGTACCAAACAACTTCTGGCCTTGTCGTGCTGAAACTAGCGACGATAAAAAACGAGAATCAAGGTAACAGACGTCAGCAGAAGCTTTACAGAGATACTCTGCAACTTCTTATTAACGATAAATCCTAGTGACCCAAATGTATGTTGGGTCTTTATAATGTTTGCACTGACAAATTCAGCAATGGCGGATTCTCCCATTTAGATGTTGACAATGCTAAATTCCTTGTCGTATAAACAACCCTTTATGAAGCTAAGAACACTGTACGCTGTTTGCTCAAGAAGTACCGTAATGGTACGCTATTGGCGTAGCGATCGCTCAGCCGTAGGCGAGACGCTCAAGCGTCACGTTCGCTCACGGCCCAGTGATCACAGGACACGTTATTGGCTATGTCTAGGGGAATGATTCGCTATGGCGTAGCATACGCTCGAGACCACGAGGAGGTCACCAGCGGCGCAGACGCTCACAACGCTATACCTTTATGTTAAAACCTTATACCAATGAAATACACTGAATACCTTAATGTGAGTACAGGGTGTGAATGCAACCTTGTGTAACCTGACTAACTACAAAGCTGCTTGAGCGTCACCGACGCTCAAGTGAACACTTAACACTATAGAAAATACACAGATACTGGTTTAGGTTCCAAAGCCTATTAACTGTATTATATCTAATATACTTGTAAAAGGGGATAACAGTACAAATGATACACTACAATATAACAGAGACTACCTAACCAGATAACTACACAAGAAATACAATACAATACAATTACTATTTATGGGAAAATGGAAGGGGAAGAGAAGAAGAGAGAGATAGAGAGAAATGGCTCATGATAACATTAAATAAGAGACAACATGGTTGCAGATAAAACTACACATGTGAGAGACAATCGCTGCGCAGTTAGTCAATGCTGAATACAGCATGGGATGGAAGCTAGACTCCATTTTGAGAAACCTCCACTTGATTCCAAAGACCACACCACATGGCTGAAAGGGGGAGGGGAAGACATCCAGCAGCAGCCATTTTAGATTTGCAGGTCCAAACACATGGCACTCTATACTAAACCACAATCACATAGCAGAAAACACAAGACTCCATTTTCTTCCAAAATGTCCAAGCCTCAAAACAATGCATATGTTCTGATTTTACAATTCCAAACCATCTAAAACACCTTTCACAATGTAATCCAACTTCCTAGAACCATCTCATAATTTCACATCCCAAACAACTTCAGTATCTCAATAACCAGAGCATATTCATCACAAGACCAGATCACAATGTAATTAACACAAACGTAACTGCATGGTGGTATTTATGATTAACAGGATATATATTATAACTAACCAGCACAATCTATTTTAAATCTCCATTGGCAAACAAATACCACAAATATTATGCTACAGATTGTATACTGTTCCAATTTATCACAGACTTCACAGAGTATCCACAAACACCCAACAATCACACAACCAAGTTACAATATCCTATTTAAACTAGAAAGCAATCTGTCTGTTTCCTTATCTAGCCATGTGAAGTTCAATACTTAGCCTTTAGTTTGGAAGATGTCCTGGGGATTCAGCCGCCATGCTGCTTGGTGCCAGGTAGCTGTGTGTGTGTCTGTGAGTGTAGCTACATTACATCTGTTCTCTGAGGCCACACCTGACCACTACCTTCCTGTTTGACCAGTACCTGGGGGAGGGGTCTTTCTTTCTCCTTTGTATTGAGTCACCATTCTCTTTGTATATGCTAATCAGGTTCAGCCCTGAAAACTTAGTAAAAGGTTGTCTTGAGCATCATATTGTTCTAACAATATGATCTTAGCTTTTATACATATAATCATATCTATCCGCTGCAATGTCCCACAACAACACAACAGGCCTCAAACTAACCCACACCTGATTCTGCTTGCTTCAATACCAAACATGATGTGTTTATCTGGTTCGGTTCGAATGATACACATCCATGACATTAATTCATTAGCCAATTCTAAATCTCCATGATGTCTGGTGCTGTTCATTATTATAACCATGTACTGTATGAAACAAGTGCCGAATCCATCTCTGTGCCATGTCCGAGCAAATGCGTGTGTTTCCATATATTGCTGTGCTCGCTGCGCATATTTGCAAGTATAGCGACTTATATGTGTGCAGTTTATATGGTCTCTCTATGTAATATTTTTGACTTTGACAGTCCACCCTTTGGCAGTCACCAATAACTGCCACTTCCTAAAACATTTCAAAAAGAGAAAAATATATGTCAGGGGTTAATACATTTCAATGGTTGGGTAAGGGAGGAGAGAGGAGAAGGTGTGAAGAGGGTATGACCTAGTGAGATAGCAGAAGCATGTGTGTATGAATCCATGTTTGGGGGGTCATGTATCATCGTGCCGTACGTGTTGTACATCAAGCTTCGAGGTATTGCGAAGTATACATTTGAATTCCTTCTTATCCCGTACTAAGGGTCTGTGGATGGGCTGTCAAACTTTACCGAGCTCATTTCGGCTGTGGTTGTAACAAAATGGGGGAGCACATTTTAGTTGATGATACATGAATGGGGGAGGTATGTGGTTGCTGATATCTGTGCCTGTATTCCCTATCGTCTATGTGTGTCATTACCTGAGGGTTGTAGAGATGAAGATAAAGAACACTTATGGAAAATGCAATGATATTCTATGTCAGGGAAATGTACATCTGTCGTCGAAGTTGTTTTCGGTATCTGTTGAGAGTCGTCTTCTTTGCGCTGTATTGCTCCTTAGGCATGAGCAAATAGCTTTGTCTGAGCCATCAGATTTACAAAAATGTTGGGCTAGCGTGAGTTTAAAGATACTAGGGAAACTGGGGATCTATGGCAAAGTTCATCAAGTGTCCATATTTAAAGTTGTCAAATCTTCTTCTTTGGTCAATCCGTTGTCTGTATACATCTCGTCTCGTCAGCTTCCTCGTCCAAGGGGGTCTTTGTATCTTGGAGAAAAGCAGAAAAACAGGTGAAAGAAACGGACCGTATAATCGCATTTTCATCACATTCTGGTTTCTATCATTGGGTCATAAATCAAATCCAGGTTAATTACAGTTTCCTCACTCCTCAAGCTCATCACTTTTGTACTTTGTTTGCACCTCATTAAAGCCTGCCCGCATCTAAATATCAATCCAATCGATATAACGACACCTAAGATACATAGTAGAAACTTTCCAACATCCATTATGACTCCTTGAGCCCACTCTCCTAAACCGGAGAACCAATTTCGCGGGTTCAACCATGACACCCAACCAGTCAGCTCATTACCTACAGCAGCAAGGGTGAGATTGTGTTTTCGACGAAATTCCCACTTCAATTGGAGAATATCGTCCATCTTTTGGTCTATGACCTCTACCGGATCCTCGGTGCTATTTGTGATATACGTGCAACACTTTATGCCGTACTGTGTTGCCAATGTAACACAATATCCGCCTGTTACTGCTGTAAGATAATTAAGAACCATCCTATGCTGAACTAGTTCTGTTTTATAAGCTTGAAGTTCTCTTCCAGTGTATCTAAACGTGTCATCATACATTTCAGTGATATTATCTAACAAATTGGCGAGTGCGGAAATGTATCTATAATTCATCACTCCCCGAGCGGTACGAGTGAAATCTAACGCTACCAGAACCTGAATCCCGGTGGATTCATGGATAAGATCAGAGGCCGGATGCTCTAACCTTTCTGACAGTTGTCTTTTAACTCGGTGCTCGTAATGAGTGTGAGTATAAGGAGCTTGGGCACCACGGTGTATGTCCTTCATTTTGTCATGTGTAACAGTCATCACTTCAGGCAATACTTTTCCAATATAACACAATCCTTCAGAGTTTGGGGCAAGCCATTTGTACGCCTTTCTCCCGCATATGAAATATGCATCATCGGGGAGAACATAAGGGACGGAGAAGGACATGACCATGTTACAAACCTTCCAGGTGAAATCTCCTGACCCTAATTCTTCCAACTGCTTAATGCACGTATCGGTTTGTACGATATGTGCACAGTATCCTGGTGATACCTCTCCAACTCTAGTAATCCTATTCCCTAAGGTATATCGATACCGGAAAGATTTTCCTCTACTGGCTATGTGGCGTACGAGCTCTGTATCTGTAGGCATTCTATCTGCTCTGTGTGAAAAGGTCATGGTAAGGTTGCTCCATGACACTTCCCAATTTCCCGGTTTTCTGGGATTGGAGATGTTAAAACATAAGAGGGACCTATCCACATGGTATTGGTGGAGCTTCAAACTAGGAGGGCTGGAGATGTTAAACCTCCGGTCCACCGGTCTCCCACCACTTAGCTCAAGTACCTCCCCTAACGTTAAAGGAAATGGTACTAGCCCTGATTTGCTGTGTCCCTGAGGTACTTGAGAGCATACCCAACAATCGGTCTTATTTAACACATTACCCACTAAGGAGTGATAGTCACTCAATGGATGCCGGTCCATATGGATATTAAAACTGGATTGGCATTACTTTGTTACAGAGCCTACAGATACAACTTTCTTTTTGAACTAACATTCCTTCACAGTTGTTTACAAATAACATGGTTGTTAGATCGTGCCCGGTACTCGCCTTTGCTTGGTGATTGGGTTGCTATTGGAAATTTACACCTCCGTCTCAGTCATCAGGACCTTTCTGGATCCTTTCTCGACCTCACTGGTACTCTCACCGAAACAGACTGCTCTGGTCAACATCATGGTTAGCGGGAAAATCCATGTCACAGTCTCTTGGGGCAAGTCCATCTTACAGGAGGAGAAAAGAAGAAATTTGTAAAGGGGGTATAAGAAAATCAGTTTGAGGGGGAGAGAACTCGTTACGATAATAAGTTCTCTCGTTTTGTTGTTCTTTTTGTTCTGCTGTCCTCTCAAAAGGTGCTGTCTCTTCAGTCTTCCGAATGAACCTTCTGGTGATGTAATCTTTCTTCCTAACTAGCGATCTTTCTGTGTGGAGCAAAATCTGGCATTACCATTGGTTAACACTTAGGGGTGACATACCATCTTTAAATCATGGAAACATGAGTGAGGAGAGAGAGAAAATAAAAAACAAAAGAGATAGAGAACAATTCATGTGCATATATACATTACATAACCCGACAATAACCACCAATAAGAGAAGAGAAACAAAGCATTTTTAAACGTTGTCAACATTAAGAAAACATTGTCAGACTATTAGGCTGTCGTATCTACGTGTCTAATGGTTTCCTTGAGCAGTCCCTCCCCACCAGCACTTGCATTATTCCACTGTCTGTATCTGGCCAGAATACATTGTGGTGGATAGGTCATGCTGGGGTTTGGTAGACTTCTGCAAGGACCAAGCGAATATGCAATGTTTGAATTCTTACCAATAATCGTCAGAGATGGGGATAGAGAGAGAAAGAAAAAACATTTTTCACAAATACATTTACAACGTTTAACCTGGTCATTCCTGTGTCTTCAGTGAATGACCTCCCAATTTATTAACCGTTACCTCAGGCTTGCCTCCATTCCTAATAATCACCTTTCCTGCCTATGTGATCCTTGATTATAATGGTGTGTCATAACTTTTGAAGTTCCTCCATGTGCCAATGGCCTGGGGTTTTGGTTGATTTGATGCCTCCTCAAACGCTTGGATGCTCATCACCATCAACCGCTTTCCCTGTACCTACCTGATTCCTTGGATACCATGATTATGTCGTTGTCTAGGGAGTTGATATGCCTTCTGTGAATCTTTGATCATACAGTTAGATCTTTCCTAGGATCTGGGTAATCAGACATGATTGATCTCAATTCTGTCCGGGACCAGGGATGGCGCATTGCACTGTCCTTGACGGGAATGGTTCCCTGATCATCAGTCTTCCCATTGGGGACTGTGATCACCCTGACAGGACTAAACTCAATCACATCACCTTGTTTTGGTCTTACAATATGGGGTACATTTGTTTGTGCGTGATATAAAACATTGTACGTACCTGTGGACACGACCTCACCTGACCCTCCGTTAGGGGGTTTGATTATTGCCTTTACCAATTTGGTCGTGTCCACCTGGATGTCTTGTAGGATGGCTTCTGGAAGAGGCGCCGACATCGTTCTGGGCTCACTTTCTTGTTTGTATTCCTGAGGGAGGTTTGACATGGGGTGCAGCTTGCACAGGTTAATAGTTGTACATTCAACAGTATTACAATAATCATTGTTACATTTATTACACTTATTCTTATAATCTATATTACAGTTGCTAAGAGCGTTTTTATTGTTCCACCTTTGTGCTTTTCTCTCCGCAATCAACTCCTCTCCTGCTGCCATATCTCTCCTCTCAAGATAAGAGTCAGAAAAGTCAATAGACTCTTTTTGTAATTCACTTTCCTGTTGCCATAACTGTAAATATTCATAATGTTTATTTTGTCTCTTCGTTGGTTCAACGAGACTTATCCTCCTCCTTAAATTTTGTAACACTACTGGACTGAAGCTACCTATTCTTGGGAATTTGTCCCTGTCTTGTACAGTCACTCTCTCCCATTCATCACATAAAACTTCAGCGTGATTTCCATATTTCTTACACATCACATATCGTGCCGACCCGATGGATCGGTTCTCTGAATCAACCCGAACCGAGGTTGATCGCCCCCTACCTGAACAAATGGCCCCCATAATCTGCAGGCGTTGCCTATTCCTCCTTGAATATCAAGGCTTTCAGCGAACCCTTACAAACAAACCAAGATGTCCTTGGGCAGGCCGGCGGTGGTGGTTTATCAAGTACCCCACTTACTTCTCGCCCACGTTGGCCTGTGCTGCAATCACTGTAGCCAGAGCTGCTGGACCCAACCTAGGGCCCCTGTGAACCTTTAGTTTACTGGAACATATGAGGGTTACCCGCAGGACACTTACTCTTTCCAGTAAAGTTGGGGTTGTTAGATAGTTCCTGAGTGACCAGCGAACTTCCCTTCCAAAAATAAAAAAATACACAAATCACGTCAGAATGTACAGATAGCGTTTGTGACCACTTTACTCTAATGGTATTAGGTCAGATTACTAACTACTGCACACAATAACGTGCGGTCCAATCGTTCAGTATACGAGCACTACTTGTCATGTACTGAAAGATCAATGGAATCTATGTTTCCGGCTGCGATTCCTTCAGCCAGAGCTTGTATGGCCTATATGGGTTCTGCACCAACACCCCAGGCGTTGTGCCACTGGACTTTTATAGCGGACCTTTTACCTTACGACCTCCTGGTCTTGCTACCTTATGACCTCCTGGTCTTGTTACCTTATGGTCCGCTATACTCTAATGCTCAAATATTATTTAACCAGGGATGCCTCCCTGGCCACCGTATATGTCACTTACACGTATGTCCCTTGACGAGTACCCGGCTTTCCTTTTGGTTCCACCTTAAAGTTATATAAACTTTTGTATACAAAACACACTCACTCAACACATGTACACTTTTGTTTCTATATCTATTTCTGCGCAGAAATTTGTCTTTAGCCCAACAGTGTTACCAATTAGGAGCAGGATCTGTTAAACTAAATTTCAGATTTTCTAAAAATAGATTTGCGTTATTTACCGCTTCGCGTTATCTACCGCTGTGCGTTACTTATCGCCTTTGCGTTACTTCACTTTATCACAACTTGAGCTACGTGGGCGTAACCGGACGCTACGTTGCGTAATGAACGCTGCGTGCGTCTGCCTTTTGGATTGCGTACGCTAGTCTTTGTTAGCGACACGTGTACGCAATGCAAAGGATCCACCGTAACACAATATATACTTTTATCAATGTAAATGATCCCTGATCATCTACCGCAATCCACACTGACTGCCTTATCTCCTAGACAAATCGTGTGTTGTTCTATACTTTAACTATTACCTCTACTATTAAATAACAGCAAATCTCTTTTTAGCACTTTCTATCAACTATAAAATTGGCAAACAGGAATAGTGATATGTGAAACTTACACAGATGAAAATGCAATTCTAAATTTAATCTAATAACATACATTGATGTAAGCACACGCATATGAAATTACATATAAGTACCAATCACTATTACTTATGATTGACTATGATATAGATTAAATAAATGCATTAAAAAAAAAACTCATTAAATGATGATTTCTTTTTGACAGTGGATGGCTGATTGTTTCCTGAGTCAACTGAAAACCAGCCGCTCAGAAAAAAAAAATTTTTTTTTTTTTGACCTTCCCAAAATGGCCGCTGCTCCTCCCCCTTCCACCTCCATGAGGGTCACACAAAATGGTGGACAGACCATGCGGCCTCTTTTCACAAAGAAAGTCATCATTCAAAACTCCTAAAGTTATTCTAGGCCTGAGTGTGTAGTTGGCACCAAATTGAAATAAAAACCAGATTTTCAAAGACAATAGCGTACTGTTCTTACCTCCGGTTACCGGGTTCCTTCAGCACTCTTTATCTAAGCGAAGCAGACGCTTATCCCGTCAGCACTGTGAGACAACCTCCCACCCTTTGCTGGAGGGATAATGTCTGCTGATCTACCTAGTGCAGATATGAGAAGTATAGGACGAGCCCGCAATTGACAATGCTAAATTCCTTGTCGTATAAACAACCCTTTATGAAGCTAAGAACACTGTACGCTGTTTGCTCAAGAAGTACCGTAATGGTACGCTATTGGCGTAGCGATCGCTCAGCCGTAGGCGAGACGCTCAAGCGTCACGTTCGCTCACGGCCCAGTGATCACAGGACACGTTATTGGCTATGTCTAGGGGAATGATTCGCTATGGCGTAGCATACGCTCGAGACCACGAGGAGGTCACCAGCGGCGCAGACGCTCACAACGCTATACCTTTATGTTAAAACCTTATACCAATGAAATACACTGAATACCTTAATGTGAGTACAGGGTGTGAATGCAACCTTGTGTAACCTGACTAACTACAAAGCTGCTTGAGCGTCACCGACGCTCAAGTGAACACTTAACACTATAGAAAATACACAGATACTGGTTTAGGTTCCAAAGCCTATTAACTGTATTATATCTAATATACTTGTAAAAGGGGATAACAGTACAAATGATACACTACAATATAACAGAGACTACCTAACCAGATAACTACACAAGAAATACAATACAATACAATTACTATTTATGGGAAAATGGAAGGGGAAGAGAAGAAGAGAGAGATAGAGAGAAATGGCTCATGATAACATTAAATAAGAGACAACATGGTTGCAGATAAAACTACACATGTGAGAGACAATCGCTGCGCAGTTAGTCAATGCTGAATACAGCATGGGATGGAAGCTAGACTCCATTTTGAGAAACCTCCACTTGATTCCAAAGACCACACCACATGGCTGAAAGGGGGAGGGGAAGACATCCAGCAGCAGCCATTTTAGATTTGCAGGTCCAAACACATGGCACTCTATACTAAACCACAATCACATAGCAGAAAACACAAGACTCCATTTTCTTCCAAAATGTCCAAGCCTCAAAACAATGCATATGTTCTGATTTTACAATTCCAAACCATCTAAAACACCTTTCACAATGTAATCCAACTTCCTAGAACCATCTCATAATTTCACATCCCAAACAACTTCAGTATCTCAATAACCAGAGCATATTCATCACAAGACCAGATCACAATGTAATTAACACAAACGTAACTGCATGGTGGTATTTATGATTAACAGGATATATATTATAACTAACCAGCACAATCTATTTTAAATCTCCATTGGCAAACAAATACCACAAATATTATGCTACAGATTGTATACTGTTCCAATTTATCACAGACTTCACAGAGTATCCACAAACACCCAACAATCACACAACCAAGTTACAATATCCTATTTAAACTAGAAAGCAATCTGTCTGTTTCCTTATCTAGCCATGTGAAGTTCAATACTTAGCCTTTAGTTTGGAAGATGTCCTGGGGATTCAGCCGCCATGCTGCTTGGTGCCAGGTAGCTGTGTGTGTGTCTGTGAGTGTAGCTACATTACATCTGTTCTCTGAGGCCACACCTGACCACTACCTTCCTGTTTGACCAGTACCTGGGGGAGGGGTCTTTCTTTCTCCTTTGTATTGAGTCACCATTCTCTTTGTATATGCTAATCAGGTTCAGCCCTGAAAACTTAGTAAAAGGTTGTCTTGAGCATCATATTGTTCTAACAATATGATCTTAGCTTTTATACATATAATCATATCTATCCGCTGCAATGTCCCACAACAACACAACAGGCCTCAAACTAACCCACACCTGATTCTGCTTGCTTCAATACCAAACATGATGTGTTTATCTGGTTCGGTTCGAATGATACACATCCATGACATTAATTCATTAGCCAATTCTAAATCTCCATGATGTCTGGTGCTGTTCATTATTATAACCATGTACTGTATGAAACAAGTGCCGAATCCATCTCTGTGCCATGTCCGAGCAAATGCGTGTGTTTCCATATATTGCTGTGCTCGCTGCGCATATTTGCAAGTATAGCGACTTATATGTGTGCAGTTTATATGGTCTCTCTATGTAATATTTTTGACTTTGACAGTGTGGAAACGGATAAATAGACTTAAATCTTAGTCAGATATTCTAAATAAGAAACTCATTGAAGATCTGTCGTTTATTAAATTCGACGGATTAGATGTAAGAGTCTCCTTAGTCTCTGTAAATTTGAGACATTGACCTACTGGTCATTTATTGTTTTTAGTCTGTGTTGGAGTTATACATACAGACAACACAATAAGCAAAGGGCAGACCTGCACATGTGTAATATATATATCTATATATTTATGTCGAAATACACTACAGTTTCCATGGCTAACTTATGTGAAACCTGAACCAAAATTCCCACCAACACCCCTGCGCCTCCTTGTGGAGTAGAGGTGTATGGCCGGAATGTTCTGGAATTATAAACTGGAAGAAACAGGAATGATTAAAATGGCCCCCATGCCATGCTTACACTGAAATTCACAGGACAGGTTACAATACCTGCTGCAGTGTTAATATAGGCTTAATAGCCTATTATACAGGTAATATAGGCTTAATAGCCTATTATACAGTGATAATCACAGGTCTAGTATACAGTAAAATACATGCAGTTTACAATACATGCCTTCAGCTAGCCTTCCAGTTAATATAAACACTGCCTGCAGTGAATTTTGTATTAACATTATATGGCAGCCTTAACAGAAAAACAGGAAACATGTTAAAAATGGCTGCCATGCTTACAGTTAGAAACATAGTTTAGGTTATGACACTGATAGCCTATAACTAACTGCCTGTTTAAAAAGCTGAACAGCCTATGACTTCTTAACCCATGCAGCCTTGCTATATGGTGCTGCTGCTATGGGCATTTACTCCCCCTCACCCCCCCTGCAGCTGCGCTGCTTGTGAGGTAGCTTCTCCCCCCTATACCTGCAGCGGACGGGAGCGGGTGCAGGGAGCCAAGCGGAAGCAGGGGAGCGCTGTGTATAGCGCCGGGGAGCTGCGGTCCGGAAGAGCGGGCGGCGTGTCTGAGTGACGTGCGGCCGCTCCGAGCAGTGTCTCTCGTACAGCAGTGGCCGGGTAATCAGCGGCGGGCTGCGGTGGCCGGGTAATCAGCGCCGGAAGAGCGGCCGGTGTCTCTGAGTGACGTGCGGCCGCTCCGAGCTGTGTCCCCCTAGATAGCGGCAGTGTAGAGCGGCTGGCTCGGGCGGCCTCGTACAGCGGTGGCTGGATAATCAGCGGCGGCACCTGTAAGCAGCGGCGGGTGTATGTAATCAGCGGCGGGCCATCGGTAAAGGAGCACTTTCCCCACACAGCAGGGCGGCAGCGTGAGCTGACCGCCCTGACACCCCACCATACCTTGCTCGTCGTGCCGCATGTAGTGAGGGCTATGACGGGGCTTCTTCAGTAAGCTCCGTCCAGCCTTTCCAGCAGGTGTGAGTTGCGTGTGGCTGTGAGGGTGCTCTTTGTGAGGACCGACACGCCATGCGCTGCCTCCGTGCAGCGGCACTATCCCGGACCCATGTTTTTACAGAAACTGGGAAGGGATGTGATAAGTGCAAAAATTAAAAATGAAAAAGTCAAAATGAAAAATTAATAAAATCTTCCACCAAGTGTGGGAATCCCACAAGCCGATGTTAGTGCTTTGAGCACAGAAAAAACACTGGGTTCGTACACTGAGGTACTCTGGGATATGGAGGGGTGGAGAGTTCTAAATTTAAATATTCAGTGCCTTTGTTTCTGCTACGCCGTCCATATCCCAAGAGTACTCCAGTGACCCCTAGTGGATGAAAAAGAAATCCTCTTCTTTTGTTAAGCTAAAGCTAAGAAATAGGCTGCCTAAGGCAGCCCCCTGTTAAGTGACCTGCTACTGCAGGCACCAACTACAAACTGAGCTCACTGGTATGGAGGCGGGGTTATAGAGGAGGCGGCGCTGTGCATCTTGGGAACAGTCTAAAGCTTTGAGCCTGTTGGTGCCTCGGATCAAGATCCTACTCTACACCCCGATGTTATTCCTTGTGGAGCCCAGTGTACCCCACAGCAGAAAGATGTATGTTCTTTAGGTAGAGTCTGTGAGGGTCTAATTCTTTTGTCACGTATACAGTTTAAACGTCTGTTTGAAGAAGTATCTACAATATGCTACAGGTATGTAGTGGGCGGGATGGTCACAATATCTATGGCAGGATCCCAACAAGTCAAAATGCAGACAGCTTCAAACATTAAGTATTAGGGTTAGGCTGCAGGAGGAGAGGGTAGGGGTTAGGCTGCTGGGTGTTAGGGTTAGGCTGCGAAGAGGACGGTAAGATGTTAGCACTTGGGGGGAGTTAGGGTTAGACTGGGGCAGGTTAAGGTTGGGGTCAGTGTTAGCCTTAGAATACTTGAATAAAACTGACAAAATTTTCAGTTGGGATCCCGCTGCTGGGATTCGGACCATCAGGATGCCATACCCAACTCATGCTACAGTATACATGTACACTATAGTAACCCTAATATGTATGGCTTACTTCCATTGTATTTTTCTGTTATTGTTCAGTACAATAAAATAGGATTTTAATACCTACCGGTAAATCCTTTTCTCTTAGTCCGTAGAGGATGCTGGGGGGAAGAACCATGGGGTATAGACGGGATCCGCAGTAGACATGGGCACTTTAAGACTTTAAAAGGGGTGTGAACTGGCTCCTCCCTCTATGCCCCTCCTCCAGACCTCAGTTATAGGGACTGTGCCCAGGGAGACGGACATTTCGAGGAAAGAATTTATTGTTAAAAAACGGTGAGCATTTTACCAGCTCACGCCTCCAGTATGCCGTAGAACGTGGCATTCAATAGAACACCAGCTGACGGCATGAAGAATATGCAGCAATACTCTGACATAAAATGTAACACAACCTATGTGTGTAACACCACCAGTAACAGCATAACGCATGCTATGGCCTGAGCAACGTCAGCAACAGGCTGACTTAAACACAACCACACCATGTGTGTAAACATAGTCAATGACTGCAGATACAGTACGCACTGGGACGGGCGCCCAGCATCCTCTATGGACTAAGAGAAAAGGATTTACTGGTAGGTATTAAAATCCTATCTTCTCATACGTCCTAGAGGATGCTGGGGATACTTCAAGAACCATAGGGTTTATACCAAAGCTCTAGAACGGGCGGGAGAGTGCGGATGACTCTGCAGCACCGATTGACCAAACAAGAGGTCCTCCTCAGTCAGGGTATCAAACTTGTAAACTTCGCAAAGGTGTTGATCCCGACCAAATAGCAGCTCGGCAAAGCTGTAATGCCGAGACCCCTCGGCAGCCGCCCAGGATGAGCCCACCTTTCTGGTAGAATGGGCCTTTACCGATTTCGGTAACGGCAATCCCGCCGTAGAATGAGCCTGCTGAATCGTATTACAGATCCAGCGTGCCATAGTCTGCTTGGAAGCAGGAACCCCAATCTTGTTGGGAGCCCACAGGACAAACAGAGCCTCTGTTTTCCTAACCTGCGCCGTTCTGGCGACATAGGATTTTCAAAGCTCTGACCACATCGAGAGACTTCGATTCCGACAAGGCGTCAGTAGCCACTGACACCACAATAGGCTGGTTTACGTGAAACGATAAACCACTTTTGGCAGAAAATTGCTGACGAGTTCTCAACTCCGCTCAATCTGCATGGAAGATTAAATAGGGCTTTTGTGAGACAAAGCCGCCAATGGAGACACCCGCCTAGCGGATGCCAAGGTCAACAGCATGACTTTCCAAGTAAGGAATTTCAACTCAACCTTATGTAAAGGTTCAAACCAATGAGATTGCAGGAACTGCAACACCACATTAAGATCCCCTGGTGCCACTGGGGGCACAAAGGAAGGTTGGATGTGCAGCACGCCCTTCACGAAGGTCTTTCTGAAAGAAAATAGATAAGGCCGAAATTTGTCAATTAATGGAGCCTAACTTTAGGCCCGCATCCACACCTGCTTGCAAAAAATGGAGCAAACGCCCCAGCTGAAATTTTTTTCGTAGGAGTCTTCTTGGATTCACACCAAGACACATATTTTCTCCAAATACGGTGGTAAAGCTTCGCCGTTACTTCTTTTCTAGCCTGAAGCAGTGTGGGAATTGGGAATGACTTCACTGGGAATACCCTTTCTGGCTAGGATCTGGCGTTCAACCGCCATGCCGTCAAACGCAGCCGCGGTAAGTCTTGATACACGCACGATCCTTGCTGTAACAGGTCCTCTCGTAGAGGAAGAGGCCAGGGATCTTCTATGAGTAATTCTTGAAGATCTGGATACCAAGCCCTCCTTGGCCCGTCCGGAACAATGAGGATCGCCTGAACTTTTGTTCTTCTTATGATCTTTATCCCTTCAGAGTGGAAATGTAGGGAACACATAGACCGACTGAAACACCCACGATGTCACGAGGGCGTCCACCGCTATTGCTTGAGGGTCCCTCGACCTGGAACCATATCTCTGAAGTTTCTTGTTGAGGCGAGACGCCATCATGTCTATTTGAGGAATTCCCCAAAGACTTGTCACTTTTGTGAAAACCTCTTGATGAAGACCCCACTCTCCTGGATGGAGATCGTGTCTGCTGAGGAAGTCTGTTTCTCAGTTGTCTACACCCGAAATGAAGACCGCTAATAGAGCGTTCACACGCCTTTCCGCCCAGCGGAAAACTCTTGTGGCTTCTGCCATTGCAGCTTTGCTCTTCGTTCCACCCTAGCGGTTTACTTACGCCACTGCTGTTAAATTGTCAGACTGAATTAAGACGGGCAGATCGCGAAGAAGATGCCCCGCTTGCAGAAGGCCGTTGTAAATAGCCCTTAATTCCAGAATGCTTATTGCAGACAAGCTTTCTGGCTTGACCTTTTTCCCTGGAAATTCTTCCCCTTGAAAGAGTGCTCCCCAGCCTCGGAGACTTGTATCCATGGACACCAGGATCTAATCCTGGATCCCGAACCTTCGTCTCTCTAGGAGGTGAGAACTGTGTAGCCACCACAGGAGAGATATTCTGGTCCTGGAAAATAGGATTATTTTCCGATGCATGTGCAGGTGAGACCCGGACCACATGTCCAACTGGTCCTCTGGCATTTAACCTGCTCACCGAATGGCCTCGTAGGCCACAACCATCTTCTTCATCAACGGAACGTATGGATGGATTTACACTGTTGCAAATCTGATCCGACTCTGGATCCTCAGATCTCTTTCCACTGGAAAAAACAAACTCTCAACAGTTCTGTATCTAACCTTATTCCCAATTCCGACATCCGCGTCGTTGGGATCAACAGTGATTCTGGCAAGTTCAGGAGCCAACCACTGTGTTGAAGAACTGTCAGAGAGAAAACAACGATTTGCACCACTTGTTTCTTGACCTCGCAGTAGTCAGGAGAGCGTCCCAGTATAGAATAATAATGGCTTTTACTATTGAAGGAAAACCATCATACCATCATACTGCCATCACTCCGGTGAATTGGCAATGACAATCCTGACTAGCAAACCCAGGTAATCCTAATGCGGAAGAAACCGTACTTAGACCCTCTTTCTCCTTTTAGAGATTGGAGATCCTTGCCCTGAGAGATTCCATCTTGTAGTTCAACTTCTTAAGTAGAAATTTTTGGGATTGTTCTGACCGAGCCGTCCGGGCTCAGAAGCACGAAAAAGCTTGAACAGCAGCTTTTTTTTTGTTGTTGACCGGGACAGCAGGACAATGTCCTGATCCTGACCCAACTCTTGTATGGCCTCGCATACTACCTCCCCGTCCAGAGGAGAATCGGTAAGATCTATTTGAAAAATCAGTGAGGGGAATCGTCTGGAAACTCCAGTATGTTCCCCTTGGGACTCTATTCTTAACTCACTGGTCCATGTCCATTCCAGGACTGACTGAAGAGTATTAGACGTGGTCCCACCAGTGTGGGCTCCCGCAAGATAGACCCAGCGACATGCGGTGGATGTGGTAGAAACAGAGGATTTCTGCTTCTACGAACTTGAAAAGGCTGCTGACCTCTTACCTTTTCACCTTCTTCTACCTGCAAAGAAGGGGAAAAAACCGTATCCATCCGGTCAAAATGACTGCATCCTACAAAAATGCGTCACCAACCGTTGTGAGGGAACATAGGGGGTCATTCCGAGTTGTTCACTCGTTATTTTTTTTCGCTACAGAGCGATTAGTCGCAAACTGCGCATGCGCAATATACGCAGTGCGCCTGCGCCAAGTAAATTAGCTCAAAAGTTTGGTATTATACTCACGGCGTAACAAAGTTTTTTCATCGTTCTGCTGATCGGAGTGTGATTGACAGGAAGTGGGTGTTTCTGGGCGGAAACTGGCCGTTTTCTGGGAGTGTGCGGAAAAACGCAGGCGTTTCAGGGAAAAACGCAGGAGTGGCTGGAGAAACGGGGGAGTGTCTGGCCGAACGCTGGGTGTGTTTATGACGTCAAACCAGGAACGAAACTGACTGAACTGATCGCAGTGTAGGAGTAACTCTGGAGCTACTCAGAAACTGCTAAGAAATTTCTATTCGCAATTCTGCTAATCTTTCGTTCGCAATTCTGCTATGCTAAGATACACTCCCAGAGGGTGGCGGCTTAGCGTGTGCAATGCTGCTAAATGCAGCTAGCGAGCGAACAACTCGGAATGAGGGCCATAGCTCAAGAAGGTAGACTTACCAGTGGTATCTGCCGAGATCAACTTAACAAAGCCATCCCCAAACCAGGTTTCACCTTCATAGGGAAGATACTCCAGTACTTCTCGGAGTCAGCCTCAGCATTCCATTGGTGAATCCACAACGTCTTCCTAGTCGAGACCGCCATGGAAGTGGCCCGCGAACCCAAGAGTCCTACATCCCTTGTAGTCGCACGGCAGTATGCTGCAATGATATAGACATGACTCAACTTCAGGAGTACCCTGAATTCAACTACTCCCCCATGTGCATGTAATGCTAGTATAATCAACGTACATGCAGACACATAATTAGAGTATCACATATCTTCCTGCATACGATCCTTTGTGACAGAGTCCCTTGCAGAACAGGGGTGACTCTCACTTTCTTATATCCATGAGAAGGAATAACTTTACCTCAGCATTCATCATAAATATTTTTATATATATATATATATATATATATATATATAAATAAATATACCTTCAAATGCATCTATACACACCTATATCATTATCTATATATATATATCTAATACGTATACATATATCCTTCTGTCAGGAACAGCAGGGTCCCTAGTGACGTTAATACATTCCAATGTGTATGAACAGGTACTGAATGCCGATTTTGTGGATCTGATCAGGAAAATAAGATTTTACTCACCGGTAAATCTATTTCTCGTAGTCCGTAGTGGATGCTGGGAACTCCGTAAGGACCATGGGGAATAGCGGCTCCGCAGGAGACTGGGCACAACTAAAAGAAAGCTTTTAGACTACCTGGTGTGCACTGGCTCCTCCCACTATGACCCTCCTCCAAGCCTCAGTTAGGATACTGTGCCCGGAAGAGCTGACACAATAAGGAAGGATTTTGAATCCCGGGTAAGACTCATACCAGCCACACCAATCACACCGTATAACTTGTGATACTATACCCAGTTAACAGTATGAAATATAACGGAGCCTCTCAACAGATGGCACAACAATAACCCTTCGTTAGGCAATAACTACATACAAGTATTGCAGACAATCCGCACTTGGGATGGGCGCCCAGCATCCACTACGGACTACGAGAAATAGATTTACCGGTGAGTAAAATCTTATTTTCTCTGACGTCCTAGTGGATGCTGGGAACTCCGTAAGGACCATGGGGATTATACCAAAGCTCCCAAACGGGCGGGAGAGTGCGGATGACTCTGCAGCACCGAATGAGAGAACTCAAGGTCCTCCTCAGCCAGGGTATCAAATTTGTAGAATTTTGCAAACGTGTTTGCCCCTGACCAAGTTGCAGCTCTGCAAAGTTGTAAAGCCGAGACCCCTCGGGCAGCCGCACAAGATGAGCCCACTTTCCTCGTGGAATGGGCTTTTACTGATTTAGGATGCGGCAATCCAGCCGCAGAATGCTCCAGCTGAATTGTGCTACAAATTCAGCGAGCAATAGTCTGCTTAGAAGCAGGAGCACCTATTTTGTTGGGTGCCTACAGGATAAAAAGCGAGTCAGTTTTCCTGACTCCAGCCGTCCTGGAAATATAAATTTTTAAGGCCCTGACTACGTCCAGTAACTTGGAATCTTCCAAGTCCCTAGTAGCCGCAGGCACTACAATAGGTTGGTACAAGTGAAAAGCTGATACCACCTTAGGGAGAAACTGGGGACGAGTCCTCAATTCTGCCCTATCCATATGGAAAATCAGATAAGGGCTTTTACATGACAAAGCCGCCAATTCTGACACACGCCTGGCCGAAGCCAAGGCCAATAACATGACCACTTTCCACGTGAGATATTTCAAATCCACAGTTTTAAGTGGCTCAAACCAATGTGATTTTAGGAAACTCAACAACACGTTGAGATCCCAAGGTGCCACAGGAGGCACAAAAGGGGGCTGAATATGAAGCACTCCCTTTACAAATGTCTGAACTCCAGGCAGTGAAGCCAGTTCTTTCTGGAAGAAAATCGACAGAGCCGAAATCTGGACCTTAATGGAACCCAAGTTTAGGCCCATAGTCACTCCTGACTCTAGGAAGTGCAGAAAACGACCCAGCTGAAATTCCTCTGTTGGGGCCTTCCTGGCCCACACCACGCAACATATTTTCGCCAAATACGGTGATAATGGTTTGCGGTTACTTCTTTCCTGGCTTTTATCAGCGTAGGAATGACTTCCTCCGGAATGCCCTTTTCCTTTAGGATCCGGAATTCAACCGCCATGCTGTCAAACGCAGCCGCGGTAAGTCTTGGAACAGACAGGGCCCCTGCTGTAGCAGATCCTGTCTGAGCGGTAGAGGCCATGGGTCCTCAGATATCATTTCTTGAAGTTCTGGGTACCAAGCTCTTCTTGGCCCATCCTGAACCACGAGTATCGTTCTTACTCCTCGTTTTCTTATTATTCTCAGTACCTTTGGTATGAGAGGCAGAGGAGGGAATACAAAAACCGACTGGTACACCCACGGTGTCACTAGAGCGTCCACAGCTATTGCCTGAGGGTCCCTTGACCTGGCGCAATATCTAGTTTTTTGTTTAGGCGGGACGCCATCATGTCCACCTGTGGCCTTTCCCAACGGTTTACCAACAGTTAGAAGACTTCTGGATGAAGTCCCCACTCTCCCGGGTGTAGGTCGTGTCTGCTGAGGAAGTCTGCTTCCCAGTTGTCCACTCCCGGAATGAACACTGCTGACAGTGCTAAGACGTGATTTTCCGCCCATCGGAGAATCCTTGTGGCTTCTGCCATCGCCATCCTGCTTCTTGTGCCGTCCTGTCGGTTTACATGGGCGACCGCCGTGATGTTGTCTGATCGGATCAGTACCGGCTGGTTTTGAAGCAGAGGCCCTGCCAGACTCAGGGCATTGTAAATGGCCCTCAGTTCCAGAACATTTATGTGTAGGGACGACTCCTGACTTGACCAAAGTCCTTGGAAATTTCTTCCCTGTGTGACTGCCCCCCAGCCTCGAAGGCTGGCATCCGTGGTTACCAGGATCCAGTCCTGTATGCCGAATCTGCGGCCCTCTTGAAGATGAGCACTCTGCAGCCACCACAGTAGAGATACCCTGGTCCTTGGAGACAGGGTTATCAGCCGATGCATCTGAAGATGCGATCCCGACCACTTGTCCAAGAGGTCCCACTGAAAGGTTCTTGCATGGAACCTGCCGAATGGAATTCTGCTTCGTAAGAAGCTATCATTTTTCCCAGGACTCGTGTGCAGTGATGCACCGATACCTGTTTTGGTTTCAGGAGGTCTCTGACTAGAGATGACAGCTCCTTGGCTTTCTCCTGCGGGAGAAATACTTTTTTCTGTTCTGTGTCCAGAACCATCCCCAGGAACAGTAGGCGTGTGGTAGGAACCAGCTGTGACTTTGGAATGTATAGAATCCATCCGTGCTGTTGTAGCACTTCCCGAGATAATGCTACTCCGACCAACAACTGCTCCTTGGACCTCGCCTTTATAAGGAGATCGTCCAAGTACGGGATAATTAAAAACTCCCTTTTTTCGAAGGAGTATCATCATTTCTGCCATTACCTTGGTAAAGACCCTCGGTGCCGTGGACAGTCCAAACGGCAGTGTTTGGAATTGGTAATGGCAATCCTGTACCACAAATCTGAGGTACTCCTGGTGAGGATGGTAAATGGGGACATGTAGGTAAGCCTCCTTGATGTCCAGGGATACCATGTAATCCCCCTCCTCCAGGCTTGCAATAACCGCCCTGAGCGATTCCATCTTGAACTTGAATTTTTTTATGTATGTGTTCAAGGATTTCAAATTTAAAATGGGTCTCACCGAACCGTCCAGTTTCGGTACCACAAACAGTGTGGAATAGTAACCCCGTCCTTGTTGAAGTAGGGGCACCTTGACTATCACCTGCTGGGAATACAGCTTGTGAATTGCCTCTAGCACAGCCTCCCTGCCTGAGGGAGTTGTCGGCAAGGCAGATTTGAGGAAACGGCGGTGGGGAGATGCCTCGAATTCCAGCTTGTACCCCTGAGATACTACTTGAAGGATCCAGGGATCCACCTGTGAGTGAGCCCACTGATCGCTGAAATTTTTGAGGCGGCCCCCCACCGTAACTGGCTACGCCTGTGGAGCCCCTGCGTCATGCGGTGGACTCAGAGGAAGCGGGGGAAGAATTTGGATTCTGGGAACTGGCTGACTGGTGCAGCTTTTTCCCTCTTCCCTCGTCTCTGTGCAGAAAGGAAGCGCCTTTGACCCGCTTGCTTTTCTGAAGCCGAAAGGACTGTACCTGATAATACAGTGCTTTCTTAGGCTGTGAGGAAACCTGAGGTAAAAAAATTTCTTCCCAGCTGTTGCTGTGGATACGAGGTCCCAGAGACCATCCCCAAACAATTCCTCACCCTTATAAGGCTCTATGTGCCTTTTAAAGTCAGCATCACCTGTCCAGTGTCGGGTCTCTAATACCCTCCTGACAGAATGGACATTGCATTAATTCTGGATGCCAGCCGGCAAAATATCCCTCTGTGCATCCCTCATATATAAGACGACGTCTTTAATATGCTCTTATGTTCGCAAAATAGTATCCCTGTTTGACAGGGTCACAGACCACGCTGCAGCAGCACTATCTGCAGGTCTCAGTCTAGTACCTGAGTGTGTAAATACAGACTTCAGGATAGCCTCCTGCTTTTTATCAGCAGGTACCTTCAAAGTGGCCGTATCCTAAGACGGCAGTGCCACCTTTTTTGACAAACGTGTGAGCGCCTTATCCACCCTAGGGGATATCTCCCAGCGTAACTTATCCTCTGGCGGGAAAGGGTACGCCATCAGTAACTTTTTAGAAATTACCAGTTTCTTATCGGGGGAACCCACGCTTTTTCACACTTCATGGACTCATTTGATGGGGGAACAAAACACTGCCTGCTTTTTCTCCCCACACATAAAACCCTTTTTTAGTGGTACTTGGGTTAATGTCAGAAATGTGTAACACATTTTTTATTGCCGGGATCATGTAACGGATGTTCCTAGTGGATTGTGTATATGTCTCAACCTCGTCGACACTGGAGTCAGACTCCGTGTCGACATCTGTGTCTGCCATCTGAGGGAGCGGGCGTTTTTGAGCCCCTGATGGCCTTTGAGACGCCTGGGCAGGTGCGGGCTGAGAAGCCGGCTGTCCCACAGCTGTTACGTCATCCAGCCTTTTATGTAAGGAGTTGACACTGTCGGTTTATACCTTCCACCTATCCATCCACTCTGGTGTCGGCCCCACAGGGGGCGACATCACATTTATCGGCATCTGCTCTGCCACCACATAAGCCTCCTCATCAAACGTGTCGACACAGCCGTACCGACACACCGCACACACACAGGGAATGCTCTGACTGAGGACAGGACCCCACACAGCCCTTTGGGGAGACAGAGAGAGAGTATGCCAGCACACACCAGAGCGCTATATAATTTAGGGATTAACACTATATTGAGTGAATTTTTCCCAATAGCTGCTTGTATATACAATATTGCGCCTAAATTTAGTGCCCCCCCTCTCTTTTTAACCCTTTGAGCCTGCAAACTACAGGGGAGAGCCTGGGAGCTGTCTTCCAGCTGCACTGTGAAGAGAAAATGGCGCCAGTGTGCTGAGGGAGATAGCTCCGCCCCTTTTTCGCGGACTTTTCTCCCGCTTTTTTATGGATTCTGGCAGGGGTATTTATCACATATATAGCCTCTGGGGCTATATATTGTGATATATTTGCCAGCCAAGGTGTTTTTATTGCTGCTCAGGGCGCCCCCCCCAGCGCCCTGCACCCTCAGTGACCGGAGTGTGAAGTGTGTATGAGGAGCAATGGCGCACAGCTGCAGTGCTGTGCGCTACCTTGGTGAAGACAGAAGTCTTCTGCCGCCGATTTTCCGGACCTCTTCTTGCTTCTGGCTCTGTAAGGGGGACGGCGGCGCGGCTCCGGGAACGAACACCAAGGCCAGTTCCATGCGGTCGATCCCTCTGGAGCTAATGGTGTCCAGTAGCCTAAGAAGCCCAAGCTAGCTGCAAGCAGGTAGGTTCGCTTCTTCTCCCCTTAGTCCCTCGCTGCAGTGAGTCTGTTGCCAGCAGGTCTCACTGTAAAATAAAAAACCTAAAATAAACTTTCTTTCTAGGAGCTCAGGAGAGCCCCTAGTGTGCATCCAGCTCGGCCGGGCACAGAAATCTAACTGAGGCTTGGAGGAGGGTCATAGTGGGAGGAGCCAGTGCACACCAGGTAGTCTAAAAGCTTTCTTTTAGTTGTGCCCAGTCTCCTGCGGAGCCGCTATTCCCCATGGTCCTTACGGAGTTCCCAGCATCCACTAGGACGTCAGAGAAACATTATGGTCGACATAAGAAACATTATTCGAGTCGATCTCAGGGAGTAGTAACATTTTTGCGATCCCGAGGGGTCTGAGAGAAATCAATTCTATGAACATGACTCCCTCCATAAATATTATCGCGTCTGTGATCGTGCCACAGACCAATGTAACTTTACTATACATACATATCCATATAGGTATAGCACTTTTTGATATCACATTATCATGTCAATATCCACCCAGTCAGATATTGTTGGTGCCAACAGGGTCACCCCCCACGTCTGTGTCTCCCATATAGTTTTCTCTCGGGGAAAAATATATCTCTACTGACATGTTGACATTGATTTACATGTACCAAGTACTATTAGGAGTCGACAGCGCCGACATAGTCATTCCCTCTGTGGCAGAGCACTCAGCCTCAGATATGCCGACACACGTGTACCAAACACCCACCGACATCACACTGGCTATAAGGGATAGACCCCAGTACATTCTGTCATGGAAACACATAAGGAGTTTACCAGCTCATTTACACCGCGCTCATGATATAGTGCTTTTATTTTTAACTTATATTGCACCAAACAACTATGCCTCCCCTCGTGTTTCACTCTGATCTATACAGCAGTGTTTTGGAAGGACCAGCGTCTCTGTGAGGAGAAAATGGCGCCGGTTAGAGCTGTGATGGCTAAGCAACGCCCCCTTAATGGCGCACTTCAGTCCTGCTTATTTTTATAGTTTTTTTTATATTGGTGGGGGTCTGTATTTAGTGCCCAGGCACTGTATACTCTGATGTCAGTTGCCATTGAGGTTTTTATGCTGCTCAGGGCGCCATCCCCTGCAGTGCCGTTTTGTATGTGGGAGCGTGGCGCGCAGCGCGGTACCTCAAAAGCAGTCACTGAAATCTTCTGCCGTCACTGAAGTCTTCTGATCTTCTTCTACTCACCCGGCTTCTGACTTCTGGCTCTGCAAGGGGGGTGACGGCGCGGCTCCGGGAACGAGCATCTAGGCGTACCTAGCGATCAGACCCTCTGGAGCTAATGGTGTCCAGTAGCCTAAGAAGCAGAGCCCTGAAACTCACAGAAGTCGGTCTGCTTCTCTCCCCTCACTCCCACGATGCAGGGAGCCTGTTGCCAGCAGGTCTCCCTGAAAATAATAAACCTAACAAAAAGTCTTTTTTCTGAGAAACTCTGGAGAGCTCCTCAGTGTGCATCCAGTCTCACTGGGCACAGAATCTAACTGGAGTCTGGAGAAGGGGCATAGAGGGAGGAGCCAGTTCACACCCCTTTTAAAGTCTTAAAGTGCCCATGTCTCCTGCGGATCCCATCTATACCCCATGGTTCTTGAAGCATCCCCAGCATCCTCTAGGACGTATGAGAAATAGGTATTACTTTTCTGGCTCACAAACAA
This sequence comes from Pseudophryne corroboree, assembly GCF_028390025.1. Classification (NCBI taxonomy): domain Eukaryota; kingdom Metazoa; phylum Chordata; class Amphibia; order Anura; family Myobatrachidae; genus Pseudophryne; species Pseudophryne corroboree. The sequence continues at coordinate 559,703,748 of NC_086444.1, forward strand.
GTACTTCCTTCCATATTAACATAAGTGACATCTCAATAACTCAAAACCTAATCATATGGAAGGAGGAAGAAGGAAGGAAGGAATAAGAGGAGGAAGAGGAGGAAGAGGAAGCAGCCTTTTAGTATTTAACATACAGTAGTAAAACAAGATTATGTTTGCCCCTGTACTGCTAACTCCATCTATAGATGGTGAGAGCGATGTGGTCTCCACTGCAGGCAAAGAGGACCCAGCGAAGCCTTTAAGGCATTGTGGGTCCCCATCTAGTGAAAGTGTAATGTAAATGCACAGACAGGTCGTCGCACATGATACAACAGCCCATCACTGGCACCGTTAGGCTGCTAGCAACAGAGCGGAAGGTGCCGCTAAACAGGGGGGCGTCACTGGATCTCGCTGGAGGAATGTTAAATACCAACAACATATTCGTTCATATCACTGCAATACTAAACTAAATATGCCACTGGTATTAAGGTTCATTGGTAAATGGGGCCCTAAGTTTGCCATGTGAAAGACAAATAATTTCATCATAGTGCTTTAGAGTCAGTGTTTTCATTCTGAATTTGTTTCTGCTTTCTAAATAGAACGACATGGCCAAGAAAAAAAACGAACTGATAGATAGAATGAATAGTGAGGGTTGCTAGTTTCAGTCTGACAGTGTTTTAGGATTGTCAATACAGTATGTCACAACACAGTGCCTACCTTTGGTCTCCAGTGTGACTGGATCGGAGTATTCCCCTGCCACAGCTTTGTTGCAAGCTCGTACTCTAAAGTTCATATACTTGGAGTCAAACTTCAAACCTACATGTAAATATAAGAGTAGTATATGAGTAATGATCTGAGATGGGAAAGCAGCATCTCTGTACACACGAATTGTCACCACATACAAAGCTGCACGCTGTGACATCTTTATCACATATCATTACTTCAAGTATGTCATGTACGGTAGGGTGGTGACAAACAAAAACAAGTTACTGTACAAAAGCATTAATAGTGACCTTGCTGCTACAATGAAGAGTGTAAATACGCAGAAACAAAGCGCAAGTAGCACCAATAGTCTCTAGAGGACAATGAAGAATAGAATGAGCAATGCAATACAGGAATGCATACAGAAAGCTGGTGATACCTGATAAGCCACCAGTACAGTACAAAGATGTTGCCCCAAATTTCCCTATAAAGCTTAAACCATATCTCATATCAATGTCACAAACAGCCACTAATTACAAACCTGGGCCCTCATTCCGAGTTGATCGGTCGCAAGGCGAATTTAGCAGAGTTACACACGCTAAGCCGCCGCCTACTGGGAGTGAATCTTAGCTTCTTAAAATTGCGACCGATGTATTCGCAATATTGCGATTACTAACTACTTAGCAGTTTCAGAGTAGCTCCAGACTTACTCTTCCTGTGCGATCATTTCAGTGCTTGTCGTTCCTGGTTGACGTCACAAACACACCCAGCGTTCGCCCAGGCACTCCCACCGTTTCCCCGGCCACTCCTGCGTTTTTTCCGGAAACGGTAGCGTTTTCAGCCACACGCCCCTGAAACGCCGTGTTTCCGCCCAGTAACACCCATTTCCTGTCAATCACATTACGATCGCCGGAGCGAAGAAAAAGCCGTGAGTAAAAATACTTTCTTCATAGTAAAGTTACTTGGCGCAGTCGCAGTGCGAACATTGCGCATGCGTACTACGCGGATTTTCACTGCGATGCGATGAAAAATACCGAGCGAACAACTCGGAATGAGGGCCCTTATCACTAGAGTCTGTGGTGCTGGTCTCCAATACCAATTGGTTAAAGACAATGGTGAGGTACATATATATTAGAGGGGAACAAGGAACCTTAAGGTTCAGAATTGCACAGACAAAACACCAGGAAAGACACCAACTGTAACTTTATTATATGTCAGAGTAACTATATAATACAATTCAGTAATAAAAAAATAGAAGGTAACATACTGTAAGTATTTCAAGGCTAATCACCAAACCTTACATCAGATCCCACCCACACCCTGGTTCACATGAATGAGACTATCCATTTTAATGTTTCTTTTATAACTTTATAGATACAATACATTTTCTACAATAGCGAGAAGAGAAACATTTCAAATGTCGACATTTTAACTATAAAGGATAAATAAAACTCCATGCAAACCTCTTGGAGGTCTATGTGTGTTGACTATAAAGGGGGGGGATAAAAAATAGGACTTTAATACCTACCGGTAATTCCTTTTCTCGTAGTCCGTAGTGGATACTGGGGAACTGTACTTTAGTACCATGGGGTATAGATCGGGTCCTCTGGAGCCTGGCACTTTAAAACCTTTAGTAAGTGTGTTTGTGTGCTGGCTCCTCCCCTCTTTGCCCCTCCTACCAGATTCAGTCTAGGAAACTGTGCCTGAGGAGACGGACATACCACGAGAGAAGAAAATAGGTACAACAGCGGTGAGGCACTAAGCCAAAACACAACCATAACCGAAAAAGGAGGGCGCTAACCAGAACAGAGGATAGCATCACCAACCTAACCAGGATAGAAAAGCTATTCCAACAACATAAGGGGACCGCAACGGCGGGCCAACCAAACACTTAGTCAGGTAAGCAGGAAATTGAAACACTGAGGCGGGTGCCCAGTACCCACTACGATTAAAGAAATTACCGGTAGGTATTAAATTCCTATTTTCTCTTACATCCTAGTGGATACTGGGGAACTGTACTTTAGTACCATGGGGAAGTCCCAAAGCTCCCAAATGGGTGGGAGAGTGCCGAGATCCCTGTAAAACCGCCTGACCAAACTGAAGGTCATCCTTGGCCAAGGTGTTGAACCGACAAAATTTAACAAAAGTGTTCGAACCAGACCAAGTAGCAGCTCGGCACAACTGCAAGGCCGAGACACCCGGGCAGCCGCCCAGGAAGAGCCCACAGATCTCGTTGAGTGGGCCTGAATAGACGTCGGCAAGGCAGAGCCGCCGAAGTATAGGCTTGTTGAATGGTCAATCTTGTTTAGGAGCCGGACGACCAATCTTGGTGGCATCGTAATGGACAAACAGCGAATCATATTTCCGATGACAAGCAGTCCGTTTGACATAAACCTTGAGACCCTCACCACATCCAAGGACTCTGGACCAACGGAAGCGTCAGACAACACTGGAACCACAATGGGTTGATTCACATGAACAGCAGATACCACTTTTGCCAAAAACTGAGGTCGGGTCCTGAGTTCTACCCTGTCTTCATGAAAAATCAAATAAGGGCTCTTACAGGATAAGGCCTCCAATTCAGAGACGTATCTGGCAGACGCCAATGCTAATAACATCACCGTCTTCCAGGTAAGAAATTTAAATTCCACCCTATGTAAGGGTTCAAACCAATCCGATTGAAGAAAAGACAGAACCACATTGAGATCCCACGGAGCCGTGGGAGGTACGAAGGGCGGTTGCATATAAAGAACTCCTTTTAGGAAGGTTTGTACTTCCGGCAACATAGCGGGTTGTTTCTGCAAGAAAATAGAAAGCGCCGAAATCTGCACCTTGATGGAGCCTAAACGTAGGCCCATATCCACTCCCGCTTGCAGGAAAAGTAGAAAACAACCAATTCTAAATTCCACAGGAGAAACCTTTCTACTTTCATACCAGGAAACATACTTTTTCCAGATACGATGAAAATGTTTTGACGTAACCATTTTCCTGGCCTGGATCATAGTGGAAATCACCCTGGAGGGAAGACCTTTCCTGGCTAGAATCTCCCTCTCAACTACCAAGCCGTCAAACGTAGCCGTAGTAAGTCTGGATAGATGAACGGACCTTGTTGAAGAAGATCCTTTTGGAGCGGCAGAGGCCAGGGATCATCCAGATCCATGGATAGGAGGTATGAGTACCACGCCCCATGGAGGCCAATACGGGGCAATTAGAATTGCTTGAAAGCATTCCCTTCTTAGTATTTTTAGAATCCTTGGGATTAGTGGTAAAGGAGGGAACAGGTACACAAACTGGTACGTCCACGGTGTTGTCAGCACGTCCACTGCTACAGCCTGTGGATCCCTCGTTCTGGAACAGTAACAGCATAGCTTCTTGTTGAGACAAGAAGTCATCAGATCTATCTGAGGACAGCCTCACCGGTGAATTAACTGTTGAAACACCTGGGGATGTAGGTCCCATTCCCCAGGATGGAGGTCGTGTCTGCAGAGGAAGTCTGCTTCCCAGTTGTCCACTCCTCCGCCTAGAAGAGTATTTTTGACACTTCTCGCATCACCGCTATGCTTCTTGTTCTCTCTTGTCGGTTTATGTATGCCACCGCTGTGGCGTTGTCCAATTGAACCTGGATCACCTGATCTTTCAGGAGATGGGAAGCTGGCAAAAGAGCATTGCTCTGAGTTCCAGGATGTTTATTGGCAGAGCAGATAACTGAAGTGACCATATCCCCTGGAACTTGGCCATTGGGTCACAGCCCCCCAACCCCGGAGACGGTCATCCGTTGTCAGTAGAATCCACGAGTGGATATTGAAATTCCTGCCTTCTACCAGGTGAGGAACTTGTAGCCACCACAATAGAGAAATCCGGGCTTTCGGAGTTAAGGTCACTTCCTGATGCATGTGAAGGCGAGACCCTGACCATTTGTCCAGCAGATCCAGCTGAAATGGCCGGGCATGAAATCTGCCATATTGGATTGCCTCATAAGCAGCTACCATCCTGCCCAGCAAGCATATGCACAGATGTATGGATACCTTGTGTCAAACTCGAAAAATATTGTAATGCATACATCACGTACTAACCACACACACATGCCCGCTGCGCGTGCACTTGTTCCGCCGTGCGTGCACATATCCGCAATTTGCGTATGGTCGCTCCCACGATCCTGCGCGTGGTATGGGTATTTACGGCGGAGTTTGTGAGCGCATAGAGGGTTATCAGAACATTACATATTTAACCCAAATAGTGCACTTTGTACACATAGCTCCCCTGCATCACATCAGCAAGTATCAACGGTTTAAATGGTTCCAGGACTAAGGGATTCACGTTTGCATGATAGGAAGGGACAGACAAAGGTTATAGGGTGATGTCTAGTATCCAGCTGTAGGGTATTTTAAGGGTAACATTCCGGTGTTGGTTAGAGAAAGATCGCATGTTCCTGCGTATAGTTATGTGCAGAAGTAGAATATAAATATAAACTGTATATTATGTATGCGGCGGGAATCCAGAGGAGACCACCCACAAGAGCAGTTGGGAAAGACATCGCCCACCTTTTCAAATCAACCTATGACCTCTCCTGTAATGTAAAGATGCATCTCTGTGTCCAATAGACAAAGGGATTACAGTGACCATTGTATTGTATATGGAAGTAGAGTATAAAAAGCCTGTTGTTGCCTGGCTGGTCAGAAGACTCTGAACGCTATCTACCTGATGAGCGGAGGACTGGTCCAGGTTGCGCAAGCGAACATTCTCACGTATCTACATTGACTGTGGCCATTATTCTGTTGTAGATTTATCTTGTTAGCCTTGTAGTGTATAACTTGTACTGTTATCCCCTTTCAAATAATCCACTGTGGCCTTAGAACCCAGCGGTTAACTACAAATCGGTGTTGTGTCCTCATTTCCCTGCTAGGGTTTAAAGTGTATTTAACTGTATATGGTTTAAGAGTGTGTTGATAAGGTGTGTACGCACAGCAAGTACTTGATACCGTCAGCGCTGCGTAAGGTTTAAGGTGTAACATCATTACAGTGCTTTGCGGCACATGGTTTAGAGTGTAAGAATAACATTGCATTGCATTTCGAATAAGGTTTAAAGTTTATCAAGAGGGTGCGCGCGCTGTGCGTACTCTGTACACCCAGCTAATGGCAAATAGCGTACGAAGTGCGTAGCGTGTGTATTAAGTATAGCGGCCGTAGCGGCTCCATGGTAAGAGTGTGTTTAAAGGTATAGCTTTATGGTGTAAAATAATATCGACATTATCACTTGCGAGGACGGAGCACTGAGCGGACCATAGCTTGGATAGCCAAGGCCTTGTACATCAGAAGAAACACCTTCTGAGACACTGTATCCAGTATCATTCCTAGAAACTGAAGACGTTGGGTCGGTTCTAGGTGAGATTTCTGAAAATTTAGGATACACCCATGATCCGTAAGTAGGCGAGTCGTTAGATTGATGCTTTGGAGTAGATGCTCCCTGGACATAGCCTTTATCAGGAGATCGTCCAAGTAGGGGACTATGTTGACTCCCATCATGCGTGAAGACCCTCGGAGCTGTGGATAGTCCAAAGGGTAAGGCCTGAAACTGGAAATGGTCGTCCAAGATGGCGAACCTGAGGTAAGCATGATGAGGGGGCCACATGGGAATGTGTAGGTAAGCATCCTTGACAAACAGATACCAGGAATTCCCCCTCCTCCAGACCGGACACCACTGCCCGCAGGGATTCCATCTTGAATTTGAACACCAGCAGATACGGGCTTAGAGACTTCAGGTTCAAGATGGGGCGCACCTTACCGTCTGGTTTTGGAACAACAAAAAGACTGGAGTAAAGACCCCTGTTGTGTAACGAAGGAGGTACTGGAACCACCACCACCCCTGTCTGCAAAAGATTTTGAATAGCCTCTTGCAAGGTAACTTTTGCTGCGGGTAAAGCTGGTAAACCCGATTTGAAAAATCTGTGAGGAGGAAGTGCTTGAAATTCCAGCCGCTATCCCTGGGAAATGAGGTCCCTCACCCAAGGATCCCGTCAGGACTTCGCCCACAAGTGGGTGAAGTGTTGAAGGCGAGCACCTACCTGGAAGTCGCCTTGCTGCTGGGGCCAACCGTCACGCGGAAGGCTTAGCAGCAGCGGATCCAGCGGTCTGGTCCAGGGACGCAACAATTGCAGGCTTACGGGACTTACCACGAGATCCTCTGGGAGTGGTGGAGACCCCTTGGCCCCTGCCTCTGAATCTTGCCACACAAAAGGACTGCAAGGAGGGACCTGTGTAAGAACGTCGAGCAGGTGGCGCAGCAGACGGCAGATAGATAGATTTACCCACCGTTGCCTGGGAGATCCATTTATTTAACTCGTCCCCAAACAAGGCATCACCTGTAAAGGGAAAATTTTCGACACCCTTTTTGGAATCTGCGTCCGCTGACCATTGACGTAACCACAGAGCTCTGTGTGCCGAAACTGCCATAGCAGTAGTGCGCCCATTTACCTTAAACAATTCCTTTATAGCTTCACTCATAAAATTTGCAGCATCCTGTATGTGTTGCAGCAGAGTAATGACATCATCCTGGGGCAGAGTGTCTTATCCATTAATAAGATTATCAGACCACTTAACTACTGCCCTAGAAATCCAACCACAAACTATCGTGGAATGCTGTGCTACGCCAGCCGCCGTATATATTGCCTTGAGAGTAGTCTCAATTTTACGGTCAGCGCGCTCTTTTAGGGATATAGCCCCTGGCACCGGCAGTACCAATTTCTTAGACAGTCTGGACACAGACGTATCGACTGATGGGGGTTTTTCCCATACCTTTCTGTCCTCAGCTGGGAGGGGAAAAGTAGATAAAAACCTCTGAGGAGTTTTACATTTCTTGTCAGGGTTTACCTATGCCTTCCTGGCCAGGGAGTTTAATTCCTTAGACACAGGAAAGGTGGCCTTGGGTCTAACATTAAAGTACAACTCCTCATCTGGTTCTGCTTCCTGATCTGGTATGTGAAGAACCTCTCTTACAGCATAAATGATGGCCTCCACCCCAGGGGACAGAGAGCTGTCCTCATCCATATCATTATCATCCACATCAGGCTAATCAGAATCCGACTGGAGCACCTGTGGCAGTGAGCATTTATGTGAAACCAACAGAGGGGGCTGAGAAGCCTTTCTGGTATCTGCTGCTTTGGCCATACAATCAATAGACTGTTTTAACACCTGTCTCTCCTTTTTAGCTGCAGTTAATTCTGAATTCACATTGTGAATTATGCTTTTCAAAGTATCTAGCCAGTCAGGTGCCTGTGAGCTGTGTCCAGAGGTGATAAGGAGCGCTGTTCACACATGAGGGATCCCGCAGAAGAAGTGGTAGAGTAACAAGCAGCACACATAACCATGTCAACAGACACAGAGAAACGGAGACCAGCACACAGAACACAGCAGCACAGTGTGTGAAAATATGTGTGTCACCTTATAGATGTGCAGCGGCGCTACCACTGATGTGTCCCCCCCCCTGCTATGACCCCCTGGTACCAGTACAGGGTTTGTAACAGCGTGGGTCCGTGGAGGAGCAGCGTGCGTGCAGCCTTGATGATCCACAGCAGCAGGAAATGGCGCCTTCCCGCCTCTGGTCCCGCTCTCTGGGAAGCCCCGCCCCTGTAATGGTGCACGGTCTCACTAATGCTTATACTAGCTGAATTAGCATTAACAGTACACACAAAGCCTACTGACAGTGAGCACTGTGGAGCATAAGCCCGCTGAGCCAGTGTAGTCCGCAGCGAGCACCGCAACTCATGGCCCGTTAACACCACATGACATGCCGCCAAACCACACCGGGGACCCACTAACCGGGACCCCGGTGTTAACACTCACTGCACCTGACGATCTTTGGCATCTGTTAGAGGGTGGCGGCTAGCTGCTGGCGTGGGCACACACGGTATGGTGTGTAAAACAGCACCTCAGGAGCTCAATGTCCTGTCAGCTGGTTACGAACTATTAACCCTCAGGAGGTTGGTTCGGTCCCCCCTCTAAGTCCCACGAAGCAGGTAGTCTGGTTGCCAACCAGTACTACCTGAAAATAAAACTAAAATAAAAAATAAAGGAAACTCTCTGGAGCTCCAGAGAAATGCACCCGGCTCCTTGGGCACATTTTTCTAAACTGAGTCTGGTAGGAGGGGCATAGAGGAAAGGAGCCAGCACACACATACACTCACTAAAGGTTTTAAAGTGCCAGGCTCCAGTGGACCGGATCTGTACCCCATGGTACTAAAGTACAGTTTCCCAGGGGGCGTGTCCTAGCGGGACATGGAGTAGCAGCTCAGTGCGGGCGCTCTCCACCTACACCATCCGTACAGCATATCTTGAGGAGCACCCGAGTCCACTTTCACACACCTGCTGGGGAAAGGTGCCGTGCCGCCGGGGAGCTGCTGCAGACCGCCCAACGTGCGGTGTTTGCCGGGTTGCTGGGCACCTTTTATCTCCACTCCGGGTCTCCCAAGATGGCGCCGTGACTTCCGGTCCCGGCCCTGCAGCGTGTCTGTACAGCGTGTGCCGCGCTGGGCCTGCCTGTACATCCAGGGACAGTTTCCTGAGTTGCCAGACCCTGACTGCTGGTCTCCTGAGCCTGCTCTGCGCCGGACATCCCAGCTGAGGGCCGCAGTGTGTTTAACCCCCCCCCCCCCCGTGCTGCCTGTGAGCAACGGGGCTGACTGGGTGACTCTGCCTGCCTTCAGGGATGTGTTCCTGCCTTACAAGACCCTGATTCCTGCGTTGCCAGACCCTGCCTGCTGGTCTCCTGAGCCTGCTCTGCGACGGACACCACAGCTAAGGACCGCAGTGAGTTTAGAACCCCCCTGTGCTGACTGTGTGCAAACGGGGCCGGGGGGCTGCCTGTGTGACTCTGAACAACTGGCTTCGCTCTCCCCACGTAGGGAGTGACAGGCAGGGACTCCTCTGTTCTTTACTCCAGGCATATCTGCCCCTGGAGCCATAACCCTGCCTTTTTTTATTTTATTTTATTATATTTTACAGTGCCCTGCTGTGGGTCCTACAAATATTGTGTGCTTCCCCCATACTGCGCACTGAGCTACATAACTATTTCTTTACCCAGGACTGGTGCTGCATCCTGCGCCACCTCCATAGTTTTTATGCTTATATTCTGAGGATTTCTTATTGCGTCGCTTATACAGCTGCCTCATTGGACCTGTAACCGTTACTGTCCTTTTGGTGTACCGTTCTTTTTTTGATTCTGCTTCATATCCTGCTGTTGCTGTGCCTTCCCCGAGCTGCTCAACTTGTTTTGCCTCAATATATCTAATAATGGTGAGGAATCACCACAAAACTGCTGCGGCCCGGCTCGCACAGTAGTCACATACCCCTGGAAGGAATGCGGCAACACTGGACAGGGGTGGGGATACCCCCCCTCCTCCAGCCTCCCCCAGTCAGTCATCTTCTTGTCGAGGCTACTGATGATGTGCTACAGAAAGAGTTGGAGGCCCTAGCGGCTAGCGAGTCTCGTTTCTGACAAGATAGGTCAAGTTCAGGCTGACTTGACCATAAAACATCACGATATCCAAAAAGTCAGAGAGCGGGTTGGGGAGGTTGAAACCCGTACTTCTACTTTGGAGGGTAAAATCTCACCGCTTAGCTCCCGTGTCACCGCCATTGATGGTCAGCTGTCAGATATTAAAGGCAAAATGCTAGATATGGAAGGCAGACTCAGGAGGAATAATGTCCGATTTGTGGGGCTTCCGGAAAAAAAAGTAGGGTACTGACCCGGAGAAGTTCCTTGAGACTTGGCTGACGAACTCTTTTGGTACTGACTCCTTTATGCCATTTTTCACGGTTGAACGGGCTCACAGGAGTCCTTTCAGACCACTGCCACCAGGTGCACCACCGCGCACCCTGATAGCAAAATTTCTCCATTATCGGGACTGGGATGCTGTTCTGTCGTTGGTGCGCACCAAGGGCCCCTTGTTATGGAACGGTTCCAAAATTTCGGTGTTTCCTGACTTTGCGCTGGAGGTGCAAAAAGACTGTGCACAATTTATTACGATTAAAAGGCATCTCAAGGATCTTAATTTACAGTATACAATGCTTTTTTCCTCTAGGCTTAGGGTAGTGGCAGACGGTGAAACAAAATTCTTTGCTATACCTCGGGAAGCTGCCCTGTGGCTAGACCGCTGGGCCCCGGCTAGACGGGCACTTGCAGCTGATCCATAATGCTTGTTTGTTTATTTCTTTGTTTTATCTTGGCTACTGTCAGTTGCTAATAATGATACTGCATTATGTTACCCAGATGATGCTACGATGATTCTGTTTTTGTTTATTATCTCACTCCACTGATGTGTTTTGTTTTTTTGAAGGGCTCGGGGTGGTGTCTCCCCACTTTCCTCATGTGAGGGTGGGAGGCCTGCACTTTTTGTTATTGTTTCTTTGGATGCTGCTAAGGCATTTGACTCAGTGGAGTGGGGTTTCTTGTGGGGGACTTGGACCGATTTGGCATTGGACCCAATTTTAAAAAATGGGTCCAACTTCTATACTCTGCTCCCACAGCTAGGGTTTCTGTTAATGGCCACATCTCCTCCAGCTTTCCTCTACAGAGAGGGACGAGGCAGGGGTGTCCTCTATCCCCGATCCTTTTGCCCTAGCTATAGTGCCATTGGCCTGTATTATTAGATCTTCCTTGCGGGTGGCGTGTTTCCGGTTGGGTGGCAGGACAGACAAAAATAGGATTTTAATACCTACCGGTAAATCCTTTTCTCCTAGTCCGTAGAGGATGCTGGGGTCCACTTCAGTACCATGGGGTATAGACGGTTCCGCAGGAGCCATGGGCACTTTAAGACTTTTCAAGGGTGTGAACTGGCTCCTCCCTCTATGCCCATCCTCCAGACCTCAGTTATAGGAACTGTGCCCAGGGAGACGGACATTTCGAGGAAAGGATTTACTTTTATACTAATGGTGAGATTCATACCAGCTCACACCTCAACCATGCCACACAACATGGCATTCAACATAACACACGCCGACAGGCATGAACCATTTACAGCAACATGCTGAAAACAAATGAAACACAACTAGAACTATAAAGAACAAACTGCAGGTAAAGTACGCACTGGGTCGGGTGCCCAGCATCCTCTACGGACTAGGAGAAAAAGATTTACCGGTAGGTATTAAAATCCTATTTTCTCATACGTCCTAGAGGATGCCGGGGTCCACTTCAGTACCATGGGGTTATACCAAAGCTCCAGTACGGGCGGAGAGTGCGGATGACCCTGCAGTACCGATTGACCGAACTTGAGGTCCTCATCGGCCAAGGTGTCAAACTTATAAAATTTAGCAAATGTGTTTGACCCTGACCAAGCAGCTGCTCGGCAAAGTTGTAAAGCCGAGACGCCCCAGGCAGCCACCCAGGATGAGCCCACTTTCCTAGTAGAATGGGCCTTTACCGACTTCGGTACCGGCAAGCCTGCCGTAGAATGAGCGTGCTGAATTGTCCCTCTGATCCAGCGCGCAATAGTCTGCTTAGAAGCAGGACACCCAATCTTGTTGGGAGCATACAGGACAAACAGAGCCTCTGTTTTCCGTAATCGAGCTGTTCTTGCGACATAAATCTTCAAAGCTCTAACCACATCTAAAGACTGTGACTCAGTGAAAGTGACAGCTTCTACTGGCACCGCAATAGGTTGGTTTATGTGGAAGGATGAAACCACCTTTGGAAGAAATTGTTGACGAGTTCTTAACTCTGCCCTATCTTCATGGAAGATCAGGTAAGGGCTCTTGTGAGACAAGGCCCCCAAACTCAAACACCCGCCCTGCGGATGCCAAGGCCAAAAGCATCACCATTTTTCAAGTGAGAAACCTCAATTCTATCTCCTGCAGAGGTTCAAACCAATCTGATTGAAGGAACTGCAACACCACATTAAGCTCCCATGGTGCCACTGGAGGCACAAATGGAAGCTGGATGTGTAGAACCCCTTTCACGAACGTCTGAACTTCTGGAAAGGCGGCCAATTGTTTTTGAAAGAAAACTGATATGGCCGAAATCTGGACCTTGATTGACCCCAATGTAAGACCCGCATTCACACCAGCCTGCAGAAAATGGAGAAAACGTCCCAACTCACTCTCTTCCATAGGAGCCTTCTTGGATTCACACCAAGACACATCTTCTCCAAATACGGTGGTAATGTTTAGATGTTACTCCTTTCCTGGCCTGAATAAGAGTGGGGATGACTTCCTTGGGAATACCCTTTCGGGCTAGGATCCGACGCTCAACCGCCATGCCGTCAAACGTAGCCGCGGTAAGTCTTGATACACACATGGCCCCTGCTGTAGTAGGTCCTCTCGAGGAGGAAGAGGCCGAGGATCTTCTATGAGCAACTCCTGAAGATCTGGATACCAAGCCCTCCTTGGCCAGTCCAGGGCAATGAAGATTGCTCAAACTCTTGTTCTTCTTATTATTTTGAGAACTTTTGGAATCAGTGGAAGTGGAGGGAAAACATATACCGACCGAAACACCCACTGGGTCACCAGTGCATCCACTGCTATTGCTTGAGGGTCTCTCGAACTGTAACAATATCTCTGAAGCTTCTTGTTTAGACGAGATGCCATCATGTCTACTTGAGGAACTCCCCAAAGACTTGTCACCTCTGCGAAGACTTCTTGGTGGAGGCCCCACTCTCCTGGATGGAGATCGTGTCTGCTGAGGAAGTCTGCTTCCCAGTTGTCCACTCCCGGAATGAAAATTGCTGACAGAGCTCTAACATGTCTTTCTGCCCAGAGGAGAATCCTCGTCACCTCTGCCATTGCCGCTCTGCTTTTCGTTCCACCTTGCTTATGTATGCGACTGCTGTTACATTGTCCGACTGGATCTGCACGGGATGATCTTGAAAAAGATGTACCGCTTGTAGAAGGCCGTTGTAAATGGCTCTCAATTCCAGAACGTTTATGTGAATGCAGGCTTCCTGACTTGACCATTTTCCTTGGAAGCTTTCCCCCTGTGTGACAGCTCCCCAGCCTCGGAGACTTGCATCCGTGGTTATTAGGACCCAGTCCTGAATCCTGAACCTGCGTCCCTCTAATAGGTGAGTACTGTGTAGCCACCACAGTAGCGAAATCCTGGCTTTGGGGGACTGGATTATTTTCTGGTGCATGTGTAGGTGGGATCCGGAACATGCACCAGGTCCCACTGGAATACTCTGGCATGAAATCGGCCAAACTGTATGGCCTCGTAGGTCGCTACCATTTTCCCCAACAACCGAATGCATTGATGGATCGACACGCTTGTTGGTTTCAATATTTGTTTGACCATTTTCTGGATTTCCAGAGCCTTTTCCACTGGAAGAAATACTCTCTGTACTTCTGTGTCCAGAATCATCCCTAAAAAAAAAGGACAATCTTGTCGTATGTTCCAACTGCGACTTTGGAAAATTCATGATTCAACCGTGTTGTTGGAGTATTGACAGGGAGAGTGCGATGTTCTGCACCAACTGTTCCCTGGATCTCGCTTTTATCAGGAGATCATCCAGATAAGGAATTATATTGACTCCTTTTTAACGAAGGAGGACCATCATCTCCGCCATCACCTTGGTGAATACCCTCTGTGCCGTGAAGAGTCCGAACGGCAACGTCTGGAACTGGTAATGGGAATCCTGTACTGCGAATCTCAGATAAGCTTGGTGAGGAGGATAAATTGGAACATGCAAGTAAGCATCTTTTATGTCTACTGACACCATGAAGTCCCCCTCTTCCAGACTGGAAATCACTCTCCTCAGGGATTCCATCTTGAACTTGAACCTTTTCAGGTAGAGATTCAGATTTTTCAGGTTTAAAATCGGTCTGACTGAGCCGTCCGGCTTCAGAACTACAAAGAGGCTTGAATAAAAAAACCTTCTCCTTACTGTGCCAAGGGTACCAGGACAATTACCTGATCCTGACATCATTTTTGAATTGCCGTTGTTACTGCCTCTCTTCCCGGAAGAGAAGCTGGCAAGGTCGATTTGAAAAATCGGCATGGGGGGACATCTTGAAGCTCTAGTTTGTACCCATGGGACACTATTTGTAAGACCCATTGGTCCAGGCCAGATTGAATCCAGATTTGGCTGAAAATTTCAGACGTGCTCCCACCCGAGCAGATTCCCGCAAGGGAGCCCCAGCGTTATCCTGCAGATTTGGCAGAAGCAGGGGTGGACTTCTGCTCCTGCGATCCGGGAGACGCTGCGGATTTCTTTCCTTTTCCCCTTCCCCTACCTGCAAAAAAGGGGGAACCTTTGGCCTTTTTGTATTTGTTGGGCCGAAAGGAGTGTATGTGAGAGTGATGTGTCTTTTTCGCCGATGTAGGAGCATAAGGCAAGAATGTCGACTTACCTGCGGTAGCCGCCGAGATTAACGCATCCAGTCCATCACCAAACAAGGCCTCATCTTTATACGGGAGAGCCTCCATATTTCTTTTGGAATCTGCATCAGCATACCCCTGGCGAATCCCTAACGCCCTCCGAGCCGATACTGCCATGGTAGCGGTTCTTGATCCCAAGAGACCAATATATTTCATGGTTTCTAGTACGTACGCAGCAGTGTCTTTGATATGACCTAACGTTAGGAGTATCTCGTCTCCATCTATTGTGTCAATGTCTAATGACAAATTTTCTGACCACTTTTCAATAGCACTACTCACCCACGCACAGACAATGGTAGGCCTGAGTAGTGTCCCATTGGCCACATCAATAGATCACCTCACTCACTTGCGGTCTGTTGGCTCCTCAAGTGAAGCCATTCCAGGCGCAGGGAGAAACACCTTTTCTCTTTTATGACAGGGCCCTGTCTAAAATGCGGGGGTGACTCCCACCTTTTGGAAAAAGGTAAGCTGCCTGAATTCCTTTTATGAATCTGAAATTTCTTTTCAGGTTTAATCAGACTCCCACCAAGAGACTGTTCAACTCCTGAGATGGAGGGAAAAATAAGAATTTACTCACCGGTAATTCTATTTCTCGTAGTCCGTAGTGGATGCTGGGGACTCCGTAAGGACCATGGGGAATAGACGGCTCCGCAGGAGACTGGGCACATCTAAAGAAAGATTTAGGACTATCTGGTGTGCACTGGCTCCTCCCCCTATGACCCTCCTCCAAGCCTCAGTTAGGACACTGTGCCCGGAAGAGCTGACACAATAAGGAAGGATTTTAAATCCCGGGTAAGACTCATACCAGCCACACCAATCACACCGTATAACTCGTGATAGGAACCCCGGTTAATAGTATGATAACAACGGAGCCTCTGAACAGATGGCTCGCAATAACAACCCGATTTGTATAACAATAACTATTTACAAGTATTGCAGACAATCCGCACTTGGGGTGGGCGCCCAGCATCCACTACGGACTACGAGAAATAGAATTACCGGTGAGTAAATTGTTATTTTGACGTCCTAGTGGATGCTGGGGACTCCGTAAGGACCATGGGGATTATACCAAAGCTCCCAAAAGGGCGGGAGAGTGCGGATGACTCTGCAACACCGAATGAGAGAACTCCAGGTCCTCCTCAGCCAGGGTATCAAATTTGTAGAATTTTGCAAACGTGTTTGCCCCTGAACAAGTAGCAGCTCGGCAAAGTTGTAAAGCCGAGACCCCTCGGGCAGCCGCCCAAGATGAGCCCACCTTCCTTGTGGAATGGGCTTTTACAGATTTAGGCTGCGGTAGTCCCACCGCAGAATGCGCCAGCTGAATAGTGCTACAAATCCAGCGCGCGATAGTCTGCTTAGAAGCAGGAGCACCCAGTTTGTTGGGTGCATACAGGATAAACAGCGAGTCAGTTTTCCTGACTCCAGCCGTCCTGGAAACATAAATTTTCAGGGCCCTGACTACGTCCAGCAACTTGGAATCCTCCAAATTCCTAGTAGCCGCAGGCACCACAATAGGCTGGTTCAAGTGAAACGCTGATACCACCTTCGGGAGAAACTGAGGACGAGTCCTCAACTCTGCCCTATCCATATGGAAAATCAGATAAGGGCTTTTATATGACAAAGCCGCCAATTCTGACACACGCCTGGCCGAAGCCAGGGCCAACAGCATGACCACTTTCCACGTGAGATATTTCAAATCCACAGTCTTAAGTGGTTCAAACCAATGTGATTTCAGGAACTCCAAAACCACATTGAGATCCCAAGGTGCCACTGGGGGCATAAAAGGAGGCTGAATATGCAGAACTCCTTTGACAAAAGTCTGAACTTCAGGCAGTGAAGCCAGTTCTTTCTGGAAGAAAATCGACAGGGCCGAAATCTGGACCTTAATGGACCCCAATTTGAGGCCCAACGTCACCCCTGCTTGCAGGAAATGCAGGAATCGACCCAGTTGAAATTCCTCCGTTGGGGCCTTCCTGGCCTCACACCAAGCAACATATTTCCGCCAAATGCGGTGATAATGTTTTGCGGTGACATCCTTCCTGGCTTTGATCAGGGTAGGGATGACTTCCTCCGGAATGCCCTTTTCCTTCAGGATCCGGTGTTCAACCGCCATGCCGTCAAACGTAGCCGCGGTAAGTCTTGGAACAGACAGGGCCCCTGCTGCAGCAGGTCTTGTCTGAGCGGCAGAGGCCAAGGGTCCTCTGAAAGCATCTCTTGAAGTTCCGGGTACCAAGCTCTTCTTGGCCAGTCCGGAACCACGAGTATAGTTTTCACTCCTCGCCTTCGTATTATTCTCAGTACCTTGAGAATGAGAGGCAGAGGAGGAAACACATAAACCGACCTGGCGCAATATCTTTTTAGCTTTTTGTTGAGGCGGGACGCCATCATGTCCACCTGTGGTCTTTCCCAACGGTTTACCAGCATTTGGAAGACTTCTGGATGAAGTCCCCATTCTCCCGGGTGGAGGTCGTGGCTTAGGGCATTGTAAATGGCCCTTAGCTCCAGAATATTTATGTGAAGCGAAATCTCCTGATTTGACCACAGTCCTTGGAAATTTCTTCCCTGTGTGACTGCACCCCAGCCCCGAAGGCTGGCATCCGTGGTCACCAGGACCCAGTCCTGTATTCCGAATCTGCGGCCCTCTAGTAGATGAGCCCTCTGCAGCCACCACAGCAGCGACACCCTGGTCCTTGCCGACAGGGTTATCCGCTGTTGCATCTGGAGATGGGACCCGGACCATTTGTCCAACAGGTCCCACTGGAAAGTCCTTGCGTGGAACCTTCCGAATGGAATTGCTTCGTACGAAGCTACCATTTTTCCCAGGACTCGTGTGCATTGATGTACCGACACCTGTCCGGGTTTTAGGAGGTCTCTGACTAGAGATGACAACTCCTCGGCTTTTTCCACTGGAAGTAACACTTTTTTCTGGTCTGTGTCCAGAATCATTCCCAGGAACAGAAGACGTGTCGTCGGGACCAGCTGTGACTTTGGAATATTGAGAATCCAGCCGTGCTGTTGTAGCACTTCCCGAGAAAGTGCTACCCCCACTACCAACTGTTCCTTGGACCTCGCCTTTATCAGGAGATCGTCCAAGTACGGGATAATTAAAACTCCCTTCTTGCGAAGGAGTATCATCATGTCTGCCATCACCTTGGTAAAGACCCTCGGTGCCGTGGATAACCCAAACAGCAGCGTCTGGAACGGATAGTGACAGTCCTGTACCACAAATCTGAGGTACTCCTGGTGAGGAGGGTAAATGGGGACATGCAGGTAGGCATCCTTGATGTCCAGAGAGACCATGTAATCCCCCTCGTCCAGGCTCGCAATAACCGCCCTGAGCGATTCCATCTTGAACTTGAACTTTCTGATATACGTGTTCAAGGATTTTAAATTTAAGATGGGTCTCACCGAACCGTCCGGTTTCGGTACCACAAACATTGTGGAATAGTAACCCTTTCCTTGCTGAAGGAGGGGTACCTTGACAATCACTTACCGTGAATACAGTTTTTGGATAGCCACCAACACTGCCTCCCTGGCAGAGGGAGTTGCTGGTAAGGCAGATTTTAGAAAACGGCGGGGGGGGGGGGGGGGACATCTCGAATTCCAGCCTGTACCCCTGAGATACTTGAAGGATCCAGGGATCCACCTGTGAGAGAGCCCACTGTGTGCTGAAATTTCTGAGACATGCCCCCACCGTACCCGGGTCCGCCTGTGAAGCCCCAGAGTCATGCTGTGGACTTACCGGGGAGGACTTTTGCTCTTGGGAACTGGCTGTATGCTGCAGCTTTTTCCCTCTACCTTTGCCTCTCGGCAGAAAGGATGCGCCTCGAGCCCTCTTGTGTTTATGGGGCCGAAAGGACTGTACTTGATAATACGGTGCTTTCTTTTGCTGTGGGGTAGCCTGTGGCAAAAATGTCGATTTCCCAGCCGTAGCTGTGGAAACGAGGTCTGAAAGACCATCCCCAAACAGTTCCACCCCCTTATTTGGCAAAACTTCCATGTGCCTTTTTGAATCGGCATCACCTGACCACTGCCGAGTCCATAACCCCCTTCTGGCGGCAATGGACATTGCGCTTATTTTTGATGCCAGCCGGCAAATATCCCTCTGTGCATCACGCATGTATAAGACAGCGTCTTTTATATGCTCTATTGTCAGCAAAATATTGTCCCTATCCAGGGTATCAATATTATCCGACAGGGAATCTGACCACGCAGCAGCAGCACTGCACATCCATGCTGATGCAATCGCTGGTCGCAATATAATGCCCGTGTGTGTATATATAGCTTTTAGGGTAGCCTCCTGCTTTCTATCAGCAGGATCCTTTAGGGCGGCCGTATCCTGAGACGGTAGTGCCACCTGTTTTGATAAACGTGTAAGCGCTTTATCTACCCTAGGGGATGTTTCCCAACGTGACCTATCCTCTGGCGGGAAAGGGTACGCTGCCAATAACCGTTTAGAAATTATCAATTTCTTATCGGGGGAAGTCCAGGCTTCCTCACACACCTCATTTAATTCCTCAGATGCAGGAAAAACTACTGGTAGTTTTTTCTCACCGAACATAATACCCTTTTTTGTGGTACCTGGGGTACTATCAGAAATGTGTAATACATTTTTCATTGCCTCAATCATGTAACGGGTGGACCTATTGGAGGGTACACTAGTCTCATCGTCGTCGACACTGGAGTCGGTATCCGTGTCGACATCTGTGTCTGCCATCTGAGGTAGCGGGCGTTTTAAAGCCCCTGATGACATTTGAGACGCTGGAACAGTCACAAGCTGAGTAGCCGGCTGTCCTATGTCGTCAAACCTTTTATGTAAGGAGCTGACACTGTCACGTAATTCCTTCCATAAATCCATCCACACAGGTGTCGACCCCTCAGGGGGTGACAACACATTTACAGGCATTTGCTCTGCCTCCACATCATTTTCCTCATCATACATGTCGACACAGCGGTACAGACACACAGCACACACACAGGGAATGCTCTGACAGAGGACAGGACCCCACAAAGCCCTTTGGGGAGACAGAGGGAGAGTATGCCAGCACACATCAGAGCGCTATATAACAGAGGGATATCACTATACAGAGTGTTTTCCCCTATAGCTGCTTGTATTATATATATACTGCGCCTAAATTTAGTGCCCCCCCTCTCTTTTTTACCCTTTCTGTAGTGCAGGACTGCAGGGGAGAGCCAGGGAGCGATCCTTCCAGCGGAGCTGTGAGGGAAAATGGCGCCAGTGTGCTGAGGGAGATGGCTTCGCCCCTTTTTCGGCGGGCTTTCTCCCGCTTTTTGTGTTATTCTGGCAGGGGTAATTTTCACCTATATAGCCTCTGGGGCTATATATGGTGTCAGTTTTGCCAGCCAAGGTGTTAATATTGCTGCTCAGGGCGCCCCCCCCCCCCCCAGCGCCCTGCACCCATCAGTGACCGAAGTGTGTGGTGTGCATGAGGAGCAATGGCGCACAGCTGCAGTGCTGTGCGCTACCTTGGAGAAGACAGAAGTCTTCAGCCGCCGATTTTCCGGACCTTCTTGCTTCTGGCTCTGTAAGGGGGGCGGCGGCGCGGCTCCGGGAACGGACGACGAGGTCGGGTCCTGTGTGTGATTCCTCTGGAGCTAATGGTGTCCAGTAGCCTAAGAAGCCCAAGCTACCACCTCTTAGGTAGGTTCGCTTCTTCTCCCCTTAGTCCCTCGCTGCAGTGAGCCTGTTGCCAGCAGGTATCACTGTAAAATAAAAAACCTAAACTATACTTTCTTTCTAGGAGCTCAGGAGAGCCCCTAGTGTGCATCCAGCTCGGCCGGGCACAGAAATCTAACTGAGGCTTGCAGGAGGGTCATAGGGGGAGGAGCCAGTGCACACCAGATAGTCCTAAATCTTTATTTAGATGTGCCCAGTCTCCTGCGGAGCCGTCTATTCCCCATGGTCCTTACGGAGTCCCCAGCATCCACTAGGACGTCAGAGAAATTACATTACTTCTTTACTAAAGTAAACCCTCTCCTTGTGGTAAAAGAGGGGGCTTCGTAACTTCTAACACCTCCTTTATAGCTAAAACATGTTTTGAATGCTTTTTGCTAACTTAGGACCTATTCCACTGGATTCACTAGTGTCGACACAGGAATCAGAGTCCGTGTCGGTATCCGTTTGTACTACTTGTTTGTATGTGACCCAGAGGGGTCCCTGTGGTTGAAAGGCAGAACTATTAAAAATCACATCTTCAAGAGATTATATTCAGTTTTCTGTATGAGATTTAGTCCAACCTCTTACTGATATGATTCACACTATCATGTAACCTTTCACCCAGTCAGGCTCTTGGTGTCATATTACACCTCTGTGTCCCTAACATGTCTCCACAGAGTTCCCTGCCACAGACATGTCACACATGTGCACAACCACACCACAGACACTCCTGGACTTATAGGGGACAGACCCACAGTAAAATCTGTCAGAGGGACACAGATAGGATTTGCCAGTTCACAACCCAGCGCCAGTAACACAATGTCTGTGAACACAAAATGCCCACTGACATGTAGCGCTTTTATAATGCTAATCACACAATTATATAGCACCAAATTCACTGTGGCCCCCCCTGTTTTGCACCCTGATACTTTTTCAATAGTGGAGGAGGACCAGCGTGGTCTCTGCAGCCTGAGGAGAGAAAATGGCGCTGAGCAGTGTGCTAGCTGGCTGACTGAGGAAGCTCCACTCTTCAATGGTGTGTTTCTCCTCAGCTTTTATGAGGTTATTTATTATACTGGCGGGGGTAGGACTGTGCCTCAGCAACTTATGCCCCTTATTTATGCCAGGTTTCATGCTGCCCAGGGCGCCCCCCCCCCCCCCCCACGCCCTGCAGTGCCTGTGTATGTGTGGGCAACATGGCGCGCTGCGCTTCCGCCAGCCGTGCGGTACCTTTAGCCGTCACTTTTTTGATTGAAGATCTGTCTTCTAACACTCGCCTGTCTTCTGACTTCTGGCTCTGTGAGGGGGTGATGGCGTGCTGTGGGTGTGAGCATCTAGGCACGGCTAGCATTCAGTTCCCTTCAGGAGCTAATGGTGTCCTGTCAGCCAGAAGCAGAGCCATGAAACTCTTTAGGAAGTTGGTTCCTACGTCTGCCCCCTCAGTCCCACGAAGCAGGGAGACTGTTGCCAGCAGTTCTCCCTGAAAATAAAAAACCTAACATAAGTCTTTTCAGAGAAACTCAGTAGAGCTCCTCTGGAGTGCATCCAGTCTGCCTGGGCACATTTCTAAAACTGAGGTCTGGAGGAGGGGCATAGAGGGAGGAGCCAGTTCACACCCTTGAAAAGTCTTAAAGTGCCCATGGCTCCTGCGGAACTGTCTATACCCCATGGTACTGAAGTGGACCCCAGCATCCTCTAGAACGTATGAGAAATTGCTCTTTATGCAGATGACATTCTCTTATTTATATCTCATTATTCCACTACTATGCCTCATGTTTTGGAAATAATTGATACTTTTGGGCGATTCTCTGGTTTGTCCATTAACTGGGACAAGTCTTGCATCCTTCCGCCTAGAGGCCACTGTCCTGCTTGCCCCCCGGGGACCTGCCGCTTTGCTGGTTGGACTCTCTTAAATACTTGGGTGTATGGATTACTAACCAGTCTTCACAATTTACTGACTTGAATATACGTCCACAATTGGACTATCTACGGTCTCGTATTAGGGTATGGGGTAAATTGCCACTCACTGTCACAGGTAGAATTAACTTAATTAAAATGGTTGTACTACCTAAAATGCTTTATGTCCTCCAGCATTCCCCTGTCTACCTCCCCCAGAAGTTATTTGCTACTATAGATGGTCTCTTATCCTCACTAGTTTGGTCCAACCGTAGGGCTCGGATTAAATTAGATACTCTAACTAGGCCCCGTGGCTCAGCTGGTCTTGCCCTTCCCAAATTTAGATTCTACTACCTGGCGGCTCAGTAAGTTCATCTAATTTCCTGGGTTACCAGCCCCTCTGGGGATACATTAATCTCCAGTGTACTATCAGTATATAGGACGAATCTGTCACCACTACAGCTTTTACTGAGTGACAATGTTACTCTCCTCACGATGCCGCTTGTTAAACAGGCTATTATGGTATGGAGGCAGGTACATTTTATTTTGCGGGGGGGAGGGATGGGACCCTGACACTCCACTGACCTACACCCGTGCCTTTCCTCATTTCGCTTACTTACAAATGGGGTCGGTGTGGGGGCGCTGGGGTATTTGTTTTCTTAATCACCTGTATTCCTCGGGTACACTTAAATCTTTTGGACAACTACAAGTGGAGTTTAACATAGCCACATCATATTATTATCGATATCTTCAGCTTCGTCACGCATGCGCATCTCAGTTCAGTGCTGCTCCACCTCTCCTTCAGACATTACCTGTTCACCTGCTTTTGACTAATATTGTAAAATCCGGGGCTGTTTCTACCCTTTGCGCTGCTCAGTGCCCATCATTCTGGTAGTCTCCCTCACCTTAAGTCCAAATGGGAAGTTGATTTGGGCCCTGTTACTTTAGACACATGGGAAGAGGCTTTGGGGGCCTCGCGTATAGCTACCACCTCGGCTCCCTTCCAACAAATACACTTATTTATACTCCATCGAGTCTATATTACCCCCATCCGGCTCGCTAACATAGCAGGACGGGGTGACTTTAGGTGCCTGAAGTAGTGTTCACTCTAGGAGTGAAAAGGGGCAGGGCGCCGGACCCCGGGGGCACATGTGCTTCGCCGCACACGCCCCCGAAACGGGGGCGCGGCCATGCAAATTAGGGGGCGTGGCCACGCATACGTCATTTTAGGGGACGGCGCGGCCCACAGACGCTACTATAGAGAGCGTCTGTGGCCGGTGACGTCACTGTTGGGGGCGTGCCCGCTTCCCCCAGCCCTCTCCCAATGCGTGAATGGATGCCGCGCGCATGCGCACGGCAACTATACACGCCGGGAGGGCAGGAAGCGGGCGGCTGTTCTAGCAGGGCGCCGCAAAAGGGGCAGCGCGGGTTTTGCCTGCTAAAAAACGGGCAGGGTGCGGCGCCCTGCTAAAACAGCCTAGAGTGAACACTACTGAAGTGTGCCTCCTCAGATGGTACCTTCTGGCATCTCTTGTGGTCTTGTCAGGTGGTACAAGCCTTCTGGCAAGCGGTGATACAGATAATAAATTCTACGGGGATCCCCTCTGATGTGTTTACCCCCCTTGTGTGTATCCTTGGAGTGTTAAATGAGGAGATACTGGATGTACTTTCTAGAAGATACATCTTTAATTTATGTGCTTTGGCCAAAGTATTGATAGCACGCTCTTGGATGGCGACTACAGGCCCTGATATTAATCAGTGGATCCCGCTTGTGAATTTCCGTTGTGTCCCATGAAAAATGTGTCTATATTTCTAGGAAGGCCCCGGAAATTTTTTATAAAGTGTGGGATAGGTGGTTATCTTCTCCACTTAATCAGTGTCTCTGTAACGCACTAACGTCTGGTCACCATTTCTGAAACTACTTTATGGGTTAATAATAAGAGATCACACCACTCTTGTATATTTTGATGCTGTTTGCAATTTTTCTTTATTGACTGTTTATACATACATAATTCGTATTTTACACTCTGTAACGTTATTGCATACGTTGTTTTTTTGTTTGTATGTTTTGAAAATCAATAAAAAACTTATTGAATAATAAAAAAAAAAGTACAGTTCCCCAGTATCCACTAGGATGTAAGAGAAAAGTGGTTTTAAACTCACTTGGTATTCGAGCCATCAAACAATGGCGGTGACCAAACAAGAAACTAGGATATTTGCCTACACAAAATGAGGGTGGGGGGGTGGGGGAAGGAATGCAGGTAAAGTCAACGTCTTATGCTCCGGTGTCCAGATGAGAGTTCAATTGGGTCATGCACTCATTCATCTGATTACTTGGTGTGGAGTCCCAGTTGGAAATCTGTATGTTTCTGGGATGTTGATTTCGCTCTGGTTAAAACTTGGGTGAGTCTGACCCAAAACTCTGCAATAGTTGCAGGGACCCTTTCTGCAGTTGCAACCCTTCCGGTAGGTACTGAGCCAAACGCCTAACTCCGGTAGCTGCAGTCCTCAGTAAGAGACTATAGGGTCTATTTACTAAGCCTTGGAGAGAGAGAGAGAGAGAGAGAGAGAGAAAGTGTAAGGAGATGAAGTACCAGTTAATCAGCTCCTAACTGCCATGTCACAGGATGGGTTTCAAAAAGGACAATTAGGAGCTGGTTGGCTGGTATTTTATCTCCACCCACTTTATCTCTGTCCAAAGCTTAGTAAATAGACCTCTGGGATGGATTAAGGCACAGTGCCATTTGGGGGGGTAGGGTGGTCCCGTCTGGGACTCAACTGTGTTCAACGTTAGTAGTGATGGGTACACCGCCGCCTACTTCACCATTTGCACAGTGGTTGTCAGTGGAAAAGACCTGGATGTTTGTATGGGGGTGTCCGGCTGTCCTTGAGGCATTCTTACTAAGGACTGTGGATCCCACAGTAAGGCTTTTTTTAATGTTACGCTAGTATTATTTGTTGTTTGTATACTTATGCTACATTATAATATGAATTGTTTTTAGAATACACATTTAACAGACAAAAATCCTAGTTTCTCGTTTGGTCACCACCATTGTATGATGGATTAAGCCAAAAGGTGACAAGTCACATCTGCTCCAAAACCAAGTGAGTTTAAAATAACCTTTTTTTCCCTCTTTCTTAGTCAACACACACAGACAAACAAACGATAGGTGAGCAGTACGTTTTATTTCTCCTTTAACGTTTCCATATTGTGGGGAGGGTGATCCGACTAATATGGCTGCTCCCCAGCGCATCATAGTGATTCCCTGCTGATCGCAACCTATAACTTTTGACATTTTAACTATACAGACATCATAAGTGTTGACATTATGATGTCAACATGATGAATGCCATCCTAATGACTAAATCCCGCTTTGTACACCTTAATAAATAGCCCTATCACAACACTGTTTATATTCAGCACATAGCTGTTGACCCTGAAGACTAGTTACGTTACACTTACCAGTGAGTGTGTACTCTGTTCCCTTTATTTGATCAACCATTTCCCAGCATCTCTCATCTTTAAGTCTTGGAAGTCCGTCGTAGTTTGTTTTCCTATGTTCCAGTACATAATGGTCGATTTTGTTATCATCCTCTGGCATTCGCCAAGCCACTGTCACACAATTGTCAGCCACTATACAATCCGCTGGATCAATCTCTGGTGCTTTGGGAACTAAAGGAATAAAGAAAGAAATAAATTGGGATGTTACCACTATGTAAAATGTTCTAATGCAGTGGTTTCCAAACTTTTTTTTAAGTCACGGCGCCCTAGTGTATCAGAATATTATTCCATGGCACCCCTTGGCCAAAAGTTTCTAATTGATAAATTTATAAAGAATTATAAATTAATTAAATTGTGTTTATATGTCATCCTTAGGGTCAGTTATGTGGTGAGGGACAGGATTCACTTCTGTTTGTCCACATATTTTATAATTGGCAGCCACCAGCACTGGTTCTGGCTATCACATGGACCATAAATAACTTAAATTGGTCCTGGAACACCAATCCAAGGCACCCCTGCAAGTGTCCTGAAGCACCCCAGAGTGCCACGGCACACAGTTTGAGAACCACTGTTCTAATGTTTTGTTTTTACTGGAGACTCTATGGTGGCAAGTAATTTGTACTTATAAACATACCTGTTGTTTTTTTATCTTACAAAAAATAAGATTTTAAACCTACCGGTAAATCTTTTTCTCCTAGTCCGTAGAGGATGCTGGGGACTCCGTAAGGACCATGGGGTATAGACAGGCTCCGCAGGAGACATGGGCACTCTAAGACTTTAGATGGGTGTGAACTGGCTCCTCCCTCTATGCCCCTCCTCCAGACCTCAGTTATAGAACTGTGCCCAGAGGAGACGGACAGTACGAGGAAAGGATTTTTGTTAATCTAAGGGCGAGATACATACCATCCCACACCATACACACCGTACAACATGGTATATACTAAACCAGTTAACAGCATGAACAAAACAGCATCAGCCAGAGACTGATCTCAACTGTAACATAACCCTTATGTAAGCAACAACTATACACAAGCCTTGCAGAATTTGTCTGCACTGGGATGGGCGACCAGCATCCTCTACGGACTAGGAGAAAAATATTTACCGGTAGGTTTAAAATCTTATTTTCTCTTACGTCCTAGAGTATGCTGGGGACTCCGTAAGGACCATGGGGTTTATACCAAAGCTCCAGACCGGACGGTAGAGTGCGGATGACTCTGCAGCACCGATTGAGTAAACATGAGGTCCTCATCAGCCAGGGTATCAAACTTGTAGAATTTTGCAAAAGTGTTTGAACCCGACCAAGTAGCTGCTCGGCAAAGCTGTAATGCCGAGACGCCTCGGGCAGCCGCCCAAGAAGAGCCCACCTTCCTAGTGAAATGGGCCCTTACCGAATTTGGTAACGGCAATCCAGCCATAGAATGAGCCTGCTGAATCGTGTTACAGATCCAGCGAGCAATAGTCTTCTTAGAAGCAGGAGCGCCAACCTTGTTGGCTGCATACAGGACAAACAGTGCCTCTGTTTTCCTAACCCGAGCCGTCCTGGCTACATAAATTTTGAAGGCCCTGACTACATCAAGGGACTTGGAATCCTCCAAGTCACCCGTAGCCACATGCACCACAATAGGTTGGTTCATATGAAACGACGAAACCACTTTAGGCAGAAATTGAGGACGAGTCCTCAACTCTGCTCGATCCACATGAAAAATCTTGTGAGACAAAGCCGCCAATTCGAACACCCGCCTCGCAGATGCCAAGGCCAACAACATGACCACTTTCCAAGTGAGAAATTTTAATTCAACTGTTTGAAGAGGTTCAAACCAGTGTGATATAAGCAACTGTAACACCACGTTAAGGTCCCACGGTGCCACTGGGGGCACAAAAGGAGGTTGGATGTGAAGCAATCCCTTTCCAAAAGTCTGGACTTCTGGGAGAGAAGCCAATTCCTTCTGAAAGAATATAGATAAGGCCAAAATCTGCACCTTAATGGAGCCTAACTTTAGGCCCATATCCACTCCTGTCTGTAGAAAAATAAGAATTTACTTACCGATAATTCTATTTCTCGTAGTCCGTAGTGGATGCTGGGGACTCCGTCAGGACCATGGGGAATAGCGGCTCCGCAGGAGACAGGGCACAAAAGTAAAAGCTTTAGGATCAGGTGGTGTGCACTGGCTCCTCCCCCTATGACCCTCCTCCAAGCCTCAGTTAGGATACTGTGCCCGGACGAGCGTACACAATAAGGAAGGATTTTGAATCCCGGGTAAGACTCATACCAGCCACACCAATCACACTGTACAACCTGTGATCTGAACCCAGTTAACAGCATGATAACAGCGGAGCCTCTGAAAAGATGGCTCACAACAATAATAACCCGATTTTTGTAACAATAACTATGTACAAATATTGCAGACAATCCGCACTTGGGATGGGCGCCTAGCATCCACTACGGACTACGAGAAATAGAATTATCGGTAAGTAAATTCTTATTTTCTCTAACGTCCTAAGTGGATGCTGGGGACTCCGTCAGGACCATGGGGATTATACCAAAGCTCCCAAACGGGCGGGAGAGTGCGGATGACTCTGCAGCACCGAATGAGAGAACTCCAGGTCCTCCTCAGTCAGGGTGTGCCCCTGACCAAGTATCAGCTCGGCAAAGTTGTAAAGCCGAGACCCCTCGGGCAGCCGCCCAAGATGAGCCCACCTTCCTTGTGGAATGGGCATTTACATATTTTGGCTGTGGCAGGCCTGCCACAGAATGTGCAAGCTGAATTGTACTACACATCCAACTAGCAATCGTCTGCTTAGAAGCAAGAGCACCCAGTTTGTTGGGTGCATACAGGATAACAGCAAGTCAGTTTTCCTGACTCCAGCCGTCCTGGAAACTATATTTTCAGGGCCCTGACAACATCTAGCAACTTGGAGTCCTCCAAGTCCCTAGTAGCCGCAGGTACCACAATAAGCTGGTTCAGGTGAAACACTGACACCACCTTAGGGAGAAACTGGGGATGAGTCCGCAGCTCTGCCCTGTCCGAATGGACAATCAGATATGGGCTTTTTTGAGACAAACGCCGCCAATTCTGACACTCGCCTGGCCGAGGCCAGGGCCAACAGCATGGTCACTTTTCCTGTGAGATATTTCAAATCCACAGATTTGAGCGGTTTAAACCAATGTGATTTTAGGAATCCCAGAACTACGTTGAGATCCCACAGTGCCACTGGAGGCACAAAAGGGGGTTGTATATGCAGTACTCCCTTGACAAACTTCTGGACTTCAGGAACTGAAGCCAATTCTTTCTGGAAGAAAATCGACAGGGCCGAAATTTGAACCTTAATGGACCCCAATTTGAGGCCCATAGACACTCCTGTTTGCAGGAAATGCAGGAAACGACCGAGTTGAAATTTCTTCATGGGGCCTTCCTGGCCTCACACCACGTAACATATTTTCGCCACATGTGGTGATAATGTTGTGCGGTCACCTCCTTCCTGGCTTTGACCAGGGTAGGAATGACCTCTTCCGGAATGCCTTTTTCCCTTAGGATCCGGCGTTCAACCGCCATGCCGTCAAACGCAGCCGCGGTAAGTCTTGGAACAGACATGGTACTTGCTGAAGCAAGTCCCTTCTTAGCGGCAGAGGCCATGAGTCCTCTGTGAGCATCTCTTGAAGTTCCGGGTACCAAGTCCTTCTTGGCCAATCCGGAGCCACGAGTATAGTTCTTACTCCTCTACGTCTTATAATTCTCAATACCTTGGGTATGAGAAGCAGAGGAGGGAAGACATACACCGACTGGTACACCCACGGTGTTACCAGAAACGTCCACAGCTATTGCCTGAGGGTCTTTTGACCTGGCGCAATACTTGTCCAGTTTTTTGTTCAGGCGGGACGCCATCATGTCCACCTTTGGTCTTTTCCAACGGTTCACAATCATGTGGAAGACTTCCCGATGAAGTCCCCACTCTCCCGGGTGGAGGTTGTGCCTGCTGAGGAAGTCTGCTTCCCAGTTGTCCACTCCCGGAATGAACACTGCTGACAGTGCTATCACATGATTTTCTGCCATTGCCCTCCTGCTTCTTGTGCCGCGCTGTCTGTTTACGTGGGCGACTGCCGTGATGTTGTCCCACTGGATCAATACCGGCTGACCTTGAAGCAGAGGTCTTGCTAAGCTTAGAGCATTGTAAATTGCCCTTAGCTCCAGTATATTTATGTGGAGAAAAATCTCCAGACTTGATCACACTCCCTGGAAAAATTTTTTCCCTGTGTGACTGCTCCCCAGCCTCTCAGGCTGGCCTCCGTGGTCACCAGCATCCAATCCTGAATGCCGAATCTGCGGCCCTCTAGAAGATGAGCACTCTGTAACCACCACAGGAGAGACACCCTTGTCCTTGGAGATAGGGTTATCCGCTGATGCATCTGAAAATGCGATCCGGACCATTTGTCCAGCAGATCCCACTGAAAAGTTCTTGCGTGGAATCTGCCGAATGGAATCGCTTCGTAATAAGCCACCATTTTTCCCAGGACTCTTGTGCAATGATGCACTGACACTTTTCCTGGTTTTAGGAGGTTCCTGACTAGCTCGGATAACTCCCTGGCTGTCTCCTCCGGGAGAAACACCTTTTTCTGGACTGTGTCCAGAACCATCCCTAGGAACAGCAGACGTGTCGTCGGAAATGGCTGTGATTTTGGATATTTAGAATCCACCCGTGCTGTCGTAGAACTACTTGAGATAGTGCTACTCCGACTTCCAACTGTTCTCTGGACCTTGCCCTTATCAGGAGATCGTCCAAGTAAGGGATAATTAAGACGCCTTTTCTTTGAAGAAGAATCATCATTTTGGCCATTACTTTGGTAAAGACCCGGGGTGCCGTGGACAATCCAAACGGCAGCGTCTGAAACTGATAGTGACAGTTCCGTACCACGAACCTGAGGTACCCTTGGTGAGAAGGGCAATTTGGGACATGGAGGTAAGCATCCTTGATGTCCAGGGACACCATATAGTCCCCTTCTTCCTGGTTCGCTATCACTGCTCTGAGTGACTCCATCTTGATTTGAACCTTTGTATGTAAGTGTTCAAAGATTTCCCATTTAGAATAGGTCTCACCGAGCCGTCTGGCTTCAGTACCACAATATAGTGTGGAATAATACCCCTTTCCTTGTTGTAGGAGGGGTACTTTGATTATCACCTGCTGGGAATACAGCTTGTGAATTGTTTCCAATACTGCCTCCCTGTCGGAGGAAGACGTTGGTAAAGCAGACATCAGGAGCCTGCGAGGGGGAGACGTCTCGAATTTCCAGTCTGTACCCCTGGGATACTACTTGTAGGATCCAGGGGTCCACTTGCGAGTGAGCCCACTACGCGCTGACACTCTTGAGACGACCCCCCACCGCACTTGAGTCCGCTTGTACGGCCCCAGCGTCATGCTGAGGACTTGGCAGAAGCTGTGGAGGGCTTCTGTTCCTGGGAATGGGCTGCCTGCTGCAGTCTTCTTCCCTTTCCTCTATCCCTGGGCAGATATGACTGGCCTTTTGCCCGCTTGCCCTTATGGGGACGAAAGGACTGAGGCTGAAAAGACGGTGTCTTTTTCTGCTGAGATGTGATTTGGGGTAAAAAAGGTGGATTTTCCAGCTGTTGCCGAGGCCACCAGGTCCGATGGACCGACCCCAAATAACTCCTCCCCTTTATACGGCAATACTTCCATGTGCCGTTTGGAATCTGCATCACCTGACCACTGTCGTGTCCATAAACATCTTCTGGCAGATATGGACATCGCACTTACTCTTGATGCCAGAGTGCAAATATCCCTCTGTGCATCTCGCATATATAGAAATGCATCCTTTAAATGCTCTATAGTCAATAAAATACTGTCCCTGTCAAGGGTATCAATATTTTCAGTCAGGGAATCCTACCAAGCCACCCCAGCGCTGCACATCCAGGCTGAGGCGATCGCTGGTCGCAGTATAACACCAGTATGTGTGTATATACCTTTTTAGGATATTTTCCAGCCTCTCAGCTGGCTCCTTGAGGGCGGCCCTATCTGGAGACGGTACCGCCACTTGTTTTGATAAGCGTGTGAGCGCCTTATCCACCCTAAAGGGTGTTTCCCAACGCGCCCTAACTTCTGGCGGGAAAGGGTATACCGCCAATAATTTTCTATCGGGGGAAACCCACGCATCATCACACACTTCATTTAATTTATCTGATTCAGGAAAAACTACAGGTAGTTTTTTCACACCCCACATAATACCCTTCTTGTGGTACTTGTAGTATCAGAAATATGTAACACCTCCTTCATTGCCCTTAACATGTAACGTGTGGCCCTAAAGGAAAATACGTTTGTTTCTTCACCGTCGACACTGAAGTCAGTGTCCGTGTCTGTGTCGACCGACTGAGGTAAATGAGCGTTTTACAGCCCCTGACGGTGTTTGAGACGCCTGGACAGGTACTAATTTGTTTGCCGGCCGTCTCATGTCGTCAACCGACCTTGCAGCGTGTTGACATTATCACGTAATTCCTTAAATAAGCCATCCATTCCGGTGTCGACTCCCTAGAGAGTGACATCACCATTTCAGGCAATTGCTCCGCCTCCTCACCAACATCGTCCTCATACATGTCGACACACACGTACCGACACACAGCACACACACAGGGAATGCTCTGATAGAGGACAGGACCCCACTAGCCCTTTGGGGAGACAGAGGGAGAGTTTGCCAGCACACACCAAAAACGCTATAATTATACAGGGACAACCTTTATATAAGTGTTTTTCCCTTATAGCATTTTAATATATATATACATATCGCCAAATAAGTGCCCCCCCCTCTCTGTTTTAACCCTGTTTCTGTAGTGCAGTGCAGGGGAGAGCCTGGGAGCCTTCCCACCAGCATTTCTGTGAGGGAAAATGGCGCTGTGTGCTGAGGAGAATAGGCCCCACCCCCTTTTCGGCGGGCTTCTTCTCCCGTTTTTCTGAGACCTGGCAGGGGTTAAATACATCCATATAGCCCCCAGGGGCTATATGTGATGTATTTTTAGCCAGAATAAGGTACTATCATTGCTGCCCAGGGCGCCCCCCCCCAGCGCCCTGCACCCTCAGTGACCGCTGCTATGAAGTGTGCTGACAACAATGGCGCACAGCTGCAGTGCTGTGCGCTACCTTATGAAGACTAAAGAGTCTTCTGCCGCCGTTTCTGGACCTCTTCACTTTTCGGCATCTGCAAGGGGGTCGGCGGCGCGGCTCCGGGACGAACCCCAGGGTGAGACCTGTGTTCCGACTCCCTCTGGAGCTAATGGTGTCCAGTAGCCTAAGAAGCCAATCCATCCTGCACGCAGGTGAGTTCACTTCTCTCCCCTAAGTCCCTCGTAGCAGTGAGCCTGTTGCCAGCAGGACTCACTGAAAATAAAAAACCTAACAAACTTTTACTCTAAGCAGCTCTTTAGGAGAGCCACCTAGATTGCACCCTTCTCGGCCGGGCACAAAAATCTAACTGAGGCTTGGAGGAGGGTCATAGGGGGAGGAGCCAGTGCACACCACCTGATCCTAAAGCTTTTACTTTTGTGCCCTGTCTCCTGCGGAGCCGCTATTCCCCATGGTCCTGACGGAGTCCCCAGCATCCACTTAGGACGTTAGAGAAATGGAGCAAACGACCCAGCTGAAAATCTTCCGTAGGAGCATTCTTGGCTTCACACCAAGATACATATTTCCTCCAGATACGGTGATAGTGCTTCGCCGTTACCTCCTTCCTAGCTCTGATTAGAAAAGGGATGACTTCCCCCGGAATACCTTTCCTAGCTAGAAGTTGGTGTTCAACCGCCATGCCGTCAAACGTAACCGCAGTAAGTCTTGGAACACACAGGGCCCCTGTTGCAACAGGTCCTCCCTGGGAGGAAGAGGCCACGGATCTTCTGTGATCATTTCCTGAAGATCTGAATACCAGGCCCTTAGAGGCCAATCTGGAACAATGAGTATTGTCTGTTCGTCTTATAATTCTCAATATTTTTGAGATAAGTGGAAGTGGAGGGAACACATAGACCGACTGAAACACCCACGGTGTCACCAGGGCGTCCAGCGCCACTGCCTGAGGGTCCCTCGACCAGGAACAATACATCCGAAGCTTTCTGTTGAGGCGTGGCGCCATCATGTCTATTTGAGGAAGTCCCCAACGACTTGTTACCTCTACAAAGACCTCTTGATGAAGTTCCCACTCTCCTGGATGGAGATCGTGCCTGCTGAGGAAGTCTGCCTCCCAGTTGTCTACTCCCAGAATGAAGACCGCTGACAGAGCGCTTACACGATTTTCCGCCCAGCGAAGAATCCTGGTGGCTTCTGCCATTGTTGCTCTGCTCCTTGTCCCGCCCTGGCAGTTTACATGCGCCACGGCTGTGACGTTGTCTAACTGGATCAGAACGGGTAGGTTGCGAAGAAGATTCTCCGCCTGTTGCAGGCCGTTGTATATGGCCGTTAATTCCAGCACATTGATGTGTAGATAAGCCTCCTGGCTTGCCCATATTCCCTGAAAATGTTTTCCTTGTGTGACTGCTCCCCATCCTCGGAGGCTCGCGTCCGTGGTCACAAGAACCCAATCTTGAATGCCGAACCTGCGACCCTCTAGAAGGTGAGCACTCTGGAGCCACCACAGGAGAAAGACCCTGGCTCTGGGGAGCAGGCTTATCCTCCGATGCATCTGTAGATGGGACCCTGACCACTTGTCCAGAAGGTCCCACTGAAAAGTTCTCGCATGGAACCTGACGAACGGAATGGCCTCGTAGGCCGCCACCATCTTTCCCAATACTCGAGTGCATTGATGAACTGACACTCTTTTTGGTTTCAGCAGGTCCTTGACCATGTTCTGGAGTTCCTGGGCTTTTTCCATTGGGAGAAAAACCCTCTTTTTTTTCCGTGTCCAGAATCATGCCCAAAAATGACAGTCGAGTTGTCGGAACCAACTGCGACTTTGGTAGATTTAAAATCCAGCCGTGTTTTTAGTAACTGATCTCTTGATCTTGCCTTTATCAGGAGATCATCCAAGTATGGGATAATGGTGACCCCCTGCTTGCGCAGGAGCACCATCATTTCCGCCATTACCTTGGTGAAAATTGTCGGGGCCGCGGAAAGCCCAAACGGCAACGTCTGAAACTGGTAATGACAATCCTGTACAGCGAATCTCAGGTACGCCTGATGAGGAGGATATATGGGGACATGAAGGTATGCATCCTTTATGCCTAGTGACACCATAAAATCCCCCCCCTCCAGGCTGGAGATCACTGCCCGGAGAGATTCCATCTTGAATTTGAACCTCTTCAAATATAGGTTTAGGGATTTTAGATTCAGAATTGGTCTGACCGAGCCATCCGGCTTCGGGACCACAAATAGGGTTGAATAAAACCCTTTCCCCTGTTGCACTAGAGGAACCTTGATAATCACTTGCTGTTGACACAGCTTTTGTATGGCAGCTGAAACTATTTCCCTCTCTGGGGGAGAAGTTGGCAAGGCCGATTTGAAAAACCGGTGTGGAGGCACATCTTCGAACTCCAGTTTGTAGCCCTGGGATACAATTTCGACCACCCAAGGATCCAAATCCGACTGAACCCAGACTTGGCTGACGAGTCAAAGATGTGCAATCCACCAGTGTGGACTCCCGTAGCGGAGCCCCAGCGTCATGCGGTGGATTTGGTAGTGGCCGGGGAGGATTTTTGTTCCTGGGAACTAGCCGTAGCTGGTGTTCTTTTCCCTCTAGCTCTACCTCTGGCAAGGAAGGAAGAGCCACGCCCCTTTCTGAACTTATGAGACCGAAAGGACTGCATCTGATATTGAGGTGTTTTCTTCTGCTGTGGGGGAACGTAAGGCAAAAAAGAAGACTTACCCGCGGTAGCTGTGGAAACCAGGTACGCGAGGCCCTCCCCAAATAAAACTTCACTTTTGTAAGGCAAAGCCTCCATATGGCTCTTTGAGTCAGCATCACCTGTCCATTGACGGGTCCACAGGGACCTTCTAGCAGAAACTGCCATGGCATTGGCTCTTGAACCCAAAAGCCCAATATCTCTCGCAGCCTCTCTCATATATAACGCTGCATCCTTGATGTGACCTAAGGTCAACAAAATACTATCTTTATCTAGGGTGTCAATGTCAAATGACAAGTTATCTGCCCAAGCTGCAATTGCGCTACCCACCCATGCCGACGCTACTGCAGGTCTGAGTAGGGCTCCCGTAGTCGCATAAATTGATTTTAAGGTAGTTTCCTGCCTGCGATCCGCAGGATCCATTAGGGCCGCCGTGTCCGGGGACGGTAGTGCCACCTTTTTGGACAAGCGCATCAAGGCCTTGTCCACCGTGGGCGAGGATTCCCACCGTAACCTGTCCTTTGAGGGGAAAGGATACGCCATAATAATTCTCTTGGGAACCTGCAGTCTCTTGTCTGGAGTTTCCCAAGCCTTTTCAAATAAAGCGTTCAGCTCATGAGATGGGGGAAACGTTACCTCAGGTTTCTTTTCCTTAAACATGCAGACCCTCGTGTCAGGGACAGAGGGGTCCTCTGTGATATGCAAAACATCTTTTATTGCAATAATCATATATTGAATACTCTTGGCCACTCTTGGGTGCAACCTTGCATCATCATAGTCGACACTGGAGTCGGAATCCGTGTCGGTATCAGTGTCTGCTATCTGGGAAAAGGGATGTTTATGGGACCCTGAAGGGTCTTGTGACACAGTACAAGCCATGGATTGACTCCCTGCTTTGTCCTTGGACTCTGCTTTGTCCAATCTCTTATGTAATAAAGCCACATTAGCATTTAAAACATTCCACATGTCCAACCAATCAGGTGTCGGCTGTGCCGGCGGAGATACCACCATCTGCTCTGCTTCCTCCCTAGACGAGCCTTCCGCTTCAGACATGTCGACACACACGTACTGACACCCCCACACACACTGGGATATATGAACATGGGGACAGACCCACAATAAGGCCCTTTGGAGAGACAGAGAGAGAGTATGCCAGCACACACCCAGCGCCACTAGATACTGAAACAAAGTCCCAGCCTGTACAGCGCTTTATATATACAATTAGCACCAAATAAATGTGCCCCCCCTCGTTCTTGCCCCCTGTTACTTGTTCAGCAGGAGAGAGTCCGGGAGCAGCTTCTCTGCCCCATGCTGTGGAGAAAATGGCGCTGGTTAGTGCTGGAGGATCAAGCTCCGCCCCCTCGACGGCGGGCTTCGGTCCCGCTATTTTTATTATACTGGCAGGGGATTTATTATATACTGCCTCCTCAGTATCTATATAGGTGTGCCAGTCTTATGTGAGGTAAAAATTGCTGCCCAGGGCGCCCCTTCCCTGCGCCCTGCACCCTTGCTGTGCCTGTGTGTGTTGTGGGAGCAATGACGCGCAGCGCGACCGCTGCGCGGTACCTCATGAAGATCTGAAGTCTTCTGCCGCCTTTGAAGTCTTCTTGCTTCCTATACTTACGCGGCTTCAATCTTCCGGCTCTGTGAGGAGGACGGCGGCGCAGCTCTGGGACGAACAGCAAGGACGACACCTGTGTTCCGACCCTCTGGAGCTAATGGTGTCCAGTAGCCTAAGAAGCAGAGCCCATCAGTCCAGGAAAGTGGTCTGCTTCTCTCCCCTCAGTCCCACGAAGCAGAGAGCCTGTTGCCAGCAGTGCTCCCTGAAAATAAAAAACCTAACAAAAGTATTTTCAGAGAAACTCAGTAGAGCTCCCCTGTAGTGCATCCAGTCACCTCTGGGCACAGGATCTAACTGAGGTCTGGAGGAGGGGCATACAGGGAGGAGCCAGTTCACACCCATCTAAAGTCTTAGAGTGCCCATGTCTCCTGCGGAGCCCGTCTATACCCCATGGTCCTTACGGAGTCCCCAGCATCCTCTAGGACGTAAGAGAAAAAAATCATACAATGCATTACAATTTCTGCAGTACAGATCATTGCTAACCTGTTTTACACTAAATGGTCCATCCCAGTAAAGGAAATACTTCCAAATAGTAAAATCTACTATTAGGCAAATTCACAAAATTAAGATTACATCTGGTGCTTTACTCACCGTATATGCGCTCATTGCCCAATTCACTGTTACTAAACTAAACTACTCTCCTATATAAAATAACTTCTCTCCTAATTTACAGCAAATTGGCAAAGCAGCAGTTGTGCTGCTAACCTGATGTAAGGATGACTTTAAAGATCACGGGGGGAGATTCTTTATCTACAGCTATGCCTAAAGCTACATACACGCCTATACAATCTTCGGCCTGATCACCTGTGATCAGCTAATCGGCCCCCATGATTGTATAGATATGTTTGAAAGAGCGTCAGCCTATAAATCGCTTAAAACGTTCCTTCAACTGTTGGATCGGGAGGTTACATCTTATGTGCCATTTAATCTTTTAGATGGCGACCTCCCAATCCCATAGAAGACTGTACACACTGAGCTACTTCTAGCTCAGTGTGTACGGGGTCATATATGGTCTAGCTGGATACACACTACATGGTGGACCGGGAGCGTTTATCCTGATCAGCTGAGTGATTGCAAAAGGTGTGTACAAAGAAACAGGAGAGAAGTAGTAAAGCATATGACAGCAAAGTGTGAACCTTCTGAGGCTTCAAGGACTTGGAGGATCTGATAAATGATACACTTGAAATGAAATACTAGATTAAAATAAGATTTTACTTACCGATAAATCTATTTCTCATAGTCCGTAGTGGATGCTGGGGACTCCGTCAGGACCATGGGGAATAGCGGCTCCGCAGGAGACAGGGCACAAAAGCAAGCTTTTAGGATCACATGGTGTGTACTGGCTCCTCCCCCTATGACCCTCCTCCAAGCCTCAGTTAGGTACTGTGCCCGGACGAGCGTACACAATAAGGAAGGATCTTGAATCCCGGGTAAGACTCATACCAGCCACACCAATCACACCGTACAACTTGTGATTTGAACCCAGTTAACAGTATGATAACAATGAAGTAGCCTCTAAAAAAGATGGCTCACAACAATAATAACCCGATTTTTTGTAACAATAACTATGTACAAGTAATGCAGACAATCCGCACTTGGGATGGGCGCCCAGCATCCACTACGGACTATGAGAAATAGATTTATCGGTAAGTAAAATCTTATTTTCTCTAACGTCCTAGTGGATGCTGGGGACTCCGTCAGGACCATGGGGATTATACCAAAGCTCCCAAACGGGCGGGAGAGTGCGGATGACTCTGCAGCACCGAATGAGAGAACTCCAGGACCTCCTCAGCCAGGGTATCAAATTTGTAGAATTTTGCAAACGTGTTTGCCCCTGACCAAGTAGCTGCTCGGCAAAGTTGTAAAGCCGAGACCCCTCGGGCAGCCGCCCAAGATGAGCCCACCTTCCTTGTGGAATGGGCATTTACAGATTTTGGCTGTGGCAGGCCTGCCACAGAATGTGCAAGCTGAATTGTACTACAAATCCAACGAGCAATAGTCTGCTTAGAAGCAGGAGCACCCAGCTTTTTGGGTGCCTACAATATAAACAGCAAGTCAGACTTTCTGACTCCAGCCATCCTGGAATTATATATATATATATATATATATATATATATATATTTTCAGGGCCCTGACAACGTCTAGCAACTTGGAGTCCTCCAAGTCCCTAGTAGCCGCAGGCACCACAATAGGTTGTTTCAGGTGAAACGCTGACACCACCTTAGGAAGAAACTGGGGACGAGTCCGCAGTTCTGCCCTGTCCGAATGGAAAATCAAATATGGGCTTTTGTAAGACAAAGCCGCCAATTTTGACAATCGCCTGGCCGAGGCCAGGGCCAACAGCATGGTCACTTTCCATGTGAGATATTTCAAATCCACAGATTTGAGTGGTTCAAACCAATATGATTTGAGGAATCCCAACACTACGTTGAGATCCCACGGTGCCACTGGAGGCACACAAGGGCTGTATATGCAATACTCCCTTGACAAACGTCTGGACTTCAGGAACTGAAGCCAATTCTTTCTGGAAGAAAATCTATAGGGCCGAAACTTGAACCTTAATGGACCCCAATTTGAGGCTCATAGACACTCCTGTTTGCAGGAAGTGCAGAAATCGACCTAGTTGAAATTTTTTCGTGGGGCCTTCCTGGCCTCACCCACGCAACATATTTTTACCACATGTGGTGATAACGTTGTGCGGTCACCTCCTTCCTGGCTTTGACCAGGGTAGGTATGACCTCTTCCGGAATGCCTTTTCCCTTAGGATCCGGCGTTCAAACCGCCATGCCGTCAAACGCAGTCGCGGTAAGTCTTGGAACAGACAAGGTCCCTGCTGGAGCAGGTCCTTTCTTAAAGGCCGATGCCACGGTTCCTCTTGGAACAGACATGGTACTTGCTGAAAGCAAATCCCTTCTTAGCTCCCGAGGCCATTAGTCCTCTGTGAGCATCTCTTGAAGTTCCGGTTACCAAGTCCCTCTTGGCCAATCCGGAGCCACGAGTATAGTTCTTACTCCTCTATGTCTTATAATTCTCAATACCTTGGTTATGAGAAGCAGAGGAGGGAACACATACACCGACTGTTACACCCACGGTGTTACCAGGACGTCCACAGCTATCGCCTGAAGGTCTCGTGACCTGGCGCAATACCTGTCCCATTTTTTGTTCGGGCGGGACGCCATCATGTCCACCTTTGGCCTTTCCCAACGGTTCACAATCATGCGGAAAACTTCCCGATGAAGTTCCCATTCTCCCGGGTGGAGGTCGTGCCTGCTGAGGAAGTCTGCTTCCCAGTCGTCCACTCCCGGAATGAACACTGCTGACAGTGCTATCACATGATTTTCCGCCTAGCGAAAAATCCTTGCAGTTTTGCCACTGCCCTCCTGCTTCTTGTGCCGCCCTTACTGTTTACGTGGGCGACTGCCGTGATGTTATCCCACTGGATCAATACCGGCTGACCTTGAAGCAGAGGTCTTGCTAAGCTTAGAGCATTATAAATTTGCTCTTAGCTCCAGTATATTTATGTGGAGAGAATTCTCCAGACTTGATCACACTCCTTGTGTGACTGCTCCCCAGCCTCTCAGGCTGGCCTCCGTGGTCACCAGCATCCAATCCTGAATGCCGAATCTGCGGCCCTCTAGAAGATGAGCACTCTGTAATCACCACAGGAGAGACACCCTTGTCCTTGGATATAGGGTTATCCGCTGATGCATCTGAAGATGCGATCCGGACCATTTGTCCAGCAGATCCCACTGAAGAGTTCTTGCGTGAAATCTGCCGAATGGAAGCGCTTCGTAATAAGCCACCATTTTTACCAGGACTCTTGTGCAATGATGCACTGACACTTTTCCTGGTTTTAGGAGGATCCCGATTAGCTCGGATAACTCCCTGGCTTTCTCCTCTGGGAGAAACACCTTTTCCTGGACTGTGTCCAGAATCATCCCTAGGACCAGCAGACGTGTCGTCGGAACAACTGCGGTTTTGGAATATTTAGAATCCACCCGTGCTGTCGTAGAACTACTTGAGATAGTGCTACTCCGACCTCCAACTGTTCTCTGGACCTTGTTCTTATCAGGAGGTCGTCCATTTTCTTTGAAGACGAATCCTCCTTTCGGTCATTACCTTGGTAAGGACCCGGGGTGCCTTGGACAATCCAACGGCATCGTCTTGAAACTGATAGTGACAGTTCTGTACCACGAACCTGAGGTACCCTTGGTGAGAAAAGGCAAATTTTGGGACATGGAGGTAAGCATCCCTGATGTCCCGGGACACCATATAGTCCCCTTGTTCTTTGCTATCACTGCTCTGAGTGACTCCATCTGGATTTGAACCCTTGCAAGTGTTCAAATTTTCCAGATTTAGAATAGGTCTCACCTAGCCTTCAGTACCACAATATAGTGTGGAGTAATACCCCTTTCCTTGTTGTCGGAGGGGTAATTTTATTATCACCTGCTGGGAATACAGCTTGTGAATTGTTTTCAATACTGCCTCCCTGTCGGAGGGAGACATTGGTACAGCAGACTACAGGAACCTGCGAGGGGGGAAACCTCTCGACATTCCAATCTGTACCCCTTGGATACTACTTGTAGGATCCAGGGGTCCTGTACGGTCCCAGCGTCATGCTGAGAACTTGGTAGAAGCGGTGGAGGGCTTCTGTTCCTGGGAATGGGCTGCCTGCTGCAGTCTTCTTCCCTTTCCTCTATCCCTGGGCAGATATGACTCTTATAGGGACGAAAGGACTGAGGCTGAAAAGACGGTGTCTTTTTCTGCAGAGATGTGACTTAGGGTAAAAAACGGTGGATTTTCCAGCAGTTGCCCTGGCCACCAGGTCCCATGGACCGACCCCAAATAACTCCTCCCCTTTATACGGCAATACATCTTTGTGCCGTTTGGAATCTGCATCACCTGACCACTGTCGTGTCCATAAACATCTTCTTGCAGATATGGACATCGCATTTACTCTTGATGCCAGAGTGCAAATATCCCTCTGCGCATCTCGCATATATAGAAATGCATCCTTTAAATGCTCTATAGTCAATAAAATACTGTCCCTGTCAAAGGTATCAATATTTTTAGTCAGGGAATCCGACCAAGCCACCTCAGCTCTGCACATCCAGGCTGAGGCGATCGCTGGTCGCAGTATAACACCAGCATGTGTGTGTATACTTTTTAGGATATTTTTCAGCCTCCTATCAGCTGGCTCCTTAAGTACGGCCCTATCCGTAGATGGTACCGCCACTTGTTCTGATAAGCGTGTGAGCGCCTTATCCACCCTGAGGGGTGTTTCCCACCGCGCCTTAACTTCTGGCGGGAAAGGGTATACCGCCAATAATTTTCTATCGGGGGAAACCCACGCATCATCACACACTTCATTTAATTTATCTGATTCAGGAAAAACTACAGGTAGTTTTTTCACCTCACACATAATACCCTTTTTTGTGGTACTTGGAGTATCAGAAATATGTAACACCTCCTTCATTGCCCTTAACGTGTGGCCCTAAAAGAAAATACGTTTGTTTCTTCACCGTCGACACTGAAATCAGTGTCCGTGTCTGGGTCTGTGTCGACCGACTGAGGTAAATGGGCATTTTACAGCGCCTGACGGTGTTTGAGACGCCTGGACAGATACTAATTTGTTCGCCGGCCCTCTCATGTCGTCAACCGGCTTGCAGCGTGTTGACATTGTCACGTAATTTCCATAAATAAGCCATCCATTCCGGTGTCAACTCCCTAGAGAGTGACATCACCATTACAGGCAATTTGCTCCGCCTCCTCACCAATATTTTCCTCATACATGTCGACACACACGTACCGACATACAGCACACACATAGGGAATGCTCTGATAGAGGACAGGACCCACTAGCCCTTTGGGGAGACAGAGGGAGAGTTTGCCAGCACACACCAAAACGCTATAATTATCCAGGGACAACCTTTATATAAGTGTTCCTTTTATAGCATTTTAATATATATACATATCGCCAAATCAGTGCCCCCCCTCTCTGTTTTAACCCTGTTTCTGTAGTGCAGTGCAGGGGAGATCATGGGAGCCTTCCCACCAGCCTTTCTGTGAGGGAAAATGGCGCTGTGTGCTGAGGAGAATAGGCCCCGCCCCCTTTTTGGCGGGCTTCTTCTCCGGAGTTTTAGATATCTGGCAGGGGTTAAATACATCCATATAGCCTCAAGGGCTATATGTGATGTATTTTTCGCCATACAGGTATTATACATTGCTGCCCAGGGCGCCCCCCCCCAGCGCCCTGCACCCTCCGTGACCGCTGTGTGAAGTGTGCTGACAACAATGGCGCACAGCTGCAGTGCTGTGCGCTACCTGATGAAGACTGAGAGTCTTCTGCC
Organism: Pseudophryne corroboree; assembly: GCF_028390025.1. Lineage (NCBI taxonomy): Eukaryota > Metazoa > Chordata > Amphibia > Anura > Myobatrachidae > Pseudophryne > Pseudophryne corroboree. The sequence goes on from NC_086444.1 coordinate 559,747,661, forward strand.
GCCTGGTTCCGGACCTCTTCATCTTCAGCATCTGCAAGGGGGGTCGGCGGCGCGGCTCCGGGACGAACCCCAGGGCGAGCCCTGTGTTCCGACTCCCTCTGGAGCTATGTCCAGTAGCCTAAGAATCCAATCCATCCTGCACGCAGGTGAGTTGAAAATCTCTCCCCTAAGTCCCTCGATGCAGTGAGCCTGTTGCCAGCAGGACTCACTGAAAATAAAGAACCTAAAAACTTTTTCTAAGCAACTCTTTAAGAGAGCCACCTAGATTGCACCCTTCTCGGCCGGGCACAAAAACCTAACTGAGGCTTGGAGGAGGGTCATAGGGGGAGGAGCCAGTACACACCATGTGATCCTAAAAGCTTGCTTTTGTGCCCTGTCTCCTGCGGAGCCGCTATTCCCCATGGTCCTGACGGAGTCCCCAGCATCCACTAGGACGTTAGAGAAATATTAATATAGTAATAATATTACTAATGATGGTAATAATAATACTAAATAGCTGTGATGTCAATTGTAGCATAGAGAAGGATAAAGACATAGCCATTCTACAGTTTCAGCATAAACAAAGGCAATCCTGCAGAACACAAACTGTGAGATCATCGGGCAAAAACATAATAAATTATTTAAGTGGCTGCTAGTGAAGCTTGATTTTAATCAATGGTTGGAAATTTCTAGGCCAGCAAATGTCAGCACACTTAAATTCACAAAATTAAAATATAAATGCTCCAAACTCACTGGGTGAGTTAGTTGTAGATAATGACTGGCTGGTGACACATAGTGTAAGGCACGGCACCTTTTACAGTATCTATCACTGATGAACAAGTAAACTTTAAAACAACTTTTATCAGCTAATGCAGTGGTACGCAACAATATGGCCCTCCAGCTGCTGTGGAACTACACATCCCATGTTGGCCAGCTACAGTTTTGATATTAAGGCATGCTAAAACGTTGGCAGGTCATAGAAACATAGAATTTGACAGCAGATTAGTCTAGTCTGCCCATGTACATGCTGGGATGTGTGGTTCCACTGCAGCTGGAGGTCTGCATGTTTAATACCCCTAAGCTAAAGTATTACCTGATCTTTTGGTTACACAAGGAGTCAGCAACATTACAGCATTATTAATGAACTTGTGTGCCAGGACTATGCATATTCCAGAAAGCATCACTGTCATGTTCTTTACCAGTGATCTAAACTCCATTTACTGTACAACCTGTTACTAAAGTTTTCTGTGATACATTTAACAAGTGTTGTGAAATACAAATCTGTTGTACTTGACGAGCCCACACATTTCAGCCTGAATAATAAGTAGCAGCCCATCCTATCAATAGGAATGGAGATATTAATCCTGTTGAAAGTGTAGTTGATACTATGCAGACTGCATGTTGCTACTCCGAGGGGGCTTCATTCCCTGTGCCAAGATGGCCGCCAAGGCTATTACTAAGCATGTGCGGAGGCATCTTGGGACAGTGTGAGGAGTACCACATTGGAAAATAATAGTCTTCCACTGAGCTCTAGTGAAACCTGCAATGTTCCAGCATCCTGTACCGATGGCCAGAAGCTACATACTTTTGCCAGCTGGTGAACTGCATGACACCCTGCTCTGGCCAAGCTATATCTACCAGTGTGTATAACAGTGAGTACAGCTGTACCTGCTTTACTTCAATAAAACCACTCCACTAGTTAAGTACATAATTGTAAGGCATCTGCTTGTGTGTACAGAAACTCTGCTACATCCTTATTCCTGTACATACAGATGTCCAACAAATCTATTTGCTATTAACACTAAACCAAGTATGTTGTGAGTATAAGAGTTACAGATTTATACAGTTTTCTTTTGAGATATTAAACTTTGATTATAAAGTCATTTAATTTTTGTAATAGTAGTTCTTTCAGTCATTACCAGGTATTATAATTTTTAGACCTCACTAGAAAAAATTAACAGGATTGTCCCTATAACAATGTCCCATGTACTATCAACTCTGAAATCTGCAAAAGATCATGGGGTATATGCAATTGCGGTCGAATTCCCGAAAATGTCGAAAAACGGGACATTTTCGCCCAAAAAAAAATTCGACAATGCAATTCAGTACTTTCCGTCAAAAAAACCGGACTTTCCAAATTCGACTTTTTGAAATTCGACATTTGTCAAATGCGACATTTCTGCAATGGTACAAATGCGGCAATTCGCCAAAAGTATATTCAATTGAAGTTTGGAAATTCGACAACAGTGCTTTTAGACAGTAAATTCGTCATTTTCAATCCGCCACACTTTGGTGGCGGAATCTAATAAAAAAAATTAAAAACATGTTTTTTTTGGTGTTTTTTTTATTGGTAATAGCATATCTATTTATATTAGAAGGGATTAGGTACTTGGTTTGTCTATTTTGGAGGCACAAGTATTATTTATATATTTTTAAAAATATTATTTTTTATTATTTTTTTTTTTTTTAAATGGAATGGTAAAAATCAGAAAAAAAATGGCGTGGGGTCCATCCTCCTAAGCATAACCAGCCTCGGGCTCTTCGAGCCGGTCCTGGTTCTAAAAATCCAGGGGAGGAAATGACAGGGGATCCCCCGTATTTTTAAAACCAGCACCGGGCTCTGCGCCTGGTGCTGGTGCAAAAAATACGGGGGACAAAAAGAGTAGGGGTCCCCCGTATTTTTTACACCAGCATCGGGCTCCACTAGCTGGACAGATAATGCCACAGCCGGGGGTCACTTTTATACAGCGCCCTGCGGCCGTGGCATTAAATATCCAACTAGTCACCCCTGGCCGGAGTACCCTGGGGGAGTGGGGACCCCTTCAATCAAGGGGTCCCCCCCCCAGCCACCCAAGGGCCAGGGGTGAAGCCCGAGGCTGTCCCACCAATCCAAGGGCTGCGGATGGGGGGCTGATAGCCTTGAGAAAATTTAAAGAATATTGTTTTTTCCAGTAGTACTACAAGTTTCAGCAAGCCTCCCCCGCAAGCTGGTACTTGGAGAACCACAAGTACCAGCATGCGGGAGAAAAACGGGCCCGCTGGTACCTGTAGTTCTACTGGGAAAAAAATACCCAAATAAAAACAGGACACGCACACCGTGAGAGTAAAACTTTATTTCACACATGTCGACACACACACATACTTACCTATGTTCACACGCCGACCTCTGTCCACTTGTCCAAGTAGAATCCACGTGTACCTGTGAATAAAATTATACTCACCTGATCCAGTGTCCAGATTATAATAAGAATTTACTTACCGATAATTCTATTTCTCGGAGTCCGTAGTGGATGCTGGGGTTCCTGAAAGGACCATGGGGAATAGCGGCTCCGCAGGAGACAGGGCACAAAAAGTAAAGCTTTAGGATCAGGTGGTGTGCACTGGCTCCTCCCCCTATGACCCTCCTCCAAGCCAGTTAGGTACTGTGCCCGGACGAGCGTACACAATAAGGGAGGAATTTTGAATCCCGGGTAAGACTCATACCAGCCACACCAATCACACCGTACAACTTGTGATCTAAACCCAGTTAACAGTATGATAACAGCGGAGCCTCTGAAAAGATGGCTCACAACAATAATAACCCGATTTTTGTAACTATGTACAAGTATTGCAGATAATCCGCACTTGGGATGGGCGCCCAGCATCCACTACGGACTCCGAGAAATAGAATTATCGGTAAGTAAATTCTTATTTTCTCTATCGTCCTAGTGGATGCTGGGGTTCCTGAAAGGACCATGGGGATTATACCAAAGCTCCCAAACGGGCGGGAGAGTGCGGATGACTCTGCAGCACCGAATGAGAGAACTCCAGGTCCTCTTTTGCCAGGATATCAAATTTGTAGAATTTTACAAACGTGTTCTCCCCTGACCACGTAGCTGCTTGGCAGAGTTGTAATGCCGAGACCTCTCGGGCAGCCGCCCAAGATGAGCCCACCTTCCTTGTGGAATGGGCCTTAACCGATTTAGACTGTGGCAGGCCTGCCTCAGAATGTGCAAGGTGAATAGTGTTACAAATCCAACGAGCAATCGCCTGCTTAGAAGCAGGCGCACCCAACTTGGTGGGTGCATACAGAATAAACAGCGAGTCAGATTTTCTGACTCCAGCTGTCCTGGAACATATTTTCAGGGCCCTGACAACTCCTAGCAACTTGGAGTCCTCCAAGTCCCTAGTAGGTGCAAGGCACCACAATAAGCTGGTTCAGGTGAAACACTGACACCACCTTAGGGAGAGAACTGGGGACGAGTCCGCAGCTCTGCCCTGTCCGAATGGACAAACAGATATGGGCTTTTTTGAGAAAAAACCACCAATTTGACACTCGCCTGGTCCAGGCCAGGGCCAAGAGCATGGTCACTTTTTATGTGAGATGCTTCAAATCCACATATTTGACTGGTTTTAAACCAATGTGATTTGAGGAATCCCAGAACTACGTTGAGATCCCACAGTGCCACTGGAGGCACAAAAAAGGGGTTTGTATATGCAATACTCCCTTGACAAACTTCTGGACTTCAGGAACTGAAGCCAATTCTTTCTGGAAGAAAATTTACAGGGCCGAATTTGAACCTTAATGGACCCCAATTTGAGGCCCATAGACACTCCTGTTTGCAGGAAATGCAGGAAACGACCGAGTTGAAATTTCTTTGTGGGGCCTTCCTGGCCTCACACCACGCAACATATTTTCGCCACACGTGGTGATAATGTTGTGCGGTCACCTCCTTTCTGGCTTTGACCAGGGTAGGAATGACCTCTTCCGGAATGCCTTTTTTCCCTTAGGATCCGGCTTTCCATCGCCATGCCGACAAACGCAGCTGCGGTAAGTCTTGGAACAGACATGGTACTTGCTGAAGCAAGTCCCTTCTTAGCGGCAGAGGCCATAAGACCTCTGTAAGCATCTCTTGAAGTTCCGGGTACCAAGTCCTTCTTGGCCAATCCGGAGCCATGAGTATAGTTCTTACTCCTCTACGTCTTATAATTCTCAGCACCTTAGGTATGAGAAGCAGAGGAGGGAACACCTACACCGACTGGTACACCCACGGTGTTACCAGAACGTCCACATCTATTGCCTGAGGGTCTCTTGACCTGGCGCAATACCTGTCCCGTTTTTTGTTCAGACGGGACGCCATCATGTCCACCTTTGGTATTTCCCAACGGTTTACAATCATGTGGAAAAAACTTCTCAATGAAGTTTCCACTCTCCCGGGTGGAGGTCGTGCTGAGGAAGTCTGCTTCCCAGTTTCCATTCCCGGGATGAAAAACTGCTGACAGTGTTATCACATGATTTTCCGCCCAGCGAAAAGTCCTTGCAGTTTCTGCCATTGCCCTCCTGCTTCTTGTGTCGCCCTGTCTGTTTACGTGGGCGACTGCCGTGATGTTTTTCCCACTGGATCAATACCGGCTGACCTTGAAGCAGAGGTCTTGCTAAGCTTAGAGCATTATAAATTTACCCTTAGCTCCAGTATATTTATGTGGAGAAAAGTCTCCATACTTGATCACACTCCCTGGAAATTTTTTCCTTGTGTGACTGCTCCCCAGCCTCTCAGGCTGGGCTCCGTGGTTACCAGCATCCAATTCCGAATGCCGAATCTGCTGCCCTCTAGAAGATGAGCAATCTATAACCACCACAGGAGAGACACCCTTGTCCTTGGATATTGGGTTATCCGCTGATGCATCTGAAGATGCGATCCGGACCATTTGTCCAGCAGATCCCACTGAAAAGTTCTTACGTGAAATCTGCCGAATGGAATTGCTTCGTAGGAAGCCACCATTTTTACCAGGACCCTTGTGCAATGATGCACTGTTTTTAGGAGGTTCCTGACTTGCTCGGATAACTCCCTGGCTTTCTCTTCCGGGAGAAACACCTTTTTCTGGACTGTGTCCAGAATCATCCCTAGGCACAGCAGACGTGTCGTCGGGATCAGCTGCGATTTTGGAATATTTAGAATCCACCCGTGCTGATTGTAGCAGTATCCGAGATAGTGCTACTCCGACCTCCAACTGTTCCCTGGACTATGCCCCTATCAGGAGATCGTCCAAGTAAGGGATAATTAAGACGCCTTTTCTTCGAAGAAGAATCATCAATTCGGCCATTACCTTGGTAAAGACCCCAGGGTGCCGTGGACAATCCAAACGGCAGCGTCTGAAACTGATAGTGACAGTTCTGCACCACGAACCTGAGGTACCCTTAGTGAGAAGGGCAAATTTGGGACATAGAGGTAAGCATCCCTGATGTCCCGGGACACTATATAGTCCCCTTATTCCTGGTTCGTTATCACTGCTCTGAGTGACTTCATCTTAATTTGAACCTTTGTAAGTGTTCAAAAAAAAATTTTTAGAATAAGTCTCACCTAGCCTTCTGGCTTCAGTACCACAATATAGTGTGGAATAATACCCCTTTTCTGTAGTAGGAGGGGTAATTTAATTATCACCTGCTGGGAATACAGCTTGTGAATTTTTTCCCATACTACCTCCTTGTCGGAGGGAGACTTGGTAAAGCAGACTTCAGGAGCCTGCGAAGGGGAAACGTCTCGACATTCCCATCTGTACCCCCGGGATACTACTTGTAGGATCCAGGGGTCCTGTACGGTCTCAGCGCCATGCTGAGAACTTGTCAGACGCGGTGGAACGCTTCTGTTCCTGGGAATGGGCTGCCTGCTGCAGTCTTCTTCCCTTTCCTCTATCCCTGGGCAGATATGATTTTATAGGGACGAGAGGACTGAGGCTGAAAAGACGGTGTCTTTTTCTGCAGAGATGTGACTTAGGGTAAAAAACTGTGGATTTTCCAGCAGTTGCCGTGACCACCAGGTCCGATGGACCGACCCCAAACAAGTCCTCTTCCTGTATACGGCCATACTGTGCCGTTTGGAATCTGCATCACCTGACCACTGTCGTGTCCATAACATCTTCTGGCAGTTATGGACCTCGCGTTTATTCATGATGCCAGAGTGCAAATATCCCTCTGTGCATCTCGCATATATAGAAATGCTCTATAGTCAATAAAATACTGTCCCTGTCAAGGGTATCAATATTTTTAGTCAGGGAATCCGACCAAGCCACCCTAGCTCTGCACATCCAGGCTGAGGCGATCGCTGGCCGCAGTATAACACCAGTATGTGTGTATATACTTTTTATTATATTTTCCAGCCTTGTCAGCTGGTCCTTGAGGACGGCCCTATCTATAGACGGTACCGCCACTTGTTTTGATAAGCGTGTGAGCGCCTTATCCACCTTAAAGGGTGTTTCCCAACGCGCCCTAACTTCTGGCGGGAAAGGGTATACCGCCCATAATTTTCTATCGGGGGGAACCCACGCATCATCACACACTTTATTTAATTTATCTGATTCAGGAAAAACTATGGTAGTTTTTTCACATCCCACATAATACCCTCTTTTGTGGTACTTGTAGTATCAGAAATACGTAACACCTCCTTCATTGCCTTTAACGTGTGGCCCTAATAAGGAATACGTTTGTTTATTCACCGTCGACACTGGATTCAGTGTCCCTGTCTGTGTCGACCGACTAAAGTAAACGGGCGTTTTAAAACCCTTGACGGTGTTTTTGAGACGTCTGGACCGTACTAATTGTTTGTCGGCCGTCTCATGTCGTCAACCGACCTTGCAGCGTGTTGACATTATCACGTAATTTCCTAAATAAGCCATCCATTCCGGTGTCGACTCCCTAGAGAGTGACATCACCATTACAGGCAATTGCTCCGCCTCCTCACCAACATCGTCCTCCTACCTGTCGACACACACGTACCGACACACAGCACACACACAGGGAATGCTCTGATAGAGGACAGGACCCACTAGCCCTTTGGAGAGACAGAGGGAGAGTTTGCCAGCACACACCAAAAACGCTATAATTATATAGGGACAACCTTATATAAGTGTTTTCCCTTATAGCATCTTAATATATATATAAGCATATCGCCAAATTAGTGCCCCCCCTCTCTGTTTTAACCCTGTTTCTGTAGTGCAGTGCAGGGGAGAGCCTGGGAGCCTTCCCTCCAGCCTTTCTGTGAGGGAAAATGGCGCTGTGTGCTGAGGAGATAGGCCCCGCCCCTTTTTCGGCGGCCTCGTCTCCCGCTCTTAACGGATTCTGGCAGGGGTTAAATATCTCCATATAGCCTCCGGAGGCTATATGTGAGGTATTTTTAGCCAAAATAGGTATTCATTTGCCTCCCAGGGCGCCCCCCTCCCAGCGCCCTGCACCCTCAGTGACTGCCGTGTGAAGTGTGCTGAGAGGAAAATGGCGCACAGCTGCAGTGCTGTGCGCTACCTTTAGAAGACTGAGGAGTCTTCTGCCGCCGATTCTGGACCTCTTCTTACTTCAGCATCTGCAAGGGGGCCGGCGGCAAGGCTCCGGTGACCATCCAGGCTGTACCTGTGATCGTCCCTCTGGAGCTGATGTCCAGTAGCCAAGAAGCCAATCCATCCTGCACGCAGGTGAGTTCACTTCTTCTCCCCTAAGTCCCTCGTTGCAGTGATCCTGTTGCCAGCAGGACTCACTGTAAAATAAAAAACCTAAGCTAAACTTTCCTAAGCAGCTCTTTAGGAGAGCCACCTAGATTGCACCCTTCTCGGCCGGGCACAAAAATCTAACTGGCTTGGAGGAGGGTCATAGGGGGAGGAGCCAGTGCACACCACCTGATCCTAAAGCTTTACTTTTTGTGCCCTGTCTCCTGCGGAGCCGCTATTCCCCATGGTCCTTTCAGGAACCCCAGCATCCACTAGGACGATAGAGAAAATCCACGTACTTGGCACAAAAAAAAAAACGAACACCCGGACCAAACGGACTGAAAGGGGTCCCATGTTTACACATGGGACCCCTTTCCCCGAATGCAGAGACCCCCCCGTGACTGCTGTCACAGAAAGGTCCCTTCAGCCAATCAGCGAGCGCAACGTCCTGGCACTCTGCTGATTGGCTATGCGCGTCTGAGCTGTCAGACAGCTCATCGCAAAGCCTCTCCATTATATTCAATGGTGGGAACTTTGCGGTCAGCGATGAGGTCACCCGCGGTCAGCGGCTGACCGCGGGTAACCCCACCGCTGACCGCAAAGTTCCCACCATTGAAACTAATGGAGGGAGCTGTGCAATGCGCTGTCTGCCAGCAGACGCGCATCCAGCCAATCAGGAGAGTGCCACGAAGTAGCGCTTCCTGATTGGCTTAAGAGACCTTTCTGTGACAGCAGTCACGGGGGGGTCTCTGCATTCGGGGAAAGGGGTCCCATGTGTAAACATGGGACCCCTTTCAGTCCGTTTGGTCCGGGTGTTCGTTTTGTTGTTTTGCCAAGTACGAGGATTATTTTAAAAGATCCGGACACTGGATTGAGGTGAGTATAATTTTATTCACAGGTACACGTGGACAGAGGTCGGCGTGTGAACATAGGTAAGTATGTGTGTGTGTCGACATGTGTGAAATAAAGTTTTACTCTCACGGTGTGCGTGTCCTGTTTTTATTTGGGTATTTTTTTTCCAGTAGAACTACAGGTACCAGCGGGCCCGTTTTTCTCCCGCATGCTGGTACTTGTGGTTCTCCAAGTACCAGCTTGTGGGGGAGGCTTGCTGGGACTTGTAGTACTACTGGAAAAAACAATATTCTTTACATTTTCTCAAGGCTATCAGCCCCCCATCCGCAGCCCTTGGATGGGGGGGACAGCCTCGGGCTTCACCCCTGGCCCTTGTGTGGCTGGGGGGGGACCCCTTGATTGAAGGGGTCCCCACTCCCCCAGGGTACCCCGGCCAGGGGTGACTAGTTGGATATTTAATGCCACGGCCGCAGGGTGCTGTATAAAAGTGACCCCCAGCTGTGGCATCTGTCCAGCTAGTGGAGCCCGATGCTGGTGTAAAAAATACGGGGGACCCCTACTCTTTTTGCCCCCCGTATTTTTTGCACCAGCACCAGGCGCAGAGCCCGGTGCTGGTTTTAAAAATACGGGGGATCCCCTGTCATTATACCCCCCGGATTTTTAGAACCAGGACCGGCTCGAAGAGCCCGAGGTTGGTTATGCTTTGGAGGGGGGACCCCACGCAATTTTTTTTCGGGTTTTTTCCGTTTTTTTAAAAATCGGATCAAAATCCGTCAAATCGGCCGTTTTTCGACAGCGGGACTGTCAAATCCGTTTTTTATTGAATATGTTGAATTCCGGCACCCACTTGCCGGAATTCGACGGTCGAATTATGTCGAATTAAAAAACGGGCGAGAAAATTGCCGCGATTCGCCGGTAATTGCATATACCTCAATGTTTACGGTTTCTACTAATTCATTCTATAACTCCTACTGGTTTAGTGTAGCAGCATAAAATTTATGCAAATGTGTTGCCATAATACAGTATATAAAGGGGACATAACACGCCACAACACTGGTAACAACTCTGCAGATCACTAATTGCTGTCCTGAGGCCACTGTTTATTACTTATTGACTTGGCCGGGCTCACTGGAGAAAATCCTTGCACTGCAGGGTGCTGTGCCTAGGAACTGGAAGCCATTGCATATACAGTCAGATTAAAACCTGTTCTCTCATGGCAGGCATAGGCAGATTTACAGCCATGATTTATTTTTACAAGCTAAATAAATTTTATCTCCCAGCCATGGTAACATTAACTAATTTATTCAACTGGTCTATTTTTTTGCTTAACAGTACCATTACCATAACAAAGAGTGAAACCAAAGATGAAAGACTACAGGGCAGAACACTGCAGAAAAGAAACTCTACACAGACATGTGACTAGTATGGCTCACAGACAATGAACAAGACTCACGTTACTTTCTCCTGTCTCAAGTACTCCTGATTGAAATCATGAAATACCTAGTTGTGCCATGTAAACATAAAACTTACAAATACGAATATAGTTGAACTCCTTTGTGTGCATAACATTTTTAACATAACAAGTTTATTGTGGAAGCTGTAAACATTAATTACTTCTCTCACTCAACCTCATTAGCATTCTACTTTTGAGTTAGATAAATTTGGCACTTTGGGGGAGATTTAATAAGCAGTGAGGTTCCTGTGGAACCTTGCATGCTAAAATAACGCAGATTATAGATGCAAGAGCGAAAACTAGCAAGGTGTTCCTCCATTGATTACCGGTATTGTGCACAGATGGAAAAGTATGCTAAATTGAATCTCTCCCTTGTGTTATCACTAATTAATTGACAGTGTCATTTAAGTGACTTTAGCCCAACTACAGAAGCATCCTCATAAACTGAGTACACACCTATACAATCGTCATCCCATTCTCCCGGCCGTTGATTGTAAAGGTGTAGGAGCATTAGCCGATAAATGGCTTATAACGCTACCACTACAGTCAGGATGAGAAGTCGCATTTTGTATGCAGCACATGCGACCTCCTGATCCCCATAGAGAAACTGCTAGCCGCCCCCCCCCTCCTTCTGCCCCACCCTCACAAGAAGTCACAGAGGGACACAGCTGGATACACACATACAGCCCAGCTGATCAGGAGCTTTTACCCGATCAGCCGGGATCAAACAAGCGTGTACCCAGCTTTCCACGTAGCATTGTTCCGCCATATAAAGCAAGACACAGGCAAGACTGGCATGACTCAGGCGCTCCAACGCGGGTAACAAAGCAAATCTTTTTCACATTTCAAAGCAGCTCAAATAGTACTAGAGACGCTAGACTAGGACTTTTCTCGCACAGGAATTGGTATGACACAAGTACTTAGTCACAGATGAAACATAACGGAATATAGTAGGAGGAATAGCCACAGCCTGCTCGTACTGGAACCCTCTCTACACAGATTTGAGACTCAATCGCACATAGATGTACAAATACCATTGTCAGTGTACGCTAGAAATTTAGTTTTGTCACTGATTGGTTTAGCAGTGTGACTATGATGCACCTTCTGAGTGAATAAGATGCTCACGTAGCTGAGTCGCATGAACCCTGGTACGCTGAGAGGTGGAATTGGTGCGAATTGAGCCACAATGTAAGAGGACATATCTATGCAGAGGTGAAGGAAGCGAGAGATAACATATAAGGAGACTATTAGGTTATTTTAGAATACATCTGTAAAATGTCCTAAATGTAAAAAAAGGGTAATTACACTGAATACACCTGACACACTGACATGTGTTTCCTCAAAGCACCATGGCATATTACATGACTGGCAGTCATTTCTATTATCTTGGCAACAAAAGTACTAATTATCATAAAACATTTTACAGTAGGTGAAACTGCATTACCCAGTCAAATAAATAAATCATCTGTATGGTTACACAGCACATTACCTGGTAGGAATTTTAAGGTCTGGATCATTTGCCTTTCCTGGGAGAAATCCACCATTAAATGAGTCATGTTGTCACTGACCTTAGGTTTCAGTGAGAGACGGAAAGCAGCAGCCATTGTGACCCTACAATGTAAATGCAGCATAGTAAGCAGTAGCAGGGAACATGCACACGTGTTTAGTCTCTGATAATAAAATCTATTCTGTTCTGCACACAAGGAAGTGAAGGATGGACATAAAGGAAAGCATTTTGCATTGTGCAAAAGACCTGGATTTATTCAATACTTTAAACAGGAATGCCATTTGTTCATTCAAAGAATGCAGTGATAGGAAGGTCCAAATAAGAAAACAGATGACTTTGTGACATCTGCCGCTCCACAAACACTAAAGTTCCAAAAAACAAGGTTACATATTGTTCTCTGGGGTGTTTGCTAAAACCTTTCATACTATACCAGGGGTTCTCAAACTCGGTCCTCAGGACCCCACACAGTGCATATTTTGCAGGTAACCCAGCAAGTGCACAGGTGTATTAATTACTCACAGACACATTTTAAAAGGTCCACAGGTGGAGCTAATTATTTCACTTTTGATTCTGTGAGACCTGCAAAACATGCACCGTGTGGGGTCCTGAGGACCGAGTTTGAGAACCTGTGCACTATACTATAGTTTCATACTATAGTTTATATATTTTTTGTTGTTGTAATAAGCCCAATTGTTACTAGTATTCAGCATTTTTTATTAAGTCAACATGTAACATTATTGCTATGTAAAACTGCTACTGGTTCATAGACGTATCCTACAAGATGTCTGGAAAACAGCATATCCTAAACTAAGGTGTGTACACATGGTGAGATTTCGTCTTTCGATTTTGACTAAAATTTTGACAAAACTTAAGGAAACTTAGTGCACATCTTAAGGTGTTGTGCAGCTTGCGATACCGATTAGATCCCGATGTGCACTCCCGTGGGGTCGGTATCGTAAGGCTAGATAGACTGTGCAGGCAAGTCAATCTTGCCTATCTAGTGTACTATCTAGTACAAAGTATAGTCAAAATTTGCACTTAATGCCCATACACACTGGGCGATTTTGAGCTGAGAGCAGATCACTTTTGGTGTGTTGAGCTGCTTTCAGCTCAGCGCCGCCCAGAGTGTATGCTCAAGCGATGAGTGCTGATGCGCGCTCCCGCTTCATCGCTGGCGGCCACCGTTCATCTACTGGTATTACCAGTAGATGAACGGCGGGGTGAGCAGCTTTGCATAGCGTCCTGCTATGGAAAGCCGCTCACCCTCTCTGACATCGCTGGGCAGGGGGGAAAAGCGCTCAGTGTGTATGCACCTTTAGTCAAAATCGTACATAGACAAAATCGAAAGTACAGATAGTCAAAATCTGTGCTATCTGTGCTCTGAGGGAGTTCAAGGGAAATCGCATAGTCAAATCGGACATAGCAAGGATCTCACCGTGTGTACACACCTTTAGACATTTCAGTCTCTTCTTATATCTGCCATAATGTAGCCTGCGGGTTTTTTTTAAAAAGCAATATTACACTCACCAGTGTAGTAAAAGGCAAAGAAAATGCTGAAAGACACTACAAATATATGGTCCTAACATAAGGATTCCAAATTTAACTTGTTTTGGACACAAATCTTCAAAATATGCAATCTGTCAACAAATTATAAATATTGCTCATCAATTGCAAACAAAAATATACACTAAGGGGTATATGCAATTGCGGTCGAATTCCCGAAATTGGCGAAAAACTGGACTTTTTCGCCCAAAAAAAAAAAAATCGTCAATGCAATTCAGTACTTTCCGTCAAAAAAACGGACTTTCAAAATTCGACTTTTTGAAATTCGACTTTTGTCAAATTCGACTTTTCTGCAATGATACAAGTGCTGCAATTCGACCAAAGTATATTCAATTGAAGTTTGGAAATTCGACAACAGTGCTTTTAGACAGTAAATTCGTCATTTTCAATCCGCCACACTTTGGTGGGTGAAACTAATAAAAAAAATTTAAAACATGTTTTTTTTGGTGTTTTTTTTTATTGGTACAGGTTGAGTATCCCATATCCAAATATTCCGAAATACGGAATATTCCGAAATACGGACTTTTTTGAGTGAGAGTGAGATAGTGAAACCTTTGTTTTTTGATGGCTTAATGTACACAAACTTTGTTTAATACACAAAGTTATTAAAAATATTGTATTAAATGACCTTCAGGCTGTGTGTATAAGGTGTATATGAAACATAAATTAATTGTGTGAATGTAGACACACTTTGTTTAATGCACAAAGTTATAAAAAATATTGGCTAAAATGACCTTCAGGCTGTGTGTATAAGGTGTATATGTAACATAAATGCATTCTGTGCTTAGATTTAGGTCCAATCACCATGATATCTCATTATGGTATGCAATTATTCCAAAATACGGAAAAATCCCATATCCAAAATACCTCTGGTCCCAAGCATTTTGGATAAGAGAGACTCAACCTGTAATAGCATATCTATTTATATTAGAAGGGATTAGGTACTTGGTTTGTCTTTTTTGGAGGCACAAGTATTTTTTATATATTTTTACAAATAATATATTTATTTTTTATTTATTTTTAGATGGAATGGTAAAATCCCGGTAAAAAATGGCGTGGGGTCCCCCCTCCAAAGCATAACCAGCCTCGGGCTCTTCGAGCCGGTCCTGGTTCTAAAAATCCGGGGGGGAAAATGACAGGGGATCCCCCGTATTTTTCAAACCAGCACCGGGCTCTGCGCCTGGTGCTGGTGCAAAAAATACGGGGGACAAAAAGAGTAGGGGTCCCCCGTATTTTATACACCAGCATCGGGCTCCACTAGCTGGACAGATAATGCCACAGCCGGGGGTCACTTTTATACAGCGCCCTGCGGCCGTGGCATTAAATATCCAACTAGTCACCCCTGGCCGGGGTACCCTGGGGGAGTGGGGACCCCTTCAATCAAGGGGTCCCCCCCCCAGCCAGCCAAGGGCCAGGGGTGAAGCCTGAGGCTGTCCCCCCCATCCAAGGGCTGCGGATGGGAGGCTGATAGCCTTGAGAAAATGTAAAGAATATTGTTTTTTCCTGTAGTACTACAAGTCCCAGCAAGCCTCCCCCGCAAGCTGGTACTTGGAGAACCACAAGTACCAGCATGCGGGAGAAAAACGGGCCCGCTGGTACCTGTAGTACTACTGGGAAAAAAAATAAGAATTTACTCACCGGTAATTCTATTTCTCGTAGTCCGTAGTGGATGCTGGGAACTCCGTAAGGACCATGGGGAATAGCGGGCTCCGAAGGAGGCTGGGCACTCTAGAAAGATCTTAGACTACCTGGTGTGCACTGGCTCCTCCCACTATGACCCTCCTCCAAGCCTCAGTTAGGTACCGTGCCCGGACGAGCGTACACAATAAGGAAGGATTTTGAATCCCGGGTAAGACTCATACCAGCCACACCAATCACACCGTACAACTCGTGATATGAAACACAGTTAACAGTATGAAACAATAGAGCCTCTCAACAGATGGCTCAACAATAACCCGATTTAGTTAATAATAACTATGTACAAGTAATGCAGATAAACCGCACTTGGGATGGGCGCCCAGCATCCACTACGGACTACGAGAAATAGAATTACCGGTGAGTAAATTCTTATTTTCTCTAACGTCCTAGTGGATGCTGGGAACTCCGTAAGGACCATGGGGATTATACCAAAGCTCCCAAACGGACGGGAGAGTGCGGATGACTCTGCAGCACCGAACGAGAGAACTCCAGGTCCTCCTCAGCCAGGGTATCAAATTTGTAGAATTTTGCAAACGTGTTTGCCCCTGACCAAGTAGCTGCTCGGCAAAGTTGTAAAGCCGAGACCCCTCGGGCAGCCGCCCAAGATGAGCCCACCTTCCTTGTGGAATGGGCATTGACAGATTTTGGCTGTGGCAGGCCTGCCACAGTATGTGCAAGCTGAATTGTACTACAAATCCAACGAGCAATAGTCTGCTTAGAAGCAGGAGCACCCAGCTTGTTGGGTGCATATAGGATAAACAGCGAGTCAGATTTTCTGACTCCAGCCGTCCTGGAAACATATATTTTCAGGGCCCTGACAACGTCTAGCAACTTGGAGTCCTCCAAATCCTTAGTAGCCGCAGGCACCACAATAGGCTGGTTCAGGTGAAACGCTGACACCACCTTAGGGAGAAACTGGGGACGAGTCCTCAATTCTGCCCTATCCATATGGAAAATCAAATAAGGGCTTTTACAAGACAAAGCCGCCAATTCTGATACTCGCCTGGCAGAAGCCAAGGCCAATAACATAACCACCTTCCATGTGAGATATTTCAGATCCACGGTTTTTAGTGGTTCAAACCAAAGTGATTTTAAGAAAACTCAACACCACGTTGAGATCCCAAGGTGCCACAGGAGGCACAAACGGGGGCTGACTATGCAGCACTCCTTTTATAAATGTCTGAACTTCAGGTACTGAAGCTAGTTCTTTTTTGAAAGAAAATCGACAGAGCCGAGATCTGTACCTTAATGGAACCCAATTTAAGGCCCATAGTCACTCCTGCTTGCAGGAAATGCAGAAATCGACCTAGTTGAAATTCCTCTGTTGGGGCCCTTTCGGCCTCACACCATGCAACATATTTTCGCCATATGCGTTGATAATGAGTTGCTGTAACCACTTTCCTGGCTTTAGTAAGCGTAGGAATTACTTCCTCCGGAATACCCTTTTCCTTCAGGATCCGGCGTTCAACCGCCATGCAGTCAAACGCAGCCGCGGTAAGTCTTGGAACAGACAGGGCCCCTGCTGCCGCAGGTCCTGACTGAGTGGCAGAGGCCATTGGTCCTCTGATATAAATTCTTGAAGTTCTGGGTACCAAGCTCTTCTTGGCCATCCACGAGTATCGTTCTTACTCCTCGCCTTCTTATTATTCTCAGTACCTTTGGTATGAGAGGCAGAGGGGAGAACACCTAAACCGACTGGTACACCCACGGTGTTACCAGAGCGTCCATAGCTATCGCCTGAGGGTCCCTTGACCTGGAGCAATATCTTTTATAGCTTTTTGTTAAAGCGGGACGCCATCATGTCCACCTGTGGCCTTTCCCAATGGTGTACAATCCTATTGGAAGACTTCTGGAGGAAGTCCCCATTCTCCCGGGTGGAGGTCGTGTCTGTTGAGAAGATCTGCTTCCCAGTTGTCCACTCCGGGAATGAACACTGCTGACAGTGCTAACACATGATTTTCCGCCTATCGGAGAATCTTTGTGGCTTCTGCCATCGCCATCCTGCTTTTTGTGCCGCCCTGTTGATTACATGGGCGACTGCCGTGATGTTGTCTGATTGGATCAGTACCGGCTGGTTTTGAAGCAGAGGCCTTGCTGGCCTCAGGGCATTGTAAATGGCCCTCAGATCCAGAATATTTATGTGTAGGGAAATAACCTGACTTGACCAAAGTCCCTGGAAGTTTCTTCCCTATGCGACTGCCCCCCAGCCTCAAAGGCTGGAATCCATGGTCACTAGGACCTAGTCCTGTATGCCGAACCTGCGGCCCTCTTGAAGATGGGCACTCTGCAGCCACCACAGTAGAGATACCCTGGTCCTTGGAGACAGGGTTATCAGCCTATGCATCGGAAGATGCGATCCGGACCACTTGTCCAACAGGTCCCTCTGAAAAGTTCTTGTATGGAACCTGCCTAATGGGATTGCTTCGTAAGAAGCTACCATTTTTCCCAGGACTCGCGTGCAATGATGCACCGCTACCTATTTTGGTTTCAGGAGGTCTCTGACTAGAGATGACAACTCCTTGGCTTTCTCCTCCGGGAGAAACACTATTTCTGGTTTATGTCCAGAACCATCCCCAGGAACAGTAGACGTGTCATAGGAACCAGCTGTGACTTTGGACTGTTTAGAATCCACCTATGCTGTTGTAGCACTTTCCAAAATAGTGCTACCCCGACTACCAACTGCTCCTTGGACCTCGCCTTATAACGAGATTGTCCAATTACGGGATAATTACAACTCCCTTTTTTTGAAGGAGTATCATCATTTCGGCCATTACCTTGATAAAACACCCTCGGTGCCATGTACAGTCCAAACGGCAGTGTCTGGACTTGGTAATGGTAATCCTGTACCACAAATCTGAGGTACTCCTGGCGAGGATGGTAAATGGGGACATGCAGGTAAGCATCCTTGATGTCTCGGGATACCATGTAATCCCCCTCGTCCAGGCTTGCAATAACCGCCCTGAGCGATTCCATCTTGAACTTGAATTTTTTTATGTTCAAGGATTTTAAATATAAAATGGGTCACACCGAACCATGCGGTTTCGGTACCCCAACCCGTGTGGAATAGTAACCCCGTCCTTGTTGAAGTAGGGGCACCTTGAGTATTACCTGCTGGGAATACCGCTTATTAATTGCCTCTAGCACAGCCTCCCTGCTTGAGGGAGTTGTCAGCAAGGCATATTTTAGGAAACGGCTGGGGGGAGACATCTCTAATTCCAGCTTGTACCCCTGAAATACTATTTGGAAGAAACAGGGATCCACCTGTGAGCGAGCCCACTAATTGCTGAAATTTTTGAGGCGGCCCCCCACCGTACCTGGCTACACCTGTGGAGCACCCGCGTCATGGTGTGTACTCACAGGAGGCGGGGGAAGAATCTTGATTCTGGGAACAGGCTGACTGGTGCAGCTTTTTCCCTCTACCCTTGTCTCTGTACAGAAAGGAAGCGCCATTTGATCCGCTTGCTTTTCTGAAGCCGAAAGGACTGTACCTTTTTCTGTGAGGAAACCTGAGGTAAAATTATTTCTTCCCAGCAGTTGCTGTGGATACGAGGTCCCAGAGACCATCCCCAAATAATTCCTCACTCTTATAAGGCTCTCTATGCGCTTTTTAAGTCAGCATCACCTGTCCAGTGACAGGTCTCTAATACCCTCCTGACAGAATGGACATTACATTTATTTTGGATGCCAGCCGGCAAAATATCCCTCTGTGCATCCCCCATATATAAGACAACGTCTTTAATATGTTTTTATGTTTGCCAACTATTATCCCTGTTTGACAGGGTCACCAACCACGCTGCAGCAGCACTATCTGCAGGTCTCAGTCTAGTACCTGAGTGTGTAAATACAGACTTCAGGATAGCCTCCTGTTTTTTATTAACAGGTACCTATTAAAGTGGCCGTATCCTAAGACGGCAGTGCCATCTTTTTTGACAAACGTGTGAGCGCCTTATCCACCCTAGGGGATATCTCCCAGCGTAACTTATCCTCCTGGCGGGAAAGGGTACGCCATCAGTAACTTTTTATAAATTACCAGTTTCTTAACGGGGGAACCCACGCTTTTCACACACTTCATTTATTCATCTGATGGGGGAACAAAACACTGCCTGTTTTTTCTCCCCAAACCTAAAACCCATTTATAGAGGTTAAAGTCAGAAATGTATAACACATTTTTTATTGCCGGGATCAAGTCACGGATTGGATTGTGTATATGTCTCCACCTTGTCGACACTGGAGTCAGACTCCGTGTCGACATCTGTGTCTGCCATCTGAGAGAGCGGGCGTTTTTGAGCCCCTGATGGCCTTTGAGACGCCTGGGCAGGCGCGGGCTGCGAAGCCGGCTGTCCCACAGCTGTTACGTCATCCACCCTTTTATGTAAGGAGTTGACACTGTCGGTTAATACCTTTTACCTCTCTATCCACTCTGGTGTCGGCCCCACAGGGGGCGACATCACATATATCGGCCTCTGTTCCGTCACCATATAAGCCTCCTCATTCAACATGTCGACACAGCCGTACCGACACACCGCAGACACACAGGGAATGCTCTAAACGAGGACAGGACCCACAAAAGCCCTTTGGGGGGACAGAGTGAGAGTATGCCAGCACACACCAGAGCGCTATATACTGCAGGGACTAACTGAGTTATGTCCCCTATAGCTTTATATCTATATATATATAATGTATACTGCGCCTAAATTTTGTGCCCCCTCTCTCTTTTTTTAACCCTTGTAGACTGCAGGGGAGAGCCAGGGAGCTTCCCTCCAACGGAGCTGTGAGGGAAAATGGCGCCAGTGTGCTGAGGAGATAGGCTCCGCCCCTTTTTCGCGGCCTATTCTCCCGTTTTTTATGGACTTCTGGCAGGGGTATTTACCTCATATATAGCCCCTGGGGCTATATATTGAGGTATTTTTGCCAGCCAAGGTGTTTTTATTGCTGCCTCAGGGCGCCCCCCCCCCAGCGCCCTGCACCCTCAGTGACCGGAGTGTGAAGTGTGTGAGAGGAGCAATGGCGCACAGCTGCAGTGCTGTGCGCTACCTTGGTGAAGACTGAGTCTTCATGCCGCCGATTTTCCGGACCATCTTCTTGCTTCTGGCTCTGTAAGGGGGACGGCGGCGCGGCTCCGGGACCGAACATCAAGGCTGGGCCTGCGGTCGATCCCTCTGGAGCTAATGGTGTCCAGTAGCCTAAGAAGCCCAATCCGGCTGCAAGCAGGCGAGTTCGCTTCTTCTCCCCTTAGTCCCTCGCTGCAGTGAGCCTGTTGCCAGCAGGTCTCACTGAAAAGAACAAATTCTAAGACTATAACTTTCTAAGAGCTCAGGAGAGCCCCTAGTGTGCATCCAACCTCGGCCGGGCACGAAATCTAACTGAGGCTTGGAGGAGGGTCATAGTGGGAGGAGCCAGTGCACACCAGGTAGTCGAAGATCTTTCTAGAGTGCCCAGCCTCCTTCGGAGCCCGCTATTCCCCATGGTCCTTACGGAGTTCCCAGCATCCACTAGGACGTTAGAGAAATACCCTAATAAAAACAGGAGACACACACCTTGAGAGTAAAACTTTATTACACACCTGCCGACACACACATACTTACCTATGTGGACACGCCGACTGCCACATCTCCTGATCCGACGATTCGGGGTACCTGTGAATAAAATTATACTCACCTCAATCCAGTGTCCAGATATAAATCCACGTACTTGGCAAAAAAACAAACCGCATTTACCCGAACCACGGACTGAAAGGGGTCCCATGTTTACACATCAGACCCCTTTCCCCGAATGCCGGGACACCACGTGACTGCTGTCACCGAGGTCCCTTCAGCCAATCAGCGAGCGCAACGTCCTGGCACTCTGCTGATTGGCTGGACGTCTGAGCTGTCAGACAGCGCCTCGCAAAGCCTCTCCATTATACTCAATGGTGGGAACTTTGCGTCAGCGGTGAGGTCACCCGCGGTCAGCGGCTGACCGCGGGTAACCCCACCGCTGACGGCAAAAGTTCCCACCATTGAAAGTAATGGAGGGAGCTGTGCGATGCGCTGTCTGAGGTCACACGCGCACAGCCAATCAGGTGAGCGCCACGGAAGTAGCGCTTCCTGATTGGCTGAAGGGACCTCAGTGACAGGAGTCACGTGGGGTCCCGGCACATTCGGGGAAAGGGGTCCCATGTGTCAACATGGGACCCCTTTCAGTCCGGCATGGTCGGGTATGCGTTTTCTTTTTTTAACAAGTACGTGGATTATCTCCCGGACACTGGATTGAGGTGAGTCTAATTTTTTTCACAGGTACCCCGGATCGTCGGAGACTGTGGCAGTCGGCGGGTCAACATAGGTAAGTATGTGTGTGTCGGCAGTTGTGTAATAAAGTTTTACTATCAAGGTGTGTGTCTCCTGTTTTTATTTGGATATTTTTTTTCCAGTAGAACTACAGGTACCAGCGGGCCCGTTTTTCTCCCGCATGCTGGTACTTGTGGTTCTCCAAGTACCAGCTTGCGGGGTAGGCTTGCTGGGACTTGTAGTACTACTGGAAAAAAACAATATTCTTTCACATTTCTCAAGGCTATCAGCCTCCCATCCGCAGCCCTTGGATGGGGGGGGACAGCCTCGGGCTTCACCCCTGGCCCTTCGGTGGCTGGGGGGGACCCCTTGATTGAAGAGGTCCCCACTCCCCCAGGGTACCCCGGCCAGGGGTGACTAGTTGGATATTTAATGCCACGGCCGCAGGGCACTGTATAAAAGTGACCCCCCCGGCTGTGGCATTATCTGTCCAGCTAGTGGAGCCCGATGCTGGTGTATAAAATACGGGGGACCCCTACTCTTTTTGTCCCCCGTATTTTTTACACCAGCACCAGGCGCAGAGCCCGGTGCTGGTTTTAAAAATACGGGGGATCCCTATCAATTTTTCCCACGGATTTTTAGAACCAGGACCAGCTCGAAGAGCCCGAGACTGGTTATGCTTTGGAGGGGGAACCCCACGCCATTTTTTTTCGGGTTTTTCCCGTTATTTCCCGTTTTTAAAAAAAACGGATCAAAATCCGTCAAATCGGACGTTTTTCGGCCGCGGGACTGTCGAATCCGTTTTTTTATTGCATATGGTCAATTTCGGCACCCACTTGCCGAAATTAGCCTGTCGAATTGTGTCGAGTTGAAAAACGGCCGATAATTTGCCGCTAATTGCATATACCCCTAAAACAACATCCTTTTTATTAAGCTGTAACACACACTGGATCAAGACATTTGTGGTTAGAAAAGAGATACTTTGTAAAAGAGTAGAATGAAGAGGATTGGTACTGTACCTATCCTTGATCTGTCTGGCAGCCTTGGTGCAAGAGGGAGAGAGAGAGAGCAAAGTTAGTGACTCCATGCAAGAACAAAGGGCAGCAAACTCCATGCAGGATTTTATGGTGAAATAAGCATTCCCCGCACACACGTTCCTTATAGCACACATAAGTGATCATAATGTAAGCCAAATCTTCAGAAAGACAAGAAAAGTGCTGGTGTTAAATGAGGTGTTAGAACTGTCAGTCATCAATAGAGAAGAAAACATTAAACAAGTATCTGTAGTCTGATGTTTACATCAAAGACAGTTTCTCTCTTTTTTTGCTTAAAAAAAAAAGAGATAAAGAAAAAACAGCATTGCAGAATCATTTTTAAAGTTTGTATCCATTACCTTACAGTATAAGTACTATTGTCAGACATGTGGCAATGTACTGTGTGCACACTGCATCTATCAATACATTATAGAGCAGGGCCCTTTCTTTATCTTTAATTGCAGGGACTAGGAGTTACCGCGGAAAGTAATGCAAACCGTTTTTCTTACTTGTCACTGCCTTTTGTGATGTGATTTGTGATGTCACCACCACGCTCCACTGCTTCCCAATGCCATTTACTGGTCTATTCACTCTCTGCTGTCTGACTGCAGCATATTAACAACCAGACACATTTTAAAGTATGAGGAGACAATTATACTGTAACTTCTACATGGAATCTGATTTTCCTATACATATTACATTTAATTCTTTAATAGTGATATTTAATTTTTTTATTGGCCATACTGATTAATGAATTTTTTTGAGGCCACAATGATATTTCTCCTTAAATCCAAGCCTGGTACTGTAGGAGTATGAAGTGCACAGGGACAATGTAGGAGGCGGAGGGAATGCTTGTGGCTTTGTGAGTTTTTTGTTTAAGTTTCATCCAGTTTTATAGCAGATGTAAAACAATGTCACTTTTGGAATCTGACGTCTTTATTTAAAGGCCAGCTGATGTGTTAACTACAGGTGCTTTCCGATTTGAAATATATCATTCATTTAATAATGCCCTATCACATTTAATGGAGCTCAGCTAAAGCAATTGGTTCGGGATCCAGTCATGTGACCATCGCTTGGGATCCCGGCAGTCAACATGCCGACGATGGGATCCTGAGCAATCAAAAGTTGGCATACAGAATGCCGACCCACAGGGACTATTCCCACTCGTGGGTGTCCACGACATCAATAGAGTGGGAACAGAACCTGTGGCGAGCGCTGACCGTCGGGATCCCCATTGGGTCAGTGAAAATATTGCAGAGACAGATAGTTTTAGTAGACTATAGGGAACTAGGTAAAAACAGCATCATCTTTTATGCTAAGAGATTATCAGTGAGCTTTAGCGAAGCTAAAGAAGTCGTGGTGTTGCCCATAGCAAACAATCAGGTTCTAGCTATGTTGTCGACTACTATATAATAATGATAGCTTGAATCTGATTGGTCTTGTCCTCTTTAGAAGAGGAACGCCAACTGTGAAAATACTTCATACCACTGTTTATATTTTTTTATATGATTTTTAATACGACAATATTAAACAGAAAACAAACTGGCATTTATTCTAGAATGCCTGGAATATTTCCAGTCTTGCAATAAGTGCCCTTAAAGACCGGTTTCAAGCACAGTTCCATTTCTTTCTTTTTTTGTTTGTTATTCTTTTACATCTAATTTTAGAAAATGATGTTAAAAAAAAGCAGGTTCAACAAAGTTTACAGTTTACAAAATCTGGTCTCGTACAAACTTTGATCTTAAAAATACAGCATGTGATGTATTCCCATGTACCATAAAAGGAGCTCAAACTAAATGCACAGTTACAAAATGTAACTGTGTAAAGGTAAAGCTGGATTGTAGTTTTCATTACATACTGTATTTGTCAGTGTCACAGCTGTGGTAGCATAGATATGTCGTGAAATCTAGTGCAGCAAGTCAGTAGGCAGTAAGGATGCGACAACTGAGAAAATAGGATTTTAATTATCTACTGGTAAATCTTTTTCTCGTAGTCCGTAGAGGATGCTGGGGTCCACATTAGTAACATGGGGTATAGATGGGTCCCTTGGGAGCCATGGGCACTTTAAGAGTTTAATAGTGTGGGCTGGCTCCTCTCTCTACGCACCTCCTACCAGACTCAGTCTAGAAACTGTGCCCGAGGAGACGGACATACTTCGAGAGAAGGAAATACATAGATAGTGGTGAGATTCGCACCAGCTCTCACATAACAAGGCAAACCTAGCTAACCGGCTTGAACAATTCAGCAACAGCTGAACAACAGAATGCAGTACTTAACCCAGTAACAAGGCAGTACTGAACCAAACAACAACTGCAGGATAACGAAGCGCTGGGCGGGCGTACAGCATCCTCTACGGACTATGAGAAAAGGATTTACCAGTAGGTAATTAAAATCCTATTTTCTCTTACGTCCTAGAGGATGCTGGGGTCCACATTAGTACCATGGGGATGTACCAAAGCTCCCAGTACGGGAGGGAGAGCGCGGAGGCTCCTGCAGAACCGATTGACCAAACTTTAGGTCCTCAGAGGCCAAAGTATCGAACTTGTAGAACTTAGCAAACGTGTTCGACCCTGACCAAGTAGCCGCTCGGCAAAGCTATAAAGCCGAGACACCCCGGGCAGCCGCCCAGAAAGAACCCACCTTACGAGTAGAGTGGGCCTTAACAGGTTTTGGACACGGCAAGCCTGCCGTAAAATAAGCATGCTGGATAGTACACATGATCCAGCGAGAAATCGTCTGCTTAGAAGCAGGATACCCAACCTTGTTGGGATCATAAAGGACAAAGCAAGCGTCCGACTTCCCGTAACGCGGAGTCCTCTTCACATATATCTTCAAAGCCCTCACAACATCCAAGGACTTAGAGGGAATTGAGGAGTCAGTAGCTACTGGCACCACAATAGGTTGGTTGATATGAAAAGTCGACACAACCTTCGGAAGAAAATGCTCACGCGTCCTGAGCTCAGCTCTATCCTCATGGAAATCAAGTAGGAGCTTATACAGGACAAAGCCCCCAAGTCTGACACACGTCTAACAGATGCTAACGTCAACAGTGTGACAGCTTTCCAAGTGAGAAACTTGACCTAAATCTCCTGTAAAGGCTCGACCCAATCTGATTGCAGGAACTGCAACACCATGTTAAGATCCCAATGTGCCGTAGGAGGCACAAAGGGAGGCTGGATATGCAGAACACCTTTCAAGAAAGTCTGAACCTCAGGGAGGGCAGCCAATTGTTTCTGGAAGAAAATGGATAAGGTCGAAATTTGGACCGTTATGGATCCCAAACGCAGGCCCACATCAACACCTGCTTGCAGAGAGAGTAGAAACCGTCCAAGTTGAAACTCCACCGTAGAAAACTTCTCGGATTCACACCAAGACACATACTTTGTCCAAAACTGATGGCAATGTTTAGACGTTACTCCCTTCCTAGCCTGTATCAGGGTAGGAATAACTTTGGTCGGAATGTCCTTCCGAGCTACGATCTGGCGTTCAACCTCCATGCCGTCAAACGTAGCCGCGGTAAGTCTTGATAAGCGAATGGCCCTTGTTGCAGAAGGTCCTCTCGAAGAGGAAGAGGCCTCGGGTCTTCCAGCAGTAACTCCAGAATATCCGTGTACCAAGCTCATCTTGACCAGTCCGGAGCAATGAGGATCGCCTGAACTCTTGCCTTCTTTATGAGTTTTAGAATTCTTGGGATGAGTGGTAATGGAGGAAACACATACACTGACTTGAACACCCACGGAGTTGCCAGGGCGTCCACTGCCGCTGCCTGTGGATCCCGCGACCTGGAACAGTACCACCGAAGCTTCTTGTTGAGGCGGGAGGCCATCATGTCTATTTGAGGTACACCCCAAAGATTTGTTATCTCCGTGAACACCTCTGGATGGAGGCCCCACTCTCCCGGATGGAGATCGTGTCTGCTGAGGAAGTCTGCTTCCCAGTTGTCCACTCCCGGAATGAAGATTGCTGACAGCGCCACAGCGTGCTTTTCTGTCCAAAGGAAGATCCTTGTTACCCCCGACAACACCGCCCTGCTCTTCGTTCCGCCTTGTCGGTTTATGTAAGCCACCGTCGTTACATTGTGCGACTGTACCTGAATGGCCTGATCTTGTAGAAGATGTGCCTTTTGTAGAAAGCCATTGCACACGGCCCATAGTTTCAGAATGTTTAATGGAAGAATGGATTCCAGACTTGACCACCTACCCTGGAAGGTTTCCCCTTGGGTGACAGCGCCCCAACCACTGAGATTTGCATCCGTGGTTAGAAGGATCCAGTTCTGAATCCCGAACCTGCGGCCCTCGAGAAGGTGCCGCATTTGTAGCCACCACAGGAGTGAAATCCTGGCTTTCGGCGACAGCCGTATTCTCTTATTTTGGAAGATTCAGGATCCATCCATGATCCCTGAGCAGTCAAGTTGTGAGAGCAATGGACTGATACAAACTCTCCCTGGACGACGCCTTTATCAGCAGACCGTCCAGATATGGAATTATGTTAATTTCCCGTCTGCGGAGTAGCACCATCATCTCTGCCATCACCTTGGTGAACACCCTCGGTGCCGTGGAGAGGCCGAATGGCAGTGCCTGGAACTGATAAAGACCATCCAGCAGTGCAAATCTTAGATAAGCCTGATGAGATGGCCAGATTGTAATGTGAAGGTACGTATCCTTGATATCCAGGGATACCAGGAATTCCCCCTCCTCCAGACCTGAGATCACCGCTCTCAGAGACTCCATTTTGAACTTGAATTCTCTCAAATAAGGGTTTAGCAACTTCAGGTTCAAAATTGGTCTGACCGAACCATCCGGTATCGGTACCACAAATAGGTTTAAATAGGAACCCTTGCATTGCAAATGAGGTGGAACTGGAACAATGACATTTGACTTTTCCAATTTTGAATGGCTTCCTGTAGGATAGCCATTTCTGTCAGCAAAGCTGGCAAGCCTGATTTGAAGAATTTGTGAGGTCGGAGCTCTTGAAATTCCAGTCTGTACCCCTGGGACACAATATCCTGTACCCAGGGATCCAGGCTGGATAATACCCAGACGTGACTGAAAAGTCTGAGTCTCGCTCCCACCTGACCGTTCTCCAGGCTGGGAGAACCACCGTCATTCTGAGGATTGTGAGGAAACAGAGCCAGGCTTCTGTTCCTGGGAACCTGCAGAAGCAAGTTTTCTGGATTTTCCCCGAACACCTCTGACGAAAGTGGTAGGGGTCTTGGACTTCTGAACCTTCGCAGTCCGAGAAAGGACTGCTTTGTAGATGTAGTAAAGGATTTCTTCGATGTCCGAGTGGCTGAGGGAAGAAAGGTTGAATTACCCGTGGTTGCCATGGAGATCCACGCATCCAAAGCCTCCCCAAATAGAGCCTGACCTGTGAAGGGTAGGTTCTCCACACTTCTCTTGGCTTCCGCGTCTGCAGACCATTGGTGCAGCCAGAGTCCCCTGCGTGCTGAGACAGCCATGGAAGACGTCCTTGCATTCAGATGACCCAGGTCCTTCATGGCCTCCACCATGAAACCCGCAGAATCCTGTATGTTACGTAAAAACAATTCAATGTCTCTTCTACCCATAGAATCTAATTCCTCTAATAATGTGCCTGACCACTTTACTATGGCTTTAGATATCCATGCACAGGCAATAGTGGGCCTTAACGCCACGCCTGAAGCAGTGTATATGGATTTGAGCGTAGTTTCAATCTTGCGGTCTGCCGGTTCTTTCAAAGCGGTAGACCCAGGGACAGGTAAAACCACCTTTTTTGACAGTCTATATACAGAAGCGTCAACTATAGGTGGGTTTTCCCACTTTTTCCTATCATTCTCAGGGAAAGGAAAAGCAACGAGAACCCTTTTTGGGATTTGGATTTTTTTCTCTGGGTTTTCCCAGGATAATTCAAATAATGCGTTTAATTCTTTAGACGCAGGGAAGGTCAGGGAGGCTTTCTTATTGTCTGTAAAGTAAGCCTCCTCAACCTGCTCAGGTGGTTTGTCAGTAATGTGTAACACATCCCTAATGGCCTCAATCATGAGCTGTACCCCTCTTGCAAGGGAAGCCTCACCCCCCCCGCATATCCCCATCACTGTCTGCCATGTCAGAGTCGGTATCCATGTCGACTTGCATAATCTGGCCAAGCGCATGTTTCTTTGGGTATATACAAGGGGATTTTGAGGTAGTGGGAACAGAACCAGACAAAACCTACACAGATTTAAAAACCTGTGCTTCAGTCTCATAATGTGCAATCCTAGTAGAAATCTGGGATATCATTCCCTTAATAGAAGCCACCCACTGGGGATCGGAATCGGAAGGCTGAGACATGATAATAAGAATTTACTTACCGATAATTCTATTTCTCATAGTCCGTAGTGGATGCTGGGGACTCCGTCAGGACCATGGGGAATAGCGGCTCCGCAGGAGACAGGGCACAAAAGCAAGCTTTTAGGATCACATGGTGTGTACTGGCTCCTCCCCCTATGACCCTCCTCCAAGCCTCAGTTAGGTACTGTGCCCGGACGAGCGTACACAATAAGGAAGGATCTTGAATCCCGGGTAAGACTCATACCAGCCACACCAATCACACCGTACAACTTGTGATCTGAACCCAGTTAACAGTATGATAACACAGAAGTAGCCTCTAAAAAAAGATGGCTCACAACAATAATAACCCGATTTTTGTAACAATAACTATGTACAAGTATTGCAGACAATCCGCACTTGGGATGGGCGCCCAGCATCCACTACGGACTATGAGAAATAGAATTATCGGTAAGTAAATTCTTATTTTCTCTAACGTCCTAGTGGATGCTGGGGACTCCGTCAGGACCATGGGGATTATACCAAAGCTCCCAAACGGGCGGGAGAGTGCGGATGACTCTGCAGCACCGAATGAGAGAACTCCAAGTCCTCTTTAGCCAGAGTATCAAATTTGTAAAATTTTACAAACGTGTTCTCCCCTGACCACGTAGCTGCTCGGCAAAGTTGTAAAGCCGAGACCCCTCGGGCAGCCGCCCAAGATGAGCCCACCTTCCTTGTGGAGTGGGCTTTAACAGTTTTAGGCTGTGGCAGGCCTGCCACAGAATGTGCAAGTTGGATTGTGCTACAGATCCAACGAGCAATCGTCTGCTTAGACGCAGGAGCACCCATCTTGTTGGGTGCATACAAGATAAACAACGAGTCAGATTTTCTGACTCCAGCTGTCCTTGAAATATATATTTTCAATGCTCTGACAACGTCCAGTAACTTGGAGTCCTCCAAGTCGCTAGTAGCCGCAGGCACCACAATAGGCTGGTTCAAGTGAAAAGCCGAAACCACCATAGGGAGAAAATGAGGACGTGTCCGCAGTTCTGCCCTGTCCGAATGGAAAATCAGATATGGGCTTTTGTACGATAAAGCCGCCAACTCTGAAACTCTCCTGGCTGAAGCCAGGGCCAGTAGCATGGTTACTTTCCATGTAAGATACTTCAAATCTACCGATTTGAGAGGCTCAAACCAATGAGATTTGAGAAAATCCAAAACTACGTTTAGATCCCACGGTGCCACTGGAGGCACAATTGGGGGCTGTATATGTAGTACACCCTTGACAAAAGTTTGTACTTCAGGCACTGAAGCCAATTCTTTCTGGAAGAAAATTGATAAGGCCGAAATTTGAACTTTAATAGACCCCAATTTTAGGCCCATAGACAATCCTGCCTGCAGGAAATGTAGGAATCGACCCAATTGAAATTCTTCCGTTGGGGCCTTCTTGGCTTCACACCACGCAACATATTTTCTCCAAATGCGGTGATAATGTTGTGCGGTCACTTCCTTCCTAGCTTTAATCAAGGTAGGAATAACTTCCTCTGGAATGCCCTTTTCTTTTAGAATCCGGCGTTCAACCGCCATGCCGTCAAACGCAGTCGCGGTAAGTCTTGGAACATACAAGGTCCCTGCTGAAGCAGATCCCTTCTTAGAGGTAGAGGCCACGGATCTTCCGTGAGCATCTCTTGAAGTTCCGGGTACCAAGTTCTTCTTGGCCAATCCGGAGCCACTAGTATTGTTCTTACTCCCCTTTTCCGTATAATTCTCAGTACCTTTGGTATGAGAGGCAGAGGAGGGAACACATACACTGACTGGTACACCCACGGTGTTACCAGAGCGTCCACAGCTATTGCCTGAGGGTCTCTTGACCTGGCGCAATATCTGTCCAGTTTTTTGTTGAGGCGAGACGCCATCATGTCCACCTTTGGTTTTTCCCAATGGTTCACAATCATGTGGAAAACTTCCGGATGAAGTCCCCACTCTCCCGGGTGAAGGTCGTGTCTGCTGAGGAAATCTGCTTCCCAGTTGTCCACTCCCGGGATGAACACTGCTGACAGTGCTATGACATGATTTTCCGCCCAGCGAAGAATCCTTGCAGCTTCTGTCATTGCTCTTCTGCTTCTCGTGCCGCCTTGTCTGTTTACGTGGGCGACTGCCGTGATGTTGTCCGACTGGATCAACACCGGCTGACCCTGAAGCAGCGGTTTCGCCATGTTTAGAGCATTGTAGATCGCTCTTAGCTCCAGTATATTTATGTGAAGAGACTTCTCCAGGTTTGACCATACACCCTGGAAGTTTCTTCCCTGTGTGACTGCTCCCCAGCCTCGTAGGCTGGCATCCGTAGTCACCAGGACCCAGTCCTGTATGCCGAACCTGCGGCCCTCTAACAGATGGGCACTCTGCAACCACCACAGGAGAGACAACCTTGTTCTTGGTGACAGTGTTATCCGCTGATGCATGTGCAGATGCGATCCGGACCATTTGTCCAGCAGATCCCACTGAAATATTCGTGCGTGGAATCTGCCGAATGGAATTGCTTCGTAAGAAGCCACCATCTTTCCCAGGACTCTTGTGCATTGATGTACTGACACATTTCCTGGTTTTAGGAGGTTCCTGACAAGTTCGGATAACTCCCTCGCTTTCTCCTCCGGGAGAAACACCTTTTTCTGAACAGTGTCCAGAATCATTCCCAGGAACAGCAGACGTGTTGTCGGTGTCAATTGAGATTTTGGAAGATTCAGAATCCACCCGTGTTGTTGAAGCACTACTTGGGTTAGTGCTACCCCGACTTCCAGCTGTTCTCTGGACCTTGCCCTTATCAGGAGATCGTCCAAGTAAGGGATAATTAATACGCCTTTTCTTCGTAGAAGAACCATCATTTCGGTCATTACCTTGGTAAAGACCCGAGGTGCCGTGGACAAACCAAACGGCAGCGTTTGAAACTGATAATGACAGTCTTGTATCACGAACCTGAGATACCCTTGGTGTGAGGGGTAAATTGGGACATGCAGATAAGCATTTTTTATGTCCAGGGACACCATGAAGTCCCCTTCTTCCAGATTCGCTATCACTGCTCTTAGTGACTCCATCTTGAACTTGAATTTCTGTATGTACAGGTTCAAGGATTTCAGATTTAGAATAGGTCTTACCGAACCGTCCGGCTTCGGTACCACAAATAGTGTGGAATAATACCCCTTTCCCTGTTGTAGGAGGGGTACCTTGATTATCACCTGCTGAGAATACAGCTTGTGAATGGCTTCCAATACCGTCGCCCTTTCTAAGGGAGGCGTTGGTAAAGCAGAAGACTTTAGGAACCGGCGAGGGGGAGACCTTTCGAATTCCAACATGTAACCCTGAGATACTATCTGCAGGATCCACGGGTCCACCTGTGAGCGAGCCCACTGAATGCTGAAAATCTTTAGTCGACCCCCCACCGCTCCTGAGTCCGCTAGTAAAGCCCCAGCGTCATGCTGATGGCTTTGTAGAACCCGGGGCGGGCTTCTGTTCCTGGGCAGGGGCTGCTTGCTGCCCTCTCTTACCCTTTCCTCTGCCTCGGGGCAGATAAGACTGTCCTTTTGCCCGCTTGTTTTTATAGGAGCGAAAGGACTGCGGCTGAAAAGACGGTGTCTTTTTCTGTTGGGAGGGAGTCTGAGGTAAAAACGTGGATTTGCCGGCAGTTGCCGTGGCCACCAGATCCGATAGACCGACCCCAAACAATTCCTTTCCTTTATATGGCAATACTTCCATATGCCTTTTGGAATCCGCATCACCTGACCACTGTCGCGTCCATAAACTTCTTCTGGCAGATATGGACATCGCATTTACTCTCGATGCCAGAGTGCAAATATCCCTCTGAGCATCTCGCATATAAAGAAACGCATCCTTTAATTGCTCTAAAGTCAATAAAATACTGTCCCTATCCAGGGTATCAATATTTTCAGTCAGG
This sequence comes from Pseudophryne corroboree, assembly GCF_028390025.1. NCBI lineage: Eukaryota > Metazoa > Chordata > Amphibia > Anura > Myobatrachidae > Pseudophryne > Pseudophryne corroboree. Next base: position 559,780,700 of record NC_086444.1, read on the forward strand.
GAATCCAACCACACTACCCCAGCACTGCACATCCAGGCTGAGGCTATTGCTGGTCGGAGTAAAACACCAGTATGTGTGTATATACTCTTCAGTGTAGTTTCCAGCCTCCTATCTGCTGGATCCTTGAGAGCGGCCGTATCAGGAGACGGCAACGCCACTTGTTTTGATAAACGTGTGAGCGCTTTATCCACCCTAGGGGGTGTTTCCCAGCGCGCCCTAACCTCTGGTGGGAAAGGGTATAATGCCAATAACTTCTTTGAAATTAGCAGTTTTCTATCGGGGTTAACCCACGCTTCATCACACACGTCATTCAATTCCTCTGATTCTGGAAAAGCTACAGGTAGTTTTTTCACCCCCCACATAATACCCCTTTTTGAGGTACCTGCAGTATCAGAGATCTGCAAAGCCTCCTTCATTGCCGTGATCATATAACGTGTGGCCCTATTGGAAAATACGTTTGTTTCTTCACCGTCGACACTAGATTCATCTGTGTCGGTACCTGTGTCGACTGACTGAGGTAAGGGACGTTTTACAGCCCCTGACGGTGTCTGAAACGCCTGAGCAGGTACCAACTGGTTTTCCGGCCGTCTCATTTCGTCAACTGACTTTTGTAATGTACTAACATTATCACGTAATTCCATAATTAAAGCCATCCATTCCGGTGTCGACTCCCTAGGGGGTGACATCACCATTACCGGCAATTGCTCCGCCTCCATACCAACATCGTCCTCATACATGTCGACACACACGTACCGACACACAGCAGACACACAGGGAATGCTCTTATCGAAGACAGGACCCCACTAGCCCTTTGGGGAGACAGAGGGAGAGTTTGCCAGCACACACCAAAAGCGCTATAAAATGTATATAAACAACCCTAAAAGGTGTTGTTTCTGTTATATGCGCTTTAAATATATAAATATCGCCAAAATATGCCCCCCTTCTCTTTGTTACCCTGTTTCTGTAGTGCAGTGCAGGGGAGAGTCCTGGGAGCCTTCCTCACAGCGGAGCTGAGCAGGAAAATGGCGCTGTGTGCTGAGGAGAATAAGCCCCGCCCCCTTTTCGGCGGGCTTTTCTCCCGGGTTTTGAGATATCTGGCCTGGGTTAAATACATACATATAGCCTCAATGGCTATATGTGATGTATTCTTTGCCATAAAAGGTATTAATTATTGCTGCCCAGGGCGCCCCCAGCAGCGCCCTGCACCCTCCGTGACCGTTCAGTGTGAAGTGTGTAGCAACAATGGCGCACAGCTGCAGTGCTGTGCGCTACCTTCATGAAGGCTGAAGAGCCTTCTGCCGCCTGTTTCCGGACCCACGATCTTCAGCATCTGTAAGGGGGATCGGCGGCGCGGCTCCGGGACGAACCCCAGGGTGACCTGTGTTCCGACTCCCTCTGGAGCTATGTCCAGTAGCCTAAGACTCCAATCCATCCTGCACGCAGGTGAGTTGAAAATCTCTCCCCTAAGTCCCTCGATGCAGTGAGCCTGTTGCCAGCAGGACTCACTGAAAATAAAAAACCTAAAAACTTTTTCTAAGCAGCTCTTCAGGAGAGCCACCTAGATTGCACCCTGCTCGGACGGGCACAAAAACCTAACTGAGGCTTGGAGGAGGGTCATAGGGGGAGGAGCCAGTACACACCATGTGATCCTAAAAGCTTGCTTTTGTGCCCTGTCTCCTGCGGAGCCGCTATTCCCCATGGTCCTGACGGAGTCCCCAGCATCCACTAGGACGTTAGAGAAATTACATTCCTGAGTACATGGAATGGATTTCTCTGGTGAAGATACATACTCTGCAGCACAAGATACAGAGTCCCTGTACATAGTAATGCGAGATTTGCATACACACACACATACACAGGAAAATGTCAGTCAGTTTCCCCCAAGCACCTTTAGAGAGAGACAGAGTTAATGGAGCTAGCACACGCAGCGCCCCAGAAGACAGTTATAAAATAAATGTCTGGCGCTGGCTGTGTACCCTTAATAGACTACACAGATATACTGCACTCCCCCCCCCCCCCCTCCCCCCTCTCTATAACCCTCTGGTACCACACAGAATGATTGGAGTTATGTGGAGGTTCAGCGTCCCTGTGTGATTTCTGCAGGGAGAAAATGGCGCTGGAGAGCTGCTGGAGCTGCTCTGAGGAGAAGCTCCGCCCTCGAAAATGGTGCGTCTTCCCGCACGTTACATTCTTTTTACTGGCCTGAGGTATTATTTCTATCAGCAGTGCAGAGACCCTGATCGATGTAGTGACCAGGGTATTGCACTGGCCCAGTGCGCACCAACGTAGTACCACTGAGCCTCTGGAGCGCCGCTTCAGTACTGCGCTCCCACCCTGTTGCCGCCATTCACACCGGCTCCCCGCTTGTCGGGTCACCGGTGACTTACTCACCACCACAAACTTCTGGCTCTGTTAGGGGGTGGCGGCATGCTGCGGGAGTGAGCGGTCACCTCGGGGTTAACGATCATCACCCTCAGAAGCTTAATGTCCTGTCAGCGGAGATAGTGGCCATTAACCTCAGAGGGTTGGACACTACTCCCCCCTAAGTCCCACAAAGCAGGGAAGCTCTTGCCAGCAGCCTCCCTGTGCCTAACAAATAAAAATAAGAAAACTAGAAAAACTCCTATGGAGTTCCCCTAGCTGTGACCGGCTCCACCGGGCACACTTTCTAAACTGAGTCTGGTAGGAGGGGCATAAAGGGAGGAGCCAGCCTACACTATTAAACTCTTAAAGTGCCCATGGCTCCCAAGGGACCAGTCTATACCCCATGGTACTATTGTGGACCCCAGCATCCTCTAGGACGTAAGAGAAACATGCATGCTGGTTGTGTAGTTGTCTACTGTAGCTAAAAGCACTCTTATAGAGGCTGTTCATGCTGTTCTGAGTAGCACATTCCCATTGTACATGTCCTGTACAGAGTGTGGGAAGAAAAATGTCTTTAAGGTTTCCCTTCAAAGTCACATTTCTGTACCTTGCTGAACTCCTCGGGCTCCTTTATGTCCATGGTCCGTGAAGCAAATTCTAATAGCTCCTCTGAGCTCTCCAGGGCATTTGTACACTGGGACAGCTGATTCTAGGATAAAATGGAGATAAGATGTGCAATGTTAAGTGTGAGCTTTGTGTGACAATATACGATTGAGCAGATGCAAAGAAAAACAAACACATGATATATGTTATGGCACATACAGTATTCAGCATTCCAAGAGCTCAGACACATACAGATCTGATTTATTTCCTTGTATCTTAATAATAATCATATTACTAACAAAATTGACAATAACATTAAAATGACAATAATAGTATATTTATGGGTCTATTTAATTCATGTCTAATCCTCTCCGATAGAGAGGATCCGACAGCACGGTATTCCATTTGCGAGTGTTTTCGTCTACTTTGGTCCCGTTTTCGACGTGCCAATCTGACTTCTTTTAAAGTTGAATTGGCATTGTCAAAAACGGGCCAAGAACCTGTTAAAAACGCCCGCAAATTTCGACAATGTACGTGTATCGGCATATTACGTGTAAGAGTAATTGAACACTCATAATAATTTGTATCAAACTGGTGATATACCACACAATGATCTTAAATCTCACTCCGAAATTGTGAAGAGAACCATAAGAAAAATATGAACATCCAATGGAATCTAAAGATTCCTCTCCATAATGAGGAGCTGAATTCAAAACCATCTAGATAAACTGTATGCACAATACTAACACTATACTGCCATCTAATTGAGCCTTAGAATTACTATACCATAAGTGTCCTATTATCCATATATACACATACACTGTATATATTGATGTCTATTCTGTTAACAAAAAAAATATTATGAAATGTCAAACAAGATAGTTTGCAGTCACAGTGTGCTTTCTCATGGCAATTTAACTCTACAGTTTCTATACATCAAATAATCAGATGCCTTGAGAGCTGATACAGGTTGAGTATCCCTTATCCAAAATTCAAAATCCCACACTTTTTGTTCCCCTACTGAGATAATGACACTTATATATGTATATTAGATTATATATCTATATATATATATATATATATATATACACATAATGTATATTATACAGGTTGAGTATCCCTTATCCAATATGCTTGGGACCAGAAGTATTTTGGATATGGGATTTTTCCGTATTTTGGAATAATTGCATACCATAATGAGATATTATGGTGATGGGACCTAAATCTAAGCACAGAATACATTTATGTTTCATATACCCCTTTATACACACAGCCTGAAGGTAATTTTAGCCAACATTTTCAATAACTTTGTGCATTAAACAAAGTGTGTGTACATTCACATAATTCATTTATGTTTTATATACACCTTATACACACAGTCTGATAGTCATTTAATACAATATTTTTAATAACTTTGTGTATTAAACAAAGTTTGTGTACATTGAGCCATCAGAAAACAAAGGTTTCCCTATCTCAGTCTCACTCAAAAAATTCCGTATTTCGGAATATTTGGATATGGGATACTCAACCTGTATATGTCATTATCTCAGTAGGGGACCCAAAATTGTGGGATTTTGAATTTTGGATAAGGGATCCTCAACCTGCATATGTCATTTGGAATGAATATTAACATGCAGTGTACTCTCACCTGTAGTTCCAGGGTTTTGTGGGCCTGCTCTTGCTTTATGCTGTTGGTCATCCTCTCTTTCATCTCGTCCAGCACAGAGTAAAGACTGTCAAACTCTTCATCCAACTCCGACAGCACCTTGGTGGAGTTTGACTGTAAAAATAATTTTTAAAAAAATCAGCATTATATTATTGTAGCCCGATGACACAATTACATGGGACAACATTACAGGACCTAACCTAAAATGTTTTTGTTTGGTTGGTTGTTTCTGGGGGGGCTTTTTGCTTTTGGGTTAAACCTTTGACAATTTTAAAAATGTCAGATATAGATAGCAGTGAAGCAGCGAAAGATGCGGTGGATATGGATGTCAGGACAGACTTCAGTGAGGGAAGGAAGAAGCAAAACACAAAACTAAACTTAACGGAGACAGAAAGGAAGATAAAAATAGAGGCAATAAAGAAAAAAAAGAAAAGATAATGGTAAAAGCGAAAGTAGTAGCAAAAAGAAATGTTACCAGAAGAGGACGTGGAAGGACAGGGCATCAAAATAAGAACTACTCTGCACGTTTGTTCACAAATGTAAGCCTTTACAATCATTTTTAAAGGCTTTCTAAGCTAAGCTATAGCATTTTATCTTTCATGTTAGGTATTCTATTTATGAAGACATTAATATGCAAATTACCCCTTATGGACAGTATTAGGACAAGGAAAGAAGTCATTTTTCAGCATCAAGTTAGCATTTGCTGTACAAGCAGTTATCTGATGCTTGCCTTTTAGCCAATTACAGTGCCATGTGCTGTTTATATTTGTTAATGACTGCTCACAAGGTGGCACATGGTGGGGGAGAACTATACAGGTGTCAAGGTAAAACTGGATAAACACCTATACAATCGTCGTCCCAATATCGGTTGAATGGCCGACGATTGTATAGGTGTGTATGCAGTACTGATGCGGGAGGCTTACAACATTCCTGCAACGGATGGGTTCAGGAGGTTGTATCTTATGTGCTGCACAACTGACTTCCCGATCCCATAGAGGAGCTGCGTGACAGAGTCTCACCTTCACTCCCGGCTTTGCTGCTGCTGCCCATTCTCACAGGAGTCATGTTGGGTACACTGCTCGGCTGATCGGGAGCGTTTAACCTGATCAGCCCAGGATTGGGAATGTGTGTAACCAGTTAAGACTAAACTTTCTGTCTCTGTTTTATCCAGGATAAAATATTCCTTCCCAGGTACTTCTGATGGAAAATATTTGTGTCCAGGTTTTCTATAAACTGGAGGGAGGTTCTTATTCTAAAGCACAGAAGGCAATATGTGTATTGTTAATTAAGTTATTTATAAAGAGCATACAAAATTCTGCAGCCCACGAAACAGACACGCCAAACAAAATGGCAATTGCTATGTGATGGACCCGCACATGACATGAGATGGCAATAGCCAATATAATGTGTCTGGCAATATGTGATACTGGAGATGCTAAAGGGTGATTCTCCCGAAAGTGAACATAAAGTCCCGTGCATCACATGCTTTTAAATATTACTTTTTATATGAAAAGTTAATTGCTTAGTAGCAATGCCTTATCCTATAACTTAAGACCCACTAAAATCTTGGTATTTTGGAGATGTGTGTAGTTTGAATTTGTGTAGCTGTCCCGTGCATCACTGAGAATCGCCCTAAATGTATTTGGTTACAGAAAATGCAGCTCCCATGAACATAGCTGGACACAGATACTAAACTGTTTTTTCGTTTGTTTCCTGGAATCCTAACATTTCAGCAGTATGAGGAGAAATGGGTTGGAACTCATACATGCCATGACCTGCATTACAGTGGTTTTATGTCATCAGCAGCAGCAGCAGTGGGTGCATGATTCAAGTACTGCTACTAAGCTGTGAGATGAAGGCAAGTGTCAGCTTTGATGCCACTGGCTTTGATGAGGCTGAGCCCACACTTGATACATTACTGGCCCTGCAGACATAAGCATGTCATATATTCTGTCACTCCAACACCTTACCTGCACACCTTTTAGTACATGACTTAACGTGTCAATAAAATTCTGGATTTCATCATTTTTGTTGGCCAGTGTTGTGATGATCCTCTGCAAAGCTTCCTATAGAGAACACATATGAAAAGGAACAAATTAAAAATAGAATAGACTTGTATCTGTTCTAGAATTAAAAGTAGATTTTATTCTCAATCTTCGCGTCATATGAATCGAGGCCAAGAAAATAACTCCATGAACTGTATGATACCAACAAAACATATAGGGCCTGATTCAGAGTCACAACCAATACTAATGTTTATGAAGTTGAGTGATTTTTTGCTACTGCATGTATAAGAGAAACCAAACTCCTACGGTGTGTACACACAAATGTGCTGTTTCAGTCCAGACACATGATATCAGATACATCTTGCGTCCGGGGCAGTGGCTGGGAGGTGGCTAAACAGATGCACGGAGATGGTCTGTCTTATGGAAAATTTTTGGTAGGGTCATGGACGTGCTGATAAAAGTGGCTGCATACACAGACGCTCAACAAACCAAATAGGAGGCCATGCACGGATGAAGAAAAGGCACTTGCCAGAGGGCTGGTGGAAGATTCCATAGTGCAACCGATGGTGGAATCTAAGGACGCACCAATCGGTATTTCAGTGTCTACGGATGCTGAGAGTGGGTGTTTCACTCCTTGCACATTCAGAAGCACAGAAGTACACAAGGGAAGGACACTGTAGAGACATTTGCATAAAGTCACAGATGGACGACTGCCAATAGACACAGCTGCGCCCGCGTCCACCTCTGAACCAGACCCAATAGGGATCGATTCAATTCAACAAGATCTGAATAGCAACGTGAAGAAAGTGCTGGAGCTATTCAACTGTCTCCTTCGCGCCCTGCATGTAGTTAGGAAATGCCGGTTACTGCGCCTTAAGCCGGTTGTTTAGTTACGGTAACCAGCATTATCTGACGTGTCTGCAGCGATGCTGTTTGCGCCGTGCTAAAGGCAGAAAACAGCATTGCGGCACTAATTTAGTCAGATTTCAACTTGCACCTCTGGAGGGGTGCGAGCAGGAATCCTTTAGCCAGGCTTAACAGTACGGTCAACTGAATAGATCCAGGAGCTCCTTCCCGGCGCTATTCATATCTCGCTGAATTGAGTCAAGTCCATAGTGTCAACAGAAGTCAAAATGATCAAGCAACAAATAGTATGAGAATTTCAGGATAGTGTAAAATCACAGATTACAGAACAAATTTTATTATTCTGCCACATAAACAATAATCCCCACCAGGACACCGTTTAATCTCTGTGCAATGCTTGTGCCAGGAGACGTCCCAATGGGAGGGTTCAGGGCAAAGCATTATTTACCTAATGAGTCATTAATTCAATAAAAGCATCCAGTCTATAAACATGGTCAATGTTACTGTGTTGGACAATGTTTTATTTTACATACAATATAACTGCCATCTTTGAAATGAATGATTCTCTGTAAATATAAACAGCAGAACTGGTGAAAATCATGTAAGCAGCATTTACTATTATATATGTATATTATGCAGTTATAGGTCTGTTTTTTAGGAAACTATACAGAAGAAGATCTAAACAGAACTGCCAGCATCCCGCTCAGACACCCTCTGCACCCTCTTCAAGGGAAACGACACACCAGCAACTTTAGAGAGTCACTTGTATTGAATTGTATAGAAAGGCAAACTCTATACCTCACAGCACCTCATATTACACTCCGCTCTAAATACAAGGTTTATCTATGGAAAGTCACCTTCAGGGTATAAAATGTAACCTGGTTGAATGCAGATATTTCGTACTATCACATTTCATAGAGGAGTAAATGACATAAAAGAAAGCCACTGCACTTCATAGATGATGCTAAACATTTCTTTCTTTATTAGCAGAAAGCAACGTTTCAGGCCATAGAAGGCCTTTTTTGAAAGTACTTAAGGTCTTGTTTATTAACAAAAGACAACGTTTCAAGCAAGTTTTTTTGTTTAGTATCAAATACTGAGTGCTCCTCCCTCTCCCTATGTGCGCACACAGAATAGGCGAGATGTAATAGCATCCGAGATTGCCGGAGGTGTGGGATGCCGGACGATCTCTTGAGGTTTTTTTAAAGTGGCAATCATTTATAAGGTAAAACCATGGGTCTTCAACCTGTGGCCCTCCAGATGTTGTGGAACTACACATCCCAGCATGCCCTGCTCAGGTTTAGCATGCCTTAATAGCAAAACTGTGGCAGGGCATGTTGGAATGTGCAGCTCCACAGCAGCTGGAGGGCTGCAGGTTGAAGACCCATGGGTAAAACAATGCCTTGTAAATGACTGCCGCTTTAAGAAAAGTCCGAGTTTGGACAGCATCCCCCAATTCCAGCAGTCTTTGATGCTATTATATCTGGCCTAATATGTCTAATGTATTGATATGTATAAAAAAAAAGTCCACATGGGCATCTGATGTAATATACCACATGCGTACTGGAACAAGTTATTGTTAAAAAATGTGTTGAAAGTTTTGATTCACTGCTAGATCGAAAGCCCATTACATACTACTCATTCTTCTAGATCGCTCAGCTGCTTTTGACACTGTTGGCCACTCTCTTCTCATACAAACACTACAATCCCTAGGTCTTCAGGACACAGCCCTTACTTGGTTCTCATCCTACCTATCTAATCGCTCTTTCAGTGTTCACTTCTCTGATTCTACCTCTTCTTCTCTACCTCTATCAGTTGGGAGTACTGCAAGGCTCAGTCTTGGGTCCTCTGCTGTTCTCAATCTATACCTCATCTCTTGGTAAACTAATCAGCTCCTTCAGATTTCAGTATTATTTGTACGCTGATGATACTCAAATCTATGTATCCTCCCCAGATTTATCATCGTCTGTATTGGCTTGTGTCACTGGATGCCTGTCTGCCATTTCATCTTGGATGTCATCTCGCCACCTCAAACTCAACATTTCCAAAACAGAATTAATTATTTTCCCACCAGCCAAGAGTAGTTACCAACCTGATATCTCCATAACTGTTGACAATGCAACTATCCAGCCTACCCCACAAGCTCGCTGCCTAGTTGTCACCCTTAACTCTGAACTGTCCTTTGTTCCACACATTCAATCTGTCTCTAAATCATGTTACATGCACCTAAAAAACATATCCAAAATACTCCCTTATCTTACACAAGACACTGCAAAAACTCTAATCCATGCACTCATCATCTCCCGCATTGATTATTGTAATAGTCTCCTTACTGGTCTTCCCAAACATAGACTCTCACCACTACAATCCATTTTGAATGCAGCTGCAAGGCTAATCTTCCTCGCTAGATGTTCATCGTCTGCAGATCCACTCTGTCAGTCCCTCCGTTGGTTACCGGTATTCTATCGTGTTAAATCTAAAATACCTTTACTTACATACAAGACTATTAACCAAACAGCACGATCATACATCTCCTCACTCATCTCAAATATCTCCCTACCAGAGCTCTCCGCTCTTAACAAGATCTGTGTCTTTCATCCACATGTATTACCTGTTCCCACTCAATATTACAGGACTTTACCCGGGCTTCACCCACTCTGTGGAATGCCTTACCACGCACAATAAGACTCTCCTCTAGTCTCCAAACCTTTAAACGTTCCCTGACAGGCCTACCACATTCCAGACCCACCCACATAACCTTCAATGCTTCCATATCCAGTTACATCCACTCTGTACAGTCCACATAGCCTCACATTTTGTCTTCCAACATTGCGGGGTGATCATATCATACAACCCATTAAGAACCTAGCAATCTGGGAACCATTATGTAACAGTTAGCATCTATCTTTGTGTATCAATGCCTATTTCCCTAAAGATTGTAAGATTGCGAGCAGGGCCTTCCTGTCTCTATGTCTGTCTGTCTTTGCCCAGTTTTGTTCTATAACTATTGCTCTAATTGTAAAGCGCAACGGAATATGCTGCGCTATATAAGAAACTGTTAATAAATAAATAAAATAAAAATAATAAGAATTTACTCACCGGTAATTCTATTTCTCGTAGTCCGTAGTGGATGCTGGGAACTCCGTAAGGACCATGGGGAATAGCGGGCTCCGAAGGAGACTGGGCACTCTAAGAAAGAATTAGGACTACCTGGTGTGCACTGGCTCCTACCTCTATGCCCCTCCTCCAGACCTCAGTTAGGGAAACTGTGCCCGGAAGAGCTGACACAATAAGGAAAGGATTTGGAATCCCGGGTAAGACTCATACCAGCCACACCAATCACACCGTACAACTTGTGATACTATACCCAGTGAACAGTATGAACAACAACTGAGCCTCTCGAATAGATGGCTCCAAACAATAACCCTTTAGTTAGGCAATAACTATATACAAGTATTGCAGACAATCCGCACTTGGGATGGGCGCCCAGCATCCACTACGGACTACGAGAAATAGAATTACCGGTGAGTAAAATCTTATTTTCTCTGACGTCCTAGTGGATGCTGGGAACTCCGTAAGGACCATGGGGATTATACCAAAGCTCCCAAACGGGCGGGAGAGTGCGGATGACTCTGCAGCACCGAATGAGCAACTCAAGGTCCTCCTCAGCCAGGGTATCAAACTTGTAGAATTTTGCAAACGTGTTTGAACCCGACCAAGTAGCAGCTCGGCAAAGTTGTAAAGCCGAGACCCCTCGGGCAGCCGCCCAAGAAGAGCCCACCTTCCTCGTGGAATGGGCTTTTACAGATTTAGGCTGCGGCAGTCCAGCCGCCAAATGTGCAAGTTGAATCGTGCTACAGATCCAGCGAGCAATAGTCTGCTTTGAAGCAGGAGCACCCAGCTTGTTGGGTGCATACAGGATAAATAGCGAGTCAGTTTTTCTGACTCTAGCCGTCCTGGAAACATATATTTTCAGGGCCCTGACAACGTTTAGCAACTTGGAATCCTCCAAGTCCCGAGTAGCCGCAGGCACCACAATAGGTTGGTTCACATGAAAAGCTGATACCACCTTAGGAAGGAATTGGGAACAAGTCCTCAATTCCGCCCTATCCATATGAAAAATCAGATAAGGGCTTATACATGACAAAACCGCCAATTCTGATACACGCCTGGCCGATGCCAAGCCAACACCATGACCACCTTCCACGTGAGGAACTTTATCTCCACGGTTTTAAGTGGCTCAAACCAATGCGACTTTAGGAAATCCAACACCACGTTGAGATCCCAAGGTGCCACTGGGGGCACAAAAGGGGGGTGAATATGCAGCACTCCCTTTACAAAAGTCTGAACTTCAGGCAGTGAAGCCAGTTCTTTTTGGAAGAAAATCGACAGAGCCGAAATCTGGACCTTAATGGAACCCAATTTTAGGCCCATAGTCACCCCTGACTGTAGGAAGTGCAGAAATCGACCTAGCTGAAATTCCTCCGTTGGGGCCTTCCTGGCCTCACACCAAGCAACATATTTCCGCCATATGCGGTGATAATGTTTTGCAGTCACATCTTTCCTAGCTTTAATCAGTGTAGGAATGACTTCCTCCGGAATGCCCTTTTCTTTTAGGATCCGGTGTTCAACCGCCATGCCGTCAAACGCAGCCGCGGAAAGTCTTGGAACAGACAGGGCTCCTGCTGCAGCAGGTCCTGTCTGAGCGGCAGAGGCCATGGGTCCTCTGAGATCATTTCTTGAAGTTCTGGGTACCAAGCTCTTCTTGGCCAATCCGGAACCACGAGTATAGTTCTTACTCCTCTCCTTCTTATTATTCTCAGTACCTTGGGTATGAGAGGCAGAGGAGGGAACACATAAACCGACTGGTACACCCACGGTGTCACTAGAACGTCCACAGCTATCGCCTGAGGGTCCCTTGACCTGGCGCAATATCTTTTTAGTTTTTTGTTGAGGCGGGACGCCATCATGTCCACCTGTGGCCTTTCCCAACGGTTTACAATCATTTTGAAGACTTCTGGATGAAGTCCCCACTCTCCCGGGTGGAGGTCGTGTCTGCTGAGGAAGTCTGCTTCCCAGTTGTCCACTCCCGGAATGAACACTGCTGACAGTGCTATCACGTGATTTTCCGCCCATCGGAGAATCCTTGTGGCTTCTGCCATCGCCAACCTGCTTCTTGTGCCGCCCTGTCGGTTTACATGGGCTACCGCCGTGATGTTGTCTGACTGGATCAGCACCGGCTGGTGTTGAAGCAGGGGTCTTGCCTGACTTAGGGCATTGTAAATGGCCCTTAGTTCCAGAATATTTATGTGTAGGGAAGTCTCCTGGCTTGACCATAGTCCTTGGAAGTTTCTTCCCTGTGTGACTGCCCCCCAGCCTCGAAGGCTGGCATCCGTGGTCACCAGGACCCAGTCCTGTATGCCAAATCTGCGGCCCTCTAGAAGATGAGCACTCTGCAGCCACCACAGCAGAGACACCCTGGTCCTTGGAGACAGGGTTATCAGCCGATGCATCTGAAGATGCGATGCGGACCACTTGTCCAACAGATCCCACTGAAAGATCCTTGCATGGAACCTGCCAAATGGAATTGCTTCGTAGGAAGCTACCACCTTTCCTAGGACTCGCGTGCCGTGATGCACCGACACCTGTTTTGGTTTCAGGAGGTCTGTGACTAGAGATGACAACTCCTTGGCTTTCTCCTCCGGGAGAAACACTTTTTTCTGGTCTGTGTCCAGAACCATCCCCAGGAACAGTAGGCGCGTTGTAGGAACCAGCTGCGACTTTGGAATATTCAGAATCCGGCCGTGCTGTTGTAGCACTTCCCGAGACAGTGCTACGCCGACCAACAACTGCTCCCTGGACCTCGCCTTTATAAGGAGATCGTCCAAGTATGGGATAATTAAAACTCCCTTTTTCCGAAGGAGTATCATCATTTCGGCCATTACCTTGGTAAATACCCTCGGTGCCGTGGACAGACCAAACGGCAACGTCTGGAATTGGTAATGACAGTCCTGTACCACAAATCTGAGGTACTCCTGGTGAGGAGGGTAAATGGGGACATGCAGGTAAGCATCCTTGATGTCCAGTGATACCATGTAATCCCCTTCGTCCAGGCTTGCAATAACCGCCCTGAGTGATTCCATTTTGAACTTGAACCTTCTTATATAAGTGTTCAAGAATTTCAAATTTAAAATGGGTCTCACCGAACCGTCCGGTTTCGGCACCACAAACATTGTGGAATAGTAACCCCGTCCTTGTTGAAGGAGGGGTACCTTGATTATCACCTGCTGAGAATACAGCTTGTGAATCGCCTCCAGCACTGCCTCCCTGTCTGGGGGAGCTGTTGGCAAGGCTGATTTGAGGAAATGGCAAGGGGGAGACGTCTCGAATTCCAGCTTGTACCCCTGAGATACCACTTGTAGAATCCAGGGATCCACCCGTGAGCGAGCCCACTGGTCGCTGAAGTTCCGGAGACGGGCCCCCACCGCACCTGGCTCCGCCTGTGGAGCCCCAGCGTCATGCGGTGGACTTAGAGGAAGCGGGAGAGGACTTTTGTTCTTGGGAAGTGGCTGTATGGTGCAGCTTTTTCCCTCTACCTCTGCCTCTGGGCAGAAAGGACGCGCCTTTAACCCGCTTGCCTTTCTGGGGCCGAAAGGACTGTACCTGATAATACGGTGCTTTCTTTGGCTGTGAGGGAACATTGGGTAAAAATGTCGACTTCCCAGCTGTTGCTGTGGAAACGAGGTCCGAGAGACCGTCCCCAAACAATTCCTCACCTTTGTAAGGCAAAACCTCCATGTGCCTTTTAGAATCTGCATCACCTGTCCACTGCCGAGTCCACAATCCTCTCCTGGCAGAAATGGACATTGCATTAATTCTAGATGCCAGCCGGCAAATATCCCTCTGTGCATCTCTCATGTATAAGACTGCGTCTTTAATATGCTCTATGGTTAGCAATATAGTGTCCCTGTCGAGGGTATCAATGTTATCAGACAGGGAATCTGACCACACAGCAGCAGCACTGCACATCCATGCTGAAGCAATAGCCGGTCTCAGTATAATACCTGAGTGTGTATATACAGACTTCAGGATAGCCTCCTGCTTTCTATCCGCAGGCTCCTTTAAGGCGGCCGTATCCTGAGACGGTAGTGCCACCTTCTTTGACAAGCGTGTGAGCGCTTTATCCACCCTAGGGGATGTCTCCCAACGTATCCTGTCCTCTGGCGGGAAAGGGTACGCCATTAGCAACTTTTTAGAAATCACTAATTTCTTATCGGGGGAAGCCCACGCTTCTTCACACACTTCATTCAACTCATCAGATGGGGGAAAAACCACTGGTTGCTTTTTCTCCCCAAACATAATACCCTTTTTTGTGGTACCTGGGTTAATGTCAGAAATGTGCAACACATTTTTCATTGCCGTAATCATGTAACGGGTGGCTCTGTTTGAATGTACACTAGTCTCATCGTCATCGACACTGGAGTCAGTATCCGTGTCGACATCTGTGTCAGCCATCTGAGGTAGTGGGCGTTTTTGAGCCCCTGATGGCTTTTGAGACGCCTGGGCAGGCACGGGCTGAGAAGCCGGCTGTCCCAAATCTGCTATGTCGTCAAACCTTTTATGTAAGGAGTTGACACTGTCGCGTAATTCCTTCCACATATCCATCCACTCAGGTGTCGACCCCGCAGGGGGTGACATCACATTTATCGGCACTTGCTCCGCCTCCACATAAGCCTCCTCATCAAACATGTCGACACAGCCGTACCGACACACCGCACACACACAGGGAATGCTCTGACTGAGGACAGGACCCCACAAAGTCCTTTGGGGAGACAGAGAGAGAGTATGCCAGCACACACCACAGCGCTATATAATGCAGGGAGTTACACTACACAAGTGATTTACCCTATAGCCGCTATATATATAGTATTTGCACCTAAATTTAGTGCCCCCCCCCCCTCTCTTTTTTACCCTATTGAGCCTGGAAACTGCAGGGGAGAGCCTGGGGAGCGTCCTTCCAGCGGAGCTGTGAGAGGAAATGGCGCCAGTGTGCTGAGGGAGATAGCCCCGCCCCTTTTTCGGCGGACTTCTCCGGCTTTTATAATAATAATGTGGCAGGGGTATTTTACACATATATAGCTTCTTAGGCTATATTATGTGTGATTAGCCACTTTAAGGTACTCTAATTGCTGCCCAGGGCGCCCCCCCCCCCCCCCAGCGCCCTGCACCCATCAGTGACCGGAGTATGTGGTGTGCACAGGGAGCAATGGCGCACAGCTGCAGTGCTGTGCGCTACCTTAATGAAGACCGGAGTCTTCAGCCGCCGATTTCCGTGAAGATCTTCATGCTTCTGGCTCTGCAAGGGGGACGGCGGCGCGGCTCCGGGACCGGACGACCGAGGCTGGGCCTGTGTTCGATCCCTCTGGAGCTAATGGTGTCCAGTAGCCTAGAAGCCCAAGCTAGCTGCAAGCAGGTAGGTTCGCTTCTCTCCCCTAAGTCCCTCGTTGCAGTGAGTCTGTTGCCAGCAGATCTCACTGAAAATAAAAAACCTAATAAATACTTTCTAAACTAGAAGCTCAGGAGAGCCCCTAGTGTGCAACCAGCTCGAGCCGGGCACAGATTCTAACTGAGGTCTGGAGGAGGGGCATAGAGGGAGGAGCCAGTGCACACCAGGTAGTCCTAATTCTTTCTTAGAGTGCCCAGTCTCCTTCAGAACCCGCTATTCCCCATGGTCCTTACGGAGTTCCCAGCATCCACTAGGACGTCAGAGAAAAATAAATTTTGCCCATGTACATAACAATATCACACGGGTTAAATTAAAACCTTCAACACATTTTTTGACACGAAAACCCAGCAACTATAGATGCATAGGGTGTACCACCTGTAGTTACCTAGAAATGTGCAACAAATGCTTTCATCCGAGGTCAGGAATAAAATCAAGTTCTCTCCCTTGCTCCAGTACGTATGTGGTATAATACATCAGATGCCAACGTGGACTTTTTAAGTTGGAAAGACCTCTAGAACTTTTAACGAACGAATGCCCCATCAAAGGTCACGTATTAGATTAGCCACTGAGGGAAAGATCTGTGAACAGCCTGTGGCAAGCCATTCCGTGACTTCAAACACACCCTGGCATCTTTGCGATATAAGACGATTGACTGGGTTCTCATGGAGGTGACAGGGAGAAGGCCCTTAGTAGTTTCTTCTGATCAATAATAACTTTTTTTTTTTCAGGTTTTATACACACCTGATTCCTTACAGTGCTTTCCTTTCAGATTTTTATTATTTTGAGGCATAACAGTGTTTTTCCACTACTAACCCCCTCTCTCTCTCTCTATATATATATATACACATATATATATATATTTATTGTGTTACTTCAGACTGATATATTGCTACTGGGCTTTGTATTTTTCTATTATGCATCCTTTAGAAGGGATTTAAAGATTTAACTTACTATGTACATGAACTACCCCCGGTTTTGCATTACCTAAACCTATTTGTACATAGATGGTCCGTTTACCTCAAAGATGCAGAATATACTAAGTGTTTATTGTATTTTGTGAGTGATCCTGCTTCCACTTTGTGCAGTGTTCATTCAATGAGTGTTTGTCTTGTAACAGTTTGTTGCCTTGGTGATGGTGCACACACACTTTCTGACACGCCCCCTGGAGTCATCCAATGCATCTGTATGGCTGTGCATGCTGTGACATTGTGACCTTCCGGGAGCTGTGTCAGCATCCTGGAGCATATGGGTATGAGATCTATTACATGGTATGGCATTGTTTACATTTCCTGCTGTCCCAACGAAAGAGAATAACATTGGTCTCTGAAACATTGACTGATATACAGGCTTCTCTAAGAGGTTGTTATTATTATGTGTCCCAAGTGCTGGTCATATCTATTGATCCTAAAGTATGTTGGTTGCCAGAAATTCAAATCAATGTTAAAGGCATAATAAACGGCACTCCAGTCCAAACTGATACATAAAGCAAGTGGTTTATTAGAAAGATAAGTATTAAATACTGGTAAAAAGAAATATACCAATAGAATCAACAGTAACAAGGTAGCCGCAGCTGCTTATGCTGGCATAAATAAAGCCAACGCCTCCAAAACTAAGTGTATTCAATTTGTATCTAAGGAGTTTGGCATGCTTAGCTGTGTGCACACTTAAAGTGTACCCAGCATAACATCGCGGGCGACAGGAACTGGCGAGGGAGCCAGCATCAGCAAGTGCATACACACTTGCTAATGCCGGCAGTGACTGAGTGGACAAGTCGGAAAAACTGAGCCCAGATTGAATGGGTCGGAACCCCTTCCGGTCTATTCCAGTCGGAACTGCCGTCTTTCCAACAAGACGGCAGTTTCCGACTCTAATTGAATATACCCACGAGTGTATATGTGAGTGTGCAACTTCCTTATTGATTCTTCACTGTGCAGCATGTAGGCAGATATCCCATAAATAATGCAAGGCATACATCAGACCAACTTGCCTCCAACTCTCCAAACCTCCAACTTGTCTGTCCAACTAAAACAGTGCTCCACACATCTAACCAACTTTTCAGCAGACCTGCCAACTTCTCTCCAACCTGTGATGTCACAGAAGTGCGGACAGTGCCTGCCTACTTCTGCATGTTTTCAATAGTTTATTTAAAAATAGAATATTGGAGGTCTATTTAGTTATTTCAATAAAAAAAAAGATCTAAGCATACAGTTTTCTATTTTCCGTATCAGATAACAGAGTAACAGATATAAATAAACATAATGTTTCATTTTGTTACTGGTTCAAAACTATGATGTCTTTGATATTTGTCTTTAAAGAAATAGTTGTTTCCTGGAATGTTTTTAATAGTACAGTAGATAACCTCCCAAATAGATCGTAGGAAAGCTGAATTATTCAGCACATTTTTTTTTTATAGATTAGGATTCCTCTATACATATGCTCATAGCACTGTGCTTATAGAGCATCCAGCTGAAATGGCTATAATAGTGATTGTAACCGCAAGATAGTCTTAATGTGCAGCAATAAAGATCTATGGCCATATTTGATTCACAGAGCATTGATGACCCCCCCCCCTGTACTTTAAAAATGAGTAACGCACGCCAAAGGCATGTGCCCCCAGAAAAAGGGTGTTGTCTTGCAGGGAAAGGGTATGGCCACTCAATAGTCCTCCAATTAAAAAGATGCAGCATAGTAGCGCAACCTTATTCACATTACGCCATGCAGTAGAGCCCTTTATTTACGTTATGTCACACACTAGAGACCTTTTTCACAGTCACAAAGAAGAGCACCTTATTCTTGTTACGTCACACAGCAGAGCACCTTATTCATTTTAGAAGAGGGAGGTAGGTGAGGTTAGGGCGGAAAGAGAGAAAGGCCAGGAGGAGGTTGGTGAGGTTAGGGCACATAAGTCAGGATGAGATGGGTGAGTACCTGGGGTGGGGGGTGGGGTCAGGGGAGACTGGGCTGCTGTTGGGGTCGGGGCAGGGGAATCTGTGCTGCTACTCTGAGGTGGTTGCGGGCAGGTGATTCTGTGCTTCTATTTTTGGGGCAGGGAAGGAGCTAGATGTTGCTTTATATATACTGTATAAGAGAGACAGATGGTTAGATGGGAGGGAGGGTTACTGGCCGGTTGTGTCACTATTCTACAGGGTGTGTGTGTTTGGGTGGGCATAGGTGTGGGTGATGGCAGGGGAGACAGTGCTATTGCTGTAGGTAGGGGGGAGCCCGACTCTGTGTTGTTACTGGAGCTTTGTTGGGTCCGAGATGTGCCTTGTGGCTGGAGCTTTGTGCGGTCTGTGTCCCGAACTGGCACCAAATTTCCCTTGCTGCAGGAGGATGGAGCGCAGTGAAAAGACCCTTGTAGCCAGAGGGGCTTCCTCACATGCTCTCTCCTGACATGCCCGGCTCATGTCTCTCTCCTCCGAAGCCCATTCCAGTAAAGACCCTCACGGCTGCTCCCCACTGGCACTTGCAGCTTCCACGGGGGATTCCCGGCATCCTCTTACTGCAGACTGAACCTGTTCGACTCCGCCTCGGAGGACCAGCTGCCGTTGCCGATGACCCTGAGGGCCCAGTGCCTACACAGAGGACCTGCTGCTGATGACACGGAGGACTTGCTGCCGGTGCAGATGATCAGGTGGACCCACTGATTTTTTGCATGTTCCATCCCCCGCTGCTGCTACCGCTACAAGGGATTATGGGCTGACAGGAGCCCTGGCACTAATCACCTGGCAGTGGTGGTGATCGTGGTGGGTAGGTGTGCCAGTTGATCACGGGGGTAGTATGCAGGAATTTGACACAAAGGTGCTGCTGCTGGTGATTGCGGGGGGTAGGGGTGCTGGGTGATTGCAGGGGTGGGTGGAGGATGCTGGCTAAGTGCAGCGTTGGACATAATAGGGGGCTCAATGCCAGCTTGCTGCAGCTGCCCTTGGTCCTCCTCTCGGCTCCTGCACTAACGCTGCCACCTACACGGATCCATGGTGGCAGGTGGGGGTTGTCGATGGTGAGGGTGCCGCAATTGTGGAGGTGCCACAATCACGGGTGGGGAAGTATGGGGGTGGTGGGGTACGGGGATGCCCCGGTCGCAGTGATTGCGGGGGTAGAATGTGGGATCGCAGGTGGGGGAAGTAAGGGGGTGCCGCAATTGCGGGTGTTGGGGTGCGGGATTCGTGGTGATCGCGGGTGGTAGTATGGCAGCAGGTGAAGGTGGTCAGGGTGAGGGTGCCGCAACTGTGAAGGGTGTGTATACCACGATCGCAGGTGGTTTGCCGGATTGCCACGATCGTGGGTGGGTCGGTGGAAATGCACTGTGGTCATAGATGCCGGCATGGGGGAAGTGCAGGGTGATCACAGGGGAGGAGGGAAGTGCCGGCCTAAGGGACACAGTGATCGCTGATGCCGGCGGGGAGGGGGGGTGGGGGGGGGGGATATGGCAGTGAGAGATGTGGGTACAGGTCCGGTCCTCTCCCCACTCCACTGATGATGCTTGGTTGACAGGGGCAGCCGCAGCAGTCCAGGAGCAGCTCCAGTCTCCTGATAGTCCGGCAGCAGCCGCAGCTTTGTGAGGGGAGCCGGCTCTAAGCACTCGCTCCCCGCTGACACCCTACCAGATCACCTGCCTCCAGACAGCTCCCGCACCACCGCTGCCCAGTTGACAGGGGCAGCCAGGCACCAGTTAAGTACTGCCGCTGCTGCCCCTGGTTCTCCTCCCACTGCGCCGCCACTGCTGGGGGGGTCACAAATCGCATCCTCCTGGCACCCACATTACTACCGCCAAGGGTCCCAAATTACCACCGCTGCCGCAGGGGTCCCGCATTACCGCTGTTGCCGCAGGGTCCCGCATTTACCGCCGCAGGAGTCCGGCATTACCGCCGCCAACAGTGGTTCTGCATTACTGCCGCCGACAGGGAACCCGCATTACCGCCCCCACCAACAGGGGTCCTGTGGTGACAGGGGCAGCCCCGGCAGTGATGGGCACAAAGATGGTGACATAAGTAGGCGGACACTGTCAGCCAGTGTCCGCCTACTTATCGTTCAGTGGGAGTTGAAATTCCCCCTACACCTGAACGATTAGTTGGGAAAATCAAACAAGTTTGATCTTCCCAACTAGTTGGACCAACCGTTTCTGGGTGTTTTTTAGCGTGTTGGAGTAAACGGCTGATAATAGTTTCCACACACTGCCAGATTATCGTTACAACCAGCCAACTAGTTGAATGATATCTTCCTGATGTATGGCAAGCATAAGCCTCTAGCTCTCTAGGATAAGTAAATGCACAGAGGCACTGCACCCAGTGTCTGATTTCCCTGCATCACATAGTAAAGCACTCAGCTCCGTTTAGGTTTCAGTAGCGTATCTAAATATAGCCAAGCAGACGAGCTGAAGAAAGTGTGAAGAGGTGTGTCTGTCAAATGGGCATGGATTTTATATGCAGCACTGTCATGCTGCTTATAGCCCAAGTAATAACCAGGCTCTTTCATCACGCATCACTCTGAATTACATATTAATCTTACTTTTCTATTATCGGCAACATTGCTCCTTCACTAACCTAGGGGTCTATTTACTAAGCTTTGTAGAGAGAGAAAGTGGAGGGTGATTAAGTAGCGGCCAATCAGCTCCTAACTGCCATGTTACAGGCTGTGTTTGAAAAATGACCGTTAGGAGTTGGTTGGCTGGTATACAGTATTATCATTGTCCACTTTATTTCTCTCCAAAGCTTAGTACAGAGATCCCTTAGTAATTTGTTCCCAGTCACAATATTCACAGAATATAGGCTGCAGCCTGGAGCGCTGGGTCCGGGGGTGTGCAGCGCTGGCACGGTAGATTAATTAGTTTTGTTTTTTTTACTGTGCGATCCTGCGGCAGTGTGGCTGCGCCTAACGCCGGCACCGTAACTGTCTGTGCCACTCACCCACTCACTGCTGCAGACAGTCTGCAGTGCAGATGTGACTGATTTAGTTATGATTGCTGCCGAGCACTGCCTGAGCTGCAGCCTCTTCCGCGTCTGGCCCCTCCTCACTGCATCCTTCTTATGCTGCTGCGCGATGACAGAGAATCAGACACATGCACAGTAGGCATTCCACTCCTGAACACTGAGAGGTCCATCAGGGTGCCATTTTCAGCAGCAGAGCGCGGTGCCTCACAGGGCCTGATCAAGTCTCGGGACAAACACACCATGTCGGACATGGGGGTAAATTTACTAAGATGGGAGTTCTATTTAAGATGGGATGTTGCCCATAGCAACCAATCAGATTCTACTTCTCATTTATCTAGCACCTTGTGAAGATAATACCTGGAATCTGATTGGTTGCTATGGGCAAAATCCCATCTTAAATAGAACTCCCATCTTAGTAAATTTACCCCATGGTGTGTTTGTCCCGAGAATGAGGGTGGCTGTGTCACAGTCCTGACTACAGTCCTTTATCTAGCACTTTATTATGATGGGGACCCAGGGTGGGGTAAGAAACTACCTCAGTCAGTCAACTTTACATCAAGAAAAACTCACAGCTCTTGCACTGTTATTCATTGAAAGTGACTTCCTGCAGGACTTGAAGTTTGATGATGAACAGTAATTGACAAGTTTGCAGCTTCTAAAGCAAGAAAAAGGAGCTTGATGTAAACTGTTGATGTAAACAGTGAGTTTGATGACTATATTTAATGTATCATTTCGTATTATTGTCATTAATGTATGTTTCTATAGAATTTAAAAAAAAATGCAATTTATATCAGCAAACAACAATTGAATTTGTGGTAAAATTGACATATGACGACAGATTTTTAGCTGAATATGAAAAAAATTGGTGGGGAAGGGGGGGGGGGACCACTTCTGTATTAGACAAGGGCGGCTGGAAACCTTAATCAGGCACTGTTCACAGTCAAGAAGTAAACACTCATATACATTGGTAAAGGAGTAAATTGGGAAAACAAACCAATGGGGATGTCCAGTTCAATGCGTCACACAACAGTGACCATCCATTGCAATTATAGCCAATACTTCCATGTTTCACCTAATAAACAACAGGGAGGGTGAGATGTAGCAACCATTCTAAAACAGAAGTTGCCCCTGTCAGTGAGACAAGATGTGATTGGCCAGCGGATCCATCACTGGATCCGCTGTCATCACTAGGTGGGTGCAGGCAAATACGGCAGGGATGCGACGGAGGTGCGGACGTCAGTGGCGGCGGGACGTGGGTGTCAGTGGCAGAGGAGGTGATAGCATTAGTAGCAGACATGGTTCCGAGATCCCCGCCTGCCATTCTGCAGAGTTTGGCAGCAGAGCGGTACCAATTTAAAAAATGGCGCCTGAGTGTCATTTTTTAAATTCAAGATGGCCGCCGCGAGCCAATCACGGCTCGCTGAGTCATCGCCCCGCCCCCTCTGGCTGACTTATATGAGTCAACACAACAGCTGAGTAGGAGCATTAAAGAGCTCCTGAAGAGCGAAGACCACATGGAAGTCCTAAATGGGCGGCGGCCATGAAAAAGAGCTTAAAGGCCACCGCCCACACCATGTGAAGACGCCAGAGCCCTGGGGAGGCATGGCCATGAAAATGAGCTTAAAGGCCGCCGCCCGCCAGGTGAAGACACCGTAAGCCCAGAGGTAGCGGCAGCCATGAAAAACAGCTTAAAGGCCGCCATGACTCCATCTATGAACTGGAAATTGTGCACCGTGCCAAGCACCAATCATGCCTTGGCATGGCATCAAAACTCATATCACATTGATAGATTTTTCACAAATGGAAGAAGCAGAAAGAACAATAAAATAAGAATTTACTCACCGGTAATTCTATTTCTCGTAGTCCGTAGTGGATGCTGGGACTCCGTAAGGACCATGGGGAATAGCGGCTCCGCAGGAGACTGGGCACAACTAAAAGAAAGCTTTAGACTACTGGTGTGCACTGGCTCCTCCCACTATGACCCTCCTCCAGACCTCAGTTAGGATACTGTGCCCGGAAGAGCTGACACAATAAGGAAGGATTTTGAATCCCGGGTAAGACTCATACCAGCCACACCAATCACACCGTATAACTCGTGATACAATACCCAGTTAACAGTATGATAACCACTGAGCCTCTCAACCGATGGCTCAACAATAAGCCTTTAGTTAGGCAATAACTATATACAAGTATTGCAGACAATCCGCACTTGGGATGGGCGCCCAGCATCCACTACGGACTACGAGAAATAGAATTACCGGTGAGTAAATTCTTATTTTCTCTAACGTCCTAAGTGGATGCTGGGACTCCGTAAGGACCATGGGGATTATACCAAAGCTCCCAAACGGGCGGGAGAGTGCGGATGACTCTGCAGCACCGAATGGGCAAACTCTAGGTCCTCATCAGCCAGGGTGTCAAACTTGTAGAATTTAGCAAACGTGTTTGACCCCGACCAAGTAGCTGCTCGGCAAAGTTGTAGAGCCGAGACCCCTCGGGCAGCCGCCCAAGAAGAGCCCACCTTCCTCGTGGAATGGGCTTTTACAGATTTAGGGTGCGGCAGTCCAGCCGCAGAATGTGCAAGTTGAATCGTGCTACAGATCCAGCGAGCAATAGTCTGCTTAGAAGCAGGAGCACCCAGCTTGTTGGGTGCATACAGGATAAATAGCGAGTCAGTTTTCCTGACTCCAGCCGTCCTGGAAACATATACTTTTCAGGGCCCTGACTACGTCCAGTAACTTGGAATCCTCCAAGTCCCAAGTAGCCGCAGGCACCACAATAGGTTGGTTCACATGAAAAACTGATACCACCTTAGGAAGGAATTGGGAACGAGTCCTCAATTCCGCCTTATCCATATAAAATACAGATAAGAGCTTTTGCATGACAAAGCCGCCAATTCTGATACACGCCTGGCCGACGCCAAGGCCCACAGCATGACCACTTTCCACGTGAGGTATTGTAGCTCCACGGATTTAAGTGGCTCAACCCAATGCGACTTCAGGAAATCCAACACCACGTTGAGATCCCACGGTGCCACTGGAGGCACAAACGGGGGCTGACTATGCAGCACTCCCTTAACAAAAGTCTGAACTTCAGGCAGTGAAGCCAGTTCTATTTTGGAAGAAAATCGATAGAGCCGAAATCTGGACCTCAATGGAACCCAATTTTAGGCCCATAGTCACCTCTGACTGTAGGAAGTGCAGAAATCGACCTAGCTGAAATCCTCCTTTGGGACCTTCCTGGCCTCACAGCACGCAACATATTTCCGCCATATGCGGTGATAATGGTTTGCGTTCACTTCTTTCCTAGCTTTAATTAGCGTAGGGATAACTTCCTCCGGAATGCCCTTTTCCTTCAGGATCCGGCGTTCAACCGCCATGCCGTCAAACGCAGCCGCGGTAAGTCTTGGGACAGACAGGCCCCCTGCTGCAGCAGGTCCTGTCTGATTGGCAGAGGCCATGGGTCCTCTGAGATCATCTCTTGGAGTTCTGGGTACCAAGCTCTTCTTGGCCAATCCGGAACAATGAGTATAGTTCTTACTCCTCTCCTTCTTATTATTCTCATTACCCTGGGTAAGAGAGGCAGAGAAGGGAACACATACACCGACTGGTACACCCACGGTGTTACCAGAGCGTCCACAGCTATCGCCTGAGGGTCCCTTGACCTGGCGCAATATCTTTGTAGCTTTTTGTTGAGGCGGGACGCCATCATGTCCACCTGTGGCCTTTCCCAACGGTGTACAATCATTTGGAAGACTTCCGGATGAAGTCCCCACTCTCCCGGGTGGAGGTCGTGTCTGCTGAGAAAGTCTGCTTCTCAGTTGTCCACTCTGGGAATGAACACTGCTGACAGTGCTAACACATGATTTTCCGCCCATCGGAGAATCCTTGTGGCTTCTGCCATCGCCGTCCTGCTTCTTGTGCCGCCCTGTCGGTTTACATGAGCGACCGCCGTGATGTTGTCTGACTGGATCAGCACCGGCCGGTGTTGAAGCAGGGGTCTAGCCTGACTTAGGGCATTGTAAATGGCCCTTAGTTCCAGAACATTTATGTGTAGGGAAGTCTCCTGACTTTTCCATAGGCCTTGGAAGTTTCTTCCCTGTGTGACTGCCCCCCAGCCTCGAAGGCTGGCATCCGTGGTCACCAGGACCCAGTCCTGTATGCCGAATCTGCGGCCCCCTAGAAGATGAGCACTCTGCAGCCACCACCACAGCGACACCCTGGCCCTTGGAGACAGGGTTATCCGCCGATGCATCTGAAGATGCCACCCGGACCACTTGTCCAACAGATCCCACTGGAAGATCCTTGCATGGGACCTGGCGAATGGAATTTCTTCGTAAGAAGCTACCATCTTTCCCAGGACTCGCGTGCATTGATGCACCGACACCTGTATTTGTATTAGGAGGTCTCTGTCTAGAGACACCAACTCCTTGGACTTCTCCTCCGGGAGAAACCCTTTTTATCCTGTTCTGTGTCCAGAACCATACCCAGGAACAGTAGACGCGTCGTAGGAACCAGCTGCGACTTTGGAATATTCAGAATCCAGCCGTGCTGTTGTAGCACTTCCCGAGATAGTGCTACTCCGATGAACAACTGCTCCCTGGACCTCGCCTTTATAAGGAGATCGTCCAAGTACGGGATAAGTACTTCGGCCATTACCTTGGTAAATACCCTCGGTGCCGGGGACAGACCAACGGCAACGTCTGGAATTGGTAATGACAATCCTGTACCACAATTTTGAGGTACTCCTGGTGAAGAGGGTAAATAGGGACATGCAGGTAAGCATCCTTGAT
Organism: Pseudophryne corroboree; assembly: GCF_028390025.1. Taxonomy (NCBI): domain Eukaryota; kingdom Metazoa; phylum Chordata; class Amphibia; order Anura; family Myobatrachidae; genus Pseudophryne; species Pseudophryne corroboree. Next base: position 559,807,428 of record NC_086444.1, read on the forward strand.
GTCCAGTGATACCCTGAAATTCTCCAGGCTTGCAATAATCGCCCTGAGCGATTCCATTTTGAACTTGAACCTTCGTATATAAGAGTTCAAGGATTTCAATTTTAGAATGGGTCTCACCGAACCGTCTGATTTCGGTACCACAACATTTTGGAATAGTAACCCCGGCCTTGTTGAAGGAGGGGTACCTTGATTTCACCTGCTGGAAGTACAGCTTGTGAATTGCCGCCAGTACTACCTTTCTCCGAGGGCAGCAGGCAAGGCTGATGTGAGGTAACGGCGAGGGGGAGTCGCCTTGAACTCCAGCCTGTATCCCTGTGATACTACTTGCAGAACCTAGGGATCCACCTGTGGGCAAGCCCACTGGTCCCTGAAGTTCCCGAGACGCGCACCCACCGCACCTGTCTCCACCTGTGGAGCCCCAGCGTCATGCGGTGGACTCAGAGGAAGCGGGGGAAGATTTTTGATCCTGGGAACTGGCTGTCTGGTGCAGCTTTTTCCTTCTTCCCTTGTCTCTGTGCAGAAAGGAAGCGCCTTTGACCCGCTTGCTTTTCTGAAGCCGAAAGGACTGTACCTGAAAATACGGTGCTTTCTTAGGCTGTGATGAAACCTGAGGTAAAAAAATTTCTTCCCAGCTGTTGCTGTGGATACGAGGTCCCAGAGACCATCCCCAAACAATTCCTCACCCTTATAAGGCAGAATCTCCATGTGCCTTTTAAAGGCAGCATCACCTGTCCACTGCCGGGTCTCTAATACCCTCCTGGCAGAATGGACATTGCATTAATTCTGGATGCCAGCCGGCAAATATCCCTCTGTGCATCCTTCATATAAGACGACGTCTTTAATATGCTCTATGTTAGCAAACTATTATCCCTGTCTAGGGTATTAATATTATCTGACAGGGTATCAGACCACGCTGCAGCAGCACTATTTATGCTGAGGCAATTGCAGGTCTCAGTATAGTACCTGAGTGTGTATATACAGACTTCAGGATAGCCTCCTGCTTTTTATCAGCAGGCTCCTTCAAGGTGGCCGTATTCTAGGACGGCAGTGCCACCTTTTTTGACAAACGTGTGAGCGCCTTATCCACCCTAGGGGATATCTCCCAACGTGACCTATCCTCTGGCGGGAAAGGGTACACCATCAGTAACTTTTTAGAAATTACCAGTTTCTTATCAGGGGAACCCACGCTTCTTTACACACTTCATTCACTCATCTGATGGGGGAACAAAACACTGGCTGCTTTTTCTCCCCAAAAATAAAACCCCTTTTATGTGGTACTTGGGTTCATGTCAGAAAATAAGATTTTACTTACCGATAAATCTATTTCTCGTAGTCCGTAGTGGATGCTGGGACTCCGTAAGGACCATGGGGAATAGCGGCTCCGCAGGAGACAGGGCACAAAATAAAAGCTTGAGATATCAGGTGGTGTGCACTGGCTCCTCCCCCTATGACCCTCCTCCAAGCCAGTTAGGATACTGTGCCCGGACGAGCGTACATAATAAGGAAGGATATTGAATCCCGGGTAAGACTCATACCAGCCACACCAATCACACCGTACAACTCGTGATCTGAACCCAGTTAACAGTATGATAAATTTAAAGGAGCCTCTGAAAGGATGGCTCAACAATAATAACCCGAATTTTTTGTAACAATAACTATATACAAGTATTGCAGACAATCCGCACTAGGGATGGGCGCCCAGCATCCACTACGGACTACGAGAAATAGATTTATCGGTAAGTAAAATCTTATTTTCTCTAACGTCCTAAGTGGATGCTGGGACTCCGTAAGGACCATGGGGATTATACCAAAGCTCCCAAACGGGCGGGAGAGTGCGGATGACTCTGCAGCACCGAATGAGAGAACTCCAGGTCCTCCTCAGCCAGGGTATCAAATTTGTAGAATTTAGCAAACGTGTTTGCCCCTGACCAAGTAGCTGCTCGGCAAAGTTGTAAAGCCGAGACCCCTCGGGCAGCCGCCCAAGATGAGCCCACTTTCCTTGTGGAATGGGCTTTTACTGATTTTGGCTGTGGCAATCCTGCCACGGAATGTGCAAGCTGAATTGTACTACAAATCCAACGAGCAATCGTCTGCTTTGAAGCAGGAGCACCCAGCTTGTTGGGTGCATACAGGATAAACAGCGAGTCAGTTTTCCGGACTCCAGCCGTCCTGGAAACATATATTTTCAAGGCCCTGACAACGTCCAGCAACTTAGAGTCCTCTAAGTCCCTAGTAGCCGCAGGTACCACAATAGGTTGGTTCATGTGAAATGCAGAAACCACCTTAGGTAGAAATTGAGGACGAGTCCTCAATTCCGCCCTGTCAGAATGAAAATTTAGGTAAGGGCTTTTACATGATAAAGCCGCCAATTCTGACACACGCCTAGCTGAAGCCAAGGCCAACAGCATCGACACCTTCCACGTGAGATATTTTAAATCTACCGTAGACAATGGTTCAAACCAGTGTGATTTTAGAAATCTCAACACAACATTGAGATCCCAAGGTGCCACTGGAGGCACAAAAGGAGGCTGTATGTGCAGCACCCCTTTCACAAATGTCTGAACTTCAGGTACTGAAGCCAGTTCTTTCTGGAAGAATATCGACAGGGCCGAAATTTGAACCTTAATGGACCCTAATTTTAGGCCCATAGACAGTCCTGTTTGCAGGAAATGCAAGAAACGACCCAGTTGAAATTCCTGTGTAGGGGCCTTCTTGGCCTCACACCACGCAACATATTTACGCCAAATGCGGTGATAATGTTTTGCGGTTACTTCCTTTCTGGCTTTTACCAGAGTAGGGATGACTTCTTCTGGAATGCCCTTGTCCTTCAGGATCCGGCGTTCAACCGCCATGCCGTCAAACGCAGCCGCGGTAAGTCTTGGAACAGACAAGGCCCCTCCAGTAGCAGGTCCTGTCTTAGAGGTAGAGGCCACGGTTCGTCCGTGAGCATCTCTTGAAGTTCCGGGTACCAAGACCTTCTTGGCCAATCCGGAACCACGAGTATAGTTCTTACTCCTCTCCTTCTTATGATTCTCAATACTTTCGGTATGAGGGGCAGAGGAGGGAATACATACACTGACTGGTACACCCACGGCGTTACCAGAGCGTCCACTGCTATTGCCTGAGGGTCCCTTGACCTGGCGCAATATCTGTCCAGTTTTTTGTTTAGACGTGACGCCATCATGTCCACCTTTGGTCTTTCCCAACGGTTTACAATTTGGTGGAAGACTTCTGGGTGAAGTCCCCACTCTCCCGGGTGAAGGTTGTGTCTGCTGAGGAAGTCTGCTTCCCAGTTGTCCACTCCCGGAATGAACACTGCTGACAGTGCTATCACATGATTTTCCGCCCAGCGAAGAATCCTTGCAGTTTCTGCCATTGCCCTCCTGCTTCTCGTGCCGCCCTGTCTGTTTATGTGGGCGACTGACGTGATGTTGTCCGACTGGATCAACACCGCCTGACCCTGAAGCAGAGGTTTTGCTTGAATTAAGGCATTGTAAATGGCCCTTAGTTCTAGAATGTTTATATGAAGAGATGTTTCCATGCTTGACCACAAGCCCTGGAAATTCCTTCCCTGTGTGACTGCTCCCCAGCCTCTCAGGCTGGCATCCGTGGTTACCAGGATCCAATCCTGAATGCCAAATCTGCGGCCCTCTAGTAGATGAGCCCTCTGAAGCCACCACAGGAGAGACACCCTTGTCCTTGGCGACAGGGTTATCCGTTGATGCATCTGAAGATGCGATCCAGACCATTTTCCCAGTAGATCCCACTGAAAAGTTCTTGCATGGAATCTTCCGAATGGAATCGCTTCGTAAGAAGCCACCATTTTTCCCAGGACCCTTGTGCACTGATGCACTGAGACCTGTCCTGGTTTTAGGAGGTTCCTGACTAGCTCGGATAACTCCCTGGCCTTCTCCTCCGGGAGAAACACCTTCTTCTGGACTGTGTCCAGAATCATTCCTAAGAACAGTAGACGTGTCGTTGGAATCAGCTGCGATTTTGGAATATTTAGAATCCATCCGTGCTGACTTAGCACTACCTGAGATAGTGCCACTCCGACTTCTAACTGTTCCTTGGTTCTTGCCCTTATCAGGAGATCGTCCAAGTAAGGGATAATTAAGATGCCTTTTCTTCGTAGAAGAATCATCATTTCGGCCATTACCTTGGTAAAGACCCGAGGCGCCGTGGACAATCCAAACGGCAGCGTCTGAAACTGATAATGACAGTTTTGTACTACAAACCTGAGGTACCCTTGGTGAGAAGGATATATTGGGACGTGGAGATAAGCATCCTTGATGTCCAGCGACACCATATAGTCCCCCTCTTCCAGGTTCGCTATCACCGCTCTGAGTGACTCCATCTTGAATTTGAACCTTTTTATGTAAGTGTTCAAAGATTTTAGATTTAATATTGGTCTCACCGAGCCGTCCGGCTTCGGTACCACAAATAGTGTGGAATAATACCCCTTCCCCTGTTGTAAGAGGGGTACCTTGATTATCACCTGCTGGGAGTACAGCTTGTGAATGGCTTCCAGAACTGCCTCCCTGTCGGAGGGAGACTTTGGTAAAGCAGACTTCAGGAACCGATGAGGAGGAAACGCCTCGAATTCCAGTTTGTACCCCTGTGATACTACCTGTAGAATCCAGGGATCCACTTGCGAGTGAGCCCACTGCGCGTTGAAATACTTGAGACGGGCCCCCACCGTGTCTGAGTCTGCTTGTAAAGCCCCAGCGTCATGCTGAAGACTTGGCAGAAGCAGGGGAGGGCTTCTGCTCCTGGGAAGCGGCTGCATGGTGCTGCCTTTTTCCTCTTCCTCTGCCCTTGGGCAGAAAAGAGTGACCTTTTGCTCGCTTGTACTTATGGGAACGAAAGGACTGAGTTTGAAAAGACTGTGTCTTTTTCTGTTGATGTGAAGTAACCTGGGGTAAAAAGGTGGATTTTCCAGCCGTTGCCGTGGCCACCAGGTCTGTTAGACCAGCCCCAAATAACTCCTCCCCCTTATACGGCAATACTTCCATGTGCCGTTTGGAATCTGCGTCCCCTGACCACTGTCTGGTCCATAATGCTCTTCTGGCAGAGATGGACATTGCGCTTACTCTTGATGCCAGGGTACAAATATCCCTCTGCGCATCACGCATATATAGCAATGCATCCTTTAAATGTTCTATAGTTAACAGAATATTGTCCCTATCCAGGGTATCAATATTCTCAGTCAGGGAATCCGCCCATGCGACTCCAGCACTGCACATCCAGGCTGATGCGATTGCTGGTCGCAGTATAACACCAGTATGTGTGTATATACTTTTCAGGATATTTTCCAGCCTCCTATCAGCTGGTTCTTTGAGGGTGGCCGTATCAGGGGACGGTAACGCTACTTGTTTAGATAAACGTGTGAGCGCCTTATCTACCCTAGGGGGTGTTTCCCACCGTGCCCTAACCTCTGGCGGGAAAGGGTATAGTGCTAATAACTTATTAGAAATTAGCTGTTTTTTATCGGGGGAAACCCACGCTTTATCACACACCTCATTTATTTCCTCAGACTCCGGAAAAACTATTGGCAGTTTTTTCACACCCCACATAATACCCGCCTTTGAGGTATTTGTAGTGTCAGAAAGGTTCAATGCCTCTTTCATTGCCGTGATCATGTAACGTGTGGCCCTACTGGACATTACGTTTGTCTCGTCACCGTCGACACTAGATTCAGTATCTGGATCTGGATCCGTGTCGACCCACTGAGGTAGCGGCCGTTTTAGGGCCCCTGAGGGTGTCTGAGACGCCTGAACAGGCACTAATTGATTTGCCGGCTTTCTCATGTCGTCAACAGTTTTTTGTAAATTGCTGACATTATCACTTAATTGCTTAAACACAATCATCCAGTCAGGTGTCGACTCCCTAGGGGGTGACATCACTAACACAGGCAACTGCTCCGCCTCCACCTCATTTTCCTCCTCATACATGTCGACACACGCGTACCGACACACAGCACACACACCGGGAATGCTCTGATAGAGGACAGGACCCCACTTAGCCCTTTGGAGAGACAGAGGGAGAGTCTGCCAGCACACACCCAGCGCTATATATATATATACAGGGATAACCTTATATAAGTGTTAATCCCTTATAGCTGCTGTTAATCTAGTTATTTGCTGCCAAAATGCCCCCCCTTCTCTTTTTTACCCTGAATCAGATGCAGTACTGCAGGGGAGAATCAGGGAGCCGTCCTTCCAGCGGAGCTGTGAGGGAATAATGGCGCCAGTGTGCTGAGGAGATAGGCCCCGCCCCTTCACGACGTCCTTAACTCCCGCTTTTTTGTGTAAAATGGCAGGGGAAAAAATACATCCATATAGCCCTGGAGCTATATGTGATGTATTCCTTTTGCCAGCTAAGGTATATGTGTGTTATATTGCGTCTCAGGGCGCTCCCCCCCAGCGCCCTGCACCCTCAGTGACCGGAGTGTGAAGTGTGCTGAGAGCAATGGCGCACAGCTGCGGTGCTGTGCGCTACCTTAGTCTTGAAGACAGGATGTCTTCTGCCGCCGCTTTCACCGGACCTTCGTCTCTTCTGGCTCTGTAAGGGGGACGGCGGCGCGGCTCCGGTGACCCATCCAGGCTGAACCTGTGATCGTCCCTCTGGAGCCAACGTCCAGTAGCCTAAGAAGCCCAATCCACTCTGCACTCAGGTGAGTTCGCTTCTTCTCCCCTTAGTCCCACGATGCAGTGAGCCTGTTGCCAGCAGGACTCACTGAAAATAAAAAAACCTAACTAAACTTTTATTCTAAGCAGCTCTGGAGAGCTACCTAGTTTGCACCCTTCTCGGCCGGGCACAAAAATCTAACTGGCTTGGAGGAGGGTCATAGGGGGAGGAGCCAGTGCACACCACCTGATATCTCAAGCTTTTATTTTGTGCCCTGTCTCCTGCGGAGCCGCTATTCCCCATGGTCCTTACGGAGTCCCAGCATCCACTTAGGACGTTAGAGAAATGTGTAACACATTTTTTATTGCCGAGATCATGCAACGGATGTTCCTAGTGGATTGTGTATATATATATATATCTCAACCTCGTCGACACTGGAGTCAGACTCCGTGTCGACATCTGTGTCTGCCATCTGAGGTAACGGGCGTTTTTTGAGCCCCTGATGGCCTTTGAGACGCCTGGGCAGGCGCGGGCTGAGAAGCCGGCTGTCCCACAGCTGTTACATCATTTAGCCTTTTATGTAAGGAGTTGACATTGTCGGTTAATACCTTCCACCTATCCATCCACTCCGGTGTCGGCCCCACATGGGACGAAATCCCATTTATCGGCCTCTGCTCCGCCTCCACGTAACCTTCCTCATCCAACATGTCGACACAGCCGTACCGACACACCGCACACACACAGGGAATGCTCTGACTGAGGACAGGACCCCACAAAGTCCTTTGGGGAGACAGAGAGAGAGTATGCCAGCACACACCAGAGCGCTATATAATACAGGGATTAACACTATAACTGAGTGATTTTTCCCCCAATAGCTGCTTGTATACATATATTGCGCCTAAATTTAGTGCCCCCCCTCTCTTTTTAACTCTTTGAGCCTGAAAACTACAGGGGAGAGCCTGGGGAGCTATCTTCCAGCTGCACTGTGAAGATAAAATGGCGCCAGTGTGCTGAGGGAGATAGCCCCGCCCCTTTTTCGGCTGACTTTTCTCCCGCTTTTTCATGGATTCTGGCAGGGGTAATTTATCACATATATAGCCCTGGGACTATATATTGTGATGATTTGCCAGCCAAGGTGTCTTATATTGCCCTCAGGACGCCCCCCACCCCAGCGCCCTGCACCCATCAGTGACCGGAGTGTGAGGTGTGCATGAGGAGCAATGGCGCACAGCTGCAGTGCTGTGCGCTACCTTGTTGAAGACAGAAGTCTTCTGCCGCCGATTTTCCGGAACACTTCTTGCTTCTGGCTCTGTAAGGGGGCCGGCGGTGCGGCTCCGGGAACGAACACCAAGGTCGGGTCCTGCGGTCGATCCCTCTGGAGCTAATGGTGTCCAGTAGCCTAAGAAGCCCAAACTACCACCTGTTAGGTAGGTTCGCTTCTTCTCCCCTTAGTCCCTCGCTGCAGTGAGTCTGTTGCCAGCAGATCTCACTGTAAAATAAAAAACCTAAATATACTTTCTTTCTAGGAGCTCAGGAGAGCCCCTAGTGTGCATCCAGCTCAGCCGGGCACAAGAATCTAACTGAGGTCTGGAGGAGGGTCATAGTGGGAGGAGCCAGTGCACACCAGTAGTCTAAAGCTTTCTTTTAGTTGTGCCCAGTCTCCTGCGGAGCCGCTATTCCCCATGGTCCTTACGGAGTCCCAGCATCCACTTAGGACGTTAGAGAAATAATGATAATACTTTTAGCTACAGTATATAGTTCTTTTCTCCAATAGGACTCATGGTGCTTTACTGATACCATGAACATGATACAGAGGTTCACATTTTCATTAAATACAGATACCATGAATATAATAGAAAGGTGGGGCCGCCATTTTGGATTATCAATTCCAACGATTATTCATCCTCCCCATGAAGGAACCAGTGATGCAGCCATTTTATGCACACTACAGTGCATAGGATTACATTCTGCAGAATAGGCAATATCTGAAAGAGATTACACATAATTGAGGAGGTAAAACATTCTAGGCGAGATAAACGAACCTTGGAAAATTATCAGAACCATGCATTATTCATCCTATAGAAGAGAGTACCAGACGAGGCAGCCATTGTGGGCGCACTTCATACAGGTTACAATTTGCAAGATAAGCAATACATGGAAATAGGACATACAGGGGTAAAAATTAGAAGCAACTTCATCCTGCCCATGAAAGCAGCAGGTAAGGCAGCCACGTAGGGCACACTAAATAGGTTACAAAAGGCAATATGAGCAATTCTTGGAGTGTTTATACAGTGTGGAATTACAGAAAACAAAAAGTACAGTAGGTTGGTGTGGGCAAAGATACTGGGTAAGTGGGATTGGGTGTGTGTGACAAAACTGGCCATGCAGGAGTCCCTTGATTTGCCGATCCCGAATGTGATGTACAGCACATTGCAGCTAATTCAATTGACCCTACATTTTTATCTTATTAGCCCATCCATGTAGAACGTAAGCCCTGATGGACAGGGTCCTCTGCCTGTTTTCCATGTCTGACGCTGAATTTGCGGTCATTCAATGCGATTTGGTTGAAATTTCATATAGGCATTTTTATCTAGCCTATTTGTAAGTTCAATTTGTCATCTTGCATGCATAACTCACATGCCCTGTGTTGTTATAGTAATGTTACACGGTGGTTATCTGTTGTGTATTGTATTTATGTTCTGCAACTCTGCTATGTTTTTATGTTTAACCCTTGAATGGAGCTGTGGACACTTTGTGGTGCCTCGTAATTCAATAATAATAATAATAATAATAATAATAATAATAATAATAATAATGTAGCACCTGGCACCCAAATGTAAAGTGGGACAGTACTCAGTTGCAGTTCATTGAGACAGTAAAATTACAATGCTGCCGGTATTGTACAGCTGACTGCTCAGCACTGGGAGAGTCAGTGGGGCAGATTTATCACTGCTCACTCCCCACCCCCAAACGGCTGCAGCATGTCAATCATTCTGTGGCTTAGGGGGCACTGCCAGCGATCTTGCAGGACAAGATCGGCACATGTACAGTACAGATACCCATCATGCGCTGATCGGGAAATATTGGCGTTGTGCAGAAACCATCGGGTTCACGTACAACTCTGAATCAGACCTATAATCTATAAGCAAAATTAGGTCAATAAACAGGCAAAAGGCAGACTGCAAGGTTTGCTGCTCAGGAAAAAGGCAATAGCCAACAGCAATATATCCAGGGGACCAATAGCACAAAATAAGATTTTACTTACCGGTAAATCTATTTCTCGTAGTCCGTAGAAGATGCTGGGCCTCCGTAAGGACCATGGGGAATAGACGGGCTCCGAAGGAGATAGGGCACTTTAAGAAAGCTTTGGACTCTGGGTGTGCACTGGCTCCTCCCTCTATGCCCCTCCTCCAGACCTCAGTTAGGGAAACTGTGCCCAGAGGAGATGGACAGTACGAGGAAGGATTTTTGTAAATCTAAGGGCGAGATCCATACCAGCCACACCAATCACACCGTATAACTTGTGATAAACTACCCAGTTAACAGTATGAACAACAACATAGCCACGGTTCAACCGATAAACTATAACATAACCCTTATGTAAGCAATAACTATATACAAGTCTTGCAGAAGAAGTCCGCACTTGGGACGGGCGCCCAGCATCCTCTACGGACTACGAGAAATAGATTTACCGGTAAGTAAAATCTTATTTTCTCTAACGTCCTTGAGGATGCTGGGACTCCGTAAGGACCATGGGGATTATACCAAAGCTCCCAAACGGGCGGGAGAGTGCGGATGACTCTGCAGCACCGATTGAGCAAACAGGAGGTCCTCCTCAGCCAGGGTATCAAACTTATAGAACTTTGCAAAGGTGTTAGACCCCGACCAAGTAGCTGCTCGGCACAACTGTAATGCCGAGACCCCTCGGGCAGCCGCCCAAGAAGAGCCCACTTTCCTAGTGGAATGGGCCTTAACCGATTTCGGTAACGGCAATCCTGCCGTAGAATGCGCCTGCTGAATCGTGTTACAGATCCAGCGAGCAATAGTCTGCTTTGAAGTAGGAGCGCCAACCTTGTTGGCCGCATACAGAACAAACAGAGCTTCAGTCTTCCTGATTCTAGCCGTTCTGGTCACATAAATCTTCAAAGCCCTGACCACATCCAGGGACTCGGAATCCTCCAAGTCCCGTGTAGCCACAGGCACGACAATAGGTTGGTTCATATGAAAAGATGAGACCACCTTGGGCAGAAATTGAGGACGAGTCCTCAACTCTGCCCTATCCACGTGAAAAACCAAGTATGGGCTTTTATGTGATAAAGCCGCCAATTCCGAAACACGTCTAGCCGAAGCTAATGCCAACAACATGACCAATTTCCACGTGAGGTATTTCAACTCCACAGTTTTGAGTGGTTCAAACCAAGGTGACTTGAGGAAACGTAACACCACGTTAAGATCCCAAGGCGCCATCGGTGCCACAAAGGGAGGCTGAATATGCAGCACCCCCTTCACAAAAGTCTGTACTTCAGGAAGAGAGGCTAATTCTCTTTAAAAGAAAATGGATAAGGCCGAAATTTGGACCTTTATGGACCCTAATTTTAGGCCCAAAGTCACTCCTGTTTGAAGGAAGTGAAGCAGACGGCCCAAATGGAACTCCTCCGTAGGAGCAGCTCTGGCCTCACACCAAGAAACATATTTCCGCCATATACGGTGATAATGTTTTAACGTCACGTCTTTGCTAGCCTTGATCAGGGTAGGATTGACTTCCTCCGGAATTCCTTTTTCCGCTAGGATCCGGCGTTCAACCGCCATGCCGTCAAACGCAGCCGCGGTAAGTCTTGGAACAGACAGGGCCCCTGCCGCAGCAGGTCCTGCCTTAGAGGAAGAGGCCACGGATCTTCTGTGAGCAACTCTTGCAGCTCCGGATACCAAGTCCTCCGTGGCCAATCTGGAACAATGAGGATTGTTCTGACCCTGCTCATTCTTATTATTCTCAACACTTTAGGTATGAGAGGAAGAGGAGGAAACACATAGACCGATCTGAACACCCAAGGTGTCACCAGAGCGTCTACCGCTACCGCCTGAGGGTCCCTTGACCTGGCGCAATACCGCTTTAGCTTTTTGTTGAGACGGAATGCCATCATGTCGATTTGAGGCAGTCCCCATCGATCCGTGATCTGTGCGAAGACTTCTTGATGAAGTCCCCACTCTCCCGGATGCAGGTCGTGCCTGCTGAGGATGTCCGCCTCCCAGTTGTCCACCCCCGGGATGAACACTGCTGATAGCGCGCTTACATGGCCTTCCGCCCAGCGTAGAATCCTGGTCGCTTTTGCCATGGCCACTCTGCTCCTTGTTCCGCCTTGCCGGTTTATATGAGCCACTGCCGTGACGTTGTCCGACTGAATCAGAATCGGTTTTCTCCGAAGCAACTCCTCCGCTTGACACAGGGCGTTGTATATGGCCCTCAACTCCAGGACGTTGATGTGGAGACAAGTCTCTAGGTTTGACCAGAGACCTTGGAAATTTCTTCCCAGTGTTACTGCTCCGCAGCCTCGGAGGCTTGCGTCCGTGGTCACCAGGACCCAGTCCTGAATGCCGAACCTGCGACCCTCTAGCAGGTGAGCACTGTTCAGCCACCACAGGAGAGATACCCTGGTCCTGGGAGACAGGGTGATCCTTTGATGCATTCGTAAATGGGACCCGGACCACTTGTCCAAGAGGTCCCATTGAAAGGTCCTCGCATGGAACCTGCCGAAAGGGATGGCCTCGTATGAAGCCACCATCTTCCCCAGGACCCGCGTGCAATGATGCACTGAAACTTTTTTTGGTTTTAATAGGTTCCTGACCATGGCTATGAGCTTCTGAACCTTTTCGATCGGAAGAAAAACCTTTTTCTGGTCTGTGTCTAGAATCAGGCCCAATAAGGTCAGACGCGTTGTAGGGACTAGCTGGGACTTCGGTATATTGAGAATCCAGGCGTGTATGTGCAACATCTTCATGGACAGAGACACGCTGTCCAGCAACTTCTCCCGAGATCTCGCCTTTATGAGGAGATCGTCCAAGTATGGGATAATTGTGACCCCCTGCCTGCGCAGGAGCACCATCATTTCCGCCATTACCTTGGTAAAAATCATCGGGGCCGTGGAAAGCCCAAACGGCAACGTCTGAAATTGGTAGTGACAGTCCTGCACTGCAAATCTCAGGAACGCCTGATGAGGGGGGAATATCGGAACATGAAGGTATGCATCCTTTATGTCCAGGGACACCATCCAATCCCCCCCCCTCCAGGCTGGCGATGACCGCCCTGAGTGATTCCATCTTGAACTTGAACCTCTTCAAGTACAGGTTCAGAGATTTTAGGTTTAAAATGGGTCTGACCGAACCGTCCGGTTTCGGAACACAAACAAGGTTGAGTAATATCCCTCTCCTTGCTGGAGATGAGGAACTGTGACAATCACCTGTTGAATATCCAATTTTTGGATTGCCGCCAACACTAGCTCCCTCTCTGACGGGGAAGCCGGCAGAGCCGATTTGAAAAACCGGCGAGGAGGCAAGTCTTCGAATTCCAGCCTGTATCCCTGAAAAACAATCTTTAATGCCCAGGGATCCACCTGCGAGTGAACCCAGACGTGGCTGAAAAAACCGAAGACGAGCCCCCACTAGATCTGCCTCCCCCCGGGAAGCCCCAGCGTCATGCGGTGGACTTTGCAGAGGCAGGGGAGGACTTTTGCTCTTGGGAACTAGCTGTGTGCAGCTTCTTTCCCCTACTTTCCCTCTGGCAACAAAGGATGATCCCCGTACCTTTTTGTTTTTATTGGAACGAAAGGACTGCATTTGATAATGGGGTGCCTTTTTTGTATACTGTGGGGGGACATAAGGTAAGAAATTCGACTTACCAGCCGTAGCCGTAGAGACAAGGTCCGAGAGGCCGTCTCTAAACAACTCCTCCCCTTTGTAAGGCAAGGACTCCATATGCCGCTTTGAATCGGCATCTCCCGTCCACTGTCGGGTCCACAAGAGCCGCCTAGCAGAAATAGACATAGCATTTATTCTGGAGCTTAATAAACAAATGTCTCTCTGAGCATCTCTCATATACAAGGCAGCATCTCTGATATGCTCTATGGTCATTTGAATAGCATCCCTATCTAAGGTGTCAATCTCCGTAGATAAGGAATCTGCCCATGCCACAGCCGCACTACAAACCCAGGCCGACGCCATAGCCGGTCTAGCAATAGTACCTGAATGAGTGTAAATGTGCTTCAAGGTAATTTCCTGCCTGCGGTCAGCAGGTTCCTTGAGGGAAGCCGTATCCTGAGAAGGCAGTGCCACCTTTTTGGACAAGCGTGTCAGCGCCTTGTCTACTTTAGGCGAAGATTGCCAGCGTATCCTATCAGTTTGTGGAAAAGGATATGCCATAAGAACCCTTTTGGGAACTTGTGGTCTCCTATCCGGAGATTCCCAAGCCTTTTCGCACAATTCACTTAGTTCAAATGAGGATGGAAAGGTGACTTCAGGCTTTTTCCCTTTATACATGTGTACCCTCGTGTCAGGGACCGGGGGTTCTTCAGTAATATGCAAAACCTCTTTAATGGCAATAATCATGTACCGAATACCTTTTGCCACCTTCGGCTGTAATTTTGCATCTTCATAGTCGACACTAGAGTCAGTATCTGTGTCATCGATCTGGGATATGGTGCGCTTCTGAGACCCCGAAGGGCCTGGCGCCACAGGGACAGGCATGGACTGGCTACCTGACTGATACCTAGCTTCTGCCTTGTCTAACCTCTTATGCAATAGATTGACATTTGCATTCAAGACATTCAGCATATCCACCCATTCCGGTGTCGGCGTTGCCGACGGCGACATGACATTCAAGCACTCCCCCTCCACATTAAGCGAGCCTTCCTCGTCAAACATGTCGACACACGCGTACCGACACACTTCACACACACAGGGAACCCCTTTCCTGAAGACAGTATCCCTGTCAAGGCCCTTTGGAGAGACAGAGAGAGAGTATGCCAGCACACACCCCAGCGCAATGATCCTGGAGACCAACACAAAATGTTTTTCCCCAGCCGTGCTGTATAATATGTTATCCGCCAATTATGTGCCCCCCCTCTCTTTTAAACACTCCTTCACCGTGTGTAAGCAGGGGAGAGTCCGGGGAGCTTCCTCTCAGCGGTGCTGTGGAGAGAAAATGGCGCTGGTGAGTGCTGAGGGAGAAGCCCCGCCCCCTCGGCGGCGGGCTTCTGTCCCGCTCAAACTTAGTAAAATATGGCGGGGGCTCTTTTATATACATGCACAGTGCCCACCTGTTTATATTGCTGCCCAGGGCGCCCCCTCCCCCCCCCCCCCTGCGCCCTGCACCCTTACAGTGACCGGAGTGTGTGAGGTGTATGGGAGCAATGACGCACAGCTGCAGTGCTGTGCGTTACCTCCGTGAAGCTGAAGGCTTCTGCCGCCTGACGACTTCTGTCTTCTGTTCTTCTAGCTCTGTGAGGAGAACGGCGGCGCAGCTCCGGGGGTGGACGCCCAGTAAGAACCTGCGTTCACCCCCTCTGGAGCTAATGGTGTCCAGTAGCCGAGGAAGCAGAGCCTATCTTAGACAAGAAGGTCTGCTCCTCTCTCCCTCGATGCAGGGAGCCTGTTGCCAGCAGTGCTCCCTGTGAAAAAGTAGAAAAAGTAGAGAAAAAATCCAAACAAAAATGCTTTTAGGCAGAGAACTCAGGAGAGCTCTCTGCAGTGCACCCATCCTGCTCTGGGCACAGTGTAAAACTGAGGTCTGGAGGAGGGGCATAGAGGGAGGAGCCAGTGCACACCCAGAGTCCAAAGCTTTCTTAAAGTGCCCTATCTCCTGCGAAGCCCGTCTATTCCCCATGGTCCTTACGGAGTCCCAGCATCCTCAAGGACGTTAGAGAAAGTTAGATTTCAGATCCTATAAATAAGCACCTAAGTAATGTCAGGTCTGTACTAATGTTGGTACGGAGCGCCAAATGGCATGCACAGACACACAGAACTCAATGAGTACTATAAGATATGCCAGTTAGGTACTTACCTGGTTGCATGTGCCCAATACATGGGGGTCTATTCATGAAGCAGTGATAAAAGTGGAGAAGTAAGCCAGTGGAGAAGTTGCCCATGTCAACCAATCAGCATTGAAGTAACATTTATAATTTGCATACTATACAATTGTACGGAGCTGCTGATTGGTTGAAATGGGCAACTTCTCCACAGATTCACTTCTCCACTCTCTTCACTGCTTCATGAATAGACTCCATGATCCATCTGTAGTCACTTGGGAAAAGACTGGAGATTACACTAACAGTGCATGTTTTCCATGTGTCTGTGCTGGAGCACAGGTTTGTTTATTACAAACCGAAGCGTTTTAAAAGATTCACAGGTGGTTCAAATTATTTCCCTTGTGATTCTGTAAGGAGACCCTAGTGTGTGTCTACAGGTCTAGAATTAGAAGCACTGGTTCAGACTATCAAAGCTAAACTGTATTTAGTAACCTTTAAGGATGCACATCAGATGCCTAATTATAATTGACTAGTCACAACTCTTTATGATTTGCTGAGGTTCAGAAAGGCAGGTTTTTTTTACTTGTCAAATATCATCCAATTCTAAGAATTACCAGAAAAGGAAAAGATACGTATCATTTACTACTGGTAAGTACACTTAAAAAACAACTTGTTAATACATACATTAATTAATGTTTTATTTAAGTTACACCGAACCAATGATTGACAATAGGTAAGTAATGGGTGCCCAACGGAGTTATGAATTATGCCAATTGGGCACGAAAACCGCAGATGTTCAGAATTTCTGCTCGCACCAGGTGGCGAGCAGAAATGTGTGAAAAGTCTGGCTTTTGGGTGCCCCAACTGTATTTTTAACAACGCGCCCAGGGGCTTATTTATGTTTGTACAGAAACACCTACGCTATTGCGAATTTATCAGTCTACAGACTTGCTAATCATCGAAAGTGATGCTGCTGCCCAGAATAGTATATAGATGCCCACCGGAGCCATCACAAAGTCCTCAGTAACTGCGTACACATTCGCAGCATCATCGTAATAATGAGGAACATTGACTCCTCGAGCGAATCTATGGTCATGCAGGCTAGCCATGGCTGTGGCGATGCTGACACCATGTGTCTCTACATACATGATCGCACCTGAAGACAGATACACACCCTGAAAATGGCTATGACAAACCTGTGTGTTTGAGGGCACTCCCCGTTGCTGCCCCCCAAACGGTCCTTTTAATCAGTCTGCGAGTAAATACTTACTGCGAGCGGCACTGAAAAAGTACCATGGCACGTGCGCAGTGCGATCGCAGTACATGATCAGCTTACCGATAAACTGTGTGAACATCGGCATTGTGTACAAACATGAATTAGGGCCTTTGTATCAGGAAACAGCCATGTTGTAATGCAAGGGTAGCAACTATTTTGCTTTATTTTTACACTGCAATTTAAATTTGAGTTCAGACATACCCCTCTCACATCTAAAGCTCTGTATACATGTGACATCTGCCCCATCTACAGTGCAACATGGCTACTTGCTTTGTTTTTTGGCTTTGCAAAATGGAATCAGCCTCACAATATCTAGTTTGACCAATGGTTTTGGCTTTCTAGATGATGTTATGAAAAATTGAGCACATTTATTAGACATTCATGGGTCATCTTAACCAGGACACTACGGGCGTGAAACATTATAATGGAAACTGAACATTTCTTCTTCTTCAGTGTCATATAACATCATACTTGCAACTATCTGCCTTCTCCCCCAGGACGGCTCATCAGGGAGCGGAGCTCAGAAAAAGGGGGCATCATCACCCCCTGCTATGCAATGTCCATTTTACAGACATTGCAAAGCGAGGGACTGGGCTACGAGGATGCGATTATGAGCGAATCGCATCATCACCCCGCCCACTTTTCCTGTTGCTGCAGGTGGCTGCGGGGCTAAGTGTGGTGTGCCACCAGGTTGTGGGAGACTTGCCCCCTTTTCCAGGTGGCCGAGTGCCATACGATTTTCGGGACCCTCCCGGCCATTCCGGGAGAGTAGGCAAGAATGTATAACATGTGCAGTGCACTGTTGGCTGCCTGTGATTTTACCGCTAGGACTCATTATACACAGGGATTCCCTCATTTGGGGGGAGATTTATAAAAGCTTGGAAAGAGAGATAAAGTACCAACCAATCAGCTCCTAGCTGTCATTTTTCAAACACAACCTGTAACATGGCAGAAGCCGATTGGTTGGGACTTTATCTCTCCCTAAACTCTCTTGAAGTTGTTGTGGGGTATGTTCAGTCTTCATATGGTAATGCTGAGTAACGACTTAGCTCACTCATTGAAATGACTAATATATAGCTCTCTTAAGAAACCCCCTAATGAATGCAAGATTAAAGTGGATTTGTTCCTCACAGCAGATGAGCATGTTAATTGAATTACACCAAGCTTTCTTACATCTCCTGTCACAATGATTAATCTGGTTAAGATGGCAGGTCTGGTAAAATGTGCAGTGCTATTTGCCAAATGGATGTTCTGAAAGCATCATGCAACATTGGCTTTCATTTTCTGTAAAGGATAATTCAGTAAAGTTATTTCAGGAGATGAGAAAATAAATATAGTCCCTGACAAGACTGCGCCCTTGTTCAGCAAACATGTATACTCTTCAGATACATATTCGTTCAGATGAAATTTAATCATACATATAAGTCCTGGTACATAGGGGTGTTATTTTCAAACATTGAACATATGTTTTCAAAGCCTATTAAACACATTAAGACGCTGGTTGTCCAAAGCATAATGTAAGCAAGTGTTGCCCAAACTCTGTCCTCAAGGGACATAAGGTGCATACACACTGTGCGTTTTTGCCCAGCGTGTATGCACAGTGATGATCGTGGACATTGCTGGCAGGAAAATAGCTCAGTGCATACATACTGAGCTATTCTCCCTGTGCCAGCGATGACCCTGGGGGGGTGAAGCACTTTCCACAGTAGGAGACTGTGGAAAGTGCTTCACCCGGCTGTACAAACAGCCCGACGGACGGCGGTGGCTAGAGATGATGCGGGAGCGCGCATCCGCGCTCACCGCTAGCCCATACACACAGGACAAGTTTGAGCTCAAAATGCCAAAAGTGAGCTACTTTGAGCTCAAAATCGCCCAGTGTGTATGGGCCTTAACTCTCCAGGTTTAAAGATATCCACGCTTGCATACACAGGGTTAAACAAACTGACTTAGGGGGTATATTCAATTAAAGTCGGATCCATTCCGACATGCATTTGTTGTTTGTTGGAATGGATCCAACAAGGGCTATTCAATGAACGGCCAAACCCGACAGGATTGGTCCGTTCCTGACCATCTCAATCAGACTCTAAAAAAAGTTGTATTGAGATGAGGGAGCTGAGAGGAGAAGATGGGGAGAGCCGCGCGGAGACAGGGGAGAGCAGCGGGGATATGGGGGAGAGCAGCAGCTACAGCAGTGTAGCGCCGCCAGATGTCACAGCAGCGTCCACCGCCGCCAGATCTCACGGCAGCTAACGCAGCTGTAGCTGCTGCTCTCCCCCGTCTCCCCGCGGCTCTCCCCGTCTCCTCCTCTCAGCTCCCTCATCTCACTCCGACTTTTTTAAAAGTCGGATTGAGATGGTCGGAAAGGGGGCCAAAACCTGTCAGATTTGGCCCCGTTTACGACAGAAGCACGCGGACTGGTGGCTATTCCGCCGATCCACGTGCTTTCAGACAAGTCGGAATTCCAGACTTGTCGTATAATTTTGGGGTGTATTGAATAGGTCGGAACCCCTTCCGACCTAAAAAAAGTCGAAAACTGCAGTCTTTACGACAGACGGCAGCTTTCGACTGCAATTGAATATACCCCTTAGGTACTACTTCAGTCATTTGTGGGTAAGAATGGATAACCCCAAAAGGCGCCTTTTAAGACAGAGTTTGGAAAAACATTGATGTGAGCTGAACGTACCTGAATGTACACCCACAGGGTTTCGGTATATACTGTACAGTACTGTATGTTAGACAATAACAAAGTCCACAAGGCTGTAATGTCAACACTCAACATGTTGAATGTTCATAATGTAGACATTGGTCATGTAGACGCTGATGTTATGTTGACATAGTCAAATGTTGACACACTGGTTTTCTTCTTGTTCTGTGCCTAATCCTAACGGCAACCCTAACCCCCCTGGAGACAGCGACATTCTGACAAAGATGCCATTTTGCAGATGTTAACATTTTACACGTCGACCTTCTGCTGTTGACATTGTGAACATTCCGACACATAGCATTTACTTCGCTGTGGGTCAATTAAATGGATTTCTATATTGCCTTCTATGTTCACAGACATTAAGAAGGTAATTACAAAAAATATAAAAAGAAATGGAATTACAGGGTGACATTTAAGTCAGCTGGAAAACAGGAAACATTACTATAAGCCATAATAGTTAACATACCACCAGTCTGGATCCTGGCGATCACAATACAAACGCCGGAATCCCGACAAACGATGAAATGCCAACGTCGGAATACCGGCAAGGTAGGGGATTCTCCCTCTATGGGTGTCCATGACTCCCATAGAAGGGGAATATAACCTGTGGCGAGCGCAGCAAGCCCGCAAGGGTCTTTCTTGCGCTTGCCCCGCTGCCGGCATACTGGTGGCCGGGTTGTCGTTGTCGGTATACTGACTGCCGGCCTCCTGGCCGCTGGTATATCATACTGAATCCTCCATAACTACTAGTCAAATTATAACAGTCATTTTCCTAGTCATTTTAGAAAATTGAATACCTGTCTGCTATGGGTATATTTTTGCTGTGCAACAATTTTCAAGAATGTACCCTATTGGGGGGTATCCAACTACCCACGGTCAATGACTGTGGGTAATTGTATCGCCAGGGGCTATCCTATTAGCCCCAAAGCAGCGCGCTCCTCCTCCCGATGCCGGCAATTATCGCGGATTATGCTTCGGGATTTGCTGTTCAGTACAATTTAAACTATAATCTGCATTGGATAGCAGCAGCATATGTAAAGGCCCGTACACACTGGCCGATATATCGGCCGTTCTCTTGAACAGCCGTTATATCGAGAGTCCGTCGGCCAGTGTGTACGGCCGATACGTCTTTGAACTCCGTCGTTCACAGACGTATCGCGTCGGCCCCGCAGCACAGCAGACGACCAATATATCTACCGATATATTGGCGCGTTGCTGTGTGTGTACGGCGGTCGGCCGACCGCCCGTACACATGCTGCGGCAGTCGGCGGTGATTGACAGCTGAACTGGGCAGCCGTGTGTACACGCCCGCCCAGTTCATGACGTCAGTCCCCGACGGATCGGACAGTGTGTATACACAGCACACTGTCCGATCCGTCCATAGATATATCTGCAGATCAATTGATCTGCAGATATATCTTTCCAGTGTGTACCCACCTTAAGAGGTGTGTGCCAAGGCCAGCACCTGCTATAATGTAACGATAATGTTTCCATAGTGCTAACAACCTATAGATAAATTTTCCTGTATGGAACAGCTGCTGGAAGTGTAATTTATTAAGCACATACGTATTGGGGTTGCAAAGTGTTTATTTTGGACACTATAACCAAATTATCTTTAACCATTTAGTGATACTCTAAATCCATGAATGTCTCCCTTGTATCTGATAGTAAAGCTAATTTATTTTCAACACCCATAGCTATTCAGCCCCCTACATACCCCTGCCACAATACCACAAGTGGTTTGAATTCACCATGAAATACCTATTCGCACATCTAAGATAAACCTGCTGAGATGCCCAGGAACATTCAGAGTATGTATTATTATACAGTGGAGGTTATACTGTCTACAGAAGTCTTAAGGAGCGAACATTTACTTCATTTCTAAGCAATGTGACTAGATTGCTTAGAAATTAAGATCACATCGCTCCGTGTGTAGGGGTGCCGGCGACAGCGATATGCAGTCCCGCACGTCGCTATCGCCGGTGCTAGATTGGCCTTGGTGAAATGAGTGCCCCCCCTCCCTCCACTCAGCACATCACGCTGTGCTGAGTGGAGGGAGAGATGTGTGCTGAGCGGTTCGCTCACCACACATCTCCCGTCTGTACGGCCCTTTACACTATAAATTGTTCTGCAGTACAGCACATTATGGCCTGCTTCAGAGGTGGATGGTACTTGCATGCAGTGCCAATGTTGGCGCAGGTGAGCTATTATTTGCTACTGTGCATGCACAAATTATTCTGGACACTACTACAGCGAATGTACCACCCTGACCGTGCTATTCTGTACGGCAGGCATTCCCAACCACGGTCCTCAAGGCACACCAACAGTGCAGGTTTTAGGGATATCCAGGCTGCAGCACAGATGGATAAATCAAAATAACTGAGATACTAATTAAGTCACCTGTGCTGAAGCCTGGATATCACTAAAACCTGCACTGTTAGTGTGCCATGATGACCGTGGTTGGGAATGCCTGCTGTACGGGATCCCTTGTATCTGAAATGGTGTAGTAAAGTGATGGGCCTACCTGGGCGGTAACTGGGAGGTGGCTAGAAGTGAACAGGAAAAAATCTCTGCAATGTGGCCACGTCGTGGGTGTGTCATGGGCACGACAGTGCAAGCGGGCTGCGTTCTCAGACGCACAGCTGCTTCCACAGAGGCCATGTTCAGATGGAGACACTGCACCTGCTATAGGCAGGGCAAGTGTCCATGGTGAGCGCAACGGTGCGTCGATGGTGGACTTTCTAGAACATCGTTCAATCTGCGGCACTCCAGCTTCTGTGGGGGTGGTCTTCTGTATGCCGAATGTCGGGATCCCGGCGCACAGTATACCGGCGCCGGAATCCCGACACCCGGCATACCGACAACTATTCTCCCTCGTGGGGGTCCACGACCCCCCTGGAGGGAGAATAAAATAGTGCCCATAGCGTGGCGAGCGCAGCGAGCCCGCAAGGGGCTCCTTTGCGCTTGCCACGCTGTCGGTATGCCGGCGGTCGGGCTCCCGGCGCCGGTATGCTGGTCGCCGGGAGCCCGAGCGCCGGCATACCATACTACACCCTTCTGTGGAGCTACACATCTCAGCATGCCCTACCACAGTTTTGCTATTAAGGCATGCTAAACTGAGGCCGGGCATGCTGGAATGTGTAGTTCTACAGCAGCTGGTGGGCCGCAGGCCCATGGTCTAGAACCACTGTCGGTACTACTGCATGCAGGAGTGCAGAAAATGGGTGTCCCAGGGATTGCACTTTCATGCACGTTACTGCACTATGGGAAGGCTGAAACGGTCATATTCTTATTAACAGACCCGCGAGTCCACCAAAGAGTGCTAGAGCAGACACAGCAGCTCCCATCTCTGAATCAGGCCGACTTTTTGTATTTGAAAGGCGTGAGAACTGCATTGAAATGCAAATCTACAGACCAGCTAAACCTGTTACCATGGCGGCTGTTAGCAGCTGTATTATGTATTATGGGGACTCCTCTAGAGTACCTACAGTGATATTCAAGTAGCTGCCCAATATTGGTAATGTTGATCAGCCACTCAATTTTAGTTAAAAGAAGTACAGACTACACTGCATCATATACATGTCACTTACAGTACAGGGAACACCTACACACAGTTAGTGAAAGCATAACCAGTTACAATTATTGGTAAGTGACAATAATTTTTGTAACAGTATATGGCTGCCTGCCATACCACCATCCTACCCATCAGTGACGTGCGGTGAGGTAAATGGCTGGGGAGGCACTGGCCAGTATCAGAGCCAGATTTACACACACATATATGAACCTGAGAGAGGAGCATGTCAGGGAGGGATGCATTAGGGGGGTCATTCCGAGTTGGATTTCTCGCTAGCTACTTTTAGCAGCCGTGCAAACACATAGTCGCCGCCCATGGGGGAGTGTATTTTCGCTTTGCAAGAGTGCAAACGCCTGTGCAGCCGAGTGGTTTCAAACACATTTTGTACAGAACAAGACCAGCGGTGCCCCCACCCCCTCATGTAAAATAGGGGCAGTGCGCGTCGTAGGCGCGTGACAAAAATATAGGGGTATGGCTTCATGGGGAAGGGGTGTTGCCACAAAATAAAACCAATTCATATTACGGTGCACAGTAGTCTCCATTATTCAAATTACACCATAAAGTAGCGCCACTACACCAGGCAAAGACCCCTTTTTACACATTACGGCAGACAGTCCCCCTTTTTACACATTACGGCAGACAGTCCACCTTTTTACACATTACGGCAGACAGCATCCCCTTATTACACATTACGGCAGACAGAGTCCCCTTTATACACATTACGGCAGACAGCGTCCCCATTTTTACACATTGCGGCAGACAGCGTCCCCATTTTTACACATTGCGGCAGACAGCGTCCCCATTTTTACACATTGCGGCAGACAGCGTCCCCATTTTTACAAATTGCGGCAGACAGCGTCCCCTTATTACACATTACGGCAGAGTCCCCATATTACGGCAGACAAAGTCCCCTTATTACATATTACGGCAGACAAAGTCCCCTTATTACATATTACGGCAGACAAAGTCCCCTTATTACATATTACGGCAGACAAAGTCCCCTTATTACACATTGCGCAGACAGCGTCCCCTTTTTTACACATTGCGGCAGATAGAGTCCCCTTTTTTACACATTACGGCAGACAGCGTCCCCTTATTACACATTACGGCACACAGCGTCCCCATTTTTACACATTACGGCAGACAGCGTCCCCATTTTTACACATTACGGCACACAGCGTCCCCATTTTTACACATTACGGCAGACAGCGTCCCCATTTTTACACATTACGGCAGACAGCGTCCCCATTTTTACAAATTGCGGCAGACAGCGTCCCCTTATTACACATTACGGCAGAGTCCCCATATTACGGCAGACAAAGTCCCCTTATTACATATTACGGCAGACAAAGTCCCCTTATTACATATTACGGCAGACAAAGTCCCCTTATTACATATTACGGCAGACAAAGTCCCCTTATTACACATTGCGCAGACAGCGTCCCCTTTTTTACACATTGCGGCAGATAGAGTCCCCTTTTTTACACATTACGGCAGACAGCGTCCCCTTATTACACATTACGGCACACAGCGTCCCCATTTTTACACATTACGGCAGACAGCGTCCCCATTTTTACACATTACGGCAGACAGCGTCCCCATTTTTACACATTACGGCAGACAGCGTCCCCTTTTTTTTACACATAATGGCAGACAGCGTCCCCTTATTACACATTACGGCAGACAGTCCCCTTTTTTCCACATTGTGGCAGAGACCCCTTTTTTACACATAAAAAAAAATCCTGAGATCATATGCTGTTAGCAGAGATAACAACTTGATCTCAGACACTGAAGCCTCGGCTGCTGGGGGAGATAAGAGAGATGCTTTGAGTACCCCCCCCTCCGCCCTTCCACTTCCCAGTTCACTCGATCAGTGTGGAGATTAGGCAGCAAGGAGAGGAAGATCTGGCCACGTTCCTGCAGTAGAGTTGTACTCCTCTCCAGCCCAAGCCAGTGGGAGTGCTTGTGACTAGCACCAGTCAGGGAAGGAAGCTGTTGCATTGCATCATGGGGGAAAGGGGCGTGCCTTGAGACCCTCTCAAACCACGCATGTCAGAGCTGCCTCTTCTGGCATTGTTTTCAATGCAGAGTTACAGCCTGGCGTGCGGCTCCGCCCCCTAGCTCCAAGCAGTTTCTGGTTACCAGAGGGAGGCAGAGCTATTGCTGCCTCTCCTCTGTCCCTATGAACGAGCAGTGAGTGCAGCAATTTCATACTGCAATGGAAGCAGTTGATATTACACTGATCTGTATTATAACACAGATCAGTGGAAAAATCAGCTGTTTTCATTGCAGTTTGACAGGTGACGCTCTGCCTCCCCTGACTGCACGTCCCTGCTACCCATTATATCACCCATAATATCATATCATTGCAACTTCCTTATCTTACAAGCTGACATCATAGAACAGATGTTAGTATAGATATAGAAGCACTATGTAAGCTACTTAAAAAAGTGTAATCTCACATAGGAACATATATACTCAGGGGTCTATTCATGAAGCAGTGAAAAGTGTGGAGAAGTGAGCCAGTGTAGAAGTTGCCCATGGCAAACTATCAGCTGCTCCGTACAATTGTACAGTATGCAAATTATAAACGTTACTTCAATGCTGATTGGTTGCCATGGGCAACTTCTCCACACTTTTCACTGCTTCATGAATAGACCGCTAAGGGGTCTATTCATGAAGAAGTGAAAAGTGTGGAGAAGTGAGCAAGTGGAGAAGTTGCCCATGGCAACCAATCAGCATTGAAGTAACAGTTATAATTTGCATACTGTACAATTGTACGGAGCAGCTGATTAGTTGCCATGAGCAGCTTCTCCACTCTTTTCACTGCTTCATGAATAAACCCTTAAGTCTTGGAGAGTGATAAAATTGAGAGATAAACTACCAAGACATCAGCTCATGTCTGTCATTTTTCAAACAACCTGCAACATGGCAATTAGGAGCTGATTGGTTGGTAGTTTATCTCTCAACATTATCACTTTCCAAGGCTTAATACATCTGCCCCACAGACATATAAAAAAAGATAGTTTTAAACCTTTTAAACATGAATAGATAGTAATTTTTCCAAGAAGTTCCCCTATAATTTAATGTTCTCTTTGCAAAATCTAACTAAGAGGGACTATATTATTTAATTGCTACTGGGAATAGAAAAAAAAATATCTCCTGAAAACATCTGGTTTCACCTTGTTCCTAGGAGAGTGTAAGGCACTCAGTAACCATACTCCTTAATGGTCACATTATGGCAAATTATGGAAGTTGCAGGATTTTGTGAACGTCCAAAGCCTTGACTATATCATATCTCATGTGACAGTGGTTGCCAAGGTAACTGTATGACATTTATCATACACAACTTGATCCTAAGGAAAAGGTAACAATTCCATGGGGGCAATTCAATTGTTTCCTCTGCGGCTAACACTAGAGGGCACAAAACATAGCAATTCAATTGTTGTTCTGTTTAGACGCCTGTTAGCCATGGGGGAAACATTTCTTCTTGCAGTCTCTTGAGGTGCGAGAAGAAATGCGTGCAAAGTCCGTGGTAGGCCTTAACAACTGCTTTAGACTGGTTTAGCTGCAATGCTTTTGGGCGTGTCAACACTTATTTTAGGGCAGACTACATGGGCCAAGTGGTTCTTATCTGCCGTCAAAATTCTATGAATGGGCATCACAGTGGAGCAACAATTGAATTGCTCCGTCGGGTGTCTTCGTGTAAACACCAAGCAGGGGGCACCGCAAACAACTTAATCGCCCCTCTTGTGTCTTCTTAGAGATAGCCAGAGCATTTCTAATTGAAAAAAAAAATGCATCTCATTTTAGAGGACAGTGCACCTCTCTCAATTGGGGGTCCATTTATTAATGATCCGGTTTTAGACTTGACAATTAGAATTTCTTATTTATGTGCAACCTGATAAAGTATAAATAGGTTTTATCTTTTGATTTATTATAAGCAAGATATTGCAGTGTATTGTTCAAAATCATCTACAAGCACAATTAGCAAGGAGCATGTTTTACCTCCCATAGCAACACTGTCCTGCTAATGACATTTTCAGCAGTAGAAAAGCAGATTATAAATGTGAAATACATTGTAACGTCATTATACAACTACACAAATACAAAAGAAAAAAGAAAGCTGGAAATGAATAGGGAAACTGCATTTTGCAATGCCAAACAAAAAGTTGCCTTTATATAAGTTCATAAATCTTTTAAGGAAGAAATTACTTATGAAACAAAAAATTATGAAAGGTTTGTACATTTTTTACTCTGCAACACATTAAGCATTAGTGAATATACAATGTAAAAATGAATTGCACAGATGTCAGCAGCATCAATTGGCTCAAGAGGTAACAGTTGAACAAGTGTTCCAGGCTCCAGCACCCTCCCTGTAGGGCCTAATGTTACTTCAGCCTTCTTTCTCCAGCTATCTAAAGGTTGCATATTATGCAGCTCAGCGTGTTGGACATAAAGCTTCTGCATCCTCTTGTTAAATAATTGAGCCGGTTTACAAAACTCCACCTGCTCCACATGGCACAATGACACTAGGACAGGATGGGGACAAGGCCACAGATGCCTCCACCACTGATGGATGGGGGGGGGGGGACTGCTGATATGCCAGTCATGTTTGCAAAATCATTCCACACCCAACTTATCATTTATACACCATAAAGACATTATACTGAATCTTTGAACAGCCATTGGTCTCACATCCTGGGCTACTAGCAAATATTTCACTTATGCATTGTGTTTTCTGTACAGAAACACCTGCTAAGCAGCAGCAGGGAGATCAGCAAGATGTCACATTTCCATGCAGTAGAGTACACTTAGATTACAGCTGGATGCTACAAAGCCACCAGCACATTACTAGGGAGAAAGCATGAGCTAAATATCAGACATGATGCTAGAACACCTCAGACACATCCGATTCCGATCCACGCCCATGATGATGTCCCCGCATACTATCACATGCAGCAGCAGCAGCAGCACTGTCACCCACCACCCATCCTACCCACACCATGCACAATAGAGGATTACGCCCATTGTGCCTGCAGGCCAGCATCGCCCGGTCCCCATCACCCAGCAATTCCTAAACCCCTTGGCAGCAATGAATGAAAAGGCTGCTGCTATTTATATGCATATCCTTACACTGACCGTTATAGTGTGCGGCGGGGGCGGAGGTGTGTGTGCTGTCATGTTCCCATGTGTACATAACATTTATACTGCGTTGGAAAGTATCTTACTTTTTGTGTGTCCATAGCCAGGCCCGGGCTCCTCTTGGCTTCTGTGCGAGAGGATGCGTGAAGTGGATAAAGATAAAGAAGAAATGACTTGTCTGATGAATGAGCGAGCAGCAGCCTCAGCTCCACCTCCGAGTCCTCGCTCAGCTCAGCTGCTGCTGGTGCAGGTCTCAGAACGCAGGACCAGAGAAAGCAGGACAACCACCGAGACTAGGGGAGGACAGGGTCAGAGTGTCTTCCTTCTGCACCATAGAGAGGGGAGACACTCAGTCGGTGCGTCACAGTGCCCTTTTGTGAAGCAATCGTAAACCATTTTGTTTGAGGGCAAGTCTTGTTTTGCTTTCGAATACAAACAAAGAAGCCTTGCACTGGTCAATAGATTATGCATAGGAGCTCAAAATAAAGTGGTAATGTAGATGCAGGGGTCAATGAAAGTGATTCTTATTTTTTGACTTTAGAGAAATAAAATTCTAAAACACCTGCCCTTGCTATGAAGTGTTAAATGCTCAAATGTACCAATGCTAGCAACAGTTTATTAATCAACATGATTCATTTTAATAATCGGTACATTTGAGCATTTATCACTTAATAAAAGCGCAAGTTTATAATTTTATTTCTCCATAGCGAACAAAGAGTGCTTGTCACCTTATAATATACATATATATTCAAAATGACTATCATTGTTAGCATACCCAACATCTAGCTAAAAACTGGTACAAATAATGAAAAGGGGTGTGGCCACAAGTACAGGGGGTGTGTCCCTGCGGTGCTGCAACATAAAAAAATAGAAATACAGAAACATTGCACCCGATACAAAGCTCTTTTTGGCCGGTACAGGCCATAAAGAAAATGGTACTGTACTGGCCAAAAAGGTACAGTTGGAGGCAGGGTCGTCTTTTCGTATGGGCTCAATAGGCACTTGCCCAAGGGCCCCAGATGTATAAGGGCCCTAGGCTGATAGCTGAGGGTCCCCTCTTTCCAGGGGTACCAGATTTTTTAAAATCTGCCCTGGGAAACCGGCGATATCCGACTTCAAAGCAGTGGTCCCCATCCAAGCCTGTTAATTGCTCTTCCCAGCCAGATATCTCAGGTTCTGTCTGACGTAGAGTTTTTCTGAGAGTATTCTCCAAATGCTGGGACTCTCAGTGGACACTGGCAGCTTGTCTCTACTATGAACCCAGAACTAGAGATATCAGCCTTCCAGCAGCTGGTCCCCGCTCCAGCTCCACACGCCTGCTATGCAGTTTTATATTTTCATCGGTGGATTGCTCTGGCTTTTGAACTCTGGTCCCTAGAACCTACTGAAAGGTGGGACTCTCTAGTGTTTTTATCCTATTGAAAGTTAAGAAATCTATTTCCAGGAATTTGAGATATCTGCAGTCAAGCAAGCTGCCCTCCCACCAGAAAATGATAAATGTTAAGCTAACTCCACTATCCACCCCTCATCTGCGTATTAAACACCCCCTACCACCCTGGAAGTCATGTCCCGGGGCCTCTTGATTCAGCCCAATGCCCCCTTCTACAGTTAAGTGTTCTCCCTCCCACCCCATCTCCCACCATCTGTGCGTAAAGGAATAAATAGCAGAAATTACTGCTCCAGGTCCTACTGAGCAGAAGACAGAACAGCCCCTACCACCCCGCAGGACATTGAAGCTGCCACTGCCCCTACCGCTGGAGGATGGGTAGGGGCCTCAGTGCATTGCTGTGCCCAGGGGCCTACACTGCTGATAAGACTGCCCTGGTTGGAGTTTATGTGTTAGCATGGTCACTACCTCTGCTTTCCATACCATCCCTTTAAACCGGGACGCTCATGGATTACATACTGTAGGTTCTGTGGCTGATTAAAACCAGGTGAAATGCAGGCTTAAAGTCAGCGGCCACAGGACCTGTGTAAATTATAGGTGTCTTGGTGTAAAAGGATCGTATGGTAAGCCTTTCACTACCTGCCAGCATGACTTATAGTCCTACGTACCTTTTGCTTCTATACTAATCATCGGCAGTTGCAGAGGTAAGGCTGCAGCGCAGTCCAAAATTCAACTACAGGAGCCACACCTACTGTCAGTAAGACCCGGCTGGCGATGTTTGGCAGTGTTTGGGGTAGCAATTGGTGTGACTCCAGGGCTGGCGCCACCATTAGGCAGCTGCCTATGAGCGCCAGCACTTGAAGGGCACCGCTGCTGAGTTGAACAAAAAAATGAAGGCTATGTGACAGCCAGAATGTTTGCTGCCCACACTGGAAGGAACGTGAGGCTCCCACAGCCACTTCATGCTCACCCCGGTGACTGTTTTGCTGGGCTGGAGTCAAGACGCAAGCCTGGGTCCTGTCCCCGCCTCTCCCTCTAGCCTGGCTTGCTCCGCCCCTTCCTTCCCCCGACCCGATTACCGGGAGAAGATCCTTTCCCTGGCCTGTGCCGTCCTGGATTGCGTACACGTGTGAGGCATGTCTGAGGCAGGGAGTTCCTCCCCGGAGGAAGCCATTTTAGGGACACAGAGTTGTAATGTGGTGGCGCTACCGGCACACCAAGAGCCTGCATGGGTGAAAGAGCTACGTGACAGTATGCATCTGATTAACCGTAGATTAGATAAGTCTGAATCTAAGGCTGCATGCTGGAGAAAATCTGTGGAAGATGTGATTTTTCAGGAGGCTGTTATTCCTTATGCGGGCGGCCCCTCTGGGTCACATAAGAGACCATTTGCAAATGTTGTAAACACTGATACCGACACGAATTCTGATTCTTGTGTCGACAATAGTGAATCCAGAGAGATAGATCATAAATTGGCAAAAAGTATACAATATATGATTGAGGCTATAAGGGACGTGTTGGAGGTTACAGAAAGCACTCCTGTACCTCAGGAGAAAGCTTATTTATGTAAGGAAAAGAAATCCAAAGTCACGTTTCCTCCTTCACACAAACTAAATGCTCTGTTTGAAGGGATGAGGGTGAATCCTGATAAAAAAAAATTGTATTCCCAAAAGGATTTACATAGCTTATCCTTTCCCGGTTGAAGACAGGAAACAATGGGAGTCACCCCCTGTGTTAGACAGTGCACTTTCCAGGTTGACAAAGAAGGTAATTCTCCCTGCTCCTGGCACGGCTTCTCTTAAAGAGCCGGCAGACCGCAAAATGGAAACGACATTGAAATCCATTTATGTTACCAATGGTACACTGCTCAGGCCCACTATTGCCTGTACATGGGTGAGTCGCGCTATTGAAAAATGGTCAGAAAGCGTGTCATCAGAAATTGACACGATTGATAAAGATGAGATACTCCATAAGTTAGGGAATATCAAGGACGCTGCCGCCTACATGCTGGAAGCAATGAAGGATATTGGATTCTTGAGTTCACAAGCTGCTACCATGGCAGTATTGGCTAGGCGGGCGTTATGGATTCGCCAGTGGAATGCGGATGCAGATTCCAAAAGAAACATGGAGGCTCTCCCATATAAAGGTGAGGCATTATTTGGCGATGGCCTGGATGCGTTAGTCTCGGCGGCTACCGTAGGTAAGTCAACATTTTTGCCCTCTGCGCCTGCACCGGCAAAAAAGACCTATCACCCGCAAATGCAGTCCTTTCGGCCCAATAAATACAAAAAGGCGAGAGGTTCCCCCTTCTTTGCAGGTAGGGGAAGGGGAAAGAAGTCCACACCGGCTCCAGGTTCCCAAGAGCAGAAGTCTACCCCTAATTCTGCCAAATCCCCAGCATGACGCTGGCACTCCCTTGCGGGAGGCCGCTCGGGTGGGGGCACGTCTCAAACTCTTCAGCCAGGATTGGATTCTGTCTGGCCTGGATCCCTGGGTGTTGCAAATAGTATCCCAGGGATACAAACTAGAGTTTCAAGACGTTCCCCCATGCCGATTTTTCAAATCGACCTTGCCAGCTTCTCCGCCAGAGAGAGAAGCAGTAGCAGCGGCAATCCAAAAATTATGTCAAGACCAGGTTATAGTCCTGGTGCCGTTGTCACAACAAGGGCGGGGTTTTTATTCAAGTCTCTTTGTTGTTCCGAAGCCGGACGGCTCGGTCAGACCGACCTAAAATCTAAAAGATCTGAATTTTTTCCTGAAAAGGTTCAAGTTCAAGATGGAATCACATCGGGCGGTGATTGCCAGTCTGGAGAAGAGGGACTACTTAGTGTCGTGGACATAAAGGGTGCTTACCTGCATGTTCCCATTTATCCTCCACACCAGGCTTATCTGAGATTCGCGATTCAGGATTGCCATTACCAATTCCAGACGTTGCCTTTCGGTCTCTCCACGGCACCGAGGGTATTCACCAAGGTGATGGCGGAGATGATGGTCCTCCTTCGTCAGAAAGGAGTCAATATAATCCCTTATCTGGATGACCTCCTTATAAAGGCGAGATCCAGGGAGCAGTTATTACAAAACATATCCCTCTCCCTGTCAATACTCCAACAACACAGTTGGATCATAAATTACCCAAAGTCACAGTTGGAACCGAGGACAAGGTTGTCTTTCCTCGGGATGATTCTGGACACAGAAGTTCAGAGAGTATTTCTTCCGCTGGAAAAGGCTCTGGAATCCAGAAAATGGTAAAACAGATATTGAAACCATCCTGTGTGTCGATCCATCAGTGCATTTGGTTGTTGGGGAAGATGGTGGCGGCCTACGAGGCTATACAGTTTGGCAGGTTCCATGCCAGAGTATTCCAGTGGGACTGTTAGACAAGTGGTCGGGGTCACACCTACCCATGCACAGAAAGATAATCCTGTTGTAAAAAAACAGGATTTCACTCCTGTGGTGGTTGCACAGCTCTCACCTGCTACGGGGACGCAGGTTCGAGATTCAGGACTGGGTCCTAGTAACCACGGATGCAAGTCACCGAGGCTGAGGAGCAGTCTCTCAGGGAGAAAACTTCCAGGGACGTTGGTCACAACAGGAAGCCTGCCTTCACATAAATGTTCTGGAGCTAAGAGCCATTTACAACGGCCTTCAACAAGCTGTACATCTTCTTCAAGACCGTCCCATGCAGATCCAGGTGGACAATGTAACAGCAGTCGCATACATAAAAAGGCAGGGCGGAACGAAAAGCAGAACGGCAATGGCAGAGGCGACAAAAATCCTCCGCTGGGCAGAAAAACATCTACAAGCTATGTCTGCAATATTCATTCCAGGAGTAGACAGCTGGGAAGCAGACTTCTTCAGCAGACACAATCTCCATCCAGGAGAGTGGGGCCCCCACCAAGAAGTCTTTGCAGAGGTGACAAGTCTTTGGGGAGTTCCTCAAATAGACATGATGGCATCTCGTCTTAACAAGAAGCTTCAGAGATACTGTTCCAAGTCGAGAGACCCTTAAGCAGTAGCAGTGGATGCACTGGTGACCCAGTGGGTGTTTCCGTCAGTGTATGTTTTCCCTCCACTTCCGCTGATCCCAAAAGTACTCAGAATCGTAAGAAAGACAAGGGTTCGAGCAATCGTCATTGCCCCAGACTGGCCAAGAAGGGCTTGGTACCCAGATCTTCAGCAGTTACTCATAGGAGATCCTCGGCCTCTGCCTCCTCGGGAGGACCTGTGTGTACCAAGACTTGCCGCGGCTACGTTTGACGGCATGGCTGTTGTGCGCCGTATCCTAGCCAGGAAGGGTATTACTAAGGAGGTCATCCCCACCCTTATTCAGCCCAGAAAGGGCGTAACGTCAAAACATTACCACCGTATTTGGAGAAAATATGTGTCTTGGTGTGAATCCAAGAAAGCTCCTACGGAAGAGTTTCACTTTGGACGTTTTCTCCATTTTTTGCAGGATGGTGTTGAGACGGGTCTACGATTGGGATCAATCAAGGTCCAGATTTCGGCCTTGTCAGTGTTCTTCCAAAAACAATTGGCCTCTCTTCCAGAGGTTCAGACCTTCGTGAAAGGGGTTCTGCACATCCAGCCTCCATTTGTGCCTCCAGTGGCACCATGGGACCTAAACGTGGTATTGCAGTTCCTTCAATCGGATTGGTTTGAGCCTCTACAAAAGATACAGTTGAAGTTTCTCATTTGGAAAGTGGTGATGCTTTTGGCATTGGCATCCGCAAGGCGGGTTTCGGAATTGGGGGCCTTGTCTCACAAGAGCCCTTACCTGATTTTCCATGAAGATAGGGCAGAGTTGCAAACTCGCCAACATTTTCTTCCAAAGGTGGTTTCTGCTTTTCACATAAACCAACCTATTGTGGTGCCAGTAGTTACTGACACATTCACTGATTCAAAGTCTCTAGATGTGGTTAGAGCTTTGAAAATCTATGCTGCTAGAACAGCTCGTATACGGAAAACAGAGGCTCTGTTTGTCCTGTATAATCACAACAAGATTGGCTGTCCTGCTTCCAAGCAGACTATTGCACGTTGGATTAGAAATACGATTCAGCAAGCTTATACTACGGCTGAATTGCCATTACCGGCGTCGGTAAAGGCCCACTCCACTAGGAAGGTGGGCTCATCCTGGGCTGCTGCCTGGGGGGTCTTGGCATTACAACTTTGCCGAGCAGCTACTTGGTCAGCGTCAAACACATTTGCTAAGTTCTACAAGTTTGACACCTTGGCCGATGAGGACCTAAAGTTTGGTCAATCGGTGCTGCAGGGTCATCCGCACTCTCCCGCCCGTACTGGAGCTTTGGTATAGACCCCATGGTCTTGATGTCGTCCCCAGCATCCTCTAGGACGTATGAGAAAATAGGATTTTGATAACCTACCGGTAAATCCTTTTCTTCTAGTCCGTAGAGGATGCTGGGCGCCCGTCCCAGTGCGTACTTTACCTGCAGTTTAGTTATTACAGTTACACAAGTTGTGTTATCTTGGTTTCAGCATGTTGCTGCAATTAGCTCATGCCTGTTGGCGTGTGTTATGTTGAATGCCATGTGTGCGGCATGGTTGAGGGTGTGAGTTGGTAGATATCTCACCACTAGTTAAGTAATTCCTTTCCTCGAAATGTCAGTCTGCCTGGGCACAGTTCCTACAACTGAGGTCTGGGGGAGGGGCATAGAGGGAGGGGCCAGTTCACACCCAATGAAAAGTCTTTAGAGTGCCCATGTCTCCTGCGGATCCCGTCTATACCCCATGGTCTTGATGTCATCCCCAGCATCCTCTACGGACTAGGAGAAAAGGATTTACCGGCAGGTTATCAAAATCCTATTTTATATATATATATATTTGATTCCACTTTTGGATCTCTGTGTATGAGGACACACAAGGAGAGCTGCTGGGAAATAAAAGAAGCTTAATATTATTTATCCCATTGCCGGATCCTCATATATATTTTTTGGACATATGAAAGTATTATAGGTAAATTAAATAAAAATTTGGACAAATTAATTACAAGCCTTTGGAAGATTAATATTAACCATCAGATGGTCGCAAATAGGAAGATTCATTAAATACTACAAAACTATGGAAGTTAATTATACATAATAATTCTTAGTAAAATATGGATTATAATTTTGTGAAAATACAGCTGTTTCAAACTAATTAATTGCCTTTTCACAAAAAACACTCCTGAAGAAGTCGACATACGACGAAACGCGTTGAGTGTAAAAATCTTTTATTGTTTGGAAAAGTTGTTATTCAATTTTTTGGCTGTAATGAACAATAACACATTGTAAAAGTGTACATCATTTTTTATCAGTATTGAAATTTAATTATTTTAGCAATAAAAAGCAATAGATGTTTTAAAGTTTAAAGGGTGTTTGTGTGATGTCATCCTCTTTTTGTCAGAAACCAATATAACCATATTAAATTGTATTATACATAAATATATTTATTTCAGTCATTAAGTGCGCTCCACAGAGATATACTATTTCTTGATTTCTATTTTTGGTCTTGTTCGACAGGGGACCATCTCTGTGTAGAAGCTTGCCCCTTAATAAAATTATTGAGTGCAATCAAAGGTATAGGTCCAATTTTAGAGCGCAAAAATGATCTCTTATTCTATTCATTATCTTATTCTATATATATATATATATATATATATATATATATATATAATACTGTATTAGTCTGTACCATCTGCGGCTTGGTGGAACTGGTGTACTGTAGGATGGGTCTAAATTACTATCTCTCTCTCTCCAAATGGACCGGCACGCCTCTTTCCCACTGGCAGCTGGTGGTGCTCTCCAGATTAGCGTATATATATATATATATATATATATATATATATATATGTTCCAATTCAAACAGGCAGCGCACTCTGAGACTTTTATATCATTAAATCAAGTTGTGACATACCAACATTTTTGGGTATAGGTTCCCCTTTGGCAAGGTGAATACACCTTCTATATAATATAATAAAGCAGGAAAGACCGGCACTACACTTAAGCTTTTGCATGCACCTTGGTGCCCTCCCTGGAATTGTCAATTCCAAACATTCTCCTGTACTTATGGGCGGCACTCCATCGATTTCAAAGAAATATGCACATACGCAGAGATAGCTTTTCAACATTTCAGATGCTTTAATATTGCATCTTTTGACAAACTGATAAACCAACCCTTATATTCTATCTTTGATACCTTAACCCCGTCCCCCAAACTAACACTAATACCCTAACTCAAACCACCCTAATAACCTATCCGTAATATCTTAACCAAATCCAGTTAACTAACCCTATTACCCTAACCAATCCCGAATACTCTAGTCCCTAACCGTAAAGAGCAGACTGGATAGGCCATATGGCTCTTAAACCAAGGAAAATATTCTTTGGTGACGCACTAACTCACATTTATCAGGCAGTTGCTGTGGAACTTGTAAGATGTAACCTCCCCGCACTTTTTAACATTCCACCTGAGGTGCTGGCTACTGGGGGAGGGTGTGCTGCAGATTTGCCCAGGGCGCTGAGAAACCTTGCACCAGCCCTGTGTGACTCCCCTATTTGAAGTTGGAGATGCCACTGATACTAATTCTACATTTTTCCTCCAAAATTCTGTTAAGTTTTGGAGTATTTGTGATCCAGATATATTAACTTTCAAAATTTATTAAGTAGGACTTTGTTTTTTTCTTTTTTCTTTATACAAAGGCTTAATGAGGATGTCCACAATTTGCAGTGTAGCCATGTTATGTCATTACTGTATTTACATTATACATAGCAAAATCAATATCCTTATCATATGTTAGGTTATTTAATTCATTCCTCAAAATTGCATCCAGTCAAACCATTAGAATGTTAACCACAGTAGATACTATTTCAGCTTAAATAACTTATGCATATACAGTATCTAGTTATTTACTGACAGCAATGTGGTAAGCAGTAGTGACTTTTACCTTATGGAAAGAGGCAGTCTGCCCAACTGCTTAAGGGGGAGAGGTCGACCTACGGCGTCCCCCCCACTTACCAGCTCAATAACCTTCCCCCCTAAATAAGACTCTGAGACATGACTTGGGATCGAATTACTGGCCACAGTTTATTTTATTACCTTATTTAATTTTACCTTATAAGGTTGCAGGGCACGGACAGAAATGGTGGGCAAGGCGAAAATGGGTCAATGATCCCTCCTGATTTCCTGGGGCGTGCCCACCTACCCGGTAGGCACCGCGGAAACGTCACTGGGGAACTAGCCCTCCTGGCGCGCAGCCCACGGGTCCAACCATCCAAGGCTGGAGCCAAGCATGTGCCTATTCACCGAGGGTGAATCTGCCAACCTCAGCTGGTTCCCCGTTCGTCGTGCCTTGCGCAACGCTTCTTCCCGCTGCCCACCAACTGTGACATACATATACCGTGATTCGCTTGTTATAAAAGTGTTAAATAAATCCATAAATTTGCCTTAAACCTGATTACAAATAAAAAACCACACAAGAAAACCTTGATTACCACCACCCTGCACACAACCCCTTTGTCCCCACAGCAAATTGAGAAACAGAAGAGAAAAAAAACATGTAACTTAAAAAAAATATTTAGATTGATATATATATATATATATATATATATATATATATACACACATACATATACAGTATATATATACATATATATATATATATATATATATATATATACTCATAACGCGAACAAAGAGAGGGGGTACAGAAAGTAAAAAAGGGGAGCCGTTAAACAGCCTACTTAATGAGTGGGTGGGAGGGGACGTTTGCAGTGTTGCTCTCCCTGCACGGACTCCTGCCTCCCCCCCTGCTTCTTCCTGTTTAACCCCCTAGCTTCCGGCCACCCCCTCCCCCAGCCCCTGACTGGCTACCCAGGTACCCCAGGTGTGAAAGAGAGGATGGGCATACCTGCCCGCCCCTGGCCCACGGGCCGCCTGCCGCCCCTCCCCCATAACCTGCTCCGGCGCCATCTTGGGCTTCGGCACCTTAGCTCTCCATATAGTTAGGGTGGTGGGTGCATCTATTGCGCATGCACAAACAATCTAACAGGGAATGGGAACATAAGTAAAAACGAACATGTGCACATAACCAAGCTACTAGGGACTGCATCTGCTGCAGCCCCTAGAAGCCAGGTATTGCTGGCGTACGCAATGCAGAGGTGGCTTCCCATTGGTGCCCGCAGACTGTAAATCTATATGCCTTTATGACGTACAGATACAGTATCTATATGTTTTGCTTGTGCTTATTCATAAATATTGGTCGTTTTAAGAAATAAGGAACAACGTATAAGTGATTATTGGAACTGTATGGTATGCACCAATAGGGCAATAAAGAATAAGACACGAACGACTGCTGGAAACTGCATAATATTTATGAATAAGCACAAGCAAAACATATAGATATCTGTACGTCATAAAGGCATATAGATTTACAGTCTGCGGGCACCCTGTGTGCAGGAAGTCATATATTTTAAACCCTCTTTCTTTCTTTTCACTTCTATATTTTATCCTATATTTCGCAAATGTTTTTTTAAATAATACAAATTAAAAATTACATTTTATTAGTAGTAGTGTGCAACACTATAAGGCAATCTTGTTTTCTCTTTGTATATACATTATCCTATCTTGCCTTGGTAGCACCCCCCAGTAAAGACTATCTACATGAACAAATAGAAAATATTTAAGGGGGTCAATTTAAAAGAATAGATGACTTGTGCGACCTCTCCTCTCTACTTAATTTTAAACTTGTGAAAGAAAGAATCATTTTTTTAGCCCAAGATTGCTGCAGTAAACTATGACTGCACTTATTAAATCTCTCTTTTAGTCAGTGGTGCAAGTAGAAAAAATGTCTTACAGGTACTGTGTGCGTGCGCCCAAAAATGGGTGTGGTCAAATGCCACATGGGCGTGGCCAATTAAATGGGGGCGTGATACACATGGGGGGAGGGGCAGATACACATATGACCCCAATAGTGCCAGATACACGTTGCCCCACAATGGCAGATATACATTGCCCCACAGTGCCAGATACACATTGCCTCACTGTCTCAGATACACAAATGCCCCCAGAGTGCCAGATATACATTGCCTGACAGTGCCAGATACACATTGCCCCACAGTGCCAGATATACATTGCCCCACAGTGCCAGATATACATTGCCCCACAGTGCCAGATACACAAATGCCCCCAGAGTGCCAGATATACATTGCCTCACAGTGCCAGATACACATTGCCCCACAGTGCCAGATGCACAAATGCTCCCAGAGTGCCAGATATACATTGGCTCACAGTGCCAGATACACAAATGCCCCCACTGTGTCAGATATACATTGCCTCCCCAGTGCCAGATACAGAAATGCCCCCACAGTGCCAGATATGCCCACAGTGCCAGATATGCCCCCAGTGCCAGATACAGAAATGCCCCCAGTGCCAGATACACATCTCCCCAGTGCCAGATACACATGTCCCCACAGTGCCAGATATGGACACAGTGCCAGATACACATGTCCCCCCCAGTGCCATATATGCCCCCAGTGCCAGATACACATGTCCCCGCAGTGCCAGATATGCCCACAGTGCCAAATATGCCCCCAGTGCCAGATACACATGTCCCCACAGTACCAGATATGCCCCCAGTGCCAGATACACATGTCTCCCCCAGTGTCAGATATGCCCCCAGTGCCAGATACAAATGTCCCCCCCAGTGCCAGATATGCCCTCAGTGTCAGATATGCCCCCAGTGCCAGATACACATGTCCCCCACAGTGCCAGATACACAAACGCCGCCACTGTGTCAGATATATATTGCCTCCCCAGTGCCAGATACAGAAATGCCCCCACAGTGCCAGATATGCCCACAGTGCCAGATATGCCCCCAGTGCCAGATACAGAAATGCCCCCAGTGCCAGATACACATGTCTCCCCAGTGTCATATATGCCCCCAGTGCCAGATACACATGTCCCCGCAGTGCCAGATATGCCCACAGTGCCAAATATGCCCCCAGTGCCAGATACACATGTCCCCACAGTACCAGATATGCCCCCAGTGCCAGATACACGTCTCCCCCAGTGTCAGATATGCCCCCAGTGCCAGATATGCCCTCAGTGTCAGATATGCCCCCAGTGCCAGATACACATGTCCCCCACAGTGCCAGATACACAAACGCCGCCACTGTGTCAGATATATATTGCCTCCCCAGTGCCAGATACAGAAATGCCCCCACAGTGCCAGATATGCCCACAGTGCCAGATATGCCCCCAGTGCCAGATACAGAAATGCCCCCAGTGCCAGATACACATGTCTCCCCAGTGTCATATATGCCCCCAGTGCCAGATACACATGTCCCCACAGTGCCAGATATGGACACAGTGCCAGATACACATGTCCCCCAGTGCCATATATGCCCCCAGTGCCAGATACACATGTCCCCGCAGTGCCAGATATGCCCACAGTGCCAGATATGCCCACAGTGCCAGATACATGTCTCCGCCACTGTCAGATATGCCCCCAGTGCCAGATACACATGTCCCCCACAGTGCCAGATATGCCCCCAGTGCCAGATACAAATGTCCCCCCCCAGTGTCAGATATGCCCCCAGTGCCAGATACACATGTTCCTATAGTGCCAAATATGCCCCCAGTGCCAGATACACATGTTCCTCCAGTGCCAGATACACATGTCCCCCCAGTGCCAGATATGCCCCCAGTGCCAGCTATACATGCCCCCCCATCCCCTGCTGCTGCTGTTGTGTGTGTGTGTGTGTGTGTGTGTGTGTGTGTGTGTGTGTGTGTGTGTGTGTGTGTGTAGGAGAGCGCAGCCTGCAAAGAGAACCCCAGCAGGTATGGGTGATGTAATTACCAGACGTTATGGGAACCTTGCGAGTCCCCAAAATCGCATAGATGTCACAGGAAGTCTCCCGGGTTTAAGGCTCCCTGGATGCGGCAATTCCTTCCTCCAAATACCGTTTGGATGATCTCCCGTGCCCCACCAACGCGTTTCAGGTCTGTTCCAGATCCTTTTTCAAGGTAAGTGTCACTTACCTTGAAAAAGGATCTGGAACAGACCTGAAACGCATCTGGTAATTACATCACCCATACCTGCTGGGGTTCTCTTTGTTGCCCGTGTGTCATTTTCTATGGGATTGGATTTTATGGAGTTTTTATGTGTTGTCTTGTTGCATTAAAAAAAAAAACGTTTTTGC
This sequence comes from Pseudophryne corroboree, assembly GCF_028390025.1. Lineage (NCBI taxonomy): Eukaryota > Metazoa > Chordata > Amphibia > Anura > Myobatrachidae > Pseudophryne > Pseudophryne corroboree. The sequence goes on from NC_086444.1 coordinate 559,849,355, forward strand.
ACTATCCTGCCTTCATTTCCTCTATTCTATGGTCGTTTGGAGAGGAAATTGATTAGGAGAAGGAGTCCGCTTGAAAATACAGAGGAATCTATCTCAGATATGCTGAAAACACGCGTGGAATTCTGGAATGTATACTGCTGATAACAATCCTGTTATTATTTGATACATGCTATAGTTTGTTGCACTGGCATAGATACCTTAAGGAGCGCCACATATTGATTTCACTCACTTTTTGTTCCATATTGTTACTGTTCTGTGGGGGAGAGGGAGACGCCCACATTGTGTGATTTCTATTGAGGCTGCACCTTTCCATTTGCGCACCAGATAGATAACAGTTCCTTTTTTTGCATCTTGTAATCTTTACTAGTCTAAACCATCTGAATTAATATAATATGCACTTCACCTTCCCTTTATTAATATGAATGAAACATACATTTGTATAGGCAAATAATAAGTAGCAAGTACAGTATTCCTGATTGCCATAACACTAACCCAGGAAGCTGAAGAGCAGCAGGTGCATACCTCCCAGCATTTACGCACGCAAAATTAGGGCATTATAAGCCCCACTCCTGGTCTGCCGAAACTCCACCATGATCCACCCAAACTCCTGTTTATAGATGTCCACTATTTCGTTTAAGTATTTTACACAGTGCATTTAGGCAAGGCTACATAAAATATAAAACATAAAGCATCAGATCAAAACATATACAGTACACAGTCATATCTTTATTATACGAGGGGTATGCAATAAGTTTCCGGATGTGCAGTCAGGGGTGTATCTAGGGGTTTGAGCGTCCCTCGCAAGATAAGGGACTGATGTGTCCCCCCTCCCCACACACACACACACACATTTTGGTGCCCTGTGCCAAAAAGAGCATTGGTGCCCCCACACCCCCATATTTTAAATAGGGTCAGCCAGTTATTAAAAATGACATTCATGAAAATAAGTTATATTTCCTTAATTGCACCACCAACCCCCCCCCCCATCATTACCCAGCTCACAACACACACCCCCTTGCCATAACCCAGCTCACATCACCCCCCCCCCTTGCCATTACACAGTTCACATCGTCCCCCTTGCCATTACACAGCTCACATCACACCCCATTGCCATTACCCATCTCACGTCACCCTCCCACCATTACCCAGCTCACATCACCCCTCCCAATGCCATTACCCAGCTCATATCACCCCTCACATATCACCCCTCATGCCATTACCCAGCACACATCACCCACCACCCCTTCACCATTACCTAGCTCACATTACCCCTCCCCATGCCATTACCCAGCTCACATCACCCCAATGCCATTAACCAGCTCACATCACCCCCTTGCCATTACCCAGCTCACATCACCCACACCACCCCACCATTAACCAGCTCACATCACCCCTCCCCATGCCATTACCCATCTCACATCACCCCTCATGCCATTAACCAGCTCACATCACCCCACCCTTGCCATCACCAAGCTCACATCACCCCTCCCTTGCCATTACCATGCTCACATCACCCCTCCTTGCCATTACCCAGCTCACATCAGCCCCCTTGTCATTGCCCAACTCACATAACACCCCTTTGCCATTACCCAGCTTACATCACCACCCCCTTGCCATTACCCAGCTCACATCACCACCCCCTTGCCATTATCCAGCTCACATCAACACTCCCTTGCCATTACCCAGCTCACAGCACAACCTCCCTTGCCATTACCCAGCTCACATCACCCCCCTTTGCCATTACCCTGCTCACATCACCCCTCAGTTGTGCAAGTAGAAAAAGATTCTTAATGGTACTGTGCGCTGCAACAAAAAATGGGTGTGGCCACATGCCAAACGGGGAGTGGTCAATTAAAATGGGGGTGTGATACACATATGGGGGTGTGATACACATATGGTGGGCCAGATATACATATGACCCTAATAGTGCCAGATACACATATGACCCCAATAGTGCCAGATACACATATGCCCCTACAGTGCCAGATATGCTCCCACAGTGCCAGATACACATATGCCCCACAGTGCCAGATATGCCCCCACAGAGCCAGATACACATATGTCCCCACAGAGCCAGATACACCCCCACAGTGCCAGATACACATATGCCCCCAGCAGTGCCTGAAATGCCCCCACAGTGCCTGAAATGCCCCCACAGTGCCAGATACAAATATGCCCCCACATTGCTCATATACACATATGCCCCACAGTGCCAGATACACATATACCCCACAGTACCAGAATCCCAAATGCCCCTCAGTGCCAGATACACAAATGCCCCACAGTGCCAGATACAAATCCCTCTCTCCCCCTGCTGCTTACAGCTGCTGTTGTTGCTTCCGCTGCTGTGTGAGGGGAGGAGAACGCAGCGTGCGCCTCTCCTGCCCCTCAATGCTCAGTGAAGTCCGGTCTCCGGCGGCGTGTATCTCAATGAGACCGGCAGCCAATAAGGAGCCACGGCTGCTGGTCCATGAGCTCTGATTGGCTAACGAACCGGCGCCTTCATTTGAGATTCATGCCGCCGCCTGGACTTCACTGAGCATTGAGGGGCAGGAAAGGCGCACGCTGTGCTCTCCTCCCCTCACACAGCAGCGGCTGCAAGCATGGCGTTCAGGCCAGCGGTACTGCGTACCAGCTGGCAATTTCTTACCGGTATGCAGTACCGTCCCATATCGCCATACTTGCAGCACTGTCACCCCCCCCCCCCCTTGCCATTACCCAGAGATTCTCCCTGTGTCACTGATAGCTGATCCCACTGCTCCAACCACTGCATACTACAGCGGTTGGAGTCCCCCTACTCTCAACTAAATGAGTGCTCAGCTAATATAGACCCACACCACCCTCAGCAGCTCCCACACCTGGCGCCCGGTCTGCACTCCGCAATGGTGGCAGAGGACATGGACCTGCTGTTGCTGCAGTTCGGGAGCGCAGTGAGAGCTTTGCATGGTGGTGGGTGTCATCCACCCCCATCTAAGCTGTAACACTTGCTTGGCCCCCCTAAGCAGTGCGCAACTTCCGAAGAGTACCTCAGCCGGCCGGGATTTAAAGAGCATGGGCAGTGAGGTGCTGTGGAGTTACAAGCTGTACAACAAGTCCTCTTGTCCCTGAACTGCTACCTGAAATATAATGGTGGCGGCTGGAATGTGCTGGGACCTAGGCCCCCGCCAGTACTACTTTGGGGTTATCTTCCCCCTGGCTGTGGGTGGCACCCTCCTTTGGCCGGTGCCCCTGGTGAGTGCCATCCTGGCCAATGGGTAGATACGCCCCTGTGTGCAGTGCATGGGTAGAGTAGACACAGTCTAATAATCTGCTTGTGAACCGTAATCTCTGACTAAAGTTCTTGCAAAATGGGCCTAATTCAGATCTGATCGCAGCGTCAAATTTGTTAGCTAATGGGCAAAACCAAGTGCACTGCAGGGGGGCAGATATAACATGTGCAGAGAGAGTTAGATTTGGATAGAGCAAGAACAAATGCTCATGGTGCCCTTCTCTATCATCACAATTCACCTGCCCAGAAGTCTAGGAAAGTGGTGGATTGTCTGGCCCATGAACGCATCCAGAAGCTTAGTCATCCACGATACAGTCCAGACCTGGCCCCCTATGACTTCTTTGTATTTCCACAAATCAGGCACAAGATGCACGTGACTCGTTTTGAGTCACCAGAGACTGCAGTGGAGACCTTCATCCAGCATGTAGAAGACATAGCTGCTTCCACTGGTCCAGTTACTTCACAAAGTGATTTGAGTGCATGTAACTTTGCATAAATTCCTCTGACGAATACTTTGAAAAAAATCTAATGTTCGCATTGTAAATATAATATATTTTGTGCATTTGGAAACTTATTGCACACCCCTTGTAAAGTTAAATGTATACAGATAAACAGATGTAAGATTATAATCAATAGAAAACATACTTTACTTACACTCCTGGAACATCTGGGAGAATACCAAATTTTTGGTGAGTCGCACCACCTACCAGAATAGTAGGTGACCCTTCTACATTCTGTCTACTTCTAATGAAATGGACAGGAAGGGAAGCATAATGCAACAACTTGTGGATCTATGAGGAAAAAGGTCTTATGGAGCAATTAATCAAAATCATAAACTTTGGGTTATCGTGCAGTGATTTTGTTTACTATTGAGCAGGTGAAAGTAAGCATTGCCCCTTTAAATTTTGAGCTTAAACACACGAGAAGTTGCAGCTTTTGGAGAACGAATTGACAGAATAGGAGAGGAGTGGGTTAAACCTCAGCTAGTCTGGGGGCAGGACGGTAAGGCATTATGGGAGTTTTATTGTTAGCCAATAGGAATGAATGTTGGGGGTAGGTGGAATGGGTTCTTAAGCCTGAGAAAGGGGCTGGGTCAGCCTCTTCTGCTTTTGTCGTGGTGAGGGTGAGTGCTCTACCCCCCTTTGTCTCTTGCTGTGCTGCATCTTATTTTTGAGTGCTCTTGTCATAGCTGCTGTTGCTGTGCCCCCTCTGTCCTCATTGCCCGGGATTATACATTAGCCTGACATGCCCCGTCCTCGCCGCTACTCTGCCCCCCCTGCCCGCTTCCTTGATGCGGCCCCTACTCGGGAGCCGGCCTCCGGTGCAACGGGCCGGAGCGCTCTGCTCGCGGCCGGATCTGTGCCTGCTGGCGCTGCTGCGGGCGCTCGTTCTCGGGCGCGCGCGGTGGCGCGTGCGTCCGCCCTGTCGCCGGCTAGGCCGCGGCCGCCGGGGGATCCCTCCGGTGTGCCGGCGGCTGAAGTTGGGCTGGGCGGCGGACGTGTGCGGGGTGCAGCGGGCAGCCGGCGGGGAGAGCCAGCCGGGGAGCCCGCTGGCGTGGATTCTCCACCGGCTGCTGCGGCGCGGGGACGCGCACACGCGCGTTCCCTGCGCTCTCCACCGCTGAGAGTCACCAGAGGCTCCCCAGAGCATGAGGGGATTGCCGCTATGGTGGGGGACGGTGAACCTTCCACGGGCCGTCCGGTGAGGCTGGCGCAGTCCGGATCGCGGGCGCGCGCACGTGGGGCAGCTAGACTCCCGGGGCGCTCTCCACGCTCTGACGGGGGGGCTCCCGGGGGGGGCCTCTGGTAGTGACGGTGGGGGGCCGGAGGGGGGGGGTTTTCTGGCTGGTGGCAGAAGGCAGCGGGTTCTCCCGGTGGGCGGGGCCAGTGGGGGCCGGAGCGGCTCGGTGGCTCGAGATGCACCGCAGGAGGGAACGGGGGTTATTGGGGCGGCTAGTGCCGGTTCCCGGTGGGGCCGACCTGGGCAGCGTGCCGGCGCGGTTCGACCCATCCCAACTGTGGACCCGGGGGCTGGGGGGACCTCTGCGGCTGCGGCTCCGGATCCCTCTGCCGTTGCGTCGGCACTGTCGGCCATGACGGCGGCGTTTGCGCCGTTTTTGTCGGCTTTGTCCCCGGGTGGCGCTTCATCGGTTCCCGCTTCGGGCGATGCGGCCGTTCCCCCAAGTGCGTCTGACCCAGCCATGGCGCAGTTTCTACAGGCGTGTCGCAGTCTGGGCTCCGCCGCTGCTTTGCTGGGTAGCACTACCCCATCGCCCGTGGGGGCGTCTGCTTTCATTCCCGCCAGGGGGGCTTCAGCTCCGGGGGCGGTTGTCCCTTCTTTTTCAGGTGCGGATCCGGATAGCGATCGGGACGAGGAGCCGGTCGTGGCTGTCGCATCGCCTTCCGGAAGCGGGCTCGCCGGTGAGTGGGACGCCGATACTGTTGCTATGTCGCTGGGGTCCTCTTCTTCCTCGTATGGCAGTACATCGAGTAGATCTTCCTCTTCTTCGTCGTGCCAGTCTGCGGTTAGTAGCACCGCGAAGGCTAGGAAGAGGGCTTTCAGGTACGCGCGGCGTGAGGCGCGGCACCGGGATAAGCGGTCTCGGAAGAGTAGTGGTAGTTCTCGACGGGAAAGGAGGAGGCGTAATTTGCCGGGCGTGGTTCACTGCGAATACACGGCAGTCTTGCGGGGATTGCGGGAGAGTTGCAGGAGGAAGATTAGACGGGGGGAATACGTCGACCTCTTTACATTGACGGAGGACACCAAGAGGGAAGGTAAGGAAGCGCTCGCGAAGGGCGGTATTGGGACGGAGGCCTTTCGATCGTATGACAACTGGTTGGCGGGTTTCTGTGTTTTCGCGGCGTGCTACTTGGAGGATCGCCCTGATGAACACATGAACGTCATCAGGTATATTCACCCCTGCATGACATGCAGCGTCAGTCTAAGGACGATTCGTGGCTGCAGTACGACAAACAGTTCCGTCAGAAGCACGATTGCCTACACGTCATTGACTTCAGATGCAAAGACGTGGAGGTATGGCTTCGGGTCACGCGAGCGCAGGATGTGAAGATGGTGGCTAAGGGGGCGTCGGTGGCGCAGGCCGCAACGACGAGTCAGTTTCGACCAGCGGTTGAGGGTCCGCCGCGCCGCCCTTGGAACGCGGCCCATTCTCCGCAGCAGACGCCGGCGAAGGGGAAGTGTTTTGCGTTCAACAATGCCACGTGCCCCCTGGGGCAACGGTGTCGTTTTCGACACCTTTGCTTGCGATGTAACGGATCCCACCCTGCTTCCAATTGCTTCCGCGGGGGGCGTCCTGGTGCCAAGGCGGCCGCTGGCCCTGCCGGAAGAGCAACGGGCGGGCTTGCCGCTAGTTAGGGCGCCGACCTCGGTTCGTTTGGGGGCCATGCTAAAATGGTTAGGATGGTACCCAAACACAGACGACGCAAGATTTCTGCGGGAGGGTTTTGCGTCAGGTTTTCGTTTGCCTGTGGTGGGGGATGTTTTAGTTCGGGCCGCCAGGAACCTGCAGTCTGCCCGGGATTTCCCTGACGTGCTTCGAGGTAAAGTGGAACAGGAGGTTCGCCTAGGGAGAATGGCGGGCCCCTTTGCGCAGCCACCTATCGAGGATTTGATTATTTTACCGGTGGGGGTTGTGCCCAAAAAGGCTCCGGGTAAGTTTCGGCTCATTCAACATTTGTCTTATCCATCGGGGTCCTCGGTGAACGATGCGATTTCGCCGGAAGATTGTTTGGTGGTGTATCAGTCCTTTGAGGATGCTCTGGGCTTGGTCCGGGAGTGTGGCCCGGGGGCCCTCATGGCTAAGCTGGATGTTGAATCGGCTTTTCGCTTGCTCCCTTTGCACCCGGAGTCGTTTCGATTCATGGGTTTCCGCGTCGGGAAGGAATACTTCATTGACAAGTGTCTGCCTATGGGGTGTTCCGTTTCGTGTGCCTTTTTCGAAAGTTCAGCACCTTTTCACATTGGTGTGTGGAGTTTTCTTGAGGAGGTAGCGGGATTGCACATTACCTGGATGATTTTTTGTGCATGGGGACCGCGCATTCTCCTCGATGTGGTTTCCTGCTGTTCTCTCTGCGGGCATTGCTGGGGCATTTTGGCGTCCCGGTGGCCGAGGATAAGACGGAGGGGCCCCTCTCCTGCTTGTCCTTTTTAGGTATCGAGATCGATACGGTCGCAGGGGCGTGCCGGCTGCCTCAGGACAAGGTCGTGCAGCTACGGGAGTCCATTGCGCAGTGCTCGGAACGAAGTAAGGTTACGTTGCGGGAGGCGCAATCCCTCTTAGGTCGGTTGAACTTTGCCTGTCGGGTGATTCCCATGGGCAGGGTTTTTTGCCGGAAGTTGGAGCGGTCCACGGCCGGGGCGTCCAGGCCGCACCATTTTGTCCGTTTCTCGGCAGAGATTAGGCGGGACCTCGCTATGTGGGTTTCGTTCCTGGCGGATTTCAATGGTGTACGGATCTGGATGGCCTCGCTCGTTGACAGTTTCGAATTGCAGTTGTTTACAGATGCGGCGGGATCCTCGGGGTTCGGTTGTTACCTGGACGGGGCTTGGTGCGCGGCCTCTTGGCCCGAGTCTTGGTCGAGGGAGGGGCTGACCGGCGACCTGTTGTTGCTGGAGCTCTTTCCCATCATGGTGGCCTTGGAGGTTTGGGGGGAGCGACTGCGCGATCGCAGTATTCTCTTCCGTTGCGATAACTCGGGGGTCGTGCACGTGGTTAACAACCAAAGGACTAAGGCCCTGCGGGTCCTCCGAGTGTTGTCACGGCTCGTGCTAACCTGTTTGCGCTGCAATATTCTGTTTCGGACGCAACACGTCCCCGGGGTAGATAATGGGATCGCCGACGCATTGTCAAGGGGGCAGTGGGATAGGTTCCGTTTGTTGGCCCCGAAAGGCTGATTCGGTAGGTTTGCCCTGCCCTTCTTATGTTTGGCAGGTCATCATGGCGGATTGGAAGGGCTAGCAGAGCTGTCTTTGGCTCCTTCCACTCTCGCTGGATACCGTCGGGCCTGGAAGGAGTGGGAAGACTTTTCCTGTGACCAAGGGCATAGAGGTAAGAGGGGTCAGAGCTTGTTTCTAGACTTCGTTTGGCAACTCTTCGTAACGGGGAGATCGAGGGCCGTGGTGTCTCGGTACCTCGCCGGGATATCCTTTTATTCTAAATTGAAGGGTATGCCGGATTTTACGAAGGGTTTCCTGCTGGCAAGGGCGCTTAGAGGTTGGGTGCGTTCGGCTCCGGTGCCTCCCGATGGCCGACGCCCTATTGATGCGTCCCTGCTTTCTTCCCTCTTAGGGGCGGTGGCGGGGGTGGCGGACTCCCGTTTTGAAACGCTCCTGTTTCAGCTGGCCTTTTCCATGGCGTTCCATGGTGCATTCAGGGTTTCTGAGATGGTTGCGGCGTCTAAGAAAACCGAGGCCTTTATGCGGCGCGCGGATGTTATTGTGGGTAGGGGGTCCGTGCTGTGCAGGCTGCGCCGCTCCAGAACTGATCAGATGGGTAGAGGGCATTGGCTCACTTTGACACCATCGGGTGGTGGGGACTGTTGTCCGGTGGCGTTGGCTGGTCGGTATGCGGAGGTCAGGCCCTCGTCTGAGGGGTCTTGGCTCCTGCATTACGACGGGTCGCCATTGACGAAGTACCAGTTTACATGGATGATGCGGCGCTGCCTGTCCAGTTTGGGCCTCTCGCCTAGGGACTTTGGTTCCCATTCCTTTAGAATCGGGGCCGCCACTTCCGCAGCATCTGCAGGGCGCGCTGTGGACGAAATTAAGGCTTTGGGACGCTGGAAGTCGGCGGCTTATAAGCGTTACATTCGGCCCGTTGTTGCGTAAGCGAGTTTGTTCTACTAACATGTTGTTTGTGTTACTGCGTTGTGTGTTTCAGTTCAGTGTGTTCGTGCAGTATTGTTTGTCTCCCCTGTCCTCCCTACTCGGATGGCTAGCTACTCGCCACTGCTGGCAGTGGGGGTCTGGAGTGCTTCGCGATTTTTTGCCTGAACTGACGAACTGATTTGGCTTAATTTATTCAATTCGGCTAATTGGCATCTAATTACAAGTTCCTTAGCAGGTTTTTACGTTTCACCTCCAGCCGAGTTATTCTGTGTTCCCCCCAAACCCCCCCCCCCCTCCCAGCTCTAACCTCCCCCCCCTTTTTGTTATTTTGTTTTTTCCTTTTGTTTCTTTCTGTTGCTTCGATTGGCCTGAAGCTTGTTCAAGAGGAAAGTTATTGTCCTCTATTCATTTTTTCTTTTTGGCAGATCCTCGTTCTGATAGTTGGTTCCTGTTCTGGGCTGGGTTTGGTTTTATCTCCCATATTCACATTTGTTTATGTGTTTTTCCCCTTTTAGGTTGGCGGGAGGATGTGTGTGATGTGTGGGTGATTGGCCATTCCTATGTTTATTGGGCAGCCAATTTTTTGGCTGCGGAAGGGGCTCCTTGCTTTGTGGGTTCGGATGATGTGCGGTGGATAGGTGTGCGTGGTTTGCTTTGGCATGACCTGAAAGCGAAGCTTATGGAGCAGGTTCGGCGGTTTGGCATCCCCAAACTGTTGGTGATTCACTTAGGAGGGAATGACCTAGGTAGGAGGAAGGCAGTGAATCTTCGATTGGCCATTATTCAGGATCTGCAAGTGATTTTGGGCGCTTGGCCAGGCTGTAGGCTTATCTGGTCTTGTATAGTGCCGCGGTTGTGTTGGCGTGGAGTGGTGGATTGTCGGGCGATCGATGTGGCTCGCCGGAAGGTGAATGCCGCAGTGGCTAAGTTTGTGGTGGCCCATGGCGGTGCTGTGGTTTGGCATCAGCGGATCAAGTTTCGGTACTTCTACTTGTTTAGACCGAATGGTGTGCACTTGACAGGACAGGGACTATCTATGTTTTTGGAGGATCTGTTTTCGGTGGTTAGTTCGGTAGGTTAGGGGTATGGTGGCGGGGCGTAGTTTCTGTGGAACAGAACTTCGCTGTTGGCGGGAAAGAACGGCAAGTTAACATTTGTTATATTAAAGAGTGGATTGGAGGTCGTTTGGTTGTTGATTTTTAGGTGCGCTCTCCTTCGCTGACTGTTTTACATCTGCTGGACCACCTTCTCGGATGGCAGCCTCATCACCTTCACGGGTGGGTAGTCAGGATGGAGGTTGAGCGGATACCTATTTGTTTGTTGGAAGGTTTACGTCAGTTCTTTTTTATAAGATAGTTATCTATGGGATAGGGTTGTTTAGCCGTTCTTTCTGGCCACCATACTTTAGTTTAATTATTCACAGTTAATGGTTCACTTAAATAAATAGCTAACAATTTCTGCCAAATTCAAGTCTCCGTGTCTTTATTTATTATAATTAAGTGTTAAGATGTTATGGTTTATGTTACGGACAATCCTCAGACTATATGAGGTTTAAAAAGCTGACGTAATAAATCCCAAATGTGTGACACCAACTGTCAAACATGGCAGAGGAAGCGTGATAGTCTGGTGCTCTTTTGCTGGATTCCCATTCTGTGACTTACACAGAAGGGCTGGCACCCTGAACCAAAAGGGCAAACCAAATACATCCTCCATAGGATGTGTACAAACCCTTTTGCAGTGCCTATCTGGTTTACAACTGGTTGGTCAAGTGTTGATCTTACAGCAAGTAAACACAAACCTCCATGCTACATGTTAGAAATTCCGTCCAGGAAAGAAAAACACAGTAGGCTTTAAATGATGAAATGACCAGAACAGTTGCCAGATTTAAACCTATAGATCTGTTTTGAGATTTCAGTGACAATGGGGAAAATATGGGTGACCACTTTTGATCAATAGTGTCCCGATTTTGTGCAATCTTTCCAATTCACAGCCCTGGGGGTGGAGGATTTGTGTGGATCGGGGCAGGTTTGGCTGGATGGAGGATGAGCTCACTTTGGGGGTCATTCCGAGTTGATCGCTCGCCAGCTATTTTTTGCAGTGCTGCGGTCAGATAGTCGCCGCCTATAGGGGATTGTATTTTTGCTTTGCATGCGTGCGATCGCATGTGCAGCCGAGCAGTACAAAAAAAGTTTTGTGCAGTTTCTGAGTAGCTCAGAACTTACTCAGCCACTGCGATCACTTCAGCCTGTCAGGTCCCGGAATTGACATCAGAAACACCCGCCCTGCAAACGCTTGGACACGCCTGCGTTTTTCCAAACACTCCCAAAAAACGGTCAGTTGACACCCACAAACGCCCTCTTCCTGTCAATCTCCTTGCAATCGGCTGTGCGAACGGATTCCTCATTAAATCCATCGCTCAGCAATGATCCGCTTTGTACCCGTACAGCGCGCTTGTGCATTGCGGTGCATACGCATGCGCAGTTCTGAACTGATCACAGCACAGCGAAAAATCCTAGCGTGCGATCAGGTCGTAATGACCCCCTTTGTCCAAAGCTTGCCTGTTAAATGTTGGGAGGTATGCACCAGTTATCCTGTGACAAGGACTGTATTTTAAAGAAAGCAATTATAAGAAATGTATGGGTACTGCTGTAGTGGTGGTATTTTGATGCATTCTTCAGTAAGGAGGGTTAGGTAGCCCAAATCAGAACCAGCTATTCTCCCAATAAACCGCCACAGCTCCATTGTAAGTAGGAACTACAAAACATGATTCCGCTCTGCTTTATATGCACTAATGTGGTCATACCTAGCTGTCCACCAAAAGCATTTCAAGGTTCATGCCCAACTTCCAGTATTTACCACTGTAAATAGGATGCGCTCACATTTATGGGTTTACACATCTTCCATAGAATGTGTACAATATACTAAAATATTGCGTTCAATATAATAAAACATCATATCAAGGTCTAATCTTCCACCTTCCCATCATTTAAACCAGGGGTGGGGAACCTTTGGTCCTCCAGCTGTTGTTGAACTACACATACCAGCATGCCCTGCTACAGTTTTGCTATTTGGCCGTGCTAAAACTTGCAGGGCATGCTGGGATGTGTAGTTCAACAACAGCTGGAGGGCCGCAGGTTCCTCACCCCTGATTTAAACGTTTCAGCTTTCATCCCAAAATACTGCTTCATTTACTGTAACTTAGTTATACCTTAAATTATTTATTGATGAGAGTTAACAGACATCTGAACTATCATTACCTGTCGCCATTTTTGTATTTTTATTACATTTTTCAAAGGTTGCGTAGAAATGCAGTTTTCCACAATACTGAAAACGGAAACTTGTTTGTTAATTTAAGTAGGGCAGTAGAGAGCCAGGCTGGGCCCAGGTACTTTTCAGGGGGTGTGGCTTAATCACAGGATGCATGGCCATACATCCTTAAAATACAGATTTTTTTTTTTTTAAGCACATCCCTGGCCACATTGCAGCCCAGTACACAGCAGTGTATGAGGGCTGAGGAGAAAAGCTGCAGCTGCTGCCAGGTAAGGGAGGGGGGCCTGGGCGCGGTTAATTAGTACCCTCCCTTCCCCCTCGGCGCCCCTGCATTTAAGTGCAGAATAAAACATACTTGTGCTTCTTATCTGCAAATAATGTAGGACGTACCTGCCTACTCTACACCAATGTCCACAATACTCCTGAATTTCAAGGAGTTTTCCACTCTTTTGAGAGTAGAACAGCCTTAAAATCCTGCCCGCTTCCCCAGTCCAGTGATTTGTGGCAAATTGCTTCATGATGGACCAGATGTATATCCCCAAAACATTAGGGTAAAGCATGGCATTATTTAAACTTTTGCCTCTAGCATACTTTAATGTATTTAAATTATTCATTCTTATTTACACATTTGCAAAGTATCAAAGTGAGAGGGGAGGGGCTGGACTGCACACCCTAAACATTTTAAATATAATAAAAGGTGCCTTTTAGTGCCACACAGAAAAAAAAGAGAAAATGCAGGTGCACACTCTAAACACTAAGAACGCTGGTGATCAGAACAATTATAATAAGCTCTACAATTTAACATGGAGTAAAATTGAGGTTCTTAGCATAATTTTTGGGCAAAAAATTTGGGCCTACATACCAGGCTATGTGACCTCATCATGTGGGTCCCTATCATTACTAAGGTTCAATTCAAGATGAGTAGACAGTTTGTGCTGGCCCAGGACGTTCCTATGTTCTGGACTTGTCTCGGAGTGAGAACAGAGTGTGCCTCAGATTGGGACAGTTTTGAGGGGTCATTAGTGTGGAAAGTATAAGTCAAAGTATGGTAAGCTAAAGAGACAAGTTATCAGCATTTAAAGATGTGAAGGATTTGGGAGAGTTTGATTAGGCGGGGTAGTGAATTCCATAAGTGCATAGCGATCATTTTGGCATAGCAACTGTACTACATACTGTATAAAGAAGGAAAGCTAGAAATCCTTAGACACGCGATTGAATTTAAATGGTCTGTTGACATTCACGCTCTTCCTAAATTATTGTTTCTGCTAAAGAATTGTAAGCATACACTGAAATGCAATCTGTCTCTCTGCAAGAGACACACCATAAATTTATTAACAGAGCTTATGTTTCACAACTACAGTACAGCCATTTTATACCTAACGATTAGGAACTCTGTCCAAAATGTTGCATGAGAGGAGCCACCCTTTTTCACAATTTCTCGGAGTGTGGAAAGATAAGAATATTTTGGAACAAACTGATTAGCTATCTGAACAATTTATTCACTGTTCGACTTACCAACAAACCAATCCATTGTCTTTTTCTACACTTCAACCACTGGGACTTAGGTCCTAACAAGAAAGCTATCATCCCCTTATTAACGATTATTTTAACAATAGGCAAAAATACTAATTCTCACTAATTGGATAAATAAGCGCGCTCCAACGATAACAAATCTAAAACGTGTTCTCCTAAATAATCTATTATTTGAACGACAAGCCACAGTCCCGGACATAGAAAAAGGTGTCACTTGTTTTTATAAGAACTGAGACATCCTCATACTCAGCTTGGACGACTCAACACAACAATATATCCAGAAACTATTTGAAACTACCTCTTGGTTTTTGCTACATCAAATCGCAACAACTAACTGATCTATGGTTATTTATTTATTGCTTAATATGTTAGGAAAAATAACGCCCACCTGAATATGGCATCACCAAAATGATTGATATTTTAGATCCACTCTATCTTGTGTATATTTGTCTTGTCTAATTTATCTGATTAATCGAGCTCATGCTTAAGTCATCTACTCCCCCCCCCCCCCCCCCCCCCCCTCCACCCCTTCCCTCTTTATAGTGAAGTGTTATCTGAAGGTGATGGACACCTGAAGATTATTTTGTGCGTTCTCTTTTGTTTTTAAAGACTGTATGCTGTGGTACTGTGTATTTGGATACATACTTTGCTACTGTGCTAAATGATTCACAAGCATGTACTGTACATTTTGAACCATTTACAAATGGTCACACTAGGAGAACCTCTTAGATTTTCAAGGAGTTACACAGAAACATGGTTACAGCAATGTCATAATATCATATGCCAAAGTATCAAGTAGCCTGTCAAGTGGCTTTTCTCCAAGAGCTCTAGAGATGACCGTTCTATGTATAGCTTATATTTATATCTAGTATTTGTTTATAGTACGATGAGTATTTCAACAGTGGCATGAACTATAAATATAGAATTGTTTGATTGGTGAAGAATCAACAACAAAATGTCCTTTTTATCATTACAATATATATTATTTTAGTTTTAAAAAAACATAAAATTCTATGCAGGCTATGATATTAAAAAAAGAATAATACACTTGTCCATTAAGATCACATATTGCTATTGTACCAGCTGATGTGACAAGGTGACCAAAACTAAGAACAGAATAAACTCAGGTAAAAATATAAATATAAGAATAGAATAGTCTAATTATTAAATGGTAATCAGCAGCTATTACAGCCCTTCGCCTAGACATGGGATTTTGGTAGCTGATTAATCAAATAATAATAAAATAGAAAAAATATTAGTTTAATCTAACTTTCTAACAAAACATGTATTATCTTATTTTTATAAAAGTATGTGAAAAACATGGGGAGAAGGTGAATCAGTCTGACAGGAAGGGGCGAGACCCTGTGCCAGGTGAGCAGTGTGGTGACCAGAAGGAGGACTAGTCGGCGCTAGGGCTACAGATGATATGGGTGAGGAGACAGATGATAGGCTCAACTGCCTTATATATACTGTGCGCCGGTGGAGTGGGGGGGTCTTGTGCTTGCCCATCCCACACCGGCCATGCCCAGACCCCTCCAGTCAGCCGCTGGTGGCTACTGGTGTACTCTACCCCCAGACTGGGTTAGAGCTGTGCGGGGACTGGTGAGCTTACATGTGCTAGTACCGGCGTATATAGTGCAACATCATTATAGCCTCCCCAATACAGATATACAGCATCTACATATTATATATATATATATATATATATATATGAAAAGCTAAAGCTATACCCTCAGCATGAAAGAGCCCCAGCTCCCAGCATAAGGACTTCCAGAAACACTGTAGCTCCTGTGTGAGTCATTTTGGCAGGCTTTTAACTAGTGATAAATTCCATAGACAAAAAAACCTTACAGTTACACATGTTCCATTAATGCTTCTTACACATGATCTGGCATTTCAGAAAGCTGTTGTAATTGTAACTATTCCACTCAAACTCCAAAAAGCAATGAAATTCCAATAATGAAGGCTGACACCTTAATAGACATGTTCCTTGCACAATACAGATATGGTATGCCATCACACCCTGTGGGTAAGTGCAGGTTCAGAACTCTCAGAGTGAGATTGTTGTCACTCACACAATGGTGGAGCTGCTAATTCACAGATTTGTGTGCTCATTGGAATACACACTTGCAGTCTATGCAACTGAAGGTCTGAGCAGTTATGTGGTGCACCCATCCCACTCAGTGCCCACAACCATCCCATTCGGTCCCCACAACAATCCCACCTTGTTTCAACATCCTTCTCACTCCTATACATACATCTCATTTAGTATACACATTTAGCTCCCTCAAACATCTTAGTTAATTGCTTAAACTATTTTACCCCATCTACGGTCTATGCATCTACATTTATTTCCCCTATACGCCTCCATGCTGCTCTTTCTTCCCTAATCCCTACTGCTGTGTTCTCCCATCTGTGCTAGTCTATACTAACTTATCTGCACCATCTATCTTTCCCCATCTGTGCCTTGTCCGTACCACTGTTTCCTTCTCTCTGCACTGCTCAGTGTTTCTCTCTTCGACATCACCCTGCCTCCTCCCATATGTGCCAGACTGTCTTCTCTCCCATCTGCACCAGTTTTCTACCCATCTGCATCATTGCCCCCCATCCGCACCACTCTGCCTCCTTTCCCATATGTGCTGCTTAATCTCCCCCCTATCCATACTACTCTTACCCCTTTCATGTAGCTGACATCGCCGACATCCCGAAGGCAAGTATCGGGGTCACAGTTAGGTTTATGGCCCGGGGGGTGTTAGCCGTAGCCAACCCCAATGGTAGGTAAAAATACTTACCCCACCGATGCTGGGACTGTCTTCCCCTCATCCATGCTGCTCTGCACCCCCATCCATGCCACTGTTTCTTTCCATCTGTACTGCTCTCACCGCTCTCCATCTGTGCTGCTCTGTCTCCCTCATCCATACGGCACTGTCCACCCATCCACACCGCTCTGTCTCCCCACCATCTGTGCTACGGTCTTTCCCCCCATCTGCACCATTCTCTTTCCCCATCTGTTGCACTGTCTCCCCTTCCAACTGCATCACTCTGTCTTACCTTCCCCCCATCTGCACCACTGTTTTCCACCCATCTGTGTTGCTTTGTCCCCCCATCAGTGCTGCTTTGTCTTCTCCCTATACACACATTTCTGTCCCCCCATCCACACTGCTCTGTCTCCTCCCTCCAATCAGCACCATTCTTACCTCATCCGAGCAGCTTCTGCTCAGACCTTCAGTTGCATAGACTGCATGTGTGTATTCCAATGAGCACACAAATCTGTGAATTAGCAGCTCCACCATTGTGTGAGTGACAACAATCTTACTCTGTGAGAGTGCTGAATCTGCACTTACTCACAGGCTGTGATGGCATACGATATCTGTATTGCACAAGGAACACGTCTATCTAGGCGTTTGGAATTTGAGTGGAATAGTTACAACAGGTTTCTGAAATGCCAGATCATGTGTAAGAAGCATTAATGGGACATATGAAACCGTAAGGTTTTTTGTCTATGGAATTTCATAGCTTTTTTCAATTAATTTTTTTAATTCCGAAATGTAATATTTCACTGCCAGAATAAACATTTGTTTTTTTAAATGCTTAATGAAAATGTTTGTATAACGTCACCGTGCAAAATGTAAAATTAATGTTATTTACCAAACAGAATTGTTTATACTTTTAACTTTGGTCAAAATACTTTGCTGCCTTTGCTGCTGATGCAGGGAGGGGGTAGGTGACAGCAGCCTGTGCCTGAAGCCGGAGGAGGAGGAAAGACCGCCAGTGCGCATGGTGCTGGGAGCGGATGTGAGAAATCCAGCATCGGCTGATAGAAGGCGGGGTAAGGCGGCAGCAGTCTCTGACTTATGCCGGAGGAGAACAACCAGTGTGCCTGGTGCTGGGAGCGGAAGAAAGACACCTAGTGCCGGCTGATGAAGGGAGGGGGGAGGCAGCAGCAGCCTCTGACTTAGGCCGGAGGAGGGGGAGAACCGTCAGTGTGCCTGGTGCTGGGAGCGGAAGAAAGAAATGCAGCGGCGGCTGATGCAGGGAGGGGGAGGTGGCAGCAGCAGCCTGTGACTGAGACTGGAGGCGGGGGAAAGACAGCTAGTGTGCTGGGAGCAGGGAAGAAAAAGCGGCGGCTGTTGCAAGGAGGGCGGGAGGCAGCAGGCTGTGACCACTATCCAGACACTATCCGGAGGTGGGGGAAAGACAGCCTATGTTCCTGGTGCTGATGGCGGCTGATGCAGGGAGGGAGGAGAGGAAGCTGCTGTGGCGCAACAAATTGAAATGCCCCATCTTTAAAATGGGGCTTATTTTACTAAATAAAATGAAAAACCTGTAACTTTCTGAAAACCTTAACCCCAAAAGGCACTACACTGTCACAAACTCTACCTAACAAAACAAACCCTAAGTCTTAATTCCTCTATCTCTCCCTTAGAGAAAGTGGTCTAAGGGAGAGGTAGAGACACTGCAGGGAAAAGCCTGACTTTTCCTGGGTACACAGTGCCCAACTGAATGGCCGATATATCACAAGTCAATCAGTGTGCATGCGTCAGCTGTGCTGACAACATATCTTCAGATATATTGTCACATCGTGCTGTGTGTACAGGCGGTCATCCAACCGCAAGTACACTTCCTTAAGGGACCATCAGTAACTGACATCTCAACTGGGCAGGCACATTGATACCCCTTTTCAACTGCCTTGAAAGCCCGGGTTTTGCACATAAACTCCCATCGACCCTGGGTTTTTGCTCAGTGAAAAAGGCTACCCATGGAACCAGTGAGCCAGGAATCCAACCCTGGTAGCCAACAGGGTTTTACCCGGCAAGGACCCAGATGAGCTGCAGTGTAAATGGGTGACCTGGGTTCTGTTTACAGCATGGGGAGAGCCACATTCT
Organism: Pseudophryne corroboree; assembly: GCF_028390025.1. NCBI lineage: Eukaryota > Metazoa > Chordata > Amphibia > Anura > Myobatrachidae > Pseudophryne > Pseudophryne corroboree. The sequence goes on from NC_086444.1 coordinate 559,868,159, forward strand.
GGCGCAAGAAGATGATGTCATCTCCAGGTGCGGGCACTTCATCCGTGTGCAGTGTGAACTGCGCCAAAGGGTCTGTCCCAGTTTGGAGCCGTGTTACAATTCCCAGGCCAGACCCTGGACTTAGGTGTAAAATGAGTATTAATTGCCTGTCCAGTTGTGGCATCAGGCACGACACATCAGGTGGACGATTGGTAAGTGTGAATGCACTTACCCATCATCAGATAGGTCGGCAGATTGGCTGAAAGGCAGATTCATTTTGGAGCTATAGACAAAGATGGAGACACAAAAAAATAGGGACAGAAAGAGATAGGTCTAAGGTAGAGATGGACACTGGGGGAAAATAGGGATTCAAAGAGAGGGGGGGGGGGGCTGAAGGAGAGGTGGAAACACTGAGAAAAAATAGGGACTCAAACAAATGAATGAGAGAGAGGTGGAGACACTAAAGAAAAATAGGGACTCGGACAAAGAGGTGAGGGAGAGGTGGAGACACTGAGGAAAAAACTGCAATTCAGAGAGAGAAAGAGACAGAGAGGGCTGAGGAAAAAGGTAGAGACACTGTAGGAAAAACACTGACATAGAGAGTGGAGGCTAAACCAAAGGTAGAGACACGGAGGAAAAAATAGGGGCAGAGAGAGAGGGCTCTGAAGGAGAGATGGACATTGAGGGACAAAGAGGGATTCAGAAAGAGTGAGGGGGCTGAAGGAGACACGGAGGAAAAGAAGCTAGTTCTGAATTCACATTGTGAATCATTCTCTTAAAAGTATCTAGCCAGTCAGGGGTCCAGATCCTATGGTGCGTGTGGGTGCAAGGGCAATGACTGGGGGAAGGAGGCAGAGCCTGGAGCAGGGAGCTGCTGAGGCCCGGGTCCCATGGTGAGGGTGAAAGGGCAATGACTGGGTGAAGAAGCCAGTGCCTGGAGCAGGGAGCTGTTGAGGTCCGGGTCCCATGATGACGGTACAAAAGTGGGGAGCTTTTGGGGTCCAATTCCATGATGGTTCGGGTCACACTGCGGGCAGGGCTGGCCTGAGGTTAATTTTTTTGGTAAGCGTATATACATTTTGGTGCCCCTTGATGGGAAAAGCTTTATAAAAAGGACAGCATATTGCGCAGAAAAGAGGTGTGGTCTCACAAGGAAGGGGAGATAGTGGGTGACAGGGAGATAGTAAGTGACTTGGGAGGCAGGGGTGACAGGGAGATAGTGGGTGACTGGGGAGACAGGTGACAGGGATATAGTTGGTGACTGGGAAGGCAGAGGTGACAGGGAAATAGTGGGTGGCTGGGAAGGCAAGAGAGACAGGGAGAAAGTAGGTAACTGGTAGATATATATAATAAAACAAGTAATAGATATTAGAGATACATCTTAAAAATATACAGAACACAAAAGAGAAAAAAAATTATTTTTATATATATATATATATATATATGTAAAAAACAAGAAAAAAAAAATAGCGCCACTTGTGGTAGGTTAGCCCTCACTGCAAATGTAAAATATATGTCCGAATTTACACTCCCTTGGTACAAAGGGTGTCAGCTGGCCCCAAAAATAAAAACAGCAGTGGTAAATTGCTGTAAGAAATGTTATAGGAAACCAAGGAATTGGGTGCTAGCGACCAATGGTGTCTATATTAAAGGAACGTAAAAAGATAGTATATATATATAAAAAAAGGGGGACTTATATATATAAAAAAACGTATTTATTTTTGCACAATATAAAAGGGAGGGTAATACACTGTGGTTTATAAAAATTCACAAAACACAATAGTTAAAAAAAAATGGAGTAAGAAGTAAAAAGTAAAAAGGTACAAGGTGCAAATCAATTGGTAGTACATATATAAAAAAATGCTTATCTTAGGTACAGGAGGTAGGTCTGAGAAAGATCATGGAGTGCCCAACGCGTTTCGTCCTTCAGGACTTCATCAAGGGTGGTGTGGTACTGAGACAAAGCTCCTATTTATACCACTATCAATTAGACTATGTATGACATCACTTCCTCCCATAGTGATGTTAAGGGAAAACTATATACTTCATGTGTTTTTCAAAATTAGACCAATTATATATAGGTAACAAATGTTTTGAGAACAAAGCTAGTTATAATCATCAACTTAAAAAACGAGCAATTTTGTAAGTAAAATCTAATGATTAGTTCATATGAGTACTGGCATCCCGGACTTCCGCCCCACTTCCTGTAGTGTGGCGGGTGTTGTTGCGCATGCGCAACAACACCCGCCACACTACAGGAAACGTCACCTGATCGTATACTCGGGAGTTAACGCATGCGCAACAACACCCGCCACACTACAGGAAGTGGGGCGGAAGTCCGGGATGCCAGTACTCATATGAACTAATCATTAGATTTTACTTACAAAATTGCTCGTTTTTTAAGTTGATGATTATAACTAGCTTTGTTCTCAAAACATTTGTTACCTATATATAATTGGTCTAATTTTGAAAAACACATGAAGTATATAGTTTTCCCTTAACATCACTATGGGAGGAAGTGATGTCATACATAGTCTAATTGATAGTGGTATAAATAGGAGCTTTGTCTCAGTACCACACCACCCTTGATGAAGTCCTGAAGGACGAAACGCGTTGGGCACTCCATGATCTTTCTCAGACCTACCTCCTGTACCTAAGATAAGCATTTTTTTATATATGTACTACCAATTGATTTGCACCTTGTACCTTTTTACTTTTTACTTCTTACTCCATTTTTTTTTAACTATTGTGTTTTGTGAATTTTTATAAACCACAGTGTATTACCCTCCCTTTTATATTGTGCAAAAATAAATACGTTTTTTTATATATATAAGTCCCCCTTTTTTTATATATATATACTATCTTTTTACGTTCCTTTAATATAGACACCATTGATATATATATATATATTTATACACACACACAAATATACACACACACACACACACACACACACACTGTATAGATGGGAAAGTACGTATTAAAAAAAGTGTGCAATATATATATATATATATATATATATATATATATATATATATATACATACATGCATACATACAGGTTGAGTATCCCATATCCAAATATTCCGAAATACGGAATATTACGAAATATGGACTTTTTTGAGTGAGATAGTGAAACCTTTGTTTTTTGATGGCTCAATGTACACAAACTTTGTTTAATACACAAAGTTATTAAAAATATTGTATTAAATGACCTTCAGGCTGTGTGTATAAGGTGTATATGAAACATAAATGAATTGTGTGAATGTAGACACACTTTGTTTAATGCACAAAGTTATAAAAAATATTGGCTAAAATGACCTTCAGGCTGTGTGTATAAGGTGTATATGTAACATAAATGCATTCTGTGCTTAGATTTAGGTCCCATCACCATGATATCTCATTATGGTATGCAATTATTATACGGAAAAATCCCACATCCAAAATACCTCTGGTCCCAAGCATTTTCGATAAGGGAGACTCAACCTGTATATATATATATATATATATATATATATATATATATTTTATTTTTTATTTTTTTTTTGTTTTGTTATTTAATTGCTGTCGGTGTGAAAATCCTTGGAGTGCAGCACCGTCTATATATATATGTATATATATATATATACACATACATACAGATTTGATGCCCACTGCGCAAAGGCCATAATAATGATACAGAGTCAACAAGATAATTACATTGGGAGAGACACTAAAGGCTGCTCTTCCTGCCCGTCCTCCCACTCACCATGCCCACTCACCTCTTCTCCATCTGGGTGCCGTCCAGTAAGCAGCACCGGCTCCGCTACCTGTCTTGCAGCCAGCCACCCTTGTACCTGCTCCTGTCTGCACCTTGTACCCCGGCATGCATGACCCCAGCAGCAGACACCTCCACTGGCTCTGTCTTCTCCCCAACAGGGCCGTTTCTTGGGGCAGGCGAGCAGTGCAACCGCACTGGGCGCCCGCCGCGGCACTAGCTGTGGCTCCCTGCTTCCCCCTCCTATTTCTCCCCGAGTAACCCGCTAGGGGGGCAGAGTTTCACGGGATGACACAGTTGCGTCGTTACGTCACGACGCAGCCCCGTCACTCTGCAAAACTCCCCCCCCCCCACCACCCCCCCGAGCGGAGTACAGAGGGGGATCCAAGTTAGGAAGAGGGAAAGGCCGGCGCGAGGAGCGACTGGTGAGGCGGGCCGAAGAGCGGTAATCGCCTCTGTAAGTATTCTCTCTCTCTCTCTCTCTCTCAATGTGTAAAATGGGGACACCTGCCGTAATGTGTGAAATGGGGACTCTTGCCTGCCGTAGTGTGGTGATTTAATGTATCAAGGGCATTGCGGTGTGTGGCATAATATGGTGCAGGGGGCATTACTGTGTGGGGCTTAATATGATAGAATTTTTTTTTCCCGTGGTGGTTGTGATCTGTTGGAGCAGGGTCAAAAACTGGATTGTGAGGTAGTCTTTTCAGATGAGGCCATGCCCATTTAAATGAGGCCACACCCATTTAGATGAGGCCACGCCCCTTATCAGGTGTGCGCGCAAGTTTTTTTTTTATCTAGGTGTCTGTGGTGGGGGCCACATTTTTTATGTCATGGGGGGGTGCATTTTTAAATCTCGCACTGGGAGCCAAATTGGCTAGAAACAGCCCTGCTCCCCAATCCTGACCGGATCTGTCACAGCCGCCGCTATCCATCATTTCCCTTTCCAGTTCAGCTGCTACTGCTGTAGAGTATTTGTCTTGGAGGCACTGGCAAACTGGAGGGTGGGTGAGCAGCCACAGCAGTTCGTGTGCAGCTGACCATGACGGCGCTGTAGTTGAGGCAGAGTTTGGGGAGGGAGTGATCAGGTCTGCTGCTGCGGGGGATCAAGGATGTGAGCAGGGCTGCTGCAAAGCTAGATAGCTGATTAGGAGTCATACTGATGCGAAGGAAACAAGTAGGTAAGGGCTGCTGGAGGGGGTTGTGTGATTGGGGCAGGAATTGGTCTAGAGGATGGAACCTCTATGACAATGATGCCCTAAACTCAAGGGCGGATTGGGATATAAAACCAGCCAAGGAAATTTCTTTAAGCAAATGGCGGGGTCTGTTGAGATGGTGGGGTTTGTCAAAGGGGCTGGGATATTCCCTCCTAATACGGCCTGATTCTGAGTTTGAGCCTCCTTGACTATCAAGAACCTTTGCAATCTGGCTGGACCATTATGCTATACGTAGGTCTCTCTGTTTTTACCCAGTTTTGTTCTATTACTGTTGCCCCAATTGTAAAGTGCAATGGAATATGCTGCGCTATATAAGAAACTGTTAATAAAATAATAATAATAAATAGGTATTATGCTCTTATGCATATAGCAGACAGAAAGAGCTTTACGTTTAAAGACTTGCAGAACATAATTAGAAGCATGGGTCAAATAAGTATTGTTAATGGTCTACCGGTAATACACCATCTAAAGACAGCTACGCCCCTGTTCTGTTCCTTCTTACCCAGCCGGGGCACCAACACAACGTTGTAGAGGCTCTGCTCTGGTGCTCCATACTGTTCATACACCTGGTGTAAAGGCAGATCAGAGTGGGACAATAGCACCATGGCAGCAGCGAGTCAGCAGTAAGCTGATGAGTGGTCACCTCTGTGTTGTTGTCGCTGTGTCTTGCACGGCGGAAGCTGCTCTGACCCGGGAGCCTGGGACTGACTGACACACAGAACACTACTGCTTGCTTGCAAGTTGCACCTGTGACATTTCTCTTCATGGCGCTCGGCCTTTAAAGCACCAATTTACATGGCCTCTGATTAGATATATGTCACAGCTGCTCTGAGCAATGGGGAGATTTTTATGATTGGACATCTGGGCCCTCAACTGAACTCGTGCATGTGCATTCCGGATTCGAGATGGGGCAGAGAGGAAACGGGGGGGGGGGGGGGGGGGTTGTTTAGCTTTCCAGGGCAGTGGGAGACTCTACCGCGATCGGGAGGTACACACAATGAGGCTATATCGGGAGACACACACTGCACACTACAAACACACAATAAGGCTATACCGAGAGAGAGAGACACACATACTGCACACTACAGACACACAATGAGGCTATATAGGGAGGCACACAAACACTGTACACTACACATTGAGGATATACAGGGAGAAACACACTGCACACTACAGACACACAATGAGGCTATACAGGGAGACACATACACACACACTACACATTGAGGATATACAGGGAGAGACACACTGCACACTACAGACACACAATGAGGCTATACAAGGAGACACACACACTGCACACTACACATTGAGGATATACAGGGAGAGACACACTGCACACTACAGACACACAATGAGGCTATACAAGGAGACACACACACACACACACACACACACACACTGCACACTACACATTGAGGATATACAGGGAGAGACACGCTGCACACTACAGACACACAATGAGGCTATACAGGGAGACACACACACACACTACACATTGAGGATATACAGGGAGAGACACACTGCACACTACAGACACACAATGAGGCTATACAAGGAGACACACACACACTGCACACTACACATTGAGGATATACAGGGAGAGACACACACAGAAGCTCACATGGAAGACATACACCTCCCATACCCTCCAACTGTAACTTTTTGGCAGGTACAGTACCTTTTTTTATGGTCTGTACCGATGTTCGACTCTCCTAATTTCCATTGAAAGTATAGGAAAAGGTTGTGACCACGCCCCTTTTCCTAATTTGTACTGATTTTTATGTGTAAAATGTTGGAGGGTATGACCTCCACTCACTGTCACCTTACAAACTACAGCAGAGTGCACTGCAGTCTCACTGACTGGGCCGGCCCTTGATCTGCAGCAGCTCCTCCTCTGTCCTCTCCCTCTCACAGCAGCAGAAGCAACAGTGAGTGAGCAGCAGCCTGAGACCCGTGTAGCTCCGCCTCCTGACTCCGTTTATGCATCCCTGTCCAGACTCTAGAGCGGCTCCCGAAAGCGTGGCTGCCAGCTGGCGTCTTGAAGTTAGCCCAGCCAGCCCGCCTTAGTGTACATGGACAGGCCACCCAGGAATCTACCCGGTGGACCAGTCTGCCCCTGCCTACACTGTAGCCACTGTGTAAAAGCCAGCGCAGCGCAACACACTCGGCTGCCACACAGAGCACTTTTTGAATTTCCCAGCAGTGCAGTGAATAAATTAGATGACGTCACTTACTGAGCTCTTACAGCCGCTCTGGCACAGCAGGGACCTTATTAAACTCTGTACTTAGAGCAGTGACAGGGCCAATAATCACACAGCGTGCCCACCCCCCCAACCACAGAACTCCCTCACACACCCCCCCTACCCCCGTATAACATAAACACCACTAGTTCCCCTAACACACAAGAATTTCAGATAACATATGGCAGGAGTTGGCCATGTTTGTGCACCCAAGTGCACTGTACACCCCCTGCAGCCGGCTATGTACTGCGCAGGCGCAACAAATTGAAATGCCCTCTCTCTATAATGGGGCATATTTTACTATATGAAAAAAAACCTGTAACTTTCTGAAAAAACTTAACCCCAAAAGGCACTACACTGTGACAAACTCTACCTAAAAAAAAACCCTAGTCTTAATTCATCCTCTACTCTGATTTATGCCTTCCCAAAAATTCCCCCATAGACTACATTAGAAAAACTATCCAATTAGCAAAACAGTAAGTAGCAGAAAAAAACTGACAGTTTAAACTTTAGATTGCTCCCAATTACTAATTTTGAATTATTTCACCCTGGCATGCAGCACCAGGCGACAGTTCTACGCGTCCATGCCAAAGCTCAGTACGTCCAATCACTTTTGGGGTGTAGCCCCTCAAACACCATGCCCCTATCTCAGACGTTCCCTATGGGAGAATTCCGTTTATTCAATTCAGCCTTAATATAAGGGCACAACCGTGCCCTTATAATAAACCCTTTAGCCCTTGCACAATAGCTGTGCACTAAGGAAAGCAGGGTTTGTTTTTTAACCCATCCAATATGTTTGATAACCCATTTAATCATGAAGAGTTTAATTTGTGAACCTCAGAGGTGCACTGTAGTTGAACAAGTTTACCCTAAACACTGTATGCATTGATTAATGTGATTGATGAGGAAATGTTTGGTGTAAAACACAGTATATAAACTCAAGTACACCTGATGTCTATTTTTTAATTTTCAAGCACTCAAAAGGAAGTGCTGGTGATGTAACTGCCTATATAAACCCCTCCTATGTTACCTCCCTTAATTACCCTGATAGGCTAAACCAAAACACAAACCAACACCCCTCAAGGGGGAGCTAATCTAACTAGCAAAAGTTCTCTTCATTAATCCATCACAAACCAAAGACTCCTTATATAATTTCGTGACTATACAGCCCTCATTTACTCTAAGGCGTCTATTGATTTATTGTGATTAACCTTTGCATAACCCATAAGCTAGCTTATCTCTAAAATAAAGACACAGACAAAAATAAGACACAAACAACAACAACTGCGTAAGTTTAAAAGGTCAGTAGGTATTTATTAAGTGGAATGACCCTTCTGGTAAGGGATGGCAAGGAAAACGCGTGATGACCAGCTCTAGCCAATTGATGTTATAACCATAATGGCGGTGACTTAAACTCCCCAACTTCTATAATATGAGGCGACTAAAACGCTTCATCCGGCCAAAGGCATAACCTGCATTGAGAAGGCAACACCACCCCTCAATATGACATAGCGTGACCATTTCCTATAGAAAATGCCCATCAACCCCCCGTACGGGCAGAACTCACTCGCCGTCCTTGGAAAGGGTAGGTGCCCCTCAAAGACCACTTATGCCCCATGTGGCCTGCTGGTCAAAAGCGCCTTACCCGCCACTGCCAGGTTCTAACCTATTGATAAAATGGCCCACAAAACCGCAGCCCGCCATCCAGCACCAAGAAAAACTGTAAACCGGAACTAGGCAAAACAGAAAAAATAGTCCAAAGAAAAACTTCCAATCCTGCCTCAGTCAAATGGACCCCGTCCCGCCTAAAATACCAAGGATTCTCTGTCAACAGCAATGGGTGCCTCACAGCAAAACCACCGCTAATTTAGAAACTGCAAAATTAACCTTTTCCTGTGCCTGGTCAACGGCAATCAGGCTGACGGAACCCCTCCACTGCATTCTAGGAACTATGTCAGACCACACGACACAAACGTCAGGCCACCGGGCCCGCAAGTGACATAAATCTTCCTTGACCTGAAGTGTCAAATCTATACCTTTCCACTGGCCTATGTCGTTACCCCCTAGATGAAGTATAACAACGTCTGGACGACCCCAGCACCGCTTTTTGTCAAAAAGCAATGACAATTAAATCCGTAAACCCCTAACTCCCAGCCACCTAACACTCAATGCCTAGCAACTCAGCGGCCTGTGCGGCCAAGGGGTGACGCTCCGCCCAAAAAATGTAGGAATGGCCCACCACCCAAACCTGGGGAGATGAAAAATTAGGGGCTATAAAAAAAATAATCTAACAGTTAGCATGCATGATCAGACAAGTAAAACACAACTAAATAATAACTGCAGAAAACGGACCCAGGTGAAGGCGAAAACTTTTAGAAAACCTCCGGTGGACTTGTAGGACAGCCAATTGTAATTAGCCCACTAACAGAGGAAATTTTTTTTTTTTTTATTCCTTCACGCCCCCAGATCCGGAATGCTAGCCGTTCCAAAACTGGTGGGCAAACCACGTTTTTGGGTCAACGCCAATGGACGCATATCACAACTTATCAACACGAACATACGGCTTATAAGCAGTGGACTTCCACTGACTCATTTCTTGAATTGCTGATGGGGAAAGTCCGCTGGCAGCGGCCCAAGTAGCCGCCCCTCTCCAAAACAAATGCGTTCCATAGTCCGCCACATTAAGCCCTAAATGTTTCAAATAACGTTTAAAAACAGCAGTGAACTAGAAACGAGTAAGAGGCGAAGAGTTAGAGTGCAGCAAAAATTGAACGCCAACCACTGGCCTGGCAGGCAAATACACCTGTGTTAAGCTAACGGGGCACCAGTCAACCTCGGATTATGCCTTCAAGCGACACCCATTTGCCTTGCCCCGGCCCAACTGATCCGTCTTGCACCGGGCAACCTTACTCATGATCAGCCAGTCTCGGCAGACCATGGGGGTAATTCCAAGTTGATCGCAGCAGGATTTTTGATAGCAATTGGGCAAAACCATGTGCACTTGCAGGGGAGGCAGATATAACATGTGCAGAAAGAGTTAGATTTGGGTGGGTTATTTTATTTCTGTGCAGGATAAATACTGGCTGCTTTATTTTTACACTGCAAATTAGATTGCAGATTGAACACACCCCACCCAAATCTAACTCTCTCTGCACATGTTATATCTGCCTCCCCTGCAGTGCACATGGTTTTGCCCAATTGCTATCAAAAATCCTGCTGCGATCAACTTGGAATTACCCCCATGTTCTTTAATAGAAGCCCACTGTTAGAGGAAAACTTAATGGCCACCAGCTCGCTAATCCTAAAAGTGCCAAAAAAGGCAAAAGAAAAGAAAATTCCACTCTAAACAAAGAAGCCTCCAACTCGTTTAAAGCCACCTCAGAAAGCACAACTAACAACTCACGCAACAAATGCAGGTCAACGGGCCTGCACGCATCAGCAACTAAGGGAGTCTCCCTGGCCCACCCTCTTAACGCCCTATCCAGGATGAATGACCTCGTGGGGTCAACCGTCCCTAGTAACCTAGCATGAAAGGAGATACCAGCGAATGATTTGGACATAGCCGCCCTGGATCTGCCCTGTGAGTAATGGCCCCACACGTACTCGAGGAAGCAATCCTCCACAAACTTACCAGCAACTAAGTGAGAAGTCTGATAGGATTCCCAATCCTTCCAAGCTGCGGAGTATGCCCACGAGGTAGAAGATGCCAACGATCCCACCACCAACAACCTCAGGCCTGCTCTTCAATCTGCCAGACAGAATGCGGACACGTTAGACCAAGAGCCAAGGCTCCCGGGCCTAACACCCGAAATCTCCGGAAATTGAAACGTGATAAAGCACCCGCAATACCGTTATCAACACCGGGAATGTGCCTGGCCGTGAAGCTGATGTTAAAGCATAAACAAGTCAGCACCAAGTGGCGAAGCAAACGTAAAGCCTGATAGGAGGAGGACCTTTGATTATTCAGCGCATGAACCAACCCCAAATTGTCGCACCAAAAAATGATCGTCTGATTAGCCAATCAAGGCGACCATAATTCGATGGCCACAATGATTGGCAACAATTCGAGTAACAGCAAATTAGCAGTGAAACCGCGTGCTACCCAAGACTGGGGCCAGGGAGCAACACCCCACTCACCCTGGAAAAAGGCACCAAAGCCAGAAGAATCCGCAGCTTCAGTAAAGAGCTGCAGGTGGGGGCTGAATATCGGGGGAAGGGGCCAAAACACCTCCCGATTAAAAAGTGTTCCAAAAATGATGCCCAAGTTCTAAGGTCGTCTTTAATCTCCCGAGACAGGCGAATGGTGTGATGCGGACTGGTCACCCCAGCGGTGGCCCTCTCAAACTTGCGGCAAAAAACTCTGCCCATTGGTATGACCCTACATGCGAAATTGAAAGACCCTAAAAGAGACTGAACCTGACAGAGCCTGACCCTGGTCCTGCCCAAACAATCCCCAATCAAAATCAACAGCTTATGGATCTTGTCCTCAGGAATACGACAACAACCCATAGCCGTGTCAACTTCAATACCGAGATATGAAAGGCAACAATTAGGGCCCTCAGTCTTGTCCGCCGCAATAGGGACCCCCGAACTCCGAAACAAACCAACCGCAGACAGCAATACATCTTGGCAAACTGAACTATCTCTGGGGCCTATAAAGAGAAAATCGTCTAAATAGTGAGCAATACCGGCGTGACCCGTGCTCTCCTGGACGTACCAGTGTAAAAAACTACTGAATTTCTCAAAATAGGCACAAGAAACACAACACCCCATGGGCAGGCACTTGTCAATGTAATAGGCGCCATCTAGACGGAAACCCATAAAACGAAAGGAACCAGGGTGTAAAGGTGGGAGCCAGAAAGCCGACTCGATGTCAAGCTTAGCCAGTAAGGCGCACTCACCAAATCCCGGCACCAGCTCAAGAGCTTAGTCGAAGAGTTGATAGCGCACCCTCAAGAACTCGTCAGGAATTGTGTCGTTTTTTTTTTTAATTCAACAATTTTTATTAGATTTTTTATAGAAATACAAGAACAGGGAAGACCTTCATGATACAGACATACCAAAAACCGGAGAGAAACCGGTATAGTTACAATAATCCATCGTAAGGTGCTTTTAAGCCACATCAGTGAAACCACAGATACATTGTCGGTACTTGTAGGCTTGAGTAAGAGGTAAAGGATAAACAATCTTAACCTACATGAGGTCTAGGAAATGATGGAGACATTACCGACGTGCGTCTTAGCATAAGAAATCACCATATACCTAAGGCTAAGCATACAATTCTACCTGAGGATTCACAGGACATCAGTATACCCGAGAGGTCAGTAAAGAAGACAGACAGGAGGGGGGGGGGGGGGAGAGAAACAAATGGGGAAAACAATACAAGTATAATCATATCATGAATGAGTAGCGGCCAAAGAAGTCCTAAGTAAAAATATTAAAGAAGTAATTCAGGCATGGTTAGCCATTCTAACCAAAGAGAAGGTTCAGTACCCATATGGCATCAGACTAAACATACAGCATGGGGTATTAAAATTAATATAATTGCATTTCCTAAGAAAACAGCAGGGGGTCCCAAAGGAACAGTACATGGGCCTAGGTTGTCAAGAGGCCCTATCGATTTGTCTATATAGATACCACGTTGTGGTCTCAAAAAGTTTATGAATGACTGTACATCCGGGTCTAGAGTATCAATATACCTCTCCCACTTCTTGGAAAACCGCCTGACCCCCAATTCAATATCAGGAAGAGTAGCACACCTCTCAAAATAAATAATCCGGAGGGTCATGTGTTTCACAGCCATCAAAGAAGGGGTAGACGGTTTGATCCAATTATTAAGAATTTGTTTCTTGGCAATTGTCAGGATAACAGAGAGTACCGGAACAATGTCTCTATCTTCAGGCCCAAGAGACCACTCCCTAAAATCAAGTAGCAAACAAGCCCTCGGGCGTTTTATTAACCGTAAGTTAAATACTGTGTTGAGATAAGCGACCACCTTGTACCAAAACTTAGATATTTTCCGGCAAGACCACATATTGTGGTACAAGGTGGCACTCTGCGCAGTACATTTGATGCAACAGCCAGTGTCGTCTGGGACCATGTGTGCCTTCTGATTAGACGCTATATATGCCCTTTGGAGTGTCTTCAAGTGAACCTATTGCAAAGAGGCAGAGTATAAGAACCTAAAAGTGGGTAAAATGTTATCTAACAATTCAGCGCACGATCCCATATTGGGGATATCTCTGGACCATGAAGACAACGCGGAATCCCAGAGCCGGTCTCTATATGAGACCCTAAAGGTGTTTCTGAAGTAACTAAGATGGTAAGGACAATCTTTAGTAAGCACCATTAAGGTGCGCAGCGGGTCTGTGGTAGCCTCAGAAATCATTGGGTGAGACTGGGATTGAGCAAAGTGTCTAGCCTGCAGGTACATAAAAAATTCCCGGTGGGAAATACCAAATTTTATCTGGATATCAGAGAAAGAAAGCACTGCGTTGCCTCCTGGGTCGTATATGTCTCTAATAGCTGCGATCCCCTTTTCTCTCCAACTCAAAAAATGTGCGTTATCAAGGCCAGGAAGGAAACATGGGCTACCCCAAAACGTAGTGTGAAGAGAGGTGTCAGGTTTTCTCTGGGCTTTAGTGTGGGTGGCCTGCCATGCTCGATATGTATGCCAAAATAAAATATTATGTTTTATCTCAGATGGGAGACGGGAGTTTGGGATGTGTAAGAGTGCAGCAGGGGAGAAAGGATGGAATACGGCCAATTCAAGTGGCAAGTTCGTAAATACTGATCTGCCCCAAAGCCAGTCTGTGATATACCGGTACATCGCTGCTCTACTAAATAGAACAGGATCCGGGATTCCTATACCTCCCTCTTCACGTAATAGCTGTAACCTAGCGTAGGGGACTCTTGGTCGTTTACCTGCCCATAGAAATCTAGTGAAACACTGTTTAAGAAAAAAGACATCTTTCTCAACAAGGGCAATAGGGAGCATAAGAAGAAAATAAGCAATCTTGGGAAAAACAACAGATTTAATAACTTCTGCGCGACCCATAAGAGACAAGGGCAGAGACGCCCAGTCTGTAAGGATTTTAGACACCTTGGACAAAATAGGACCAAAATTAACCGCATATAGATCCGGGAGGGAAGTAGGGATCTGAACCGCTAAATATCTAAGACTATCTCGAGCCACTGGGAATCGGGACAGGACCGGGTGTAATGGAAAGAGGGAAGAGTCTCCTGAAAGGAGGAGAAGCTCGGATTTAGATATATTAATTTTGTATCCCGCAAAGAAACCAAATTGTTCAATCAGGGAGACAATCGCAGGGATGGACGTATCAGGATGAGAAATAAATAGAAGCATGTCGTCAGCATACAGTGATAATTTTACCATGGTGTCCATTATTTTTATGCCTGTAAATCTGGGAGAATTTCTCAGGGAAACAGCTAGGGGTTCTAAAGCTAAGGCAAATAATAAAGGTGACAAGGGGCAGCCCTGACGTGTGCCACTCTGGATAAGAAAAGGGGATGAGAGGATACCATTCCCCAAAACTTGAGTGGAGGGAGATTCATATAATCGGGAAATAAGAGAGACAAAGTCCTCAGGTGCACCAAAGCGGTGAAGCGTTTCATACAGATGGTCCCAGGTGACCAGGTCGAACGCCTTTTCGGCATCAAGTGACAATAATACATTAGTGTCAGTGGGTTTGGAAAGCTGAAAGGCCTGCATAACAGTCAAGACCTTTCGGATATTGCTCACTGATTGCCGACCCCAGACAAATCCAGTCTGGTCTGTATGAACTATATCAGGGACTATGAATTTGAGTCTATTCGAGAGGATTTTAGTGAACAATTTATAATCCGTGTTTAGAAGGGAGATCGGACGATAAGAACTGGGAGACTCAGGATCCCGGCCAGGCTTCGGGATAACCTTTATGACTGCGGAATTAAAATATTGGGGCAAGGAAGCACCCTGCATAAAAGAATTAAATAAGACAGAAAGAGGTTCGCACAGTCTAGTAGATAGAATTTTATAGTAGTCATTGGCAAAACCGTCAGGGCCCGGAGTCTTCCCAGTCTCCAGTCCAGCTATTGCTAAAGAAACTTCCTCAGTGTTATGAGCCACGGCTGTGGCTCATTCCTGTTTTGCAGTTTTGTTCTGTATTTCATGTTATACTTCTGTTTATGTTCCCCGTGGGTGTCATGGGGTGCTCGGAGCTCACCCTTAAGGAGGGGATACTGTTATGAACCACAGGTAGTGGTTCATTCCTATTTTATGTTTATAAAGTTGTCTTGCATGCCAGGATTTCCCGTTGTCTCTCACTAAGACTGGGGGGCACCGGAGTTGGGCAGACATAATCCGCCTTTCAAACGTGGCTGCCAGGGGCTCAAGAAACCATAGTCTCGCAAGGGATTTCTGACAGCACGGGTGAGACAACAAAGTTAGGGCGCCAGGGGCTATTCCCTTTCCATTCCCCTTTCCCAGCGTTACGTCCTGGTGCTCTGGACTCACTTCATGAGCATCTCCCTTGTTCTGAGCACCAGGAACCTAACATTATCACCAGCCATACCACAAAAAAGAAATAAAACTTTTTTTCTTTTTTTGGCCCAGTCCAGTGTCTAGTCTAGAATCCAGTCCTGTCTAGAATTCAGTGTTTAGAATCCAGTCCGGTGTTTAGAATCCAGTCCGGTGTTTAGAATCCAGTCTGGTGTTTAAAAAAAAAAAAAAAGTCTTGTTTTGTTTAGCAAAATTTAGTCTTGCCTTGCCTTGCCTTGTCTTGCCTTGTCTTGCCTTGCCTTGTCTTGTCTTGCCTTGTCTTGTCTAGTTTTAAATCCTCCTATGTCTACTATGCAAGCCCTGCAGGCATCTCTCGCAGCCCTGAACTCTGTATTCAGTGCTTTGAGACCAGAGCGACTAGAAGTTTTGCAGCAATCCCTAAAGCAACTGCAAAACCTTCTGACTAAAATCTTGCTCATTTTGCCAGAAGTCGTTGAGAGTACATCTATCTCTAAAGAGACTCTTGCTCACAGTATGGTGACAAGAGAATCCTCTGGTTTAATTGAAGAGAAAAGGTTTAAAAGTTTTCTGCGGCCCAGGCTCTCAGAAGAGGAGCGTCTGCGTCGCAGAAACTTAAACTTATGCCTATATTGTGGGGGTTTAGGCCATTATCTGCAGACCTGTGAGTTGCGCAAGCCAAAGTGTGGTGACGAGTCTTGCCCTCTGGCCAAGTTGAGTCATGATACAAGACCTACTCCTGTCTCTACTGTGGCAGAGGTACTTGTCGCACAACCCACACAAAAAAGCTCTCTGTCCTATAATTGGGGTCCTTGGGCAAGGGAGCCCCATTATAGATTCAGGAATCAAAAGAGAATGTTTCTCTCCTCTCTTGAGGTTCCTGTGGAAGCGGAGTTGCAAGTCCCTGGAGTGGTGCCTGATGCCCAGGTTCCTGGAGTGGTGCCCGATGCCCAGGTTCCTGGAGTGGTGCCCGATGCCCAGGGTCCTGGAGCGGTGCCCGATGCCCAGGGTCCTGGAGCGGTGCCCGTAGCCCAGGGTCCTGGAGCGGTGCCCGTAGCCCAGGGTCCTGGAGCGGTGCCCGTAGCCCAGGGTCCTGGAGCGGTGCCCGTAGCCCAGAGTGCTGGAGCGGTGCCCGTAGCCCAGAGTGCTGGAGCGGTGCCCGTAGCCCAGAGTGCTGGAGCGGTACCCGATGCCCAGAGTGCTGGAGCGGTACCCGATGCCCAGAGTGCTGGAGCGGTACCCGATGCCCAGAGTGCTGGAGCGGTACCCGATGCCCAGAGTGCTGGAGCGGTACCCGATGCCCAGAGTGCTGGAGCGGTACCCGATGCCCAGAGTGCTGGAGCGGTACCCGATGCCCAGAGTGCTGGAGCGGTACCCAATGCCCAAGCTTATAGAGGGACATCAAATATTATAGTTCAGGTGTCCATACCGGAAGGGGTCTCAGAAGCTGTTACCCCAGGTAGAGACTTGAAAAGCGCAACCCTAGAAAGGGTCTCTAAAACTATAGTTCTTGAGGGGAACTCGAGAAGCAAAACCCCAGAAGGGATCTTTGAAGTAATATCCCCAAGTGGGATCTCGAGAGACGCAGCCCCAAAGAAGGGTCTAGAAGTCGCTTCCCCAGGAAAGAACTTAAGAAGCATAGCATTAGTGGAGGATCTGAACGTTATTGCTTCAGCAAAAGTCCCGGAAGTCATAGTCCCGGGAGAACTTTCGATAATTATCGACTCAGAGAGGGAGGCCGATGGCCCGATCCCAGTCAGGGAGGCCAACGGCCCGGTCCCAGTAAAAGAATCCGAGGTGCTGGCCCCAGCGGGGTTCCCGGAGGCCACTGCCCCGGGTGGGGTTCAGAAAGTCACTGCCCCGGGTGGGGTTCAGAAAGTCACTGCCCCGGGTGGGGTTCAGAGAGTCTCAACCTCGAGTAAGGTCAATAGTGACCAGGTCCTAGCAAAGCACTCCAGTCAGTCAGATGAGAAGGAAACAGATCCTGACTCTGATATCTCAACATCCATAACCTTTGATGGGGACTTCGCCCAATTTCTGGCGCTTTTCAAACACTATTACACTATTATGTTGTCTAGACCATTTCTGGGCATCACTTCAGAAAACCTTGGGCTCTATCTGATTTATTCTTTTAGAGGAGAGCCTTCTGAGTGGGCGACCAGTCTAATGAAAGCTGAAGATCCCATTCTTCAGGATCCCCTTGCATTCTGTGATGCAATTGTTAAAAGATACGGTTCCAAAGAAATTGGTTCAGGTTCCTCTAAGTCACCCGTCTTGTCTGCTGAGAGTCCACCAAATACTGTAAACTCTGCACAAGAGTCCCAGCCCGTTGTTTTGACTGCAGGATGTGCTTTTTTGACTACTTCTTCTTCTAATAATAGTACTTTACCAGAAAGTTCAGCTCCCAAGGGTAAGAGACCTGTCTCTGATTTGAACGCAGCCTTGCTGGGTGGTACCATCAGTTCAGACAATGTTTGGGGAATTACCTTGGTCAGACCTAAAGAGCTTTGTAAAAAGAAGAAGAAAAATAAATAATTTTTGACTCTTGCCTTGATTAAAAAAAAAAAAAAAAAAAAAAAGATTTTTTTTTCCTTGTCTTGTGTCCAGTGGCCACCATCAAGGGGAGGGCACTGTTACAAGTTGTTGCTACAACTTGTTTTTTGTTTTCTTGTCTGTTAGACCAGTGTGTCAGGTTTTTTTTTTGTATCCCTTGTTCTGGATAGTCTGAATTTTGGGGTCTTTTGACCCCTCCTCAAGGGGGGGGTAATGTTATGAGCCACGGCTGTGGCTCATTCCTGTTTTGCAGTTTTGTTCTGTATTTCATGTTATACTTCTGTTTATGTTCCCCGTGGGTGTCATGGGGTGCTCGGAGCTCACCCTTAAGGAGGGGATACTGTTATGAACCACAGGTAGTGGTTCATTCCTATTTTATGTTTATAAAGTTGTCTTGCATGCCAGGATTTCCCGTTGCTCTGTTTTAGAATACTCTTGTCTGCTGCCGCTGGTGAGTCTGTGTAATTGCAGCTTGTTCCCATGTGTTCAGCCTCACCTGGCTGCTAATTGCATCTTGTCAGTTTAGAGTCATGCAACAAGGCAGCTGCATGGGATTATTAATTAGGCCTCTCTGTTATATGCTGGCTGTTTGCAATTCACAGATGCTGGTGATATTTCTTGGTTTTCAGTCTGCTTGAAGTCTGACCTGGTTCCTGCCAGTCCCTGAGCTCCTGTATAGCAGTGTCTGACTAGCTGCTTCCTGTGTTGATTCCTGTGTCAGTCCCTGTGTCTGATCCCGTGTCCTGCTGTTAGGCGTTCCAGCCCTGAGGTCCCGTGGCTTTGCCTATCCCTGGTCAAGTTCCTGGTTTCCTGGGATCCTCCGGTCTGTCGTTTGGGATTCTGCCTGTCCTCCAGTTCTGGGAGTGTGTGTCGGCATCATTGAGGGTTCCTGTCCGTTTGCCAGTATTCGTACCGGTTCCGTGAGTAGCGGCACTGCCGCGTCCGTTGGCCTAGGCCGCTATATTTCATTATTGTTTCTGTCCCTGGTGTTTTGCAGAGGGTTCTGCTTGTGCCGTCACCGCCGGTACACAAGGGTATTGTGTCGGCGTGTGATCAGCATTTCCTTTGTTGTTATTTTCCTTTGGCGGTTTCTCCGCACATACTTTAGGTTTTTAGTTAGCTTGTAGCCCCTGGCCTGTTTGCTTAGTTAGAGGGCCTCTTGTTATCATCCTGTCTCGGATTTCCCTTTGTCTCTCACTAAGACCGGGGGGCACCGGAGTTGGGCAGACATAATCCGCCTTTCAAACGTGGCTGCCAGGGGCTCAAGAAACCATAGTCTCGCAAGGGATTTCTGACAGCACGGGTGAGACAACAGAGTTAGGGCGCCAGGGGCTATTCCCTTTCCATTCCCCTTTCCCAGCGTTACGTCCTGGTGCTCTGGACTCACTTCATGAGCATCTCCCTTGTTCTGAGCACCAGGAACCTAACACTCAGTGGTGATAGGTGCAAGAAGAGAGGTACAGTGCGACTATGACATTTGAGGCAGATCAGTAGAAGACCAAAAGCTAGACTTGTGGGTCTGGTTAATAACAGGACATGCATAAAGAGTGGTATAAAAAGAGACTGTAGCACCTCAGCAATCTCGGCCGAGGTCCGTACTCTGTCCCCACCTTGGGTGAGCAGAGAGTGAATGACCACTTTAGGGTGTCTGCCTTTTAACAAACGGGATAACAGTTTGCCAGACTTATTGCCATATCTGTAAATGCCACAGTCTCTTGAAAATGAATATTTAGCTTCCATTTGAGAAAGGAGGGTATCAAACAGTGTTTTTTGTGTAAGGTATCGTTCCCTAGTAGAAGGGGAGGGGGAGGATTTAAATTCCTGAAAAGAGTGAGTAAGAGCCGCCTGGGCTTCCAAGTATTGTGAGTTTAAATCTAAATCCCTTTTTTTACTATAGGACATAATGTGCCCCCGAATAACTGATTTTGACGCCTGCCAGAAAAGAGCAGGATCCTCGCTCAGAGTTTCTCCATTATGCATATGATAATCCAGCCACGCTGCATCTAATGAGGAGCGGAATTTCAGAGAGCCACTTAAATGAGAGGGGAAGTGCCAGGAGCGAAAAGGGGATTTTTCTGAGAGGAGCATCAATTTCATCCAGCATAAAGCATGGTCCGAAATACAGATATCCTCAATTTTAGAGTCAGCCACTTTTGAGAAAAAGGAGTCAGATAACAGCAGATAATCAATCCTCGAGAACGTGTGGTGCGCAGCTGAGAGGCATGTAAATTCCCTTTCTAATGGGTAGCATGCGCGCCACACATCCACTAAGGACAACTGCGAGCAAATATAGGGGATACCAATACGTGGTAACGAGGGGGGAGCGCGAGGGGGGGTGGGGATTTATCCAAGGTTGGAGAAGAATATAAATTAAACTCTCCACCCAAGATTATAGGAATTTCAGAGTAGCTTGGTAGCTTAGTGACCATGTTCGTATAAAATTGCTTAGAGTACTGATTGGGAGCATAAATATTACAAAGTAGGAACCTGGATGCATACAATGTGACATCTGCCAGTACATACCGACCCTAAATGTGTCATCTAAAATCGCATGGACAGAGATAGGGACCGTGTGCCGTGCTAAAATAATCACTTCCCTAGCCTTAGAAGAGAAGGAGGAAGAGGCTACCACAGACCAACCCATAGTGTTCAGTTTTACCACCTCATTTGGCATAAGGTGAGATTCCTGAATGAAAACAACATCCATCCCCACCTTCCGAAGATAGAGCAAAATTTTTCTGCGTTTAGCTGGGGAGTTGATCCCTCCCACATTCCACGTGCCGACACTCAAACTAGCCATGCATCAAATGAACTGGGAAAACCTGAAAACCTGCGCAGTAATCATGATATCTACAGCCGCCGAAAAATGGATACAAATCATACCGGGGTGGACACATAAGGAGAAGAAGCAGAGGGGGTGAAGAAAAGAGGGACAGAAACATAGAAAACACACAAAATTTAACATTAACATTGTGAAAGAAAGTCCTGCTAAGGACAATCATAACTTCAGAAAACGAGAACAACCGGTTCAAGCAAGCACAGAGGCCGTCATAGACCGCCAATGAGCCAGCCAGAATTATGAAAACCTGAGGAAAAAATGAGGGAGGGGGCGCCCTTACCCACCCTCGGCAACATAATATATGAAAATATACATAGGAAAAATAACAAGAAAATATCAGAGCACACAGAGCATGTTACAGAAAAAGAAAAACGCAGCCTGTCACATAAGAAGTAGGGGGAGATATCTCCGCTAAGCATATATAACCATTCTAGAAAGATTACATAGCCACAAAAAGACAACAGATGAATAAGAAAAATCTAAAACAGAAAACAAGGCAAAAAGGTTCAGCCCGCTGTATAAGACCAAAGTCTCTTTTGGGGGAAAAAACACCTGCAGCAGATTCTACAGCAATAATTAAATTGGCAGACATAACCGGAAACAGAGAAGTCCAGGAGCAATACTCAGCCATCTCGATCCAGGGTGTCATCCGCCTGAGAGGAGTAGTCGTCTGCCTTGGATGCCTCAGAAACATAAGCCTCTGTATCAGCAAGATTTGTAAAGTCCCGGAAAGAATTTCCATAAAACAGGCGTAGTCTTGCAGGGAAGAGCAGAGCAATTTTTTTATTTGCCTTTACCAAACGGGAGCAAATGGCGGTAAATTCCCGACGTGCCCGGGATACCTCCGCGGAGTAGTCCTGGAAAATGGCCAAACGAGCTCCCTCCCATTGTAAATTCCTATGCCTCCTGGATGCCGTCCATATTGCCTCCTTATGGAGAAAGTTCAGACATTTAAATATAACCACACGTGGTCTGCTATTAGGTGAAGAGCGTGGGGGACCCAGTCTGTGGGCTCTCTCGATAACTAAGCCAGTGCATTCATCTTGGATATGCAACAAATCAAGGAGGGACGTTTGTAAAAAAAGAGTCAAATCAGGACCTTTCAGTGACTCAGGGAGCCCCAGCACCCGAAGATTCGATCTCCTCGATCTATTTTTAAGATCGTCAACCTTGTTCAGCAGCTGGAAGTGAGATTTCTGGAGCTCATCATATCTGTGCTAAGATCCCCAACATCCTGAAAAGTCTCCCCCAGCCTTTGTTCATTTGTAAGAACAGTCTTAGATAACTGCTTGATTTGGGATTTTAGGTCTTTTACTGCCTGCTGCATTTTAGCAGCATGTGCATCCATGATAGGCTCCATGGCATCCCTAACAGCTCTCACTACATCAGCATAAGTCACTGGAGAGGCAGGGGAACAGTCAGGCTCACCTGAGGGAGAAATGTGTTTTGCAGAAGCCTGTTTAATGCTGCCAGCAGCCTGCAGATTTGTTTGTGAGCTAGGTACGGTGGCCATCTTGGATTCCCCCGGCCGTTTTTCAGACCTCGATCTCTGGGCTTTAGGGGGCATGGGGGAGGACAGAAACCTTTCCATTCAGTCCCCAGCACTTTCCCACACGTAGTGTGCGCCAGGTGCGGAGAAAAGCCGCGAGCGGGAGGCGCTGTGTGCTCCGGTTACCGAGGTTGCAGGAGAGCTGCAGCAATCAGCTTCTCCTCACATGGGCGCCGGAACCGGAAGTCAGGAATTGTGTCGTTAACGGATCCGCTCCGTGGGTAAGACAGATGCTGGATCAAACGGAACTTGCCCGGCACCTTCTTGGGCACGACCCCCAGAGGGGAGATGCACAAGTCGGGCAAAGGTATAAAAGGAAACAGGCCACACATCTGACCCAAATCCACTTCCGCGTCCACCTTCGACCTCACCACCTGCGGCGAATCCAGAGCAACTTCTAATTCCTGCGAGCCACCACCAACACTGAGTCAGGAATGGGCAACTTGAAACCAGAACAGAAACCATCCAACAAAAACCCAGCTTCAACGGGAGGCGGGTGACGCGACAGCCACTTAGACAGTTCCAACACTATTATGGGAGAAGGCGCCTTACTGAGCACCGAGGGCAGGGTCACTTTGCTCGGCGAGGTGGCCACCAGGGGCAGACTTACAGTCCTTGGCCGGGTGGCCTGCTCCGCAGATTATACAGGAGTGGTGAAAACAGCATTTCGCCCATCGCATTTTGAATCATTAAACGCGAAACATTTACCCTTAGTGGACGCGACTGAACCCCGCTTGCCACTGGAAAAAAACTTTTTGCCAGGGGCTTCTGTCAGCTGTCGGGCCTGGTAACTTCCAACCAAACCTCAACGTCCTTACACCCCAAGGGTAAAACCTTGGACCCATTGTGTTTCTCCCTGAACTTGGTATCGTAGTCCCTCCACATGTAACCTTTGTACGTGATGAAGGTCTCATTAACCAAGAACAAATAGTTTATGATGTTCTTGTATTCCCCGGGCCTGCTTTCTAAGTAGCAGGCCAAGAAAACCAAGAAGCCGCATAAACAGTGATAACTACAGATTGAATTCTCGCTGGAGATTCCTGCCTTCTTAGCCTCAGCATAGCCTTTCTTCATTTCTGCCGTAATGGTAAAGACATCCACAAACTTACCCTTTTTGATCCTGTCCTTTAAACTCTTCCTCAAACCCCTGGTAACAGCCGTGTTAGCGCAGTGTACCATGTCAGAGAAACCCGGCATCTTGGGTGGAGTGTTCACTCTCTGCGGACGCTTCACCCACCCAGCTCTTTCGGAACTGCCCTAGCAACCAGCTTAGCCATCTTGCGCGGGCGCGGAGGTAAAGTGGAATGGTCGCTGCTAGCAGAGGACCTAGATGAACAAACAGAAGAGGAATCAGAAACGTTTTGATCACCATCAGCCAAAACGCCAGCCGGCGGATCTGGACCCGATGCTGTCGCCGAACCAGGCACCATGCCACTTGTCCTGCACTGTCCTCCGCAGCCAACACTGCGTCCGAGGCCGAGACCTGTGCATCCGGGAGGGGCAGATCGGTGCCTGCCATACGATCTCCATCCGGTACCCACTGCAACTCATGAGACACAATACAGTCAATGCCTGTAGCTTCAGAAGAGACAAAACAGTTAAGTACCTGGTGCTCCGAAACCGTGCAAACCTGACCAGCCGCTAACGCAGGGGACCCCGGAAGCAACACAGGCCAGGGCGGTATCGCCACGGCAGAGGCCGGGAAAGTGGAGCCAGAGGAGGTGTCTTTAGGGGCATAGGATACACCAGGAGCCACATTGCAAGCAGGCACCCACTGACTGAGTCCAAAACCAGCAGTCGGCCACCCATCCAGATACGGGCCCCCTGGGCATTGCCAGGGGGTACCGGCTTGCTGGTAAAAGGGAGGGTGCTGAACGGCAAACAGGGAACTGCAACGCCTGCAACAAATTGAAAAACCACGTGGGCTGCACCACTTGCGCATGTGGGAACATGGCTGGAAAGAGTGGGGAAATGGGTGGCAGCATAGACCCAGGGGAAAACTCTGGGTGGAACGCGCTAATGACAGGGGAAGTCTGGGATGCAGGAATCCCTGTACACTGTATACCACGTTCTGAGAGACCGACCCGAGGTTGGGGACCAGAGGGGGCTGTACAGGCAAACCCACACTAGAGGACACCACTGCCTGTGTTGACACAAAACACACCACGCTGGTATGCCCAGCAGGTAGCGCCACAGCATTATGTAACATTGGCCCAGGGAGGAAACTGGCAGCATGACCCCCAGCAACAGCACACAGGAGGCCCCCTGGCACAGCAAGGGCAGGGAGCCCACTGCCCCCATTATTGGGTAACCCAGGAGGGGTAAGAGTAGTAGCGCAATCACTATCATACCCCCGGCCGCCACAGCAGCCGCATCCATACCCGGCACTGCAGGGGTTAATGCAGCCATGGAAGAAGGAGACGCGACCAGCGCAGCAGGAGCAGCGGACCCCGAGACCCCCCCCCCCCCCGCCACCCGGCAGGTCCCCAGGCACCACACGGCCGGGCACAGTGCGCTGGGCCACGGCGCCACCCACCAGCGCCGAATCGCCGGAAGTCAGACGCGGCGAGGAGGCACGCGGGGACCCAGCGGAAGAGGAGGCGCCACTAGAAGCGGCCAGGGAAGCAGGAGGAGGACCATCCGCTGCCGGGGAATCAGCGGGACGGGCCCGCACTCCAGATCCCCGGTGTCCAGCCGAGGTAAGCGGGCGGGCCATCTCAGCCAGCGGGAGGGGGGGCAGAGCGCCCGGACTGCGGCATGGTAGCTTATGAAAACAAACAAAGCCGATGTGGTACAAATAAAAAAGCATAACAGGGTAACCCAAGGGAGACGGTTTGAGGAAAAAGAAAAATGCACAGTGAAAAAAAAAACACACAGGGAAACCACTTATCTGCTCCTTTCCAAGCACTCAAAAGGAAGTGCTGGTGATGTAACTGCCTATATATACCCCTCCTATGTTACCTCCCTTAATTACCCTGATAGGCTAAACCAAAACACAAACCAACAACCCTCAAGGGGGATTTAATCTAACTAGCAAAAGTTATCTTCATTAACCCATCACAAACAAAAGACTCCTTATATAATTTTGTGACTATACAGCCCTCATTTACTCTTAGAAACATTAATTTGCACATACATGGAAGGCATGTAGGAAGTCAAGTTGCGCAGCAGCCATTTTCCCGGTGACATTCCTACTGTGCATGCACATAATGCCAGGAAAATTGCCTTCTATTCTGTTCTGCTTCTACCCTCCATGCTTTATCAGATACTTGGGCAGTGCGGATGGTGTAATGGTTAGCATTACTGCCTCACAGCACTGAGGTCATGGGTTTGATTCCCACCATGGCCCTAACTGTGTGGAGTTTGCATATTCTCCCTGTACTTGCGTGGGTTTCCTTCGGGTACTCCGGTTTCTTCCCACAAAATCTAAAAATATACTGGTAGGTTAATTGGATCCCAACAAAATTAACCCTAGCGTGAATGTGTGTACATGTGGTAGGGAATATAGATTGTAAGCTCCTCTGGGGCAGGGACTGATGTGAATGGCTAAATATTCTCTGTAAAGTGCTGCGGAATATGTGTGCGCTATATAAATAACAGGTAATAATAAACACTTAATCAGCATCCCACCCTTCCAATGTACCCTCTGAGCTCAACTAATCACCCAAACCTAACACCACCCCTTAGACTTCTCCAGCCTTTGTAATACTCAGTTCTTCTCCCCTCTCCATTTATGTGTTCATCCATAACCCCTCTATAAAGAAAGATCTTGCAAGCAGCGCCTCTATGCAATTATCTAGTCTGAAAAAAAAAGTTGCAATTGTCCTCTGTTGATGATCACCTGTGTACTGTGCAATTTTTCTGTATGTTCTATCTACTTTGGGCCTAATTCAGCTTGGATCGCTATTGAGAAAGAAGTTGTGATTTTTTTCAATCCTGCTTCTGCTAAAAATCACATGTGAAGAGTCGCCCTGTAAGGTAAAAGAGTCCCACAGATGCAATCGCAAAATTGTGATTCAATCGCAGAAATCGAGTACCATCGACAATTGCAGTTGACCCAGGGCTACTTAGAATAATGAGAATGCAATCGCAGCGGCACCATTTTTTTTAGTCGCAATCTATTGCAATTGACGTCAGATACATGCCCCGAAAATGGCCATGATCTGCCTGTGTTTTTCCAACCACTCCCCACAAATACTATGTTAACACCAACGAATGGTCACTTCCTGTCAATCAAATTGCGATCGCATTTCACTAAATTGTAATCACAATTTAGCCTTCGTGCACATGCAACGCGTTCGCAGCGCATGTGCAGTCTGACGGTAATCGCCCGATTTGCTATTTTGCAACTGAAGCTGAATAAGGTCCATTGTATAAAACTATGGCACCCAAATAATATTCTGCTCCCAAAGAGAGGAAAGAGGAAATTGGAAGAATGAAACCTCTTCTAGAGAACAAGATCATGCCCACCACCAAGGCTAGGACATGGAGTTTTAAGAACAGGTAAACTGAGATAATGAGATTTTTGTTATATTGTTAACGAGAATTTAAAGCCAGTGAGAGGTTGACAGTGGATGAGACCTCAATAAGACATATGGTGAACTCACAGCACCTCCAATAGGGGTTCTGACTCTGCCTCCTTGCATTTGTTCCATCTACCAGTGCAGTCTTACTTGTGTGTTGGCTCTGCTTGGCATTGCTACATAAAGTGTTTCTATAATGGGTGCAGTGTGTGTGGTGCACACGGGGACCTAGATATGGGGGAAGGGCCATCACACACACTACGCCCATAGAATATACTTACCTCTCCGGAGCCCAGCGGGCACAAATCACATGGAAAATGGCTTCTGAGGCCATTTCCGAGTGATTTGCACATCCGCTCTGGAGGTGTCCCAGGGAACAAGGCGCGGGCACCATGTTCCTGGAGACCTGCGCATGTGCAGTAGGCTCTGGCTTTAAGCCAGCATCTACTATCTGCCGGAGAGGAAGGGGCCCGCGACGGAGGCTGCACGCGAGTCCCCTCCTCTCTTAAAACACCCCTGCATTGCTGGGACTCCACTTACCTTTGCATACTACATAGGACATGCCTACCACTGCAGTGGTCCTGCCTACTGTTGGAAGTAGTTGTGCCAAATGTATGTATAATCAGTGTCTTCTGCCTGAGTATCAAAACATATGCAGTTTATTTCAGTTTCTTCCACCATTTGTTTCTGAATGTAGGTTTTATCATATTTATAACTAAATAGTAATTCCTTTACTGAAATATACACATTTCTTAAGTACGTGAAAATGGGGCCGGTCATGTACAGTATGTGGCATTTTCACTTTTATGATACGGTTCTAAGTTCTGGAACATTCTGCTTTGTGTACACTAGAGAGCACTATAGATTGCAGAGTTTGTCACCTGTTATTTTACTATACTATAAAATGAGATTCTAAAAACAAATCAGACATTATTTTTAATATATCATTGTTATCCAGATGTATCACAAACCTGTGAGCTAGTATATTACACATGTATATAAATTCACCCCTAATGTAGGAAACAAAGGGGCATATTTATTAAGCACGTTGAAGTGATAAAGTGGAAGGTGATAAAGGACCAGCAGGTGGTCCAGCGCCCTTTTTTTGTCTCGTAGTGGCAGTGTTTGAAGCCAAGCAGCCGCCCCGAAAATGGTCCGGACACGAATGCATCGTCTGGGCCACACCCACAAAACGCCATGTCAACAGTACCTGACAGCCGCCTTCCGGGATGCGGTCGCATGGTGAAGGGTTGCACATACGCACTATGGCAGTGTGCGTGCGCAGACCCAATGGACACAGCCACTGAATGCGAACGCAGTGACTGCGTCCATCTCTGAATAAGGCCCATCGACTATTATAATGCATTGAATAATTTATTGTAATCATCAAAAACAGCAGTATAAATTAGATTACATTGTGCATTTCTGGAGTGGAGGTCGAAGATAACTTATATTAAACCTCTACGCTATCGAATTGGTCTATTGGAGGACTTTTAATGGTATGCAGTAAAAACTCTTTTTACTCTTGTGCCATTTACAAATTTTATTGATCTACAGCAGTGATTTTCAACCTTTCTCGACTCGCGGCACACCTAACAAGACTTCAAAATTCCCAAGGCACACTATCGGTTACCCACGGGGGAAAAAAACAAACATTGGCCCCCACAGATATCAAATAAGCACATTGGTCCCCACAGTAACTAAACACATTGGCCCTAACAGTTATGAAGCACATTGGCCCCCACAGGTATAAATCAAACGCACTGGCCCCTACAGTAATTGCACACACACTGCCCCCCCCCCCCCCTTGTAATGGCACTCACAGCCCCCACAGAAATGGCACACACTGCTAACTCCTGTAATAGTAATAACAGCCCCCACAGTAATGGTAAACACACACACTGCCCTCCCCCTCCTCCCATGTAATAGTACTCACAGCCCCCTCTGTAATGTCAGCCTGAAGTACTGCATATCCGAGCTGGAGTAGTATGAGCAGTGCAGGGCAGTCCGTAGCACACTTCAGCACCAAGCGCGGGTGGAAATGCGCACGTCACCATAGGTCACGGACCGGGCAGCAGGAGAGCTGACTGTGCTGCCGTGCATGACTGCTGGAGGACCCAGGTATCTCTGGTGTGCGGCGGAGGAGCACTGTCGGCGGGCGGCGGAGCACTGTGCAGGGCTGGCCGGTGACCGGCAGGCTGCGGCACACCTGACAACTGCTGGCGGCACACTAGTGTGCCGCGGCACAGTGGTTGAAAAACGCTGATCTACAGTATGAGAAGTGGTTTGTGGCATCTTTTGTATCTGAGCTTCCTAGAGGAGGATTAAGAGTGTGGAACTGGAACTTGTGACAAAGTAAGAATATTGAAGTGTACTATAACTGTGGAAGGTTCACTAAAATTCAGACTCAAGTGAAACATTTTTGTAAAACTCATCAATTTTCTGTTTGGGTCCCCAATTCAGAAGCGTTGATTTCTACCTTACTTTGGGGGTAATTCAGACCTGATCATAGTAGCAACTTTGTTAGCAGTTGGGCAAAACCATGTGCACTGCAGGGGGCAGATATAATATGTGCAGAGAGAGTTAAGGGCCACACTAGAACGATAATGCCCAGTTTCATTCAATCTCGGGCATTCGGGACGATATATATATCATGTGAAATTGGGCATTTTGGAGGGGTTTCCGATCCGATCCGCGCAGGGCCGTCTTAACAGCAGTGTGGGCCCCTGGGCACAGCAATGCACTGGTGCCCTTACCCATCCTCCAGCGATAGGGGTGGGGGGTACTATCAGTGGCAGCTTTGATGTCCCGCGGGCGGTAGGGGGTGTTCTATCTTCCACTCAGCATGTAGGACTTGGAGCAGAAATTTCTGATAATTACTCCTTTACTGCACAGATGGTGGGAGATGGGGCGGGAGGGAGAACACTAAACTGTAGACAGGGGACATTGGGCTGAATGAAGGGGCCTCGGTACATGACTTCCAGGGTGGTATGGGGTGTTTAATATAGGTAGGGGAGGGGTCGGTAGTGGAGTGGGCTTAATATTCTTCATTTTCTGGTGAGAGGGCAGCTTGCTTAACTGCAGATACAGTATCTCAAGTTCCTAGAAAAAGATTTCTTAATTCGTAGCTTTGAATGGGATAAAAAAATTAGAGTGCCTCACCTTTCAGGAGGTACTGGGGACTTGGGGATCAGAGTTCAGGAGCCAGAGCAATCTACCAATGAAAATATAAAACTGCATATTAGGCGTGTGGAGCTGGAGCAGGGACCAGCTGCTGGAAGGCTGATATCTCTGGTTCTGGGCATAGTAGAGACAAGCTGCCAGTGTCTACCAAAGGTGGAGACTCCCAGCTTTTGGCGTGTACTCTCAGAAAAACTGTAAGTCAGACAGAGCCCGAGAGATCTGGCTTGGAAGAGCAATAAAAAGGCTTGGATAGGGACCACTGCTTTGAAGTCAGGTATCTCTGGTTCCCTAGGGCAGATTTTCAAAAATATGGTACCCCTGGAAAGAGGGGACCCTCAGCTATCAGTCTAGGGCCCTTATACTCTTGGGGCCCTTGGGCAAGTGCCCATTGAGCCCATACGAAAAGATGGTCCTGGATCCGCGTTCCTGTGAGGGTTAGATCGGCTCCCTAGATAATTAGTGCTGCACTCATGGTATGTCGGCTCCCGCAGGCATGGCTGGGATTGCATAAGATATATTGCATGCGAAATGTACCAAATCATATGGAATCGTATGGAACCACTCCCGGGAGAGTTCAAGGGAAATCGCCTCAGACATATCGTAGTGTATGGGGCCCTTTAGATTTGGGTGGGGTGTGTTCAAACTGAAATCTAAATTGCAGTGTAAAAATAAAGCAGCCAGTATTTACTCTGCACAGAAACAAAATAACCCACCCAAATCTAACTCTAAGTACCTGGGAGCTACGGGAACAGGCGCCGGTAGTAGTCGGAGTCTGTATAGCATAGTTTCCTCTCCTGAATCCTGGGAGAAGAACTTTCCCGATTGGCACAATTTTTAATATTCAAGATAGCCATGGTGAGCAAATTATCACCCCACCCCCTTGGCCTGCTTATATCAGCCAGCATGAGACAGGGGACAGGCAGTCTGATGGCGGAGGAGAGCTGAGAAGAGCTCCTGAAGGTTTCCGGAGGTCTGGGATGGCAGCAGGCAATGCAAAAGAGCCCTTATGGCTGCCGCCACCCAGGTGAAGGTCACAAATGAAGACGACGAAGGAAGCCTTGGGGAGGCCATGCAAAAGAGCTGTAAAGGCCGCCACCCCAAGTGAAGGTGCAGATAAATATATTATTTAAACAGTCTGTGTTGCATGGTTATTTTAATATTTCCTTTACAGGGGGGCTGTAGGTACCAGCAGGCCCATATTGCCCTGCATGCTATTACTTGTGGTTTATTAAAGTGCCAGCATGCAGGGCAGGCTTGTTGGAACCCGTAGTCCCTCTGTAAAGGACAATATTTGTTACAGTATACCACGCTATCAACCCTGCACCCACCGCCCAGGGGTGGGTGGGGAAAGCTCTGGGATTTAGCCCAGGCTTTGGGTACCCTGGAGAGGGGAGACCCCTTTATTGGGGGTCCCCACTTCTCCAGGATTCCCCAGCCTGGGCTGACTAGTTAGGGAGGGGGAGGCAAATGCTTTGGCCGGGGTGACCCCATCAAGTGTGTCCGCTGGCTATGGCATTACGCCCCTACTAGTGGAGCCTGGTGCTGGTTTTAAAAATATGGGGGACCCCCACTTGTTTTGTTTTACATGTTTTTAGAACCGGGGCCAGCTCCAAGAGCCCGGTGCTGATTCATTAAATGTGTACCACACACATTTTCTCCCCTTTATTTTGTGAACCAGTACTGGCTCAAAGACCCCGGGGCTGGTTATGTTTTCGTGGGGGGGATCTCATCCTTTTTTTTTCTTAATTTTGTAATTATTAACAGAAGTGGGTGGCAGGTAGTAGCACTGCCCATTAGTGACATTTTCTACATATGACTTGTAAAATGACAATCGATTGAGGTGATGTATGAGCACTATCAAGATTTCAAGATGCAATCGAAATCTGCAGATCACTGAGACAAATCTGTAATGTATGGGCAAGTCAGATGGATAGTAAAAACACACAGCGGCGATGCTTTTGCACCCGCCAAGTAGAGCCCTGTCTGCGCTGCCTAGCTGCACTGGCAGGTGGCTACCCACCATGTTCTGGGTCGCAGCGGCTGCGTGTGACGCCAGCAGCGGTCTGAACATGTCTGCGTTGACCGGACCGTGCCCCCCCAACGGCGTTCTAACGCTGTTGGCACGCCCCCTCCAACCCCGCGAACGCCTCTACCTGTCAATCAGGCAGAGGCAATCGAATCAGTGAGATGTTTTTGCACTACAAAAAGGGCATCAGGCTGCAATCACTGTTGAAGCAGCGATCGGGTCTGAATTAGGCCCATTGTGTACCCTGATGTGCTTCTTTGAAACT
Source organism: Pseudophryne corroboree (assembly GCF_028390025.1). Classification (NCBI taxonomy): domain Eukaryota; kingdom Metazoa; phylum Chordata; class Amphibia; order Anura; family Myobatrachidae; genus Pseudophryne; species Pseudophryne corroboree. Next base: position 559,900,807 of record NC_086444.1, read on the forward strand.
AAAGGCCTAACAACATTATTTTAAAGAATTTAATGCATAGAAGGTACACGTTCCATGACAAAACACAGCTTATTCAAAAATGCTCATATACTGCCGAGCGACAGTGGAGGAAATCACACTCTAAGGCAGACTTCCTCCATTTCAAACTTATGCTCTCATCCTATCAGTGCTGTACTCTCCATCGCTAAACAGTTGTACTTCAAGAACTTCATCTTCTCCCAGTCTTCAAACCCCTCCTTACTCTCTGCTCTTGACTTTGGCACTTACTTCACATCCAAAATTGACTCAATACATCAGGATATCACATCCCACCAAACCATAAGTAACCAGCCACCTCCTTTCCCTTGTAGCCTATTGTCTACAACTGCCTTACTGCCTTTCTTTACTCCCACTCACTGCTTGATCCATTCCATTCCATTCCACCGAAACTGCCCTCAAGAAAGTCTGCAATGACCTCCTTTCTGCTAAATCCAAGGGCCATTACTCTCTGCTTATTCTCCTTGACCTAAACACAGATTATCTCTGGCTGACTAGTGCGCCCAAGAAAATACAATAATAAAATGAGAGAAATGAGTGTACTCCCCTGATGGGTGGAATTCTGGAGGTGTTCCGCTTGGTTCTTAGGATAATGTAGAGCATGAGGGGAACAAAGAAAACAGAGAGAATCCTTGTGTAGTACTGTTGGGTATGATTGCACTTATATACAGTGGTGAGTTGACACTTCAATAATGGTGATATATTTCGGGGTCACATACCCCTGCACCAAATCACTCACAATCAAAGGTTGAAATACAGGCTTCTCGTAAAGTTAGCAGGAAAACCGTCACCATATAGATTCAGGGGAAGCCCCCTTCAAATTAAAACTCACAGAATGGAAACTTGTGTTCAGGCACATAGGGCAAACAATCACGTGGATCCAACACCAAATATAGGGACCAGGGGACACCCCCTGTCACCAAAACACTTACAGGCTAAAACTTGTAATAATGCATGGTAGGTGGGTCATTATCCTTTTCCTTATTGATCCACACCTTGACAAAGATCCCTAGAGGATCGAAACGCGTAGGTGGGGGTACCTGTGCTACGGTGAGGACGCTATCTGGTGAGGAGAGAATTCCGGGATCGAAATAAACGGGGCCCCGTTTTGTTTCAAAGTTATCATCTTGTCCTTGGGCTATCTCCAAAACCGGGACTGAGGTCTGAAAGATGAATGTGGATCAATAAGGAAAAGGATAAAGACCCACCTACCATGCATTATTACAAGTTTTAGCCTGTAAGTGTTTTGGTGACAGGGGGTGTCCCCTGGTCCCTATATTTGGTGTTGGATCCACGTGATTGTTTGCCCTATGTGCCTGAACACAAGTTTCCATTCTGTGAGTTTTAATTTGAAGGGGGCTTCCCCTGAATCTATATGGTGACGGTTTTCCTGCTAACTTTACGAGAAGCCTGTATTTCAACCTTTGATTGTGAGTGATTTGGTGCAGGGGTATGTGACCCCGAAATATATCACCATTATTGAAGTGTCAACTCACCACTGTATATAAGTGCAATCATACCCAACAGTACTACACAAGGATTCTCTCTGTTTTCTTTGTTCCCCTCATGCTCTACATTATCCTAAGAACCAAGCGGAACACCTCCAGAATTCCACCCATCAGGGGAGTACACTCATTTCTCTCATTTTATTATTGTATTTTCTTGGGCGCACTAGTCAGCCAGAGATAATCTGTGTTTGTGTATATTATTTGGGATCCAGGGTGTGATCCTCTATCTCAGGGCTGATTGGAGCTGCCCAATTGTGCGCACAAGGATTGTATCATTTTGTCTTTTGTCCTTGACCTCTCTGCTGCTTTTGACACTGTGGACCAGTGCCGTAACTAGACATTTTAGCGCTGTGTGCAAGATAGAGCATCGGCCCCCCCCCTACGTAAAAAAGGGGCAGTGCGTGCCGAAGGCACGTGCAAAAAATATAGGGGCGTGGCTTCACGGAGAAGGGGTGTGGCCACAAAATAATACCAATTCATATTACATATTATAGTAGTCTCCCTTATTCAAATTACGCTGCACAGTAGCGCCACTACACCAGGTACAGCCCCTCTTACACATTACGGCAGACAGCATCCCCCTTTGTACACATTACGGCAGACAGCGTGCCCTTTTTACACATTACGGCAGACTGCGTCCCCTTTTTACACATTACGGCAGACTGCGTCCCCCTTTTTTACACATTACGGCAGACTGCGTCCCCCTTTTTACACATTATGGCAGACTACGTCCCCCTTTTTACACATTACGGCAGACTGCGTCCCCCTTATTACACATTACGGCAGACTGCGTCCCCCTTTTTACACATTATGGCAGACTGCGTCCCCCTTTTTACACATTACGGCAGACTGCGTCCCCCTTTTTACACATTACGGCAGACTGCGTCCCCCTTTTTACATATTACGGCAGACAGCGTCCCCCTTTTTACACATTACGGCAGACAGCGTCCCCCTTTTTACACATTACGGCAGACAGCGTCCCCTTTTTTACACATTACGGCAGACAGCGTTCCCCTTTTTACACATTACGGTAGACAGAGTCCCCATTTTTACACATTACGGCAGACAGCGTCCCCTTTTTTACACATTACGGCAGACAGCGTGCCCTTTTTACACATTACGGCAGACAGCGTGCCCTTTTTACACATTACGGCAGACAGCGTGCCCTTTTTACATATTACGGCAGACAGCGTGCCCTTTTTACACATTACGGCAGACAGCGTGCCCTTTTTACACATTACGGCAGACTGCGTCCCCTTTTTACACATTACGGCAGACTGCGTCCCCTTTTTACACATTACGGCAGACTGCGTCCCCTTTTTACACATTACGGCAGACAGCGACTCCCTTTTTACACATTACGGCAGACAGCGTCTCCTTTTTACACATTACGGCGAACTTATTCCCCTTTTACACATTATGGCAGACAGCGTCCCATTTTACACATTACGGCGGACGAATTCCCCTTTTACACATTAGGTAGGCAGACCCTTAGACAGATAGACAGACAGACAGAAAAACAGAATAGAATAGATGATACTTATTATCTCACCGCTGGCTCAGGCAGTTAGTATCCTCGGTGCTGGCAGCTCCGGGGGCAGGGGAGAAGATGGAGGGGGGAGGGGGAGGAGGGAGCCGCAGCAGCGCAGTGTAATTGCTGGCGGCACCGCATGCAGCTGTCCCTCTCCTTCCGCATTGACTGGCCACCACCGCCACTGTGAATGTTGGGATGAGGGAAGCGCATCCCAGCATTCACAGCAGCGCTGGCCAGCCAATGCAGAAGTAGAGGGACTGCTGCAGCGGCACCACCACCAATTACTTAGCGCTGCTGCGGCTCCCTCTCTTCCTCCGGCACAGACGGCTTGTAATGAGTCAATTTGACTCATTACAAGTCGCTGACTTTAGAGAATGGGGGCCTTTGCGTCCTCAGTGCGACTGCGCTGTGTGCCAGGCACACCTGGCACACATGCAGTTACGGCACTGCTGTGGACCACCCTCTCCTACTGCAAATCCATTACTCCCCGTGTCTGCATGATACAGCCCTCTCCAGGCTAATCTCCTACCTCTCTGACCATTCCTTCTCTGTCTCCTCTCATCCATCATCTCTTAAATTATGCTGCTTGCTCTTGTGGCAATAGAAGTCTCAGCATGCACATATGAACTAGTATATAATTACACAAGAGCGACTAATAAAAGAGCTCACCCCTCTGGTTAATATATATGCTCACTTACATTAATTAATAAATGATTCTTGCTAGGTGTATACATGGTGCTGTCTTAGTAAGTCATCGTATCAGATAGCCCACTTTAACAGAAAGGCGCAGAAAAAAAGGTAAGGTGTTATTGATGTAGACTCCTGAATCTCCGCAGCCATAATAACAACTTTCATCTGGATAACAGAATTCTGATAACCTCCATTCGGCGACGCATTTCAAAACAGTCTCTTTTTCATGGCATCTGTTTTGAAACATGTCGGCCTTGCATTTTATTTATACATTGACTTACTAAAACATCGACAATCCTTTCACAGCTACCTTATACTTTTGTTGTCTATCGCTTGGTTCTTTTTTGGGCAGGCCATATGGTATTAAGTTAGGGCTGCAAGTCCATTGAAACATCTTAAAGTTATTTCTTCATTCTTTACTAAATTATTATTGCTGCCTTAATGCAGAATTTCATAATTTCAACGTAAACCTTCAGTAAAATCTTCCTCTTTTTGTGGTACTGATGTGTAATAATCAGGAGATGAGTAAATCTCCAGTGAGCCAATCAGAAGCAGTCTCTTATAATACTCCCAGCTAATTTGTAAAGAACAAAGACTACCACACCCACTGGAGGTCAATCCTATATATGTATATATAGATTGATAAATTGTGTCTTAGCCCATTACTTCAGTTTTATTACATTTATTTTTTTCTTCTGTTAGCTCTAAGATAGGGGGCATGACTGCTAGTAATCCACCATTCAATGACCAATCAAAAAAGAGATGATATAATTGTTTTGTTGCAGTGTACAGATGTATTTTTTAAGGAAATATATCATTTTTATTTCAGTGTTGAAAAAATAAAATAATTTTCATCAAAATAAAAATAAAGGTTTAACTATGCGAAACGGCAAAATTTATGTTGCATTATGTATGGATGGTAATGTTTATTTATTTCAATTTTTTGGCCTTGTTCACTACTCAGGAGACTATTTTTGGGAACCTTTGTCACTTTTATTTACGATGTGCATTTTTTCACATATATGTACCTTATAGAGGTATATTCAATTCATGTTGGATCCTTGATTGGTTCTGCATATAATATATAGTTCTATTTCCACACTGTTAATTCTCTGGGAAATATGTTTTTAGTCTCTGAATTGTTTCATTACTAAACCTTCCTTGTAGAGTTATATTGAGTTTTATCTGGGGTTATTCACATTAAAGTATTTATGTGATTAATATATAACCTTATTCTTATACCTTACATGCAGTATTTGACTTTCTGTTAATATTTATTTGGATACAATTTATTGTTCTGATTTCTGAGCACGTTGGTAATATATTTTCTCTCAGACATGCTGAATGGGGAATATTGATTCAATCTTATAAATTGCCCTCAGTCTGTTTGAATTCTCTCCCTAGATCTGTCTTGCAACAACTGTGTTTCTAACTTCTATTAGTCATCCAACAACTCATGATCTGTAAGAAATCAGGTATTTACAGACCTGCATTAATCAATTCTAATAAATCCACCATTATTTTCTTTGAATTCTTTCCCTGGCTTGGTCTAGTCAAAATTGTCTAACAACCATTGATTTTCTGTGTATTGCTCTTTTTGGTGACCTCTTCAACTACTATTTATTTTTTATGCCTATAATAACTAACTGCCAGTGGTGTTAATGACCCCAGAGTTTCTTAATATTAGAGCTTCAGCAACAACCATTCATCTCATGAACATGTGTTTCATTGGTGTATTATGGAATGGGCCATAGAACAAATCAACAACTGCTCATAATTGGTTGCCCAGCTATTAAGTTTCCTGGCTCCCCAAAGAATAACGCATTTATAATATGCTCCTCAGGAGCAGTCTGTTTTGGTTTACAGCAGATCCAGTATTACCATGCAGTTTGACCTAAACTTTTCAACTCTGCATTAGCCCCACAGTGGATATAAACAGTGGTGCTAAAAGGAAGGAGGGGAGCAGGTACTTTTTATCTGGGCCTGTTGGATTGGCCCAGAAGAGTCCCGGGTCCCAATGCCCCCCTACCTCTTCCCATTGCATAGAGCCATGCAGGTAGAGAGAGAACTGACTGCCACTGCAGCAGCCTCTCTCCCCGGCCCAGCACACACTGCTTAGTGCTGTGTGCTGAGCTGGGGAGAGAGGCAGCTGCAGCGGCTGTCAATTCTCTCTCTCCCTGTGTGAGGGAAGCGTGCGATCACTCCAGCACCCGCCGTCTGATGCCTCTTCCTTGTACGGCCGCTTCGCACCCGCAGGGGAACATAAAGTTTTATTTTTGTAAAGGAGGGGGCTTGGCCATGCCTCCCTCATTGGCCATGCCCCTTCCTTGTACTAGGTCCCGGCAGAACTGTAGACACCCCCGGATATAAAAAGTTGACATCATGTATTTGCAAATTAATTTAACAAATATCTCTGAAATTCTATTACCAGATAGGTTCAGGTATTGTTACGGGTATTAGTCAATGTGCTGGGAGGATACCAGGGGGAAGCACCCCACCCTCTGTTTGCTGTGACCCCTATCCTGTTCTAGCACCTGATAAGTATCTCTAGAGTGACTGAGCACCTACCACTGTCTGTTTGCATGTGTGAGAAGGCATTGAATAGGAGCAACATTTGGAAGGCATGCTGGTCCTTGTAGTGCTAATGGGAGATCTTCGTGCTAATGGGAGATCTTAGGGGTGTCACTAAAGGTAAGATGGCCCTTAATCTGGATGTAATTTTGTATGAGGCCTTACTGTAGACAAATCACATGGCTCTATGTGAGCACTGCTATTAGGTAGTGTTAGGACTGCTGAAGTCTTGATACGGCTCAGCAGCTAATCATGTATTTGCAAATTCATGTAACAGATACCAGGGGGGTGGGTGGGGGAGCACCCCTCTCTGTTTGCTGTGACCCCTCCCCTTTTCTAGCACCTGATAAGTATCTCCAGAGTGATTGAGCAGCTACACCCTGTGTTTGTTTATATCCTGGGAGGGTTTTGTTATTGTTAAGACTGAAACCAACATAAGTCTTGAAAGTCCTTTTTGTTAGGTTCCTGGTGCTCAGAACAAGGGAGATGTTGCGTAGTGAGTCCTGAGCACCAGAACGTGACACTGAAATAAGGTGTGGTGTGGAAATAGCCCCTAGCACCCTACCTCTGTTGTTTTACCCGTGTGGTCAGTTCACGCCTGAGTGACTATGGTTTCTTGGGCCCACGGCAGCCGCGTTTGATGGGTGGATTATGTCTGCCCAACTCCGATGCCCCCAGGTCTTAGCGTGAGACAAGGCGTGAACCGAGACAGGATAATAACAAGGGGACCTCTGACTAAAACAACAGAAAGCTAGGGGCTACTAACTACCCTAAAACTAAATATATGTGCGGCACGCCGCCAAAGGAAAAGAACAACCAAGGAAATGCTGTCCACTCGCTGACATAATACCGTTGTGTACCGGCGGTGACAGCACAAGCAGAACCCTCTGCAAAACACCAGAAACAAATTATAACCAAAGAATACTGCGGCCTGAGCCGACGGACGCGGCAAAGCCGCTACTCACGGAACCGGTACAAATACTGGCAAATGGACAGGAACCCCCAATGTAGCCGACACAGACTCTCAGAACTGGAGGACAGGCAGAATCCCAAACGACAGACCGGTGGACACCAAGAAGCCAGATATTCGACCAGGCACAGACAAAGCCACAGGACTCCTGGACAGGAACGCTTCACGGCAGGACACAGGATCAGACACTGGAATCAACACTGGAATCGACACTGGAATCGACACAGGAACCGACACTCAAAGCAGCTAGACAGACACTGCTAGACAGGAGCTCAGGAACTGGCAGGGACTAGCTCAGAACTCAAGAACTCTGGAACCCAGGAAATATCACCAGCGTCTGTGAATTGCACTGAGCCAGAATATAACAGAGAGTCTTAATTAATTATGTCGTGCAGCTGCCCTGCTGCACAACTGAGAGGTGCAATCAACAGACAGGTGAGGCTGAACACATGGGAACAAGCTGCAATTACACAGACTCACCACCGGCAGCAAACAAGAGTATTCTTAAACCAGAGCAACGGGAAATCCTGGCCTGCAAGACAACTATAAACATAAAATAGGAATGAACCACTACCTGTGGTTCATAACACTTTTAAAGTCTTTAACCAATTAACTGATGATTTTTCCCCCCACAAACCTGCTCAGAAATTGTTGTTTTTTTTTAAAATTTTTATAATATCTTAAAATATAAAAAAAAATATACATCAAGGATTTCTTTTTTGCATCAAAAGGGTCACACGTCATTCTGGGACTTGGGTCCAGCTGTGATGTTCACCGCATCCCTGAAGGAAGTCCAGGGAGCCAGAGGAAAACCATTTTTTCAGAATGGAATGGATCTCCAAATCTAAAAGCCGGGAACACAGCGAGGCAGCACAGTGCATGTGATGCAACCTGTCCAGGTACTGTAATCCTGGCTCGGGTCTTATCACATGCGACATAGCCAGGCAAGTGGTTAATGTGACCTTATTACCAACTTTACCAATATTTACATTTGTAGCACAAAATAAATGAAATGCAAAACTTAAAACATTTGTTCAAAGACTTAAAATACCCTGATTACATAAACATTCACACCCTTTCATAATGGGGCTATAGCTTAATCAATCACATTCAAAATTATGGGGCTAATTCATGTTGGATTGCAAATCGCGATCCAACCCGAATTTTTACAATGGCCCCGCGGGCGCATGCGCAGCGCCCGCACTTTCTGTGGGGGGGTTGCAGAAAAAGCGATCACCTCTGCCTGTCAATCAGGCAGCGGCGGCCGCGGGGCGGCAACGCTCTGTTTCCAGGGAGGAGAAGGTGTGTTGCGGGGCGACCCAAACGATGGGTGGAGGCGGGTGAATGGAGGCGTGTCAGGAGCGTGGTCGTGGCAGCTGCTTGACGTCACAAGCAGCCACCGCGACAGGTAAAATGACGCCAGGGCTCCTGCGGCCGAGGCTAAGGTGCGTCGGCAGGAGTCATCTTTGGTTTCTGCTGACAAGCAGAAATTGCGAAGCAATTGCAATTTTTGCTTGTAGAAGGGGGGAGGCGCCGGTCAGCATGCTGGGTGGCCTTGCAAAGCGATGGGCGACCCCAAGCATGTGACCAAAAGGATTGGCCCTTTAATAAACGCAGGTATAGTTTACTGCAGCAATCTGGGGTGGGGGATAAAATACATACTGATGGTTAGGGCCAAAAAATGTAACAAAGGAGAAATTATCAATTTTCTTCTAAGTAGCAATTGCAACCCAAAAATAATTGAAAGTCATTTAATCGCTATTGGAATAGATAACACGGTTTCCTTTTATAAAACGCAACTTTCATTTTTTTAATTTAAAAATATTTGTGGTATAATCCCATATTTTTTAGCAACACGAGTTGGTGAAATAGATTAAAGAAAGAGATACTGTTTCTTATTGATAATTTTGAGTTGGGAGCAAACAATGTCGCACTGCAGGTGGGACAGATTTAAAGTATGCAGAAAGATTTAATTTACAGATGATGTAGCGATGCTCATCTCTGCTGCAATTCAGCATGCTGCAACACGGCTTGCTGCATGGCATTCTGGACTGCAACTACGGTATTCGTAGCCAGCGATCGCTGTGAATAGGTGCAAATTGATTGATGCTGGCTGCGAATAGGTGTGGTGTTTCCAAACAGGAGCACCCCTCCATTTTTATTATGTTCTACTGGGGAACAGTCCTGGCAGTCTGTGAAACAACAAAATGGTTCCCTTCGAATGCACAACCTGTGTGGCTGCCTCTAAAAATAGATACCTGTGAGGTGATCCCCACACCCCTATAAACACCAAAAGTACACAAAGAAATGGTAACCTTCTCAGTTAGTAGCACAGTGTGTCAAACAACATGTATCATGTTATAGCAGCGGGCCAGACAATCATTTAAATCTCCACGTCCCAAGAGAGTTTTCAGGGGATCATTCAATAGTAGCAATCGCAACATTCAGAGTGGTAATTCATCAATCATGTAAAACACATGGAACAGAAAAGGATCTGCATCCAGGAATTGCATCCAAACAACCTATCTGGGATGTCCTCTGGTGACTATTATCAACAAAGCTTATTTAAGAACTGCCAGCTCTTGGCTCAACCGGTAATGGACTCACTCCTGCCACTATAGCATTGCCTTTTGTGCTCTGAATCTGTGTTTGGGATATAGTGTCATGTTATCCTTATTTATGTTGGTTTTTTTTTTGTGATTAAACCTTATTATGCTATGGAATGCCTTTCCCATGTTTTTTTTTTTTTTTTTTACATGAATGCTGAATTACCACTCTGAATGCGTAGATTTGGAAAGTGAAAATCAGAAATTGCATTGCTACTATTGAATGATCCCCTGAAAACTCTCTTGGAACATGGAGATGTAAATGATTGGATAGGCCCTTTGATTAAGGGACGTATTTTTAGCATGATATATACCATACATATTGTTTGACACACTGTGATATATGGAGTTGCCAAGTGAGGTTTCTTTGTGTAATCTTGGCAGTATGTTTCAAATTTTTCTTTAAAAAATCATGGCGGCTGGAAGAAGCATTGGTGGCACCTCCTTCTCTCAAGGCTTTACTCCACACTTCCAGTAAGTTACTTCCACTTTTGGTTACTGTATATCTAACAGTTTATTTAGAGACACCTGCCTATCGTGGCTCATGTTAAACAAAAAGTTTTCTAGAGACCCCACATCTAGCAAATACAATCAGTTTTGTGGTAACCCATGTTTTCCTCCTCCCTCCCCTTTTCTTCACTTATTATGTGATATATTTTATGTTGTTTGTTATAGCACTGTTTATTTTCCTTGATAGACAGTCATTACATTCTGTCTTGTGAAACTTCATTGTTTCTACTCAATTCCTCTGTAAGTTTCATACCCCTTTCACATCGCACAAATAACCTGGTATCGACCTGTCATGTTGCCGGGTCAACACAGGTCAGTGTGAAAGGGCCATGTCCGAATTCCCGGGTCGCCTGACCCGGTCATTCAACCAGGGTAATAAGAAGGGTTATTCCCAGGTTGAATACCGGGTCAGTGGCAGTGTGAATGGGTTGCCGAGTCCATGCAACCCGGTACCCATTCACAGCATAGGGAGAGGCGGTGCGGAGATGAGCTTATCTCCCAGCGCCGCCTCCACCCCCCGCCGCTTTGGCAACCGACCCGGCAATTTACCGGGTTGGGAAGCCAGAAGATAGTCTCCAATGCCGGATCCCATGGCCGGAAGGACCCGTTTCCAAACCCCGGGTGGGATCTGGCATTGGAGATGTGAAAGGGGTATCAGTTGACTGACATCATTGGTGTCACCCAGAGCTCCATAAAAATGATACTGTAACTGAATATTTAGGTGTTTTTTTTTTATATCCGATTGTGTTTTGAGATACTGCTAACTCCTTTTGTATACAATGTACTCTGTACTACTTTTATGAAAAATTATATAAACATATCTTTAAAGAAAAAATATCTTGGCTGATGCATCACATTCACCACACTCATGCCTCCTGCCCGAGCTCAAGATCCACAGAGCACACTACAGTTTTGTAGATGCAGTTTTAATGTTGTAATTTCAGCCATCTGTCACGGCTGCACTTGGAAATGTAGCCACCAAATATGAAGGAGATTTGCTTTACAGGTTTATTGACCAATGATACGCAATAATGAAATGGTTGGAAAAGAACAGACTTGGAGAATGAGACAATACAGATGTATCCGTGAAACCATAAGTCCCAGTAATATTGAATATATCTAAACAGATAACTGGAAACTAAAATATTCACAGGATATACTATAAAGCAGACATAATGGTGGATAAAAGGATGGAATGAGCAATGAGGAATGGAGTACAGCGGCAGGATATGAGAGACAGAACTGATGCACTGAAAGGCTACTGTACCTAAGAGCAGTGAGGTATGGGACACTGATCAGACACATGAACCAGAGGCGGAACTAGTGCCGTTCAGCCTGTGCATTGCGCTTGGGCTCGGCCCAGTGAAAGGGCCCACATCTGGCAGCATTACAATGATTCAGACTCATCTGACCTTGTTCTTTGGGCCGCCAGTAATGCCAAGTAATAATGAGCAGCTGAGTCTGAGCTGCTGTCACTGCTGCGATGGTCAGGCTGAGGGGCCACAATCCCCTCTCCTCTCCTGATTGCTCCGACCATGGATTCCAGATCCTCTCTGGCTGAGACTTTCCTTGCCACCAGAAAAGCCGTGTTCCACATGCTCAGTTCTGGGCCCAGGTAAGTAAACTGTATTATTCGTCACACACTGCCTGTCACCCTCTCACCCACTTTCTGTCAACCTTTTCCTGACGTCACCCGCTGCATCTCCCTGGGGGCTCTCACAGGCTCTCCCCATCACCCTTTGCCTCTCCCTGGCACCACCCACTGCCTCTCCTCATCACTCACTGTCTGTCTCTGTCACCCACTTCCCATCGCCCTCTCATCCACTGCCTCTCCCCGTCACTATCTCACTCTTCCTTGTGCCACCCACTGCCTCTCCGCATCACTGGCTGTCATCTACTGCCTCTTCCTGTCACCATCACCCACTGCCTCTCCCCATCAGCCACCTCTCGCTGGCACCCACTGCCTCTCCCTAACACCCTCCCCCTGATATCACCTACTGCCTCTCCCCGCCATCCTCACCGTCACTGCCTCTACCCGTCACCCACTGCCTGTCAGTCTCACCCTGACATCACCCACCACCTCTCCCTAGTTTAAACCACTGCCTCTCCATGTCACCCTCACTCACTTTTTCATCCTCTCCCTGTTACGTACTGCCTCTCCTGGTCACTCTCTCACTGTCACATGCTGCCTTTGCCCATTAACCTCTGCTTGTCACCCTCTCCCCCTCACCCACTGCCTGTCACCTTCTGCCTCTCCCTGTCACTCACTTCCTCTTCTCATCGCCTGCTCCGTCACCCACTGGCTCTCCATCTCCCACTATCTCACCATGTCATCTACTACCTCTCCCTGTCACCCACTACCTCTCCCTGTCACTCACGTCCTCTCCCCCTTACCCACTGCCTCTTCCTTTCACCCACTACCGATCACCCTCTGTCTCTCCACGACACCCTTTGCCTATCCCCAGCACACTCTTTTTCTCCCAGTCACCCTCTGCCGTGTTGTATACTATTAACTTGGAATGGGGCAAAAGAGGAGGACCCAAAGCATATTTTTGCACCTGGAGCTGTCATTGACAGAAACTGATGAACTGCAGGGATGCGAATATAGCACAGAAACTGAAGCTAGGAGCAGCGTTGTATGGGACACAAGAACTAATGCATTGAAACAAGATAAAACAGGACATTTTTCAGCAACAACTACACATCCCAGCATGTCCTGCCACAGTTTTAGCAAGCCTCAATAGCAAAACTGTGGCATGGCATGCTGGGATGTGTAGTTCCACAGCAGCTGGAGGGCCAAAGTTTAAGAACCTTGTCCTAAGTTAGAGGTTCTCAAACATGGTACTTAAGGCACCCCAATGATACAGGTTTTTAGTTTATCCATGCTTGCCCACAGGTGGCTTAATTAACACCACAGTTAATTTGATTTAATCATATGTGCTGAGCCATGGATATACCCAAAATCTGGACCATTGGGGTGCATTGAGGACCGCATTTGAGAACCTCTGCCCTAAGGGGTAAATTTACTAAATTCCATGTTTGCAATCTCGGGTGTTTGCCCATTTTTGCAAACACAGGAATTTACTAAAGCCAAAACATGGGAGGGTTGCACGGAATAGAACGTCAAAACATGAGTGATCACGCGATTATGATCAAATACACCATCGACCAAACTCCATAGACATCACTGGAATTTACCAAAAATTGTGTTTGCAAACACACCCGTGAGTTGTGCAAACTAATTTGCTCCACTAGTGTGATGCCTTGGGTTGGTTTGGCTGGGCTTGTTTAGGGTGTCCCATGCCCTAGACTTTAACCCTTAGAATGTTGGGGACTTATTCGATGAGGTTATCTGGACATGGTGGGTAAGTCCATAATCTTGGCCATGATTATGCTAGAAAAGCTCTATTTATTGCAAAATGTATTATTCTAATTAGTAATATGCAAATAGTATACCTGAATCTTTTTTTCTGTGTGTGTGGCACTATAAGCCTCTGCAAGGTAGCACCTCTCATTACATGTAGTTAGGGTATGCAGTCTAAAGCCCCTCTCTATACCTCTAGCTACTCCTACCAACGCACACCTCCATTTTCTTAGGCAATTTCAACATCCCAATTGATATCCCCCTGACTCTAAACTCCTTAACTTCACATTTTCACGCTGTCTGTCCCAGTGGACCTCCTCAACCTCCCATGTAAATGGGAGTTCACTTGATCTGGTCTTCACTCACCATTGTGATATTTCTGATTTTTCCAACTCCCCATTTCCCCTCTCTGACCACCACCTGCTCTCTCTTAACTTATCTCTCTCTGCTTCTCTCTCTTTACCTCCAAAGGGTACAATCACTAAGTGTAATATTGAGGCTATTGACACCACTTCCCTATCCTTCCTGTTCAGTTCACTTCTCTCTCCTATTCTCTCTGTCATGTCCTGAACAAGCCACTTCCCTATACAATGCACCCCTTACCTCTGCTCTTGACTGTCACTCCACGGACTATTCACCATTGCAGATCAATGCCTCAAACCTGGCACACCAAATGCACAAGATATCTGCAAAAATGCTCACGTACTGCCGAGCGACAGTGGAAAAAATCATGCTCTAAGGCAGACTTCCTCCATTTCAAACTGATGCTCTCACCTTTCAGTGCTGCCCCTTCCCTCCCTAAACAGTCATACTTCAATAACCTCATCTCCTCCAATTCTTCAAATTCCCAGCACCTCTTTGCAACTGTCAACTCCCTCCTCTGCCCATCCCCACCTCATCTCCCTTCCTCACGCTCTGCTCTTGACTTTGCCACTAACGTCACATCCAAAATGGACTCCATACATCAGGACATCACATCCCACCAGATCATCAGCAACCAGCCACCTTCTTTCCCTTATCACGCCACCCTATCCTTCTTACCAACTCTGACATCTTTCTCACATGTATCTGGTGAGGAAATCAGGGCCTCATCCGTACCTCCCCCATTCCACCTCCCCAGTTGAACCTATCCTCTACCACCTCTCTCCTTCTGCCTGTTCTGGTCTTGCCCACCTCCTCATTCTCACCCTCTCATCAGGCACTGTCACCTCTGCCTTCAAGCATGCACTCATTTCCACTATTCTTAAAAAACCTACACTTGATCCACACACACTCTTCAACTACCGACCCATCTCTCTCCTTCCTTTTGCCTCCAAACTCCTTGAGTATATTGTCTACAACTGCCTCACTGTCTTTCTTCTCTCTCACTCACTTATTGACCCATTCCAGTCTGGCTTCCATCCTCTCCACTCCACTGAAACTGCCCTCACAAAAGTTTGCAAAGACCGCCTTTCTGCTATATCAAAGGGCCACTACACTCTGCTTATTCTTCTTGACCTCTCCTTTACTTCCTTGGTCTGCATGATACTGTTCTCTCCTGGCTATTCTCCTACCTCTCTGACCGTTCCTTCTCTCATGACTCCCACTTCCCCCCATTTCCACTAACTGTAGGTGTCCCCCAAGGTTGTATGCTTAGTCCTCTCCTTTTCTCTATCTATACAGTATGTCCTCTTTCAGCAAGCTCATTAGCTCTTTTGACTTACAATATTATCTTTATGCTGAGGATACTCAAATCCGCTTTCCTCCACTGACCTTTTCCCCCCTCCTCATTCATATCGCCAACTATTTCCTCTTGGATGTCCCAACGCTTTCTTTTTTTTGAATAAAATTTTTATTCCATTTTCAATTGCAAATGACACACAGGAATCGGTATAAGATTCATATAAATGAAAAAATAGGCAAGTAGAGCAGTGATAACAAATATACAATAGCAATACTTTCACATAACCAGTAGAAATAATGGTGGTCATTCCGAGTTGTTCACTCGCTAGCTGCTTTTAGCAGCATTGCAAACGCTAGGCCGCCGCCCTCTGGGAGTGTGTCTTAGCTTAGCAGAATTGCGAACGAAAGATTAGCAGAATTGCTACTGAATAATTCCTTGCAGTTTCTGAGTAGCTCCAGACCTACTCCTAGATTGCGATCACCTCAGTCCGTTTAGTTCCTGGTTTGACGTCACTAACACGCCCTGCGTTTGGACAGCCATTCCCCCGTTTCTCCAGCCACTCCTGCGTTTTTACCTGGCACACCTGCGTTTTTTAGCACACTCCCTGAAAACGGCAAGTTGCCGCCCAGAAACACCCACTTCTTGTCAATCACACTACGATCACTCGAGCGTTGAAAAAAAATGTCGCTCGAGCTTGTGCAAATCTCCAAAGTTTTGTATTAAATTACTAAGCGCATGCGCGCTGTGTACCATGCGCATGCGCATTTTCCACCTAATCGCTGCGTTGCGAAAAACGGCAAAGAACGAACAACTCGGAATGACCACCCATGACTGTAGTGAAAGGCTGCCAGTCTTTTAGAAAACACGAACAGTCATGGTGAAGTAAGAGCATATACAAGTCATTTTAGACATACAAAATGCAATTGGAACGGCTTCCGATATACCAGGAAACCGGTAAACAAACATAAAACAAATATAAACACCAATGGGTAAGACAAGGAAAAGAGAAGGCAAACAGGATTAGGAGTAGGGCGGGGAGTGGGTAGAAGGATCTGCATGAATATTCAAAATGGGACAAAGCATGCTCACAATAATGTTTCAGGCTAGTAATAGCGAGACACAATACATTCAGCACACCTATAATGGCAAGAAATTTCCTGCTTAGAACACTAATCACGACTTAACACCCTCTAAATCTATCTGTCTATATAGAAACCATGATGTCGATTAAAAAATCGTAAATACATGCTCTCGTTGGCGAGGTTCTAGGGAGTCAATAAATGGATTCCATTTCCTATGGAATCGAGACACATCTTGTTCAATATCTGGGAGTGTGGAATGTCTATCAAAATATAACAGTTTTACTGCAGATGGGAACGGAGGAGATGTAACCGTCCAATTTTGCATGATAACTTTTTTGCCACAGGAATAATTGTGGTGAGTAGAGGAATAACATTCAGTTTTTCTGTACCAAGATCCCAGTTATCGAACTTCGCACATAATAAAGCCAGTGCATCTGGCCGAAGAAGAAGGAAAAATAGGATTTTAATATACCTACCGGTAAATCCTTTTCTCGTAGTCCGTAGAGGATGCTCGGGTCCATTTAGTACCATGGGGTATAGACGGTTCTGCAGGAGCCTTCGGCACTTTAAGACTTTTTTACAGTGTGAACTGGTACTCCCTCTATGCCCCACCTCCAGACCTCAGTATAGGAACTGTGCCCGGGGAGACGGACAAACTTCGAGAGAAGGATTTACTTTAAGCTAGTGGCGAGATTCACACCAGCTCACACCGTTCAACCATGCCACACAACATGGCATACAACTCAAAACATGCCAACGAGCATGAATAACTTTACAGCAACTGCTGAATAACAACTTAACACGTGATAACTTGTGTAAGAAGAAAAAATATAATGAGGAAAAAGGAGCACTGGGCGGATGCCCAGCATCCTCTACGGACTACGAGAAAAGGATTTACCGGTAGGTATATTAAAATCCTATTTTCTCTTACGTCCTAGAGGATGCTGGGGTCCATTTAGTTCCATGGGGATGTACCAAAGCTCCCAGTATGGGCGGGAGAGTGCGGATGTTCCTGCAGAACTGACTGACCAAATTTAAGGTCTTCAGCAGCCAAGGTGTCAAACTTGTAAAACTTAGCAAACGTGTTTGCCCCCGATCAAGTAGCTGCTCGGGATCAATCCTGCCGTGGAATGAGCATGCTGAATCGTACATATGATCCAGCATGCAATCGTCTGCTTAGAAGCAGGACACCCAATCTTGTTGGGATCATACAGGATACACAATGCTTCTGTTTTCCTAAAACGAGCTGTTCTCGTGACATAAGTCTTCAAAGCTTTGACCACATCCAAGGACTTTGAAACAGCTGAGGTGTCAGTAGCCACTGGCACCACAATAGGTTGGTTCATATGGAAAGGAGACACAACCTTTGGAAGAAATTGCTGACACATTCTTAGTTCAGCCCTATCTTCATGAAAGATCAAATAAGGGCTCTTGTGAGACAAGGCCCCTAACGCAGACACCCGCCTTGCGGATGCCAAGGCCAACAGCATGACCACTTTCCAAGTGAGAAACTTTAACTCAACCTCTTGCAGAGGTTCACACCAATCTGATTGAAGGAACTGCAACACCACGTTAAGATCCCATGGTGCCGTAGGAGGCACAAATGGTGGTTGGATGCGCAGAAACCCCTTCACGAACGTTTGAACCTCAGGAAGGGAAGCCAACTGTTTCTGAAAGAAAATGGACAAGGCCGAAATTTGGACCTTGATAGATCCCAATCTTAAACCTGCATCCACACCAGCCTGTAGAAATAGGAGAAGACGTCCTAATTGAAGCTCCACCATTGGAGAATTCTTGGATTCACACCAAGATACATATTTTCTCCAAATATGATGGTAATGTCTAGACGTTACTCCTTTCCTGGCCTGAATAAGTGTGGGAATTACTTTGTTGGGAATACCCTTTTGGGCTAGGATCTGGCGCTCAAAAGCCATGCCGTCAAACGTAGCCGCGGTAAGTCTTGATAAACAAACGGCCCCTGCTGAAGCAGGTCCTCGCGAAGAGGAAGAGGCAGAGGATCTTCTATCAGTAACTCCTGAAGATCTGGATACAAAGCCCTCCTTGGCCAGTCTGGGACAACGAGGATCGGCCGAACCTTTGCTCTTCTTATGATCTTGAGAATTTTTGGTATTAGTGGAAGCGGAGGTAACACATACACCGACTGGAACTCCCACTGGGTCACCAGTGCATCCACTGCTATTGCTTGTGGGTCTCTCGACCTGGAACAATATTTCTGAAGCTTCTTGTTGAGACGAGATGCCATCATGTCTACTTGAAGAACGCCCCAACGACTTGCTACCTCTGCAAAGACTTCTTGGTGGAGACCCCATTCTCCTGGATGGAGATTGTGTCTGCTGAGGAAGTCCGCTTCCCAGTTGTCCACTCTCGGAATGAAGATTGCTGACAGAGCTCTTGCATGTCTTTCTGTCATGTATTTTTGTCACCTCTGCCATTGCCGCTCTGCATTTCGTTCCGCCCTGATGGTTTATACAAGCCACTGCTGTTACATTGTCTGACTGAATCTGTATGGGACGATCTTGAAGAAGATGCGCCGCTTGTAGAAGGCTGTTGTAAACGGCTCTCAACTCCAGAATGTTTATGTGAAGAAGTGTTTCTTGACTTGACCATCTTTCTTGGAAGCTTTCCCCTTGCGTGACTGCTCCCCAACCTCGGAGACTTGCATCTGTGATCACTAGGATCCAGGCTTGGATCCTGAACCTGCATCCCTCTAGGAGGTGAGAACTGCGTAGCCACCACAGGAGCGAGATTCTGGCTTTTGTCGACAGGAGTATCCTCTGGTGCATGTGTAGATGCGATCCGGACCACTTGTCCAGTAGATCCCTCTGGAACACCCTGGCATGGAATTGGCCATACTGTAGAGCCTTGTAGGCTGCTACGATCTTCCCCAGCAGAAGGGATGCACTGATGAATCGACACACGTGCTGGTTTCAAAATTTGTTTGACCATCTTCTGGATTTCCAGAGCCTTTTCCACCGGTAGAAATAGTTTCTGTACGTCAGTGTCCAGTATCATTCCCAGAAATGATAATCTCATCGTCAGTTCCAACTGTGATTTTGGAAAGTTTACGATCCAACCATGCTGTTGAAGCACCGTCAGGGATAGTGCAATGTTCTGCACTAACTTCTCCCTGGATCTCGCTTTTATCAGGAGATCATCAGGTAAGGAATTATGTTGACTCCTTTCTTGTGAAGGAGAACCATCATCTCTGCCATCACCTTGGTGAATACTCTCGGTGCTGTGGAGACCCTAATGGCAATGTCTGGAACTGGTAGTGGCAGTCCTGAAACGCAAACATCAGGTATGCTTGATGTGGAGGGTAAATGGGAACATGCAAGTAAGCATCCTTGATGTCCACCAACACCATACATTCCTTCTCCTCCAAGCTGTAGATTACTGCTCTCAGGGACTCCATCTTGAATTTGAACCTTTTTAGCTAAAGATTCAACAATTTTAGGTTTAAAATCGGTCTGACTGAGCCGTCCGGTTTCGGTACCACAAACAGGCTTGAATAAAATCCTTTTTCCTGTTGTAACCAAGGGACTAAGGTAATTACCTTGTCCTGACATAATTTCTGTATTGCTTCTGTTATATTTCTTCTGTCTTGAACAGAAACTGGTAAGGCGGATTTGAAAAATCGGCATGGGGGGAGATCTTGAAACTCTAACTTGTAACCTTGGGATACTATTTGTGGTATCCAAGGATCCAGATCTGATTGTACCCAGATCTGACAGAAGAGTTTTAGATGTGCCCCCACCTGAGCGGACTCCCGCAGGGGAGCCCCAGCATCATGCTGTGGTTTTAGCAGAAGCAGCAGCTGACTTCTGCTCCTGCGATCCTGATGCTGTTGTAGGTTTCCTACATCTTCCCCGCCCTCTTCCTGCAAAGAAAGGGGGTACCTTTGGCTTTTTTGTGTTTGTTGGGCCGAAAGGACTGCATCGGATGCAAATGATATGCTTTCTTTGCAGGTGCCGCCGCATAAGGAAGAAATGCTGATTTACCTGAGGTAGTCGTTAAAATCATGGCATCCAGCTGGTCCCCAAATAGCGCCTCACCCTTGTAGGGGAGCGCATCAATATTCCTTTTTGATTCTGCATCTGCATTCCATTGGCGAATCCACAGTGCTCTGCGAGCTGAAATCGCCATAGCTGAGGATTTTGATCCTAATAAACCAATATCCTTCATAGCTTCCACCAAGTATCCTGCAGAATCCTTTATGTGACCGAGAGTTAAGACCATATCATCCTTATCAACTGTGTCTATATTTGCGAGCAAGTTGTCTGACCATTTTTCAATAGCGTTACCTACCCATGCACAAGCAATGGTGGGCCTAAGTAACGTTCCGGTAGCCATATAAATAAGAATTTACTCACCGGTAATTCTATTTCTCGTAGTCCGTAGTGGATGCTGGGTACTCCGTAAGGACCATGGGGAATAGACGGGCTCCGCAGGAGACTGGGCACTCTAAAAGAAAGATTAGGTACTATCTGGTGTGCACTGGCTCCTCCCTCTATGCCCCTCCTCCAGACCTTAGTTAGGGAAACTGTGCCCGGAAGAGCTGACACTACAAGGAAAGGATTTGGAATCCAGGGTAAGACTCATACCAGCCACACCAATCACACCGTACAACTTGTGATAACTATACCCAGTTAACAGTATGAACAACAAATGAGCCTCCTTAACAGATGGCTCATAACAAAACCCTTTAGTTAAGCAATAACTATATACACGTATTGCAGAGAGTCCGCACTTGGGACGGGCTCCCAGCATCCACTACGGACTACGAGAAATAGAATTACCGGTGAGTAAATTCTTATTTTCTCTGACGTCCTAGTGGATGCTGGGTACTCCGTAAGGACCATGGGGATTATACCAAAGCTCCCAAACGGGCGGGAGAGTGCGGATGACTCTGCAGCACCGCATGAGCAAACTCAAGGTCCTCCTCAGCCAGGGTATCAAACTTGTAGAATTTTGCAAACGTGTTTGACCCCGACCAGGTAGCAGCTCGGCAAAGTTGTAATGCCGAGACCCCTTGGGCAGCCGCCCAAGAAGAGCCCCCTTCCTCGTGGAATGGGCTTTTACTGATTTAGGATGCGGCAGTCCAGCCGCAGAATGTGCAAGTTGAATCGTGCTACAGATCCAGCGAGCAATAGTCTGCTTAGAAGCAGGAGCACCCAGCTTGTTGGGTGCATGCAGGATAACAGCGAGTCAGTATTTCTGACTCTAGCCGTCCTGGAAACATAGATTTACAGGGCCCGGAATACATCCAGCAACTTGGAGGCCTCCGAGTCGCGAGTAGCCGCAGGCACCACAGTAGGTTGGTTCAAATGAAACGCTGATACCACCTTAGGGAGAAATTGGGGACGAATCCTCAATTCTGCCCTGTCCCTATGGAAGATCAGATAAGGGCTTTCACATGACAAAGCCGCCAATTCTGACACACGCCTAGCCGAAGCCAAGGCCAAATATATATATGACCACTTTCCACGTGAGATACTTCAACTCCACGTTCTGAAGTGGCTCAAACAATGTGATTTTAGGAAAACCAACACTACGTTGAGATCCCAAGGTGCCACTGGAGGCACAAAAGGGGGCTGAATATGCAGCACTCCCTTAAAAACGTCTGAACTTCAGGCAGCGTCTTTTCAAGCCGTTAACAGCGTAGGAATCACTTCATCTGGAACGCCCTTTTCCGTTAGGATCCGGCGTTCAACCGCCAAGCCTTCAAACGCAGCCGCGGTAAATCTTGGAACAGACAGGGCCCCTGCAGTAACAGGTCCTGTCTGAGAGACAGAGGCCATGGGTCCTCCGAGATCATTTCTTGTAGTTCTGGGTACCAAGTTCTTCTTGGCTAATCCGGAACTACGAGTATAGTTCTTACTCCTCTCTTACTTACTATCCTCAGTACCTTGGGTATGAGAGGAAGAGGAGGGAACACATAAACCTACTGGTACACCCACGGTGTCACTAGTGCGTCCACAGCTATCGCCTGAGGGTCTCTTGACCTGGCGCAATACTTTTTTAGCTGTTTGTTGAGGCGGGACGCCATCATGTCCACCTGTGGCCGTTCCCAACGGTTCACAATCTACGTGAAGACTTCTGGATGAAGTCCCCACTCTCCCGGGTGGAGGTCGTGCCTGCTGAGGAAGTCTGCTTCCTAGATTTCCACACCCGGAATGAACACTGCTGACAGTGTTAGCACGTGATACTCCGCCCATCGGAGCATTCTTGTGGCTTCTGCCAACGCCATCCTGCTTCTTGTGCCGCCTTGTCGGTTTACATGGGCGACAGCCGTTATGTTGTCTGACTGAATCAGCACCGGCTGGTTTTGAAGCAGGGGTTCTGCTTGCCTTAGGGCATTGTAAATGGCCCTTAGGTCCAGAATATTTATGTGTAGGGAAGTCTCCTGACTCGACCATTGTCCTCGGAAATTTCTTCCCTGAGTGACTGCTCCCCAACCTCGGAGGCTTGCATCCGTGGTCACCAGGACCCAGTCCTGAATGCTGAATCTGCGGCCCTCGAGAAGATGAGCACTCTGCAGCCACCACAGCAGACACACCCTGGCCCTCGGGGACAGGGTGATCAGCCGATGCATCTGAAGATGCGATCCTCACTTGTCTAACAGGTCCCACTGAAAGGTCCTTGCATGGAACCTGCCGAAGGGAATTGCTTCGTAAGAAGCTACCATCTTTTCCAGGACTCGCGTGCAATGATGCACCGACACCTGTTTTGGTTTCAGGAGGCCTCTGACCAGAGATGACAACTCCTTGGCCTTCTCCTCCGGGAGAAACACCTTCTTCTGTTCTGTGTCCAGAAACATGCCCAATATCAGCAGACGCGTCGTAGGAACCAGCTGCGACTTTTGGATATTCAGAATCCAGCCGTGCTGTTGTAGCACTTCCTGAGATAGTGCTACTCCGATCAACGACTGCTCCTTGGACCTCGCCTTTATAAGGAGATCGTCCAAGTACGGGATAATTATAACTCCCTTCTTTCGAAGGAGTATCATCATGTTGGCCATTACCTTGGAATACACCCTCGGTGCCGTGGACAGACCAAACGGCAATGTCTGGAATTGGTAATGTCAGTTCTGTACCACAACCTTGAGGTACTCCTGGTGAGGTGGGTAAATGGGGACATGTAGGTAAGCATCCATGATGTCCAGTGATACCATGTAATCCCCCTCTTCCAGGCTTGCAATAACCGCCCTGAGCGATTCCATTTTGAACTTGAACTTCCTTATATAAGTGTTCAAGGATTTCAAATTTAGAATGGGTCTCACCGAACCGTCTGGTTTCGGTACCACAAACATTGTGGAATAGTAACCCCGTCCCTGTTGAAGGAGGGGAACTTTTATTTTCACCTGCTGGAGGTACAGCTTGTGAATTGCCGCCAGTACTACCTCCCAGTCCTGGGGAGTAGCTGGCAAGGCTGATTTGAGGTAACGGCGAGGGGGAGATGCCTCGAATTCCAGCTTGTATCCCTGAGATACCACTTGTAGAACCCAGAGATCCACCTGTGAGCGAACCCACTGGTCGCTGAAGTTCCGGAGACGCGCCCTCACCGCACCTGGCTCCGTCTGTGGAGCCCCAGCGTCATGCGGTGGACTTAGTAGAAGCAGGGGAGGATTTTTGTTCCTGGGAACTGGCTGTCTGGTGCAGCTTTTTTCCTCTCCCCCTGCCTCTGGGCAGAAAGGAAGCACCTTTGATCCGCTTGCTTTTCTGAGGCCGAAAGGACTGTACCTGATAGTACGGTGCTTTCTTAGGTTGTGAGGGAGCCTGAGGTAAAAATGTCGATTTCCCAGCTGTTGCTGTGGATACGAGGTCCGAGAGACCATCCCCAAACAATTCCTCACCCTTATAAGGCAAAACCTCCATGTGCCTTTTAGAATCAGCATCACCTGTCCACTGCCGGGTCCATAATACCCTCCTGGCAGAAATGGACATTGCATTAATTCTAGATGCCAGCCGGCAAATATCCCTCTGTGCATCCCTCATATATAAGACGACGTCTTTAATATGCTCTATGGTTAGCAAAATAGTATCCCTGTCGAGGGTATCAATATTATCTGACAGGGTATCAGACCACGCTGCAGCAGCACTACACATCCATGCTGAAGCAATTGCAGGTCTCAGTATAGTACCTGAGTGTGTATATACAGACTTCAGGATTGCCTCCTGGTTTCTATCAGCAGGCTCCTTCAAGGCGGCCATATCCTGAGACGGCAGTGCCACCTTTTTTGACAAGCGTGTGAGCACCTTATCCACCCTAGGAGATATCTCCCAACGTGACCTATCCTCTGGCGGGAAAGGGTACGCCATCAGTAACTTTTTAGAAATTACCAGTTTCTTATCGGGGGAACCCCACGCTTCTTCACACACTTCATTCAACTCATCTGATGGGGGAAAAAACACTGGCTGCTTTTTCTCCCCAAACATAATACCCTTTTTGGCGGTACCTGGGTTAATGTCAGAAATGTGTAACACATTTTTCATTGCCGTAATCATGCAACGGATACCCCTTGTGGATTGTGTATATGTCTCATCCTCGTCGATACTGGAGTCAGACTCCGTGTCGACATCTGTGTCTGCCATCTGAGGTAGCGGGCGTTTGTGAGCCCCTGATGGTCTTTGAGACGCCTGGGCAGGCACGGGCTGAGAAGCCGGCTGTCCAACGGCTGTTACGTCATCCAGCCTTTTATGTAAGGAGTTGACACTGTCTGTTAATACTTTCCACATATCCATCCACTCTGGTGTCGACCCCGCAGGGGGTGACATCACACTTATCGGCACCTGCTCCGCCTCCACATAAGCCTCCTCATCAAACATGTCGACACAGCCGTACCGACACACCGCACACACAGGGAATGCTCTGACTGAGGACAGGACCCCACAAAGTCCTTTGGGGAGACAGAGAGAGAGTATGCCAGCACACACCACAGCGCTATATAATCAGGGATTTACACTAACACAAAGTGATTTTTCCCTATAGCTGCTTTACATATACAGTTTGCTCCTAAATTTAGTGCCCCCCCTCTCTTTTTTACCCTTTGAGCCTGGAAACTGCAGGGGAGAGCCTGGGGAGCTGTCTTCCAGCGGAGCTGTGAAGAAGAAATGGCGCCAGTGTGCTGAGGGAGATAGCCCCGCCCCCTTCTCGGCGGACTTCTCCCGCTCTTATATTTATATTATGGCGGGGGATTTTTGCACATATATAGTTTATTAGACTATATTATGTGCTGTTCGCCATGTAAGGTACTCTATTTGCAGCCCAGGGCGCCCCCCCCCCCCCACACAGCGCCATGCACCGATCAGTGACCGGAGTATGTGGTGTGCATAGGGAGCAATGGCGCACAGCTGCAGTGCTGTGCGCTACCTTAATGAAGACCGGAGTCTTCAGCCGCCGATTTCCAGGATGTTCTTCTTGCTTCTGACTCTGCAAGGGGGACGGCGGCGCGGCTCCGGGACCGGACGACCGAGGCTGGGCCTGTGTTCGATCCCTCTGGAGCTAATGGTGTCCAGTAGCCTAGAAGCCCGAGCTAGCTGCAAGCAGGTAGGTTCGCTTCTCTCCCCTAAGTCCCTCGTAGCAGTGAGTCTGTTGCCAGCAGATCTCACTGAAAATAAAACACCTAACAAATACTATCTTTACTAGAAGCTCAGGAGAGCCCCTAGTGTGCAACCAGCTCGAGCCGGGCACAGATTCTAACTGAGGTCTGGAGGAGGGGCATAGAGGGAGGAGCCAGTGCACACCAGATAGTACCTAATCTTTCTTTTAGAGTGCCCAGTCTCCTGCGGAGCCCGTCTATTCCCCATGGTCCTTACGGAGTACCCAGCATCCACTAGGACGTCAGAGAAAAGGGATTTTAAGGTCGTCTCTAACTTACGGTCAGCAGGCTCCTTTAATGAAGCCATCCCTGGGGCAGGTAAAATGATTTTCTTAGATAACCTACAAACTGAGGGGGGTGACTCCCATCTTTTCCTGTCTTCTTCAGGAAAGGGGTATGCTAAACGTATTCTTCTAGGAATATGACATTTCTTTTCTGGGTTAGACCAGGATTTTTCAAAGAATGTATTCAATTCCTTTGAAGGAGGAAAAGTTATCACTAGTTTCTTATTTAAATTTAAATAAGCCTTTTCCTCAGGTTCAGGTGTTGTTTCTGTAATCTCTAACACCTCCCTAATAGCCACCCCTCTCAAATCCCCAGTGTCGACACCTGTGTCTGTGTCACCTTGCATAATCTGCGCAAGTGACCACTTTTGGGAATTTGAGGGGTCCCGTGTGGATGATGTGGAGGGATCAGCAAATAGTACATCCTCCACTGACTTTCTCCAGTATTTTGTCTGTTGTTCAGACTCAGAGAATTTTCTAGAAAGCTTTGACATATTACTTTGTAATTTTCTCACCAACTCTGGCTCCTTCTGTGAGGGAAAGGCCACCACATTACACTCCTGCATATCTAAAATGGCTTTCTCAAGGGAAGAGCTCTCTCCATTGTCTGACATGTCACAAACGTGTACTTTCACACCACAATCACACAAGGGAGCTATCGGTGACAGACTCACACTAAAATCTGTCAGAGAAATGCAGAGAGATTTTGCCAGTTCACACACTGCGCCTTGTATGAAGAGAATTGTATATGTATATTTATTATACAAAACCTTCAGCGCTTTATTTCAATATTAGGTATGCCCACCTAATGTAATAAACACTCCCCCCCCCCCCCCCCCACCTCTCTATAACACCCAGTTATTTGCTTCAGCGTTGTTATAAGGAAACAGTGTCTGTCAGCTTCTCTCTGTGATCTGTAGGAGAAAATGGCATTGAGTGAGTGTCTGGCAAGTCTGAGGAGAAGCCCCGCCCCCTGTAATGGCGCAATCCTGCCTCAGCAAGCAATGATTTTTATACTGGCTGGGGTTTGTAAATCAGAGGCTATACATGTATTTACCATTTTGCCAGTGAGAGTAATGATTTTCCATGCAGCTCAGGGCGCCCGCCCCCCCCCCGCGCGCGCCCTGCACCCTGTGTTGTGAAGGGCTGTGTGTTATGAGATGCATGCTCGCGCAGCATCCCACCGCTGCACTGTACCTTTTTGCCACCAACGATGACTGGAGGGCCCCTCTCTTGTAGGTCTCTGGTGATATTGACAATGCTAAATTCCCTTGTCGTATAAACAACCCTTTATGAAGTCTAAGAAC
This sequence comes from Pseudophryne corroboree, assembly GCF_028390025.1. Taxonomy (NCBI): domain Eukaryota; kingdom Metazoa; phylum Chordata; class Amphibia; order Anura; family Myobatrachidae; genus Pseudophryne; species Pseudophryne corroboree. Next base: position 559,928,551 of record NC_086444.1, read on the forward strand.
ACTGTACGCTGTTTGCTTAAGAAGTACCGTAATGGTACGCTAGTTGCGTAACGATCGCTCAGCCGTAGGCGAGACGCTCAAGCGTCACGTTCGCTCACAGCCCAGTGATCACAGGACACGTTATTGGCTATGACTAGAGTAATGATTCGCTATGGCGTAGCGGACGCTCGAGACCACGAGGAGATCACCAGCGGCGCAGACGCTCACAACGCTATACCTTTATGTCTAAACCTTATACCAATGAAATACACGGAATACCTTAATGTGAATACAGGGTGTAAGTGCAACCTTGTGTAACCTGACTAACTACAAAGCTGCTTGAGCGTCACCGACGCTCAAGTGAACACTTAACACTATAGGAAATACACAGATACTGGTTTAGGGTCCAAAGCCTATTAACTGTATTATATCTAGTATACTTGTAAAAAGGGGATAACAGTACAAATGATACACTACAATATAACAAAGACTTCCTAACCAAAATACAATACTATCTAATACAATACAATACTAGTCTAGGGGAGATACGAGAGAAAGAGAAGGGAAAGAGAGAGAGAGAGACGGAGAGAGATGAGAGAAATTGGCTCACAGAAAGACAATGATTACGGAGAGAAACTTACGCACAAGGGTAAACGATCGCATGCGCCTGGACATCCAGCACCCGATTTTCAGCAATGAGAACCGTTGAAGAGTGAGAGCTGGATGTGGTCGGCCTGCCTATTTATGCCCCACACACAATGCAATCTCATAGTCCCTACAATCCCATTGTCCATTGGATGAAGGAATTCGACCCTGTATCACAACAAAAGGTCATAGGTTGATTCATACAGGTGGGCTGTGACGATTTCAAACAGCTCAGGTGGGTGGGGAACTAGGTTTCCCGCCGCATACCTGAGTATGAGTAAATAGTAGAAATGGACATAAACTTCTTATGTCCATAACTATTCGCACGAGCGATTAATACGCTCCAAACCAACACCGGAATATTGCTAATTAAATACTCTTCCGATGGGTACCAAACACTGCTGTATGATTCCTGTTAGACCCTTCGTACAATACAAAGAGGGATTACTTTAAACAGGGACCTTCTATATTAACCAAACTTTCAGAAACTATCAAAGGGATCATGATCTATAAACTACATTAATTGTGAAAATATGTAACGACTGAGTCGCACGCTACGACTACATAAACTCTACCGTAAATACGCATACCGCGCCTGCGAGTGCACGCTATTGCGGGTATGCGCCTTCACGGGAGAGCGTACGCATGCGCAGCACGGACCAGTGTGCGGTGCAAATATGGCAACGTGTATGGGGATATTTTTCTGACTTTGACAGTCCACCCTTTGGCAGTCAATAATAACTGCCACCTTCTAAAACATTTCAAAAGGAGAAAAATATATGTCAGGGGTTAATTCATTTCCATGGTTGGGTGAGGGAGGAGAGAGGAGTAGGTGTGAAGAGGGTATGACCTAGTGTGATAGCAGAAGCATGTGTGTATGAGTCCATGTTTGGAGGGTCATGTATCATCGTGCCGTACGTGTTGTAAATCAAGCTTCGAGGTATTGCGAAGTATACATTTGAATTCCTTCTTATCCTGTGGTACAGGTCTGTGGATGGGCTGTCAAACTTTACCGAGCTCTTTTCGGATTTTGAACAAAATGGGGAGCACATTTTAGTTGATGATACATGAATGGGGGAGGTATGTGGTTGCTGATATCTGTGCCTGTATTCCCTATCGTCTATGTGTGTCATTACCTGAGGGTTGTAGAGATGAAGATAAAGAACACTTATGGAAAATGCAATGATATTCTATGTCAGGGAAATGTACATCTGTCGTCGAAGTTGTGTTCGGTATCTGTTGAGAGTCGTCTTCTTTGCGCTGTATTGCTCCTTGGGCATGAGCAAATAGCTTTGTCAGAGCCATCGGATTTACAAAAAAATGTTGGGCTAGCGTGAGTTTAAATGTACTAGGGAAACTGGGGATCCATGGCAAAGTTCATCAAATGTCCATTTCTCAAGTGGTCAAGACTTCATCTTTGGTGCTTGTCTGTTGTCTGTATAGCGTCTCGTCAACTTCCTCGTCCAAGGGGGTCTTTGTATCTTGGAGAAAAGCAGAAAAACAGGTGAAAGAAACGGACCGTATAATCGCATTTTCATCACATTCTGGTTTCTATTATTGGGTCATAAATCAAATCCAGGTTAATTACAGTTTCCTCACTCCTCAGGCTCATCACTTTTGTACTTTGTTTGCACCTCATTAAAGCCTGCCCGCATCTAAATATCAATCCAATCGATATAACGACACCCAAGATACATAGTAGAAACTTTCCAACATCCATTATGACTCCTTGAGCCCAGTCTCCTAAACCGGAGAACCAATTTCGCGGGTTCAACCATGACACCCAACCAGTCAGCTCATTATCTACAGCAGCAAGGGTGAGATTGTGTTTTCGACGAAATTCCCACTTCAATTGGAGAATATCGTCCATCTTTTGGTCTATGACCTCTACCGGATCCTCGGTGCTATTCGTGATATAAGTGCAACACTTTATGCCGTACTGTGTTGCCAATGTAACACAATATCCGCCTGTTACTGCTGTAAGATAATTAAGAACCATCCTATGCTGAACTAGTTCCGTTTTGTAAGCTTGAAGTTCTCTTCCAGTGTATCTAAACGTGTCATCATACATTTCAGTGATATTATCTAACAAATTGGCGAGTGCGGAAATGTATCTATAATTCATCACTCCTCGAGCGGTGCGAGTGAAATCTAACGCTACCAGAACCTGAATCCCGGTGGATTCATGGATAAGATCAGAGGCCGGATGCTCTAACCTTTCTGACAGTTGTCTTTTAACTCGGTGCTCGTAATGAGTGTGAGTATAAGGAGCTTGGGCACCACGGTGTATGTCTTTCATTTTGTCATGTGTTACAGTCATCACTTCAGGCAATACTTTTCCAATATAACACAATCCTTCAGAGTTTGGGGCAAGCCACTTGTACGCCTTTCTCCCGCATATGAAATATGCGTCATCGGGGAGAACATATGGGACGGAGAAGGACATTACCATGTTACAAACCTTCCAGGTGAAATCTCCTGACCCTAATTCTTCCATCTGCTTAATGCACGTATCAGTTTGTACGATATGTGCACAGTATCCTGGTGATACCTCTCCAACTCTAGTAATCCTATTTCCTAAGGTATATCGATACCGGAAAGATTTTCCTCTACTGGCTATGTGGCGTACAAGCTCTGTATCTGTAGGCATTCTATCTGCTCTGTGTGAAAAGGTCATGGTAAGGTTGCTCCATGACACTTCCCAATTTCCCGGCTTACGGGGGTTGGAGATATTAAAACATAAGAGAGACCTATCCACATGGTATTGGTGGAGCTTCAAACTAGGAGGGCTGGAGATGTTAAATCTCCGGTCCACCGGTCTCCCACCACTTAGCTCAAGTACCTCCCCTAACGTTAAAGGAAATGGTACTAGCCCTGATTTGCTATGACCCTGAGGTACTTGAGAGCATACCCAACAATCTGTTTGGTTTAACACGTTACCCACTAAAGAGTGATAGTCACTCAATGGATGCCGGTCCATATGGATATTAAAACTGGATTGGCATTTCTTTATGCATCCATCTTCAACCAGATTATCACAGAGCCTACAGATACAATTTTCTTCAGCTAACAATCCATCACAATTTCTTCTATCGGATCGTTTTCTGATACTCGCCTTTGCTTGTTGGTTTGGTTGATCTTGGAAAACTACGCCTCCATCATCATAATCGGAACCCATTCCAGATCCTCTCTCGACCTCTATGGTACTCTCGCCGGAACAGACTGCTCTGGTCAACATCATGGTTAACATCAAAATCCGGATCACAGTCTCTTGGGGCAAGTCCATCTTTGAGGAGGAAATAGAGAAGAATGAGAAGGGGGAAAAAGAAGTTTTAAGGGAGAGGGGATGGGAAGTGGAGAAAAACAATAAAAGGGAGAGGGGAGTCGACAACTGCTTCCGGTCTTCAAGGCTCAGGTGCCGCCTCAGTCCTCCTGGAACAGACACTCCAGTGATACAACCTCTACCGTCTGTTCCTTATCACGGGACTTCTCTGGATCAGCAACCTTTTTGCAGTGGGATGAATGGACCCAAGTCTCTCTCTCAGCAACCTTCAATGCTGTGGTGCTAGTCAATAAGACCTGGTATGGTCCTTCCCATCTATCAATAAGACAACCTGAGCGTAGAAAATTTCGTATCATTACATAATCCCCAGGTTCAATGTCATGACAATTACTATCTGGTAAATCAGGAATCACCAACTTCAGATTATCATTTTGATTCCTCAACTGCTTACTCATGTTAATCAAGTACTTCACAGTTACTTCATTGTTACATTTCAAATCATCCTGAGGGTTAATCATGACATGCGGTTGTCGACCAAACAAGATTTCAAAAGGAGACAGATTAAGAGGGGACCTGGGAGTGGTTCTGATGCTATACAAAACAATGGGTAAAGCTTCTGGCCACGTCAATCCTGTCTCTGCCATTACTTTACTCAATTTATTTTTAATAGTGCTGTTCACTCTTTCGACCTTCGCGCTCGCCTGTGGACGGTACGGAGTGTGCAGCTTGCTATCAATTCCCATCAACTTACACATTCCTTGAAAGACATCACCTGTAAAATGGGTACCCCTATCACTTTCAATGATTCTAGGGATACCATATCTACATACAAATTCCTGCACAATTTTCTTAGCTGTAAACATAGCGGTATTTGTAGCTGCTGGGAAAGCTTCGACCCAATTCGAGAAAACATCTATACAAACAAGTACATATTTCAAATTTCGACATGGGGGTAATTGAATGAAGTCGATTTGTATTACCTGGAAAGGGCCGCCGGCAGGTGGGATATGGGATGGTTCTGTAGGTATTGCCTTTCCAATATTCTTTCTCAGACAGGTAAGGCATGACATTGCTCTTTTACTCGCATGAGAGGAGAATCCTGGGGCGCACCAGTATGCTCTTACCAATTTGCACATCCCCTCCTTGCCTAGATGAGTCAGCCCGTGAGCTGCTTCAGCCAGACATGGAAGGTATGCCCTGGGGGCCACTGGTTTACCATGTCCATCCGTCCAGAGCCCTGAGGACTCCTGGCCATATCCCTTTGCCTTCCAGACTGCTCTTTCCTGTGTGGAACACAAATTCTGCATCTCACACAACTTTTGTGTGTTGATGGTATTAAATACCATCAGTTGTGTGGTGTCTGTCTGTATGGGGGTAGCAGCTGCAAGCTTTGCGGCTTCGTCTGCTCGGCTGTTACCAAGGGATACTGGGTCTTGGCTATATGTATGTGCTTTACATTTGATAACAGCCACTCTGTCGGGTTCCTGTATCGCTGTTAGAAGCCTTTTTATATATGCTGCATGCGCTATCGGTGTACCAGCTGCCGTCATGAAATTTCTGAGGCGCCATAGGGCTCCGAAATCATGTAGTACCCCGAAGGCGTATCTAGAGTCGGTGTAGATATTGGCTGACTTACCCTTAGCCAATTCACATGCTCTGGTTAGGGCGACCAGTTCAGCAACCTGGGCTGAGTGAGGTGGGCCTAGCGGTTCCGCTTCTATGGTGTCTTGGTCATCTACGACTGCGTATCCAGTACACAAGTCTCCCGAGTCTGACTGTCTATGACAACTACCGTCCGTGTAGAACGTGAGTTCTGCATCTTCCAGTGGATTGTCACTGATGTCAGGCCTTGCGGTGAAATTTTGGGTCAAATATTCCATACAATCATGTGTATCTTCCTTTGCATTAAATCCTCCTTCCCCATCACTCTCACCTTCCACCCTTTGTGCCTGACCAGGCACACCTGGGAGAAAAGTTGCAGGATTTAATGCGCTGCATCTCCTTATGGTGATGTTTACTGGGGCCATTAATGCCAATTCCCATCTTGTAAACCTTGCAGATGAGACGTGTCTGGTTTGGGCAGAATTCAATAAGGCAGATACCGCATGCGGTGTATGGATTGTGAGGTTGTGGCCTAGCACGACATCTTCGCTTTTTGTCACTAGCAATGCTATCGCCGCAACGCTACGCAAGCATGTGGGGAGGGATCGCGCTACCGTGTCTAGCTGGGCGCTGTAGTATGCTACTGGCCTGCTGGCGCCACCGTGTTTTTGTGTTAGTACACCTGCTGCGCACCCAGCACTTTCTGTTCCGTATAGTTCAAAGGGTTTCCCATAGTCTGGCATACCTAGTGCTGGTGCCTGCGTTAGGCACTGTTTGAGTCTCTCAAATGCTGTTTCGGATTCGTCTGTATGCGAAATCCGATCAGGTTTGTTTGAAGAGACCATTTCCTGCAAAGGTAACGCCAATATAGAAAAACCTGGGATCCAATTACGGCAATACCCACACATTCCTAAAAACGTCCTGATCTGTTGCTGGGTTTGTGGCAGTGTCATGTCTCTAATGGCTTGGATTCTATCAGCGGTCAGGTGTCTCAGTCCTTGTGTTAGACAGTGTCCCAAATATTTTACCTTAGTTTGGCATAATTGTAACTTGTCTTTGGACACCTTGTGTCCGGTGTCTGAAAGATGAAACAGGAGCTGTTTCGTATCCTTCAGAGATGCTTCCAGTGAATCTGAACACAGTAATAAATCGTCCACATACTGTATCAATATTGATCCACTGTCTGGTTGGAAAGACTGTAAACAATCATGCAAAGCCTGAGAAAATATACTTGGACTATCTATGAAACCTTGGGGTAACCGAGTCCACGTGTATTGGACTCCTCTGTATGTGAATGCAAACAAATATTGGCTGTCAGGGTGCAGAGGTACCGAAAAGAAAGCGGAGCAGAGGTCAATAACAGTGAAAAATTTGGCAGTGGGAGGAATTTGCATTAGGATGACAGCTGGATTAGGCACTACGGGGAACTGACTCTCAACTATTTTGTTAATCCCCCTTAGATCCTGCACTAGCCTGTAACCCCTCCCCCCACTCTTTTTAACAGGGAAGATGGGACTATTGGCTGTGCTGGACGTTCTTACCAGAATGCCCTGTTGCAGCAAGCGTTCTATTACTGGGAAAACTCCTAACTCCACCTCTGGCTTCAGAGGATACTGTGGGATTTTTGGAGCTATCCTACCATCTTTTACTTGTACAACTACTGGAGCTACGTTTGCCATTAATCCAGTGTCCTGTCCATCTTTTGTCCAAAGTGACTCTGGTATCTGAGATGTCATCTCTTCTACTTGGGATGGATTCCTATTTGTCATAATGGAATGTGACATTAATTTTGATGGGGAGTCTAACATGTCTCGTACCTCCTGAGCGTGATTCTCAGGTATGTCCAAGAATACACCTTCAGGAGTACAATAAATGACGCAACCCATTTTACATAGTAAGTCTCTACCCAGGAGATTAGTTGGTGCCGATGCAGCCAGCAAAAAGGAATGCTTGGTATGCAAAGGCCCTATTGTAATCTCGGCTGGTTTGCTAACAGGGTAGTGCTGGACTACTCCTGTTACTCCCATGGCTGGAACTGTCCTACCAGTGGTTCTCATGCCCACTGTCGAATTTATCACTGACTTGGCCGCCCCTGTGTCTACAAGAAAGTTTAAAGTTTTACCAGCTACATTGATTGCAATCTCTGGTTCACTTCCAAGACTGGCAATCAACTTAACTGGCTGCAGATTACAGGTATGGCCACACCCCTAGTGGGTATGCTGACCTCCCTGTATCCCGCTGGCAGCGACTACTTGTGAGGGGGTTAGCTGGGAACTACCAGAGGCATGCCAATCTCTGTTCGGGGGATATCTTTTTGTTTCCCCTGTATGTGGCTCGAAACTCCGCCTCTGTGGACCCTGCTCCCAATGTCGTGTGTCGTGTCGTTGTCTAGGGGGTTGAAAAGATCTTTGTACACTCTTTGTTCTACATTCTCGTGCATAGTGTCCCGGTCTGTTACAAGAAAAACATGTTATTACACTTGCCTTACCCACAGGATTCGGTGGTACATACGCAGGCTGCCTTGTGGTCAGCGCCTGTATACTTACGGACATCAACTTATCACTTTGCGACTCCCTGTGCCTAGTGATGTTTCTGTCGTGATCAATAGCAGCCTCTCTCAATGTGGACACTGACAGACCTCGCCAACATGGTTGTGTGGTCTGTACCCTAGCTTTTAATGTTTCTTTCAAACCATCCATCAGTACAGATACTGCTACTTCTCGATGGTTTGGGTTGGTCTTAATGTCTTCTATACCAGTGTACTTTGCCATTTCTAATAGTGCCCGGTGAAAATATTCTGTTGCCGTTTCGGACTCCTTTTGCTTAATGGAAAATATTTTATTCCATTTAACAACGGCTGGGAAATACTCTTTTAGCTGTAAATTTATCCTTTTTACATTATCCTTGTTGTACACGTCTGTAAGCGGTACATCTTTATCCAAGGCGCAGTCAACTAAAAATTGAGTTGCATCGACATTGGAAGGTAAACAAGCTCTTAGCAGTATCTGCCAATCCTTGTTGTTGGGTTCTACAGTGTTACCTAGATCCCTGATGTATTTTTGGCTAGCAACTAAGTCTTTCCTGGGGTCAGGAAATTCGGACACTATTGTTCTTAATTCCATTCGGGAAAATGGAGTGTACATGGCAATGTTCCTTATGGGAGTGGCTCCAGACACATCTGTTTTTCCATTGGGAACTGCTATCACCCTTACAGGAGCAATTCTAACAGCCTCATTCTGCGTAGATTCTACAACTTGTGGTACAATTGTTTCAGTGTAGTGCATGGTGCCGTACTTACCCGTTGACACGACCTCACCTATCCCTCCGCTAGGGGCTTTCGCTAATCTCGTGGGTGTTGCTGTGCCTACTGTGGTCTCTGCTATGGTGGCCGCAAGAGAGAGAGCTGAAATTGTTGCCGAATCTTCTTCTTGATCACACTCCTGAGGAAGGTTCAAAACAGGGTACAACTTGCACGGGTTAATAATAGCATGAGTTACTTGGTTAACATCATTTACATTTACAGGGTTACTAAGTGTTTGTGTTTTACAACTCAGTGCGTTTCTCTCCGCAATCAACCTCTCTCCTGCAATGTATGGTGGAGGAGGGGCTGTGGCTATCAGCTTACTGACTGCCCCAGATCCTGCCGCCAGAGCCAAACCTCTCTGTATCTCACCTTCCTGGTGCCATAACTGTAAATAATCATGATGCTGAATTCGTCTCTTTGTTGATTTTACGAGACATATCCTCCTCCTTAAATTTTGTAACACGTCTGGACTGAAGCTACCTATTCTTGGGAATTTGTCCCTGTCTTGTACAGTCATTCTCTCCCATTCATCACATAAAGATTCTGTGTGACTTCCGTATTTTTCACACATGATGTACCTTGCCGACCCAACGGGTCGGTTCTCTGAATCAACCCGAACCGAGGTTGATCGCCCCCTACCTGAACAAATGGCCCCCATAATTCTGCAGGTGTTGCTTATTCCTCCTTGGATCTTTATCTCAAGGTTTTCAGCGAACCCTTACAAACAAACCAAGATGTCCTGGGCAGGCCGGCGGTGGCGGTTTACCAAGTACCCCACTTACTTCTCGCCCACGTTGGCCAGTACTGCAATAACTGTAACCAGAGCTGCTGTACCCAACCCAGGGCCCCTGTGAACCTTCTGTTTACTGGAACATATGAGGGTTACCCGAAGGACACTTACTCTTTCCAGTAAAGTTGGGGTTGTTAGATAGTTCCTGAGTGACCAGCGAACTTCCCTTTAAAAATAAAAAATTACACAAATCACGTCAGAATGTACAGATAGCGTTTGTGACCACTTTACTCTAATGGTATTAGGTCAGATTACTAACTACTGCACACAATTACGTGCGGTCCAATCGTTCAGTACATAAGCACTACTTGTCATGTACTGAAAGATCAATGGAATCGATGTTTCCGGCCGCGATTCCTTCAGCAAGAGCTTATGGCCTATATGGGTTCTGCACCAACGCCCCCAGGGGTTGTGCCACTGGACTTTTATAGCGGACCTCTTTGTCTATTTTACCTGTTACCTTATGACCTCCTGGTCTGTTACCGTCTGTTAATGACCTCCTGGTCTGTTACCTTATGACCTCCTGGTCTGTTACCTTATGGTCCGCTATACTCTAATGCTCAAATATTATTTAACCAAGGATGCCTCCCTAGCCACCGTATATGTCACTTACACGTGTGTCCCTTGACGAGTACCCGACTTTCCTTTTGGTTCAACCTCTTAAGTTATATAAACTTATGTAATAAAAACACACTCACTCAACACATGTACACTTTGTTTCTATATCTATTTCTGCGCAGAAATTGTCTTCAGTCCAACAGTGTTACCAATTAGGAGCAGGATCTGTTAAACTAAATTTCAGATTTTTCCAAAAATAGATTTGCGTTATTTACCGCGTCGCGTTATTTATCGCCTTTGCGCTAATTATCGCTTTGCGCTAATTCAACTTTTCGTGACTTGAGCTACGTGGGCGTAACCAGACGCTACGTTGCGTAATGTACGCTGCGTGCGTCTGCCGTTTGGATTGCGTACGCAAGTCTTTTGTTAGGGACACGTGTACGCAAAACAAAGATCCACCGTAACACAATTTCTACCTTTATCAATGTAGGTGATCCCTGATCATCTACCGCACACCACACTGACTGTCTTATCTCCCAGACAAGCCGTGTGTTGGTCTATATTTTAACTATTACCTCTACTATGAAATAACAGCAAATCTCTTTTTGCACTTTCTATCAACTATAAAACTTGGCAAACAGGAATAGTGATATACGAAATTTGAAAAAGAAATGCAGATAAATGTATGCGTGCGTGTATACGCAAGACAGAAGAGAAATAAAACAGTTTTAAAAGACACAAGCGTTTTGTTCTTACTTCCGGTTCCCGGATTCCTTCAGCACTCTTTATCTAAGCGAAGCAGACGCTTATCCCGTCAGCACTGCGAGACAACCTCCCACCCTTTGCTGGGGGGATAATGTCTGCTGATCTACCTAGTGCAGATATGAGAAGGATAGGACGAGTCCCCAATTGACAATGCTAAATTCCCTTGTCGTATAAACAACCCTTTATGAAGTCTAAGAACACTGTACGCTGTTTGCTTAAGAAGTACCGTAATGGTACGCTAGTTGCGTAACGATCGCTCAGCCGTAGGCGAGACGCTCAAGCGTCACGTTCGCTCACGGCCCAGTGATCACAGGACACGTTATTGGCTATGACTAGAGTAATGATTCGCTATGGCGTAGCGGACGCTCGAGACCACGAGGAGATCACCAGCGGCGCAGACGCTCACAACGCTATACCTTTATGTCTAAACCTTATACCAATGAAATACACGGAATACCTTAATGTGAATACAGGGTGTAAGTGCAACCTTGTGTAACCTGACTAACTACAAAGCTGCTTGAGCATCACCGACGCTCAAGTGAACACTTAACACTATAGGAAATACACAGATACTGGTTTAGGGTCCAAAGCCTATTAACTGTATTATATCTAGTATACTTGTAAAAAGGGGATAACAGTACAAATGATACACTACAATATAACAAAGACTTCCTAACCAAAATACAATACTATCTAATACAATACAATACTAGTCTAGGGGAGATACGAGAGAAAGAGAAGGGAAAGAGAGAGAGAGACGGAGAGAGATGAGAGAAATTGGCTCACAGAAAGACAATGATTACGGAGAGAAACTTACGCACAAGGGTAAACGATCGCATGCGCCTGGACATCCAGCACCCGATTTTCAGCAATGAGAACCGTTGAAGAGTGAGAGCTGGATGTGGTCGGCCTGCCTATTTATGCCCCACACACAATGCAATCTCATAGTCCCTACAATCCCATTGTCCATTGGATGAAGGAATTCGACCCTGTATCACAACAAAAGGTCATAGGTTGATTCATACAGGTGGGCTGTGACGATTTCAAACAGCTCAGGTGGGTGGGGAACTAGGTTTCCCGCCGCATACCTGAGTATGAGTAAATAGTAGAAATGGACATAAACTTCTTATGTCCATAACTATTCGCACGAGCGATTAATACGCTCCAAACCAACACCGGAATATTGCTAATTAAATACTCTTCCGATGGGTACCAAACACTGCTGTATGATTCCTGTTAGACCCTTCGTACAATACAAAGAGGGATTACTTTAAACAGGGACCTTCTATATTAACCAAACTTTCAGAAACTATCAAAGGGATCATGATCTATAAACTACATTAATTGTGAAAATATGTAACGACTGAGTCGCACGCTACGACTACATAAACTCTACCGTAAATACGCATACCGCGCCTGCGAGTGCACGCTATTGCGGGTATGCGCCTTCACGGGAGAGCGTACGCATGCGCAGCACGGACCAGTGTGCGGTGCAAATATGGCAACGTGTATGGGGATATTTTTCTGACTTTGACAGTATACTCACCACTCTTCTAACTTCTGGCTGTGTTAGGGTGGCGGCAGTGCTGTGGGAGTGAGCGCTAGCCAGGCTTGGGCTATGTTCAGTACCCCTTAGGAGCTAATGGTGTCCTGTCAGCGGAAGCAGAGCCATGAAACTTAATGAGAAGTTGGTTCCTACTTCCTCCCTTAAGTCCCACGAAGCAGGGAAGCTGTTGCCAGCAGCTTCCCTGTAAAATAAAAAACCTAATAAAGTATTTTCCAACTGAAAAAAACTGAGGTATGGAGGAGGGGCATAGAGGGAGGAGCTAATTCACACTGTAAAAAAGTGTTAAAGTGCCGAAGGCTCCTGCGGAACCGTCTATACCCCATGGTACTAAATGGACCCCAGCATCCTCTAGGACGTTAGAGTAAAAATAGTATTCATAAAGTTTACGACTTTGTACCAAAATTTGCACATTTTTCCACACTCCCATATATTATGGAACAATGGGGGTCATTCCGAGTTGTTCGCTCGCAAGCTGCTTTTAGCAGCTTTGCACACGCTAAGCCGCCGCCTACTGGGAGTGAATCTTAGCTTAGCAAAATTGCGAACGAAAGATTAGCAGAATTGCGAATAGACACTTCTTAGCAGTTTCTGAGTAGCTCCAGACTTACTCGGCATCTGCGATCAGTTCAGTCAGTGACGTTCCTGGTTTGACGTCACAAACACACCCAGCGTTAGCCCAGACACTCCTCCGTTTCTCCAGCCACTCCCGCGTTTTTCCCAGAAACGGTAGCGTTTTTTCACACACACCCATAAAACGGCCAGTTTCCGCCCAGAAACACCCACTTCCTGTCAATCACACTACGATCACCAGAACGAAGAAAAAAACTCGTAATGCCGTGAGTAAAATACCTAACTGCATAGCAAATTTACTTGGCGCAGTCGCACTGCGGACATTGCGCATGCGCATTAGCGACTAATCGCTCCGTTGCGAGAAAAAAATAACGAGCGAACAACTCGGAATGACCCCCAATGTGCCTGAAACATGGCCACATTTAAGACATCTCCCCGTCTCGTCTGCAACCATGTGTTTACGTTGGGCTTGAGATATGTAGATTCTATATATAATTTTGAGTCTCCTGTAAGGAAGCTGGTGACAGATATCTCAAAGCAGTATCATAATATTTAAACAATGGGGTCTGATCTTGTAGAGAGGGAATCACAGATTTCCACGCCATCCAGTCAGAATCCCACAGAGATTTTTTTTTTCAATTATGTTTATTGAAAAATACAAACAATACAAATGATTTGAGTACAATTTTGCATACAGGTTGGCAAGTCTATAGCAAATAAAAGGGAACTAAAACTCCAGAGGAAGACATGGGAAGTGCATATATAAATAGAGATATACACAGAAATATGAAAATATCAAAAGGAGGAGTTATACAGGGTTAATTGAGAACATTCCTTGGTCTACAAAGGAAAATCATATAGTAGTATAGAATTAATTATAGCCCATTAAATGAATCTCTACCTAGAAAGGTGGGTAGCCTTTCTCCAGTGTAGTTAAGTTATACCAAGAAGTAAGATGGACTGTACCTCGAAGGAAGTCCCTCTTTTCAGTTGATAATGTCAGCACATAGGGTAGCCAAATATTTTAAAAAAATTGTGATTGAGATTCTAAATCCAAAGAACAGTCTATCCACTCCATCCTGTAAGCATAAGCCAATCTCGGTAAAATAAGAGAAAGAGCAATGGGTGTAGAGTGTATCCACTGAGACAAAATAGGTTTTTTTAGTCACTGCTGCTATTTTAGCAAGTAGAAGTGTAGTGCCTTTAGTATGTTGTGGGGATGGAGGTTGAGTATGATAATTCCATAACACCCATGGCATCGTTATAGTGAAAGAAAAGTGAAGGACATTGTTTATATAATTTTGAACAGTGGTCCAAAAAGCATGAGCCACTGAACAAGACCAGAGGCAATGAAGAATGTCAGCATCAGGGAGGCAACATTTAAAACAATTGGAGTCCTCTGCCACTCCAGTTAGAAATCTCAGTTTAGGAGTATAGGGGGTAATTCCAAGTTGATCGCAGCAGGAATTCTGTTAGCAATTGGGCAAAACCATGTGCACTGCAGGGGAGGCAGATATAACTTGTGCAGAGAGAGTTAGATTTGGGTGGGGTGTGTTCAAACTGAAACCTAATTTGCAGTGTAAAAATAAAGCAGCCAGTATTTATCCTGCACAGAAATAAAATAACCCACCCAAATCTAACTCTCTCTGCAAATGTTATATCTGCCACACCTGCAGTGCACATGGTTTTGCCAAACTGCTAAAAAATGTCCTGCTGCGATCAACTTGGAATTACCCCCATAGTACGCTCGAGGAAGGATTTGTCGAAGTCAAAAATATTACACCCACACGCAACACGTGCAAACACCACACAGAGTGGCCTCTGTGCGGGTGCGTACTCGGCGTGTGCGCGCATGCCCGCACGCTGCGTACATTGGCTCATGAAGCCCTGCATATTGGAGCGTGGTATGAGTAAATACAGTAGCATACGCATTCGCATAGAAAAGCCACAAAGCCATATTCAATATTTTATCTATATAGTGCATAACTTTAGAGATAAGCGGGTTCGGTTCCTCGGAATCCGAACCCCCCCGAACTTCACCCATTTTACACGGGTCCGAGGCAGACTCGGCTCCTCCTGCCTTGCTCGGTTAACCCGAGCGCGCCCGAACGTCATCATCCCACTGTCGGATTCTCGCGAGATTCATATTCTATATAAGGAGCCACGCGTCGCCGCCATTTTTCACTCGTGCATTGGAGATGATAGTGAGAGGACGTGGCTGGCGTTCTCTCAGTTTCTGTGTTCAGTGTGCTGCAAATATCTGTGCTCAGTGTGCTGCAAATATCTGTGCTCAGTGTGCTGCAAATATCTACGTTCTCTGCCTGAAAAACGCTCCATATCTGTGCTCAGTGTGCTGCAAATATCTGTGCTCAGTGTGCTTTATTGTGGGGACTGGGGACCACCAGTATTATATAGTAGGAGGACAGTGCAGAGTTTTGCTGACCAGTGACCACCAGTATTATACGTTCTCTGCCTGAAAAACGCTCCATATCTGTGCTGCATTGTAGTATATAGTAGGAGGACAGTGCATCATTTTGCTGACCAGTGACCACCAGTATATAATATATAGCAGTACGGTACAGTAGGCCACTGCTCTACCTACCTCTGTGTCGTCAAGTATACTATCCATCCATACCTGTGGTGCATTTAAGTTGTGCGCAGTATATATATAGTAGTAGGACAGTGCATAATTTTGCTGACCACCAGTATATAATATATAGCAGTACGGTACAGTAGGCCACTGCTCTACCTACCTCTGTGTCGTCAAGTGTACTATCCATCCATACCTGTGGTGAATTTAAGTGGTGCACAGTATATATATAGTAGTAGGACAGTGCATAATTTTGCTGACCACCAATATATAATATATAGCAGTACGGTACAGTAGGCCACTGCTCTACCTACCTCTGTGTCGTCAAGTATACTATCCATCCATACCTGTGGTGCATTTAAGTTGTGCGCAGTATATATAGTAGTAGGCCATTGCTATTGATATATTACTGGCATATAATTCCACACATTAAAAAATGGAGAACAAAAATGTGGAGGGTAAAATAGGGAAAGATCAAGATCCACTTCCACCTCGTGCTGAAGCTGCTGCCACTAGTCATGGCCGAGACGATGAAATGCCATCAACGTCGTCTGCCAAGGCCGATGCCCAATGTCATAGTAGAGAGCATGTAAAATCCAACAACTAAAGTTCAGTAAAATGACCCAAAAATCTAAATTAAAAGCGTCTGAGGAGAAGCGTAAACTTGCCAATATGCCATTTACGACACGGAGTGGCAAGGAACGGCTGAGGCCCTGGCTTATGTTCATGGCTAGTGGTTCAGCTTCACATGAGGATGGAAGCACTCATCCTCACGCTAGAAAAATGAAAAGACTTAAGCTGGCAAAAGCACAGCAAAGAACTGTGCGTTCTTCTAAATCACAAATCCCCAAGGAGAGTCCAATTGTGTCGGTTGCGATGCCTGACCTTCCCAACACTGGACGAGAAGAGGTGGCGCCTTCCACCATTTGCACGCCCCCTGCAAGTGCTGGAAGGAGCACCCGCAGTCCAGTTCCTGATAGTCAAATAGAAGATGTCACTGTTGAAGTACACCAGGATGAGGATATGGGTGTTGCTGGCGCTGAGGTGGAGATTGACAAGGAGGATTCTGATGGTGAGGTGGTTTGTTTAAGTCAGGCACCCAGGGAGACACCTGTTGTCCGTGGGACGAATATGGCCATTGACATGCCTGGTCAAATTACAAAAAAAATCACCTCTTCTGTGGAATTATTTCAACAGAAATGCGGATAACTGGTGTCAAGCCATGTGTTGCCTTTGTCAAGCTGTAATAAGTAGGGGTAAGGACGTTAACCACCTAGGAACATCCTCCCTTATACGTCACCTGGAGCGCATTCATCAGAAGTCATTGACAAGTTCAAAAACTTTGGGTGACAGCGGAAGCAGTCCACTGCCAACTAAATCCCTTCCTCTTGTAACCAAGCTCCTGGAAACCACACCACCAACTCCCTCAGTGTCAATTTCCTCCTTAGACGGGAAAGCCAATAGTCCTGCAGGCCATGTCACTGTCAAGTCTGACGAGTCCTCTCCTGCCTGGGATTCCTCCGATGCATCCTTGAGTGTAACGCCTACTGCTGCTGGCGCTGCTGTTGTTGCTGCTGGGAGTCAATCGTCATCCCAGAGGGGGAAGTCGGAAGACCACTTGTACTACTTCCAGTAAGCAATTGACTGTCTAACAGTCCTTTGCGAGGAAGATGAAATATCACAGCAGTCATCCTGCTGCAAAGCGGATAACTCAGGCCTTGGCAGCCTGGGTGGTGTTCCGGTATCCACCGTTAATTCACAGGAAACTAGAGATTTGCTTGAGGTACTGTGTCCCCGGTACCAAGTACCATCTAGGTTCCATTTCTCTAGGCAGGCGATACCGAGAATGTACACAGACCTCAGAAAAAGAGTCACCAGTGTCCTAAAAAATGCAGTTGTACCCAATGTCCACTAAAACACGGACATGTGGACAAGTGGAGCAGGGCAGACTAAGGACTATATGACTGTGACAGCCCACTGGGTAGATGTATTGCCTCCCGCAGCAAGAACAGCAGCGGCGGCACCAGTAGCAGCATCTCGCAAACTCCAACTTGTTCCTAGGCAGGCTACGCTTTGTATCACCGCTTTCCATAAGAGGCACACAGCTGACAACCTCTTACGGAAACTGAGGAACATCATCGCAGAATGGCTTACCCCAATTGGACTCTCCTGGGGAGTTGTGACATCGGACAACGCCACCAATATTGTGCGGGCATTACATGTGGGCAAATTCCAGCATGTCCCATGTTTTGCACATACATTGAATTTGGTGGTGCAGATTTATTTAAAAAACGACAGGGGCGTTGTTAAAGCAGAATATTTATCTTACTTAAAACCCTTTAAGAGGTCTAAGAACACTGTACGCTATTGACGTATGGAATACCGTAAGGGTACGCACGTTGCGTAGCAATCGCTTAGCCGTAGTCGAGACGCTCAAGCGTCACGTTCGCTCACGGCCAAGAGACCACAGGCAGGCACGCTATTGGCTGCCGACTAACGTAATGGTTCGCTATTAGCGTAGCGGACGCTCGGGACCACGAGGAGATCACCAGCGGCGCAGACGCTCACAATGTTAAACCTTTATAACTATACCATAAACAATGTACTTATACTGTAAATCCTTGTGTAGTGATAAGATGAGAATGCAACACTGTGTAAGCGGGTTTACACTAAAGCTGTTTGAGCGATAGAGACGCTCCTATTACCCACTGCAATATAATGAACACACAATACCGGTCTAAGGGTCTAACGCCTTTTAAGGAAATGAATGAACGTTCAAAAAGAATAATACAATACAAGTCATACACTACCAATATAACATAGACTACCTAACCAGATAACTACACATGAAATACAATATTAGTACAATAACTATATAAGAGAAACGAGAGAGAATGAGAAGAGAGAGAGAGAGAGATATGGCTCACAATAACAAGAAAGACAATATGATTGCGGAGAAAACTTACGCTCAAGGGAAACAATCGCATGCGCCTCTGGATATCCAGCTCCCGATTATCAGCAATGAGAACCGTTGAAGAGAATAGAGAGCTGGCCCAGATCGCTTGTCCTTTTATACCCTACACATAATACAGTACAATGGTCCTATATTCTTATTGTTCATTGGACACAGGAATTCCTCTTCGCATTATAACAAAAGGTCATAGGTTGATTCATACAGGTGGGCTGTGTTATGATTCCCGTACTCCAGACCAGAAGAGATCTTATGGCAGAGGTCTGAGTACTGGGAAGATATGCTGGTTGTGGGAGCAGGAGAGCCTAGTAACCCCTGGCGCCCTAACTCCGTTGTCTCGCCCGTGTTATCAGAAATCCCTTGCGAGACTATGGTTGCTTGAGCCCATGGCAGCCGCGTTCGAAGGGCGGATTATGTCTGCCCAACCCCGATGCCCCCGCAGGTCTTAATGGGAGACAAAGGGAAATCCGAGACAGGGTGATAACAAGGGGCCCTCTGACTAAGCAACCAGGCCAGGGGTTACAAGCTAACTAACTTTAACCAAAGGTATGTGCGGACTAGCCGCCAGGGAAAAGGACAACCAAAGAACCACTGATCCGTTACTCCTATCCAGCACCGCTGGATACCAGAGTGGATCTGTGGGAGCGGAATCCTCCGCAAAAGCTCCAGAACACAAATTAACTAAATAATAAACAGTAAGCGCACAAGCCGCAACACACGGCTGAGCCGCGACTCACGAACACCACAGGATGTTCAAGGTGCTCGGTCAGACTCCAGGAATAGATGGCAAACTTCCGAGTACAGGATCTCTGAGGACAGGAACAACCGGATTGAGCAGGACTGGAAACTCTCTGTAGCAGACACAGGCAAACAGGAAGCTATCACCGGCGTCTGTAAGAAGTCCTGAGGGTGCCTTTATTCAGGAACCCTCCAACCAAGATCCAGACAGGGTAATCAATGGAAATGCCGTGCAGCTTGCATGCTGCACGGCCAGCACATAATCAGGTAATTTAGGACAGACCCAGCAACGGGGAACGCGGCTGAACGTGGCGTCCCCGTTGCTAAGGTCAGAGCGGCTCTGTGCGCCCGGCGTCTAGCGTTGCCAGGGAGCCGGCGGCTGAACGCGCACGGCGTCCCTGGTTGCTAGGCGCCGGGCCGCACCGACGAGCGGACCCCGGCGCCTAACAGTACCCCCCCCTTGAGGAGGGGTCAAGGAACCCCTAAAGCCAGGTTTCTGAGGAAATTCTCGAAAAAATGCCCTTTTGAGCCTTGGGGCATGAAGGTCCTCATCCAGGACCCAAGACCTTTCCTCTGGCCCATAACCTCTCCAATGTACCAAAAAATAAAGCCGACCCCGGGACAACTTGGAATCGAGAACCTTCTCCACCAAGAACTCCTGCTGACCCTGTACATTTACTGGAGATCTCCCCTGAGATATTCTACGAGGAAATCTACTGGACGAAACATAAGGTTTAAGCAATGAGCAATGGAAGGTATTTCCGATCCGTAAAGTTTTTGGTAAGCGTAACCGGAAAGCAACTGGATTGACTTTTTTGATAATGAGAAATGGTCCAATAAATCTAGGACCCAATCTGGCTGAGGTTTGTCGGAGTTTAATGTTGCGAGTCGACAACCACACCCTGTCTCCTACTTTAAAAGTGCACGGCCGCCGGAGTCTGTCAGAAAATCTTTTTTCCCGGAATGCTGCTTTTCTGAGAGCCAGGTGCACTTTTTTCCAAATAAGTTTAAGATGAGAGGTCAGGGCCAGAGAGGAGACAGAGGAATGTTGAAAAAATGAATTAGCTCTGGGGTGAAAACCAAAAACTGCAAAAAATGGAGACACATTGGTGGAGGAATGACAGGCATTATTATAAGCAAACTCCGCCAATGGAAGAAACTCAGACCAGTCATTTTGGAGTTTGGCCGAGTACAAACGCAAATATTGTTTAAGAGATTGGTTAACTCGCTCAGTCTGTCCATTGGATTGGGGATGATAGCCGGAGGTTAATGATAATTTCATCTTCAACGAAGCACAAAAGGACTTCCAAAATTGTGCAATGAATTGTGGACCCCTGTCAGAGACAATATCAGTGGGTAAGCCATGGAGTCTGAAAACATGGCGGAGGAACAAGACTGCCAATCCCTGGGCAGATGGCAATCGGGGAAGAGCAATGAAATGGGCCATTTTGCTAAAACGGTCCACTACCACCCATATGACTCGGCATCCGGCTGACAGAGGGAGGTCCACCACAAAATCCATGGAGATATGCGACCATGGCCTAAGGGGAACATTCAAGGGCATAAGTTGACCTATAGGCAAAGAACGGGGAACTTTATGCTGTGCACAGACCTGACAAGAAAAAACAAACTCTTTAATGTCTTTGGAAAGACCAGGCCACCATACTGAGCGGGAGACTAATTCCAAAGTCTTAGCGATTCCTGGATGCCCGGCAACCTTGCTATCATGAAACTCCGCCAAAACAGTAGCTCTCAAAAACTCAGGGACAAAAAGACGACCAGCAGGAGTATTTCCAGGAGCTTGATGTTGAAGCAGCTTTAACTGGGTAAATACATCCTGTGTGAGGCCTGCCCGAATGACTGAAGACGGAAGTATGGGAGTAACAGGACTGTTGTCTTGAACTGGAAGAAAACTGCGTGACAGGGCATCTGCCTTAGTATTCTTGGAACCTGGCCTGAAGGTGATAATGAATTTGAAACGAGTAAAAAATAAAGCCCAACGAGCCTGCCGGGCATTCAGTCGTTTGGCAGATTCAATGTATTGAAGATTTTTGTGATCAGTCAAAAC
Source organism: Pseudophryne corroboree (assembly GCF_028390025.1). Taxonomy (NCBI): domain Eukaryota; kingdom Metazoa; phylum Chordata; class Amphibia; order Anura; family Myobatrachidae; genus Pseudophryne; species Pseudophryne corroboree. The sequence goes on from NC_086444.1 coordinate 559,949,981, forward strand.
TGAAATGGTATGGGTCGCTCCTTCAAGCCAATGCCTCCACTCCTCGAAAGCCCATTTAATAGCCAGCAATTCCCGGTTACCAACATCGTAGTTGGATTCTGCAGATGAGAATTTCCTGGACATAAAGGCACAAGGATGTAATTCAAGGGAATCTGGATCCTTCTGAGAAAGGATAGCCCCTACTCCAACCTCCGAGGCATCAACCTCAACAATGAAAGGCAATTCTGGGTTGGGATGTCTAAGGACAGGGGCTGAGACAAAGGCTTGTTTCAAGGCCTGAAAAGATAACTCAGCTTCACATGACCAATTGGTAGGATCTGCTCCCTTCTTAGTAAGTGCCACAATGGGAGCAACTAGGTCAGAGAAAGAGTGAATAAATCTTCTATAGTAGTTTGCAAACCCTAAAAAGCGCTGAATTGCTTTTAAATTGGTGGGTTGCGCCCAACTAAGGATGGCTTGGAGCTTCTTCGGTTCCATACGGAATCCCCGAGGGGAAATAATGTACCCTAAAAAGGATACCTCCGTGACATGAAATTCACACTTCTCCAGTTTGGCATATAGGTGATTTTCACGTAATTTCTTTAGCACCTGACGCACCTGGGTAACATGTTGTTCTTCAGAGTCAGAATATATCAAAATATCGTCTAAGTAGACTACAACGAATCTTCCAAGAAATTCACGGAGCACATCATTAATGAGATCCTGGAAAACTGCCGGAGCGTTTGACAGGCCGAATGGCATAACCAGATACTCATAGTGGCCTGATTGAGTACTGAATGCCGTTTTCCACTCATCCCCTGACTTGATTCTGATGAGGTTATATGCTCCTCTAAGGTCAATTTTGGAAAAAATCACAGCCGAACGTAGCTGATCAAAGAGGACAGAGATCAGCGGCAGAGGGTAAGTATTCTTTACTGAGATTTTATTCAAAGCTCTAAAGTCAATGCAGGGTCTGAGTGAACCATCCTTCTTCTCTACGAAGAAGAAACCTGCACTTAATGGGGATTTAGATGGCCTGATAAAACCTTTCCCAAGGCTTTCTTTCACATACTCATTCATGGCCACAGTTTCAGGACCAGACAATGCATATAACCTTCCTTTAGGCAACGTGGCACCAGGAATTAGCTCAATGGCACAATCGTAAGGCCTATGGGGAGGCAGAATATCCGCATTGCCCTTGGAAAACACGTCGACAAAATCCTGATATTCCTCAGGAATGGGTGCAGGAACGGCGGCAGCTACTCGGATAGGAAGCGTAATACATTCTTTCCTACAGATGGTACCCCATTGTAAGATCTCCCCCGACTGCCAATCAATGATGGGATTATGAAAGGCCAGCCAAGGGTGACCCAGAACCACAGGAACTGCTGGACAATGAGTAAGGAAAAACTCAATCTTTTCAGAATGCAGGGCACCCACCGAGAGTAAAACAGGAGGTGTACCTAGAGAAATAACCCCATTGGACAAGGGACTCCCATCTAAACCATGCATGGTGACACACCTACCCAAGGTTAACTGAGGAATACCTAAGGCCTTGGCCCATGTTAAATCCATAAAGTTCCCTGCAGCTCCACTGTCCACAAAAGCAGAGACCGAGGAACAGAGGCTGCCAAAGGAAACTTTAGCAGGAACTAACAGTGAATTATTTGAGGAGATGAGCTGCAGACCAAAGTAAACCCCCTCACAACTCACTTGGTCAGGAAGTTTCCCGATTTGTTCGGACAACTACGGGCAAAATGTCCCTTACCTCCACAGTATAAACAAAGACCAGAATTTTGCCTCCTGGTTCTTTCTTCAGGAGACAATTTGGAGAGACCTATCTGCATAGGCTCCTCCATGTCTACAGGAATGGAAAGCACACAAGGAGAAGACCCGACAGATGCCCCTTTTTCAGCCCTCCGCTCTCTGAGCCGACGATCTATCTTAATAGAGAGCTCCATGAGTTTATCGAGAGTCTCAGGAGCGGGATACTGAAGGAGACTGTCTTTTATAGATTCAGATAAGCCGAGGCGAAACTGACTGCGCAGGGCTGGGTCATTCCATCCACAGTCGTTCGACCAACGGCGAAACTCCGTACAATAATTCTCTGCGGGATTCCTACCCTGTCTAAGAGCACGCAACTGACTCTCAGCGGACGCCTCTCTATCAGGGTCGTCATACAATAGCCCTAAAGATTTTAAAAAGGCGTCTACAGACGATAAGGCCGGATCGTCTGTCTTTAAACCAAAAGCCCAGGTCTGAGGATCCCCCTGAAGCAGAGAAATAATAATTCCAACCCGCTGAGCCTCCGTACCTGAGGAGACTGGTCTTAAACGAAAATAAAGTTTACAAGACTCTTTAAAATTAAAAAACTGTTTTCTATCCCCAGAAAAACGGTCAGGCAGATGCATTTTTGGTTCAGGGATGACCCTCGGGGAAGTCCGTAACAGATCTTCCTGTGACCTCACCCGGAGGGACAGATCCTGAACCATCTGAGTAAGTTCTTGAATCTGACTAACTAGAAGCTGGCCAGGATTTGGCCCAATACCGGCGGGATTCATGAGGCCGACAAAATCTCCCAACTGAATAAGTGAAAAAATTAACTCCTGTTAATTTACATTTTTTCTTTTGTCTGGCCGGTGATAATGTTATGATTCCCGTACTCCAGAGCAGAAGAGATCTTATGGCAGAGGTCTGAGTACTGGGAAGATATGCTGGTTGTGGGAGCAGGAGAGCCTAGTAACCCCTGGCGCCCTAACTCCGTTGTCTCGCCCATGTTATCAGAAATCCCTTGCGAGACTATGGTTGCTTGAGCCCATGGCAGCCGCGTTCGAAGGGCGGATTATGTCTGCCCAACCCCGATGCCCCCGCAGGTCTTAATGGGAGACAAAGGGAAATCCGAGACAGGGTGATAACAAGGGGCCCTCTGACTAAGCAACCAGGCCAGGGGTTACAAGCTAACTAACTTTAACCAAAGGTATGTGCGGACTAGCCGCCAGGGAAAAGGACAACCAAAGAACCACTGATCCGTTACTCCTATCCAGCACCGCTGGATACCAGAGTGGATCTGTGGGAGCGGAATCCTCCGCAAAAGCTCCAGAACACAAATTAACTAAATAATAAACAGTAAGCGGACAAGCCGCAACACACGGCTGAGCCGCGACTCACGAACACCACAGGATGTTCAAGGTGCTCGGTCAGACTCCAGGAATAGATGGCAAACTTCCGAGTACAGGATCTCTGAGGACAGGAACAACCGGATTGAGCAGGACTGGAAACTCTCTGTAGCAGACACAGGCAAACAGGAAGCTATCACCGGCGTCTGTAAGAAGTCCTGAGGGTGCCTTTATTCAGGAACCCTCCAATCAAGATCCAGACAGGGTAATCAATGGAAATGCCGTGCAGCTTGCATGCTGCACGGCCAGCACATAATCAGGTAATTTAGGACAGACCCAGCAACGGGGAACGCGGCTGAACGTGGCGTCCCCGTTGCTAAGGTCAGAGCGGCTCTGTGCGCCCGGCGTCTAGCGTTGCCAGGGAGCCGGCGGCTGAACGCGCACGGTGTCCCTGGTTGCTAGGCGCCGGGCCGCACCGACGAGCGGACCCCGGCGCCTAACAGGCTGTGACTATTTCCAACTGCTCAGGTGGGTGGGAAACTAGGTTTCCCGCCGCATGGATAATAAAGTGCAAATATAGTAAAAGTCCATAAACTTCTTATGTCCATAACTATTCGCACGAGCGATTAATCCGCTTCAAACCAACACCGGAATATTGCTAATTAAATACCCTTCCGATGGATACTAAACACCACTGTATAACCCTTGTCTGACCCTTCGTATCAAACAAAGAGGGATCTCTTTGTCCATGAACATGCTACATTAACTAAACTTTCAGATTCTATCAAAGGGACCATAATCTACAAAATACATTATATGGTGAAAATATGTAACGATTGAGTCGCACGTTAGGCGCACATAAACTCTACCGTAAATGCGCATACCGTGCGCCTGCGGGTGCACATACCAGCGGGTATGCGCACGCACGGGAGAGCGCACGCATGCGCAGCGAGGACACATATGAGGTGCAAATATGGCAGTGTGCATCATGATATTTTTCTGACTTTGACAGTCCACCCTTTGGCAGTCACCAATAACTGCCACTTTCTAAAACATTTCAAAACGAGAAAAATATATGTCATATGTAAATATTTCTATGGTTGGGTAGGGGAGGAGAAGGTAGGAAAAGGGTATGACCTAGTGAGATAGCAGAAGCATGTGTGTATGAATCCATGTTTGGGGGGGTCATGTATCATCGTGCCGTACGTGTCTTAAATCAAGCTTCGAGGTATTGCGAAGTATACATTTGAATTCCTTCTTATCCCGTATTAAGGGTCTGTGGATGGGCTGTCAAACTTTACCGAGCTCTCTTCGGCTTTTGGTTGCAACAAAATGGGGGAGCACATTTTAGTTGATGATACATGAATGGGGGAATATGTGAATGTTGATATCTGTGCCGGTATTCCCTATCGACTATGTATGTGCTTTACCTGAAGGTTGTAGAGATGAAGATAAGAAACAATTATGGTAAATGCAGGGGTATTCTATGTCAGGTTAATGAACGTTTGTCGGTTGAAGTCTTGTCTGGTGTCTGTTGAATGCAGTCTTTTTTGGGCTTTTGCCAGAAAGTGCGGGCAAAAAGCTTTGTCAATGTCCATAGACTTACAAAAGTGTTGGGCTAGCGTGAATTTAAAATTTCTAGGGAAACTGGGGGTCTATGGCATAGTTCATCAAATATCTGTGTATAAGGTTGTCAAAACTTCTTCTTTAATCCATCTGTTGTCTGTATACAGGATCATCAAATTCCTCGTCCAAGTGGGTCTTTTTACCTTGGAGAAAACGGAAAAACAGGTTAAAGAAACGGACCGTATAATCGCATTTTCATCACTTCATTGTCTCTACCGTTGGGTCATAAATCAAATCCATTGGAATTACAATTTCCTCACTCCTTAGACTCATTACCCTGGTACTACGTTTGCACTTCATTAAAGCCTGACCGCATCTAAATATCAAGCCAATCGTTATGACAACACCCAAGATACATAGGAGAAACTTCCCTACATCCATTATGACTCCTTGAGCCCATTCTCCTAAACCAGAGAACCAATTTCGCGGGTTCAACCATGACACCCAACCAGTCAGCTCATTACCCACAGCAGCAAGTGTGAGATTGTGTCTCCTGCGAAATTCCCACTTTAATTGGAGAATGTCATCCATCTTTTGGTCTATGACCTCGACCGGGTCCTCGGTACTATTCGTAATATAAGTGCAGCATTTCACTCCGTACTGCGTTGCCAGTGTGACACAATATCCACCTGTCACTGCCGTGAGATAATTAAGAACCATCCTATGCTGAACCAGTTCTGTTTTATAAGCTTGAAGCTCTCTTCCAGTATACCTAAAAGTGTCATCATACTTTTCTGTGATATTGTCGAACAAATTTGCGAGCGCAGATATGTATTTATAATTCAACACTCCTCTGGCGGTGCGAGTGATGTCTAACGCGAGTAGAACCTGAATCCCGGTGGATTCATGGATCATGTCAGAGGTCGGATGCTCTGTTCTTTCTATCAGGTGCCGTTTAACTACGTGCTCGTAATGAGTGTGAGTATAAGGAGCTTGGACACTGCGGTGAATATCTTTCATTTTAGTATGTGATACAGTCATTACCTCAGGCAGTACTTTTCCAATATAACACAACCCTTCTGAGTTTGGGGCAAGCCACTTATACGCCTTCCTCCCGCATATGAAATATGCATCATCGGGGAGAACATATGGGACGGAGTAGGACATAACCATATTACACATCTTCCATGTGAAATCTCCTAACCCTAATTCTCCCATCTGTCTAGTACACGTATCAGTTTGTACGATATGTGCACAGTATCCTGGTGATACCTCTCCAACTCTCGTAATCCTACTTCCTAGGGTATACCTATATCGGAAATATTTTCCACTACCGGCTATGTGGCGTATAAGTTCTGTATCTGTTGGCATTCTATCGGCTCTGTATGAAAAGGTCATGGTTTGGTTACTCCATGACACTTCCCAATTTCCCGGCTTTCGGGGATTGGAAATGTTAAAACATATTAGGGACTTATCCACATGATATTGGTGGAGCTTCAAACTAGGAGGACTGGAGATATTAAACCTCCTGTCCACCGGCCTCCCACCACTTAGCTCAAGTACCTCCCCTATCGTTAAAGGAAATGGTACTAAGCCTGATTTACTATGGCCTTGAGGTACTTGAGAGCATACCCGACAATCTGTCTGATTTAACACATTACCCACTAAGGAGTGATAGTCACTCAATGGATGCCTGTCCATATGGATATTAAAACTGGATTGGCATTTCTTGATGCACCCATCCTCAACTACATTGTCACAGAGTCTACAGATACAGTTTTCTTCAGCTAACAATCCTTCACAATTCCTTCTATTGTCAATGCTATCGGATCGTTTTCTGATACTCGCCTTTACTTGTTGGTTAAGTTGTTCTTGGAAAACTACACCTCCACCTTTGTCATCAGAACCCATTCCAGAACCTCTCTCGACCTCCATGGTACTCTCGCCGGAACAGACTGCTCTGGTCAACATCATGGTCAACAGGAAAATCCAGATCACAGTCTCTTGGGGCAAGTCCATCTTATAGGAGGAAATGGAGAAAAATGAGAAGGGGGAAAGAAATAATTGAGGGGGATGGGATGGGAAGTGGAGAAAAACAATAAAAGGGAACAGGGAATCGACAACTGCTTTCGATCTTGTGATTTTCAATGCTCGGGTGCCGCCTCAGTCCTCCTGGAACAGACACTCCAGTGATACAACTTCCTCTACCGTCTGTTCCTTATCACGGGACCTCTCTGGATCAGCAACCTTCTTACAATGGGACGAATGAACCCAAGTCTCTCTCTCGGCAACCTTCAATGCTGTAGTGCTAGTCAATAAGACTTGGTATGGTCCTTCCCATCTGTCAATAAGGCAACCTGAGCGTAGAAAATTCCGTATCATTACATAATCCCCAGGTTCAATGTCATGACAATTACTATCTGGTAAATCAGGAATCACCAACTTCAAATTATCATTTTGATTCCTTAGCTGTTTACTCATGTTAATCAAGTATTTTACAGTCACTTCATTGTTACACTTCAAATCATCCTGAGGGTTAATCATAACATGCGGTTGTCGACCAAACAAGATTTCAAAGGGAGACAGATTAAGAGGGGATCTGGGAGTGGTTCTGATGCTGTATAGTACAATGGGTAAAGCTTCTGGCCATGTCAATCCTGTTTCTGCCATAACTTTGCTCAGTTTATTTTTAATAGTGCTGTTCACTCTTTCCACCTTCGCACTCGCCTGTGGACGGTATGGAGTGTGCAGCTTGCTATCAATTCCCATCAACTTACACATTCCTTGAAAGACATCACCTGTAAAATGGGTACCCCCTATCACTTTCAATTATTCTAGGGATACCATATCTACATACAAATTCCTGCACAATTTTCTTAGCAGTAAACATAGCGGTATTTGTGGCCGCAGGAAATGCTTCGACCCAATTTGAGAATACATCTATACAAACAAGTACATGTTTCAAATTTCGACAAGGGGGTAATTGTATAAAGTCAATCTGTATTACCTGGAAAGGGCCGCCTGTGGGTGGGATATGCGATGGTTCTGTTGGTATTGCCTTTCCGATATTCTTTCTCAAACAGGTAAGGCATGACATTGCTCTTTTACCTGCATGAGATGAAAATCCTGGGGCGCACCAATATGCTCTTACCAACTTACACATTCCCTCCTTGCCCAGATGAGTCAGCCCGTGTGCTGCCTCCGCTAAACATGGAAGATATGCTCTGGGGGCCACTGGTTTACCTTGTCCATCCGTCCAGAGTCCTGAGGACTCCTGGCCATATCCTTTTGCCTTCCAGACTGCCTTTTCCTGTGTGGAACACAGATTTTGCATCTCACACAACTTCTGTGTGTTGATGGTATTGAATACCATCAATTGTGTGGTGTCTGTCTGTCTGGGGGTACCAGCTGCTAACTTAGCAGCTTCATCTGCTCGGCTGTTACCAAGTGATACTGGGTCCTGGCTATATGTGTGTGCTTTACACTTGATAACAGCCACTCTGTCGGGTTCCTGTATCGCTGTTAGAAGCCTTTTGATGTGAGCTGCATGCGCTATCGGTGTACCAGCTGCCGTCATGAAATTTCTGAGGCACCATAGGGCTCCGAAATCATGGACTACCCCGAAGGCGTATCTAGAATCGGTGTAGATATTGGCTGACTTGCCCTTAGCCAATTCACATGCTCTGGTTAGGGCGACCAGTTCAGCAACCTGGGCTGAGTGAGGTGGGCCTAGCGGTTCTGCTTCTATGGTGCCTTGGTCATCTACGACTGCGTATCCAGTACACAAGTCTCCCGAGTCTGACTGTCTGTGACAACTACCGTCCGTGTAGAAAGTAAAGTCTACATCTTCTAGTGGGTTGTCACTGATGTCAGGCCTTGCCGTGAAATTTTTGGTCAAATATTCCATACAATCATGTGTGTCATCTTTTGTATTAAATCCTCCTTCCCCACCACTCTCATCCTCCACCCTTTGTGCCTGTCCAGGCACACCTGGGAGATATGTTGCAGGATTTAATGCACTGCATCTCCTTATGGTGATGTTTACGGGGGCCATTAGTGCCAATTCCCATCTTGTAAACCGCGCTGATGAGACGTGTCTGGTTTGGGCAGAATTTAGCAAGGCTGACACTGCATGTGGTGTATGAATTGTGAGGTTGTGACCTAGCACTACATCTTCGCTTTTCGTTACTAGCAATGCTATCGCAGCAACGCTTCGCAAACATGTGGGGAGGGATCGCGCTACCGTATCTAGCTGAGTGCTGTAGTATGCTACCGGCCTGCTGGCATCACCGTGCTTTTGGGTTAGGACGCCTGCCGCGCAACCAGCACTTTCTGTTCCGTACAGCTCAAAGGGTTTCCCATAGTCTGGCATACCTAATGCTGGCGCCTGCGTTAGGCACTGTTTAAGTCTCTCAAATGCCATCTCGGATTCGTCTGTATGCGAAATCCGATCAGGTTTGTTTGAGGAGACCATCTCCTGCAAAGGTAACGCTAGAATGGAAAACCCTGGGATCCAGTTACGGCAATACCCACACATTCCTAAAAACGTTCTGATCTGTAGCTGGGTTTGTGGCAGAGTCATGTCTCTAATTGCTTGAATTCTATCAGCGGTCAGGTGTCTCAGTCCTTGTGTTAGACAGTGTCCCAAATATTTTACTTTAGTTTGGCATAATTGCAACTTGTCTTTGGAAACCTTGTGTCCTGTGTCTGAAAGATGAAACAGGAGCGGTTTCGTATCCTTCAGGGACGCTTCCAATGAATCTGAACACAGTAGTAAATCATCCACATACTGTATCAATACTGATCCACTCTCTGGTTGGAAAGACTGTAAACAATCATGCAAAGCCTGGGAAAATATACTTGGACTATCTATGAAACCTTGTGGTAATCGAGTCCATGTGTATTGGACTCCTCTGTATGTAAATGCAAACAAATATTGGCTGTCAGGATGCAGGGGTACCGAAAAGAAAGCGGAGCAGAGGTCAATAACAGTGAAAAATTTCGCAGTGGGAGGGATCTGCATAAGGATGACAGCTGGATTTGGCACTACGGAGAACTGACTCTCAACTATTTTGTTAATCCCCTTAGATCCTGCACTAGCCTGTAACCCCTCCCCCCACTCTTTTTCACAGGGAAGATGGGACTATTGGCAGTGCTGGATGTTCTTACCAAAATGCCCTGTTGTAGCAAGCGCTCTATTACTGGGTAAACTCCTAACTCCACCTCTGGCTTCAGAGGGTATTGTGGGATTTTTGGAGCTATCCTACCATCTTTTACTTGCACAACTACTGGAGCTACGTTTGCCATTAATCCAGTGTCTTGTCCATCTTTAGTCCACAGTGACTCTGGTATTTGGGATGTCATTTCTTCAACCTGGGATGGATTCCTATTTAACATAACAGTGTGGGACATTAATTTTGATGGGGAGTCTAACATGTCTCGTACTTCCTGAGCGTGATTCTCAGGTATGTCTAAGAATACACCCTCAGGAGTACAATAAATGACGCACCCCATTTTACACAATAAATCTCTTCCCAGGAGATTAGTCGGTGCCGATGCCGCCAGCAAAAAGGAATGCTTGGTGTGCAAAGGCCCTACTGTAACCTCGGCTGGTTTGCTAACAGGGTAGTGCTGGACTACTCCCGTTACTCCCATGGCTGGAATTGTCTTACCAGTGGTTCTCATGCCCACTGTCGAATTTATCACTGATTTGGCCGCCCCCGTATCTACAAGAAAGTTTAATGATTTACCAGCTACATTAATTGCAATTTCGGGTTCACTTCCAAGACTTGCAATCATTTTTACTGGCTGCAGATTACAGGTGTGGCCACACCCCTATTGGGTATGGTGACCTCCCTGAATCCCGCTGGCAGCGACCACTTGAGAGGGAGTTAACTGGGAACTACCAGAGGCTTGCCAGTCTCTGTTCGGGGGGTATCTTTTTGTTTCCCCTGCATGTGGCCCATAACTCCGTTTCTGCGGACCCTGATCCCAATGTCGTGTGTCGTGTCGTTGTCTAGGGGGTTGATAAGACTTTTGTGTATTTCTTGATTTACAGTCTCGTGCAAAGTGTCCCTCTCTATGACAGGAATAACAGGTTACCACATTTGACTTACCCACAGGGTTTGGTGATCTATACAAAGGCTGCCTTGTGGTCAGGGCCTGTATACTTACGGCCATTAACTTATCACTTTGTGACTCCCTGTGTCTGGTGATATTCCGATCGTGATCAACAGCTGCCTCTCTCAAAGTAGCTACCGACAGACCTCGCCAACATGGTTGCGTGGTCTGTACCCTTGTCTTTAATGCTTCTTTTAAACCATCCATTAGCACAGATACTGCTACTTCTCTATGATTTATGTTGGTTTTAATGTCCTCTATGCCTGTGTATTTAGCCATATCTAGTAATGCCCTGTGAAAATATTCTGCAGCTGTTTCTGACTCCTTTTGTTTAATGGAGAAAATTTTGTTCCACTTAACTACAGCTGGAAAATACTCTTTTAACTGTAAATTTATTCTTTTTACATTGTCTTGATTGTACACATCTGAAAGGGGTACATCATGGTCTAATCCACAGTCAGCTAAAAATTGAGCTGAGTCGACATTGGAGGGTAAACATGCCCTCAGCAATATCTGCCAGTCTTTGTTATTGGGCTCTACAGTGTTCCCTAGGTCTCTGATGTATTTCTGGCTAGCAACTAGATCTTTCCTAGGATCAGGGAATTCAGACACTATGGTTCTTAATTCCATTCGGGAAAACGGGCTGTACATGGCAATGTTTCTGATAGGAGTGACTCCTGTGGTGTCCGTTTTCCCATTGGGAACTGCGATTACCCTAACGGGAGCAAGTTTAATAACCTCATTCTGATTAGATTCTACAGCCTGCGGTGAAATGGTTTCAGCATAGTGTAAGGTGCCGTACTTACCCGTTGATACGACCTCACCTGTCCCTCCGCTAGGGGCCTTTGTTACTAATCTTAAGGGTTGGGCCGTGCCTACTGTTGTCTCTGATATGGTGGCTGCTAGAGAGAGCGCCGATATTGTTGATGCTTCGTCCTCTTGATCACACTCCTGGGGAAAGTTTAAAACAGGGTACAACTTGCACGGGTTAATACTTGCATTAGTTAGCTTATTAACATTATCCTTAACATTTATACAGTTGCTAAGTGCCTGTTTGTTACCCCCTGATGCGTCATTCTCCGCAACCAATTTCTCTCCTGATATATATGGTGGCGGCGGTGCCGTGGCTATCAGTTTCCTGATAGGGTTAGATCCCGCCGCCTGAGCCAATCCTCTCTGTATTTCACCCTCCTGTTGCCATAACTGCAAATAATCATAATGTTTGATCCGTCTCTTTGTTGATTTAATGAGACATATCCTTCTCCTTAGATTTAGTAACACATCTGGGCTAAAGCTGCCTACTCTTGGGAACTTCTCCCCGTCATGTACAGTCATTCTTTCCCATTCATCACATAAAACCTCTGTGTGTGAACCGTATTTTTCACACATTACATACCTTGCCGACCCGATTGGTCGGTTTACTAAATCAACCCGAACCGAGGTTGATCGCCCCCTACCTGAACAACTGGCCCCCATAACTTGCAGGTGTTGCTTTAGCTTCAGCAAACCCTTACAAAAACCAAGATGTTCAGGATAGGCTGACGGTGGCGGTTTACAGAGTACCCCACTCACTCGCCCACGCCGACCAATACGACCTACACACTGCCCTAGTGCTGGCGTACTCGACCCAGGGCCCCTATGAACCTTTGTTTACTGGAACATGTGAGTGTGATCCGCAGAGCATTAACCCTTTCCAGTAACTGTTGGTTGTTGGATAATTCCTGAGTGACCAGCGAACTTCCCTTTAGAAAATAAAAAATTACACAAATCACGTCAGAATGTACAAATAGCGTTTATGATCCCTTTTCGTACGCAAATGGTACTGGGTCAAATTACTAACTAATGCACACAATTACGTGCGGTACAATCAGTCTGCACATAAGCAACTAATCTTATGTGCGGAGCGACCAGTGGAATCGAAAATTGCGGCTGCGAATTCCTTCAGCATGGCCTATATGGGTTCTGCACCAACCCCCTGGGTTGTGCTCTTTTCTCTATTTATAGCGGACTTCCTTGTCTGCTGTACCTTGGACCTCCTGGTCTGTGCTACAGTATGACCTCCTGGTCTGCTATACTCTAATGCTCAGATTTTATGTTTAACAAGGGATGCCTCCCTAGCCACCATGCACGTCACTTACATGTATGTACCCGGCGAGAACTCGACTTCTTGTGGTTCAACCTCAAAAAATTGTATAAACTTATATATGCAAACACTCACTCACCACATGTACACTTTTGCTTCTATTTCTATTTCTGCGCAGAAATTTCTTTCCTTTAGACCAGATGAGTCGTAAATTTAGAGAAGGATCTATTAAATTTAAATTTCAGACACTAAAATTGACTTGCGCTATTTATCGCGTTGCCACCTTTTCGCCTGAAAGAAAATAACACTATCGTGTGATTTGTTACGTGGGCGTACCCAGACGCTCCGTTGCGTAATATACGCTGCGTGCGTCGGCCTTTGGGTTGCGTGCGCGAGTCTCAGTCTTTTGTTAGAGACACGTGTACGCAAGGCAGGTATCCACCGTAACACAATTAACACGTTTATCAATGTAGGTGATCCTTGATCATCCACCGAGCACCACACAAGTCTCTCCTTGTATCTTAGGCAAAACTGTGTGCGTGCTTTACAAATTACCCCTTAAATGTATTACCTTTACTTTTTAACTACTGATAGCAACAAATCTTTCTTAGCCCGTTAACAATTGTGAAATGGCAAACAGGAGAGTGATATGAAAATACACGAATGAAAAGAAATGCAGATATATGCGTGCGTGCGTACGCAAGACAGAAATAAACAGTTTTAAAAGACACTAGCGTGTTGTTCCTACCTCCGGTTCCGGATTCCTTCAGCACCCTTTACTAAGCGAAGCAGACGCTTATCCAGACAGCACTACGAGGAATATGACCTCCCGCCCTTTGCTGATGGATAATGTCTGCTGAAATTACCTAGTGCAGATATGTGAAGGACGGACGAGCCGCCAATTGTTAAAGCAGAATATTTATCTTACTTAAAACCCTTTAAGAGGTCTAAGAACACTGTACGCTATTGACGTATGGAATACCGTAAGGGTACGCACGTTGCGTAGCAATCGCTTAGCCGTAGTCGAGACGCTCAAGCGTCACGTTCGCTCACGGCCAAGAGACCACAGGCAGGCACGCTATTGGCTGCCGACTAACGTAATGGTTCGCTATTAGCGTAGCGGACGCTCGGGACCACGAGGAGATCACCAGCGGCGCAGACGCTCACAATGTTAAACCTTTATAACTATACCATAAACAATGTACTTATACTGTAAATCCTTGTGTAGTGATAAGATGAGAATGCAACACTGTGTAAGCGGGTTTACACTAAAGCTGTTTGAGCGATAGAGACGCTCCTATTACCCACTGCAATATAATGAACACACAATACCGGTCTAAGGGTCTAACGCCTTTTAAGGAAATGAATGAACGTTCAAAAAGAATAATACAATACAAGTCATACACTACCAATATAACATAGACTACCTAACCAGATAACTACACATGAAATACAATATTAGTACAATAACTATATAAGAGAAACGAGAGAGAATGAGAAGAGAGAGAGAGAGAGAGAGAGATATGGCTCACAATAACAAGAAAGACAATATGATTGCGGAGAAAACTTACGCTCAAGGGAAACATTCGCATGCGCCTCTGGATATCCAGCTCCCGATTATCAGCAATGAGAACCGTTGAAGAGAATAGAGAGCTGGCCCAGATCGGCTTGTCCTTTTATACCCTACACATAATACAGTACAATGGTCCTATATTCTTATTGTTCATTGGACACAGGAATTCCTCTTCGCATTATAACAAAAGGTCATAGGTTGATTCATACAGGTGGGCTGTGACTATTTCCAACTGCTCAGGTGGGTGGGAAACTAGGTTTCCCGCCGCATGGATAATAAAGTGCAAATATAGTAAAAGTCCATAAACTTCTTATGTCCATAACTATTCGCACGAGCGATTAATCCGCTTCAAACCAACACCGGAATATTGCTAATTAAATACCCTTCCGATGGATACTAAACACCACTGTATAACCCTTGTCTGACCCTTCGTATCAAACAAAGAGGGATCTCTTTGTCCATGAACATGCTACATTAACTAAACTTTCAGATTCTATCAAAGGGACCATAATCTACAAAATACATTATATGGTGAAAATATGTAACGATTGAGTCGCACGTTAGGCGCACATAAACTCTACCGTAAATGCGCATACCGTGCGCCTGCGGGTGCACATAACAGCGGGTATGCGCACGCACGGGAGAGCGCACGCATGCGCAGCGAGGACACATATGAGGTGCAAATATGGCAGTGTGCATCATGATATTTTTCTGACTTTGACAGCGTGCAAGAGATGCTGTCGGTGGCCCGAAGAATTGCGGGCCACTTTCAGCATTCAGCCACCGCGGGCCGAAGACTGAAGCACCAGCAAACACTCCTGAACCTGCCCCGCCATCATCTGAAGCAAGAGGTGGTAACGAGGTGGAATTCAACCCTCTATATGCTTCAGAGGATGGAGGAGCAGCAAAAGGCCATTCAAGCCTATACAGCTACCTACGATATAGGCAAAGGAGGGGGAATGCACCTGACTCAAGCGCAGTGGAGAATGATTTCAACGTTGTGCAAGGTTCTGCAACCCTGACGTGAAGTCAGTTCAGACACTGCCAGCCTGAGTCAGGTCATTCCCCTCATCAGGCTTTTGCAGAAGAAGCTGGAGAGATTGAAGGAGGAGCTAAAACAGAGCGATTCCGCTAGGCATGTGGGACTTGTGGATGGAGCCCTTAATTTGCTTAACCAGGATTCACGGGTGGTCAATCTGTTGAAATCAGAGCACTACATTTTGGCCACTGTGCGCGATCCTAGATTTAAAACCTATGTTGGATCTCTCTTTCCGGCAGACACAAGTCTGCAGAGGTTCAAAGACCTGCTGGTGAGAAAATTGTCAAGTCAAGCGGAACGTGACCCGTCAACAGCTCCTCCTTCACATTCTCCCGCAACTGGGTCTGCGAGGAAAAGGCTAACAATTCCAAGCCCACCCGCTGGCGGTGATGCAGGGCAGTCTGGAGCGAGTGCCGACATCTGGTCCGGACTGAAGGACCTGCCAACGATTACTGACATGTCGTCTACTGTCACTGCATATGATTCTGTCACCATTGAAAGAATGGTGGAGGATTATATGAGTGACCGCATCCAAGTAGGCACGTCAGACAGTCCATACATATGCTGGCAGAAAAAAAGAGGCAATTTGGAGGCCCTTGCACAAACTGGCTTTATTTTACCTAAGTTGCCCCCCCCCCCCCCCCTCCAGTGTGTACTCCGAAAGAGTGTTTAGTGCAGCCGCTCACCTTGTCAGCAATCGGCGTACGAGGTTACCTCCAGAAAATGTGGAGAAGATGATGTTCATCAAAATGAATTATAATCAATTCCTCCGTGGAGACATTCACCAGCAATTGCCTCCAGAAAGTACACAGGGACCTGAGATGGTGGATTCCAGTGGGGACGAATTAATAATCTGTGAGGAGGGGGATGTACACAGTGAAAGGGGTGAGGAATCGGACGATGAGGAGGAGGTGGACATCTTGCCTCTGTAGAGCCAGTTTGTGCAAGGAGAGATTGATTGCTTCTTTTTTGGTGGGGGCCCAAACCAACCAGTAATTTCAGTCACAGTCGTGTGGCAGACCCTGTCGCTGAAATGATGGGTTTGTTGAAGTGTGCATGTCCTGTTTATACAGGACATGTTTCTGTCCTCCCTGAGCTCGCCTTAGGACACCTGCGTTACGGTTTGACAGGTGTACCGCCCCAGTCAAACTCCCCACCTGCCACTGTCCCCGGAGCGGTGGCAGACCCTGTCGTGTGGCAGACCCTGTCGCTGAAATGATGGGTTTGTTAAAGTGTGCATGTCCTGTTTATACAACATAAGGGTGGGTAGGAGGGCCCAAGGACAATTCCATCTTGCACCTCTTTTTTCTTTCATTTTTCTTTGCATCATGTGCTGTTTGGGGACGATTTTTTGAAGTGCCATCCTGTCTGACACTGCAGTGCCACTCCTAGATGGGCCAGGTGTTTGTGTCGGCCACTTGGGTCGCTTAGCTTAGCCATCCAGCGACCTTGGTGCACCTCTTTTTTTCTTTGCATCATGTGCTGTTTGGGGACTATTTTTTGAAGTGCCATCCTGTCTGACACTGCAGTGCCACTCCTAGATGGGCCAGGTGTTTATAGGTGTATATACACCTATATATATATATATATATATATGTGTTTATACACCTATAAACACCTGGCCCATCTAGGAGTGGCACACTGCAGTGTCAGACAGGATGGCACTTTGGGAGTGTACCTTAGCTTAGCAGAAAGATTAGCAGAATTGCTACTGAATAATTCCTTGCAGTTTCTGAGTAGCTCCAGACCTACTCCTAGATTGCGATCACCTCAGTCCGTTTAGTTCCTGGATTGACGTCACAAACACGCCCTGCGTTTGGCCAGCCACTTCCCTGTTTCTCCAGCCACTCCTGCGTTTTTACCTGGCACGCCTGCGTTTTTTAGCACACTCCCTGAAAACGCCAAGTTCCCGCCCACAAACACCCACTTCCTGTCAATCACACTACGATCACTCGAGCGTTGAAAAAACGTCGCTCGAGCTTGTGCAAATCTCCAAAGTTTTGTGTTAAATTACTAAGCGCATGCACACTGCATACCATGCGCATGCACATTTTCCACCTAATCGCTGCGTTGCGAAAAACGGCAACGAGCGAACATCTCGGAATGACCACCATTGTCTCATATTGCGGCAATATGTTATTAGTAATACCGGATTCATGTATGATAATGTGGTGGGTTTAACTGGTCTTGGGGTGGGAACTCAGATGTAAACAACAGTAATCACATCTCAGGACTTAGTCATCGCCCACCGGTTGAGCGGACCAATGATCCCCAGTGCCCTGGATATGTCCCACCCCCGGACCAATGGAAGAAGAGCTTACATTTCCCATTGAATTGTTTTTGGATCCATTGTTTAAAAGAGGCTTCCTGGCCAGGCTCAGTGCTAATTCTCTGAAGGTCATCTTGCTAAGACAGACTGAGTCCTGGGTCCAGGAGCACTCGCGAACAAACGTATGTATCTATTGGTTGTAGCTCTTCTCTGCGATATTGTTGTATTTCTGTGTATATCCCTTTTAGTAAATACTTGTTGCTGCGTTGGACCACAACATTACATTTAACTACTGGTGTCGCATTCCATTCTTGTAAGGGTTATAAGGTGTATCCAGCCATACATGTCGCTGCATTGTGCGATTCAGCGTGTCGGCGTGTTTACGCAATGTGCATACACATCGTAAAGGTTATTAGCGTATGCTTAGCGGCCTGAACCCTAGTGTAACAAGGTACTGCTTTTTCCCTGTAAGTTAACCGAACTTAACAGTTGCGGGCTCGTCCGGTTCACCACATACTCATGGACTTGCAGGGCCTAACAGACATTGGTATACCAACAAAGGGTGGAGACGCGTCTTAAGTAATTTTGTATTGTGTTTAAAACTATCTAATGTTGTTAGGCCACGTCTGTTCTGTATAGTCTTAGAGGTGCTGGTGCGAACCGAGGGAAAACAGGGAAAATCCATTTACTTTCTTTTATGTGTAATTTTTTTTCCCGCACAAAGCGTACTGATAGTTTGCTTATATTCTCACATATTGTTGCCATAGGTTGTAATAGTCATTCTATATCGGCATAAAATCGGATACGTTTATTTGTTATATATTTGATATATTTTGTTAAGGGAGTAATTGTAAAAACACAAAATGCAGTTCTGGCCTAAAAGGTTAGGTCAACACTCAAAGGAAGATTACCCTCGTGGGCGACTTCCGGCGAGTGTGAGGAGCAACAGTGTATTGTGTAAGTGGGCAGTAGCATTTTGCTCACATTGATCGTGATAAGTGTGGTATAGTCAGTTGCGAACACACATTGTACACGTGGTACGGTACGTGAGGTAAACGTACAAGAATGCACACGTGGCGCAGGGACGCGTACGGTTGCGTGCTTACACAAGGTTGCGTGAAGTAGCGAGCGCAAGCTTAACCACACAATAGGAATACATTTAAAGGCGGGATAGAAGACATTTATACAGTAGCAAGTAACTATCTGATTTTAAAAGCAGATTATTATAATATTTTGTTTAAACCTCTGGGACAAGCTATCAAAGGGAGTGATATTTTTCTGTACAGAAACACTTGTGTATTAGTGTGGACTGAAAGTAGGTGTGGATGTATTGAACCCCGGAGAAACAGGGATCCCGTGAGAGACGCTGAGTTGGCAGAGGCTTAGTGGCGTGATAGGGTCGCAACCTTACGTATTATCGAAGTAGGCCCGTATTACAACGTGTAGAGGAGCGTAATAGATTGTGAAGTAGGCACGTACTACAACGTGTAGAGTATTGAGGAAGTAGGCACGTACTACAACGTGTAGAAGTATTTTAGTGTTACACTCCGGCTGTGGAGCGCAGCTTGTGAAATCGACTCCAGTGATCAAAGGGCATATAGATAACAAGTATCTATAGGCTGTGCAATTGGACCGCACCTCTGTGTGTGTAATACGCGGCGCAACGTGATACCATTTGCGTTCTTTCGCAATTGCATCATCATAAGCGCTGTGTGGAGCATACGCAGATGTGATTTGTGTAAAGTAGAAAGAATTTTTCGCTGACTCTCAGTCAGGAAAATATTCCAACAGACTTTTAACCTCCACTGAACAGGTGTTGTATTGATTCTGTTAATGCTTCAATAATTTCAGTGCTGAGGGGTCTGGTAGGGGCCTAGTCTGGGTACACGGGGGTCACTATTGGAGTGAGTCGTGGTACTGGCCAGCGGAGGCAGGAGCGAGTGAAAAGTGCTCGGTAAGGACTTTTCACCGTTTGCTCATATTGTGCATTTGGGGATCGTGTGAAAAGTCCGCGATGGGAGCCAAGTGCTCAAGCGAGAAACATTCGGCAGCCAGGGTTCAGGCTGAAGTGTTGAGGCCAAGAGGGTCCGCTCGGTTGATAATGTGTGGGAAGTATGGTCCACACGCAGAGGCTTTTTGTGACGAATGAGTACGAATGACTGTTGATGATAGGGCATCATTTCCTAGGGTTAGTAGTTTTGAACCAGAGGTGCTGCAGAATGTAAGGAATAGAATATGTCTGATCAAATCTAAGAAACAAAAGATCAGACATAACGACTGTTTAAACATATGGCAACAAGAGCGAGATATGCAAAAGGAACTTGCTCATGCAGCAAGTTCCAAACCAAACAGGAATGCGAATGCAAATACACCACCACCGTCATATGTCGATGAAGAGAAAGCTGCTACAACCAACAGTACATAGGAAAATGATAGGAAAGCACTTATAAATTGTATTAACCTTAACCCATGCAAATTGTACCCTGTTTTAAGTTCTCTCAAAGATCATAGGTCAGAGGAAGATGATGGATCCAGCCTAATCTCAGCCCTCTATCAGGCAGCCACCTTGCAGGAAACTCAGGTGGGCACGGCCCAACCAGTAAGAGCAGTGGCGGTGTCTTCCACTGGAGGGACGGGAGAGATCATAGCCACCGGTAAGTATGAGACTGTTCATTACGCAGAGACAGTAATGCCTCACAGTGAGCCAAATAGCAATGGAATGGTTGGGTTACACACTGTCTGGGTAATAGCAACTCCCAATGGGAGAACCGATAGCCAGGGAATAACCCCCATCAGAAATACTGTGATGTATTGCCCGTGGACCAGATCGGAACTGTGGTCAATCATCTCCAAATTCCCTGATCCCAGGAGAGATTTAGCCAGATGCCAGAATTTCATTAAAGATCTGGGCAATGCCCATGAACCCACAAACAAAGATTGGCGGACAATGTTAAGAGCATGCCCACCCCCTAATATTGACACCCAGAAATTCATAACAGATTGTTAGTTAGATGCAGACAGTCCTCTGACTGATGAATACAACCAGGAGAGCGTAAAACAGATCAATGTGCAATTAGGATTGTATTTCCCCACAGATGTCAAGTGGAATAAAATTTTCTCCATCCAACAGAGAGAAAATGAACTAGCATCTGAATATTTTCATAGAACGTTACAATAAATGGCTAAATACACTGGGGTAAGGGATATAAAGAGAACCACAGGAAAGTAGCTGTCTCTGTGCTAATGGATGGACTCAAGGAGGCATTAAAAGTCAGGGTACAGACATCTTTGCCTAATTTGAGAAGGGTTACCGTACAGGCTCTGAAGGAGTCTGCAATTGAACATGACAAAAATATCTCCAAATATAAAGAACAACAAGGAAGAGAGTAAGTAGATGTTATGCTTGCAAAAAGGAGGGACACTTTGCCAGAGAATGTAGGAATACAGGGACACATAGGAAGCATAGACCCCCTAGACAAAGAACACGAGCCACGTTATCAAACACATAGACGGGACCAAGGGACATATTGTAAGGATTTAAAGCCATATAGAAAGAAAGATAACTGGTAAACAGTAATCCGGCAAATGGGAAGAACAAGAGAAGTGCAACATTACCCTTTGACAAAACCTGCAAAAGTTACGATTGGGCCTCTATGATGCTAAACCCTTTTCTTTTTTTCCTAGCAGCAGTGGCCCCTGACTAACTTAATCGACAGAGATTTTATGTAACTTGAAATGTGAAATACATATATTGTACTGCCGCTCAGGAAGTACAAGGTATGTTAGATACCCACAAAGACTAATGTTGCATTCCACTGTTCTAAGGGGGTAATTCCAAGTTGATCGCAGCAGGAAATATTTTAGCAGTTGGGCAAAACCATGTGCACTGCAGGGGAGGCAGATATAACATGTGCAGAGAGAGTTTGATTTGGGTGTGGTGTGTTCAATCTGCAATCTAATTTGCAGTGTAAAAATAAAGCAGCCAGTATTTACCCTGCACAGAAACAAAATAATACCCCTTTTCCACTAGCTCAAAAAACACGGGTAAATGCACGGGGGCGCGCATTTACCCGTGTTTTTTGCAAGTGGAAAAGGGTCAACCCGGATCAAGTGACCCGTGAATCCTACCCGGCTATCTACCTGGGTAGGACACGGGAATGATCCGGGTAGGGTTGTAGTGTAAACGGGAGCCGTGTCGATGCGACACGGCTCCCGTATACACTGTATGGAAGGGCGGCGCTGGGAGATCATGTGATCACCCTGCGCCGCCCCTGCCGCGTCACTAGAAGCGTCACCAACCCGGCATATGCCGGGTTGTGACTGCTGATGGGAAAGGGACCGAGCACGGGTCGCAGCAGGGGGCAGCTCCCGTGTCAGGCAGCCGGCTGCGACCCGTGCTCGTAGGTGGAAAAGAGGTATAACCCACCCAAATCTAACTCTCTCTGCACAAGTTATATCTGCCCCCCCTGCAGTGCACATGGTTTTGACCAACTGCTAAAAAATTTCCTGCTGCGATCAACTTGGAATTACCCCCTAAATTCATGCCCATCACTGGTAGAGGAAATTAGCTTGCAGATACCGGGTTCCCTATGAATTTAGGATGCACAGGACACTGGATTGATGGCTGGGGTAGTCCCAGCAATGACACGACAAGCACAAGCTTAAAGAGTACACCAAGTAGTTAATCAATTCCCCGTAGTGCCCAATCCAGCTGTCATTTTGATAAAATCCTCTCCACCTCTACAAACTTATCTGTCACCAACCACTATTCTGTTTTTCTTCACAGTTTCCTATTCATCTTTTGCGTTCACCTACAGGGGAGTACTATCAGTGACAGCCTGAGTATTTTCTCCCAGGCCCTACATGACTGTTTGCAATCCTTTCAACCTGAGAATGGGTCAGTGCTGATACAATATGTTGATGACGACTTGTTGTGCACCGATTCATTTGAGTCGTCCCTGGCAGATACAAAACAGTTTCTGTTTCGTCTTTTCCAGACAGGACACCAGGTCTCAGGGGATGGACTACAGTTGTGTGGGACAAGGGTCAAATACCTGGGACGTAGTACTGGTACATGGTTTGACAGTTCATGCACCACATGCCGTATCGGTCCTTCAAAGTTCTGCCCGAACCCGGTATGTCTCATCAGCATGATGACACCAGTATATTACTGCAGTGTGCCTTGTCAAGCACAAAAGGTGGAGGATGAGAATACTGGTGAAGGGAAATTTTGTATAGACACTGATATGCATGATGGTATGGAATATCTGAATCAGACCTTACTACGAGACCAGACATAAGTGACAGCCCGTTGGTGAACGCAAACCTGATATTTTCTTTTTTTTCTGTTCTCTCTCTTCTAGAGATGTTTTTACCCTACACAACAAATATACAACAGTTAATTGAAATGCAAAATTTGTGTTCCCTACAGAAGAAGGCAGTCTGGAAGGCGAATATGGTCAGGAGTCCTCAGGACTCTGGGGAGATGGACAAGGTAAGCCAGTGGCCCCCAGGGCATATCTCCCAAGTCTAGCTGAAGCGGCACATGGTCTGACTCATCTGGGCAAGGAAGGTATGTGCAAATTGCTAAGAGCCTACTGGAGTGCACCAGGGTTCTCTGCTCAGGCGAGCAAGAAAGCAATGACATGTCTTACTTGCTTGAGGAAGAATATTGGTAAGACAATACCAACGGAGCCATCCCATATCCCTCCTACAGATGGACCTTTCCAGGTAATACAAATTGACTTCATACAGCTACCACCCAGTAGGAATTTAAAGTATGTTTTAGTATGCACTGATGTCTTTTCGAACTGGGTAGAGGCATTCCCCGCTGCCACAAATACTGCAGTATTCACTGCTAAGAAAATTGTACAAGAATTTGTGTGTAGATATGGTATCCCCAAAATGATTGAAAGTGATAGGGGTACCCATTTTACAGGTGAAGTCTTTCAGGTCATGTGCAAGCTTATGGGTATTAATAGTAACAAACATACTCCCTACCGGCCACAGGCGAGTGCGAAGGTGGAGAAAATGAATATCACTATTAAGAACAAGCTGAGCAAAGTGATGGCTGAAACTGGACTGTTGTGACCAGAAGCACTGCCACTAGTGTTATACAGCATCAGAACCACTCCCAGGTCACCGCTTAACCTATCACCCTTTGAAATCCTTTTTGGACGACAGCCCCATGTAATGATAGACCCCCAGGATGATCTGAAGTGCAATAATGAAATGACTGTGCAATATTTGGTTAGGATGAGCCAACAACTGAGAAACCAGCAAAGGAATCTGAGACTGGCGATTCCTGACCTACCAAACAGTAATTGTCATGACATTGAAGCTGGGGACTATGTGATGATTCAAAATTTTCTATGCTCAGGTTGCCTCATAGACAGGTGGGAAGGACCGTATCAAGTTTTGTTGACCAGCACGACAGCACTGAAGGTTGCCGAGAGAGACTTGGGTCCACTCGTCCCACTGCAAGAAGGTCACTGACCCGGAGAAAACTTGTGAGAAGGAGAAAGGTGAAGATAACCTAATATATATGACTAGAGAATCTGGTCCGGGAAGGCTGAAAGGCAGGACTGTTGAACTTCACCTGAGCATGGTGAACAGCAGAATCAAGGACGGTTGTCTTTTTTTCTCTCTCCAAACACCCCCCCCCCCCCCCCCCCCCGCCTCTTCATTTTTTTTCCTCCTCCTTTTTTTTTTTCCTTACCGAAATGGATCCACATCAAGAGACTGTGTTCCGGCTTTTTCTTGTGATTCTATTTTTGATCAGGACAATTTGTTTTTGTGAGGGCCCCCGAGAAGTTGAGCAAGAATCTGGAATGGGTTCTGATGGAGAGGATGAATTTGTAGGACCCCAGGATCAGTCCATCACTTTGGTCAAAGCTGGTATTCACAGAGCTCGGAGGCAATGTGAAGTGTTATTGTCTGATGAAAACTGCATATGTAAGTACTGCGATAACATAGTCGAAGATGGGTGCATCCAGAGATGTCAGTCAAACAATAATATCAATATTGACGGACATCCTTTGAGTGATTACCACTCATCAGTAGGTACGGTCTTAAACCAAATGGAATGCTGGGTGTGCTCACAAGTACCCCAAGGACAGAGTAAATTGGGATTAGTGCCATACCCCTTAACAGTAAATGAGGTATTATTATTATTACATTTTATTTATAGGGCGCCACAAGTGTTTTGCAGCGCCGTACAAAGGACAGTACAGGGATACAAAACTTAGCATAACAGTAAAGAAATAACAATAATAGAGTGCCGGTAACAAAGAGCACCACAATTCTCAAAACATAATACTGCTTAGATGTAAGTGGCGAGGGAGTAATCATTGTACTACTTGGGGCTGGCGACCATAGAGAGAGAGAGGAGCCATTACCAGTAGGAGAAAAAGCAGGTAAAGATGGTCGCTGAGTGAAATGTGTCGAGAAGAGGGTTTAGACAACAAGAGGAAATAGGGCCCAGCTCTGAAGAGCTAACAATCTAGTGGGGAGGGGCGACAGACAGATGACATGAGGTGCAAACAAGCAGGAGAAGGCCTGATGGCAGTATCCAAGCAAAGCAGAGATGTTCAAGGCATAGGGCAGGGGGATGGAGGAGCAGCCTAAGGACTAGGTTATGCATTGAAGGGGTACGCTTAGATAAATAGGTGGGTTTTCAGTGCCCGTTTGAAGCTTTGCAAGGTTGGGGAGAGTCTAATAGAGCGGGGGAGCGCGTTCCACTGAAGGGGTGCAGCACAGGCAAAATCCTGAACTCGTGCATGGGAAGCAGTGACCAAGGCAGAGGAGAGGCGACGGTCATCAGCCGACCGCAGTGGGCGGGAGGGAGTATGAAGGGAAAGGAGGTTGTAGATGTAGGGAGCAGTGAAATTAGAGATGGCCTTGTATGTGAGGGTGAGTAGTTTGAAGAGGATTCTGTAGGAGAATGGGAGCCAGTGTAGATTATGTCATAGGGGAGCGGCAGAAGTGGAGCGGCGGGAGAGGAAGATGAGCCTAGCTGCAGAGTTGAGGACAGATAGGAGGGGTGCTAGGTGGGAGCAAGTGAGGCCAGTGAGAACATTGCAGTAGTCGAGTCGTGAGATGACCAGTGAGTGGATGATAAGTTTAGTTGCACTCTGGGAGAGAAATGGCCTGATGCGAGCAATGTTGCGTAGCTGCAACCGACAAGATTGCGCTTGGATGTAGGGTGCAAAGGAGAGGGAAGAGTCTAGAGTGACGCCCAGGCAGCAGAGTTGGGGAACGGAGGAGATGATAGTGTTGTCAACAGTGATAGAGATATTTGTAAGGGGTGTTGCTCTGGCTGAGGGAAAGATAATGAGTTCAGTTTTGTCCATGTCGAGCTTCAGAGAGTGCTCAGACATCCAGGAGGAGATGGCAGAGAGGCAGCAGGAGACCTGAGAGAGGACAGAGGGGGACAGATCAGGAGAGGAGAGGTAGAGTTGTGTGTCATCAGCATAGAGGTGGTATTGAAGGCCAAAGGAGTTAATGAGAGCACCCAGGGAAGAGGTATACAGGGAGAACAGAAGGGGTCTAGGACAGAACCCTGAGGGACACCAACAGGAAGGATGGAAGGGTGTGAGGTGGTTCCGGAGGCAGACACAGAGAAGGAGCGGTTAGTGAGGTATGAGGTAAACCAGTCAAGGACGGTGCTAGAGAGGCCAACGTTTTGGAGTGTGCTGAGGAGAGGGTGATCCACGGTGTCAAAGGCAGCAGAGAGGTCCAGAAGGATGAGCAAGGAGAAGTGACCCTTGGATTTGGCCAAAAGCAGGTCACTGGTGACTTTCACCAGGGCAGTCTCGGTGGAGTGGAGTGGGCGAAAGCCAGATTGTAGTGGATCAAGGATGGAGTGGGCAGAGAGGTAGCTTGTGAGATGGCTGTAGACCAGTCATTCAAGTAGTTTGGAGGCAAAAGGGAGAAGAGAGATGGGGCAGTAGCTAGTGAGTGTTGAAGGGTCGAGGTTGGTTTTTTTGAGGATCGGGGACACCAGAGCATGTTTGAATGGTGAGGGAAAGATGCCAGTAGAGAGCGATAAGTTAAAGAGGTGAGCAAGGTGGGAGCAGGCAGTTTGGGGGAGAGAGCAGAGAACACGGGAGATGAGGGGGTCCAAGGGTCAGGTTGAGGGGGAGATAAGATGAGGGAGTGGACTTCCTTGTCTGAGGTGGGACGGAAGCAGGACAGGGTGGGATAGATGGAGGGGAGGGATGGTGGGGGCAGGGGGGAAGCAGAGAGGCGACGGGAGATGTAATTTTGAATATCCTCAATTTTGGAGATGAAGAAGGAGGCAGTCAGTGGCAGTGAGGGAGGAGGGGAGGGAAGGAGGAGGGGAACGAAGGAGATTGTTGAAAGTTTCAAAGAGTCGGCGAGGACTGAGAAGAGATGAGTGCTTGGAAAAATGATTGCTTGGCGAGAGAAAGAGCAGAGCTATAGGAGGAGAGGATGAACTTGAAATGGAGGAAGTCCGCCAGAGAGTGGGATCTCCTCCAGGAGCGTTCTGCAGAGCGTGAACATTTTTGTAGGAATCGTGTAAGTTTGGTGTGCCAGGGTTGGGGTCTGGAGCAGTGGAGGGGGACAGAGGAGAGGGGAGCCACAGAGTCGAAGGCAGCGGTAAGGGAAGAGTTATAGAAGGAGGCTGCCTGGTTAGGACAAGTCATAGTGGAAAGAGTAGAGAGGAAGGTCTCGAGGGAGGACAGGATAGCGGGGTTGAGAGACCCTGAGATTGCGTCTGGTGATGGTGGGTCTGGGCGTGGAGAGGAGAGGGGAAGATGAGAGGGTGAAAGAAAGCAGATGGTGGTCAGAGAGAGGGAAAGAAGAGTTAGAGAAATCAGAGAGATCACATCGGTGGGTGAAGACAAGGTCGAGGGAGTGGCCGAGATTGTGAGTAGGGGTGGAGGACCATTGAGAAAATCCAAAGGAGGTGGAAAGGGCAAGAAGGTTAGAGGAAGCTGCATTAGTGATGTCGATAGGGATGTTAAAGTCACTGAGGATGACAGAGGGGAGGTCAGAAGAGAGAAAGTGGTGAAGCCAGGCAGCAAAGTTGTCAAGGAAAGGTGAACAGCAGCCAGGGGGGCGGTAGATCACTGCCACATGGAGGTGAATGGGGTAGAAAAGGCGGATAGTGTGGACCTCAAAGGTGGAGAAGGTTAGGGAGGGCTCAGGTGGGATGACACGAAAGGTGCAGTTTGGGGAGAGAAGGATGCCCACGCCTCCTCCCTGGCGGCCATCAGCTCTGACTGTGTGGGTGAAGGAGAGGGCAGCAGGGGAGGTGGTGTCAGAGGAGGAGAGTGATGGTGTCAGTGATGGTGAGAAGGTTAAAAGTGATGGTGAGAAGGTTAAAAGAGGTCATGGATAGTTGGCAACTTGTTGCAGATTGACCTAACATTCCAGAGTGCACAGGAGAAGGGAAGGGGCAGGGGAGATGGGGATCAGGTTGGCTACGTTATGAATGTGTGTGGGTAGTCTGGAAATTTGGGTGGGGGGGGTGGTGACCTAGCAGAGAGGATTGGTATGGGACAGGATCGAGGAGCCATAATTCCAGTACAGTAGTGTTGTTCAGAGGAATAATATAGAATGGAGTGGGTGTAATATAGAAAGAATAATGAAAAGGGGGTGTAGTAAAAGCAGAGACAGGGAAAACCGGTTTGTTGGTAAATAATGGAAGGAACATAAAGGCTGAGAATGTTACACAGTGGTTGTAGAGAGTATAAATGAGGTGCAGAAAGCAATGTGTGAGAGCAGTATGGCTGTTACTTAATCAGACAGGGAGGTCAGTGTCCAGGCTATGGTACACGAATTATATGGGGGGGACCGATGGACAGAAAAATCAATATAGCTAGGCCCCATAGCTTGAAGCTCCACCAGTACCACGTAGATAGGTCACTACTGTGTTTCAACATATCCAATTTCCGGAAACCAGGAAATTGGGAAGTAACCTGGAACAATCAGACAACGACCTTTTCACACAGAGCTGATAAAGAACCCATCAACTTTGAGCTTGTATGTGGGATAACCACAAGTGGGAGGTACTTCCGATACAGGTATACACGTGGGATCAAAACCATGTGGGCCGGAAAGGTATCACAGAGATATTGTGCACACATCATCCAGCCAGATACTTGTATCGAACAGATGGAAGAGCTGGGGACCGGTTTCTTAGTGAAAATTATTTGTGATATGATCTTGACGCATTTTTGTCCCCTATATTCTTCCAGATGATGCCTATTTCATATGTGAAAGGAAGGCGTACAAGTGGCTTACTCCGAGCTCTGAAGGGTTGTGTTACATAGAGTACTACCAGAGGTCATTACCATCGCACATGACAAAATGAAAGATATTCACCGCAGCGCTCCGCCTCCTTATACTCACACCCACTATGAACACATTTTCAAGAGACAGCTCAGACAGGGGAGAGCTCGCAGCCTTTAATTTGATCCATGAATCTACCGGGATTCAGATTCTTCTTGCATTAGATATCACCCATACTGCCAGAGGAATCATAAATTATAGGTACATCCATGCGCTTGCGAACTTGATAGATAATATCACTGAGATGTATGATGACACTTTCAGGTATACGGGTAGGGAACTACAGGCCTATAAGAAGGAACTGGTCCAGCACAGGATGGTCTTAAATTATGTCACGGCCGTGACAGGTGGGTATTGTGTTACTTTGGCGACCCAATATGGTGTGAAGTGCTGCACGTATATTACGAACAGTACCAAGGACCCAACGGAGATTATCGATCAAAAGATGAACAAGATCTTGCAGTTGAAGTGGAAGTTCAGAAGGAAACACAATCTCACTTTAGCGGCTGTGGGTAATGAATTGACCAGATGGGCCTCATGGTTGAACCCACTCAAATGGTTCTCTGAGTTAGAAGAGTGGGCACAAAATGTGATTGCAAGCGTGGGAAAGTTTCTCCTTTGTATCCTGGGTGTCGTCATAATTATCGGTCTGATATTTAGATATGTTCGAATTTTGACGCAGCGAAAAAGACATAACACAAATTTAATGAGTCTAAGGAGCGAGGGCGTTGTAAATGCGGCAGATCTAGTATACGATCCAACTATAGAAACAGTGTTGTGATAAGGAATGTAAATGAATTTCATAATCTGTTTCTTTTCACTATTTATTTTTGTCTTCTCCTCTACCCAGAGATCTACAATCAGAAACGACATCTGTGTACCCTGATTTAGGTGTATGTACCTTTACATTTCTTACGCTCATCTCTGCAATCTTCAGTTAATAATACACATAGCCAATAAACGTCATCCACACATAATAGCATACACATACATCTCCCCGAATGTATCATCAGATAAATGTACTTCCCATTTGTTAATAAGCTGAAGAAAATGAGGGTGGGAAGCCCTTGTCAAGAAAGAGCTCATAATGTTTGTTTGACCATGTACAGACCCTTAATACGGGATGAGGATTAAATGTATACTTCGCAGAACTTTGAAGCTTTCATAGAACTTACACGGCACAATGATACATCCCCCTCAAACATTTACTCATATATACATGCTTTTTCCTATCCCACTAGGCTATATATTTATACACCTTCAACTCTTCCTCCTGTTCTAAAGTACATACTCGATTGTTGTGAATATTGTATATGAATATTTTCATTGTTGTTAGTAATTTATGGAAGTTATTGTTTACTGCCAAAGGGTGGACTGTTGAAGTCGAAAATATTACACCCACACTCAACACATGCAAACACCACACAGAGTGACCTCTGTGCGGGTGCGTTCTCGCCGTGCGCACGCATGCTCGCATGCTGCGTACATTGGCTCACGAAGCCCTGAGTACTGGAGCGTGGTATGAGTAAATACGGTAGCATATGCATTTGCATAGAAAAGCCACAAAGCCATATTCAATATTTTATCTATATAGTGCATAATTTACACATAGTCTATACACACTTCAACGGCAAGTTACTGTGTGCATTACGGTAGAAGATGCATGTGTTAATAAAAATCATATTGTCACAAAATAGTAAATCTCTCTTACACACACATTCAAAGGTGATACTTCCAGGAATACAATACAAACAGTGTTTTTTTAAACATATCAGACTGTCTTGTTTGAGCAGACATTGTGACCATGGAAAATGGACCTTGGACAGAGGGAATGTGTAAATACCGTTGTTTGCCCCAATTGTTTTAGAGTTGTATATTGAGCCAACAGATACTGGACTGTCATTGTTACACTAGAGGTCAGAACAAACAAGAACACAATATAACAAACACAAACACAAGCCAGACCCTTGTTTTCTTAAAACCTTTCAAGGTTACCAAAAAAGGTGACATTACAGACCAGAAATTGATGTATGATATATCAAATGTATAAAGCGCAATGGGGCCTATACCGGAGTCCACTACCCTACTATATAGTGTGTCAGAAAGTAACCAAAAATCTATGCGAGAAGAGGTATGATGGGGGTGAGAGTAAAAAGTATATTCCCGTGAAATCGGATATTGGGATCTCCATGGATCACATAACTGTAAAGAATCTTTCAAAAAGGTCAACGAGGAGACATCTCCCTCCAACCCCCGACCAGAGGAACAATCCAGGCCCCTAGAGAGAACACAATTAAAATTGTCACCAAGCAGCAATTCTCCTTCCGCCTATTCCTGCAATTTTGAATATACAGTTGTAAAAAACGGTCTGGTCGATCCTGTCGGTGTGTAAAGGACAGCTAATGTATACAAGGAGCCCAGAAATTAAAGTTTTCTAAAAAGAAAATGACTGTCTGGATCAGGCCACGTATCTTTGATTGTTGCCAATATCTAGGATAATAATAGTAGGACCAGAGTAGAAGGGAAAAGGGAAGTGAGAGTAAAGCATGGAATAACATAATATTAGAAATCCAACAGCGATGATAATGAAACAATAAAACAGTGTGAAACCACATATATAGCAAAATCTGCAGCAATGAAAAGAAAAAATATAACTCAGTTGCAGTATAACTACATCTCACAATCAGCCACACTATGCCGGACAGAGTGAGATAGGTAATGGAGGTCGTGAAACTTAACAGAAAACTGGAAGACCTGAATGTAAAAAGGGTGATGAGATAACAATACAAACAATACTATACATCTTCAATCTTCGTCTGATCTAAGTGTCGAGGATCCTGAGGAGAATGAGTCCACAAAGTTCTTGGCCGCCTGTGGCGAATCAAAGAAATGTGGTTTGCCATTGTGAAAAACACAAAGTTTTGCAGCATACAATAATGAAAAATGGCATCCCAGATCAAATAATTTCTAGCAGGTCGGGGCATATTCACGTCGTCTCATAGGGGTATATTTACTAAGCTGCCGATTTTGAACGATTTGGTGTTTTTTGTTCAAAGTGTCATCTCGGGAATTTACTAAACTCAAATCTCGGCAGTGATGAGGGCATTCGTATTTTTTTTACGGCTGTGTTGTAAAAATAAGATTTTACTTACCGGTAAATCTATTTCTCGTAGTCCGTAGTGGATGCTGGGGACTCCGTAAGGACCATGGGGAATAGACGGGCTCCGCAGGAGACATGGGCACTTTAAGAATTTAGATTCTAGTGTGCTCTGGCTCCTCCCTCTATGACCCTCCTCCAGACCTCAGTTAGAGAAACTGTGCCCGGAAGAGCTGACAAGGAAAGGATTTTGGAAATCCAGGGCAAGACTCATACCAGCCACACCAATCACACCGTATAACTTGTGATAAACTTACCCAGTCAACAGTATGAACAACAACAGAGCATCAGTTCAACCCTGATGCAACAATAACATAGCCCTTATTGCAGCAATAACTATATACAAGTATTGCAGAAGAAGTCCGCACTTGGGACGGGCGCCCAGCATCCACTACGGACTACGAGAAATGGATTTACCGGTAAGTAAAATCTTATTTTCTCTAACGTCCTAGTGGATGCTGGGGACTCCGTAAGGACCATGGGGATTATACCAAAGCTCCCAAACGGGCGGGAGAGTGTGGATGACTCTGCAGCACCGAATGAGCAAACACAAAGTCCTCCTCAGCCAGGGTATCAAACTTGTAGAACTTTGCAAAAGTGTTTGAACCTGACCAAGTAGCCGCTCGGCACAGCTGTAATGCCGAGATCCCTCGGGCAGCCGCCCAAGAAGAGCCCACCTTCCTAGTGGAATGGGCCTTAACTGATTTTGGCAGCGGCAATCCAGCCGCAGAATGAGCCTGCTGAATCGTATTACAGATCCAGCGAGCAATAGTTTGCTTTGAAGCAGGAGCACCAAGCTTGTTGGAAGCATACAGGATAAACAAAGATTCTGTTTTCCTGACCCTAGCCTTTCTGGCTACATAAACCTTCAAAGCCCTGACCACATCAAGTAACTCGGAATCTTCCTAGTCAGTAGTAGCCACAGGCACCACAATAGGTTGGTTTATTTGAAAGGATGAAACCACTTTTGGCAGAAATTGTGGACGGGTCCGCAATTCTGCTCTATCCGCATGGAAAACCAGATAGGGGCTTTTATGTGACAAAGCCGCTAATTCTGACACACGCCTAGCCGAAACCAATGCTGGTAGCATGACCACCTTCCACGTGAGATATTTCAATTCCACCGTTTTGAGTGGTTCAAACCAGTGGGATTTCAGGAAACTCAACACCACATTAAGATCCCAAGGTGCCACCGGGGGCACAAAAGGGGGCTGAATACGCAGCACTCCCTTCACAAACGTCTGAACTTCAGGTAGAGAAGCCAGCTCTTTTTGAAAGAAAATGGATAGGGCCGAAATCTGGACCTTAATGGAACCCAATTTTAGGCCCAAATTCACTCCTGACTGTAGGAAGTGAAGGAAACGGCCCAGCTGGAATTCCTCCGTAGGGGCATTCCTGGCCTCACACCAAGCAACATATTTTCGCCATATACGGTGATAATGTTGAGCTGTCACGTCCTTCCTAGCCTTTATCAGCGTAGGAATGACCTCATCTGGAATGCCTTTTTCCGCTAGGATCCGGCGTTCAACCGCCATGCCGTCAAACACAGCCGCGGTAAGTCTTGGAACAAACAGGGCCCTTGTTGCAACAAGTCATGTCTTAGAGGAAGAGGCCACGGGTCCTCTGTGAGCATTTCTTGCAGATCTGGATACCAAGTCCTTCTTGGCCAATCCGGAACAATGAGTATTGTTCTCACTCCTCTTTTTCTTATGATTCTCAACACCTTGGGTATGAGAGGAAGAGGAGGAAATACATAGACCGATTGGAACACCCACGGTGTCACCAGGGCGTCTACAGCTATCGCCTGAGGGTCTCTTGACCTGGCGCAATACCTCTGTAGTTTCTTGTTGAGGCGGGATGCCATCATGTCCACCTGTGGCAGTTCCCACCGACTTGCAAGCTGTGCGAAGACTTCTTGATTAAGTCCCCACTCCCCCGGGTGGAGGTCGTGCCTGCTGAGGAAGTCTGCTTCCCAGTTGTCTACCCCCGGGATGAACACTGCTGGCAGTGCGCGTACATGATTCTCCGCCCAGCGAAGAATTCTGGTGGCTTCCGCCATCGCCACCCTGCTCCTTGTGCCGCCTTGTCGGTTTACATGAGCCACAGCGGTGATGTTGTCTGAATGAATCAGAACTGGTTGACCACGAAGCAGGGCCTCTGCTTGATGTAGGGCATTGTAAATGGCCCTTAGTTCCAGGATGTTGATGTGAAGGCAAGTCTCCTGACTTGACCACAGACCTTGGAAATTTCTTCCCTGTGTGACTGCTCCCCACCCTTGGAGGCTTGCATCCGTGGTCACCAGGACCCAGTCCTGAATGCCGAATCTGCGGCCCTCGAGAAGGTGAGCACTCTGCAGCCACCACAGGAGAGACACCCTGGCCCTGGGGGATAGGGTGATTAACCGATGCATCTGAAGATGTGATCCGGACCATTTGTCCAGTAAGTCCCATTGAAAGGTCCTCGCATGGAACCTGCCGAAGGGAATTGCCTCGTACGATGCCACCATCTTTCCCAGGACTCGAGTGCAGTGATGCACTGACACCTGTTTTGGTTTTAATAGGTCCCTGACCAGTGTCATGAGTTTCTGAACCTTCTCTATCGGGACATAAACCCTTTTCTGGTCTGTGTCCAGAATCATGCCCAGGAAAGGCAGACGAGTCTTAGGAACCAACTGCGACTTTGGAATATTCAGAATCCAGCCGTGTTGCCGTAACACTTCCAGAGAACGTGCTACGCTGATCAGCAACTGCTCTCTTGACCTCGCTTTTATGAGGAGATCGTCCAAGTATGGGATAATTGTGACCCCTTGCTTCCGCAGGAGTACCATCATTTCCGCCATTACCTTGGTAAATATTCTCGGAGCCGTGGAGAGACCAAACGGCAACGTCTGAAATTGGTAATGACAATCCTGTACCACAAATCTGAGGTACGCCTGATGAGGTGGATAAATGGGGACATGAAGGTATGCATCCTTTATGTCCAGAGACACCATAAAACCCCCCCTTCCAGGCTTGCAATGACCGCTCTCAGCGATTCCATCTTGAACCGGAACCTTTTAGGTACATGTTCAGGGATTTTAAATTCAATATGGGTCTGACCGAACCGTCCGGTTTCGGTACCACAAACATGGTCGAATAATAACCCTTTCCTTGTTGAAGGAGGGGAACCTTGACCACCACCTGTTGAAGATACAATTTGTGAATTGCAGTTAACACTATTTCCCTCTCTAAGGGGGAAGCTGGCAGGGCCGACTTGAGGTATCGGTGAGGGGGCATCTCTTCGAATTCCAGCTTGTATCCCTGAGACACAACATCTATTGCCCAGGGATCCAACTGTGAGTGAACCCACTTGTGGCTGAAATTTTGTAGACGCGCCCCCACCGGGCCTAGCTCCGCCTGTGGAGCCCCAGCGTCATGCGGTGGATTTAGTGGAAGCTGGGGAGGACTTCTGTTCCTGGGAACTAGCTGTGTTGTGCAGCTTCTTTCCTCTGCCCCTGCCTCTGGCAAGAAAGGACGCACCTCGGACTTTCTTGTTTTTCTGTGATCAAAAGGACTGCATTTGGTAATACGGTGCTTTCTTAGGTTGTGAGGAAACATATGGCAAAAAATTTGACTTCCCAGCCGTAGCTGTGGAGACCAGGTCCGAGAGACCCTCCCCAAACAATTCCTCACCCTTGTAAGGTAAAACCTCCTTGTGCCTTTTTGAGTCAGCATCACCTGTCCATTGCCGAGTCCACAGGACCCTTCTGGCAGAAATCGACATAGCATTTATTCTAGAACCTAGTAGGCTAATGTCTCTCTGAGCATCTCTCATATAAAGGACAGCGTCTTTAATATGCCCCAGGGTCATTAATATAGTATCCTTGTCTAAGGTATCAAGTTCCTCAGATAAGGTATCCGTCCATGCTGCTACAGCACTACACACCCAAGCCGACGCGATTGCCGGCCTCAGTAAGGTACCTGAATGTGTATAAATGGACTTCAGGGTAACCTCCTGTTTGCGATCTGCAGCATCTTTGAGGGTAGCCGTATCCTGTGACGGCAGGGCTACCTTCTTGGATAAGCGTGTAA
This sequence comes from Pseudophryne corroboree, assembly GCF_028390025.1. Taxonomy (NCBI): domain Eukaryota; kingdom Metazoa; phylum Chordata; class Amphibia; order Anura; family Myobatrachidae; genus Pseudophryne; species Pseudophryne corroboree. The sequence continues at coordinate 559,986,272 of NC_086444.1, forward strand.
AAGCTTTGTCCACCCTAGGGGAGGATTCCCAGCGTAACCTGTCCGTTGGCGGGAAAGGATACGCCATAAGAATCTTTTTGGAAATCTGCAGTTTTTTATCTGGAGATTCCCAAGCCTTTTCACATAACTCATTGAGCTCGTGTGAGGGGGGAAAAGTTACCTGCGGCTTCTTTTCCCCATACATATGAACCCTCCTGTCAGGGACTAGGGTTTCCTCTGTGATGTGCAACACATCCTTAATAGCTATAATCATATAACGGATGGATTTAGCCAATTTTGGCTGTAACTTTGCATCATCGTAATCTACACTGGAGTCAGAATCCATGTCGGTATCCGTGTCAATAATTTGGGATAGTGGGTGCTTCTGAGACCCTGTGGGCCTATGCGACATAGGATCAGGCATGGGTTGGGACCCTGACTGTCCTGAGGTTTCAGCTTTGTCTAACCTTTTATGCAAGGAATTAACATTATCATTTAAAACCTTCCACATATCCATCCAATCAGGTGTCGGTGCCGTCGGCAGAGACACCACATTCATTTGCTCCCGCTCTGCTTCCACATAGCCTTCCTAATCAGACATGTCGACACAAGCGTACCGACACACCACACACACAGGGAATGCCCTTTTTGAAGACAGTTCCCCCACAAGGCCCTTTGGTGAGACAGAGAGAGAGTATGCCAGCACACACCCCAGCGCTATATAACCCAGGAATAACACAGTAACTTAATGTTAACCCAGTAGCTGCTGTATATTGTGTTTTTTTGCGCCTAATTATGTGCCCCCCCTCTCTTTTTACCCTTTTCTACCGTGATCTGCAGGGGAGAGCCTGGGGAGCTTCTTCTCAGCGGAGCTGTGGAGAAAAAATGTCGCTGGTGAGTGCTGAGGGAGAAGCCCCGCCCCCTCGACGGCGGGCTTCTGTCCCACTAAAATACATACCTTTTTGGCGGGGGCTCATACATATATACAGTGCCCAACTGTATATATGAGTACTTTTGCCAACAGAGGTCCATATGCTGCCCAGGGCGCCCCCCCTCTCTCCCCCCCCCTTCCCCACCCTCCCTCCCCCAATTGGGGGCTGTGGGATGTTTGGGGTGGTTGGGTTATGTCCTGCGGCGTGGTTGGCTGGGTAGGATCTATCGCTTGCAGGTGTAGTGTGTACGTATCCTGCAAGTCAGATTCCTGCTGGGCATCCTCGGGAATGATGGGTGGTTCTGTATGGGGTTGAAGACAGCCACTATTTAGTCAATATTTTGCATTGGTCTTTTTATAGCTTTACGTCAACATGCATTACTTCTTAATATTCATGTTGGAAATGATAAATAGATTGTGGCCTAAACTTAACTATGTAGCTCACCTTTTTGTAGAAATATGTGGCTTCTAAAGTTCCCTACTCAGTTGAAAAATGTTTTAGTGAATTGTTGGACTCTGAGTCATAATTAATGTGCGAACACGAAGAACTCTAACAATTACCAATTACTACATTTACATATTGTGTATGAAGCTTCCTTTTGTAAAAAAAACACAATACAATAAATGTTGTTCAAGGCAGTCAGTGGTCTGGCCAAAACTTAAATAAATATAGTGCAAAAAAATGAAAACTTTAAAAATGGTTCAAAATGTCTTAAGGTGGCCTATGTTTAGAACTGGTGATGTTGGGCATGCAAAACAATTGGATTAGACTTAAAATTTATGTAGCTGTCTCTAGCAAATAAAAAAAAATGGTTGCTATAGCCAACATCACATCTGAAAATGAAACCAAAAAAATAACGTTACCCCTATGTGCTTGCTGTTGGTGATTATTACAAGGATGACTTTTTATTTGTAACACATTTTTTTGGGCTGTGCACAAACAGTGGGGCAGATGAATTAACCTGGAGAAGGCATAAGGAAGTGATAAACCAGTGATATGTGGAAGGTGATAAAGGCACCAGCCAATCAGCTCCAATCTGTAAATTAACAGTTAGGATCTGTTTGGCTGCTGCCTTTATCACCTTGCACATATCACTGGTTTATCACTTCCTTATGCCTTCTCCAGGTTAATACATCTACCCCACTGTTTTTTAACTTATTTACAATTAACTGTTATGTTTACTCACCAGACAGCTGAGGGGATCGTGGATCCTCGCTTTGTGGACTGGCCAAAATGGCTTGTGGTGGCAGGGCCGACACTATGGAGATGCGCCGTTGTGGTGGTGAGGATGCTGCTGGAGATTCAGCCTCAAGACGGCGTCTCTTGGTAGGCATCCTATGGAGAGTATCCGAGCCCTGTGATGGGCGCCTTAGTGGAGGGGGGTTTGATGAAGAAGCACCTATGTGATAAGATAAACATTAACATTCTGCTTTTCTATGTGTTTTCCAAATATGTGTATAGACTACATTCTTACCTGCATCGCCAGCATCTCCATCTCTTGGCAGTATGGGATGTGGCCTGGCTGTGCTGCGTCTCTTTCGTACTGTAGAAATATGAAGAATGTCCTTGTGAACATACTATTATGTTTATATGTTTATGCAAAATCCTTATTGTGATGTACACATATGAGGAACCTGATGAGAAGTAAACAAAACTATGCTTATGCTTTTCTGCCTGACTTCATTGGGTGTGTATAGTTCAATTATGAAACAATTACACCAACCAATCCATACACAAAGGTGCAGAATTCACAATATTATACTACTTAAAACCCAAACGTGGTAGCTTAACACAACCAGAATATTGCTCTGTATTTTACATTTTTTTGCTGCTAAAAAAACAAACACTACCCCCAAATATATGCGCTAAATTGTAAGCATCGAAAACAAATATGCATGAAAAATCACATCAACCACACAAAGGACAACCCAGAACAACACACAATAACCATAAGTCCAATGAAAATATTTTTTATAAAAATTTTTGCTAAAACACATGACTCACACTTCTTTTAAAGACACCAACAACAATTTACTTTTGTATTAAAACACCAGAAAAAGCCCAAGGCCACCTGCTAAATTGACAATACAAAGGATAAAAACATAACTATTTTTGATTAAAACTACTTCACCAACACATTAGAAGAATGAACCAACTTACAATCACAATTAGCTAGAAGACATTTCAGACAACTAAGGACAAAGCACAGATGTTTTAATTATAAATAAACAAAAAAAAACAACTCACCATCCTGCCTTGGCCGATCCGAATCCCACCCATGAGTCGCACCAACCACTTCTGGCGGCATAAGAGTACGCACAGGCACCTCCCAATCCCGATATGACGCTCGGAAGGGGTGTCCACCCCCTGTTTGGCGGGCTGATTTAGCCTCCTTAGACATCTTAGCCTTGACACGGCGCTTGATGTCGTAGAATCGCTTACGACACGTGTCCTCGGTCCTCCTCACCACACCCTCACTATTAACTGCCGCAACCACCTTCCCCCACAGAACACTCTTCCTGCGTGAAGAAACCTTTGCAGCATCATGGCCAAACAGCTGTCGATGATGCCTCATCAGCTCCCGCACCAATGCCATATTCTCTGCGTAGCTGAATTTGACATTGCGGCCCGACTTTGTAGTGGTGCATGGCTGCGGAACCACAGCACCATCACTGTCACTATCAGTCGAGGCCGCAGCAGCAACCTCCCCCTCCTCCTCACTAACCTCCTCCACCTCACTCACCTCCTCCCTCTCACCTCCTCCCTCTCACTCACCTCCTCCCTCTCACTCACCTCTGACTGGGACATATTCAGGACAAACAACAAATAACACTGAGAAAAAAAAAACAATAAACACACTCCTCCACTACACACCACACACCACACACACCACACACACACACACACACACACACACACACACACACACACACACACACACACACACAATGACAATAGACGTTAAAAAAAACCAAAGACAAAAAACTAGACAGACTTTTAAATAACTACACAAGTATGACAAGACTACTTACACACACAGTACAGCACTCAACAATCGCAAAGAACCTCCTCAAAACCGCCAAAAACTCCTAACTACTCACCAACTCCAAACACACCTTCCTCTCACCTCTCCACTAGCTAAACCCATGAGGTGCGGACGGTTTGGGGCGGTTTTATAGTAATGAGCACAGACACTCCTCCATCACGAATCAAACCAATCACGTACGAGTGACAAAAACGAAACTTAGAAAAAAAACGCGTCCGGGAACGGGAAAACACTGCCGTAACTAAAAAATGGCGCATTCGTAAAAAAACCTGAGAACACGGCCGCAAAACCACAAAATCGGCCGCATTCTACCTTGGAAAAACACGAATGACATCGACATCGAAAAATGGTAATAATCAAAACACGACAGCATAGTAAATGAGGCGTAATAAATTCAAAAAGTTGCAAAATCACACATTCGATGTCATTCGTGATTACACTTTAACCTCATTCACAAAAATACGATTTTTAGTAAATATACCCCCAAGTATGAAAAGTCTTGAAATAATAATCGCTTTACACCGTGGTAACGAAGATCAGCTTGTTTACGATAAGCTTCCAGCAAACGCACTTTCTCGGGATAATTCAAGATCCACAATATTACAGGGCGAGGGCGATCCCCAGTAGCCTGTCTATCAGGGCCCACCCAATGCACCCTTTCCACTAACAATGATGAACCAGTTGGAACACAGCCCAACTCTTGTGGCAGCCACTCAGAAACCAGAGACATGAGTTCCGTATATATTTGACGGATTCAGGAAGTCCGATGATGCGGATATTATTTCTACGACTTCTTTTCTATAAATCTTCTAGTTTGTCCGCCATGGACAATAACAATTTCTCCTGATCAGAGAGTGGCTTTAGCCGCTGTTAGCTCGTCTTCCAAATCTGATATGCGTTGTTCCGCTTCAGAAAGACATATATCGTGTTTCGTGAGTTGTGCGAGTGCAGAATCGATAGAATCTTTAAGTGGTGCTAATTTCTGGTCCAAAAGTGAAGCAAGAAGGGTGGTCAGTTCTTGAGAGGTGAGAGAGCCAGCGACGGCAGGAGGAGCATCATCATAGGCTTGATCTCTAGCAACGTTGCCCCGTCGATTACCGGGAGAGGCAGGTGATGTGGAAGATGGTGTGCCGCTGCCACGATCCTTGCCCGTTTGGCCCCCCTTAGTGCCCCTGGCAGGTCTGGCCACATACTTATCCATAATCAGCACAGTGGTGAAGAGAGGGACATTTGTTGAAAGCAAATGTAGGTGAACTGTGTTATTCCTAAGCTGAAGACTCCAGATAGCCTGGCCCGCCAACAGCTATCAGAGCCAGGGATGGCTTTGTAGTGACCCCTATCCACTGCTCCCTGCACCCACCAACCTCCAATACGAGTAGGAGGAGTAAAGTAAAGTAGGGGGTATCCGGCAGTCAGAAGCAGTACAGTCCCCAGGAGAGCAGAACAGAGCCAGGAAAATAACAGAAGGGAGGGGGGTGTTACAGCTTACCACAGAAAAGTGATTGCAGCTGCGTCTGGGATCAGATGAGCACTGTCAGGGCCCTCGGCCGAGAGCCCCACTGCTGGCTAGTGTTTGTAGCCCTCTGAGGCCCCCTCTGGGTCCTGGGGAGTCTCCGGATGTTAAAGCCGGCCGGCGGGTGAATGAGTAGGTCCGGATCGGAGCTCCAAACTCGCAGCCGCGGCTCTTTCCCATCAGGTAAGCTGCGGCTTGCAGGAACCGGTAACCACGGCCCCCGGCTCTGTGCGTCCACTGTTCAGCTGCCCGGAGTGTGTTGGCCCGCTGGTGGTGCGGGCAGAGTGCTGTGACTCGCTGTAGCCCCGCTCACAAGATGTTACAGGGAGTCAGGCTCCAGAGCTTAGCAGCTGCACTTCCACCGTCTATGCCCGCTAGACCATGCCCCCCACAGAGCATTTTTAATATCAGTGAGTGAAAAGGTTAATCTTTGGTCTTATACAATAAAGTGGCGTGTCTGGTTATTAGGCTAGATAGGTCATCAGAAATCTCAGGTGAAGACATAGAAGGCAAAAGTTGAGCAACATAGTGTCGTATCTGAAGAAACATATAGAAGGTGTTATTAGGAACATCATATCTCTGTCGCAATTCTTGAAAGGAAGGCAATGGTCCCCCAGGATCAAACATCTCGTATTGCTGCTATACCCACTTGACGCCAAGAGTGATACATGACATTTTCCAAACCAGGGGTAAACTGTGGATTTCCCCAGAAGGTAATACATTTTGACTGGCGTGAGTTATGGTGTAAATGTCTATTGATCCCCTGTCATGTACACTAAGTATCATGAAAAATAATATTCTGTAATATCTCGGGTGGTATAGAGGATTTGGGCATATGTAAAAGTGTACCAGGTGAGAAAGGGGCAAACAGATTAAATTCCAACTGTAAATTAGTATAAATGGCGCGATAGTGTAGCCAATCTAAAATGTATCGGAATAGCACCGCTTTAGTGAAGTGGCTAACATTAGGTAACCCAAGGCCTCTTTGCGATCTGGATAATTGTAATTTGACCATGGCTGCATGTGGTTTTTTACCCCTCCAAAAGGAACTTGGGGAATAGAAAGTGACAATATTTCTGGTCTTTTTTGTAAAGACTAAGGGGTAGCATTTGAATGAAATATTAAAGTTTAGGGAAAATTATACTTTTTAACACCGCCACCCTTCCCAGCAAAGAAAGTGGTAAGTTTGGCCATCCCTCCAGAAGTAGTTTAAATTTTGGCTAATACAAAAGTAAAATTGGCAGCATATAACTGCGAAGTACGTGGTGTAATATTAATGCCTAAGTAATTCAAAGAAATGGAGGCTTTAGGTAAATGTGCTGTGTGATAGGGCAAAACATCGAAAGGGTCATGAGAATGCAGTGGCAGGAATTCAGATTTGTGGAAATTAACCCTATAACCAGCAAACGAACCAAATTGAGATATTGTGTCGATTACCGCCAGGACTGAGCGTGATGGATCACAGAGAAATAAAAGCATATCATCGGCAAAAAGCGCCAACTTGACTTCCTGAGATCCAATACAGATAGCTTTATGGCAAAATGCCTCTTTTAAGGGTATCACCAGGGGCTCCAAAACTAGGGCAAACAGGAGGGGGGACAAAGGGCACCCCTGTCTAGTGCCACGTACTACCTGGAATGGAGGCGATAAATACCCATTGCAAGATATTGGAGTCTGAGGTTTATAATAAAAAGCCTTCAACATGTGTATGAAACTGTCCGGGACGGCCCAACACCTCATATAAATGATCTCAATTGACCATGTCAAAAGCTTTTTGAGCATCAAGTGAAAGAAGTGATGAGCCAGCCAGGTCCCCAGACAACTCCAATCACTGCTGAACTGAGATAACCTTCCTCAAGTTCACCACTTAATGTCGACCCATTACAAATCCCGTTTGATCTTCATGAACCACCGATGGGATAATCAATTTGAGCCTGTCAGCCATAATTTTAAAAAGTATTTTATAATCCAGGTTCAGAAGTAAAATAGGTCTATAGGAACCTGGGTGCTCCAGGTCTCTACCAGGTTTGGGTAAGACTTTAAGCATTGCTGAATTAAAATACTGGGGAAATGCCTTTCTGTCAAGAATGTCATTATATAATAATACCAGGGATTATCAGATTCACGGCAAAAGTATTTTGTAGTTTTCACCCGTAAACCCATTAGGGCCCGGTGCTTTCAAGGGTTTCAAAGATTTAATTCTGTAGAAACCTCTACAAGAGTTATTGGGGCGGTCAACATTTGAGCTGGATACAAAGCAATTTCTGGTAAAGCTACAGTGGACCAAAAAGCCTCTCTTTCTGAGGCTTATCTACCTCATCCTGAGCATATAAATTAGAATAGAAGGCAGAGACTACTTCAGAGATTTGCTTTCCAGAAGTCACCCATTCACCATCTTGCGTAAGAAGGGAACCAAAGTAGGCGGTTGTGATTTTTTAACTAAATTAGTGAGTAGGTGGCACACCTTGTTTCCTAAACGGTGAAATTTATAAGACCTCTGGGAAGCAAATCTATCGCCAATCTGAGATAGAATGGCATCAAAATCTGTTTTTGCCCAGGCATACACCTCTTTTGTTGTCTGAGAAGGAGCATTTTTATAATTCACATAAGAATCAGAAAGTACCCGTTGCTTCTGTAGATAGCTGGCTGATGTATCTTTGCGGAATTGTGCTACAAAGGAAATAATAGCGCCCTGAAGGACAGGTTTCAAGGCTTGCCGAAACTTTAAAGAGGTTGCCAGGTGAGTGGGAAATCTCCATTGGCAATAAGGACCTCTCTCTACCATTGGAGTTAGAGTAAACCAGATTATTGCATGGTCAGATATGCAAATTGGTTCAATGCCGGAGGAGCAATTCTGGGAAACAGGTGGTTAGGACACCAATAAATAATCAATCCGGGACAAAGAACCATGCGCAGCAGATAAACAAGTAAAATCCCTATCAGTAGGGTGTTGCACGCGCCAGCTGTCAATAAGATTCAATTGTTGTGACAAACATGGAATACCATATTTAGGGAGGGGCTGCCTCTTTTTGCTTTGAATCTGTCTATCCTATACAAGTGAGGCAACAATATTAAAATCACCCCCCCATAATGATGTTACAAGAGGTGAAACAAGAGATTTTGTCCACCAAACCTGTGAAAAAGGACTTAGAATAAATATTAGGGGCATACAAGTTACAAATAGTATAACTGACCGCAGAGACAGTAATGTCCACAATAACATAGCGCCCATCCGGGTCTGCTATGGCTGAGTGTACAACATGTGGTAGATTTTTACCCAATAAAATAAGAAAACCACGAGATTTGGAGTTATACGGAGCTGAGGTGATGACAACTTTCCCACACACATTAAGTTTGGCCACTTCAGAAGCTACCAAATGCATTTCCTGCAATAGAATAAGATTAGCTCGTAATTTTGCAAGGTAAGTAAATATACATTTTCTTTTCACAGGGGAGGTAATTCCTCCAATATTCCAGGAGACAACTTTCAAAGAAGCCATTCAATCACATGACAAGGAAAAAAAAGAAACATATAAAAAGCAATACTGCCATACCGCATGCAATACCTTTGACCTATCAGTGGGGGACTGGCCCGCATATGCTGGGGGACAAGGTAAAGGGGGGGGGAACGACACATGAATATAAAAAAAAATAGTAGACAACATTGAGACAACACATATAAAGATGTCAGAGACAAACAAACATAAAGGCACACATCCAGGTGCACTTGTCGACAACCAGGAAATATGCATATCACTGAAGCAAACTTCTCAGTTAGGACTATAACGGATATAAACCTTGGATACACCAAGAATTCGTAACACAGTTATAGACCCGGAGGTCCTAGCCGCCTCTGGTATATAGAAAAAGAATCACATTAAGTATGCAGAGCAATAACAGCAATATAAGAACCAAACGAATTGATAAAATGCAGAACAGCACAGTGAAAACAAGGTATTTGTAGTGGTGGTGAACAGCAAGTATTTGCGGGGGGGACTGAGTATTCTGTATGTAATTAGGCCACAAGAAGTCACTCTTGTGTAGCTGAAAGGAAGCAGTCTGTGTTGACTAAGCAGCCACTGTACGTCAAACAATATGTTAATAACAGATACCAACTTCCAGTATGGCATAAAAACATATATTAGAATCAATCACGCAGATCCATGGAGGTCATCTCAGAAGTGTCAGAGTGGCTGGGGGAGCATGTAGTGTCTGGGAGATAAGCAGCCGCATCTTCAGCGGATGTGAAGTCAATGGGGGAGTCACCCTCAAATATGTGATGCCAGATCGAGAGCAGAAGACAGGATAGCGCTGGATGAAATACTTGTAGGGAGAAGCCCGTGCTCCCCACTGGCGGCCTCCAAATTGGATTCCCTGGTCTTCCCTTTAGAAGCTTTATGTGCTTTAGGAGGCATTGGGGATGTAAGATACTGCTCCATACAGGTGCCTGCCACTGTCCCACACACTTAGAGAGGCTTGCTGCAGCAGATGGGACGCAGTAAAAACGGCGATGGTAATGGATTACCCGGGGCAGCAACGGAGCTACGGGACCTCATGGCCAGCTACATCCAACCCGGAACCGGAAGTCCGTCCCATCGCTTTCTTAAACTTAACAAGTCTGTGGTGACTGGCCAGCCGAATCTCCAGCTATGTCAATCTGAGAATTGCCACCAATGACTTATAGTTACCTCAGCACCTGTGGTTAATGAAAACCTGGTAACTGCCACCAGAAAAGGAACAAAAAATAAAATCTATGTATGGACACCAGACAGTCCTTTGCAGCTATCTGCATCCAGAATTGTTAATTGCACACACACTTAAGGTGGGTACACACTAGGCAATGTGCTCAGTGAACGACATCACCTAGTGTTTCCCCTCCCGTGTCGGGCCGCCCGACGGCAGGCATACACACTGTGCAATATTACTAATGAAATCCCAGTGATGTCATGCCGTGGCTACATGGAGCATGCAGCTTTGGATGATGAGTTCAAATTGAGCTTCATGCACGGCCGAAACAGAGGTCGTTAACAACCCGCGGGGCCGTACATTGCTTGTCGGCAGCGGCATACACACTGGGCAATATAGTAAACTATATCACTCAGGGGTGGGAAAATAAGCAATATAGTTCACTAAGTGTGCACCCACCTTTAGATACGTAGATTTGGCCTCACAGGCTTGCATAATCACCAAGAGACACAGAGAATACGCTAGAATTAATTATCTTTTAATTAAAACAAAATAATCCACGGTATAATAACAGAATACAAGATTACAAATAGACAGGAAATACATATAATTCTCCAAACAAAACAGAGAATAATATTTCAGAACCTAGCACTTACACAAAGAACTTAGATGATTCCGATGTTGGGAACTTCACAATTTAGCATACAGGTTCACCTCCAACTCATGGCTGAATGTCCAAGAAATTAACACACAACACTGAGAGTCAAGTGCAATGATACTTTCCCAAATGACCTCTTCCCTCCCACCTTTTGGTTTGTTTTTTTAACTAGCTCATTGCTGGACACTGAACATGTAAGGGATCATACATTCCCTCAACAAGCTGTCTTGCAAATGATAAGGGAGGGGGAAGTTAGCCCAGATGGGCACAACATTCCACTACTACCTGGAGACAAAACTGTTATAACCTTGCTGTATAACTTTCTTACCTGGTCTGGTGTTGTAGAATGAATGTTTTCCCCTCCTTCAGTTTATTGTGGGGTTCTGGTAAGAGATCCTTATCTAACATTCTGACTTCAAGAGACATCCACTACATTGGATGTTACACACAGTTATACTACAAATATACAGTAAGGGCATCTGTCTGGTAGAGCTTTTCCATAAAATGTCAGTGTGACATTTCATATTTTATTCATTTTAATAAAAATGTACTTCACAAGGACACGGCCCCTTTTTCAGTCTCCCCCCCCACGCACTCATCTGAGACAATTTGATAGAAATATCTGATCTGGGGGGACATTTATCAAAGCTTTGAGAGAGATTAAGTACCAACCAGCTTCTGTCATTTTACAGGCTGTGTTTGAAAAATTACAATTCAGAGCTGATTGGTTGGTACTTTATCTTTCGCCAAGCTTTGATAAATATCCTCCACAGAGATTTGTATATCATATTCTCAGCCTTGTGAAAAGCATTACATCCAGTATAAAGACAACAATTTGTGCTATTGAGGATTTGAAGATCCACAGTAGTCATCGGAGCTCTATGCAGGAAGGTTCGGGGTAAACCAGATAATACAGATATACACTGCTCAAAAAAATAGGAAGGGAACACTAAAATAACACATCCTAGATCTGAATGAATGAAATATTCTTATTAAATACTTTGTTCTTTACATAGTTGAATGTGCTGACAACAAAATCATACAAAAATTATCAATGGAAATCAAATTTATTAACCCATGGAGGTCTGGATATGGAGTCAAACTCAAAATTAAAGTGGAAAAACACACTACAGGCTGATCCAACTTTCATGTAATGTCCTTAAAACAAGTCCAAATGAGGCTCAATAGTGTGTGTGGCCTCCACGTGCCTGTATGACCTCCTACAACGCCTGGGCATGCTCCTGATGAGGTGGTGGATGGTCTCCTGAGGGATCTCCTCCCAGAACTGGACTAAAGCATCCGCCAACTCCTGGACAGTCTGTGGTGCAACGTGGCATTGGTGGATGGAGCGAGACATGATGTCCCAGATGTGCTCAATTGGATTCAGGTCTGTGGAACGGGCGGGCCAGTCCATAGCATCAATGCCTTCGTCTTGCAGGAACTGCTGACACACTCAAGCCACATGAGGTCTAGCATTGTCTTGCATTAGGAGGAATCCAGGGCCAACCGCACCAGCATATAGTCTCACAAAGGGTCTGAGGATCTCATCTCGGTACCTAATGGCAGTCAGGCTACCTCTGGCGAGCACATGGAGGGCTGTCTGGCCCCCCAAAGAAATGCCACCATACACCATTACTGACCCACTGCCAAACCGGTCATACTGGAGGATGTTGCAGGCAGCAGAACGTTCTCCTTGGCGTCTCCAGACTCTGTCACATGTGCTCAGTGAGAACCTGCTTTCATCTGTGAAGAGCACAAGGCGCCAGTGGCGAATTTGCCAATCTTGGTGTTCTCTGGCAAATGTCAAACGTCCTGCACGGTGTTGGGCTGTAAGCACAACCCCCACCTGTGGACGTCGGGCCCTCATACCACCCTCATGGAGTCTGTTTCTGATCGTTTGAGTAGACACATGCACATTTGTGGCTTGCTGGAGGTCATTTTGCAGGGCTCTGGCAGTGCTCCTCCTGTTCCTCCTTGAACAAAGGCGGAGGTAGCGATCCTGCTGCTGGGTTGTTGCCCTCCTACGGCCCCCTCCACGTCTCCTGATGTACTGGCCTGTCTCCTGGTAGCACCTCCATGCTCTGGACACTACGCTGACAGACACAGCAAACTTTCTTGCCACAGCTCTCATTGATGTGCCATCCTGGATGAGCTGCACTACCTGAGCCACTTGTGTGGGTTGTAGGGAGGTCATACAGGCACATGAAGGCCACACACACTACTGAGCCTCATTTTGACTTGTTTTAAGGACATTACATCAAAGTTGGATCAGCATGTAGTGTATTTTTCCACTTTAATTTTGAGTGTGACTCCAAATCCAGACCTCCATGGGTTAATAAATTTGAATTCCATTGATAATTTTTGTGTGATTTTGTTGTCAGCACATTCAACTATGTAAAGAACAAAGTATTTAATAAGAATATTTCAGTCATTCAGATTTAGGATGTGTTATTTTAGTGTTCCCTTTATTTTTTTGAGCAGTGTAATTTAAAAGGTACAGCATTCTGTGAGTTCTTACACTTCAGTTTTGTATATAAACAGACAATCGAATATATGGAGAACTTTTTCCATTTATACTGATGTACTGTGCTCACACACTTTTATTATTTTGTCAGCAGCACCATCACTATATTTGTTTACATAAAGAATACAAAGACACCTAACCCAAGGCAGGGAAATGGCAGTTGATGAACCTACACCTTGTAGAGTCCAGAGCTTTGTATTTTAAGGGAGTAGCAACTGTAAAGTGCTGCAAGTAGGAGCAGAGTCAATTAGTAATAATTCAGTTGTTGCTTGAAAGGACTGAAATATAATCCAGGAACTCCATTATTGCTACTACGATGTCTCGTCTTCAGAATTGACTTCGCAAGAGAGGCAGTTCCAGGAACCACCACAATCCTGTTGTGGATGCTTTGGTAGTGTATTTCACAAAACCAGTAAGGATATGTAGGTTTGCAAGATATTTTTGGACGTCACTACATAAATCCAATAGGAGTTAGTATGACAGGCTCATATTTCTACATCATATTCCTCTAGTGTATCAGGACCCAAATACAGTATCCCCCTATGATATTGGATATTGTTTAAAGTAGATACCGTACAGTGATTGTGATTTGTAAGCTCAAATAAAACTGCTAATTTTAATTATTGTATTTACAAATTGATCAACACACCAGAATAATTGCTTTATATTTTATCTACTATGTGTTTTGTCAAATTAGTGTATAATTATTGACCGCTAAAACATACCACACATCATTGGGCAGGAAGAAAGCAGATTTTTTTTTTTCCCCTTAACACCATCAATGTTTTTCTTGTGGCAGTGTTTTCCCCATTTGATTGCAGCTTTCTAATGGCAGCCACAATCAATGGTGTGGAAGTTATGGCTATCAGATGTTAAAATACAGTTAATTCAGCTGTTTAACATCTGTAGGTAGCTATTGTGCATTCACAAACTATACAAACATCGTTTTTTGCACCTGCGTGAACCATTGCAACCATTTTATTTTTCATTGCATTCTTTTGATGTAATGGTTACTTACCATTGCATTAAGGGTTTGGATGGTGGAAGCCCAGCCACCAATTGATGATGGGCTTCTGATGTCCATCCCAAGGAGCAAGGCATTGTGCATCACCTCAATGCATGCCCAGCACTTGCCGAGCTGCTGCACTGTCCGCAGTACCTCTCCCAAGTGTACGGATGCAGTGCACATGGCATCCAGCCACTGCTGCTTTGCTATGTAGCGTAGCATGTGATAATGGTGGACACATGGTTCTCCACTGAAACAAAGTCTTGCAACACTGAATAAGTTTTAATCAAGTAAATGTATTCATTCCCTGAATGATTGTAATATATACCTAGAACTAACACAGGAACCAAAAAGCAGACATTATTTATCCCCGTGTAAATATGGGATGGTGCTTCTAAGCTAATAGGATATGTTTGATGTAATTCATAAATTAGCACAGATCACAACAATTAGTATTAGATATATTTACATAATAACCAACATAACTGGTTTGCTACTATAGTCCCTGCAGCTGTGCAATCTCGCTGTACATATAATTTAGCTCTGGTAAATGGAGTGTTAAATTGAGGTTAACAAGCCTTGGGACCCACACATTAGCAATGCTGTACTCTATTCTAATACTACAGGGTCCAATCCATAACTTGAACACTCATACATCTTAACATTTTGCTACCCAAATGCTTTATCAAGGGAATAATCGAAACACAGGAATGACTGACAATATTTGTACCTTGCGTCACCAATGGCTGTAGGAAACTCATCTACACAGATCAAACAAAATTGTTTTACATGCACCTAAAAATCACTTTGTGGCGCTTCAACACTAAGCAATCACAATTTTGATCATAACGTTTCACTGTTTTGCAATGAATACATGTGACTTTCTGCATGTGTTCTTAAACGGCAACATGGTGATCATCACCAGCAACCCTGTGGGTCTGGATTCTGTGACTGCTGCAGAGAAATAGGTAGATATGTCCTAGGAAGCCCCCATTTCCCACATACAGTGGCCTCACTTCTCAAACATATTACAGTAATATCACACCAACCACCTCACCAACTGCAAATCCTGTCTCATTCCATTATGTTTTAGAAATGTATGCCATCTATGCAATGAAGATTGCACTCAAATTATGCAGTAGTTACAGAGAATAGCTGCAAAAGCAGTATCTGAAAAGGGGTTTG
The DNA here is from genome assembly GCF_028390025.1 of Pseudophryne corroboree. Lineage (NCBI taxonomy): Eukaryota > Metazoa > Chordata > Amphibia > Anura > Myobatrachidae > Pseudophryne > Pseudophryne corroboree. The sequence goes on from NC_086444.1 coordinate 560,001,801, forward strand.
ACACTCCTATCACTTTAAGGGGTCTATTCATGAAGTAGTGAAAACAGTGGAGAAGTGAGGCAATGGAGAAGTTGCCTATGGCAACCAACCAGCTGCGCTGTATCATTTTATAGTATGCAAACTAGAAATGTTGTTCAATGCTGATTGGTTGCCATGGGCAACTTCTCCTCTGGCTCACTTCTCTCTTTTCACTTCTTCATGAATAGACCCCTAAGTGTTATTAGTACCCAATAAGCAAACTTTCATCTCCAAGCTTTCAACTTGTTCTTAACATGAAGTATCATGATGGAAGAATGGAGATGTGTCAATAATATTCAAGGACTATAGTGCAGAAAGGGAAACCAGTGGCACTCAAGTCCCTTGTGTTTGCACTGGCTGAGCTGTCACATGGATGTGTTGTGTGGCTAATACAGGCATGGTACGTCTGATTAATACCTACTATGTGTGCATCTGGATTTTCTACCTTTGATGGTGAATGTTGCTTGAAGAGTATTGCACGCGGTCATGTGTATACAGAGCCATCCCATTTCCTGCATACTGAAGAAAAGTTTGTGTAATTCAAATTGAGTTTATTGAACACAAGAAGGTAAGAATGCTATATTTTGTGTTTATATGCATATACATGTTTTCTGTATGGGTAGAAGCCTCCCACTGCTTGTTGTAAAACAGCAAAGAAATTGGTACAAGAATGTATATGCAGAATTCACCATGGGATCTTCTATGACCAAGAAGCCTTTATCTGGACTTGAATTGAAGAAAATGTGACATGATAGGTCTCAAGAAATAACTGCACAGCCCTCATCACCTTCAGGCAAGTTGGAAAGTTGAAATTTACTGCAACTCTGAAGCTGCCTTACATATCCCTCAATAAAAGCATTAGATTTTATTGTTTATTACATTATTGTTAAGACTTTTACAAGCGCTGATGTCATCAATGGCTGTGAAAGAAGTCAACATGGATGGATACACACCTCATCAGAGGGGCCGCAATGGGGAGGGGGTAGACTCACCTCTCACCCCTTCCCAAACATGAGAGGGGTGGCTATGTACAGAACGAGTGAAAAAGTGATATGTGGTCAGGTGAAAGACCGCACATCACTCTCATCCTCCATACAGAGCAGGGACTGTGCAGCAGCAGCAGCTTTTTCCTATGACACATACATTGCCCAGTCAGTCGCACCTTGGGACAGCTCTTATACGGTGCTTTGGTAAGAGCTGTCCCAAGGTGCGACCCGAGCCATACCCCCCACCCCCCCCCCCCCTTCCCACAATGATCATACCAAGTAGAAGACAAACCTTGTATTCAAACACAGGTGTATACTAATTGATGGAGGTGGGAGTGATATTAAACGGACCCACTTTCCTCATTCTGATCATGCCTGCAATGAAACCGTGATCCATACAGAAAACGAGTTTTATGGTAAGAACTTACCTTTGTTAAAACTCTTTCTGCGAGGTACACTGGGCTCCACAAGGATAGATATTGGGGTGTAGAGTAGGATCTTGATCCGAAGCACCAACAGGCTCAAAAGCTTTGACCTTCTTCCCAAGATGCATAGCGCCGCCTCCTATATCACCCCGCCTCCGTGCACAGGAGCTCAGTTTTGTTAACCAGCCCAATGCAGTAGCAAGTAATAGAGATGACAACTGCCAGTTGCCACAAACACCACACTCTCCCGGCAGGAGAAGTGTCAGCGGCTAATGCCATACCAACCCAAAGAAGCTAAGTGCGTCAGGGTGGGCGCCTTGTGGAGCCCAGTGTACCTCACAGAAAGAGTTTTAACAAAGGTAAGTTCTTACCATAAAACTCGTTTTCTGCTGTGGGGTACACTGGGCTCCACAAGGATAGACATAGGGGATGTCCTAAGGCAGTTTCTTATGGGAGGGGACGCACAGTAGCGAGCACAAGAACCCGGCGTCCAAAGGAAGCATCCTGGGAAGCAGCGGTATCGAAGGCATAGAACCTAATGGACGTTTTCACTGAGGACGACGTCACCGCCATGCACAATTGTTCAAGGGTCGCATGAAGGTCCAACAGACCGAGTAGAATGGGCCGTAATGTGAGCAGGAGCTGACAGACCAGCCCTCACATAAGCATGTGCAATCACCATTCTAATCCATCTGGCCTGTGAGCAGGCCAGCCCCGTTTGTGAAATCCAAACAGAATAAAGAGAGAATCAGATTTCCTAACAGAAGCAGTTCTCTTCACATAGATACGGAGAGCCCGTACCACATCCAAAGACCGCTCTTTGGGAGACAGATCAGGAGAAACAAGTGGAGGAACCACAATCTCCTGGGTAAGGTGGAACGAAGAAACCACCTTAGGCAAATAAACGGGCCGAGTCCTAAGAACCGCCCGGTCACGGTGAAGTATCAGATATGGGGAACTACAAGACAAGGCACCCAAATCCGACACTTCTAGCTGAAGCAATAGCCAGCAGAAACACCACCTTAACGGAAAACCACTTAAGATCAGCTGAACCAAGAGGTTCAAACGGAGACTCTTGTAACGCCTCCAAAACCACCGACAAGTCCCAAAGAGCCACAGGCGGGACATATGGAGGTTGGACACGCAACACGCCCTGAGTAAAGGTATGCACATCAGGTAAGGTCGCAATTTTTCTCTGAAACCACACCAACAAGGCAGATATTTGAACCTTGAGGGAGGCCAGACGCAGGCCTAAGTCCACGCGCTGCTGAAGAAAAGCCAAGAACTTGGCTATACTAAACTTGGAAGCGTCATAATCGTTAGATGCGCACCAAAGTAAGAATGCCAGACCCTATAGTAAATCCGAGCCGAAGCCAGTTTCCGGGCACGCAACATAGTTTGAATGACCGCCTCAGAAAACCCTTTAGCCCTTAAGACGGAAGCTTCAAGAGCTGCGCCGTCAAAGACAGCCGGGCTAGGTCCTGGTAGACACAGGGGCCCTGAACGAGGAGGTCTGGACGTTGGAAGTAGAATTGGACGCACTGATGATGGGCCTTGCAGGTCTGAGCACCAGAGCCATCTGGGCCACGCTGGAGCTATGAGAAGACCGCCCGCAACTCCAGAATATTGATCAAGAGGAGGGACTCCTCCTTGGTCCACCGCCCCTGAAGGGAGTGTTGCTCCAGCACCGCGCCCCAACCTCTTAGACTGGCATCTGTCGTCAACAGGACCCAGTCAGATATCCAGAACGGACGGCCCCTGCACAGTTGTTGGTCCCGGAGCCACCAGAGCAGCGACAGACGGACCTCCGGAGTCAATGAGATCATTTGAGACCTGATCCGGCGAGGCAGGCCATCCCATTTGGCTAGAATCAGCCTCTGGAGAGGGCGAGAGTGAAATTGAGCGTACTCCACCATGTCGAATGCTGACACCATGAGGCCCAGCACCTGCATCACCGAATGCATCGACACTTGCGGACGAGATAGGAAGCAACGAATCCTGTCCTGAAGTTTCAGGACTTTCTACTGAGACAAGAACAACCGCTGGTTGTGAGTGTCCAATAGCGCTGCCAGATGCACCATGCTCTGAGCAGGGATCAGGGATGACTTCTTCCAGTTGACGAGCCACCCGTGGGCTTGCAGAAACCGGACCGTCACATCTAGATGACGCAGGAGAAGTTCTGGGGAATTTGCCAGGATTAACAAGTCGTCCAAACACGGCAGTATCCTGACCCCTTGACGGCGGAGTACCACCGTCATCACCGCCATGACTTTTGTAAAGACTTGCGGAGCCGTTGTTAACACCCAAAACTGGTAATGGCAGACGCCAATCGCAAATCTCAGGTATTGCTGATGAGACACTGCTATAGGAATATGCAGGTAAGCATCCAGTATATCCAGGGAGACCATGAAGTCCCCAGGTTTCAAGGCCAAAACTATAGAGCGAAGGGTTTCCATCCGGAACCTGGAAATCTTCACAAACCTGTTCAATGCCTTGAGGTTGAGAATGGACCGGGAGGACCCATTCGGTTTCGGGACTAGACACAGCGGAGAATAGTACCCCCGGCCCCTCTGCGCAAGAGGCACCTGTATTACAACTCCTGTATCCAGGAGGGTCTGTACCACCGAATGTAGAGTGTTTGCCTTTGTCTTGTCCAACGGGACATCTGTCTGGCAAAATCGATGAGGGGGTCGGTTTTTGAAGGCTCTGGCATAACCTCACGTGACGACTTCACGTACCCAGGCATCTGAAGTGGTCTTCAACCATTCCTGGGTATACCCTAGAAGCCGGCCCTCCACCCTGGGATCCCCCAGAGGGAGGCCCGCCCAGTCATGCGGCAGGCATATCTGTCTTGGAAGCTGGCTGACCGGCCGCCCAGGCTCTTTTGGGCTTAGGCTTACCAGGTTTGGAAGTGCGGGCCTGCTTGTTGTACGCCTGACCTTTTGCTTTACCTGAAGGACAAAAGGGGTGAAAGGAAGTACCTTTAACCTTCGACACAGAAGGAGCAGTACTTGTCAGACAGGCAGTTTTGGCAGTAGCCAAGTCAGCCACAGTCTTATTTAAATCCTCCCCAAACAGAATATCTCCCTTAAAAGGGAGTACCTCCAGGGTTTTTCTAGAGTCCAGATCCACAGACCAGGATCTCAGCCACAATATCCGGCGAGCCAGGACTGACGTATTAGAGGCCTTGGCTGCTAGGATACCGGCATCAGAAGCCACCTCTTTAATATAACGAGAAGCTGTGACAATATAAGACAAGCATTGTCTAGCATGGTCAGAGGAGATTTCAGCATCTTACTCCAAGGCCCATGCTTCAATGTCCTCTGCAGCCCGAGTAGCTGCAATAGTGGGCCTTTGTGCAGCACCCGTGAGGGTGTAAATCGCTTTCAGACAACCCTCCACACGTTTATCCGTAGGCTCTTTTAGAGACGTGTCGGTGGTGACCGGTAGAGCTGAGGAAACCACCATCCTAGCCACATGCGAGTCCACTGGAGGAGGCGTTTCCCAATTCTTAGACAGCTCCGGCACGAGGGGATAGCGAGCCAGCATCTGCTTTTGAGGCACAAACTTCGTACCCGAGTTTTCCCAGGGTTCCTGACGTATATCAATGAGGTGGTCAGAGTGAGGTAAAACTTGTTTAATCACCTTCTGACGCTTGAATCCATCTGGTTTCTTAGGAGGAACGGATGGCTCGGGATCATCCGTAATCTGTAAAAAATAAGAATTTACTCACCGGTAATTCTATTTCTCGTAGTCCGTAGTGGATGCTGGGAACTCCGTAAGGACCATGGGGAATAGATGGGCTCCGCACGAGACTGGGCACTCTAAAGAAAAGATTAGGTACTATCTGGTGTGCACTGGCTCCTCCCTCTATGCCCCTCCTCCAGACCTCAGCTAGGGAAACTGTGCCCGGAAGAGCTGACATTACAAGGAAAGGAAATTTTGAATCCAGGGTAAGACTCATACCAGCCACACCAATCACACCGTACCACTTGTGATAACCTTACCCAGTTAACAGTATGAACAACAACTGAGCCTCACTCAACGGATGGCTCATAACAATAACCCTTAGTTAAGCAATAACGATATACACGTATTGCAGAAAGTCCGCACTTGGGACGGGCGCCCAGCACCCACTACGGACTACGAGAAATAGAATTACCGGTGAGTAAATTCTTATTTTCTCTGACGTCCTACTGGATGCTGGAAACTCCGTAAGACCCATGGGGATTATACCAAAGCTCCCAAACGGGCGGGAGAGTGCGGATGACTCTGCAAAACCGAATGAGCAAACACAAGGTCCTCCTCAGCCAGGGTATCAAACTTGTAGAACTTTGCAAATGTGTTTGAACCCGACCAAGTAGCCGCTCGGCAAAGCTGTAAAGCAGAGACCCCTCGGGCAGCCGCCCAAGAAGAGCCCACCTTCCTTGTGGAATGGGCTTTCACCGATTTTGGATGCGGCAATCCAGCCGCAGAATGAGCTTGCTGAATCGTGCTACAGATCCAGCGAGCAATAGTTTGCTTTGAAGCAGGAGCACCCAGCTTGTTGGGTGCATGCAAGATAAACAGCGAGTTAGTCTTCCTGACTCCAGCCGTTCTGGAAACATATATTTTCTAAGCCCTGACTACGTCCAGCAACTTGGAGTCCTCCAAATCCCGAGTAGCCGCAGGCACTACAATAGGTTGGTTCAAATGAAACGATGACACCACCTTTGGGAGAAATTGGGGACGAGTCCTCAATTCTACCCTGTCCATATGGAAGATCAGATATGGGCTTTTACATGACAAAGCCGCCAACTCCGACACACGCCTAGCCGATGCTAAGGCCAACAGCATGACCACTTTCCACGTGAGATACTTTAGTTCCACGGCCTTAAGTGGCTCAAACCAGTGGGATTTCAGGAAATCCAACACAACGTTAAGATCCCAGGGTGCCACTGGTGGCACAAAAGGGGGCTGAATATGCAGCACTCCCTTAACAAATGTCTGAACCTCAGGCAGTGAAGCCAGTTCTTTTTGAAAGAAAATGGATAGGGCCGAAATCTGGACCTTTATGGACCCCAATTTTAGGCCCATAGTCACCCCTGACTGTAGGAAGTGCAGGAAACGACCCAGTTGGAATTCCTCTGTAGGGGCCTTCCTGGCCTCACACCAAGCAACATACTTCCGCCATATACGGTGATAATGCTTTGCTGTCACGTCCTTCCTAGCCTTTATCAGCGTAGGAATAACTTCATCCGGAATGCCTTTTTCCGCTAGGATCCGGCGTTCAACCGCCATGCCGTCAAACGCAGCCGCGGTAAGTCTTGGAACAGACAGGGCCCTTGTTGCAGCAGGTCCTGTCTGAGAGGCAGAGGCCATGGGTCCTCTGTGCGCATTTCTTGCAGTTCCGGGTAGCAAGTCCTTCTTGGCCAGTCCGGAACAATGAGTATTGTTCTTATTCCTCTCTTTCTTACTATTCTCAGTACTTTTGGTATGAGAGGAAGAGGAGGAAACACATATACCGACTGGTACACCCACGGTGTCACTAGGGCGTCCACAGCTATCGCCTGAGGGTCCCTTGACCTGGCGCAATATCTTTTTAGCTTTTTGTTGAGGCGGGACGCCATCATGTCCACCTGTGGCAGTTCCCATCGGTTTGCAATCAGTTGGAAGACTTCTTGATGAAGTCCCCATTCTCCCGGGTGGAGGTCGTGTCTGCTGAGGAAGTCTGCTTCCCAGTTGTCCACTCCCGGAATGAACACTGCTGACAGTGCTTGCACGTGATTCTCCGCCCATCGCAGAATCTTTGTGGCTTCCGCCATTGCCATCCTGCTTCTTGTGCCGCCCTGGCGGTTTACATGAGCGACTGCCGTGATGTTGTCTGACTGAATCAGCACTGGCCGGTTTTGAAGCAGGGGCTCTGCTTGACTCAGAGCGTTGTAAATGGCCCTTAATTCCAGTATATTTATGTGTAGAGAAGTCTCCGTACTTGACCACAGCCCTTGGAAGTTTCTTCCCGGAGTGACTGCCCCCCATCCTCGGAGGCTTGCATCCGTGGTCACCAGAACCCAGTCCTGAATGCCGGACCTGTGGCCCTCGAGAAGGTGAGCACTCTGCAGCCACCACAGAAGAGACACCCTGGCCCTCGGGGACAGGGTGATTAGCCGATGCATCTGAAGATGCGATCCGGACCACTTGTCCAACAGATCCCACTGAAAAATCCTCGCATGGAACCTGCCGAAGGGAATGGCTTCGTATGAAGCCACCATCTTTCCCAGGACTCGCGTGCAGTGATGCACCGATACCTGTTTTGGTTTCAGGAGGTCCCTGACCAGAGATGCTAATTCCTGGGCTTTCTCCACCGGGAGAAACACCTTCTTCTGTTCTGTGTCCAGAATCATGCCCAGGAAAAGCAGACGCGTCGTAGGAATCAGCTGTGACTTTGGAACATTCAGAATCCAGCCGTGCTGTAGTAACACTTCCTGAGAGAGTGCTACGCTGATCAACAACTGCTCCCTGGACCTCGCCTTTATGAGGAGATCATCCAAGTACGGGATAATTATAACTCCCTTCTGCCGAAGGAGTATCATCATTTCGGCCATTACCTTGGTAAATATTCTCAGTGCCGTGGACAGGCCAAACGGCAACGTCTGGAATTGGTAATGACAGTCCTGTACCACAAATCTGAGGTACTCCTGGTGAGGTGGGTAAATGGGGACATGCAAGTAAGCATCTTTGATGTCCAGCGATACCATAAAATCCCCCTCTTCCAGGCTTGCAATAACCGCTCTGAGCGATTCCATTTTGAACTTGAATTTCTTTATATAAGTGTTCAAGGACTTTAAATTCAGAATGGGTCTCACCGAACCGTCCGGTTTTGGTACCACAAACATTGTGGAATAATAACCCCTTCCCTGTTGAAGGAGGGGGACCCTGACAATCACTTGCTGGAGGTACAGCTTGTGTATTGCCGCCAGCACTACCTCCTTTTCCATGGGGGAAGCTGGCAAGGCTGATTTGAGGTAACGGCGGGAGGGGAGTCGCTTCGAATTCCAGCTTGTATCCCTGAGATACAATTTGCATAGCCCAGAGATCCACCTGTGAGCGAACCCACTGGCTGCAGAAGTTTCGGAGACGGGCCCCCACCGCACCTGGCTCCGCCTGTGGAGCCCCAACGTCATGCGGTGGACTTAGTGGAAGCAGGGGAGGAATTTTGTTCCTGGGAACTGGCTGCATGGTGCAGCTTCTTACCTCTACCCCTGCCTGTGGCAAGAAAGGATGCGCCCCTGACCCTCTTGCCTTTTTGGGAACGAAAGGACTGCATTTGATAATACGGTACTTTCTTAGGCTGTGAGGAAACCTGAGGCAAGAAAGTCGACTTTCCAGCTGTCGCTGTAGACACGAGGTCCGACAGACCGTCCCCAAACAATTCCTCACCCTTATAAGGCAAAACCTCCATGTGTTTTTTAGAATCAGCATCTCCTGTCCATTGCCGAGTCCATAAGACCCTCCTGGCAGAAATGGACATAGCATTAATTCTAGAGCCCAGCAGGCAAATGTCCCTCTGAGCATCCCGCATATATAAGACGACGTCTTTGATAAGGCCCAGGGTTAGCACAACAGTATCTCTGTCGAGGGAATCTATGTCGTCTAACAGAGTAACTGTCCACGCTGCTACAGCACTACACATCCAGGCTGAAGCAATAGCAGGTCTCAGTAGAGTACCAGAGTGTGTATACACTGACTTCAGGATAGCTTCCTGCTTTCTATCCGCAGGCTCCTTAAGGGCGGCCGTATCCTGAGACGGCAGGGCCACCTTTTTAGATAAGCGTGTCAGCGCCTTGTCCACCCTAGGGGATGTTTCCAAACGTAACCTGTCCGTTGGCAGGAAAGGGTACGCCATCAGTAACCTCTTAGAAATCACTAATTTCTTATCAGGGGAACTCCACGCTTCTTTACACAATTCATTTAATTCATCAGATGGGGGAAAAGTCACTGGGTGCTTTTTCTCCCCAAACATATAAACCCTCTTGGTATTAACAGGGTTACTCTCAGAAATGTGTAATACATCTTTCATTGCAATAATCATGTATCGGATGGCCTTGGTCATTTTAGACTGTAAATGTGCCTCATCATCGTCGACACTGGAGACGGACTCCGTGTCGGCATCTGTGTCAACCATCTGAGATAGAGGGCGTTTATGAGCCCCTGACGGTTTCTGAGTCGCCTGGGCAGGCGCGGGCTGAGCCCCCGGCTGTCCCAAGGCTGCAGCGTCATCAAACCTTTTATGTAAGGAGTTTACATTGTCATTTAAGACCTTCCACATATCCATCCAATCAGGTGTCGGCCCCGACGGGGGCGACACCACACTAATCTGCCCTTGCTCCGCCTCCACGTAACCTTCCTCATCAAACATGTCGACACAGCCGTACCGACACACCGCACACACACAGGGAATGCTCAGACTGAGGACAGGACCCCACAAAGTCCTTTGGGGAGACAGAGAGAGAGTATGCCAGCACACACCACAGCGCTATATAACACAGGGATTTTCACTGCTAATAAGTGATTTACCCAATAGCTGCTTTTTTTTGTATTATTTGCGCCTAAATTTATGTGCCCCCCCTCTCTTTTTAACCCGTCTTGTACCTGGATACTGCTGGGGAGCTGCTTCCAGCGGAGCTGTGAAGAGAAAATGGCGCTGGTGTGCTGAGGAAGAAGGCCCCGCCCCCTCAGTGGCGGGCTTCTGTCCCGCTTTCCATGTAAAAAAATGGCGGGGTTTTTTACATATATACAGTGCTAGACTGTATATATGTATTTTTTAATGCCAAAGGTACTTCAATTGCAGCCCAGGGCGCCCCCCCAGCACCCTGCAGTGACCGGAGTGTGTAAGTGTGCTGGGAGCAATGGCGCACAGCTGCGGTGCTGTGCGCTACCTTAATGAAGACAGGAGTCTTCAGCCGCCGATTTCGTCGTCTTCAAGCTTCTGTTCTTCTGGCTCTGCAAGGGGGACGGCGGCGCGGCTCCGGGAACGGACGATCGAGGACAGGTGCCTGTGTTCGAACCCTCTGGAGCTAATGGTGTCCAGTAGCCTAAGAAGCACAAACTAGCTGCAAGCAGGTAGGTTTGCTTCTCTCCCCTTAGTCCCACGTAGCAGTGAGTCTGTTGCCAGCAGAAGCTCACTGAAAATAAAAAACCTAATAAATACTTTCTTTACTAGTAAGCTCAGGAGAGCCCACTAGGAGCACCCTGCTCTGGCCGGGCACAGATTCTAACTGAGGTCTGGAGGAGGGGCATAGAGGGAGGAGCCAGTGCACACCAGATAGTACCTAATCTTTTCTTTAGAGTGCCCAGTCTCCTGCGGAGCCCGTCTATTCCCCATGGTCCTTACGGAGTTCCCAGCATCCACTAGGATGTCAGAGAAATAAGAATTTACTCACCGGTAATTCTATTTCTCGTAGTCCGTAGTGGATGCTGGGGACTCCGTAAGGACCATGGGGAATAGACGGGCTCCGCAGGAGACTGGGCACTCTAAAGAAAGATTCAGTACTATCTGGTGTGCACTGGCTCCTCCCTCTATGCCCCTCCTCCAGACCTCAGTTAAGGAAACTGTGCCCGGAAGAGCTGACATTACAAGGAAAGGATTTTGGAATCCAGGGTAAGACTCATACCAGCCACACTGTACAACTTGTGATAAACTTACCCAGTTAACAGTATGAACAACAACTGAGCATCACTCAACCGATGCTACATAACCATAACCCTTTGTTAAGCAATAACTATATACACGTATTGCAGAAAGTCCACACATGGGACGGGCGCCCAGCATCCACTACGGACTACGAGAAATAGAATTACCGGTGAGTAAAGTCTTATTTTCTCTAACGTCCTAGTGGATGCTGGGGACTCCGTAAGGACCATGGGGATTATACCAAAGCTCCCAAACGGGCGGGAGAGTGCGGATGACTCTGCAGCACCGAATGGGCAAACACCAGGTCCTCCTCAGCCAGGGTATCAAACTTGTAGAATTTTGCAAATGTGTTTGAACCCGACCAAGTAGCAGCTCGGCAAAGCTGTAATGCCGAGACCCCTCGGGCAGCCGCCCAAGAAGAGCCCACCTTCCTTGTGGAATGGGCTTTCACTGATTTTGGATGCGGCAATCCAGCCGCAGAATGAGCCTGCTGAATCGTGTTACAGATCCAGCGAGCAATGGTTTGCTTTGAAGCAGGAGCACCCAGCTTGTTGGATGCATACAGGATAAACAGCGAGTCAGTTTTCCTGACTCCAGCCGTCCTGGCAACATAGATCTTCAAAGCCCTGACTACATCAAGCAACTTGGAATCCTCCAAGTCACGAGTAGCCGCAGGCACCACAATGGGTTGGTTCAAATGAAAAGATGACACCACCTTTGGCAGAAACTGTGGACGAGTCCGCAATTCTGCCCTATCCATATGGAAAACCAGATAGGGGCTTTTACATGACAAAGCCGCCAATTCTGACACACGCCTAGCTGAAGCCAAGGCCAACAGCATGACCACTTTCCACGTGATAATGTTTTGCTGTCACGTCCTTCCTAGCCTTTATCAGCGTAGGAATAACTGCATCCAGAATGCCCTTTTCTGCTAGGATCCGGCATTCAACCGCCATGCCGTCAAACGCAGCCGCGGTAAGTCTTGGAACAGACAGAGCCCCTGTTGCAACAGGTCCTGTCTGAGAGGCAGAGGCCATGGGTCCTCTGTGAGCATTTCTTGCAGTTCCGGGTACCAAGTCCTTCTTGGCCAATCCGGAACAATGAGTATTGTTCTCACTCCTCTTTTTCTTACGATTCTCAGTACCCTGGGTATGAGAGGAAGAGGAGAAAACACATAGACCGACTGGAATACCCACGGTGTCACCAGTGCGTCCACAGCTATCGCCTGAGGGTCTCTTGACCTGGCGCAATACCTCTTTAATTTTTTGTTGAGGCGGGACGCCATCATGTCCACCTGTGGCAGTTCCCATCGATTTACAATCTGCGTGAAGACTTCTTGATGAAGTCCCCACTCTCCCGGGTGGAGGTCGTGTCTGCTGAGGAAGTCTGCTTCCCAGTTGTCCACTCCCGGAATGAACACTGCTGACAGTGCTTGCACGTGATTCTCCGCCCAACAAAGAATCCTGGTGGCTTCCGCCATTGCCACCCTGCTTCTTGTGCCGCCCTGGTGGTTTACATGAGCGACTGCCGTGATGTTGTCTGACTGAATCAGCACTGGTTGGTCTCGAAGCAGAGGCTCCGCTTGACTCAGGGCGTTGTATATGGCCCATAGCTCCAGGATATTTATGTGCAGACAAGTCTCCTGACTTGACCACAGCCCTTGGAAGTTTCTTCCCGGAGTGACTGCCCCCCACCCTCGGAGCCTTGCATCCGTGGTCACCAGGACCCAGTCCTGTATGCCGAATCTGCGGCCCTCGAGGAGGTGGGAACCTTGTAGCCACCACAGAAGAGACACCCTGGCCCTGGGGGACAGGGTGATCATCCGATGCATCTGAAGATGCGATCCGGAACACTTGTCCAGCAGATCCCACTGAAAGATCCTCGCATGGAACCTGCCGAAGGGAATGGCTTCGTATGACGCCACCATCTTTCCCAGGACTCGTGTGCAGTGATGCACCGACACCTGTTTTGGCTTTAGGAGGTCTCTGACCAGAGTCACGAGCTCCTGAGCCTTCTCCTCCGGGAGAAACACCTTCTTCTGGTCTGTGTCAAGAATCATGCCCAGGAATGGCAGACGCGTCGCAGGAATCAGCTGCGACTTTATAACCCAGGGATTACACTGTACCTTAGTGTTTACCCCGTAGCTGCTGTTAAATATATCTCTGCGCCTAAATTTATGTGCCCCCCCTCTCTTTTTTACCCTTTATTGCACCTGTATACAGGGGAGAGCCTGGGGAGCGTCCTTCCAGCGGAGTTGTGAAGAGAAAATGGCGCTGCTGTGCCGAGAAAGAAGGCCCCGCCCCCTCAGCGGCGGGCTTCTGTCCCGCTTTAATGTGTAAAAAATGGCGGGGGCTCGGGCATATATACAGTCCCAGACTGTATATATGTCTATTTTTGCCAAAAAGGTAATTAATTGCTGCCCAGGGCGCCCCTCCCTGCGCCCTGCACCCTACAGTGACCGGAGTGTGCGGTGTGCTGTGGGAGCAATGGCGCACAGCTGCAGTGCTGTGCGCTACCTTAAGTGAAGACAGGAGTCTTCAGCCGTCGATTTCGATGTCTTCATGCTTCTGCTGCTTCTGTACTTCTGGCTCTGCGAGGGGGACGGCGGCGCGGCTCCGGGAACGGACGATCAAGGTTAGGTACCTGTGTTCGATCCCTCTGGAGCTAATGGTGTCCAGTAGCCTAAGAAGCGCTACCTAGCTGCCGTGAGTAGATTTGCTTCTCTCCCCCTCAGTCCCTCGTAGCAGAGAGTCTGTTGCCAGCAGAAGCTCTCTGAAAATAAAAAACCTGACAAAATACTTCCTTTTCTAGCAAGCTCAGGAGAGCCCACTAGGAGCACCCAGCTCTGGCCGGGCACAGATTCTAACTGAGGTCTGGAGGAGGGGCATAGAGGGAGGAGCCAGTGCACACCAGATAGTACTGAATCTTTCTTTAGAGTGCCCAGTCTCCTGCGGAGCCCGTCTATTCCCCATGGTCCTTACGGAGTCCCCAGCATCCACTAGGACGTTAGAGAAATTAACTTAATAGCCTCCAAAAGATCAGGAACATCCACATGTGAACCACCCTCCCCCCCATCAGCCGTATCTGAGTCAGAACCTGTGGGGTCAGTGTAAGTGCCGTCGTCATCCGACGAGGTGTCAGTGACAGCAGTGGATTGTGAGGAGACAAGCGCTCGCTTAGAGGACCCCTTGGACGCAGGCGAGCGACGGTCAGACTTTTAGTAGTCAGGGACTGGTTCAACTTCTTTATTTGAGCAGATAAATCGTCCGCCCACGGCGGGTTAGCTGCAGGGACCACAAACGGTTGCACCGGCATTGGGGGTCCCATAGGGGGTGTTAGTTTATGAACTAGCGTATGCAGAAGCGTGGAAAAAGCGACCCACGGCGGGTCATTTGCCCCCGTTGCCATCGTCCCACTGGGGGGCAAGGAGCCCCCAGAACCAGAGCCCAAAGTTGCTATATTCTCCTCATAGGTATCTGCGGCTTCAGCAACACCGGCAGTGTGTTCAGCCCCAGAACCGTTACCCTCAGAAGCAGACATGACATAACTTGCAGTATCAGGTAACACAGTACAATTTGTCAGCAGCACAATACCTCTAGCCCAAACCCCTGCGCAGTGTAGTCAGCACCAGCAGAGATAAAGGAGAGATATGGTGACTAAATCACAGAGAAAAACACGTAATACAGTATATCTTTGTGAAAAATTTAGAGATGTGCACCGGAAATTTTTCGGGTTTTGTGTTTTGGTTTTGGGTTCGGTTCCGTGGCCGTGTTTTGGGTTCGAACGCGTTTTGGCAAAACCTCACCGATTTTTTTTTTGTCGGATTCGGGTGTGTTTTGGATTCGGGTGTTTTTTTCAAAAAACCCTAAAAAACAGCTTAAATCATAGAATTTGGGGGTCATTTTGATCCCAAAGTATTATTAACCTCAATAACCATAATTTCCACTCATTTTCAGTCTATTCTAAACACCTCACAATATTATTTTTAGTCCTAAAATTTGCACCGAGGTCGCTGGATGACTAAGCTCAGCGACCCAAGTGGCCGACACAAACACCTGGCCCATCTAGGAGTGGCACTGCAGTGTCACGCAGGATGGCCCTTCCAAAAAACACTCCCCAAACAGCACATGATGCAAAGAAAAAAAGAGGCGCAATGAGGTAGCTGTGTGACTAAGCTCAGCGACCCAAGTGGCCGACACAAACACCTGGCCCATCTAGGAGTGTCACTGCAGTGTCACGCAGGATGGCCCTTCCAAAAAACACTCCCCAAACAGCACATGACGCAAAGAAAAAAAGAGGCGCAATGAGGTAGCTGTGTGACTAAGATAAGTGACCCTAGTGGCCGACACAAACACCTGGCCCATCTAGGAGTGGCACTGCAGTGTGACGCAGGATGGCCCTTCCAAAAAACACTCCCCAAACAGCACATGACGCAAAGAAGAAAAAAAAGAGGCGCAATGAGGTAGCTGTGTGACTAAGATAAGCGACCCTAGTGGCCGACACAAACACCTGGCCCATCTAGGAGTGGCACTGCAGTGTCACGCAGGATGGCCCTTCCAAAAAACACTCCCCAAACAGCACATGACGCAAAGAAAAATGAAAGAAAAAAGAGGTGCAAGATGAAATTGTCCTTAGGCCCTCCCACCCACCCTTATGTTGTATAAACAGGACATGCACACTTTAACCAACCCATCATTTCAGTGACAGGGTCTGCCACACGACTGTGACTGAAATGACGGGTTGGTTTGGACCCCCACCAAAAAAGAAGCAATTAATCTCTCCTTGCACAAACTGGCTCTACAGAGGCAAGATGTCCACCTCATCATCATCCTCCAATTCATCACCGTGTACATTCCCCTCCTCACAGATTATCAATTCGTCCCCACTGGAATCCACCATCACAGCTCCCTGTGTACTTTGTGGAGGCAATTGCTGCTGGTGAATGTCTCCATGGAGGAATTGATTATAATTAATTTTAATGAACATCATCTTCTCCACATTTTCTGGAAGTAACCTCGTACGCCGATTGCCGACAAGGTGAGCGGCGGCACTAAACACTCTTTCGGAGTACACACTTGTGGGAGGGCAACTTAGGTAGAATAAAGCCAGTTTGTGCAATGGCCTCCAAATTGCCTCTTTTTCCTGCCAGTATACGTACGGACTGTCTGACGTGCCTACTTGGATGCGGTCACTCATATAATCCTCCACCATTCTTTCAATGGTGAGAGAATCATATGCAGTGACAGTAGACGACATGTCCGTAATCGTTGTCAGGTCCTTCAGTCTGGACCAGATGTCAGCATCAGCAGTCGCTCCAGACTGCCCTGCATCACCGCCAGTGGGTGGGCTCGGAATTCTGAGCCTTTTCCTCGCACCCCCAGTTGCGGGAGAATGTGAAGGAGATGTTGACAGGTCGCGTTCCGCTTGACTTGACAATTTTCTCACCAGCAGTTCTTTGAACCCCTGCAGACTTGTGTCTGCCGGAAAGAGAGATACAACGTAGGTTTTAAATCTAGGATCGAGCACGGTGGCCAAAATGTAGTGCTCTGATTTCAACAGATTGACCACCCGTGAATCCTTGTTAAGCGAATTAAGGGCTCCATCCACAAGTCCCACATGCCTAGTGGAATCGCTCAGTGTTAGCTCCTCCTTCAATGTCTCCAGCTTCTTCTGCAAAAGCCTGATGAGGGGAATGACCTGACTCAGGCTGGCAGTGTCTGAACTGACTTCACGTGTGGCAAGTTCAAAAGGTTGCAGAACCTTGCACAACGTTGAAATCATTCTCCACTGCGCTTGAGACAGGTGCATTCCACCTCCTATATCGTGCTCAGTTGTATAGGCTTGAATGGCCTTTTGCTGCTCCTCCAACCTCTGAAGCATATAGAGGGTTGAATTCCACCTCGGTACCACTTCTTGCTTCAGATGATGGCAGGGCAGGTTCAGGCGTTTTTGGTGTTGCTCCAGTCTTCTGTACGTGGTGCCTGTACGCCGAAAGTGTCCCGCAATTCTTCTGGCCACCAACAGCATCTCTTGCACGCCCCTCTCGTTTTTTAAATAATTCTGCACCACCAAATTCAAGGTATGTGCAAAACATGGGACGTGCTGGAATTTGCCCATATTTAATGCACACACAATATTGCTGGCGTTGTCCGATGCCACAAATCCACAGGACGGTACAATTGGGGTAAGCCATTCTGCGATGATCTTCCTCAGTTGCCGTAAGAGGTTTTCAGCTGTGTGCGTATTCTGGAAAGCGGTGATACAAAGCGTAGCCTGCCTAGGAAAGAGTTGGCGTTTGCAAGATGCTGCTACTGGTGCCGCCACTGCTGTTCTTGCGGCGGGAGTCAATACATCTACCCAGTGGGCTGTCACAGTCATATAGTCCTGAGTCTGCCCTGCTCCACTTGTCCACATGTCCGTGGTTAAGTGGACATTGGGTACAACTGCATTTTTTAGGACACTGGTGAGTCTTTTTCTGAGGTCTGTGTACATTTTCGGTATCGCCTGCCTAGAGAAATGGAACCTAGATGGTATTTGGTACCGGGGACACAGTACCTCAAACAAGTCTATAGTTGGCTCTGCAGTAATGATGGATACCGGAACCACGTTTCTCACCGCCCAGGATGCCAAGGCCTCAGTTATCCGCTTTGCAGCAGGATGACTGCTGTGATATTTCATCTTCCTCGCAAAGGACTGTTGGACAGTCAATTGCTTGGTGGAAGTAGTAAAAGTGGTCTTACGACTTCCCCTCTGGGATGACCATCGACTCCCAGCAGCAACAACAGCAGCGCCAGCAGCAGTATGCGTTACACGCAAGGATGCATCGGAGGAATCCCAGGCAGGAGAGGACTCGTCAGAATTGCCAGTGACATGGCCTGCAGGACTATTGGCATTCCTGGGGAAGGAGGAAATTGACACTGAGGGAGTTGGTGCGGTGGTTTGCGTGAGCTTGGTTACAAGAGGAAGGGATTTACTGGTCAGTGGACTGCTTCAGCTGTCGCCCAAAGTTTTTGAACTTGTCACTGACTTATGATGAATGCGCTGCAGGTGACGTATAAGGGAGGATGTTCCGAGGTGGTTAACGTCCTTACCCCTACTTATTACAGCTTGACAAAGGCAACACACGGCTTGACACCTGTTGTCCGCATTTCTGATGAAATACTTCCACACCGAAGAGCTGATTTTTTTGGTATTTTCACCAGGCATGTCAATGGCCATATTCCTCCCACGGACAACAGGTGTCTCCCCGGGTGCCTGACTTAAACAAACCACCTCACCATCAGAATCCTCCTTGTCAATTTCCTCCCCAGCGCCAGCAACACCCATATCCTCCTCATCCTGGTGTACTTCAACACTGACATCTTCAATCTGACTATCAGGAACTGGACTGCGGGTGCTCCTTCCAGCACTTGCAGGGGGCGTGCAAATGGTGGAAGGCGCATGCTCTTCACGTCCAGTGTTGGGAAGGTCAGGCATCGCAACCGACACAATTGGACTCTCCTTGTGGATTTGTGATTTCGAAGAACGCACAGTTCTTTGCTGTGCTTTTGCCAGCTTAAGTCTTTTCATTTTTCTAGCGAGAGGCTGAGTGCTTCCATCCTCATGTGAAGCTGAACCACTAGCCATGAACATAGGCCAGGGCCTCAGCCGTTCCTTGCCACTCCGTGTGGTAAATGGCATATTGGCAAGTTTACGCTTCTCCCCCGACGATTTTATTTTAGATTTTTGAGTCCTTTTTTTACTGATATTTTGTGTTTTGGATTTTACATGCTCTGTACTATGACATTGGGCATCGGCCTTGGCAGACGACGTTGATGGAATTTCATCGTCTCGGCCATGACTAGTGGCAGCAGCTTCAGCACGAGGTGGAAGTGGATCTTGATCTTTCCCTATTTTTGGAACCTCAACATTTTTGTTCTCCATATTTTAATAGGCACAACTAAAAGGCACCTCAGGTAAACAATGGAGATGGATGGATACTAGTATACTTATGGATGACGAGTGACTGACGACACAGAGGTAGCTACAGCCGTGGACTACCGTACTGCGTCTGCTAGTATAGAGATGATAATGATATAAAAAATATATATATATCACTACTGCAGGTATATATGACGGACCTGCTGGACACTGTCAGCAGACTCCTAAACTACTAGTATGAAGAAGATAGAAAAAAAAAACCCCACCACAGGTAGGTATACAATTATGGACGAGCACTGACGACACAGAGGTAGCTACAGCCGTGGACTACCGTACTGCGTCTGCTAGTATAGAAATGATAATGATAAAAAAAAATAAGAATTTACTTACCGATAATTCTATTTCTCGTAGTCCGTAGTGGATGCTGGGAACTCCGTAAGGACCATGGGGAATAGCGGCTCCGCAGGAGACTGGGCACAAAAAGAAAGCTTTAGGACTACCTGGTGTGCACTGGCTCCTCCCCCTATGACCCTCCTCCAAGTCTCAGTTAGGATACTGTGCCCGGACGAGCGTACACAATAAGGAAGGATTTTGAATCCCGGGTAAGACTCATACCAGCCACACCAATCACACCGTACAACTTGTGATATGAAACCCAGTTAACAGCATGATAACAGAGGAGCCTCTGAATAGATGGCTCACAACAAGAACCCGATTAGTTAACAATAACTATGTACAAGTATTGCAGACAATCCGCACTTGGGATGGGCGCCCAGCATCCACTACGGACTACGAGAAATAGAATTATCGGTAAGTAAATTCTTATTTTCTCTGACGTCCTAGTAGATGCTGGGAACTCCGTAAGGACCATGGGGATTATACCAAAGCTCCCAAACGGGCGGGAGAGTGCGGATGACTCTGCAGCACCGAATGAGAGAACTCCAGGTCCTCCTCAGCCAGGGTATCAAATTCATAGAATTTTGCAAACGTGTTTGCCCCTGACCAAGTAGCTGCTCGGCAAAGTTGTAAAGCCGAGACCCCTCGGGCAGCCGCCCAAGATGAGCCCACCGTCCTTGTGGAATGGGCTTTTATTGATTTAGGCTGCGGTAATCCTACCGCAGAATGCGCCAGCTGAATAGTGCTACAAATCCAGCGCGCAATAGACTGCTTAGAAGCAGGAGCACCCAGCTTGTTGGGTGCCATCAGGATAAACAGCGAGTCAGTTTTCCTGACTCCAGCCGTCCTGGAAAAATAAAATTTTCAGGGCCCTGACTACGTCCCGCAACTTGGAATCCTCCAAGTCCCCAGTAGCCGCAGGCACCACAATAGGTTGGTTCAAGTGAAAACCTAAGACCACCTTCGGGAGAAACTGAGGACGAGTCCTCAACTTTGCCCTATCCATATAAAAAATCAGATAAGGCCTTTTACATGACAAAGCCGTCAATTCTGACACACGCCTGGCCAAGGCCAAGGCCAACAGCATGACCACTTTCCACGCGAGATACTTTAGCTCCATGGTTTTAAGTGGCTCAACCCATGCGACTTTAGGAAATCCAACACCACGTTGAGATCCAAAAAGTGTCACAGGAGGCACAAAAGGAGGCTGAACATGTAGTACTCCTTTAACCAAAGTCTGAACTTCAGGCAGTGAAGCCAGTTCTTTCTGGAAGAAAATCGACAGAGCCGAAATCTGGACCTTGATGGACCCCAATTTGAGGCCCAAACGTCACCTCTGCTTGCAGGAAGTGCAGGAATCGACATAGTTGAAATTCCTCCGTCGGGGCCTTCATGGCCTCCCACCAAGCAACAAATTTTCGCCAAACGCGGCGATAATGTCTTGCGGTGACATCCTTCCTGGCTGTGATCAGGGTAGGGATGACTTCCTTCGGAATACCCTTTTCCTTTAGGATCCGGTGTTCTACCGCCATGCCGTCAACCGCAGCAAGTCTTGGAACAGACAGGGTCCCTGCTGCAGCAGGTCTTGTCTGAGCGGCAGAGGCCAAGGGTCCTCTGCCAGCATCTCTTGAAGTTCCGGGTACCAAGCTCTTCATGGCCAATCTGGAACCCCGAGTATGGTTTTCACTCCTCGCCTTCTTATTACTCTCAGTACCTTGGGTATGAGAGGTAGAGGAGGAGACACATAAACCGACTGGTACACCCACGGTGTCACTAGAGCGTCCCCAGCGATCGCCTGAGGGTCCCTTGACCTGGCGCAATATCTTTTCAACTTCTTGTTGAGGCGGGACGCCATCATGTCCACCCGTGGTCATTCCCAACGGTTTACCCGCATTTGGAAAACTTCTGGATGAAGTCCCCATTCTCCTGGGTGTAGGTCGCCCATCGGAGAATCCTTGTGGCTTCTGCCATCGCCATCCTGCTTCTTGTGCCGCCCTGTCTGTTTACATGGGCGACCGCCGTGATGTCGTCTGATTGGATCAGTACCGGCTGGTTCCGAAGCAGGGGCCTTGCTTGGCGTAGGGCATTGTAAATGGCCCTTAGCTGCAGAATATTTATGTGAAGCGAAATCTCCTTGGAAATTTCTTCCCTGTGTGACTGCACCCCAGCCCCGAAGGCTGGCATCCGTGGTCACCAGGACCCAGTCCTGTATTCCGAATCTGCGGCCCTCTAGTAGATGAGCCCTCTGCAGCCACCACAGCAGCGACACCCTGTTTCTTGCTGACAGGGTTATCCGCTGTTGTATCTGTAGATGGGACCCGGACCATTAGTCCCACAGGTCCCACTGGAACGTCCTTGCGTGGAGTCTTCCGAATGGAATTATGCTTCGTACGAAGCTACCATTTTTCCCAGGACTCGTGTGCATTGATGTACCGACACCTGTCCTGGTTTTAGGATGTCTCTGACTAGAGATGACAACTCCTCGGCTTTTTCCACAGGAAGAAACACTCTTTTCTGGTCTGCGTTCAGAAACATTCCCAGGAACAGAAGACGTGTCGTCGGGACCAGCTGTGACTTTGGAATATTGAGAATCCAGTCGTGCTGTTGTAGCACTTCCCGAGAGAGTGCTACCCCCACTACCAACTGTTCTTTGGACCTCGCCTTTATCAGGAGATCGTCCAAGTACGGGATAATAAAAACTTCCTTCTTGCGAAGGAGTATCGTCACTTCGGCCATTACCTAGGTAAAGACCTTCGGTGCCGTGGACAACTCCAACGGCCGCGTCTGGAACTGATAGTGACAGTCCTGTACCACATATCTGAGGTACTCCTGGTGAGGGGGGTAAATGGGGACATGCAGGTACGCATCCTTGATGTCCAGGGAGACCCTGTAATCCCCCTCGTCCAGGCTCGTAATAACCGCCCTGAGCGATTCCATCTTGAACTTGAATCTTCTGATATAAAAGTTCAAGTATTTTAATTTCAAGATGGGTCTCACCGAACCGTTTCGGTACCACAACCACTGTGGAATAGTAACCCCTTCCTTGCTGAAGGAGGGGCACCTTGACAATCACTTGTTGTGATTATAGTGTTGAATATCCACCAACACCGTCTCCCTGGCAGAGGGAGGTGCCGGTAAGGCAGATTTTAGGAAACGGCGGGGGGAAGAACGTCTCGAACTCCAGCCTGTACCCCTGAGATACTACTTGAAGGACCCAGGGATCCATGTGAGAGAGCCCACTGTTGGCAAAAAAATCGATTTCCCAGCAGTAGCTGTGGAAACGAGGTCTGAAAAACTATCCCCAAACAGTTTTACCCCCTTATAGGGCAACTTCCATGTGCCGATTCGAGTCGGCATCGCCTGACCATTGCCAAGTCCATAACCCCCGTCTGGCGGCAATGGACCTAGCGCTTATTTTTTTTTTAAGCCAGCCGGCAAATATCCCTCTGTGCATCACGCATGTATAAGACCACGTCTTTTATATGCTCTATTTTCAGCAAAATATTGTCCCTATCCATAGTTATTTTCCGACAGGGAATCTGACCACGCAGCGGGAGCACTGCACATCCATGCCGAAGCAACGGCTGGTCGCAATATAATGCCCTAGTGTGTGACCATATCTTATAGGGTAACCTCCTGCTTTCTATCAGCAGGTTCCTTCAGGGCGGCCGTATCCGGAGGCGGTAGTGCCACCTTTTCTGATAAGCGTGTAAGCGCTGTATCTACCCTATGGGGTGTTTCCCCGCGTGACCTATCCTCTGGCGGGAAAGGGTACGCTGCCAATAACCGTTGTAGAAATTATCAATTTCTTACCGGGGGAAGACCACTCTTCCTCACACACCTCATTTAATTACTCAGATGCAGGACAAACTACTAATAGTTTTCTCTCACCAAACACAATACCCTTTTATGTGGTACCTGGGGTATAATCATAAATGTGTAATACATTTTTCATTGCCTCAATCCTGTAACGGGTGGACCTATTTGGAGGGTACACCAGTCTCATCGATGTCGACACTGGAGTCAGTATCCGTGTCGACATCTGTGTCTGTTATCTGAGGTAGCGGGCGATTTTAGAGCCCCCCATGACATTTGAGACGCTGGAACAGGCACAAGCTGAGTAGCCGGCTGTTCCGTGTCGTCGACCTTTTATGTAAGGAGTTGACACTTTCACGTAATCCTTCCATAAGTTCAACCACACCGGTGTCGACCCCGCAGGGGGTGACAACATATTTACAGGCATTCGCTCCGCCTCCACCTCATTATCCTCCACATACCTGTCGACACAGCCGTACCGACACACAGCACACACACAGGGGAATGCTCTGATAGAGGACAGGACCCCACAAAGCCCTTTGGGGAGACAGAGGGAGAGTATGCCAGCACACACCAGGGCGCTATATATCACAGGGATAGCACCTATAAAAAAGTGTTTTCCCTTATAGCTGCATATATATTGTATACTGCGCCTAAATTGTGCCCCCCCTCTCTTTTTAACCCTTTCTGTAGTGTATTAACTGCAGGGGAGAGCCAGGGAGCTTCCCCCTCCAACGGAGCTGTGAGGGAAAAATGGCGCCAGTGTGCTGAAGGAGATAGCTCCGCCCCTTTTTCGCGGACTTTTCTCCCGCATTTTTATGGATTCTGGCAGGGGTTAATGTACATCCATATAGCCCTGGGGGTTATATGTGATGTATTTTTGCCAGCCAAGGTGTTAATATTGCTGCTCAGGGCCCCCCCCCCCCAGCGCCCTGCACCCATCAGTGACCGCAGTGTGAGGTGTGCATGAGGAGCAATGGCGCACAGCTGCAGTGCTGTGCGCTACCTTGATGAAGACTGATGTCTTCTGCCGCCGATTTTCCGGACCTCTTCTTGCTTCTGGCTCTGTAAGGGGGCCGGCGGCGCGGCTCTGGGACCGGACTCCGAGGCTGGGCCTGTGTTCGATCCCTCTGGAGCTAATGGTGTCCAGTAGCCTAAGAAGCCCAAGCTGGCTGCAAGCAGGCAGGTTCGCTTCTTCTCCCCTTAGTCCCTCGATGCAGTGAGCCTGTTGCCAGCAGGTCTCACTGAAAATAAAAAACCTAAAACTAACTTTTATCTAAGAAGCTCAGGAGAGCCCCCTAGATTGCACCCTGCTCGGTCGGGCACAAAAATCTAACTGAGGCTTGGAGGAGGGTCATAGGGGGAGGAGCCAGTGCACACCAGGTAGTCCTAAAGCTTTCTTTTTGTGCCCAGTCTCCTGCGGAGCCGCTATTCCCCATGGTCCTTACGGAGTTCCCAGCATCCACTAGGACGTCAGAGAAATATATATATATCACTACTGCAGGTATATATAATATAATGACGGACCTGCTGGACACTGTCAGCAGACTCCTAAACTACTAGTATGAAGAAGATAGAAAAAAAAAACCCACCACAGGTAGGTATACAATTATGGACGAGCACTGACGACACAGAGGTAGCTACAGCCGTGGACTACCGTACTGTGTCTGCTAGTATAGAGATGATAATGATATAAAAAATATATATATATCACTACTGCAGGTATATATAATATAATGACGGACCTGCTGGACACCGTCAGCAGACTCCTAAACTACTAGTATGAAGAAGATAGAAAAAAAAACCCCACCACAGGTAGGTATACAATTATGGACGAGCACTGACGACACAGAGGTAGCCACAGCCGTGGACTACCGTACTGCGTTTGCTAATATAGAGATGATAAAGATGATAGAGATGAACAAAAAAAATATAACACTACTGCAGGTAAATATTTATATAATATAATGAATGACGGACCTGCTGGACTCTGTCAGCAGAATGCGTTTATAGAATAAAAAAAAAAAACACCACAGGAGTGTTTGTTTAACTTTTTCAGGCAGACAATATACTGGTGGTCACTGGTCAGTCACACTGGCAGCAAAAGTGTGCACTGTACTCCTGCTATTAACTGCACCCCAGTCTCCCCCACAATTCAGCTGTGTGAGCAGTGAGCACTCAGCACAGTCAGATATACATAGATGATATTATCATGCAGCACACTGAGGCTGAGCACAGATATGGTATGTGACTGTGTATCGTTTTTTTTCAGGCAGAGAACGGATTATAAATAAAACTGGTGGTCACTGGTCACTATCAGCAAAACTCTGCACTGTACTGAGTACTCCTAATGCTCCCCAAGTAGTAAATCAAGTGTCTCTCTAATCTATTCTACACGGAGAGGACGCCAGCCACGTCCTCTCCCTATCAATCTCAATGCACGTGTGAAAATGGCGGCGACGCGCGGCTCCTTATATAGAATCCAAGTCTCGCGATAGAATCCGAGCCTCGCGAGAATCCAACAGCGGGATGATGACGTTCGGGCGCGCTCGGGTTAACCGAGCAAGGCGGGAAGATCCGAGTCTGCCTCGGACCCGTGTAAAAAGGCTGAAGTTCGGGGGGGTTCGGATTCCGAGGAACCGAACCCGCTCATCTCTAGTGAAAATCCTATATTAGATAACACCTGATGCACCAAGCCCCCTCAGGTTATAGAATATAGGGATAGCAGGTTGAGTGAGAGACACGAAATGGACACCACTCAGCTATCAAATGCACACACAAATAGTCACAGTCTGTACAATGCAGAGGTTATTACGAACAATAATACTGCACTGGTCTAGCTTACACAGCTATACAACAATAGATATAACAGTACACAGTAAGAACTGGATGTATATCACAGGGTAATTGTACTAGGAAACCCTGACTAAGTGCACTCTTTCTTAACTAACACTTAAGTGTCTTGTAAAGTCACAGCACTGACAACCAGGCGGCTTTACATAGGAGGATTTGCCCAAGCATTCCCAGGAACAGTGAGCTGAGGGATAAAGGCGCCGCAGACACTGCCAGGGAGTGAGGGAGAGACAGATATGCAGCTCCAGGGCGGGAACATTTGCAGAAAATGGCGCCCTGGGGCTGGGGCTCCAGGTCTAAGCCTTATCTCCTCTGCTGGCAAAACTACCGGGTACTGCGGGCTACTTGTAAAAAAGGTTTAGAGAGAAAACCTGACCTGCACCCATGCCCTGATGATCTAGTGGGATCGCCTGTACTGCCACAGTGTCCACCGCCAGCGCGCGCGGCCCGCCTCCCACGCCGGATCGCGATAAAGTGCGGGTCCCGCGAGCGGGACCCACTTACCACCTCCCGAAGTGCGGCCACACGATCCCGGAGAGCCCCAGCCATGTGTGACTGACTTGGAAGAAAACCGGAGCCTCCTGCTGTAGGTACCCTGCAACCAGGGCACGGGAGTGTACAGCGCCGCTGGGGGAGAGATGGAGCTGCAGCAGGCAATGTCTACGGACATCCAGCACAATCTGTGCCTCTGCTGCAGCCCTTGTAGTCTTCTTTATTCCTCAGAAAAAGCTTTTATAGAGCTGCTGTGAGCAGCTCTTCCTGTTACTTGCTTGCACTGCAAGCACCAACTACAAACTGAGCTCCTGTGCACGGAGGTGGGGTGATATAGGAGGCGGCGCTATGCATCTTGGGAAGAAGGTCAAAGCTTTTGAGCCTGTTGGTGCTTCGGGTCAAGATCCTACTCTACACCCCAATGTCTATCCTTGTGGAGCCCAGTGTACCCCGCAGCAGAAAGAGTTATGGGGGGGGGGGGGGGGTTCTCAGTTGCAGCAAGGAGTTCAAAGTGTGGGCAATCCTATTAGGATCATTGGGATCATTGATCAGTCTGGGTAGCATGGAGCGCTGCCAGCTGCTGTTCTGAACTTGGACTGCAGTAAGATTTTCTTCTGTACCCTGCCTGGAAGGTTGCCAGAGCCTGGTAGCTGCCAAAAGATACAGCAGCTGCTGTTCAGATGCGACCTTGTCAGAGGGAGCCCAGCCTCATATTGTAGTATCTAAAGTGACCACACCAGGCAAGTGCTTAATCTGTAATACAACAAGGATTAGTCCGCAGAGGGCACAAGTACATTGTCCTCTATGGAAAGTGATCTGCACCGAACACTGGCCACCATGATAAGGACTGAAATAACTACCATGAAACAGACTCTGTATTTTATACTAGCCACCAGGATCTAGAACCCATTGATTTAGTAGATGGAGGCACCACTGTAAGTTATAAGGTGTGAGTAGTCATTTGTTGTACAAATGGCGGAGGAGGGGAAGGACACATTTTGCTAAACAAAGCATTTCAGCATGAAAGTTGTGAAAAACATCCGAATAAAAATTAAAATGGAAGACACCACACCAGTATCTTCATAAAAGGGAAGCAGTAAAGATTCCACAAATATGTATTCATGAGATTACCGGTTGGTTATGCCTCGTAAATGATCGCCGCTTTAAAAATATGGCTATTCTTGCACAAGCACCCACATTTCCGTCGCCTCGCACCCCTTTACTTTTACCCAAATGTCCCTATTTTTCAAACGGTTTGCTTCCAACATCTGAACATTAAAAACACAACATACAAATGAGACTTCAGCATTTTATTTTTACTGCAAAAAAGTTTTTATTTAATCTTTTGTACATAAAAAATCTATACATCTGTTAGACTAAAATACAGTTGCATCGATACTCTGACAAACAGTTAATCTGCAAGCTCATTCTCGTTATGCTACCTTCCATATTTTTTTAAAATTAGAAAATAGTTCTGTTTCTCAAACAATTTACTGTTTTACCTAGTATTAAATAGAATTTTACAAGTCAGCTGCATTGATGGAACTTTAGTGAACATACCATTTTGGCAGTAGGTAGAGGCATTAAAAAGGTCACTAGATATACACAAAGCAAATAGACATACTGTTAGCTGTAGTAACAAAACCATAACATGATATTATTGGCCATTTAGATCTATTTTTATGCAGTTAATTTTCAAGATAGACATTATATTCCAGAATGTATCCACTGACATCCTATCTGTGATTGTAACAAACATAATGAACATATACTTTCACAAATAAATCTACCATTGTATATTGCCAATGGAAAGTTAAGAAAAAAACCCACAAAAAAACAAAATATCAACTCCTCAGTAATAACAGATGCACTGGAATGTATACAGTAGGAAAAATACAATTTCATCAGTATTTGTTTGTTTTCTAGTTTGAAACATTTCTATTTTTGATGACTTTAGATGAGTGTGTCGTTTTTAAGAAATCATTACAGTGGGGATTTCAGGTTATCACATACTAAAGCAACAGTGCATATTTTCATTGACAACTATGGGATGATGTCAACCTTACCAGTAAATATATGTAAAGCACATTTAAGTGAGGAAATAATAAATTATTTCAGCAGCTCTTCTGGAAATAAAACAATATTTGTGTTAAGTGAATTCTTTCATTTTAATTACCTACCATTGATCCCAATGTAATTCTTTTTATTAGGTCTACCATAAAGAAACATTTAATAAAATAATTCACCATATGAATAATAATGGTGAAATACAATGTCAAGCCTTCCTGTGGAAGCAGTGGAAAGGAAGATTAGGTGTAAAACATTGCAAGTCTTCTTCTCCTACCTTGCTCTGACAGAATTGTCCATGTCTGTGAGTACAGTCTAATAGTATGTATATTAACTTTAACCTTGCACCAAAATCATTGGCCATGTATAGGAATCCCTAAAATTGTACAAAACAAATATGTTATCTAGGCTGAACATCTGTAAGCCAAAGTAATGCAAGACAGAGATTTGGTTGGTTGGTACCAGAGACCTGGGAAAGAGCGTACAAACCTCCATATGCAGGGATATGAATACAATCTAAAGGGCTCATTCTTTAGAATATAGAGCTAGGCAATAGCCAAAGGGTAACTACACTCAAAAATGTTGTTGTTTCAATAAACTCATTATACCGAGTAATACAGCCTATTGGAATAACTCTTAATACTTAAAATAACATGTTTGCCTAAAATTGCCTTTGGCCAAGGCTGGTTTCCTATGAGGTGCTATTCTTTTTCGGCCAATAAAAACGGCCTGATAGCATGATTTTTGACCAATGGTCATTATTGCGCTATCCAATTATAGGCCATTTTTATCGCCCGAAAAAGGACCGGAGATCTTGCGATAACACGTGATCCAGGTATGTTCCTGATCCCATGTGTTATTGCAGATCCAATGGCTGTCTTTCGCAGATTATGCATTAGGCAACCAAAGCATAATCCCTGATAAGTGCCGCGTATTGGGGCTAATTTGATAGCCCTGGCCGAATCCATTAGCTGTGGTAAATTTCCGCAACTAATTGGATACCGGCCAAAGTCAGAAAGACACTGTTGATGCCTTGTGACATTTTAAATACAGTTGCGCTAAACAAATGGGCAAATTATAATAAATAGACAAAAACAAGAATTGATCAGGCGCCTATTGGTTTATTTAGATACCTGCTGCTTTTCTGTGGGTATACTCAACCCAAAATAAACATGAAATATATATACAAAGAAGAAAAGCGCAAAATACTGCAAATAACAGAGCACAGCAGTTCATTGGCATCAGTACACACTGTCCCATTTAAGGGAGACAACGGCATCAAAGGAGGAGTATAAGTGGAGAGAGAAAATTTAGCAACAGACACCCCTCTGGATGTGGCAATCTTTAAAGGATATTAGCACCAGTGGCCGCGAGGAAAGTGAGTGTCTCCAAAATCCATGAAAGTGGTAAAAACACCTTATTTGCATATACCAATCTCCCAACTCTTATGTCATCTAAAAGTTACTAATTGTGGAGAACTATTGTCAATCATTTTATTGTGGGAAACAAACTTTTTAGTGAATAATATTCTTTTTATTATTGCTATACAAATAATTAAATACTGGTGATTGAATTTTTGATTACTAAGTAACATATTGTTATTTGCACTGTTGAATTTAGTCAGTTTTTTAATTGTGTTATCATCATGATATTGTAGAGTATGCCGGCTGGCTGATACTTATTTCTATATTGTATTAATGTTGTAGACAATATTTCTTTTTAAAAAAAAATAAAAAATAAGACATTTTACCATATACCAGCGCTTTTCTTCTTTGTATATATATTTCAATTATAATAAATTATTTGAAAGCAAAGATACACAGGTATGTGATCTCTTACTTGAACGCAAGTTATGTGGAAACTTCCAAACTATTAAAGGGTAAAAAAAAAAAAAAATTACAGTTGCACTTGGTGAATTAATAGTATATGCAGATATATTCAATAAGTGTCTCTCTTTTGTTACTATGGGGAATCTGCTAAACAATAAAATGAAGAGAAGAATGGCGCGGGCAGTGTGTGAAGACAGTGTGAATGTTTTGTAATTAAGAACAAAACGTATACAGAAAATTGGAAGTCTCAAGCATTTCAGAGAATACCTCATACATATATATATATATATATATATATATATAACATACACACATATATATATATATATATATATATATATATATATATATACACACACTGGTTATTGAATATATAGCACTCACAAGATAATGTCAGCACTTTTGCAAGAGCTGATGATCCATGGAGTGTGCCAGGAAGGATTACATTAAATCCACCATGAGCAAAATAAGTTTCAAACAGTGTCCCAAATGTATTAAGCGTTAATGAGAGATCAATCTGAGATGCATAAGGAGAGATAAATGACCAGCCACTCAGCTTCCTAACTGCCATGTCACAGGCTGTGTTTGAAAATGACAGGAGCTGGTTGGCTGGTCAATTATCTCTCCTTATGCGTCTAAGATTCATCTCTTGTTAACGCTTAATACATTTGGCCCAGTATACTTAAAATGAGGTACCCTAGCCTAGAACATTCCCCAGTAGAGGGCAGTATGAGGCGACTTCAGGGAGCTAGTAACATTCAACTAATGCAAACCGGCTCTACTAAAAGCAGATGTACTTCTTTTTATACTGAATCTACAAGGGAATTCGAAATGATAATAAAGGGTCATGTAGGCATTAGACAGACTTCTAATTCTAGATAATATGGAGCCTAATAATTTGAAAGTGGTAAGTGCAACGGATTTCAGAAATATAATATCAGAACATTTATTTTTATATAAATGGTATTATCATGATATCACATTCTCCAACATGGAATATGCATTTGGCTGTGCCAAGTGAGAATGAAGGCAAAACCAATAGTTTAGTATTATAGCCTCAATTAAATAAGCTTTTTCAATAAGCCAATTGCTTTACTTTAAAGAGGTTTGTAGTCTGATAGATGCTATAAACATTAAACCTCTATTATTGTAAATAGTCTGTGCTATTTAAATTACCTTTTATTCAGTGAACATCTTTTTGATTAACTACATAGTGGAGCATGATAATGGATTTGCAGCCGCTGAGATGATAGGCCTCTAGACTGCTTACACTGTATTAGTCAAGGATACGGCTAAAATATCACAGCATCGCGCTGCTTCTGAACCTGTAAATGGAATAATCAGGTTCATTTTTTTTTTAACACAATACAGCATTATTAACTTACCTACTTGTCTTTAGATTTTCACAGGAATTAATTTAAATCTTTGAAAAACCAAATAACACCCTATTAAGATCTTTTTTACTGCTTAACAGTAATCCAACTTGCCAATGTCTCACATTTAGACTATGGAAGCTACTGTAGTAAAATCTTTAAAATCCACAGTTAAACACTGATATTTGATGTTTCGTTCAGAGTAAACTTTGTACCAAACATTTTCTATTAAAATACTTTCAGTAAGCTGCAGTCACCCTCAGTTTCATCATTCATCTTGTAGCATGAATGTGCAAAAGCAGACTTGGCTATAGTACTGTACATTGGACAATGCATAGTAGATATACAGCAAAGATAAAAAATTAGAGACCTGAAACATAAAAGTAATATGGAGTGTAGTTTTTGCTCAAAGAGCAATAGGTTTATTTTAAAATTATTCGAATTCATATTTTTAAGTATAAGGCCCAAGATTAAAAAATGGCTAAAGTATATTGACAGTTACAATATAAATAATGTAATTAGGAGTGATTTGAGAAATAAATGCTACTGCATATGAGACTTCTGTGAATTTACCTTTGGTGTGCTAGGTTATTATGTGTTATATGAAGAAAGCAAGTCTTAGATACATTATATTTACAAGTAAACATTTTTAACTAATTACATATTGATCGCAAAGAAAAAGGGGATGATTATGACCATTGATTTCAGGTGCAAGACTAAAGGCACATACATACAAATACATATTTTAATGTATCTTTCATATGCACCATGGACTTTTATTCTGTGTTGGACCACTTGTGGGGTGCTGGCTGGAATTAGAACCTTTACGAGACTCCACAGGAGTATGCAGTATTTAATATTTGTGCAGCAGGTGTGGTTTGCAATTCTCGTAACACAACCATATAGCTCCAAACATGCACTTTATTCTCATTTGCATAGTTGTAATGGGCAAAGTATTTTGTGACAATATCACAAAGATGATATGATTACCCAAAGGTTAATTACTGTAACTTAATCAATTAATGATTTGTCAATTAAAATAAGAATTTTATTGCATCAAATCTTACCCCTTACATATATTGCGTTTATCTTAGACAAGTACAAGTATGATATAAAGTTGCTATGATAAGTCTACCCTTGAGAGGTCAAGATACTTAAACATGTCATGAAGCTAAATTGTAATGTCATTTTTTCATCTCTTTAAATCAAATGGTCGGTTTTTGTTTTGATTTTTATCTCCAATTTTTTTTTCTGGGCTTATCGATTAGCCCCCTTTTTTCTGTCCAAAAAATGTTCAATTATCGATAGCATCCATGAAAAGCTGCAGGCTTGTGTGTTTTTAATGCCTTATTATCAGAGATTTGGTTTGCCTCAGTAAGGCGAAACACAAATCCCAGATCAGTGCCAGCTTTGGGGCTAACTGGACAGCCTCGGGGGAGGCAATTAGCCACTGTAAATGAAAGCGGCTAATTGGATACCTCCCTTTTATATTAAAATATTGCCTGGGAAATGCACCTCTGAACAATCTGTAACAGAACTTAAGGAAATGCATATAGCCTAGAGCACAGGTTCTCAAACCCTGTCCTCAGGACCCCACCCTGTTCAGGTTTTGCAGGTCACCTGTACATTTTTAAAATGTGACAGTTGGTGATACACAGTGCACCTGTCGGGTGACATGGAAAACGAGAACCGTGTGGGGTCCTGAGGACCGAGTTTGAGAACCACTGGCCTAGAGGCATTTTACCACACCATCCAAATAAAATAAAAATAAAGACAAATTGCAGGCATAAATCAAAGATTCAACATTACTTTTTATGAAAAAGTCTACGATTAGGTTGGTTCTGACTAATGATAGTATTAAATATGTGAATCCAAAGTTTTTTTTATATATTTTTAGTTTACACAAAAGTTGTAATTCCTACCACAATCATACATCAATGGTGACCTCAATAAAAACACTCACACTAATGACTGTTAAACTATTTGCAAATTCTTTAATTTAAAATAATTAATTTCTGACTGACACCTTTTTAATTTTGAACATTGCAACTGGGTGTTTTATCATTTATGTGCATACTATGAGTACATCTTTTTATTAATGGTTCATGTAATTTTGACATTTGAAAGTGTGGCTGAGCAAATCCAGAGCCATTTATTGTTAGTTACTTCTGCTGCCTAAACTTAGGGAGTTCATTTTATTGTTGTCAGTGAAGGCATACTGTAGCTTGCTTGGCCCCTTAAAAAGAGATCTGCTGGCACTGAAATTTATTTTAACGCTAGGAGGAACTTAAAGTAAAAATGGTTATTTCTGCATGGCCAGACCTGCATGATTAGCACATAAAAGTTCTTAATGAACTGTATAACAACTGTTATTTGGGAAACGGTGTAGAATAGATGCTGTAGGTAGGTAGGTGTTGGCTTCAATTTACATTGCCATGTACTAGAAATATGACAATTTAAACAGATTGCTTTAATATAGACAATATAGCCTTTTTCCAGTTACCTATAGAAAGTGGTTTGTTTTTTATTTATAAATATTCCCTGTGATGTATAACATGCTGTAGAGATTGTTTAGAAAGTAATTAAATTTTCGCATATGTTCAAGGGAATACATACTATTCCTGGTGGCCGGGATGCCGGTTGTCAAGATACCGATAGCTCATCCCGGCTGCAGGGTGAGTGCTAGGAAGCCCCTTGCGGGCTTCCTGCGGGAACGGTGGCTCACTGCGCTCGCCACAGGTTATATTCTCCCTCAATGGGTATTCCGGCAGCAGCATTTCACCGCCTGTTGGGATTCCGGCGTCGGCATTGTGACCGCCGGGATCCCGACAGGCGGTCTTGTGATTGCCTCCTATGTTCAAGTACTTTCATCTTCTGCACTCATATGTATTTCTCAAATGTTGCAAAAGCTTTCTTTTGACAATGTACTGACATTAGCAAATTTAGACCAACCAGGCTAATTCCTCTGATAATATAAGAACCTGTTTCAAACATTTTAGATTTCAGCAGTCCAAGAAAAGGTTTAGCGGCTGGTAGAGAACTGACTGCAACTATAAGTCTCACAGTATAGCCATATAGAAGCCTCCACAATAAATACTGCATGGAGAGGGGGGGGTCTTCTTGTAAAGGAAGGCATTACCAAATCTAGTTTAGAACAAACATCTTTATTTCACATAACCTCAGAATTGCTGCCGAAGATTTAATTTTTCACACCCCTTAAAACGCTAGAATAACTAGATCATACATCGCACTTGCAAGAAAGCTAAAAATATGTTGAAAAGCCCATGGAGTCTGGTAAAATTATATTTCCATAGCCATGTGGAGAGAACCAAGAATGAACTATTAACTTGGTGGAACTGGTCCCTCATATGCCCACGTATAACCAAGGCTATCATCATGTAATAAAGACATCAGTGAAACTAATCTTACTAGTAACATCATTTGTATGAAAATTACATTCTTAGCTGCATTCAAAGTAAATGACGACCACAATGGCATTTTTTTTATATACTTTTATGTTTTCCTACAAAATTGGTTAAAAAAAATATAAAAACAGGACATAAGTTTAATTTCCTAAATAAATGCATTTGTCAAAGGTGAACTATCATTAACACACACACCTATCCAAAAAGATAACAAATTCACTGTTGTTGGGCTATTGATTAACTGTCTCACTTCAGAGAGAGAAAATAATTGCATCAATATCAGTATATCATTAAATGTCTCCTTTTTAGGAAACGTCAATAAATCTGCAAAAATAAGATTTACAGACTTTTCAAATATCATAAATAATAAGATTTTACTTACCGATAAATCTATTTCTCGGAGTCCGTAGTGGATGCTGGGGTTCCTGAAAGGACCATGGGGAATAGCGGCTCCGCAGGAGACAGGGCACAAAAAGTAAAGCTTTTCCGATCAGGTGGTGTGCACTGGCTCCTCCCCCTATGACCCTCCTCCAGACTCCAGTTAGGTACTGTGCCCGGACGAGCGTACACAATAAGGGAGGATTTTGAATCCCGGGTAAGACTCATACCAGCCACACCAATCACACCGTACAACTTGTGATCTAAACCCAGTTAACAGTATGATAACAGCGGAGCCTCTGAAAGATGGCTTCCTTTAACAATAACCCGAATTAGTTAACAATAACTATGTACAACTTATGCAGATAATCCGCACTTGGGATGGGCGCCCAGCATCCACTACGGACTCCGAGAAATAGATTTATCGGTAAGTAAAATCTTATTTTCTCTATCGTCCTAGTGGATGCTGGGGTTCCTGAAAGGACCATGGGGATTATACCAAAGCTCCCAAACGGGCGGGAGAGTGCGGATGACTCTGCAGCACCGAATGAGAGAACTCCAGGTCCTCCTTAGCCAGAGTATCAAATTTGTAAAATTTTACAAACGTGTTCTCCCCTGACCACGTAGCTGCTCGGCAAAGTTGTAATGCCGAGACCCCTCGGGCAGCCGCCCAAGATGAGCCCACCTTCCTTGTGGAGTGGGCCTTTACAGATTTAGGCTGTGGCAAGCCTGCCACAGAATGTGCAAGTTGGATTGTGCTACAGATCCAACGAGCAATCGTCTGCTTAGACGCAGGAGCACCCATCTTGTTGGGTGCATACAATATAAACAACGAGTCAGATTTTCTGACTCCAGCTGTCCTTGCAATATATATTTTTAATGCTCTGACAACGTCCAGTAACTTGGAGTCCTCCAAGTCACTTGTAGCCGCAGGCACTACAATAGGCTGGTTCAGATGAAATGCTGACACCACCTTAGGGAGAAAATGCGGACGAGTCCGCAGTTCTGCCCTGTCCGAATGGAAAATCAGATATGGGCTTTTGTAAGATAAAGCTGCCAATTCTGACACTCTCCTGGCAGAAGCCAGGGCTAGAAGCATGGTCACTTTCCATGTGAGATATTTCAAATCCACCTTTTTTAGTGGTTCGAACCAATGAGATTTTAGGAAGTCCAAAACCACATTTAGATCCCACGGTGCCACTGGAGGCACCACAGGAGGCTGTATATGCAGCACTCCCTTAACAAAGGTCTGGACTTCAGGGACTGAAGCCAATTCTTTGTGAAAGAAAATCGACAGGGCCGAAATTTGAACCTTAATAGATCCCAATTTGAGACCCATTGACAATCCTGATTGCAGGAAATGTAGGAATCGACCCAGTTGAAATTCCTCCGTCGGAGCACTCCGATCTTCGCACCACGCAACATATTTTCGCCAAATTCGGTGATAATGTTGCACGGTTACTTCCTTCCTTGCTTTAATCAAAGTAGGAATGACTTCTTCCGGCATGCCTCTTTCCTTTAGGATCCGGCGTTCAACCGCCATGCCGTCAAACGCAGCCGCGGTAAGTCTTGAAACAGACAGGGACCCTGCTGAAGCAAGTCCCTCCTTAGAGGTAGAGGCCACGGATCTTCCGTGATCATCTCTTGAAGTTCCGGGTACCAAGTCCTCCTTGGCCAATCCGGAACCACTAGTATCGTTCTTACGCCTCTTTGCCGTATAATTCTCAATACTTTTGGTATGAGAGGCAGAGGAGGAAACACATACACCGACTGGTACACCCAAGGCGTTACCAGCGCGTCCACAGCTATTGCCTGCGGATCTCTTGACCTGGCGCAATACCTGTCCAGTTTTTTGTTGAGGCGAGACGCCATCATGTCCACCATTGGTCTTTCCCAACGGGTTACCAGCATGTGGAAGACTTCTGGATGAAGTCCCCACTCTCCCGGGTGAAGATCGTGTCTGCTGAGGAAGTCTGCTTCCCAGTTGTCCACTCCCGGGATGAACACTGCTGACAGTGCTATCACATGATTCTCTGCCCAGCGAAGAATCCTTGCAGCTTCTGCCATTGCCCTCCTGCTTCTTGTGCCGCCCTGTCTGTTCACATGGGCGACTGCCGTGATGTTGTCCGACTGGATCAATACCGGTTTTCCCTGAAGCAGAGGTTCTGCCTGGTTTAGAGCATTGTATATTGCTCTTAGTTCCAGAATGTTTATGTGAAGAGACGTTTCCAGGCTCGTCCATACTCCCTGGAAGTTTCTTCCTTGTGTGACTGCTCCCCAGCCTCTCAGGCTGGCGTCCGTGGTCACCAGGATCCAATCCTGTATGCCGAATCTGCGGCCCTCCAATAGATGAGCACTCTGCAACCACCACAGAAGAGACACCCTTGTCCTTGGAGACAGGGTTATCCGTAGGTGCATCTGAAGATGCGACCCTGACCATTTGTCCAACAGATCCCTTTGGAAAATTCTTGCGTGGAATCTGCCGAATGGAATCGCTTCGTAAGAAGCCACCATTTTTCCCAGGACTCTTGTGCATTGATGTACAGACACCTTTCCTGGTTTTAGGAGGTTCCTGACAAGCTCGGATAACTCCTTGGCTTTTTCCTCCGGGAGAAAAACCTTTTTCTGAACCGTGTCCAGAATCATCCCTAGGAACAGCAGACGAGTTGTCGGCATTAACTGGGATTTTGGAATATTCAGAATCCACCCGTGCTGTTTTAGCACTTCTTGAGACAGTGCTAATCCCATCTCTAGCTGTTCTCTGGACCTCGCCCTTATTAGGAGATCGTCCAAGTATGGGATAATTAATATGCCTTTTCTTCGAAGAAGAATCATCATCTCGGCCATTACCTTTGTAAAGATCCGAGGTGCCGTGGACAATCCGAACGGCAGCGTCTGAAACTGATAGTGACAGTTTTGTACAACGAACCTGAGGTACCCCTGGTGTGAGGGGTAAATTGGAACGTGGAGATACGCATCCTTGATGTCCAAGGATACCATAAAGTCCCCCTCTTCCAGGTTCGCTATCACTGCTCTGAGTGACTCCATTTTGAACTTGAACTTCTTTATGTACAGGTTCAAGGACTTCAGATTTAGAATAGGCCTTACCGAGCCATCCGGCTTCGGTACCACAAAAAGAGTGGAATAATACCCCTTCCCTTGTTGCAGAAGAGGTACCTTGACTATCACCTGCTGAGAGTACAGCTTGTGAATGGCTTCCAACACCGTCTCCCTTTCGGAGGGGGACGTTGGTAAAGCAGACCTCAGGAAACGGCGAGGTGGATCTGTCTCTAATTCCAACCTGTATCCCTGAGATATTATCTGCAGGATCCAGGGATCTACTTGCGAGTGAGCCCACTGCGCGCTGTAATTTTTGAGACGACCGCCCACCGTCCCCGAGTCCGCTTGAGAAGCCCCAGCGTCATGCTGAGGCTTTTGTAGAAGCCGGGGAGGGCTTCTGATCCTGGGAAGGAGCTGCGTGTTGCTGTCTCTTCCCTCGACCTTTGCCTCGTGGCAAATATGAATAGCCCTTTGCTCTCTTATTTTTAAAGGAACGAAAGGGCTGCGGTTGAAAAGTCGGTGCCTTTTTCTGTTGGGGAGTGACTTGAGGTAGAAAGGTGGATTTCCCGGCTGTAGCCGTGGCCACCAAATCTGATAGACCGACTCCAAATAACTCCTCCCCCTTATACGGCAAAACTTCCATATGCCGTTTTGAATCCGCATCGCCTGTCCACTGTCGCGTCCATAAAGCTCTTCTGGCCGAAATGGACATAGCACTTACCCGTGATGCCAGTGTGCATATATCCCTCTGTGCATCACGCATATAAAGAAATGCATCCTTTATTTGTTCTAACGACAGTAAAATATTGTCCCTGTCCAGGGTATCAATATTTTCAATCAGGGATTCTGACCAAACTACCCCCGCACTGCCCATCCAGGCAGTTGCTACAGCTGGTCGTAGTATAACACCTGCATGTGTGTATATACTTTTTTGGATATTTTCCATCCTCCTATCTGATGGATCTTTAAGTGCGGCCGTCTCAGGAGAGGGTAACGCCACTTGTTTAGATAAGCGTGTTAGCGCCTTGTCCACCCTAGGAGGTGTTTCCCAGCGCTCCCTAACCTCTGGCGGGAAAGGGTATAATGCCAATAATTTCTTTGAAATTATCAGCTTTTTATCAGGGGCAACCCACGCTTCATTACACACGTCATTTAGTTCTTCTGATTCAGGAAAAACTATAGGTAGTTTTTTCATACCCCACATAATACCCTGTTTAGTGGTACCTGTAGTATCAGCTAAATGTAACGCCTCCTTCATTGCCAAAATCATATAACGTGTGGCCCTACTGGAAAATACGGTTGATTCGTCACCGTCACCACTGGAGTCATCGCCTGTGTCTGGGTCTGTGTCGACCGACTGAGGCAAAGGGCGTTTCACAGCCCCTGACGGTGTTTGAGTCGCCTGGACAGGCACTAATTGATTGTCCGGCCGTCTCATGTCGTCAAACGACTGCTTTAGCGTGTTGACACTATCCCGTAGTTCCATAAATAAAGGCATCCATTCTGGTGTCGACCCCCTAGGAGGTGACATCCCCATATTTGGCAATTGCTCCGCCTCCACACCAATATCGTCCTCATACATGTCGACACACACGTACCGACACACAGCAGACACACAGGGAATGCTCCTAATGAAGACAGGACCCACTAGCCCTTTGGGGAGACAGAGGGAGAGTTTGCCAGCACACACCAAAAGCGCTATATATATATCAGGGATAGCCTTATAATAAGTGCTCCCCTATAGCTGCTTTGTTATATAAAAATATCGCCATAAATTTGCCCCCCCTCTCTGTTTTACCCTGTTTCTGTAGTGCAGTGCAGGGGAGAGACCTGGGAGCCGTCCTGACCAGCGGAGCTGTGAGAGGAAATGGCGCCGTGTGCTGAGGAGATAGGCCCCGCCCCTTTTCCGGCGGGCTCGTCTCCCGCTATTTTGAGAAATCAGGCAGGGGTTAAATATCTCCATATAGCCTCTAGGGCTATATGTGAGGTATTTTTAGCCTTTATAGGTACTCATTTTGCCTCCCAGGGCGCCCCCCTCCCAGCGCCCTGCACCCTCAGTGACTGCCGTGTGAAGTGTGCTGAGAGGAAAATGGCGCACAGCTGCAGTGCTGTGCGCTACCTTTAGAAGACTGCAGGAGTCTTCAGCCGCCGATTCTGGACCTCTTCTGTCTTCAGCATCTGCAAGGGGGCCGGCGGCGCGGCTCCGGTGACCATCCAGGCTGTACCTGTGATCGTCCCTCTGGAGCTTGATGTCCAGTAGCCAAGAAGCCAATCCATCCTGCACGCAGGTGAGTTGACTCCTTCTCCCCTCAGTCCCTCGCTGCAGTGATCCTGTTGCCAGCAGGAATCACTGTAACATAAAAAACCTAGCTAAACTTTCTCTAAGCAGCTCTTTAGGAGAGCCACCTAGATTGCACCCTTCTCGGCCGGGCACAAAAATCTAACTGGAGTCTGGAGGAGGGTCATAGGGGGAGGAGCCAGTGCACACCACCTGATCGGAAAAGCTTTACTTTTTGTGCCCTGTCTCCTGCGGAGCCGCTATTCCCCATGGTCCTTTCAGGAACCCCAGCATCCACTAGGACGATAGAGAAATAGGTATTATTAAAAAGCCTGTTTCTTCTAAAGCTTTTGCAGACCGCTCAAGAGAAACATGCCAATGACCAATAGACAAACTATGCTAAGGAGTGTTTGGCAATCTAGACTCCATCTGAAGTTTGACTGGAAAGAGAGACTGCAATCGGGAAGTATTGCTAAATAAGCCCTAACAATTGGACTATCCATCCAAAACTAAACCTTCTATCTAGACACCAAATTATGAAGAGTTTCTCAGCCCTATTGGAATTTTTTTTTCTCATATGCCACACATAGTGCATGCTAACTATTTTACACCTCTAGTGATGGCATAACTGTGTTCTGCATAGACACTCACCAGCAAACCAGTTGTCTGGTAAGGTTACAACCACAATTAAAACTAGTAAATATCCTGAGCTCTGCTGTGAATAGCAGTACTAAAATACAACA
This sequence comes from Pseudophryne corroboree, assembly GCF_028390025.1. Lineage (NCBI taxonomy): Eukaryota > Metazoa > Chordata > Amphibia > Anura > Myobatrachidae > Pseudophryne > Pseudophryne corroboree. Next base: position 560,043,533 of record NC_086444.1, read on the forward strand.
AAAGAAAAAAAAAATACAACAAAAGGAGAAAAAAAACCCTTTAACAATAAATTTAAGATGTAATACAGAAAAAAACAAGCAAATCACTTTCCGAGTTGGATCAATTGGAGTTGATCTTTGTAAATAGACAAGGTCAGTATAACTTGCTGCAGCACACTGGACATCTTGATCTACAGTGTCTATAACTTTTGTAAACATCCATCATTTTTCAGTCTGTACCGTAGTTATCAAGATGGTATTTACATTTAGTGCAAACAGGAGTTTATAGAATGCCTAGGGCTGGGAAGGGAACTATTTTGTTGCATGATAGAAACATGTAAAATATATATGCATCTATTCATTCCCAATGACAGTGTAGTGACTCATTATTTTAAAACCAGCACTTTTCTATCAAACAAAACAAAACAAAAAAACCCAGAAACCCTTAGGTCATCCTGTATATATCTTTTCTTGTAACAAAAAAAACACACTGAAATACGGATGGGAGTGTAAAGAATGCTTCCTATGTATTAAAGCATCAAACCTGACTTAAAATAAGTGGGAAATATACCCACTTTCACTTGGAAAGTTTGTTTCCCTTAAGCTAAGTAACTTGACCTTTTCAAATGCAGCACACCTATCACAAAAAGGTATAGCAACCATGCCGCTGGCAGCAACCCATAGGATACAGAGAGCAAAAATATATATATGTATATAGAAACAGGAAGATTAGTAACCCTGCTTTTATTTTGGCTGCTTGTGTTTATTTTGGAATGTCAATGGGGTCCGATATTGCTGGGCTAGATTCAAGCTGTACTTGCTCCCGAAGCCTAGAAAACAAAGTCATATAGGGTGATCTTAGATTGAATTCAGCATTGGAGAACACAACACACAAAGGAGAGGACATAGATGAAAGCAAAGTACTTTGTACGAAGGAACACTAATAGTAACCGTTGTACACCTTAGTTAGGGGCGTGCAATCAATACTGGAAGCACACTAAATTGTTACATACCTTTTACAAGTGGAATAGGCATAACACACAATTACATGGTTCTGCCTTATTACATTTTTATTTCAGACATGAGTAGTAAACTTACTTTGTTTTCAATAAAAGATAAATGGATAGAAGTATTATTTTTCACATAGAAAACATAATTGGCATTTGTAAACTCCCAGTATGTTATGCAGATGCAGCTCGGTATTTCAGCCAATCAAACAACTGGTTGCTGTCATTGCAGTAGAATATGCTGCAACATGTCACCACATTTTGTAATAGCAGATAAACAGAACATATTTTAAGTAATAAGCGATGCACTGAAGTTACTTAAAAAACAAAACAAAACAAAAAAAACAAAAACTTTCCAATTCAGAGATAAATAATTAAGGCAGATTTCATACGGCCCAATTTGGCAAAAGTGTACATTTTCTGTTGACTATGCTGCAGGATTTAAGGCAGCGTTTCTCATAACAGGCAAAATCTGGATGGGCTTGTCTTTTCAAAATGAATTTACACTTTTGCCAAATCTGAATAGATTACATTCTGGCCAGAGAAACACACAGATATGACTAAGCACCACACGATCAGATGATAACATATATTAAAGTATATCAATTAGTTGTGCATTTAATAATAAGATTTTACTCACCGGTAAATCTATTTCTCGTAGTCCGTAGTGGATGCTGGGCACTCCGTAAGGACCATGGGGAATAGACGGGCTCCGCAGGAGACTGGGCACTCTAAAAGAAAGATTAGGTACTATCTGGTGTGCACTGGCTCCTCCCACTATGATCCTCCTCCAGACCTCAGTTAGGATACTGTGCCCGGAAGAGCTGACACAATAAGGAAGGATTTTGAATCCCGGGTAAGACTCATACCAGCCACACCAATCACACCGTATAACTCGTGATACTATACCCAGTTAACAGTATGAAATATAACTGAGCCTCTTAACAGATGGCTCAACAATAACCCTTAGTTAGGCAATAACTACATACAAGTATTGCAGACAATCCGCACTTGGGATGGGCGCCCAGCATCCACTACGGACTACGAGAAATAGATTTACCGGTGAGTAAAATCTTATTTTCTCTGACGTCCTAGTGGATGCTGGGAACTCCGTAAGGACCATGGGGATTATACCAAAGCTCCCAAACGGGCGGGAGAGTGCGGATGACTCTGCAGCACCGAATGAGAGAACTCAAGGTCCTCCTCAGCCAGGGTATCAAATTTGTAGAATTTAGCAAACGTGTTTGCCCCTGACCAAGTTGCAGCTCGGCAAAGTTGTAAAGCCGAGACCCCTCGGGCAGCCGCCCAAGATGAGCCCACTTTCCTTGTGGAATGGGCTTTTACTGATTTAGGATGCGGCAATCCAGCCACAGAATGCTCCAGCTGAATTGTGCTACAAATTCAGCGAGCAATAGTCTGCTTAGAAGCAGGAGCACCTATTTTGTTGGGTGCCTATAGGATAAAAAGCGAGGCAGTTTTCCTGACTCCAGCCGTCCTGGAAATACAAATTTTTAAGGCCCTGACTACGTCCAGTAACTTGGAATCTTCCAAGTCCCTAGTAGCCGCAGGCACTACAATAGGTTGGTTCAAGTGAAAAGCTGATACCACCTTAGGGAGAAACTGGGGACGAGTCCTCAATTCTGCCCTATCCATATGGAAAATCAGATAAGGGCTTTTACATGACAAAGCCGCCAATTCTGACACACGCCTGGCCGAAGCCAAGGCCAATAACATGACCACTTTCCACGTGAGATATTTCAAATCCACAGTATTAAGTTGCTCAAACCAATGTGATTTTAAGAAACTCAACACCACGTTGAGATCCCAAGGTGCCACAGGAGGCACAAAAGGGGGCTGAATATGTAGCACTCCCTTTACAAATGTCTGAACTCCAGGCAGTGAAGCCAGTTCTTTCTGGAAGAAAATCGACAGAGCCGAAATCTGGACCTTAATGGAACCCAAGTTTAGGCCCATAGTCACTCCTGACTGTAGGAAGTGCAGAAAACGACCCAGCTGAAATTCCTCTGTTGGGGCCTTCCTGGCCTCACACCACGCAACATATTTTCACCAAATACGGTGATAATGGTCTGCGGTTACTTCTTTCCTGGCTTTTATCAGTGTAGGAATGACTTCCTCCGGAATGCCCTTTTCCTTTAGGATCCGGAATTCAACCGCCATGCCGTTAAACGCAGCCGTGGTAAGTCTTGGAACAGACAGGGCCCCTGCTGTAGCAGATCCTGTCTGAGCGGTAGAGGCCATGGGCCCTCTGATATCATTTCTTGAAGTTCTGGGTACCAAGCTCTTCTTGGCCCATCCGGAACCACGAGTATCGTTCTTACTCCTCGTTTTTTTATTATTCTCAGTACCTTTGGTATGAGAGGCAGAGGAGGGAATACATAAACCGACTGGTACACCCACGGTGTCACTAGAGCGTCCACAGCTATTGCCTGAGGGTCCCTTGACCTGGCGCAATATCTAGTTTTTTGTTTAGGCGGGACGCCATCATGTCCACCTGTGGCCTTTCCCAACGGTTTACCAACAGTTGGAAGACTTCTGGATGAAGTCCCCACTCTCCCGGGTGTAGGTCGTGTCTGCTGAGGAAGTCTGCTTCCCAGTTGTCCACTCCCGGAATGAACACTGCTGACAGTGCTAAGACGTGATTTTCCGCCCATCTGAGAATCCTTGTGGCTTCTGCCATCGCCATCCTGCTTCTTGTGCCGCCCTGTCTGTTTACATGGGCGACTACCGTGATGTTGTCTGATTGGATCAGTACCGGCTGGTTTTGAAGCAGAGGCCTTGCCAGACTTAGGGCATTGTAAATGGCCCTCAGTTCCAGAATATTTATGTGTAGGGACGACTCCTGACTTGACCAAAGTCCTTGGAAATTTCTTCCCTGTGTGACTGCCCCCCAGCCTCGAAGGCTGGCATCCGTGGTTACCAGGACCCAGTCCTGTATGCCGAATCTGCGGCCCTCTTGAAGATGAGCACTCTGCAGCCACCACAGTAGAGATACCCTGGTCCTTGGAGACAGGGTTATCAGCCGATGCATCTGAAGATGCGATCCCGACCACTTGTCCAAGAGGTCCCACTGAAAGGTTCTTGCATGGAACCTGCCGAATGGAATTTTGCTTCGTAAGAAGCTACCATTTTTCCCAGGACTCGTGTGCAGTGATGCACCGATACCTGTTTTGGTTTCAGGAGGTCTCTGACTAGAGATGACAGCTCCTTGGCTTTCTCCTGCGGGAGAAACACTTTTTTCTGTTCTGTGTCCAGAACCATCCCCAGGAACAGTAGGCGTGTGGTAGGAACCAGCTGTGACTTTGGAATGTATAGAATCCATCCGTGCTGTTGTAGCACTTCCCGAGATAGTGCAACTCCGACCAACAACTGCTCCTTGGACCTCGCCTTTATAAGGAGATCGTCCAAGTACGGGATAATTAAAAACTCCCTTTTTTCGAAGGAGTATTATCATTTCTGCCATTACCTTGGTAAAGACCCTCGGTGCCGTGGACAGTCCAAACGGCAGTGTTTGGAATTGGTAATGGCAATCCTGTACCACAAATCTGAGGTACTCCTGGTGAGGATGGTAAATGGGGACATGTAGGTAAGCATCCTTGATGTCCAGTGATACCATGTAATCCCCCTCCTCCAGGCTTGCAATAACCGCCCTGAGCGATTCCATCTTGAACTTGAATTTTTTTATGTATGTGTTCAAGGATTTCAAATTTAAAATGGGTCTCACCGAACCGTCCGGTTTCGGTACCACAAACAGTGTGGAATAGCAACCCCGTCCTTGTTGAAGTAGGGGCACCTTGACTATCACCTGCTGGGAATACAGCTTGTGAATTGCATCTAGCACAGCCTCCCTGCCTGAGGGAGTTGTCGGCAAGGCAGATTTGAGGAAACGGCGGGGGGGAGACGCCTCGAATTCCAGCTTGTACCCCTGAGATACTACTTGAAGGATCCAGGGATCCACCTGTGAGCGAGCCCACTGATCGCTGAAATTTTTGAGGCGGCCCCCCACCGTACCTGGCTACGCCTGTGGAGCCCCCGCGTCATGCGGTGGACTCAGAGTAGGCGGGGGAAGAAATTTGATTTTGGGAACTGGCTGACTGGTGCAGCTTTTTCCCTCTTCCCTCGTCTCTGTGCAGAAAGGAAGCGCCTTTGACCTGCTTGCTTTTCTGAAGCCGAAAGGACTGTACCTGATAATACAGTGCTTTCTTAGGCTGTGAGGAAACCTGAGGTAAAAAATTTTCTTCCCAGCTGTTGCTGTGGATACGAGGTCCCAGAGACCATCCCCAAACAATTCCTCACCCTTATAAGGCTCTATGTGCCTTTTAAAGTCAGCATCACCTGTCCAGTGTCGGGTCTCTAATACCCTCCTGACAGAATGGACATTGCATTAATTCTGGATGCCAGCCGGCAAAATATCCCTCTGTGCATCCCTCATATATAAGACGACGTCTTATGTTCGCAAAATAGTATCCCTGTTTGACAGGGTTACAGACCACGCTGCAGCAGCACTATCTGCAGGTCTCAGTCTAGTACCTGAGTGTGTAAATACAGACTTCAGGATAGCCTCCTGCTTTTTATCAGCAGGTACCTTCAAAGTGGCCGTATCCTAAGACGGCAGTGCCACCTTGTTTGACAAACGTGTGAGCGCCTTATCCACCCTAGGGGATATCTCCCAGCGTAACTTATCCTCTGGCGGGAAAGGGTACGACATCAGTAACTTTTTAGAAATTACCAGTTTCTTATCGGGGGAACCCACGCTTTTTCACACTTCATTCACTCATTTGATGGGGGAACAAAACACAGCCTGCTTTTTCTCCCCAAACATAAAACCCTTTTTTAGTGGTACTTGGGTTAATGTCAGAAATGTGTAACACATTTGTTATTGCCGGGATCATGTAACGGATGTTCCTAGTGGATTGTGTATATGTCTCAACCTCGTCGACACTGGAGTCAGACTCCGTGTCGACATCTGTGTCTGCCATCTGAGGGAGCGGGTGTTTTTGAGCCCCTGATGGCCTTTGAGACGCCTGGGCAGGCGCGGGCTGAGAAGCCGGCTGTCCCATAGCTGTTACGTCATCCAGCCTTTTATGTAAGGAGTTGACACTGTCGGTTTATACCTTCCACCTATCCATCCACTCTGGTGTCGGCCCCACAGGGGGCGACATCACATTTATCGGCATCTGCTCTGCCATCACATAAGCCTCCTCATCAAACGTGTCGACACAGCCGTACCGACACACCGCACACACACAGGGAATGCTCTGACTGAGGACAGGGCCCCACACAGCCCTTTGGGGAGACAGAGAGAGAGTATGCCAGCACACACCAGAGCACTATATAATTTAGGGATTAACACTATATTGAGTGAATTTTTCCCAATAGCTGCTTGTATATACAATATTGCGCCTAAATTTTGTGCCCCCCCTCTCTTTTTAACCCTTTGAGCCTGAAAACTACAGGGGAGAGCCTGGGGAGCTGTCTTCCAGCCGCACTGTGAAGAGAAAATGGCTCCAGTGTGCTGAGGGAGAAGCCCCGCCCCCTTTTCAACTGACTTTCTCCCGCTTTTTCTGGAATACTGGCAGGGGTAATTTTACATCTATATAGCCTCTAGGACTATATATGATGTAGATTTGCCAGCCAAGGTGTCATATATTGCCCTCAGGGCGCCCCCCCCAGCGCCCTGCACCCTCAGTGACCAGAGTGTGAAGTGTGCATGAGGAGCAATGGCGCACAGCTGCAGTGCTGTGCGCTACCTTGGTGAAGACTGATGTCTTCTGCCGCCGATTTTCCGGACCTCTTCTTGCTTCTGGCTCTGTAAGGGGGACGGCGGCGCGGCTCCGGGAACGAACACCAAGGCCAGTTCCATGCGGTCGATCCCTCTGGAGCTAATGGTGTCCAGTAGCCTAAGAAGCCCAAGCTAGCTGCAAGCAGGTAGGTTCGCTTCTTCTGCCCTTAGTCCCTCGATGCAGTGAGCCTGTTGCCAGCAGGTCTCACTGTAAAATAAAAAACCTAAAATAAACTTTCTTTCTAGGAGCTCAGGAGAGCCCCTAGTGTGCATCCAGCTCGACCGGGCACGAAATCTAACTGAGGTCTGGAGGAGGGTCATAGTGGGAGGAGCCAGTGCACACCAGATAGTACCTAATCTTTCTTTTAGAGTGCCCAGTCTCCTGCGGAGCCCGTCTATTCCCCATGGTCCTTACGGAGTTCCCAGCATCCACTAGGACGTCAGAGAAATATAAAATATGCTATTAAAACAGAACAGAGAAATTATGCGTGCTGTCACACCACATTATCCTATTACCAATTTCATGTATGTGACTTTTTTGTTTGAAAATAGAGTATCAATTTGTGTTTCTTTAAGTGGTCTGAAATTACCTAAAATTGTGTACATCAGAGTCTAAAGCTGGGTACACACTGGAGCGCTGTTGGCACAATATGCCATTTCGTAATGACATATCGCCTACATTGCTCAGTGTGTACGGGGGATTGCGCGCTCCCACAGTCGCTAGGTTTGATGTGCTGCACATCAAACCAAGCGATATCGCCAGTGTCCCGTAGTATGCTAATGAAAGATGGAACATGATCGTTACGTTCTTCATTTAAGTCGCCCCAGTGTGTACACACAATCTGAGCTGACTGGCATTTGTTTCGATATTGGAATGAATGCCCATCGATGTAGTATGTACCAAGCTTAAGCCTTTGGCACATCACATTAGACGGTCTAGCGCATCTGCAACTTTGAAGAATTACAATATGTCCTCCTGAAATGGTGCTTTTACTAATCATCTCCTGCTGTGATGAAACATTGCTGCACTCTAGTCTTCCATAAGTTCTCCATACTTACTCACTATTGGTCAATGCAGAGCAGCTTGCAGAAGTTTCATTTTATATTTGTAAAGACGCACCAAGTTGTGACAGAAAATCTTTCTGACTATATAAATTACGCCTTAAGTTTCATTTTTACACCAACACCAAAATAAAAAATTTAATTTGTTATTTTATTAGGAATTTTACAAAAAGAAAGGCATAACCGGAGATTGTTACAGTGTAATCATATAAAAGTCTAAACAGGTATGTAGAACACGGACTAGCTTAAATGTAAAATACCACATACTATAAGTGTCAGGATTTTTGAATATGTTAATAAGTTAACAGTCATATGTTCTAATCAGAGATGAGAATGAAAGATTATACTTGCTGATCACAAAACTACCTTTTCGGTGACTTCATAATGTGGAAAGAGAGCATTGAGACTTATAAGTGAATAGAAATGGAGCATTCCCTTCTATTAACGTACGTGACATTTTGAATGGTTAGGGGCAACATAATGCAAGTTCTGCTAAATGTTCTATACAAACAAACATACAAATACAGTACAATCAAGCCAATCTGTACAAATGGTATGTTATGGACAAGCTGAAAGGAACTTCTGCAGTGCCCTGTTCAGGTGAAGAAAACTCAATGAAGGCCGACTGACTTCTGTAATTGGTGCCCAGTAGTATTCTGAAAAACTGGTCTGGTTAATAGATAGACGTTAAATAGTTAATAGATCTATAGTCAATAGGTCGACACCACAGGGTCAACAGTCAATTGGTCAACAGGGTCAAAAGGCCAACATATAAAAGATCAAGAGGTACAAAAGGTAAACATGGAAAACAAAAGTACATTTTTGTTGTGTATCTGTGTGTTATTTTGTGTTTTTAAACATTTGTTCAAATGCGCCCCCTTGCAGGCACGCTCTGCTCTACTCACCACAAGATTAATAAAGGTAATAACAAACATATAGGATACCACTGAGTCAGTGCTGTCTGGAGGTCAGGGTCAATCGTATTCTTACAGTCTCTTTCTCTTAGCTCGACAGACCAAAAAAGGAAAAAGAGTTGTGGATCATAGTGCAGTACCTTTAGGTTAAAAGGTTTTAATCATACAAGTTCACACCACACAAAAAAACATTAAAAACATTCTGGATTACACCAAATGTTGACACTTAAAATACACAGCCTATGCTGTTTGGCATTCTTTGGTGGACTCAATCCGACACAGATAAAGGCAATGGGTAATTACCAGAAAAGGATGAAAACTGGCAAAATACAGCTCCACAGGCATATAAACATCAGGCCTTTCCGGCTGCAGCGGGAGAGTTCTCTGGTGTTATTCAGCCTTCCTGATCTGGCATAGATGGTACCACGTTCTCCTCTGGTCAGGTAAGTCCACTGGGGCACCCACGCGTTCCAACCCTGCCTGGGTCTTTCTCATGGTCAGCTCCCTCTGTGAATTCCTATGCTCCTGAGGAAGCTGGCGGTGATATAGACCAGCGAAACGCGTTGAGCCACCCTTCTTATCTGACCACGGGCACCACATTGGCTTTCACTTGGAATTCTCTGGCAATTTTGGGACTTTTGGAATCCTCAAGAATCACCTCCCACGGTATTGCTTGGAATCTCTGCTTATTCCCCTGCTGCTATTGGACCTCGATCTGCAATTGAGAACCAAGGGGACCCTCTTCTGAGATCATGGTAATATTTATAACCACAAATCTATGAGGATAACTTGGAGGACTGAGTTCCAGCCAGATTATCAGTGATTATTGCCCTATTCAATATCGAAGTGGTCTACAGCTAATCTGAGAGACTCTCAATTTTTTATATTTTATTCTTTATTTTTTATTAATATCTCTCTGCAAATACATGTGTCATCTATACACTTTTTAGTCTTATTTTTAATAAATGTGTGTTTTTTAAATAGATACAATTGTATACGTTCTTTATTCTGAGATTCAGCCGGCGCCAGTATTTACTTTTCTCTACCTGGTCCTTTAACCTTTTGGGACTAACCATCCCTATACAGGCTGCCGTTGACAGCGCACTCACTAATTTTCTTGTTATCTTTTTTGAGCTAAGAGAAAGACTGTAAGAATACGATTGACCCTGACCTCCAGACAGCGATGACTCAGTGGTATCCTATATGTTTGTTATTGTCTGTGTAATTTGAGGGTGGAGATACCACGTTAGTGATAACCGAATTAGCGGCTGTTGACAGCGCACCGATATCTATCAAACCATTGCTTTAATAAAGGTAATAGTTTGTGACATGGAAAGAAAACGCAGCAAAAGTTGTAAAAAACAAAAAACATTTTGACCAAATGTGTCGACCATTTTCATGTCGACCTTTTGTATTGTCGACCTATTGACTGTTGACCTGTCCATTTATCTTCTTGTTAACTGCCTATCTATCATCCCCCACCCATGAAAAACAGTAGGCCAGATGAATTAACCCGGAGAAGGCATAAGGAAGTGATAAACCAGTGATAAGTGCAAGGTGAAAAACGCACCAGCCAATCAGCTACAATATGCAAATTGACAGGAGCTGAAAAATTACATTTAGGAGCTGGCTGGCTGGTGTTTATCACCTTGCACTTATCACTGGTTTGACACTACCTTATGCCTTCTCCAGGTTAATACATCTGCCCCAATGCTTCCAAAATACTTTCTCTTGTTACTTTTTGTTGTATGCTATCTAGACTGGGAAATGATTTTCAATTTTCTTTGATTCTACCAGTGTTCCTGTTTAAGAGGTTTTATGGACTCTATTACTCACTCAATTTATTAAGACATATTCTGTCACTTCTAAACATAGATGTGTCCCAAACCAAGAAACACTTGGATATAAACACTATACCTTGTTTAAATATTTGCCATTAACTTAATGAAAACGTTACACCGCTTCAAGAGGATATTCAGTGACTCTCAAATATGGAGAAGTGGGAAAAGCACAATTCCTTTCAGCTTGTTTTAACAGATGATGGTCTCAGCTGTGAGAAGGACTCTGCTAGCCAGCTGATAGGCAAGCAGACAAGCAGGAAAAGAAGAACATCTTGAGTGATGCAGACAACAAATAAGTCACTAGAAGAAGCCCAGTCAGTGAAGAGAGATAGGGGCAGGAAGTAAAAGTGAAAGTCTTGGAGCATGGTCATCTCCTTGGCTGCACCTACCATCGGCTTCAGCTCCCTGCCCTCTGCTCCACTACCTGTCTCTTTCATGGCTTTTCTACTGTTCTCCACAAATTCCTGTAAAGACATATCACAAATTCTCACTATAGAAATATAATTTTTTTTCCAGCATATCTGCAAAACCATCTTTCTACATGTTCAATATATATTTTCTTTTTTAGTACATAAGAACATATTACATTGATAATATAGCATTATGTTAACAGATTGTGTACCCTTTGAGAAAAAGAATGTGCTGTTAAGCCTGCTATCTACATAGCACTATAAAGTACATTTTAAGTGGCATAAATCCTGCCTAAAGAGCATGGTGCCTCTTAGTCATATGTGGGCATACAAAGAAGCATTGTGACTATGAAATGTGACAATTTCCACGTAAAAAGAAAAACACTGACTCTACAACATGGCCTCATGAGATAACCTGTAACACCACAGGACACTTAATGTGAAGCATGTACAACAGAACAAACACTCACCATTAGAACTTTGTCCATGTAGAATTCCTTCCCAGGACTGCCATCATTATATTTTGTGTCAATAGCAAAACATAGGAACAAGACATCCACAACCATTTCATAGATGGAGAGGAAGCAGTGAGCAACCAGAAAGGCAAATAGACAGACAATAATGAGTGGCAGCACCCACACTGTGTAATCCCTCTGGTAGTTAAGCAGCATAATGCCAGCCAGACCAGTTGTGCTCACAATCAAAATCTAAAGCCAGAGAAAAAATAGAACATAAGAGAAATAGGTTATATTGTGGACATGGAGTTGGTAGTTCAGGTTAGGTAGTAATCTAGGGGACGTCGCACAATTTCATGACTTTATCCTAAAGTATGCTTCATCTGTGCTGCACTCTACACAACAATATTGCAAAACTCAGAATCTTGCATGATAAACACTGGTAACTCATTTACAGTAGCATTTTGTCTTATTTTTTTTTTAAAAGTTAGTTTTCTTGATGCATGAAGTTGGGCTTGAATTAATATCACACTTACTATTCTGTCACACTGACCCTTTATGCATGCCATAGTTACTGATGTGGTATAGAAGATCTACAATGTCTAGATCGACCCCATATGGTCGACGTTGACAAAAGGTCAACACAGAAAATGGTCTACAATTTTTTGTGTCGTTTTCACCATAAGAGCATAGGGAACCCCAATTAGTGCACCGTGTCTCCTTGCATGGCTCACTTTGCATGCCATGCAACCGTCAAGGTGCCTACCTCGGCTACAGCTGCGCTTGGCACAGGTTACAATTCCCAATCGTAGTCTACGTGGATGGTAAAGTATGAAAAAGGTGTAAAGAAATAAAAAATAACCCTTATAAACGCTGTACAGACATGTGCCGGCCATATTGGTGATGACCATTTGAACTGGTGGACCTTATGTTAGGTTGACCTTATGCATCTCGACCTTAACATTCTCTATCTAAACATTGGAACCCATAGTTACTTAGGCACATATTCATGGCACATCTACTTAGGCAACTTAAAATATTAAGAAAGACCAACCAAGGACAAGATAAACTGCTTTTAAAAATGGTACAGGCCGAAGTTTTGCAACCTTTAAAACACAAAACCTCTCATCACATTAGGCAAAGAACACAAATAATAAGAATTTACTTGCCGATAATTCTATTTCTCGGAGTCCGTAGTGGATGCTGGGGTTCCTGAAAGGACCATGGGGAATAGCGGCTCCGCAGGAGACAGGGCACAAAAAGTAAAGCTTTCCGATCAGGTGGTGTGCACTGGCTCCTCCCCCTATGACCCTCCTCCAGACTCCAGTTAGGTACTGTGCCCGGACGAGCGTACACAATAAGGGAGGAATTTTGAATCCCGGGTAAGACTCATACCAGCCACACCAATCACACTGTACAACCTGTGATCTGAACCCAGTTAACAGTATGATAACAGCGGAGCCTCTGAAAAGATGGCTCACAACAACAATAACCCGATTTAGTTAGCAATAACTATGTACAAGTATTGCAGATAATCCGCACTTGGGATGGGCGCCCAGCATCCACTACGGACTCCGAGAAATAGAATTATCGGCAAGTAAATTCTTATTTTCTCTATCGTCCTTGTGGATGCTGGGGTTCCTGAAAGGACCATGGGGATTATACCAAAGCTCCCAAACGGGCGGGAGAGTGCGGATGACTCTGCAGCACCGAATGAGAGAACTCCAGGTCCTCTTTTGCCAGGGTATCAAATTTGTAGAATTTTACAAACGTGTTCTCCCCCGACCACGTAGCTGCTCGGCAAAGTTGTAATGCCGAGACCCCTCGGGCAGCCGCCCAAGATGAGCCCACCTTCCTTGTGGAATGGGCCTTAACAGATTTAGACTGTGGCAGGCCTGCCACAGAATGTGCAAGTTGAATTGTGCTACCAATCCCACGAGCAATCGACTGCTTAGAAGCAGAAGCACCCAGCATTGTTGGGTGCATACAGGATAAACAGCAAGTCAGATTTCCTGACTCCAGCCAACCTGGAAACTATATTTTCAGGGCCCTGATAACATCCAGCAACTTGGAGTCCTCCAAGTCCCTAGTAGCCGCAGGTACCACAATAAGCTGGTTCAGGTGAAACGCTGACACCACCTTAAGGAGAAACTGGGGACGAGTCCGCAGCTTTGCTCTGTCCGAATGGACAATCAGATATGGCTTTGTGAGATAAAGCCGCCAATTCTGACACTCGCCTGGCCGAGGCCAGGACCAACAGCATGGTCATTTTCCATGTGAGATATATCAAATCCACAGATTTGAGTTGTTTAAACCAATGTGATTTTTTAGGAATCCCAAAACTACGTTGAGATCGCCCAGTGCCACTGGAGACATCAAAGGGGCTGTATATGCAGTACTCCCTTAACAACTTCTGGACTTCAGGAACTGAAGCCAATTTCTTTCTGGAAGAAAATCAACAGGCCGAAATTTGAACCTTAATGGACCCAATTTGAGACCCATAGACACTCCTGTTTGCAGGAAATGTAGAAATTAACCTAGTTGAAATTCTTCCGTGGAGCCTTCCTGGACTCACACCCTGGCACATATTTTCACCTAAGTGGTGATAATGTTGTGCGGTCACCTCCTTCCTGGCTCTGACCAGGGTAGGGATGACCTCTTCCGGAATGCCTCTTTCCCTTAGGATCCGGCGTTCACCCGCCTTGGCGTCAACGCAGCTGCGGTAAGTCCCGGAACAGACACGGTTCTTGCCGAATCAAGACCTTTCTTAGTATCTCTTGAAGTTCCGGGAACCAAGTCCTTCTTGGCCAAACCGGAGCCACGAGTATAGTTCTTACTCCTCTCCTTCCTATCATTTTCAATACATTGGGTATGAAAAGCAGAGGATGGAACACATACACCGACTGGTACACCGACGGTGTTACCAGAGCGTCCCAGCTATTGCCTGAGTGTCTCTTGACCTGGCGCTTCAGGTGGGACGCCATCATAACCACCTTTGGTCTTTCCCAACGGTTTACAATCATGTGGAAACTTCCAGATTAAGTTTCCACTTTTCCGGGTGGAATTCATTTATGCTGAGAAAATCTTCCCAGTTGCCCACTCCCGGAATGAACACCGCTGACAGTGTTATCACATGATTTTCCGCCCAGCGAAGAATCCTTGCTGTCATTGCCCTCCTGCTTCTTGTGTCGCCCCGTCTGATAACGTGGGCGACCGCCATGATGATGTCCTACTGGATCAGCACCGGTTGACTTTGAAGCAGGAGTCTTCCTAGGCTCAGAGCATTGTAAATTGCCCTTAGCTCCAGTATATTCATGTGGAGAGAAGTCTCCAGACTTGACCACACTTCCTTGGAAATTTTTTCCCTGTGTGACTACTCCCCAGCCTCTCAGGCTGGTATCCGTGGTCCCCAGAACACAGTCCTGAATGCTGAGTGTGCTGCCCTCTAAAAGATGAGCACTCTGCAGCCCCCACAGAAGAGACACCCTTGTCCTTGGAGACAGGATTATCCGCTGATGCATCTGAAAATGCGATCCGGACCATTCGTCCAGCAAATCCCCTGAGATCTGCCGAATGGAATCGCTTCGTAAGAAGCCACCATTTTTCCCAGGACTCCTGTGCATTGATGCACTGATACTTGGCCTGGTTTTAGGAGGTTTCTGACTAGGTCGAATAACTCCTTGGCTTTTTCCTCCCGGAGGAACACCTTTTTCTGGACTATGCCCAGAATCATTCCTAGGAACAGCAGACGTATCGTCGGAAAACAGCTGCGATTCTTGGAATATTTAGAATCCAGTCGTGCTGTCGTAGAACTACTTTAGATAGTGCTCTTCCGACCTCCAACTGTTCTCTGGAACTTGCCCTTTTCAGGATATCGTCCAAGTAAGGGATAATTTAGATGCCTTTTTTCTTTGAAGAAACATCTTTTCGGCCATTACCTTGGTAAAAGGCCCGGGGTGCCGTGGATAATTCAAACGGCATCATCTGAAACTGATATTGACAGTTCTGTACCACGAACCAGAGGTACCCTTGTTGAGAAGGGCAAATTTGGACATGGAGGTAATCCTTGATGTCCAGGGACACCATATAGTCCCCTTTTTTCCGGTTCGCTATCACTGCTCTGAGTGACTCCATCTCGATTTGAACCTTTTATGTAAGTGTTCAAAGATTTCAGTTTAGACTATGTCTCACCAAGCCGTCTGGCGTCAGTACCACAATATAGTGTGGAAAAATAATACCCTTTTCCTTGTTGTAGGAGGGGTACTTTGATTATCACCTGCTGGATATACAGCTTGTGAATTGTTTCCAATGCTGCCTCCCTGTCGGAGGGAGCCGTTGGTAAAGCAGACTTCAGAAACCTGCGAGGAGAAGATGTCTCGACTCTCCAATCTGTACCCCTGGGATAATACTTGTACTATCTAGGGGTCAACCTGCGAGTGATCCCACTGCGCGCTGAGACTCTTGAGACTACCCCCCCACCTTGAGTCCGCTTGCATGGCCCCAGCGTCATGCTGAGGACTTGGCAGACGCGGTGGAGGGCTTCTTTTCCTGGGAAGGGGCTGCCTGCTGCAGTCTACTTCCCTTACCTCTATGTCTGGGCAGATATGACTGGCCTTTTGCCTGCATGCCCTCATGGGAAAGGAAGGATTGAGGCTGAAAAGACGGTGTCTTTTTCAGCTGAGATGTAACTTGGGGTAAAAAGGTTGGATTTCCCAGCTGTTGCCGTGGTCCCCAGGTCCGATGGACCGACCCCAACTAACTCCTTCCCTTTATACGGCAATACCTCCATGTGCCGTATGGGATCTGTATCACCTGACCACTGTCGTGTCCATGACATCTTCTGGGTGATATGGACAACGTACTTATCTTGATGCCAGAGAGCAAATATCCCTCTGTGCATCTCACGTACATATATATAGAATGCATCCTATTAAATGCTCTATATGAATAAAATATTTTCAGTCAGGGAATCCGACCAAGCCAACCCAGCACTGCATCTCCAGGCTGATGGCGATCGCTGGTCGCAGTATAACCACCGTATGTGTGTATATACTTTTTAGGATATCTTTCCAGCTTCCTATCAGCTGGCTCCTTGAGGGCGGCCGTATCTGGAGACGGTAACGCCACTTGATAAGCGTGTGAGCGCCTTATCACCCTAAGGGGTGTTTCCCAACGCGCCCTAATTTCTGGCGGGAAAGGGTATAACGCCAATATTTGCTATCGGGGTAACCCCACGCATCATCACACACTTCATTTTATTTTATCTGATTCAGGAAAAACTACAGGTAGTTTTTTCACTCCCACATAATACCCTTTTTTGTGGTACTTGTAGTATCAGAAATATGCAACACCTCCTTCATTGCCCTTAACGTGTGGCCCTAATGAGAAATACGTTTGTTTATTCACCGTCGACACTGGATTCAGTGTCCGTGTCTGTGTCGACCGACTGATGGTAAATGGGCGTTTTTAACGCCCCTGACGGTGTTTCTGAGACGCCTGGACCGGTACTAATAGTTTGTCGGCCGTCTCACGTCGTCAACCGACCTTGCAGCGTGTTGACATTCTCACGTAATTCCCTAAATAAGCCATCCATTCCGGTGTCGACTCCCTAGAGAGTGACATCACCATTACAGGCAATTTCTCCGCCTCCTCACCAACATCGTCCTCATACATGTCGACACACACGTACCGACACACAGCACACACACCGGGAATGCTCTGACAGAGGACAGGACCCACACTAGCCCTTTGGGGAGACAGAGGGAGAGTTTGCCAGCACACACCAAAACGCTATAATTATATAGGGACAACCTTATATAAGTGTTTTCCCTTATAGCATCTTTATATATATCTCAATATCGCCAAAATCAGTGCCCCCCCTCTCTGTTTTAACCCTGTTTCTGTAGTGCAGTGCAGGGGAGAGCCTGGGAGCCTTCTCTCCAGGCTTTCTGTGAGAGAAAATGGCGCTGTGTGCTGAGGAGATAGGCCCCGCCCCTTTTTCGGCGGGCTCGTCTCCCGCTATTTAGTGAATCTTGGCAGGGGTTAAATATCTCCATATAGCCTCTGGGGGCTATATGTGAGGTATTTTTCGCCAAAAAAGGTTTTCATTTGCCTCCCAGGGCGCCCCCCTCCCAGCGCCCTGCACCCTCAGTGACTGCCGTGTGAAGTGTGCTGAGAGGAAAATGGCGCACAGCTGCAGTGCTGTGCGCTACCTTTAGAAGACTGCAGGAGTCTTCAGCCGCCGATTCTGGACCTCTTCTTACTTCAGCATCTGCAAGGGGGCCGGCGGCGCGGCTCCGGTGACCATCCAGGCTGTACCTGTGATCGTCCCTCTGGAGCTGATGTCCAGTAGCCAAGAAGCCAATCCATCCTGCACGCAGGTGAGTTCACTCCTTCTCCCCTAAGTCCCTCGTTGCAGTGATCCTGTTGCCAGCAGGACTCACTGTAAAATAAAAAACCTAAGCTAAACTTTCTCTAAGCAGCTCTTTAGGAGAGCCACCTAGATTGCACCCTTCTCGGCCGGGCACAAAAATCTAACTGGAGTCTGGAGGAGGGTCATAGGGGGAGGAGCCAGTGCACACCACCTGATCGGAAAGCTTTACTTTTTGTGCCCTGTCTCCTGCGGAGCCGCTATTCCCCATGGTCCTTTCAGGAACCCCAGCATCCACAAGGACGATAGAGAAATAACATAATACAAATCAATTACTCAAGAGATTTTCTTCGACCAATGTAATTTAAAGCTAGAATGCTCTGAAATATGAAGAGGTAGGAACCCTAGGAACAAGGAATATATATAAGCTTGCATCATATTGATTTACTACTGTGGCTATAGCATTTGTCACCGAGCTCCTTAAAAAAAGGAACGCTGGACCATTTGACAAATGTCAGTGTTAGTTCATGGCAGACTGGTTTACTGATCATTTGTGATTCATGCACCATGGAAAGAAAAACAATATAAAATGCCTTTCCGTGGCTTTAGTCTTGAAACACAACATCATTTGTTACAGAAGCAGCTTCTGTGATAACAGCCTTTCAAGGGGTTGTGCCCAGATCTAGTAGCTTACTTTTAAACTATAGTCTTTTGGATTATAGATAAATAGATTTGGTAGCTCATATGCATACAAAGAACAGTACAGATTTTACTAAACCATAGACTGAAATCGCAAAACATTTGTAAGTATTAATGCAACCAAGTTAATTAAGAAAAATACTCAACTCCAAACTTTGGCATGGAAATAAAAATACAGGTTGAGTATCCCTTACCCAAAATTCAAAATCCCACATTTTTGGTTCCCCTACTGAGATAATGACACATATATTTATACATTATATTATAGATCTATTTACTATATCTATATATACATATAACATATAATATATACCGTATATGTCATTATCTCAGTAGGGGACCCAAAAATGTAAGATTTTGAATTTTGGATAAGGGACACTCAACCTGTATTTACATTTTATTAGTTAACTCTAAAAGCCATACAAATAGTAGTGACAAGCAGATCCAACCCTGAAAAAACTTTCACAAAAATCTCAGTCCAAATTTTACAATTGTACAGTATATTTAATGGAAGCTGGAACCACGTGATATGTTCCAACACCTTTATTACTTTGTAATATTGCTATTTAATGGAAGCTGGAACCACGTGATATGTTCCAACACCTTTATTACTTTGTAATATTGCTAGCACACAATGACAAAAGAACTGTGGCTTCCAGCATGAGGCTGAAGAATGCATGCACCCATCTAGAGGTCATTCCCAACACTCAAGATAAGTACAGGGAATTATCTGTCCTCGGATTTACGCACAAGAACTGCTAATGGCATCACTGTACAACAGGAAGCACTGATTGTGATTTCAGGAGTTCACAGCTGGAAGTGACCTTTGTGGCTTTAATTATGTGATTGCTCAGAGAAAAATATGATTTTATATAAAGTATGGTAGTTTCAGTGAATGCCATGTTTTAAGATGATCTGGGCTTAATAATTATTTTATATACGGCTTGATTGAACGGTCTATAAAAAAAATATTTAGTTGCTGTATGTCTAATAGTTATATACTAAAATCAGTGTACATATGATTATACCCTATATAATAAAAGGCTAAGGCTGCTCCTCATCTCTATGCGGGGAATTCAAGTGTTTTGCGTGCCAGCAGCCACTAGATGGCGTCCGACGGAGCAATTCTAGTGGTGTTCTGTTCTGGCGCGCACAGTCGCCGGTGCGGACATTACTGTTTTGTTGTTCTGTTTTGACGGGTTGGTAACTAGTGATAGAATAAAGTATGTATAATGAATGCATTGCTTTTGGGAATGTTTAACTTAGCATTTGTTTAGATGCATACAGAAGAGGAATGATGAGTAAAATCCATTTCAAGTCTGTTTGGAGACAGAGGAAGTAATTTATGTTTTCGACGGCCAACAATAACTACTTTAGCATCTATCAGGAAGCACCTAATGACAAGAAGGAAACAGTAGCAATGCCAAATGCAAAACAGACTGATCATTTCATTCATTACTTACTTTCAATAGGAGTTTCACAAATTTCTCTCAAACTACGTATTAAAAAGGGAATATAGTAAGAGTACCACGAAAAACATTCAAAAGGCTGAAAAGCAAGTTCTGCCTCTTCAACTTTAAAGACATACCTCTCGCTCAATTCAAAAAGTCCCTACTTTAAAAACTCATGAATGCTGCCAGAGCTCCACCTGTTTATAGAGATCCCCCTTCCCTGCCTTTTCATCTGTCAGTCGTTCCAGGGGATTGACCTTTGTATGATGATTAAGGATCTAACTTCTTCGGTCTTGCTGAAAAACTCAAGACTTTTATTCCCCCCACATAGAACTGGTTGAGGTTTAAAGAATCTCAATATAATATATCACACTATATACATCCTCTCTGTGGCCATTGCCTCCTGGTATCCTCAACTTTCCTGCTCCCCATTCCAGTCTTCCTCACCTGATTTCTGATATCAGGCCACCTTTGCCCTGGCAGCACTTTTCATAGGGTAGAAGTGGCTACATTTACATGGCAAATTCAAACCAGGTTGATTTTGCCATGTAAATGATCGCCGCTTTAAAAAAAAACCTCACAAAAACGCTCACTTTCTGATTCTCACACCCTATTATATTCCCCCCTATATATGATTCCTGCATCAGTTTTTTTCTAGTGTATTCTTCTGTATTTCTACCTGGATTGTTTTTAATCCCTAATTGCAGTTTCTCTCAAACACAGGTTGCATAAAAAAAAAAAAAAAAAAAAAGAGCTGAAAAGTTATATGTCGACAGAGGACTGGCATGACCCTATTCGCCTTTAAATTATCTTGTACTGGATTAAAGCCATTTTAAGTACTTTTCCAGTGAAAGATGGTATTGAGGAATTGGAAGCTACGTTCTGGGTGCATGATAACTGCATATTTGGGATTACAGGATGAAGGTTACATGTTTTCATAATTAATATTGGGTGTGGTCCAGTGGTCGAAGTTGAAATTTTGAAGTGGGGGTATGCAAAAGTCAAGGATGTAATTATGCGCGCTCCAGAAAAGGGGGCGTGGTAACCCAAAAGAGGACGTGTCACGTGTAGTAGAAACCCCTTATACTATCTAGTACTGGTGCCCCTTTCACTTTACAGCACACGATACGATCTGAAATTCACATTATAGCACACGGTACGAGCCGAAATTCACATTGTAGCACACTGAATGAACTGAAATTGTGACGACAGGGAGAGGGGGAGACAGAGTGACGACGGGGGGAGACAGAGCGACGACAGTGACGACAGGGAGAGCGACGACAGCGAGAGCGACGACAGCGAGAGCGACGACAGCGAGAGCGACGACAGCGAGAGCGACGACAGGGAGAGCGACGACAGGGAGAGCGACGACAGGGAGAGCGACGACAGGGAGAGCGACGACAGGGAGAGCGACGACAGGGAGAGCGACGACAGGGAGCGCGACGACAGGGAGAGCGACGACAGGGAGAGCGACGACAGGGAGAGCGACGACAGGGAGAGCGACGACAGGGAGAGCGACGACAGGGAGAGCGACGACAGGGAGAGGGACGACAGGGAGAGGGACGACAGGGAGAGCGACGACAGGGAGAGCGACGACAGGGAGAGCGACGACAGTGACGACAGGGAGAGCGACGACAGTGTAGTAGAACCCCTTATACTATCTAGTACTGGTGCCCCTTTCACTTTACAGCACTTGATACGATCTGAAATTCACATTATAGCACACAGTACGAGCCGAAATTCACATTGTAGCACACTGAATGAGCTGAAATTGTGACGACAGGGAGAGGGGGAGACAGAGTGACGACGGGGGGGGGGGACAGAGCGACGACAGTGACGACAGGGAGAGCGACGACAGTGACGACAGGGAGAGCGACGACAGGGAGAGCGACGACAGGGAGAGCGACGACAGCGACGACAGGGAGAGCGACGACAGGGAGAGCGACGACAGTGACGACAGGGAGAGCGACGACAGTGAAGACAGGGAGAGCGACGACAGGGAGAGAGGTGACAGCAGGGGAACATTACCTCATTTGTTGCTGGCAGCAGTGAGCGGTGGGCTGCTGGCGGCATCGGCCGGCTAGTGGCTGGTGCCAGGCGGCTGGTGAGTGGCATGCACGGGCGGCTGGCGGCGGTGAGCTACTACAGTGCCCTACACAGCCGCCGGCCGCCGCGCAGGGATGTGCAGCAGGATGGCCACTTCCCTCGCCTCCTGCTGCACTTTCATGGGCTCATTTCCGGGTCAGTGGAAGAAGTGGTGGTATACCATACCGCCCCACTTCGACCACTCGTGTGGTCCATTTGAAGATTATGGTTGTTACAAAAGTAAACATTTTAATCGGTTTATATAGGATAAGAAGGAACTAGTATGAATGGATGAGTCCTTTCATAGCTACAAAAGGGATGGTGCACTAAAGTAAAATACAATCGACCTGGCTCTAAGAAAGTCTGCATGAGACTTAGGAGAAGATGTATCTAACTTTTTAAATAGGACAGATAGAGAGGTTGTTCAAAGCCTCTGTCATAATGATCATTTTCTAGAATATATTAATAAATGATAGGTTGAAGCTGATTTGCTTCGACACTTCTACAGAACTGGCAACAGAGTTATGATTTGTGTGGTGTTCTAAAAAGAAGGAGTTAAAATTATGGGAAAATAATTTGTTAAATAATTATTTGACAAATAAAAGCCATAAGAGAGCCCTAATAATACAACAGTTCTCATGAATTTGAAAGAAATTGTTGTATGATCTCAAATTGGAACAAACAGTGGAGCTAGGCAAGCTAAATTGTAGCAATTCTGTTTACGAATATTCCCCTAAAAGAATGATTTTTGTATTACTGCTCTTACTAGAAACACCACTACTAGATTAAAGCACATACAATGTAGGATCATTAGACGCTCTGCCATAGTGCTTCTTTAGGCTCTAGCTCTCATTGGTTGGAGACACTGAGGGGGTTGGGTTCGTGTGGTCGCCGTTAGATGGCCATACAGACGCTGTTAGATGGACGGTGGGGTGGGGGCGAGCACAACGTAGCCCCTTGCGGGCTCGCCAAAGGTTCTATTACCACTCTATGGTTGTAGTGGACACTCATGAGTGGGAATAGTCCCTGTGGTTAGCATGCCGACCGAAGGGCTAATCAGCATTTCGGATCCCATCGCTGATATTGTGACCGGCGGACATAACTGCATCCCCATTGAGGTCCTAATCTGGTTCTCTACTACACACAGTATGAGAGATATTTCCCCCCCCACTCTTTTATTTGTATGTTCCCTTCCTCTGGTGTGCCTTCGTATTTTCAAAATCTGTAGGCATACCCATGTTCTACGATCTCTCTCTCTTTTTTTGTGTGCATAGGCGTGAGGGTATAATCATGTCTTATTCTTGCCACCTTTGCCTTCTCTTATAGCTAGTTTTATACAAATTTAATCTGTGTGCACTTTTACTACTCTCCAGAGCCATTTGGCATGCCTAGAGGCACAAGCAGCTTCTGCTGATTGAAATGATATGCAGCATGCCTATATTCTGTGTGTGACTGCGGCTGTATCTGCATATGAAATGCTATGCTAGAGTGTATTTCGGGAAATCACTGTAATGTAGAATTTCATTTGCAGATACAGCTACAGTCACACATAGAATATAGACATGCTGCATATCATTTTAATTAGCAGTATCTGCTTGTGCATCCTAGTCACATAGTAATGCAAATAAGACGCATTTTTGGCAAAAAAGAATTATCCGATGTTAGCATAGCTGGCCGATAGCTGCCAGCTGACTCATGCCAGGTATCTCCTACTGTATAGTGTACTGAGGCAAGGTGTATGAGGACACATCTGTATCCAAGTAGAGCACAGGTTCTCAAACTCTGTCCTCAGGACCCCACATGGTTCATGTTTTGCAGGTCACCTGTAGAGTTTTAAAATGTGGCAGTTGGTTATACACAGTGCACCTGCTGGGTGACATGGAAAATATGAACCATGTTGGGTCCTGAGGACCGAATTTGAGAACCACTGAAGTAGAGGCAGAGGTCAAAGTGTTAGCAGCCGTGTGAGTGCTGTGTGCGGGTGGGTTGGTTAAGCAATAGTGTTCGGCATATGTGTAAAGGGCATTATGTGTGTTGTGTGTATAAATGCATTAATAATGTGCGGCATATTTGTAAGGGACATTATGTGTATGAGGGTATTAATAAATGTTGGCATAATGTGTAAGGCACATTATGTTTATAAGAACATTAATAATGTGTGTCATATGTATGAGGGCATTACTGTGTGGTATCTGTAAAAATAAGATTTTACTCACCGGTAAATCTATTTCTCGTAGTCCGTAGTGGATGCTGGGGACTCCGTAAGGACCATGGGGATTAGCGGCTCCGCAGGAGACTGGGCACAACTAAAGAAAGCTTTAGGACTACCTGGTGTGCACTGGCTCCTCCCACTAAGACCCTCCTCCAGACCTCAGTTAGGATACTGTGCCCGGAAGAGCTGACACAATAAGGAAGGATTTTGAATCCCGGGTAAGACTCATACCAGCCACACCAATCACACCGTATAACTCGTGATACTATACCCAGTTAACAGTATGATAACAACTGAGCCTCTCAACAGATGGCTCAACAATAACCCTTTAGTTAGGCAATAACTATAAACAAGTATTGCAGACAATCCGCACTTGGGATGGGCGCCCAGCATCCACTACGGACTACGAGAAATAGATTTACCGGTGAGTAAAATCTTATTTTCTCTAACGTCCTAAGTGGATGCTGGGGACTCCGTAAGGACCATGGGGATTATACCAAAGCTCCCAAACGGGCGGGAGAGTGCGGATGACTCTGCAGCACCGAATGAGCAAACTCTAGGTCCTCCTCAGCCAGGGTATCAAACTTGTAGACTCTTGCAAGAGTGTTTGAACCCGACCAAGTAACAGCTCGGCAAATTTGTAAAGCCGAGACCCCTCGGGCAGCCGCCCAAGAAGAGCCCACTTTCCTCGTGGAATGGGCTTTCACAGATTTAGGGTGCGGCAGTCCAGCCGCAGAATGTGCAAGTTGAATCGTGCTACAGATCCAGCGAGCAATAGTCTGCTTAGAAGCGGGAGCACCCAGCTTGTTGGGTGCATACAGGACAGATAGCGAGTCAGTTTTCCTGACTCCAGCCGTCCTGGAAACATATACTTTCCAGGGCCCTGACTACGTCCAGAAACTTGGAATCCTCCAAGTCCCAAGTAGCCGCAAGCACCACAATAGGTTGGTTCACATGAAAAACTGCTACCACCTTAGGAAGGAATTGGGAACGAATCCTCAATTCCGCCTTATCCATATAAAATACAGATAAGGGCTTTTGACAAAGCCGCCAATTCTGATACACGCCTGGCCGACGCCAAGGCCCACAGCATGACCACTTTCCACGTGAGGTATTGTAGCTCCACGGATTTAAGTGGCTCAACTCAATGCGACTTCAGGAAATCCAACACTACGTTGAGATCCCACTGTGCCACTGGAGGCACAAAAGGGGGCTGACTATGCAGCACTCCCTTAACAAAAGTCTGAACTTCAGGCAGTGAAGCCAGTTCTATTTTGGAAGAAAATCGATAGAGCTGAAATCTGGACCTTAATGGAATCCAATTTTAGGCTCATAGTCACCTCTGATTTGTAGGAAGTGCAGAAATCGACCTAGCTGAAATTCCTCCTTTGGGGCCTTACTGGCCTCACAGCACGCAACATATTTCCGCCATATGCGGTGATAATGGTTTGCGTTCACTTCTTTCCTAGCTTTAAATAGCGTAGGGATAACTTCCTCCGGAATGCCCTTTTCCTTCAGGATCCGGCGTTCAACCGCCATGCCGTCAAACGCAGCCGCGGTAAGTCTTGGAACAGACAGGGCCCCTGCTGCAGCAGGTCCTGTCTGAGCGGCAGAGGCCATGGGTCCTCTGAGATCATTTCCTGGAGTTCAGGGTACCAAGCTCTTCTTGGCCACCCGAAACAATGAGTATAGTTCTTACTCCTCTCCTTCTTATTATTCTCATTACCCTGGGTATGAGAGGCAGAGAAGGGAACACATACACCGACTGGTACACCCACGGTGTTACCAGAGCGTCCACAGCTATCGCCTGAGGGTCCCTTGACCTGGCGCAATATCTTTGTAGCTTTTTGTTGAGGCGGGACGCCATCCTGTCCACCCTTGGCCTTTCCCCACGGTGTACAATCATTTGGAAGACTTCTGGATGAAGTCCCCACTCTCCCGGGTGGAGGTCGTGTCTGCTGAGAAAGTCTGCTTCTCAGTTGTCCACTCCGGGAATGAACACTGCGGACAGTGCTAACACATGATTTTCCGCCCATCGGAGAATCCTTGTGGCTTCTGCCATCGCCATCCTGCTTCTTGTGCCGCCCTGTCATTTACATGAGCGACCGCCGTGATGTTGTCTGACTGGATCAGCACCGGCCGGTGTTGAAGCAGGGGTCTAACCTGACTTAGGGCATTGTAAATGGCCCATAGTTCGAGAACATTTATGTGTAGGGAAGTCTCCTGACTTTTTCCAAAGACCTTGGAAGTTTCTTCCCTGTGTGACTGCCCCCCAGCCTTGAAGGCTGGCATCCGTGGTCACCAGGACCCAGTCATGTATGCCGAATCTGCGGCCCCCTAGAAGATGAGCACTCTGCAGTCACCACCACAGCGACACCCTGGCCCTTGGAGACGGGGTTATCCGCCGATGCATCTGAGGATGCGACCCGGACCACTTGTCCAACAGATCCCACTGGAAGATCCTTGCATGGGACTTGGCGAATGGAAATTCTTCGTAAGAAGCTACCATCTTTCCCAAGGCTCGCGTGCATTGATGCACCGATACCTGTATTTGTATTAGGAGGTCTCCGTCTAGAGACGCCAACTCCTTGGACTTCTCCTCCGGGATAAACTCTTTTTATCCTGTTCTGTGTCCAGAACCATAGCCAGGAACAGTAGACGCGTCGTAGGAACCAGCTGCGACTTTGGAATATTCAGAATCCAGCCGTGCTGTTGTAGCACTTCCCGAGATAGTGCTACTTCGACGAACAACTGCTCCCTGGACCTCGCCTGTATAAGGAGATCGTCCAAGTACGGGATAAGTACTTCGGCCATTACCTTGGTAAATACCCTCGTGCCGGGGACAGACCAACGGCAACGTCTGGAATTGGTAATGACAATCCTGTACCACAATTTTGAGGTACACCTGGTGAAGAGGGTAAATAGGGACATGCAGGTAAGTATCCTTGATGTCCAGTGATACCCTGAAATTTTCCAGGCTTGCAATAATTGCCCTGAGCGATTCCATTTTGAATTTGAACCTTCGTATATAAGTGTTCAAGGATTTAAATTTTAGAATGGGTCTCACCGAACGGTCTGGTTTCGGCACCACAATGATTTTGGAATAGTAACCCCGGCCTTGTTGAAGGAGGGGTACCTTGATTTCACCTGCTGGAAGTACAGCTTGTGAATTGCCGCCAGTACTACCTTTCTCCGAGGGCAGCAGGCAAGGCTGATGTGAGGCAACGGCGAGGGGGAGTCGTCTCGAACTCCAGCCTGTATCCCTGTGATACTACTTGCAGAACCTAGGGATCCACCTGTGGGCAAGCCCACTGGTCCCTGCAGTTCCCGAGACGCGCCCCCACCGCACCTGTCTCCACCTGTGGAGCCCCAGCGTCATGCGGTGGACTCAGAGGAAGCGAGGGAAGATATTTGATCCTGGGAACTGGCTGACTGGTGCAGCTTTTTCCTTCTTCCCTTGTCTCTGTGCAGAAAGGAAGCGCCTTAGACCCGCTTGCTTTTCTGAAGCCGAAAGGACTGTACCTGAAAATACGGTGCTTTCTTAGGCTTTTGTGAGGAAACCGGAGGTAAAAAATTTTCTTCCCAGCTGTTGCTGTGGATACGAGGTCCCAGAGACCATCCCCAAACAATTCCTCACCCTTATAAGGCAGAATCTCCATGTGCCTTTTAAAGGCAGCATCACCTGTCCACTGCCGGGTTTCTAATACCCTCCTGGCAGAATGGACATTGCATTAATTCTGGATGCCAGCCGGCAAATATCCCTCTGTGCATCCTTTATATATAAGACCACGTCTTAAATATGCTCAATGTTAGCAAAATATTATCCCTGTCTTAGTGTATTAATATTATCTGACAGGGTATCCAGGGCCGGTTCAAGGGCGCAGAGCGCCCCGGGCAGGAAATGGGGCGTGGCCTAATACAGGGGGCGTGGTAAATTACGCCCCCTGTACATTAAAAGCGCCGCTTGAATGCTGAGCGGTGCGCGATGACGTCATCGCGCACCGCACAGCAAAAGGTCCTCTCCACGAAGGGAAACTAGACGCTATGAGTCTAGTTCCCTTCGTAGAGAGGACCTTTGCTGTGCGGTGCGCGATGACGTCATCGCGCACCGCTCAGCAGTTACTCTCCAGGAAGGGAAACTAGACGCATAGCGTCTAGTTCCCTTCAGGAGGCAGACGGGGACGGGGACGGCAGCGGAGGCGGACATGGACACAGCGGGCAGCAGTGGCGGATCTTGCCACGGTGCGGCGCCCTCCGGATGGCGCCAGCGCACTCCGGAAGGCGGCGCCCCGGGCAAAAGTCCTGCTTGCCCGTGGCAAGATCCGCCACTGAGGGTATCAGACCACGCTGCAGCAGCACTATTTATGCTGAGGCAATTGCAGGTTTCAGTATATAACCTGCGTGTGTAAATACAGACTTCAGGATCGCCTCCTGCTTTTTATCAGCAGGTTCCTTCAAGGTGGCCGTATCCTAAGACGGCAGTGCCACCTTTTGACAAACGTGTGAGCGCCTTATCCACCCTAAGGGATATCTCCCAACGTGACCTATCCTCTGGCGGGAAAGGGTAACTTTTTAGAAATTACCAGTTCCTTATCGGGGGAAACCACGCTTCTTTACACACTTCATTCATTCATCTGATGGGGGAACAAAACACTGGCTGCTTTTTCTCCCCAAAAATAAAACCCCTTTTATGTGGTACTTGGGTTCATGTCAGAAAATGCGTAACACATTTTTCATTGCCGAGATCATGTAACGGATGTTCCTAGTGGATTGTGTATATGTCTCAACCTCGTCGCCACTGGAGTCAGACTCCGTGTCGACATCTGTGTCTGCCATCTGAGGTAACGGGCGTTGTTTGAGCCCCTGATGGCCTTTGAGACGCCTGGGCAGGCGCGGGCTGAGAAGCCGGCTGTCCCACAGCTGTTACGTCATCCAGCCTTTTATGTAAGGAGTTGACACTGTCGGTTAATACCTTCCACCTATCCATCCACTGTGGTGTCGGCCCCACAGGGGGCGACATCCCATTTATCGGCCTCTGCTCCGCCTCCACGTAACCTTCCTCATCCAACATGTCGACACAGCCGTACCGACACACCGCACACACACAGGGAATGCTCTGACTGAGGACAGGACCCCACAAAGTCCTTTGGGGAGACCGAGAGAGAGTATGCCAGCACACACCAGAGCGCTATATAATGCAGGGATTAACACTATAACTGAGTGATTTTTCCCCAAATAGCTGCTTGTATACATATATTGCGCCTAAATTTAGTGCCCCCCCTCTCTTTTTAACCCTTTGAGCCTGAAAACTACAGGGGAGAGCCTGGGGAGCTGTCTTCCAGCTGCACTGTGAAGAGAAAATGGCGCCAGTGTGCTGAGGGAGAAGCCCCGCCCCTTTTTCGGCGGACTTTCTCCCGCTTTTTCTGGAATACTGGCAGGGGTAATTTTACATCTATATAGCCTCTAGGACTATATATGATGTAGATTTGCCAGCCAAGGTGTCATATATTGCCCTCAGGGCGCCCCCCCCAGCGCCCATCAGTGACCAGAGTGTGAGGTGTACATGAGGAGCAATGGCGCACAGCTGCAGTGCTGTGCGCTACCTTGGTGAAGACCGAAGTCTTCTGCCGACGATTTTCCGGACTCTTCATGCTTTTGGCTCTGTAAGGGGGACGGCGGCGCGGCTCCGGGAACGAACACCAAGGTCGGGTCATGCGGTCGATCCCTCTGGAGCTAATGGTGTCCAGTAGCCTAAGAAGCCCAAACTACCACCTGTTAGGTAGGTTCGCTTCTTCTCCCCTTAGTCCCTCGCTGCAGTGAGTCTGTTGCCAGCAGATCTCACTGTAAAATAAAAAACCTAAATATACTTTCTTTCTAGGAGCTCAGGAGAGCCCCTAGTGTGCATCCAGCTCAGCCGGGCACAAGAATCTAACTGAGGTCTGGAGGAGGGTCTTAGTGGGAGGAGCCAGTGCACACCAGGTAGTCCTAAAGCTTTCTTTAGTTGTGCCCAGTCTCCTGCGGAGCCGCTAATCCCCATGGTCCTTACGGAGTCCCCAGCATCCACTTAGGACGTTAGAGAAAAGGGCATTACTAATGTGTGGCATTATGTGTATAAGGTGCTCTACTGTGTGTTGTTACATATATAAAGGGCACTACTGTGTCATCTAATGTGAATAAAGAGCAATATGGTGTGATGTAATGTGAATAAGGGGCACTACTGTGAGGAGTAATATATATAAGGTAAAGTGGTACTACTGTGTGATGTAATGTAATATAATATGAATAAAGTTCCACTACTGTGTGGCGTAATTTGAATTGGAGGGAATATTTTGTGGCCATGCCCCTTCCCAGCAAAAACATGCCCCTTTTTGGGCTGCACAGCGAATGTGCGCACTGTTCCTATTTAAAAGACAGGGGGTAGGAATACCAAAATGAGAACTGCTATGGGTGAGGGGTGATAGTGCTGGAAAAGGGGTGCAGGGTCAGAGGCAGAACTAGTGGTGGTACTAGGGGGTACCAGCCAAAATGTTGCCTAGGGCCAGCTCTGCTCTTCTCCATAGGAGTTCACATTTCTTGCCTAGCTGTGACTATGCTCTGTTCTTGCTGGTCACAGAGCCCAAACAACTGACAAACTAAATAGAATGTTTCACTTCCGTAACTATAGTCCAATAAGAGTTTCCTAGAATGGTTTCCTGGCTGTTATGTTTCCTCCAAATGTACAGCACATTAAATTTGAAAGAGAAACAGTGTAACAAGTGGGTTCACCTCATATGTCACAATGGAACAGATAAGGCACTTTCTTCCCTGTTCCAGGATAGGTTTCCAGGTGTGTGTAGGTGCAGTGTCCCACAGCTGACATAGTTCAATACAATTTAAATCATGAAGCACATACAAAGTAAATTTAAAATACTGCTAGTTCAAAAGCATAAATAAAACTTTGTACTTGCTTTACATAGTAATTGTAGCATGCTCTTAATCTCTAACTGCAGCAAACGCTTCCATGGAAATCCATAATAGTGTACCAAGTGTGAAATGCCATCGACACACAATGATGAAATGGACGCAAAGATTAAACTTGTCAGAAAGCATGTATATGCACAGGTGCATTACATTAATTTTTGTCTTACTAGCATTAAATAAGTGCTACCAGTATGTTGAATACTACTGTAAGCCCTCCGTCAATTATTTGGATAGAACACAAAATATGCAGACAAAACCAATTGTAGAGGCTCAGAGTAATCTAAAACAAATTCAGACAGATGTCTTTGTTAATCCTCTAATCTGTGTGCGATCAAGTTATGCTTCATTACATAAATTACAATAGTTAATATGTTAACAGACTTATATGAAGCCTTACCTTTCCGAGGAATAGTACAAAATCTCCCACTGTGTTGATGGCAGCAACTCTTAGAGCATTCTCCACTAAAATAACAAGGGCATCTTTTGCAGAAGTGCAGAAGTTAGTGCTGTTGATAGCAGTGGCTGTATATGCATTCTAGAGCAAGAAAAAGCAGAACAGAATGTCTACCTGGTATCACATAACATTTATACAACAGAATAAATTAAGAGTATTTAAGCACTGCATATATTAATAACAAAAAATCTGCTTCTGTGCTATCTGATCATCAAAAGTACCGTATATACTCGATTATAAGCCGACTTTTTCAGCACTTTTTTTGTGCTGAAAAAGCCACCTCGGCTTATAATCAAGTCAGCGTTAGGAGGGACACGGAGAGCGCAGCGCGCGGCTCTCCTGTGTCCCTCCTGGATCTCCGGCGGTGTGTGTGTTAATGGAAGTGCCTTGTGTCGTGCTGCCTCGGAGATAGCCACGGCCCTTACAGAATGCGCAGACTCCTTGTTTGGTGTTGGTCCCTGGCACTATGTATGTGCGCTGTAAATAGCAAGCAGAGAATCGGTGCGATGGATAGAAAAATTCATTTTCAAGTAAATCTGCAGAGCTCGAACTACGTCTAGTAGAGCTAGATCATCTCGGTTACAGAAAGTCGCCGAAGAAAAACTGGAAGGACTATTCCTGGTTAAGTGAAAGACCGAAACAACTTTCAGCTGTAACATAGGAACAGTACGGAGAAATGCTTTATCGTCATGGAAGAGGAGACAGGATAGCTTGCAAGAAAAAAAACTTTAAGATGGTAACACACTAGGCTGAGGCATTAGTCTGATGATATGCTGATTGAAAACAGGAGTCTGTTTGAGAGTTGATAGGACCAGATAAAGGGCCTAATTCAGATCTGATCGCAGCAGCAAATTTGTTAGCTAATGGGCAAAACCATGTGCACTGCAGGGGGGGGGGCAGCTATAACATGTGCAGAGAGAGAGAGATTTGGGTGGGGTGTGTTCAAATTGAAATCTAAATTGTAGTGTAAAAATAAAGCAGCCAGCATTTACTCCGCACAAAAACAATATAACCCACCCAAATCTATCTCTCTCTGCACATGTTATTTCTGCCCCCTCCCCTGCAGTGCACATGGTTTTGCCCATTAGCTAACAAATTTGCTGCTGCGATCAGGTCTGAATTACCCCCAAAGACCCCACGGTGCTGACAGCAGATGAAACGGTAGTGGAATATGCCCACACCCCATAAACAGGTACGGACCCCTAGAAGGGGGGCCAAATGCTGTTGGAAATAAACTGACAGGGCAGAAATCTTTACCTTTAAAGAGCAAAGTTTTAAATGGGCTTCCAAAACCCCTGTGGTGGAAGGCCAAAAATCAAACAAAAGGGGCAAAATTGGGATGTATTAACCTGATTTTGTTCACACCCCAAGATGTAGAGCGTCTATAATCTGTGGTAATTGTGTGACGAAACCAGATTCCAGACTTGCAGCATAATACGGACTGCATAGGTAGAAAAACCATCAGCTTCGAAAAGCTCAGTGTCAAAACCAGGCTGTTAAAACCTTGTAGCAGATCTGGATGATATGAAAGATGCCACTCGAGACCTGCCAAGAATTAAAAAATGACGGTGTACCCAGACTTGAGTTGCCAGTGTAGAGTAACTAGGATTACAATCTCATGTTGAACCCTGATTCGGGTGATTTCTGAAGGCAACATCGGGTTCAGTGGAGAAGTGTAATGGCAGTCACTGTTAAACCTCCCATGTCGCCCACTCGGGATACAGTTGTTATGTCGACAGTCATTAGGTCGACCACTGAAGGTCGACATGCATTAGGTCGACATGGTCAATAGGTCGACAGGTCAAAAGGTCGGCATGAGTTTTTCAACATTTTTTAAATTTTGGGGATTTTTCCATACTTGACGATCCACATGGACTACGATTGGGAACGGTAACCTGCGCCGAGCGAAGTGGTAGATGAGCGAGGCACCTTGCTCGAAGCATGGCGAGCGAAGTGAGCAATGCGAGGGGACACGGTGCACTAATTGGGGTTCCCTGTCACTTTACGAAGAAAACAACACCAAAAAAAGTCCAAAAACTCATGTCGACCTAGTACAGGTCAACCTAATGCCCATGTCGACCTAGTGCATGTCGGCCTAATTGCCCATGTCGACCTTCAGTGGTCGACCTAATGACTGTCAACCTAAGTTGAGTCGACCCAATGACCCGTACAAGCCCACTCTATGAAAGGAGCTAGTGTATAACTGATAACGAGGGAGGAAATACTGTGCTTGAAAGGAGGTACCACCAAATCCATCCAGTGTGCTTTGGAAGAATCACAGTACTATTTTACAAGATGGGATGCCTACTTGCCTAGAGCCTAAGACCCTCTAGGTTGTACTATGGTTGATGTAGCATCCTTAGATGCTTGTGCGTGACTGAGCATACCTGACACTTGACAAAAAGCCTCCGAGTTAGCCACTCTATACATACATACAAACAAACATGTGAAAGTAACAGTGAAACAAACTGAAAAACAAGCATAGGTGAGTGTGAACTACGGCATACATAGTGCACATGGACACACATAGGCAAGTGACCTGCAATATATATTATGAAACACACATAGGTGAGTGTGAAACATAGCAATTTATAGCATACATAGGTACGCATAGGCAAGAGTAACAAAGCAGAATATATATTAAAAACCCCACATAGGAGACACCCCAATAGGTGAGAGTGACACAGCAATATATACTGATAAACATATATAGGGGAGTGTGAGACGCAGCAATACCTATAGCGTACATAGATGCGTATAAGTGAGAGTGACACAGCCCCATATACTGATGAACACTCTTAAGTGAGCGTTAGACACAGCAATTTATAACATACATAAATATGCATAGGTAACAGTGACACATTAATATATACTGATAAATGCCCACAGGTGAGCATAAGATATAGCAATATATAGCATAAATATGCATATCTGAGAGTGACACATGAATATATACTGATAAACACGCATAGGTGAGTGCGAGATATAGCAATATACAGCGTACATATATATGCGTGAGAGTGGCCTAGCAATGTACACTGATAACTACACATAGTTAAGTATGAGACATAGCAATAAACAGCGTACATAAGATACGCACAGGTATGAGTGGGATGCGGTTACGTTACCGGTGCCTGGTATCCCGGCGGTCACCATGTCGATGGCAGGAACCTGAACGCTAAAAATAGAACCTGGGGAGAGCGCAGCGAGCCCGCAAGGAGCTTTGTTGCGCTCGCAATCCCCCCACCCCCACTGGCATTCTGCTGCCGGGATCTCGGTGTCGGTATGCTGACCGATGAGATCCCAGCAGCAGGCATAACATACCCAACCCGTAAGTGTGAAACAGCAATATATGCAACAAAATATAGCATACAAAAATGTGCACAGATGAGAGTGACACCACAATACATACTGATAAACACACAAAGGCAATATACTGTATAGTGTACAGGGATTTGCATAGGTGCGAGTAACACCGCAATATTATACAAATACACACAGGTTGACACAGAGCTACTAAAGAAAATAAGATTTTAAAGCTACTGGTAAATCTTTTTCTCCTAGTCCGTAGAGGATGCTGGGGACTCCGTAAGGACCATGGGGTATAGACGGGCTACGCAGGAGACATGGGAACTATGAAGAATTTTAGAATGGGTGTGCACTGGCTCCTCCCTCTATGCCCCTCCTCCAGACCTCAGTGAGAGAAACTGTGCCCAGAGGAGATGGACAATACGAGGAAAGGATTTTGTTAATCTAAGGGCAAGATTCATACCAGCCCACACCATCCACACCGTATAACCTGGAATATACGCAACCAGTAAACAGTATGAACAAAACAGCATCAGCTAAAGACTGATCTCAACTGTAACATAACCCTTATGTAAGCAACAACTATATACAAGCCTTGCAGATTTTGTCAGCACTGGGACGGGCGCCCAGCATCCTCTACGGACTAGGAGAAAGATTTACCGGTAGCTTTAAAATCTTATTTTCTCTTACGTCCTAGAGGATGCTGGGGACTCCGTAAGGACCATGGGGTTTATACCAAAGCTCCAGACCGGGCGGGAGACTGCGGACGACTCTGCAACACCGACTGAGCAAACGCAAGGTCCTCATCAGCCAGGGTATCAAACTTATAGAACTTTGCAAAAGTGTTTGAACCCGACCAGGTAGCTGCTCGGCAAAGCTGTAAAGCCGAGACGCCTCGGGCAGCCGCCCAAGAATAGCCCACCTTCCTAGTGGAATGGGCCTTTACCGAATTTGGTAACGGCAATCCTGCCGTACAATGAGCCTGCTGAATCGTGTTACAGATCCAGCGAGCAATAGTCTGCTTCAAAGCAGGAGCGCCAACTTTGCTGGCTGCATACAGGACAAACAGTGCTTCTTTTTTCCTAACCCGAGCCGTCTTGGCTACATAGATTTTTAAGGCCCTGACTACATCCAAGGACGTGGAATCCTCCAAGTCATCTGTAGCCACAGGCACCACAATAGGTTGGTTCATATGAAATGAAGAAACCACCTTAGGCAAAAATTGAGGACGAGTCCTCAACTCTGCCCTATCCACATGGAAAATCAAATAGGGGCTCTTGTGAGACAAGGCCGCCAATTCAGACACCCGCCTTGCCGATGCCAAGGCCAACAACATGACCACCTTCCAAGTGAGAAATTTTAATTCAACCGTTTGAAGCGGTTCAAACCAGTGAGACTTCAGGAACCGTAACACCACGTTAAGGTCCCATGGTGCCACAAAAGGAGGCTGGATGTGCAGCACTCCCTTTACAAATGTCTGGACTTCCGGGAGAGAAGCCAATTCCTTCTGAAAGAAAATAGACAGGGCCGAAATCTGTACCTTAATGGAGCCTAATTTTAGGCCCATATCCACTCCTGTCTGTAGAAAGTGGAGAACACGGCCCAGATGGAAATCTTCCGTAGGAGCCTTCATGGCTTCACACCAAGATGCATACTTCCTCCAGATACGGTGATAATGTTTCGCCGTCACCTCCTTCCTAGCCTTTATCAGAGTAGGGATGACCTCCTCCGGAATACCTTTTCCAGCTAGGATTCGGCGTTCAACCGTCATGCCGTCAAACGTAACCGCGGTAAGTCTTGGAACACGCAGGGCCCCTGTTGCAACAGGTCCTCCCTGAGAGGAAGAGGCCACGGATCTTCTGTGAGCATCTCCTGAAGATCTGAATAACAGGCCCTTCGAGGCCAATCTGGGACAATGAGTATTGTCTGTACTCTTTTTCTTCTTATGATTCTCAATATTTTTGAGATGAGAGGAAGAGGAGGGAACACATAGACTGACTGAAACACCCATGGTGTCACCAGGGCATCCACCGCTACTGCCTGAGGGTCCCTTGACCTGGCACAATACCTCCGAAGCTTCTTGTTGAGGCGTGATGCCATCATGTCTATTTGAGGAAGTCCCCAATGACTTATCTCTGCAAAGACTTCTTGCTGAAGTCCTCACTCTCCTGGATGGAGATCGTGTCTGCTGAGGAAGTCTGCTTCCCAGTTGTCCACTCCCGGAATGAATACCGCTGACAGAGCGTTTACGTGATTTTCCGCCCAGCGCAGAATCCTGGTGGCTTCCGCCATTGCCACTCTGCTCCTTGTCCCGTCTTGGCGGTTTGCATGAGCCACGGCTGTGACGTTGTCTGATTGAATAAGAACCGGTAGGTCGCAAAGAAGATTCTCCGCTTGTCGTAGGCCGTTGTATATGGCCCTTAATTCCAGTACGTTGATGTGTAGACAAGCCTCCTGGCTTGACCACAGTCCCTGAAAATTCCTTCCTTGTGTGACTGCTCCGCATCCTCGGAGGCTCGCGTCCGTGGTTATCAGAACCCAGTCTTGAATGCCGAATCTGGGACCCTCTAGAAGGCGAGCACTCTGCAGCCACCACAGGGAGACACCCTGGCCCTGGGGGACAGGCTTATCTTCTGATGTATTTGTAGATGGGACCCCGACCACTTGTCCAGAAGGACCCACTGAAATGTCCTCGCATGAAACCTGCCGAAGGGGATGGCCTCGTAGGCTGCCACCATTTTTCCCAGAACTCGAGTGCATTGATGAACCGACACTCTTTTTGGTTTTAGCAGGTCTCAGACCATGTTCTGGAGGTCCTGGGCTTTTTCCATTGGGAGAAAAACCCTCTTCTGTTCCGTGTCCAGAATCATGCCTAGGAATGATAGCCGCGTCGTTGGAATCAATTGCGACTTTGGCAGATTTAGAATCCAACCGTGCTGTTGTAGTACTCTCAGGGAGAGTGACACGCTTTTCAGCAATTGATCTCTCGATCTCGCTTTTATCAGGAGATCGTCCAAGTACGGGATAATTGTGACTCCCTGCCGTGGAAAGCCCAAACGGCAACGTCTGAAACTGGTAATGACAGTCCTGTACAGCGAATCTCAGGTACGCCTGATGAGGAGGATATATGGGGACATGAAGGTATGCATCCTTTATGTCGAGTGACACCATAACTTTCCCCCCCCCTTCCAGACTGGAGATCGCAGCCCGGAGCGATTTTTCAAGTACAGGTTTAGGGATTTTAAATTTAAAATGGGTCTGACCGAGCCATCCGGCTTCGGGACCACGAACAGGGCGCCCTGCACCCATCAGTGCCTGCTAGTGTGTGTTGTGTGTGGGAGCAATGGCGTGCAGCGTTACCGCTGCGTGCCTACCTCAGGGAAGATCTGAAGTCTTCTGCCACCTAAGAAGTCTTCTTTCTTCTTATACTCACACTGGCTTCTATCTTCCGGCTCTGTGAGGAAGACGGCGGCGCGGCTCTGGGACGAACGGCGAGGGGAGACCTGCGTTCCGACTCCCTCTGGAGCTAATGGTGTCTAGTAGCCTAAGAAGCAGAGCCTATCACTTAAGTAGGTCTGCTTCTCTCTCCTCAGTCCCACGATGCAGGGAGCCTGTTGCCAGCAGTGCTCCCTGAAAATAAAAAACCTAACAAAATTCTTTTTCAGAGAAACTCAGGAGAGCTCCCCTGTAATGCACACAATCTCCTCTGTGGCACAGGATTTAACTGAGGTCTGGAGGAGGGGCAAAGAGGGAGGAGCCAGTGCACACCCATTCTAAAATTCTTTATAGTGCCCATGTCTCCTGCGGAGCCTGTCTATACCCCATGGTCCTTACGGAGTCCCTAGCATCCTCTAGGACGTAAGAGAAATGTACTTAGCTGCCAGGAGAGGCAACTTGGGAGGTTAGAAAACCTGCACCAGCTTGAAATCACAGCTTGCATGGACAGGGGCTCCAGAAGCTGCAGCCAAGCTGTAGAAGTGCAGGAAATGCAGTAGTCTGTACAGAGTGATCGCATTGTAGAGTCCCTGCTACTGT
The DNA here is from genome assembly GCF_028390025.1 of Pseudophryne corroboree. NCBI lineage: Eukaryota > Metazoa > Chordata > Amphibia > Anura > Myobatrachidae > Pseudophryne > Pseudophryne corroboree. Next base: position 560,082,576 of record NC_086444.1, read on the forward strand.
TAGAAGAACTCAGAGACTGCACCACTGCCTGAGGGGGAGTGCAGCGTTGGAAGTTACGACCCATGTAATCTCCACTCTGTCCGGACTCCGTTAACTTCCCATGTGGGGGAAAGCGCTGGTTTAGCCCGCTGTGCACGGGAAGCCTGAAGCGTACAAATTCTGCCTTTATGAGTGGGAAGGGAGCCACCCCAAAAAAATGTCTGCCACATCCAGGACTGCTCGGCTGCTGCTACACCGTCTAAAAAGGTGAGAGCATGCACGGCCCAGGCGCGGCCTCTTAGTGGAGACTGGAGTGCTGTAGGGGGTTCCTGCCAGCACACACCCCTGCCCGCCGCAGCTGCTGCGTGGCAAGCCCATGAAAGCTCCCTGCAGTCGCATGTACACAGACTGTGCGCTGCTACTAGCAGTACAATGTACCTAACTATAAATAAACACAAAACCTACGCAAAGTTAGGGCTAAATAGAGCTACACAGCAGCCCCTGAAAACATGCCCTACACAATGAGACACATAAAGGGGTTGCAGTGGGGAGGAGCTTAAAATGTAAAGCTAGTTTAGTTTAATAGGCTACTCCTCCTGCCAATCTGCAACCCTATGGACCAGTGTTCCCCAGCCTTGCTGAAAGAGAAAAAGCTATTCTTCTTATGTTAATAAAAAAAAAAATAATGTCTAAAAAAATGAAATCAAGTTATTAATCTGCACATGAAGTAATTAAGACAATCATTCTCTCACCTGATTTAAATATGTGAGGCACTTTTCTAGACACCAGAGACAACAGATGCAGGATTTCAACATACAGCGGGCACAGGCATTTTCCTATAGGTGAAAATTAAAAAGAGGTGAGCTAACGTTTATAGTAGAAATTGAATGTGATTTATCTTGTTTATCCCTTTATTAGTCACCCACACAGCATTGCGTGTTTTGCAATAATAGCAAACTTACATCGATCCGAAACAGAAGGTTTGATATGTTTTGTCCAAAATGCAACAAATGAGCCGAGGAAACCGGTTGACTTGCTGACATTCAGAAGACTGACAACCAAGTTGACCTAAATGCTTGCTTACACAATAATTATTGGCCTTCTGACTGTTGATACTCAGAACATGTCAACATTATGGTGTCAAGCTTCTGAACATCGATAAGACATACCACACCCATGAACCGATATGCACCGAATACATTTCTTTCTTTTTTTTTTCTTAAATAACTGAGCTGCACCTCAAGTTACTGAACGGATTTCTGAAAGTGCCAATCCCTTCTTTGGTACAGTTAAGGCTCCCCATGCACTAGTGCGATATGGCTACTTTTCATCTGATTCCGAGCTTTTGGATTGAGGGATCAGATGAAGTGTGTCACATTGCATGTTATTTTCCTCCGATTCCGATCTGAGGCGCGTTCCCATGCTCCTCGGATCAGAGTCACAGATCACCATGGCTGCCACAAGGAATTGTCTGATCCTGCAGCCAAGACTGGGATCGAATACGATACAACGTATGCAAAAGGACCGCACAACATGTATCGTATGCAGTCCAGCCGCCTGGGAGCTGCCGTATAAGTTGGCGGGGTATTGCATGCGATACCTCACACTAGTGGATGGCGGCCTTCACACTTTGTAACTTGTTCTAACTGAAACAAAGTACAAACACGCATCCTCACTTTGTAGTTTAGAGTCTTACCCATTCGATCCGCCAGACACTTTCTTTGTGGCAGCTTGCTGTTCTGGCTTTATTTGATAACATACGACTTTGCAGAAAATTGAAATATGCTGTTCAACTCATTATCAGCTTTCACAATAATATTGCAAATTGAAGTTCAGGATTGGCTGCGAAATGCGCCACGTGTGTCTCCTAGTCACCACCAAACTCGCTGGATGGACGTTACTTATGCCTGAACCATCACTGGACTTCAATTTGCACTATTATTGCTGGACATTCTTCTATTTTATCAATGGATTGGACTCCACATAAAGGACACCGTAACCCTGGTGAGGACCCTACGATTTGAATTTTCAAGCATATGGGACTATTTCCTCCAACGGTGAACAAGTGGTAATTACCTTTCCTTGGACTGTGCTGCCAGTCCTAAGAAGTATTCAGTGTCCACTTATATCTGTTCTAAGCCCAGTGTTAATGAATAGGAACAGGCAAGGCCCATTATGATTACCAACATATAGTGATCAGGAGTATTCTCATACTTTATGTTTTTTAATTATGCATTGTTTTTATACCTATCTGTGTATTAAATTGATGAATTTATTAATGACAATCCATCTGGTTCAATTAGTCAGCGCTACCTGCTTTTCTTTTTATTGATATGTATATGGTCTTTAGGTTTGACTAACCTAACTTTGGCAGCAGCTTATTAGAAAAACACACCATATTCAGAGCCCGATTCCAATTCGTTGGTTTACCCTTTCTTTTGCTAGAAATCAGTGAAGGTAGCTCAACTGTTTTTCCACTAGGAAGGAAATACCTCGCTATGTTCTCCTTAATGTGGATACATTGCTTTACTCCCCAACATACTATGGGGTATATTCAATTAAGGTTGAAACTGGCGTCTTGTCAAAAAGACGGCAGTTTTCGACTTTTTCAGGTCGGAAGGGGTTCCGACCTATTCAGTCCCCAGCTTTTTTATTCGACAAGTCGGGGAATTCAACTTGTCGAATAGTACGTGAATCGGTGGTATAGCTGCTTCTGAGGGAAACGGGCCCAAATCCGATAGGTTTTGGCCCCGTTTCTGCCCATCTCAGTCCGACTTAAAAAAAAGTCGGACTGAGATGAGGGACCTGCGAGGAGGAGAGGGGGGGAGAGCTGCGGGCAGACGGAGGACAGCAGCGCTATAGAACAGCGCTGCAGGAGGATGTGGCACAGCCGTTGCTCACTGCAGTGTCCACCGGCTCCAGCAAGTGAGGTCACGCTTGCTGGAGCCGGGTGGACCCTGCCGTGAGGTCTGGTGGCTGTGCCACATCCTCCTGCAGCGCTGCTGTCCCCCATCTGCCCGCGGTTGTTCCCCATCTCCCCGCTGGTCTCCCCCCTCTCCGGACCCTCATCTCAATTCGACTTTTTTAAAGTCGAATTGAGATGGGCGTTGAATAGCCCTTGTCGGATCCATTCCGACAAATGCATGTCGGAATGGATCCGACCTCAATTGAATATACCCCTATAGGATTCATCTTATAGCAGCAGAGAAATAGCTCAAAATAATACAACAACTGGAAAAACCTTTCCCCCAGATATTACATTTTGTATACAAATGACATGTTTAAGCTCTAGTCAATGTGCCAGCATGGTTTAGCACTCTGGCTTGTGACAAGCCGAGACTTTTATGTATGTGTCTCATAGCTTTTTATTTTCCCCCATTATAAGGAAATCAGGCTTTAGGGAAACTACAATGACGGAAAAGGAAGCAATATACGATTTTACCCTTTGAAAATCATTAATTCTTGACTGCAAAAGTTCTAAACAAAAAATTGTGATACCAGACAAGCATCATTATATAATTAGTACATTGTAATGAGACTGCAACAGAGAACGCATTCATCATAGTTAAATCAGTACCAAGTCATTTGCATCACCATTTGTGGGAGACTGATAAGCCTTCATGATAATGTAAAAACACTTTTATGGCTAATTAACTTAATCTTTGGGCATTGTAAATAGGGAAAACATTGCCTAGATGCTAATGGAACGCTCTATAGTCTAGTACTTCACATAGAATCATTTGTCATTAATTATAGATACATTCCAAAAGTAGTATCTGTCATTTGTGCAGCAAAGGTGATACTAAGCAATAACAGCTTCTAGGCATTGCTACTAACATTGAACCAGGGCTTAGATACGTATGGAGTTTTTAAATGGATAACTAAAATACAGTATGTACACACACTAATAAAAGGAACACCTATGTATTGTACAAGGTTCTTGTGTATGACCCATAGACATATAATCCTACTTAATAACAAAGACTTGATATTGTTTTAACAGCGATTACAGAATACTACCATATATAATGATACTGTTTCAATAGTGTATTAAATGGCGATCGTAAAATGACATACTGTGCAGTATACATGCTCACCTTCCCCTTGAGCTGGCTTTGAATGTACATGAGAATCATTCGTGGAATTTTCACAAGAGTAATAATAAAAGCTCCTTTTGCCACTGTCCCAAGATGATAACAGATGAGTCTATTTACAGAAGCCAGGATGGGTGTAAATGGAAGGTCTCTCTTGTTCCTGTACAGAAACAGCAGTTAGGATACACATTTCTCAATGAACTCACAGAACATTAGTGACACATTAAACATACATGTAATGTACAATATGGAACAATGTAAAAATGATGACACATAAAACTAAGCTGCAATCTATATACCGTCTTCAAATATATGAAAATGTTAAAATCACAGGATTAACTAGCTACAGCGATGAGAATGGCCAACAGACTGCAGGGGAGAAGCATCAAGGCTTGGAGAGTGATAAAGTGGATAAGTTGCCTAAAACAACAAATCAGCTTTTTCTGTCATTACATAAATGACAGTATGAAGCTGTTTGGTTGGTATGTTCAACTTCTCCATTTCACCTTTCTCCAAGGCTTAATACATCTCCCCCTGTGTTCTATAAAGGGCATCAGCAGATGGAAATTACATACACAGAAAAATGTCAACTTGTTAGCAGAGAAGCCATTCTTTCCAGCTTTCAGGTGTGACAAACATTGTCCACCTCTTATAGGACTCCTACAGCAATTAGCATATAAAAAATGCTATATATGTGCAGATTTAAATAAGCCATATGTTTTTGCTCAAAATGATAGCCAAATCTTGCTGGGCATTGATGGAGCAGGGCACTCCACACAAAATGTTGGGCAGAGGGCGTATTGGTTAGCATTACTACCAAAAACAAACTGGTTCCAATGTGGCAGAAACTGAATAGGATATATTCTCTGTACAGAGCTGTGTAACTAAAAGAGAATAGTAACAACATACACAAAGAGGCAGAATTAACAGTTAAATCTGCAGGGTCTTTACAGCTCCACATAACCATCGCACTTTATCACTAATTCCTAGCTGTTAAAAACAAGCCTACTTAAGGTGTGGTTCAAAGTGACAATACACAGCACAGGCTTCAGATTGGTTTTCTTTTAAGCAAAGTGAAGTGAAAAATGAAACTGTGGTAAATGTTGAGTCCTTTTGGAGAAAGAGAGCTAAATAAATAAAATTATGATTATAAAGCCATCATCCATGGATTATGATGTATGTATTATGTGGTTTGCCTGTTTGTGTAAATTCCCCTATGCTATCCCAATGTTATTAAAATTTGGTTATACAGTTGCTTCTCCGACACACTATAAATGAAACATTGCACCTACCTCCCATGTATATGAAAATGGTATCTCATGCAGTATCTCACCTGGTGAAGTAATAGGTAACTACAGCTCCAGCAATGGTCATCTGCTGGCAGGCTAAAATGAATTCACTGATCCAGATGAGCCCTACTAGGTGATACCACCACATGTACTGCAGGGGACCATTAATCTTGAACTCCACAAATCCTTGATCGTTCATAAATGGATCACCTGAAAATAGAATTTGATAAAGATAGGACTTTTGGAAGACACAAAGGTTTTGCTTCAATGGTGGCTGCAGGGAAGCTATCAGGCGCAAGTGACCGATGGTTTCCTTATGCGTATGCATTAGCCGCACTGGGCATGCGTCCCAATGGTTACCAATGGTAGATTGTTAGCTCGCAAGAGCAGGGCCTTCTCCCCTCATGTTCCTTTCCTTCTCTTACTTACACTATCTTATACTCAATACTCCCTTTGATGGCACCTAACCTCTTGTTTTCTGTATATACCTTGTACTTGTCCTCTATTGTCTCAAACTGTAAGTGTGTTTTTTCTTGTCTTGCTCATTTGTTTATGTACTCTGTAATGCGCGCTGTTGATCCCCTGTGGCGTCATATAAATAAAAGATAATACTACTACACAGTGACATAGTTTGCAACTGCAAGCAGATCCATGCATTTTCAATGGACAGTTATTGGTGGTAACAGCAACAGATCCATGTCTGAATCCCCCCAAAGAGAATTTCAGGAATCCAAACAGCTACCTAATAAGAAATGATTTGCTAATGTGTAATCTACTATAAATAAAGAAAAATAAGAATTTACTTACCGATAATTCTATTTCTCGTAGTCCGTAGTGGATGCTGGGAACTCCGTAAGGACCATGGGGAATAGCGGCTCCGCAGGAGACTGGGCACAAAAAAGAAAGCTTTAGGACTAGCTGGTGTGCACTGGCTCCTCCCCCTATGACCCTCCTCCAAGCCTCAGTTAGGATACTGTGCCCGGACGAGCGTACACAATAAGGAAGGATTTTGAATCCCGGGTAAGACTCATACCAGCCACACCAATCACACCGTACAACTTGTGATATGAAACCCAGTTAACAGCATGATAACAGAGGAGCCTCTGAATAGATGGCTCACAACAAGAACCCGATTAGTTAACAATAACTATGTACAAGTATTGCAGACAATCCGCACTTGGGATGGGCGCCCAGCATCCACTACGGACTACGAGAAATAGAATTATCGGTAAGTAAATTCTTATTTTCTCTGACGTCCTAGTGGATGCTGGGAACTCCGTAAGGACCATGTGGATTATACCAAAGCTCCCAAACGGGCGGGAGAGTGCGGATGACTCTGCAGCACCGAATGAGAGAACTCCAGGTCCTCCTCAGCTAGGGTATCAAATTCATAAAATTTTGCAAACGTGTTTGCCCCTGACCAAGTAGCTGCTCGGCAAAGTTGTAAAGCCGAGACCCCTCGGGCAGCCGCCCAAGATGAGCCCACCTTCCTTGTGGAATGGGCTTTTATTGATTTAGGCTGCGGACATCCTACCGCAGAATGCGCCAGCTGAATAGTGCTACAAATCCTGCGCGCAATAGACTGCTTAGAAGCAGGAGCACCCAGCTTGTTGGGTGCCATCAGGATAAACAGCGAGTCAGTTTTCCTGACTCCAGCAGTCCTGGAAAAATAAAATTTTCAGGGCCCTGACTACGTCCAGCAACTTGGAATCCTCCAAGTCCCTAGTAGCCGCAGGCACCACAATAGGTTGGTTCAAGTGAAAACCCGAGACCACCTTTGGGAGAAACTGAGGACGAGTCCTCAAATCTGCCCTATCCATATAGAAAATCAGATAAGGCTTTTACATGACAAAGCCGCCAATTCTGACACACGCCTGGCCAAGGCCAACAGCATGACCACTTTCCACGCGAGATACTTTAGCTCCATGGTTTTAAGTGGCTCAACCAATGCGACTTTAGGAAATCCAACACCACGTTGAGATCCAAAAAGTGCCACAGGAGGCACAAAAGGAGGCTGAATATGTAGTACTCCTTTAACCAAAGTCTAAACTTCAGGCAGTGAAGCCAGTTCTTTCTGGAAGAAAATCGACAGAGCCGAAATCTGGACCTTGATGGACCCCAATTTGAGGCCCAAACGTCACCCCTGCTTGTAGGAAGTGCAGGAATCGACATAGTTGAAATTCCTCCGTCGGGGCCTTCATGGCCTCCCACCAAGCAATAAATTTTCGCCAAACGCGGCGATAATGTCTTGCGGTGACATCCTTCCTGGCTATGATCAGGGTAGGGATGACTTCCTTCGGAATACCCTTTTCCTTTAGGATCCGGTGTTCTACCGCCATGCCGTCAAACGCAGCCGCGGTAAGTCTTGGAACAGACAGGGTCCCTGCTGCAGCAGGTCTCGTCTAAGCGGCAGAGGCCAAGGGTCCTCTGCCAGCATCTCTTGAAGTTCCGGGTACCAAGCTCTTCATGGCCAATCCGGAACCCCGAGTATGGTTTTCACTCCTCGCCTTCTTATTATTCTCAGTACCTTAGGTATGAGAGGTAGAGGAGGAGACACATAAACCGACTGGTACACCCACGGTGTCACTAGAGCGTCCCCAGCGATCGCCTGAGAGTCCCTTGACCTGGCGCAATATCTTTTCAACTTCTTGTTGAGGCGGGACGCCATCATGTCCACCCGTGGTCATTCCCAACTGTTTACCTGCATTTGGAAAACTTCTGAATGAAGTCCCCATTCTCCTGGGTGTAGGTCGCCCATCGGAGAATCCTTGTGGCTTCTGCCATCGCCATCCTGCTTCTTGTGCCGCCCTGTCTGTTTACATGGGCGACCGCCGTGATGTCGTCTGATTGGATCAGTACCGGCTGGTTCTGAAGCAGGGGCCTTGCTTGGCTTTGGGCATTGTAAATGGCCCTTCGCTGCAGAATATTTATGTGAAGCGAAATCTCCTTGGAAATTTCTTCCCTGTGTGACTGCACCCCAGCCCCGAAGGCTGGCATCCGTGGTCACCAGTACCCAGTCCTGTATTCCGAATCTGCGGCCCTCTAGTAGATGAGCCCTCTGCAGCCACCACAGCAGCGACACCCTGTTTCTTGCTGACAGGGTTATCCGCTGTTGTATCTGTAGATGGGATCCGGACCATTAGTCCCACAGGTCCCACTGGAACGACCTTGCGTGGAGTCTTCCGAATGGAATTATGCTTCGTACGAAGCTACCATTTTTCCCAGGATTCGTGTGCATTGATGTACCGACACCTGTCCTGGTTATAGGATGTCTCTGACTAGAGATGACAACTCCTCGGCTTTTTCCACTGGAAGAAACACTCTTTTCTGGTCTGCGTTCAGAAACATTTCCAGGAACAGAAGACGTGTCGTCGAGACCAGCTGTGACTTTGGAATATTGAGAATCCAGTCGTGCTGTTGTAGAACTTCCCGAGAGAGTGCTACCCCCACTACCAACTGTTCTTTGGACCTCGCCTTTATCAGGAGATCGTCCAAGTACGGGATAATAAAAACTTCCTTCTTGCGAAGGAGTATCATCACTTCTGCCATTACCTAGGTAAAGACCTTCGGTGCCGTGGACAACTCCACCGGCCGCGTCTGGAACTGATAGTGACAGTCCTGTACCACATATCTGAGGTACTCCTGGTGAGGAGGGTAAATGGGGACATGCAGGTACGCATCCTTGATGTCCAGGGAGACCCTGTAATCCCCCTCGTCCAGGCTCGTAATATCCGCCCTGAGCGATTCCATCTTGAACTTGAATCTTCTGATATAAAAGTTAAAGTATTTTAATTTCAAGATGGGTCTCACCGAAACGTTTCGGTACCACAACCACTGTGGAATAGTAACCCCTTCCTTGCTGAAGGAGGGGCACCTTGACAATCACTTGTTGTGATTATAGTGTTGAATATCCACCAACACCGTCTCCCTGGCAGAGGGAGGTGCCGGTAAGGCAGATTTTAGGAAACGGCGGGGGGAAGAACGTCTCGAACTCCAGCCTGTACCCCTGAGATACTACTTGAAGGACCCAGGGATCCATGTGAGAGAGCCCACTGTCCGCTGAAATTTCTGAGACGGGCCCCCACCGTACCCGGGTCCGCCTGAGCAGCCCCCGCACCATGCTGTGGACCTACCGGACGCAGGGAGGATTTCTGCTCTTGGGAACTAGCTGTGTGTTGCAGCTTTTTCCTCTACCTTTGCCTCTCGGCAGAAAGGATGAGCCTCTAGCCCTCTTGCTTTTCTGGGGCCGAAAGGACTTACTTGATGATACGGTGCTTTCTTTTGTTGTGGGGTAGCCTGTGGCAAAAAAAATCGATTTCCCAACAGTAGCTGTGGAAACGAGGTCTGAAAAACCATCCCCAAACAGTTTTACCCCCTTATAGGGCAACTTCCATGTGCCGATTCGAGTCGGCATCGCCTGACCATTGCCAAGTCCATAACCCCCGTCTGGCGGCCATGGACCTAGCGCTTATTTTTGATGCCAGCCGGCAAATATCCCTCTGTGCATCACGTATGTATAAGACCACGTCTTTTATATGCTCTATTTTCAGCAAAATATTGTCCCTATCCATAGTTATTTTCCGACAGGGAATCTGACCACGCAGCGGGAGCACTGCACATCCATGCCGAAGCAACGGCTGGTCGCAATATAATGCCCTAGTGTGTGACTATATCTTATAGGGTAACCTCCTGCTTTCTATCAGCAGGTCCCTTCAGGGCGGCCGTATCCGGAGACGGTAGTGCCACCTTTTCTGATAAGCGTGTAAGCGCTGTATCTACTCTATGGGGTGTTTTCCCCGCGTGACCTATCCTCTGGCGGGAAAGGGTACGCTGCCAATAACCGTTTTAGAAATTATCAATTTCTTACCGGGGGAAGACCACTCTTCCTCACACACCTCATTTAATTTCTCAGATGCAGGAAAAACTACTAATAGTTTTCTCTCACCAAACACAATACCCTTTTATGTGGTACCTGGGGTATAATCATAAATGTGTAATACATTTTTCATTGCCTCAATCCTGTAACGGGTGGACCTATTTGGAGGGTACACCAGTCTCATCGACACTGGAGTCAGTATCCGTGTCGACATCTGTGTCTGTTATCTGAGGTAGCGGGCGATTTTAGAGCCCCCCATGACATTTGAGACGCTGGAACAGGCACAAGCTGAGTAGCCGGCTGTTCTGTGTCGTCGACCTTTTATGTAAGGAGTTGACACTTTCACGTAATCTTTCCATAAGTTCAACCACACCGGTGTCGACCCCGCAGGGGGTGACAACATATTTACAGGCATTCGCTCCGCCTCCACCTCATTATCCTCCACATACCTGTCGACACAGCCGTACCGACACACAGCACACACACAGGGAATGCTCTGATAGAGGACAGGACCCCACAAAGCCCTTTGGGGAGACAGAGGGAGAGTATGCCAGCACACACCAGGGCGCTATATATCACAGGGATAGCACCTATAAAAAGTGTTTTCCCTTATAGCTGCATATATATATATGTATACTGCGCCTAAATTGTGCCCCCCCCTCTCTTTTTAACCCTTTCTGTAGTGTATTAACTGCAGGGGAGAGCCAGGGAGCTTCCCTCCAACGGAGCGGTGAGGGAAAAATGGCGCCAGTGTGCTGAGGAGATAGCTCCGCCCCTTTTTCGCTGACTTTTCTCCCGCATTTTTATGGATTCTGGCAGGGGTTAATGTACATCCATATAGCCCTGGGGGTTATATGTGATGTATTTTTGCCAGCCAAGGTGTTAATATTGCTGCTCAGGGCGCCCCCCCCCAGCGCCCTGCACCCATCAGTGACCGCAGTGTGAGGTGTGCATGAGGAGCAATGGCGCACAGCTGCAGTGCTGTGCGCTACCTTGATGAAGACTGATGTCTTCTGCCGTCGATTTTCCGGACCTCTTCTTGCTTCTGGCTCTGTAAGGGGGCCGGCGGCGCGGCTCTGGGACCGGACTCCGAGGCTGGGCCTGTGTTCGATCCCTCTGGAGCTAATGGTGTCCAGTAGCCTAAGAAGCCCAAGCTGGCTGCAAGCAGGCAGGTTCGCTTCTTCTCCCCTTAGTCCCTCGATGCAGTGAGCCTGTTGCCAGCAGGTCTCACTGAAAATAAAAAACCTAAAACTAACTTTTATCTAAGAAGCTCAGGAGAGCCCCCTAGATTGCACCCTGCTCGGTCGGGCACAAAAATCTAACTGAGGCTTGGAGGAGGGTCATAGGGGGAGGAGCCAGTGCACACCAGGTAGTCCTAAAGCTTTCTTTTTTGTGCCCAGTCTCCTGCGGAGCCGCTATTCCCCATGGTCCTTACAGAGTTCCCAGCATCCACTAGGACGTCAGAGAAAACATCATTTTAAATACAATATTCGTTTTCAGAATTTTAGATAAACATTTAGAGAGTTTGTGTGGTAAACAGAGTGGAGACTGAGGCACAGTACACAACACATAGCCCCGGCCATTATTTTAAAACACAAACATTTAAATGACGATATTTAGTATTATAAAGAACCAATGTATTTTCTTTGAATATGGCCGCAAAAAAAAAGCAAAGACTGTAAAAACACTGTGAAGCCATACCTGTAGTTCCCAGAAAAAGCAGGACCATGACCCAGTAGACCCAGAACAGGAGAAGAGCAAAGAAGGTCCAGAAGGGCTGGAAGACTAGCAGCGGGAGATGGATGAAAACCTTCCCAGCCACATTAAACAAGGCAATAGTGAGGGCAACCCTCTTCCTCATTATCAGCATGATGAGTAACAGGATCACCTGCCATGGGTACAAAGAGAAGCTCAGTCACAGAACATAAAAGAAATGACAAAGCTGTCTGCTACTGTGACTACACAGCAGCTCGGAAGGTTTCCATTTACTGATGTGCATCCTAGAATCTTATCAGACTGTATTACCATCAGCTAAAACAGATTAGTAACCACCATATTATATAGTGTAGCACTGCATTATGCTGCATCTTTTTATATATACTTTATAATGCATTTAGAGAAGATTTACGTACAATTAATACATTTCTTACAATGACAAATATTAGGTTCAAAAGCATGTTGTGGTTTAAACTAATTTAACAGATGTTAAAAGGCCCAATATGCAGGAGACCAAAATAGCACTTTATCGTATCTTTATAACAAAAAGAAATCCACGCACATGTGGAAATCAGCATAAGTGATAACATTCAACAATAAAGATGCTGGAGCGGGAACCTCTCCATTACATGTTCATACGTCAGTGCCAGGATTATATCTATACACTTCAAGGATGAGGAAAAGTTTGTGGGAGGCAGAAGCATATAGCAGTAGGCTGGGATAGACAGGAGCAGCTATCAGCGAAGTCTTGTATGGGAGCAGATTAAAAAACACTTGGCTCATTTATATGACACTTCTGGCTCTATGAAAAGGAATATATAGGAAAATACACTAACGCTCAAAAGTTTGGGGTCACTTAGAAATTCCTTTTTTTTTTAAAGAAAAGCACTGTTTTTTTCAATGAAGATAACATTTAATTAATCAGAAATGCACTCTATACATTGTTAATGTGGTAAATGACTATACTAGCTGCAAACGTCTGGTTTTTAATGGAATATCTACATAGGTGTAAAGAATCCCATTTCTAGCAACCATCACTCCAGTGTTCTAATGGTACATTGTGTTTGCTAATCGCTGTAGAAGACTAATGGATGATTAGAAAACCCTTGTGCAATTATGTTAGCACAGCTGAAAACGGGTTTGCTCATTAGAGAAGCTATAAAACTGACCTTCCTTTGAGCTAGTTGAGTATCTGGAGCATCACATTTGTGGGTTCAATTACACTCTCAAAATGGCAAGAAAAAGAGAACTTTCATTTGAAACTTGACAGTCTATTCCTTTTCTTAGAAATGAAGGCTGTTCTATGCGAGAAATTGCCAAGAAACTGAACATTTCCTACAACGGTGTGTACTACTCCCTTCAGAGAACAGTACAAACAGGCTCTAACCAGAGTAGAAAGAGAAGTGGGAGGCCCCGATGCACAACTGAGCAAGACAAGTACTTTAGAGTCTCTAGTTTGAGAAATAGATGCCTCAACAGGTCCTCAACTGGCAGCTTCATTAAATGGTACCCGCAAAATGCCAGTGTCAACGTCTACAGTGAAGAGGTAACTCCGGGATGCTGGCCTCCATATCTGAGACTGGCCAATAAAAGGAAACTATTAATATGGGCAAAAGAACACAGACATTGAACAGAGGAAGATTGAAAAAAGTGTTATGGATGGATGAATCGAAGTTTGAGGTGTTTGGATCACACAGAAAAACATTTGTGAGACGCAGAACAAGTGAAAAGATGCTGGAAGAGTGCCTGACGCCATCTGTCAAGCATGGTGGAGGTAATGTTATGGTCTGGGGCTGCTTTGGTGCTGGTAAAGTGAGAGATTTGTACAAGGTAAAAGGGATTTTGAATAAAGAAGGCTATCACTCCATTTTGCAACGCCATGCCATACCCTGTGGACAGCGCTTGATTGGAGCCAATTACCTCCTACAACAGGACCATGACCCAAATCACACTTCCAAATTATGCAAGAACTATTTAGGGAAGAAGTAGGCAGCTGGTATTCTGTCTGTAATGGAGTGGCCAGCAGAGTCACCAGATCTCAATCCCATTGAGCTGTTGTGGGAGCAGCTTGGCCGTATGGTACGCAAGAAGTGCCCAGCAAACCAATCCAACTTGTTGGAGGTGCTTCAGGAAGTGTGGGGTGAAATTTCTTCAGATTACCTCAACAAATTAACAGCTAGAATGCCAAAGGTCTGCAATGCTGTAATTGCTGCAAAGGGAGCATTCTTTGACGAAAGCAAAGCAAAGTTTAAAATTATTATTTCAAATAAAAATCAATATTTCTAACCTTGGCAAAGTCTTGACTATGGGGGTCATTCCGAGTTGATCGCTCGTTGCCGATTTTCGCAACGGAGCGATTATGGCTAAAATGCTCATGCGCATGGTACGCAGTGCGCATGCGCTAAGTATTTTAACACAAAACTTAATAGATTTACTCACGTCCGAACAAAGAATTTTCATCGTTGAAGTGATCATAGTGTGATTGACAGGAAGTGGGTGTTTCTGGGCGGAAACTGGCTGTTTTCTGGGAGTGTGCGGAAAACCGCAGGCGTGTCAGGGAAAAACGCAGGCGTGTCTGAAGAAACGGGGGAGTGTCTGAAGAAACGGGGGAGTGTCTGGAGAAACGGGGGAGTGTCTGGAGAAACGGGGGAGTGTCTGGAGAAACGGGGGAGTGTCTGGAGAAACGGGGGAGTGTCTGGAGAAACGGGGGAGTGTCTGGCCGAACGCAGGGAGTGTTTGTGACGTCAAATCAGGAACGAAACGGCTTGAGCTGATCGCAATCTGTGAGTAGGTCTGGAGCTACTCAGAAACTGCTAAGAATTTTCTATTCGCAATTCTGCTAATATTTCGTTCGCTATTCTGCTAAGCTAAGATACACTTCCAGAGGGCGGCGGCCTAGCATGTGCAATGCTGCTAAAATCTGCTAGCGAGCGAACAACTCGGAATGACACCTATATGTTCTATTTATTTTGCAACTCATTTGATAAATAACAGTGAGTTGCCATGGAAAACACAAAATTGTCTGGGTGACCCTTTTGAACGGTAGTGTACATTGCTAAGAACTGCTAAATATAACAATGAAATAAGGTACTATATATTCTGTTTGTTTTGTTTTTTGCCGACTTCACAGACTCAAAGTTTTAATACATTCTCACATGATAAACTAATCCCAACTGTTTAGCCCAATACAATATGACAATCTTATATACAACTTGACAACCTAATAAACTCTGAAACAGTTAGCTTTAGCAATCCTGATATACGCCACCATAAGGAAGACCTGGGCACCAGGTGCATGAACACTGAAGATAACAACCAACCAAAAAGCTCCTGTCTTTTTTCAAACACAGCATGTAACATGGCAGTTAGGAGCGGATTGGCTGGTACTGTACTTTATTTCTCTCCAAGGCTTAGTAAATAGGCCCCTGTATCTGTTACAACATTACGGTGAAATATTACAAAACAAATGTATATACATATGAAGGAGACAGGTTCTTTTTAAAAAAAGCGTTAGAGGAGACAGGAGCTACAGTGCTGCTAAAATTTGCAGATATGAAATTTAAAATGAAAGATTCTTGTTCGGATATCTGACTTTGCTCTTCAACAGAATTGAAGAAAGGATGCCTGATGTACATACAAAATAAATCCTCCCATATATGTTGTTGGGATGTTCATTTGAACTCAAATGATCAAAGCCTGCTTAAATAAAGTTCTGCTTTCCCACAGATAATACCAATTTTATCGATCCACAAACTGGAAAGGATACATGTCCCGATTCTGATTTGGAAGTAAGGCAAAAAACAAAACAGAAGTATCTATGCACTTAGGCAAAGCCATGCTGCACTGTAAATGGAGAAGATGTAACATGTGCAGAGAGATTTGGATTTGAGTGGGTGAGTCCAAACTGCAATCTAAATTGCAATGTACAAATAAAAAAATAGAGCCGTTTAACATTTGTGGTCTGCCAGTGTATACCCTGCACAGAAAAAAATATAAATGTATTTGCTCCCATTGCATTGCAAAATGGTTTGTTCCAAATACATTTGCATTTTTTTAGCTATACTTACAAATCAGAACCAGGCCCATAGTTTATTAACTGTCTATCTTACTAAGAACAATGTATATTATATATTCACATATTTCTTGCAGGGTACTATTCCCAATCATAGTCTACATCAATGGTAAATTATGAAAAAGATAAAAAATAAAATGTCAGCGACTATATGTGTGTCGACCAATGTCATGTTGACCTATTGACCGTCTACCTTTTTTCTGTAGATCTATCAACCGGATACCAGGACAATGCAGCTTTTCAGTCATCTGGATTTCTATCCAATTATATCTCCACTGTACAGCCCACAAATATCCTCACGTTTTCTCTTTCTTCACTTTCCCATCCTCCTGACCCCAGCCAACATCTCTGTGTGACCATATTACACAGCTCGCAGAGAACCTTTGCAATCTGGTGGACAATTATGCAACAGATAACACCTATCCTTCTGTATCAATCCCTATAGATTGTAAACCTGTGATCAAGGCATTCCTACCGCTATGACTGTTTGTTATTACCCAATTTTGTTTTATAGCTGTTGTCTCCAATTGTAAAGAGCAACGGAATATGCTGCCCTTTATAAGAAACTGTTAATAAATAAATAAGGAGAATTATGGTAGACTTACCATTGTTTACTCTCTTTCTGCGAGGTACAGGGAAACATCGGGGTGTAGAGCGGATCTTGATCCAGAGGCATAACAGGCTAAAGCTTTAGGCTGTCCCAGGATGCATCAGGGCTTCCTCTATAACCCCGCCTCCAGGCACTGTGAGCTCAGTTTTGTTAACCAGTCCAATGCAGGAGCAGGTAAGAGAAAAGGTAGATGTTAGTCACATAGAACCACATTCTCACAACAGAAGAAGGGACCAGCGGCTAATGCCATACAAACCCATAGAAGCTAGGTGCATCAGGGTGGGTGCCCTGCAGAAACCCATGTACCTCACAGAAAGAGTTAACAATGGTAAGTCTACCATAACTCTCCTTTTCTGCAGCAGGTTACATTAGTTTCCACAGGGAAACATGGGGGATGTCCTAAAGCAGTTCCTCAAGGGAAGGGACACTCCTCAGCAGGTATGAGAACCCGGCGTCCAAAGGAAGCATCCTGGGAGGCGGAAGTATCAAAGGCATAGAACCTAATAAACGTGTTCACAGAGGTCCGTGTATCCGCCTTGCACAATTGTTCTGCGGACGCGCCACGCGAGCCACCCAAGAAGGTCCAATAGACCGAGAAGAATGGGAATTAATAGCAGCAGGAGCTGGGAAACCAGCCTGCGCATAAGCTTGTGCTATCACCATTCTAATTCATCTGGCTAAGGTTTGCTTATTCGCAGGCCAGCCACGTTTATGAAAACAAAACAAGACAAAAAGGGGGTCTGACCTCCTGATAGAGGCAGTCCTCTCCACATGTATATGGAGAGCACGTACCACATCCATTGGAGGACAAATCAGAAGAGATAAAGGCCAGAACCACAATCTCTTGGTTAAGGTGAAAAGATGACACCACCTTAGGTAAAAAAAACCTGGGCGAGATTTAAGAATTGCCTGGTCACAATGAAATATTAGAATGGGTGGACAACCGGACAAAGCGCCTAAGTCAGACACCCTTCTAGCAGAGGCAATAGCCAGTAAAAACAAGACCTTGGCCGTGAGCCATTTAAGGTCCCCCGTCTCAAGAGGTTCAAATGTCGACTCTTGCAGGGCTTTTAGGACAACAGCCAGATCCCATGGAGCCACAGGAGGGACATAAGAAGGCTGAATCCGTAGGACACTCTGAGTGAATATATGAACGTCAGGTATAGACACAATTTTTGTCTGAAACCATACCAACAAGGCAGACATGTGAACCTTGAGGGAGGCCAGACGAAGGCCTAAGTCCAGGCCTCTTTGCAGAAAAGCCAGAATTCTGGAAGTTCTGAATCTGTATGCATCATAATTCTTATCAGCACACCAGGTGAATTAAGAATTCCAGACCCTGTAATAAATCAAAGCTAAAGCCGGTTTACGGGCTTTTAACATAGTTTGGATGACCGCCTCAGAGAATCCTTTGGCCCTCAGGAGTGATGCTTCAAGAGCCACATCGTCAATGCCAGCCTGGCCAGGTCTGGGTAGACACAAGGGCCTTGTACGAGGAGGTAAGGGCGCTGAGAAAGTAAAAGAGAAGAGGATGCTCTGTCGATAGACCCTGCAGGTCTGAGAACCAATGACTTCTGGGCCACGCAGGAGCGACTAGAAGTAGAAATCCTCCTTTTTGTTTGAACTTCCGCAGGACCCTGGGCAGGAGTGACACTGGAGGAAACACGTAGGGCAGCCAAAAGTTACATGGATTTGCCAGTGTGTCCACGAATGCTGCTTGGGGATCCCTTTCCCTTGATGCGAAGACCTGAACCTTGTGATTGTGCTGAGATGCCATGAGGTCTACGCCTGGTAAGCCCACTTGTCCACTAGGAGTTGAAAGACTTTTGGATGAAGACTCCACTCTCCGGCATTCACGTCCTGGCGACTGAGGAAGTCCGCTTCCCAGTTTAGGACGCCTGGAATAAACACTGCTATTGTTGGCAGATGGCGTTCCGCCCAATGAAGGCTTTTTGACACTTCCATCATAGCCATGCTGCGTCGAGTGCCACCTTGATGGTGGCATTGTATGACCGTAATTGAACCGGCCTGTTCTGTACCAGTAGCAGGGTGAGAGTCAATGCATTGACACCGCCCGCAACTCCAGAATGTTTATTAGGAGGAGTGATTCCTCCTTGGTCCAGCGACCCTGAAAAGTGTGTTGGTCCAACACTGCGCCCCAACTCCTCAGACTGGCGTCCACTGTCAGCAGGACCCAGTCGGGGATCCAGAAGGGACGGCCCCTGCTCAATTGCTGATCCTGTTAGCCACGAGGTCAGAGACAGACGAACCTCCAGAGTCAAAATGATCATGTGAGATCTGATCCGATGAAGTAGGCCGTCCCACTTGGAAAGGATTAACCTCTGCAGAGGGCAAGAATGAAATTGAGCGTACTCTTACCATGTCGAATGCCGACACCATCAGGCCAAGTGCTTGCATCGCCGAGTTTATAGACACTCTGGGACGACAAAGGAAGCATCTTATCCTGTCTTGAAGTCTCAGGACTTTTTCTGGAGACCGAAACCGTCGTTGACTGTGTGTGTGTCCAGGAGTGCACCCAGGTGCACCATGCTCTGAGCTGGTACCAGCGAGGATTTCTTCCAATTGATGAGCCACTCGTGAGCTTGTAGGAAGCTTACTGTCAAGTTTCAGATGACTGAGAAGGACATCGTGGGAGTTTGCCAGAATCAGCAAGTCATCCAGATACGGCAATATCCTGACTCCCTGGTGACGGAGATAGGATGTCATTACAGCCATGACCTTAGTGAAGATCCGAGGAGCCGTAGCCAGTCCAAATGGTAGAGTCTAGAACGGACAGTGGAGGTTGCCAATAGCAAACCGCAGATACTGCTGATCCGACATGGCAATAGGTATATCCAGGGATACCATATAGTCTCCGGGTTCCATAGCCAGTATAATTGAGCAAGGGTTTCCATACGGAACTTGGACACTCTCACAAACCTATTCAGTAATTTGAGGGTGAGTATAGGCCAAAAAGACCCATTGGGTTTCGGAACTAGAAACAGGGTTGAGTAGTAACCTCTGCCTCTCTGGGCCAGGGGAACCGGCACTACCACTCCTGTATTCAGGAGGGAACCCACAACTTTTTGTAGAGCTTGCGCCTTTAACGGATCCAAAGGGATAACGGTGGTACAAAACTGGCGAGGGGAACGTCTCTTGAAACAGACTGCATACCCGTGAGAGACAACTTCCCGCACCCATGCGTCTGAAATGGTGTTTAACCAGACCTGGGTGAACTGCAGAAGTCGGCCTCCCACCCTTGGGTCCCCCAGGGGGAGGACCACCCCGTCATGTGGCAGGTTTGTCTTATTGAGAAGCAGGCTGATGGGCCGCCCAGGACTGCTTTGCCATGGGCTTAGTGGTTTTTGGAGCAGAAGATTGTCTTGGGTATGCATGACCTTTTGCTTTCCTTTGAGGCCGAAAGAAACAAAAAGCGGTACCTTCAGCCTTCTGTGCAGAAGGATTAGTATTTGGGAGAAAGGCAGTATTAGCAGAGGCCATTTCAGACAATTTTATTTAGGTCTTCCCTAAAACAAAATGTCCCCCTTACAGGGGAGTACCTCCAAGATCTAGGTCCACCTTCCATGACCTCAACTACAGAATACGGCGAGCCAGGATAGACGTAGTCGATGCCTTGGCTGAGAACACACCCGCCACAGAGGACGCCTCCTGAATGTAATAGGCGGTGGTGGTAATATGAGAAAGGTATTGTCTGGCATTGTCAGATATATCCTCGGGCAGCTCTTCCTCTAATGCCTGAACCCATGCTTCAATTCCTTTTGCAGCCCAAGAGGCCGCAATAGTGGGTCTATGTACAGCACCTGTAAGGGAGTAAATATACTTCAGGCATCCCTCCACACGCTTATCTGTCGGTTCCTTCAGTGAAGTGACAGTGGTGACAGGCAGAGTGGAAGACACCACTAGGCAGGTGACATGAGAATCGGTGATGAATTTTCCCACTTGTTACATAATGCTGCAGGGAGAGGATAGCGAGCCAAGACCTGTTTAGACAGAGATAATTTCTTCCCTGGATTAGACCAGGGCTCCTGCCTGATATCCACCAAATGGTCAGAGTGGGGTAATAGAATTTTAACCACCTTCTGCCGTTTATACATATCAGTTTTCTTAGCCACAGTAGTGGAATACTCATCATCAGTGATTTGTAGGATTTGCTTAATAGCAACCACTAGGGCAGGGACATCAATTTGCAATGGAGAATCCTCATCAGAAACACCTGATTCAGTGTCTGACAGGACAGTACGCTGCCCCTCCTCTTCAGACGAAACATCTCAGAGAATAATGGATTGTGAGGAAGAAGCAGCCCGCTTAGATGACCCAAACACATGACTGTGGCCAGGAGTAGATTTTTGTCTAACCAAGGAACTGACAAATTTTCCACCCAAGGCGGATTAATCATAGGGACAATTTGTGGCTGTAATGGCACAGGTGTTCCCATAAGGGGCGTAAGGTGTTCCACTAGAGTACCCAGTAGGTTTGTGAATGCAGCCCAGGGTGGCTCCTGATTGGTTACAGGAGCAGTGGACTGACTGGGAGATGTATGACACATAGTACACAGACCATTATACACAGCTTCCCCCTCAGGTAAATATTTGGCGCATGCTCTGCATGATGCAGGAGTGTCCACAGACTTACTGCCCTTTTTGTTAGACATTGTACACAAATGCAACAACAGAGCGACTTAGTACGATAAAGCCAGACAGAGTACAATACCTGCAAATAAATTTGTTAGTATGTGACTGTAGACAGTACACAACATAAGCGATTAAATCCGGTATTATGTGACTGAGTATACAGTAGAATAAATGTAACGGGTAAATACTGTGACGCACTATATATATGACCCAGACGCACATAGTCCCTTAAGGTGCAGAATTTAGTGATCGATATATCTGGGAAACGCTGAAAGTGAAACCACACAGCAGATACAGGCACACACACTCACAGGCAAAGCAGATAATTATTATGACAATAAAACTGCATTGGCCTAATATATATATATATATGCATTTACTTAGTCTCCGAGTGCCTGCATTCTTTGGAGTGGATGTCTATATTATATGTGACGCACCTGAGCAGATGGAGTGGCTTCTATGAGTGCCGGCAGATTATCGATAAGTATAAGTTCCAACAAGTAGGACAGTGTAGCAACGTTTCGGTCCCTCAGGACCTTTGTCAAGCATGTCACCAGTTTAAGCCAACAACATAATTGCATAGCAGTGTCATCACAGCGGAAGTCACATATCTGTTCCCTGGATGCCTCTTAAATGCCCCCCTGCCAGTGAGCAGAGTGTGATGTCCGGCGTGCGTTCCACTACTGCCAAATCTCCGGCATGCGTTCCACTGCCGCATGTGCAATCCCGGAAATGTCTACTACTTCCGGTACAATAAGGTCATCTAAATTATTCACCAGCGCTAAATAGCGCACATATTCATTAGAGATGAGCGGGTTCGGTTTCTCTGAATCCGAACCCGCCCGAACTTCATGGTTTTTTTCACGGGTCCGAGCAGACTCGGATCCTCCCGCCTTGCTCGGTTAACCCGAGCGCGCCCGAACGTCATCATGACGCTGTCGGATTCTCGCGAGACTCGGATTCTATATAAGGAGCCGCGCGTCGCCGCCATTTTCACACGTGCATTGAGATTGATAGGGAGAGGACGTGGCTGGCGTCCTCTCCATTTAGATTAGAAGAGAGAGAGAGAGAGAGAGAGAGATTGACCTGATTTACTGGAGCTTAGGAGTACTGTAGAAGTGTAGAGAGTGCAGAGTTTACTAGTGACTGACCACAGTGACCACCAGACAGTGCAGTTTTATTTAATATATCCGTTCTCTGCCTGAAAAAAACGATACACACAGTGACTCAGTCACATACCATATCTGTGTGCACTGCTCAGCCCAGTGTGCTGCATCATCTATGTATATATATCTGACTGTGCTCAGCTCACACAGCTTATAATTGTGGGGGAGACTGGGGAGCACTGCAGTGCCAGTTATAGGTTATAGCAGGAGCCAGGAGTACATATTATATTAAAATTAAACAGTGCACACTTTTGCTGCAGGAGTGCCACTGCCAGTGTGACTGACCAGTGACCTGACCACACTGACCACCAGTATAGTTAGTAGTATACTATATTGTGATTGCCTGAAAAAGTTAAACACTCGTCGTGTGACTTCACTTGTGTGGTGTTTTTTTTTTTATTCTATAAAAAACTCATTCTGCTGACAGACAGTGTCCAGCAGGTCCGTCATTATATAATATATACCTGTCCGGCTGCAGTAGTGATATATATATATTTTTTATATCATTATTTATCATCCAGTCGCAGCAGACACAGTACGGTAGTTCACGGCTGTAGCTACCTCTGTGTCGGCACTCGGCAGTCCATCCATAATTGTATACCACCTACCCGTGGTTTTTTTTTCTTTCTTCTTTATACATACATACTACTACATCTCTTTATCAACCAGTCTATATTAGCAGCAGACACAGTACAGTACGGTAGTCCACGGCTGTAGCTACCTCTGTGTCGGCACTCGGCAGTCCGTCCATAATTGTATACCACCTACCCGAGGTTTTTTTTTCTTTCTTCTTTATACATACATACTACTACATCTCTTTATCAACCAGTCTATATTAGCAGCAGACACAGTACAGTACGGTAGTTAACGGCTGTAGCTACCTCTGTGTCGGCACTCGGCAGTCCGTCCATAATTGTATACCACCTACCCGTGGTTTTTTTTTCTTTCTTCTTTATACTTCTACATACTACTACATCTCTTTATTAACCAGTCTATATTAGCAGCAGACAGTACAGTACGGTAGTCCACGGCTGTAGCTACCTCTGTGTCGGCACTCGGCAGTCCGTCCATAATTGTATACTAGTATCCATCCATCTCCATTGTTTACCTGAGGTGCCTTTTAGTTGTGCCTATTAAAATATGGAGAACAAAAATGTTGAGGTTCCAAAATTAGGGAAAGATCAAGATCCACTTCCACCTCGTGCTGAAGCTGCTGCCACTAGTCATGGCCGAGACGATGAAATGCCAGCAACGTCGTCTGCCAAGGCCGATGCCCAATGTCATAGTACAGAGCATGTCAAATGCAAAACACCAAATATCAGTAAAAAAAGGACTCCAAAACCTAAAATAAAATTGTCGGAGGAGAAGCGTAAACTTGCCAATATGCCATTTACCACACGGAGTGGCAAGGAACGGCTGAGGCCCTGGCCTATGTTCATGGCTAGTGGTTCAGCTTCACATGAGGATGGAGGCACTCAGCCTCTCGCTAGAAAAATGAAAAGACTCAAGCTGGCAAAAGCAGTAGCACCGCAAAGAACTGTGCGTTCTTCGAAATCCCAAATCCACAAGGAGAGTCCAATTGTGTCGGTTGCGATGCCTGACCTTCTTAACACTGGACGTGAAGAGCATGCGCCTTCCACCATTTGCACGCCCCCTGCAAGTGCTGGAAGGAGCACCCGCAGTCCAGTTCCTGATAGTCAGATTGAAGATGTCAGTGTTGAAGTACACCAGGATGAGGAGGATATGGGTGTTGCTGGCGCTGGGGAGGAAATTGACCAGGAGGATTCTGATGGTGAGGTGGTTTGTTTAAGTCAGGCACCCGGGGAGACACCTGTTGTCCGTGGGAGGAATATGGCCGTTGACATGCCTGGTGAAAATACCAAAAAAATCAGCTCTTCGGTGTGGAGGTATTTCAACAGAAATGCGGACAACAGGTGTCAAGCCGTGTGTTCCCTTTGTCAAGCTGTAATAAGTAGGGGTAAGGACGTTAACCACCTCGGAACATCCTCCCTTATACGTCACCTGCAGCGCATTCATAATAAGTCAGTGACAAGTTCAAAAACTTTGGGTGACAGCGGAAGCAGTCCACTGACCAGTAAATCCCTTCCTCTTGTAACCAAGCTCACGCAAACCACCCCACCAACTCCCTCAGTGTCAATTTCCTCCTTCCCCAGGAATGCCAATAGTCCTGCAGGCCATGTCACTGGCAATTCTGACGAGTCCTCTCCTGCCTGGGATTCCTCCGATGCATCCTTGCGTGTAACGCCTACTGCTGCTGGCGCTGCTGTTGTTGCTGCTGGGAGTCGATGGTCATCCCAGAGGGGAAGTCGTAAGACCACTTTTACTACTTCCACCAAGCAATTGACTGTCCAACAGTCCTTTGCGAGGAAGATGAAATATCACAGCAGTCATCCTACTGCAAAGCGGATAACTGAGGCCTTGGCATCCTGGGTGGTGAGAAACGTGGTTCCGGTATCCATCATTACTGCAGAGCCAACTAGAGACTTGTTGGAGGTACTGTGTCCCCGGTACCAAATACCATCTAGGTTCCATTTCTCTAGGCAGGCGATACCGAAAATTTACACAGACCTCAGAAAAAGAGTCACCAGTGTCCTAAAAAATGCAGCTGTACCCAATGTCCACTTAACCACGGACATGTGGACAAGTGGAGCAGGGCAGGGTCAGGACTATATGACTGTGACAGCCCACTGGGTAGATGTATGGACTCCCGCCGCAAGAACAGCAGCGGCGGCACCAGTAGCAGCATCTCGCAAACGCCAACTCTTTCCTAGGCAGGCTACGCTTTGTATCACCGCCTTCCAGAATACGCACACAGCTGAAAACCTCTTACGGCAACTGAGGAAGATCATCGCGGAATGGCTTACCCCAATTGGACTCTCCTGTGGATTTGTGGCATCGGACAACGCCAGCAATATTGTGTGTGCATTAAATATGGGCAAATTCCAGCACGTCCCATGTTTTGCACATACCTTGAATTTGGTGGTGCAGAATTATTTAAAAAACGACAGGGGCGTGCAAGAGATGCTGTCGGTGGCCAGAAGAATTGCGGGACACTTTCGGCGTACAGGCACCACGTACAGAAGACTGGAGCACCACCAAAAACTACTGAACTTGCCCTGCCATCATCTGAAGCAAGAAGTGGTAACGAGGTGGAATTCAACCCTCTATATGCTTCAGAGGTTGGAGGAGCAGCAAAAGGCCATTCAAGCCTATACAATTGAGCACGATATAGGAGGTGGAATGCACCTGTCTCAAGCGCAGTGGAGAATGATTTCAACGTTGTGCAAGGTTCTGCTGCCCTTTGAACTTGCCACACGTGAAGTCAGTTCAGACACTGCCAGCCTGAGTCAGGTCATTCCCCTCATCAGGCTTTTGCAGAAGAAGCTGGAGACATTGAAGGAGGAGCTAACACGGAGCGATTCCGCTAGGCATGTGGGACTTGTGGATGGAGCCCTTAATTCGCTTAACAAGGATTCACGGGTGGTCAATCTGTTGAAATCAGAGCACTACATTTTGGCCACCATGCTCGATCCTAGATTTAAAGCCTACCTTGGATCTCTCTTTCCGGCAGACACAAGTCTGCTGGGGTTGAAAGACCTGCTGGTGAGAAAATTGTCAAGTCAAGCGGAACGCGACCTGTCAACATCTCCTCCTTCACATTCTCCCGCAACTGGGGGTGCGAGGAAAAGGCTCAGAATTCCGAGCCCACCCGCTGGCGGTGATGCAGGGCAGTCTGGAGCGACTGCTGATGCTGACATCTGGTCCGGACTGAAGGACCTGACAACGATTACGGACATGTCGTCTACGGTCACTGCATATGATTCTCTCACCATTGAAAGAATGGTGGAGGATTATATGAGTGACCGCATCCAAGTAGGCACGTCACACAGTCCATACTTATACTGGCAGGAAAAAGAGGCAATTTGGAGGCCATTGCACAAACTGGCTTTATTCTACCTAAGTTGCCCTCCCACAAGTGTGTACTCCGAAAGAGTGTTTAGTGCCGCCGCTCACCTTGTCAGCAATCGGCGTACGAGGTTACATCCAGAAAATGTGGAGAAGATGATGTTCATTAAAATTAATTATAATCAATTCCTCCGCGGAGACATTGACCAGCAGCAATTGCCTCCACAAAGTACACAGGGAGCCGAGATGGTGGATTCCAGTGGGGACGAATTGATAATCTGTGAGGAGGGGGATGTACACGGTGATATATCGGAGGATGATGATGAGGTGGACATCTTGCCTCTGTAGAGCCAGTTTGTGCAAGGAGAGATTAATTGCTTCTTTTTTGGGGGGGGTCCAAACCAACCCGTCATATCAGTCACAGTCGTGTGGCAGACCCTGTCACTGAAATGATGGGTTGGTTAAAGTGTGCATGTCCTGTTTTGTTTATACAACATAAGGGTGGGTGGGAGGGCCCAAGGACAATTCCATCTTGCACCTCTTTTTTCTTTTCTTTTTCTTTGCGTCATGTGCTGTTTGGGGAGGGTTTTTTGGAAGGGACATCCTGCGTGACACTGCAGTGCCACTCCTAAATGGGCCCGGTGTTTGTGTCGGCCACTAGGGTCGCTTATCTTACTCACACAGTCAGCTACCTCATTGCGCCTCTTTTTTTCTTTGCGTCATGTGCTGTTTGGGGAGTGTTTTTTGGAAGGGCCATCCTGCGTGACACTGCAGTGCCACTCCTAGATGGGCCCGGTGTTTGTGTCGGCAACTAGGGTCGCTAATCTTACTCACACAGCTACCTCATTGCGCCTCTTTTTTTCTTTGCGTCATGTGCTGTTTGGGGAGGGTTTTTTGGAAGGGACATCCTGCGTGACACTGCAGTGCCACTCCTAAATGGGCCCGGTGTTTGTGTCGGCCACTAGGGTCGCTAATCTTACTCACACAGCTACCTCATTGCGCCTCTTTTTTTCTTTGCGTCATGTGCTGTTTGGGGAGGGTTTTTTGGAAGGGACATCCTGCGTGACACTGCAGTGCCACTCCTAGATGGGCCAGGTGTTTGTGTCGGCCACTAGGGTCGCTTAGCTTAGTCATCCAGCGACCTCGGTGCAAATTTTAGGACTAAAAATAATATTGTGAGGTGTGAGGTATTCAGAATAGACTGAAAATGAGTGGAAATTATGGTTTTTGAGGTTAATAATAATATGGGATCAAAATGACCCCCAAATTCTATGATTTAAGCTGTTTTTTAGGGTTTTTTGAAAAAAACACCCGAATCCAAAACACACCCGAATCCGACAAAAAAAATTCGGTGAGGTTTTGCCAAAACGCGGTCGAACCCAAAACACGGCCGCGGAACCGAACCCAAAACCCGAAAAATTTCAGGCGCTCATCACTAATATTCATAAGACTATATTGGACCAATCGTCATATGCCTATATTAAATCCTTATCCATAGTATCAATAAACATTTTATGTAATCATTATAATACTAGATCTAAATTTATTTAAATCGGACGGTTACATCACTTCCATCTCCAAGGCAACGGGGCGATACACAATGAATCCTATATCAACTTCCTCCTATTGATGTACATAACAATTATGCAAGAGCATATCTAGTATAATCAGTCCCAAACAGACAAAACCTCCACTGTCTATAAACACTTAATATCTTAAGCTGTCAACCCACTCATGAAGGGGCACCCAATGGCATCCAAGGAATAGCACATCTTTCATTAATACTTACAAACAACACATAAAATACATAAAAAAACACTTATATTGTACGTGAGCCGTGCGATCAGTAAGCAACCCTACGCACGTTCATCTGCATACCCACACACCCACCTCCATATACATACAGACATACACACGCGCATCACCCACAGTCACACAGCCCACCCACAATAATTGCTGTAGATAACAGCTATATATCATAAGAATTTTTTTTTTTTTACATAAACCAAAATTATAATTATTAATGGTGTAGTGGAGCAAAAAATTCCTATCTCAAAAAATTCTTCCAAACAAGCTGTTCATTCAATCCTCTATATATCAGAATACTTGTACAATATATCCTGTAATGGGTACACTTTTTCTTAAATAACACTGTCTGTATAAAGACATGTAGAATACTCAAGTGTTTGCAAAGTCACAGCGCTGTATACAGGCGGCATTATAAGGGAGACCTTGCCCTGCAGTCCCAGAGACCAGCCGCAAGTATGCTTAGAAAATGGCAGCCAGCGTCTCTGTCATGGATTGAGGGAGTGTGAGGCAGCCCCAGGTCAGGAAAATCTGCAGTAGATGGCACCATGGGCCGGGGAGAGGCTACAGGTCAAACGCCGGCTCTCCTATGCTTAACTTCCACCCCAGGTACTAGCGAGCCTTATTAAATAGGGCGTTAGTACACCTGACCTGTGCTCTATTGCCCTGGTGGTCTCGTGGGGTCCCTGCTCGGTGGCAGCGTCCACGCCAGCGCTGCGACCCATCTCCCTAGGTCACAGACGGAATGCGATTTAATGGCAGGTCCCTCCTGGGGGACACTCTTACCTCCTCCCCGTAGCAGCCACGCGAACCAGGAGAGCGACTGCGACCATGTGCCTAAAGCCGTAGCGTCTCCGCCGCAAGTACCCAGGACCAGGCCGCGGGAGTATGCAACACCGCTTGGGAGGTGATGGAGCTGCAGCGCTGAAGTGTCACTAAGACATACAGCGCGGACAGCCCAGTTTTGAAGAAATTTTCTGTCAGAATAAGCTTTTTCAGGGCTGGCTCACCAACTGAAACTGAGCTCACAGTGCCTGGAGATGGGGTTATAGAGGAGACCCCAATGCATCCTGGGACAGCCTAAAGCTTTAACCTGTTGGTGCCTCTGGATCAAGACCCACTCTACACCCTGATGTTTCCCTGTGGAAACCAATGTAACCTGTTGCAGAAAAATGACTACTACCAAGTTGGTAGTTGTTACAGTGCTACATGTAATGTTCATAGTTTAAATTTAATACAGGAAACAGCACAGCTATCATTGGATGAGGGTTGCAAAAGTCATCTGTAAGCTGCCATCTTTACCGCTCATATGCAGCTGCTATTAACAAACAAATAAGAAAGCAGAGTCTTAAGTATAGCTAGCAGTATCAATACAAAGCTGATGCCTTACGGTAAAGACAGTAGCAGCAATGGCATAGATGAGCAAGGCTTGTTGGTTGTCTTTGGAAACTTGAAGCTGATCTGGTGGAAGATCTTCATTGAAAGACTTCCTGTGATCAGCGTACATCCACCAGAGAACACCTGTACCTCCTGTAAAACAGTGGGGAAAAAACACACAGAATAAAAGCATGTAAAGAAATGAATACCAGTAAACATCACTGCATGTTTATACCTTAACAGACTATTAAAGCTACATCCAAAACTGCAATGATTCATACGGATTTATATTTCACGATGTTAACAAACATTATTTTTTAAGACTATGGGGGGGGGTGTATTTATCAAAGCTTGGATAGAGGTAAAATTGTGAGAGTTAAAGTACCAATCAGGTTCTGTCGTTTTTCAAACAAAGACTGTAAAATCCAAGATAGGAGCTGATTGGTTCGTACTTTGGGGGATATCCTATTAGCCCTAGTAAAACATCGGGTCAAGAAAACGTATGTTTTTCATGATTTTTCCCAATGTTTCACAGATATCATTTACAGGCTATCCAGGTTGATCGCCTATAATAAATAAAAAGAAAAAAGAAAGAAAGAAAAAAAAGCCATTTCTTCCGAAAACACACAGGTTCAGTGAAACCTGTGTGTTTTCGGTACAAACAGCCCCATTTTTGCACGAAAACGGGTGTGTTCCTGGGGATTTGGTAAAATCCCCGATGACCCCGGACAACCTGCAGCGCCCGCTGCCCGCTGCAGCAGCAGGCTGGGAATGCAGGCATGGCGCCGCGGCCCAGAAGCTGTCAGTCATCGTGGTGACCCCCGGTGGGGAAGCCGGGGCAGCACCGTGACCGCATCCCCCATCCCCTTCAGTGGTCACATGACGGGGAGCGGCCATGTGACAGGGGGGGGGGGGGGGGGGGACCAGAAGAGCAGCGCTGCACCAGGAGCTGTCAGCAGCCGGTACCCGATGCAGCATCAGGTAACCCTCGATAAGCCACCGCTTGTGCTGGCTTATCAGGGGTAATAAAATAGCCCCCGGCGGAACAATTAGCCTCGGCAAATTACCAGGGCTAATTGGATATTCCACTTTAGGTCTATTTTAACTGTCTTTGAGCTTTGGTAAATAGCCTCCGATATGCTTCTAAAATAAAATAAATATATCAAACATGACAATTACAAAATAAGAACATTTAAAAAATAAAATGTTTAACATGTCTGCTCTTACTAAGATTATGAACAGCCTTTGTTATCAATGAATGGGCTGAAGTTAAAGTAGGCTACCGATCTACAACTGCAGGCTGCAATACTTTACAACAGGGATGGGGAACCTTCGGTCCTCCAGCTGTTATTGAACTACACATACCAGCATGCCTTGCTACAGTTATGCTATTTGGCCATGCTAAAACTGTTGCAGGGCATGCTGGGATGTGTAGTTCAACAACAGCTGGAGGACCGAACGTTCCCCAACCCTGCTTTACAACTACTATCAGAGTGACAAAGCCACTGAGAATGGCTTGTGTTCTGTAACAACACTGTAAAATAGGATTTTGGTACTTACCAGGTAAATCCTTTTCTTTGAATCCATAGGGGGCACTGGAGTACTCTTGGGTTATGGACTGGGCGTAGCCGGAAATGGCACATATTTAAATATTTAAATTAGTAACTGGCCATCCCCTCCATAATCCCATAGAGCCTTCAGTATTTTTACTGGGCCGAACAGGAGTGATAGAGAGGATGAACCATAGAGAATTACATATAACATTATATGAACCTATAACATTATAATATAATGGTCAACCCTAAAGTTGACACATAACGGAACTGATAACAATCAGTTGATACCATAACATCGAATGCATTGGTGATAAAGTGTTACCATAAGATCCACAGACCTTACCACAAGACAGGTAAACTGCTCTGGGTGGGCGTCCAGTGCCCCCTATGGATTCAAAGAAAAGGATTTACCTGGTAAGTACCAAAATCCTATTTTCTTTTTCATCCACTAGGGGTCACTGGAGTACTCTTGGGACGTACCAAAGTTTCCCGTTGGGTGGGAGAGCTGTTTGGCACCTGTAACACTACACGGCCAAAGCTAAATGCTGATGCCGCAAACGTAGCCAACCTGTAAAAGCGCACCAACATGCGCACTAATGGTCATGCACTGATGACCATGTAGCAGCTCGTCTACGCCGTTTCGTAGAAACTCCACGACCTGCTGCTCCTGACGTTCCCAAAGAACGTATGGAATGGTCTGACACTGATGTAGGCGGTTGAAGCCTGCTTATGATGTTCACTAGAACGTTTGGAATGGTCTGACCCTGATGTAGGCGTTGTAGCATATTATGAAGCTAAGCCTGACGTATGACATAAGGACTGCTTGGAAGCTTGTAAAGCCATCTTCACTACATTATAGAGAACAATGTGTCTGTTCTACGTACAATTGTTTGGGTTACATAAACGCGTAGTGCGCGTACCACATTCAAAGTAACTTAAGTTCTCGAACATATTGATAACCGAGGAACTACATTAATTAATTGATGCGTGACATTATACGATCTTTGACTGGAACACGGAATTTGTGCGAAGTTCCGCCCTATGACCATAAAACACCAGATTGGGGGCCTTATCATGCAAGCCACCCCATGTTAAAACACGCCTTGCTGAGAGGCTAAGGCTAAGAGAAAAGTGTTTACCAATTGATAAACGTAACATCCACTTGTTGTAAGAATTCAACAAATGAAGACTGTAAATAAAAAACCTAAAACCAGATCACGTCCCATGGCGCTGTAGGTGGTATAAATGGAGGTCGTCTGAGGACATCGTGCAGGAAAGTGTGTACAATCGGCAAAGGAGCCAAACACCTTTGCAGGTAAATTGACATGCAGAGACCTGCACCTTGAGTGTAGAATATAATCCTTCACCAAACCCAGTCTGTAAAAATATTAAAAAGACGGGATAACTTGAAAACGATGTTGGAAACTTCTGAGCGTCACACCAACCTATAGAGGCACGCTAAACCTTGTGATAATGAGCTGCCGTACTGGCTTCCCAGCCCCTAACATGGTTTGTATACCAGATTCTGGAATGCCATCCGTTCTTAAGAGAGCGCTTTGAACAGCCACCCCGTCAAACGCTGCCGCGCTAAATCGGGGTAAAAGAACTGACCCTAGTGGGACAGGTCCGGACGTGGCGAGAGCGGTGAAGGATCGGCTGCGAGTAGTTCGGGGAGATCCAAGAATCATGGCCTCCGAGGCCAATGTGGCGTCACTAGTATGACTGTCATGGAGTCTTGTATGATCCATTTTAGTACCCGAGGAAGCAGCGTAAACGTCGTAACCGATTCACAACGCTGTACAGCCACGCGATCGTGAGAGCATCCACAGCTGCTGCCTTCGGAGCTCTTGTACTGGACACATACTGGGATGGACACATACTTGGATGTTTTTTTTTTTTTTTTAATTTGTTTGTTTTTGCGAGATGCCAATAGATACCCCTGTGGGTAACTCCACCGCTGGACCAACATCTGGAACACTTAAGAATTCAATGCTCAGTGTCCTGGAATAAGCTGCCTTCCAGCTGTTCACTCCCAGAATGAACATCGAGCAACTTGCCGCATGGTCATGCGACTTCGATTCCGTCCTTGATCGGTGATGTATGAGATCGCCGTTGTGTTGTCGGACCGCACTTGGACAGTCTGAGAACGGAGCATGTGGCCCGCTTGCCTCAGCGCGTTTGACCGAAATCTTCCGTGATTTGTGAAGTTGATCATTTGGGACCCCAGGTCCCCAACCTCTGAGACTCGCGTTCATATTTAGAATTATCCAATTCCAGACGCCGAACATTGTCCCTGCGGTAAAATTTTGTACTTGGAGCCACTAGAGTAGTGAAACTCTGGCCCTTAGAGACAACCGTACTATTTGATGAACTTGTAGGAGCGTGCAAGAACTTCCAGGTGAAAATTACCTGAGTGACTCCTTGCGAACTGGAGTGCGTCGAAAGACGTCACTCTCCTTTCCAATAGGCAAAAGGCCAAACGGATCAAGACTGTCCGTGGCTTGCGTACGAACTGTACGTGATGACGAACAGTTTGTGTGGTATGTTCAGGCAGGTAAATCCGTGTAATCACGGAATTATCCCTATGCATGAGTCCGTTGTTACGGAATGAGGCTTGATATCTCTAGGTGAACAATCTAACCGTGCTGAACGACGCCATTGTACGTTAGTAAGGGCCGTTGCATGACGGAGTTTTGAGACGGAGCTTTAATGAGCAGATCTGCAAAACACGGAACTGTTATCACTTCCAGGGATGAGCTATCACGATAGCCATTACTTGTGACAACCCTAGGCGCCATACGAAGCCAAAACGGTAGCGCTTGAAAGCGAGAATGGTTTTTATTGCAAACTTAGGTAGGCCTGATGCGTCTAAGTACTTATTCTTCTTGAAATCCAGAATCACTGTGGATTTCAACCTGTAGTCACCAACTGCAGGTATTCATGAATGTGTAGTAAGCGACGCCCTGATTGACCTGAAGGGTCAGTATCGGACTGACAGATTCAGCCAGCTTTGGAACTACCCCAAACTGGAATAATGACCGTGACTCTGTTGTTGACCGCAGTCAAAGTGCTCAATCTACTAGAGCTTGTATGGCGGTGTGCAGAACTGCGATTTTATCCTCTGACCCAGGCAGACCCGTCTTGCAAATTGCAATGGTGGAAAACAATCAACCTTTGTCTGGTAAACTGCGAACCCAAAATTGCGGATCCCCTAACTGTGGATGCCCACAACTGACGAACGGCGATGGCCTGGAAACTCATTCTAGGCCTGGCTTTTCAGTGGCTTAGCTGTAAACGCCACTGAAACCCTGGTTAAAGATGCCTGGAAGTAGGTGGCAGCACTTTAACCGTATATTGACGACAATCAGACAATTAGAGGTTATCGAAAACCACGTTCACTACCACCTGACCCG
The DNA here is from genome assembly GCF_028390025.1 of Pseudophryne corroboree. Lineage (NCBI taxonomy): Eukaryota > Metazoa > Chordata > Amphibia > Anura > Myobatrachidae > Pseudophryne > Pseudophryne corroboree. The sequence goes on from NC_086444.1 coordinate 560,117,109, forward strand.
CCTGTGGCTGTTTCTGTAGCACGGGCCCGAAAGGACCGAGATGTAAAGACTATATCCTGAGTATATTTATTCAGGAATTTGTCCAAGACAGGACGAAACATGTGGGCAGCGTAAGGTAATGTTTCTATTCTCGTTTAGAAACGGACACCGTCCTGTTAAGCACGTAGCGAAAAAGCACGTCGTGCCGCACTAGTGAAACTGAAAAGCGAGAACTAAACTGGCTGACGTCCACAGAAACTGTACCTAGATATTGAGCAGATTCACAAGTGTGATCAGCGAGAAGCGTAAGGCGTTCTTCTTGTAGGGCAAACGTGAACTGTTTTGCCATGCAACCACTGCCCTGTTAAGCCGAAACCTGTATACTGTAGGACACACTGCGACGGGTATCTCTGAAACTGTCAAATTATAAAACAATAATAACAATTGTTCACAGTCAGTATATACGCCAGCCTCCCCCAACGAGGAACGGCAATAGTGCGTATGTGCAGTCTTATTTGTCCGACGGACTCTGCAGCGAAGCTGCTATGTCTTAGACTTACTCCTTATGTACACGGACAAGCAAGTACAGAAGGATAGACCAGTACCGTGACTTAGTACCACGTAAATAAAGTGTGTATAAATCTACATTACAGCACACGTGTTCATCTTGTGCTGTACAAAACCAAGAAAATAAAATTCCTAACAACACCCCGGCTCCTCTAGAGGCCGAGTGTTGTAGGGCAGCAACTTCCTGGGAAGAACCAGGAAGTAATGTTAAAATGGTGTCCGGCCATGTGCTTGCTTATTGCAAGATTGCCGATACACCAAGTTCCATATATATATATATATATATATATATATATATATATATATAACCATAAACATATAAATATATATTAATACATGTATATGCAGATACACCGTCACACCTATCTGTATACCATCAGTGTGTAAACACACAAATACATACACATATATATATATCATATATATACATACACAGATACACACCAACAGGTATATTGTATAAGTAACAGAGACTCTGATATTGGCCACAGGCTTAAGTCCTGATTATTTTGCTGCCTAAACGCAGCTTAGTTATTGGGGCCTCCCTGCGGGTTTCCTCCCCCCTCTCTCTCCTGCAGAAGAGTAGTATTTGCAGGTGCAGCCTTTATTCTGGCTGCCGACTTCCCCCACTTTCTTCGTTTACTGCTCCCACCCCCCTTTGTTCAGCAGACGGGAGACGGGGAGTGCGAGTCTTACCGCGGCCGTGTGAAGGACTGCACGCCGGAGATTGGTGAGCGGCCGCCAGAGCGGGCCGCGGCAGCAGCTGAGGTCATCTCGGCCGCTCACCCCACCAGAGCCGTAGGGCGGAGGACAGATTGCGCGGACGCCGGAGAGAGGCGAGCGTTCCGGCGGTAGTGGCGGGAACTGCTCGCTAGTTACTACAAGCGCCCCGCGGCGCCGGGTGCTGACAATGAAGGGATCCGGGGAAAGTCGAGCGGCCCTGCGGCAGTGCTGGGGTTCGCTCGCTGGCTCCCTCTGCAATACCCAGTGAAGCATTATAGTGGCAGCAAGGTGTATCTAGTGGCACGCAGCAGGGGAACATTTATAGTTACAGTATATAAACACATACAGTCCCCCCATAATGGGCGGCAGCGTGAGCTGACCGCCCGCAATAGACCGAAAAAGTAAGTAAGTGAGCGGCGGCAGTGAGAGCTGCCTACCGCTCAGTACCTGCACCACCTGCGGAGGCCATGACGGGACTTTTCTGTAAGCGCCGTCCTGCGTCCTTGAGCAGCCCGTGGCTGCAATCAGCTGCGCTGATTTTGATCAATGGCGGGGCCCTTTGTATGAGCGCCGGCAGACCATCTGCTGCTAATGCAGCACCAATGATCCCTAACCCGAACTTCTCTGATAAGTTGGGAAGGGATCAGGTAGAAAAAAACAAACATAATCTTGCTTGAAGAATCGCAGGACATTCAGTCCACAGTACCTTCCGCTAGAGGCACAGAAAAATACTGAAGGCTCTATGGGATTATGGAGGGGATGGCCAGTTACTAATTTAAATATTTAAATATGTGCCATTTCCGGCTACGCCCAGTCCATAACCCAAGAGTACTCCAGTGACCCCTAGTGGATTAAAAAGAAAGGAGCGTGTCTGCTTTAGAACTGTACTTGTGCAATGGTTCTATACAAATAGGTAATCACGTTTTGTTTTGTTTTTTTCGACCTGTGAAATAACCCCATTTTGCCATCCAAGTAAAGCAGACGAATATGTCCCATGCTAAAATCAGACACTGTCTAATTCTCATGAAGAAATGACCGCCTTGATATCATAAATAGGCACTTGGAGTTCCTAGGGAGTAAAGAGAACTTTGCCAAGATGATTTATTAAATCAATGAAATGTAGGTGTAACCAGGGACACATCATTTGAGACTGGAAACGGCCTGCTAATGATATTCTCTCTCATCAATTCCGCATTGTGAGCTTATAGCATCACACTAGGACAAGTACAAATCACGTCACGTCTCAGAAATAGATTAGGTTCTCAAGTTTAGGAATAGCTCAATCATCATGTATGTCTGTCCTTGAAGCCAAGGAGTTGAATTTTCTCCTCTAGTGACAACTATGTGTAAGATGACTTTCATAAAAGAGCCGCAGGCACCATTATACACAGAAAGCTGCTATTGCTTGGGGAGCACTTGGTTGGAAAAGCTTTGTGCAGTAAGACTCAACTGATTTAAAAAAACATAGCAATAATGGTTTTGATGTTCTGATTGATTTGATGTTTAGTTGGTCAAAAGGGAAAGAATTTGAGACCTGTCAGCTAGCTTAACAAGCATTGAAATATATGCAACTAGCTATCAGCCTGTAAAAATGATGGAACAACATAACAGTAATGTCAGTGCCGGCGGCTGTGCGTGCTCGAACAGAGAAACACTTGAATTGCTTCGTCAGGCGCAAAACACTTGAATTCCCCCCAAAGAGGTGAGGAACAGCATTAGCCTTTTATAATATAGGATTAACATGTCTGTTTATTTCTAGAGTGATTCTTGAAGTAGCTAAATAGCAACAAAAAATAAGATTTTACTCACCGGTAAATCTATTTCTCGTAGTCCGTAGTGGATGCTGGGAACTCCGTAAGGACCATGGGGAATAGCGGCTCCGCAGGAGACTGGGCACAAAAGTAAAGCTTTAGGACTACCTGGTGTGCACTGGCTCCTCCCCCTATGACCCTCCTCCAAGCCTCAGTTAGGATACTGTGCCCGGACGAGCGTACACAATAAGGAAGGATTTATGAATCCCGGGTAAGACTCATACCAGCCACACCAATCACACCGTACAACTTGTGATCTGAACCCAGTTAACAGTATGATAACAGAGGAGCCTCTCGAAAAGATGGCTCACTACAACAATAACCCGATTATTTTACAATAACTATGTACAAGTATTGCAGATAATCCGCACTTGGGATGGGCGCCCAGCATCCACTACGGACTACGAGAAATAGATTTACCGGTGAGTAAAATCTTATTTTCTCTGACGTCCTAGTGGATGCTGGGAACTCCGTAAGGACCATGGGGAATATACCAAAGCTCCCAAACGGGCGGGAGAGTGCGGATGACTCTGCAGCACCGAATGAGAGAACTCCAGGTCCTCCTCAGCCAGGGTATCAAATTTGTAAAGCTGAGACCCCTCGGGCAGCCGCCCAAGATGAGCCCACCTTCCTTGTGGAGTGGGCATTTACAGATTTTGGCTGTGGCAGGCCTGCCACAGAGTGTGCAAGCTGAACTGTACTACAAATCCAACGAGCAATAGTCTGCTTAGAAGCAGGAGCACCCAGCTTGTTGGGTGCATACAGGATAAACAGCGAGTCAGATTTTCTGACTCCAGCCGTTCTGGACACCTAAATGTTCAGGGCCCTGACAACGTCTAGCAACTTGGAGTCCTCCAAGTCCCTAGTAGCCGCAGGCACCACAATAGGTTGGTTCAGGTGAAACGCTGAAACCACCTTAGGGAGAAATTGAGGACGAGTCCTCAATTCCGCCCTGTCCGAATGGAAAATCAGATAAGGGCTTTTACAGGATAAAGCCGCCAACTCTGACACGCGCATGGCCGAGGCCAGGGCCAATAGCATGACCACATTCCATGTGAGATATTTTAACTCCACAGATTTAAGTGGTTCAAACCAATGTGACTTTAGGAACCCCAAAACTACATTGAGATCCCAAGGTGCCACTGGAGGCACAAAAGGGGGCTGTATATGCAGTACCCCTTTTACAAACGTCTGAACTTCAGGGACTGAAGCTAGTTCTTTCTGGAAGAAAATCGACAGGTCTGAAATTTGAACCTTAATGGACCCCAATTTCAGGCCCATAAACACTCCTGTTTGCAGGAAAAGTAGGAATCGACCTAGTTGAAATTCCTCCGTCGGGGCCTTCCTGGCCTCGCACCACACAACATATTTTCGCCAAATGCGGTGATAATGTTTTGCGGTTACATCCTTCCTGGCTTTGATCAGGGTAGGGATGACTTCATCCGGAATGCCCTTTTCCTTCAGGATCCGGCGTTCAACCGCCATGCCGTCAAACGCAGCCGCGGTAAGTCTTGGAACAGACAGGGTCCTTGCTGGAGCAGGTCCCTTCTTAGAGGTAGAGGCCACGGATCCTCCGTGAGCATCTCTTGAAGTGCCGGGTACCAAGTCCTTCTTGGCCAATTCGGAACCACGAATATAGTTCTTACTCCTCTCCGTCTTATAATTCTCAGTACCTTGGGTATGAGAGGCAGAGGAGGGAACACATACACTGACTGGTACACCAACGGTGTTACCAGAGCGTCCCCAGCTATTGCCTGAGGGTCCCTTGATCTGGCGCAATACCTGTCCAGTTTTTTGTTGAGGCGTGACGCCAACATGTCCACCTTTGGTTTTTCCCAACGGTTTATAATCATGTGGAAGACTTCTGGATGAAGTCCCCACTCTCCCAGGTGGAGGTCATGCCTGCTGAGGAAGTCTGCTTCCCAGTTGTCCACTCCCGGAATGAACACTGCTGACAGTGCTATCACATGATTTTCCGCCCAGCGAAGAATCCTTGCAGCTTCTGCCATTGCCCTCCTGCTTCTTGTGCCGCCCTGTCTGTTTACGTGGGCGACTGCCGTGATGTTGTCCGACTGGATCAACACCGGCTGACCTTGAAGCAGAGGTCTTGCTAAGCTTAAAGCATTGTAAATGGCCCTTAGCTCCAGGATATTTATGTGAAGTGATGTCTCCAGGCTTGACCATAAGCCCTGGAAATTCCTTCCCTGTGTGACTGCTCCCCAGCCTCGCAGGCTGGCATCCGTAGTCACCAGGACCCAGTCCTGAATGCCGAATCTGCGGCCCTCTAGAAGATGAGCACTCTGCAACCACCACAAAAAAAGACACCCTTGTCCTTGGTGACAGGGTTATCCGCTGATGCATCTGAAGATGCGACCCGGACCATTTGTCCAGCCGGTCCCACTGAAAAGTTCTTGCGTGGAATCTGCCTAATGGGATTGCTTCGTAGGAAGCCACCATTTTTCCCAGGACTCTTGTGCATTGATGCACTGAGACTTGGCTCGGTTTTAGGAGGTTCCTGACTAGCTCGGATAACTCCCTGGCTTTCTCCTCCGGGAGAAACACCTTTTTCTGGACTGTGTCCAGGATCATCCCTAGGAACAGAAGACGAGTCGTCGGAATCAGCTGCGATTTTGGAATATTGAGAATCCAACCGTGCTGCCGCAACACTACCTGAGATAGTGCTACACCGACCTCCAACTGTTCCCTGGATCTTGCCCTTATCAGGAGATCGTCCAAGTAAGGGATAACTAAAACTCCCTTCCTTCGAAGGAGTATCATCATTTCGGCCATTACCTTGCTAAAGACCCGGGGTGCCGTGGACCATCCAAACGGCAGCGTCTGAAACTGATAGTGACAGTTCTGTACCACAAACCTGAGGTACCCTTGGTGAGAAGGGTAAATTGGGACATGAAGGTAAGCATCCTTGATGTCCAGAGACACCATATAGTCCCCTTCTTCCAGGTTCGCAATCACTGCTCTGAGTGACTCCATCTTGAATTTGAACCTCTGTATGTAAGTGTTCAAAGATTTTAGATTTAAAATCGGTCTCACCGAGCCGTCCGGCTTCGGTACCACAACAGTGTGGAATAATACCCCTTTCCCTGTTGCAGGAGGGGTACCTTGATTATCACCTGCTGGGAATACAGCTTGTGAATGGCTTCCAAAACAGCCTCCCTGTCGGAGGGAGACGTCGGTAAAGCCGACTTTAGGAAACGGCGAGGGGGAGACGTCTCGAATTCCAATTTGTACCCCTGAGATACCACCTGAAGGATCCAGGGGTCTACTTGCGAGTGAGCCCACTGCGCGCTGAAATTCTTGAGACGGGCCCCCACCGTGCCTGAGTCCGCTTGTAAAGCCCCAGCGTCATGCTGAGGGCTTGGCAGAGGCGGGAGAGGGCTTCTGTTCCTGGGAACTGGCTGATTGCTGCAGCCTTTTTCCTCTCCCTCTGTCACGGGGCAGAAATGAGGAACCTTTTGCCCGCTTGCCCTTATGGAAACTAAAGGACTGCGCCTGATAATACGGCGTCTTCTTATGTTGAGAGGCGACCTGGGGTAAAAAACGTGGATTTCCCAGCTGTTGCCGTGGCCACCAGGTCTGAAAGACCGACCCCAAATAACTCCTCCCCTTTATAAGGCAATACTTCCATATGCCGTTTGGAATCCGCATCACCTGACCACTGTCGTGTCCATAACCCTCTTCTAGCAGAAATGGACAGCGCACTTACTCTTGATGCCAGTCGGCAAATATCCCGCTGTGCATCACGCATATATAGAAATGCATTTTTTAAATGCTCTATAGGCAATAATATACTGTCCCTATCTAGGGTATCAATATTTTCAGTCAGGGAATCCGACCACGCCAACCCAGCACTGCACATCCAGGCTGAGGAGATTGCTGGTCGCAGTATAACACCAGTATGTGTGTAAATACATTTTAGGATACCCTCCTGCTTTCTATCAGCAGGATCCTTAAGGGCGGCTGTCTCAGGAGAGGGTAGAGCCCCTTGTTTTGACAAGCGTGTGAGCGCTTTATCCACCCTAGGGGGTGTTCCCCAACGCACCCTAACCTCTGGCGGGAAAGGATATAATGCCAATAACTTTTTAGAAATTATCAGTTTTTATCGGGGGAAACCCACGCTTCATCACACACCTCATTTAATTCCTCAGATTCAGGAAAACTACAGGTAGTTTTTCCTCACCGAACATAATACCCCTTTTGGTGGTACTCGTATTATCAGAAATGTGTAAAACATTTTTCATTGCCTCAATCATGTAACGTGTGGCCCTACTGGAAGTCACATTTGTCTCTTCACCGTCGACACTGGAGTCAGTATCCGTGTCGGCGTCTGTATCTGCCATCTGAGGTAACGGGCGCTTTAGAGCCCCTGACGGCCTATGAGACGTCTGGACAGGCACAAGCTGAGTAGCCGACTGTCTCATGTCAACCACTGTCTTTTGTAAAGAGCTGACACTGTCACGTAATTTCTTCCAACAGTTCATCCACTCAGGTGTCGACCCCCTAGGGGGTGACATCACTATTACAGGCAATTGCTCCGCCTCCACATCATTTTCCTCCTCATACATGTCGACACAAACGTACCGACACACAGCACACACACAGGAAATGCTCTGATAGAGGACAGGACCCCACTAGCCCTTTGGGGAGACAGAGGGAGAGTTTGCCAGCACACACCAGAGCGCTATATATATACAGGGATAACCTTATATAAGTGTTTTTCCCCTTATAGCTGCTGTATTGTTAATACTGCGCCTAATTAGTGCCCCCCTCTCTTTTTTAACCCTTTCTGTAGTGTAGTGACTGCAGGGGAGAGCCAGGGAGCTTCCCTCCAACGGAGCTGTGAGGGAAAATGGCGCCAGTGTGCTGAGGAGATCGGCTCCGCCCCTTTTTCGCGGACTTTTCTCCTGCTTTTTTATGGATTCTGGCAGAGGTTAAAATTCATCCATATAGCCCTGGGGGCTATATGTTATGTATTTTCGCCAGCCAAGGTGTTTTTATTGCTGCTCAGGGCGCCCCCCCCTAGCGCCCTGCACCCTCAGTGACCGAAGTGTGAAGTGTGCTGAGAAGCAATGGCGCACAGCTGCAGTGCTGTGCGCTACCTTGGTGAAGACAGGATGTCTTCTGCCGCCGATTTTCCGGACCTCTTCTTGCTTCTGGCTCTGTAAGGGGGCCGGCGGCGCGGCTCTGGGACCGGACTCCATGGCTGGGCCTGTGTTCGATCCCTCTGGAGCTAATGGTGTCCAGTAGCCTAAGAAGCCCAATCCACTCTGCACGCAGGTGAGTTCGCTTCTTCTCCCCTTAGTCCCTCGATGCAGTGAGCCTGTTGCCAGCAGGTCTCACTGAAAATAAAAAACCTAAAACTAAACTTTTCACTAAGCAGCTCAGGAGAGCCCCTAGTGTGCACCCTTCTCGTTTGGGCACAAAAATCTAACTGAGGCTTGGAGGAGGGTCATAGGGGGAGGAGCCAGTGCACACCAGGTAGTCCTAAAGCTTTACTTTTGTGCCCAGTCTCCTGCGGAGCCGCTATTCCCCATGGTCCTTACGGAGTTCCCAGCATCGACTAGGACGTCAGAGAAATGTCTTAAGGTGGGTACACACTTGCCGATAAAGTAAACAATGTCACTCATTTTGCCCTACCTGATTGACGTCGTTTACCATATCGACTAGTGTTTACGCTGTCCAACGGCGAGCGATGTGCGGCCCCGCGGGTCATTAACTACCCTCGCTGTCGGCCGTGCATGCAGCTCAATATGGACTGTCTTCCAAAAACTGCATGCACGGCCCGACCGCGGCGTGACGTCACTGAGCGATATTGTTTTCATATCGCTCAGTGTGTACGCACTGACGACGACTGCCCCAGCAGGGAAGTGAACACACTAGGCGGCGTTGCTCATAGAGCACATCACCTAGTGTGTACCCACCCTTAGGTGAGTAAAGTAGTTCAGTTTCTTCTGGTCTGTAACAAGCAGTCACACCCTTATTGTACCCTAGCTTTCCACAGTTGTGCTACACATCAGGAGGTGATGGGGACATTTTTTTTTTCTAGATGCTAAACCAAAAACATTTCTAGTATATATAGCATCTTCTAGATCTTTTCATATCTCATATTTATAATGGGTTTATAGACAAAATATTCACTGTGTAATAAGTAGGTGCTGTATAATTAACGGTTAATAAATACATAATACCAGGGCAAAGGTTGAACATAAACTTACTGTACATGTGAAGAGCCTCCTGGGTTCCCCATTGCTTCCCAGTTCCTGCAGACACTTGCACAAGGGAACCAGTGAAAGAAGGAGGTGGTTAACAGAGGAAGCCATGAGGAACTTGGCACTAGGGAAATAACTACCAAGTAACTTTGCCCATTGTCTAACATGTAAGTATACGATAATAGGATGGAAGAATATTTTAAGACAAATGAGTGCATCTTGTGGCCCTAAATACGTACGGTTACTGACCGCAATATCATGGGAGAACGTCATTTAATTGTTGCTACATTTCTATAAAGGCTACTTACTCTAGGAAGTTCTTTATTTCATCATTTATTATACTTTCAACGTCTTTGTACAAGTAGCATCATATTTTGTGACAAAAGCTATGTGATCAGTATAACTTACCGAGTGATCCCAATATGACTAAGATAGTTAAGATCCAAACAAGTACTCTAGAGATGTACCTGATAATAACCATCAAAATCATTGAAAGCACTGCAAAGAAAAGAGAGAAAAACATTGACTATATTCTACATGATATATCTATAATTTATTCTGCATTAAACTTTAGCTTCAAAGACTGGAGACCAACCATTTAAGATCCGGGAAATTCAATATTTTTTATAGATGCTAAAAAAGACTGTTACGGAGCTGAATAGGTAACCTAAAACCCAGGTACATAACCATTTTACCTTTTTGTTATTGTAAATTCAACATAAATGAAAATTCTAAATATGTCCACCATAGTTCTAGATCAAAAGAGCAGACAACGAGTGACTGACAGTTTGTCAACTCTGCAGAAATGCACTATGTAGATCATGTCACTATAGCCCTGATGAATGACGTTTCAGATTTGGGACATGCACAAGTTCCTATTATGACAGACCAAAAGATGGGTGAGGGACTTCAGGTGTCTGTAATGGACTGGGGAGATAAATGTTTATTTAAAGGGTTAGGGTTAAACGAATCATATTTCACCTTTATGGAAAATTTCTATTTTGTTTAATTGTCCTTATATTTGCAATGTACACATAAAATTATATTGTATTAAGGGGGACATGTACTAAGCAGTGATAAAAGTGGAGGAGTGCCAGTGGAAAAGTTGCCCATGGCAACCAATCAGCATTGACATAACATTTATAATTTGCATACTATAAAAGTATACAGAGCAGCTGATTGGTTGCCATGGGCAACTTCTCCACTAGCTCACTTCTCCACTTTTTTCACTGCTTAGTAAATGTCCCCCTAAATGATTTAAAGCAACAAAATAATTCACTTTATAATATTATTATCAATTTTGTGTAAAATAGTACTGAATGAGATGCCCCAAATATTTCCAGTGGTATAAAAGCAGAGACATGCTCTAAAAAATAAGATTTTACTTACCGATAAATCTATTTCTCGTAGTCCGTAGTGGATGCTGGGGACTCCGTCAGGACCATGGGGATTAGCGGCTCCGCAGGAGACAGGGCACAAAAATAAAGCTTTAGGATCAGGTGGTGTGCACTGGCTCCTCCCCCTATGACCCTCCTCCAAGCCTCAGTTAGGATACTGTGCCCGGACGAGCGTACACAATAAGGAAGGATTTTGAATCCCGGGTAAGACTCATACCAGCCACACCAATCACACCGTACAACTTGTGATCTGAACCCAGTTAACAGTATGACAACGTAGGAGCCTCTGAACAGACGGCTCACAACAATAACAACCCGATTTCTTTGAAACAATAACTATGTACAAGTATTGCAGACAATCCGCACTTGGGATGGGCGCCCAGCATCCACTACGGACTACGAGAAATAGATTTATCGGTAAGTAAAATCTTATTTTCTCTAACGTCCTAGTGGATGCTGGGGACTCCGTCAGGACCATGGGGATTATACCAAAGCTCCCAAACGGGCGGGAGAGTGCGGATGACTCTGCAGCACCGAATGAGAGAACTCCAGGTCCTCTTTAGCCAGGGTATCAAATTTGTAGAATTTTACAAACGTGTTCTCCCCCGACCACGTAGCTGCTCGGCAGAGTTGTAATGCCGAGACCCCTCGGGCAGCCGCCCAGGATGAGCCCACCTTCCTTGTGGAATGGGCCTTGACAGATTTAGGCTGTGGCAGGCCTGCCACAGAATGTGCAAGTTGAATTGTGCTACAAATCCAACGAGCAATCGTCTGCTTAGAAGCAGGAGCACCCAGCTTGTTGGGTGCATACAGTATAAACAGCGAGTCAGATTTTCTGACTCCAGCCGTCCTTGAAATATATATTTTCAATGCCCTGACAACGTCCAGCAACTTGGAATCCTCCAAATCGCTAGTAGCCGCAGGCACCACAATAGGCTGGTTCAGGTGAAACGCTGACACCACCTTAGGCAGAAAATGAGGACGCGTCGCAGTTCTGCCCTGTCCGAATGGAAAATCAGATATGGGCATTTATACGATAAAGCCGCCAATTCTGACACTCTCCTGGCTGAAGCCAGGGCCAGTAGCATGGTTACTTTCCATGTAAGATATTTCAAATCCGCCGATTTGAGTGGCTCAAACCAATGGGATTTGAGAAAATCCAAAACTACATTAAGGTCCCACGGAGCCACTGGGGGCACAACCGGTGGCTGTATATGTAGTACTCCTTTTACAAAAGTCTGGACTTCAGGAACTGAAGCCAATTCTTTCTGGAAGAAAATAGACAGGGCCGAAATTTGAACCTTAATGGACCCCAACTTGAGGCCCATAGACAATCCTGTTTGCAGGAAATGTAGGAATCGACCCAATTGAAATTCCTCCGTGGGGGCCTTCCTGGCCTCACACCACGCAACATATTTTCTCCAAATGCGGTGATAATGTTGTGCAGTCACCTCCTTCCTGGCTTTTACCAGTGTAGGAATGACCTCTTCCGGAATGCCTTTTTCCCTTAGAATTCGGCGTTCAACCGCCATGCCGTCAAACGCAGCCGCGGTAAGTCTTGGAATAGACACGGTCCCTGCTGAAGCAGGTCCCGTCTTAGAGGTAGAGGCCACGGATCTTCCGTGAGTATCTCCTGAAGTTCCGGGTACCAAGTTCTTCTTGGCCAATCCGGAGCCACGAGTATCGTTCTTACTCCCCTTTGCCGTATAATTCTCAGTACTTTTGGTATGAGAGGCAGAGGAGGAAACACATACACTGACTGGAACACCCACGGCGTTACCAGAGCGTCCACAGCTATTGCCTGAGGGTCTCTTGACCTGGCGCAATACCTGTCCAGTTTTTTGTTGAGGCGAGACGCCATCATGTCCACCTTTGGTTTTTCCCAACGGTTCACAATCATGTGGAAGACTTCTGGATGAAGTCCCCACTCTCCCGGGTGTAGATCGTGTCTGCTGAGGAAGTCTGCTTCCCAGTTGTCCACTCCCGGAATGAACACTGCTGACAGTGCTATCACATGATCTTCCGCCCAGCGAAGAATCCTTGCAGCTTCTGCCATTGCTCTCCTGCTTCTTGTGCCGCCCTGTCTGTTTACGTGGGCGACTGCCGTGATGTTGTCCGACTGGATCAACACCGGCTGACCCTGAAGCAGGGGTTTTGCCAGGCTTAGAGCATTGTAAATCGCTCTTAGCTCCAGTATATTTATGTGAAGAGACATCTCCAGGTTTGACCATACTCCCTGGAAGTTTCTTCCCTGTGTGACCGCTCCCCAGCCTCTCAGACTGGCATCCGTGGTCACCAGGACCCAGTCCTGTATGCCGAATCTGCGGCCCTCTAACAGATGAGCACTCTGCAACCACCACAGAAGAGACACCCTTGTCCGTGGCGACAAGGTTATCCGCTGATGCACCTGCAGATGCGATCCGGACCATTTGTCCAGCAGATCCCACTGAAAAGTTCGTGCGTGGAATCTGCCGAATGGAATCGCTTCGTAAGAAGCCACCATCTTTCCCAGGACTCTTGTGCATTGATGCACAGACACTTTCCCTGGTTTTAGGAGGTTCCTGACAAGTTCGGATAACTCCTTGGCTTTCTCCCCTGGAAGAAACACCTTTTTCTGAACCGTGTCCAGAATCATTCCCAGGAACAGCAGACGTGTCGTCGGGGTCAATTGAGATTTTGGAAAATTCAGAATCCACCCGTGCTGTTGCAGCACTATTTGGGTTAGTGCTACTACGTCCCCCAGCTGTTCCCTGGACCTTGCCCTTATCAGGAGATCGTCCAAGTAAGGGATAATTAATACGCCTTTTCTTCGTAGAAGAAACATCATTTCGGCCATTACCTTGGTAAAGACCCGAGGTGCCGTGGACAATCCAAACGGCAGCGTCTGAAACTGATAATGACAGTTTTGCACCACGAACCTGAGGTACCCTTGATGTGAAGGGCAAATTGGGACATGCAGGTAAGCATCCTTGATGTCCAGGGACACCATAAAGTCCCCTTCTTCCAGATTCGCTATCACTGCTCTGAGTGACTCCATCTTGAACTTGAATTTTTGTATGTACAGGTTCAAAGATTTCAGATTTAGAATAGGTCTTACCGAGCCGTTCGGCTTCGGTACCACAAATAGTGTGGAATAATACCCCTTTCCCTGTTGTAGGAGGGGTACCTTGACTATCACCTGCTGAGAATACAGCTTGTGAATGGCTTCCAATACCGTCGCCCTGTCTGAGGGAGACGTTGGCAGAGCAGACTTTAGGAACCGGCGAGGGGGAGACTTCTCGAATTCCAACCTGTAACCCTGAGATATTATCTGCAGGATCCAGGGGTCCACCTGTGAGTGAGCCCACTGTGCGCTGAAATTCTTGAGTCGACCCCCCACCGCCCCTGAGTCCGCTTGTAAAGCCCCAACGTCATGCTGAGGGCTTTGCAGAAGCCGGGGGGGGCTTCTGCTCCTGGGAAGAAGTTGCTTGGTGCACTCTCTTACCCTTTCCTTTGCCTCGGGGCAAATATGACTGTCCTTTCGCCCGCTTGTTCCTATAGGAACGAAAGGACTGCGGCTGAAAAGACGTTGTCTTTTTCTGTTGGGAGGGGACCTGAGGTAAAAAGGTGGATTTCCCGGCTGTTGCCGTGGCCACCAAATCCGATAGACCGACCCCAAATAATTCCTCCCCCTTATACGGCAATACTTCCATATGCCGTTTGGAATCCGCATCACCTGACCATTGTCGCGTCCATAAACTTCTTCTGGCAGATATGGACATCGCACTTACTCTCGATGCCAGAGTGCAAATATCCCTCTGTGCATCTCGCATATATAGAAATGCATCCTTTAAATGCTCTATAGTCAGTAAAATACTGTCCCTATCCAGGGTATCAATATTTTCAGTCAGGGAATCCGACCAAACCACCCCAGCACTGCACATCCATGCAGAGGCGATGGCTGGTCGCAGTATAACACCAGTATGAGTGTATATACTTTTCAGGGTAGTTTCCAGCCTCCTATCTGCTGGATCCTTGAGGGCGGCCGTTTCAGGAGACGGTAACGCCACTTGTTTTGATAAGCGTGTGAGCGCCTTATCCACCCTAGGGGGTGTTTCCCAGCGCGCCCTAACCTCTGGCGGGAAAGGATATAATGCCAATAACTTCTTTGAAATTAGCAGTTTTCTATCGGGGTTAACCCACGCTTCATCACACACTTCATTCAATTCGTCTGATTCAGGAAAAACTACAGGTAGTTTTTTCAGACCCCACATAATACCCCTTTTTGTGGTACATGCAGTATCAGAGATATGTAAAGCGTGTGGCCCTACTGGAAAATACGTTTGTTTCTTCACCGTCGACACTAGATTCGGTGTCCGTGTCTGGGTCTGTGTCGACCGACTGAGGTAAAGGGCGTTTTACAGCCCCTGACGGTGTCTGAGACGCCTGTACAGGTACTAACTGGTTTTCCGGCCGTCTCATGTCGTCAACTGATTTTTGTAATGTGCTGACATTATCACGTAATTCCATAAATAAAGCCATCCATTCCGGTGTCGACTCCCTAGGGGGTGACATCACCATTACCGGCAATTGCTCCGCCTCCACACCAACATCGTCCTCATACATGTCGACACACACGTACCGACACACAGCAGACACACAGGGAATGCTCTTATCGAAGACAGGACCCCACTAGCCCTTTGGGGAGACAGAGGGAGAGTTTGCCAGCACACACCCAAGCGCTATAAATATATAGGAACAACCCTATAGAAGTGTTGTCTCCCTTATAGCAGCTTAATATATATCAAAAACGCCAAAAAAAGTGCCCCCCCCTCTCTTTTTTACCTTGTTTCTGTAGTGCAGTGCAGGGGAGAGTCCTGGGAGCCTTCCTCGCAGCGGAGCTGAGCAGGAAAATGGCGCTGTGTGCTGAGGAGATAGGCCCCGCCCCCTATTTCGGCAGGCTCTTCTCCGGAGTTTGTGAGACCTGGCAGGGGTTAAATACATCCATATAGCCCCAAGGGCTATATGTGATGTATTTTTTAGCCAGAACAAGGTATTCTCATTGCTGCCCAGGGCGCCCCCTGCAGCGCCCTGCACCCTCCGTGACCGCTGGTGTGAAGTGTGTGACAACAATGGCGCACAGCTGCAGTGCTGTGCGCTACCTCATGAAGACTGAAAAGTCTTCTGCCGCCGGTTTCTGGACCTCTTTGCTTTTCGGCATCTGTAAGGGGGTCGGCGGCGCGGCTCCGGGACCGGACTCCATGGCTGGGCCTGTGTTCGATCCCTCTGGAGCTAATGGTGTCCAGTAGCCTAAGAAGCCAATCCATCCTGCACGCAGGTGAGTTCACTTCTTCTCCCTAAGTCCCTCGTTGCAGTGAGCCTGTTGCCAGCAGGACTCACTGAAAATAAAAAACCTAAAAACTTTTTCTAAGCAGCTCTTTAGGAGAGCCACCTAGATTGCACCCTGCTCGGACGGGCACAAAAACCTAACTGAGGCTTGGAGGAGGGTCATAAGGGGAGGAGCCAGTGCACACCACCTGATCCTAAAGCTTTATTTTTGTGCCCTGTCTCCTGCGGAGCCGCTAATCCCCATGGTCCTGACGGAGTCCCCAGCATCCACTAGGACGTTAGAGAAAAACAAAAAACAAAGGCAAAGGTAGATAATAATCTGAGTAGACATACTACTGCTGAGAAGTATGTTTGTCCATCTGAAATTTGAGAGCATAAATATTAGCTATGTTATGCTGTAAATTGCAAAGGCAAGCTTTGCTGGCTAGATCTAGTGATGTGCGGATACTGCAAATGACTGCTTATTATACAGATGACAATGTGTCAGTAGTGTTATAGGTGGCCTTTTGCATCAGACATTACTACTGGCTGGTAACTACAGTATCGATTTTACCTCATAGCTTTGCCTGGAGATCATATGAAATGCTCAATACCCAGTGTATACAAGCACAAAAATAAATGTCAATGTGTGTGGAGATGCAATCAAGCTAAAACTACTCTGTAATTTAGAGATGCACAAATACTATTTTATTCCACAAAGACAACCTTGCTGAAGCTCTGAAAGAATAGTAATAACCTTCTGTTCTACCTTCTTAAAATGTCTTGTAATAAAAAGGAGTGAGACTTTGTATGAAACTTAAGGGCCCTGCACACTCGGCAACTGGTCGCCAAGCTGCCCGACAACCCGGCGGCAGGGGGGGGTGGTGGTGGGGGGTGACGGGGGGAGTGAAGTTTCTTCACTCACCCCGTCACCCGACCCCATAGCCCTGCATGCTAATATGGACGAGACTGTCCATATTGGCTTGCAGGTATGAACGAGCCGGCATCAACAATGAACAAGTGCGGAACCGCACATAGTTCATCATTGGTGCCTACACACTGAAAGATATGAACAATAACTTGTTCATTAATGAACGAGATCGTTCATATCTTTCAGTGAAATCTTTAAGTGTGTAGGGCCCATTACAGAAGCAGCTAATAGAATAGTGCAAACTCTGGTAAAGGATATTCAACAATAATTGTCAGTAAAAATCATAGCAATATAAATATAACTAACCTATGCACATAAAACAGTGCCTTATCATTCCAGCTATAAGAATACTAGGTACTAAAATCCTTCTAAAACACATACACAGTATATTTGAAATTCATATGTAATGATATTTGACAGCAGTAACTATGGATATGGTGAAGCGTTCTAGCTAGAACTCTTATGTACAAATAGTGGTCTTATAAAGGAAATTGGTACTCTGTAGTCAATGTGACCCTGGTTAGAAAGGGACAATCTTGCAGGGCAAAAAAACCTACTTGCTACTGGAAAATATATTATTGCACTTAAAGTAGTCTTCCATTGTATTTAATACATATACTAAGTGTACTCCCTTCACAATAATAGTACTTAACTAATCACTGGAGACCAACCACAATTACCTATAACTAGCACCCAGCAGCAGACATCTTCTGCTCCTTGTGCCTACTAGCCCAGAGCCACACACCCCACCCATGCCACGCTTGTTAGCAGCTAACCCAAGTAAAGGCATGCCTTAAAGAAATGAAAGACAATGAGTAAGTGATGCTACATATCTCACTCATACTGTGTTTTAGAAGTCCCTAAACTAGACTCCCTAGATTATGCGTCTCTGTTATCACATCTTAGCACCTGGATACAGGGCGGGGATGCCGGCACTTTACAATGGGCATTTCTCCAGTGCTACTATCCGGGCCTCTCTCCGGTACAGGTTTTGTTGAGTGGGAATGTTTCTCGCTATTCTCCCCCTATTGTCTTCCAGGCCATGAAGATATGGCTCGCTTTGAAAGGCCTGCTCGGGTTTGCTGGTTTGGACCCGGACACTCCCCTCTGGCACTCTCCTTCTTTACCTGAGCTGGGAGCTCTTGAGGGCGGGGTGGTGTGGGCTCCATACTCCATAGTCTCCCATATCCCAATTATACAGTGATGGTACATTGAAGTCGTTTCAGCAATTAAAAGAGGAATTTGGTTTACCCAATTCTTACTTTTTTAGGTTCCTGCAGCTCCGGCATGCCCTGCAGTCGCAATTCCGGGACTCGCCCCCGGCGCTCCTTCATTTCCCCATAAAGACCTTTTTAAGCTCGCTGGGACGGGTTAAGGTGATTTCTTTTACCTACTTGTACCTATTAAAAACACTTCACGCAGGCCCTCTTTCGGGACTCCGTGAGCGCTGGGAGGGTGATTTGGGCCCCATTGGCGAGGAGGATTGCGAGCTTGCCCTGGAATACCCAAGTGTGGTGACCAAGTCACTCCGATTTCAACAAATACAGCTCTTTATCTTGCATAGATCCTATATGACACCGGCTCGATTGGCCAGGTTTGGGGCTGGCAATGCAGCTACCTGCCCTAAATGCGGGGCCGCTGGGGGATCCTTTTGGCACCTGGTGTGGGAGTGTCCGTCCATTCAGGTGTTTTGGTCTGGGGTCGGGTCGATTCTGGAACACATGGGGATGCCTGGGAATGTGTTGACTCAGAGATTTTGTATACTGGGAATGGGGGTCCTGCCTCGGGGTCCAAGTGGGAAGGCCTTTATGCTCGTAGTATTTGTGCCCTAGCCAAAGTGTGCATCGCACGGACATGGATGGCCACACGTTGCCCTTCTATATCGGCATTTAAGGCCCTGGTCAACGACACTCTCCTTAAAGACCGCTATAAATACATGAAAAATAATGCCATGTTTAAATATGAGAAAATATGGTCCCCTTGGATTAACTCTGTATACTCCTCCCCCACCCTTGCGCTATGAGAAGCACGGCGCCATGATAGCAGTGCGCGTTATGGGTTTATGCAATACCAGGCTGTGATATTACTCGCTACTCTATACACCTCACATTTAATTTTATGTTATCGTATTACTGCCTCTTGTTGTTCTTTCTTTCTCTTCCTTTTCTTTCTTTTTCTGTTTTTTTTTATTAGTGTTTTAGGAGTTTATGTAGGCTATGTTACGGTCTACTAGGTGGAGATGTTACTGTTAAATAATTGGGGAGAAAAATTAAAAATGTCTATTATGTGTTCTATAAACTGTTCACGGACATTAGTTCTTCCTTGCATCGTGAGCTTGGTGACAATACGGGAGCAAGTATACATGTGATGTACTGTATCATGTACCTGGGGTTCACACGTGCTCTAAACTGATGTAATGCTTATCCTGTATTACCTGACTTCTCATGTTTCATGATATGTCTGTACTACTGATCCTTTTTTGAATAAAAACATTCTATTTAAAAAAAAACTAGACTCCCTAGGTCCCAAGTGGTAACAAAGGCCCCGTGGATGTAGTTCTCACCAGCTATTCTTATGTAACCTAAATAACGAAGGCTAGAAAACAAGTAGTATTTAAGACACAAAAAATACCTTAGAACAGAGTTAACTAAGCATGTCAAAATAAATACTCCTGTGACAAGCTTAGATGTGTCTCTGCCCTAAAAGCAAAGTATATGTTCAAATTTGAAAATGGTGAAAAGACTATACTATACAGTAATATTGAGTCTACTTTGCAAAACTCCATGTTGGGATATCACTGCACGTGCCATATTGTTGTACTAATAATAAATCTTAAGACACCAAATAATTGCATCCAATAGGGAAAACCCTGTCTGCTGACAGCATCCAAAAATACCAGCAGTAGGAAGTTTATGACTTTTTTTGTCTAATGACATTGGTGCCTGCAGGACATCATTCAGATGTGATGTTCCACTTACACTGCAAGAGGGATTTCTGTCATAGCAGACTACAGAGCAGTCTGACAATTTCAAATAGGTTTTGTTTGTTTTTTTGAACCATAGACAAATTCTAAAATGTTATCTTGAAAACAAGCATTGTATTTACTATAATTAACACTCATTTTAATTGGCCTGTGAAGTAATGCATTCTGAAGACTCACAGTGAGACAGGTATTGTTTTAGGGACAAAGAAAGAATAATATAGAGGGCCATCTGGTAAATTTTAACCTTGGAAATGAGATAATGTCACCGTACAAAAATATGAATTTTCAAAGTGCTTTTAACTGGCATGGTCAGATCAACCACGCCGCCCCACTGTGTACCCCTGTTTTTGATGAGGAGATATGTTCTGCAGATGTGCATAATATAATATTTAAATAACATACTTTTTAATCTTTATTAAAAAAAAACAACAACCATATGAACGGTCTTAAAGGGAAAAATAGCGCAGTGGTCAGTGCAAGGAATATCTAAAGGAAAGCTAGCATTCAGGAACAATTTTAATATTTTGTCATCTATACATATCAATGTAGGTATATAGCTATGGACAAATGTGCGCAATAAAACTTAAAATGCAGCCACACTCAGTGCATAATAGTAGACATCCACAATGTACTTATACAGAACTTATATCATACAAAAGATATGCACCGAAATAGGCGCTCTCAAAGTCACCAGATTCCAAAAAGAGAAAAGGGTGTAGAATAATAAACAAATGGTGAATCACCCTAGAGATATGTAAAATACAACCACCACCGTTTTAGGTTCAAATTATGTAGCATTCAGGACATAAACGTCACCACATGAAATTCAGTCGGTAATCTGAAAGATAAACAACTCCCCTTCTAACAAGTGTTTATGGAAAAAGGGAGAAGCAGGACATAGTGCAAATTATCCTTGGGTAACATACAATTTAATGTACAGGTTGCACTTACAAACAGATGTAAATAAAAAGCATATCAAATATTCTTCATACGGCACACAGCACCAAGCAACAGCTTTCTAGTCAGACCCCTTATGATCATGATGTGCTGGAAAACAGACTGGACCTTCCACTCCGGATGTTTGGATCCAGTAAATAAGTGTCCACCATAAAAGCTTACAGCTGAAGGAGCCCAGGAGTCCACAGTATTAGAGCTACGCTTAACGCGTTTCAGACAAACTTAGTCCTTCATCAGAAGTGTCTGGAGAATATTTGATATGCTTTTTATTTACATCCGTTTGTAAGTGCAACCTGAACATTACATTTTCTATTACACAAGGATAATTTGCATCATTCAGACCTAATTGCACGCTAGGTTTTTTCGCTGCGCTGCAATCAGGTCAGAACTGCGTATGCACCGCAATGCGCAGACGCGTTGTACAAGTACAAAGCGGATCGTTGCCCAGCGATGGATTGTACGAGATCGCAAGGAGATTGACCGGAAGAAGGCGTTTGTGGGTGGAAACTGACCGTTTTCTGGTAGTGTTTGAAAAAATGCAGGCTTGTCCAAGCGTTTGCAGGACGGCTGTCTGACATCAATTCCGTCCTCGGACAGGCTGAAGTGATCGCAGCGGCTGAGTAAGTTCTGGGCTACTCAGAAACTGCACAAAACTTTTTTGTACCGGACGGCTGCACATGCGATTGCACACTTGCAAAGCAAAAATACACTCCCCTATGGGCGACGACTATCTGCTCTCAGCAGTGCAAAAATCCCCTAGTGAGCGATCAGGTCTGAATGACCCCTATGTTCTGCTTCTCCCTTTTTCCATAAACACTTGTTGGAAGGGGAGTTTTATATCTTTCAGATTACCGACTGAATGACCGATTTATGTCCTGAATGCTACATAATTTGAACCTAAAACTGTGATTATTCTATTTTACATATCTCTAGGGTGATACACCATTTGTTTATTGTCCCACATTCTTTTCTCTTTTTGGAATCTGGTGACTTTGAGGGCGCCTATTTCGACGCATATCAAACAGGACAAAAAAAGTAGCACTCTCCCCTGCAAATCTTAAATTGATAATCCCTCCCAAAAAGCTCTGTGCCCGACATGCAATGAGATGTATAGAACAGAAAATGCAATACATGCAAATAAGACACTACTAGCACAATGTGGTATAGAAAAAGGCACCGTTGATAAAAAGCAGCTCACTATAAAAGATAGCTGATGAAAGTTGGTGCGCGCAGATATACATTTTTCTTAAAACAAAACTATATTTATAAAATCGTTACAAAACTGATTTGGAAATTGTGCATAAAATCTGGGAAATTTGCAGTGATTCTGAAATGATTTGTAAGCACACTTACAAATGCCACAAAGTGATCAGTGGAAAAACAAAAACAATGCACATTTTCACATATCCCACTTCAGTATAGCCCATGAAGTATAATATAAATTTGTTAAGTCTCCTAAAACAGAGCTACACAATTAAGTCTAATAATTAGAAAAACCGTTACCTAGTGACAAAAAGCAAAGTCCAATTATAATTTCTTTGCTGGTCATTACTCCACTAATCAGCCTGTGTAGGACACTATTGTCACTGACAAAAGTGATCAGGGCTTCTGCAAACTTGGCATAGCAGGAAATGTTCACAGGAGCACAGCGATGGAAGAATGGAATAGGTGCACTGGTGACACAAGGAGAAAAAAAAAACAAAAAAGAAAAAAAAATTACTCCTACCGAAATATAAAATGAAAAAAATGTCACATCAACACACAAATGGAAAGGTGAATGGAAGCCACATTCCTGACTGTAACAATATCAAGATATTGTGGTCAATAGTCTAGATCTCTTTTAAAAGCAATAATGAAGGAATTTGGAGGAGGAAAATGGTAGGTGGTGGTTGGAAATGTCGTCAATGGGACCGAATGGATGTGAAAGCCAAGACTAAAAACAGTCACAAAAAGGGGAGGAGTGCAATTTAAAGGAACTAGTGTTTGACCAATATAAAATATTTGATTCATATAAAAAGATTTATACAATAAGAAATGAGACTTGCTTCCCAGTATCTTCCATGCATCAATTTGTTCTTCTACAAATATTTCACCCAGTTATAAAGCTCATGCTTGTTGTTTCCTTTTACATTATCTACTTACCTTTATTGTGCATGGCAAATTAGCTCATGTATTATTGCAGTAAATCCTCCTGTACAAATAATACTATGTTTAGATAGAATTATTTAACCAATAAGAGAGAAGTGTGATGCCTACCTACTATTTCTTAACAATAACTGGTTTCTTAACAAAACCTAAACTATAATAATTAATGGAATGCGGATGGTGGTCAACTGTATCACCAAACTCTGTTACTAAGGGGTTTATTTACTAAGCCTTGGAGAGGGAGATAAAGTGGATAGAGCTAAAGTCCCAACACATCAGCTCCTGGCATTTTTTTAAACACAGCCTGTGACATGGCAGCTAGGAGCTGATTGGCTGGTACTTTATCTTCATCAAAGGCTTAGTAAATAGATCACATAGTGACAAAGAGCCCAGTTTATTATTATATAGAAAAATTGTCCTTTTCTTACATAAAATTCTTAAACAAATGATGAAACATCCAGCTATCAAACACCTGCATCACAATGTAAAAATAAGTGAACTCAAACTTCTTTGAAGGTCTACCCATTGCCGATTGCTCATTTACAAAAAAGGTACACATATGGTTTTCAGCATAAATATATTTAACAGTGTCCACATTTTTCAAGTAGATATTTAGTTTATTTTAACTGGACTGATGGCACAAGCTTTCTGGAGACTGATCATGCATTACCATCCCTTCAGCCGTCATAAAGATAATCTAAACCAAGTCAAGCACACCATCACACAGTGCAGCTACATTTACAGGCAAGACAACAGTTCTAGCTAGTAGGTTGTATTTGCAATTAATGTCATGACCCAACAGGGAAGAAATGTTACTGTAGACAGGAAAGAGTAAGTATAAAATAATGGTGGAAAACACCTTAATTGTGTATACAAATACTTAAATCAGGCATGTCCAAACTGCGGTCCTCCAGCTGTTGAGAAACTACACATCCCAGCATGCCCTGACACAGCTTTAGCATTCTCTGACAGCAAAACTGTGTGAGAGCATGCTGGGATATGTAGTTTCACAACAGCTGGAGGGCCACAGTTTGGACATGCCTGACTTAAATGCAACAGTGAATATTAAGTAAAACCACCACTGTAACTACTGTGCATGTTTAGTTCCTTTAAAATATTATAGTGAAACAATGCTATGTTTTACCAGAAATAACCGCCCTGTTACTATCGCCAAAACATCATCATTCTATAGTTTGTCTGTGTAGACAGCTCACCACATTTCAAAACTTTGAAAGCATGGCTGTAATAGTAAAAATCCGTACATAGATTTATCTTATAGGCAGAAAAATATGCCCCCGTTATAACGAACACAATATCACAAAATGTAGTTGCCACGTACGGATCAAGACAAATTCACCACTGTTTTGTAATGAAAACCTAGCTGATAATTCAACTCAACTCATTTTATTAAGAGCCAGTGTTATTTTTTTTTTTTATTATGAAAACCTATGAGAAAGAACTATCATTTATCTTGTTAACCTATGTTGGAAAATTAAATGATACACAGCTACAGATTTTTTCATTGTATTTTTATAGTGCCATTTATGGGACATTATTATGGAATGGCTCTTGAACAGGTACATCACAACTGTATCTGCAACAGCTGGAAATTATGAACACTTGTTTATCACAAAGCGATAGAATTATAAGGACAACTCAATGACCTCTTAGTTGAGCATACATGGCTTCCTCCTCTTTACACCACCTCTCTGTAGTTAAACTCTCCTTTATCACAAGGTTTGTTTTCTTCACTTAAAGTGTAAAAAAATTAATGTAATCCACAACAACAAACACTGTTCATAACACCACTCTTGCTGTGTCACCAGATTTGGATTGGGTTTAGGCCTCATACCACATGGCACTAGCTACATGTGTACTTCTGACTTTTTAATTGTGGTAAATACTGTACAAGACATGCAAATGGAGCTAAATATAGAATGGTTTATTTTTAATGACCAATTGGCACTTTTACTAGCATTCCTGTTACATTCTCTGGTATTTACGAAAGGTAACAGAAGGGACATAATTACTCCCTCAAAAAACTTGATCAAATGCTAGTAATAGAATAGCTTGTGGTTTTGCTTAAATATTTGCAAAAACACAAATACCAGTGGGCATGAGGCCTTAGTATGGCCTTTTAAAGAACACATTAACATTTATTCACTATTGCTCCCCTAATCACTTCATTACAAGATTCCAGCAATGAAGGAATACAATTTTAGGAGACATCAGCATATAATCGAAACTCATTTGTATTTATCACAACCATTTCCATTTTCAGCCCAGATCATTTCAAGCCAAGTTAGTGACTTTCTGGCTATGCATTACTGCATGATTTAGTAATACATATACCTATTTCCGTTTACTTTAACATTTCGAAGGAATTAATTCTCTTATTTTCTAAATAACAAAATTGGTTAACGTCTAAGCTTTCTTTTTTTGTAGAGTGACTGTCCAAACGCCAGAGTTCCTTTAGCCAGCTCATCCTGCACACTCTAATATCCATTTGACTCCATTGCACAATGATGAAATTGCAGTTCCCTTTTGCGGTGTGTGTGTAATCCATGGTTCCCAAACTTTTTTGAATCACGGCGCCCTAGAGTATCAGAATGTATTTTGCACAGCACCCCTACGCCAAAAATTTCTTACTGAGAAATTTTGAAAAGAATATTACATTAAGTAAATTGTGTTGATTTGTCATCCTTAGGTTGTTGTGTTGTGAGGGACCATATTTGCTTCTGTTTGTCCATATATTTTATGACTGAGCCACCAGCACTGGTTTTGCCCATCACATTGACCATAAATAATTTGAATTGGTCCTGGACTACAAATCCAATGCGCCCCTACAAGTGTCCCGAGGCACCCCAGGGTGCCACAGCACACAGTTTGTGAACCACTGATGTAAACTATTATTTCAGTATTTAGATTATTTCAGACCTTAATGAACATTTTAGACTAACTTGCTTGTTTCCTAATTTCTTAGAACTAAAAAAAGTCAATAACAATATTTTCTATAAATATTTTTTCACTTTCAACGTCTGCATTTCTTTTGCATTTAGCTATTTGTTAGTTTCTTGGTTTATGTGGTTGTTTATAAACAATTCGGTATCTACAAAATGTCCTGTACTACTTTATTTTTACAAATATTTGTTTTTGGTCTCCTTAATTCTTAGGATAGAGTTAACTTGCTAAAACCTTACATTACGCTTCTATCGCTGCAATATGATTATTTGGATGAGAGACCTATGTTCTCAAATTATGCTATTATCACAACACGTTTTAGCACACCTCCTAACTGTCACGATTTTTGTGGGACTGCAATACAAAGGTGTTTGGGGTGGGGGGGGGGGGGGGGGCAGTTGGGAGGCTCCTGTCACTCACTGCTCTGCTTAGTGCAGAGCAGAACAACTCATCTATACCGGGAGACAGAGGTTACAGGAGGCATGGCCAGCAGCCGGCTGGCCATGTTTCCACTGTGACTAAAATGGGAGACCGTGGCCGCGATCGCAGCACCACCACCACGAAGCCCCACCCCCCTTTCTACGCCACACAGAAGGTCCCTATTTACCTCCCGTGAATGTTGGGAGGTATGGTTTTAATGCAAAAGCAACCAGTGGCTCTTCAGTTATTACAGACTATTGGGAATTGTGGTCCGGTAACACAGGAAGAGTCACAGGTTACAGATCTCTGCTTTTTAAGTGCGTCATACCCTTTGATAATGTAATCATATAGAACAAAACAACAATCTATAGAGGAAATACAGTAACATGTAAATGACAACTTGTATTTCAGATGCAGAATGTATGCATTAAGGCTAGTCATTGAGACTAGGAGCACAGTGGGGCAGTACAGAGATGCACGCTCACACTTATAATTCTCTTTTTATGTTTGTTTCTTTTGCCACTAAAATAATTTTTTGCATAATTTCTAACTTCTACAGATGTAGTCATGCTCATCTATCCTCCATGTGGTGTGTAGTGCAAAAAACTAGTTGCATTACGTTTGCCTGCGCCTTGTCGCAGCGTGGTGTATTCAGTTACAGTGTAATGAATTAAGTCTCTGTTGGGTGCAATACTGGTGTTCGTTCACCAGGTGTTGCTTTTGAAAACCACCATTGCGTATGTGTGAAGTCTCTATTGTAAAGTCAAACGATGTTTGTAGTTTAAGTACTACGTTTTTTTTAGATGATCTATACATTAAGTAGAAATCTGAACACAGAAACAGACTGGCTCAGCGTCTTCAATGCACACAAAAAGCACATTTCAGAGATCCACACAGCTCTTTCAAAGAAAAAAAAATAAGAATTTACTTACCGATAATTCTATTTCTCGGAGTCCGTAGTGGATGCTGGGGTTCCTGAAAGGACCATGGGGAATAGCGGCTCCGCAGGAGACAGGGCACAAAAAGTAAAGCTTTAGGATCAGGTGGTGTGCACTGGCTCCTCCCCCTATGACCCTCCTCCAAGCCTCAGTTAGGATACTGTGCCCGGACGAGCGTACACAATAAGGAAGGATTTATGAATCCCGGGTAAGACTCATACCAGCCACACCAATCACACTGTACAACCTGTGATCTGAACCCAGTTAACAGTATGATAACAGCGGAGCCTCTGAAAGATGGCTCACAACAATAATAACCCGATTTTTGTAACTATGTACAAGTATTGCAGATAATCCGCACTTGGGATGGGCGCCCAGCATCCACTACGGACTCCGAGAAATAGAATTATCGGTAAGTAAATTCTTATTTTCTCTATCGTCCTAGTGGATGCTGGGGTTCCTGAAAGGACCATGGGGATTATACCAAAGCTCCCAAACGGGCGGGAGAGTGCGGATGACTCTGCAGCACCGAATGAGAGAACTCCAGGTCCTCCTTAGCCAGGTTATCAAATTTGTAGGATTTTACAAACGTGTCTGCCCCTGACTAAATAGCCGCTCGGCAAAGTTGTAAAGCCGAGACCCCTCGGGCAGCCGCCCAAGATGAGCCCACCTTCCTTGTGGAATGGGCATTTACTTATTTTGGCTGTGGCAGGCCTGCCACAGAATGTGCAAGCTGAATTGTATTACACATCCAACTAGCAAAAGTCTGCTTAGAAGCAAGAGCACCCAGTTTGTTGGGTGCATACAGGATAACAGCAAGTCAGTTTTCCTGACTCCAGCCGTCCTGGAACCTATATTTTCAGGGCCCTGACCACATCTAGCAACTTGGAGTCCTCCAAGTCCCTAGTAGGCGCAAGACACCACAATAAGCTGGTTCAGGTGAAACACTGACACCACCTTAGGGAGAGAACTGGGGACGAGTCCGCAGCTCTGCCCTGTCCGAATGGACAAACAGATATGGGCTTTTTTGAGAAAAAAACCACCAATTTGACACTCGCCTGGTCCAGGCCAGGTCCAAGAGCATGTTCACTTTTCATGTGAGATGCTTCAAATCCACAGATTTGACTGGTTTTAAACCAATGTGTTTTGAGGAATCCCAGAACTACGTTGAGATCCCACAGTGCCACTGGAGGCACAAAAGGGGGTTGTATATGCAATACTCCCTTGACAAACTTCTGGACTTCAGGAACTGAAGCCAATTCTTTCTGGAAGAAAAATCGACAGGGACGAAATTTGAACCTTAATGGACCCCAATTTGAGGCCCATAGACACTCCTGTTTGCAGGAAATGCAGGAATCGACCGAGTTGAAATTTCTTCGTGGGGCCTTCCTGGCCTCACACCACGCAACATATTTTCGCCACATGTGGTGATAATGTTGTGCGGTCACCTCCTTTCTGGCTTTGACCAGGGTAGGAATGACCTCTCCCTGAATGCCTTTTCCCTTAGGATCCGGCGTTCCACCGCCATGCCGTCAAACGCAGCTGCGGTAAGTCTTGGAACAGACATGGTACTTGCTGAAACAAGTCCCTTCTTAGCGGCAGAGGCCATAAGTCCTCTGTGAGCATCTCTTGAAGTTCCGGGTACCAAGTCCTTCTTGGCCAATCCGGAGCCATGAGTATAGTTCTTACTCCTCTACGTCTTATAATTCTCAGTACCTTAGGTATGAAAAGCAGAGGATGGAACACATACACCGACTGGTACACCCACGGTGTTACCAGAACGTCCACAGCTATTGCCTGAGGGTCTCTTAACCTGGCGCAATACCTGTCCCGTTTTTTGTTCAGACGGGACGCCATCATGTCCACCTTTGGTAATTCCCAACGGTTTACAATCATGTGGAAAACTTCCTCATGAAGTTCCCACTCTGCCGGGTGGAGGTCGTGCCTACTGAGGAAGTCTGCTTCCCAGTTTCCATTCCCGGAATGAAACACTGCTGACAGTGCTATCACATGATTTTCCGCCCAGCGAAAAGTCCTTGCAGTTTTTGCCACTGCGCTCCTGCTTCTTGTGCCGCCCTGTCTATTTACGTGGGCGACTGCCGTGATGTTTTATCCCACTGGATCAATACCGGCTGACCTTGAAGCAGAGGTCTTGCTAAGCTTAGAGCATTATAAATTTACCCTTAGCTATATTTATGTGGAGAAAAGTCTCCAGACTTGATCACACTCCCTGGAAATTTTTTCCTTGTGTGACTGCTCCCCAGCCTCTCGGGCTGGCCTCCGTGGTCACCAACATCCAAAACTGAATGCCGAATCTGCGGCCCTCTAGAAGATGAGCACTCTGTAACCACCACAGGAGAGACACCCTTGTCCTTGGATATAGGGTTATCCGCTGATGCATCTGAAGATGCGATCCGGACCATTTGTCCAGTAGATCCCACTGAAAAGTTCTTGCATGAAATCTGCCGACTGGAATTGCTTCGAAGGAAGTCACCATTTTTTTACCATGGCCCTTGTGCAATGATGCACTGATTTTAGGAGGTTCCTGACTAGCTCGGATAACTCCCTGGCTTTCTCTTCCGGGAGAAACACCTTTTTCTGGACTGTGTCCAGAATCATCCCTAAGCACAGGAGACTTGTTGTCGGGATCATGCTACTCCGACCTCCAACTGTTCCCTGGACTTTGCCCTTATCAGGAGATCGTCCAAGTAAGGGATAATTAAGACGCCTTTTCTTCGAAGAAGAACCATCATTTCGGCCATTACCTTGGTAAAGACCCGGGGTGCCGTGGACAATCCAAACGGCAGCGTCTGAAACTGATAGTGACAGTTCTGTACCACGAACCTGAGGTACCCTTTGTGATAAGGGCAAATTTGGGACATGGAGGTAAGCATCCCTGATGTCTCGGGACACCATATAGTCCCCTTCTTCCCGGTTCGTTATCACTGCTCTGAGTGACTCCATCTTGATTTGAACCTTTGTAAGTGTTCAAATTTTTTTTTTTTTTTTTTTTTTTTTTTTAGATTTAGAATAGGTCTCACCTAGCCTTCTGGCTTCAGTACCACAATATAGTGTGGAATAATACCCCTTTTCTTGTTGTAGGAGGGGTAATTTAATTATCACCTGCTGGGAATACAGCTCGTGAATTGTTTCCCATACTGCCTCCTTGTCGGAGGGAGACCTTGGTAAAGCAGACTTCAGGAGCCTGCGCAGGGGAAACGTCTCGACATTCCAATCTGTACCCCTGGGATACTACTTGTAGGATCCAGGGGTCCTGTACGGTCTCAGCGTCATGCTGAGAGCTTGTCAGAAGCGGTGGAACGCTTCTGTTCCTGGGAATGGGCTGCCTGCTGCAGTCTTCTTCCCTTTCCTCTATCCCTGGGCAGATATGACTCTTATAGGGACGAAAGGACTGAAGCTGAAAAGACGGTGTCTTTTTCTGCAGAGATGTGACTTAGGGTAAAAAACGGTGGATTTTCCAGCAGTTGCCGTGGCCACCAGGTCCGATGGACCGACCCCAAATAACTCCTCTTCCTTTATACGGCAATACACCTTTGTGCCGTTTGGAATCTGCATCACCTGACCACTGTCGTGTCCATAAACATCTTCTGGCAGATATGGACATCGCACTTACTCTTGATGCCAGAGTGCAAATATCCCTCTGTGCATCTCGCATATATAGAAATGCATCCTTTAAATGCTCTATAGTCAATAAAATACTGTCCCTGTCAAGGGTATCAATATTTTTAGTCAGGGAATCCGACCAAGCCACCCCAGCTCTGCACATCCAGGCTGAGGCGATCGCTGGTCGCAGTATAACACCAGTATGTGTGTATATACTTTTTATGATATTTTCCAGCCTCCTGTCAGCTGGCTCCTTGAGGACGGCCCTATCTATAGACGGTACCGCCACTTGTTCTGATAAGCGTGTGAGCGCCTTATCCACCCTAAGGGGTGTTTCCCAACGCGCCCTAACTTCTGGCGGGAAAGGGTATACCGCCCATATTTTCTATCGGGGGGAACCCACGCATCATCACACACTTCATTTAATTTATCTGATTCAGGAAAAACTACGGTAGTTTTTTCACATCCCACATAATACCCTCTTTTGTGGTACTTGTAGTATCAGAAATATGTAACACCTCCTTCATTGCCCTTAACGTGTGGCCCTAATAAGGAATACGTTTGTTTATTCACCGTCGACACTGGATTCAGTGTCCCTGTCTGTGTCTGTGTCGACCGACTAAAGTAAACGGGCGTTTTAAAACCCCTGACGGTGTTTTTGAGACGTCTGGACCGGTACTAATTGTTTGTCGGCCGTCTCATGTCGTCAACCGACCTTGCCGCGTGTTGACATTATCACGTAATTCCCTAAATAAGCCATCCATTCCGGTGTCGACTCCCTAGAGAGTGACATCACCATTACAGGCAATTGCTCCGCCTCCTCACCAACATCGTCCTCATACATGTCGACACACACGTACCGACACACAGCACACACACAGGGAATGCTCTGATAGAGGACAGGACCTACTAGCCCTTTGGAGAGACAGAGGGAGAGTTTGCCAGCACACACCAAAAACGCTATAATTATATAGGGACAACCTTATATAAGTGTTTTCCCTTATAGCATCTTTTTTATATATTTCTAACGCCAAATTAGTGCCCCCCCTCTCTGTTTTAACCCTGTTTCTGTAGTGCAGTGCAGGGGAGAGCCTGGGAGCCTTCCCTCCAGCCTTTCTGTGAGGGAAAATGGCGCTGTGTGCTGAGGAGATAGGCCCCGCCCCTTTTTCGGCGGCCTCGTCTCCCGCTCTTAACGGATTCTGGCAGGGGTTAAATATCTCCATATAGCCCCCGGAGGCTATATGTGAGGTATTTTTAGCCAAAAATAGGTTTTCATTGCCTCCCAGGGCGCCCCCCTTCCAGCGCCCTGCACCCTCAGTGACTGCCGTGTGAAGTGTGCTGAGAGGAAATGGCGCACAGCTGCAGTGCTGTGCGCTACCTTAAGAAGACTGAGGAGTCTTCATGCCGCCGATTCTGGACCTTCTTCTTGTTTCAGCATCTGCAAGGGGGCCGGCGGCGAGGCTCCGGTGACCATCCAGGCTGTACCTGTGATCGTCCCTCTGGAGCTAATGTCCAGTAGCCAAAGAAGCCAATCCATCCTGCACGCAGGTGAGTTCACTTCTTCTCCCCTAAGTCCCTCGTTGCAGTGATCCTGTTGCCAGCAGGACTCACTGTAAAATAAAAAACCTAAGCTAAACTTTTCTAAGCAGCTCTTTAGGAGAGCCACCTAGATTGCACCCTTCTCGGCCGGGCACAAAAATCTAACTGAGGCTTGGAGGAGGGTCATAGGGGGAGGAGCCAGTGCACACCACCTGATCCTAAAGCTTTACTTTTTGTGCCCTGTCTCCTGCGGAGCCGCTATTCCCCATGGTCCTTTCAGGAACCCCAGCATCCACTAGGACGATAGAGAAAATGGATTACTCAGCAATAGAGTTGGGAGACACAGCACTATAAAAAATAATAATTACAAAACAATTACAATGAGCAATATCACTGCAGGTGTCAGTCACCTGCCTCCATAGCTCTCTTGACATAGCGGTATCACCGATTATTACCATGCCTGTGAGCTAGGGTTTGATTCCAGCAAAGGACACACTTGTATTGTGTATCTGTGTAAACATTAGCACACAGTTTTTTTTTTTAATTTTCCCAAAACAAGTTCTGTCATACTTTGTATACAGTCTCAGACATGCACACAGATATACAGTCAAAATTAGAAATAAAACTGTAAGTGCTACTTACTACACAAATATACCAGTGTGACTTTTCAAATTACAAGAGTGTTATCTTTATGAGACTGAGTTTACTGTACTTCTTCCTGGGACTCCCTATTGCTTTAATAGGCAGCCTTCCCCACCTCCAATCCCACTCCTGTGAGACTTGCGATTTCACGGATTGAGTACACTACTTAGTAAATGACAGCATGAGCCATTCATTTATATACAGTAGTGTACCAGCCATGTTGTGTTTGTAATTTACTAAGCAGTGCACCCAGTCCCTGAAATCACGAGTCTCACAGTAGGTGGGATTAGTGATGGGGAGGCTGCCTATTAAAGCAAAGCGGAGGCCCGTAAAGAAGTACAGTAAACTCAGTCTCATAAAGATCACACTCTTGTAATTTAAAAAGCCACACTTGTATATTTGTGTAATAAGTAGCAGCTACAGTTTTTTCTAATTTTGACTGTATATCTGTGTGCATGTCTGAGGCTTTATACATACAGAACTTGTTTTGGGAAAATTAGAAAAAAAACTGTGGCTGCCTATTTTTACACAGATATGAAATACAAGTGTGTACTTTGCAGCAATTGAACCCTATTGGTGTTCAAATTTCTACTTAATGTAGGGATCATTTTATACAGCGCATGAGGGGAACTTTCAGTTGTAAGGCATGTTGT
The DNA here is from genome assembly GCF_028390025.1 of Pseudophryne corroboree. Lineage (NCBI taxonomy): Eukaryota > Metazoa > Chordata > Amphibia > Anura > Myobatrachidae > Pseudophryne > Pseudophryne corroboree. The sequence goes on from NC_086444.1 coordinate 560,150,913, forward strand.
CCTTGGGTGCCTGCTGCTCCAGTGATTTTGTACTGCACCCTGCAGTATTAATGTATAAAAACAGAACAACTATATTTAATGTGCACTGGCCCGCTTGTCCGAGCTTGCTACATTGTTCAGTTTTCTGTAGTGCCATATCCATCCGCTGCTATTCAGCACTGTACTGTAGTTTTCATTAGTGGAACAATCGCCACCCAGTGGTGAAACTGTGTATTGCATGCTGTGGATCCTCTTGTGCCTTATTACGCCTTACTTCACCTACCTGCGCTATTTGTATGGCGCAACTTGGACGCCTGTATGGCACAGTAGCAGTAACGATGAGCATAGCTATATCTGTGCGTGAACTTCTATTAAGTGTTATGATTTGCTAATATAGACACATAGCTGTATCCTATTACATGCAATCATTTACTACACGGCAAAAACTGGCTTTTTAGCCAGACAGAACTATTGGTGCATCCAATTCTAGCACATTTTTACCATGCAGTAAAATTATCAGTTTTTGGCCAATGACACATGGGAACCTGGATAAGTTTTCAGACCCATGTGTTATCAGCTTAAAAATGGGTATCCTGGGGCTGCTTGTCGGGGATTCTGTTTCGTGTGATCATAATCCTTGATAAGTGACACCTTACTGGGCTAATTGGATAGCCTCAGGGGGATCCATTAGCGGCGGTAATCTAACACAACTGATAGGCAGTTCTTAGCACAAGTCCTAACTTCACGTTAGTGCTTTTTACTGTTTCCATATATGTGGGTAGAAGCAAGTGCTTTCTCAGCTTTTATTATTAGTATCAGAAATCAGGCCAGTCAAACTAAGTAAAACAGTCCTGGCTGAGCATCAATTTGCTTTTTGTTTAAACATGGTTAAGTCTTATGATGGATTCTGTTATGCATGGCTTTAACTAGGGTAGTGCAGCCAGGACCATCGCACAAACCGCAGATGCCCTTTGGGGGAACCGCCACCTCAACGATCTGTAAGTTCCCTGGTGGTGTGCCTGGCTCATTCTCTGTCGGGCACTGCTACTACTACACATTGCAACAGGTAGGGACTCTGTTTGTGCTGTGCTCTGTATCCCGCAATGTCTATTTTTCAGCCACCCGTAGCTCTATATATTATTAGCGTGCGCACAATTCCTTCACTGCAACCCTGTTTCAGCAGCCTAACTCACTGACCTCCGCCGCTATCTTGCCCGGATCCTGTCTGTAGGGAGAGACACAGTAACTGAGTGCTGCATATAGGGATGAAAATAGGGAGATGGGGAGGGGGGCACTACTACTACTGTGTGGGCATAATGTGTAAGGGGCACTACTACTATGTGGCACTACTTAATGTGTGACTAAACATGTAAGGTGCACTTCTACTGTGTAGCAATACTAATGTGTTGCTAAACGTGTAAGGGGCATTTCTACTGTGTGTAAGGGGCACTACTACTGTGTGGCTAATTGTGTAAGGAGTACTACTAATGTGTTGTTAAATGTGTAAGGGGCACTACTACTATGTGGTTAAACGTGTAAGGGGCACTGCTAATGTGTGGCTAAACGTGTAAGGGGCACTACTGTGTGGCTAAACGTGTAAAGAGTAGTACTACTTTGTGGTATAACACCTATAAGGGTCAATACTGTATGGTGTAATGTGAATAAGGGGCACTACTGTGTGGCGTAATTTGAATTGGGGTACTACTGTGTGGTCAACCCCCTTCACTAGGAGCGCACTATCCCTATTTACAATCGGGCGAGCACCAATGCTCTTTCTGGCCCGGGCACCAAAATGTTTTGTTACGGCTCTTCTGTTATGTGAGCTAGGGTCAGATCTCTTAATAAAAGAATTCACTGTGAGAAAACAGAAACAGAAATGTTATTTCAATCTCGGGGAAAAATAATAATATTTGAGTCTAGAGTGTACAAGTATTGAAACGTGTTTTAGTGGGTAAAAAACTGCACTCTCTGTTGCATTAATGCAATGAAAGTAGGAGTTACAGTTTCTTCAAGACATAGGCCCTCATTCCGAGTTGTTCGCTCTCTAGCTGCTTTTAGCAGCATTGCACACGCTAGGCCGCCGCCCTCTGGGAGTGTATCTTAGCTTAGCAGAATAGCGAACGAAAGATTAGCAGAACTGCTAATAAATACTTATTTGCAGTTTCTGAGTAGCTTCGGACCTACTCATAGATTGCGATCACCTCAGTCCGTTTAGTTCCTGGTTTGACGTCACAAACACGCCCTGTGTTCGGCCAGCCACTCCCCCGTTTCTCCAGACACTCCCGCGTTTTTCCCTGACACGCCCGCGTATTTTGGCAAACGCCGGGAAAACGCTGAGTTGCCACCCAGAAACGCCCCTTTCCTGTCAATCACACACCGATCAGCAGTGCGACTGAAAAGCGCCGCTGAAGCCACAGCAAATCTGCTAAGTTTTTAGTTAAATAACTAAGCGCATGCGCCCTGCGTGCCTTGTGCATGCGCATTTAGCAACAATTTGCAGCATAGCGAAAAACGGCAACGAGCGAACAACTCGGAATGACCCCCATAGGGCGGTATTAAATTAGCTGCAGTGATTTTACCACGGCTAATTGTATTGCCAGGGGCTATCTAATTAGCCCTGATAAGCCAGTGCAAGACATGGCTTAACCAAATCCCCGAAAGCAGCCCCACACTGCGGACACCAAAAACACACAAGTTTCGCTGAACCTGTGTGTTTTCAGGAGAAAATGTACTTTCAATCTAACTGGCTAGCCAGTAAAAAAATATATCAATGAAACATCAGGAAAAATACTGCGGCTAATTGGATACCGCCCATTGGGGGTCATTCCCAGTAGTTCGCTCGTTGCAGATTTTCGCTATGCTGTGATGTTGCTAAATGCGCATGCGCATGGTACGCAGAGCGCATGCGCTAAGTTATTTAACACAAAACTTAGTAGATTTACTGGTGTTCGGGCGGCGCTTTTCAGTCGCACTGCTGATCGGTGAATGATTGACAGAAAAGGGGCGTTTCTGGGTGGTAACTGAGCGTTTTCCGGGAGTGTGCTAAAAAACGCAGGCGTGTCAGGGAAAAACGCGGGAGTGTCTGGAGAAACGGCGGAGTGGCTGGCCAAACGCAGGGCGTGTTTGTGACGTCAAATCAGGAACTAAACGGACTGAGCTGATCGCAATCTAGGAGTAGGTCTGGAGCTACTCAGAAACTGCAAGAAAATATTTAGTAGCAGTTCTGCTAATCTTTCGTTCGCTATTCTGCTAAGCTAAGATACACTCCCAGCGGGTGGTGGCCTAGCGTGTGCAATGCTGCTAAAAGCAGCTAGCGAGCGAACAACTCGGGATGACCTCCATAGTGCCATAGATGCCCAGTTATATCATATTTTTAGCTTATAATACAGAGAAGTGAATATAATGTTCTAGCAGAATTAATTTTATTCCATCATATAATAGTTGTATGCAATTTGAAAACATTTGAACTAAAGTTGGCCATACACTTATGCGACTTCTCGGAGGGGAAAAGTTGCATATGATCACCCTTGAACCGCCCGGCAGCGGGATCGCATATGATATATCGTATGCAGTCCTTTTGCATACGATGTATCGTATGTGACCCTAGCCAAGGCTGCCGGTACGATATATCTATAGTGCAGTACTTCCAATCTAGTGGCTCCGATCCAATGCTGACGGGACCATGCATCTGATCGCAGGGAAAACACATGCGATTTGCCAGTTTTCATCAGATTTATCTCCCCGAAACGAAGGAATGTGATAAATCGGTCAAAATCCCACTAGTGTATGGGCACATTAAGATTAATATAGCATTCAAGCTCTACAATCTAATCCACTGAAAGACCAAACAAGCAGCATACGTATGTGCCTATTTCTGCAGCACCATTAGAATACTTGATGTGTACATAGATTGCATAAATAAAAACTGAAAATCAACACCCAAAATAACGGATCATAAACCTTCCCATACATATTGTCAAACAGATGGTCAGCTTTTCACGCACACATTTTGTTTTTAATTCTTAACTGAGAAAATGAGGTTTCAGTGCAGAAAGGTAACAAAAGCACTAGCACTTAAATTGCTTTAATGATGTCTGCAAGCATGGTACACAGGGAAGTTTCCACTTGTCTTACACAGTGAAGGAGATGCCTTAGTTACATACCTTTCTGGCACTGGAAGCTTTGGGCACAGAGATGATGCTCTGTTATCCGTAGTGTACTGGCTAGGGGATAGTGCATAATCACAAAGTTGTGATCCTGTGGGGGTAAAAAAAGAAATCATAGATCCTGTTTATTGTCACATTACATTCAAACTGTATTTTTTATGAACTGGGTTATATGCAGAAATTTAGACAATGGTGCTATACTGTAGGCATCTAATTCTTGATTAATTACACAACAGTAACCATTATTATGCCACTAAAATAATAGCTTTATCAAGCAGTCACTGAACACTTATGATGGTCAACATTGTATCTGTCCCACCTTAACAATGCAATGGGCATCTTGCAGTGTATTACAGTATGTAGCTGGGAAGCAGTAACATCTAGAGTGCACTAGTATTGAAACGTGTATTAAAGTGCGTGCGGTGAAGTGAATAGCTGGGTAGGCACACATGGGGATGGGTCTGAATGCTGGGAGTCTGTCTCACCCCCTACTCACTGTTACTCTTCCCTCACTACATTATGCTAGTGTCCATTGAGTCTCCTAACCTGCATCCCTGGGTCTTCTCTTGCTGCTGCTGACTGAGCTCCAACTACAGTGCACTTCCTGGTCACATGACACATCCAAGTGTCCTTCAGTGCACAAGGCCCACCCCCCACACTCAGAGGCATGCCTCTATTAGCTCCCTATCTGAACAGCTTTACTGCCAGTGGTGTGGACACGTCCCCTGCCCTGCAAAGCAGCGTCTGATTGTAGAACAGAGGCAGAGCTGTTACTGCATCATCTCTCATCTCACTGCAGCTCCAGGATCTCCACAAATCTGGTGAGTGTTGGCTATAGAAAGGATTAAAATAAACAAAGAAGATGTTTATGTTATAAATATCTTCTTTGTATTATTCTAATAATTTTTATATAAAATCCCTGAAGTTTGATGGGGAAAATGACGGGGAGGATCTGCCTACCCTGACTGCACGTCCCTGCTGGGAAGATATACTCCCACCACACTTTTTAATGAGGCTGCAACTAAAAGGAAGGGTACATGTTACAATTTCAGTTGCACTGACCTTTAACGTTATATTCAATTAAATATGACAGAACAGAAACTATAAAATTGTTATTGGCATGACCAAATCCCCCCCAGTGGCTTTACAGCAGCATAGCCACCACTTCATATACGTTACTATTAGATAAGAGCAGGTGAATAATTTTCTCATTGATCATTACTGTTGTTTTATTAGATGTCACAAGAATACAATTGTCTTTTATAAATATGTCTCAGTAGCATGCGGTTGGATAGAGGTTTTTTTGGATAGAAATGCATCAGACCCCAAGACCTTCCCACAGAAGTTCAACAAGTGCCTTAAAGTGTGCTGTAAAATATTTATATCTGCAATTGGCTACTTGTCTACATTGACCTGCAGCAGTCTGCAGTGCTGACATTATCATCATGTATTTATGAAGGTATTTCTATAGCACACACATTTCAGAGAATATTTCGGTCATTCACATCAGTCCCTGCCCCAATGGAGCTTACACCCCATATTACTGAACACACACACTCACGCAGAGGGGGGATTCAATTTGCCGCTATAAATTGCTCTGGCTAATTGATCCCCCAAGAGTTATCCAATTACCCCCCAAAAAGGAGATTTATGGTAAGAACTTACCTTTGTTAAATCTCTTTCTGCAAGGTACACTGGGTTCCACAGGCAATAACATCGGGGTATAGAGTTGGATCTTGATCCGAGGCCCCAACATGCTAAAAGCTTTGACTGTTCCCAAGATGCTCAGCGCTGCCTCCTCTCAGTTTTGTTAACCAGTCCAATGCAGCAGCAGTTTATTTGTTTGGAGTGTTTTACCACTCCAACTCCTGGCGCAATTAGTTATAAATGAATTATTTATACATCAGCTGCACACACTGAGGGTTGGCAAAATCCCCCAAACAAATAGAAACAAGAATATATAAAAAGTGTATTGCGCTTGATGTATAAATGTTTATATTAGGTTTTCAAAAATATATATACAGGTGTCTGCTTGTACCCAATTCAGCACACATGGAACTTGCTTAATACATTTAAATAAAAATTTATTAACACAGACATTAACTAATAAACCAAAAATTGAGCTCAGGCACACTGATAAAAGCATTCAAAGTTCATTGCCACTTTGTAGTTAAATGGAGACAACGTAGCTTGTGTAATACCACACAGACCCGTTTGGTCTATTTGAATAAATAAACAAATTGCAACAGTTGCTAAAGCCTTTCATGAAAACTATAACTCCGGTCCTCTGACCTGGCGTACCGGTGTGGGAGCTCCAAAGGCTGGTCCAAGGAAGTCCCGAGCTGTAACGGGACGAAACGCGTTGACGTCATCCCTTTGCTCAGTATTGCGCACTGACAGATTGCCGACTGCTGAATCCGCACTTAACGGCTAACCTTGGACCAGCCTTTGGAGCTCCCACACCGGTACGCCAGGTCAGCAGACATCTGGAGCGTCCGCACCCGCCCGCCAGGACAGTGATATCGGTACCGTGATAGTGCCGGCGGCGGACGCTGTGAAGACACCTCCGTGAATTCTTGTGCTGCAAGATTGAACACTCCCGCAGGTCGGGTAATTATAAATAGCAGCATTCCTCTGCACTGGGACGCCAGTAGCATAGAGGACCGGAGTTACAGTTTTCATCAAAGGCTTTAGCAACTGTTGCAATTTGTTTATTTACTCAAATAGACCGAACGGGTCTGTGTGGTATTACACAAACTACATTGTCTCCATTTAACTACAAAGTGGCAATGAACTTTGAATGCTTTTATCAGTGTGCCTGAGCTCAATTTTTGGTTTATTAGTTAATGTCTATGTGTTAATAAATGTTTATTTAAATGTATTAAGCAAGTTCCATGTGTGCTGAATTGGGTACAAGCAGACACCTGTATATATATTTTTGAAAACCTAATATAAACATTTATACATCAAGCGCAATACACTTTTTATATATCAATGCAGCAGCAGGTAAAAGACAACAACAGTTAGTAGCCACATACACCACATTCTCACGACAGGAGAAGGTATCAGCGGCTAATGCCATACAAACCCAAAGAAGCTAAGTGCGTCAGGGTGGGCGCCCTGTGGAACCCAGTGTACCTCACAGAAAGAGATTTAACAAAGGTAAGTTCTTACCATAAATCTCCTTTTCTGCTGCGGGGTACACTGGGGTTCCACAGGGAATAACATCGGGATGCCCTAAAGCAGTTCCTCATGGGAGGGGACGCACTGTAGAGGTCACAAGAACCCGGCGTCCAAAGGAAGCATCCTGGGAGGCAGAAATATCGAAGGCATAGAACCTTATGAACGTGTTCACCGAGGACCACGTAGCCGCCTTGCACAATTGTGCAAGGGTCGCACCACGGCGGGGCACCCAAGAAGGTCCAACAGACCGAGTAGAATGGGCTTTGATGGTAGCAGGAACTGGAAGGCCAGCCTGTACATAAGCATGTGCAATCACCATTCTAATCCATCTGGCCAAGGTCTGCTTGTTAGCAGGCTGGCCATGTTTGTGAAAACCAAATAGTACAAAAAGAGAATCAGACTTCCTAACGAAGGCTGTCCTCTTCACACCGACCTTGAAGAGAGTGTTGCTCCAACACCGCACCCCAACCCCTCAGACTGGCATCCGTCATCAGGAGGACCCAGTTGGAGATCCAGAAGGGACAACCCCTGCACAATTGTTGGTCCTGTAGCCACCAGCTCAGTGACAGACAAACCTCCGGAGACAAGGAGATCATGTGAGACCTGATCCGGTGAGGCAGGCCGTCCCACTTTGCAAGAATCAGCATCTGCAGAGGGCGGAAATGAAATTGAGCGTACTCTACCATGTCGAAAACCGACACCATGAGGCCTAGTACTTGCATCACCGAGTGTATCGACACTCGTGGGCGAGAGAGAGGAAGCATCGCATCCTGACCTGAAGTTTCAAGACTTTCTCCTGAGACAAGAACAACCGCTGGTTGTGTGTCCCCAACAATGCCCCCAGGTGCACCATGCTCTGAGCAGGGACCAGGGATGAGTTCTTCCAGTTGATGAGCCACTTGTGGGCTGTCAGAACTGGACCGTCAGATCCAGATGACGGAGGAGAACGTCTGGGGAAATCGCCAGGATCAGCAAGACGTCCAGATACGGTAGGATCCCGATACCCTGACGGCGGAGCAGGGCCATCATCACCGCCGTTACCTAGTGAAGATTCACAGAGCTGTAGTCAGTCCAAAGGGTAAGGCCCAGAATTAATAATGGAGGTTACCAATAGCAAACCGCAGGTATAGCTGATGCGACATGGCAATAGGTATATGTAGGTAAGCATCCTGTATGTCCAGGGATACCATATAGTCCCCTGGCCCCAAAGCCAGGACAATAGAGCGAAGGGTTTCCATACAAAACTTGGAGACCCTCACAAACTTGTTCAAAGACTTGAGGTTGAGAATGGGCCAAGAAGAACCATTCGGTTTCGGGACTAGGAACAGCGTTGAATAGTACCTCCTGCCTCTCAGAGGCACCGGCACTACTACTCCTGTGTCCAGGAGGGACTGATCCACCGAACGAAGAGTCTTTGCCTTTACCTGATCCGAAGGGATGTCCGTCAGGCAAAAGTGAGGAGGGGGACGTTTCTTGAAGGATATGGCGTATCTGTGAGTGACGACTTCCTGCACCCAGGTGTCTGAAGTTGTCTTCAACTCTGTTTTGGAAGCAGGCTGACGGGCAGCCATGGCACGTTTAGGTTTGTGGATTTGGAAGTGCGAGCCTGTATCGGGTACGCCTGACCCTTTGCCTAACCTGGAGGTCGAAAGGAACGAAAGGAAATTCTCTTAGCCTTCGGAGCCGAAGGAGTAGTACTAGGCAGACATGCAGTCTTAGCAGATGCTACGTCAGCAATGATCTTGTTGAGATCTTCCCCAAAAAGTATGTTTCCCTCAAAAGGGATTACCTCCAAGGCCTTTCCAGAGTCCAGATCTACAGACCAGGACCGCAACCAGAGGACCCGGCGAGCCAGAATAGACGTAGTAGATGCTTTGGCTGCCAGGATACTTGCATCAGATGCCACCTCCTAAATATAATGGGAGGCTGTAATAATATATGAAAGACACTGCCTAGCATTATAAGGAAAATTAGACGGTAGTTCCGCCTCAGCTTCCTGAACCCAGGCCTCGATAGCTTTAGCAGTCCAAGAGGCCGCAATAGTAAGCCCATGCATAGCTCAGGCAAGAGTGTAAATAGACTTCGAGCAAGACTCCACACGCTTATCCGTCTGTTCCCTCAGGGAGGTGACGGTAGTGACAGGCAGAGCAGATGAGACCACCAGTTGCGCAACTTGTGAGTCCACCGGCAGCGGTGTTTCCTAATTGTTACTTAACTCTACAGTGAGGGGATAACAAGCTATCATTTTGTTAGACAAGGAAAACTTCTTACCCGGTTTTCCCAGGATTCCTGACTAATATCAACCAAGTGGTCAGAATGAGGTAAAACCAACTTCGTGAGGGGGGCGTGGCTTGGATCGGTATGGAGTAGCTGTGTGCAGCCTTAGCTCTCCACAAAAAATCCTGTAAACTCATCCGTTTTCCCCAACCCGTGGATCCTGCTCCCTGCCAGCTGGCCCCTGAGTGTGTGCTGCCTCTGCTGCTGCCCTTGTTGACCCGTTGTGCGGCGCGGTTGAGCTGCTGTGGACCTTCCAGCGTGGTCCCCGGCTCCCTGCCTCCCCGCCGGCCGCCGCCGGAGCTCCGGGAGCGGCGCGTGTCCGCGCGCCCGGCGGTGCCTGTGAGCTGGTCCTACGGCTGGGGGCTGCAGAGGAGAGGGCCCTACTACCTGCTGTCCGGTGGGGGTGCATGCCTGAGGCCCCGCTGCGGTGACGCTGGAGACCGAGCCCGGGCGGAAAAAGCCCGCGAAAAGTCGCCATTTTTAGCCCTGCTGCTCCTTCTCCCCTTGCGGTGCTGTGCGGAGCGATGACTGCGGTTACCATCCTGTCTCACTCCTGGGCTTAATACTTCCACGAGGCCTCGCAAAGCCAGTGTCCTTTATATTTTCTCTTGGATGGACTGTATATACTTCACTGAAACCGGCTGCCATACATTAACTGCCTGTTATTCTGTGGTGATAGCCTGGGTGTCCCTGACTCAGCTTTTATTCTGTTGCAATTTACACATCGTACACCTGCTTCCTGACTATCTGCAGTGTGCCCACATACTTGTTCCGTTTATTTGGGGTGCCATATCTGCCCGGCCCAGGCGGCCCTGACCCGTGTGCTGAACCTGCTGTAATACTCTTGTGGATCTGCATCCCCGTCCAGGGGCACCATGGTGAAGGGAGGACAGAGTGCGGCTAACGCTGCTGCGAAACTGGAGAAATTTGCCAGATCGCAGCAGGCATCTACGTCGGCAAAGCGGGGTGAAGCCGGCCCACCCTCGCCTGCGGCCGAGATGGACACCTCCGACCATGATGAGCAGGTGCATTCTACCCAGCAAATATTGCAGGCTATCTCTGCGTCCGAACAGAGGGTCACGGACCGGATTGGGCAAGTACAAATGGATGTTTCTCTGCTAAGGCAGGATATGCAGAAGATCCGAGAGCGTGTGGGTGAAACTGAACATCGGATATCGGCTTTGGAGGATGCTGCTCCACCCTTGCAGTTGAGAGTGGCGGACCGGTCTACCCAAGTGACATCTATGCAGGCTAAAATGTCAGATATAGAAGGGAGATTGCGGCGCAACAACGACCGGTTTGTTGGGTTGCCCGAGAGAGCGGAGGGCAACTCCCCGGAGTCATTTCTTGAAGGGTGGCTTATTGATCTATTTGGCAAGGAGGCATTTACCTCTCAATTTGCGGTGGAGAGGGCGCACAGGCTCCCGCCTAGACCGCCGCCACCGGGGGCCCCGGCTAGAACATTTATTGCACGCTTCCTGCATTTCAAGGACCGTGACACTGTGCTCCGTCTGGCCCGAACAAAGGGCCCTATCCAACAAGATGGACATAATATTTCCTTATTTCCTGATTTTGCCCTGGAGGTGCAAAAGAGCCGATCTCAATTTATTCAAGTCAAGCGTCAGCTCAGAGACCGCAATATACAATATGCTATGATGTTTCCAGCAAAGTTGTGGAAACACCACACATTTTTTCACATCTCCTCAAGATGCCGGTGCATGGCTGGAGCGTCAACCACGTCCTCCTTAGTGATGTGTTGTTGCTCTGAGGCTGCTTTCAGTTTTTTTTTTGCACCTATTTATCTAATGCATATTCCTGTGAATATAAATGCAATGTGAGGATATATGTAATGTGGGGCGTATGGGAGTGGGGCAAATTTATGTTATTGCTCGCTCTGCATCGTTGTGATATGGCGGTAACGGTCAGTCCCACATTATTTTACTGCTATTTGCTGCTTTGTATTGGGGCATGTGCCTGGCTATGTTGGTTTTTTTATTTTTTACTCTCTTTTTTCAGGGTTGGGGTACTACTTTTTTCTACGAGTTGTGGAGAGCTCTTACTGAAAATAGTGTAGGGGCTTTTCCTTAGGTTCTTTGGTTAGGCCCTTATCCCTTAGTTTGGTTACTTAATGGGAGTTATGGGATCCAGGTATGCCTTAAGTTTGCGAGGTGATACAGGGTGGGTGCGGGGGGGGGTTCGTTTGTTTTTTTCTAAGCCATCATTTTTTAGTTATGTGCGTACTTTGCAATGACGCGTTATTTCTGTATGATGTTGCTCTGTGCTCTTTTGCCTCCTGGGACGTAGGGGGACTGGTTGCACCTGTCCCTATGTATTGTTTGCTCAGCCTTGCTATGTTGCGATGCCAGGTTTTGCTGTATGTCTCTTTAATCTATCCTGTTACCCCTTTCCGTTACGATTTCTATGTCTGCTGTTTCTTAGGGGCTCCGTCTGCTCAGCTGGAACGTTCAGGGATTGAATGAAAAAATCAAAAGATCGTTGGTCCTGACTCAGGTTAAAAAATACCAGGCGGACATAATTTGTCTTTCTGAAACACATTTGCATGGAGGTAGGGTGTTATCACTTAAAAAAACCATGGGTTAGTCACGTGTATCATTCCACTTTCTCTAGCAGTGCCAGAGGCGTTTCTGTAATGATTAGAAAGTCCGTACAATTTCATCTGGATGAATGTGAAACTGACCAATATGGCAGATACGTCTTCCTACGAGCCCATATTAACTGCCGATTGTTTCATATATTAGCAGTATATGTCCCCCCGCCATATAATAATGAGGTTCTCCGTCACGCTGCCCGTTTCCTGGCCAGGTCCCCTGCTACCCCTGTGATATGCCTAGGGGATTTTAACAATGTTATGGATAGTGGCATGGACAGGTGGAGGGAGTCTGTTGCGTCTTCCCCTCCCCTGGCGTCCCCTACCTCGTTCGCGAGACTGGTGGGGGAGCTGGGGCTGGAGGATGTATGGAGATGTCGTAATCCCGCGGCCACTCATTTCTCCTGTCAGTCCGCTACCCATCATGCTTTTTCTCGTATTGATTTGGTTTTAGTTTCTACTGATTTATCCCCGGACGTGCTGGCGGTGGACTACCTCCCTAGGGGCATATCGGATCACTCTCCTGTTTTAGTCACAGTTAATATTGGTTGGAAGCGGGGTGCAAAAATGTGGAAGCTTAACCCCTTTTGGTTGACTCTACTGGGGGGGGGGGGGGGGGGTGCGGATCCGATTGCCGCCTGGGAAGGGTTCCAGGAAGATAATTTACTATACACAGTGTTCTGTCGCTGAAGCATGATGCCTTTAAAGCGTTTTTGCGGGGCTCCTTTATAAAGCGGATCTCTGAAGTTAAAGCGTTCAGTAAGAGGGAGGAGGTGCGGTTGGAATCTTTGTGCCAGCGGCTGGAATCTCAATATCTTATTACCCATTTGCAGTCTGATGAGTTGTTGTGGAAGAACGCGCAGAGTGAGTGGTCGGATTGTTTATTTGAGAAATCCAGGCGTAGACTCCTTTTTGCGGGGCATGAGCAGTATTTTCGGGCGGAGATGAATGGCAGCTACTTGGCCTTTTTGGCCCGGTCTGATTCCCCTAGAACAGTAATTCAGTGTGTGAAGAACTCTGCTGGCCAACTGTGTTATTCTGGATCAATGGTGGCGGAGACCTTCCGTAGTTATTATTCCTCGCTTTATGCCTCCCGAGCCGGTTACTCTGATGATCAGCTTGGGGAGTATTTGGCTCAGCTGACCTTGCCATGCTTGTCCCGGGAGGACTCGGGGGCTCTGGATGCGCCTATCACGTTGGAGGAGGTGGAGGCTGCGATCCTGTCTCTCCCGGCGTCTAAGGCACCGGGATCCGATGGACTTCCGGGTGAAGTCTATACAAAATACTTTACTTTTTTTGCCCCCTATCTCTTACAATTGTTTGAACTACTCTTAGAGGGTGGGGCTCTCCCGCGTTCTATGGCCGAGGCCAATATAATTGTCCTGTTGAAACCAGAGAAAGACCCCCTGCTCCCCGAGTCTTATCGCCCCATTTCCCTCCTCAATACTGATGTCAAGATACTGGCAAAAATCTTGGCATCTAGATTGAATTTGGTAATGGCAGCAATAATTCATCCAGACCAGACTGGCTTTATGACAGGTAAGTCCACGGCCCAAAATCTGCGTAGATTGTTCTGTCATCTCCAGAGAAGTGATATGGTGGGGTCGGACGCGGTGGTGGTGTCCCTTGATGCGGCCAAAGCGTTCGACTCCGTAGAATGGAGGTACCTGTGGGGGGTGCTGGAGAAATTTGCTTTTGGCCCTCGATTTATTAGCTTTATCCAGTTGTTGTATTCCTTGCCTGTGGCTCGTGTGACGGCCAATGGTTTCACGTCTGAGCTTTTTGCGTTGGAGAGGGGCACTCGACAGGGTTGCCCCCTATCTCCTGCACTGTTTGCGATCGCCGTGGAGCCGTTGGCCGCCCTGCTGCGCAGTAGTGGCGGGGTCAAGGGAATTGGGATTGGGGGTCATGTGGATGTGGTGGCGCTATACGCGGATGACATGCTTCTTTTCCTGCGGGACTCTGATGACTCCCTACAAGCAGTGTTACAGGTAGTGGAGAATTTTGGTATCTTATCCGGTCTGCTAATTAACTGGGACAAATCCCACATTTTTCCTATTCCTGGCCTTCTCCCTGAAAACACACGGGGGGCGTATCCTTTGCAATGGACACTGCGGTTCAAATATTTAGGCATCTGGATTACTCCTATGGCGCGTAGCTATGTGGCCCAAAATATCGACCCCATATTAGCGACATTTAAAGAGAAGGCTCATAGCTGGAAAAAATTACCATGGTCTGTCCTGGGTAGGGTTAATTTATTTAAAATGGTGATGCAGCCAAAGTTCCTTTATGTTCTGCACAATTCCCTGGTCTACCTTCCCAAGAAGATCTTTACTGTTATTGAGGGAGTTTTATCCTCATTTATATGGAGTGGCAGGCCAGCGCGGGTCTCTATCAGAACACTATGCAGATCTCAGATGTCCGGCGGGGCAAGTCTCCCGGATCTCAGACTATACTATGTGGCGACTCAGCTGGCCCATCTGAGTGAATGGACCGGGGATTCTCTGGGTGCTACGGTGAGGGGGTTTCTGGCTGAGCGGACGGAGTGTTCTCCTGCTTTCTCTCTCTCTCCTCTTCAGCTTCTCCTTTCTGGTCTCTCAACGTCTGGCTTGCCTCCCCTGTTGCGTCAAGCCTTGCTTATCTGGCGCTATGCGCACACTTTATATGACTGGGAGGGACATGATACCTGTACCCCACTGTGGTTCAATAGTGCGTACCCTGAGCTATATGAGATGTCGCTAGATAATATATGGATTGCTAGGGGTGTCATGGCGCTGGGTCAGCTATACCACGGTGGAGTGCTGAAGTCATTTCAGCAACTGAAGATCGAATTTGATGTACCTAACACTGCTATGTTCTGGTATTTTCGGCTTAGACATGCTGTACAGACCCAATTCCCTCACAGCCCACCATTGATTGCTGACTCACCTGTTAGGACGCTGCTTACTTCTTTGAGTCAGAGGGGGAAGGTGTCTACCATATATGCTGCTTTAAATAATAGCTATCCCGATCTATTAAATAATCTCCGTATTAAATGGGAGACTGATTTGGGGCAATTGTCCCATGAGCAGTGGCTCCAGATTATGAGTTCCCTTAAATACACTACGCCATGTATAAGGTATAAACAGGTTTTTTTCTACATTCTACACAGGGCCTATCGCACTCCGGTTACTATGCAGAGGGCTGGTCTTAGGGAAGATTCTAACTGCCCCAGGTGTCGGGCAGCCGATGCCGGATTTTGGCACTTACTGTGGGATTGCCCTGAGATTTCCCTTTTCTGGCATAAAGTGTGGTGTGATGTGACCATGACAGCACCGTCCCTCCCTACATTAGATCCTGGTATATGTTTATTTGGGTTAGATTTGGATGAAACGCACTCTGTTTTACTGTACAAATATGTCCTGTGTCTCACTACGCTAGCTAAGGTGGTTATCGCTAGGGTCTGGTTCTCTGCTGGTGTACCTAGGGTGGAGCACTGGAGGGCGTTGGTGAACGAGGTAATTCGTCATGAGAGACATATGTATAAAATACGGGGTTCCACCTCTCGATTTACGGAGATGTGGGATCGCTGGAGTAGCACAAGGCTGGGCGGGCAGGTATTAAGCACATGAGCGACATTTGTAATAATATGGATACTCTTTGTCGTGGATATATATATGATAAGAATTAACACGCACACCAAATTGTGATCTGAAAATATCTGTTTATTGATGGCAATTGTTATTGTTATAGTTAATTTTCAATGTTGATGCTTTGTTATGTTTTTGTGACACAAAACTCAATAAAAATCACTTGATTTAAAAAAAAAACCAACTTCGTAACCTTCTGACGTTTAAACTTATCTGGTTTTGCAGAGGTAGCTGGAAGCCCTTCATCATCATTGATTTGAAGTATCAGCCAGATAGCCTCCAAGCGGTCAGGAACATCCACCTGTGTCAGAAATTCCCCATCAGAAGCATCTGCATCAGAGTCTGAAGGGTCAGTGAAAGCGCCATCTACATCGGATGAGGTATCCGAAACATGTGTGGATTGTGAGGAAGTAATGGCCCGTTTAGATGACCCCCTGGTCTTAGGCGGGCGAGAGTCAGGATTTTGCTTAGCTAGTGACTGATGTAATTGCTGTAAACGAGAGAACAGAGTATCTGCCCACGGCGGATTAACTGCAGGGATAATATGTGACTGTAATGGCACAGGAGGTCCCACAGGGGGCTCAAGACTAATTACTAGTGTAATCAGTAAATGAGAGAAAACAGCCTAAGGTGGGTCTTGAATTGTCCTCGTTGCTGCAGACTGACCATGGGGTATAGAACTCCCAGTACCTGAACCCTCAGCTGCTACGTTTTCCTCCGAGAAACCCGTGGCATCAACACTGCATGGTGCAGGATCAGCCATGGATTTACCACCCTGTGGAGCAGACATGATATGTAAGTGTAACCCTAGGATGTAACAGTACAAGATAAGCAGACAAACTACCTGACAAAAATCCCCTGTTGGTGTGACTGCAAGGCAGAGCACAAACAGAGGATTTCTGAGATAAAATGTGACTGAAAAACAGAGAAAAATACAAAGTACGTATATCCTGTGAAATACCTATATTATCTAATAACCCTGACGCACGGAGCCCCCTCAGGGAACAGGATATAGGGATAGCCATATGTGTGAGATACACAAAATAGAGACCACACAGCAGCCATTGGCACACACTCAGTCACATATACAATGCAGAGATTATTACCAACAATAAAACTGCACTGGACCAGCAATGCTAAGTAACTATACCACTGAGCAAAGCTATGTAGATCTATATATATATATATATATATATATATCACAATGCACAATAAAGACTGGATATATATTACAGGGTACTTGTACTAAATAACCCTGAATGTATGCACTTGTTCTTAACTAACACTGTCTAGACGACATGTAGAATACTTAAGTGTCCTGTAAATGCACAGCTCTGATGAAGCAGGCGGCATTACAGAGGCGGCATTGCTCACCAGTCCCAGAGTCAGCGTAGCATGTGTGTAATGGCGCCCAAACACTGACAGGGAGTGAGGGAGACAGAGAGATGCAGCTCCAGGGTGGGAACATTTACTGTAAATGGCGCCCATGGGCTGGGGGAGGGGCTACAGGTCAGATCCTTATCCCCTTGCTGGACTTCACCATCGGGAACTATGGGCCATAATAAAACAGTTATATACATAACTGACCTGTGCCCCTACCCTGGTGGTCTAGTGGGGTCCCCGTACCATCACAGTGTCCACGCCAGCGCGCGGGGCGCCGGATCACGATTTTCGGCGAGTCCCGCCTGGGGGAACCTCTTACCTCCTCCCTTGATGCGGCCACGCGATCCTGGAGAGCTGCGGCAAGTGTGTGTGCACTAGGTGAAGAACCGGAGCCTCCGCTGTAAGTACCCGGCAACCAGGGACGCGGGAGTATACAGCGCCAGGGGAGGTGATGGAGCTGCAGCAGACAGAATGACATCTAGCACTAAGAGTGCCTCTGTTGCAGCCCTTGAACTCTTCTATCTTCTTTTAAAAAAGCACTTTTCAGGGCTGCTGGAGCAGCCCTGCCTTTTAGTGT
Organism: Pseudophryne corroboree; assembly: GCF_028390025.1. Classification (NCBI taxonomy): domain Eukaryota; kingdom Metazoa; phylum Chordata; class Amphibia; order Anura; family Myobatrachidae; genus Pseudophryne; species Pseudophryne corroboree. Next base: position 560,168,715 of record NC_086444.1, read on the forward strand.
CTTGCCTGCAGGGCACCAACTTACAAACTGAGCTCCTGTGCACGGAGGCGGGGTTATAGGGCAGGCGGCGCTGAGCATCTTGGGAATACACCTCAATGTTATTCTCTGTGGAACCCCAGTGTACCCCGCTGCAGAAAAAAGTCCGCATTATCAGGAATTTTTTTTCACAAGCCTGGAGGCAGGCAAAAGAAAAAATTCCAGCTGACCTATTTTCACTATCGCAACCATGAAAACACATGGCTCTGGAAACTAGATTCTCGGGGGAAAAATTCCAATCAACCTACTAGCTTGTTTTGGAGCGTGGAATCAAACCAGAGCACCCAGAGAAAACCCATGCAAACATGTGGAGTACATGCAAACTCCACACAGTTATGGCCTAGGTAGAAATAGAACACAAGACCTCAGAACTATGAGACAGTAGTACAACACTACATTATGCCAATCATGCTCAATAGCAAACAATTTAAGGTATGCATTAATGTGGAGATTGGAGAATGCTTTTAAATTAAAAATTAAGAATACTTTGAATAGTTCAAAAAGTGGACACGCTTAAGGATGTTTCCCACCAAACACCATCGGCTTAACAGCAGAGGCTGGTCTGAATACGTCAACCGCTACATGTTCCAAATGATATTTATTCTACAGGCCATTCGGACAGGAATGTGTAGATGGTGGGAAGGAGGACTTATATATAAATATATATGTGTAAGTAACTGTCCTGACCGAGCTCCAGTGGATGTGAGAAATGCTGGAAAGATTTGTCATCATATAGCCAATTGTTTGGTCTTTGGGAAGTGCTGGTATTTAGTCATTTTTAAAAAAAATCTATTTGAACAGTTATTACTCTGGCTACACTAGACTGATAAAAAGCAGATATCTGATGTGTTGCTATATGTTTAATCATAATATTATTATTTGCACCACGTAATTAAATGCTTACAGCATCAGTAAAACTATCATTTTAAAGCTACATTACCACCTATGAAATAATTTATGCCCCTCTCCCTTGCCTCCATTTCTCTCATGCTGTAGCTCTGGCTGACAAAAATTGGGACTTATGATTGGTTCTCAGGCTGACAGCATTTATCATTGGTTAAGTTCTGTACTACAAAAGGACTGCATATAATAGCAATCAGGGAACAGGCAGACGCCACCATGGAAAACATTTTCCCAGGTGGTAATGTAGCTTTAAGTCACTTTATTTAATGCAAAACACAATTTTTAGTTGTGTGTGTGGAAATAGTGTACAGTACACAGCTTAATATGTGACTGTAAATGTGCTGTAACTCACAGCAATTGAAAGGATACCCGATTTGTATAACCTTTGCTCAGTCTAATGCAATATACAGTAATGAAATAAGAATTGGACTGAAACTGAAAGTTTACAATAATTCAGTTTGTTCTGAGTTATTAAAGTAACCCGGAAAGGATTCTCAGATGTCAGAGCATAAAGCCCATTAAGAGGGGGAAATGCAATTAGCCGCTAGACTTATTCAATAGCTCAAGGCAGAGCTTTAGCTGCGCAATAAGTGCAGCTAGGCTGTGTGGTAAGCCTCAGAGAGTGGAAGAACCCTACTTATCTATCATGTATTTAGTTGCAACAAATGTTTACAATGCATAATATGCACTTTGTGTAGGTAAATCCCAAATATGTGAAATCTTGATGCTAGAGACAAGGACACAACTAAATCTTATATATCAATACTATAATAACGAGATTTATGGTAGGCTTACCTTTGTTAACTCTATTTCTTCAAGGTTCATAGGGTCCACAGGGAGAACATCGGGGGTGGTAGGTGAGAATCCGGGCACCAAACAGTTAAGTTTTCCGGCTTCCCAGAAAGCTTGGCTCCTCTCGCCTATAACCCCACCTCCATGCTCAGACACAGAGGCGGAACTAGCGCCAGTGCAGGCAGTGCCTTGCACTGGGGCCCGCAACTGTCAAGGGGCCCGCAGCCAGAACGGCATGTAATGAGTCAAACTGACTCATTACATGCCTCCTGGCTGCCGCTGTGTTCTGCCGCCGCCGCATCCCAGCATTCACAGCGGCGGAGGGCAGCCTATGGTAAAGGAGAGGTCCAGCAGCAGCAGCGCTTCTACCAATGACATAGCGCTGCTGCGGCTCCCTCCTCCACCCCTCCTCCTCCTTCTCCCCTGCCAGAACAGAAGCTGCACGAGGAGCCTGAGCCAGCGGAAACGGTAAGTATACCTATTCTATCTATCTATCTATCCTGTTTGCCGTAATGTGAAAAACATGGGACGCTGTCTGCCGTAATGTATAATAAATGGGACGCTGTCTGCCGTAATATGCAAAAAAATGGGACGCTGTCTGCCGTAATGTGTAATAAATGGGTCGCTGTCTGTCGTAATGTGTAAAAAGGGGACGCTGTCTGCCGTAATGTGTAAAAAGGGGGACGCTGTGTGCTGTAATGTGTAAAAAAGGGGAAGCCGTCCGCCATAATGTGTAAAAGGGTCTCTACCTGGTGTAGTGGTACTACCGTACGGCGTAATTTGAATAATGGAGACTACTGTGCACCGTTATATGAGTTGGTATTATTTTGTGGCCACACCCCTTCCCCACGAAGCCACGCCCCTATTTTTTGTGCGCGCCTGCGGCGCGCACTGCTTCTGTTTTACATAGAAGGGCGGGGCTCCGATGCCATTTCTTGCACACAGCACTAAAATGACTAATTACGGCACTGTTGCTAGGTATCCATTTCTCTGGCCCTGAGCAGGTCCCCCTCACCAGATCCTCTCCAGGGGTGAGGCGGTGGACTTAGATGGGGGGGGAGGGGGGGGGGGGGGGCAAAGCCTTTTGTCGCACATGGGCCCACCGCTCGCTAGTTCCGCCACTGCTCAGACAGGTCAATTTTGTTAACAAGCCCAAAGCAAGGAGTGGATAGGAGAGAAGAAAGATAATGTACACGTAAGAACACAATCTCGCAGACAGGAGAGAGGAACCAGTGACTAATGCCACAAAAACCCAGAGAGTCCAGGTGCGTCAGGGTGGGCGCCCTGTGGACCCTATGAACCTCGAAGAGAGAGAGAGTTAACAAAGGCAAGTCTACCATAACTCTTGTTTTCTTCTTCGGGATTCAGAGGGCTCCACAGGGAGAACATAGGGGATGTCCTAAAACAATATTTTTAAAGGGAGGGGATGCGCATGAGAGGATAACAGAATCCTGCTTGCAAAGGAAGCATCCTGGGATGCAAAGGTATCAAACGAGTAGAATTTTTAGAAACGTGTGAATGGAAGACCTCATAGCAGCCTTACATACTTGCTCAGGAGATGCCCCACTGCATGCCGCCCATGAGGGACCTACAGATCTAGTAGTATGGGCAGAAAACTGACGTTGGGACAGGCAAATCCGCGTGATTGTATGCTTGTGCAATATGGTCTATGTAGACACATAGGGCACGTACTACATTCAAAGACCATTCTTTTGCTGAAAGATCTGGTGAGACAAATACCAGGACTATAATTTCCGGTATCCGGTCTTTAGGTCGACATCACTTAGGTGAATACTCTTTAGGTCGACCATTACTGGTACACATGGCAAAGGTCGACACGTGAAAAGGTCGACATGAGTTTTGTTTTTTTAAATGTTAATTTTTTGAACTTTTCATACTTTACGATCCACGTGGACTACAATTGGGAATAGTAACCTACCTCCTTGCCCGAAGCAGAGGCGACACGGTGCACTAATTGGGGTTCCTGGTCACATTATGAAAAAAACAACACCAAATACAATTTTTTTAAAAACGCATGTCGACCTTTTTCCATTTCGACCCAATGACTGTCAACCTATTTCAGGTGTCTATCTAGTCACTGTCGACCTAGTTACTGTCTACCCAATGATACACACCCATAATTTCCTGATTAAGGTGAAACCAAGAGACCACTTTAGGAAGGTACCCAGGCCTGGTCCGTAGAAAAGCAGTCATGATGAAAAATCAGGAAAAGGACGACAGGAGAAAGCTCCTAAGTCTGACATCCTCCTGCCAAAGCAACAGCCAGCAAAAATATTGTTTTAGCCGTTAACCATTTGAGATCCACTGACTCTAAGGGTTCAAAAGGGGGCTCTTGAAGTGTCTTCAATACTATAGAGAGATCCCCTGGAGCTACCAGGGGTACATAATAAGATTTTACTTACCGATAAATCTATTTCTCATAGTCCGTAGTGGATGCTGGGGACTCCGTCAGGACCATGGGGAATAGCGGCTCCGCAGGAGACAGGGCACAAAAGCAAGCTTTTAGGATCACATGGTGTGTACTGGCTCCTCCCCCATGACCCTCCTCCAAGCCTCAGTTAGGTACTGTGCCCGGACGAGCGTACACAATAAGGAAGGATCTTGAATCCCGGGTAAGACTCATACCAGCCACACCAATCACACCGTACAACTTGTGATTTGAACCCAGTTAACAGTATGATAACAATGGAGTAGCCTCTAAAAAAGATGGCTCACAACAATAATAACCCGATTTTTTTGTAACAATAACTATGTACAAGTAATGCAGACAATCCGCACTTGGGATGGGCGCCCAGCATCCACTACGGACTATGAGAAATAGATTTATCGGTAAGTAAAATCTTATTTTCTCTAACGTCCTAGTGGATGCTGGGGACTCCGTCAGGACCATGGGGATTATACCAAAGCTCCCAAACGGGCGGGAGAGTGCGGATGACTCTGCAGCACCGAATGAGAGAACTCCAGGTCCTCCTCAGCCAGGGTATCAAATTTGTAGAATTTAGCAAACGTGTTTGCCCCTGACCAAGTAGCTGCTCGGCAAAGTTGTAAAGCCGAGACCCCTCGGGCAGCCGCCCAAGATGAGCCCACCTTCCTTGTGGAATGGGCATTTACAGATTTTGGCTGTGGCAGGCCTGCCACAGAATGTGCAAGCTGAATTGTACTACAAATCCAACGAGCAATAGTCTGCTTAGAAGCAGGAGCACCCAGCTTTTTGGGTGCCTACAATATAAACAGCAAGTCAGACTTTCTGACTCCAGCCGTCCTGAAATTATATATATATATATATTTTCAGGGCCCTGACAACGTCTAGCAACTTGGAGTCCTCCAAGTCCCTAGTAGCCGCAGGCACCACAATAGGTTGTTTCAGGTGAAACGCTGACACCACCTTAGGAAGAAACTGGGGACGAGTCCGCAGTTCTGCCCTGTCCGAATGGAAAATCAAATATGGGCTTTTGTAAGACAAAGCCGCCAATTTTGACAATCGCCTGGCCGAGGCCAGGGCCAACAGCATGGTCACTTTCCATGTGAGATATTTCAAATCCACAGATTTGAGTGGTTCAAACCAATATGATTTGAGGAATCCCAACACTACGTTGAGATCCCACGATGCCACTGGAGGCACACAAGGGCTGTATATGCAATACTCCCTTGACAAACGTCTGGACTTCAGGAACTGAAGCCAATTCTTTCTGGAAGAAAATCTATAGGGCCGAAACTTGAACCTTAATGGACCCCAATTTGAGGCTCATAGACACTCCTGTTTGCAGGAAGTGCAGAAATCGACCTAGTGGGGCCCTCCTGGCCTCACCCACGCAACATATTTTTACCACATGTGGTGATAACGTTGTGCGGTCACCTCCTTCCTGGCTTTGACCATGGTAGGAAAGACCTCTTCCGGAATGCCTTTTCCCTTAGGATCCGGCGTTCAAACCGCCATGCCGTCAAACGCAGTCGCGGTAAGTCTTGGAACAGACAAGGTCCCTGCTGGAGCAGGTCCTTTCTTAAAGGCCGATGCCACGGTTCCTCTTGGAACAGACATGGTACTTGCTGAAAGCAAATCCCTTCTTAGCTCCCGAGGCCATTAGTCCTCTGTGAGCATCTCTTGAAGTTCCGGTTACCAAGTCCCTCTTGGCCAATCCGGAGCCACGAGTATAGTTCTTACTCCTCTATGTCTTATAATTCTCAATACCTTGGTTATGAGAAGCAGAGAAGGGAACACATACACCGACTGTTACACCCACGGTGTTACCAGGACGTCCACAGCTATCGCCTGAAGGTCTCGTGACCTGGCGCAATACCTGTCCCATTTTTTTGTTCGGGCGGGATGCCATCATGTCCACCTTTGGTCTTTCCCAACGGTTCACAATCATGCGGAAAACTTCCCGATGAAGTTCCCACTCTCCCGGGTGGAGGTCGTGCCTGCTGAGGAAGTCTGCTTCCCAGTCGTCCACTCCCGGAATGAACACTGCTGACAGTGCTATCACATGATTTTCCGCCTAGCGAAAAATCCTTGCAGTTTTGCCACTGCCCTCCTGCTTCTTGTGCCGCCCTTTCTGTTTACGTGGGCGACTGCCGTGATGTTATCCCACTGGATCAATACCGGCTGACCTTGAAGCAGAGGTCTTGCTAAGCTTAGAGCATTATAAATTTGCTCTTAGCTCCAGTATATTTATGTGGAGAGAATTCTCCAGACTTGATCACACTCCTTGTGTGACTGCTCCCCAGCCTCTCAGGCTGGCCTCCGTGGTCACGAGCATCCAATCCTGAATGCCGAATCTGCGGCCCTCTAGAAGATGAGCACTCTGTAATCACCACAGGAGAGACACCCTTGTCCTTGGATATAGGGTTATCCGCTGATGCATCTGAAGATGCGATCCGGACCATTTGTCCAGCAGATCCCACTGAAGAGTTCTTGCGTGAAATCTGCCGAATGGAAGCGCTTCGTAATAAGCCACCATTTTTACCAGGACTCTTGTGCAATGATGCACTGACACTTTTCCTGGTTTTAGGAGGATCCCGATTAGCTCGGATAACTCCCTGGCTTTCTCCTCTGGGAGAAACACCTTTTCCTGGACTGTGTCCAGAATCATCCCTAGGACCAGCAGACGTGTCGTCGGAACAACTGCGGTTTTGGAATATTTAGAATCCACCCGTGCTGTCGTAGAACTACTTGAGATAGTGCTACTCCGACCTTCAACTGTTCTCTGGACCTTGTTCTTATCAGGAGGTCGTCCATTTTCTTTGAAGACGAATCCTCCTTTCGGTCATTACCTTGGTAAGGACCCGGGGTGCCTTGGACAATCCAACGGCATCGTCTTGAAACTGATAGTGACAGTTCTGTACCACGAACCTGAGGTACCCTTGGTGAGAAAAGGCAAATTTTGGGACATGGAGGTAAGCATCCCTGATGTCCCGGGACACCATATAGTCCCCTTGTTCTTTGCTATCACTGCTCTGAGTGACTCCATCTGGATTTGAACCCTTGTAAGTGTTCAAATTTTTCAGATTTAGAATAGGTCTCACCTAGCCTTCAGTACCACCATATAGTGTGGAGTAATACCCCTTTCCTTGTTGTCGGAGGGGTAAATTTTTTATCACCTGCTGGGAATACAGCTTGTGAATTGTTTTCAATACTGCCTCCCTGTCGGAGGGAGACATTGGTACAGCAGACTACAGGAACCTGCGAGGGGGGAAACCTCTCGACATTCCAATCTGTACCCCTTGGATACTACTTGTAGGATCCAGGGGTCCTGTACGGTCCCAGCGTCATGCTGAGAACTTGGTAGAAGCGGTGGAGGGCTTCTGTTCCTGGGAATGGGCTGCCTGCTGCAATCTTCTTCCCTTTCCTCTATCCCTGGGCAGATATGACTCTTATAGGGACGAAAGGACTGAGGCTGAAAAGACGGTGTCTTTTTCTGCAGAGATGTGACTTAGGGTAAAAAACGGTGGATTTTCCAGCAGTTGCCCTGGCCACCAGGTCCCATGGACCGACCCCAAATAACTCCTCCCCTTTATACGGCAATACATCTTTGTGCCGTTTGGAATCTGCATCACCTGACCACTGTCGTGTCCATAAACATCTTCTTGCAGATATGGACATCGCATTTACTCTTGATGCCAGAGTGCAAATATCCCTCTGCGCATCTCGCATATATAGAAATGCATCCTTTAAATGCTCTATAGTCAATAAAATACTGTCCCTGTCAAAGGTATCAATATTTTTAGTCAGGGAATCCGACCAAGCCACCTCAGCTCTGCACATCCAGGCTGAGGCGATCGCTGGTCGCAGTATAACACCAGCATGTGTGTGTATACTTTTTATGATATTTTTCAGCCTCCTATCAGCTGGCTCCTTAAGTACGGCCCTATCCGTAGATGGTACCGCCACTTGTTCTGATAAGCGTGTGAGCGCCTTATCCACCCTGAGGGGTGTTTCCCACCGCGCCTTAACTTCTGGCGGGAAAGGGTATACCGCCAATAATTTTCTATCGGGGGAAACCCACGCATCATCACACACTTCATTTAATTTATCTGATTCAGGAAAAACTACAGGTAGTTTTTTCACCTCACACATAATACCCTTTTTTGTGGTACTTGGAGTATCAGAAATATGTAACACCTCCTTCATTGCCCTTAACGTGTGGCCCTAAAAGAAAATACGTTTGTTTCTTCACCGTCGACACTGAAATCAGTGTCCGTGTCTGGGTCTGTGTCGACCGACTGAGGTAAATGGGCATTTTACAGCCCCTGACGGTGTTTGAGACGCCTGGACAGATACTAATTTGTTCGCCGGCCCTCTCATGTCGTCAACCGGCTTGCAGCGTGTTGACATTGTCACGTAATTTCCATAAATAAGCCATCCATTCCGGTGTCGACTCCCTAGAGAGTGACATCACCATTACAGGCAATTTGCTCCGCCTCCTCACCAATATTTTCCTCATACATGTCGACACACACGTACCGACATACAGCACACACATAGGGAATGCTCTGATAGAGGACAGGACCCACTAGCCCTTTGGGGAGACAGAGGGAGAGTTTGCCAGCACACACCAAAACGCTATAATTATCCAGGGACAACCTTTATATAAGTGTTCCTCCCTTATAGCATTTTAATATATATACATATCGCCAAATCAGTGCCCCCCCTCTCTGTTTTAACCCTGTTTCTGTAGTGCAGTGCAGGGGAGAGCATGGGAGCCTTCCCACCAGCCTTTCTGTGAGGGAAAATGGTGCTGTGTGCTGAGGAGAATAGGCCCCGCCCCCTTTTCGGCGGGCTTCTTCTCCGGAGTTTTAGATATCTGGCAGGGGTTAAATACATCCATATAGCCTCAAGGGCTATATGTGATGTATTTTTCGCCATACAGGTATTATACATTGCTGCCCAGGGCGCCCCCCCCAGCGCCCTGCACCCTCCGTGACCGCTGTGTGAAGTGTGCTGACAACAATGGCGCACAGCTGCAGTGCTGTGCGCTACCTGATGAAGACTGAGAGTCTTCTGCCGCCTGGTTCCGGACCTCTTCATCTTCAGCGTCTGCAAGGGGGGTCGGCGGCGCGGCTCCGGGACGAACCCCAGGGCGAGCCCTGTGTTCCGACTCCCTCTGGAGCTATGTCCAGTAGCCTAAGAATCCAATCCATCCTGCACGCAGGTGAGTTGAAAATCTCTCCCCTAAGTCCCTCGATGCAGTGAGCCTGTTGCCAGCAGGACTCACTGAAAATAAAGAACCTAAAAACTTTTTCTAAGTAACTCTTTAAGAGAGCCACCTAGATTGCACCCTTCTCGGCCGGGCACAAAAACCTAACTGAGGCTTGGAGGAGGGTCATAGGGGGAGGAGCCAGTACACACCATGTGATCCTAAAAGCTTGCTTTTGTGCCCTGTCTCCTGCGGAGCCGCTATTCCCCATGGTCCTGACGGAGTCCCCAGCATCCACTAGGACGTTAGAGAAATGGAGGTTGTACACATATGACCCCTTGAAAAAAAGTACGCAATTCTGGTAGTGTAGCAATTTTTCTCTGAAACCATACTGATAGGACAGAATTGTGTACTTTCAGACAAGCAAGGCGTAAACCTAGATTCAATCCTCTTTGAAGAGAAGCCAGTATTCTTGATACTTTAAATATAGTTGTATTGTAGCACCTAGAAGTGCACCATGTTAAATAGGTATGCCATGTTCTATACAGTAATATATACGTGCTGAAGCAGGCTTGCGTAACTTAAGCATCGTTTAAATTACAGAGGCTGAAAAGCCCTTTGCTCTTAAAATGGATGTTTCAAGGGCCATGCCGTCAATTACAGACAGTTCAGATCCAGATGTAGACATGGCCCTTGAAACAGGAGGTCCGGTCACTGAGGATGTTACAGGGGTTTCCATAATGAAAGTCTCTGTAGTCTGGAGAACCAGTGCTGTCTGGGCCACGCTGGCGCTATCAGAATGAAGTTTCTTCCTTATTGTTTGAATTTCCTTATTATCCTTGACAGAAGGGATATTGGGGGAAATATGTATGGTAGATGAAAGGTCCATTGTACTGCTAGAGCATCTATGAATGCTGTTTGCGGATCCCGTGATCTGAATCCATATACTGAGACCTTGTGGTTGTGACATGATGCCATCAGATCCATGTCTAGCCGGCCCCACCTATCCACTAGTAGTTGGAACACTTCTGGCTGGAGAGTCCATTCTCCCGTGTGCACATCCTGACGACAGAGGAAGTCTGCTTCCCAGTTGCGGACGCCTGGTATGAACACTGCTGATATGGCCGGTAGATGATGTTCAGCCCACTTTAGCATTTTGCTACCTCCTGCAATGCCCTTTTGCTGTGAGTGCCGCCTTGGCGATTGATATATGCCACTGTTGTGGCATTGTCGGATTGAATTTGCACAGGCCTAACTTCGAGAATACTGGGTGCCAGTGTCAATGCTTTGTATACTGCCCTCAGTTTCAGTACATTGATTGGTAACTGAGACTCTAGCAGGCTCCATCTCCCTTGAAACGAGTGTTGCTCGGTTACAGCTCCCCAACCGTAAAGGCTAGCATCTGTAGTGAGAAGCGCCCAATTCGGGATCAAGAAGGGGTGACCCCGTCTAGGTGACTGCTGTGAAGCCACCAAGCTAATGATAGGCAAACCTCTGGAGTCAGAGTTATTATCTGCCGTTTGATCTGATGAGGCTGGCCATTCCATTTGGCTAGAATCAACCTTTGTAAACGGGGAGAGTGAAATTGGGCAAATTCTACCATGTCGAATGTAGATACCATCAGGCCGAGTGAATTGACACCTGAAGATGGTGAAGGAACCGCTGTATTTTGTCCCTTAGTGTCAATATTTTGTGCATTGGTAGAAATAGTCATTGATTTTGAGAGTCTAGAAGAGCTCCTTTGGGACGGTATGAGTGAGGACTTTTTCCAGTTGACAGGCCAACCGTGACTTTGTAGGAAAGCTAGTGTTTCCATGAGAAACTTGGAAACTTTCACAAATCGGCTGAGAGATTTGAGTTTGAGAATAGGTTTGTATGTACCATTTGGCTTCGGTACAAGGAACAAGGACAAATAATAGTCCCTTCCTTTTTGAGCCTGTGGAACTGGCACTATTACTCCTGACTGGAGGAGTGATTGAACCACTTTTTGTAGTATCCAAGACTTTTCTGTGTCTGATGGAAGGCTTGTGCGAAAATACTGCTGAGGGGGACGTCCTGTGAAAGAGATGGTATACCCGTGAGAGACTCTCTTGCACCCAAGTGTCTAATGTGGTCTTGATCCAGACTTGTGCGACGGGACGAAGTTGGCTTCCCACCCTGAGGTCCCCCAGAGGGGGAGGCCCGCCCTGTAAGGCTCTGGGTTTATCAGGTTTTGCTGGGGGTTGTCTTGCTGGCCATGGCTTCTTAGTCTTGGGCTTAGTAGACTTTGAGTCATTTAATTGCCTAGGAAACTCTTGTCCTTTTGCTTTTCCTTATGGTTGAAAGATACAGGAATTTGAGCTCTTAGGCCGTGGTGTGGAAGCTAAAGGGAGAAAAGCTGTTGGCAGCCACTAAGGATGCCACTATTTTGTTTAGTTCTTCTCCAAACAGAACACCTCCCGTAAAGGGTAGTACTTCCAGAGTTTTCTTGGGAGTCTAAATCCACTTTCCAAGAGCGTAACCAAATAATGCGTCTTGCAAGAACTGATGTTGTCAACGCTTTTGCTGTCAACACACCAGCATCAGATAGTGCTTCTCCAATGTAAGAAGTCGCTTTCTTCATACAATCCAAATATATTCTGCACTCTTCTGATATAACTAGAGGCAATTCCTCCTCTACTGCCTGCAACCAAGATTCAATAGTTTTTGCTGCCCATGAGGCTGCTATTGTAGGCCTATTTACAGCACCCATCGGTGAAAAGATAGACTTGAGGCAATTTTCAATTTGTCTATCTGTGGGTTCCTTTAATGATGAAATGGTTGGGATAGGAAAGGTAGATGTTTTTACCAAATGTGTGATATGAGAATCCACTGGAGGAGGAGTCTCCTACCTCGCACTATCCTCCAAAAGGGATAGGATAGCGATATGAGAGTTGTAAAGACAGAGGAAACGTTTTACCAGGGGTATTCCAAGGTTCCTGTCTAATTTCCATCAGATGGTCAGAATGTGGAAATTCTGATTTGATTATTTTCTGTTGCTTAAATACATCAGTTTTCCTAGCAACAGCCGTAGGCTCATCTTCAGATAACTTAAGGATCTGTTTAATTGTATCTATTAATGCGGGTACATCAACAGTAATAGAAGCCTCCTCCTCTGTGACAGAGAGAGAATTCTCTTCACCTTCCTCCTCAGATGACTTGCTTGAGTCTGATATTATAGTGGACTGAGAGGAAGATATAGTATTTCTAGTTAATCTAGAATGTGGTTTGTTCCATGGCAAAAGCTATAGACTTTGTGCCAGACTTTGGACTGAACTCGCCAGAGTTTCCACCCAGGGTAGATTTGTATCTGGAGCTGGTATTGGCATAGGGGGACCCATGGCTGGTGTAAATCTGTCCACCAAGGTACCCAATATCTGTGTAGCCTAAGTAGTTGACTGACCGGGGTGTGTAACATTTAACACATAGTCTATCTTGTACAACATCCTGTGCAGATAACCCCACAGAGCACATTTTACATGAAAGCAATAATGGGGTTTCTGAATGTCTGCGATCTTTTGCCTTGTAAGTAACTGTATAACCGAGTGTAGTATGTGACAAAAGTCAGCAATTTAACTGCGGCTCAGAATAACCCTGAACGCACCTGTCTTACAGGGTATAAAGAAAAGTGATAGATAGATAGATAGATAGATAGATAGATAGATAGATAGATAGATAGATAGATAGGATAGGATAGTCTGCAAACTCTGTCCTCATTACCACACAGTGCATGTTTTGCAGGTGCACAGGTGTATTAATTACTCACAGACACATTTTAAAAGGTCCGTAGGTGGAGTTAATTATTTCACTTGTGATTCTGTGAGGAGACCTGCAAAACATGCACTGTGTGGGGTAATGAGGACCGAGTTTGCAGACCTATGAGATAGATCGATAGATAGATACTGTGTGATATAAGTGTTTGTAAACACCTGGCTCCTTAGAGACATTTTTACAGGGAGACTGAGCCCAGCGTTCCCAGAGACCTTGCTTGCTGTATGCTGAAGATGGCTGCCCTGGTCTCTGAGGGAAGGAGTGGTGGGAAATCTGAAGTAGACAGACACCCAAAGCTGGAGGAGGAGCTACAGGTTAAGCACCGCCTCCCCTTGCTGGCCTTCCACCCCAGGTACTAAAGGCCTTTATAAATTTAGTGTACTATAACCTGTGCCTTCTATGCCCTGGAGATCTAGTGGAACCCCTGACCGGAGCCAGTGTCCACGCCAGCGCCGCAGCCCGTCTCCCGGGACAGACGGTGGACCGCGATTTAAATGCGGGTCCTTTAAGATGGGACCTTCTAACCTGCCCCCATATGCCAGCCACGCAGTCTTTAGGTTCCCACAGTGAGCGGTGCTAGACGCGGTGTGTGGCCCCTGCCGCAAAAACCCATCTTGGAATTGGCCGTGCGGGAGTTTCGGCGCCAGCGGGGGGTGATGGAGCTGGAACGCTGAAGTCTGCAGACTTACAGCGCTGACCAGCTCAGGAAAAAAATAAAAAACTTTTAAACTTGAAAGCATAGGGCTGCTACAGCAGCCCCCTGTAAAGGTGCGTCACAGCTTCCAGCTGGCACCAACAAAAAAACTGACCTGCCCGAGCATGAAGGTAGGGTTATATGGGAGAGAAGCCGAGCATTCTGGGAAGCTGAATGCTTAACTGTTTGGTGCCCGGACTCTCATCCACCACCTACAACGCCCGATGTTCGCCCTATGAATCCCGTAGAAGAAGAAAAACTTTTTCCACTTGGATTACATTTTACCACATATGATCAAAGAATATTCAAAGCTACAAATCGCCCAAAGAAATGTTCTGTTGGCATGTTAAGCACTGCAAGAGCGCTTATGATCCACTGCCTGGAGAGTAGCACATAAAACTCATCATTAGTTTAAATCCTAACTTACAGATATGGATGACAGAGCCCCTCGGGAACAGCTAACTTTAAGAGGAATTTGTGAATACTAGTATTCAACTTTCTTCAGCGATGCCAATTCTTTTATCATTAATTCAACATAAAAAGTTCTTGCTCTCATTCAACAATACTTCTATTTCAAATGTTATCTTGTCCTTTGTTTATACAACATGTTTAACAATTAAATTGCTTTTAGGTGGGGTGGGGGAGTAATCAGACACCCTTAGTTGAATTAATTATATGTTTACTGTATATGGGATAAGGCGGGGTTCCCAAACTCGGTCCTCAAGGCACGCTAACAGTCCAGGCTTTAAGGATATCCATATGGTTGAGCATAGGTGTCTTAATTAGTGCCTCGTTCATTTTGATATAACCATCTGTGCTCAGCCATGGATATTCTTAAAACCTGGACTGTAAGTGTGCCTTGAGGACGGAGTTTGGTTACCAGTGTGATAACAAATCCATTGCTACAAAATCTAATAACATTGCCAGCAGCAGCCCTATAACTGCGTGACAACCTGCCCTATGTAGCAATGACTGACCTCCGAGTGGATACTTTCACAAAGCTGCGCTTGTTGGGTTGAGTGGGTGGAACCTTTATCACCAGTTCACTACTGCACTGCTTGCAGCGTCCTAAGGACGCTCAGACCGGCTGCACAGCCTGCAGGGTGCATGGGTGAAAGGACATCCCGGCCATCACTGCAGCGGTGAGTGGGTAGAGAAGGAGCCGCCTTCACGGCATTCCACCCTGTGCAACGATTCTAGCCGCACCACCCTCCGCATGGAAGCAGAAAATAAGATTTTACTTACCGGTAAATCTATTTCTCGTAGTCCGTAGAGGATGCTGGGACTCCGTAAGGACCATGGGGAATAGACAGGCTCCGCAGGAGATAGGGCACTTTAAGAAAGCTTTGGACTCTGGGTGTGCACTGGCTCCTCCCTCTATGCCCCTCCTCCAGACCTCAGTTAGGGAAACTGTGCCCAGAGGAGATGGACAGTACGAGGAAGGATTTTTGTAAATCTAAGGGCGAGATCCATACCAGCCACACCAATCACACCTTATAACTTGTGATAAACTTACCCAGTTAACAGTATGAACAACAACATAGCCACAGTTCCACCGAAAAACTATAACATAGCCCTTATGTAAGCAATAACTATATACAAGTCTTGCAGAAGAAGTCCGCACCTGGGACGGGCGCCCAGCATCCTCTACGGACTACGAGAAATAGATTTACTGGTAAGTAAAACCTTATTTTCTCTAACGGGACGTTGAGGATGCTGGGACTCCGTAAGGACCATGGGGATTATACCAAAGCTCCCAAACGGGCGGGAGAGTGCGGATGACTCTGCAGCACCGATTGAGCAAACAGGAGGTCCTCCTCAGCCAGGGTATCAAACTTATAGAACTTTGCAAAGGTGTTTGTCCCCGACCAAGTAGCTGCTCGGCACAACTGTAATGCCGAGACCCCTCGGGCAGCCGCCCAAGAAGAGCCCACTTTCCTAGTGGAGTGGGCCTTAACCGATTTCGGTAACGGCAATCCTGCCGTAGAATGCGCCTGCTGAATCGTGTTACAGATCCAGCGAGCAATAGTCTGCTTTGAAGCAGGAGCGCCAACCTTGTTGGCCGCATACAGAACGAACAAAGCTTCAGTCTTCCTGATTCTAGCCGTTCTGGTCACATAAATCTTCAAAGCCCTGACTATATCCAGGGACTCGCAATCCTCCAAGTCCCGTGTAGCCACAGGCACGACAATAGGTTGGTTCACATGAAAAGATGAGACCACTTTTGGCAGAAAGTGAGGGCGAGTCCTCAACTCTGCCCTATCCACGTGAAAAACCAAGTATGGGCTTTTATGTGATAAAGCCGCCAATTCGGAAACACGTCTTGCCGAAGCTAACGCCAACAACATGACCACTTTCCACGTGAGGTATTTCAACTCCACAGTTTTGAGTGGTTCAAACCAAGGTGACTTGAGGAAACGTAACACCACGTTAAGATCCCAAGGCGCCACCGGAGGCACAAAGGGAGGCTGAATATGCAGCACTCCCTTCACAAAGGTCTGTACTTCAGGAATAGAGGCCAATTCTCTTTGAAAGAAAATGGATAAGGCCGAAATCTGGACCTTTATGGACCCTAATTTTAGGCCCAAAGTCACTCCTGTTTGAAGGAAGTGAAGTAGACGGCCCAAATGGAACTCCTCCGTAGGAGCAGCTCTGGCCTCACACCAAGAAACATATTTCCGCCATATACGGTGATAATGTCATCAGGGTAGGAATGACTTCCTCCGGAATCCCTTTTTCCGGTAGGATCCGGCGTTCAATCGCCATGCCGTCAAACGCAGCCGCGGTAAGTCTTGGAACAGACAGGGCCCCTGCCGCAGCAGGTCCTGCCTTAGAGGAAGAGGCCACGGATGCCCTGCGAGCAACTCTTGCAGCTCCGGATACCAAGTCCTCCGTGGCCAATCCGGAACAATGAGTATTGTTCTGACCCTGCTTCTTCGTATTATTCTCAACACCTTTGGTATGAGAGGAAGAGGAGGAAACACATAGACCGATCTGAACAAGGTGTCACCAGAGCGTCTACCGCTACCGCCTGAGGGTCCCTTGACCTGGCGCAATACCGATTTAGCTTTTTGTTGAGACGGGATGCCATCATGTCGATTTGAGGCAGTCCCCAACGATCCGTGATCTGTGCGAAGACTTCTTGATGAAGTCCCCACTCTCCCGGATGCAGGTCGTGCCTGCTCAGGAAGTCCGCCTCCAAGTTGCCCACCCCCGGGATGAACACCGCTGACAGCGCGCTTACATGGCCTTCCGCCCAGCGTAGAATCCTGGTCGCTTCTGCCATGGCCATTCTGCTCCTTGTTCTGCCTTGGCGGTTTATATGAGCCACTGCCGTGACATTGTCTGACTGAATCAGAACCGGTTTTCTCCGAAGCAAGTCCTCCGCTTGACGCAGGGCGTTATATATGGCCCTCAACTCCAGGACGTTGATGTGGAGACAAGACTCTAGGCTTGACTAGAGACCTTGGAAATTTCTTCCCAGTGTCACTGCTCCCCAGCCTCGGAGGCTTGCTTCCGTGGACACCA
Source organism: Pseudophryne corroboree (assembly GCF_028390025.1). Lineage (NCBI taxonomy): Eukaryota > Metazoa > Chordata > Amphibia > Anura > Myobatrachidae > Pseudophryne > Pseudophryne corroboree. Next base: position 560,186,112 of record NC_086444.1, read on the forward strand.
GGACCCAGTCCTGAATGCCGAACCTGCGACCTTCTAGTAGGTGAGCACTGTTCAGCCACCACAGGAGAGATACCCTGGTCCTGGGAGACAGGGTGATCCTTTGATGCATTTGTAAATGGGACCCGGACCACTTGTCCAAGAGGTCCCATTGAAAAGTCCTCGCATGGAACCTGCCGAAAGGGATGGCCTCGTAAGAAGCCACCATCTTCCCCAGGACCCGCGTGCAATAATGCACTGAAATCTTTTTTGGTTCCTGACCATGGCTATGAGTTCCTGAACCTTTTCGATCGGAAGAAAAACCTTTTTCTGGTCTGTGTCTAGAATCAGCCCCAAAAAGGTCAGACGCGTTGTAGGGACTAGCTGGGACTTCGGTATATTGAGAATCCAGCCGTGTATCTGCAACGTCTTCATGGACAGACGCACGCTGTCCAGCAACCTCTCCCGAGATCTCGCCTGTATGATGAGATCGTCCAAGTATGGGATAATTGTGACCCCCTGCCTGCGCAGGAGCACCATCATTTCCGCCATTACCTTGGTGAAAATTCTCGGGGCCGTGGAAAGCCCAAACGGCAACGTCTGAAATTGGTAGTGACAGTCCTGCACTGCAAATCTCAGGAACGCCTGATGCGGGGGGAATATCGGAACATGAAGGTAAGCATCCTTTATGTCCAGGGACACCATCCAATCCCCCCCCCTCCAGGCTGGCGATGACCGCCCTGAGTGATTCCATTTTGAACTTGAACCTCTTCAAGTACAGGTTCAGAGATTTCAGGTTTAAAATGGGTCTGACCGAACCGTCCGGTTTCAGGACCACAAACAGGGTTGAGTAATATCCCTCTCTTTGCTGGAGATGAGGAACTGTGACAATCACCTGTTGAATATACAATTTTTGGATTGCTGCCAACACTATCTCCCTCTCTGACGGGGAAGCCGGCAGAGCCGATGTGAAAAATCGGCGAGGAGGCAAGTCTTCGAATTCCAGCCTGTATCCCTGAGAAACAATCTCTAATGCCCAGGGATCCACCTGCGAGTGAACCCAGACGTGGCTGAAAAACCGAAGACGAGCCCCCACCAGATCTGCCTCCCCTCGGAAAGCCCCAGCGTCATGCGGTGGACTTTGCAGACGCAGGGGAGGACTTCTGCTCTTGGGAACTAGCTGTGTGCAACTTTTTTCCCCTGCCTTTCCCTCTGGCAACAAAGGATGATCCACGTACCTTCTTGTTTTTATTGGAACGAAAGGACTGCATTTGATAATGAGGTACCTTTTTTGTATGCTGCGGGGGGACATAAGGTAAGAAATTTGACTTACCAGCCGTAGCCGTAGAGACAAGATCCGAGAGGCCGTCTCCAAACAACTCCACCCCTTTGTAAGGCAACGACTCCATATGCCGCTTTGAATCGGCAGCTCCCGTCTACTGTCGGGTCCACAAGAGCCGCCTAGCAGAAAATAAGATTTTACTTACCGATAAATCTATTTCTCGGAGTCCGTAGTGGATGCTGGGGTTCCTGAAAGGACCATGGGGAATAGCGGCTCCGCAGGAGACAGGGCACAAAAAGTAAAGCTTTTCCAGATCAGGTGGTGTGCACTGGCTCCTCCCCCTATGACCCTCCTCCAGACTCCAGTTAGGTACTGTGCCCGGACGAGCGTACACAATAAGGGAGGATTTTGAATCCCGGGTAAGACTCATACCAGCCACACCAATCACACCGTACAACCTGTGATCTAAACCCAGTTAACAGTATGATAACAGCGGAGCCTCTGAAAGATGGCTTCCTTCAACAATAACCCGAATTAGTTAACAATAACTATGTACAATTTATGCAGATAATCCGCACTTGGGATGGGCGCCCAGCATCCACTACGGACTCCGAGAAATAGATTTATCGGTAAGTAAAATCTTATTTTCTCTATCGTCCTAGTGGATGCTGGGGTTCCTGAAAGGACCATGGGGATTATACCAAAGCTCCCAAACGGGCGGGAGAGTGCGGATGACTCTGCAGCACCGAATGAGAGAACTCCAGGTCCTCCTTAGCCAGAGTATCAAATTTGTAAAATTTTACAAACGTGTTCTCCCCTGACCACGTAGCTGCTCGGCAAAGTTGTAATGCCGAGACCCCTCGGGCAGCCGCCCAAGATGAGCCCACCTTCCTTGTGGAGTGGGCCTTTACAGATTTAGGCTGTGGCAGGCCTGCCACAGAATGTGCAAGTTGGATTGTGCTACAGATCCAACGAGCAATCGTCTGCTTAGACGCAGGAGCACCCATCTTGTTGGGTGCATACAATATAAACAACGAGTCAGATTTTCTGACTCCAGCTGTCCTTGCAATATATATTTTTAATGCTCTGACAACGTCCAGTAACTTGGAGTCCTCCAAGTCACTTGTAGCCGCAGGCACTACAATAGGCTGGTTCAGATGAAATGCTGACACCACCTTAGGGAGAAAATGCGGACGAGTCCGCAGTTCTGCCCTGTCCGAATGGAAAATCAGATATGGGCTTTTGTAAGATAAAGCTGCCAATTCTGATACTCTCCTGGCAGAAGCCAGGGCTAGAAGCATGGTCACTTTCCAAGTGAGATATTTCAAATCCACCTTATTTAGTGGTTCAAACCAATGAGATTTTAGAAAGTCCAAAACCACATTGAGATCCCACGGTGCCACTGGAGGCACCACAGGAGGCTGTATATGCAGCACTCCCTTAACAAAGGTCAGGACTTCAGGGACTGAAGCCAATTCTTTTTGAAAGAAAATCGACAGGGCCGAAATTTGAACCTTAATAGATCCCAATTTGAGACCCATAGACAATCCTGATTGCAGGAAATGTAGGAATCGACCCAGTTGAAATTCCTCCGTCGGAGCACTCCGATCTTCGCACCACGCAACATATTTTCGCCAAATTCGGTGATAATGTTGCACGGTTACTTCCTTCCTTGCTTTAATCAAAGTAGGAATGACTTCTTCCGGCATGCCTTTTTCCTTTAGGATCCGGCGTTCAACCGCCATGCCGTCAAACGCAGCCGCGGTAAGTCTTGAAACAGACAGGGACCCTGCTGAAGCAAGTCCCTCCTTAGAGGTAGAGGCCACGGATCTTCCGTGATCATCTCTTGAAGTTCCGGGTACCAAGTCCTTCTTGGCCAATCCGGAACCACTAGTATCGTTCTTACGCCTCTTTGCCGTATAATTCTCAATACTTTTGGTATGAGAGGCAGAGGAGGAAACACATACACCGACTGGTACACCCAAGGCGTTACCAGCGCGTCCACAGCTATTGCCTGCGGATCTCTTGACCTGGCGCAATACCTGTCCAGTTTTTTGTTGAGGCGAGACGCCATCATGTCCACCATTGGTCTTTCCCAACGGGTTACCAGCATGTGGAAGACTTCTGGATGAAGTCCCCACTCTCCCGGGTGAAGATCGTGTCTGCTGAGGAAGTCTGCTTCCCAGTTGTCCACTCCCGGGATGAACACTGCTGACAGTGCTATCACATGATTCTCTGCCCAGCGAAGAATCCTTGCAGCTTCTGCCATTGCACTCCTGCTTCTTGTGCCGCCCTGTCTGTTCACATGGGCGACTGCCGTGATGTTGTCCGACTGGATCAACACCGGTTTTCCCTGAAGCAGAGGTTCTGCCTGGCTTAGAGCATTGTATATTGCTCTTAGTTCCAGAATGTTTATGTGAAGAGACGTTTCCAGACTCGTCCATACTCCCTGGAAGTTTCTTCCTTGTGTGACTGCTCCCCAGCCTCTCAGGCTGGCGTCCGTGGTCACCAGGATCCAATCCTGTATGTCGAATCTGCGGCCCTCCAATAGATGAGGACTCTGCAACCACCACAGAAGAGACACCCTTGTCCTTGGAGACAGGGTTATCCGTAGGTGCATCTGAAGATGCGACCCTGACCATTTGTCCAACAGATCCCTTTGGAAAATTCTTGCGTGGAATCTGCCGAATGGAATTGCTTCTTAAGAAGCCACCATTTTTCCCAGGACTCTTGTGCATTGATGTACAGACACCTTTCCTGGTTTTAGGAGGTTCCTGACAAGCTCGGATAACTCCTTGGCTTTTTCCTCCGGGAGAAAAACCTTTTTCTGAACCGTGTCCAGAATCATCCCTAGGAACAGCAGACGAGTTGTCGGCATTAACTGGGATTTTGGAATATTCAGAATCCACCCGTGCTGTTTTAGCACTTCTTGAGACAGTGCTAATCCCATCTCTAGCTGTTCTCTGGACCTTGCCCTTATTAGGAGATCGTCCAAGTATGGGATAATTAATACGCCTTTTCTTCGAAGAAGAATCATCATCTCGGCCATTACCTTGGTAAAGACCCGAGGTGCCGTGGACAATCCGAACGGCAGCGTCTGAAACTGATAGTGACAGTTCTGTACGACGAACCTGAGGTACCCCTGGTGTGAGGGGTAAATTGGAACGTGGAGATACGCATCCTTGATGTCCAAGGATACCATAAAGTCCCCTTCTTCCAGGTTCGCTATCACTGCTCTGAGTGACTCCATCTTGAACTTGAACTTCTTTATGTACAGGTTCAAGGATTTCAGATTTAGAATAGGTCTTACCGAGCCATCCGGCTTCGGTACCACAAATAGAGTGGAATAATACCCCTTTCCTTGTTGTAAAAGGGGTACCTTGACTATCACCTGCTGAGAGTACAGCTTGTGAATGGCTTCCAAGACCGTCACCCTGTCGGAGGGGGACGTTGGTAAAGCAGACTTCAGGAAACGGCGAGGTGGATCCGTCTCTAGTTCCAACCTGTACCCCTGAGATATTATCTGCAGGATCCAGGGATCTACCTGCGAGTGAGCCCACTGCGCGCTGAAATTCTTGAGACGACCGCCCACCGTCCCCGAGTCCGCTTGAGAAGCCCCAGCGTCATGCTGAGGCTTTTGTAGAAGCCGGGGAGGGCTTCTGTTCCTGGGAAGGAGCTGCGTGTTGCTGTCTCTTCCCTCGACCTCTGCCTCGTGGCAGATATGAATAGCCCTTTGCTCTCTTATTTTTAAAGGAACGAAAGGGCTGCGGTTGAAAAGTCGGTGCCTTTTTCTGTTGGGGAGTGACTTGAGGTAGAAAGGTGGATTTCCCGGCTGTAGCCGTGGCCACCAAATCTGATAGACCGACTCCAAATAACTCCTCCCCTTTATACGGCAAAACTTCCATATGCCGTTTTGAATCCGCATCGCCTGTCCACTGTCGCGTCCATAAAGCTCTTCTGGCCGAAATGGACATAGCACTTACCCGTGATGCCAGTGTGCAGATATCCCTCTGTGCATCACGCATATAAAGAAATGCATCCTTTATTTGTTCTAACGACAGTAAAATATTGTCCCTGTCCAGGGTATCAATATTTTCAATCAGGGACTCTGACCAAACTACCCCAGCACTGCCCATCCAGGCAGTCGCTACAGCTGGTCGTAGTATAACACCTGCATGTGTGTATATACTTTTTTGGATATTTTCCATCCTCCTATCTGATGGATCTTTAAGTGCGGCCGTCTCAGGAGAGGGTAACGCCACTTGTTTAGATAAGCGTGTTAGCGCCTTGTCCACCCTAGGAGGTGTTTCCCAGCGCTCCCTAACCTCTGGCGGGAAAGGGTATAATGCCAATAATTTCTTTGAAATTATCAGCTTTTTATCAGGGGCAACCCACGCTTCATTACACACGTCATTTAATTCTTCTGATTCAGGAAAAACTATAGGTAGTTTTTTCACACCCCACATAATACCCTGTTTAGTGGTACCTGTAGTATCAGCTAAATGTAACGCCTCCTTCATTGCCAAAATCATATAACGTATGGCCCTACTGGAAAATACGGTTGATTCGTCACCGTCACCACTGGAGTCAGTGCCTGCGTCTGGGTCTGTGTCGACCGACTGAGGCAAAGGGCGTTTCACAGCCCCTGACGGTGTTTGAGTCGCCTGGACAGGCACTAATTGATTGTCCGGCCGCCTCATGTCGTCAAACGACTGCTTTAGCGTGTTGACACTATCCCGTAGTTCCATAAATAAAGGCATCCATTCTGGTGTCGACTCCCTAGGGGGTGACATCCTCATATTTGGCAATTGCTCCGCCTCCACACCAATATCGTCCTCATACATGTCGACACACACGTACCGACACAGCAGACACACAGGGAATGCTCCTAACGAAGACAGGACCCACTAGCCCTTTGGGGAGACAGAGGGAGAGTTTGCCAGCACACACCAAAAGCGCTATATATATATCAGGGATAGCCTTATAATAAGTGCTCCCTTATAGCTGCTTTGTTATATCAAAATATCGCCATAAATTTGCCCCCCCCTCTCTGTTTTACCCTGTTTCTGTAGTGCAGTGCAGGGAAGAGACTTGGGAGCCGTCCTGACCAGCGGAGCTGTGAGAGGAAATGGCGCCGTGTGCTGAGGAGATAGGCCCCGCCCCTTTTCTGGCGGGCTCGTCTCCCGCTATTTAGAGAAATCAGGCAGGGGTTAAATATCTCCATATAGCCTCTAGGGCTATATGTGAGGTATTTTTAGCCTTTATATAGGTTACATTTGCCTCCCAGGGCGCCCCCCCCCAGCGCCCTGCACCCTCAGTGACCGCGTGTGAAGTGTGCTGAGAGGAAAATGGCGCACAGCTGCAGTGCTGTGCGCTACCTTTAGAAGACTGCAGGAGTCTTCAGCCGCCGATTCTGGACCTCTTCTGACTTCAGCATCTGCAAGGGGGCCGGCGGCGCGGCTCCGGTGACCATCCAGGCTGTACCTGTGATCGTCCCTCTGGAGCTTGATGTCCAGTAGCCAAGAAGCCAATCCATCCTGCACGCAGGTGAGTTGACTCCTTCTCCCCTCAGTCCCTCGCTGCAGTGATCCTGTTGCCAGCAGGAATCACTGTAAAATAAAAAACCTAGCTAAACTTTTTCTAAGCAGCTCTTTAGGAGAGCCACCTAGATTGCACCCTTCTCGGCCGGGCACAAAAATCTAACTGGAGTCTGGAGGAGGGTCATAGGGGGAGGAGCCAGTGCACACCACCTGATCTGGAAAAGGTTTACTTTTTGTGCCCTGTCTCCTGCGGAGCCGCTATTCCCCATGGTCCTTTCAGGAACCCCAGCATCCACTAGGACGATAGAGAAATAGACATAGCATTTATTCTGGAGCTTAATAAACAAATGTCTCTCTGAGCATCCCTCATATACAAGGAAGCATCTCTGATATGCTCTATGGTCATTTGAATGGCGTCCTTATCGAAGGTGTCAATTTCCGTAGATAAGGAATCTGCCCATGCCACAACCGCACTACAAACCCAGGCAGACGCCATAGCCGGTCGAGCAATAGTACCGGAATGATTGTAAATGTGCTTTAAGGTAATTTCCTGCCTGTGATCAGCAGGTTCCTTGAGGGAAGCCGTATCCTGAGAAGGCAGTGCCACCTTTTTGGACAAACGTGTCAGCGCCTTGTCAACTTTTGGCGAAGATTCCCAGCGTATCCTATCAGTTTGTGGAAAAGGATACGCCATGAGAATCCTTTTGGGAACTTGTGGTCTCCTATCCGGAGATTCCCAAGCCTTTTCGCACAAGTCACTTAATTCAAATGAGGATGGAAAAGTGACTTCTGGCTTTTTCCCTTTATACATGTGTACCCTCGTGTCAGGGACAGGGGGTTCCTCATTAATATGCAAAACCTCTTTAATGGCAATAATTATGTACCGTATACCCTTAGCCACCTTCGGCTGTAATTTTGCATCTTTATAGTCGACACTCGAGTCAGTATCTGTGTCGGTATCTGTGTCATCGATCTGGGATATGGTGTGCTTCTGAGACCCCGAAGGACCTGGCGCCCCAGGGACAAGCATGGACTGGCTACCTGACTGATCCCTAGCTTCTGCCTTGTCTAATCTTTTATGCAATAGATTGACATTTGCATTCAAGACATTCAGCATATCCACCCATTCCGGTGTCGGCGTTGCCGACGGCGACATGACACTCAAGCACTCCCCCTCCACATTAAGCAGGCCTTCCTCGTCAAACATGTCGACACACGCGTACCGACACACTTCACACACACACAGGGAACCCCTTTCCTGAAGACAGTATCCCTGTCAAGGCCCTTTGGAGAGACAGAGAGAGCGAGTATGCCAGCACACACCCCAGCGCAATAACCCTGGAGACCAACACAAAATGTTTTTCCCCAGCAGCGCTGTACAATATGTAAACCGCCAATTATGTGCGCGCCCCCACTCTCTTTTAAGCACCCTTTCACCGTGTGTAAGCAGGGGAGAGTCCGGGGAGCTTCCTCTCAGCAGTGCTGTGGAGAGAAAATGGCGCTGGTGAGTGCTGAGGGAGAAGCCCTGCCCCCTCGGCGGCGGGCTTCTGTCCCGCTCAAACTTAGTAAAATATGGCGGGGGCTCTTTTATATACATGTACAGAGCCCACCTGTACATGTATATAGTCTTTTTGCCATGCAGAGGTTTATATTGCTGCCCAGGGCGCCCCCCCCCCACCCTGCGCCCTGCACCCTTACAGTGACCGGAATATGTGAGGTGTATGGAAGCAATGACGCACAGCTGCAGTGCTGCGCGTTACCTCAGTGAAGCTGAAGGCTTCTGCCGCCTGACTACTTCTGTCTTCTGTACTTCTAGCTCTGTGAGGAGAACGGCGGCGCGGCTCCGGGGGTGGACGCCCAGTAAGAACCTGCGTTCCCCCCCTCTGGAGCTAATGGTGTCCAGTAGCCGAGGAAGCAGAGCCTCTCTTTGACAAGAAGGTCTGCTCCTCTCTCCTCAGTCCCTCGACGCAGGGAGCCTGTTGCCAGCAGTGCTCCCTGTGAAAAAGTAGTAAAAGGTAGAAAAAAAAAATCCAAACAAAAATGCTTCTAGGCAGAGAACTCTGGAGAGCTCTCTGCAGTGCACCCATCTTGCTCTGGGCACAGTGTAAAACTGAGGTCTGGAGGAGGGGCATAGAGGGAGGAGCCAGTGCACACCCAGAGTCCAAAGCTTTCTTAAAGTGCCCTATCTCCTGCGGAGCCCGTCTATTCCCCATGGTCCTTACGGAGTCCCAGCATCCTCAAGGACGTTAGAGAAATTAGGTTCTATCAGTGACTTTTTAGGCACATTTGTTAATTGGTACAGTGGTTTTGGAATTTGTCCATTCTTGAAATTTCTAGTTATTCCACATGGAACAGAAATGCCAATGTGCATAGTAACAACAGTCATGTGTCCCAGCATTTGGATTAAGAAACTGAAAGAGAATATGTTCCTGCAATTGTTACTTACCAGCATGTGGAATATCAGATTATATTTTTACTGAAAGTCCCAAATTTGTTTCATCACTAAAGTTACTTACAGATGTGTCTTCTTACATCTTTGCTCCATGCGCTACAATTCGCGTTCCACATAGCACAAGTGCTTTTTTTTTCCCGCGAAAATGCGTCTTAGTCACAAAGTATGACACACGAGCAGCTTCTGCTGATTAAAATATGCAGCATGCCTATAGTCTGTGTGTGACTGCAACTGTATTTGCATACAAAATGCTATGCTACTGGAAAACACTGTAACCTGGCATTTCGGATGCAGATACAGCCGCAATTATACATAGAATATAGGCAAGCTGCATATCATTGTAATCAGCAGGATTTGCTTGAGCGTCCTTTGCTACTAAGATGCATTTTCACAGAAATAAATGCATGCCATGGCATGTCGCAACTTTAAGGGCTGTTTAGTATGACTGTAGCAAGGACGTAAAAGGACACATCTGTATGGTCGGTGAGAATCACAAAATAGATATTGTAGGATATCTATAGGTGCTGTACAATAATCTTGCATGTCACATAAGTTACATGGTCTTGCACACTTACCATTAATTTCAGCAAATTTTTTCACATCAGCCAGTGTCTTCAATTCTTCCTGCGGACACTCAGATACACACAAAGCTACAGACTTTATCTTTCGGTTTATTAAGTCCAGCTTGCAGGGGTCCAGGAAAAAAACATACCTAAAAGTTGCATAAAAGAAAAAAACAAAAACAAACAGTGAGCCTCACATTTGTTACGGTCTTAAAGAATGATTATATGACTTTTCAATTCCTGAATTATGAAGAGCCAGTTGCCTACTTACAGTGGAGCCTATCAATTCCATGGGGTATATGCAATTCACGTCGAATCGCGGCAAATTATCGCCGTTTTTTAATTCGACACAATTCGACAGGTGAATTCCGGCAGGTGGCTGCCGGAATTCACCATATTCAATGAAAAACGGATTCGACATTCCCGCGGGCGAAAAACGGCCGATTTGACGGATTTTGCCGCGATTTTAAAAATCGGGAAAAAACGGGAAAAAATGGCGTAGGGTCCCCCCTCCAAAGCATAACCAGCCTCGGGCTCTTCGAGCTGGTCCTGGTTCTAAAAATGCAGGGGAAAAATTGACAAGGGATCCCCCATATTTTTAAAACCAGCACCGGGCTCTGCGCCTGGTGCTGGTGCAAAAAATACGGGGGACAAAACGAGTAGGGGTCCCCCGTATTTTTCACACCAGCATCGGGCTCCACTAGCTGGACAGATAATGCCACAGCCGGGGGTCACTTTTATGCCGTGCCCTGCGGCCGTGGCATTAAATATCCAACTAGTCACCCCTGGCCGGGGTACCCTGGGGGAGTGGGGACCCCTTCAATCAAGGGGTCCCCCCCCCAGCCACCCAAGGGCCAGGGGTGAAGCCCGAGGCTGTCCCCCCCATCCATTGGCTGCGGATGGGAGGCTGATAGCCTTGAGTAAAATGACAGAATATTGTTTTTTTCCAGAAGAACTACAAGTCCCAGCAAGCCTCCCCCGCAAGCTGGTACTTGGAGAACCACAAGTACCAGCATGCGGGAGAAAAACGGGCCCGCTGGTACCTGTAGTTCTACTGGAAAAAAAATACCCAAATAAAAACAGTACACAGACACCGTGACAAGTAAAACTTTATTACATACTGCCGACACACACATACTTACCTATGTTCACACGCCGACATCGGTCCTCTTCTCCATGTAGAATCCACGGATACCTGAAAAGAAAAGTTCAATATACTCACCTCAACCAGGGTCCAGAGATAAATCCACGGACTTGGCAAAAAAAGAAAACGAACACCGATCCACCGGACTGAAAGGGGTCCCATGCTGACACATGAGACCCCTTTCCACGAATACCGGGACATCACGTGACTCTTGTCCCTTTAGTCCCTTCAGCCAATCAGGAAGCGCTACTTCCGTGGCGCTCACCTGATTGGCTGTGCACTGTCTGAGCTGTCAGACAGTGCATCGCAAAGCCGCTCCATTAGTTTCAATGGTGGGAACTTTGCCGTCAGCGGAGGGGTTGCAGGATGCAGGTGCTGGTGAAGGAAGGTACCAGCACCTGCATCCTGCTGCCTGTTACTATTTACCTTCTCTGACTGCCGGAGAGCCTTCAAACAGGGTAAAGGCTTTAGCGGGACCGAGCTAAGGAGGTCCGCACCCTGTTCATTTCAGAGCCGCTACAGCCGTGAGTAACCTGCGACAACTATTGCGGCTAGACAGCACAGGGGTGGAGTGTATCGCTGCGGCTAAAATCTAATACAGCGGACTCCCCCTGTCAGCAGCAAAAAGCTCATAAGTGATTGAAATTATCAACTTTAAATCCTTATTCCGGCTAAAGAAACACAATACTGCAATATACAATTTGGGGTCGTAGCATACCGCTGTGGACAGTTGAATACACAGCGCTCTCCCCCTGTCAATTTTATCAATCTCACCAAGTGGCTATAATTAATGACTGCAACTTTGTATCCCGGCTTTCTTAAAGAGACGGTTGTCCAAGAGTAACAATTGTTACTAAGTATATAAAAGATAATTTACGGACATTATTTACAAATGAACTTTAAGGGCAATTTTTTATGAGTTATTGTATGTGGATCGTAGTATTTTTATACATGAATTTATATAGATGGTTTTATGTCTTATGTTGTAAATTGGAGTATAAATAAACTAAACACATTTAAATCCAATAAGGTTCCAGCGCTCCCTTGATAGTGCATACTATTTCTTCCATATAGATTACATTTGGTGGGACAGTACCACCGGTGGGAGACGCAGGAATCTTCTGTGGGTGTTTGAATATATATATATATATATATATATATATATATATATATATATATATATATATTCAAACAGTTTTTGGTGGTTTGCAAGCGCTGTGTTTTTATTAATATACAGAATTGTATATGTTCATCATTGGTTTAATATGCATTTCTCAACACTTCACATAAAGGGCCAGATGTACTAAAACTTAAAAAGTGATAAAGTGGAGAGTGATAAACTGCCGGCCATTCAGCTCCTGTCATTTTTGAAACAAAGCCTGTGACATGGCAATTAGGAACTGAAAGGCCCATATAGACGGGAGAGATGTGTGCTGAGTGAACCGCTCAGCACACATCTCTCCCGCCGCTCAGCACAGCGCGATGTGGGGGAGGAAGGGGCGCCGCTCATTTCACCCTGGGTGTGAAATGAGCGACGTGCTAGATGGGCCTGCATGCAGGCCAATCTAGCACCGGCGATAGCGATGTGCGGGGCCGCGCATCGCTATCGCTGAGGGGGGTACACACTAGTGATCTGTTCTTAAAATCTAAGCAATCTAGTCAGATTGCTTAGATTTTAAGCATGGATCTCTCCGTGAGTACCCCCCTTAACACTCTCCACTTTATCACTTTTCAAGGCTTAGTACATCTCCCCCAAACAGTCTTAAATACTTGAGATGGAGTTACAGACATGAACTTTTTCTGCACAATAACTGTAGTAAGCTTGAAGTAAGAATGAACCTTCTAGAGGGGCGTTGCCTGAAATAGCTAGGTGTAGGGAGCACGTTACCGGCTCTCCCACCTCTATCCTTTACAGATCCTGTTTATCTTGGCAGTTTCTCCACTACACTGGGTATAGTAGCAGGATATTGTTTGATTAACGGGGCTCTACAGTGAGCTCTTGTGCAGTGCCTCTCTGCCTGCTTTCCGGAGTCCTCCATGGCCCGGTCTGCTTTCCCTGGGGCTCGGTGTCCCTGTCTCTAGCTCCCGTGGCTGTTCTGGGACGTTATACTTACCTGAGAGCTGCCTCCTGTCTACATCCTCAGAGATACTGTGAGCGACTCCTGCCTTTGTCTTCACTCCGACTCCCACCCATCTGCTGCGGTGTTTGGGGCGTGCTGGACGCGGGCTGCCGCCTTGTTGTTGGTGTCCTTCTCAGCTGTGGCACAGATCTTCTTGCGACTCCAGTGGATAAAGCCTCACAAGCTTCACATTACTGTTACTGTGGCTATATTGCCTTGCTGTTTCCTGCTTCAGTGATCGTCTGCCTGATATCTCCTGCTGTTGGACATATTGCAGTCTGCTAGCAAGCTTTGGTGGTGTGCTAGCCACCGCCATCTGGCTACTGTATTCCCTCTTGGCTGGTACCAACGCCTCACCAATGGCTACCTCTGTTCAGCGAATCCTTCAGGCAATTACTGCCTTCACGCAGAGGCTCCTCACTAAGCGTAGAGATGTGATGGTTATATCTTCAAGTTCTACAACTGCAGATCGCATGTCTTCTCTACAAACACAGCTTCTGGATTTGTCCTGCCCACAGGATGTATTTTCTCCTGATATGGATATTATCTCAGTCCGTGGATGTCCGGACTCCATTATGGGCTTCTTGAAAATCCGTTCTACATTTCTGTTGCCGTTGGTGAAACTTCAAGATCCTTTATTCAAATGTTTCATATACTTTTCTGTGCATCCCTGCTTGAGCGGGAGGTTCCCGGATTTTTTATTTAAGTACTTTATGTCCCTCTTTGTGTATCCATGGATGAATGGAAACGGGACTGTTTATGCACTTCTGCAAGTGATGGAGGCCTGGCCAGATTAATATTTAATATGTTTGCCACCATTATTTTGCTTTAGTAATCTTTCCCTTTTTTTTAATTTTTTTATTTTTAAATACATGGATGCTTTGAATATTCTCTTACCTATACTGTACATATAATGCTTAGTATTATGCGTGGGAGGAACGCTGTATTCTTATAATGCGGGAGAGCCGGGTTTAGCCTGGCTAAAAGGTCATTATTAGTCTATTGCCCTTGTCAGTCATGTGCTTTAATACCCTTTTTTTTTTTTTAGGTGTGCGTGTGTGAGGGGGGGGTTAGTTAGGGTAGTTTAGGGGAGGGGGGGGTTTTAGGGATCCAAGTATGCCTAAATTGGGGGTAGGCTATACAGGGTAGGGGGTTATGGGGAGGGTTGCTTTTGGGGTATTTTTCTAGTATGTAAACTTTGGTGGCTGTTTTATATTTTATACTGTTTTGATATGCGACCGGTCCATTTGTGATTTGTAGTGGCAGGGTATCTGTGTAATCTCTTTTTGTCGCCCGTATGCACCTTTCACCTTTAGCTATATAAGCCCGAATGGCACCTTCGGGATCTGGCTAGGTTATCATTATTTTCAGTGAAGAACTATGCGTATCCTGTTTTTGATATTATATTATAGTGTCTTTTACTTCAGCACGCTGCCCTAAACTATTTTTCATGGTATATCACATTTGTTTACTCGTGTCGGCCATATATCTCCTGCTTTACCTATTGTAAGATTGTTTTTTGTTGTTCTCTGTTGGATAAAAACGTAATAAAAATTCCGCAATTTAAAAAAAAAAAAAAAAAGAAAGAACCTTCTAGCAATACTGTCAAGTTTATGTAAATGCTTCAGAAGTTCATCGGAGTTTATGACATTTGCAGACCATTTTGGCAGACTTTTTCTTACTGAAAGCAGATGTCAGTAACAGCATGTTAGCACACAGGACACCAACTTGCAAATAGAGCCTTACTTACAGTTGGGTGTAAATTCATGTGTGCCTTGTAAAAATGAGCCGTGATGGTCTACATGTTTAGAGTTACAGGTGAGTTACAGGTGACATTTAGACTTACAGGCGATTTTCACTTGCAACCCCATGTGTATGGACATGCAGATTAGGAGCATTTGCAATACAGGTTATCAGTTCTGCACCAACTAACACAACATAAAACTGTACATACGTATAAGTATATGTATATAACCAATATAAACAGCGTTGTTTTTAAACAATTTAATAACGCTTGATTATTGGTGGTGCTCACAAAAAAATTTTTTATTTTTTATTTTTCTTTTGTCTTTTCTTTCCCCGCATACTTGTAGATTAGGAGCATTACAGGAAGGGTTCTCATGCATAAGTCTAGTGCAAGTTTACACGGTGATTATTATGACTGTTACACTTTGTATTGTTTAAATGTGCGGCTCCCCACCACGATCAATACCCAGCACCAATTCTACTACACTAAAGTGGCTGAACCGCCAATTATTTACTTTTAAATACAAAACAAGTTTCAATGCTCAATATTATCGACTGAAACTCCATTAGAATGGAAACAGACCTGGACACCAGGCATGCTGATAATGACGACTATTTTTGCACTTGATTTTAGGTTGCATGTATCATAAGCTATAACGAAATATATTCTTATCTTTACGTTCAACTTTATATGAAGCCCACGGTGTCTAACATTAGAAGTAGAGTATGGAAACTTTTATGTAAATACAGTGCCTTGCTAAAGTATTCACCCCCCTTTGCATTTTTCATATTTTGTTGCCTCACAACCTGGAATTAAAATGGATTGTTTGAAGGTTTGCATCATTTCATTCACAGAACATGCCTACAACTTTGAAGAGGTTTTTTATTTTATTCTTATTGTGAAGCAAACAACAAATATAACAAAATAACAGAAACCTTCAGAATGCATAACTATTCACCCCCTAAAGTCAGTACTTTGTAGAGCCACCTTTTGCAGCAATTACAGCTTCAAGTCACTTTGGGTAAGTCTCTATGAGCTTGCCACATCTTGCCACTGGGATTTTTACCCATTTCTCAAGGCAAAACTGCTCCAGCTCCTTCATGTTGGATGGTTTCAGCTTGTGAACAGCAATCTTCAAGTCTGACCACAGAATCTCAATTGGATTGAGATCTGGGCTTTGACTAGGCCATTCCAACACATTTAAATGTATCCCCTTAAACCACTCGAGTGTTGCTTTAGCAGTAGGCTTCGGGTCATTGTCCTACTGGAAGGTGAACCTCCGTCCCAGTCTCAAATCACAGGCAGACTGAAACAGGTTTTGCTCAAGAAAAACCTGTATTTAGCAGCATCCATCTTTACCCTTGACTCGAAACAGTTTCCCAACCCCTGCTGCTGAAAAACATCCCCACAGAATGATGCTGCCACCACCATGTTTCACTGTGGGGATGTTGTTCTTGGGGTAATGGGATGTGTTGGGTTTGCGCCATAGTGTTTTCCTCGGTGGCCGAAAAGTTCAATTTTAGTCTCATATGACCAGAGCCATACATTTGGGAGTTTTCCTCCATACATTTGGGAGTTGTCCACATGCCTTTTGGCAAACTCAAAACGTGCCTTCTTATTTTTAACACTAAGTAATGGCTTTTTTCTGGCCACTCTTCCATAAAGCCCAGCTCTATGGAGTTTACGGCTTATTGTGGTCACATGCGCAGGTACACCAGTCTCTGCTGTGGAACTCTGCAGCTCCCTCAGGGTTACCTTTGGTCTCTCTGCTGCTTCTCTGATTAATGCCCTCCTTGCCCGGTCTGTGAGTTTTGGTGGCTGGCCCTCTCTTGGCAGTTTTGTTGTGCTACCATGTTCTTTCCATTTGAAGATGATGGATTTGATGGTGCTCCAGGGGATCAAAGATTTGGATAATTTTATTTATTTTTTTATAACCCAACCCTGACTTGTACTTCTCAACAACTTTGTCCCTGACTTGTTTGGAGAGCTCCTTGGTCTTCATGGTGTGATGCCTCTTGCTTAGTGGTGTTGTAGCCTCTGGGGCCTTTCAGAAAAGGTGTGTTTATACTGACAGATCAGGTGACACTTAGATTGCAAACAGGTGGACTTCATTTCACTAATTATGTGAGTTCTGAAGGTAATTGGTTGCACCAGAACTTTTGAGGGGCTTCATAGCAAATGGACATATGCACATGCCAATGTTCACATTTTTATTTATAAAAAAATCTTTTTTATATAAAATTTTTCTCATTTCACTTCATCAACTTAGACTATTTTGTGCATATCCATCACACAAAATTCAGATAAAAAAAATAAAATTAATTTACAGGTTGTAATGTAACAAAATAGGTAAAAAGCCAAAGGGAGTGAATACTTTAGCAAGGCACTGTATCTGTGAACATTATTAATAGCGTTTTCATGCAAGTCATACTGCATTTTAGTAACAGTGGTCATTAAAAGAAGGTGCTGATAATCAATTAATCTAGTTCATACCCAAACAAGAATCACTGGCATGTTTACAAAAGTATTTCAATAAGCATTTCACTTACTTGCGGTTAGTGTGATCGAGGCCACTGTTTTCAAAGCCCTCTATCTTGGCATTCTTCTGCCCACAAATATTTCCAAAGCTGTCATAGCCATAAATCAGACGAGAGGCAGCTCCAGTGGCTATTGAGAAACCACATATAAATCCCTATATTAAAAAAGGAAAAAAAAATAAAAATAGGTACATCATGTTTTTCTATAAATGACTACAGAGAATATGATGAACCAACACATTTCACGACCCTCAATGTTTTCTTTTTTTTTATTTATAAGTTTACCTACATGAACTGTACAAAGCATTAGGATGGCCAGGAGAAGAATTTAACAGTGTTTGATAAATCTGTGATAGCCTGTGTAACTCGCAGAAGAGGGATACTTGGGATATGAAGACCCCTGGCAGGATTACTAGAGCTTTGATTCTTGTGGATGGAGACCAGAGCAACAAACACCCTCTCTAGGAATATACATGTTATACTTTTACACACTTTCGCTAATGCACACATATTATGAACATACAGACGCTCCCATTTGGAGAGAGAACTAGAAGCATCCACTCCAAGAACACATAATTTCGGAGTTAGTAATATTAGAGGAATACCCGTGTCCTCCAGGATCGACCTGACCCCCTGTCCAGAATATCTGCAAAGCACTGCAGTCCCACAGCATATGCAGAAAAGTACCCTGGGCAGCACCGCATTTAGGGCACATTGCGGAATGACCATCCCCAATCCTGCTCAGTCTCACAGGGGTCATATAGGTACGGTGAAGTATATAAAACTGAATCTACTGAAATCCAAGAGATTTTGTAGCCGTACATGGGTATTCCCTAGCGAGATACCACTCTTCATCATCTAAACAACCAAGATCAGTCTCCCAGTTCACACAGAGATGGGAGAGAGGATCAATGTGAAACTGAGCAAGGAGGTAGGAATAAGCCAGGGAGACAGTCTTATTACATCCAAGGCCTAAAATAAAGGTTTTAGTAGGAAACACACTTATCAAGGGCGGGGAGTCTCCAAACTGTGAGTGCAGTGGATACCTAAGCTGGAGGTATGTATAAAAATAGGAATTGGGCACGGTAAATTCTTCACATGTTATACATTTATTTATAGCCCAGTCATTACGCTGGGACTCATAGCTGGTGGACACAGTCTAATGTTGTGGGGCAATACATGAAAAAAAAACCAAAAAACAATTCTTAATAATTTAATCATCTTATTACACAACTGGGGGGCGGGGTAACCCACAATGTTCCATGGACATTATGGGGGTCATTCCGAGTTGATCGCTAGCTGAAAATGTTCACTGCTCTGCGATGAAGTAAAAAAAAGTCACTTCTGCGCATGCGGCGCAGTGCGCACGCGCGACATACTTTCTCAACGGCCGATGTAATTTCAAACAAGGTGTAGCGAAGCTTTTCAGTCGCAATTGCCGCCGCAGAGTGACTGACATGATGAGGGCGTTTCTGGGTGTCAATTGACCGTTTTCAGGGAGTGTCCGAAAAAACGCAGGCGTGGCTGGGAAAACGCAGGGCATGTTTGTGACTTCTAATCAGGAACTGAATGGTCTGAAGTGATTGCAAGCGCTGAGTAGGTCTGAAGATACTCTGAAACTGCACAAAAAAAATTTGTAGCCATTCTGCAATGCACTTCTGCTAAGCTAAGATACACTCCCAGAGGGCGGCGACTTAGCGTTTGCACGGCTGCTAAAAACAGCTAGCGAGCGATCAACTCGGAATGACCACCTATCTCTTCTGAGGCTGTGGCAGCCAACTTAACTTTCCTAAAAGGACAAAGTAGCTCTCATAAGGGAAAGCGGAGAACTGGGTGTAACTTCACTCAGCAGAGTTCAACATACTCTAGAACCGACATGCCAGAAGTCATCAGGGTTGGTACAAAGGGACAGAGACAAACCCCACATATATAAACACCAAATTTTTTATTTGTATAACAAATATAAATCTGCATGACTCACTGGTAGCAATATAGCATTATCAGTAGCTGAATATTCTACTCCAAGTCCGGTTTTATTGATCCATTAATTTAAATTACTGAAGCAAAATAAAACAATGTGAAAGAAACATTTACTTAAAAATCAAGAATCAAAAAGATTACTGGTAGGAAACAAGAAGTAGATTCTGAATCTAAAATGTCATTTATTGATCAATGAAAAAGCCTTGAAAAGGGGTTAACAGTTTGACTTATTGTTATATTTATACACAATGTCCATTCAATAGAGCACTGATGCTTACAGAAATGTCCCAATTACACAGCAATCAATGACTTCATTGATTCTGCAAAAGCACAGGGCATCAGCCAATGGGCTGCTGCTTAATACTTGTAGGAAAAAAATGCTGACTTTATACATAGCCATCAAAGAATTCCCACTGCATACTGATGAGACGTTTCTCTGTTGTAAGGAGTAACTGGTATTCCCCCGAGCACTAGCGATAATACCTGGGCCAAAAATGACTCCTGACAAGCGCTCCAGAGTGGTGCTAGAGATCCATCTGAAATCAGGCAGATCTCTGTACACGCACAACTCAATGCACAATTCCGTCTACAAAGCCTCCCACAACTTAGCCTGCTCGTGAATGCACCGTTACTACCCAGTATTGCCTCTTCAGCTGCAAGTGGAGTGGAGACAGAGTTGAGTACAACTTGGAATCGCCAGTGGATATTGACAGGTAATTCCGAGTTGATCGCAGGCATCAAATTTGTTAGGAGTTGGGCAAAACCATGTGCACTGCAGGGGGGCAGATATAACATGTGCAGAGAGAGTTATATTTGGGTGGGGTGTGTTCAAACTGAAATCTAAATTGCAGTGTAAAAAAAAAGCAGCCAGTATTTACCCTGCACAGAAACAAAATAACCCACCCACAGCAAACTCTCTCTGCACATGTTATATCTGCCCCACCTGCAGTGCACATGGTTTTGCCCAACTGCTAACAAATTTGCTGCTGCGATCAACTCTGAATTACCCCCTAAGCTACAGAGAATGCACAATGCTAAAAATCGTAAAATCCATCTGCAAAATGGACTTCCATGCAATTTTTTTTTTTTTTAAATATTCTACACATGAATAATTTGCTATTTACATATTCTAAACATAACCATGGGCCCAATTAAGGCTTACGCAGGTTAAGCACTGCATATTATGTGGGTACTATACAAACTGGTAATAAATAAATAAAGCAATTACATTTATTTAAAATAAATGAAAAGGATGGGGGTGGGGTGGGGGGGTAATGGCATATGGGTGCATTCTGGTGCAACACAAATCCAGGTCTACACAAGTCTCACGGAATGTCAACAAGCCTATAGAGCATTTGAATAACATATCTACTATGCACGAAAAAGTGTTTCCTTAATCTACTTCTCCACAACGTTCTGACATGTACACAAGAAACCCCACATTTGAAAGTCTTTCCTGGTCCCAACTGACAGCATAAGATTTGGCTTCTGACACAGTTTTGAACTCAAACTTAACTCAGAGGTCCCATAGAGGACACTAAGGAAGGAGGGGGGAATTCAAATGTTACCACACCCCTGATATAGTGATGGCAGATCGCGGGGCGATATTCGAATGCCTCCACTTATCGTGCTGGTCGCACCCATTACACTCGGGTATAAGCACGCAAAGCATCTAAACCCGACTAAAGTAATGGGCACGAGTGTGAAAAGACACGTCCCTCTTTACGCACATTTCAGCTCACTGCCCCCTAAAATAAGAATTTACTTACCGATAATTCTATTTCTCGGAGTCCGTAGTGGATGCTGGGGTTCCTGAAAGGACCATGGGGAATAGCGGCTCCGCAGGAGACAGGGCACAAAAGTAAAGCTTTTACAGGTCAGGTGGTGTGTACTGGCTCCTCCCCCTATGACCCTCCTCCAGACTCCAGTTAGGTACTGTGCCCGGACGAGCGTACACAATAAGGGAGGATTTTGAATCCCGGGTAAGACTCATACCAGCCACACCAATCACACCGTACAACTTGTGATCTAAACCCAGTTAACAGTATGATAACAGAGGAGCCTCTGAAAGATGGCTTCCTAAACAATAACCCGAATTAGTTAACAATAACTATGTACAAGTATTGCAGATAATCCGCACTTGGGATGGGCGCCCAGCATCCACTACGGACTCCGAGAAATAGAATTATCGGTAAGTAAATTCTTATTTTCTCTATCGTCCTAAGTGGATGCTGGGGTTCCTGAAAGGACCATGGGGATTATACCAAAGCTCCCAAACGGGCGGGAGAGTGCGGATGACTCTGCAGCACCGAATGAGAGAACTCCAGGTCCTCCTTTGCCAGGGTATCAAATTTGTAAAAATTTACAAACGTGTTCTCCCCTGACCACGTAGCTGCTCGGCAGAGTTGTAATGCCGAGACCCCTCGGGCAGCCGCCCAAGATGAGCCCACCTTCCTTGCGGAATGGGCCTTAACAGATTTAGGCTGTGGCAGGCCTGCCACAGAATGTACAAGTTGAATTTTGTTACAAATCCAACGAGCAATCGACTGCTTAGAAGCAGGTGCACCCAACTTGTTGGGTGCATACAGTATAAACAGCGAGTCAGAGTTTCTGACTCCAGCCGTCCTTTAAATGTATATTTTTAAGGCTCTGACAACGTCCAACAACTTGGAGTCCTTCAAGTCGTCTGTAGCCGCAGGCACTACAATAGGCTGGTTCAGGTGAAACGCTGATACCACCTTAGGGAGAAAATGCGGACGCGTCCGCAGCTCTGCCCTATGTCGAATGGAAAATTAAATAAGGGCTTTTATAAAACAAAGCCGCCAGTTCAGATACTCTCCCGGCCGAAGCCAGGGCCAGTAACATAGTCACTTTCCATGTGAGATATTTCAAATCCACATTCTTTAGTGGTTCAAACCAATTGGATTTGAGGAAATCTAAAACTACATTTAGATCCCACGGTGCCACCTTAGGCACCACAGGAGGCTGTATATGCAGTACTCCTTTGATAAAAATCTGGACCTCAGGGACTGAGGCCAATTCTTTTTGGAAGAATATTGATAGGGCCGAAATTTGAACCTTAATAGATCCCAATTTGAGACCCATAGACAATCCTGATTGCAGGAAATGTAGGAAAACGACCCAGTTGAAATTCCTCCATCGGAGCACTCCGCTGCTCGCACCACGCAACATATTTTCGCCAAATACGGCGATAATGCTTCACGGTGACTTCCTTCCTTGCCTTTATCAAGGTAGGAATGACTTCTTCTGGAATGCCTTTTCCTTTTAGGATCTGGCATTCAAACGCCATGCCGTCAAACGCAGCCGCGGTAAGTCTTGAAAAAAACAAGGACCCTGCTGAAGCAGGTCCCTTCTCAGAAGTAGAGGCCACGGATCGTCCGTGACCATCTCTTGAAGTTCCGGGTACCAAGTCCTTCTTGGCCAATCCGGAGCCACTAGTCTTACTCCTCTTTGCCGTATAATCCTCAATACCTTTGGTATGAGAGGCAGAGGAGGAAACACATATACCGACTGGTACACCCAAGGTGTTACCAGCGCGTCCACAGCTATTGCCTGCGGATCTCTTGACCTGGCGCAATACCTGTCCAGTGTTTTGTTGAGGCGAGACGCCATCATGTCCACCATTGGTTTTACCCAACGGTTTAATAGCATGTGGAAAACTTCTGGATGAAGTCCCCACTCTCCCGGGTGAAGGTCGTGTCTGCTGAGGAAGTCTGCTTCCCAGTTGTCCACGCCCGGGATGAATACTGCTGACAGTGCTATCACGTGATTCTCCGCCCAGCGAAGGATCCTGGCAGCTTCTGCCATTGCCCTCCTGCTTCTTGTGCCGCCCTGTCTGTTTACATGGGCGACTGCCGTGATGTTGTCCGACTGGATCAACACCGGTCTTCCTTGAAGCAGAGGTTCCGCCTGGCTTAGAGCATTGTAGATTGCTCTTAGTTCCAGAATGCTTATGTGAAGAGACTTTTTCAGGCTCGACCACACTCCCTGGAAATTTCTTCCCTGTGTGACTGCTCCCCAGCCTCTCAGGCTGGCATCCGTGGTCACCAGGATCCAATCCTGCATGCCGAATCTGCGGCCCTCCAATAGATGAGCCTCCTGCAACCACCACAGAAGGGATACCCTTGTCCTTGGCGACAGGGTTATCCGCAGGTGCATCTGAAGATGCGACCCTGACCATTTGTCCAACAGATCCCTTTGCATGGAATCTGCCGAAAGGGATTGCTTCGTAAGAAGCTACCATTTTTTCCCAGGACTCTTGTGCATTGATGTACAGACACCTTTCCTGGTTTTAGGAGGTTCCTGACCAGGTCAGATAACTCCTTGGCTTTTTCTTCGGGAAGAAAAACCTTTTTCTGAACTGTGTCCAGAATCATCCCCAGGAACAGCAGACGAGTTGTCGGCATTAATTGGGATTTTGGAATATTCAGAATCCATCCGTGCTGCTTTAGCACCTCTTGAGATAGTGCTAAACCCATCTCTAGCTGTTCTCTGGACCTTGCCCTTATTAGGAGATCGTCCAAGTATGGGATAATTAATACGCCTTTTCTTCGAAGAAGAAATATTATCTCGGCCATTACCTTTGTAAAGACCCGAGGTGCCGTGGACAAACCAAACGGCAGCGTCTGAAACTGATAGTGACAGTTTTGTACAACGAACCTGAGGTACCCCTGGTGTGAGGGGTAATTGGAACGTGGAGATACGCATCCTTGATGTCCAAGGATACCATAAAGTCCCCTTCTTCCAGGTTCGCTATCACTGCTCTGAGTGACTCCATCTTGAACTTGAACTTCTTTATGTACAGGTTCAAGGACTTCAGATTTAGAATAGGCCTTACCGAGCCATCCGGCTTCGGTACCACAAAAAGAGTGGAATAATACCCCTTCCCTTGTTGTAGAAGAGGTACCTTGACTATCACCTGCTGAGAATACAGCTTGTGAATGGCTTCCAAAACCGTCTCCCTTTCTGAGGGGGACGTTGGTAAAGCAGACTTCAGGAAACGGCGAGGTGGCTCTGTCTCTAATTTCAACCTGTACCCCTGAGATATTATCTGCAGGATCCAGGGATTTACCTGCGAGTGAGCCCACTGCGCGCTGTAATTCTTGAGACGACCGCCTACCGCCCCCGAGTCCGCTTGCGAAGCCCCAGCGTCATGCTGAGGCTTTTGTAGAAGCCGGGGAGGGCTTCTGTTCCTGGGAAGGAGCTGCCTGTTGCTGTCTCTTCCCTCGTCCTCTGCCTCGTGGCAGATATGAATAGCCCTTTGCTCTCTTATTTTTAAAGGAACGAAAGGGCTGCGGTTGAAAGGTCGGTGCCTTTTTCTGTTGGGGAGTGACTTGAGGTAGAAAGGTGGATTTCCCGGCCGTAGCCGTGGCCACCAAATCCGATAGACCGACCCCAAATAACTCCTCTACGCATCGCCTGTCCACTGTCGTGTCCATAAAGCTCTTCTGGCCGAAATGGACATAGCACTTACCCGTGATGCCAGTGTGCAGATATCTCTCTGTGCATCACGCATATAAAGAAATGCATCCTTTATTTGTTCTAACGACAGTAAAATATTGTCCCTGTCCAGGGTATCAATATTTTCGATCAGGGACTCTGACCAAACTACCCCAGCACTGCACATCCAGGCAGTCGCAATAGCTGGTCGTAGTATAACACCTGCATGTGTGTATATACCTTTTTGGATATTTTCCATCCTCCTATCTGATGGATCTTTAAGTGCGGCCGTCTCAGGAGAGGGTAACGCCACTTGTTTTGATAAGCGTGTTAGCGCTTTGTCCACCCTAGGAGGTGTTTCCCAGCGCTCCCTAACCTCTGGCGGGAAAGGGTATAAAGCCAATAACTTCTTTGAAATTAGCAGTTTTTTATCGGGGCACCCCACGCTTCATCACACACGTCATTTAATTCTTCTGATTCGGTAAAAACTACTGGTAGTTTTTTCACACCCCACATAATACCCTGTTTAGTGGTACCTGTAGTATCAGCTAAATGTAACATCTCCTTTATTGCCAAAATCATATAACGTGTGGCCCTACTGGAAAATACGGTTGATTCGTCACCTTCACCACCGGAATCAGTGCCTGTGTCTGGGTCTGTGTCGACCGACTGAGGCAAGGGGCGTTTTACAGCCCCTGACGGTGTTTGAGGCGCCTGGACAGGCACTAATTGAGTGTCCGGCCGCCTCATGTCGGCAAACGACTGCTTAAGCGAGTTGACGCTATCCCGTAATTCCACAAATAAAGGCATCCATTCTGGTGTCGACCCCCTAGGAGGTGACATCCTCATATTTGGCAATTGCTCCGCCTCCACACCAATAACGTCCTCATACATGTCGACACACACGTACCGACACACAGCAGACACACAGGGAATGCTCTATACGAAGACAGGACCCACTAGCCCTTTGGGGAGACAGAGGGAGAGTCTGCCAGCACACACCAAAAAGCGCTATATATGACAGGGATAGCCTTATAATAAGTGCTCCCTTATAGCTGCTTTATATATATATCAAGATATTGCCATTAAATTTGCCCCCCCTCTCTGTTTTACCCTGTTTCTGTAGTGCAGTGCAGGGGAGAGACCTGGGAGCCGTCCTGACCAGCGGAGCTGTGAGAGGAAATGGCGCCGTGTGCTGAGGAGATAGGCCCCGCCCCTTTTTCGGCGGGCTCGTCTCCCGCTATTTAGTACATTTAGGCAGGGGTAAATATCTCCATATAGCCTCTGGGGCTATATGTGAGGTATTTTTAGCCTTTTTAAAGGTTTTCATTTGCCTCCCAGGGCGCCCCCCCCCCAGCGCCCTGCACCCTCAGTGACTGCCGTGTGAAGTGTGCTGAGAGGAAAATGGCGCACAGCTGCAGTGCTGTGCGCTACCTTAAGAAGACTGCAGGAGTCTTCAGCCGCCGATTCTGGACCTCTTCTTGCTTCAGCATCTGTGAGGGGGCCGGCGGCGTGGCTCCGGTGACCATCCAGGCTGTACCTGTGATCGTCCCTCTGGAGCTTCATGTCCAGTAGCCAAGAAGCCAATCCATCCTGCACGCAGGTGAGTTCACTTCTTCTCCCCTCTGTCCCTCGTTGCAGTGATCCTGTTGCCAGCAGGAATCACTGTAAAATAAAAAACCTAAGCTAAACTCTCTAAGCAGCTCTTTATGAGAGCCACCTAGAATTGCACCCTTCTCGGCCGGGCACAAAAATCTAACTGGAGTCTGGAGGAGGGTCATAGGGGGAGGAGCCAGTACACACCACCTGACCTGTAAAAGCTTTACTTTTGTGCCCTGTCTCCTGCGGAGCCGCTATTCCCCATGGTCCTTTCAGGAACCCCAGCATCCACTTAGGACGATAGAGAAAATTCATTTGTCGGCCCGTCAGATCGCGGGCGGGCGGGAAGGGGGGGGGGGGGGGGGGGGAGACGATGCCCTTAATGTGTGGTGGAAGAACAGTATAAGGTATGTGAGGTCAACCACATGTAGCTAGTCAATCTTTTGACTCTAACAGTTTGCATTTGGCTCAAACTACTAGATCACAAAGTTAATTTAAGAAAACAATCACTTAGTATTAGGGCGGATATTTTAATTGCCTTTATTATGATTTTGGGATGTACAAATACCAATGGACACACGTACATGACTTCAAAAGCCATAAAATAGTTTCCCTCATAACCTTTAGGGTTATATAAAAACAGCAGGGAGAAAGCTTTTCTGCCTTTACAACTTATCAGGAACTGCCAGCTTTATAGATGCTAAGCAACATCAATACCTTTCTGATCTTGTCTTCAAATGAGGCTGGCAGTGTTTATTACTAGGTATGTGTTGCCAAATGCAGTCTTCTACTAACAGATAGGCTCACGCCACTCCGCTTTGTTCCATTTCACACCCATTAATACTCAAAAGTAAGCAGTCACCTTGCACTCCGTTAAGATACGTTTCAAACTAAAATGCATTTTCCAGTTGTGTCTGGTCATCAATTTTTATCAACTCTGTAAACATTTTTCTGCAATTGCATTTTTATTATAAAAAGAGATATATGCACAACAATCATTTTATTAGACATCTTTTTCCAAAAATGTTTGCTTTAACCAATGGTATGACAGGGAAAAAAATGTTCTATTATTTGCTGTGGAAAAATAAGTAGATACAGGCTACTTATTGATTCTCACATTTTAGCACATAATGGACCAGACATTTTAGAATGACACGCTACTGAAAGGCATAAATTCATGTTAGAATATATCGAATCAAATAGTAAAAAAACAAACGAACAAAAAAAAGTAACAAGTTGGAACGCAAACCATAAATTCCAAAATGGTTATAAATTTATTAAGAAAATGTGGGGCAGATGTATTAAGCCTGGAGAAGTGATAAAGCAGTGATAAATACAAGGTGATAACGCACCAGCCAATAAGCTCCTATCTGCCAATTTACATATTGGAGCCAATTGGCTGGTGCGTTATCACCTTGCACTTGAGTTTTATATACACAATGAGTGAAGAACAAGTGCTACTGTAGGTGTCAATGGATTGGGAGTACCAAAAAAAAAACCAGTATCACTCATCCTGCGTTTTAATGCCCCAGCAGAGGACACTGACATGAAGGAGAAGCAGCCAGTGGCTTACTACATGTAAACCTGCTGGCAGCTATTTCTCCTCCATGCCAGTGTTACACTAGAACTGTGACACTAGGTATGGTGTCACGGCCAAGCACCCAAAAAGAAGACCCAAAAAGAAAGCATACTACCTTCTAAGATAAACAGTAGGAGTGGGGATGACATTTCATACAGGCTTGGAGATGCCGCCTATGATGACCCCCATGGCTTGGATTGACCCTGAATGGCTAAATAGAAAAAAAGTTATACAGTAGAATGATCCATTATAGAATAGAGGGCTCCATTATAGATCTCGCCTAAAAGCCAATTACTTTGTTGAGGGCCCTGCCCATGAGATTTCCATTTTTGTAGGCTAGATACCTATACACACTATAACTAACAATCTGTATAGATTAAACAGCCTTGTGTTTCTCACAGTATCTTCATAATTGGTACCTCCATTATTGATATGATTGTGGTATTTGCTATGACTATCTAAATAGATTACCAGATAAACTTTGCGACTGAACTGCACTTCAGGACTTGGTGAATTAATCTCTCTGTGTATCTGCTACCAGCCTAGTAACCTTGTGGAGTGTTTACTAATTTCATTATGGAAATATTTAAAAAGAAAGCTTCAAAATCTAAAAACTATCAAAAGTACACACTGACTGTAAAAGCTGCAAGTAATATTTATAGTTCTGAGTACACAAATCAGTGCTTTGCATACACATTTTGGGGTATATTCAATTAGGGTCGAAAGCTGCCGTCTGTCGAAAAGACGGCAGTTTTCGACTTTTAAGGTCGAATCGTGATTCGACCTATTCAATCCCAGCAGTTTTTATTCGACAAGTCGGGGAATTCGACTTGTCGAATAGTACGTGAATCGCCGGTATGAAGCTGGGCCAAATTCGACAGGATTTGGCCCCGTTTCCGATCATCTCAGTCTGACATAAAAAAATGTCGAACTGAAATTAGGGACCTTAGTGGAGGAGAGGGGGGAGAGCGGCGGGCAGTGCTGGAGACGGGAGAGAGCAGCGCCGGAGACGGGGGGAGCCGCAGACAGCCAGACCCCCCGGCGGGCAGTACTGGAGATGGGGGGAGAGCAGCGCCGGAGATGGGGGAGCTGCGGGCAGCCAGACCCCCCGGCGGCCAGTGCTTGAGACGGGGGGAGAGCAGTGCCGGAGACGGGGAGCCGCAGGCAGACGGGATGAGCAGCGCTGGAGGATGTCACAACCGCCGCTCACAGCAGCGTCCACCCGGCTCACGCTGCCGTGAGCGGCGGCTGTGAAGCGGGGATGGGGAGCAGAGGGATGCGAGGCAGAGAGACAGGGGAGAGCCGCGGGCAGACTGGGGAGAGCAGCGCTACAGCAGCTCTCCCCAGCCTGCCCGCGGCTTTCCCCAGTCTAGCTCCTGCACCTCAATTCGACTTTTTTTAAAAGTCAAATTGAGATGACATTGAATAGCCCAAGTCGGATCCATTCCGACAAATGAATGTCGGAATGGATCCAACTTCAATTGAATATACCCCTTTATCTGTGAAGCTGAAACCATCAGATATTGTGGCCGTACACAGAGGAGGAAATATTTCCTCGTACCTCATAGAAACAAAAATTTGACAGCAATAATTGGCCACTTGGCCCATCTAGTCTGCACTAAACACATGTTCATACACTAGTACGATTTGGCCCTTTTCTACATGATTTCGACCCATCAGGGCGATAAATCGTGTTAAGAGTTAATTGTGTGTAATTTCTTCCGATTCCGATCTGATGCGCAGCCCCGTGCACATCAGATCCGGAGATCGTCACTGCTGCACCAGGGATACATCGTATCCCGGAGCAGTGATTGGGATCACATGCGAAGCATTGCAAAACGACCACATATGATGTATCGTATGCAATATAGCCACCAACGGGGAGTTGTTGAGGTACCTCAGCTTACTGTATGGCCACCTTTACATTGTAGAATTAACTTTTTGTTGTGAGCTAATTAACCTACCAGTATATTTTTTGGAATGTGTGAGGAAACCGGAGTACCTGGAGCAAACCCACGCAAGCACGTGAAGAATATACAATCCACACAGTTAGTTCCATGACGAGAATCGAAACCATGAACTCAGTGCCGTGAGGCACTAATAACATACGGATACCAGAGCAATCCTCTCCTGTGAAGGAACAGCGGAAATGTTGGTCGGACAAACACTGTCAGGTGCAGTCAACAAATGGCAGTATCCAATTAGCCGAACAATCTTGGCAATATTTCCTCAAAAACTGCTTTCCGCGGGCATGCGCACTCCCGTTTTTCACTATATCCTATTACAAACGTGTGAAAATGCGATTTGGACGGAAAAAAAATTAGAAAAAAATCAGGGTGATAATGTCAGCCTGTACCTCAAAAAATGCTAAACTACCCAACAGTATAGACGTGTATAAAAGATCATATTAAATATATTTGGGGTACTAAATTGGGTCAAATGGCTGTTATAATAATTTTCAATTAAAAAAAAAAATGCATTTAAAGTGTGATTCTCCAGAAAGTGAACATAAAGTCCCGTGCATCACATGCTTTTAATTTTTCTTTATAAACTTGCCTGTTAAGAAATTGTTGTTATATGAAAACGTAATTGCTTAGTAGCAGTGCATTACCCTATGACTTAAGATCCATAAAATTGTTGGTATTTTGGAGTATGTTGTTTGAATTTGTGTAGCTGTCCCGTGCATCACAGAGAATGGCTTATAAAAATAAGAATTTACTCACCGGTAATTCTATTTCTCGTAGTCCGTAGCGGATGCTGGGACTCCGTAAGGACCATGGGGAATAGCGGCTCCGCAGGAGACTGGGCACAACTAAAAGAAAGCTTTAGACTACTGGTGTGCACTGGCTCCTCCCACTATGACCCTCCTCCAGACTTCAGTTAGGATACTGTGCCCGGAAGAGCTGACACAATAAGGAAGGATTTTGAATCCCGGGTAAGACTCATACCAGCCACACCAATCACACCGTATAACTCGTGATACAATACCCAGTTAACAGTATGATAACAACTGAGCCTCTCAACAGATGGCTCAACAATAACCCTTTAGTTAAACAATAACTATATACAAGTATTGCAGACAATCCGCACTTGGGATGGGCGCCCAGCATAAACTACGGACTACGAGAAAATAAGATTTTACTTACCGATAAATCTATTTCTCGTAGTCCGTAGTGGATGCTGGGACTCCGTAAGGACCATGGGGATTAGCGGCTCCGCAGGAGACAGGGCACAAAAATAAAAGCTTTAGGACTAGGTGGTGTGCACTGGCTCCTCCCCCCATGACCCTCCTCCAAGCCTCAGTTAGGATACTGTGCCCGGACGAGCGTACACAATAAGGAAGGATTTTGAATCCCGGGTAAGACTCATACCAGCCACACCAATCACACCGTACAACTTGTGATCTGAACCCAGTTAACAGTATGACAAAACGTAGGAGCCTCTGAACAGACGGCTCACAACAATAACAACCCGATTTTTTTGTAACAATAACTATGTACAAGTATTGCAGACAATCCGCACTTGGGATGGGCGCCCAGCATCCACTACGGACTACGAGAAATAGATTTATCGGTAAGTAAAATCTTATTTTCTCTGACGTCCTAGTGGATGCTGGGACTCCGTCAGGACCATGGGGATTATACCAAAGCTCCCAAACGGGCGGGAGAGTGCGGATGACTCTGCAGCACCGAATGAGAGAACTCCAGGTACTCTTTAGCCAGGGTATCAAATTTGTAGAATTTTACAAACGTGTTCTCCCCCGACCACGTAGCTGCTCGGCAGAGTTGTAATGCCGAGACCCCTCGGGCAGCCGCCCAAGATGAGCCCACCTTCCTTGTGGAATGGGCCTTGATAGATTTAGGCTGTGGCAGGCCTGCCACAGAATGTGCAAGTTGAATTGTGCTACAAATCCAACGAGCAATCGTCTGCTTAGAAGCAGGAGCACCCAGCTTGTTGGGTGCATACAGTATAAACAGCGAGTCAGATTTTCTGACTCCAGCCGTCCTTGAAATATATATTTTCAATGCCCTGACAACGTCCAGCAACTTGGAATCCTCCAAATCGCTAGTAGCCGCAGGCACCACAATAGGCTGGTTCAGGTGAAACGCTGAAACCACCTTAGGCAGAAACTGAGGACGCGTCCGCAGTTCTGCCCTGTCCGAATGGAAAATCAGATATGGGCTTTTATACGATAAAGCCGCCAATTCTGACACTCTCCTGGCTGAAGCCAGGGCCAGTAGCATGGTTACTTTCCATGTAAGATATTTCAAATCCACCGATTTGAGTGGCTCAAACCAATGGGATTTGAGAAAATCCAAAACTACATTAAGATCCCACGGAGCCACTGGGGGCACAACCGGGGCCTGTATATGTAGTACTCCTTTTACAAAAGTCTGGACTTCAGGAACTGAAGCCAATTCTTTCTGGAAGAAAATCGACAGGGCCGAAATTTGAACCTTAATGGACCCTAATTTGAGGCCCATAGACAATCCTGTTTGCAGGAAATGTAGGAATCGACCCAGTTGAAATTCCTCCGTCGGGGCCTTCCTGGCCTCACACCACGCAACATATTTTCTCCAAATGCGGTGATAATGTTGTGCAGTCACCTCCTTCCTGGCTTTTACCAGGGTAGGGATGACCTCTTCCGGAATGCCCTTTTCCCTTAGAATTCGGCGTTCAACCGCCATGCCGTCAAACGCAGCCGCGGTAAGTCTTGGAATAGACACGGTCCCTGCTGAAGCAGGTCCCGTCTTAGAGGTAGAGGCCACGGATCTTCCGTGAGCATCTCCTGAAGTTCCGGGTACCAAGTTCTTCTTGGCCAATCCGGAGCCACGAGTATCGTTCTTACTCCCCTTTGCCGTATAATTCTCAGTACTTTTGGTATGAGAGGCAGAGGAGGAAACACATACACTGACTGGAACACCCACGGTGTTACCAGAGCGTCCACAGCTATTGCCTGAGGGTCTCTTGACCTGGCGCAATACCTGTCCAGTTTTTTGTTGAGGCGGGACGCCATCATATCCACCTTTGGTTTTTCCCAACGGTTCACAATCATGTGGAAGACTTCTGGATGAAGTCCCCACTCTCCCGGGTGTAGATCGTGTCTGCTGAGGAAGTCCGCTTCCCAATTGTCCACTCCCGGAATGAACACTGCTGACAGTGCTATCACATGATCTTCCGCCCAGCGAAGAATCCTTGCAGCTTCTGCCATTGCCCTCCTGCTTCTTGTACCGCCCTGTCTGTTTACGTGGGCGACTGCCGTGATGTTGTCCGACTGGATCAACACCGGCTGACCCTGAAGCAGGGGTTTTGCCAGGCTTAGAGCATTGTAAATCGCTCTTAGCTCCAGTATATTTATGTGAAGAGACATCTCCAGGCTTGACCACACTCCCTGGAAGTTTCTTCCCTGTGTGACCGCTCCCCAGCCTCTCAGACTGGCATCCGTGGTCACCAGGACCCAGTCCTGTATGCCGAATCTGCGGCCCTCTAACAGATGAGCACTCTGCAACCACCACAGAAGAGACACCCTTGTCCGTGGAGACAAAGTTATCCGCTGATGCATCTGCAGATGCGATCCGGACCATTTGTCCAGCAGATCCCACTGAAAAGTTCGTGCGTGGAATCTGCCGAATGGAATCGCTTCGTAAGAAGCCACCATTTTTCCCAGGACTCTTGTGCATTGATGCACAGACACTTTTCCTGGTTTTAGGAGGTTCCTGACAAGTTCGGATAACTCCCTGGCTTTCTCCTCCGGAAGAAACACCTTTTTCTGAACCGTGTCCAGAATCATTCCCAGGAACAGCAGACGTGTCGTCGGGGTCAATTGAGATTTTGGAAAATTCAGAATCCACCCGTGCTGTTGCAGCACTACTTGGGTTAGTGCTACTACGTCCCCCAGCTGTTCTCTGGACCTTGCCCTTATCAGGAGATCGTCCAAGTAAGGGATAATTAATACGCCTTTTCTTCGCAGAAGAAACATCATTTCGGCCATTACCTTGGTAAAGACCCGAGGTGCCGTGGACAATCCAAACGGCAGCGTCTGAAACTGATAATGACAGTTTTGCACCACGAACCTGAGGTACCCTTGATGTGAAGGGCAAATTGGGACATGCAGGTAAGCATCCTTGATGTCCAGGGACACCATAAAGTCCCCTTCTTCCAGATTCGCTATCACTGCTCCGAGTGACTCCATCTTGAACTTGAATTTTTGTATGTACAGGTTCAAAGATTTCAGATTTAGAATAGGTCTTACCGAGCCGTCCGGCTTCGGTACCACAAATAGTGTGGAATAATACCCCTTTCCCTGTTGTAGGAGGGGTACCTTGACTATCACCTGCTGAGAATACAGCTTGTGAATGGCTTCCAATACCGTCGCCCTGTCTGAGGGAGACGTTGGCAGAGCAGACTTTAGGAACCGGCGAGGGGGAGACTTCTCGAATTCCAACCTGTAACCCTGAGATACTACCTGCAGGATCCAGGGGTCCACCTGTGAGTGAGCCCACTGTGCGCTGAAATTCTTGAGTCGACCCCCCACCGCCCCTGAGTCCGCTTGTAAAGCCCCAACGTCATGCTGAGGGCTTTGCAGAAGCCGGGGAGGGCTTCTGCTCCTGGGAGGGAGCTGCTTGGTGCACTCTCTTACCCTTTCCTTTGCCTCGGGGCAGATATGACTGTCCTTTTGCCCGCTTGTTCTTATAGGAACGAAAGGACTGCGGCTGAAAAGACGGTGTCTTTTTCTGTTGGGAGGGGACCTGAGGTAAAAAGGTGGATTTCCCGGCTGTTGCCGTGGCCACCAAATCCGATAGACCGACCCCAAATAATTCCTCCCCTTTATACGGCAATACTTCCATATGCCGTTTGGAATCCGCATCACCTGACCACTGTCGCGTCCATAAACTTCTTCTGGCAGATATGGACATCGCACTTACTCTCGATGCCAGAGTGCAAATATCCCTCTGAGCATCTCGCATATAAAGAAAAGCATCCTTTAATTGCTCTATAGTCAATAAAATACTGTCCCTATCCAGGGTATCAATATTTTCAGTCAGGGAATCCGACCAAACCACCCCAGCACTGCACATCCATGCAGAGGCGATGGCTGGTCGCAGTATAACACCAGTATGAGTGTATATACTTTTCAGGGTAGTTTCCAGCCTCCTATCAGCTGGATCCTTGAGGGCGGCCGTTTCAGGAGACGGTAACGCCACTTGTTTTGATAAGCGTGTGAGTGCCTTATCCACCCTAGGGGGTGTTTCCCAGCGCGCCCTAACCTCTGGCGGGAAAGGATATAATGCCAATAACTTCTTTGAAATTAGCAGTTTTCTATCGGGGTTAACCCACGCTTCATCACACACTTCATTCAATTCCTCTGATTCAGGAAAAACTACAGGTAGTTTTTTCAGACCCCACATAATACCCCTTTTTGTGGTACTTGCAGTATCAGAGATATGCAAAGCCTCCTTCATTGCCGTGATCATATAACGTGTGGCCCTACTGGAAAATACGTTTGTTTCTTCACCGTCAACACTAGATTCGGTGTCCGTGTC
This sequence comes from Pseudophryne corroboree, assembly GCF_028390025.1. Classification (NCBI taxonomy): domain Eukaryota; kingdom Metazoa; phylum Chordata; class Amphibia; order Anura; family Myobatrachidae; genus Pseudophryne; species Pseudophryne corroboree. The sequence goes on from NC_086444.1 coordinate 560,221,635, forward strand.
TGTGTCTGTGTCGACCGACTGAGGTAAAGGGCGTTTTACAGCCCCTGACGGTGTCTGAGACGCCTGGACAGGTACTAACTGGTTTGCCGGCCGTCTCATGTCGTCAACTGATTTTTGTAACGTGCTGACATTATCACGTAATTCCATAAACAAAGCCATCCATTCCGGTGTCGACTCCCTAGGGGGTGACATCACCATTACCGGCAATTGCTCCGCCTCCACACCAACATCGTCCTCATACATGTCGACACACACGTACCGACACACAGCAGACACACAGGGAATGCTCTTATCGAAGACAGGACCCCACTAGCCCTTTGGGGAGACAGAGGGAGAGTTTGCCAGCACACACCCAAGCGCTATAAATATATAGGAACAACCCTACAGAAGTGTTGTTTCCTTTATAGCAGCTTAATATATCAATATCGCCAAAAAAGTGCCCCCCCCCTCTGTTTTTTTTACCCTGTTTCTGTAGTGCAGTGCAGGGGAGAGTCCTGGGAGCCTTCCTCGCAGCGGAGCTGTGCAGGAAAATGGCGCTGTGTGCTGAGGAGATAGGCCCCGCCCCCTATTTCGGCGGGCTCTTCTCCCGGTGTTTGTGAGACCTGGCAGGGGTTAAATACATCCATATAGCCCCAGGGGCTATATGTGATGTATTTTTAGCCAGAACAAGGTATTATCATTGCTGCCCAGGGCGCCCCCCCCCCCAGCGCCCTGCACCCTCAGTGACCGCTGGTGTGAAGTGTGCTGACAACAATGGCGCACAGCTGCAGTGCTGTGCGCTACCTCATGAAGACTGAAAAGTCTTCTGCCGCCGGTTTCTGGACCTCTTCACTTTTCGGCATCTGCAAGGGGGTCGGCGGCGTGGCTCCGGGACCGGACTCCATGGCTGGGCCTGTGTTCGATCCCTCTGGAGCTAATGGTGTCCAGTAGCCTAAGAAGCCAATCCATCCTGCACGCAGGTGAGTTCACTTCTTCTCCCCTAAGTCCCTCGTTGCAGTGAGCCTGTTGCCAGCAGGACTCACTGAAAATAAAAAACCTAATAACTTTTTCTAAGCAGCTCTTTAGGAGAGCCACCTAGATTGCACCCTGCTCGGACGGGCACAAAAACCTAACTGAGGCTTGGAGGAGGGTCATGGGGGGAGGAGCCAGTGCACACCACCTAGTCCTAAAGCTTTTATTTTTGTGCCCTGTCTCCTGCGGAGCCGCTAATCCCCATGGTCCTGACGGAGTCCCAGCATCCACTAGGACGTCAGAGAAATAGAATTACCGGTGAGTAAATTCTTATTTTCTCTGACATCCTAAGTGGATGCTGGGACTCCGTAAGGCCCATGGGGATTATACCAAAGCTCCCAAACGGGCGGGAGAGTGCGGATGACTCTGCAGCACCGAATGGGCAAACTCTAGGTCCTCCTCAGCCAGGGTGTCAAACTTGTAGAATTTAGCAAATGTGATTGACCCCGACCAAGTAGCTGCTCGGCAAAGTTGTAGAGCCGAGACCCCTCGGGCAGCCGCCCAAGAAGAGCCCACCTTCCTCGTGGAATGGGCTTTCACTGATTTAGGATGCGGCAGTCCAGCCGCAGAATGTGCAAGCTGAATCGTACTACAGATCCAGCGAGCAATAGTCTGCTTTGAAGCAGGTGCACCCAACTTGTTGGGCGCATACAGGATAAATAGCGAGTCAGTCTTTCTGACTCCAGCTGTCCTGGAAACATAAATTTTCAGGGCCCTGACTACGTCCAACAACTTGGAAGCCTCCAAGTCTTTAGTAGCCGCAGGCACCACTATAGGTTGGTTCAGATGAAAGGCTGATACCACCTTTGGGAGAAATTGGGGACGAGTCCTCAATTCTGCCCTATCCATATGGAAAATCAGATAAGGGCTTTTACATGACAAAGCCGCCAATTCTGATACACATCTGGCCGAAGCCAAGGCCAACAACATGACCACTTTCCACGTGAGATACTTCAATTCCACGGTTTTAAGTGGCTCAAACCAATGTGACTTTAGGAAATCCAACACCACGTTGAGATCCCAAGGTGCCACTGGAGGCACAAAAGGGGGCTGAATATGCAGCACTCCCTTAACAAAAGTTTGAACTTCAGGTAGTGAAGCCAGTTCTCTCTGGAAGAAAATCGATAGAGCCGAAATTTGGACCTTAATGGAACCCAATTTTAGGCCCATAGTCACCCCTGACTGTAGAAAGTGCAGGAAACGGCCCAGCTGAAATTCTTCCGTTGGGGCCTTCCTAGCCTCACACCACGCAACATATTTTCGCCATATGCCGTGATAATGGTTTGCGGTTACTTCTTTCCTAGCTTTAATCAGCGTAGGAATGACTTCCTCCGGAATGCCCTTTTCCTTCAGGATCCGGTGTTCAACCGCCATGCCGTCAAACGCAGCCGCGGTAAGTCTTGGAACAGACAGGGCCCCTGCTGCAGCAGGTCCTGTCTGAGCGGCAGAGGCCATGGGTCCTCTGAGATCATTTCCTGAAGTTCCGGGTACCAAGCTCATCTTGGCCAATCCGGAACAATGAGTATAGTTCTTACTCCTCTTCTCCTTATTATCCTCAGTACCTTTGGTATGAGAGGAAGAGGAGGGAATACATAAACCGACCGGTACACCCACGGTGTCACTAGAGCGTCCACAGCTATCGCCTGCGGGTCTCTTGACCTGGCGCAATATTTTTCTAGCTTTTTGTTTAGGCGGGACGCCATCATGTCCACCTGTGGCCTTTCCCAACGGTTAACAATCAGTTGAAAGACTTCTGGATGAAGTCCCCACTCTCCCGGGTGGAGGTCGTGCCTGCTGAGGAAGTCTGCTTCCCAGTTGTCCACTCCCAAGAATGAACACTGCTGCCAGTGCTAACACGTGATTTTCCGCCCATCGGAGAATCCTTGTGGCTTCTGCCATCGCCGTCCTGCTTCTCGTGCCGCCCTGACGGTTTACATGGGCGACCGCCGTGATGTTGTCTGACTGGATCAGTACCGGCTGGTTTTGAAGCAGGGGTTTTGCCTGACTTAGGGCATTGTAAATGGCCCTCAGTTCCAGAATATTTATGTGCAGGGAAGTCTCCTGACTTGACCATAGTCCTTGGAAGTTTCTTCCCTGTGTGACTGCCCCCCAGCCTCGAAGGCTGGCATCCGTGGTCACCAGGACCCAGTCCTGTAGGCCGAATCTGCGGCCCTCTTGAAGATGAGCACTCTGCAGCCACCACAGCAGAGACACCCTGGTCCTTGGAGACAGGGTTACCAGCCGATGCATCTGAAGATGCAATCCGGACCACTTGTCCAACAGGTCCCACTGAAAAGTTCTTGCATGGAACCTGCCGAATGGAATTGCTTCGTAGGAAGCTACCATCTTTCCCAGGATCCGCGTGCAGTGATGCACCGACACCTGTTTTGGTTTTAGGAGGCCTCTGACTAGAGATGACAGCTCCTTGGCCTTCTCCTCCGGGAGAAACACTTTTTTCTGTTCTGTGTCCAGAACCATCCCCAGGAACAGTAGACGTGTCGTAGGGACCAGCTGTGACTTTGGAATATTTAGAATCCAGCCGTGCTGTTGTAGCACCTCCCGAGATAGTGCTACCCCGACCAACAACTGCTCCCTGGACCTCGCCTTTATCAGGAGATCGTCCAAGTACGGGATAATTAAAACTCCCTTCTTTCGAAGGAGTATCATCATTTCGGCCATTACCTTGGTAAAGACCCTCGGAGCCGTGGATAGACCGAACGGCAACGTCTGGAATTGGTAATGACAACCCTGTACCACAAATCTGAGGTACTCCAGGTGAGGCTGGTAAATGGGGACATGCAGGTAAGCATCCTTGATGTCCAGTGATACCATGTAATCCCCCTCGTCCAGGCTTGCAATAACCGCCCTGAGCGATTCCATCTTGAACTTGAATTTTTTTATATACGTGTTCAAGGATTTCAAATTTAAAATGGGTCTCACCGAACCGTCCGGTTTCGGTACCACAAACATTGTGGAATAGTAACACCGTCCTTGTTGAAGTAGGGGCACCTTTACTATCACCTGTTGTGAATACAGCTTGTGAATTGCCTGTAACACTGCCTCCCTGCCTGAGGGAGTTGTTGGTAAGGCAGATTTGAGGAAACGGCGGGGGGGGGAGACGTCTCGAATTCCAGTTTGTACCCCTGAGATACTACTTGAAAGATCCAGGGATCCACCCGTGAGCGAGCCCACTGATCGCTGAAATTTTTGAGACGGGCCCCCACCGTACCTGGCTCCGCCTGTGGAGCCCCAGCGTCATGCTGTGGACTTAGAGGAAGCGGGGGAGGACTTTTGCTCCTGGGAACTGGCTGTATGCTGCAGCTTTTTCCCTCTACCTCTGGGCAGAAAGGACGCGCCTCTAACCCGCTTGCCTTTCTGGGGCCGAAAGGACTGTACCTGATAATACGGTGCTTTCTTTGGCTGTGAGGGAACATGGGGTAAAAATGTAGACTTCCCAGCTGTTGCTGTGGAAACGAGGTCCGAGAGACCATCCCCGAACAACTCCTCACTCTTATAAGGCAAAACTTCCATGTGCCTTTTAGAATCTGCATCTCCTGTCCACTGCCGAGTCCATAACCCTCTCCTGGCAGAAATGGACATTGCACTTATTTTATATGCCAGCCGGCAAATATCCCTCTGTGCATCCCTCATGTATAAGAGTGCGTCTTTAATATGCTCTACGGTTAGCAATATAGTGTCCCTGTCTAGGGTATCAATATTTTCCGACAGGGAATCTGACCACGCAGCTGCAGCACTGCACATCCATGCTGAAGCAATAGCTGGTCTCAGTATAACACCTGTGTGTGTATATATAGACTTCAGGATAGCCTCCTGCTTTCTATCAGCAGATTCCTTCAGGGCGGCCATATCCGGAGACGGTAGTGCCACCTTCTTTGACAAGCGTGTGAGCGCTTTATCCACCCTAGGGGATGTTTCCCAACGTGACCTATCCTCTGGCGGGAAAGGGTACGCCATTAGTAACCTCTTAGAAATTACCAGTTTCTTATCAGGGGAAGCCCACGCTTCTTCACACACTTCATTTAATTCCTCAGATGGAGGAAAAGCAACTGGTAGTTTTTTCTCTCCAAACATAATACCCTTTTTTGTGGTACCCGGGGTAACATCAGAAATATGCAACACATTTTTCATTGCCTCAATCATATAACGTGTGGCCCTATTGGAAGTTACATTAGTCTCATCGTCGTCGACACTGGAGTCAGTATCCGTGTCGACATCTGTGTCTGCCATCTGAGGTAGCGGGCGTTTTAGAGCCCCTGATGGCTTTTGCGACGCCTGGGCAGGCACAGGCTGAGAAGCCGGCTGTCCCACATTTGGTATGTCGTCAAACCTTTTATGCAAGGAGTCGACACTGTCGCGTAATTCCTTCCACAGAACCATCCACTCAGGTGTCGACCCCGCAGGGGGTGACATCACATTTATCGGCATCTGTTCCGCCTCCACATAAGCCTCCTCATCAAACATGTCGACACAGCCGTACCGACACACCGCATACACACAGGGAATGCTCTGACAGAGGACAGGACCCCACAAAGCCCTTTGGAGAGACAGAGAGAGAGTATGCCAGCACACACCAGAGCGCTATATAACACAGGGATCCCACTATAAATGAGTGTTTTTCCCTTATAGCTGCTTATATTATATATAATGCGCCTAAATTTAGTGCCCCCCCTCTCTTTTTTACCCTTATGTAGCTTGATACTGCAGGGGAGAGCCAGGGAGCGTCCTTCCAGCGGAGCTGTGAGGGAAAAATGGCGCCAGTGTGCTGAGGGAGATGGCCCCGCCCCTTTTCCGGCGGACTGCTCCCGCTTTTTCTGGAATTCTGGCAGGGGTATTTTTACACCTATATAGCCTTCCTGACTATATATGGTGTAGATTTGCCAGCCAAGGTGTCTTATATTGCCCTCAGGGCGCCCCCCCCCCCAGCGCCCTGCACCCATCAGTGACCGGAGTGTGAGGTGTACATGAGGAGCAATGGTGCAGCTGCAGTGCTGTCCGCTACCTTGTTGAAGACAGAAGTCTTCTGCCGCCGATTTTCAGGAACACTTCTTGCTTCTGGCTCTGTAAGGGGGCCGGCGGCGCGGCTCCGGGACCGAACATCGAGGTCGGGTCCTGTGGTCGATCCCTCTGGAGCTAATGGTGTCCAGTAGCCTAAGAAGCCCAAGCTACCACCAGTTAGGTAGGTTCGCTTCTTCTCCCCTTAGTCCCTCGCTGCAGTGAGTCTGTTGCCAGCAGATCTCACTGTAAAATAAAAAACCTAAAATATACTTTCTTTCTAGGAGCTCAGGAGAGCCCCTAGTGTGCATCCAGCTCAGCCGGGCACAAGATTCTAACTGAAGTCTGGAGGAGGGTCATAGTGGGAGGAGCCAGTGCACACCAGTAGTCTAAAGCTTTCTTTTAGTTGTGCCCAGTCTCCTGCGGAGCCGCTATTCCCCATGGTCCTTACGGAGTCCCAGCATCCACTTAGGACGTCAGAGAAAGAAAGTTTTCTGCTGCGGGGTACACTGGGCTCCACAAGGACTGGACAATGAGGTGTAGAATAGGATCTTGATCTGAGGCACCAACAGGCTCAAAGCTTTGACTGTTACCAAAATGCACAGCGCCGCCTCCTACATCACCCTGCCTCCCAGCACAGGAGTTCAGTTTTGTAAGTTGTTGCTGCAGTAAGCAGGCACTTAACAGAGGGGCTGCTCCAAGCAGCCCTAAGAAAAGCTTTTTATGAGGTAAAAAGTGAAGACTTCAAGGGCAGCAGCGGTGGTAAATGTCTTGTGACATTCACTGCTGCAGCTCCAGCTCTCCCCAGCGGCGCTGTACACTCCCGAGCCCTGGTTGCCGGGTACCTACAGCGGAGGCTCCGGTTTTCTTCACGTTAGATACACACGGCTGGGTCTCTCCAGGATCGTGTGGCCACGCTTCGGGAGGTGGTAAGTGGGTCCCGCTTGCGGGACCCGGTCTTTATCGCGATCCGGCGCGGTCAGTGGGAGGCAGGCCGCGCGCGCTGGCGGTGGATACTGTGGCAGTACAGGCGATCCCACTAGGTCACCAGGGCATGGGCGCAGGTCAGGTTTTCTCTCTAAACCAATTCTTATATCGCCCACAGTACCCGGTGGTTTTGCCAGCAGAGGGGATAAGGCTTAGACCTGAAGCCCCTCCCCAAGCCCCAGGGCGCCGATTTCTAGCAAGTGTTCCTGCCCTGGAGCTGCATATCTGTCTTTTCCTCACTCCATGTCAGTGGCGCCATTAATCCTCAGCTCACTGTTCCTGGGACTGCTTGGGCAAATATCCTCCTATGTAAAGCCGCCTGGTTGTCAGCGCTGTGCCTTTACATGACACTTAAGTATTCTACCTGCCTTTTTAGACAGTGATAGTTAAGAAAGAGTGCATTTAGTCAGGGTTTTATAGCACAATTACCCTGTGATATAAATCCAGTTCTTACTGTGTACTGTTATATCAATTGTTATATAGCTGTGTAAGCTAGTCCAGTGCAGTATTATTGTTAGTAATAACCTCTGCATTGTACAAACTGTGACTATTTGTGTGTGCATTTGATAGCGGAGTGGTGTCCATTTCGTGTCTTTCACTCATCTTGCTATCTCTATATTCCATAACCTGAGGGGGCTTGGTGCGTCAGGTGTTATCTAATATAAGATTTTCACAAAGATATACTGTATTACGTATTTTTCTCTGTGATTTAGTCACCATATCTCTCCTTTATCTCTGCTAGTGCTGACTACACTGCGCAGGGGTTTGGGTTTAGAGGTATAGTGCTGCTGATAATTGTACTGTGCTACCTCATACTGCAAGTTATATCATGTCTGCTTCTGAGGGTAACGGTTCTGGGGCGGAACACACTGCTGGTGTTGCTGAAGCCACAGACAAATATGAGGAGAATATAGCAGCTGTGGGCTCTGGTTCTGGGGGCTCCTTGCCCCCCAGTGGGACTGTGGCAACGGAGGCACATACTGACCCACCGTGGGCCGCTTTTTCCACACTTCTGCATACGCTAGTTCATAAACTAACACCCCATATGGGACCTCCAATGCCGGTACAACCGTATGTGGTCCCTGCAGCTAACCCACCGTGGGCGGACGATTTATCTGCTCAATTAAAGAAGTTGTACCAGTCCTTGACTACTAAAAAGTCTGACCAACGCTCGCCTAAGTCCAAGAGGTCCTCTAAGCGAGCGCTTGTCTCCTCACAATCCACTGCCATCACTGACACCTCGTCTGATGAAGACGGCACATATACTGACCCCACAGGTTCTGTCTCAGATACGGTTGATGGGGAGGGTAGTTCACATGTGGATGTTCCTGATCTTTTGGAGGCTATTAAGTTAATTCTGCAGATTACGGATGATCCCGAGCCATCCGTCCCTCCTAAGAAACCAGACAGGTTCAAGCGTAAGAAGGTGGTTAAACAAGTTTTACCTCACTCTGATCACCTAGTGGATATACGTCAGGAACCCTGGGAAAACCCGGGAAAGAAGTTTGTGCCTCAAAAGAAGATGCTGGCTCGATATCTCCTCGCGCCAGAGCTGTCTAAGAATTGGGAAACGCCTCCTCCAGTAGACTCACATGTGGCTAGGATGGTGGTTTCCTCAGCTCTACCTGTCACTACCGTCACGTCTCTAAAAGGGCCTACGGATAAACGTGTGGAGGGTTGTCTGAAAGCGATTTACACCCTCACGGGTGCTGCCAAAGGCCCACTATTGCAGCTACATGGGCTGCAGAGGCTATTGAAGCATGGGCCTTGGAGTTAGAAGCTGAAATCTCCTCTGACCATGCTAGACAATGCTTGTCATATATTGTCACAGCTTCTCGATATATTAAAGAGGCGGCTTCTGATGCCGGTATCCTAGCAGCCAAGGCCACTACTACGTCAGTCCTGGCTCGCCGGATATTGTGGCTGAGATCCTGGTCTGTGGATCTGGACTCTAGAAAAACCCTGGAGGTACTCCCTTTCAAGGGAGATATTCTGTTTGGGGAGGACTTAAATAAGATAGTGGCTGACTTGGCTACTGCCAAAACTGCCTGTCTGCCAAGTACCACTCCTTCTGTGTCGAAGGCTAAAGGTACTTCCTTTCGCCCGTTTCGTCCTTCAGGTAAAGCAAAAGGTCAGGCGTACAACAAGCAGACCCACACTTCCAAACCTGGTAAGCCGAAGCCCAAAAGAGCCTGGGCTGCCCGTCAGCCAGCTGCCAAGACCGATAAGACTGCCGCATGACGGGGCGGGCCTCCCCCTGCGGGATCCCAGGGTGGGGGGTCGGCTTCTAGAGTATACCCAGGAATAGTTGAAGACCACTTCAGATGCCTGGGTACGGGAAGTTGTCACTCGAGGTTACGCCATAGCCTTCAAAAACCGACCCCCTCATCGATTTTGCCAGACAGACGTCCCTTTGGACCAGACAAAGGCAAAAAGACTTCACTCGGTGGTACAGACCCTCCTGGATACAGGAGTCGTAGTACAAGTGCCTCTTGCTCAGAGGGGCCGGGGGTACTATTCTCCGCTGTTTCTAGTCCCGAAACCGAATGGGTCCTCCCGGCCCATTCTCAACCTCAAGGCATTGAACAGGTTTGTGAAGATTTCCAAGTTCCGTATGGAAACTCTTCGCTCTATAGTTCTGGCCTTGGAACCTGGGGACTACATGGTCTCCCTGGACATACAGGATGCTTACCTGCATATTCCTATAGTAGTGTCACATCAACAATACCTGAGGTTTGCTATTGGCAACATCCATTACCAGTTTCGGGCATTACCTTTTGGTTTAACAATGGCTCCGCGAGTCTTCACCAAAGTTATGGCGGTGATGACGGTGGTACTCCGCCGTCAAGGGGTCAGGATACTGCCGTATCTGGACGACTTGTTAATCCTGGCAAATTCCCCAGATCATCTCCTGCGTCATCTGGATATGACGGTCCGGTTTCTACAAGCCCACGGGTGGCTCATCAACTGGAAGAAATCCTCTCTGGTCCCTGCTCAGAGCATGGTGCACCTGGGAGCGCTGTTGGACGCTCACAACCAGAGGTTGTTCTTGTCTCAGGAGAAAGTCCTGAAGCTTCAGGACAGGATTCGTTGCTTCCTTTCTCGTCCGCAAGTGTCGATACATTCGGCAATGCAGGTGCTGGGACTCATGGTGTCAGCATTCGACATGGTGGAGTATGCTCAATTTCATTCTCGCCCCCTCCAGAAGCTAATTCTAGCCAAGTGGGACGGGCTTGCCTCACCGGATCAGGTCTCACATGATCTTATTGACTCCGGAGGTCCATCTGTTGCTGCTTTGGTGGCTCCGAGACCAACAATTGTGCAGGGGTCGTCCCTTCTGGATATCCAACTGGGTCCTGTTGACGACAGATGCCATTCTAAGAGGTTGGGACGCGGTGCTGGAGCAGCACTCCCTTCAGGGTCGGTGGACCAAGGAGGAATCTCTCCTCTCGATCAACATTCTGGAATTGCGGGCAGTCTTCAATGCACTGAACCTGGCCCAGCATTTAATTCAGAACCGTCCTGTTCAAGTACAGTCTGACAACGCCACCACAGTGGCTTACATAAATCATAAAGGCGGCACTCGAAGCCTTTGGCAATGAAGGAAGTCTCACGGATTCTACGTTGGGCGGAACGCCATCTACCGGCCATATCGGCAATATTCATTCCGGGAGTCCTGAATTGGGAAGCGGACTTTCTCAGTCGTCAGGATGTACATGCCGGCGAGTGGGGCCTCCATCCAGAAGTGTTTCAACTCCTAGTGGAAAAGTGGGGTCTTCCAGATGTAGATCTGATGGCGTCTCGACACAATCACATTCGTGGATGCGCTGGCGGTGCCGTGGAGGTTTCGGCTGCCGTACGTGTTCCCTCCGGTGTCACTCCTGCCCAGGGTAATTCGGAAGTTCAAGCAAGAAAGAGTAAATCTGCTTCTCATAGCTCCGACGTGGCCCAGACGGCACTGGTTCTCAGACCTGCAAGGCCTATCGTCGGACCGTCAACTTCTACTTCCACAACACCCAGACCTCCTCGTTCAGGGCCCCTGTGTCTACCAGGACCTAGCCCGGCTATCTTTGACGGCGTGGCTCTTGAAGCTTCCGTCTTGAGGGCTAAAGGTTTTTCTGAAGAGGTCATTAAAACTATGTTGCGGGCCCGGAAACCGGCTTCTGCTTGGATTTATCATAGGGTCTGGCATTCCTACTTTATTTGGTGCGCAGCTAACAATTATGACGCTTCCAAGTTTAGTACAGCCAAACTTTTGGCTTTTCTGCAGCAAGGCCTACATTTAGGCCTGCGTCTGGCCTCCCTCAAGGTTCATATTTCTGCCTTGTCGGTGTGGTTTCAGAGAAAAATTATGACTTTACCTGATGTTCATACTTTCACTCAGGGTGTGTTGCGTATCCAACCTCCCTATGTCCCGCCTGTGGCTCCTTGGGACTTGTCGGTGGTTTTGGAGGCGTTGCAGGAGCCTCCATTTGAACCCCTTGGTTCATCTCCCTTAAGGTGGTGTTCTTGCTGGCTATTGCCTCTGCTAGAAGAGTGTCGGATCTGGGTGCCTGGTCTTGTAGTTCCCCATATCTGATTTTTCACCGTGACCGGGCGGTTCTTAGGACTCGTCCCGAATATATACCTAAGGTGGTTTCTTCGTTCCACCTTAATCAGGAGATTGTGGTCCCGGCCTTTGTCTCTCCTGATTTGTCTCCCAAAGAGCGGTCTTTGGATGTGGTACGGGCTCTCCGTATCCATGTGAAGAGAACTGCTTCTATTCGAAAATCTGATTCTCTCTTTGTTTTGTTTGGATTTCACAAACATAGCTGGCCTGCTCACAAGCAGACCCTGGCCAGATGGATTAGAATGGTGATTGCACATGCTTATGTGAGGGCTGGTCTGTCAGCTCCTGCTCACATTACGGCCCATTCTACTCGGTCTGTTGGACCTTCTTGGGCGGCCCGTGGTGCGACCCTTGATCAACTGTACAAGGCAGCTACGTGGTCCTCAGGAAACACGTTCATAAGTTTCTATGCCTTCGATACTGCCGCTTCCCCGGATGCTTCCTTTGGACGCCGGGTTCTTGTGCCCGCTACAGTGCGTCCCCTCCCATAAGGAACTGCTTTAGGACATCCCCATTGTCCAATCCTTGTGGAGCCCAGTGTACCCCGCAGCAGAAAACGAGTTTTATGGTAAGAACTTACCTTTGTTAAAACTCTTTCTGCGAGGTACACTGGGCTCCACAAGGCGCCCACCCTGACACACTTAGCTTCTTTGGGTTGGTATGGCATTAGCCGCTGACACTCCTCCTGTCGTGAGAGTGTGGTGTATGTGGCTACTAACCGTTGTCGTCTCTTTTCCTGCTACTGCATTGGGCTGGTTAACTAAAAACTGAGCTCCTGTGCTGGGAGGCAGGGTGATATAGGAGGTGGCGCTGTGCATTCTGGGAACAGTCAAAGCTTTGAGCCTGTTGGTGCCTCGGATCAAGATCCTATTCTACACCCCATTGTCCAATCCTTGTGGAGCCCAGTGTACCTCGCAGAAAGAGTTTTAACAAAGGTAAGTTCTTACCATAAAACTCGTTTTTTTCCAGCAAAATAAGTGCTCAAATTGAATTTGGGGTACATAAAAATGGGTATAAACCCCAAATTCCATCACTGCACTTTTCACCCCAAAATGGACATGTCATTATTAGCCAATTAAAAATAATTAAAAACTTCTAAGTGCCTAATTAGTCATGGGGGGTTCCCAGGGGTTCTGAACCAAATCCCGACATTTTTACCTTAAAACTGGGATTTTTCCCCAAGTTTTCACCTGCCCAGAGTAGGAGGAAGCAAAAGTTCTCTCGGCTAATTGGATAGGGGTTTTAAAAAATTTGCGGTAAAAGTCTGTTTTTGGTGCGAAAACGGGATATCGCGGCTAATAGGATACCCCCCTATATATCAAAGTTTCAGACGTCACATCAGACAGACTGATAATTAGTGGTCAGTCACGGTAACGCAATGTACAGTTATATGGGCAATCCGCATATATGAACGGCCAGATAATTGTTCAGTGTATGCCTTACATAAGGAAATAATTGATATCTGTATAAAAATATATTTGCGGATCAGTACAGGAGATAGATAAAAAGTACTGAGAATGATAAGCAACAGAAAGGGCCACACGTTACTCTTATACCCTCGTTCACATTGCCATTGCCGGGTCATACCCGGGAGTTGAAAACGGATACATCCCGGGTGTGACCCGGCATTGGACCTGTTCAATATGAACGGGGGCAGTAGCGGTATCATAGGCGGAGCTGGAGATGAGATGAGATCTCACTATGCTGTTAACGGGTGACGGGTCGCATCGACCCGGGTAACCCGTTCACACTGCATCTGACCTGGTAACAAACCTTCTATATTCCCAGGTTGAATTACTGGGTCAGGCGACCCGGGAATTCAGCAGTGATCCGCCCACACTGCACAGCGACCCGTGTCGACGCGAAAAAGACTGACATTAACAGAAGATTACAAAACCCCATCAGTAGCGGTGAACTGTAAATTCATTGGTTTGATGCCTCAATTTCGCAGCGATGTGCAAGGGGTTCAAATTCCCGGCAAATCTGATGCTTTGTAAAATCAACACCTTGGACAGCACACATGGCGATGCCCCTCTCAGTCAGCTGCATAATGCTGCAACTTGTGCCATGGAGCAACATGGAGCAGGGCAACAATTGTTTAGGCAATACTCGTTAAGATAATGAGATCCCTAGAACTGCTTCAATAGGTCTTCATCTACCGTAAGCCATATTCTCACAGGTACTTGGATGACCCCACGTGTTCAAGATCCAGGTAGTAGGGGTTTATTATCTTGAGCATTGCAGACTGAATATGCCACCTCCAGTGGCTGTCTTCCACCTGATTGTAGGGTAGCGGTTATCGTTCATTGTGATTACTGTGATGTACCATTGGAACAATGTGGGAATGCTGGTAACAGTGGCACATTGTGCAGGAATAATATCACACATTTTACCTCACAATTTAGTAAAATGAGCAATGTTTGTCTCCCATAATTATCTGCCGCGTTTCCAACAGCCAAAATGTGGATAAATTAATTGCAACATATATATTTACTATACACTTTTACTTCTACTTTAGCATTTTTATAAACCGCAGTTAACAAAGTGCCCATTCTAGGACGTACACCATCTCAAGCAGACTTCATCATCAACAGTGTTTTAAAATGTATGTATTTTAGGTTCATAGGAGGTGAAGCTATTAAATTCTATTGCTATATTTAAAAACAATGCAATACCAGTAGTACATTTATAAATATAACCATACAGCTTTCAAAATTCATCCAGTTGCCCAAATATGTATTGTATAATGACCGATTATTACACCATCATAAAATGACTCACAGAAGCACTCCGTGTTGAGACCATATCATGACATTCCTACTACATGTAAAAATCCTCTCATGAATCTTTCAGAATAATCAGAGTAAAACAAGACTAATTTACAAAGCCGAAGGTTAACTAGATTAGAAAATGCTGTTGAATTTAACAGTTAAATATAGAAAGGCCTTTCAGAGAAGAGTAAAATTTGTTCTTTAAGAACAGACATTGGGCTCACTGTTCAGCTTGCATAAAATCTGCGTTGCAGCCTTCTGAAAATGTGTTTTTTGGTATTGTCAAAACACGTTAACACGCCAACTTCTAAATGAAAGGAATATTTTAGTGAAAGCTAATTACTTGTCTTCTGAGCAGCAAACAGAAACAAAATCTGAAAGCTCTGCATGCTGCCCTAGAGTAATTGGCATGATAATTATAACTTCATGATCACCAGAAAAACACATATAAATACACGTAGCATGAGCCTTTTTTCCTTCCCATTTACTGAAAACACAGAAACATTAAATGCACTAAAGGTGAACATTAGCAGCTTATCATTTGGTCCTGCACTCAGAAATGTATAGTCAACATATTCTAATAACGGCAAATTGTAAGTATTTATTTTAAAAGGTTACAATAAGATGTGATAATAATGTGTGATCATTTTGGTTCTCCTATATCTGGGCCATTAAACATTTCATTGTGAATGTGGTCAGTGTGTGTGCTAATGGCAGACTCTGTGCTCAACCAAATATAAAGCAACTAAAAATCGCAAACAAGGACACTTCTGTGGCTATGGGTACTAAGTGTTCTGGCTCTGTGTCCAGCAGGGAGCATGATATCAAACCAAAATACCAGGCACTAAGCTACTATGAACTGGCAGATGACCACAAAAGTGCCTAAGCAGCACAAGAGCAAACGCCTTTCCCAGAAGAGTAAGGATGTTCAGTTGACTGTCCAGACATTTCTTCAGTGACTGGGTCACCTTTCATGTTTCTACGTTCCACTGTCTTTCCTCATTTCAAATGTAGTAGCCACACAGAAATGCCAGTTGTCTCTGGCTGCCGATCACGCTCCACCTAAGAGTAGCCAAAGACATTCTCCAGCACAAGCTACAAATTCTTAATACTCCATTACTTTGCGTATCAACTGTTTGATGTGGAAAAACTTGAGCAGCCTGCACAGAGCCGTGACCTCAGCTAGGGATGAGAGACTATAGACGGGTAGCCAGCTTGCCATTAATGGCAAATATCCGATGGCTCACCATCTTCGATGGCAGAAGTACAGCTATGTTTTGTTTTTGTTTTTTTAAGCTGGTGCATTTGACTTAGACCCACCATCTGATGCACCACTACACCCGGCTTCAACGATTGGCCCACCATCTGCAACACAGCACAAGCAAAGATGTCCACTGATGGGACAAACGATCAATGGGAAACCTACTGATGGCCATCCCTAACCAGCCCTATTGAATGCCTTCGGAGACTTGGAATAATGAATGTGAGCAAGTCCTTATTGTTCAACATTAGTGCCCATTCTCAATCATGTTTTTACATCTGAATGGATGCAAAGCCCTGCAGTAAAGTTAAAAAATTTGGTGGAAAGTATTTCCAAAAGAATGGAGGCTGTTACAGCATCAAGGGTGGGGACCAGCTCCATACTACCACCCATGTTTTCTGAATGAGATGTTCAACAAACACTTATGGGTGTAATGTTCAAGTGTCCACATTCTTTTGGCAATGTAGTATATCATGATCCAAAGAATTTACAGAGCTACATAAAATGGTGATGCTTTCTAAATTTATAATAACAAACATAATAACTACCAATGCATAACTAAAATATTTATTAAGGTGAACTAGAACTGTACATGATTTGCTTTAATGCACTTTAATGTACTGAATATTTCATGTTATATAAAGATCTTAGACAAGAAAGTGTTTTTTGTTTTATTCCATTTGCATATATAGAAAAATATGATGTGAATGGTTCAAGGCTTATTGCACTGATTACTGTCCAAGTTAGATATTTCACACAGTTCTCTCCTCATACACCTATCCATTCTGCACATATGTCGTGAGATGCCTGGCACGACTTAAAGACTCTGGCACGACTTAAAGACTCTGGCACAAGTAGAAATTCCCATGCTTGAGTACTTTTTCCTGAATTTAGCATCTTCATTTGCTAATAGTCTACTAAGTAGCTAATAGAACACTATGATCGACTTCAAGGCGGATTTCATCCTCAACTGGTCGCAATTGACTAATGTTTTTCAGGACTGTATATGTGCCAGGGCTGAAGTGCGTATCTGCAGCAATGGTACTGTAAACCAGTTTGCAGTGTCCTGGCTGTGGCTTCTTGGTGAAGGAGAGGAGACAGGGTTCTGTTTCACAAAATAGAGAAGTGTCATCTCCATTTTGTGGGAGTGCTGACACCATTGACTGAGTCTTCCCATGCAAATTTACTGGCCTCAGCAGCAGAGATGTGGCAGCCATTCTGAGTAACCTTAGGATTTCTCAGATGGATTATGCGGTGACCGATGGTCGCAATGGAGATCCAATGCCATGTCTTCCAATGCAGTAATTTGAGATGCCTGCAGTGGGCATCGTTTAACACAAGATGCTCCTGCAGCATTAGTGTATTTTGTCCAAATATGAAGCTGATGTGCCTTTTGCATCCACCTCTGAATCAGGCCATTAATGCACTAGATGCTTCTACGTTTTGGTTTTTAATAAACCTTCGTCAGGAATAACAATTGAATAAAAGGTCTTACCTTAAATACATACAAACAGATATCATGTGCCAATCACCAAATGTGAACAATTAACGGATATCCGGTGACGTCAGCAGGCCCAAAAGAAAAAGCCTCTGGCGTATTCACCGATCTCTAGATCCAACAGTTTGTATACCCATCACCATGGTAACTAAGTAACATTGTAGCAGACGGTCACCATATTGTTACATTATAATATGAGATGTCAAATGTAATTAAAGACAAATCCACAGCTGGTTAACTCATCATGCAGAGTAAAAAACTCAATTAAATAAAACTTGCAGAAAATAAATACTCAAGTAGACCAAACGGGTGAGTTGTATTTAGATTGTAGATCCATCTAGCCTCTCTTTGTAATAATAATTTATCACTGTTTCCCCCTCGTATATCATCAGAGACCATATCGATCATCTTATATTTGAGAGTTGCTAAACTGTGTCTCATGTCTCTAAAATGTTTGGAAACCGGCTGGTCTATACCTTTTCCTTCTAGAGCCATTCTGATGGCACTACGATGTTGGGCCATACGTTCACGAAATTGACGTGACGTTTTCCCTATGTATTATAGACCACAGGGACAGCGTATAAAGTAGATTACATATCTGGAAGTACACGTAAGGATCTGTTTGATGGGTATCCTTTTTCCAGTGTGTGGATGGACAAAGGAATTACCAATCTCCATATAAGTACATGTTGTACATCCTAAACACCTGTAAACCTCTGGTTTCTTGGTTAGGAAATGTTGTGTTGGGGGAGGTTTTAACTTAGAAATATCATTATGTACAATATAATCCTTGATGTTGCGGCCACGTCTATAGCATGGTAAAATATGCTTGTTTTTTAGTGAGGGTAAAGCCGGTTGCCAAACATTTTAGAGACATGAGACCAGTGCCAGATTAAGGTCCACATGGGCCTGGAGCTGACATTTATGAAGGGCCTATTGTGTGCCACCGCACGGGATGTGACCATTGCCATGAGGGTGTGACTAGATATGTGGGGGTGTGGTCTGCACAGGGGGTGTGGCCATTGCCATGGAGTGTGACTAACGCCTACCTCGAAAAACCTAAGTCTCATTCCTCTGGTTGTAGGACACAGACTCCCGATCCCTGAATAGCGACAGCCAGCAGGCCGTCACTAATTATTTATTATTATCCTTTATTTATATGGCACCACAAGGATTCTGCAGCGCCCAATTACAGAGTACATAAACAAATAACCAAAACAAGAAAACATTAACGTTCAGTTGAAGACAATATAGGACAAGTACAGGATAAATAAACATTGCTGCATCAGCAGATGACACTGACACAAGTATCAGGGTAGCAGAAAACCAAGAGATTTGGTGCCATCGAAAGGAGTATGAAGTAGAACACAGGTTCTCAAACTCGGTCCTCAGGACCCCACACAGTGCATGTTTTGCAGGTAACCCAGCAGGTGCACAGGTGTATTAATTACTCACTGACACATTTTAAAAGGTCCACAGGTGGAGCTAATTATTTATTTTGCGATTCTGTGAGGAGACCTGCAAAACATGCACCGTGTGGGGTCCTGAGGACCGAGTTTGAGAACCTGTGAAGTAGAAGATAGTTTAAGTAAGATAAGGAAAAGCACACAATGGAATAGAACCCTGCTCGTTAGAGCTTACATTCTAAGGGGAAGGGCAGACAGACATGGGTGACACAAATGGGGTAGATAGTGATCATGGGACAGAGGGTTAGGAGAGTTGGCTGGGTTTGGTGAAGAAATGGGTCTTGAGAGCCCGTTTGAAGTTTTGTAGCGAGGTGGAGAGTCTGAGTGGGAGAGGTAGGGAATTCGGAGATAGGGAACAGCACGTGCAAAATCTTGGAGGTAGGAGTGGGAGGAAGTAGTCAGCAGGCAGGAGAGGTGGCGTGCATTATACTAAGCTTTCATTCCTACAGTACATATTATACAGATACCTCTCCACCTACAGAGCTCACTAGGCGCTTGTCCACAGAGCTCACAATCTTACATATCTCACAGATACTGAGCCTTCAACATCCCCAGAGCTTACAATCAAATGCTGAACATGTCATCACACATACAGTACCTAGTACTAGCACCCTGGACACTAACACATGTGCCATAGATCTTCTAATCTCTTCTCCATCGGTTTACAATCTAACAGCAGCATAACCCAAATGTTAATAATTTTATCAAATTGTTATTTTTTTTAATGAAACCTCATTCATCAAAACTGTAACAGAAGGAGATATGACTAATATCTTCTTTGTTACAGCCTGCTTCAATAATCTCTACACTCCACATACTATAGTATGGGGATGTAGAAATGAGTACATTAATCAAACTCCAAAGAAGCATTTCCATCCAGAGACGGCATTCAGTTTTACGAAACGGCGTTCAGTTTTACGAAGGAGCACAAGCCGCTGGCAGCCAGCAGCTTGTGTGTGTCCTGTGCCACTGCCAGCACGCAGCAGTGGTCCCGCTGCTGTGCTGCAGTATCAGAACCCCCTTCCCACCCATATTCCTGCTGGTCCTAGCTGTCTCCCTGCCCCGACGTTGTGCAGCCTCCTCCACTTCGGCTTCCCTCACTTCCTGCTGGCGCCAGTCTCAGCTGTCCTGCAGGTCCTTACTCCACCTTCTAAAGTATTATCTGCAGTTAGGGGCAGCGGAGGGCAAAGGGGGTCTATCCATGAGGCAACAGCTCAGCTCCGGGGTCTGCAGCTAAGGGGAAGTCCTTTTGGAAACCTAATCTGCAAGTGGAAAAATATCACTTTTACGAAAAACAGCTTCTCAAAAATAGCAGTTTTTCAGAAGTGATATTTTTATTAGAGAGGCATAATGAATACTGAAAAACCTGTGAAATGAGAGGGTGAGAACTGAAAACTAAAAATTCTCAATTCACAATTTT